>NC_140935.1:67092726-69635226 GCF_014529385.1 Adiantum capillus-veneris | reverse complement strand
GGATCACCATGGCAAATCTCATAGCAATGATGTAAGGAGATGTAGGGAGAGCCACGTGTAGCATCACCACCTCATGATGCACGAGAACAACTCTTAGCGAAAAACGTCTAAAAAAAGAAGGGAGGGGCTAGATCCCTCCCATCATCGATGCGTGCGTGGATGATAGGGGGGACTCCAGCCCCTCCCCTTTTTTTTTCTACCTTCAAAATTCTTGAAGTTGTGAATCGTTGAATGTGCCTGCACACGGATATTTTTCCAACTAGCTCTCTCTCTCTCTCTCTCTCTCTCTCACACACACACACACACACACACACACACACACACACACACACACACACACACACACACACATACACCCAATGATCTCTACTTGATGATTTTTTTTTGGCAGGTGTTTCTTGAAAATCTTGTTAACTTTCATGCCACCGCGGACAAGCATTACTAGAAGGCAGTCGGCGAACTTATTCCTCACGAGCTACCTTCACTTGAGATGAGATCCAGAGGCAACAAGGATAATATAAATCCTCTGTTGTGGTCAACCATGGCCCCAAGCTAGGAAAGGCGGCAGACCTTACTCGTATGAGGCAGGTCTTGGTGAAGCTGAAGCACAATCTACCTACTCATATGAAGGCTCCACCACCCGCACCTCCGGTGGCGATGACGCCAGGTGCAAAGGGCTCTGATATGAAACCTGCTAACCCAGCAGCCACAGTAGTAGCAGAAACAAGGGAGCATACCCATTCTTGTTGCAGCTTGAAGGAAATTATGCCACTCTTTTAGCTCACTTACCATATGCTCCCTTACTAAGGATGAACTTGTTGGACTTGTCGTTCTTTATTTTGGGAGAGTTTGTTGTAGCTAGTTATGGTATCAATCACATTGGTATTTACTTGTTAAGGCCACTTGCATTTTCAAAATACAAATGTTCATGGTTATCCTTGTAACTTAGCACATTATACTAGTATATTTATTCATTGAATCTTTGTATGTGGATTTTTTAGATTGTATCTCGTGAGAATGGTTAAGCTAGTGGAGGGTGGAATCAAGCACGACACTGGTGGTTGACAATTGTGCATGGCTAGGTAGGCAGTTGCTTTCATGGGAAAGCTAGGCAAGGGAGGGGTCTTTGGGATCTTATAGTATTCTTGATGCATATTTTATGCGACCTCTTTAGAGACAGATATGCTCAGCTTGCGCTTAAGTCATCCCGATCGTGAGTGCTACAGAGAGACAGAACATGCTAGTATGGGTATATAACATTATTGTTTCAATCACACAGCTTTAGAACATGCTGGTAAGGGCATATGACATCATCATTTTGATCACACATCTTCAACATGGATAGACTACCTTGCATGCACCCTCCCTATCCAGGCTCATGGACAGAGATCACTAGACTTGTATGTCAAGATTTGATTCAGCTATACTTGGAGCATATAGATACCGTCGATTCAAGAGTTGGACACGATAACTTCTTTCTATACAGAACATCTTCTCCAACTATTAGAGGATGGATATGTGATCACACCGACCTATATGGACACTCATTTATCATATGGGATACGATATGCTATTGGTCAGATGCACACATCATTGCATCTGCTAGAGGGTGGAGAAACTACTCAAGCATGGCAATGGTTGTTGATAATTTGTGCATGTCTAAGTAGGCAGTTTCTTTCATGGGAGAGATGGGCAAGGGAGGGGTCTTTGGGATCTTATTAGCTGATTAGTAACCTTGATGCATATTTTATGCGACCTCTTTAGAGACAAACATGCTTAGCTTTCCCTTAAGTCATCATGATCGCGAGTGCTACAACGAGACTGAACATGCTGGTATGGGCATATGACATCATTGTTTCAATCACACGGCTTCAGCATGGATAGCCTACCTTGCATGCACCCTCCATATCTCTCTCATGGATAGAGATAACTAGACTTGTATGTCGAGATTTGATTCAACTAAATAGTAGGAGCATATAGATACCGTCGATTCAAGAGCTGGACACGATAATGTCTTTGTATATAGATCATCATTAATAGAGGATGGATGTGTGATCAGACCGGCCTATATGGACACTCATTTATCATATGGGATACGATATGCTATTGGTCAGATGCACACATCATTGCATCTGCTAGATATTGAGATTGGGAGATTTAGGAGAGTATTAGTACTAGGAGATTGGCAGATTTAGGAGAGTACTAGTAGACAACGTCATGAGATATCAAGATCATAGATTCCTCGGGTTGTTTTTTCTAGAGCTATACACACACAGGGCGAGTCTCTTGAGGAGATCATGTAGTTGGAGACATTCATAGAGGGAGATCACTGACTTCTTTAGAGCACGGACTTAGCAGCCAAATGAGCATGCTTCATAGAAAACTTTAGAGCCCACTTATACCACAGGTATGTTAGCTAATAGCCATTGATCGTGGGAGAGCTAGACGCCCAAGGTATACAAGGACAAAAACAACAATTTGATGGGGGCTCCATTATAGGACCACGACTATTCTAACACGACATGGGAGAGGCCCAATATGATTATTTTTAGAGGTGCACATTGACAAAGCTCTTCAACAACCGATGCAATACTTTTTCAAACAATGATTAATGCTAGGCATTCTCAAGCATTGATGATGATGATCATAATTGTAGTCTTTACCTTCATTTTATTTTTGTACCCAGACATTGGATTAGACCCACTAAGATTGTATCAGTTTATTCTCACAGGTAGTTTTGGCCTTTTAAAGATGTATAATATAACATTTCATTTCATTTAATTAATCTCTCTCTCTCTCTCTCTCTCTCTCTCTCACACACACACACACACACACACACACACACACACACACACACACACTCACACACACACACAGAGCTCATCATCAAGGACTTGAGTTGTCTCTACTAGACCACCACATTTGGCATACATGTCAGCTAAAGCATTGCCAAGAACGGTTCCCTCCCCCAATAGATCTTGTTTGATGATATCATATATACCACATCTCGTATACATATCAATTGTTATGTTGCCAAGTGTAGTAATTTTTTCCTAGCAAACCTTGTTTGGAAATCTATTCATGAACTAGTTACCCCCAGTGCTCATCTTCTACATTGCCACATGCTTTTAATAAGACCTTTATCCCATGCAACCATTGAGGGCACCATATGTTCTTGACAACTGTCTCCCACCTTGACCCTGGCCAATTTTTGCCCCACTACTTATTGAGCGGGGAGAACCAATCATGTGATGCCATAAGTGTCATGCCAAGGGTAGGATTGGGTAGTCCAAGGCCCCAGACGGACATGCGGTCAAGGGGGGCCTATTATTAGCAAGGTAGCCCTCTATACTAGGCATGCTCAGGTGCAGAGTTGCATGCTCTTTTCCTCTCAATCTTACATTTGTATCAAGGATCAGAGGAGAGGGAGATATGGAGGAGGGGGAAAGTAGACACGAACAGCCTTTCATGGTGATGCATGGTCTCTCTCTCTCTCTCTCTCTCTCTCTCTATCTCTCTCTCTCTCTCTCTCATGGAGAGATTGCAGTTGCAAGGGGAGAAGCCATGGATGTTCTCTTGGTCTCAGTTTTCCTTGGCAAGATTGTAGTCATGAGCAGTTGCGATATTGGAACTGTGGGAAAGTTCTTTTTCCAAGAAAGAGGGGAAGATCATAGGCATGGCCCCTTGGCTCTCAAGGCAGGTTCGATAGAGGAGCTTCGACAAGGAGAAGAAATCGTGGACATACACCCTTGTAGATAGGGTGAGACCATGGTCGACCTACATTGTTTGAGTCGTGTTTAGGCTTGACGAGTGCACAATGGCAAGAGTAGCAAACTTTGTTTCTGTGGTGACCCCATCCAAGAACAGTGGTAGATTTTGTTGCTTCCTTGCTCCTCGACGCATGCTACCGACATCGCCATGGATTTTGGGGTGGGTTGACACGTGGGCACGCCCTAAGGTGCCCTAAGGTTACCCTAAGGGGCCTATCCCATAACAAGTCATCAGGTCTAAACAGTAATAAGGTGTCGATAATGGTAAGCACGTAGATCATACGATGGCTAGAGAATCGATGTGATGCTTGTTGTGAGGGCCATGCCAGGGACCATCGATTGCACCATTTCCAAATGGATACACCATGATTCTTGACATCCCTCCCGCTTGAGACCGACACCAATACAGGACTCCTCCCGCTCTTTGATGCCAACTCAAGGGGGTGATAATATTCACTTTTCTCTTACGAAACCCTTAACCCCAAAATATATTTTCTTATCACTTAGAAATTTCCAGTCGAAGTCATCAGACTAAATGTGAACTGAACCGTCTAAGGTCAATTGGTGGGTGTTCTCTAGCTCACCCTTGGTTCAAGGTCACTAATGCTTTTTTCCTCGGTTATGGCCGAGCACAACCGTCAGAGCGTTCCCCTAAGATGAGTGTATTTAATAGCTACACAAAGCCCTCATTCCCAAGTTTGATCCCCACTCTATAGATCGAGATTGCTTATCCCATTTTCAACTTAACTTAATGGACAACATAAAATTGGGTTCAACTTTCTGGCCAACAAATTAACCCTCTAGAATCCACACACTCACCAAACCGTTTGGTAAATGCACCTTCCCAAGGTAGTACTATGTTACTAGAAAATAGTATTCCAATCATGTCAAACCAAGAATACATTTTAAGCATTTGAAAGAAGCATGCAAAGTATTGCATACCCTTGCAAGTGTGCATTTATCAAGTCAGTCCCACCTTTTTCCTTTATAGAATATTTTACTTCCTTTTTCTTTTAGTAATAGTAACATTATCTAATTATCTTTCAAGAAAACACATATACTCCTCTACGCATATCCCTATCCTCGTCCCAGGACTTGGGTATCCTACCTCTTTCGTCACGTGTGGAGGCGGCGCCTTGACACAATTTTCAATTCTTATTTTTCTTTATCTTGTGGGGGAAAGGCTTATAAAATAATTTACTCTAGATTCTTTTTAAATCAATAATCCAAGAAGCAGAGCAAAGGTCCAGCTGATGAGAAAAATTACAGAATAGCGCATTTAGGTTCTTAGCCTTTCCAAGGCTCCGTTTTACCAAACAATTAGAAGAGTTCCTTAATTAAATCGCATCCTCCTTCTTTATCATGATCCCTTTATGGATCCATTTTTTCCTTCCTTCTTTGCCGGCATCAGGCCTACCCGAACTAGGTCGATCCCTATCACGCAACCGGGACTCACTCCCATTCAATCCCATTTCTAGAGCAATGAATGAACCCGATCTCAAAACATAGACCAACGGTTAGCAATCCTAGCCGAAAAGGACCATCCCTCGTTACATCCCACAAGTAAACACCTGCACCGACCTTTTCCAAACATGTAAGACAGAGTTCACACTTAAATCTTCTATGTTATGCTAGCGCTATCCACATCAAATCTTCTCGGTGAAGTTTTTAATCCTAATTGAAATTCAGATTAGATTCATTTGAATTACAATCCCTTAGTTCTTATTTCCTTTTAATTTTTTCTCAAACAAGACCTTAAGAAAACAATGAATCTCTTGGAAGTTAATGTTGTGTCTCGACGTAAGTTTCAAGTTACTTCAACAAATTCCATTTCAGTCCCTTTGCATCATTTGCCATCCATGGGGCATCTGCATGGAATTGATGGGAGTTTTATGTTCAAGCAACATGGGCATCACTTCTGTGAAGCTATCCCCTTACTCCCCCCTTTGAATTTGCAAAACAAACTTGAAAGTAGACAAACTTGAAATGAAGAATACATATGCTTTCTACCATGAATATTTCTTTGGTGTGATCTATGTGTGTCAAACACAAAACTTTGGAATGCACCAACTTGCAATCTTGAGACAAATAATCAAGAAACTTCCTTTGAGTGCTTATGTAAGAGTAAACCCTTCCATGCATGGTAGTGTAAGCGTAAAACAAATTGTAAAGTTCCTAAGAGTGGACATGCTAGTGCAGTGAAAAATGCTCATGTAATAGTGTATGAATGATTAACAAATTCTCCTCTGAGAATGGGATTGAGGCATACCTTTGTTACAGTGGAGAGGATTAATTATGTAGCTCTAGGAGAGGTGTAAGGTTTTGGGGTTTTCCAATTGGCAAGAGGGAGATAACCCTACTTGGAATGAGAATCCTCTTACAAAAGAAACTCCCTTGTTTATGATAGAATTCTCCTTCGAGACTCAACTTCTTCCTGAGAGAATTAGATATTACACTAAAAAGCTTACGCACATATTTTATTGAGAGAAAAAAAATGTTTTTTTCTTTATTTAAATTAAATGCATGAAGCAAAAGTGGTGAGCCTTTTTATGAGAGCATTTCTTCTACAGAAATTATATTGCCTCTTTTGGGAAACTAAAGTTAGCTCCAAAAGAGAAATTCCAATATTTAATTTCCTTTGGTTTATGGCATTTCATCTCTATTAAGTCATTTAAATAAGAGTAAATTTAAAGAACAAGAGGAGTAAGATAGTAACTTAAAAGTCGATCAACAAAATGTTTGAGAAAAATTAGGGATAATTATACATATTAGTCACCATTCATCATGCATACTATTTAGTTAAGTATGATCTCCAGGCACCTATGGATAAAGAGAGTGTTTTCTACTCTCTCTAAGCCATATTAGCCTAGTACTCAAAAGAACTTGAAATAATGGAACTTGAAATAACATCGTAGTTAGTGGTTAGCATGTAGTTAGTTAACAAGAGAAAATTAGTAGTTTGTCCTTCTAAGAAAGAGGAATTATGTAAATGTAAGAGCTTAAGCATGAATTAATGTAGAATGAAAAGTAACCCAATGTTTAAGGTGTGCAAGGCATGAAGATGACAAGAAAACACTTACCTTGGTGTGTGTGTGTGTGTGTGTGTGTGTGTGTGTGGGGTAAGAGTCATTTCCTTGCTTTGGGTGATTGAAGAAGCTTGTTGATGTAGTCGACTCTCCCCCTCTTCAAGACCACCAATTGCGCTACTTGGAAGGAGAGAATGGAAAGAGGCAAGAGAGATTCAAGCTATGGAAAGCTTAGGGGTTATGAGAGAGAGTAATTGAAAGAAGAAGATCAAGTTATAGGAACCATGGTTATGGTTTTTGGCCATGGCTTCTCTTGGAGAGGAGGTGTGTGTGTGTATTGCAAGAGGCTTAAGTATGTCTTCCTCAAGCTTCTCTACAACTTACTCTCTAGTTGCATCCTAAAAATGGAGGAGAGAAGTGAAAAATAAAAAGAGAAGCCCTCTTTTTATGCACATTTTTTATAAGTGCTTTCACTTATCTTGATGGCTTATCTTCCTTATCTTGATAACTTATCTTTCTTTGATAACTTATATTACTTATCAAAACTTTCTCAACAAGTTACTTATTCACCTTATCCTTATCTTCTCTTTTTCTTCTTTATCTTTATCTTTTTCTTTTTCCTTATCTTTTCCTTTATGTTAATTTTTCTCAAAATGAAAAGCTAATTTCTTATGCATTGGTTATCTCCATGTTCCCATGGCATAAGGCGCAAGTGTCTTGTGAGTATACTTTGGTTCTTAAATTGAGCCCGATTTTTTCTCGAACATTCTTTTCTTTGTATTATTTTCTTTTTCTATTTCATCTTCTAAGTCAGTGGCTTAGATGTGTTGACCTTGCATAAGGGCTAGGAGAAGTCCCTTACACTTGCATGGGATTGAAAAGCTATGTTTCAAAATTGCAAGCGAACTACCAAGGAGTGCCAACCATGGAGAGAACGACAGCAAGCAATGGATTTTGATGAATAGTTTGGCCATGAGCTAATCAGGCATGGCAAGTGAGAAATCTAAAATAATAGCATAGTTGTCTATGAACGAAGACAATCACTTAGAATTCAAGGACAAACCACTGAAAAAAAGGCCTTGTATAACAATATCTAGTGGCAACAAAGTGTCAAAACTCAAGGATAAAGTGTCCAAGTGTAAGTTTGAAGGCATGAGCGACAAATCATGTAGAGGCTTTGCTAAGGGAATCTAGATTTTGGCAATATGTACAACATTTTTCCTAGTATTTCAATAACAATACGGTCTTCAGGTTCATGCAAGGCCTACGGCATGCAAGTACAAGCAAGGCCTATGACATGTAAGTCAATGCTCGGCATGGTTGATTAGTTGCTTTCATTTACGAAGCCAGAATGCTACATCCATTGTTTGGCAAAGGACCAATGATTAGTTTGGAGTGGATGCTACTACAAAGGCAAGGCCTCACAGGTTCTTTTCTTGCTTGCAATTCATTTGAGTTTTACGACAATAAGGTTAGTGGGTACAACTCACTCAATGATGCTCGGCATGGTTGATTAGTTGCTTTCATTTACGAAGCTAGAATGCTACATGCATTGTTTGGCAAAGGACCAATGATTAGTTTGGAGTGGATGCTACTACAAAGACAAGGCCTCACAGGTTCTTTTCTTGCTTGCAATTCATTTGAGTTTTACGACAATAAGGTTAGTGGGTACAACTCACTCATCAGGTACGCAATTGATTTTTGTTTATTGAGCATGTGCTTCATAGCTATAATATTCAATGGACATCTGTGAATGATCAAGGATAATAGGTATCAAGCCAAGCATGTACAACATGCATAACTTGCAAGTATTGTTCTGCTTCTCCATAAGATCTACAATTAGACAAGGCCATTTTTTTGTGAATAATCAACAAGGTTGACTTTATTTTGCTATGACATCTGCCTGTGAGAAAAAATATCTATAGCTATGAGCAATGGTAGCATCCAAAGTGGGGCTAATACAATGTATTATGCAAATAAAAGACTTCCCATGTTTGGAATATGCTATGAGCATACGAACTTGGGGGGGACTTGGCAAGTGTCTCTGTAGGTTATTTCATTATGTGCCAAAACGGTGTATATGGTGCATACGACAATTTCAAGAGAGTTTTTATTTCAAAAACTCAAGACAACTAGCCAAAGCAGAGAAACCAAATCAAACAATTTCAGGTTTTCTTATTTTTATGCATTTTAACATTTAAGTAGGCAAGGTTTGCCTATTGTACAAGAGTGCTTTGACAACATTCATGAGAAGCAAGGCTTCTAACTTGTGCCAAGATCCTATCATTGATTTCGATTCAACGACATTGGTACACAGTTTGGGAATTTGGCAAAGTGACGATATAAGCTCAGAATTTTCATATGCCTCCAGCAAATTGTGATGTATCCATGTTCGCTTGTGTGAGGCACTTCTAGTATTTGCTCAATTTGTAGGGGCCATCATTGTCGCCAAAGGTTTACACCTCTGCGTGCACGATATGCTAATGAGGTAGACATAATTCCATCTCCTTATTGTTTACGCTTCCGCTATAACACTACCTACTCTATTAAGGATGAAGTAAGTTATTGATGTCTTTAAACATTTTTTATGCTTATTCACAAACAAAGTGCCATAAGTCACCCTGGTAGAGTCATGACCACATACCAGGTAGGTGGGTCAAGATGTGACTTATGTTACCTCTCTCTACAAGAGCATTGTACAAGCACATTGTTGTATGTTTACATGATAAGATATGACACAGCCATTGTCTACACAGAGGTATACACATGGGACATATAACACAGTTGAATAAAGGGTTTTCCTTAGCCTAGCATTCTCTCTCTCTCTCTCTCTCTCTCTCTCTCTCTCTCTCTCTCTCTCTCTCTCTTTCTTGATTTTGTGCGAGAGAAGTGAAATTAGGCATGATTTTACAAAAATCTTTCTATGTTGATATGGGAATAGGAAGGGCTAAGAGCCATCAATTTTTAAAAGGGCTAGAGCCACCTATTTTGAAATGGCTAAGAGCCATCTATTTGTAATCCATCAGTGATTGCTTTCAAGATCAAAAATTTATATCCAGTTGAGTACCCATCGATTCTAATGGACAAGAAAGAATCTTTCCATTAGTAAATTTTTGGGTGTTATTTTAGCACTACATATTTTAAGTGTGAAGATTAAGTTGAGTTTTTGCAAGTCTTAAACTTGTACAAGTTTATCTCGTCCAAGGTGTATAGATGAAGGAAGCATCTCAGACAGCACAACTGCTCACAAAAACTCAAGATTATGGACTTTCAAGTATACAAAATATCCAGTTGTGAATAAGATTCCAACTTGAGGAGATCTCATATTTTGTCTATAGCACTGAGAGTGTCTACATGAGAATAGTTTTGGGGTAAGACCCAATTATTACTAAATCACAAACTAAGTGTTGATGATCAATTCCTCCACACTTGAACTTTCAAGGAAAGAAGTCCACAAGCTGCCAAGAGATAATAGACAAGTTCAACTTCCAAAGTTGATCCAATCACTATTAGATACAGTAGATTATGTTGGTCATTGTTCTCTGCTAGGGTGCGTAGTTTTCATGCAAATTCTAACGAAGCGGTTTGACATTGTAGAAGCTAACCAAGTGGTTTGGATTGCAAAGGCAACCCTAAGGGTTTTCCCAATTTTTCTTTCAGGTTTGCAAAGTGCACGTGATTACAGGTAAGTGAACATTCTGTTCAACCTCTAGGTATGCATATGGTTTGGTTTTATTTTACTTTTAAATATTCTTTGCTTGGATTTTCCAAGTCAAATGAATACACTTGACTACTTTCATCCATTTTGCTCTTCAAAGAAATGACAAGGTCATGTAAGCCTGCACATAATTTTGGGCCGCAGTGTCCCAAATACATTTTTACGTTTATATAGTTATGGCCCTATATGTATGGTTTTCTTTGGCACATGTTGTCACATGGGAAACAACATGGTCTAGGAGCACAAGGAGTTCAGTTTAGCTAGTGTGGAGTAAAGATAATGAGGGTCCCTCTCGCTCATGTTGTAGAGTGTTTACAGTTATCTCCACCCAAGTACATCTCGTACTTGAAGGATGTTCTTTTTTAAGACATCCTTAGTTGAGACATACTCCACATATGGAGAATATGAGTCTCTAGGACTGACACTGGTGCTGGCTATTTCAATTTTGCATCGTAACAAAGTCCTTGTGTGCTGGTTAAATCCATTTATAAGACCATTTTGCGTATGTCGTATCAGGAGCAATTCCAATGACCAAGAATTGTTGGGTACTTAGAACGACTTGTTAAGGTTACAAGTGCTACTAAAAAACATGAACGGATCCTTGTTTATGCAAGTGACTTTTGTTTCACATTCTATTATGGTTCAAACAGTTATGCAAGGCTTGCAAAAGATTGTTGTAGAAAGTATTTAGTTTCTCCTTAGACCTATTTACTCTTCTCTTTGATGTGTGCTATGAGCATTACCTTTACCATCTGTATTGGCTGTTAAACACACAAAAATGTAGGTTTGGGTGGTTTTTGCTAAACGCATGCACACTAGGTTGGGCCCTTGTGTTTAGCAAAAGTTGATTTGGAACGGCATGCAACTTCATGAAATGGATAGCTTATGAAGCATTTTGCACTTTATGTGCAGTATCTTACGAGCTTAGTTGTGGGTCATGGCTCGGTTTGGGTGTTGATAGATAAGTGAATAAAATTTGTATAATTAATGAAGTTAAGTCATTTTTGAACGACTCTGTGTAAAGGGTTGGGAAACATATCTCAGTATTGTCAGTCAACCAAAGGTGGATAGGTAGATTACAAGTGTAATCTTGTGCTAAATTATATGCAAAACGCATGCATTAGCACTAAGTAATCCAATTAGAAATCATGTATTCCTCTAGTTGGACTTTGCTTACCATAAGGTAAAGCATGTTTGCAACTAGGATCATGTGTACGTCAGGTTCTCAACCTTGAACACTAGTTATGGTGGGGTTATTTATTGATGAGAATAGATAACAAGTCAAGGACTTTTACTTTGCTGATAAGTTAGGTCAGCCACTAGCTACTTTCATGGAAAGAGAAAAGACGTACTCTTTGGGATACATTTTAGTTCTAATAACTTGTTTAGAATACTCGAGTGAGTTCTAAATGGAGTTACACGTTACATTGGATATGGGCCAGTTACACAAGACGGTTGCAACGGGACAACAATGTGGAAAATCAAGATGTTATTCTTGATTTCATTGAACCTCCTAATGAACCGTGTTCCGAACACACAAACAATTGGATCCATGAAGGATGCTACTGTGGAAAACATTAGTGTCCTTATGAAGATACAACCACTTTTGTTTTTGAGGACGAAAACATTGCGAGACGAAAAGCTTGTCATGCACCTCGATCCCTTTCCATTGCCCGCATATCCTTAGCCATAATAACCCAAGTTTGGCATTACTTAGCAAGGGCTACCACAAACTTGGCACATTGAGCCGCCGTGTGAGTGATGGGGTTAAGGATCCCAAGCCCACCTTGCTCCATAGGTCTCGCAATTGTCTTTGGTGGATGGATCCTAAGTGGTCAATGGTGGAGTGCTTGGACTCTTCTTTAGCCGGATGGTATGTTTTCTTGTTATGCTTTTGCAACTCGGATCCTGTTTGGATGGGGTACACCTTGTGGCAGGAGGTTTTTCTCTCTGTGGAAATCGTGCAGTCAAGGGAGAGCAAAGGCAAAACAATATTATCTCTCTAGAAAAAGCATGTCCGCAGCTCACGTACAAATTAGGGAGGAGGCCATGTGGTGTAAGTTTTCACTTTTATATTCTTATATGGTGTCTGCCATTAAAAAATCATACACCAATGAGTTGTCTCAGAGGCATAGGTATCTATACACAAGGGCTACTTGTAAGCGATGTAGTGTTGGGGATTTTTGTCAGCTAATATGTCTGTCAATTGACATGCCTTTGGCGAATCACCTAAATCTTTTGGTGACAAAATGTAATATTTTTTTTGGAATGCACTTCTAGCAAGTATGTGCCCAAAGTGGCCAGGACCAACACTTTGATGTGCTTAGAGGGCTTCTCCTTTGACATGGTGACTTTTGTCAGCTAATTAAAACCATGTGGCAATGTAGAAGCCATTGTCTTGGGGGAATAGATTCATGAATAGATTTCCAGACAAGGATTGCTAGGAAAAAATTACTATACTTGGTAACACATTAGTTGATATGTATACCAAATGTGGTGCGCTAATAAAAGCTCAACAATTGTTGAAGGAGCTACCCAATTGTGATGTGGTCCCTTGGTCTTCATTGATTTTGGGGTATGCCCAACATGTCAAAGGTCAAGATGCTTTGAAATTGCTATGTGCAGATGCATCGTAATGGGATCGCTTAATGCAGTCCACTTTGTGTCTCTTTTAGAAGCTTGTTGTCTGCATATATAACAAGACAAGGAGTGAAGATAAAACTTCAGAGGGTCCTGCCACAATGAGAGATCCATTTGGGGGGGGGGGGGGGGGGGGAAGAGAGAGAGAGAGAGAGAGAGAGAGAGAGAGAGGGAGATCTTCCTCAAAAATAGGCGGGCCGACGAGCTAGACGCCCATGTCTACGAGGGCGACCACGACATTAACGAAGGCTCCATTAGAGGATCATGACTATTCTAGCACGACATGGGAGACGCCCAGTACAACTATTTACAGAGGTGGACATTGACGGAGCTTTTCAGCCATCGACACAATGCTTTCTCGGACAACACCTGATTCCAAGCATCCTCAGGCATTGATGATGATGATGATGATGATAAGTTTTAGTCTTTCACTTTACTTCATTTTTATTTTTGTACCTAGACATTGGATTAGATCCACAAAGATTGCATCAGTTTGGTCTCATAGGTCATTTTGGCCTTTTGAAGACGTTAATATAACATTTTATTTTATTTCATTTCATTTTATTCCTTATTTTTCTTCTTCTACTCTTGTGCTCAGCCTGGCATGGTCATCCCATGTGAGGGCCCACCGCCCTCCATCTCTCTCTTTTGCAGCAACTCCTTGTGCAAGCCGGTCGGGCAATCTCTCTCTCTCTCTCTCTCTCTAGAAGAAATGCATTATTAAAATATCAGACACAACGCTTCAATAAGAAGGACGGAGGTGTCAATAGTTTTGTATCTACAAAAGACTAGGCTCATGCAAGTAGGATTGGTAGAGCTGACCTAAATATACAGAAGAGGGACGTAAACCGAGTGACTAGAGAGTTAAAGGGCTATTGAGGGTTGAAGAGGGGGGCCAGGACATACTGAAGACTCAAAAGGCTCCAAGCATCGATCCCAGAATGGTGAGAACATCGCCAACCAAACTAAGGTAGAGCCCACACTGCCACATACACTGTTCCAGTGACCAATATCAACGCCCCAGACAGCTGACCGGTGACGTCGTTGGGGCGTCGTTGACGAGGTGAATCACCTCGCTCGGCTCCTCCAGCACCACATGCAAGATGTGGCCCACTGCTAGCATCAAATTCTACAGCGACAGCACAATCGTCATCGTCATGGACACAAGATTGGAGAAAGTTACACTGTTGGTGCCCAATCCACTGCTCCAGATCGGCTCGTCCTAGATGTCGGACTCTCTGCCGACGTGGCAGAGAATCTCGTCCACGAAAACCGGTTCATTTGAAACAGGTCTAAACAACAACAACAACAAACCCCCACCCCCGCCCCCCGGTTTAACAAAATAGTCCATTTGAACACGTGCTGAGAATGAGCGGCGTGGTTATGCTATTGGTAAGGCTGAGATTTCTCCAAGCGGGCGCTCGTGTTCAAACCCTGCGGGTAAAGTTGAACCGATTAAACACTTTTTGTGATTGAGCATTTCGCTTTGTGCAAACTAAGAGGCTTGCCAAAAAAAACTAAGGGTCGAAATATGACCTGCTGACCGGCCTTGCAGGTCAAAACATGTGCCACTTGGACGACTCTCAAGGGTGCCACCTCCTTGAGAGTATGATATTTAGAGAGAGCCGATTGGATATACAAAAGGGGAGTCCCATACCTTCACAATCAAGAAAGAATGCAACGGTGTAGTGAAGAAGCGCGTCTCTCTCTCTCTCTCTCTCTCTCTCTCTCTTCTCAGTACTCACAATTGTGTTGTATTAACACCAAAAAAGAATTACAATGACAGCCCTACAAAAAGAGTTCCACAGCATCCATAGACTAGTTCCTACGACCATACAACGGCTAGGACGGGATGCATCCAACAACAGCTAGAACCGGAGCCACCCGATAACATCATAGATATAAATCTGCAGAAGGGGGGGTTATAAAGTTCCATTACATCAGGCACAAGCCAATAAATAATGGCGAGAAGAGAAAACAAACCGGGGATGCCACCATCCTGAGGCGGTTGCCACCTCTGCTCGAGAATGTCCACCAAAGTGTCAAAGGGGTAGCCGAAGCTTTGAAAAAAGATTGGAGTATCAATGTCGTCACATGAACTAGAGCTTCCGGACCACTAGCTCAGTCAAATTATCTCCAAGAGAATAATCAGCAGCCCAGATCAATGACCAATTCCATCACTTAGATCCACCATAGTAGCATAAGAAAAGGTCCGTCAGTACTGTCGCCCAAGGAACAGAAGCCCTCTTGCATACCATGCCTTCCATGGAGACTGGACACACCAAAAAAGAGGACCTAGACAATCCGCAGTAGCCCCCAAACTTCACAACGGTGCACGCTCTCCACCCATTGATAGCACCCCTCACAATGGGTTTCTCTCTCTCTCTCTCTCTCTCTCTCTCTCTCTCTCTCTCTCTCTCTCTCTCTCTCTCTCTCTCTGTGCGTTGTTGGATGGGCACATAAGTGATCTCCCTCTCCGTCTCTCGACGTCCCATCTGAAAAAAAAGGGAGGGCTAGAGCCCCCCCATCATCCGCGGGCGCGCGGACGATGGGGAGGCTCAAGCCCTCCCCTTTTTTCTTTCTCTTGAGACATTTGCCTGCAACAATGTTAAGGAAAATTCAAGGGAAAATTAACAAAATACCCCTCTAATTTGTGGAAATTCCCAAAATACCCCTCAAATTTCCAAAATTCCGAAATTCCCCTAATGTTGCGCGCAGACGATGGGAGGGCTCTAGCGCTCCCCTTCTTTCATTTTCTTGAGACATTTGCCTGCAGGAATGTTAAGAATAAACTCAAGGGAAAATTGCCAAAATACCCCTCTAATTTGTGGAAATTCCCAAGATACCCCTCAAATTTCAAAAACGAATTTCCCCTAATGTTTTGTCATAAATTCCCAAAATGCTCTTCAAATTTTCCAAAATTCCCAAAATGGCCTTAGTTGTGAGATTAAATTTTCTCCAAAGGAAAAAAATCTTGCAATCTTTTATCAGAAGACGAAGACTGATTGTTTATCAATACAAGATGCTAAAACTAGATTTTGAGTTGGTTATGTAGGCTACGGAGATGAATTGCTACGCTATTTTTAGACATAATTGCCGTTTTTATGAGGTAATTTGTGACAAATTACATGCTAAGCACTAAAAAATGGATCTCAATTGTCACGACGGAATAAAGATTAGAAAATCTTGAACAATCCAAGCAAAATAGATACAAAGGGTATTTTGGGAATTTTTGAAATTTGAGGGGCGTTTTACAATTTAGAGGGGTATTTTCGAAATATTCCCAAAATTCAATTTTACAAACATAAAACATTCCCTTTAGGATAAATTCCCTTTTGAAATCAAAGCTCTCCTCCAATCGAACACATCCCAAACCTTGGAGCTCGGATTTAGACGAGACTGTGCGTGTGAGACCTTGCCACCCTCCATCTCTCTCTTGTGCACAACTCCTAGTGCAAGCTAGCCCCTCTCTCTCTCTCTCTCTCTCTCTCTCTCTCTCTCTCTCTCTCTCTGCGATGTTGGACGGGCAAGTAAGTGACCCCCCTCTCTCTCGCTCGGCGTCCGGCTCTGACTTCAGCTAGAAAAAAAAGGGGGGAGGGGGTGCTGGAGCCCCTCCATCATCCGCGCATAAGAGGAGGGCCAAGAGCCATGTCATCATCTGTGCGTGCGGATTATTGGAGGGCTCTTGGCCCTCCCCTTTTTTTGCAAAGGGAGAGGGAGAGAGAGAGAGAGAGAGAGAGAGAGAGAGAGAGAGAGAGAGAGAGAGAGCCCACTTGTCATGATGTAGTAGGAATCAGTACTATATGATGATGACACTCATTTATTGTATCAAAGTCTAACATAAATAGTTTCTTGGTCCCCAACTACGGCTCAGTTCACTCAAGGTGGAATTAACTCCCAAATTCCCCCCCTACCAATGAAGCCTTTGGTGTGTTGGGACCTCAATCAGAGTCCGAAGGGTGAAATTATAGCTTGTTGAAGTTGAGATATGTTTCTAGGCAGGTTGGATCATATGTTTTTTTGCAATTGTGGGCTCTCGATTTGAGCCCACAGCGGAGTCCGAAGGCGGGTTTGCACAAAGTGAAGTCCGGGTTGAAGGCTTTCATGTGGATTTTACGGCTCGAAGATCGGGTCCTTAAGCAGGGAATAGTGGCCTGAGAGAGTTGGGTAAAAAAAGAGGAAGTTTTTTCAAAGTCACTTGAAGCTTTTCAAGGAGGTTGGAGGGTGGGCATCTCTTGCGAGCGACGCCATGTGGTGTTGGATTAATCTCATAAAGGGTGTGGGTGCCTGGGAGTTCACTATATACACGTAGGATGAAGTATACCCTCATTAGCAACATGGGATGGAGAGAAATTCCTCCCTTGGTGGCTATGGTGGCCCTTGTAGGGCACTATGTGAGAGGCACCGGCGGTTGATATTGGCAGTTTTGACCCGGCCTGTGGTACATGGAGATGGCGCGGTAGGGGGGCTACCACTAGTGCTAGCGCTAGTGGGAGGGGAAGCCCTTCCCATGGTGCACTAAGTGAGAGAGGAGATATGAAGTTGACAAGCCTACTAAGAGGCGATTCTCCATGCAATATTTTCCAAAAGAGGGCGAACACTTGTCCGTCACTTGCTATAAAAAAAACAAAATCTCTATGAAAAACATATTTTGAGCCCATTTTTGGGGTCTTTGCTTAGACCAAGGAGGCTTTTTGCAAGAGACAAAGTTAAGCCCTCAAGGCTGTGTTTATGGTGATAGATACCACCATTTTGGTGGTGATTTGGTTGTAAGCAAGCTGTGTTAAGCAAGATTGTGCGGCTTCCCGTTTTCTTTGTGCCGGTTTTCCCCTACCCTCTTTCTTTTTCTCTTGCTCAGAGTATGTGTTGGTGCCGACGGATGTGTGTCCCTACAGACCAGTCTGTGGCACAAAGAGCATGAAGTAGGCGTGTTGTATGTGTTGGGAGTGGTGAAACGAGCTGACCGGGTGAGGTTGTGATGTATGATAGTATTGTGGAGCAGGTGTGCATAGCTTTGCATGCAAACAGTGATTTTTTTGTGTAGATTGGTTGTTTTGAAGGTGTTTCTGATAGGTTAGGGGTGTTGTGGATAACTTGTGCTATAGAGAGGCAATAGTTTCTCTAATGGGTGTGTTCCCTATTCCCCCTCTCCATCTTCTGGTGCCCCAATTGAGGAGCATCTAATTCCTCATGAGTTTGATCAAATAAGCGGGTTTTCATAAAGAAGAGATAGCAGCACGAGGATGTGGGCCAGATTTCATTGGAGAATCGTTATATATGCTAAATGAAGATAACAAGATGCAGATGATCCCATTGCTGATGCGGGGGAGAGAAAAGATATTGTTTTATGCTTTGGAAGGAGAACCAAGATTTATGTGACCGGCTTTGCGGTCCCTCTTTCTACACGACTTTTGCAAATAGGTATCTCCTGTTGATTTGGATACAAGATTAAAGAATTTGAAGCAGGATGTGAATGAGGAATTAAGATTTTTTCTCAATCATTATGAGGAATTTTGAAATTGCCATGCAATTGGGTAATGACGGTGAAACACAGAAATCCTATTCTCACAAAAGCTTGAGTTTCATAACACAGAAACACCACAACTTCTTTGTTCAACTCCCTGTGAATCGATATCTCTAGACTTCAAGGTGCCTCTTACTACATAGAAGCAGACTTCCACATCAGCTTGACATTAAGGAGCTTCCTAACACAGAAATAGCTTTCCCTAGGAAAGATGACGACCCCGAATACCCTTGCAAAAACACGGCCGAGTTTTGCTACCATTTAAGCAGCCCCGAACAAATCCGATCGAATCGAGCGCCTCCAAGCAGCCCTTGATCGGGTCATGGAAGAGAATCGCAACCTCAAATCTCGTGATTTGATTTCATGGTCGATCTCACCACCAACAAAGTGAAAGAAGTCGAAGCCAAGGCCATTGAAACCCACTCGACAACAATCGCAAAGGTGAAGACGCTTGTGACAGCAGCAAAGCTTTGACAACAATGACTCCAAGAAGAAAATTCCCTCAAGGTCCACATTGGTGGGCTACCTCAAGCATGGGATACAACCGAGAAAGACTTCTTGGCGCACATCAACTTCCTCAATGAAACTCTCCAACCAATCAAGATCAAGTACAAGGCAATAGATTGTATCACTTCGGGAGGCCCTGACTAGCCCATATCAAGTGGACACACCATCCTTGAATTCAAAAGTTGAGAAGGTCGGCTCAAGCTTCTTCAACAATCATGTCTTCTTAAAGGTACTAAGTTTTGGATTGCAAAAGAACTCACTCCGCTACAAATCAAACACAAAAGTGAAGAGCTCAAGAAGGTACATGAAGCCTGCAAACAAGGCAAATGGGCAGTCTATCGAGACGGTAAAGCTATCATTCAGGAGTTTCAAAATCCCAAATCGGCTCTTCCAACAGTTGATCCCCCCTAGGTATCTATTTTCTTTCCTCATTTTCCCAACGGACCCTCAGTCCTTAATTGATATGTATCGTCATCTTTTCGCTTAACGCGCAACCGTTGTAATGTCTGTTTTTGGTCCCATAGGTCATATTTGACCTTTGTGGACGAGAATTAAATCTCTCTCTCTCTCTCTCTCTCTCTCTCTCTCGCTCTCTCTCTCTCTCTCTCTCTCTATGCGCTAGGCCAGTCCTGCCCAACCTCCCCCTCTCTCATCACTCTCTCTCTTCCTCTATGTACTACATGGAATTTCTCTCACTCTCACTTTCACACCCATGACAGTGACAACACCACACACACCCTCTCTCTCTCTCTCTCTCTCTCTCTCTCTCTCTCTCTCTCTCTCTCTCTCTCTCTCTCTCTCTCTCTCTCTCTCTCTCTCTCTCTCTCTCTCTCTCTCTCTCTCTCTACGTGCCAAGCCAGGCCCGTCCAACCTCCACCTCTCTCATCACTCTCTCTCTCTCTTCCCCTCTATACTACGTGGACTTTCTCTCACTCTCACTTTAACAACGATAACAGTGACGACACCACACACACACACCCTCTCTCTCTCTCTCTCTCTCTCTCTCTCTCTCTCTCTCTCTCTCTCTCTCTCTCTCTCTCTCTCTCTCTCTCTCTCTGAGCGCTAGGCCATGCCAATTCTCTCTCTTGGGACTGTAGTGCTGGCGTCCACCTCTGGTATGTGTGTAGCGGAAATTGATAACATAGTGAGCATTTACTTAAGAACAAGTTCATAATGAGCATAGATGGAGTACTTAATTTGAGAAAGCAACATAGCAATGTACACCTAGCTAATTTGGCATTGACAATACTTGAAAAGAGAGAGATATAGGACAATTGACACCAGTTGAGGACCGGATTTACATGGAGAAAGCAACATAGCAATGTACACCTAGCTAATTTGGCATTGACAATACTTGAAAAGAGAGAGATATAGGACAATTGACACCAGTTGAGGACTGGATTTACATGGAGTCGGTCCCCCCTCCATAAAGGCTTTGTATTATATCTTCTCCCATCAAAGGATACTTTTGTACAATACAATCTTTGTGTTCCTTGATAAAACTAGTTGGTGTAATGAAGATGGAAGCTTCTTCATACACCAAATTATGCTTGGAAAACACACCTAGTGTCCCTAGCCTCAGTCCCAAGACCTCACACACCTTCAAAAATGGTGAGAGCTAGCAAGGATGAGGATAGATTCAGAGGAAGCAGATGTATTTTACAAGAAAGAAGTATTCTCCTCACATAATCACTCTAGTAGCTTAGCTTAGCTTAGTAATTAGCATGGTAGAGGAGATGAACATGCCATTGAAGCTTGGCTCTTGGTTGGATTTGCATTTCATAGCTAAGAGTTGTTGGTGTAAGCTTCTACTTCTCAATGCTTGGAGAAGGAGATGGAGTTCTTCTTGCACACATGAGTTGTGTGTGTGTGTGTGTGTGTGAGTGTGTGTGTGTGTGTATCATTGTGTTAGAGTAAAACGCAACCCTCTATCTCTCATCTTGGTTGACCCCTTTGGCTAAATGCTCATGATGGCCTCCCATTGGATCCTGTACAGCTTAGCCAATCACAAATTAGAAGCATAGTTGATAGCCTTTTGACAAGTGTCCCCCTTTCCCCTTTTATGAGAGCTCTAGGTAATTAAATAATTTCAAGTAAACTTGCATTGGACCTCTTAGTCTTTTGGCCAATAGGAATCAGGCAAGCCATTGGGTTGTTGAATGCTCATTGGACCCCTTGGTAGACTATCCAATAGTCTTCTAGGGAGCTTAAATTCTATTGGTTCTTTTTATCAAGCATTTTTAAATTGTTGCACTAAATTTACTCTAGCCTAATTTTCATTGGTCCACCTCTATGGCCATCCAATAGGATTTGAGGAGAGATTGGGAGCAACTAGCCTAGTAGCCTGACATGTGTCCAGTATTCCCTTTGTCATAATAATCAATATCTAATTCTCCTAAATGATTTTCTCATATTAAACTGATCATTTAATGTGGGGAAGTGCCAAGGGAGAAAAAGCTAGAATATTGGTTAAGCTAGCAGACCGGCCACAGTAGGGATCCAAAGGAGGGAAAATAGGGATCCAAAGGGGGGGCCATCTGCAAAAGAGCCATGTGAAACAATGGGCCAAAAAGACCCTAAGGTTCAGCCCATTAAGACTTCCAAAATGCTAAGGTTCCAAAATTCAAAGGTTGTGTCCAAAGGTCAACCCTAGGGAAAATTGGATGCTTAGTGTGTGCCCTAAAAGTCTTTTCACATCCCTACATGGGAGGGGGCGAGCCCCAAAGGTAGGGGATGAGAGAGAAATCCACACACACACACACAGGCTCCCTTTACACAAAGGGAATGAGGGACACATGTCAGCTCCCTAGGCCAGATGCCCACAAGGTGTGCCCAATTCCTATTGGAAGACCCTTGAAGTGGACCAATGAGAATTAAGCTAGAGTAAATGTAGTTTAATTAATTTAAAAACATTTAATAAAAGAAACCAATAAGAATTAAGTCTCCTAGAAGACTATTGGGCAGTCTCCCAAAGGGTCCAATGAGCATTCAGAAGCCTCATGGCTTGCCTGATTCCTATTGGCCAGGAGACAAAGGGGTCCAATGAGAGTTTTGTTTAATTATTTAATTACCTAAATCTCTCACAAAAGGGAAAGGGGGACACATGTCAGAAGGCTATCACTTATGCTGCTTAATTCCTATTGGCTTGACCTGGGGAGGTCCAATGAGGCAAAAGCCAGACCTAATTAGCAGCTAGGGCTCGCCCAAGAGAGAGAGAGGGCTGATTTTTGCTTGGCATTGACACACACACACACACACTCACACTTGACCATGTGTGAAGGAAGAATACTCTATCTCCTCCCAAGCTTTAATGGAGAGCTCATCACCTACTCCAAGCTTGTGAGATAGAAGCCTACATCAACACTCTCTTGGCATGTGGATGCAAATCCAACCAAGAGCCAAGCTTCAATGCATGCTCATCTTCTCTAACAAGCTAATTACTAAGCTAAGCTATGCTAATATGAGTGATTATGTGAGGAGATGTACATCTTTCTCGTAAGATACTCCTTTTTCCTCTCAATCTACTCTCATACCCTGCTAGCTCTCACCATCTTCGAAGGTGTGTGAGGTCTTGGGTCTGAGAACGGGGATAATTCAAGTTGTGTTTGATTTAGTGTTTTGCTTAGTGTATGAAGCTTCCATCTTCATTGCACTAGCTAGTCTTGAAGGAACACAAAGAATTGTATTGTACAATGTCTCTCTTGATGGGAGAAACTATAATACAAAGCCTTTTGGAGGGGGGACCGGCTCCATGCAAATCCGGTCCTCAACTGTTGTCAATAGCTTAATTTCTCTCTCTTTTGAAAGTATTGTCGATGCTATCTAACTAAGTGTTATGCTTTTTGTTGCTCTCTCCACCCAAGCACTCTTGTAATTCTCATTCGGAAGCTATTCTAATGAAATGCCCACTATGTTCATGCTGATTTCCGCTACACAAAAGTTATTAGGCCATTAAATGTTACATTGGTATCAGAGAGTAGTGTAAGCACAGGTTGAGAGATAAGCTTTTCGAAAGCATTGTTCTCCTTAGCAGACCACGTATACCTAACATTTTTCTTTGTTAGGTCATGTAATGGTCCCGCAATTCGTGAGAACTTTTCTATGAAGCGTCTATAGTATGCACACATACCTATAAAGCTTCTTAGTTCATGAAGATTCCTTGGTTTAGGCCATCCTTTTATTACCTCTAACTTGGATGGATCCATTTGGATTTCATCTTGAGAGATAATGTGACCTAAATATTGAATCTCTTGCAAGAAAAATTCACTTTTCTTTCGATTAACATAAAGTTTATTCTCTCTTAAAACTTGAAATATTACCTGGAGGTGTTGCTTGTGTTCCTCCAATGAATTAGAGTAGATGATAATATCATCAAAGAACACTCCAGTGAAGGTTCGATGAGGCTTGAACAGCTTCTCCATCAAGCGGTTGAATGTGGCTGGTGCATTGGTCAAGCCAAAAGGCATGACAATGTATTCGTAAAGACCAAATGTAGTACGAAATGCGGTCTTTACAATGTCTTGATCAACTATCCTTATTTGATGATAGCCACTTTTTAGGTCAATCCTACTGAAGTAGGTCGATCCTTGTAGCTTATCAAATAGGTCTTCTACCCGTGGAACGGGAAACCTATTCTTGATAGTGATCCTATTTAGTGCTCTATAGTCGACACACATACGATATGTGCCGTCTTTCTTTTGTACTAATAGCACAGGTGAGCAAAATGGAGATGAGCTAGGCCTAACCATGCCCTTCTCAACTAACTCATGCACTTGCCGCATAATCTCCTCTTGTTGAGCTTGAGAAACTCTATAAGGAGGTTTGTTAGGCGGTGAACTTCCTGGAAGAAGTTCAATTGCATGGTCGTCATTACCTCGTTTAGGAGGTAGCTCACAAGGGATGTCGTCAATAAAAACATCTTGAAACCCCTTGAGAAAATTGGATAACTCTAATTCCTTTTGGTTGCTTTTATTTTCTTTTGCTAAAGCATTAGGTTCATTTTGAGAATCTTTAACAAAAATCATGTACACGGAAATAGAGCTCTTTATTGACTTGTTGAAAGCTGGTGTATGTACAATGGGGATGGTGTTACCCATCTCCTTAGCATCTATATACATGTCCTTTTCCCTGAACTTAAAGGAGATTCTCCTTTCAGGAAATTTAACATCGGCAGCCAGGCGGTCAAACCATGGTGCCCCTAGGATTACATCCTCATGCTTGAGAGGAGAGATAAAGAAGTCCTCTTTGTCCACATAGCCTTGGACATGAAGCCTCAATTTCCCGATTAAGGGAGTGACTGAAGCTTCTTGCCCCTTGAAGGCACTGTCTGCGGGTAGGATATCTCCCATCTCGTAGGATTGTATGCCTAGCTTGGTGGCTAACTCCATAGATATGAAATTGTGAGTAGAACCAGGGTCAAAGAGAATAAAAGCATCATGTTCTCTTACCTTTCCCCAAGCATGGCATAGAGGAGATCCTTTGTGGTGAGTTTGGTGAATCTCCTCCTCTTGGATTTCAACCAAAGAAGCTCTAGGAGGATCTTGGCGGTTGTTCTTTTGGGGACAAGCGCGGTACGCATGCCCTTGTTCCCCGCACTTGAAACACCGGTTATCCTTACGATAACGCTCAAGCTCTTCAGGAGAGAGTTTATTCTTTCCTTTGTAAACTCCCTTCTCTTTAGCTTTGTTGGAATTGCCCTTAGGAGACTTTTGGACATTGTCCTTCCCCTTAGGCTCATTGGAACCCTTGTTTTCCGGGGGCTTATTATTTCTTTTACCCCCCGTTTGGAAATTGATTCGCGAGGCCACCATAGTATGGTGTATTACCGCCGATATGGTACGTGGCCTTTGGGAGTTGACATACTCCGCCATTTCTTCGGTTAAGCCCACACAAAATTGTTGCTTTTGCTCTCCAAAATCCAACTTTTTGAAGATAGTGGCTTTGAGTTGTAGGTCCCAAAACTTGTCTACATATTTGTGGATGGATTCATTGGGAGAGAGCTTTAAGCTTCGCCATTCGGTGAGTACTTTGTCTTTGGCATCGGTGGCCAAAAACTGCTTCATAATGGAAGCTCTTAAAGCCTTCCATGTTCGTGGAGCTTCACCGTTGGCTCGTAGGCTAGACCACCATTGTCCGCTATGCACTTTCAAAAGTCCGCCAGACAATGGTGGTCTAGCCTACGAGCCAACGGTGAAGCTCCACGAACATGGAAGGCTTTAAGAGCTTCCATTATGAAGCAGTTTTTGGCCACCGATGCCAAAGACAAAGTACTCACCGAATGGCGAAGCTTAAAGCTCTCTACCAATGAATCCATCCACAAATATGTAGACAAGTTTTGGGACCTACAACTCAAAGCCACTATCTTCAAAAAGTTGGATTTTGGAGAGCAAAAGCAACAATTTTGTGCGGGCTTAACCGAAGAAATGGCGGAGTATGTCAACTCCCAAAGGCCACGTACCATATCGGCGGTAATACACCATACTATGGTGGCCTCGCGAATCAATTTCCAAACGGGGGTAAAAGAAATAATAAGCCCCCGGAAAACAAGGGTTCCAATGAGCCTAAGGGGAAGGACAATGTCCAAAAGTCTCCTAAGGGCAATTCCAACAAAGCTAAAGAGAAGGGAGTTTACAAAGGAAAGAATAAACTCTCTCCTGAAGAGCTTGAGCGTTATCGTAAGGATAACCGGTGTTTCAAGTGCGGCGAACAAGGGCATGCGTACCGCGCTTGTCCCCAAAAGCACAACCGCCAAGATCCTCCTAGAGCTTCTTTGGTTGAAATCCAAGAGGAGGAGATTCACCAAACTCACCACAAAGGATCTCCTCTATGCCATGCTTGGGGAAAGGTAAGAGAACATGATGCTTTTATTCTCTTTGACCCTGGTTCTACTCACAATTTCATATCTATGGAGTTAGCCACCAAGCTAGGCATACAATCCTACGAGATGGGAGATATCCTACCCGCAGACAGTGCCTTCAAGGGGCAAGAAGCTTCAGTCACTCCCTTAATCGGGAAATTGAGGCTTCATGTCCAAGGCTATGTGGACAAAGAGGACTTCTTTATCTCTCCTCTCAAGCATGAGGATGTAATCCTAGGGGCACCATGGTTTGACCGCCTGGCTGCCGATGTTAAATTTCCTGAAAGGAGAATCTCCTTTAAGTTCAGGGAAAAGGACATGTATATAGATGCTAAGGAGATGGGTAACACCATCCCCATTGTACATACACCAGCTTTCAACAAGTCAATAAAGAGCTCTATTTCCGTGTACATGATTTTTGTTAAAGATTCTCAAAATGAACCTAATGCTTTAGCAAAAGAAAATAAAAGCAACCAAAAGGAATTAGAGTTATCCAATTTTCTCAAGGGGTTTCAAGATGTTTTTATTGACGACATCCCTTGTGAGCTACCTCCTAAACGAGGTAATGACGACCATGCAATTGAACTTCTTCCAGGAAGTTCACCGCCTAACAAACCTCCTTATAGAGTTTCTCAAGCTCAACAAGAGGAGATTATGCGGCAAGTGCATGAGTTAGTTGAGAAGGGCATGGTTAGGCCTAGCTCATCTCCATTTTGCTCACCTGTGCTATTAGTACAAAAGAAAGACGGCACATATCGTATGTGTGTCGACTATAGAGCACTAAATAGGATCACTATCAAGAATAGGTTTCCCGTTCCACGGGTAGAAGACCTATTTGATAAGCTACAAGGATCGACCTACTTCAGTAGGATTGACCTAAAAAGTGGCTATCATCAAATAAGGATAGTTGATCAAGACATTGTAAAGACCGCATTTCGTACTACATTTGGTCTTTACGAATACATTGTCATGCCTTTTGGCTTGACCAATGCACCAGCCACATTCAACCGCTTGATGGAGAAGCTGTTCAGGCCTCATCGAACCTTCACTGGAGTGTTCTTTGATGATATTATCATCTACTCTAATTCATTGGAGGAACACAAGCAACACCTCCAGGTAATATTTCAAGTTTTAAGAGAGAATAAACTTTATGTTAATCGAAAGAAAAGTGAATTTTTCTTGCAAGAGATTCAATATTTAGGTCACATTATCTCTCAAGATGAAATCCAAATGGATCCATCCAAGTTAGAGGTAATAAAAGGATGGCCTAAACCAAGGAATCTTCATGAACTAAGAAGCTTTATAGGTATGTGTGCATACTATAGACGCTTCATAGAAAAGTTCTCACGAATTGCGGGACCATTACATGACCTAACAAAGAAAAATGTTAGGTATACGTGGTCTGCTAAGGAGAACAATGCTTTCGAAAAGCTTATCTCTCAACCTGTGCTTACACTACTCTCTGATACCAATGTAACATTTAATGGCCTAATAACTTTTGTGTAGCGGAAATCAGCATGAACATAGTGGGCATTTCATTAGAATAGCTTCCGAATGAGAATTACAAGAGTGCTTGGGTGGAGAGAGCAACAAAAAGCATAACACTTAGTTAGATAGCATCGACAATACTTTCAAAAGAGAGAGAAATTAAGCTATTGACAACAGTTGAGGACCGGATTTGCATGGAGCCGGTCCCCCCTCCAAAAGGCTTTGTATTATAGTTTCTCCCATCAAGAGAGACATTGTACAATACAATTCTTTGTGTTCCTTCAAGACTAGCTAGTGCAATGAAGATGGAAGCTTCATACACTAAGCAAAACACTAAATCAAACACAACTTGAATTATCCCCGTTCTCAGACCCAAGACCTCACACACCTTCGAAGATGGTGAGAGCTAGCAGGGTATGAGAGTAGATTGAGAGGAAAAAGGAGTATCTTACGAGAAAGATGTACATCTCCTCACATAATCACTCATATTAGCATAGCTTAGCTTAGTAATTAGCTTGTTAGAGAAGATGAGCATGCATTGAAGCTTGGCTCTTGGTTGGATTTGCATCCACATGCCAAGAGAGTGTTGATGTAGGCTTCTATCTCACAAGCTTGGAGTAGGTGATGAGCTCTCCATTAAAGCTTGGGAGGAGATAGAGTATTCTTCCTTCACACATGGTCAAGTGTGAGTGTGTGTGTGTGTGTGTCAATGCCAAGCAAAAATCAGCCCTCTCTCTCTCTTGGGCGAGCCCTAGCTGCTAATTAGGTCTGGCTTTTGCCTCATTGGACCTCCCCAGGTCAAGCCAATAGGAATTAAGCAGCATAAGTGATAGCCTTCTGACATGTGTCCCCCTTTCCCCTTTTGTGAGAGATTTAGGTAATTAAATAATTAAACAAAACTCTCATTGGACCCCTTTGTCTCCTGGCCAATAGGAATCAGGCAAGCCATGAGGCTTCTGAATGCTCATTGGACCCTTTGGGAGACTGCCCAATAGTCTTCTAGGAGACTTAATTCTTATTGGTTTCTTTTATTAAATGTTTTTAAATTAATTAAACTACATTTACTCTAGCTTAATTCTCATTGGTCCACTTCAAGGGTCTTCCAATAGGAATTGGGCACACCTTGTGGGCATCTGGCCTAGGGAGCTGACATGTGTCCCTCATTCCCTTTGTGTAAAGGGAGCCTGTGTGTGTGTGTGTGGATTTCTCTCTCATCCCCTACCTTTGGGGCTCGCCCCCTCCCATGTAGGGATGTGAAAAGACTTTTAGGGCACACACTAAGCATCCAATTTTCCCTAGGGTTGACCTTTGGACACAACCTTTGAATTTTGGAACCTTAGCATTTTGGAAGTCTTAATGGGCTGAACCTTAGGGTCTTTTTGGCCCATTGTTTCACATGGCTCTTTTGCAGATGGCCCCCCCTTTGGATCCCTATTTTCCCTCCTTTGGATCCCTACTGTGGCCGGTCTGCTAGCTTAACCAATATTCTAGCTTTTTCTCCCTTGGCACTTCCCCACATTAAATGATCAGTTTAATATGAGAAAATCATTTAGGAGAATTAGATATTGATTATTATGACATTACCTCTCTCTTGAAATCATAGTCGTCCTCGACTATGGTGTAGAGAAGATAAAGCATATGCATGAGTCCTTTTCTTAGCGGGTAGAGGATCCCTATGTTACCCTACGACATCATTCCATAATGGATGACTAGTCCATTTGGCGCTTGAGAGCCTGAGGCTGCCGCAAGCATGTCTGCACATTAGTCCTATCAGTCTTCCATAGTAGAGTGACAAGTTCTACTTGGTGTTTGGGAGACGTCGTCTCCGCAAACTTGATCTAAGCATGCATACTACTTCATTTTTGTGCACAAATAAAGAAAAAGAGAGTCTTATAAGACAAAAATTTTGTTCATTTTTAACATTTTGTACATTTGCTTACTCTTGGGAAGCATTGTAAGCATTGACAAGGTTTAGGTTATCCTTCAATTGTATGCCTTGCATCCATCTAGCATCTTCAAAAGGATAATTCCTAAACATAATAAGATATCGTCGGATAGTCTTACCGCCTCTTAATACCTTGTCTTCATGTCGGAGAATGGACTCGGGCTGCAGCACCTCCTCGTGGTCCTCGATCTCCGGTGGGTCTTCAATAGTTGGTTCTTGAGGTGGCTCTCCTTTGTAAGGCTTTAATAGGCTCACATGAAAAGCATTGTGTATGAGCCAATGATTGGGCAACTTAAGTTGATAGGCCATCTCATTGATTGGCCTAAGAATCTGGAAGGGACCATAATACCTTTTTGCTAGTTTAGCATAGTACTTTTGGTGGCCCGTAGGATTCTTGCCCGTCGTGTGCCTTAATCGAGCCTTGGGAAACTTTAACAAGACCCAATCGTTTTCTTTAAAGGCTTGGGCTCTTCTGTGCTTGTCAGCAGCAGCCTTTTGCCTTTGTTGTGAGATAGAGATAGCATCCTTAATCTTTTGGAAAGATTCTTGTAGGTCTCGGCTATACTCATTTGCAGCGAAGATCTTCCCATGTACCTTAAGTAGCAAGGGACTTTTTGATCTTCCCTCAATTACCTCGAAAGGTGCTTTTCCTGTGGAAGTATGTACAGTGTTATTGTAAGCATACTCTACTAAGGATAAGTACTTCTCCCATTGGGATCTTTGATCTACTTCCGTTACATAGGCTTTTAGTAGATCAAGAATGGTTAGGTTAGCTATTTCACTTTGGCCATCAGTTTGTGGATGATAGGCCGAAGAGAAGTTTAGCCTTGTTCCTAAATTCTCAAAGAGACCCTTCCAGAAATTACTGGTCATTCTAGGATCTCTATCCGACACTATGGACATTGGCAAGCCATGGTACTTGAAAATTTGTGAAATGAAGAGGGTTGCCATTTGATGGGCTTTGATAGTCTTTTTGACAGGTATAAAATGAGCTTGTTTACTGAACCTGTCTACTATCGTCCATATTCCCGTATTCCCATGGATAGACTTAGGCAATCCAAAGATAAAATCCATGGATATGCTCTCCCAAGGTGAATTAGGGATTGGCAAGGGTTGAAGCAATCCAAGTTGCTTCCCTCTATCAAATTTTGTCTTTTGACATACCACACATTTGGAAACATACTCGTGTATGTTCACTTTCATGGTAGGCCAATAGAAATATGTTTCAATTCCCTTTAGGGTAGACTGAATCCCTCTATGCCCCGCATATGGGGGAGCATGAGATTCATACATTACTTTCTTACGTAGTGAGTTAGTAACGCATAGTCTATTGCCATAGAGAAGATAACCATCTTGTAAAGTAAATGGTTCTTCTTTCTTCCCTAATGCAAGGGCTGAAATCACATCTCTAAAATCGGGATCAATAGCATACTCATCTATCATTAGCATCCTACGAGATGGGAGATATCCTACCCGCAGACAGTGCCTTCAAGGGGCAAGAAGCTTCAGTCACTCCCTTAATCGGGAAATTGAGGCTTCATGTCCAAGGCTATGTGGACAAAGAGGACTTCTTTATCTCTCCTCTCAAGCATGAGGATGTAATCCTAGGGGCACCATGGTTTGACCGCCTGGCTGCCGATGTTAAATTTCCTGAAAGGAGAATCTCCTTTAAGTTCAGGGAAAAGGACATGTATATAGATGCTAAGGAGATGGGTAACACCATCCCCATTGTACATACACCAGCTTTCAACAAGTCAATAAAGAGCTCTATTTCCGTGTACATGATTTTTGTTAAAGATTCTCAAAATGAACCTAATGCTTTAGCAAAAGAAAATAAAAGCAACCAAAAGGAATTAGAGTTATCCAATTTTCTCAAGGGGTTTCAAGATGTTTTTATTGACGACATCCCTTGTGAGCTACCTCCTAAACGAGGTAATGACGACCATGCAATTGAACTTCTTCCAGGAAGTTCACCGCCTAACAAACCTCCTTATAGAGTTTCTCAAGCTCAACAAGAGGAGATTATGCGGCAAGTGCATGAGTTAGTTGAGAAGGGCATGGTTAGGCCTAGCTCATCTCCATTTTGCTCACCTGTGCTATTAGTACAAAAGAAAGACGGCACATATCGTATGTGTGTCGACTATAGAGCACTAAATAGGATCACTATCAAGAATAGGTTTCCCGTTCCACGGGTAGAAGACCTATTTGATAAGCTACAAGGATCGACCTACTTCAGTAGGATTGACCTAAAAAGTGGCTATCATCAAATAAGGATAGTTGATCAAGACATTGTAAAGACCGCATTTCGTACTACATTTGGTCTTTACGAATACATTGTCATGCCTTTTGGCTTGACCAATGCACCAGCCACGTTCAACCGCTTGATGGAGAAGCTGTTCAAGCCTCATCGAACCTTCACTGGAGTGTTCTTTGATGATATTATCATCTACTCTAATTCATTGGAGGAACACAAGCAACACCTCCAGGTAATATTTCAAGTTTTAAGAGAGAATAAACTTTATGTTAATCGAAAGAAAAGTGAATTTTTCTTGCAAGAGATTCAATATTTAGGTCACATTATCTCTCAAGATGGAATCCAAATGGATCCATCCAAGTTAGAGGTAATAAAAGGATGGCCTAAACCAAGGAATCTTCATGAACTAAGAAGCTTTATAGGTATGTGTGCATACTATAGACGCTTCATAGAAAAGTTCTCACGAATTGCGGGACCATTACATGACCTAACAAAGAAAAATGTTAGGTATACGTGGTCTGCTAAGGAGAACAATGCTTTCGAAAAGCTTAAAGAAAAGCTTATCTCTCAACCTGTGCTTACACTACCGGATCTCTCAAAACCATTTGAGGTCCAATGTGATGCTTGTGGTGATTGCCTTGGGGCTGTTCTGCTCCAAGAAGGGCACGCCATAGGCTATGAGAGTCGAAGGCTCGACCCTGTTGAGCAAGCTCTAGGCATATACGAAAAAGAACTCCTTGCAGTTCTACATGCCTTAGACTCATGGAAGCACTATTTATTGGGGACTCCTTTCATTCTGCGAACGGATCACCAAAGTCTTAAGTACTTCATGACGCAGACCAAGCTTTCCGACAAACAAATGAGGTGGGCAAATTTCCTTTCGCAATTTCATTTTCATATTGCTCACATTGCTGGCAAGCATAATCAAGTAGCCGATGCACTCTCAAGACGACCGAGAGTGAATGCGGTTTCCATAGCAACTCACATGGCGTAGCTTAGAGGACTCCGTGAAGCCCTCATCTCCAAACGCCGCATCGAATTGCTGGATAAAGGCCAAAACTTTGTCTGTAGCACCGAAGGTGCCATCATAGGTAAGGAAAGAGATGCTCTTCCCTCCCTCTTTGAATTTCTTTAGCTTGGACGACCTCTTCCATGCGGCCTCTTCTTTTTGATGGTTCAAAAGTTGCACCATCACTTTCTTCAGAAGGTGAAGAATTTGAAGAAGGTGGAGAAGAGGGTGACCTCTTTCTCGCCTTTTTCTTGTCTTGATCTTTGTCGTCTTCACCATAGCTTTCATAAGAGGAAGAGGATGAAGAAGATGGAGAAGAGGGTGTCCTCTTTCTCGCATTTTTCTTCCCTTGCTTTTTATCATCCCTCTTTGAATTATGGCGTGGAGAAGAGTGTGATGGTCTTCTCCGCTTTGGTGGTGATGGAGAGCGTTTAGCCCGCCGTCTTCGTGGAGCCATCTCCGCCGAGGTGGCGGGAGACTCGCTTCTTTCTCGTTCCTTCGGTGGAGGCTCTTGAGTTCTCCTTTGGGAAGGAGATGCATCATCAAGAAGTAAATTCGAGAGCCACCTCAAGAACCAACTATTGAAGACCCACCGGAGATCGAGGACCACGAGGAGGTGCTGCAGCCCGAGTCCATTCTCCGACATGAAGACAAGGTATTAAGAGGCGGTAAGACTATCCGACGATATCTTATTAAGTTTAGGAATTATCCTTTTGAAGATGCTAGATGGATGCAAGGCATACAATTGAAGGATAACCTAAACCTTGTCAATGCTTACAATGCTTCCCAAGAGTAAGCAAATGTACAAAATGTTAAAAATGAACAAAATTTTTGTCTTATAAGACTCTCTTTTTCTTTATTTGTGCACAAAAATGAAGTAGTATGCATGCTTAGATCAAGTTTGCGGAGACGACGTCTCCCAAACACCAAGTAGAACTTGTCACTCTACTATGGAAGACTGATAGGACTAATGTGCAGACATGCTTGCGGCAGCCTCAGGCTCTCAAGCGCCAAATGGACTAGTCATCCATTATGGAATGATGTCGTAGGGTAACATAGGGATCCTCTACCCGCTAAGAAAAGGACTCATGCATATGCTTTATCTTCTCTACACCATAGTCGAGGACGACTATGATTTCAAGAGAGAGGTAATGTCATAATAATCAATATCTAATTCTCCTAAATGATTTTCTCATATTAAACTGATCATTTAATGTGGGGAAGTGCCAAGGGAGAAAAAGCTAGAATATTGGTTAAGCTAGCAGACCGGCCACAGTAGGGATCCAAAGGAGGGAAAATAGGGATCCAAAGGGGGGGCCATCTGCAAAAGAGCCATGTGAAACAATGGGCCAAAAAGACCCTAAGGTTCAGCCCATTAAGACTTCCAAAATGCTAAGGTTCCAAAATTCAAAGGTTGTGTCCAAAGGTCAACCCTAGGGAAAATTGGATGCTTAGTGTGTGCCCTAAAAGTCTTTTCACATCCCTACATGGGAGGGGGCGAGCCCCAAAGGTAGGGGATGAGAGAGAAAGCCACACACACACACACAGAGGCTCCCTTTACACAAAGGGAATGAGGGACACATGTCAGCTCCCTAGGCCAGATGCCCACAAGGTGTGCCCAATTCCTATTGGAAGACCCTTGAAGTGGACCAATGAGAATTAAGCTAGAGTAAATGTAGTTTAATTAATTTAAAAACATTTAATAAAAGAAACCAATAAGAATTAAGTCTCCTAGAAGACTATTGGGCAGTCTCCCAAAGGGTCCAATGAGCATTCAGAAGCCTCATGGCTTGCCTGATTCCTATTGGCCAGGAGACAAAGGGGTCCAATGAGAGTTTTGTTTAATTATTTAATTACCTAAAGCTCTCACAAAAGGGGAAAGGGGGACACATGTCAGAAGGCTATCACTTATGCTGCTTAATTCCTATTGGCTTGACTTGGGGAGGTCCAATGAGGCAAAAGCCAGACCTAATTAGCAGCTAGGGCTCGCCCAAGAGAGAGAGAGGGCTGATTTTTGCTTGGCATTGACACACACACACACACTCACACTTGACCATGTGTGAAGGAAGAATACTCTATCTCCTCCCAAGCTTTAATGGAGAGCTCATCACCTACTCCAAGCTTGTGAGATAGAAGCCTACATCAACACTCTCTTGGCATGTGGATGCAAATCCAACCAAGAGCCAAGCTTCAATGCATGCTCATCTTCTCTACCAAGCTAATTACTAAGCTAAGATATGCTAATATGAGTGATTATGTGAGGAGATGTACATCTTTCTCGTAAGATACTCCTTTTTCCTCTCAATCTACTCTCATACCCTGCTAGCTCTCACCATCTTCGAAGGTGTGTGAGGTCTTGGGTCTGAGAACGGGGATAATTCAAGTTGTGTTTGATTTAGTGTTTTGCTTAGTGTATGAAGCTTCCATCTTCATTGCACTAGCTAGTCTTGAAGGAACACAAAGAATTGTATTGTACAATGTCTCTCTTGATGGGAGAAACTATAATACAAAGCCTTTTGGAGGGGGGACCGGCTCCATGCAAATCCGGTCCTCAACTGTTGTCAATAGCTTAATTTCTCTCTCTTTTGAAAGTATTGTCGATGCTATCTAACTAAGTGTTATGCTTTTTGTTGCTCTCTCCACCCAAGCACTCTTGTAATTCTCATTCGGAAGCTATTCTAATGAAATGCCCACTATGTTCATGCTGATTTCCGCTACACAAAAGTTATTAGGCCATTAAATGTTACACCCTTTGTGTAAAGGAGAAGCCTTGGAGTGTGGTTGTGTGTGTGTTTCTCTCTCATCCCCTACAATAAGAGCTCGCCCCCTCCTTCTTAGGGATGTGGGAAGACATTTGAGTCTTCCGATGACCATTCAATATTTCCCTTATTTTGGCCTTTGGACAAATGAGTTAATTTTTGGAGCCTTAGCCTATGGAAGTCTTAATGGAGATGAACCTTAGGTCTTTTAAGCCCCATTGAAGAACTTTGCTCTTTTGCAGACTGTCCCCCTTTGGATTCCTGACAGAGATTGGTCTAGCAACCTTACCAATATTCTAGCTTTTACTCCCCTGGTACTTCCCCATATTAAATGATCAGTTTAACATGAGAAAATCATTTGGGAGTATTAGATATTGGTTTTTATGACATTAACTCTCTCTTGAAATCATAGTCGTCCTCGACTATGAGGTAGAGAAGATAAAGCCTAGTCATTAGTCCATTTGCTAGCAGGTAGAGGATTCCTATTTTACCCTACGACACCGTGCCAGAATGGATGACGAGTCCATTTGGTGCTTGAGAGCCTTAGCTTCCACAAGCATGTCTGCACATTAGTCGGTATCAATCTTCCATAGTAGAGGGAGAAGCTCTACTTGGTGTTCAGGAGACGTCGTCTCCACAAACATGACCCTAAGCATGCATACTTATTAAAATTTGTGCACAATAGAGAAAAAGAGATTCTTATAAGACAAAAACTTTGTTCGTTTATACATATTTACATTTGCTTACTCTAGGGAATCAGTGTAAGCATTGACAAGGTTTAGGTTATCCTTTAATTGTATGCCTGGCATCCATCTAGCATCTTTAAAAGGATAATTTTTAAACTTGATAAGATATCATTGGATAGTCTTACCGCCTCATAATATTTTGTCTTCGTGTCAGAGAATGGACTCGGGCTGCAGCACCTCTTCTTGGGATCTCCGGTGGGTCTTCAATAATTTCTTCTTGAGGTGGCTCTCCTTTGTAAGGCTTTAGTAGGCTCGCATGGAAAGCATTGTGTATGAGCCAATGGCTGGGCAACTTGAGTTGATATGACATCTCATTGATTGGCCTAAGTACCTTTTTGCTAACTTAGCATAGTACTTTTGGTGTCCCATAGGATTCTTGCCCGTCGTGTGCTTTAATCAAGCCTTGGGAAACTTAAGCAAGACCCAATCATTTTGTTTAAAGGCTAGGGCTCTTTTGAGCTTATCAGCAGCAGCCTTTTGCCTTTGCTGAGAGATGGATATAGCATCCTTAATCTTTTGGAAAGATTTTTGCAGGTCTCGACTATACTCATCTGTAGCGGAGATCTTCCCATGTACCTTGAGTAGCAGGGAACTTTTTTATCTTCCCTCTATCACCTCAAAAGGTGCTTTTCCCATGGAAGTATGTACAATGTTATTGTAAGCATACTCTACTAAGGGTAAGTACTTCTCCCATTGGGACTTTTGATCTACTTCTGTGACATAATATTGTAGTAGATCAAGGATTGTTAGGTTAGCTATTTCACTTTGGCCATCCGTTTGGGGATGATAGGCTGAAGAGAAGTTTAGCCTTGTACCTAAATTCTCAAAGAGAGCCTTCTAGAAGTTATTGGTCATTCTAGGATCTCTATCCGACACTATAGACATTGGCAAGCCATGGCATTTGAAGATGTGTAATATAAACAGGGCTGCCATTTGATGGGCTTTAATAGTCTGTTTGACAGGTATGAAATGTGCTTGTTTGCTAAACCTGTCTACTATCATCCATATTGTTGTATTCCCATGGATAGACTTGGGCAATCCAAAGATAAAATCCATGGATATGCTCTCCCATGGTGAATTAGGGATTGGCTTGCTTCCCTCTATCAAACTTCACCTTTTGACATACCACACATTTTGAAATATACTCTTGCATGTTTTCTTTCATGGCAGGCCAAAAGAAATATGTTTCTATCCCTTTTAGGGTAGACTAAATCTCTCTATGCCCCGCATAAGGAGGAGCATGAGATTCATACATTACTTTCTCATGTAGTGAGTTAGTAACACATAGAGAAGATAACCATCTTGTAGGGTAAATGGTTCTTCCTTCTTCCCTAGTGCAAGGGCTAAAATCAAATCTCTAAAATCAGGATCGATAGCATACTCATCTATCATAGAAGATAGATTATTGTGAGTTGCTATGGATACCGCATTCACTCTCGGTTGTCTTAAGAGTGCATCGGCTACTTGATTATGCTTGCCAGCAATGTGAGCAATATGAAAATGAAATTGCAAAAGGAAATTTGCCCACCTCATTTGTTTGTCGGAGAGCTTGGTGTGCGTCATGAAGTACTTAAGGCTTTGGTGATCCGTTCGCAGAATGAAAGGAGTCCCCAATAAATAGTGCTTCCACGAATCTAGAGCATGTACAACTGCTAAGAGTTCCTTTTCATATATGCCTAGAACTTGCTCAATAGGGTCGACCCTTCGACTTTCATAGGCTATGGTGTGCCCTTCTTGGAGAAAAACAGCTCCAAGGCAATCACCACAAGCGTCACATTGGACGTCAAATGGCTTTGAGAGATCCGGCCAGTGTAAGCACAAGTTCAGAGATAAGCTTTTCAAAAGCATTGTTCCCCTTGGTAAACCATATATACCTAAGGTTTTTCTTGGTTAAGTCATGTAATGGTCCTGCAATTTGTAAGAACTTTTCTATGAAGCATCTATGGTATGCACAGATACCTATAAAGCTTCTTAGTTCATGCAGATTCCTTGGATTAGGCCATCCTTTTATTACCCCTAACTTTGATGGATCCATTTGGATGCCATCTTGAGAGATAATGTGACCTAAATACTGCATCTCTTGTAAGAAAAATTCACTTTTCTTTCGGTTTATATCAAACTTATTCTCTCATAGAACTTGGAAAATTACCTAGAGGTGTTGCTTGTGTTCGTCTAATGAATTAGAATATATGATTATATCATCAAAGAACACTCCAATAAAGGTTTGGTGAGGCCTGAATAGCTTGTCCATCAAGAGGTTAAATGTCGCTGGTGCATTAGTCAAGCCAAAAGGCATAACAATGTACTTGTAAAGACCAAACGTAGTCCAAAATGCGGTCTTTACAATGTCTTGATCAACTATCCTTATTTGATGGTAGCCACTTTTTAGGTCAATCCTACTGAAGTAGGTCGACCCTTGTAGCTTATCAAATAGGTCTTCTACCCCTCGTGGAACAGGAAATCTATTCTTGCTAGTGATTCTATTTAGTGCTCGATAGTCGACACACATACGATATGTGTCATCTTTCTTTTGCACTAGTAACACTGGTGAACAAAATGGAGATGAGTTAGGCCTAACCATGCCTTTCTCCTCTTGTTGAGCTTGAGAAACACTACAAGGAGGTTTATTAGACGGTGAACTTCCTGGAAGAAGTTCAATTGCACGGTCGTATCATTGCTTTGTTTGCGAGGTAGTTCACAAAGGATGTCGTCAATAAAAATGTCTTGGAACCCCTTGAGGAAGTTAGATAATCCTTTTGATTATTTACATTTTCTTTTGCTAAAGCATTAGGTTCATTTCGAAAATCTTTAACAAAAATCATGTACACAAAAATAGAGCTCTTTATTGACTTATTGAAAGCTTGCTTATGTACAAGGGGTATGGTACTACCCAACTCCTTAGCATCTATGTACATATCTTTTTTTCTGAACCTAAAGTAGATTTGCCTTTCAGGGAATTTAACATTGGCAGCCATGCGATCAAACCATGGTGGCCCTAGGATTACATCCTCATGCTTGAGAGGAGAAATGAAGAAATCCTCCTTGTCCACATAGCTTTGGACATGGAGCCTCAATTTCCCAATTAAGGGACTGACTGAGGCTAAAGAATTGAGAATATGTTTACAGGGTGTTAATCTCTAATATGTTTTGAGGATGCTACCATATTTTAGAGATAGTAACATGGGATATACTGCCAGTTTTTTATACATGGGATATGTTTTAGTTCTTGAAGCCGTAAACTTCCTGTGGAGGGTCTCGTGCGGAGATGGCATAAACTGAGTTTTTTGAAATACTACTCCAAATACAAAGGAGGTGCTGTCCAAATTTTTGCTAGGCGTTCTACATTGATCGATAACCCAAAAATACATAGGTATTTGCATCAAATATGGTAATCGACACTAGTGGTTTTTTGAGAGAGCTCGACGAGTATTGGGGTAGACAAACATATACATTCAGAGGATATCTTACTTGAAATTTGAACTTAATAGTCAATCCTAAGGGTAAGCTGTAAACTAGGTCTATAGGTGTGACATGGATGACAACCGGATCCTGTGTCGACACCTGCAAAACGCACAAACATAGCTAGTTCTAACTGAGTGTTTTTGTATGGATGCACGTAAGAGATGGATCCTTCTCCATGTAGATGTAGTGGAAGCTCAGCCCAAAAGGTGGATGCACAGAGATACAACATTAAGATATCAATTTGTAATGATCAGAGAGTAGATTTCTGATCTAAATAACTGTATTATCCATTAGATACAGAATGTTATATTGATGTATATGAAATGTTAATTGAGTTGTATAACATTTTGTTTTAAAATGTTGTTATTTAATATATTATTTAATACAATTGTCTAAGTATGGTTCAAATCTGAAGGGATTTATTTTACTTAAACACACACACACACACACACACACACACACACACACACACACACACACACAACTCATTTGTGCAAGAAGAACTCCATCTCCTTCTCCAAGCATTGAGAATTAGAAGCCTACACCAACAACTCTTGGCTATGAAATGCAAATCTAACGAAGAGCCAAGCTTCAATGGAATGCTCATCTCCTATACCATGCTAATTACTAAGCTAAGCTATGCTACTAGAGTGATTATGTGAGGAGAATACTTCTTTCTTGTAAGATACATCTTCTTCCTCTCAATCTATCCTCATTCCCTGCTAGCTCTCACCATTTTTGAAGGTGTGTGAGGACTTGAGACTGAGGCTAGGGACACCAGGTGTGTTTTTCAAGCATGATTTGGTGTATGAAGCTTCCATCTTCATTACACCAACTAGTTTTATCAAGGAACACAAAGATTGTATTGTACAAAAGTCTCCTTTGATGGGAGAAGCTATAATACAAAGCCTTTATGGAGGGGGGACCGACTCCATGTAAATCCGGTCCTCAACTGCTATCAATTGTCCTATTTCTCTCTCTTTTCAAGTATTGTCAATGCCAAATTAGCTAGGTGTAAATTGCTATGTTGCTTTCTCAAATTAAGTACTCTATCTATGCTCATTAGGAACTTTATCTTAATGAAATGCTCACTATGTTATCAATTTCCACTACACACAAGTTACTAGTGCATTAAATGTTACATTGGTATCAGAGCTATTGGTTTCTCTTTTCTTGCTCAAGATGAGAGGTCCTCAAGCTTGCTACAAATGTTTGGTGTTATTAGTTGCAAAAGAGTTAGTAGAACAGGGATCTTTCATCCTTGAAGCACGCCTGGTTTATGCAATTAATGGGGACACCGTTGAGAGCTATGGTCTTAATAATGGAGGAGTCCTACGAGGCTTGCCTATGGCTTAACCATTATTGAGCTACTAGAAGCTCGACAAGAACCGGTGCTATCTTGGCTCTGTTCAATTCTCTCTTCTATTCCTTGCAATTAATAATATTTGAGCCACGGGTATAGATGCTTGAGTGCTTATCTTTGAAGGTAAAGAGGAGTGGCAACTAGGGCTTGAAGTGCCAAAGTACAAGTAAAATTTGCACCTAAAATTTGCTAGTATGGATGACAAGGGAAAAGAGATTGAAAATGAATGTTGATAGCTTTGATTTTGCTAATGAAAGAGAAACTAAGGATGCCCCTATGCTTGTAAACTATCTTGTTTCTAGGCTTCAACAAGCCCTGGGCAACCCATCCCTCCAAGGTGAAGTGCTACAGCAATTGCGCACCCATGCTATTCTCAAAACTCCCCATCAAGAAGAGAGAGTACCTAGGAAAGCTCTTGGTGAGACTTCCAAAAGAGGACTCTCTCCGATTAAGGGAAGAAGAGGAGGATCCATACAAAGGGCTAAAAAATTTACTACTTGATGATGAATCTCCCTCTCAAAGGAGAACCCAAGTTTCAACAGTAGAGCCCCCACCAAAAGAACGAGAAAGAAGTGAGTCTCCTGCCACCTTCGTAGAAATGGTTCCATGAAGATGGCAGGAAAAATGCTCTCCAACACCACCTAAATGGAGAAGATCATCGCATACTTATCTACACCATAATTCAAAGAGGGAAGAGAGAAAACAAGAGAAGAAAAAGGCGAGAAAGAGGTCACCCTCTTCTCTATCTTCCTCATCCTCTTCCTCTTCTGAAGAAAGTGATGGTGCAGACAAGGAGGAACAAGGGAAGTAAAAGGCAAGAAAGAGGTCACCCTCTTCTCCATCCTCCTCATACTCTTCCTCTTCTGAAGAAAGTGATGGTGCAACTATTGAACCACCTAAAAAAAGAGTCCATAGGAAATCCTATGCCGCCTAGAAGAGGTCGTCCAAGCTCAAAAAGTTCAAAGAGGGAGGAAAGAACATCTCTTTCCTTACCTACAATGCCACCTTTGGTGCTACAGACAAAGTCTTGGCCTTTATCCAACAATTCAATGCGGCATTTGGAGATGAGGGGTTCACGCAGTCCTCTAAGCTATGTCATGTAGCTATGCATTTTCAAAAGTCTGCCAGGCAATGGTGGTCTAGCCTACGAGCAAATGGTGAAGCTCCACAAACATAGAAAGCTTTAAGAGCTTCCATCATGAAGCAGTTTTTGGCTACCGATGCAAAAGACAAAGTACTCACCGAATGGCGAAGCTTGAAGCTCTCTCCCTACGAATCCATTCACAAATATGTAGACAAGTTTTGGAATTTACATCTCAAAGACATTGTTTTCAAAAAGATGGATTTTGGAGAGAAAAAACAACAATTTTGTGCGGGTTTAACCGAGGATATGGCAGAGTATGTTAACTCCCAAAGGCCACGCACCATATTTGCGGTCATACACCATACCATGGTGGCTTCAAGAATCAATTTCCAACAAGGGGCTAAGAGAAATCTTAAGCCCATGGAAAACAAGTATTGTAACAAGCCTAAGGGGAAGGACAACGTCCAAAAGTCTCCCAAAGGCAATGCCAACAACAACAATCCCAAGGAGAAGGGAGTTTATAAAGGCAAAAATAAACTCTCTCCTGAAGAGCTAGGGCGTTATCAGAAAGATAACTGTTTTTTCAAGTGCAGGGAGCAAGGGCATGCTTATTGTGCTTGCCCCCACAAGAATGCACGTAACGAGCCTCCTAGAGCTACCTTGGTCAATATTCAAGAAGAAAGGATGCTCATCACAAAGGATCTCCTTTATGCCATGCTTGGGGAAAGGTAAGAGAACATGATGCTTTTATTCTCTTTGACCCTGGTTCTACTCATAATTTCATATCCACAGAGTTGGCCACCAAGCTAGGCATCAAAGCCTATGAGATGGGAGATTTCCTACTTGCCGATGGTGATTTCATGGGGCAAGATAGTGTTAACGCACTCAAACCATGCAAATAGAAAAAAAAGGGGAGGGGATGGAGTCCCCCCTATCATCCGCGTGTGCGGATGATGGGAGTGCTCCAGCCCCTCCCCTTTTTTTTCAAACTTTTTTGGCTATGAGTTCTCTTCGTCGCTCTCGTGCATCAATTAGGTGGCCATATTGGTGATGCTATGCATGGCTATGCACACACGCATATACGCACTCACAACAAAAAGAAGGAAAGGAAACTATCAACACCAACATCAAAGGAAAGAAGGAGGTCAACTTGTGCGTCGCCAACACCAAAACAAGAAGTGGTGCCAAAGGCATGCCCCGGCAAACACCGAAAGGAGGTAACACATAACATCTCGGCTTCTCACGACAAAAACCAACTACCACAGCATGGAAACCTCACACCGACCACCCGAACCATCGACAAAACCCTTGTAAATACCCTAAAACCCCACTCTTCCCTAATAACCTAGCCATGGCTAGTGGTTTGTAAAAAATCTACCCATCCCACTCTTTCCTCTCTCTCTATCTCTACCTTCTCTCTCTCTCTCTCTCTCTAGAGAAGCATCTAGAGCTTCTACAGCAACCAAAGGATATTTGCAGTGACCAGTAGTTAAGGACCACCTCTCAAGCCTATATAAAGAGGCCTCCGCTTATCATAACAACAACACACAAGACAGAAGAAGAGAGACACACAGGAGAGAACACTCAAGTTAAGGAGGAGCATACTAGCTCCATGCACTCTACATTGTAAGCACCACTGAGCACATAGTGCACCCATGCTTGAGAGCTAATGGCACAATGTTTGGTCACAAGTTTTGGGCACTTTTAGCATGTAAACATCACCGTTCTCCCTGTGATTCACCACACGACGTTGAGCTACTAATCATGACCACTCTATGCACATGAAGTAGTTGCTGCTCCCCCACTAGGCAACATGAACACGCTTGGATTGAAGGCATCAATGCCATGCCACCATGGCCCGCTCTCAATGTTGGGTGATTGATGTCGTCGGTGGATGCATCGTCTTGCTATTTCCCCTCAACTAACCCTCCCGCTAACTCCAAACCTCGCCATGCACCATATGGCGCTCGTATTCCATGTTACGTCCCTAATGCCAAGAGCTAGGTTTGTAGTCGTCAAGACCATCACTTGTAAGTATCTCCATCACCAATAAAGGGTGTAATGTTGTCTTGATCTTTTGAGTCCATTCTCTATTATGATTTCCCATGGTTACAGGACGTTTCGTCTCTTGTATATCACCCTAGTCGTGCTCCATCATATGAAATCTCTCTCGCCAGTGAGTGTGCCCTATTTTTGAGCTTTTCACGTACCTATCTTGTGCACACACTAATGATTAATGATAAGGAATTTTTCTACACATGAAAGGTTATTACACCACCATTTTATGTCAACTACCTAGAGAGCATTTTCACGTTTGCTACCCTAGGTCATGTATGTTTGCGTCCTAGCTGCATTTATGATAGGTGGTGCCCCTTCCTATCCATAGGATCACTCCCACCTTGAGATGATGCTTGGGGATGTTCAGGCTATGTGTGGTGTAGAGGCCACCCCATATGGTATGTCATTTCCGGCCATCATTTTCTTGGTGCCCCCACCGAGGATTCTTTCATGAAACCCTCCAGTTTACAAGACTAAAACTCCTAAACTTTTGTGGATGGATGAATGGCTAGCAGGGTTCGCTAACGCGACGAGAGAAGAAGAAGAGCTCCAAGCACATCTAGATGAACTCCGCATCTCCATCGAAGCTCGAGTGCCAGGCGTAATGGTAATCAACATGCAGTGGGGGAGTTAACCAACATGCCAAACTCAGTGGATATACATAGGCCAAGTGCCAAGAAGAAGAAGGAGAATGTCGAAACCATGTTCGCAACCTACAACCAACCCGCAACAACAAGATGGAGGGAGCTCTACACAATAGAGAATCAACACTATTCTACTTCGAGAATCGGGTAACTCAAGTCACCAAGATAATTATCAAAGTTAGTTTCCAAGTCACACTTGATGCTACAGCACAGATAACGGAAGCATTTGCTCACGCTCTCACTAGAGAGACTAGGGATCTACTGAATTTGTTTCAGGAAAGAACACCACCCTCGTCCACAAGCTTGGACAGTGACTAAGCACCCCTAAGCTTCACATGAATCAATACAACCTACCTCAAGACAGATCACACATACCAACACGAGTACGCTCAATCAAGGTAATACTGGACTTGAAGGATCACTACCAGCACGTCATCGACACCATACTGGGTGGGGAGCGGTTTTTTGAGGTTCTGGCATCAGATCAGCCATTTGTCTTAACTTTGCTACAAGGCAATGTACCGTTTGAAGTTTTAATCTATATCCTAGTATAAGAGGGTATACACGCCTCCTTGTAAAGGGGGGAAAAAAAAAAACTCTTTTGCAAGCTAAGCAGTGTGTCTTTCTAGCTGTCTCTCAGTAATCATGGCAAGTGTAGCATTTCCATCATTTAAAGGAAAGAAGGGGGAGGATTTGGTAACAGACTTCCTAGATGACTCATGTGTAGTGAGCAACAAAGATACATATGAATTCCGGGTTAGAATCTTTAAGCATCTCATGAAGCTAGAAGCTAGATCATGGTACAATGCACTTCCACAAGCATTACAGTGGTGGAAAATCATGTTAAGATGAAGGAAGGGGTAAAACCAGTTGTGCAGAAGCTACGATGACTGGGGGTCATACAAGAAAAGGCACTCTTGGCTGAGGTAAGGAAGCTGCTGGAAGCATGATTCATCTCTCCTATAGAAAACTCAGAGTGGGTGTCACCTGTAGTAGTGACACCTAAAAAGAATGGTAAGTGGAGGGTCTATGTTGACTACAAGCCCCTAAATGCAGCTACAAAGAGAGATCATTTTCCTCTCCCTTTGTTGGATGAAATTTTGAATGAAGTAGCGGGTTTTGAATGCTACACCGTGTGTGATGGTTATTCTAGATATTTTCAAATATGCATAGCCTTGGAAGATCAACTGAAAACCACTTTTATCATGCCATGGGGTTGTTTTGCATATAGAGTTATGCCATTTGGTCTCACAAATGCACCTGCCACATTCCAAAGATATGTCACATATGTTTTTCAACCGTTCTTTGGAACATCCATAAGAGTGTTCATCGACGATTTTTGTATATATAGCTCTTGCATTTCATACTTAGAAAAGGTAACTGAAGGTTTGGCCAGGTTAAAAAGCCTAGGCGGGCAATTAAATGTGGATAAGTGCCACATTGGGGAGAGTAAAGTCATTTTACTAGGCCATGAAATTTCAGCAAAAGGTATCAACGCCGATCCAAGTAAGGTATCTGCACTCATAGCCCTACCTTCACCAAGAACCGCACGACAACTGGTCTCTTTTCTAAAAAAAGTGAGGTACTTGAGTAGATTCATACATCTACTATCACAACTTGTTCTACAGCTGCAACAACTCACTGAAAAATCAACTTTCATTTGGGACAAAGAAAGTGAACATCATTACAACAAGGTAAAGGAGGTCTTAGCCACCCTGCCAACTATCTCACCACCCAATTGGGATGAAAAATTCTATGTCACCTCAAGTGTGGGTGATGACTCATTGGGGGTTGTGCTACTCCAAAAGGATACAATGAAATCTTTCATTAGGCCAATCTATTTCTCTAGTCGAATGATGACATCAGCAGTAGAGAAAGGTTTCACCGACGTGGAACACTTAGTCCTAGCTCTTAGATTTGCAACAACAAAGTTTAGGTCATATTTGCTGCCTAAGCAATTTGTGATTCTAACCACGGATGAGATGTTTCCCTATGTTGTACAACACATGGATGTGTCTGCTAGGATTATCAAATGGCTAATTTGTCTGCAAGAATTTGACTACACGGCACTGAGTGGAAAGCACGACAAGGGCAAGCTTGGGAGGAATCATGACCTACCAAGGCTTTGAGAGGAAGGAGAAGCAATGTAAAAGGGAAGAAGTTTGATCACCTCCAGTACCACCGATGGTAGAAGGAGCACACTCTCTCTACTTTGATGGAGCCTACAAACGAGTACCCGACAAAGCAGGTGCAGTCATAGTGGTCTTTGATGACAAAGGGGTAAAGGTATTTTTGCTTGGCCATTTGTTAGATTCACATTCTAACAATGAAGCTGAGTATGAAGCACTAACCAAGGGTCTACAATGGTGCATCTCGCAAGGGATACAACGCCTTAATGTATGTGGGGATGCTCTACTTCTGGTAAGACAAGTAAATGGAGTATGGACATGCAAGAATCCTAGCTTGAGGACTCACTGAAGTGGTGTAAAAACCTTGTTGGGCAAGTTTGAAGAAGTTCAAATACGCCATATTCCAAGGACTCAAAACCATGAAGGAGATGCCCTAGCAAGTGAAAGATTGCAGGAAGTGTTGGTTGGGGCCATAAAGCTAAAGCTCCCTCTATTTCAAGGTAGTGATGCCTTACCTGACATCATGCATTTTTTTGGAAACAGGAGAATGCCCATCGGATTTAATAAAGGGACAGAAGCAATGGCTGACGTGGAAGGCCACAAGGTATCGGCTCATCAATGATGGTTTGTACTGTAAGGGTAAGGACCAAATACTCAGGAAGGTCCCCCTCTCTCATGAAATCACGGGAGTAATTGCTAGCTGTCATGACGGGGTCTGTGGTGGTCGCTTTTCCCTAGACATAACAAGTAGGAAAATCTTCCAGGCTGGATTTATATGGCCTAGCCTCAATCGAGATGTACACCACTGGTGCAAGACGTGCAAGCTGTGCCAAAAGGCAGGCACTAGGTCACTTATGCCTGAACCACAGACACCTATTCTTTCATATGGACCATTTTAAAAGTGGGGTATCGATGCCATAGGACCATTGCCTAGGGCCAACTCAGGAAAACTTTACATCATCATGGGAGTCGACTATATGACTAGATGGGCGGAAGCTGCAGCCACCACTAGAATCATAGCAGTAGAGGTAGCTAAGTTCATCTACTAGCACATATGATATAGGTTTGGCACACCATCAAAGATCATCTCAGATAGAGGGCCAAGTTTTAGAGCAGACTTGGTAGGAGAATTAATGGGGAAACTTGGTATTACAAGGAGGCACTCTTCACCATATTACCCTCAATGTAATGGCCTAGTTGAAAAGGTGAATAGAATGGTTTCTAAAATTATTACCAAGCAGGTAAGCAATCATCTTGGAGACTAGGACAAGTACCTACTACCAGCTTTGTGGGCCTACAGAACCTCATTCCGTACATCCTTGGGATTCACACAGTATCATCTGGTATTTGGTAAGGAAGCAATCTTGCCCATTGAAGTGCAACTGCAAAGTCTCAGAGTAATGGCAAGCCAACTTCAACGACCTAACATGCATTTGAGAGATCACATCATTGACTTGAAAAGACTACAGCTAGACAGAGAAGAAGCAATAAATTATTATGCGGCACAATCAGAGCACAAACGGCTTAGCTTCAACAAGCATCTGCAACAAAAAGAATTGAAGAAAGTAATGTTGGTGCTCCGCTATGACAATTGCTTCGACACGCGCAAAGATAAGAAACTCCTACTTCGATGGGAAGGCCCGTTCATCATCAGGAAAAAGTATGCCAATGGACGCTACCAGCTTATGGAAGCTGATGGAAAACTTCATAAAACCAGAGTAAATGGTTGTCGGCTCAAACCTTATTTTCTTCGATTCGACTACACTCCACCTATCGACATTCCAGACAAGGATACACCATCGACCGCCACCTCCGATGACAATAATCAAGCAGATGAGTTAGAGGCATGAATGCCCCTAACCTAAGGGAGAGGGCTAATGATGCCGGGTTGTCCACACTGCACTCTAGCCCGGCCGGAGAGATGAGGTTCTAGGGAATGAATGGCGGACACCGTTAAAAAAAAAAGTCTCCCTCTCTTTTATCATGATCTGTACTCTCTCTCTTATTCCCCCTTTTTCTTCTTTACCCCACACACCTCTCTCTCTCTCTCTCTCCTTCCCCTTGTTTTCTTTCCACCAGCCGGCCGAGCCCGACACCCCCCCATTTTCCCATCTTTCCCCTCTCTCTATGACCTCTTTCCCTTCCCCCTTCTTCCTCTTTTTCCTTCCTCTCCCTCGTTGTCTCTTATGGTGTGTGAACAACCCATAAGGGAGCCTAATAATACATCCTTTTTTTTAATATATATTACACCTTTGACTGCATTAAGACACCCCCCCCCCCCCCCCTCGCTCAAACGGCCGAAAGCCTAGCCTGCTACCTCACCCTCTCAAACCCCCCCCCCCCCCCCCCCCCCCCCCCCCCCCCCCTCTTCCGCGTCCTCTCGGACCAGGCCATAGGCCGCACGGGATGACCCCTCTCCTCAACCCCCTCACCCTCTCCCTCACCTTCTCAGGCCTGCCATCGCTCACTCTCTCACACTCTCTCTCTCTCTCTCTTGCTCTCGGTGTCGGCGCAGACAGGTCCGCAGGTGCAGGGCGCTAAAGCTCTCATCACACACACACACACACACACACACACACACACACACACACACACACACACACACACACACACACACACACACACACACACACACACACACACACACACACACACACACACACACACACACACACACACACACACACACACACACACACACACACACACATGCACTCTCGCCCTCCCCAGCGCTGTCTCGTCTCGGGCTCCGACCTCCCTGCACAATAAAACACACATAATATATATATATAAAACACACATAATATATATATATATTGCACATAATTGATAATAAACCCCCCCCCCCCTCCCTCTAAATCCCATTCCCACACACTCATACAAAAACCATATATTCACACACACATTCACCCTCATACACACACACACAAAACTGTACATACACACACACAAAACCGTACATACACACATACATGCACACACGCATATACGCACTCACAACAAAAAGAAGGAAAGGAAACTATCGACTCCAACATCAAAGGAAAGAAGGAGGCCAACTCGTACGTCGCCAACACCAAAACAAGAAGTGGCGTCGAAGGCATGCCCTAGCCAGCACTGAAAGGAGGTAACACATAACATTTTGTCTTCTCACGACAAAAACCAACTACCATAGCACGAAAACCTTACATGGACCACCCGAACCGTCGACGAAACCGTTGTAAATACCCTAAAACCCCACTCTTTCCTAATAACCTAGCCATGGCTAGTGGTTTGTAAAATATCTATTCATCCCACTCTTTCCTCTCTCTCTATCTCTACCTTCTCTCTGTAGAGAGGCATCTAGATCTTCTACAGCAACCAGAGGATATTTGCAGTGACCAGTACTTAAGGAACACCTCTCAAGCCTATATAAAGAGGCCTCCACTTAGCACAACAACAACACACAAGACAGAAGAAGAGAGACACAGAAGAGAGAACACTCAAGTTAAGGAGGAGCATACTAGCTCCATGCACTCTACATTGTAAGCACCACTAAGCACGTAGTGCACCCGTGCTTGAGAGATAATGGCATCATGTTTGGTCGCAAGTTTTGGGCACTTTTAGCATTGGCAACATCACCGTTCTCCGTGTGATTCACCGCACCACGTTGAGCTACTAATCATGACCACTCTATGCACATGAAGTAGTCGCTGCTCTCCCATTAAGCAGCATGAACACACTTGGATTGAAGGAATCAGCGCCATGCCACCATGGCCCGCTCTCAATGTTGGTGTTTGATGTCGTTGCTGGCTGCATCGTCTTGGTATTTCCCCTCAACTAACCCTCCCACTAACTCCAAACATCGCCATGCACCATATGGCGCTCGTATTCCACGTTACATCCCTAATGCCAAGAGCCAGGTTTGTAGTCATCAAGCCCATCACTTGTAAGTATCTCCATCACCAATAAAGGGTGTAATGTTGTCTTGATATTTTGAGTCCATTCTCTATTATGATTTCCCATGGTTATGGGATGTTTCGTCTCTTCTATATATCACCCTAATCGTGCTCCATCATATGAAATCTCTCTTGTCAGTCAGTGTGCCTTGCATACCTATCTTGTGCACACACTAATGATTAATGATTAGGCATTTTTCTACATGTGAAAGGTTATTACACCACCATTTCATGCTGACTACCTAGAGGGAATTTTCACGTTTTCTACCCTAGGTAATGTATGTTTGTGTCCTAGCCGCATTTATGATAGGTGGTGCCTCTTCTTATCCATAGGATCACTCCCACCTTAAGATGATGCTTGGGGATGTTCAGGCTGTGTGTGGTGTAGAGGCCCCCCCATATGGTATGTCATTTCCGGCCATCAATAGAATGTGGCGAGGAGGGATAGGAGATTTAAGGTAGTGCTTGGGTGCATTTTGATCATACTCATTGGATTGAAGGATGGGCAACTGTCATAAAATTAATATCTGACCAACCCAAATGATTTTCTCATATTAAACTGATTATTTAATGTGGGAGAATAAACGGGAACAAGGGTTAAGATATAGATGATCTTATAGATCTATTTAAGCACGGGGCCAATGGTAAAGGGGCCCATATGAGAAAAGGTCTATCAAAGAGAAAGGTTAACTAATGGAGCAAAAGACCTTAGGGTTGTATTCATTAAAGCCTCCAAAGGTAAGTGTTAAAAGATTTAGCACATAGTCTTTAAAATTTTACTCTTTAGTCACTAGAGTCCAAGCAGGCAAGGGGGTAGCTTGCTTAAGCTAGGGCTATGCTTAAGCAGGGGGGCTGCCTGCTTACCAAGTTCAAAATACTTGCTATTCAAGAGGGGGCGAGCCCTACAAAGGGGGGGGGGGGGGGGGGGGGGGGGGGGGGGGGGTAGATAGTAAGTGAGCACCTCACCAAGGACCCATACCCTTATGAAAGGAAAGGGGCCACTTGTCAAGTGTAGAGACACACTACTCAAGCAGGTAGGGGGTGTGCTTAAGCAGGGGCTCTGCTTAAGCAAGGGGGGTGCTAGCTTAGCCTCACAAAGAGAAAGAAGGACACTTGTCAAGAGGCTACACACCTTGCCCCAATGGGAGCCCAGCTCTCTCTCTCTCTCTCATTTGAGTCTCCCACAAGCTCTCTCTCATTCATTCTTCCCTTCACACACTCTTGTGAAGCAAGGATTCCATCTCCTTCTCCAAGCTTGAGAAGTTGAGTGCCTACTACCACAAGCTCTTGGCTATGGATGCAAATCCACACAAGAGAATGCTTATGCTTGCTTACCAATCTCTCTAATCTCCATTAACTCTATGCTAAGCTATGCTACAAGAGCTATGAGTGATTATGTGCAAGGGGTTATTTCTTTCTAGTAGAGCTACTTCTACTTCTCTCTTCTTCCTCACTCCCTGCTAGCTCTCCTCACCTTTCATGGTGTTTGAGGTCTTGGGATTGAGGCTGGGCATTTTTCAAGCTCGTGCTAATCATGTTTATTGTTGTAGTTATGTTAATGCTTGGTGAGTGAAGCTTACCATCTTCATCTCATCAAGAAGGTCTCAAGGAACACAAACAGTTGTATTGTAAACAAGTCTTCCGTCATGGAAGAATCTATAATACAAATGCCTATTGGAGGGGGGACCGGCTCCAACTAATCCGGTCCTCTATTGGTGTCAATTTCTCTAAACTCTCACTCTCTTTTACAAGTATTGATCATGCCATGTTAATGAAGTAATGTGTTAAGTGTTGCTCTCTCTATCCAAGCACTTTCTTTCTCACTATACATCTACACACTAAAGAATACCCAAGGAAATGCTCAATATGTTATTTACTTTCCGCTTCAACTCAAGTTAAAAGGCTAATTCCATTACATTGGTATCAGAGCATTTGGTTTCTCTTTTCTTGCTTAAGAAGAGAGGTCCTTAAGTAGCCTATAAATGGTTGATGTTGTTAATTATAATAGGGTAAGTGGAACTGGGATCTAATATCCGTTTTGTTAAGCCCACTATGTGGGGGATGGTGCACACCTCGGGAGCTTTGGACTTAATAATGGAGTCTTTTTAGACTTGCCTACGGCTTTACCATTATTGAGCCATAAGACGTCCGAAAGGAGCTAGCCCTTGGCAATTCTGCTATGTTAGGCCTACTCCTCTACTCTCTATAATTAACCACTTTGAGCCGTGGGTGTAGATACTTAAGAGCCGGTTTTCAAAGGCTAAGAGGAGTGGCAACTAAGGTTTTGAATCACCAAAGCATACACTAAGTACATACGTAAATTTTGTTAACATGGCTGACAATAATCAAGAGAGTAGAATGAACATAGATAGTTTTGATTTTTCACATGAAGGTGCTAATGATGATGCTCCCATGTTTGTGAATTATCTCGTCACTAGGTTACAGCAAGCTATGGGCAACCCTGTTTTGCAAGCCGAAGTTACTCAACAACTTCGTGCTTATGGAATTTCCCTTCCTCTCCAAGAGGAGAGAGAGCTTAGGAGGCCTCTTGAAGAGACCCCCAAAAGAAGACTCTCTCCCATTAGAGAGGAGGAACCCAAGGAGCAAGAAAGCAATGAAAGTTTAAGTTCCTCTGAAGATGTGGCTCCACGAAGACGGCGGTCTAGACGATCGTCTACTCCTCCCAAGAGGAAAAGAGCAACCCATAGTCCTTCTCCTCATCACTCTGAAAGGCAAGAGAGGAAACAAAGGAAGAAAAGGGCTAGGAAGAGGTCACCCTCTTCTCCTTCTTCTTCACCTTCCTCCTCTTCTGATGAAAGTTATGACTATTCTCCTAGAGAATACAAGAGGGGAAGACATCGCAAATCATTTCCTGCATGGCGAAGGTCACAAAAGCTAAAGAAGTTCAAGGAGGGAGGAAAGAGTATCTCTTTTCTCACCTACGATGGAACCTTTGGTGCTACCGACAAAGTGTTGGCCTTCATCCAGAAATTTGATGCGGCCTTTGGGGACGAGGGCTTCACAGAGTCCTCCAAGCTACGCCATGTAGCTATGCACTTCCAAAAATCAGCTCGTCAATGGTGGGCTAGCCTTCGTGGCAATGGAGAAGCCCCAAAGACATGGAAAACTCTATGAGTTTCCATCATGAAGCAATTTCTTCCAAGCGATACTAAAGATAAAGTTCTTACAGAATGGCGTGGCTTGAAGCTTCTCTCTCATGAGTCTATCAACAAGTATGTAGACAAGTTTTGGGATTTACATCTCAAAGCTACTGTCTTTCAACAGATAGACTTTGCCGAGCAAAGACAACAATTCTGTGCGGGATTACCTGAAGAGATGGCCGAATACATCAACTCTCAACGGCCTGGTACTATTACCGAAGTAATCCACCACACCATGGTTGCTTCACGCATCAATTTCCATCAAGGGGCTAGACGTAATGTCAAACCCATGGAAAACAAAGATAAAAATGATGCAAAGGGGAAAACCAATGCTCAAAACAATTCCCAAGTCACTTCCAACAACAACAACAACAACAACAATCGGTCCAAGGAGAAGGGAGTTTACAAAGGTAAAAAAAAACTCTCTCCTGAAGAGCTTGAAGCTTTTCGCAAGGACCATAAGTGTTTCAAGTGTGGGGAGCAAGGACATGGCTATCGTTCTTGCCCCAAGAAGAATACTCGCAATGAGACTCCTAGGGCTTCCACCATCGAAGCTCCAAAAGAGGATGCTCATTGCAAAGGATCATCACTCTCCTATGCTTGGGGAAAGGTACGAGAGCATGATGCCTTCATCTTGTTTGACCCTGGCTCTACTCTCAACTTCATATCAATAGAGTTGGCCACCAAGTTGGGCATTCAAGATTTTGAGATGGGAGATATAGTAGTGGCTGATGCAGCTTTCAAGGGACAACAAGCCTCCGTTACTCCCTTGATTGGGAAGTTGAGGCTTCATGTCCAAAGCTATGTCGACAAAGAAGACTTCTTCATCTCTCCTCTCTAACATCAGGATGTTATCCTAGGGGCACCATGGTTTGATCGCATGGCTGCCAACATGAAGTTCCCTAAAAGGAGAATTTACTTCACGTACAGGGGAAAGAACATGTATATAGATTCTAGTGAGCGTGGTCACACTATTCCACTTGTAAATCCTCTTGCTTTTGATAAGTCAATGAAGAGCTCAGTTTCTGCGTACATGATTTTTGTCAATGAGTCTCTAAAAGATACTAATGTTTCATCAAATGTAAATGATAGGAATCAAGAAGAGTTAGACTTATCTAATTTTCTAAAAGGATTCCAAGATGTGTTCATCGATGATATCCCTATGGACTTACCTCCAAAACGAGGGAATGATGACCATCACATTGAGCTCCTTCCTGGAAGCTCACCACCTAACAAGCCTCCTTATCGAGTCTCACAAGCTCAACAAGAGGAGATCATGAGGCAAGTACAAGAGCTGGTAGACAAAGGGATGGTGAGGCCTAGTTCCTCTCCCTTTTGTTCTCCAGTCCTTTTAGTGCAAAAGAAAGATGGTACATACCGTATGTGTGTGGACTATCGAGCACTAAACCATATCACTATGAAAAACAGATTTCCCGTAACTCGGGTATATAGAAGATGTGTTTGATAAGCTACAAGGCTCTACCTACTTTAGTAGGATTGACCTTAAGAGTGGCTATCATTAAATAAGGATAGTGGATGAAGATATCTTAAAGACCACGTTTCGCACAACGTTTGGTCTTTATGAATATCTAGTCATGCCTTTTGGCTTGACTAATGCACCAGCTACATTCAATCGTTTAATGGAGAAAATTTTTAGACCATATCGCAAATTCACTGGAGTGTTCTTTGATGATATCATCATCTACTCCAAGTCTTTGGAGGAACATAAACAACATCTCCAAGTGATTTTTCAAGCATTGAGAGAGAACAAGCTTTATCTCAACCAAAAGAAAAGCGAATTCTTCCTTCAAGAGATTCAATACCTAGGTCATATTATCTCTCACGATGGTATCCGTATGGATCCATCAAAGTTAGAGGTAATAAAATCATGGCCTAACCCAAGAAATCTACATGAGCTAAGAAGCTTTATTGGTATGTGCGCATACTATAGACGCTTCATAGCAAAATTCTCTCAAGTAGTAGGACCACTACACGACTTAACTAAGAAGAACGTTAAGTTTGTATGGACTGCTAAGGAGTAAAATGCTTTTGAAAAGCTCAAAGAGAAGCTTACTTCCCAACCAGCCCTCGTGCTTCCGGATCTCTCAAAGCCATTTGAGGTCCAATGTGATGCTTGTGGAGATTCCCTTGGAGCAGTTTTGCTTCAAGAAGGGCATGCCATAGCATATGAGAGCCGAAGGCTCAATACTGATGAACGAGTCTTGGGCATTTATGAGAAAGAGCTTTTAGGTGTTCTACATGTCCTAGACACATGGAAGCACTACCTATTGGGGACTCCATTTATCCTACGAACCGACCACCAAAGTCTCAAGTATTTCATGATGCAAACCAAGCTTTCCGATAAACAAATGAGGTGGGCAAATTTTCTTTCGCAATTTAATTTTCATATTGCTCACATAGCTGGTAAGCACAATCAAGTTGCCGATGCACTTTCACGACGACCAAAAGTTAATGCGGTGTCTATAGCTACTCACAATGATCTATCCTCTATGATAGATGAGTATGCTACTGACCCTGACTTTAGAGACATAATGTCAGCCCTTGCTTTGGGGAAGAAAGAGGAACCATTCACCTTGCATGATGGTTATCTTCTCCATGGCAATAGGCTATGTGTTACCCATTCCCTTCGTGAGAAAGTTATGTATGAATCCCATGCTCCTCCATATGCGGGGCATAGAGGTATTCAATCTACTCTCCGAGGAGTGGAGACGTACTTCTATTGGCCTACCATTGAGGCGGTCTGGGGCGGGCAACAAGAAGAGCAACCTCTAGACACCCTTCAAGGCTCCCGTGCTGCTCAATGGGGCTGGGGCACAACACAACACAAACCAAAACAACAAACCCCCAGCCAAATCCCAACTACACAAGGGGCACCACCTAGTTTAAGAGCGAGCTACGACGCAAAAGAGGAGAATCGTTAGAGCAACCCACAAACAAGCAAGGAATTTACACTAACCCTAACACCAATGGAATACTCTCACACACTAAAACACGAGAGAGAGAGAGAGAGAGAGAGAGAGAGAGAGAGAGAGAGAGAGAGAGAGAGAGAGATGGTGCTCGGGCTGCTTTGAAGTGTATCGTTAATGATCAAGCAAACATAAATATATATATGTAAGAAAGAGAGAAAAAGGGGGAGAGGGTGCTTGTTGCATTAATACCTTCTTACAAATCTGTCATGACAAATCAAAGTGAGATTAGTATTTGTTCAACATAGCTTGCGTAAATTTCACCACAACGCATCACAAGAAAAACCACCCCAATCACTGTCTTAAGGCCAGGGGAGTCCTCTCCACCCTGTCGCCCTCTTACAGTATGTGGGATTTATAGCTAGATTGATGACAACACCAGAGACAAGCTATCAAGAACTTAACAAAAAACACCAAGACACTTACGCATCATTGTTGTCCATTACTTCACGTTGGAAGGGAGACAAAGTATCCAAGCTTAGTCCAAATCCACTCTCCTTGATTCAACAAATGTTGGGCTTACACTAGTAGGAGAAATGATAGATTTCCTACTCTCAATTGAATGAACACTCTCTCTCTTACAAATGGCATAGAGTTCCCTTGCTAATCCCCTATTACAACACATGCACATGCATAAGACAATGAGCTTCCACTCAAGAGCTCCTTCTAGAGAGGTTGAGCTTGGCTTCTCAAGCTATAGCATAGTGCTCTTGCTTATGGCTCCCCCTTTTTTGTGCTAGCTACACCCTCCTTTTATAGCAATTTTGAAGGCTAGGGTTACTCCTCTAACCATGGTTGGGTTAGATTTTCCGCAATTTATCTAATTTCTTTTGCTTGGAATTATCAAGAAGTTGGTGGGGAAAGAGAGAGGAGAGAAATGGAGGTGATAGGACTTTTCATAGTGGGTTAGTGTTAGTAGAGTTAGTATTAATTTACAAATGGAATTGGATATTTACAATGGGAGTATCCATGTAGGATAAAAATAAGGAAGAAAAACTCTTAAGAGGTAAGAAAAGGTGGATTTCTTACAAGGTTGATGCTCCAAGTGTCTTGAGTAGGGCCAATTTTTGACACTTGTTGACGGTCCACTAGCTTTGACGGTACATTTTTTCTCCACTCTTGACCTTCCTTGAGAGACAAGGTAATTGAAGCTGAGTAATCAACCACCATGATGCTGTCTTTTAAGAGAAGAGGCTGAATTTTGTGGTTTTTTTGATAGATATGGGTAAATTGGAGGAGGAAAAATGAGACTAGGTGGTCAATTTTGGAATGGAATTGTGTGTGGGAGGTATGAGTTCACCATGGTTTCTCTTATTCTTCAAGGTTGAGGAGAAGGTGAGTAGGGTACAGAGAGGAGTGGTGAGAGAGGTGGGGATGATGAGTGGAGAAGTGTGTGTGAAAGAGGAAAATGATAAAGTGGAAGAGAGAGTGTGGCTGCATAGCATGGGAAAACTGGGGTCCACTAATAAAATCATAGCTCACAGCTCGTAGCTCAAAAAAATATGAAAAATTTGAGGCAAAAGTTCAGCCCACGAGCTACAACTTTTGTTTGTATCACCTTTTCAAATTCGGAGAGCAAGAGAAGTTTAAAAATTCAGCAAAACCGACTGTTTTTTTCCACTGCACAAAGTCCTTGTGGGGTCCTTCTTTGGACGATTCTTTTGAATACCTCCAAGAGTGAGCCCTCCATAGTGCATGTATGCATGCCACCTACCCTTGACCTTATTTGGTAGGTCTATAATTGAAGATATTGTTGATATTATGATATAAGTGAATAGTACAACTAAGAAAATCAAATATTGAGGGGTCTAAAAAATATGTACATGTCAAATATAAATAATATAAGTGGAAAAAATATAAAGGGGTCAAAAGAAATCTCTCTCATTATGAGGCTACCATAAAAAGATAAATATTTTTGGTGTTCTAATGTTTTAAAAAAAAAAACAAAATAGATGTAGGAAGGGAAAAATCACAATAGTGAAAAAATATACACATAAATAAAACTAGTTTTTTTGGATTTGTGTTGGGGTGGAGTTACACCAAATATAAGAGAAGCTTACAAATATTTCTATATGGAATAAAGTGTATGAAAAATGGTAAGAAAAAATTGTGGTAATGGTGAGGCAATGTACAGAGCATAAATAGCACACACCTAGGTAGAAATATTTAAATAAATACCAAAATAATTATGAAAAAATCTTTTATTTAGGCCCTATATACAAAGAAATATTTACATACGCATGGGCCATAATATACTTATATTTTTAATTTTTTTTAATTTTTTTGGCTCAACTAGCCCAATGACTAGCTAATTGAGGGTTTTTTAAGAAGATATAGGAAAAGTCCCGTGACTCACGCACGCCTATGTATAGTGAAATGGTAGGGATAGCCCCAGTGTTTGGGTGATTTTGGTAGGGTGAGGTAACTCACTGTGGCAATTACAAAGAGCCGAAAAAACGGCTATCACCATGAAAGTGGACATACAAGAGTATGTTTCAAAATGTGTAGTATGCCAAAAAACCAAGTATGATAGAGGAAAGCAACCTGGATTACTCCAGCCATTGCCTATTCCAAATTCACCATGGGAGAGTATATCCATGGATTTCATCTTTGGATTACCCAAGTCTATCCATGGGAAAACAGGAATATGGACAATAGTCGACAGGTTTAGCAAGCAAGGCATTTAATTCCTGTCAAAAAGACTATTAAGGCACATCAAATGGCAACTCTCTTCATATCTCAGATTTTCAAGCACCATGGATTACCCACATCCATCGTGTCAGATAGAGATCCTAGAATGACCAGTAATTTTTGGAAAGGTCTCTTTGAAAATCTAGGAACAAGATTGAATTTCTCTTCGGCCTATCACCCACAAACGGATGGCCAAAGTGAAATAGCCAATCTAACGATACTCGATCTACTCAAGACTTATGTTACCAAAGTAGATCAACGCTCACAGTGGGAAAAGTACTTACCTCTTGTAGAGTATGCCTACAATAATAGTGTACATACTTCTACGGGAAAAGCACCTTTCGAGATCATTGAGGGAAGACCTAAAAGTCCCTTGCTACTCAAAGTACATGGGAAGATCTTCGCCGCCGATGAGTATAGCCGTGACCTACAAGAATCTTTTCAAAAGATTAGGGAGGCTATATCCATCTCTCAACAAAGGCAAAAAGCTGTTGCTGATAAGCACAGAAGAGCCTTAATGTTCAAAGGAAATGATTGGGTCTTACTCAAGTTTCCTAAGGCTCGACTAAGGCAAACGACGGGCAAAAATCCTACGGGCCATCAAAAGTATTATGCTAAACTAGAAAAAAGATACTATGGTCCTTTCCAAATCTTGAAGCCCATCAATGAGACGGCTTATCAACTCAAGTTGCCCAAACATTGGCTTATACACAATGCCTTTCATGTAAGCCTACTTAAGCCCTACAAAGGAGAGCCACCAACTGAACCAATTATTGAAGACCCTCCCGAAGTTGAAGACCAAGAAGAGGTGCTACAACCCGAAGCTGTCCTTCGGCATGAAGACGGTACTACGACATGGTAAGATTATCTGATGATATCTTATTAAGTTCAAAAAATATCCTTTTGAAGATGCTAGATGGATACAAGGAGTACAGCTTAAGGATAGTATGAACCTTGTCAATGCTTACAATGCTACATTAGTGTAAGCAAATGTACAAATTTCTTTTAAATGACTCATGTTTTTTGTCTTATAAGACTAGTCCTCTTTTTAATTGTGCACAAAATTAACTAGTATGCATGCTTACAATCATGTTTGTGATGACGACGTCTCTCAAACACCAAGTAGAATTTGTCACTCTACTCTGGGAGAATGAAATGGACTAAAGAGCAGACATGCTTGCGGCAGCTACGTCTTCCAAGAACCAAATGGATTAGTCATCCATCTTGGAAAGATGTCGTAGGGTAAAAAGGGATCCTCTACCCGCTAAGTAAAATTGACTAATGACTAAGGCTTTATCTCTTCTACCTCATAGTCGAGGACGACTATGATTTCAAGAGAGAGGTAATGTCATAAAATTAATATCTGAGCAACCAAAATTTCTCATATTAAACTGATCATTTAATGTGGGAGAATAAACGGGAACAAGGGTTAAGATATAGATGATCTTATAGATCTATTTAAGCACGGGGCCAATGGTAAAGGGGCCCATATGAGAAAAGGTCTATCAAAGAGAAAGGTTAACTAATGGAGCAAAAGACCTTAGGGTTGTATTCATTAAAGCCTCCAAAGGTAAGTGTTAAAAGATTTAGCACATAGTCTTTAAAATTTTACTCTTTAGTCACTAGAGTCCAAGCAGGCAAGGGGGTAGCTTGCTTAAGCTAGGGCTATGCTTAAGCAGGGGGGCTGCCTGCTTACCAAGTTCAAAATACTTGCTATTCAAGAGGGGGCGAGCCCTACAAAGGGGGGGGGGGGGTACATAGTAAGTGAGCACCTCACCAAGGACCCATACCCTTATGAAAGGAAAGGGGCCACTTGTCAAGTGTAGAGACACACTACTCAAGCAGGTAGGGGGTGTGCTTAAGCAGGGGCTATGCTTAAGCAAGGGGGGTGCTAGCTTAGCCTCACAAAGAGAAAGAAGGACACTTGTCAAGAGGCTACACACCTTGCCCCAATGGGAGCCCAGCTCTCTCTCTCTCTCTCATTTGAGTCTCCCACAAGCTCTCTCTCATTCATTCTTCCCTTCACACACTCTTGTGAAGCAAGGATTCCATCTCCTTCTCCAAGCTTGAGAAGTTGAGTGCCTACTACCACAAGCTCTTGGCTATGGATGCAAATCCACACAAGAGAGTGCTTATGCTTGCTTACCAATCTCTCTAATCTCCATTAACTCTATGCTAAGCTATGCTACAAGAGCTATGAGTGATTATGTGCAAGGGGTTATTTCTTTCTAGTAGAGCTACTTCTACTTCTCTCTTCTTCCTCACTCCCTGCTAGCTCTCCTCACCTTTCATGGTGTTTGAGGTCTTGGGATTGAGGCTGGGCATTTTTCAAGCTCGTGCTAATCATGTTTATTGTTGTAGTTATGTTAATGCTTGGTGAGTGAAGCTTACCATCTTCATCTCATCAAGAAGGTCTCAAGGAACACAAACAATTGTATTGTAAACAAGTCTTCCGTCATGGAAGAATCTATAATACAAATGCCTATTGGAGGGGGGACCGGCTCCAACTAATCCGGTCCTCTATTGGTGTCAATTTCTCTAAACTCTCACTCTCTTTTACAAGTATTGATCATGCCATGTTAATGAAGTAATGTGTTAAGTGTTGCTCTCTCTATCCAAGCACTTTCTTTCTCACTATACATCTACACACTAAAGAATACCCAAGGAAATGCTCAATATGTTATTTACTTTCCGCTTCAACTCAAGTTAAAAGGCTAATTCCATTACATTGGTATCAGAGCATTTGGTTTCTCTTTTCTTGCTTAAGAAGAGAGGTCCTTAAGTAGCCTATAAATGGTTGATGTTGTTAATTATAATAGGGTAAGTGGAACTGGGATCTAATATCCGTTTTGTTAAGCCCACTATGTGGGGGATGGTGCACACCTCGGGAGCTTTGGACTTAATAATGGAGTCTTTTTAGACTTGCCTACGGCTTTACCATTATTGAGCCATAAGACGTCCGAAAGGAGCTAGCCCTTGGCAATTCTGCTATGTTAGACCTACTCCTCTACTCTCTATAATTAACCACTTTGAGCCGTGGGTGTAGATACTTAAGAGCCGGTTTTCAAAGGCTAAGAGGAGTGGCAACTAAGGTTTTGAATCACCAAAGCATACACTAAGTACATACGTAAATTTTGTTAACATGGCTGACAATAATCAAGAGAGTAGAATGAACATAGATAGTTTTGATTTTTCACATGAAGGTGCTAATGATGATGCTCCCATGTTTGTGAATTATCTCGTCACTAGGTTACAGCAAGCTATGGGCAACCCTGTTTTGCAAGCCGAAGTTACTCAACAACTTCGTGCTTATGGAATTTCCCTTCCTCTCCAAGAGGAGAGAGAGCTTAGGAGGCCTCTTGAAGAGACCCCCAAAAGAAGACTCTCTCCCATTAGAGAGGAGGAACCCAAGGAGCAAGAAAGCAATGAAAGTTTAAGTTCCTCTGAAGATGTGGCTCCACGAAGACGGCGGTCTAGACGATCGTCTACTCCTCCCAAGAGGAAAAGAGCAACCCATAGTCCTTCTCCTCATCACTCTGAAAGGCAAGAGAGGAAACAAAGGAAGAAAAGGGCTAGGAAGAGGTCACCCTCTTCTCCTTCTTCTTCACCTTCCTCCTCTTCTGATGAAAGTTATGACTATTCTCCTAGAGAATACAAGAGGGGAGGACATCGCAAATCATTTCCTGCATGGCGAAGGTCACAAAAGCTAAAGAAGTTCAAGGAGGGAGGAAAGAGTATCTCTTTTCTCACCTACGATGGAACCTTTGGTGCTACCGACAAAGTGTTGGCCTTCATCCAGAAATTTGATGCGGCCTTTGGGGACGAGGGCTTCACAGAGTCCTCCAAGCTACGCCATGTAGCTATGCACTTCCAAAAATCAGCTCGTCAATGGTGGGCTAGCCTTCGTGGCAATGGAGAAGCCCCAAAGACATGGAAAACTCTATGAGTTTCCATCATGAAGCAATTTCTTCCAAGCGATACTAAAGATAAAGTTCTTACAGAATGGCGTGGCTTGAAGCTTCTCTCTCATGAGTCTATCAACAAGTATGTAGACAAGTTTTGGGATTTACATCTCAAAGCTACTGTCTTTCAAAAGATAGACTTTGCCGAGCAAAGACAGCAATTCTGTGCGGGATTACCTGAAGAGATGGTCGAATACATCAACTCTCAATGGCCTGGTACTATTACCGAAGTAATCCACCACACCATGGTTTCTTCACGCATCAATTTCCATCAAGGGGCTAGACGTAATGTCAAACCCATGGAAAACAAAGATAAAAATGATGCAAAGGGGAAAACCAATGCTCAAAACAATTCCCAAGTCACTTCCAACAACAACAACAACAACAACAACAACAACAACAACAACAACAACAACAACAACAACAACAACAACAATCGGTCCAAGGAGAAGGGAGTTTACAAAGGTAAAAAAAAACTCTCTCCTGAAGAGCTTGAAGCTTTTCGCAAGGACCATAAGTGTTTCAAGTGTGGGGAGCAAGGACATGGCTATCGTTCTTGCCCCAAGAAGAATACTCGCAATGAGACTCCTAGGGCTTCCACCATCGAAGCTCCAAAAGAGGATGCTCATTGCAAAGGATCATCACTCTCCTATGCTTGGGGAAAGGTAAGAGAGCATGATGCCTTCATCTTGTTTGACCCTGGCTCTACTCTCAACTTCATATCAATAGAGTTGGCCACCAAATTGGGCATTCAAGCTTTTGAGATGGGAGATATAGTAGTGGGTAAGTGAATTTATAAAAATTTGTTAGGTAGCATGTTTTGATATAAGACACCTTTTATTACTTATTGGTGCTATGTGTACAACATGCAAGCATTGTAGGTGATTGCAATATGTGAATGTAAAGAAGAAGACAAAGAAACAAAAATCTTGTTTTGGAGAAATTTAAACATAGTTATGGAGAGGTGTGGGCATGGACCAACAAACTTTGTTGGATTTATGTCTGATGAAGTCGGGGTTAATTTATTGGCAATACGAGTTGTAAACAATGGAGGACGACATAATGTAATGGAGGGGAGGGAGCACTCGTGTCTTTTCCATTGGGAGAAGAGTCGCTACAGATAGACAAAAAAACATGTCGCTACAGATAGACAAATACATCACATTGAAATGTGTGAAGCATGGTGCCTAGCAAAGAATACAAATGAGGCCTCCCTTATAGATTCCACAATACGAGGATGGTGGGTGAAATATGTGACAGGGGATAATAAAAAGGCTTTGAGAGAGATGGTTTAATTGGTGGGAGAAACGGATTGCCCATTGGGGAAGCGCTAAGGCAATGGTACATCAATCACTTTTCTGGCTTTTATTAAATACATGGAAACATAAATTTACATATATTTGGTTTCAATCGTTTTGTATTTATAGATCACTAAGAGTCCATGGGAGAAAGCTCAAATTCCAAGTATAAACTTATTAGAGAGCATCCATGCTAGTTGGCTTGCAGGTGAAGGTGGTAAACGTAAAATATCACTTTATGATGCATGTGTTAGTGACATTTTGAATGCATATATTGAGTGTGCAAAAAGATTGGGATACACCACAGTCAGATACATCCTCGAAACGGGCCCTTCCATAGAAGTAATGATGGCCAGTTCCAAACGCAGAGAATCTCCAAACCAAACTCATTTTGCAAGTACATTGAAAGGCTTGATTGGTGGTGGTCCTTTGTAGGAGAAGCTTGTGATCGAAGGTGACAAAGAGACAGTAAAATGGAAGAAGAAAACAAGTGTAGTCGGTACAAGCTCACATAAACCTGGATATGTAATGGAAGCAAGACAACCCAAAACCAGAGGGAGACCACGGAGTATAAATTTTGATAGAGAGGATAATGAAGAAGTATATGTTGTGACTGATAGTGAAGCAGGAGAGAGCATTCTAGTGTAGCTTGGGGAAAATTTAGGAAGGTGTATTCAAGAGGTCAAAGTTGCACGCGAAGAGTGGGCTTTAGAAGGATGCCAACCAACTGCATGAGGAAATGTTTTGGTGTTGACAGGCATATCAGAATGTCAATTTAGTAGTTAGTCAGAAGTGCTTCATCGGATATAGTTAGTCGGATGTTGTTTAAATCGGATATTTAACAGTTATGATATATCAAGACTGAGGTTGTTATTACCACTCTGTTTTGTATGGTGGCTATAAGTCGGAGTTGTGATAGCGCAATGGTATTCAGAGATGTTGTAGCTATTCTTGATCAATGAAGCACTCGTCATCTTAATTTTGAGTTATCAATTCCTTCTATCTCTTACCTTCAGTATGATGTTAGTACTTCTGTGTATTATTTCCGAGTTATGAGATGCTGAAAGATTTGTGATGCACTAGCATTTCCTGTGTTGATGAACCACAACACATTTGGCGATCCTACGGGTTCAGTTCTCGTGGATGAGGACGTATGCAGTTATCAGGTATTATTATTTGGTTCATGAATCTCATTCTGGTGATAATGCATGTCCGAGCGAGGTAGAAGACACTCTCATATATATTACACACGGGCTCAAGCCAGAGCAGGCAATATAGATCCATTCCACTATGAGGATGTGATTGTAGATGAAGAAACTGATCCACCACCTCAAGAACGGTTGGTAAATTCTGGGGAGGAGGGTTCTAGAGTAGCAGAGGACAGGGCAGTGAGGCAACTTGTGGGGGCACTACTCTTGATAGGAGGATCTGCACGAAGTAGAAGGCGAATCCAATTTGACCCATTGAGAGGATCTAGCAGGCAAAGACCTGTAAGAATCCCAAATCCCATCCCCATGGCTCAACCACCTCCTAATCCGAAGATCAAATCCACCAAATTCATAGGGAAGCCCAAAGAGGATGTAGATTGTCATGTAGCACAATTTGAAACCCGCTGGCAAGCAAGTGGATATCAGGTGATGTTTCCCGATCCTATAAAATTACAACAATTTGCAGCTACCTTGGAAGGCAAGGCCATGAGCTAGTTCAGCCAATATGGTATGGCTCACTTTCCTACTTATGCTGCACTTAGTTTGGATTTTCTACAAAGATTCCGGAAGGAGAAAACTCCTACATATATTTTAAGCAAGTTACGACGTATCAAACAGGGGACAATGTTGGTAGAATATTTTGCTCAGAGATTCAGAATATTTGTTGAGAGATTGCAAGGAAATGAAAGGCCAACTAATGAAATGTTGGCAGTCTACTTTCTCAAAGGATTGAGGAGTGGTATTAAAAATGCAGTGGCTAGTATTGACATTGAAGGAGGTTTTGATAATTTGGTACATGCTGCTTCTAGAGTTGAGAAGAGGCTGGGAATGACAAATTCTAGTAAGAGAGGTGACAAGGAATCTGAAACAGGTTTAGAATCAGAGACATCTTCTTCTGAAGAATCGGATACTGATAGTTCATCTGATGAGGAGGAAATGAAGAAAACAGGGGGTGAAGTTGATATAGTTCAGCAATTAAAGAATATTGGCTATTCAGTCATAGCACCTAAAGAGAAAAGGTACTGTGAGATTTGTGAAAGAGATGGACACACCACTGCTCAATGCTGGTACAACCCTAAGCAAAGGGGTAAAACAGGTACAGGTGCTGGGCGGGGTACTACTTTAGCAGAGGCAAATCAGGTGGCTCCATTTAGAGGAAGACCTCCTGGACAGGGATTTCAGAGGGGACTTGGAAGAAACCAGGATAATAACCAAAGAAGGCCTCAAGGGGTTATGCCTTGTGTATATTGTGGTGACCCTACACATTGGGTTGGCCTTTGTTGTGCCTTATGGGTAAAACATCGTGAGGAGAGAGGTGTTCCTGTTGTTCCATTCAATCAGGAGAACCAGCAAACATGTCCTCCACAACCACCTCCAAATCAACCACAGGCACAAGCAAATGTGATTATTATCGACATTCCGATTTATCAGGATACCCCTAATGAAACAACCACAATACTTTCGACTGAGGAGTATGACAATGTGGAGAATGATTGTCAATATCCAGATAATACGGAAGATGAAATTGATGTGCTGGCTGTAACAAGATCCAAAGCTAAAGGTCCTATTGATTGGGAACAGCAAAAAGGGGTTAGAGAGCAGGTACAGAAGGAGCAGCAAGGTCAACACTTGGAGGATCATGCAGAATCTTCAGATACACCAGTACAACATAAAAAGCAGGTTGAAGTACCTGCACCAGATTGGTTTGAGGTATTAATTAACTCTCCTTTACACTTGTCTTTAGACCAAATGCTTTCTATAGTTCCAGCATTTAAAGAGAGATTGCTACATAAGTTACTGGGAAAGCATTATGAAAGTTCCATACAGCAGAAAGAGGAGACTGGGGTGAATAGCATTCATCCTTCTAATGTGGATTTCATGGTTCCAGTTATCAAGGTGACTTTACAGGACATGATATTTGAGGAAGTATTGCTGGATGGAGGATCTGGTGTCAATATCTTACCTGAGTCAGTTTATCTCACAATGGGCTTAGGGAGATTAGATCCAGCACCTTTCCAAGTTAAAATGGCTGATCAAAGGAGGGTTCAACCAATTGGAATTTAAAGGAACTCTTCTATTCAGATTGCAGGGATGCAATTTCAAGTTAATTTTGTTGTTCTTAGAATGAAGGAAGGTGATGCTTCCTATGAGATGTTGTTGGGAAGACTTTGGTTTAGGTTAGCCAAGGTAAAACAAGATTGGGGTGAGAATCAGGTGGTGCTTACCAAAGGGAAATAGATAATCAGCATACCTATGTTGGGAAGAAAGCACATTCCTAGAAAAGAAAGACCCTTGTTTGCTCAATCAATCAGTCTTGCTGAAGAAGTAGAGGATGATGAGGAGGAAGCCTTTTTGCAGCTAATCCGATGGTCATACCTGTTTTTGAAGTTGATATTGAGGGAATTTTGCAGAAGGATCAGGAAACAGAGGAGGTTTTTGATGAACCTGTAATGGGACAGGAAATTCAGGGTTCCGACATACTAAAACTGATGGATCAGAGTCTATCAACTAGTGTCAAAGAGGAAGTTCAGCAAGAGGAGAGGGATGCCAGAGATATGGTGGAGAAAATTTACAACAAAAGATTTGGAGGATCTAAAAGGGTTCAACAGGATGAACTAAAAGAATTGAATTTAGGGACTGAAGAAGAACCAAGGATGGTCAAGGTTAGCATTTATGTGGATGGGGAATTCCTACAAGAGTTATGACAGTTATTGTTGGAATATAAAGATGTTTTTGCATGGGATTATGCAAATGTAAAAGGTATTGATCCATTACTGCATCGGCATCACATTAATCTAAGAGAAGATGCCATTCCGATTGTCCAACAGAGATATAGGATGAATCCCAACTTTGCACAGCAGGTGAAGCAGGAAATTGATAAATTACTGGCAGTTGGGTTCATCAAGCCTATTCATGAAGTCACTTGGCTATCTCCAATCATTGTGGTACCAAAGAAGAATGAGAAGATTCGGGTTTGTGTGGATTACAGGAAGCTAAATGCTGCAACTATTAAAGATCCTTTCCCAATGCCCTTTTGTGATGCTATTCTAGATGCAGTAGCAGGGAAAGAGATGTATAGTTTCCTTGATGGTTTCTCAGGGTATAATCAGATTCAGGTTGCAGAGGAGGACCAACATAAAACATCCTTTATTACAGATTGGGGAGCCTTTGCATCTACTGTTATGAACTTTGGCCTTAAAAATGGACCACCATCCTTCGATTTTACAGCTTATAAGACATTTGAACCTTATTTGTAGGATTTCATGAGAGTGTTTGTAGATGACTTTTCAGTTTTTGGTCAAAGGGCTTTACACCTTGAGCATCTGAAATTATGTTTTGAAAGATGTAGGATATTCAGATTGTCCCTTAATCCCTACAAAAGTGTAATGGTTGTCAGGAGTGGTGTGCTATTGGGTCATGTGGTCTCTCAGGAAGGGATGTCAATAGATGTGAAGAAGATTGAGGTAATACAATCAGCACAAGCACCTGGCAATATCAAGGAATTGAGCAGGTTTGTGGGACAAGTTAAGTGGAACAGCAGGTACATCAGATATCTGGCTAATGTATGTATGCCTCTTACCCATTTAACCAAGAAGCATGTAGAGTTTGTTTGGTCTGAGCCACAGGAAAAAGCATTTCAGATTCTCAAGAAAATGCTCTCAATTGCTCCCATATTACAACCTCCAGATTGGGTATTGCCATTTCATGTGTTTGTTGATGCCTCGGATATAGCCATTGGAGATGTTTTAATGCAGGAGAAGACCCAAGGGTGGTTTAGACCTGTGTACTATGCTAGTAGGGTGCTTACATTTGTTGAGAAAAACTATGCAGTGACTGAGAGGGAGGCATTAGGGATGGTTTATGCTTTAAATAAATTCAGACATTACCTCTTGTGCAATAGGGTCATATTCCATGTGGATCATCAAGCATTGCTTTATCTTATTAAAAAGCCCTTACTTACAGGAAGATTGGCAAGGTGGATGCTATTGTTGCAGGAATTTGACTTCCTTATTGTGCATACACCTGGCAAGGAACATGCAATAGCTGATTACCTAAGTAGGATTGAGACAGGAGAACAACCAACAGGGATTTCGGATCAGTTGCCAGATGCAGATTTATTTGAAGTTCAGAATTCCATTTCTGATTCATGGTATGACCAAATGCTGGTGTTTCTAACTGATGGTGTTATGCCAACATGGTTTACAACAGACCAAAGGAGGAAATTTGCCCTAACAAGCAGACCCTTTTTAGTGATTGTTGGAGTATTATACAGAAAAGGGATTGACCAGGTCATTAGAAGGTGTGTACCAGATTATGAACAATCAGCTATGTTGCAAGAAGCTCATTATGGAGCTGCAGGAGGACATTTCTCAGGGGACATTACAGGAAAAAAGATACTCCAAGCTGGTTTGTGGTGGCCAACTGTGTTGAAGGATGCTCATTCCTATGCAAAAAGCTGTCTGGTGTGTCAACAGTTTGGTCAACCTGATTCTAGAGATAGAATGACATATCATCCTATACTGCCATTAGAGCCATTTCAAAAATGGGGTATGGATTTTGTAGGACCAGTCAAGCCTACAACAAGTAAGGGATGCAAGCTAGTACATTCTAGTAGCTACTGATTACTGTACAAAGTGGGTGGAAGCTGTGGCATTGAAAGATAACAAATCTCAGAGTGTGACAAAGTTCTTGTATCACAACATTATGACCAGGTTTGGGTGTCCAGTAGAGTTGGTCAGTGATAGAGGTACACATTTTTTGAATGAAGTGATTTCTGAGTTAACAAAAACCCACATGATAATGCATAAGAAATCTACAGCTTACCATCCCCAAGCTAATGGACAGGCTGAGAGTACTAATAAGACTCTTATAAAAGATTCTGAAAAAGATTGTACAGGAGAATAAGAGGGATTGGGATGTGAAGCTGGATTCTGCCCTGTGGTCATTCAGAACAGCTTTCAAGGTGACAACAGGTATGATCCCATTCCGATTGGTATATGGCTTGGAAGCTGTAGTACCAATGGAATTTGTGGTACCTAGTCTGAGGATTACTGCTAAGAAGATGACTCCAAAACTGTCAGCTCAGCATAGAAGCAAGTATCTAATGCAGTTGGAAGAAGACAGGTTGATCAGCTCCTATATAACAGAAGTCATTCAGAGAAGAAGGAAATCTTGGGTCAGCATGAATGTCAAGTTTAAGGTTTTCCAGGTAGGTGACTGGGTAATGCTTTACAACTCAAGGTTAGGTCCCCATCCTGGGAAGCTCAATTTAAGGTACAAGGGGCCATATCAGATTATAACAGACCTAGGTCAAGGAACTTTTATTGTAGTAGATGTTTTTGGCACAAGGGTAGAGAAACCTGTTAATGGATTCAGGTTAAAAAAATTTCAGGGCAGGCCACCCTATTTAGATTGGCTCAAACCTACTATACCAAAGGTTGCATTTTGTGAAATGCTGGAGTTCTCTTCAGTTACTATGGACCAGGTCACTGTTGATCAATCATCAGAGTACATAGGCTTTGCATTCAGGTCAGGGATCCGATTTTACTACATCGGAGTTTGTTGGCTTGGAGTCTACTCTGATCCGATTACTTAAACAATGTCTAAATTTCAAATTTTGCGTCGAAAAGGGTACAAAGTTCCTTCCACTTAACTTCATCATACGAGTAAGGGACGACATCATTTCCTCACACACTTTTAGAGGCCTTAGCGCTTGTGCGATTCACGTAAGTAGTGCGCGCATGCATACTCCACAACTTGCTAAGCTTTCTCCTACTTCTGCTTCCGCTATGCCTAAGCCTAAATCTGTTTCTCTGATGAGACCATCGCTAGAAGATGAGCAAGGAGAAGCTGGTAAGCTGCGCCCTCGCAGAAAAGGAGTAGTGCTCAGAGTTGATGTATCTGATCCAGAAGACAAGGTCAAAGCACTACCTAAGGAAGAATCAGCACCAATGTCATCAAGCAAAATGCAGCAAAGTTTAATGGAGCCTTTCACTGATTTCAGGGTGGAAATTGACTATCAAGCAGAACGGAATGAGAAGTGGTTGAAGGCAACAGGGTTATATGAATTTGCTACTCTACCCTTGGGCCAGTGGAAAGGGAACATTTATGCAAAAACGCAAATGGAGCTGTTACAAAAATCCAAAGGTGCCATTTCTGAGAAGGTACATCTTAGTCCAGGTGTGGTAGCTCAGGTATTTCAGCTTCCCTTTAGCTCTGTTACTGCAGTACCAAAATGTTCATATGAAGATCTGAAAAAAGAATTTGGACCAAGAGAAGGAGGTAGGCAGTACTTTATGTTGAAGAATGTAGAGTATTGGAGGAGAGAACAACTGAAATGGTTTTTGGAAAGAGTTTGTTTTCTAGCTAATATGACTACATGTCTAAGGAAAATTGGGCACCACTGTATTTTGCTGAAAATGGGGGGAAGGTCAGTTGGGCACATTGGTTGTATGATAGGATTCATGCAGAAGTCTTTATCTCGGATAGAAGAAAGACCCAGTTGAGTAGCAGGTTAGCAGCATTTCTGTCTACTTAATTTGCTTTTGCTCAGAAAGTTGATGTAGGGGAGGTCACATTTTCTCTCATTACTCCTATCAATGTGGTCAATCCTGGGCCGGAACAAGGGAGAATATCTGACAAAGCAGAGTTTAGTAAAAGCGTGGATGAAAAGCTGAGGACTATACAGGATTTTATTGAAGCAGGATACACTGAGGATGAGGCCAAGATGGCAATGGCTAGTCATGAGCAAAAAGTGCTTATGGGGAATTTTCTCAAGAGTTTGGATGTTGAGACACCAACTCCTAGTAAGGTTATAGGCAAAACTTTTAACATGCCCAAAAAGAGGAAGCTGGATAGTGCTTTGCATGAGGTGGCCAAATCATTAGATTTCTCTCCAGTTGGGCCTAGTACTTCTGCTAAATCTGATTTGCTTATTACTGATGTACCAACAGCTCTGAAGATGTTGCAGGAATTACAGGGATTCGTAAGGTATCAGCAGCACAATATGGAGGAACAGTTACAAAATATAGCTGAATCTGGTCTATCTAAAGCAATGCTGCACCAACAGTCGGAGTTGGTGGAATCCTTGAAGCAGGAATTGGTAGAGCAGAGGGAGAAACATCAACAAGAGATGCAGGATCAGCTGAAACTACATCAACAAGAGATAGCAAAGGTTAAGCTCTCTTTGGGAATGTTTCAAGAATGGACTAAGGAATTGGAAGGCAGAGTCAATTCTGAGCTGGATCAAGTGTCTGGCAGAAATACAGAGTTGCAGGTGGAGAATGAAATGTTACAACAAAGGTTGAAACATTTGGAAGCTTTGGAAAAGCAGGTATTAGCCCAAGAAGATATCAATGTTTCTGGAGTGCTCGTGGATGAAGGGGATCTCAATTTGGTAAGGCAACAATTGGTTGAAGGGATGCAGGATGTTTGGAAAGCAATGAGAGAAAGGCTGATATCAGTTATCAAGTATCCTTATGAGGCTGTAAGATCAGGCTTCATCAGTTCTCATGAAGCTGCCTTATTAGAGACAGTTGAATCTCTGAAGAAAGAAAAAGATGTTTATCAGGAGTAGCTTCATGAGTTCAAGGATAAACAGTTGCAGGTGGATGAAGAATTCATGGTACAAGGTGGTTCTGCACTTAAAAAACTAGTGCATGTTTCTGTTCAAACACTGCAGGTGCTGAGGAAATTCAGAAGTCAAGTGGAGAAGCTTTGCCAATGGAAGTTGAATATCAGAAGGAGATTACAGATACTGCAAATATTGAAGTTCCAGAACTTCGTGCAGCAAAGAATGAGGAGACTGTGGTGACTACAATCCAAGAAGCTGATACTGAAACAGTTCTCAAAGATATGTTTTCAAGTTTAGGATGATCAGGAATTCTTTTTTCTATTTCTTGCTGATCAAGGGATATGTGGATTCAAGTCAGATTTCAGAGAAATCCACCACCGGGCTGTGCCATGTGTTGACAGGCATATCAGAATGTCAATTTAGTAGTTAGTCGGAAGTGCTTAATCGGATATAGTTAGTCGGATCATAGTTAGTCGGATGTTGTTTAAATCGGATATTTAACAGTTATGATATATCAAGACTGAGGTTGTTATTACCAGTCTGTTTTGTATGGTGGTTAAAAAGTTGGAGTTGTGATAGCGCAGTGGTATTTAGAGATGTTTTAGCTCTTCTTGATCAATGAAGCACTCTTGTCATCTTAATTTTGAGTTATCAATTCCTTCTATCTCTTACCTTCAGTATGATGTTAGTACTTCTGTGTATTATTTCCAAGTTATGAGATGCTGAAAGATTTGTGATGCACTAGCATTTCCTGTGTTGATGAACCACAACATTTGGAATGGTAGGGAAGAAAGTTGTGGTAACAAATTACAGAGCCGTCAAGTGGGAATGGTTGCTCCCTGTTTGGTCTAAGAGAACTTTTAAAGACAAGACAATTGCACAATGGATATGGTTCTGCAATTATGAAGTAGGCCACACACGAAAAGTACAGAGGCAAGTTAAATTCTATCCTGTTGTTCCTACTTTCTGGAAAGTGGATATTGGAACCAACTTATCAAAGGAAGAGAGTGCCAACTTGGTACAAAGTGGAATTCAATTTGCAGATTTTGCAACACCACTATGACACATGAACAATACAAATTCCACTCTTAGACAAGGAGACTCCAGTAGCAGGAAGTGTAAGTGGAAACATGGTATTTCCAAAGAAGCGCAAAAGAGATTGGAGTTAGCTACAAGTATGGTTGCAACGTTCTTGGACAAGATACTAGAAGGTGAACAACACATAGTTTTTCAGGTATTGACAGAGAGTTGTTATGATGTACACATTAAGGTAGAACCTAGTTGCACCTGTCCCAATTTTTAGAAGAGAGAATCTACACATAAGCATTTTTGGCATGTAAGCACATGTACTATGTGTATGTGCATATTCTAGGGCATCAACCAAAAGAGCACATGGTCATTCATCAACCCGCACTAACTCCCACATACCTTGCATTTGTATTAGGAAAAACCCGCAAGATAAAGCCCGTCGTGTAGTGAACCGAAATCTTAGAGAATGTCATGTAGAGGTATGCATTGAAGGAGATTTCTCTTATGTATTAGATGTGGAGTAGCTTTTCTAGACACATGAGACTTTATTTGAATTCCTTTTAGTAAGAGAAGCATGCTTTGTGGTATCTATCTAGACAATTGTACAAGCTCAAAACTAGGGCTTTTGGAAACTTGTACATGTTTTTGTTGTGTATCGTTAAAAGAGACTCAAAATATTAAGCCAAATTGTTGCAAGATGATAGATGTTTTTTGTTGTGTATAATATTCTCATCTCTTTGTTTTGGATTAATTTTTTTGTGTCGTTAGAAAAGGCTCTGAATCTAAAATCAAAAAGCTCAAAAAACTGGTTTTGATTGCAAAATCTTGAAATCGAAAGCTCGCAAATAAAACACACTCACTCGCTCCCACCAAGCTTTGAGTGCGTACCATGCACAACAAAAACACATGAGCAAGGGCGGAGAAATAGATCGCTATCATAACTAGCCTCCTTTGCCTCCCCTTGGAGAAGTAGGAGGGAGGACCTCTCCCATTGCCAAAAAAGAGGACATGTTGAATACACAAGATCTGCAAGGGAGGACCTCTCACATTGCCAAAAAAGAGGACATGCTGAATACACAAGATCTGCAAGGGAGGACCACTAGATGCCCCTTCTTGGGGAAAATCTTCACCATTGAAGGGAAAAACCACCAAGAAAAATTGTGCCCTCGCAAGCACGTAGACACTTTTTGCCGCGGGTGGATCCTGCAAGCACCCTAGATGCCATGGAAATTGCAATAGTACGCAAAGACTCACCAAGTTTGTAGGCATAAGACATGCTTGCTTCATAGCATTAAAAAACAACATAAACTACAGTCAATCAACATCAATTTTTAGAAGGATATTGTTGTGCTAGCACAGTCAGATAGTATGAAACAACATTATGAAAGGATTCTTGTGGCGGAAAATCACGCTGCTCGGTTACTTTCGAAGAGGAAGAAATGTGTTTAGATATATATATATATATATATATATATATATATATATATATATATATATGTGTGTGTGTGTGTGTGTGTGTGTGTGTGTGTGTGTGTGTGTGTGTGTGTGTGCCTTGTGTTCAAATGTTGTTGCTTACCTACTACCATAGTTAATTTTGATCAACACCCTTCCCCTTCAAATTTCAAAACATCGTTTTGACAGGCTTACTATATTTTATGCAGGGTAGCGCATATTTTTACTCATAAAAAATTGGTAGAATCACCCAAAACAAATAAAATTCCTTCAACAAATCGGCATCTCTTAGGAATTATCCTTAAAGATATTTCTATGGAAGGTATTGTGGGGGGCCTTTCTGACAGGCGTTGAGATATCTGCACGTGGTATTGGATCCGATAGATACTTAGGGTGTTGACTGGCTGGCAAAGACCTCACTTTTTATGGAATGCCGGACAATTAGAGGTCTAGCAGGAAAGATGTGCAAATGGATACAAAGAACATGGAAGATGGGGTTCTTTAAGAAGGATCTGTATCTTGGTGGGAGACAGTTTTGAAGTTTTGCACTTCTACTCAAATTGTCAGATATTGTTTCTTCAATAATATCTCGAAGGCCGCCATGTCTTTGATAGCGACCTCTCTATGACTAGCTTCTCAAAGATTGTACAAGAAAGTAAGTAGTATATTTATGTGGTAGGTAAAAGGCAGGGCTCAAATGATTGGCATAGGGTGAACCTCGCCATTCGTCGAGCCTTGCTAGATACAGGATTGGACTTTTGGTAATAGTGCACTTCTAGATATTGTTAACTATGCTTTGATGTAACCTTCTGTCCCTCGAGGCTCGTCTTGAGCTTGAGCTTGAGACTGATTCATATATTTCTTGCAAACATTATAATACAACCACTCACAATTGTGAGTTTTGCAAAAGAAAAAAAAGGATTTATCCTTGAAGAAATGCTTCCAAAATCACACTGCATACTACCTACTTGGTCCACGCTAAAAAAGTCAATTAGTTAGCCATTGAGATTCTTAGGGAATTTGGCAATTAAAAAAAAAAGTGGACGTGCTATCGCCATCATCTCTACCTCCCTCACCAAGCCATGACTGCTTCTGTGCTATCCGTTCCGCCTTTCCCTACCATCACTATGCAGCCGCCAACAGAGATGCACGAAAGGAATCAGCAACGTAGCTTTTCATGGTAGCACAGGAAAGCCCGCTTTCTAGACGATGTTGTTCATGCCCAGCAAGATGAGAGAAATGCCAAGAAGATTCTCGTATATCCAAGCCTCTTCATGGTAGCACGGGGCAACCTCCTCATTGGGCAATGTTTACATCACTGCTAGCATGGAGCATGAGAGAAAGAGTAAGAAGATGCGCGCAATGTTTACATCAATGCTAGTGGGCAGCATGAGAGAAAGAGAAAGAAGATGAGTGCCAACCCTCCTCACAACACCAACATCAGTGTCGAAATCATCAAATGATTCCATGGTGGCGTTACTAAGAAGCTCAATGGTGAATGCGATGTCCTTACATCGCGGTCAATGGCGCCATGGAGCATGGCACATGTGTGTGTGTGTGTATGTGTGTAGGGTTACGCCAAGGGCAAGAGAATAAAGAGAGAGGTTATAGACACAATGACAATGCTCAAAATGACAATACTTCATTAGAGCATAGCCTTTAATATAGGATTAGTGCTTTCAAATAATTGGCTAGTTGCATCATCTTGCTATTGGACCATGTCATCATTTATCTTCTCCTAGGTGGCTAGAGGGAATTCCCATATGGTGCCACAAGTTGCACTTACCCTTACAATTTCCCCCTTAAACCAAACTTGGGGTTTTACGAATATTTCATGTGTTTTGGTTTATGTATTCATGTCATGGCGTACTCCTAGGCTAGCATGATTCATCTACCTGATGTTGGAAATAGGGTTGCAGAGAAGGGTATATAGCTTGGAGAAGATGAATGAAGCTCAAGGCACACAACATATAGTAGTATTGCAATGGAAAGATGAGATAGCCCTAGAATCATGGCCGTATATACGATGCACCGGTAGAAACCTCCTAATGAGGAAACAAATGCCCCGACATTCCTAAGTGTGTTGACACACAACACTATCACACATGTATGGTAACAAACCCCCCCTTGGAGTGATGCGATGAACGAGAGCTAGCACATAGAGTATAGGGAAGTTCCATGCCCTAAGGACATGATCAGTCCACAAAGGGGAGTAAGCCCAAAGCTTTGCGGAAAGCTTTGAACTTCCCATGAGACAATGCCTTTGTGAAAAGATATGCAAGGTTGTCCTTGTTATGGATAAGGGATATGTACATTTATTACTCAAGTGCTCATTATGAGCTATGGTCATTTGTGCCGGCCAACCAGTTTGTACTCACTTTGATCATTCTAGAAATCTATAAAGTAAATACCTGCAAGAGAGAAATGGTCACTCTTGCATGGGGGTTATTACACCCAGTGTCTGTGTTACTCTTCTCCCTCTCTTCTCTCCTCTCTCACCGTGCCGGTGTAGCACTCTGCTCTAGGAGTGTACTGCCAATACGTTCTGCTTAATCTCTCTCGCTTTCTATCTCTCTTTGTTCGTGTGCAGCTTGGACTATGCATTGTGTGATTCATCAAGTATGCAGATTCGTTTGTTTATGGTTAGCAGAGCGCTATTTGAGGTATTTTGCAGGGCCAACTCACCTCCCTTTGTAGCAATTGTATCAGAGCCCAAGGCTACGCTCTTGATAATGATTAGACAAAGAGATCCCAAAAAAAAAGGCATCTGCGCAAGGATTTGTATGATTGTAAACCAAAGCTAAGAGTTACAAAATTCTTTTTCCTGATTTAGCTAAACTTGTTTTTGTTTTTATATTCTTTAATGTTACCCGTTCCTTGAAATCCTTGGATATCTAAACGTTAATCTTTCACTAATTTGTAATTAGTGAGAGCGATAAAAAAGATTAAAAATCTAAACATTTTATGCGATAGGATCCATATGGATTAAGTTGCATAGCATGATGAGTACTTTGAGACTTTAATTTTCTATGATGGGAGTAATCTCTTGGTGAGAGTGAAGAGAAGATGAGTGTATGAGAGTGGATCATGGCAAGGTAGGTAATAGGATTTTATTGTATGTAGAGCTAGAAGAAGCAGCAGAAGAAGAAGAATTTATCACAAGGAAGAGACCTCATAGATCTATGCAACGAGTCTTAAACTCAAGAACTCTTATTCCAAGCATGTGCTCGATAAGGCTCAATCTCGAAAGGGTACTAAAACCCCGACACAACACACAAGATAGCACTCTCTTCACAATGACCAAGACCCAAACCTTAAAAGCGAGTTGAAAATATGGTGGTAAAAGGACCACATTCTCATGGATGTGGGGAACAAACCCAAGAGGTTTTCAAAAAAGCGAGTTGAAAATATGGTGGTAAAAGGACCACATTCTCATGGATGTGGGGAACAAACCCAAGAGGTTTTCAAAAAAGCGAGTTGAAAATATGGTGGTAAAAGGACCACATTCTCATGGATGTGGGGAACAAACCCAAGAGGTTTTCAAAAAAGCGAGTTGAAAATATGGTGGTAAAAGGACCACATTCTCATGGATGTGGGGAACAAACCCAAGAGGTTTTCAAAAAAGCGAGTTGAAAATATGGTGGTAAAAGGACCACATTCTCATGGATGTGGGGAACAAACCCAAGAGGTTTTCAAAAAAGCGAGTTGAAAATATGGTGGTAAAAGGACCACATTCTCATGGATGTGGGGAACAAACCCAAGAGGTTTTCAAAAAAGCGAGTTGAAAATATGGTGGTAAAAGGACCACATTCTCATGGATGTGGGGAACAAACCCAAGAGGTTTTCAAAAAAGCGAGTTGAAAATATGGTGGTAAAAGGACCACATTCTCATGGATGTGGGGAACAAACCCAAGAGGTTTTCAAAAAAGCGAGTTGAAAATATGGTGGTAAAAGGACCACATTCTCATGGATGTGGGGAACAAACCCAAGAGGTTTTCAAAAAAATAAATAAAGAAAGGAAAATCACAAAATGTGAGGCATCTGTGAAGAGGGCACATGCAAGCAGCCACAAATCATGAGCGCCAACATGGGTAGCAGGTAAACAACAAGGAGTGGCGGGCAGTGAAAGCAGACAAGGGACGACGAGTTTTGATTGCATCAGTCGTCGACGACGTTGGCAGCTCATTCGACACCAACCACATCAGCTTCTCTCTCTTCGGCCTGTCATGCGTTCGCATGCAACCATCCATTTCTCTCCCTCATGCAACCACTCAATCCTCAATCTCTCTCCCTCGTTTGCTTTTGGAACAAAACGTATAGAGTCTCTCTGGAAAATCTCTTTTTTCCCACCCCTTGCGGCTGTGGTCTACCAAACCACACATGCACACGGGCCATCATCCCGCTCTCCCTCTCTCTCTTGCATGGCGGTGCCAAGAGCATGCTATTGTTCTCTCTCTCTCTCTCTCCCCCCCCCCCCCCCCCCCCCCCCTCCATAGCCGCCACAAGTCCCCTTCCTCTCAACCCTCTCAATCGCCCACTCTCCATGCAGGGAGTCTCCTAATATCGTCACCAACTTTGGAGCGCCTCAGCTGCTAAGTCCCACTTTGTGCTTGCCATGCAAACAACGTCTCCACTCCACTCACCATGCGGCCTTTGCCAACCAATGCTCTCTTTCACCCATACCATTACCAAGGAAGCCCGACCGCAAACACAAAAAAAAGAGCAGCATTAGTAAGAATCTCTAGCAAAGATCATTTCAACACCATTACTCGTGCAGTGTACCAGATCCTCACCTGTTCGGATGATCGTGACAGAAACAGGCAAAGCAGAATATGAAAATTCAAAACATCCACAAAGCATCCGAGAGAAAAAGGACCGTTGATACCTAAGTTGAGGAGAGCGGAGCCAGGAAGAAAAACAGAAAACACTAACAGCTTGTTCCAGCTTGCAAGAAAGGGAACTAAAACACTAACAGAGCCAATTCCATCTACTTCATGAAGTCCCCTATGAGACACAAGAAACACAACAAAATGAAAATCAGCCATCATCAAGGAACGGCCAGCTAGGGGTACTAGCGAAGCTAGGCCTCTTCAAGGAAGAAAGAAAAAATTAGAGTACATGCAAAATACCCACAAAAACGGGGTTTGATTGCAAAGGGCAGCACAAGACCATAGCTCCAAAATGGGCCATTTGGATTCCAGAAAGCTCACTCAATCCTTCTTCTTCTTTTTCTTCTGTCTGCACCAACGTGCGATTGAATTGCCACATTCCCTCTTTCAACCACAAGACAGATCTAGGGGGGAGCTTGCGGCCTCCAAATGGCCTATGTTGGAGCTATGCACATCATGCCCGCCTCAGGCTGGATATAGGCCTGATTTTCAGCCTGCAAGAAAGGGACTAACAGAGACAAATAAAGCCCATTTCACCTTCTACATTAAGTCCACATGGGAACAAGAAACACAGCATGCCCTCTCTCACTCGAGCAACTGCAGCCTAATCCCTCTCTATGATCTGTCCCCAGCATGCAGATTCAAGCTAACACTCTCCCTGTTGCTCGTGGCACCCTCGCGCACATACAGACACACCCCCTCCTATGCTGCATCTACTGCCCACGCAACAGTGACAGCCCCCGAATACATACAGAGGCGGACTGCAATAGATCATCTTTCTCTCTCTCTCTCTCTCATGCGATGGTGAACAATCAACTCTCTCTCTCTCTCTCTCCCAATACGACTCTCTTTAAAGGAGGACATTGAAAAAGTTTTTTAGCGACTGCACGGCTACTGGCTCCTTTTAAATATCGGACTCTAAGGGGATGTGGCACACCTCAGAGTCCACCACATGTATCTCTTAGCAGCCCGTCAAGCTCGTTACCGGTAAAATTCCATGCCTTAGAAATTTTTCAAGGCAGCAGTGTCAAGAACTGCGCAGTGCGACTAGGAAAGCACCAGGCCTCTAATTGTGAGGATTCGTAGCAAAATCAAGCAAGGCGTAGATGATTTGAAGCTAAAAACAAATTAAAAAATAACCACTTTGGAAAAGAACCAAGATTAACTCAAAACTCGTGTGTGTGTGAAGATTAGGTGCAGCCTTGCTCTCAATTGCATAGATGCAGTGCTCATCGACCTGTTAAAAACCCTAATTATACGCTTCAATTCTTCATCTTGACCATTTCATAGAAGTTTTAGTACTTCGTTGGTGAAGCCCAAGTAGTTATTTGAGGAGGGGGAACCCTAATTGGAGGCCTCACAGCCTCAACCATGTAGTGGAAGCAACACGGGACTGCACTAGCACCCTGTAAAGGAATGGATGTATCTCCTTGCTCATGTGTTCAAATGAGCTCATATTTTGCTCTAAAATTTCCCCGACAACTTAGGCAGTGACTGTATCATCGTTGATGTGGCATTTTGAGCTATTTTGAGGTAATTTTTGACAATTTTTAACCCAAAAATACCTCTTTTTGTCCGTAAAAAGCACAAACCAACTGGGAAAAATCCCTAAATTTGTGGAAAAAATCCTGTTGGGCTCAAATTTCATGTTGAACCTCATGTTTTCACTTGGTAAGCACTTTGGACATGTCTTTTATGCCCGCGTAGGAAACCTGCTATTTTTGGTCGAGATTGCCTGCATTGAACCTTCTAGAAAAAACGAGCGTGCCACTTCGATACACTTGAAATTTGTACATTACTAGAGCAAAATAGGTATATATTTATGTAAAAAAGCATGCCATAGTGCCAGATCTAGGGCCTCGCCGCATAACAAGATATGTACACGACTGCACCCGTGGCATCTATTTTCGCATAAATCACACTATGTACATTATAGCATTCGGTCCCACATAACAAAAGCATTGAGAGTTAGGTAGATATCTTAGTTTCACATTATAAACGTGCCATGGTATGACATCCACCCCTCTAAACCTGCACATCCTCCGGCATGTGCCACAGATACCTTTTATAGGTTCACTCTTCATTTAAGTCAACATACACCTCGATCTCATCATCACTTCCAAGGAAGTCGAGTGCATCATCATCTATTTCTTCATCTTCATCCATAAAATGTTCATCAGAGCCTTCATTTCGACTTTCTTGTGAAACAAAGGGATCTGTATGACCTCTTCTTTTGAATAACTTTATTCTTTTCCCTACGATGAGAATCTTCATTTTTATCCCATCTAATTCATGCAAGGTATAAGTTGCCTTCCCATGTACATGCTGAACCACATAAGGACCAAACCATCTCTTTGAAAGCTTTCTTATTTTTGCATGTTGATTTTCAATACTACTGTCATACACCAACACCCAATCACCTTCCTCAATAGATTTAGGTCTAAGCTCGGTCTAAGCCTATGTCTCTTGTCAAATCTGTCGTTATTCTTTAACCTTGCATCTTTCAAAGTGCTACTGCAATCTCAATATCTTGGGGCCTTCGTTCTAATTGTTGTATGTGCAAAACAAGAAGGTCTTCCCTAATCATTCCATCTTTGCAAGGCAATACATTCCATGTGGGAATTACATCCTCAATTGGCCACGCTTTGGTTTACCATTTCCCTCAGGATTATATGCAGTACTGAGAGCAAGTTTAATGCCCAACCTAGAGAAAAACTCCCTTGCTTTGTCAGCATCCAACTCACCCCTGTCTGCTGTTATTTTCCTAACACTGTCATAACGGCTAATTACATCATCCAAGAGGAACTTACATATCCCTTCTGTGATTTTTGTTTTTAGAGCACAACCTTCAACTTGGTTGTTTAAATCTTCCCGTGCAAGCACTATGTATCTCATTTTCCATAAGCCCAATGGCATTGTAATGAGATCTACTACTCACTTATAGTGCATGGCCAATGGGTAAGTAGGGTGCAACCCATTACGATGACGTACATTTGAATACATTTGATAAGTTTCAAAAGACTCCACAAAGTGAGATACATCTTTATACATACCTTTACATCGATACCTTTCTTTTATTTTAGTAAACATGGTCCATACGCCTCTATGTCCAATATAAAGACTCTCATGAAACTTTTTCATAAGCCCATTTGAGTGCTCTTATCATTCACAACTCTCAACGGACTTCCATTTCTTTGTTTTGGATGCTTTCATAAGTACCCATTTTTCAAAAAGTATCCATAGGCCTTTCTCCGTATTCTTTTGAACTCTTGATCAGTACACCCTTCTTGCCTTGTCAAAGTGCTCAGATAGCGTCCAATGAGCAACCAGTCACCTTGATATAGGTTCAAAGTAAATGACTCAAGTGCATTTGACAGACAAACATGATCACCCTTGGCATGAGAGATACTATAGAACTGTGTGCCTACATCATCGCCCTCAACAATCATGTCTTCTTCATTTTCATACCTTGCACTTGAAAGCATACCCGCAACTAGATTATCTTTCCCTACAATATGCTTAAATTTTGGATTCAAGGACTTTATGTAGGCAATCCATCTCAACATAGCAATGTTGGGAGTTGAGCAGCTTGTGATCATTCCAAGAAGGGGTAGACAATCGGTCTCCACTATCATATTTGCTGCTATAAATTACTCTTTGTCACATTTCAAAGCTGTGACTACTCTCCATAACTCTCCTTTTACCTGTGGATACTTGCGTTTGACGAGAACTTAGGACTTTTGCTCCAGATCTCACCACATATCGCTTACCATCATCATCATCTTGCCCAATCGCCCATCCAATTCCTGTGGGGCTAGTATCCACTGTCACAATTACATATCTTTCACATTCATAGTTTACTTTTCTCAAAGTTGGAGAAATAAGCAACAAATTATTTAATTTTCTCATGGCATGTGTATGCATTTCTTCCCATTGAAACTTTTGGTTCTTTCTCAAAAGTTGATACAAAGGCTTTGCTACATGTGCATAATGCGAAATCTAGATAACATAAAACACGCATGCACCCAAGAACCTTCAAACCTCAGCTACATTTATACATTTCTCTTTCATTCTTTGAATTACATCAATCTTTGCAAGATAAAGCCTTCTACTATATGGCCCGCACATATGTCCCACAATAAGAACTTCATACACACCAAACACTGACTTTTGGCTAGACAAGTAAGGTTCACCTCTTCCAACCTTGACAAGATATTATCACAATCATTGATATGGTTTTTCACATACTTGTGGCACTCCCTTGAGTCCATATCCACATCTATATCAGTTACATCACATTCTTTGATTGTCACATCATTAAGGAAAGGAATTGTAGTTTGAGGTATGAAGTCATGTAGGACTTTGTTCATACCATTCATCATATGTGCAACTGAATTAGTTGCTCCTTGAGGTAAGGTGCACATCCTTACTAGGCCCAAAGGTGTCCTCATGGTAGTCAGGTCCCTCCTTTCCCTTGCTAGTTGGAATAAATCATACCCTGAGTACAAATCTCCCATAGAATATATATCCCTTCCTGCAAATGCCTCTGCAAATTCATCTACAACTGGCCCTGTACCCACATTTCTATTGTCACCTTATTTACAGGTTGCATATCCTGAATAAAGCGTAAAGAACCATTTTTCTTCGGAACTGTGAACCATCTGTTTGAATACAGAGCACAAGAAGGCTCCAAGTTACCCATCTTGATCTTTTCATTAAGCAATTCAATGAGTTTTGGCAAATAGGCCTTTGGGACCGGAATAGGCCTCAAGTTCCAAGGTACATGAGGGATAGTGAAGATCACCATAGGAGCAACAATGGATGGATCAACAAACCCTATCTCATGCGGCTCAAATGCAAAAGCTTTTCCGCGTTTGGCAAGCATGTCTTCAAAGCATATCTTTTCAGCTTTTGTTAATCTGTCCTCGCAACCAACCTTTAACTCCTTCACAAAATTTTGTGTAAATTTGTGTCCAATCTGGCTTGGGTCACGAAGGCTAGGTTGCAAAGCAGCTTGCTCCATCTTATTTGTGCAATCTTTTGGTAGAGGTAATGCCGCTAGTTTCACTTTCTTTGCCACATAATTATACTTAGTCTCCAGTCGTACATCAACACCTTGAGCATTTTTAAAATCCTCAATGACTTTGTACATTTCTATTGAGCAAACTTTCACACCCTCACTTTCCAAATGCAAATTGCAATCCACTAAAGACTCCAACTCTTGCATAGTATCCACAAACGAACACTCATCAAACACACCTACAATCCATTCATCATCTTCTATCAAACCATTCATCTGTTGGAATTAGGGTTGCAGAGAAACACACACAGCTTGGAGAAGACGAAGGAAGCTCAAGGCACACAATAGAGAGTGTGTTACTTAGTGTGCAATGGAAAGATAGATAGCCCTAGAGTGATGGGCGGGCGTATATACAATGCACGGGGGAAAAAACCTCCTAAAGAGGGAAAAAATGCCCCGGCGGTCCTAGTGTGTTCACACACATCACTACCACATGTATATGGTAACAAATCCCCCCTGGAGTGATGCGGTGAACGAGAGCTGGCACATGAGTAAAGGGAAGTGCCATGCCCTGAGGACAGGATCAGTCCACAAAGGGGAGTAAGCCCAAAGCTTTGCGGAAAGCTTCAAGCTTTTCACGAGACAATGCCTTTGTGAAAAGATCTGCAAGGTTGTCCTGTGTTGGCACATAAGCCAAGCTGATCTCTCCTGCTGAGAGCCTCTCCCTGACATAGTGGTAATGCACCTCAATGTGCTTTGTGCGAGCATGAAAAACTGGGTTCCTCGCAACTGCCAATGCGCTTTGACTGTCAGTGTAGATAGTGTTGGCAGTGTCTAGTCCAACACCCAAATCAGCCATAAGGTGTCTGAGCCATACACACTCAACCGTAGCTGTGAAGACTGCCCTGTACTCAGCCTCACAACTCGAAGTGGCCACAGTAGGCTGCTTCTTGCTCAACCATGATATACATGAACTGCCAAGCATGAAACAAAAACCACTTGTGGACACTCGCGTGTCAAAACAACCAGCCCAATCTGAGTCCGAAAAAGCATGTAAGTCTGGCGGCAATGATCCCCCCTTGGGATAAAACAAGCCAAGATGTAAAGTGCCACTAAGGTAGCGGAAAATCCTCTTGACAGCCTGCCAATGCTTAGACCCTGGGCTATGCATAAATCTGCTGACCTGCGAGACTGCAAACTGAATATCTGGCCTCGTGTTGCATACATAAATGAGGCAGCCAACATCAGTTTGGTAAAGAGTGACATCATCAGGATCGCCAGCATCATGTAGACTCAATTTCAAACCTGTTTCCATGGGAGTGGCAATAGGTTTGCAATCCTCAAGTCCAAACTTACATAGCAATGTCTCTATGTAACTTTTCTGACACAAGGCAATACCACCATCACACTGCTTAAACTGTATACCCAAGTAATGATGCAACAGCCCCAAATCTTTCATCTTGAAAGTAGCATTCAAATCAGCCTTAAATTCAGCAATATGTCTCTCATTTGGTCCAGTGATCAGCAAATCATCAACATAAAGAACCACAATGAGAAATACATCATCCTCACGCTTTACATACAATGTGCTTTCTGTTGGACTGTTACGAAAGCCTCGTTTAACCAAATGAGTGTCAGCTTTCTGATACCAAGCACGAGGAGATTGCTTCAACCCATACAAAGCCTTCTTACATTTGCACACTTTGTCCTCTTGTCCTTTTATGACAAAACCGCGAGGCTGCGTTACATAAACTTCCTCAAATATGTCACCATTCAAGAAAGCAGTAACAATGTCTGATTGATGTACATCCCAACCAAAATGAGCTGCCAATGCACATAGAAAACGCACAGTAGTCATACAACAAGTGGGAGCAAAAGTCTCTTCATAATCTATGCCTTTTTGTTGTGCATAACCCTTTGCAACAAGTCGAGCCTTATGGCGATCGATCTCACCATCCGGCTTGCGTTTCAACTTGTAAACCCACTTCGTACCAATGGCCTTTTTGCCAGGAGGCAAATCACATAAAGTCCATGTGTCATTCTCTATAAGTGCATCATATTCTGATTTCATGGCAGCAATCCAATTTTCTGAATTCTGTGCTTCATCAAAAGACAGAGGCTCCTCAACATCATGTAAACTAGACACAGCCAAAGCATAACAATCTGATGCATAAGATGCATGGCGAGAGCCTGAACGAGTACGACTAGATAAAGGTGCATCCAATTTACTGTCACGCAAAGTGTGCACCAGCCATTTTGGCATACCTCTAGCCTGCTCATTTTCAGCCCTTTCCTCATCAAGTACATCATGTACATCTGCATCAGTAATAGGCTGTTCTAAAACATTTTCAGAAACCCCCATAGGCTGTACATTTGCCTCATTGGAAATTACATTCGTATTTCCACCACTGAAAAGAGGCAACAAAGTGTCATAAATGTCCTGTGAGCTTACATTACTGTCTCTAGTACATGACAGCAAGGGCTGAACAGAATCTTCCACAAACACTACATCCCGTGAAACCAGAATACGTTTTGTTTGCGGATGATACAACCTGTAACCTTTGCTTTCATCACTATAACCAACAAAAATACATTTGACAGCCTTATCATCCAATTTTCTGCGCTGCACTTGTGGCACCAAAGCATATGCCAAACAGCCAAAAACACGCATGTGCTCAATAGAAGGTTTTCTATCATGCCTTGCTTCATATGGAGTAATAGACTGCAAAGCTTTCGTAGGACACCTGTTAAGTACATAAGTGGCACACATGATGGCCTCAAGCCAAAAAGAATGCGGCAAAGCTTGACTTTTGACCATACATCGTGCCATTTCCGTTAGTGACCTGTTTTTCTTCTCAGCAACACCATTTTGCTGAGGTGTATAAGGCACTGTACATTGGTGTTTTATCCCACGACTAGCCAGAAATGCATTAAATTCATTAGACATATACTCCCCCCCTCGATCGGAACGGAGGGTGCCCATAGTACGTTTTGAGACATTTTCAGCCATAGCCAAAAATTGTTTGAAGCACATAAAAACTTCGGACTTCGCTTTAAGCGGAAATACCCATGCATGCCTGGAGTAATCATCAATGAAAGTCACGAAGTACAGGTAATTGCCCAAGGACGGAGTTTGCATGGGCCCACAAACATCACTATGCACAAGCTGCAACCTGCATGTGGCCCTAACTGAACCATCCTTTGGAAACTTAGAACGGTGCATTTTACCCAGAATACAGCCTTCACAAACATGTTTGATAGGTGCTTCAAGAGGCGGCAAAGAAGCAACCATATCAGATTTCTGCAAACGCAGCAAACTGGCAAAATTCAGATGACCAAAACGTGCATGCCAAAGTTTTGCATCTGAAATAGCCCTTGAATCTGCAACAGCATTTGCAAAATTTTGTCCACACTTGTCATACAAAGTGAGCTTATACAGCCCACGGCACAAAAGCCCAGATGCAACAATTTCATCACCAAAACTGAGATCATGAACTGTACATCTGTCATCCACAAATTTACTACAAGTCCAAGTCTAGCAAGTGCGGATACAGACAAGAGATTCTTCTTGATCCCAGGTACATAAAGTGCATCAACAAGTGTGAAGGAACTGCCATTAGCAGCAGTGAGCACAATCTTTCCAACTCCCTGAACTGGATAAGAGGCGTTGTTGGCACAAGTGACTGAATTCCCATGAGGGACAGACTCGAGAGAGGTAAACAATTCACAATGTGAGGTAATGTGCTTTGTAGCACCACTGTCGAAATACCACACATGTGAATCTGCAGCAACTGACAAGCATGCATCATGGACAGCAGGATTGTAAGTGCACTCTGCGCCAAAAGCCCATTCTGCATCAACATCAGCATCACAATCTCCTTTCACAGAAGACTCAACAATGGCTGCATTTGTAGTGGAACCAGCATTTGCAGTGGAACCACCCTCTTTCTTCTTAGCCTCTTTGGCCTTCAACTTAGGACACGACTTGATCAAGTGATCATTGGCTTTACAATAGTGGCAACGCATCTTCTTTTTGCCCTTATCACCAGAATTGCCAGACGAAGTGCTGCCAGTAGAAGCATTAGGAACAGAATTTTTGCCACTCGCAGCAGAACCATAAGAAGTGGCTGCATTACTGTTACCACCCTTTCTTTGAGAAGCAATAAAAGCCTGTTCAACTGCACGCTGCCTAGTCCTGTTTTTTCTAGAAAGTGACTCCCGCAACAGCAATGTGCATAATGCATCAAACTTGACAACTTCAAGATTTCCTTGGGTCATCAGTCTCCAAGTACTAGCAAAAGTCTGGTAGGAATCTGGTAAGGCATCAAGAACAGTCTGCACAAGGGAACTGTCCGAAATGACTTCACCTGCAGAAATGAGTTGCTCATTGATATCCTTGACACTAGCAAGGAAAGTGTCCATATCATCTTCCTCATGCATAATCTTTGACTCTAGCTCTTTACGCAGCAAAGCAATTTTAGCCTCATTGCGGCTTGCATAAAGACCTGCTAGAATATCCCAAGCCTGTTTTGCAGATTTTGCTGAACGGATGTGAGGAATAATGGTGCGCTTCACAGACAACGCAATCAATGCATGAGCCTGCGCATCCTTAACATCCCAACGAGCTTGTTCTGCTGTAGGCAAAACAACTCTAACAGCTGCAATCCTTGCAGCAAGACCTGCAACATCCTCAACATCGCCTACATCTTCAGAACCAGGACGTACATCAATGCCCTGCACAATGTTCCAGACACCTTTTGACACTAGAACATGTTGCATCATATAAGCCCACATAGGGTAGTTGTCCCCATCCAACCTGTCCTCAGCAACAAACATCTTGAACACATCTGTGTTGTTGTTGTCAGCCATGGTAAATGCTGCACCTGATGTGAAAACTGCCCGAAAATAGGAGAAATGGAGCGGGAACAACTTGTGCTATATAGCACAAGCCGTAGAAGACTATAAGGCACCTGTTATGCAGAAAACGGCACTGATAGAAAATCTGCACAAAATGATGAAATAGCCTGTGCAGTACTGCCTGTAGTGGAAACGGAGGCCGAAATGAGCCCAAATCAAAATTCTGAGCAGACCAAGCTGTTCAAGTTCTCCCAAAATATTTGTCGACCTGCGAACGCTCGCCAAAGCTCACTGAAATCGGAGAAGGTGAGCAGGCGTGTGCTGGAGCAGCTGGCGACTAAGCCCGGGAGGACGTGACCTGCTCTGATACCAATTGTTGGAATTAGGGTTGCAGAGAAACACACACAGCTTGGAGAAGACGAAGGAAGCTCAAGGCACACAATAGAGAGTGTGTTACTTAGTGTGCAATGGAAAGATAGATAGCCCTAGAGTGATGGGCGTATATACAATGCACGGGGGAAAAAACCTCCTAAAGAGGGAAAAAATGCCCCGGCGGTCCTAGTGTGTTCACACACATCACTACCACATGTATATGGTAACATCATCTTCAAACCTCTTTGTACACTATTTACATGTTGTTGTTCACCCCGATTCAAGTCCTCACACTTTCTAAAAGCAATAGATCCATAGTCTCTTAGTCCTAAAAAACTTGTAGAAAACATCTCCTTTGCATATACATCATGCGAGAATTTTTCTCTTCTTGTACTAGTGCAAACCTGCTCTACAATGGTACATGACCAAAACCCCTCATATCCTTATAGTCCTTGAATTCTTTGTTTGTCTTTGGAAAGGGTTGCTCTCTAAGGCTTTCACGGTTCCTTTCATGGTCCACACAAACTGTAAGGAATTGTAATACATGTTTCCTATCCCTGCTCCTTATCCTAGCAGAAGATGACCCATCGTCCATTACCTTGGTTTCCATGCGAGTAGCAGTGATGTATGGCTGCCCAAGGATAAGAGGGTATGTAGACATCTCCTGCACAAAGAAATTTTGGTCATCTTTCACATCCCATATAGTCACCTTTACATTTGGACAAACAACTCCCCTAATGAGTTGTTTGCTGCATGAATCATCCATCCATGATTTATATCGATTGGCCATTTTCCTTTTTGATAAAGACTCTTTGACATGAGGTTAATTTTTGACTCATGATCTATCAACGCAATGTATGTATCTTCTAAGTCTCCCACTTTTACCAGGGTCTCAGTAGTTACTCTTGCCCAATGACTCTTCAAGTAGTAACTCTTGTGAGTGGTCTCAACTTCATCTTCATCATCCAAGAAGTGAACCTGTCTTACTCCTCCCCTACACTTGTAGCATCCAACAATAGTTTCATCACGTTGCTTGCCATAGACTTGTACTCCATGTGCATTTAAAGTCTCTTCTTCACCCTGTACATGGATAGATTCAGTAAGAGACTACCGCTTCCTCTTGATGATATCAATTATCTCTTCATGAAACTCCATCTTTGCTTTTCCAAGAACCTCACTCAAGGTAAACTCCACCTTACTATTCAAAATCCTCTCTTCCAAACCTTTTTGAGGTCAGTTCCTGCCTCTATATCAGATTGGAGCTTGTAGGCAGGACCCTTTGCTTTAGTTGTCATTGCATCCTTCTTCTTTTCTTTAGAGGCTAGGCACTGTGTCTTTTTTGTCCCCACTCCTCATCACCCATTTTGAAGGCCCTTCATCCCCATTCTCACACCTACGTTTCTCTTTGGCAACGGCCTCATTGGCTTGACATTTGGCAATGTATGCATGCACTGAAAAAGAGTCTACAGGGTCGTTCCAAACTGTTTCTAGCTGTCGAATGCAGGCTCCAGCTTCATGTAAAACCTCTTTAGTCATTTTACCTTTCACAACAGACTTTATTACCCATGGCCACAATTCTTCAATCCCATAAGATGCTTCTTCTCCAACCCCTTCTTTATGGGCTCCACCTTCAACCCATAGGCGGCTGCCTCAACCATTGAGATGGCATGGCTATTAGCCATGTCCTCAACTAGCTTCTTCATCCCACCTTCGTCAAAGTTTTTCCCCAAGAGCTTACCTGTTTCACTTAAGTGAATATTTCCATCTTTAAAGAAAACAAGCTCCTTTGTCAAAGCATCTTTGAAACTTTCACAATCCCTCCTTCCATGGTCGGCACTATCCCACCATATGCATTGATTTACAAAGCCTCCTTTGTTATGAGATCTTTTCCCTGTAAATTGTCCTGATGGTTGTCTCTTTTATTCTAGCCTTGTAAGCTTTAACTTTAGCTCTTGCATTCCCTTGACAATATAATCTAGAATGGACTTGTCAGTCTTTGGAACCACAATAAAAAGCTTTATGGGACTCTCACGAATTCTTGGGGATAACTATCATCTTGTCTCTCCGTCATTGCTGCTTAGCTAGAAGTGAAATTGCATCTTCAACCTCATTCCAATCAGTCTTCAAACCGTGTTCTGCATCCATATCCTCAAGTAATAGCTCTAACTTCTCTTGAATCTCTTTATCCGCGGCTTGCAAAAAGAGCTCTGTCTTCTCCGAGTTTAGTGTAGCCTTTTCAGGCCTTGACAATTAATCATATCGGCGTTTGAATTCCCTTAGCAGTTCGGTAGGCAAAAGCCCCTCTTTTGACCGAACTACCCACTCTAAAAAAGTCCTCTTTGTTAGCATTTCGGAGTGTTCCATGAAATACTCTTCTTTTAAGGATAATTTGAATGCTTCCCAAGTTGCCCCATGCTCATTTCTAATTCCCCTTACATGCTCTCTGATCTGGGGAACCACAACTAGTTCAAAACTTTGCACCATCTCTGCTTCGGGTAGTCGATGTAGCTCCATCTCCTTTACATTCCCTCGAAAATATTATCCAGAATGGATTTGTCACTCTTTGGAACGACAATCACAGGCTTCATGGGACTCTTGGGAATACTTGGGGCTTGAGTAGGGTTGACTATCATCTTGTCTCTTGTCGTTGTCGCTTAGCTAGAAGTGAAATGGCATCTTCAACCTCATTCCAGTTGGTCTTTAAGCCTTGTTTAGCATCTTTGTCCTCAAATAGTAACTCTAGCTTCTCTTGAATCTCTTTACCTGCTGCCTGCAAAAATAGCTCCGTCTTCTTTGAGTTTAGGGTAGCCTTCTCAGTCCTTGAACGTTGATCATAGCAGCGTTCAAATTCCCTTAGCAGTTCGATAGGCGAAAGTCCCTTTATTGGCCGCACTACCCACTCTGAAAAAGTCCTCTTTCTAACCCTTTCAGAGTCTTCCATGAAATACTCTTCTTTCAAGGCTAATTTTAATGCTTCCCAAGTCACCTCATGCTCATTTCTAGTTCCCCTTACATGCTCTCTGATCTCGGGAACCACATGCAGCTCAAATCTTTGCACCATCTCAGCTTCGGGCACTCGATGAAGCTCCATCTACTTTACATATCCACAAAGATACTTTGTTACATCTTTAACTTTGAATTGGTCCATTTTCTTCACCACAAATTGAAGCACTTTGGTTGAGGAAAGCTCCCTCATTTCCGTAGCTTGCTGCTGCTGCATAAACACCGCAAAAGCTTGAAACATTTGCATTCTGACTAGATCAAATCGAACCCCCTGTTGTTCTTGTTGCTCCATAGCTTTAAATCTTTAATTTGAAACCTTCAATGAAGCTTTTGAATCCTCACCCTAGCTTGATTCACATCGGGTTCACCAAAAATGTGTAAAGAAGTGTGCAGTGCGACTAGGAAAGCATCGGGCCTCTAATTGTGAGGATTCGTAGCAAAATCAAGCAAGCGTAAATGATTTGAAGCTAAAAACACACTAAAAAAGAACAAAACTCCAGCCATGAAAGCTCCACTTTGAAAAAGAACCAAATTTAACTCAAAAGTCTTGTGCATGTGAAGATTAGGTGTAGCCTCGCTCCCAATTGCATAGATGCAGTGCTCATTCGACCTGTTAAAAACCCTAAAGATATGCTTTGATTCTTTGTTGTGATCATTTCATGGAAGTTTCAGTACTTCGTTGGTCAAGCCCAAGTAGTTATTTGAGGAGGGGAAATCCTAATTGGAGGCCTCACAGCCTCAACCATGCAGTGGAAGCAGCACGGGTCTACACTAGCACCCCGTAAAGGAATGGCTCTTTCTCTTTGCTCATGTTTCCAAATGAGCTCATTCTTGGCTCTAAAATTTCCCATGCAACTTAGGCAACAAGAGAACCATCGTTGATGTGGCATTTTGAGCTTTTTAAAGGCTATTTTTGACCATTTTTAGCCCGTAAATACCCCTTTTTGTCCATGAAAAGTCCAAACGAGCTGGAAACAAATCCCTAAATTTATGGAAAAATACTATTGGGCTCAAATTTCATGTTGAACGTCATTTTTCCACTTGGTAAGCACTTTGGACACGTCTTTTACGTCCATGTGCAAAATCTGCTATTTTTGGCCGAGATTGCTCGCATTGAACTTTCTAGGCAAAACAAGCGTGCCACTTTGATACACTTGACATTTTTACATTTGAAAAGCAAAATAGGAATATAATTATGTGAAAAATCATGCCATAGTGCCACGTCTAGGGCCTCTCCCACCCGACAAGGTATATACACGACTGCAACCGTGTCATCTACATTATAGCATTCGGTCCCACATAACAAAAGCATTGAGAGTGAGGTAGATATCTTAGTTTCACATTTTTGAACGTGCCCGGCATGACAACGTGTGAAGGGGGATTCTCAAATCAAAATGTGTTTGAACATCTAAGGGTTTGAACCTAGGCGTGCACATTCAGAAACCCATCCTCAACCACCAAGCCAAGCTGTCATAATGCTGAGCTACTGTCTAATAACGGTTATATTTTTGAGTGTTTGAATGGGGGTTTAAACCATTGCATCCACATTGGGGGGGGGGGGGGGGGGGGGGGGGGGGGGGGGGGGGGGGGGGGGGGGGGGGGGGGGGGGGGGGGGGGTTTACTGGCACCACGGGATAGGGGGAGTACGATATCTAGATCGGCCCACGGCTACTTGCAGAGGCGGACAGTGATGAAGCTCTTTAGTGACGTGTGCAATATTGTCTTCGAAATGCTGTTGCCCGATGATGCTAAGGATGATCTTTGCTACAAACAGGAGCACGGAAGGCCCTGCAAAACACCAAAACTAGATACTATAGTCGATAAAACGCACAAATTTGCATACCTGACAACCATCCTTGCATATAATCAAGTTGCACACGAGCAGAGATAGATATAGAGCAAGAGAGCACATGCAGGTGCACCTCCTAGAGCAGAATGCTACGTTGGCATGGCGATAGAGAAGAGGGAAAAGGAGAGAAGAAGTACACAGAAACTGGGTTCAATCACTCCCCGTGCAAGAGTGACCATTTCCCTCTTGCAGGTATTTCATTTATAGATTTCTTGAATGGTCAAATTGAGTACAAACTGGCCGGCCGGTCATAAATGGCCAAAGCTCATAAAAGAGCACTTGAATCATAAAATGTACAATATATATATTTTTCCATTCGCATAGGCCTAGCTCAGTTCAGTCCTCTCCACATGGCAGCTGCATCCATTAGACTGAAACTGCTTCCAAACATGCTTCCAAATTGACCTTCATAACTTCAACTAGCACAACTCAGAAGGTTATGCAAGAAGGACTTGCTCAGATCAAATTTGAAGGAGGGAGGTGATGGTAGGGTGCAGGGTGAGAGACTCAAAGTCACGCTCCTTTTCAGTAGAGGACGTCGTCGCCATAGCTTCGCATGATGCACCACCAATATCGTAGCATAAGCTCAAAAAAACAATGAAAAATAAAAAATGCTCCTTTTGCTACGCCATTGCAGCCTTTCTTTTAGGGGGAACGGGGGGGAGGAAGAAAGGTCTATTGCAGATGGCATGAGTAACAAATCTTTGCAAATCTTACAGTTTGCAGATGTCTCTATAATTTTGGTCACGAGATGCTCCCTTTGGGGTTAATTGAAAAAGGGAGGGAGAAGGCATGTGGAGGGGAAGAGAAACGCGACAAGGGCCGATGTTTGTGCATGCACAGATGGTGCATCAAGGCGAACCCAGAGACAAAGAGGGAGAGAGACTGGGTAGCTTGCGATGCTCTGTATGGAAGCAAAACTGCCTTGCTTCCTTGTTATGCCACTACGATGTCTTGCTTTCACCATGCCTCTATATTGTGCGTCTCCCTCTCTAATTTGTGTTCTGGAAATGGAATGAGCTGCAGAGCATTTGACATAGTTGGAATGCTTGGGGAAACTCGATGTAATAGACTGCAAGAGAACCCATGTAATCAGCTCCACCTGTGAGTGAAAATGTGGTTGAGGATTGTAACCAACGACGGTGCAGGATTGAAGGATTGCAGGGGGGGTTAATGGACGTCGAGGGGAGGAAGGTGAATCTATAGAGATTCTCGTTAGCACATTATGTGAGTTGAGAACATGGATTATTGGGGAGCGCAAAGGATAGAACGACTTAACTACAAAGTGAAAAAGGCCTGATCCTCTGCGTCCACCGTCAGAAAAAGAAAAAGCAAAGTGAGGCAGGATCATGTGCCATAGCTGAAAGACAAATTTAATGGGGAGGGTGGATTTTTGCATGGTTTACAGTGAGAGATAATGGGGGGGGGGGGGGGGGGGGAGAGAGAGAGAGAGAGAGAGAGAGAGAGAGAGAGAGAGAGAGAGAGAGAGAGAGAGAGAGAGAGAGAGAGAGAGAGAGAGAGAGAGAGAGAGAGAGAGAGAGAGAGAGAGAGAGAGAGAGAGAGAGAGAGATGGAGGGAGAGAGAGAAGAACCATAGAGGATGATGGCGCCCTGACGACCTCTAGTCTGTGTGTGTGTGTGTGTGGCCACCCGTGGCCAAAGAGAGAAAAACTGGTGGATTATCTGCAGTGGTGGGAGGCTACGATGGTGCAAGATGAAAAAAAAAATTGTGGTTATCATGCAGGTGATTATACTGCTGGTTGGGACGTCCCTTTTCTCTCTCTTTTTTTTTTTGACTGCGTGACGATAGTTCTTAGCACATCTGCATGGTTATGTCAAAAGCAAGAAGCGGGCATCGCTAGTGCAGAGTTCGGATAGATTCGGATTGTGTAGCTACTGGTGGTGTTGGTTGTCTGGGAAAGGCTTCAGAGTTAGGTAGGGATTGTGGGGCGACGGCTGAAGACAGAGAGAGAGTTTCGGCCACTGGAGTAGCAGGTTGATGGCGGTTGGACTGGATGTGTGTGCACCTGTACTATAGCAACGAGGGGCAGAAAGCGAGTGACATGGGCATGTTCTCACCACCTCTTTTGTGGTAGGCACCCCTAGCTGCGAGAGAGAGAGAGAGAGAGAGAGAGAGAGAGAGAGAGAGAGAGAGAGAGAGAGAGAGAGAGAGAGAGAGAGAGAGAGAGAGAGAGAGAGAGAGAGAGAGATTAGCCTGCCACACGCATTTTGTGGGTTGTCATGCATCGTAATGTCGGCAGTGGTTGGCCTCTGGTTGTCATGCATGGCATGCGAGGACGCTACCTGAGATCAGAGGTAGTCTGCGTGTGTGGCTAACGAAGATAGAAATGATAGCACCTTACATGCATGCTGAAATTATATGGTGGGTAGAGCACTGCATTTTTCTACACCATATAACTGCAAGAGGGGGGAATTCCTTTCTAGAATCGGAAGCAAAATCTGTTGCGCCGGGGCAGCCGCACAGATCTATGTAGAGAACTCCCTTTATCTATATATATATATATATAATATATATATAATTTTAAAAATAAAAATAAAAATAAGATCAACATGAGGTAGGTTCTCACGATGACTCTAAGTCGAGAAGTCATCTTTGAACTAAGTGCGTGTCAAACCACTCTCGAGCATCTCCTTGGAGTGAGACTTTGACGGATAGCTATTGAGTTTTACAACACGTATATTTCAGACACAAATCTTTCTTCTTCATCTTCTCTTCTCTTGTACCTTCCTGTTTGAGAATCTACAAGGATTTCTCCCAATCCGATTCCCTTTTCTTTGCTTGCTCAATATTCTACACTCCGGACTAATGTCGAGAATTCTTTTCTACTCACTTCTTCTATCAAGTTTCTCCTTTATCTTATACATCTATTCCCATTGCATACCCAACTTTTCATGTCCTAATGATTAGCGTGATGATTCATGAGGATGATATTGTGAATGAAATCTAGTGCTAATTAATGTATTAATTTTAAGATAACTAGTGTATGTGTTAATATTATGTAAACTTTGCCCATAGTATATAATTGTCATTTCTACTATCTTATTCAGATATCTTTCACTAATTACAAATTAATGAATGATTAACGCTAGATTTGCATGAAAAAAGATAATATAAAACAAGGACATAAAATTATAAATTTTAAAAACCAGAAGAAAACAAGAGCACTTAGCTTTTGGTTATCCGAATTTGCAATCGCTGGAGCGTAGCCTCAACTCTGATACCACTGCTACAAACGGGAGCGCGGAAAGCCCTGCAAAACACCAAAACTAGATACTATAGTCGATAAAACACACAAATTTGCATACCTGACAACCATCCTTGCATATAATCAAGTTGCACACGAGCAGAGAGAGATAGAGCGAGAGAGCACGTGCAGGCGCACCTCCTAGAGCGGAATGCTACGCTGGCATGGCGAGAGAGAAGAGGGAAAAGGAGAGAAGAAGTACACAGACACTGGGTGCAATCTCCCCCCGTGCAAGAGTGACCATTTCCCTCTTGCACGTATTTCATTTATAGATTTCTTGAATGGTCAAATTGAGTACAAACTGGTCGGCCTGTCATAAATCGACAAAGCTTATAAAAGAGCACTTGAATCATAAAATGTACAATATATACATTTTTCCATTTGCATAGGCCTAGCTCAGTTCAATCCTCTCCACCTGTCAGCTGCAATAAATAGTAAAATATCAATTATATAACAAAATTTAGGCTTTAGTTCATTTTATTTTGTACCCAGGGATTGTAATTAAATCCACCAAGATTATATCTTTTTAATCTAAAAAAATTTGACCTTTTGAAGCTTAATCTAACATTTCATTTCATTTCTTTTTCTCTTTTCCCCCTCTCACTAAGACTCCCTACAGAGGTGGGCATGATGAACCTAGTCTTCAGTGACCGGTGTAATACTTTCTCATACACTACCCTCAGCACTAAAGGGCACAGGCACTTTAATGAAGCTCCAACGCTGGGATCTACGGCAACGAAAGTAGGACGCGGGGATCAAGGCGCGCGCAGCCCTTGATTTTGGGAGTAAACTAGGACAAAATATAGTAAACTTGGACAAGTGGGGAGCCTTTCCAAGTTTATTTATCATTTTATGGTTTGCCCACATGTCAACGTGGCCGTCACCGTCGCCATCGTGGGCGTAGCGGTTAGTGCATTGGGCTCTCACGCCGGTGGTACGGGTTCGAGTCCCTTTGCTTGCGATCGGCACCCATTTTTTCCCACCCATTTTTTCCCGCCATCTATTCGCCTCAAGATTCCCCCTTTGCCCCCCCCCCCCCCCCCCCCCCCGCGGATCCCATCTCTTTCCTCCCATGCCCTCTAGTGCTGAGGATACACCACCCTTTGTCGGGTATCCTCAGGCATTGACGATGATGACACTGATCTTCATCATGCTTTTTTAATCTTTTATTCTTTCATTGTACTTTTTTTGTTTTTTTAATGTTTTGTTTGTACTTAGGCATTAGAGTAGATACACAAGGATTGTATCAATTGCTCTTATATGTAATTTTAGCATTTTCAAGATGGTTAATATTAAATTTCATTTCATTTCTCTCCCCCCCCCCCCCCCCCCCCCCCCCCCCCCCCCCCCCCCCCCCCCCCCCCCCCCCCCCCCCCCCCCCCTCTCTCTCTTCGTTCGTCACTCAGAATTGATTATTATGACTAATAAATATCTCTATAACGTGACCAAGATCTTTGAAATATGTTTTTTTTCATAGAGAGTTTTCTTCATATTCCCTTTGCTTGGCATAAAGTTTGCCCCGATAACTCAATTTTTCTCTTATGGCTCAAAGAACGAAACTCGAATCAGAAGTCATTAACAATTGAAATTTACCTTGAAATTTGAACCAAATAGCTCGTGTAGCCAAGAGATCTTGAATAAAATGTGGTTTGAAAACATAGCTATATAATAGTAATATATTTATTTATTTATTTTTTTATTTTCTTCTTGTAATGAATGTTCTCTTCTAGCACATGTGATGGTGCCATTGCTCATAAACATTTTTCCCTAAAAGAAGGATAAGCTACTCACCACTAATTGCCTTACTAAGCAAAAGGTAATATATGTCCATAGAGTGTGACGTTAGTGGTACTTAACACCTTGAATAATTCTAGAGTTTGTCATGAATACAGATGTTCCCTACTTCAGTGGGTTGTGATTTTTACCTCTACCCGGCTCAATGTAAGCAATTATCAAGCATAAACAAGAAAATTCCTATCTCATCATTATTTGCAAGAGCCATTATCCCCATACTATAAGTTTATCCCATTAGCAATGATGTAATGTAATTTGATTTTCTCTTTGATTGCTCTACAACTTGTCTTGAATGTTACATCATATATCAGTCAAATTGTTGTTGCATATTACTCAATTTTGTTCCATTTATTTGCATCTGTATCACATCCCTACCAATGTTTTGAATACTCCTTCACAGAGGACTATGTTTACTGAAGGATATTTACCTCTATGGCAGAATATGAAGCCAACTACTTCAGGAGACCTGCTTTTGACCTATCCTAACATTTATACATTGAGTGTGGCCTCACTTTATCTGAAGACCGATATCCACTAGTCATCCCAATCTTGCAAACCACCTTGTAAATTTAGCTAACACCCCTCTTATTTGCTCGTTTGTACTTCAAGTTGTCTTCTTTCATTCTTGGCAAAAAAACTTTGCATCAATTTTTTCCTTCATGGCGTTTAAAATGTTAATGCATTTGATGTAAATTATTAATGTCTTCCTAAAAATTAACAAGAAATTGTTTTTGTGCTTTGTCTTTGAGAAATGCTTTTGTAGGTGAAGCTAAGTACAATGCTATCATATCAGAGAATCTTACAGTATGCAATTTCTTAATAGATTTTGATCATACCCCTCTAGAAAAATTATTTCAATTACCCCTTGTTAGTAAGCTCTTTCTATGTAATATTAGATGGCTAACTTGTGTGATGACTAACCTTAACAACTCTCATTATCATCTAAACTATGTATTACCAAGCTTCATACATGAGCAACACTATTTTCATTCTATTGCTTTGAAATTATCCCAACACACTAGTTGAGACATTGTATATACATTGTTATGGCAAGGATCTTATCGGCTAGATTAAATTGGAAAAATTCTACACATGTTAGAGCTCCTACACCTAACGAGGGTAGGACTCTCCACTCCACACCATGTTATGGATACTTATGGTTAAAAACACGTGTATTAAAGTGCCTACGTCTTGTGAGGCAAGACTCTCTGCTCTGCAATATTATTAAGGAAATTTATGGATGTCGATACATGTGTACTAGAGTGCCTACACCTAGTAAGATAGGACTCTCCATGGTTACATTATATGTGGAACTGGCCCACCACATTTGGTATGGATTGCTATGATGAATTGGTATGGAAAGTTGGAAGGGTGATCAATGGTGGTCTATTTGGAACAACATTTTCGAACAATGTTGCACTCCGCACCTCCTATCTACTAGGCATCCTAGGTGGCATATGACATATATAGCATGGTCAAAAGTGGCCTTAGTCATAGTATACCCCATGAGGTGTCATTCTACACATAGTAGGTGCACTTTGGAGTGATTATGCACCTAGAAAAGTCCCTTAAAAAAGTGGTTACGAGTTTGTTTGATGGCATCCATGATGTATGCCAAGCTCTCTCTCAATTTTTTATGAAACTACTTTATGCACATGTTCCCACCATAGCTCAACAACTCTTGACATGTGGCGGCAAGGAGAAGATATTTGGAGAAAGATCTAGAAGAACCTCTAGATATTTCTTGAAAAGAAAGATCTAGAAGAACCTCTAGATATTCCTTGAAGAGAAAGATCTAGAGGAACCTCTAGATATTTCTTGAAGAGAAAGATCTAGAAACTTTGAAGATAGTTTCGAGATATTTTGAAAAGAGAGATACTTGTCACACAAATCCCTTGGATATTTCTAAGCAAATATCTTCTTCAAGAGGCAACTTCAACTATAAATAGAGCCTCTTGCCCCTCACTTGGGGTCAAGAAAACCTTCAAGCAATCAAGCGCTCAAGCAATCCCCATAATCAAGCCACTCTATCAAGCCATCACCCAACCTCCTAGCCATCTCCTTGAGGGAAACTTTCTCTCAATTTGAGTCCAACACATCTTGAGCTTGCTACTTCATGCCTCAAGCCTTCTATCTCCTCACTTGTAATACTCATACACTCTATGTAACCTTCTTTCATCAATAAAGACGCACTATTGGTGGCTTGAAAACGGTGTTGGGGAGTACTACGCATCATTTACTTCATCAAGTTGGCTACAATACCACAAGTCTTGAGGTGTGCTTCACTTCTTTGGATTAATCTTGTGTGGGTCTCTGTGTGATGGTTGTCTCTCTTATCTCTTTCCTCCATTGTTTGATTGCTTTCTGACCTTTCTTAGATGAATAACTCTAATTGTGGAACTTTCCAACCCTTTCACTTTGTGCAACATATTAGAATTATCGTTGTAGGGGGATATATGTGTTGGGTTCAAGCCCTTATTGGTCAGTCCTGTGAGAACAAGTCTCAAGGCATGCAGGTACAGACCATTAGTTAGTTAAGTTTGCATGTGGAAAAAGGTGAGGTAGGCATCACCTTGCAAAAGCTATGTAAAGGCTTCCATTAATAAAAGAAAAAGAGAATAGGGTGAGTTTTTACTGTGTCGAATCTCTCTCTCTCTCTCTCTCTCTCTCTCTCTCTCTCTCTCTCTCTCTCTCTCTCTCTTCTCGCATTCTGCTGTGCTACCTCCACGCCATGGCGACCCACCACCTGCATCCTCCATAGCCTCGTTCCAACAACTGGTATCAGAGCCTTGCCCTCGGCGCTCGACAAGTCACGCGCGGGTACTGCCGCTTAACAGCAGGAAGGCATCACCATCGACCTGCACAAAACGGGACAAGCCCGACATCAATAGGATCGCCCTGCCATGTTGGGCATTTTTCGTCTCTTCAAGAACCCCAAGAGGTGCATATCCTGCTCGCCATGATCATCTTCATGTTTGCGCAGTACACAACTCGCTGTTTTTCGTGAGTTCTTCATTAAAACTTGATATTGAGTCCATACTAAGGCTCAAATTTCAGTCTTTTGTCCTCCTCAAAAGTGGCCACCCTCTTCATAAGGGTTGATTTCCCATGTAAAAATCTATCAAGGTTGTGGTAGTGCTTTCAACACACAAAGGGATTTTTGTTCGGCTCCGCAATTCAATATCGAACAAACCCCTGACTCGGAGCACAATTCAAACGACGTCAAATCAAAAGCTATAAAGCGTCAAATATGTCTTCGAAGGTGGATAAATTCAACGGATCCGGTTTCCACACCTGGCAAATTAAAGTAAAGGGCTATCTGATGCGGAAAAATCTTTGGAATGTGGTCAAGCCTCTCGCAGCCGACGAATCCGGCACATCCGCTGCAGTTACAAGAGCACTATCTGCTGAGCTACAGAGGAAAGACGAACAAGCTTTTGGTATTATCCTAACCTCCTTAGAAGATGATTTTGTTCATTATTTGGATGATGTCGATTCTTCAAGTGATGCCTGGATAGAATTAGAGAAGCTTTTCGGTGCCAAAGCTAAGTATTCAAAGATGAGTTTAAAAATGGAATTATATTCCATCCGCATGCGTGAAGATGAAAATATTGCAGCTTTAGCCAATAGACTGAAGAGTATTAGAACGCAACTTGTTTATGTCGAAGCTTCAGTACCAGAAGAAGATCTCATAGCCATTTTGTTAAAAAGTTTGACTGACAAATTTCATCAGATTGTTACTGTTTTAAAAGAGAAAGATCCGCTGCCCTCCTTGGATGGTATCATCAATTCATTGCAGGAAGAAGAACGCAAGGTACCTAGTTCCAATTCTACTATTATTCCCAGGGCTTATACAATCTCGAATGCTGTGTCACCCACCAGTTCTTCTGATACTTCCAGTGCATATGCAGTCACTAAATGTGCTGCTACAGCAGCTTCATCTCGACCATTCAATGGAACCAGAACTTGTGCCATTTGTGGGCGCAACAATCATCAGACGAAAGATTGTTTGAAGAAGAATCCTTGTGTTCACTGTGGTAAAACAAATCATCCGTCAAATAAGTGCTTTCAAAAGGGTAAAACTCAAATTCATGTGGTTGAGGGAGACACTGAATCTCCAATATATTCTGTTGATGAGGAAATTTATTAGATCAACTCTTTTCATGTTGTTTTTTTTTAGTCAAAATAAATTTTACGGGTTATAGACACTGCCACAAAAATAAGTGGTAAGACCTCCCAATTTTTATCAGTTCTCAGCCCGTTTTTCTTGCACTCTCATGAGGTTACTGGGTACACCTTAAACCCAAGGTTTGGCAGTGAACCAAAAACTCCACTTTTGGTAGCTAATGTTTTGACCTACACCCTATCTGTTCAAGGGGGGGTTACTGTTCTAGCACCAGGTTATGGATAAACCAAAAAAAAATCCTTGGTTGTGAGAAAACCTAAAACTCACGGTTGACGAGTATACCAAAACTCGAGGTATCATGAGTTGCTTGTCCAGTTCGGGCTTGAGGGGGGGATTGTTGGGTTCAAGCCCTTATTGGTGAGTCCTGTGAGAACAAGTCTCAAGGCATGCAGGTACAGACCATTAGCTAGTTAAGTTTGCATGTGGAAAAAGGTGAGGTAGGCATCACCTTGCAAAAGCTATGTAAAGGCTTCCATTAATAAAAGAAAAAGAGAATAGCGTGAGTTTTTTACTGTGTCGAATCTCTCTCTCTCTCTCTTTTCTCGCCTTCTGGTGTGCTACCTCCACGCCATGGCGACCCACCACCTGCATCCTCCATAGCCTCGTTCCAACAATATGTTCCCTACATGAGCCGGGCAGGCACCGGGCCTCTGGCTGTGGGAGGTGTTAAAGAGAGAGAACAAGAGACACTGACAGCTCTGCCAATCACCGCAATCGTCAATTAAATTGAATATTACTTTGAGTATAATTGAGTCCTTAGCCAAGGCGGGCTTGTTAACAGCGCCGTCACTTGGATCAGCTGCTAAATAGGAGTTTAAGCTCTCGTTTACAAGATTAGGCCCGTGGATTCCACTGTCGCTTTATCTGCTTCAAATGCCCCGTGGATTCCGCTGTCTTCATTTCAGTTCACTACCTCGATCATCAAGCTTCAGTTATTACCAAAGTGCACACCTTCTCCTGCTTCCTTCTCTTGATTTGGCTCAAGACCTAGCTTGCCATCTCAAGCCTGCTTGCTTACTTCAAGCTTCCCATTTTCTTGTAAATCTCCTTCTCACCTTTGCCTGCTCAAGCTTCGACTTTGATTGTAATCCTCTTCTCGCCTCGGCTTGCTCAAGCCTCGACGAGCTTACCCTCAAGCTTCTCCGACCAACCTTCTCCGATGAATCCCTACTCACCTTGTATTGCTCAAGCTTCGGCAAGCTTCTTGCTCAAGCTCCTCGCCAAGGCTCTCTTGCTTCAAACTCCCTTGCTTAATCTCCTCAGTTCCCAAGCAAAACTTTGCTTCCTCGATTCCTCCTCGTTGTAACCTCCCTCTCCTCATTTTTGATTACTTCAAGGATGAGAGCGAGCGAGAGAGAGAGAGAGAGAGAGAGTTCTCTTTGCTTTGTTTGCTTCGTTCAAGCTCGAGAGGGAGAGAAAGCCTTGCTTGCCTCAAGGACAAAAGCGAGAGAGAGGGATCATTTCTTGCTCCGAGCCCTCCTTTCCCCAAGATTCTTCTCCTAGCAATGCTCTTCTTGCTCATCCTCTTCCCACACGATGCTTCTTCCTTGCCGAGGACGAGAGGGAGAGAGAGAGAGAGATAGAGAGCACCCTAGTGCAAGCTCCTTCTGCTCCACCTTGCCTTGCCCTCCTCCTCGTTCCTTTATCTTGCCTTAATGCTCTTTTTGTTGCTTACCCCATCATGCAAAATCTCCCCCCCATTTTTAGCTTGACCCCTCCCTTAGCAACGACGGCGCCGTCGTCTCTAGGGAGCATAAGAAGCACCTCTTGATGATGTGTCAACCGATAGCAAGAACGACGTAGAATTTGCCAAGAGTGGTGCCGAAAACGAGCACAATGGCGAGTCACACCTTTTCCCTTTCTTGGCGAGGCTCATCCAATGCTCGTATAGGCCAGGAACCCCGTTTCCTCCTGTGCAGTCCCTCTTTCGCCCTTGCCCACCATCACCTTCCTTTTTTGTCCTTTATTTCACAAACAAAACCCTTTTCTGTTTACAAAGTGGACGGCCAACTCCTCTTAGGCGGCCATTAACTTTGCCTTGGGTAGCCTTTGGCCCTTTTGGCCATTAAGCCTTGGAGTAAAGGGCACCACATTCGGCATACATATAGACCCAAGCATTGCCAAGCACAACTTATTTCTCCCGGCAGTCCTTGGCAAATAATGTCTTCATGAATTTCAATGTCGTAAAGTCTTGAATAGTGCCACATGCCCACAAGATGCAAGTATAAGTGATTGCATTTGACGCAAGGTCTTCCCATCACATTCAGTCAAAGATGGTCAGACTAGGCAGGCATTGCCAATTACGACTACCGTCGGCCAACATTACGCAGGCATTGGCGTACATACCGGCCAAGGCATTGCCATCTCAAGCACTTATTTAGCTGTATTCAAAACCCTTGCTTTTGCTGCTCAAAACTCCCAGAGGGAACACCGACCGAGCGGATCAGACTAGTACAGAACCGGCCCCCGGTGAATCTTTATCGGCCACTATCTTGGCAACCGGGACTTCGATCGCTGATCTGAAAAGATTGACGCGCTCCACAAAGTGACCACTTCAAGCCCGTGCATTCATTTCATTTTTGTCACCTCACCTCAACTGCCCAATCCGGTACGGATCTGCAATCGACTTGAACTTTAAACTGCCATAACTTCTTCATCGTATCTCCAATCGATGAGCCATAAAGACAGGCCGATAGAGGACGTCGAGCACTACAGTTCTAGGTCATAAACTCCTATCTGTATTCACTTTAAGAGTAATAATCTTTGACATCATTAAGGCATATTTTGGTCCTTTTAAGCCGCATCTGGCATACATTAATCATTAAACTTGGCCTGTTAACAAGCCCTCATCACTAACCATTAATCAAGTAGGCTTTCAATAAGCTTGATCTGCATCTTCTTGACATATTTCTTACCATGGGAGCGGAGCTGCACGACACCACCCCCTCTGAACCTGCACAGCCTCCGGTTTGTGCCAAGTGCACTTCAATCTGCATCTGCTATAGGTACCTTAAGCTCTTGCCATCATCAGATTCACATAACTGGTAAACATATGAAAAATGAAATAAGGCTTATACCCTATTATCAACGTTCTAGCTTAATCATTAGGTAGGTGTCCATCAAGAATCTCTAAACTGTATGTGCCGTATCTTCAAAGCATTCAATCATGGATGACTTGTTTAGTGAACCCCGCCAGACTCAAGTGCTCCAGTTAATGATGCACACGGCTTGACCATTAAGCTCTTTTTAAGAAACCTTGTCAAGCTCAAGTATGCCTTACTCTGTCTATACACATGGAATTGCCGTCAAGTCCTTTACCTCAAGTTTTGGTAGCAGAACCAACTCAAAAGATGTAAATATACTATAGCAATTGTTCAAAGATGTCAACTGGAAGCTAGCCATGTAAGCTTATTGAATGCATAACCAAAACTCTTCCGTCTCAGCATAAATCTAGAAAACAAAACTTTGTACCATGAAACCTGCTACAACAGATAACTGGTACCCTTCAAATCTGCAGCTCACACTTTAATAGCCCCCGGGATCAAATGGGAAACCAATCATCAATCCCACTGTGAGCATTTCTTTAAAAAATTTGCACCATCCTCTAGGATCATAGGAAAAATACAAGAATTTCCAATCATTACAGCATAAGCATAAATTAACCCACAAATCTTCATGCAAACCGCCTGGATCATATGGCATATAAGTCCATTTCCCAAGACCATACATATATCTGTCACCTCCTAGGTCAAAAGCTAGCTCAAAATCCCCTACATCATAGGGTAACATCAGATTCCATATAGCATCAGGTAGCATCAGATACTGCCATATCCCCTGTGCAATTGGCTCATCCAATTGTCGATCATCAATCACATGTAAAATCATTGGCAATGCATCTTCACTCTCACTAGTATTGAAATTCCAATCATGCATATCTGAATACATCAAGTCTCTGGTAAAATCCTCTTCATTAGACTCAAAAGATGCATCTGAAAACAATTCTCTATTTCGTAGAGGCTCAAAGTCAAGTAGTGCATTATCTTACAACTGCATAAGGTCATCATCTACTGCATCTGAACAAACTGGCTCATGCATGAATCTAGATTCATTGGTATCCTTAGCATCTGTATTTGAGAACTCTTCCAAAGCTTTGTCCAATAAGCACATAAGATCTAGGTCCACTGCTAGAGAAGGTTCCTCCATCTTGCACATCTCAAGTTGTTGTAAACTAAGATTTTCACATATGACATGCATACTAAATACATCTGCTGTAGGCTGCTCTTTAAGCCTTTCACCCTCATCCAAATATCTTTGCACTTCTGTAGCACAAAGTTCAACATGCACATTGAAAATTTCATCTACTGCCCTGTCTGTATCATCGACACAATGAAACCAATCATATTCATCAACAAGAGATTGCACTTCACTATGCACCCCCTCTGAATCAGCATCATCAATTTCATGATCTTTCTGCCATAGTGTGAACCCTGTGTCAGCGATAGAGAAGAAGTTTGCTCCCTCTCTAAATCACCATCAGCAAATCCAGGATCATTCTGCCAGATTGGTAGCTCTAGGTCACAGAAACTTTTCAAAGAAGGAGTTTGCACTCCCTCTGAATTAAGCACATACTCTTGCTTAGCCAAGTCCTCAAAATTTGGTACATCCAAATTTGGTAAATCTGGTATACCAAAATCCATGGTCTTGCTACTCTCAACAGCAGCTCTTCTTTGACCTATAACATCTGTATCATTAACCAACTGTTTGGCAAAACCTGTACCAGTATCTTTGATTACCTCTATGGTAGAATCTGCACCAGAAAAATTTTGCTCGAATTCTGGTTCAGTAGCAAAAGTATCAACTGTAACTGAATCTTGATGCATGTCTTCTTGAATATTGCTACACTCATTCACCTGCATATTTTCTTCCCTAGCTTTAGCCAATTCTTTGTTTTGATCTTATGATTTCTTTTCTTTCTGTACTACATGTATATGTTCTTTGCAAAATTCACCCTGTGTAGTTTGAGGCTGTAGAGACTCACCCTCAAGGACTTCTACTTCATGCATGGCATCTGCAAAACCCAACCTTGCATACATAGCTTTGACTATGTCTTCATCATTAGCCTGTAAGAAAGTAGCATCCTGCACAATAAACTCATCAATCACAGTTTCTAACTTTGATCGTACTTGTCCTCGGATATTGCGTAGTCTGGTAGACATGCACTCTCTTCTTGAAAGCTTTCATAATGCTCATAAAGTACTTGCACAATAGCTTCTTTGAAATACTACCAGTCGTCGTTGCAAGCTCTGGTAATTTCTTGCATCTGCTCCTTCACATCTGAACTCACTAATTGCTCAAAATATTTGATCATCAACTCTTCTGGTATCCCTCTTACCTTGGTCTCCAGCTCATAGCACTCTAGGTAGCCCTCTGGATTGTATCCATCAAAGAGTCGTCTCTCGTCCTATACTGCATCTAAAGCTGCATCCAAAGCTTCATCGGTTCGATTTTTCTTCTTTACGGTCTCAATTTCAAGCAAAGATCCTTGAACCAATTGAAGCATCTTCAAAAAATCTAGAACTGTTGACTTATCATCAAAACCGTTTGCACTTAACTTTGCAATCATCTTCATCATCTACTCTAAATTCTCCATCTTTACCTCCCACCCCGGCTTGTTTCGCGTCGGGTTCACCAAAGATGTCGGGGGATATATGTTCGCTACGTGAGCCGGGCAGGCACCGGGCCTCTGGCTGTCGGAGGTGTTAAACAGAGAGAACAAGAGACACTGACAGCTCTGCCAATCACCGCAATCATCAATTAACTGAATATTACTTTGAGTACAATTTAGTCCTTAGCCAAGGTGGGCTTGTTAACAGCGCTGTCACTTGGATCAGCTGCCAACTAGGAGTTTAAGCTCCCGTTTACAGGATTAGCCGTGCTCTTAACGACACCGAACTTAACAAAATGCTAATGTAATTTCTAACGGATGACGATGATGGAAATTTTTCTCTGTCACTTTATCTGCTTTAAATTCCCCATGGATTCCGCTATCTTCAATTCCGTTTATTGCCTCGATCGTCAAGCTTCAGTTATTACCAAAGTGCACACCTTCTCCTACTTCCATCTCTTGCTTTGGCTCAAGACCCAGCTCACCATCTCAAGCCTGCTTGCTTACTTCAAGCTTCCCATTTGCTTGTAAATCTCCTTCTCACCTTTGCCTGCTCAAGCCTCGACTTTGCTTATAATCCTCTTCCCGCCTCGGCTGTTGCTTACCCCCTCATGCAAAATCCCCCCCCTATTTTAAGCTTGCCCCCTCCCTTAGCAACGATGGCGCCGTCGTTGCTAGGGAGCATAAGAAGCGCCTCTTGATGACGTTTCAACTAACAACAAGAACGACACAGAATTTTCCAATAGTGGTGCCAAAAACAAGCGCGACGGTGAGCTACACCTTTTCCCTTTCTTGGCCAGGCTCATCCGATGCTCGTATAGGCCGACGCCACCCTGTTTCCTCCTGTGCAGTCCCTCTTCCGCCCCTGCCCGCCGTCACCTTCATTTTTTTTCCTTTATTTCACACACAAAACCCTTTTTTGTTTACAAAGTGGACGGCCAACTCCTCTTAGGCGGCCATTAACTTTGCCTTGGGTGGCCTTTGGCCCTTTTCGCCATTAAACCTTGGAGTAAAGGGCACCACATTTGGCATACATATCGACCCAAGCATTGCCAAGCACAACTTATTTCTCCCGGTAGTCCTTGGCTAATAACGTTTTCATCAATTTCATTGTCGTAAAGTCTTGAATAGTGCCACATGCCCGCAAGATGCAAGTATAAGTGATTGCATTTGACGTAAGGTCTTCCCATCACATTCAATCAAAGATGGTCAGACTAGCCAGGCATTGCCAATTACGACTGCCGCCGTCCAACATTACGCAGGCATTGGCATACCGTACCAGCCAAGGCATTTCTATCTCAAGCACTTATTCTCCTATATTCAAAACCCTTGCTACTTCTCAAAACGCCCAGAGCGAACATCGACCGAGCGGATCAGACTAGTATGGAACCGGCCCTCGGTGAATCTTTATCGGCCAATATGTTGGCGACTGGGACTCCGATCACTAATCTGAAAAGACTGACGTGGTCCACAAAGTGAGAACTTCAAGCCCGTGCATTCATTTCATTTCTGTCACCTTAGCTCAGTTGCCCAATCCGGTACGGATCTGCAATCGACTTGAACTTTAAACTGCCATAACTTCTTCATCGTATCTCCAATCGACGAGCCGTAAAGACAGGCCGATAGAGCACGTCGAGCACTACAGTTCTAGATCATAAACTCCCATATGTGCTCACTTCAAGCATAATCATTTTTGACATCATTAAGGCATCTGTTGGTCCTTTTAAGCCACATCTGGCATACATTAATCATTAAACTTGGCCTGCTAACAAGCCCTCATCACTGACCATTAATCAAGTAGGCTTTTAATAAGCTTGATGTGCATCTTCTTAACATATTTCTTAGCATGGGAGTGGAGTTGCACGACAATGTTTGTATTAGCCATAAAATCCACTTCCAACAAAGAATTGTGTTACTCTTTGGGCCGGAAAGACTGCAAGAAATTCTTCTTTCTCCACGTCCTCTTATTTTGCCACTACTAGACTACTCTAATTCTTTAGATGTGCACATATTTATTCTCCTCTAGGGGTTGAGTCTTTCTTTCTTTATATTACTATGAACCAAGAAGACTTGTACACATGGCTCACTCCTATCGCTAGGCAAAATATCTACATCTTTGTAAGCACTAAGTTACAGTTTCAAAGAACCATTCGCAGTCTATCTGGAGCACAACGACTTGCTGTTATAAATGCATTAGTGAACCCTTTCATCTTACCTTTGATTAGATACGATCAAAGCCTTGATGTTTTCATCTTTGTTTTGTTTTGAGGGTTTCATGTGTGCGTATGTGTGTGTCTGCGTGTAAGTTTCACAGTCTCCCCACAAACCCTCACAGCTAGAGGCCCGGTGCCTTCCTAGAAAGACCGCCAACTCTTTGACACACTTTTTGGTGAACCCGACGTGAAGTTTGTCAGCGTGAGTTAGTGGGGATTTGCAAGTTACTTCAACCATGGGTGATCATCATCCACAGCAGCAAGGTATGCCTTTTGATCCCGCTTCAATGCAAATGTTTCAAGCATTTGCCTTGTTTATGCAACAACAACATGCTACAGAAAGGCGAGAAGTGTTAGCAACCAAAGCTATTCAAGCAGTGGTGCATAAATGGATAAGTTTAATGGGAAAGATGTGACAAAGTATCTTCGTGGCTATATCAAGGAGATGGAGTTACATCATGTGCCAGAAGATGAGATGCTCCAAATCTTTGATTTTGTTGTGACTCCCGAGAGTAGAGAGCATGTGAGAGGAATCACGAATGAGCATGGAAGAAACTGGGAGGAGTTTAAGCTAGTGATGAAGGAGGAGTATTTCATGGAGGACTCTAACAGAGTAACAAAGAAAACTTTCCTAGAGTGGGTAGCCAAGCCGAAGGAGGGGCTCTCTTCAACAGAGCTACTCAGGGAGTTTGAGCGAATATATGAGGACAGAGAAGGCCACACTCCACTCAGAAAAGACAGAGCTCTTTCTACAAGCAACAGGAAAGGAGCTCCAAGAGCAGTTGGAGCTACTTCTTGAGGACAAAGATGCTGAGCAGGGACTGAAGACAGATTGGAACGAAGTTGAAGCTGCTGTTTCATTACTTGCCAAGCACCAAAGGAGACGGGATAAGATGGTTGTTGGTAGTGCACCATCTACCTCCGCAGCTTCTGAAAAGATGGTAAAGCCTTCTTCCTTTATACTCCCAAAAGTTGATGACACTATAGTAGACAAGCTTGTGAAAGGTATGAGGGATTTAAAAGTAAAACTTACAAAGCTTGAAGAGAAGGGGCAACCATTTGCACCATCTTCAAAGAATAAACAACAACCTAAAGAAGGTTTTGTTCATAGATGCATATGGTGTGACATCACAGAGCATGCTAGGAGAGAATGTGACAGCTTCAGTGAAGCTTTGAGAAAAGATCTTGTCTTCTTCAAGGATGGGAAGATTCACTTAAGGGACACAGGTTTACCCTTAAGGACTAACTTTGGGAAAGGAGGAATGCAGAGTCTGATAGAGGATATGGCCACTACCCATGCCATCTCTGCATGTGAGGCATCTACTTATACAGTCAAGATTGAACCATTGAGGAGTTTTGAAGAAAATGGTAAGCTGTGGCCAAGTGCTATGGAGCTAGCAACGAAAGGAAAGATTACAAGAGAAGTCCTACATGAAGCAGGTGACTGTATTCGTCTAGAAACAAGATGGAATGACCCTGTGGACTCCTTATCAGTGCATGCCTATATTGTAAAATGTCAAAACAACGAAGTTTTTGTGGAAGAAAAGCACAGGCGAGAGAGTGGTGATGAAGGACCATCAAAAAGAATCACTAGAAGAAGCAATACAATACCTCCTCAAGAGCCTCCAACACATGAAGCACCCCCACCTAAAGTGACTATGGAAGAAAGTACAACTGGGAGGGAAAAGGAGTCATCAAAAGGTAAGCCTAAAACTCCAACTTATAAGTTGTAGTCTGATATTGAGGCTGCTACAGACTTAAAGAAAGTTCTAGAAGAAAGAATTTTGAATAGCAAAATAGAGTTTACCTTGGGGGAGGTTCTTGGCATAGCCAAGCGCGAGTTTCACGAGCAAATCATTGATATCATCAAGAGAGAGAGAGGCAAACTCTTGTTGACACCATTCGCCGGAAATCTGAAGGAGAAAGCTTAAAGACAAAGGTAATACAGGTGGAAGGCAGTGAGCATGATGAGGATGTCGTAGGGTGCTACCATTCTTCTGAAAGAACAAAGCAAGTACAGTTTTCAAATGGAGATGAGGAGTACGAAGCGATTCCAAGAAGTCACTTTTCTAGGAATCATTGGGCTATGACAGAGACAATGGTCAAGGTGGGTGATCTTGAAGAGCCATTTGTTGCCTTAATTGACCATGGCTCAGAAATAAACATAATGTCAAAGAGCTTATTCAACAAGTGCAGATTACCAATGGACATAGATCATGGCTGGATGGTTAAGGTAGAAAATAATTCATCAGGTGATGTTATATGCAGCCTGTCCTAGTGTGAAAGTGGCTATTGGAGATGTAAAGGAAGACCAGAATTTCTTTGTGCAGGACACATCTTCTTATGATCTCATCCTCGGACAACCCTACAATGTAGGGGTTAGAATGGAAGCAAAGGTAATGGATGATGGTTTTTCTTATGCTAGGATAAGAAGTAAAGATGGAAAACGTGTTGTTCAATTTCTCACTGTCTGTGTGAATCATGAAAGAAATCGTGTCAGTCTCCGAGAGCGCCATTGCCCAGATTGAGTAAAGAGTTTTATGATCATCGAGAGAGAATGGGTTTTTTCCAGGTACCATTGTAGAGCGGGATTACGATGGTACAAAAAGGAAAAGGTTCTCACATAAGGAGGTTTCTTGTACAGGTTTTGTAGGTTTAACAGAATATGGATATGTCTCTTTTCTAAAATGTGAGAACTTGAGTCGAGGTCCCCGCATACATGTACATAGTCTATAAAAGGAGTGGAAAGAACATGGTCTACTAGGAAACAATGAAAACATAACAAGTGTGTTTGAGGAGTTTTCCTTTGTGGACACATTACAGGATCTGTAGTCTATAGTAGATTATCCTTCGCATGACCAAAATGAGATAGTGAAAGTGTGCTCACTTGAAATGTACAATGTGGTTGAGGCATTTCAAAAGGAGCAGGAGGATATGAAGCAAAAACATGAAGTAAAGGTGGACACCAAGTACAAGACTGTGGCAAAGAAGGTAAAACCAGTGGCACTTCCTTTGCCAGAGGACTGCAAGGAAAAGCTAGAACAAGCTTCTTTGCAACCTAGTCTCAGAGATCCAAAAGGGATTGGACACAGGTTTACAAAGGAGTTTCTAAAGCAATTGAAGATTGGGAATGAGGAATCCTTGACAAATGTTGAAAGGGAATGTTTTGAAGAGATGATCTCTAAACATGGAAAAGCATTTGCATTTGAGCCACATGAGATAGGATGTGTAGATCCTACCATTGTTGCTCCTATGGTGATCTTTATCATCCCTCATGTACCTTGGAGCTTACGGCCAATACCACTTCCAAAGGCTCACTTACCAAAGTTAATTGAGCTGCTAAATGAGAAGATCAAGATGGGTATTTTGGATCCTTCATGTGCTCCATACTCGAACAGGTGGTTCACAGTACCAAAGAAGAATGGAGCTTTGCGCTTCATCCAAGATATGCATCCGGTCAACAAAGTCACAATCAGGAATATGGGTACAGGGCCAATTGTGGATGAGTTTGCAGAAGCATTTGCAGGAAGGGAAATATATTCTATGGGAGACTTGTACTCAGGGTATGATCAGCTCCAATTAGCAATGAGAAGTAGGGATCTGACTACCATGAGGAAACCTTTGGGTTTGGTGAGGATGTGTACCTTACCACAGGGAGCAACCAATTCGGTTGCACATATGATGAATGGTATGAATAAGGTCTTACGTAACTTTATTCCCCAAGTAGCTATGCCCTTTCTTGATGATGTTCGTATCAAAGGATGTGAAGTAAGTAATACAGATGAAACTTTGGATTCCAAGGGGTGCTGCAACTTTGTGGCACAACACATAGATGATTGTGACAAGATCCTATCCAGATTGGAAGAAGTGAACCTTACCCTCTCAGGACAAAAGTCTGTGTTTGGAGTGAAGGAGGTGTTGATTGTTGGGCACATGTGTGGTCTCAATGGGGGACGACCTTGTCCAGCAAAAATTGATGCAATTGAAAAGATGAAGGAGGTATGCAAATCTGTGAGTGAAGTTCGCAGATTTCTTGGTGCATGTGTGTATTATGTTATATGGATTCCACATTATGCACATGTAGCGGATCCTTTGTACCAATTGTTAAGGAAAAATCAAAAGTTTCATTGGGGAGATGCACAAGCAAGGGCTATAAGAAAGCTAAAGGATTTGCTACAACAAGCACCGACTTTAAGAAAGGTAGTCTTGACAATAGTCTTGATAACCAACATACTGTCATGCGAAAGGTTTCAAAAAGATAGTTTCGACCATATATAGTCAAGTACGTACATAATAATGCCACTTACACCCTGGCTGAATTGGATGGAATCAAGGTATTCAAAAGCGGAGAGGATAGTCATCCGGATGATCAAGTAAGCGAGAACGAAGGCTTGGAATCACCTAGTGAAGATGAAGAAGAAGAAACTCCAAGAGAGTCAAACCTGCAAACATTGGGTGTGGCACATACCGGAGGAAGTGCAGGTTGAAAGGGGGTGGATGTCATGCCGTGGCACGTGCATGGTGGGAACAAAAGCTAAGCCCTACAATATTATGGATTTTATGTGTATACCTTAAGTGTGCATAAGTATATGCATTTTCCATTTAGATGCAAAAAGCTAGTCGAAGTCTGATGTGTCACTCTAGTTGGGAATGGGCTTCGATCCCGGGCTTCTTTGTGAACCTCTTCTTGGAGCCATGACAAAATGAGCCTATAAAACATACCTCCTATCTACTAGGCATCCTAGGTGGCATATGACATATATAGCATGGCCAAAAGTGGCCTTAGTCATCGTATACCCCATGAGGTATCATTCTACACATAGTAGGTGCACTTTGGAGTGATTATGGACCTAGAAAAATCCCTTAGAAAAGTGGTTACGAGTTTGTTTGATGTCATCCATGAAGTTTGCCAAGCTCTTTCTCGATTTTTTATGAAGCTACTTTATGCACATGTTCCCACCATAGCCCAACAACTCTTGACATGTGGCGGCAAGGAGAAGATATTTGGAGAAAGATCTAGAAGAACCTCTAGATATTTATTGAAGAGAAAGATCTACAAACTTTGAAGATAATTTCGAGATATATTGAAAAGAGAGACACTTGTCACGCAAATACCTTGGATATTTCAAAGCAAATATCTTCTTCAAGAGGTAACTTCACGTATAAATAGACCCTGTTGCCCCTCACTTGGGGTCAAGCAAACCTTCAAGCAATCAAGAGCTCAAGCAATCCCCATAATCAAGCCACTCTATCAAGCCATCACCCAACCTCCTAGCCATCTCCTTGAGGAAAACTTTCTCTCAATTTCAGTCCAACACATCTTGAGATTGCTACTTCATGCCTCAAGCCTTCTATCTCCTCACTTGTAATACTCATACACTCTATGTAACCTTCTTTCATCAATAAAGACGCATTGTTGGTGGCTTGGAAATGGTGTTGGGGACTACTACGCATCATCTACTTCATCAAGTTGGCTACAATACCACAAGTCTTAAGGTGTGCTTCACTTCTTTGGATTAAGCTTGTGTGGGTCTCTGTGTGATGGTTGTCTCTCTTATCTCTTTCCTCCATTGTTTGACTGCTTTCTGAGCTTTCTTAGATGAATAACCCCAATGGTGTAACTTTTCAACCCTTTCACTTTGTGCAACATATTAGAATTAACGTTTGTATTAGCCATAAAATCCACTTCCAACAGAGAATTGTGCTACTCTTTTGGCCGGAAAGACTGCAAGAAATTATTTTTTCTCCATGTCCTCTTATTTTGCCACTACTAGACTACTCTCATTCTTTCGATGTGCACATATTTATTCTCCTCTAGGGGTTGAGTCTTGCTTTCTTAATATTACTATGAACCAAGAAGACTTGTACACACGGCTCACTCCTATCACTAGGCGAAATATCTACATCTTTGTAAGCACTAAGTTACAGTTTCAAAGAACCATTTGCAGTCTATTTGGAGCCCAATGACTTGCTGTTTTATAAATGCATCAGTGAACCCTTTCATCTTACCTTTGATTAGATACAATCAAAGCCTTGATGTTTTCATCTTTGTTTTGTTTTGAGGGTTTCACGTGTATGTATGTGTGTGTCTGCGTGTAAGATTCCAATGGCTACACACAATGTATTTGCTACAAACACTAAGCTTGCTTAAGTGAAAAGCTTCACAGTCTCCCCACAAACCCTCATAGCTAGAGACCCGGCGCCTTCCTGGCAAGACCGCCAACTCTTTGACAGCGTGCCAATGCTTAGACACTGGGCTATGCATGAATCTATTGATATGTGAGATTGCAAGAAGCTGAATATCCAGACTCGTATTGCATACAAAAATAAGGCATCCAACAACAATTTGGTAAAGTGTGAAATTAGCACGATCACCAACATCATGAAGACTGAATTTCAAACATGTTTCCATGGGAGTGGCAATAGGTTTGCAATCCTCAAGTCCAAACTTACATAGCAATGTGCCTATGTAACTTGTTTAACATAAGGAAATACCACCATCACACTGCTTAAACTGTATACCCAAGTAATGATGCAAGATTTTAGCATTCAAAATAGCCTTAAATTCAGCAATATGTACCTCATTCAAACCAGTGATTTGCAGATCATCCACATATAGAACAACAATGAGAAATACATCACTGCCACGTTTCACATACAAAGTTCTTTCTATTGGACTGTTAGGAAAGCCTCATTTAACCAAATGAGTGCCAAATTTATCATACCAAGCACGAGGAGAGTTGTATCAACCCATACAAATCTTTCTTACATTTGAACACTTTATCTTCCTGCCCTTTAATGACAAAACCACGAGGTTGCATTACATAACTTCCTCAAATATGTCACCATTCAAGAAAGCAGTAACAATATCTGATTGTTTTACATCCCAACCAAAATGAGCTGACAATATGCATAGCAAATGCACAATCATCATACAACCAAAGGGAGAAAAATTCTCTTCATAATCTAAGCCTTTCTTCTAAGCCATAGCCTTTTGCGACAAGTAGAGCCTTATAGCACTCAATTTCACCATCCGGCTTATGCTTCAACTTGTATACCCACTTTGTACCAATGGCCTTTTTGCTAGGAGGCAAATCACATAAAGTCAAAGTGTCATTCTCTGTAAGTGCATCATATTATGATTGCATGGCAGCCATCCAATTTTTTGAATTCTATGCTTCATCAGAAGATAGAGGTTCCTCTATATCACATAAGCTATAAATAGCCAAAGCATAGCAATCTGATGCAAAACATGTGTGGCAAGAATGCGTATGACTAGACAAAGGTGCTTTCAATTTACTATCACACGCAAAGTACGCACTAGCCATTTTGACATACCTCTAGCCTACTCATTCTCAGCCCATTCTTCATCAAGTACATCATGTATGCCTGCATTAGAAATTGGCCGATCTATAACACTTTCAGAAACCCACATAGGCAGTACATTTGCCTCATTGGAATTTACATTCAAACTTCCACCACCGAAAAAAGGCAATAAATTGTGAATAGTCTTGTGAGCTTACATTATTGTGTCTAGTACATGACAACAAGGGTTGAATAGAATCATCCACAAACACAACATCCCACGAAACCAAGATACGCTTTGTTTGTACAACCAAAAAGATTTTCTTTTAGCACTATAACCAACAATATTTACATTTGATAGTCTTATCACCTTGACAAGGTGTGACAGGCTAAACTAGATTAGTCTTTGCACAATAAAATTACCATTTAGATGTGAAAAAATGAAGATCAAAGATTTCCATTGTGTTTACAACTATGTACTTTGTGTGGCTACCAAATATTGCCTCTTCAAAGTAAATGCAAGCAAGTCAAATGTACGTAGGGATGGCAAAAAAGAGGTTGTTTCTTGGTTGTCTTGGTGGGGAAAAGTGCTAAAAGTGGGTACAACTTATCATGCATACACCCGTTACTATCATGCAAAAGCTTATTTTGTGGTATTTTTACCTATCAGTATGCCTTCATCGTGTTACCTTGATGAACTCTATATTTCACAACCGCATTAACGATCTTCATGCATTGATCATCGGGTCTATTGGACAAGCCTTGGTAGCAACTTAGGATGGCACTTAGCCATACTTTTTAGGTTGGGTCTCAATATGTTACTTTGATTAACTCTATAATTCACAACTGCATTAACTATCTTCATGTATTGGTCATCGGGTCTCTTGGCCAAGCCTTGGTAGCAACTTAGGATGGCACTTAGCCATACTTTTTTAGGTTGGTCTCAATATGTGCCTCTCCTAACAGGATTTTTCTTTGATAGATTAAGTTTGAGCGAGTTATGATGGATAAACTAAATGATGAAATTTGTGAAGGTTTGTTTATAGATGGTTGTTTTAAGCCTCGATGTGCTCACAGTTTAGTACCCCCCTATATAACGTGCATTCGTGGGGTATTACAAAAACCCCTCTTTTAACATGTCTCAGGATGAAAGCATGTTAATGTGTCATGCTTTTTGTGCTAGTTAACATATGTCAACAAGCACATCTTGTAAGCATAACACATGGATAGGACAATCATATTTTTTCAAGTGTGTGAGCCACCATCATGAGCTACTTGAACTTCAAAAAAATGAATCGTAATATTTTTTAAGTCTCAAATAGTTAAGCTCAGTCGTTACGTTGAGGTAGTGGTGTAGGCATGATGCATGGAGGGAAGCACAACACAGGGACCATAGGTCAGAGAGAGGGAGGAAAGTGATTGTGAGCTACAAGCAAGTCTGCAGTCAGCCCAAGTGGAGGATAGCTCACCACTGGAGCCAACCACCTCTCACAACTCTCTTGATAGTACTCCATCGAGAAGGAAGTTGAGGGGCAAAGCTTCTGTTGCTTCTCCTCCACCCTACAAAATATTGAAGTCTTATAATTCCCAAGGATCCCCAATGTCAAAGTACATGCATGCAGGGAAGGGGAAGCAGGACTCAAGTACTCTCTCTCTCTCTCTCTCTCTCTCTCTCTCTCTCTCTCTCTCTTCAATGAGGGGGCCATGATTGGAAGTTAAAAATCAAGCAAAGCATGACACATTTCTCCAGTAGTCCCCGACTACTAATCTGTTAGTGAATCCTCTCACCCTTGAGAAAATTGTGTTGCTAAGCATATGCTACAATCAACACAGAGGACTATGCATTCTTGTTTTGAATTAGCCCGTGGCTACAATCTTGTTGTGGATTCTCTCACACTGATCAGGTGCTTGTGCATTGCCTTAGGCATTCAAGGTGCATGCTTAGATGATTGCATCTAAGGACTGCCCGCGCAGTTGCCTGTGTAGAAATTACTTGACAACCCTATTCTAGTGGGGTTCTATAAGGTTTTAATCTTATAAGCCTGTGTGGTGTGCAGGCCAATGGAAAGCTCCGAAGCTAAACATCCCACTGTAGGAAAAGTTTTGTGTAACAACAGAAGAGTTTAATGTTGTCCATGGCCTCTCCATGGATGGTGTCGACCCCAAATTGATGAAGTGGGAGCAGATTATAGATGTGGAGTGGTTCAATGTATTTAGAGAGGCAAAGGATTGAAACAAATATCGCTTCAAATGTAGTAGCATTCGTAGCAACATGTACGACCAAGTACTTCAGTTGCACTATAGGGTGTACTAGAAGGCCTCCACCAACATGGAAATTAATTTGGCTTTTGCGAAGGGTTTTGTAAAACAATTTAGTCGAGTGGCAATTGCAAGTGGCTCAATCATGCAGTTTAATTAGGCTGAGTTTGATGCCCAACATTTGCAGGACCTTTGAGAAAAAGGATACTACGATGCCCATGTTGAAAAGTGGAGGGTGCATAAAACCCACCCCTCAAGTCAAAAAAAAGAGGAGGGCTCCGCGAAAACAAAGGACAGTTGCGATGGGCAAGAAGCTCCGAACGTTGTTTTTGCTAACAGGGCAACAACCCTCTCTATCATATAGCTCTCACAAAGTGAGAGCAAGCCTGTCATATTTCGGGCTCTCTGATTTGCAACACATCATGAGTGCAAGTGAACATCTTAGAAATTGACTGCAGGATGCTAAACAACAGCTCAAGAATGTGGGTCAGGAGCTTGAAGCTGCGAGGGTTCTGAAAGCAAGCCATGATATGGTCAGCCCTATAGTACTTTCTATGAGACAGAAGCTTCATGATGCAGAGAATGAGTTGTGGTGTTTAGGCCTCACTGAGAGTGTGGATGCGAGGAGAGAAATAGAGCTCAAGGTAAAGATCGAGATAGTGAAAGAGACACTGGATGGTTTGGGGTTTCCTCACTGTGAGGACACCCCCACTACTGTTGATATTGACATCACCTGTCTTTGTGTAAGTGAGGATGGTTTTTGTGATTGAACCTTATGTTTTGAATATGTGTACAACTATCCTATGTACTTACCATGATTCTGTTTTGATTGGTTTGTAGATTAATGTGGAGGTGCAGGAAGTGAAATTGCACACCTGCAATAGTCAATTGCAACTGCTCATGCAATTAAGTAGGATGATACAACTATGTGCACAACTATCCTACGTACTTACCATGCCATTCTGTTTTGATTGGTTTGTAGATTAATGTGGAGGTGGAGGAAGCAAAAGTGCACACCTGCAATAGTCAATTGCAACTTCTCGTGCAATTAAGTAGGATGATACATCTATGTGCACAACTATCCTATGTACTTACCATGCCATTCTGTTTTGATTGGTTTGTAGATTAATGTGGAGGTGCAGGAAGCAAAAGTGCACACCTGAAATAGTCAATTGCAACTGCTTGTGCAATTAAGTAGGATGATACAAGGCTCCTTCATCCCCACTGCCCTATCCAAGATAGCTATATTTGACACTTTTACAGAGTGTATAGGAGGAGTTTGCGATGGGACAACAAGAAACGAGTGTATTGGCTGTGGTCTACCAATAGAAGTACACAAAATCAATGCAATGGTCAAAATGCCATGTGAGCATACTTATCACCTAATGTGCTTTGTTGCTGCATGCTCCCTGGGGACCAAATGTAGAGCTTCCACCTACCAGCTAAGGATACCAGATGAATGGTGTGGCAAGGTCACAGGGCAAGGACCTCCAATCACACAGAGTTTTGGTAAGATAATTTTAAGGAACAGTTATTCAACCTTGATTCCTACACTAGCCCTGTGTATGCTAGTTAGCATAGAAGGTATGCTAGCTAGCTTAGTGGGTATGGTGGCTATCATATTGTGTATGGTAGTTGGCAAAACTAGTTATGCTAGTTAGCATACTATGAGATATAGCTAGCATACATTGTCATGGTGGTAAGCATACCGTGTATGCTAGTTATCCTAGCTAGCATCATGTTGTGAATACTAGTTGGCATTTTTTGTATGCTAGTTAGCATACTGTGTATGCTAATAATCATACCTTCTATGCTAGTTAACAAACTATGCATGCTAACTAGCATAGAGGGTTTCCCAATTAGAAAGCAAGTATGCTAGTTAGCATATTAAATATGCTAATTAGTGAAAGTGTGCTAACTAGCAAACAGGGTATGCTAATTAGCATACCTTGTTATCTATTTAGCACACTGTGTATGATGGCTAGCATGCAAGTATGCTAACTAGAAGAAAAGGTATGCTAATTAGCATACCATGTATGCTAGCTAGCACACTGTGTATGATGGCTAGCATGCAAGTATGCTAATTAGAAAAAAATGTTTGCTAACTAGAATGCATAAGCATACCTTTTTTTCTAGTTATCATACTTGCATGCTAGACATCATACACAATGTTCTAATTAGCATATTAAATATGCTAATTAACATACCTCGTTTGCTAGTTAACACACAGAGTGTGCTAACTAGCTAACAAGGTATGCTAATTAGCATATATAATATGCTAATTAGCATATATAATATGCTAATTAGCATATTTTCTATGCTAATTATAACATTGTGTATGATGGCTAGCATGCAAGTATAATAACTAGAAAACAAGATATGATAATTAGCATACTCAGTATGCTAACTAGCATACCTTGTATGCTAGCTAGGATTTGGTGCATGCTAACAAGCATTCAAAGTTTAGTTAGCATACCTTCTTTGCTAGCTAGAATAATGTGTGTGATTTTTAGCATACCTCTATGCTAGTTAGCATACATTTTGACCTAGCTAGCAGAATGTGTAATGCTAGTTAGCATACCTCTTTGCTAGTTATCGTAATGTGTATTTAAGTTAGCATGCACAGTATGCTAACCAGCAAAGATGGTATGCTAATTAGCAGAGACATTTATGTTAATTATTATCATACAATTTTTATGCTAATTAGCATACCATGTATGCTAATTAACATAGCATGTATGCTAATTAGCACACCATCAGTAATAAGCATACCATTAGCATACACACAATTTTGCTAATTAACATTTTATGTATGCTAATTAGCTAGCATACATTGTCTGCTAGTTAGCACTTCCTTGTTAACATATTTTATATGCCAATTAGCATATTGGTCATGGTGGTTAGCACACTTTGTATACTAGTTATCATAGCTAGCATAGACAATATGAATGTCTACAGGATATAGATGCCTACCATACATGAAATACTACTTGTCATACTATGCATACAAGCAATCATAATGGTAACGATGAAAATTAACGGGTGAATGGAATACACAAGTATCAATGATGCAGGATGCAAACGTGACAAGACACTTGTCAATCAAAGGATAGAAGAGAAGCTCTATAATGATGAATCTAATGAGCAGATAGATAGCATGAAAGGGCATATGTAATGTGTTAGCAACAAGCTAACTTGGATATCATTTTTCGGAGCTTTTATTGTAAAACCACTTATTATTTTGATGAATTGGGAATATTGTAACTCCTACTTTCCAGATAAACAGTGTAATTGATGAACCGGGGCTACAAGATTCCAAATTATGTCAACCTGTCTTTAGTTAGATCTCCCAAATTATTAGTTTTGACCACAAAAACCTTGGCTAAGGTATAAAAGACAATTTTTGTAATTTTTTTTTAAGTTTTGAATAATAGAAACACAACATGAGCTAACAACGCTCACTTCTCTTCTTCTCGCGCTTCCTAGTTGTCACATTGCAGTGTAGTCTATTGCGTTGTAACCGCAGATAAGAGCTCTAGGCATTAACGTAAACATTTTGTGGTAATTCGTAGCTTTTGGCATCACCAATCCACGGCCTAATTTCATGATAAGTAGGAATTTAAGCTTTAAAAATCATAAACTAAGTATAGGCGTGGTATTGGGGCAACATTGCTAAGCATTTAGATGCGTTTTGGATAACAGAAACACTACTATTAATAAAAACTCACTACTGTTAATAATTGCAATTTTTGCACTTGACCTAAAGTGAGATTTGATACCATAAGCATGTGTGCTTAGGTCTTATAAACATGTCCTAGAAGTTTCATAACGCTTGGATGTCGTTTGCTGCTGTAATGGATGCGATTTATTTGTCGGATGAGCGATTAGCTTTTGGTGATTCCAGTCATATGATTGTAGCTTGAGTTAGGTGTGAGTTGTTTGTTGTTTTCCAAGAGATTAACAACGTCCTGCAGCCTCTATGCACTAGTCAAGTCAGCTTCGTCCCATGGATTGACAATTATATTCGTGGTTCTTGCTATGTCTGCAATAAGATAGAAGTGAGGTTAGACACTTGTCCCACATTTGGCGCCGCTGCCAGGGAATGAAGAGACCTAAACAAGGAAAAAACACGAGTGTCTTGTGAAGTTATCCTTTAAATTTCTCTAGGATCTCCTAGAGTCAAAACTTTCTTTTTAAAAACCGCATAGCTTAAGATTGTCGTCTTTTGCTATGTAGAGGTAGCTTGGAAGTAGGTTGTACTTGCTAATTACCTTTTAGGATTGTAGGATTGTAGGATTGCAGGATTACATTAGGATTTTGAGAATGATTGATGGACGAGAGAAGTCTTAAGATCAAGGCTTAGAAAAACATAAAAAACAAGAAAACGAGTGTTTGTGGACACTTTCAATAGAATCTAGGAGTAGGGTAAGTAGAATCTGAGGTGGTATTTCAGAACATTGCTCTCTCCAAAAGAATCAATTCTGAGTTATTTATGTGAAGCTGCAAAATTTCAGGTCTACGACTGGAAATAGCACCAGAAGACTGTCAACCATTGAATCCGGCTAGGGATTATGCTTTAAAAGTTGTATGAACCAGTGGGTAAGCTTAAGGACGCATTGAGATAAAAGCTTCAAGAGTTTGCAAAAACTCAGATTATTTACTTTTTCTTGAAATTTTAGGCCAAATTAAGTTTTGACTTGACTCAAAGGCTTAAAATAACTCATGAAAAGACTGTCCAATGAAAAAGTTCAAAAGAGTGCTCATTGTAGGCCTAAAGTAAATAATCGCGATGATTATTTACTTTCAGCTCAGAAGTGGCCAAGGTTAATACCAGAGAGTCTATGCATGTGTACAAACATCTTCTGTAAAGGTCCATAGAATTTGGATCACCAAACCGACCAAAAACTTGGTAAAAATTGAATTATGTACTGATTGTCGAGAACTTGACTGTAAATTGGGAAAATTTTATTCAAACTCAGTGAAACTTGACTTATAGGCTTATATTGATGTAATAAATAAGTGTACATGCTCAAATGACCAAAAATATACAAAATTTTGCTAGAAGTAAATAATTGCAACTATTTACTGTTGTCCCATTTTTCAACTTTTTTGACCAACCCAGTATACCACCAGTTTTAGCATGGTATATTAAGTCCACAAACCAAATTTGGTAAGATTTAGATCATTGGAGTGAAAATTGTGGTCAAATTTGCAAAGTCAGTCTGTAGACACAAAATTGTTGACCATTTGAACAAGAATTATCCAAACTTGATGAAACTTGGCTAGGGAGCTTAAGTTAAGCTGATGAACAAATTTTTGTCAAGATTGTGACAAAAACTTGTAAAAAAAAGAGCAGGAATACATATTTACGATTATTTACATTTGCTACAAAACTAGACATTTTTAGACGTTTGAGTATACCACAAGGTCAAGCATATCAAGTAGACCACACAAATCAAATTTGGTGAAATTTGGGTCACAAAAGTGAGACTTAAGCTTGATTCTTGAAAACTGAGTCTGCGGATACGAAACAATTGATAACTTGAATAAATTTTGTTCAAACTTAATGAAACTTGTCCAAAGACCTTAACAAGTTTCATACTTGGCAAATCAAGCCAAAAAGTGTAAAAATTTGAGAAAAGTAAATAATCTCGATTATTTACTACTGATACCCAGAGACAGACTTAATGACTTTTGAATTTGTACAATGTTAGATCAATATAATACAAGGCCACTGGGAAATTTTGAGTTCAATCGGATCCAAATTGGTACATGTTCACTCAGCTTGCAGGTTGTAGATTAGTCCTTTTGCTTTTTGCAAAAGTAGAATCTGAAAGTCTCAATTGCTGACTCAACTACCTTAAATTGAAGAGATACACATAAACCAGTCACAATAGTTAGCAAAAATTATACAGTCTTTGTGGAAGAATAGCTAACTTGATTAAAACTAATACAAGAATCAGGTTGCAAACAAGGAATTAAAAGCTTGACAGAAGTTGCAATCAGGTCAAGTGGAAGAAGTTGACAACAAGTCAATCCGTCGGTAAGTACTACAATAGTGATGAAACACAGAAATTAGTTTATGGCACGATTCGTATGAAAAGTCCCTTTTGTTGATGCTCGCCTGTTATATCCAGGGCTTCAAAAGTCTATATGAACCTTAGATCTGGTCGTATACTAGAAAATCAAGGAATATTTGGAGAGATCACTAGTAGAGTATCCACCGAAGAGAGTGTGAACCAAGGAGGTCACTTGGACACTATCTTTGAAGAAATCTCAGACACTTTTTTAGAATCAACATTAGAAATGTCTTTCTATTCGACTCATTCAAAAACCGGAACGACAGTGCGATATAACCACATACTCTCTTTTTATAAGACTAATCGCCATGGAGCTCAGGTTTATCTGGATCCTAATGAAGAGTATGCCATTCGCATTAATGACCATGACATAGAGTTTGATGAGGAAATCAGGGCGAACAAACAAGGAAAAATATGCATGGATAAAAATGGAACTCAATATTTACAAGTCGAAAACCCTGATGTGATAGACAAATGGGGGTTAGAAGTAAATACCATAATTCTTGATATGGCAGCAAAAGAAGGACCACCAACTTTAGAATTCAAGGGATACGATCAAGTTGATTTGAAGCCTTTGAATCGACTTAGCACGGATAATCCTAGGATTGGAGTCTACTGTTGAGAGGATAGAAACGTCAAAGATCTCCTATGGACTTCTCATGCCAAATCAAGACAGTTAACACCCATGAATATTATTTATATCTTCATAATCAAAGATAAGGGTTCATCAGATCTACCAACCTACCTATTTAGGGATTATTATAACAATAAATTTGTTATGATGAGTCCTGAAGAGGTGGGACAAACCATGTACCAAGGGTACTCCATAAGGGATTGGATATTGGGCCAAGGACCAAAAACTATTCCAACAGATAAACTCCACAAGAGATCTTTTGAGAGTAATGTTAAGAAACCAGAAACTACCTCATCATGAAGAAAACCGAGTGACACTAAAGCTAGTCCAGGGCTACGTGAGTCACTATTTCCAATAGACTATTTTGAAGGACTCGGAACAGGACCAACTGCCAGGAGCCGGGAGTTGAACCAGATAGACGTGTCAGACCAGCTGATTTTCAAAAATGGGTCAAAAAATACAGTGGATTTGGGGATTCATATGACCACTTAGCAAGCTTTAAACAAGTACTAACAGAGAACACATATTTGATTTTCATACTCAATTCGAGGGATTTGGAATGACATTAGAAGGAAAAGCACTAACATGGTTCCAAAACATTCCATCAAGGGTGATCATGGATTTATATACACTAGCCCAAGGATTTGTAGCTGCATGTTCCAAAATGGGAATCAAACAGAATACGGTAGTTCAAATCTATAGCTTCAAATAGAAACAAGATGACTCTGTTAGGGATTGTGCAACTATAATAAAACAATACATTGCAAGATGCCCATAACCAGAGATACCTGTAGAAGAAAGACTAGTATCATTATTTCTAGAGGTACTGCTAAACAAAGAGCTTCATGCTATATTGTATAGCAAGAAGCATATGACCCTAGAAGAGAAGAAGATGTCCCTCAGAATAATCTAAGTGAGAAAACAACATCCACCAAACCAACACAAGTGGGATCGGCTGCTGCAGCACCGCGAGTGTTACCATGCACCGAGCGATTTTTTTCGAGCAAGGACAAACCCAAGAAACTGTTTGTACTTATTGTTTGTTATATATTCACGCACCACAACAAAAAGGTTTATCAATGGATAGACTACCTCCTAAATTCCAAAACATCAAAGTTTACTTTTAAGAAAATAAACACAATATTTGAAAATATTATCTTCTCTCTTAGGCTCACTTGGGCTTCACATGTTTTTAGCATAAAGTAAGATTAACATACTAATAAAAAGTCTAGCCTTGTACTTAATGCTCAAGTCATCGTAAGTTTCTTTTTGTAAGGTCATTTGTAGTGCTCCTGTGTCTAGTATGTTGGTTCTTGATTGTCATTTATACTTGAGAGCATGTGAATCCTTCCTCATCTTAGACGCATCAATTTGATAGCAATTTATTGCACCTCATTAGTTCATTTATACATCAATCATCTTTTCCATGTCGTCTTGCCCTATCTATACTACAAGACTGTGATCTTCATTCAAAGACACCCTTCTTACACGACACATTGCCGGCAAACACCATTAATTATGAAAGACTTCTTTTGTTACAATAAAATCACGTTTTTCCTTAATTGACCAATATAGGACTTTTTTAATCAATTTACAAAAATAACAACCAAAATTTATAGAGTTCTATGCCTAAAATGTTCTAGAAAGGCATCGTCATAACTGGGGGAAAAATTAGTTGTAAATAAATAAAATAATTAGGATCTTTTTACCGTACAATGTGACAACCTCAAAGCTTAGGGCGTGAGTCTTCATACCTTGGGGGACTATTTCGCGACCTACCTTGGCCAGAAGTTCGATGCAGGCAAGCTGAGAGAGAGAGAGAGAGAGAGAGAGAGAGAGAGAGAGAGAGAGAGAGGTGCTCGCCTCTTCTCTCTTACCAAGCCATTGTAGCCTGAAGCTTGAGCTCGCCAACCCACATTGGCTAGTATGCGGGCAGAAGTAGACGCAGGCAAGCTGAGAGAGAGAGAGAGAGAGAGAGAGAGAGAGAGAGTTGTGGCTTAAAAGCCTGTGGAGCCATCGCCCACCGCCTCTGAAAGAAACTGCAATAGCCAAAGAGAAGGGCGGTTTCGACTTCGGAGACGATTCGGCGTATGCCACCTGCCTCAAAATCCTCCGGATAATAGGATATAGAGGGAGTCCTACGTCAAGAAGATACGCCTTAAATACACACACACATAAGCCTCCCGAAAAACATGGCGAAATCTGAGGTGAGTTCCGCATGTCGTAATTCTAGAGAGAAGGCCAAGGGAAGGGGGGCCTTGCTCAAACTCTGGTAAGTATGGAGATCGTACGTTTTCTTTTGCCCAATGGGTGTCTACCATAGAAAGAGGACACACGCCTCGTCCATCAAAGGTTTGGGACAAGTACACCTTCATCAGCTCTTCAACCAGATCCCAGAATTGCTCTTCTTCAACGACCTCGATGGAATTGGAGCCCCCTCCTCATACCATGATGCTAGAGTGTTTTCAAACTCTTGAAGGCTAGAGCATTGGCGAAGGCTGGCCCCCGAACGCACACAGTATTGGCGGCATTTTGAGAGGGCAGACTCCAGGAAGTTCCATACGCGAGTCTGCCAACGGGAGATGAGGTCGAAGGGGGGAACGTCGGGGCCGATGGGTATTGTTTCCAGCGTTCAGTGACCAGTCCCTTTTGTAGTGTGTGCACTGTGCACACCCTCACCGCAGCAGCTCCACCACCTCTCAGACTCTCTACTGGTCCACCGCGTACAGTGGAGTCTGGAGACCAGTGCTGCACCAACACAAGCCCTGTCAAGCGTAGCCATTGGGTGGCCGATGTAGTGCAAGAAGATGATGGTGGAATCCGCGCTGGCGTAGATCCAACCCATGTGCCGGATGAAGTGCGTCACCTCCTCTTCGTCGTGCTGAGCTATACCTGCATACCCTGTCGTGCCATGCGTATCGTACCCCTGTGACCTGCACGAGAAGTTGGCACGTCATCTCTAGGATGTCTCCGATTACTCTCTACTACAAGCCAGGGTCTTTATGCATGCCCTTGCAAGGTGTTTTCGTTGGATCAGCCCTTGGCACTTTGACGCGCATGCATACTGCATAGTCGAAAACCTCGTACACAATGATACCTCCGCCTCCTCTGAACCCAGCCTCTCACAATTTTTAAAAAAACTGTCTGAAAGAGCGTGCGTTGGTGCGCGCTCTTTCAGACAGTTTTTTTTTAAAACTTTCAGACAATTTAAAAAGAAAAACCTGTGAGAGAGGGGGAGAGAGAGAGAGAGGAGCGATGGCGTACATTGTGCGCTGTGAGGGCATGGTGAGGGCGTCCTCAGCATCCTCGTCCATCACTCCCTTGCTACCTTCCCTCCAGTCAACTTTCTCACAGCAGTCAAGAAGTAAATTAAGCTTTGCTTCTCATACGGGTAGCAAGAGCAGGCCTTTGCGTCTGACAGTGCATGCAGAAGGGCAGCGTGGGGATGGCATAACTACAGCAAAAAGGATTGTTTCTGCTTCTCCGTACCTTCTCCCTTTCCTGGATGGTGTACAATATGGATGGTATTTTCTCACAGTTCTCCCAAGCCCGGGTAGCCTTTAGACCTCTCTACCTGCTCCTGCGTGTTTACTCCAGCACCCCTTTTGCAAGTGTTGCAGTTTTCTTTGGCCTCTATTTCTTGGTCGTCCGGAATCCAAACTTCAATCGCTATGTATGCTACAACACCAGGCAAGCTATCATGTTGGATATAATTCTCATTCTCCCGAGCCTTATAGAAGGCATTTATCATCCACAAACCGGTGTTGGCTTGGAGATTCTGGTGGTGTTTTACAATACTGTTTTCTTTTATCTGGTTGCCTGCTTCCTTCTTGGAAGTGGGTCATGAAAGACTCCACGCCTTCCTCTTGTTGCAGATGCTCAGGTCATGTGAGGTGCACCATTCTTTCATGTAATCTTACAAGAAACTGTGTAACACATTATGTAACAACTTAAACTATAAAATATAGTATTTGCAAGTGTAGTATATCCAGTTTCTTTCGAAAAAAAGAGAGAGAGAGAGAGAGAGAGAGAGAGAGAGAGAGAGAGAGAGAGAGAGAGAGAGAGATAAGCCAATACTACTTGCTTGAGGCAGTTAGCGTTATAATCTTTGCTAGCAACCTGCTCACCATTTTGTGCTGTGTTTTTCTCAAGAGAAACCACACCGTCGAAGCCAATGGCATCTCGCGAGAAGCTTGACCAGAAGGCCCGCGCTATAGACATGGTCGTTCCTGGAGGCACTGGAGGCAAGACCTTAGAAGCGCAGGAGCGCCTTGCGAAAGGGAGCAGCCAGGGAGGGCAGACACGAAAAGAGCAAATGGGGACAGAAGGGTGGGCTCTCCAACCTGGAGCAGTCTGGCGGTGAGGTAGCTGAGGAGAAGGCAGTGCCATTCGATGAGTAAAAAATATAGGACTCAGTAGAAAAAATGTCCCCAGTTACATCATCAATGCATATTGTATCTTTTTGCTGTGCTCGATGGCAATTACGATCTTAGTCTACTACTAGCAGTAGTTTTTCGACTGCAGATTAGCTTAATTAGTGCACATATTGTATCTTTTTGTTGTGCTCAGTGGGAATTGCGATCTTAGTCTTCTACTAGCACTAGTTTTTTGGCTGTGGATTAGCTTCTGTAAACCTAAAGCTCTTGCTTTTGTAATTAAAACTACCATATGCTCTTTAGCTTTGCAAGTTTTTTAGTTTGCTTTCTAAAAAAAAAAAAGAGAGAGCTAAGTCAGTCTCCATCGTTCTTTTTTTGACATCTCTCTCTCTCTCTTTGTGATCTGTACGTGCTTCGGTATAATTTTTCCTTGTCGAAAAAAAACGATGGAGATTGGCTTAGCTCTCTCTCTCTCTCTCTCTCTCTCTCTCTCTCTCCTCTCTCCTCTCTCGCTCTCTCTAGATTGAGAGAGAGAGAGAGAGAGTGGACTTCTAGTGCCCACATCTTCAAATTGGTTGTTCGTGGTATCATCAAAAAGGATGTACAAGTGCATGTGCATGAAGATGGTACCTTGGAAATCACTGGGGAGTTCAAGAATGTGAAAGAGAAAGGACCCATGACATGGTATGCCGCAGAGAGATCGCTTGGCCGATTTGTTCGACAATTTCAACTTCCTGATAATGTCAAATTGGATGATGTGAAAGTTGTAGTTGAAGATGGTGTGCTAATTGTCACTATCTCCAAAAGACACCAAGTGAAATCCGTCACCAACAAGGTGCCTGTTATAAGCAAGCTTTAACAAACCTTGCTACTTATTTAATGTGCTACTTGCTGTAGTTGCTTGCTTCATCAGAAAAAATGTAAAAAGGAAATGGTATAGTGGCTGTCAATTTGCGTCTTTCTTTGTTAGAAAAAGATGGAAAATGCAACGTGCTAGTCGAGGATATGCCTGCAAAATTTTCTAAGGGTGTGTTGGCGCCGCTCATGCACATATGTCCGCACCCAACAATTTCCAAGGAGAGGAATATCAACATGCCATTGTAATGGTTCCAAGTGTTCTAGCCCATCAAAGGAAACACTCTACCCAAACCTTGTTCAAAGGGTTTTGTCGATCAAAAATTTGTGGTTGATCTACCATTAAAAATAGTTGCAATCTTGAATTAATTTTTTGTTGTTGTGCTTGAAGTCACCTAAGATATCATGTTCGGTTTTTTTTTTTTTGTATATGTGCCTTGCCCTATATCGCTCGTTTTAGGGATTGCTCGGAAAATCTCGCTCGAGCTTAGAGATTCCTCCAGCACCGCTTACCACCATAGAAGACATGCTCAAAAGGATGAATGAAATGATGAATAACATGCAAAAAGCACCTATAAGGGGACCAGGGCAAGGGATACCTCAAACAGAAACAACCAATTAGGCCACAAAAATGGTGTGCAATCGAGGGTAAATGCACCAACCATGAGACCAATGAGTGCTATTACCGACCAAAGTATGATGGGAATGTTCAATGCGTGTCTATAACGCCACAAGGACAACCCATGTATAGATATAAACCTAATATGGCCCCAGCTCAAAGACCACCGATGGGTATGGAAAGATCTCAACCCATGTTGGGTCAACAACCTCCATATGCTAGACATAATGATGTGCCTTTAATGTACATGCATTCAGAGGGAGTCATAGATGAACAAGCAATAGTGCGTATTACACCCTATGCTGAGCTTAGTCCGTCTACAATAATGGTAGAAGGAGATTGGTATAATTCACATCCACCACCAATGGAAGAACTTGTGACTTATAGTACACCAGATTTTGCATCAATGTACTATGTAGCTAATCAAGGTGTTAGACCTCTGATGGTAGGACCCATGATTAAGCAAATAACTGGAAACTGTCACAATTGTGGTGCAGATGATCATTGGAAAAATGAATTCCCGGAGATCATTTGAGTAATTCTTGCAATTGGTTGATGGATATATAAAAAAACCCTTAGGACTACTTGAAAAGGTGATAGTTAGTTCTTGTGGGATTGATTATCAACATACTTTTGCCATAGTGGACCTTGGAAAGAAACTCAATTATGAAATCATCTTGGGAAGACCTTTCATGCGACAAGTACAACTCATCTAGGACTAGGGAAACAATTATCTGTACTTGAAGCAAGTGTGATCAATAACAAGGGTTAATCTAAAAGATTACACTTATAGAGATGTCATGAAAATACCCATTCAAGAATTTGTCTCAGTCACTTCGGCTGAAACCAAGCTTCCATCATGGTTGAACAAAGATACACCTATTTGGATGTGCGGAGCCTCAAAAAATGAGAGTTTGAAACGAGAAGAATGTATCTTAGAAACAAATTGCACAGATGAAGCCTATGTATCTGAACCCTTTGCAGAACATTTGTTTGAGCCATTTGAGTGGTAACAAATTTTAGCAACAATGGATGTATGTGTAAATACGTCTATGCCTACTCAATTTTTCAATGAAAACCTCAAACTCCCTAATATGGGTTTAGATAGCCTATATGTCTCAAGTTCCATATGCTACAGTGGTAGGTTCTCTAATGCTATGGTCTGGACAAGGCTAGACATTGCACATGAAGTGGGAGTTGTAAGTCGATTCATGGACAATCTAGGTGAAGAGCATTGGCAAGCTGTGAAGTGTATACTTAGGTATCTAAAAGGGACAACAACAAATGCTTTGTATTTTGGGGGCACTGATATGTTCTTGCAAGGATATGCTGATGTAGATATGGCAAGTGGTGACAAAGAAACTTGAAGGAGCACTATTTACTATGTCTTCACAATTGCAGTCACAACAGTAAGTTGAGCTTCAAAGCTGCACAAAGTGGTCTCATTGTCTACCACTGAAGTAGAGTTTGTAGCAATGATAGAGGAAAGCAAAGATATTATGTGGCTTCACAGATAATTAGAGGAGCTTGGATGCAAGCAGGACAATTGTGTCTTGTACAATGACAGTCAAAAATCCATCCATCTTGCAAAGAATTTAGTTTTTCACTCAAGGACAAATCACATTGAGGTAAGATATCACTTCATATGCACTCTTTTGGAAGAGGGACAACTAAAGCTATGAAAGGTGCACACAAGTGAGAATCATGAAGACATGTTTACAAAGGTAGTCAACAAGGAGAAGTTGAGCTTTTTCTCATCTTCAATCAACATTCAAGGATAAGAAGCCAAGACAGAAAGAAGTCATAGGTTTTGTGTGAAGATCAACCTCCAAGTGGGAGATTGTCAACTATGGCGCCTTATTTATCCCTTGTAGTTTTTAGTATTAAAAATAAACATTAATAATGCCCCCGTTATGAGGAGAATCCATCATGCATGAAGAAAAATCACACGCTAGAAAACCAACATTTTATGCCCTGTTTCCAACTTTGTGAGAGATTGGTCTTGTTAGAATATTCCTATTCATTGAGATATTATGGCCGGACGATGTCCGAATAATGGTCAAAAAATGGTCAGCCAGCTGGCGGGTTGGCTGGTGGCCGATGGCCGGTAGCTGATTTCAAGTTGGACTTCTCTTCTAAAGAGCGGCCACACATGGGTGCATTGAAGAGTCCAACTTGGACTTGTCTACACAAGGGCGGCTACATACAGCTGCCTCTCATGAGAGAGGGTAGCCCTTTTGGCCTATAAAAGGAATCCCTATTGTACACACAAAAATGTATTTTGGAGTGTTGTGGTGCATTGTGAAGTTGATATAACAGGGTGAGTGTGAGGTTGTGAGAGTGAAGCAAGATGGGAGCTCTACTAAGGTGATAATCCTTTTGTAATCTTCCTCTTATTTGATGTACTAAATCCATTGAGTGGATGCTTTCCCATGGACGTAGCTCACATTCAGTGAACCACGTATATCGTGAACTCTCTCTCTCTCTCTCTCTCTCTCTCTCTCTCTCTCTCTCTCTCTCTCTCTCTCTCTCTCTCTCTCTCTCTCTCGTGTGTAAAAATTATCCCTCTCCATTAAGTAAACCACTCTAATATCTACTTAGCTATGTCCTATTTACTAACAGTTAAGAGCAGTGGGATTGAGACCATGCCCCCAATGGAACACAATCCCCTCTATGTACTTGCCTTGCAAGATCTCTCCTCCTCCATTCAAGATGTCGCCATTGGTACCTCCAATTTTTTCATCCATCGCACCCAATGTTGGTGACTTTCTCGCTCTTATGCGCTTGCCATTGACCATGTCACAGGACAACTCCACTGTGATTGGAGCATCGTCCTTGATCTCCACCCTTGCCTCTCCAAGGTCCACCATGCGATGCTCCAGGGTCAGAATTTCTTGCAGGATTGCTATCTCAAGATGGGTGGTTCAGGAAGGCATTGATACTGGCCCCTTTAAGCCTCTTTAGGGAATATATCTAAGACCATACGAGTGAGGTCGCAGGTGGAGCACATAGACAGAGAGAGAGAGAGAGAGAGAGAGAGAGAGAGAGAGAGAGAGAGAGAGAGAGAGAGAGAGAGAGAGAGATATGCAAGCAAGTGTATATATGAGCTCCACGAAAGCAAGGACATCCACTCCTAGGCCCACATGGAAGCACGAGTGGAAGTTGGATAGGGTGACAACTTTGATCTTGCATTTGGGCTTCCCATATAATGATTGCATTCGATAGGGTGCGGCTACAGAGGGTGAGCTAGTGTTGCACTCTGCTATGGAGCTCACTAGGCACTAGAGCAAAACCAAGGATAAAGGGGTGTGACAGGGTGGGAACAAATTTGGCATACATATTGAGAGCGGATAAATTGTCAATCGTGTATGTGACCCTGCTGCAGTGGTCATTCTTCCTACAAGGTGGGACACGGCACTGGCTTTGTAAGTCCAAGAGGTCAAGATGGTGTAGTAGAGGTCCAAGCCAGCATAGGAGCAAGCGGGGCGAGAGGCAAGGGATAGAGGCGAATGGAGGTCATTCACTCCATCCTCGCATCAGGATTTTAGGTGTGCAGAGGTGGTGATAGTGACATCACTAATCCTTGTCGTTTCAACTTTGCATAGTCCCTCAGAAACTGGTTAGGAAATTAATTGGTTTTGATAAATTGACCAACATAGGGGAGCTTCAAAGTAGTAGCTTGGAGGCTTCTTTGAGTTCCAAGAATTGCACATTTCCATTATTCAACATATATTGGTTATAATTCTAATGAGTATATGATATCCCTTGGGGCCAATAAAAAAATTATGCTTTTTTGAAAAAAACAAATCTCTCCTTTTTAATTAGTAAAAACGAAAGGCATCACTAGGGCTTCACCCCTTTGGGTAGGCCAAAACAGACAAAAGATAATTGACTGTACTTTTGCTTTTCTAAGGCCGATTTTACCTTTCCTTTCTAAAGCAAATAGGCCAATGGCCACAAAATGGTTGCCACAAAAGGTCATCCCTCTGCCACATAGAAGACCCTGTCCAAACAGGATCTGAGATGCCAAAAGAAAGGAGCAAAGAAACACCATACCGGAGAGCAAGCCTCACAAGGGAGGAGTCCAAGCACTACCATGGGCTGCCAAGGAGCCTCCACCAAAAACATCAAGCAAGACTATCAAATCGAGCACCACCCGGCCACCAAAGGCTTGGCCTTCTCTAGTCTAGCCCCTTCCTCGACCCTCATTTGTTGCCACAAAGCACCCGTGGTCTACGATGCACTTTAATGCACCTTAAAAATTTCAAGGCCAACGAAGCCTCCCACTTTTCTCATTCTTGTGAAGCTTGAAAGCTGTTAATCTTTTCAACGTTCAATTTAAACCTTTGAAGTTTAGCAAATTGAAGGGTGGTTCAACTTTGCTTTTTCAAGCCCAATGGTCATAAAAGTTCAAAACTCAAGGGTTGAAACTCGTTAGAGGGACATACTCGGTCTATTGAGCTTCTATTAATTAATTAGCGTGCAAGATTGCGCACGAATCTTCAAAATCTAAAAGCAAAAGGACCTACGCCTACATTTTCACGCCGCATGAATCCTTTTGTAGCTTCGTGAGTTGACGTCTTCATTCTCTTGCCCCAATTGTATCCTTAGTTTCCTGCTCGCTTCGCCACCAACCTAGGGTGACTTTTCCAGGACCCATGCACCATTGCAGGTCTGCATCGTTGCAACCTCAGCTCGCCACCCTCCTTAGGCGAGACGTACGCCCGTTGAGGTCGCCACCCTGCTCAAATCCGCACAGCAATGTGCCTGAGAGACCGACCGACCAACTGTTGCCATGAAGACCCGGAGGACTCTGATCATCGTCCATCGCATCACACAATAGAGCACACAGTAAATCATTGGGTCAAAAGACTGCATGCTCTTACATCGTGCACTCTGCACACCTCCGCCGCCAACGTCTCAAACTAGCAAAGTGAAAATGCGAAAGAGACCATACACACACTCCTGCCATGCCCTACATCTTTGCATGTGCTCCAACTCGACTCTGTCTCCTGTCCGCCCTGCCACCTATAGTCGTGAGCGAAGCCAACTCCTCCAGTCCTCCTCAACCACAAAAATCGCCTCTCTCCACACGTCATCTCTCTCTCTCTCTCTACACGTGCCATCCTCACTGTTTTCTTCCTCTAAGGCATACCAGCATCTCCACAGATTCCTATCAAAACAAATACAAAACAAATACAAAAATGATTAGAGGGACATATTCAAGGGATTGTTCATGTCGACACTATAAAATTTTTACCAATTTTCTAGAAGCCAAACTTGGAATGCTTCAAAATTGTCCCAGACATACTTGCTAGGTTTTTGCAATTTTAGCCTCTTAGAAGTACACTAAACCCCAGTTTTTTTTAAGTATTGGTCTCGAATAGTCCCAAAGTGGAAGGACATGTGTGTGTGTGTGTGTGAGAGAGAGAGAGAGAGAGAGGGGTCTCAAAGAGGGTACCAATTTTTTTTTCTAATCGAAATAATTATAAAGTAAATAAGAGACACACTAAAGAAACTTTTGTTTTTTAAGTCAAAATTTGATGAATCGATGGATATTATTCCAATTGCACAACTTTTATGTGAGTCAAAAGAAAATGTCCTTATAAGCGCACATGGTTTCTGAGTGCACTCGGATCCATGACAGAGTCACGGGTACTTAACCAACCGATAATTGATGGTATTTATGCTAAAAGTTAAAAAATTTTGGTGGTTTTCTTCAAGGTAAGCTTGGAATCTATCTACAATTGTAAGATTTTAACCGGTTAAAAATACAATAAACCTCGATGTTTTGCAAACCTTGATTTTGAATAGCCCCAAAATGCAACACACAAAAACACAAACACACACACAGTCCCCAACAACGTGGCAACCATCCCAAAACAATTACATATTGTTCCAAGGAAAAGGGACCCAAAATAATTACAAATTGTTTCAAGAAAAAGGGAATCAATGATTTTTTTTATAGAACTCACAAATTGTGAGTGGATGATAAATTAGAAATCAAAACATTTACAGAGATAGCCATGCCTGCACCAAGCCATGGCATCAGACATCATCACAATATCAGGAACAATACAGGGATATTGTGGGATATTGAGGTTCCCACAATATCCCACTAGAGTGCCACCTCAAATGGAAAACCCCCTCAAGCCAAAAACCACAATACCAAGCATACAAATAGGCAGGCTCACAAGTCAACCACCCTCAAATAGAAACTCCCACCAACAAGACAGGAAACAGTTTCCACAAAACGCCATCCCTCTGCCACATAGGAGTGCCAAAAACAAGAAACAAAGGAACATCATACCGGAGAGCGAGTCTCACAAGGGAGGAGTCCGAGCACTCCACTACGGGCTGCCAAGGAGCCTCCACCAAAAAAGTTGAGCAGGACTGTCAAATTGAGCACCACCCGGCCACCAAAGACTTGGCCTTCACCAGACTAAGATACCAAATGGGAGCCATGCCCCTTCCTCGGCCCCCATTTGCCACCACAACGCGCCCGTAGACTAGCACACACAAAGGAACTCCACAAACTGGAGTTGGAAACAGATTGTATGGCCTCCGTTTCCTCCCCTTGGGGAGGTGAACGAGGACCTCTCCTGTTGCTAAAAATGAAGAGTGTAATGAGAGCGCAACCTCCACAAGGAGGGCATCCAGGAGTCCCCCCTCCCGAGGCGAACCTCTACCCCCCAAGGGAAAACCTCGGCCCATGTTGTCCTTTGTCGTGCCACCCACTCGCCACCTGCCGCAACCGGCTCCTGCGAGCCTCCTTGCTCCGAGCCCTTTGCAAGGAAGGCTAATCAGACGCCAAGGGGCCGCAAGGCACAACCAAACCCTTAAACAAGCTAAAAGAAAGGGGGAATCAATCCTAGGATAATAAAGTTTTCATCTATTTAAACTTTTTTCCCAATCGAAGTTCTTTTAAAAAAGAAAGCACAAATCAAACTCTTTCAATTTCACGTTAAAGTTTGAAGAATTGTCAATATTTACACTAAAACTAAAACTTGCAAAATTTTACGGATTTTCTTCAAGGCAACCTTGGAATGGAGCTGAATTTAATAATGTCACTTGGTTAAAAATACACTGAACCCCGTTTTCTTTTGCAAACATAGGTCTTTAATAGACCCAAAATGGAAGGACATTAAAGGCATTGAAAAATCAAGGGGTTGAGTGTGTGTGTGTGTTGTGTGTGTGTGTGTGTGAGAGAGAGAGAGAGGGGGGGAGAGAAGGGGCGGGGGAGAGGGAGAGGGAGAGATAGAAGTTTTAATACCATAGAACACATCAACAGACATCAAATCTCTAGCTTGACAAATCTTTATTTAAGAGCTTGTTTTTAAGAGGGAATTGTGATAAGATATTTTGCAAGAGAAATTAGCGCGATGAGCGATAATGAGAGATAGTAGGTATTAGGTTTTGGTTTAGTTCGCAAGGGTGTAAACAAAACCAAAGTTGTTTGTTGTGCATGGTGAAGAGGTCCTGTTGTGAGATGGGTGCTTCTGAGAGCATCATTGTCATGATTTTTGGGTCGTGCCATTAGGACCTATCTTTCTTGTTGCGACCGCCATGCTTATCGCATCCTTGAGTATCACCTTGGGATCTCCTGCTTTGGTTTCGATAAGATCTCTTGTTTTGCACGCCCCATCTGATCGATATTACATGCATGGTATACTCGGTGCACCTTTGCTATCTTAAGCGTGTTTTTAAAAAAAAACTATTCAGTGCTACTAGATTATCTTTGACGGTACTTATATTCTACACTCCGAAGCCTTATATTCAGTGCTTCTTATCTTTGGAAGTTTGTGTGTATCCCCTCGCCTAACAGGCTGTTCCCTTGGCGCTTACTAGCCCCCTCCCAATTCTTATTGGTGCTAGACGCTGTTAGGAGTTTTTTGAAAGAAGTGATTGCGCATATGTACATACACATGCATGGTGCATCAAATAAAGCATTGCCCATTTTCCAGAGCCAGGTGGTTACATGGGGCCCGCATGTGTACACGTAGGACAACATGTACATAGTGCATCGATTTTCATCGTCACCAGTCTCAGTGTGTTTTTTCTATAATAATGAGGAGTTGGTAGCGCGTAAAACGTCTCAAGGAAGCTATCCACGGACCGGCGACATGAGGTAAGCAGGTACGTCAGATGTCATCTAGTGACGTCAGGAGATTGAATGGGGTCATTATTTTCACGTGGATAAGTACGGTCACGTGGGTGTTTTCTTGTGATAATTATACAAAGAGGTCATCATGAGGACTATATTTGGGGGCCACTTCACGTGGTTGCGGGATGCATTATTGAAAAAAGTTGAGTGCCAGGTCTGCGGATGGATGCAACAGGGTGACAACTATGCACTGCGAGGTCACTTTTTGGCTTGTCCCGGGTCCGTTTGAGGTCAACTAAAAGGCCAAAGGTACCCAACTAATAAATCTAAGTGTGGAAACTGAAAAACCCTAGAGAAGACAAAAAAAAACGTGGAGTGAAGAGGAAGAACAGCTGCAAGTGAGTTTTTGCTGTTTTTGGAGCCTGTTTTGGCCATAAACTGTTCATCCGAGGTTGGATTTGAGCACTTTGGAATTGTAGACTGGGGTTTTGGGCCGTTCTAACGTGATGGCACTGTCCATTTTGCCAAATTTCTCACAGTTTTTCTGTTGTTTTGGTTGTGTAAGTTTCTTCTATGAACGAAGCTTCTTCTCCAATTTGTGATTGTATTTGGCATATTTCATCCATATTGTGTGAGCTATTTCCCCCATTGGTGTTGGCCCAAGATCAATTGTATCTAAACATTAGAAATCATCCTCTTTTGAGCTGAGTTTTTTGGGTGTGTATGCGTCTCTCTGTGTGTGGAGTGGGCAAATGGATAGTCTCTCTCCTCTCACTTCATCGGTGTATTCCCTGTCTCGGCCAGGTAGGTTGTGTAAACCGAGTGGTGCCCCATAGTGTGTGTGTATCTCATCCTAAGAGTGTGTGTCGGGTCATTATAGAAGCGTTGTGTGTGTTTCCATCCCGCTCACATTCTTTTGGTGCCCCCATTGAGGATCTTGTTCGCGTACCTTTAGCTTCGAGATTACAAGTTGTAGTTTGCAGATTGCAAATTACAGGTTACAGGTTATAGGGACAGGTACATGTAGCTGGAGTAGAGTGATATACTGACAATGGATCACTTGCAGTTGCCATGGGTATGCATCAATTGGTACCTGTTTGAGCGCATTGTCTTGTATTGTATGTTACTTTTGGATACTGCCATTGTACGCCTTTGTGGAGCCATACTTGGTTTGTTATTGATAGTCCCAGCCATTTCTGAGACTTGGTCTGGAAGATAGTCATTTCTGAGACTTGACTATACGAGATTTGCATAAGTTTTCGTGAGAGGGTTGATAGCGTGAGGTTTTATTGAGCTGGGGGATTCTCAAATGTGAGATCCTTTTGGCGATACAGGTGACTAAAGCACCCTTTTCATGACCTTGCCATAGGCTATGTACTAGTGATCCCTACTTGACGCTCAAGTTCTCTTGTTGGCAGGTTATGCATTCATATACGGTCTATATTTTGGGTTCTTACTGCTCTACTTCTGGGGAAACTCTATTAGAATTTTTTCAAGTTGTGATGGTTAGTTTTTTGGTCTTTTGAGTCATTTATATTGTTATGCTAATAAAATACTAGCAAAATCAAAGGATAAATCAAGTGTGCCTTCTTGCGAGCTGCATGGTTGGCTTTAATGGATGATCAAAATGGACCTCAATTCACTCCTTTTTATTTAACACAAACAATCTAGATAAATGTTCATGTGTCCAGGAAGATTTTTTTCTAGCAACACATAGTCTTTATGTTTGGGCTAAGAAGATTAAGAGAGATACTGGAATGCCCTTTGCCTGTTGTAATTCCGATGATTAACTATGAAAACTCATTTGATGTGCATGTGTTTGTCCTTATCTAAGGACAAGCTCCATTGAAGTTTTTCGGGATTGATTCACTCAAAACTTTTGGGTTCTTGCATGTGTGTTTGAAGGGGTTCTCAAATCATCATAACTTGGGTAGCCATGGCTTTCTCTTATCCGGCGTTTCATGGAAGAAGTGATGAAGATGTGGAAGACTTTTTGGAAAAGATGGAGGTTGCCTGCATTAGCAATCAGATTCATGATTAGGCACAGATGTTACGTCTTCTCCAAATCTGTTTGAAGAGTGATGCACGAGGTTGGTCCAAAGCATTTGAAGAGGAGTTGCGTGCAGTAGATCCACGTGTAAAATTGAGTTGGGACAATGTAATGCATGGATTGGAAGTTGAGTTTGTGAAGACTGAAGATCCTGACAAAGTGTGGCAAGAAGTACAAGGTTTAGTACAAAGGTAAGGTGAGCCAGTAGATGCATACATACGTAAGTTTTCAATGGCAAGGGAGCGGATGTGCAAGGCCTTAGCACCACAGGTACCCCACCTGACATGATGAAGAAGGACATGTTCTTGGTTGGTCTTTGGGAGAATATACATTGGAGACTGGAGCTAAAGAAGCCTAAGATATATGAAGATGCACTAGAGGTAGCAAGGAGCAAAGAGTGGAAGCTCAGAAGAATGAGTAGTAGCTAGGAGTAGATTCTTTGCCCACGAGGTCTGAATTTCGACCAGGGGTTTATCATGAACTAGTGGTTTCTGTTACTCCTCAGGTTATGCCAGCAGTGGTCACTACAACAGTGCAAGATGATGGTCTAAGGAAAGACATGAGGCAAGTGGTAGATTTAATGAAGAATCTCAGCCTAAAACTGCTAGGTTAAGTGGGAAATAATCGAGGTCAAGGGAGGTTTGCAAATCAGCCAGGAGGCAAAGAAAGACCTAGGAATGGTGTTGGACAAAGTAATGGTAGGTTCTGGAGGAAGACGCCCACATGTTATAATTGTGGAGAGTTGGGACACATCAGCCCACAATGTGATAAGCCACCAAGGATGGAAGGAGACATGTATCCATTGCCAAGACAGGTGCTAACTAGGTCTAATGATTATGGCATTGAAATTAAATGAGAAGAAGAAACGAGTGGATTAACCCAGGAGGAAAAGGGAAAGACGAAATTGATAAGTGTAGTCACCTTGGAGAAGGCATCAAACCTAGAGGATACATTAGTGATGCCTATTGGGAAGAGGACCACAGAGGACAAGGAAGGAAGAAGTGCCCCAGGTCCTAGTAAGAAGAAGGGAAAGAGCCATGAAAGCGAGGATGTCAAGGCCAAGAGGAAAAGGAGGGCTCATCGCAAGTTTCATGTTTCACATTTTCCACTAGGGGATGGGCAATTAAGCTATGACTTGAAGGAGGATCTGACAAGCAGGAAGGCAGGTGTTACTTTTGGGCAAATTATAGAGATGGTGCCTAAGCTAAAGCGATAGTGGAAGAGGATGGTTAACCCAATGTAGAGAGAGCCAGAGAGAGGTTCAATAAAGGTGTTGGCAATGGACGAGCTACCAGACATTTTCCCAATAGTAGATGTGTGGCACAAAAGAAAAAATATTGGACAAGGTTATGTGGATGGTGGAGCCCAAATATGTGTCATAACACACTCGTGCGTTGAGAAGATGGGTCTTATAGTGACTGGGATATCAGGCTTTTGGATCATATTGGAAAACCATCAGAAAGTAAAATGCATGGGTCTTGTAAAGAGCTTAGAAGTGGAGATGTATGAGGCAAAGGCAGTGGTTGATAATTAGCCTCTATGGAAAGACAGGTTCCAAGAAGCTATATAATATGGACACAAGGAAAGTATTGGAAGAGCTCTATGAAGATGAGGATGAGTCTAGTGATGAAGACTATTCCACTGTGACCGATGAGGACAACGATAGTACTACCAACAGTGATTAGGATGTTGATGTTGCATTTCTTTGATGGACAAAGAAATCCATGAGTCTGGTTTAGTCGCATTTGCATATGAGGTTGAAGATGAAAGTGAAGGGCCTTATGAAGTGATTGAAGGGTTGATGCAAACCAAGGTTGAATTGTCAAATAAGCAGGAATTGATGACACAAATGATCAGTGGAGACCTCTCAGCTATGGAGAAGGAGATATTTTTGCACATGCTGGCTAGTTTTCCTGATTTGTTCACTACTTCATAAGAAGAGATTAGAGGGTTCAAAGGAGAAGAGATGCATATAGAGCTGAAAGAAGGTGCTAAGCCAGTGCGACAAAGGCTAGAAAGGATGGGTCAAGAGCAAATGGAAGCCTTGCGGGAAGAGGTGGACAAGTTATTAAAGGCAGGGTTCATAGTCCCAGCGGAAACCACAGAATGGGTGAGTCTAGTAGCAGTCAGTCCAAAGAAGGATGGGAAGTGGAGGATTTGTGTAGATTTTAAGCTCTTAAATGCAGCCACTAAGAAGAACCCATACCCTCTTCCATTCATTGATCAGATCTTGGATTCAATGGCAGGTTATGAGAGGTACAGTGTGTTTGATGGTTTTTCAGGCTATTTTCAATTGAAGATTGCTCTTAAAGACCGAACAAAGACAACTTTCATTACGCCATGGGGCTGTTATTGCTACACGGTATTGCCATTTGGGTTGTCAAATGGACCATCTTTCTATCAAGAGAGAGCAAATTGGGTATTGGCACCCTTCATTGGTAGTCGTGTTAAAGCTTTTATGGATGACTTGTGTGTCTACAACAGTAGGGTTGAACACCATGAGAAGCTGCATATGGTATTGGCTCGATATGATGAATGTGGAGGACAATTAAATCCAAAGAAATGTCATCTAGCACAGCCAAGGGTGAAGTTATTGGGCCACATGGTGTCAGAAAATGGCATTGAGGCTGATCCAGACAAGGTTAAGTCTATTATTCTTCTTCCATCACCTATGAGTACAAAGCAATTGGCAACCTTTATACACAAAGTGCAGTACATGGCACGGTTTATTCCATTGTCTTCACAGCTCCTTTATCTATTACAACAAGTGGCAAACCATGACCCATTGCAATGGGATGACAAGTGTGAAGAAGTGTTTCAAGAGGTGAAAAAGGTGTTAGGGGGGTTGTCAGCCATGCAGGCTCCTGATTGGGAGCAAGTGTTTTGAGAGCGCATTATTGATGGTACATAAGGTGAAAGTAGAGTTTTAAGAAAGAAGAGAGAGAGAGAGAGAGAGAGAGAGAGAGAGAGAGAGAGAGAGAGAGAGAGAGAGAGAGAGAGAGAGAGAGAGAGAGAGAGTTTTATTATATGTACATGTCTTGAGGGAAGGTGCCTTTTAGAGTTGGGTTAATGGGTGTTTATGTTAGTAGGTTAGTAGTTAGTGTTAGTAATCACTGGAAAAAATTAGTAATACTTTTACAAAGGGTGAAATGACTGAAGCTGGATGGGAAAGGAGGTGCGAGTGATATGGGTGTACCCTTGAGATGATTTTGATATTCAGATGTTTTGATATGATTTTTTTGAATATCAAAACATTGTGGGGGATGATGCCATTGGAGCCATGCTATTGCAAAAATGGAAGGGTAGCCATTATATGAGGCCAGTGTATTGTGCAAGCCGAGTGAAGTTGGTAGCAAAAGTAAAATTCTCGGAAGTAGAGCTAGTGATGGCCAATGTAATATTTTCTTGTCGACGATTTCGTCATTACTTGCTACCAGGATCTCTTGTTTTCTTGACGAGTTGCACCTTTTTGCCATAGTTAATTAATGGCACTAACATGTCAAATGTGGTCAAAAAATGGGTAATTGAGCTGCAAGAGATTGAGTTCTCTTTTTTAGTGGAAGGCAATACAGGAGCTACCTTAGCTGATTTGCTGACTTACAAGGAGAATCCCTTCCTTGTTAAGGAAGAGGTGGTGAGATCCTACTGAAGAGTATGAAATTTGCATTGATGACCATGACATACAGTTTGAAGAGGAAATCAGGGCGAGCAAACAAGGAAAAATGTACATGGACAAAAATCGAACTTAGTACTTACAAGTTGAAAACCCTTATGTGATAGACAAATGGGGTTAGAAGTAAATACCATAATTCCAGATATGGCAGCAAAATAAGGACCACCAAGTTTAGAATTTAAGGGATACAATCAAGTTGATTTGAAGCCTTTGAATCAACTTAGCACGTATAATCCTAGGATTGGAGTCTACTGTTGGGAGGATAGAAACATCAAAGATCTCCTATGGACTTATCATGCCAAATCAAGACAGATAACACCCATGAAGATCATCTATATCTTCAAAATCAAAGATAAGGGTTCATAAGATCTACCAACCTATCTATTTAGGGATTGTTATAACAATAACTTTGTTATGATGAGTCTTGAAGAGGTGGAACAAACCATGTACCAAGGGTACTCCATAAGGAACTGGATATTGGGCCAAGGACCAGAAACTATTCCAAGAGATGAACTCCACAAGAGATCTTTTGAGATTAATGTTAAGAAACTAGAAACTACCTTATTATGAAGAAAACCGGGTGACACTAAGGCTAGTCTAGAGCTACATGAGTCACTATTTTCAACAGACTGGTTTGAAGGACTCGGAACAGGACCTACTGCCAGGAGACCGGGAGTTGAACCAAATAGACGTGTCTGACTAGCTGATTTTCAAAAATGGGTCAAAAAATACGGTGGATCTGGGGATCCATATGACCACTTAGCAAGCTTTAAACAAGTGCTAAGAGAAGAACGCATATTTGATTTTCATACTCAAATCGAGGGATTTGGGATGTCATTAGAAGGAAAAGCACTGAAATGGTTCCAAAACATTCCACCAAGGTCAATCATGGACTTATATACATTAGCCCAAGGATTTGTAGCTGCATGTTCCAATATGGGGATCAAACAAATATAATATGATAGCTCAAAATCTATAGCTTCAAATAGAAACAAGGTGAGTCTGTTAGGGATTGTGCAACTAGAATAAAAAAATACATTGCAAGATGCCCATAACAAAAGATGCCTGCAGAAGAAACACTAGTATCATTGTTTCTAGAGGTACTGCTAAACAAAGAACTTCATGCTTTATTGTATACCAAGAAACATATGACCCTAGAAGAGTGTGTGTTAGATGTTATTGACTTAGGAGAAAATTGTCATATTTTCAACAAAGAAGATGTCCCTCAGGATAATCTAAGCGAGAAAACAACATACACCAAACCAACACAAGTGGCAACGGCTGCTGCAGCACCGCTTACCACCATAGAAGACATGCTCAAAAGGATGAATGAAATGATGAATAACATGCAAAAAGCACCTATGAGAGGACCAGGGCAAGGGATACCTCAACAGGAACAACCAATTAAGCCACAAAAATGGTGTGCAATCGAGGGTAAATGCACCAACCATGACACCAATCAGTGCTATTACCAACCAAAGTATGATCAGAATGTTCAATACGTGCCTATGAGGCCATAGGGACAACCCATGTACAGATATCAACCTAATATGGCCCCAGCTCAAAGACCACCGATGGGTATGGAAAGATCTCAACCCGTGTTGGGTCAACAACTTCCATATGTTGGACATAATGCTGTGCCTTTAATGTACATGCATTCAGAGGGAGTCATAGATGAACAAGCACTAGTGCTTGTTACACCCTTTACTAAGCTTAGTCCATCTACAATAATGGTAGAAGGAGATTGGTATAATTCACATCCACCACCAATGGAAGAAGGTGTGACTTATACTACACCAGATTTTGCATCAATGTACTATGTAGCTAATCAAGGTGTTAGACCTCTGATGGTAGGACCCTTGATTAAGCCAGGAACTGGAAACTGTCACAATTGTGGTGCAGATGATCATTGGAAAAATGAATGTCGGGAGCCTGACAAGAACATTAAGCCAGTTGAGGCTTTTTGTACGCAATGTTGGAAAAAGGGAGGACATTTCCTTGAAGATTGTCTAAAAAATACTTCAAACAAGGGTAAAATAGTAGTGAACGTAGTCCAAGTGATACCTAGTAGCTCATCTGAGAGTGAACCGATTGTTCCGATCAAGGTAATCACCAGAGCCCAGGCTAAGAAAAAGAAACATAACTCCTCTGATGATTTGGAGAATACTAAAATTTCCTCTCAAAAGACCAAGAGAAGCAGAAGGTATGAGATGAGAAAACAAAAACAAAAGGCTAAAATTGACGAGAAAGAAAAGAAACTATTCCAGGAAAAAGTGCAAGAAATTGGAAGTGAAATCAAGGAAACCACCGTGAAATTTGGGGGATCAATTTTGGTAGACAAAAATTTTTGAGACAATCAACACAACCTTGGAAGCTTACCAAGCGGGACTTAAAGAAGGCCAAAACATGGAAAACAAATGGAAAAACTATCCTTCTCCAGACATGGAAGCAGCTAAGCTTGAAACTTATCAAAATTTGTTAAGAATTACTCAAAAGATGCTGGAAAAACAAAAACCGAAGATCGAGAGTATGGAAAAACCTGAGGAGCTTGTGGTGGGAACGAGTAAAAAGAAATCTGAACTGGTGGTAGAACCCCACCTTGAAACTAAAGAGCCAGAACTCATAGTGCTTGACAGTGAAGATGCCTTAGATGAAATTCCGTTTGTAGAAGAAGACTGGCCAGTACACTTATGGAAAAAAGTTAGAGAGATTAATGATAGAAGCCTAACTTTGAAGTCAGCTCCTATAGAGGAAGCTTGGTTAGACAATCTACCTCTCCTGATACGGACATGGATGCACAATCCTTGTATGGGGATTGTGGCTCTGAAGCTTTAGGAATGTCTAAACCCATGACTCTTAAAACACTACCCTTTTACTTGGGAGATAACAAAGATGAATCCATAGTGTGCAAAACCACTCAAATAAAAAGAGAGGAACAGACCCTAGAGGTAGACAACCTCCATTCAACTATATCTACACCCATTTGATGCACTCTTACTTTAGGAGAACTGTTAAAAATCAGACCATATCTACAAAATGATCTACAGAAAACTCTAGAGAAGGTGAGGATAGCATGGTTAATCGCAAAAAAACAGAAAATTTGAAACAGGAATTGGATAACAAAGAGATTTGATATGTTTCAATGAACAAAGTTGGAGAATACTATGAAGGGGAAGAAGGAAATACAACCCTTCCAGTGAGATCTAATGATATAGAAACCATGGCAATATTGGATAGTGGGGCAGGCATAGCCATAGCCACAAAAGAAAAATGGGAATCATGGGGAAAACCATCCATTAGACAAACTCGAATGAAATTGCAATTGGTTAATGGTTCTATAAAAAAACCCTTAGGATTGCTTGAAAAGGTGACAGTTAGTACTTATGGGATTGATTATCAACATACTTTTGCCATAGTGGACTTTGGAAAGAAACTCAATTATGAAATCATCTTGGGAAGAACTTTCATGCGACAAGTACAACTCATCTAGGACTGGGGAAACAATTATCTGTGCTTGAAGCAAGTGGGATCAATAACAAGGGTTAATCTAAAAGATTACACTTGTAGAGATGTCATGAAAACACCCATTCAAGAATTTGACTCAGTCTCTTCGGTTGAAACCAAGCTTCCATCATGGTTGAACAAAGACACACCTATTTGGATGTGTGGAGCCTCAGAAAATGAGAGTTTGAAACGAGAAGAATGTATCTTAGAAAGGGATTGCACAGATGAAGCCTATGTACCTGAACCATTTCCATAACATTTGTTTGAGCCATTTAAGTGGACTCAAATTTTAGCAACAATGGATGTATGTGTGAATACGTCTATGCCTACTCAATTTTGCAATGAGAACCTCAAACTCCCTAATATGGGATTAGATAGCCTATATGTCTCAAGTTCCATATGCTACAGTGGTAGGTTCTCTAATGCTATGGTCTGGACAAGGCTAGACATTGCACATGCAATGGGAGTTGTAAGTAGATTTATGGACAATCTAGGTGAAGAGCATTGGCAAGCTCTGAAGTGTATACTTAGGTATCTAAAAGGGACAACATCAAATGCTTTGTATTTTGGGGGCACTGATATGTTCTTGCAAGGATATGCTGACACCGAAGGTTGAGTTTGTAGCAATGACAGAGGCAAGCAAAGATATTATGTGGCTTCATAGATTCTTAGAGGAGCCTGGATGCAAGCAAAGATATTATGTGGCTTCACAGATTCTTAGAAGAGTTTGGATGCAAGCAAGACAATTGTGTCTTGTACAATGACAGTAAAAAAGTCATCCATCTTGCAAAGAATTTAGTCTTTCACTCAAGGACAAAGCACATTGAGTGAAAGAATACGTTCTTGCAAAGAATTTTTTCTTTCACTCAAGGAAAAAGCACATTGAGGTGAGATATCACTTCATACGCACTCTTTTGGAAGAGGGACAACTAAATCTATGAAAGATGCACACAAGTGAGAATCATGAAGACATGTTTACAAAGGTAGCCAACAAGGAGGAGTTGAGCTTTTTCGCATCTTCAATCATCATTCAGGGATAAGAAGCCAAGACGGAAAGAAGTCATAGGTTTTGTGTGAAGATCAACCTCCAAGTGGGAGATTGTGAACTATGGGGCTTGATTTATCCCTTGTAGTTTTTAGTATTAAATATAAACATTTGTAACACCCCCGTTGTGAGGAGAATCCATCATGCATGAAGAAAAATCATATGCTAGAAAACCAACATTTTATGCCCTGTCTCCAGCTTTGTGAGAGATTGGTTTCGTTAGAATATTCCTTTTCATTGGGATATTATGGCCGGATGGTGGTTGAAAAATGGTCAAAAAATGGTGAGCCAGCTGGCAGGTTGACTGGTGGCCGATAGCCGGTGGCTGATTTCAAGTTGGACTTGTCTTCTCAAGAGTGGCCATACATGGGTGCATTGAAGAGTCCAACTTGAACTTGTCTACACAAGGACGGCTACATACGGCTGCCTCTCATGAGAGAGGGTAGCCCTTTTGGCCTATAAAAGGGAGCCTTATTGTACACACAAAAATGTATTGTGGAGTGTTGTGGTGCATTGTGAAGTTGATATAACAGGGTGAGTGTGAGGTTGTGAGAGTGAAGCAAGGTTGGAGCTCTACTAAGGGTATAATCCTTTTGTAATCTTCTTCTTGATTGAAGTACTAAAGCCATTGAGTGGACGCTTTCCCATGGACGTAGCCCACATTCAATGAACCTCGTATATCTTGCACTCTCTCTCTCTCTCTCTCTCTCTCTCTCTCTCTCTCTCTCTCTCTCTCTCTCGTGTAAAAATTATCCCTCTCCATTAAGTAAACCACTCTAATATCTATCTAGCTATGTCCTATTTACTAATAGTCAAGAGGAGCGGGATTGAGACCATGCCCCTGATGGAACACGATCCCCTCTATGTACTTGCCCTGCAAGATCTCTCCGCCTCCATTCAAGATGTCTCCATTGGTCCCTCCAATTTTGTCATCCATCGCACCCAATGTTGATGACTTTCTCGCTCTTATGCCCTCGCCATTGACCATGTCACGGGATAGATCCATTGTGATTGGAGCATCGTCCTCAATCTCCAAACCTGCCTCTCTAAGCTCCACCATGCGATGCTCCAAGGTCAGAATTTCCTGCAGGATTACTCCTCTCAAGATAAGTGGTTCAGGAAGGCGTTGATATTGGCCCCTTTAGGCCTCTTTAGGGAATATATCTAAGACCATACGAGTGAGGTCGCAGGTGGAGCATGTATAGAGAGACAGAGAGAGAGAGAGAGAGAGAGAGAGAGAGAGAGAGAGAGAGAGAGAGAGAGAGAGATGCAAGCAAGTGTATATATGAGCTCCACGAAAGCAAGGACATCCACTCCTAGGCCCACGTGGAAGCACGAGTGGAAGGTTGATAGGGTGACAACTTTGATCTTGCATTTGGGCTTCCCATATAATGCTGGCATCCGATAGGGTGCGAGTACAGAGGGTGAGCTAGTGTTGCACTCTGCTATGGAGCTCACTAGGCACTAGTGCAAAACCAAGGATAAAGGGGTGTGACAGGGTGGGAACAAATTTGGCATACATATTGAGAGCGGATAAATTGTCAATTGTGTGTGTGACCCTCTGCAGCGGCCATTCTTCCTACAAGGTGGGACAGGGCACTGGCTTTGTAAGCACGAGAGCTCAAGATGGTGTAGTAGAGCTCCAAGGCATCATAGCAGCAAGCGGGCCCAGAGGCAAGGGATAGAGGCGAATGGAGGGCATTCGCTCCATTCTCACATCACGATTTTACGTGTGCAAAGGTGGTGACAGGGACATCACTAATCCTTCTCCTTTCAACTTTGCATAGTCCCTCAGAAACTCGTTAGGAAATTAACTGGTTTTGATAAATTTGACCCAACAAAGGGGAGGTTTGTAGTAGTAGCTTGGAGGCTTCTTTGAGTTCCAAGAATTGCACCTTTCCATCATTCAACATATATTGGGTATAATGCTAATGAGTATATGATATCCCTTGGGGCGAATCAAAAAATTATGCTTTTTTGAAAAAACAAATCTCTCCTTTTTAATTAGCTAAAAGGAAAGGCATCACTACGCCTCACCCCTTTGGGTGGGTCAAAAAAGACAAAAGATAATTGAGTCTACTTTTGGTTTTCTCAGGGCGATTTTACCTTTCCTTTTTAAAGCAAATTGAAGGGTCGCTCAGCTTTGCCCTTTCAAGGCCAATATCCATAAAGTTCAAAATTCAGGGACTGTTCATATTGACACTAGAAAAATTTTACCAATTTTCTTCACGCCTAACTTGGAATGTTTCAAAATTGTAGCAGACATACTAGCTAGGTTTTTGCAATTTTAGCCCCTTCAAAATACATTAAACCCCAATTTCTATTGAGTATTGGCCTTGAATTGGCTCAAAGTGGAACGGGTGTGTGTGTGTGTGTGTGAGAGAGAGAGATAGAGAGAGAGAGAGAGAGAGAGAGAGAGAGAGAGAGAGAGAGAGAAAGAGAGAGAGAGGTCTCAAAGAGGCTGCCAAATTTTAAAGGAAAAAAGAGATACACTAAAGAAACTTTCATTTTTTTCAGTTAAAATTTAAAGAATTGATAGTTGGTTTTCTATTCCGGTAGTACAACTCCCATGTGAGCCAAAAGAAAATGTCCTTATGAGTGCACAAGTATCGTTCTTGAATAGGCATGTGTGTGGTGTGTGTGTGTGTGTGTGTGTGAGAGAGAGAGAGAGAGAGAGAGAGAGGGGGTCTCAAAGAAGGTGCCAAATCTATTTTTCTTATCAAAATAATTTTGAAGTTATCAAGAGATACACTAAAGATACTTTTGTTGTTTGTTCCAATCGCACAACTCCCATGTGAGCCAAACGCAAATGTCCTTACAAGCGTACAAGGTTGCCTGACCGCCCTTGAATCCATGATCCAAGTCACGGAGATCAAGTACTTAACCAATAAAGAATTGATGGTATTTATGCTAAAAGTTACAAAATTTTGGTGGTTTTCTCTAACACTAGTCCTATAGTTGGAAAGTAAAGTGTCCTTGAAACACTAAAATGTCTTGCAAACACTTTAAAAGGCATGAATTTTTTGGAAGTAGCATTTATGAAGACTAACAAAAAAGGTAGCCTAGGTTGTCTCACAAGACTTGAAAAAATGTCCCAATTTTTTTACAAGCAAAAAAACTTCCTAATTAGTTTGTAATTAAAGCATTTTTGGGTGACGTTTCTATGCTTTCATGGCTTGGGCTATGGAGCCTTGGAGGGGAAAGGGTTGGCAAAGGGGATCCATCGGATAGGCAAGGCTATCCAATGGTTCAAATTGAACCCACAAACGAGCCACAATAAACTTACCCAAGCTTGCAAAAAATCCTGGCTAGCGCTACAGAGCCGAAAATGGTTCTTTGGTCCGCTTTTTTGTAGAGAAACACAGCCGGATAACGCTGCAAAGAATCGTTCACAGAGTGCCATGGCAAGAAACTTTGAAGCCTTGCTCTTGGCTGCACCTGCGCTAGGGTGTGGGCTGCCCTCCTTGAAATTTTGTGTTGCTGTAGAGGCTCGTGCGAGTTTCTCTATCCGGCCACAAAGTTTGGGCTTGCATGGGCAAAGAGAACCCATCCTCTTGATTGGCAAGAAAAGTGTCATGCAAGCAGAATACTGTCACTCAATGCACACAAACAGTTGTTCAAATGTGTCTTTGAAGGTGACTCCACTGTGTACATGCTATCATGGGAGTTCTTGCGAATGCATCTTCTTCCAATAGCTGATGCAAGGGTGGAAACTCATCAATGCATTGCAGATGTAGATGATGAGTTGACTTTGGCAAAGCTTTTGGCATCACAAAACAGGGATGCTCTTAATGTAAAGTCAAATGTACTATTGAATATGGACATTCTACTTGCATCTAATGTGGTTGAAATGCCTTTTGAGGATGATTATATGATGAATGTGATGGATGCTATGGATGATGCATTGAATTCCGATGTTGTGGATATACATGAGAAATATTTGGCTATGGATGTTTTGGGTGTGTCTCAAATTGCTTCTATTGCAAGCTTGCCTGTTGTTGGAGTGCCTAGTGTGCCCTCTCTAGATACTAAGAGAGGTCAACCTCCTATGAAGAGCATTGTGGGTCGAGGCCGACCAAGGGTAGTACATGCAAAAGAGTGCTTTGGTAGTCATGCGGATGCAACTAATGTCATGCTTGGAATCTATATACGATTCTATAATTTTAGCTCCTTTAAATAACAATAAACCTCGATTTTTTGCAAACATTGGTTTAAATAGCCCCAAAATGGACCAGCAAGAGAGAGAGAGAGAGAGAGAGAGAGAGAGAGAGAGAGAGTCCCGAACAACATGGTAGCCATCCAAAATCAATGACATACTGTTTCAAGAAAAAAAGAATTAATCCTTTTCTTCCCTAGAACTCACAAACTATGAGTGTATGATAAACTAGAAATCAAAAAACTTGCAGAGATAGCCATGGCATCACACATCATCACAATATCACGGCACAATACATAAGCAACAAAAAACATGAGGTTCCCAAAGTATCCCACCAGAGTTCCACCCCAAATGGAAAACCCCTCAAGCCGAAAACTACAATACCAAGCATACAAATAGGTAGGCTGAGAAGGCAACCACCCTCGAAAAGAAACACCCACCAACAAGACACAAAATGGTTGCCACAAAAGGCCACCCCTCTGCCACATAGAAGGCCCTCTCCAAACAGGATCTGAGGTGCCAAAAAAAAGGAACAAAGAGACACCATACCGGAGAGCAAGCCTCACAAGGGAGGAGTCTAAGCACTCCACCATGGGCCGCCAAGGAACTTCCACCAAAAACATCAAGCAAGACTATCAAATCGAGCACCACCCATCCACCAAAGGCTTGGCCTTCTCTAGTCTAGCCCCTTCCTCGACCCTCATTTGTTGCCACAAAGCACCCATGGTCTAGAACGCACTTTAATGCACCTTTAAAAATTCAAGTCCAACGAAGCCTCCCACTTTTCTCATTCTTGTGAAGCTTGTAAGCTGTAAATCTTTTCAACCTTCAACTTTAAACCTTTGAAGTGCAAAAAGAAGACGATTGACTCTACGTTTTCTTTTCTAATTATTAAAGAAAATTGAAGGGTGCCAAACTTGGAATGCTTCAAAATTGTACCAGACATACTTGGTAGGTTTCTGCAATTTTAGCATCTTAGAAATACACTTAACCCCATTTATTATTGAGTATTGGTCTCGAATAGTCCCAAAGTGGAAGGACGTGTGTGTGTGTGCAAGAGAGAGAGAGAGAGAGAGAGAGAGAGAGAGGGGGGGGATCCCAAAGAAGGTACCAAATTTTTTTTGTAATCAAAATAATTTTAAAGTAAATAAGAGACACAATAAAGAAACTTTCGTTTTTTAAGTCAAAATTGATGAATCGATGTTTTTTTAAAATTCCAATTGCACAATGTTTGTGTGAGCCAAAAGAAAATGTCCTTATGAGCGCACATGGTTTTTGACTACACTCGAATCCATGACCTGAGTCACAGATACTTAACCAACCAATAATTGATGGTATTTATGCTAAAAGTTTAAAAAATTTGGTGGTTTTCTTCAAGGTAAGCTTGGAATCTATCTACAATTGTAAGATTTTAACTGGTTAAAAATACAATAAACCTCGATGTTTTGCAAATCTTGATTTTGAATAGCCCCAAAATGCAACACACAAAAACACAAACACACACACAGTCCCCAACAACGTGGCAACCATCCCAAAACAAATACATATTGTTTCAAGAAAAAGAGACCCAAAACAATTACATATTGTTTCAAGAAAAAGGGAATCAATGATTTTTTTTATAGAACTCACAAATTGTGAGTGGATAATAAATTAGAAATCAAAACATTTACAGAGATAGCAATGCCTGCACCAAGCCATGGCATCAGACATCATCACAATATCAGGAACAATACAAAAGGAACATAAAATTTGAGGTTCCCACAATATCCCACTAGAGTGCCACCTCAAATGGAAAATCCCCTCAAGCCAAAAACCAGAATACCAAGCATACAAATAGGCAGGCTCACAAGTCAACCACCCTCAAATAGAAACTCCCACCAACAAGACAGGAAATTGTTTTCACAAAAGGCCATCCTGTGCCACATAGGAGTGCCAAAACAAGAAACAAAGGAACATCGTACCAGAGAGCCAGTCTCACAAGGGAGGAGTCCGAGCACTCCACTACGGGCTCCCAAGGAGCCTCCACCAAAAAGGTCGAGCACAACTGTCAAATTGAGCACCACCCGGCCACCAAAGACTTGGCCTTCACCAGACTAAGATACCAAATGGGAGCCATGCCCCTTCCTCGGCCCCCATTTGCCACCACAAAGCGCCCGTGGACTGGCACGCACAAAGGAACTCCACAAGCTGGAGTTGGAAACAGATTTTATGGCCTCCTTTTCCTCCCCTTGGGGAGGTGATGTAGGACCTCTCCCGTTCTAAAAATGAAGGGTGTAATGCGAGCGCAACCTCCACAAGGAGGGCAGCCAGGAGTCCCCCCTCCCGAGGCGAACCTCTACCCCCCAAGGGAAAACCTCGGCCCATGTTGTCCTTTGTTGTGCCACCCACTCGCCACCTGCCGCAACCGGCTCCTGCGAGCCTCCTTGCTCAGAGCCCTTTGCAAGGAAGGCTAATTAGACGCCAAAGGGCCGCAAGGAACAACCAAACCCTTAAACAAGCTAAAAAAAAGGGGGAATCAATCTTACCATAATAAAGTTTTCATCTATTTAAACCTTTTTCCCAATCAAACTTTTTAATAAAAGAAAGCACAAATCAAACTCTTTCAATTTCACGTTAAAGTTTGAAGAATTGTCAATATTTACAGTAAAATTTGTAAAGGATTTTCTTCAAGGCAACCTTGGAATGTAGCTCAATTTAATGATTTCACTTGGTTAAAAATACACTAAACCCCGTTTTCTTTTGCAAACATAGGTCTCTAATAGACCCAAAATGGAAGGACATTAAAGGCATTGAAAAATCAAGGGGTTGCGTGTGTGTGTGTGTGTGTGTGTGTGTGAGAGAGAGAGAGAGAGAGAGAGAGAGAGAGGGGGAGAGAAGAAAAGAGGAGGGGGGGGGGGAAGAGGGAGAGAGAGAAGTTTTAATACCATAGAACACATCAAGAGACCTCAAATCTATAGCTTGACAAGTTTTTAATTTAAGAGCTTGTTTTTAAGAGGGAATTGTGATAAGGTATTTTGCAAGAGAAATTGGCGCGATGAGCGATGATGAGAGATAGTAGGTATTAGGTTTTGATCTAGTTCGCAAGAGTGTAAACAAAATCAAAGTTGTTTGTTGTGCATGGTGAAGAGGTCCCGTTGTGAGATGGGTGCTTCTGAGAGCATCATTGTCATGTTTTTTGGGTTGTGCCATCAGGACCTATCTTTCTTGTTGCGACCCCCATGCTTATCACATCCCTGAGTATCACCTTGGGATCTACTTCTTTGGTTTCGATAAGATCTCTTGTTCTGCAGCCCCCCTCTGATCGATATCACATGCATGGAATAATTGGTGCACTTTTGCTATCTTAAGCGTGTTTTATAAAAAAAAAATTCAGTGCTACTAGATTATATTTGACGGTACTCATATTCTACACTCTGAATCCTTATATTCAATGCTTCTTATCTTCGGAAGTTTGTGTGTATCCCCTCGCCTACAAACTGTTCCCTTGGCGCTTACTAGCCCCCTCCCAATTCTTGTTGCTACTAGACGCTGTTAGGAGTATTTTGAAAGAAGTGATTGCACATATGTACATACACATGCATGGTGCATCAAATAAAGAATTGCTCATTTTCCAGAGCCAGGTGGTTACGTGGGGCTCACATGTATATAGGTAGGACAGCATGTACATAGTGCATCGATTTTCATCGTCACCAGTATCAGTATGTTTTCTCTATAATAATGAGGAGTTGGTAGTGCGTATATCTTCTCAAGGAAGCTATCCGCGGGCCGGTGACATGAGGTAAGCAGGTACGTCAGATGTCATTTAGTGGCGTCAGGAGGTCGAATGGGGTCAATATTTGCACGTGGGTAAGTACAGACACGTGGGTGTTTTCTTGTGATAATTATACAAAGAGGTCATCATGAGGACTATATTTGGGGGCCACTGCACATGGTTGTGGGATGCATTATTGGAAAAAGTTGAGTGCCAGGTGTGCGGATGGATGGAACAGGGTGACAACTATGCACTGCGAGGCCACTTTTTGGCTTGTTCGGGGTCCGATTGAGATCAATTAAAAGGCCAAAGGTGCCCAACTAATAAAGCTAAGTGTGGGAACTGAAAAACCTGAGAGAAGACTAGAAAAAACGTGGAGAGAAGAGAAAGAACAGCGGCAAGTGAGTTTTTGTTGTTTTTGTAGCTTGTTTTGGCCATAAATTGCTCATCCGAGGTCGGATATGAGCACTTTGACATTGTAAACTGGGGTTTGGGCCGTTCCAAACGCGATGGCGCTGTCTATTTTGCCAAATTTCTCACTATTTTTTTGTTGTTTTGGATGTGTAAGTTTCTCCTATGATCGAAGCTTCTGCTCCAATTTGTGATTGTATCTAGCATATTTCATCCATATTGTGTGAGCTATTTGTCCCATTGGTGTTGGCCCAAGCTCAATTGTATCTAAACATCAGAAATTATCCTCTTTTGAGCTGAGTTTTCTGGGTGTGTGTGTGTGTCTCTCTCTGTGTGGAGTGGGAAAATGGATAGTCTCTCTCCTCTCACTTCATCGGTGTATTCCCTGTCTCGGCCAGGTGGGTTGTGTAAGCCGAGTGGTGCCCCATAGTGTGTGTGTGTGTGTGTGTGTATCATCCCAAGAGTGTGTGTCGGGTCATTATAGAGGCATTGTGTGTGTTTCCATCCCGCTCACATTCTTTTGGGGCCCCCATTGAGGATCTTCTTCGAGTACCTTCAGCTTCGGGATTACAGGTTGCAGATTGCAGATTGCCGATTACAGGTTACAGGTTACAGGGAAAGGTACATCTACAGGTGATTCACACAGGTACATGTAGCTGGAGTAGAGTGATATATTGACAATGGAGTCACTTGCAGTTGCTATGGGTATGTTGGTGCCTGTTTGAGCACATTGTCTTGTATTGTACGTTACTTATGGATACTACCATTGTACGCCTTTGTGGAGCCATACTTGGTTTTTTTTTTTGGCAGTCCCAGCCATTTCTGAGACTTGGTCAAGAAGATAGTCATTTTTGAGATTTGACTATACGAGATTTGCATAAGCTTTCGTGAGAGGGTCGATAGCGTGAGGTTTTATTGAGCTCGGGGATTCTCAAATGTGAGATCCTTTCAGTGATGCAGGTGACTGGAGCACCCTTTTCATGACCTTGCCATAGGCTATATACTAGTGATTCCTACTTGATGCTCGGGTTCTCTTGTTGGCACGTTATGCATTCATATATAGTCTATATTTTGGGTTCTTACTGCTCTACTTATGGGAAAACTCTGTCAAAAATTTTCCAAGTTGTGATGGCTAGTTTTTTGGTCTTTTGAGCCATTTATACTGTCATGCTGCTGAAATTCTGGCAAAATCAAAGGATAAATCAAGTGTGCCTTCTTGGGAGATGCATGGTTGGCTTTGTTGGATTATCAAAATGGACCTCGATTCACTGCTTTTCATTTAACACAAAGAATCCAGATAAATGTTCATGTGTCCAGGAAGATTTTGTTCCAGCAGCACAAGTCTTTATGTTTGGGCCAAGAAGATTAAGAGAGATACTGGAATGCCCTTTGCTTGTTGTAATTCCGATGATTAACTATGAAAACTCATTTGATGTGCATGTGTTTGTCCTTATCTAAGGACAACCTCCATTGAAGTTTCTAGGGATTGAGTCAGTCAAAACTTTTGGGTTCTTGTATGTGCGTTAGAAGGGGTTCTCAAAGAATCATAAATTGGGTAGCCATGGATTTCTCTTATCCGGAGTTTCATGGAAGAAGTGATGAAGATGTGGAAGACGTTTTTGGAAAAGATGGAGGTTGTCTGCATTAGCAATTAGATACATGATCCGGCGCAGATGTTACGTCTTCTCCAAAAAATTTTGAAGAGTGATGCACGAGTTTGGTCCAAAGCATTTGAAGAGGAGTTGCGTGCACAAATCCATATGTAAGATTGAGTTGGGACAATGTAAGGCATGGATTGGAAGTTGAGTTTGTGAAAACAGAAGATCCTGACAAATTGTGACAAGAAGTACAGGGTTTGGTACAAAGGGAAGGTGAGCCAGTAGATGCATACATACGTAGGTTTTCAATGGCATGGGAGCGGATGTGCAAGGCCTTAGCACCACAGGTATCCCCACTTGACATGATGAAGAAGGACAGGTTCTTGGATGGTCTTTGGGAGAATATACGTTGGAGAGAGGAGCTAAAGAAGCCTAGGACATATGAAGATGCACTAGAGGTAGCAAGGAGCAAAGAGTGGAAGCTGAGAAGAATGAGTCAGCTAGGAGTAGTGTCTTTGCCCATGAGGTCTGAATTTCAGCCTATGGATTCTTTGCAAGGTCGCATGCCAAGGGTTCATCATGAACCAGTGGTTTCTGTTACTCCTCAGGTTATGCCAGCAGTAGTCACTACAACAGTGCAAGATGATGGGCGAAGGCAAAACATGAGGCAAGTAGTAGATTTAATAAAGAATCTCAGCCTAAACATGCTAGGTCAAGTGGGAAATAATCGAGGTTGAGGAAGGTTTGCAAATCCGCCACGAGGTGAAGAAAGACCTAGGAATGGTGTTGGACAAAGTAATGGTAGGTTCTAGAGGCAGACACCCACATGCTATAATTGTGGAGGGTTGGGACACATCAGCCCACAATGTGATAAGCCACCAAGGATGGGTGAGACATGTATCCATTGCCAAGACAGGTGCTAACTAGGTCCAATGATTATTGCATTGAAATAAAGGGAGAAGAAGGAACCAATGGATTAACCCAGGAGGAAAAGCGAAAGACGAAAGTGATAAGTGTAGTCACCTTGGAGAAGGCTAGAGGATACATTATTAATGACTATTGGGAAGAGGACCATAGAGGACAAGGAAGGAAGAAGGTCCTGAGGTCCTAGTAAGAAGAAGGGAAAGAGCCATGAAGGCGAGGATGTCAAGGCCAAGAGGAAAAGGAGGGCTCGTTGCAAGTTTCATGTTTTAGATTTTCCACTAGGGGATGGGCCATTAAGCTATGACTTGAAAGAGGATCTGACAAGCAGGAAGGCAGATGTTACTTTTGGGCAACTGATAGAGATGGTGCCTAAGCGAAAGTGACAGTGGAAGAGGATGGTTAACCCAATGGAGAAAGAGCCAGAGAGAGGTTCAATAAAGGTGTTGGCAATGGATGAGCTACCAGACATTTGCCCAATAGTAGATGTGTGGCACAAAAGAAAAAATCCGGGACAAGGTTATGTGGATGGTGGAGCCCAAATAGGTGTCATAACACACTCATGTGTTGAGAAGATGGGTCTTATAATGACTGGGGTGTCAGGCTTTCGGATCAGATTGGCAAACCATCAGAAAGCAAAATGTTTGGGTGTTGTAAAGAGCTTAGAAGTGGAGGCGTATGATGCAAAGCCAGTGGTTGATTTTCATGTGATGCCAGCGCGGTTGGGAGCATATCCTATCATATGGAAGACCATGGTTATGTGCAATGGGAGCTATTCAAGATTGGAGACGTGGTACGATTAGCCTCTATGGAAAGACAGGTGCCAAGAATCTATATAATATGGACACAAGGAAAGTATTGGAAGAGCTTTATGAAGATGAGGATGAGTATAGTGATGAAGACTGTTCCATAGTGAGTGATGAGGACAGTGATAGTACTACCAGCAGTGATGAGGATGTTGATGTTGCATTTCTTTTGATGGACAGAGAAATCCATGAGTTTGGTTTAGTCGCATTTGCAAATGAGGTTGAAGATGAAAGTGAAGGGCCTTATGATGTGATTGAAGGGCTGATGCAAACCAAGGTTGAATTGTCAAAAAAGCAGGAATTGATGACACAAATGATCAGTGGAGACCTCTCACCAATGAGAAGGAGATAAATTTCCACATGCTGCTAAGCCAGTGCGACAAAGGCTAAGAAGGATGGGTCAAGACCAAATGGAAGCCTTGCGGGAAGAGGTGGACAAGTTATTGAAGGCAGGGTTCACCTAGTGGAAATCACAGAATGGGTGAGTCCAGTAGTAGTCAGTCCAAAGAAGGATGGGAAGTGGAGGATTTGTGTAGATTTTAAGCCCTTAAATGCAGACACTAAGAAGAACCCATACCCTCTTCTATTCATCGTTCAAATCTTGGATTCAGTGGTGGCAGGTTATGAGAGGTACAATGTGTGTGATGGTTTTTCAGGTAGAGAAGTGTTTCAAGAGGTGAAAAAGGTGTTAGGGGGGTTGTCAGCCATGCAGGCTCCTGATTGGGAGCAAGTGTTTTATGTAAATCCATCAGTAGGGGATGATGCCATTGGAGCCATGCTATTGCAAAAGGGGAAGGGTAGACATTATATGAGGCCAGTGTATTGTGCAAGCTGAGTGAAGTTGGTAGCAGAAAGAAAATTCTTGGAAGTAGAGCTAGTGATGGCTAGTGCAATACTTGCTTGTTGACGATCTCATCATTACTTGCTACCACGACCTTTTGTTTTCTTGACGAGTTACACCTTTTTGCCACAGTTAATTAATGGCACTAGCATGTCAAATGTGGTCAAGAAATGGGTAATTGAGCTGCAAGAGTTTGAGTTCTCCTTTTTAGTGGAAGACAGTACAAGAGCTACCCTAGTTGATTTGTTGACTTACAAGGAGAATCCCCTCCTTGTTAAGGAAGAGGTGGTGAGAAAGGTAGTTGAAGAAGTTCCACAGATCAGCAATGCACATTTTTTGTTCTTTGATGGCTCATACAGAAAGAGACATGATGCGGCTTCAGGGGGTAAAGTACTTTATGATCCGGAGGGGAAGCTAGTATGTAAGAGAGGGTTGAAATTGGATGCGCATAGTAACAATGAGGCTGAATATGCAACTTTGGAAGCTGGATTACACATTTGTTTGAAGCATGGGATTAGAAGGTTGAGCATAAAAGGTGATGCCTTGTTAATTGTGAAGCAAGTGCTGGGTGTGTGGAAGAGCAAGAACACCTCATTGAAGGAAATGTGTTTCAGAATTAAAGGCCTGTTAAAAAAGTTTGAAGCATGGAGCATCAGACACATTGAATGTGCTCTAAATGGAGAGGCACATGAAGTAGATCAAAGCATGATTGGGGAGCTATTTGTGTTGAGGACCAATTTACCTCTTTATCATGGCCGAGAAAGTTTGGCTCAAGAAGAGGAGTTTTTGCTAACAGGAATCATTCTGAAGGACATTCATAAATCTAAGAAGTATGGTTCTATGCGTAGAGCATACAGGCACAAATTGATTGGTGATGTCTTGTACATGAAAGGGGCTGATCTCGCGTTGAGACGTGTACCTTGGCGGGAGGTGCTTTATAGAGTGTTGGAAGAGAATCATGAAGGCGCATGTGGCGGCCACTTTGCTCTAAAGATCACCTTGCATAAGATCTTGCAAGAAGGGTATGTATGGCCTAGTTTGCACAAGGATGTTCACCATTTCCATGTAGGTCTTTCAATAGGTGTCAAGCATTTGGGAAGAGAGTGTTGAAGCCAAAGTTACAAAAAACCATTATGGCGTTTGATGTGTTTGAAAAGTGGGGGATTGATGCAATAGGCCCATTACCTGTCACAAGCAGGGGCAAAGGCTATATTTTGACTGCAGTGGACTATCTCTCTAGATGGACAGAGGCTACAATAGTAAAACAAATCACTACAAAGGATGTGGAAAAATTTGTGTATGGTGACATATGTTGCAAGTTTGGGGTGCCATTGGAGCTACTTTAAAATAAGGGGTTAGGATTTAGAGCTAAACTACTGATAGCCGTTTTTCGGCTCTCCATAATTGCCATACTAAGTTACTCCACCCTACCAAATTCACCCAAATGCTATGGCTATCCCTACCATTTCACTGTACATAGGCGTGTGTGAGTTAGGGGGCTTTTCCCATATCTTCTTAAAAACCCTCAGCTAGCTAGTCACTGGGCTAGGTGAGCCAAAAAACAAAAAAAAAAAAGTATATTATGGGCTCTTTGTGTGTAAATATTTCATTGTATATATGGCCTAAATATAGGGATTTTTTATAATTATTTTGGTATTTTATTTAAATATTTCTACTTAGGTGTGCGTTTTATTAAACCTATGTACACCTTCTTTCATCCTCTTACACCATAATTATATTTTTTGCCAATATGTACATACTCTAACCTCATATTTTTCCTTTATACAAATCACTCCCACATTTTCACCCTCACCCTCGTGAAAACAAAAAATTGATTTCTACTCATTGGTTACTTTTATTATATTATTTACTTGCATACCTTTTTCTCTTTCACCCAAAATAATTCAAGGAGGGACCATATCATATGATTCCAATATCTTTCCATATCCATAACTCCTCCATATTTTTATTATTATTTTTACTCATTATTCTAACACCATGTGCTCATTGAGCTAAAGTCCATGAATAGTCCATACACTAGTCCCACCATGTATATATTTCTTATTTCACCAATAATCCTCCTTCATGCATGGGTCAAAGGCAACTTGAATGCTTTGTATTATAATATGACAAAGGAGGGGCTCACTCTTGGATGCATTGTACAAATTCAACAAAGGAGGGGGCCACTAAAAGACTTTTGTAGGCATAAAAAAAAGGCTTTTTGGTGAGAATTTTGGCACCTATCTCCACTCCGAATTTGGAGCGGTGGTCAAAAGAGAAAATGTAGCCCACGCTCTGAATAATCACCTCAAATTTTTTCATGATTTTTGGAGCTACCAGCGGTGAGCTATGATTTTTTGAGTGGACCCCAGTCTGCCCACTTTTCTCACAAGAAACCCTTAGTCTTCTCTCACCCTTCCACACACCTACTCACTCTTACACATCCCTCCCTCTCCTTCCCTCACTCAAACCTGCAATTTCCATGGCTTCTCCCACCCTCTTCACCATTACCCTTCTCTCTCATCCCTATAGTTCTTTTATGAACCTCTACATACATACACCCTCTCCATGTCTCTCTCTATTGCTTCTATGTTACAATTTCATTTACCTCTCCTAAAAATATCTAAAATTCAGCATCTTAACCATGATAACTTCTGCAAATTGAGGATTTTTCATCAACAAATCCTCTTTTCATCCTGGTGATCAACCGTGGCGGCGGCGTAAAGAAGCGAAGAAGAAGAAGAAGACCAGCGGTCATTTTTTCCACAATCTACACAAGGGTGAGTTCAAGCTTCTTCAAAGCTTCACCATCTCAATGATTCTCTTTTAATTCACCCCTCTTCCTTCATCAAATCAACTCACTCTACCCATTGTAAATGTAACATTAACTTTCTAGTGATTACTAACGACTAACATACTAACACAAAATAGCATTGACCTAACCATAAAAGACACCTCACCTCAAGACATGTACAAAGTAACTCTCTCTCTCTCTCTCTCTCTCTCTCTCTCTCTCTCTCTCCTTACTTACTTTCACCTTATCTACCATCAATAATGCTCTCTTTTGAGCCCACACCCATGACTCAAGCAGACAAAGAAGGCCCGCAATGTTTTGATATTCAAAAAAATCATAATCCTGATTTGTTAGCTTGTAAATTAGGATTTCCAATAATCTTTATGAGGGGTCTCCAACCTATAAATAGAACCCTCTCCTTCTTGTAAAACAACCTCCAATATCTCACATAGCACCCCAACACTCTATGCGTGAGGAGAGACTTAGGTGTAGCAACCACTTGTGAGCTTCACTCTTGGTGTGAGAGAAACCTTCAAGCTACACATTGTAAGTGAGAGAGCGTGAGTTCCACAAATCTCAAAACCACTATTGTATATGCTCCTTCATCATCAATAAATTGAGGTTTGGTGCATCAAAGACGTGATTCGACGTTCAAATCTTCATCCTTCCATTTGTGCAATACGGTTCGGTGAATTCAAGGTGACTTGTGTATTTTGAGTTTTTATCGGTTGATCTTGATTTTAGAAAGTGTTTTAGTGTGCTTTTCATTGCCCTTTTTTTGTCCATTGTAAGAGGGTATTGTGGTGAGAGGTCTTCCACACCCTAAGACAGTGTGTGTGTTTTGGCAATGTTTAGCAATCACTAAGCATTGAGTGAGTTTTGTACAAGTTCTATGATAGCATCATAACGAACCATCTCCATTTGCAAGTCACAAATAAGGTATCACGCAAGATCATTTCCTCTCTCTCTTCCCTTTGCTCTAGCTCTCTCTGGTCCATTTAATGTGTGTCTCGGTGTGAGGTTGCTTGTGTGTGTTGTGTGGTGCATCTTCTTGGTTGTGCCAAAATATCTCTTGCGTCCTAGTTCGCATACCATAACTAGGTGGTGCCCCTATCTTGTTTGGGTTTGGCTGTGGGTTTGTTGTTGTGTTGTGCTTGTGGTTGCCCCAGCCCCAATTGAGCAGCACGGGAGCCTTGAGGGCTGTTTAGAGGTCGCCTCTCTTGTTGCCCGCCCCGGACCGCTTCAATTTTGGTGCCCCCACGGAGGAACGGCTTGTGTATTTTTGTGTAGAATCAACCTTTAGCATAGTCAAGTAGTTTGCATGAATCACGAAAATTTGTATGATGCCTTCATTCCCATTGCAAGGCAAAAGGTACACATAATTGTTAGTACTAAGTTGCAATTTCAACGTGTCATTCGTAGAATTTTAGGTCCTCTTAGGTTGGCCGAGATAAACGCTTCAGTAAATCCTTTTATTTTGCCTCTCATTAGGTACGACCTTAGTTTGGACGTCTATATTTTTGTTTTGTTTTAAGCATTAGGTCATGCATAGACCATGGATAATGGCCCAGGAATAGAGGTTTTCCCCTTCCATTTCACTCCACACATTAGAATAAACATTGCAATTAGTAGGAAAATCCATTTTCAACAACGTATGGTGTTCATGTTTGGTGCCCAAAGAGTAGGAGAAATTCTCGCATCACCAAACCGTGTCATCCTACCTCTTATTGATTATCATAGGTCGTTTGATGTGAATATCTTTATTTTGTTGTAGAATAGATTGCAAGCTAGAAAACATTATTGTGTAAATCTTTTTAAGAAAGAAAAACAAAAACGGGTGTCACTTTGAAATCAATTCAAGGGAGAGCCAACGCCAAATGTCTGGATATCCTCTTTTCTTTGGAGAGCCTGGAGAGGATGCAGAATTATTTTTAGCAAGTTTCAAGATGTCTTGCCGTATCAAGAGGATAGTAACCGATCAAGAACGTGTAGAAATGTTTGAGGTGGTCCTTAGAAAAGATGCTAGTACTTGGTTTGACTCTTTGCCTGAGGAAGTTAAGGGGAATTACACAGAAGTTTTGAATCGTTTTAAGAGATACTTCTTTGATCCCCAAAACACTCAAAAACTATGGCAAGACATTGTTTCTCATAAGCAAAAAGACTTAGATGACTACTACTTGTACAAGCAAGAGTTTCTACGTCTTTGGGCTCTATGGATACGAAATGTTGCTAACCCTGGTGATGGTGCAGAATTTTTAAAGAAGGAGAGATTCATAGCCGGAATCTTTCCTGACCTTAAGGTAAAAGTTGAGGCGGGTGCACCTGCTACTTTTGATGCAGCTGAAACTAGGGCTGCTGAGAAGTATAGGAAACTCAAGTGCTTAAGGGGAGAGGTTCCAATAGAAGGTCTTAGACCCAAAGGTAAGTCACAAGCATCAACATCGAGGGAGCTTCCTGAGGTAACGGCGGAAGTAATTGAGAAGTTAAACGAATCTTTAAGCAGCCTGTCAATTCACCTTGCACAAGCTGTAGGTCCAAAGGGACAAGCAAAGAAGTCTGAAGAGCGAGATCCACGACCTAGGAGAGTCTTGCAATGTTGGAATTGCGGAGAGTCTGGACATGGGATGTATAATTTTCCTTGGCCCCGTGGGGAGCCAGGGAGACCTAACTTGAATTACCCAGTGATGAATGCAGGTGAAGGAACTGGTCAACAACCAAGGCTTCTACAAAGGCCAAATGGACCAAGACCACCTCCACAAGGGGTAGAAGGAGTTCCACCTTTGCCAGATCCAAATGTGCATGTGGTAGAGGTGACAAATTCAAATGAGTTTGACATGGAAGCAAATGGCATTAAGCGTGGCCGAGGAAAAGGTAAAGAGAAAGAGGGTGTCCCATCACAGAGTGACCATGGACAAGGCAAGAAGGCAAAGGAGACCAAGGAAGCTAAGAGGACTCGACGTCGTATCAATCTCCAAGACTTCCCTCTTGGACATGGTATGGCTCCATACAACCTGTTGGAAGACATGCGAGGTAAGGGTCCTGATATCTCATGGCCTCAGTTTCTTGCATTATGACCACAAGTTAGGAGGGATTTAACAAAGGCAGTTAGCACTAGGAGAAAGGTAAAAGAGAGTTTTCCTGTTGTAAAAATTGCACATGCTGAAATGAACGAGGATATTACACCTGTGCTAGATTGTTACATAAAAGGGAGATTGGTTAGGAAAGGTCTAGTGGATGGGGGTGCACAAATTTGCATCATGACAGAAGGGCTCATGCAAAGACTAGGCATGCACATCCATGAGACACCTGAAATCAAAGTGAAAATGGCAAACAATAGCAAGGCTAGGTGCGTAGGCATTTGTAAAAATGTTTTTGTGGAGGCCTTTGGCATTAAGAAGGCAGTGGATTTCTATGTCATGTCTACCAAGGGAAATGGTTACCCATTTATCCTAGGAAGACCATGGCTAATGAAAATGCGAGCTTTGCAGGATTGGGAGAGTGGGAAATTAATTTGCAGGAATGACAATCATAAGAAGGTTGTCTTTGACATGAAGGAGCAACGCCAAGAGGAGCTCCATGAAGAATCATCTCAAAGTGAGACGGAAGAAGGTTGGACCGATAGCACTTCAGAAGAAGAAAGTAGCGGCAGCATTACTGAAGAGGAGTCTTCCATCGAAGTCATGGGGGTAAGGTTTAAGCCGAGCAACCAAGAGACCTCTTGTCAAGGCTTGGAGGAGGTAGGTCCTCAAGAGAACAAAGGTGTTCAAGATGAAGGGATGCTGGAAGGTATGCTATCAACAACACTTACAAAGGATGAAAGAGAGGAGTTCAAATGTGTGCTAAGGAAGTTTCCTAGGCTTTTTGCTAAAGACTACACCGATGTGCGTGGAGTAGATGCTGTTCAACACAAAATTGAGTTGAAGCCAGAGGCCACACCTAAGGCTCAGAAGCTATGAAGGCTAGGAGTCATCAAGGAGCAGGCTTTACTTAAGGAGGTAAGAAAGCTTCTAGCAGCAGGTTTCATTTATCCAGTGGAGAATTTAGAGTGGGTCTCTCCCGTTGTTGTCACTCCTAAGAAAAACGGAAAGTGGAGGGTGTGTGTGGATTACCGTCCACTCAATGAGGCAACAAAAAGAGATCACTTTCCCCTCCCATTTCAGGATGAGATACTAAATGAGGTAGCTGGTCATGAGAAGTACACTGTGTGTGATGGCTACTCAGGTTACTTTCAAATAGGGATTGCATTGGAGGATCAATTGAAAACAACCTTTAGCACTCCTTGGGGTTGTTATGCTTTTAGAGTCATGCCATTTGGTCTGACAAATGCTCCTGCAACATTCCAACGTTTCATGAACATGGTGTTTCAAGCATTCTTTGGAAAGTCAATTAGGGTGTTCATTGATGATTTTTGTATTTATAGCTCAAAATCATTGCATCTACAAAGGGTAGAAGAAGGTTTAAAGAAGCTCTACGACATGGGAGGTCAACTCAACCCCGACAAGTGCCACATAGGTGAGGATGAAGTGATCTTGCTCGGTCACAAGGTTTCCTATAAAGGCATTGAGGTGGATCCTTCAAAGGCAAAGGCTCTTATTGAGCTCCCATCACCGAAGAGTCTTAAGGAGGTCATCTCTTTCATTCAGAAGGTGAAGTATATGTCACGCTTCATTCACTTAGCCTCGGAGTTGCTTCATCCTTTGCAAAAGTTGACACAACAAGTAGACTTTGCATGGTCTGATGAGCTTGAAGAGTATTTTTGTAACATTAAAGTCATTTTGTCAGAGCTACCAACACTCATGCCTCCTTGTTGGGAGTACACATTCTTTGTTAGCTCTAGTGTTGGGAGGGAAACAATTGGTGCTGTGTTGCTACAACAAGATCCCCACAGTACAAGGATGCGACCCATCTACTTTGCTAGTAGGGTCATGAATGCTTTGGAGAGAGACTACACAGAAGCAGAACTCATGATGCTTTCTCTCATGTTTGTGGTGAGAAAGTTTAGATCCTACCTACTACCAAAACCTTTTGTAATTCTCACTGCAGAAAATTTGTTTCCTTGGGTGTCATCTCAAATGAATCTTAGTACTAGGATCTCAAAGTGGATTATGGAGTTGCAAGAGTTTCAATACTCTTTCAAGGTAGAAGATAGTGTGCGTGCACAATTGGTAGGGATTCTCACTTATAGGGTACATGAGAAAGAAATTAAGGTGCCTCAAGTAAAGACCCTACCATTGCCACCACCAAAAAGTATTCCTAATGCTTTTACCTTGTTCTTTGATGGAGCTTTTCGTCGAGCCACAGGAAAAGCAGGGGGAGGGCTAGTGTTGCTCAACCCAAGTGGAGAGGTGGTCATGAAAGAGAAGGTCAATCTACCAGGTTCAACTAGCAACAATGAAGCAGAATACGACACACTACTTCATGGTTTGAAGATGTGCATTGGCCAAGGGATAAAACGTCTCATGGTAAAGGGAGATGCACTTCTCATTGTTAAACAGATTTTAGGCATTTGGGCATGCAAGAATGAAAGCTTAAGGACAAAAGTTCATGCCATTCGTAAGATGTTTAATCAGTTTGAAGAAGTGCAACTATATCATATTCCTAGGAAACAGAATGAAGATGCCGATTTACTTGCACAGCAAGTAGTTACATGTGTTGAGAAAGAAGTGCAGGTCATCATCGTGGCAGCAACTGTCAAGCAACCGAGATACCAGGGATTGGAGTCATTGACTCCCATTATTAGCTACATTTTGGAGGGCGAGTTTCCACAAGACTTCACGAAGGCTCAGAAGAGGAGACTCATGAAGAAGGCAAGCGCATATCTCTTCCTAGAAGGCTCCCTCTATCAAAGAGGGAGGGATCAAGTATGCAGAAGAGTACCAACTATTGAGGAAATTCCAGCCATTCTAAAAGGTTTGCATGAAGAAGCATGTGGTGGTCATTTTGCCCAAGAATTAACTGTGAAGAAGATTTTGCTTGCGGGGTATGTTTGGCCAAGTCTGCATGTGGATGTCCAACATTGGTGTAAAAGTTGTCACAATTGTCAGGTAAATGGGAATAGAAGATTGGTTTATGGTCCAAGGCAAATTGTGCTTGCAAATGGACCCTTTGAAAAGTGGGGCATTGATGCTATGGGTCCTCTGCCTAGGACAAAAAATGGTAAACTCTACATTCTAGTGGCTGTAGACTATATGACAAGGTGGGTGGAAGCACAAAGTGTGGCAAAGGTAAATGAGAGGACAGTGAGCAAATTCGTCTACACTCACATTTGTTGTAGATTTGGCACACCTTTGGAGATTGTTTCTGATAATGGTCCAGGGTTTAGAAAGGGATTGCTCACAGAAGTCTGTGAAGAACTTCACATTCTACATCGTCATAGTACACCCTACTATCCCCAATCAAATGGTTTGGTAGAAAAAGCTAATGGTGTCATTGCAGGCATCATTAGAAAGATGGTGAAAAACAAGACAAAGTTGTGGGATGACTTCTTGGATGGTGCCTTGTGGGCGTATCGAACCACATATAGGGAAGCCACGGAGTTCACACCATTTCACTTGGTCTATGGTGAAGAGGCTTTACAGCCAATTGAGCTAAACATTCCAACAATGCGACTTCATGGAAAATCAGCACAAGATGATCAAGAAGCATGGATGGATCGACTTCTTACCTTAGCTGAGCTTGAGTGGAAAAGAGAAGTAGCATTCGAGTGCTATAAGAGGAAAGCCACACAGACAAAGGAGAATCTTGACAAGAAACTGAAGGACAAATGCATCAATGAAGGAGATCTTGTGCTAAGGTATGACAATCGACTCGATAATCGTTTTGATGCCAAATTTGAAACAAGATGGCAAGGGCCATACATAGTCAAGAAGGCTTTCAATTCAAGTTACTATCAGCTTATGGACTTGAATGGTAAAGAGCACTCCAGGAAAGTAAACGGGTATCGCTTGAAGCCCTATTTGAGTCGCCTTCTACCAAAGGATCTACCAAAGATCTGTCAAAAGGCCACTGTCTCATGTAAGTATTGTTACATGAAGCATGATTGTAACACAAACCAAAATTCCAAGGGGCCAAACAATGAAGATCTTGTCAAGGACTCTGAAGCACTCTCTTTGGAAAAGATTCTTTATGATGGTACATGAATATACCATCATCCAGGGGGAGGGCTAATGATAGCCGTTTTTCGGCTCTCCATAATTGCCATACTAAGTTACTCCACCCTACCAAATTCACCCAAACGCTATGGCTATCCCTACCATTTCACTGTACATAGGCGTGTGTGAGTTAGGGGGCTTTTCCCATATCTTCTTAAAAACCCTTAGCTAGCTAGTCACTGGGCTAGGTGAGCCAAAAAACAAAAAAAAAAGAGTATATTATGGGCTCTTTGTGTGTAAATATTTCATTGTATATATGGCCTAAATATAGGGATTTTTTATAATTATTTTGGTATTTTATTTAAATATTTCTACTTAGGTGTGTGTTTTATTAAACCTATGTACACCTTCTTTCATCCTCTTACACCATAATTATATTTTTTGCCAATATGTACATACTCTAACCTCATATTTTTCCTTTATACAAATCACTCCCACATTTTCACCCTCACCCTCGTGAAAACAAAAAATTGATTTCTACTCATTGGTTACTTTTATTATATTATTTACTTGCATACCTTTTTCTCTTTCACCCAAAATAATTCAAGGAGGGACCATATCATATGATTCCAATATCTTTCCATATCCATAACTCCTCCATATTTTTATTATTATTTTTACTCATTATTCTAACACCATGTGCTCATTGAGCTAAAGTCCATGAATAGTCCATAAACTAGTCCCACCATGTATATATTTCTTATTTCACCAATAATCCTCCTTCATGCATGGGTCAAGGGCAACTTGAATGCTTTGTATTATAATATGACAAAGGAGGGGCTCACTCTTGGATGCATTGTACAAATTCAACAAAGGAGGGGGCCACTAAAAGACTTTTGCAGGCATAAAAAAAAGGCTTTTTGGTGAGAATTTTGGCACCTATCTCCACTCCGAATTTGGAGCGGTGGTCAAAAGAGAAAATGTAGCCCACGCTCTGAATAATCACCTCAAATTTTTTCATGATTTTTGGAGCTACCAGCGGTGAGCTATGATTTTTTGAGTGGACCCCAGTCTGCCCACTTTTCTCACAAGAAACCCTTAGTCTTCTCTCACCCTTCCACACACCTACTCACTCTTACACATCCCTCCCTCTCCTTCCCTCACTCAAACCTGCAATTTCCATGGCTTCTCCCACCCTCTTCACCATTACCCTTCTCTCTCATCCCTATAGTTCTTTTATGAACCTCTACATACATACACCCTCTCCATGTCTCTCTCTATTGCTTCTATGTTACAATTTCATTTACCTCTCCTAAAAATATCTAAAATTCAGCATCTTAACCATGATAACTTCTGCAAATTGAGGATTTTTCATCAACAAATCCTCTTTTCATCCTGGTGATCAACCGTGGCGGCGGCGTAAAGAAGCGAAGAAGAAGAAGAAGACCAGCGGTCATTTTTTCCACAATCTACACAAGGGTGAGTTCAAGCTTCTTCAAAGCTTCACCATCTCAATGATTCTCTTTTAATTCACCCCTCTTCCTTCATCAAATCAACTCACTCTACCCATTGTAAATGTAACATTAACTTTCTAGTGATTACTAACGACTAACATACTAACACAAAATAGCATTGACCTAACCATAAAAGACACCTCACCTCAAGACATGTACAAAGTAACTCTCTCTCTCTCTCTCTCTCTCTCTCTCTCTCTCTCTCTCCTTACTTACTTTCACCTTATCTACCATCAATAATGCTCTCTTTTGAGCCCACACCCATGACTCAAGCAGACAAAGAAGGCCCGCAATGTTTTGATATTCAAAAAAATCATAATCCTGATTTGTTAGCTTGTAAATTAGGATTTCCAATAATCTTTATGAGGGGTCTCCAACCTATAAATAGAACCCTCTCCTTCTTGTAAAACAACCTCCAATATCTCACATAGCACCCCAACACTCTATGCGTGAGGAGAGACTTAGGTGTAGCAACCACTTGTGAGCTTCACTCTTGGTGTGAGAGAAGCCTTCAAGCTACACATTGTAAGTGAGAGAGCGTGAGTTCCACAAATCTCAAAACCACTATTGTATATGCTCCTTCATCATCAATAAATTGAGGTTTGGTGCATCAAAGACGTGATTCGACGTTCAAATCTTCATCCTTCCATTTGTGCAATACGGTTCGGTGAATTCAAGGTGACTTGTGTATTTTGAGTTTTTATCGGTTGATCTTGATTTTAGAAAGTGTTTTAGTGTGCTTTTCATTGCCCTTTTTTTGTCCATTGTAAGAGGGTATTGTGGTGAGAGGTCTTCCACACCCTAAGACAGTGTGTGTGTTTTGGCAATGTTTAGCAATCACTAAGCATTGAGTGAGTTTTGTACAAGTTCTATGATAGCATCATAACGAACCATCTCCATTTGCAAGTCACAAATAAGGTATCACGCAAGATCATTTCCTCTCTCTCTTCCCTTTGCTCTAGCTCTCTCTGGTCCATTTAATGTGTGTCTCGGTGTGAGGTTGCTTGTGTGTGTTGTGTGGTGCATCTTCTTGGTTGTGCCAAAATATATCTTGCGTCCTAGTTCGCATACCATAACTAGGTGGTGCCCCTATCTTGTTTGGGTTTGGCTGTGGGTTTGTTGTTGTGTTGTGCTTGTGGTTGCCCCAGCCCCAATTGAGTAGCACGGGAGCCTTGAGGGCTGTTTAGAGGTCGCCTCTCTTGTTGCCCGCCCCGGACCGCCTCACTACTAGACTTCTTATGCACGAAGATGAAGATTAGGCACCGACATACCACTCCTTATTACCCACAATGTAATGGCTTAATTGAAAGATTCATTGGTGAGTTGGTACAAATTATTTGGAAAGTGACAAAGCACCAAGGAAACAATTGGGATTTGGAATTGCCTAGTGCATTATGGACTTACCGTACTTTGGTGAAGACAAGTACAGAGTTTACTCCATTTCATCTGGTATATGGAGAGGAAGCACTATTGCCTGTGGAGGTAGAGTTGCCTGCAATCAAGATGCTAGAGAAGTTGCGTGGGCCACCTAGTGATGCATTCAAAGAGAGGCTCTTACAGTTACAAGAGGTTCAATTGGATAGGATGAGTGCATTGGAACATTATGGGCAGATGCAAGATAAGGCTTTGGCAAAGATAAACGAAAAGGTCAAAAGTAAGGGTATCAAGAAGCATGACTTGGTTTTGTGCTACAATAGAAAGTTGGACAACACCTTCCAAAAAAAGTTTCAAGTTAAGTGGGAAGGCCCTTTTAAGGTGGTCGAGTGTTTCCCAAATGGTACATATCAGTTGGCTAACCTGGATGGAATTTTACATAAGTCAAGGCTATATGGATTGTGTCTTAAATTATATCATGCCAGGTTAATGATGGTGAAGCAAGATGAGCTGTCTGTGGAACAAGTAATGTTGGTGAGGGATAAGGAGACCTGTGATGCGGCGAGTCTCATATCTCTTTTTGCTGTTGCTGATCATGAATGATCTAGCAAGCTAGGGGATGGGCAAATTATGTTAGGATTTTTTTGGAAGAAGTGATTGCATATATGTACATACACATGCATGGTGCATCAAATAAAGAATTGCCCATTTTCCAGAGCCAGGTGGTTACGTGGAGCCCACATGTGTACAGGTACGACAGCATGTACATAGTGCATCAATTTTCATTGTCATCAGTATCAGTGTGTTTTTTCTAAAATAATGAGGAGTTGGTAGTGCGTAAAACTTGTGGAGGAAGCTATCCACGGGCCGATGACATGAGGTAAGCAGGTACGTTAGATGTCATCTAGTGGCGTCAGGAGGTCGAATGGGGTCAATATTTGCACGTGGATAAGTACGGACACATGGGTGTTTTCTCATGATAATTATGCAAAGAGGTCATCATGAGGACTTTGTTTGGGGGCCACTTCATGTGGTTGCGGGATGCATTATTGGAAAAAGTTGAGCGCCAGGTGTGCGGATGGATGCAACAGGTGATAACTATGCACTACGAGGCCACTTTTTGGCTTGTTTGGGTTCCGTTTGAGTCAACTAAAAGGCCAAAGGTGCCAAACTAATAAAGCTAAGTGTGGGAACTGAAAAACCTGAGAGAAGATAAGAAAAAACATGGAGAGAAGAGGAAGAACAACCGCAAGTGAGTTTTTGCTATTTTTGGAGCTTGCTTTGGCCACAAACTGCTCATCCGAGGTTGGATTTGAGCCCTTAGACATTGTAGACTGGGGCTTTGGGCCGTTCCGGACGCGATGTCGCTAACCATTTTGCCAAATTCCTCACTATTTTTCTGCTGTTTTGGTTGTGTAAGTTTCTCCTATGAGCAAAGCTTCTGCTCCAATTTGTGATTGTATCTGGCATATTTCATCCATATTGTGTGAGCTATATGCCCCATTGGTGTTGGCCCAAGCTCAATTGTATCTAAACATTAGAAATTATCCTCTTTTGAGCTAAGATTTTTGGGTGTGTGTGTGTGTGTGTCTCTCTGTGTGGAGTGGGAAAATGGATAGTGTGCGCTCCTTGCCGCACTGTCAAAGCAAGGGACTTGCCGATACACCGTGTGCGAGCCACAAACGGCTCCAAGCACACAACAAGCCTAAACTAGCAAGCTCAAGAGAAAAAAGGGTGTGTCACTCACCGCTCTACGCTCGCCTTTGTGGTGGATTCCTCGCCGCGATGAAGAAGAAGCTGCAGTCGTGCCGCGCTCAACCGCTTCGCCGCCGTCGTGCCTTCGTAATACTCAATCGCACACACACTCTCCCTCTCTCTCTCTCTCTCTCTCTCTCACACACACACACACAAGGAGGTGAAGAAGAAGAAGATGGAGATGGAGCAAGAGCACTCTTCTATTGCACAAATGAGAGAATGAGTAAAAATTAGGTTTAGTTGGATTTTATAGGAGCTCACCCCATTCACACTTGGGCGCCCATGCTTAGCCAAATAATCCCTTGAATGTCCCAGTTAAAGTGCGCCTCTCATCGACGATCACTCTACCTTTCCCTATTGGTCCGACAAGCCCGGTACCTGACTCTAAATAATACAACGTTTATAGATCATAGGGTGTCCGTGTGCCGTTAGGGTTAACATGCCCCCCTTCCTGATGTAGATTCCGTCCTCGGAAGCTATTGAGTTGAAGCTGGTTCGTCGAGGTGGAAGAGCATTTGAGATGAATGTCCTTAGCCTTCTTCAGTCACTGCAAAATCAAACAACATTGGCACAGTAATTGCATTCTCTTAAAAAGCATATGCAGTTTTAGGTAGACAAATTGATTGGTCAAAGAATTTCAAACAATTTGATAGCAATGAACATTAAATTGCAATGTAATCAAATGCATAAACAGATGTAAAGGTAAAAAATTAAACAAGTCTGGGGTTGCTAATTTGACGGTCGAAAAGCACTAGAGATCGAATATTAATACCATGGGTAAGCTTCTTAACTTTCTGTGGTCAATTAAGTTGTTTAATCGCGAGAGCCAAGTATTCATGTTCGAGGGCTGACTAGAGGCTATATCTAAAAAACGTTGTAGTTAAGCTACCATAAAAGGAATTTCTCATGAAATCATCGCCTGACTAATTACTTTTTCTTTGACCCCCCAAAGGCTTTTCACATTGATTCAATTTGATGTGTGTGCTTATTTTGTATGCCTTGGGTTTTTTGCTTCTCAAGGAAAAGCGCCCACACTGGGAACCTCTAGGGCTCTAGTACCATAGGCAATACATGTGAGTGAAGTACCAATTTAAGCAGGGATTTCTCTTCCAGCTTAAAATTTTACATTGTGGCACTTTGATTTTTTGCTTGTTCATTTTCAGCATTTAAATTTTGTAACTCTGGGGGGTCATATAACACTGTTACCCTCCCCAGGCTCATCACATTAGTAAACTCCCTTTATAATACTTAAGCTAAAGGTCAATAGGGTTAAGCCCACTAGAAAGCCCTACTACATTTCATACAATGCTGCCTAAATCGGATTAAGAACCTAAGTAACCATTGCTTATTAGGAAGACATTCCCCATGGTATTAAGAGAAGATTTCTAATATCTAGCTTGGTCAAACTAGCTTAGTCGGACTGCTTGATTTTTAAACCTAGACAAGTGATTATGACAAAACATTACATTGAATTAAATGTTTGATACTAAGCCAATGCGCTGAATATTATGCTACCAATCACAATCAAGGCAGACAAACATGGATGCAAAAAAGATAAGGGCAATGCTAATGGACAAGAAACACCTGTTTGTGTCGATGGTCGCGCTTGATTTGAAGTGTGAACGAGAGAAAGGTTCCATGAAGGTCCAAATCCTATCAATAGCAACACGCTCCTCTACACACTATGAAACACAAACAATACCTCTAGGAGGCACATTAGTGGGAAAAGAGAACTTCGCTAATCTCTCAACTCTAAAACAGAAACACTCCTATTGTACTAATCTTACCTACCTTCTATCACTCAAGTGATGAGGATCGAAGGTGTTTTATGGCATAGGTTTCTGTTTAACTGTACCAGATGTGACATGTGTAGGTATGAGTCAATGTTTTGACTTTAATGTGCATACTCGTTTGCTAATTGCTCTTGCTCTTTTTTTTTTTTTTTGAGTATAAAGCTTTATATGTACATTCCCTAAGATCGGAGATTAAGAGGTCAGGGAAAAAGGTTGAGAGGGAAACAAATGAATGAGGACTGTCAGCAAACACTCCCCCCTTCCTTATGTAGATCATACCGTTTGAAATGAGCTTGTCACCCTTTGAAACCAATTGTTCCAGTTGGTAATAGGTGAGGATTTTTGCCAGTAGTTTTCTATTACCCTAGGTGCCTCGTCAAGTTGCAAGGGTGGTAAGGTACTCTCCCAAGATCGAACTTGAAGTGGTTCATCAGGTGATTCTTGAACACTGGGAGGTGTGGATTCCTTTGTAGCTTCATGGAGGTCCACTACTATAGATGGAGGCTGTGTAGAAGCTTTTACCTCTATGGATGTATTACATGAGGAGCTAGAAGCTTCATGGGACTCCCCCCTTCCTGAGCTAGGTGGAACAAATCGTTCTTTCTTTGGTACCCAAACTAGCTCGGGAGCGGGTGTATAGCATTCTGTGATTTTTTTCTTTCCACGATCATTGATTCGTTTTGGAGCTACGGGATTGGGCTCACTTGGGTCAGGTGATAGGTAAGAGCACAATCTACGTTTTGGCACCCAGATTTGATCATTTCCTTGATAGTAGCCTTGGGCTTCCAATAGTCGTTTAGGGATCCATCGCAACATTTTCTTATTGTTCTTGGAGCGAGTGGTACGTTTCTTACAAGGCTTCTATTTTTTAGCACTAGGTATGGTCACTAAAGAAGCTTTAGGGACCCACTTGTATGTTTTCTTCGTTACATTAGGATGAGTCTTGTCGGAAGCGATACACATTGCTTGTAGCATATTTAAGGGTATAGGCATTTCATCCCCCTCAGGTGTTACCCAGGTCGTCCTTCTATTTCCCCAAGTGTCTATGGTTGATGCTAGGTGGACCCAATCCACATTGTCTGATTCCGTCATCCCAGGTAGGATATCCATATAAGGAGAATCTTGGCCAATGTCTGTATCCTTCTTACAAGTGTAACAATATTGTAGTGGGGCCGAGTGAACCGTGGTGTCAGAGCGATGATCAATAATGATTTTACTCCCTAAGGGGTGTACCTTACCAGTCACCAAATCCACTCTAAGGACAGAGTCTTGGAATTGCAAAAAGACATGATTTTTAGACCAATCATGAACCATTTGTGCTTCCCTCATGAATGGTCGTCCTAAAATCATTTCATATGACATAAGGTGTTTAGAGAAATCCATTACAATGAACGTATGTCGTACCTTGTGTCCTAGAACTTTGATCTTAAGATCCTTGAGCATCCCCATAGGTTTGGCTATGGTACCATTTGCCATCTTTACCACAATGTTAGTAACACTGAGGCGGGGTTTTCCCATGGATTCCCAAAATCTTTTGTAACGATGCTAACTCCCGCACCACCATCAAGAATTCCCTTTATAGTTAATCCCTTGGTAGTGATGGGTAGGGTCGCATTAGACTCGTCGCCTTCAAAATACTGCCCTAATTCGTTAATGGGTACCTCAATCACAGACTCGTGTCCATCTAAGTCAAGTGATTGCACATGATTTTCCTCATCAATCATAATCGAGTCAGGCCTATTTGGTTGCGCAAACTGCGGTAATCCCGTTCGTAGCTCTCTGTTAAGGAATGCTCGAAGTGCAAGGAATAACTCAGGATCTCCATACAGCTTTGCTATGATCGTGGTTCGGACCTCAGAAGACATGAAGTCCACTAGTTTGGCAACATTCATTGGCGTTTTGCAGGGTGTAGGTCCTTGACTAGGAACTGGTGAGGATGGAATCTCATATTCCTCAATGGGATCAGGTATTCCTTCGTTAAACATCCTTTCCAACAAGAAGGGTGTATGCTCACTTTCTGATGTCCCGTCCTCGCTCCCTTCATGGATGATACTAGATATGGCTAACGGTCTATGGTTCATGTGGGGTGGATGAACTTGCGTGGGAAACACTGTGTCATGAATTTTGGCATGCATGGGTTCTGGTTCTAGTTTCCTTTGAGTCTCCTCCACTAAACCTCTTAGATGTTTCACCTGCTCAATCTCGTCTACTGGGTTTGGGTACGTCCCAATCTTCTTTTTACGATTCTTCCCTTTTTGCCCCTGCGGTTTATCTTGGGGGTCTTGGATTGGATTTGGAAACACTTGTGGTGTTTTCAGAGGCTCTTTATGATTTTCTCTTATTCGGTTTTCATTTGGTTCCATGTTACGGTTTTCTTTGTCGGTCTTTCTCTTTGTGGTATTGGTTCTAGTCTCCATTGTCTCGACTGAATCTGAATCATCCTCGAGGTCATTCATATACACGGGGTCATCTCCTATGTTTGTTTTGGAACTTGGCTTTGAATTTTCCGTATTCTGCGACTTCTTCCTTCGTGTCTTCTTTTTCTTTGCTTGGATAACTGAAATGGTATCTCTCTCTTCGAGGATATGGCCTGGCCCTTGAAGCATGGACCGTGTAATCGCATAAGCGGGTGCAACGGGTGGTATTGGCGATGTCACACTAGAAATTTCGACCAAATTCAGGGGTGTGATTTTAGGCGCATTTGGGTTATAGGGGCATTGGGCAATCAAGTGATCTATGCCACAACGATTACATGTGAGTATTGGCATTGCAGACGTGCTCCCTTGATTCATTTGCATCTGTGCAGCATTCTTTTGCAGCCTAATAGGGCACTCCGCTGCTCGATGTGGTCCACCACACTCGTAGCATTGAAGAGGTGGCCTCCTAGCCTGGGTGTTGATATTTTGACCTCTGGATGCGAGAGCAGCAGCTTGATAAACCGGCTTGACTTGTCCCCAACAATCTTCCATGTAGTATATAGGACACTCTTCCAATGTATCAAGACCGTAGGCAATACTAGTGTCTATTTCCTCCTCACAGCCATCTGCATAAGCATTTGATGGCTCGCAACCCACTTGGTTCATAGGGGCGACTCTTGGATGCGGGGGCTGCGGTCCAAGCACAGGAGGTGGTAGCGGTGTAGCTTGTACAACATTTTGAGATCTAGGGACCATGTGTTGCGGTAGTTGCTCAACAGGTGGAGCAGGCATCAATACAGGAGCTCGAGGTGCATCTGTCCAGGCTACAGGTGGTCTATTTGCCATCATATGTTTGATCATTAAACAATCCTTAGCTTGGTGACCATACCTACCACATGCGTTGCAAGTTCCATTAAATTTTACTCTAAACGTAGGGCACTCACTAGTGCTATGTGGACCTAAGAAAATGGAACACCATTGTTGCTCCCTTCTTGGATACATGTGACTATTTTGAGGGGGTCGATTATCCTTAAGAGACTCTTGGATTGCCTTGGTGAGGTCTGTCAAGAATGTCTCAAATACCTTTGGCTCATTGGCAATGGGCTTTGCAGTCATGGGTTCATACTCAATGGCTTGTGAGCTAGTGGATCTCGTGTCAGTAGACACCCTCATGCCTGCTATCATCAAGTTGTCCTCTAATTGGATTGCATTGGCAGTGACATCTTCCCAGGTTGTGATACCTCTAATCACTAGTCCATTATAGATTCCTTCATTCCTCAACCCTCGAATGAATCGATCAAGCAGTTGGTTATTGTTGAAGCGCTCATTTACAGGGCAGCGAGAGTTTAAGTGCTTTAGACGACTAATGAAGTCCCTTACTGACTCTCCTTCCTTACGTTCGGCCTTCTGTAGCTGAGATGCTACACCCCAAAGCACACCTTCTCGTATGTACTCCTTTAGAAACAACCTTCGAAGGGTAGGGTAGATTGTTTTCTCGTCCACCCTTAGGGTTCTATACCAATCTCCAGCCTTCCCACTTAATGTCAAGCTTAAGGCATTGCACTTATGTAGTTCGTTGCGTTCCCCTAAGGAATCACATACTTGTTCAAACATTTCAATGTGTTTCCTAGCATCTTCGTCCCCATTGAATTTTTGCTTGAGTTTGGCAATTTGTACTGCCTTACTTCTAGGCTCTCTATCAGATGCATGACGCGTATTTTCCGCGATAGATCGACCTATGGTTTGAGCAAATGCTGCCAAGTCACCTATGTGAGGAGGCAGGGCCGGTGGAGGTACTCTTGGAATCATATGTGGGAGAGGGACGAGTGCCGGTCTTGGCATATGTGTGGAGGATGCAGGATATGGAACATAACCGGGCATAGGTCCACTCGGATAAGGGCTAGGGAGCGGCACTCGAGGAGCATAAGCAAGTGGTACAATTGGAGGTGTGGGGGCCATGTGTGCATAAGGGGCTAGAGGCACATACGGTCGAGGCCCCATATTAGGTACTACGACACTAGGTAGTGGCACTGCGCTAACCGTAGATGTCATCGGTACAATCTCTGTCAGGCTTATCCCTGGAGTGAGCACTGTGTTTTCCTTAATAGAGGGTTGAGCCAAGTTAGGGAAGCTAAAGTTTTCGCTCGGAGGCTCAGATTGCATAGAGACCCCAGGTGAAATGACGTAAGATGGGTCCATGGGACTCATTAGAGGAGTCTCCATTTGTGATAGAGTGGGCTGTTGAGCCTTGCTCGTATCCAGAAATCTCATGGGGCCAGTTGAGAGTATATTTACCCCTCGGTTTTGCCTTTCTGATTGAATAATGCCATGGATAACATTACAGATCATTTTCTGTTGATCTTCGATGCTCGTGGCACTAGAGGTGGATTGTACAATCTCTATCCATCCTACATGGTAGGCGTGGCTAGAGTGTAGATCCGTCAACACCTCAGTGTGGAGGTCGTATGTCCAATGATCATTAATGAACAATCCTTCTAGAGTCGACGTGTTAATGGTTTCTTGTGAGGTAGAAGCAATGTTGCTCCCCGTGGTTTTACTTGTCACCAACGGTACTCTAGAGGGAACTTCTGAAGGAGGCAGCTCAACAGGGCCTTCTTGGTAAGAAGTTGGTAGGATATCCACATGGACACTCTTTGGGGGTGTGGGGTCCACGTGCGATGTGAAAGGAGAGTCCACTTCCCCACCCCCTTCGTGTGCTTCATTTGCATCAGGTTCCGAGCGAGTAGCTCTACCTAATGTTTCCATGAAACGGCTAAACATACTAGTACTAGGCTGTGGAGCTTCGGGAGGTGCATGGCCTTCTCTCTCAATGTTTTGGGTAGGGTATGCTTCCATGATTTCTGAGTCGGAGGAGGAATCACTAGCGGCTATTTTAGGGTCTTGGGTGGTGCTACCTTGTGTCCCCGCTGAGGGTCTAGAGCTTATCGTGGATGGGTAATGGGTGTCCGTATGAACAGAGGCACCCTCAATATGCTCGTGTTCTAGCACCTGCCCAGAGCGTAAGTGCATGTGCTTTTGATACCCTAAGGTGTCAAAAAGCTGCTCTAGGAGGCCTTGTGACTAGTTTTTAGCGTGTTTTTTGTTTGTTTTTTTGCCAGATTTTTTAAAGCGTGTCGTGGAATGGGTCGTGTGATAGCTCGAAACGAGCGTATCGGTCAGAGGGTCGTGCCGTGCTTTACAGCCCTCCGTTTGGTCACTCTATGCCCTCGGAATCCCTAAAACTGTCAATTTCCAGTAGGGAACTAGGCCCAAACTAGAAGTCTAAGGGTGCAAGTGGGAAGAGAAAGGAGGAGAGTGGAGGACTTGTCCCACATGCTCTCATTCTCTCTTGAGGGAGTAGAGTATATATATAAGAGTGAGTGTAGTATATATCATGAGACTGAGGACTGAGGCTTGGGCTTGGACTTGGGAAAACGATCCCGATCTATCTTTTATGCAAACCAACCCGTCCGTTTTAAGAGTCACGTTTTTTATTTTCGAAAAATTTAGCCGCCCGCTCGCTCGCGTTTTTATTTTTCGATTTTTTTTTTTTAATAAATTTTTTTTTTCCAGAATTTTTTTTTCCCAAAAAAACTTTTTATTATTTTTTTTCTTAATGCAGAAAATACAGAAATTGAAAATGCAGAAACTGAAAATGCAGAAATGCAGAATTTGCGGAAATTGCAGAAATTGGAAAAACGCGGAAATGCGGAAATTGCAGAAATTGAAAAAACGCAGAAATGCAGAAAATTGTAGAAATTGAAATTGCAGAAATTGAAAATTGCAGAAATTGAAAACGCCGAACTTGAAAATGCAGAAATTGCAGAAATTGAAAAAACGCAGACAATAACAGAAATTGAAACTTGACAGAAAATGCAGAAAACGCAAAAAACAGAAATCTCCACACACTCCTTCCCTGCCTTTCCTATGATAGAAATTGCACCACAAGGAAGCGTAAAGTGCTAACCGAGCTTAGTGTAGGGCATATCCCCGGCAACGGCGCCAAAAATGTGCGCTCCTTGCCGCACTGTCGAAGCAAGGGACTTGCCGATACACCGTGTGCGAGCCACAAACGGCTCCAAGCACACAACAAGCCTAAACTAGCAAGCTCAAGAGAACAAAGGGTGTGTCACTCACCGCTCTACGCTCGCCTTTGTGGTGGATTCCTCGCCGCGATGAAGAAGAAGCTGCAGTCGTGCCGCGCTCAACCGCTTCGCCGCCGTCGTGCCTTCGTAATACTCGATCGCACACACACTCTCCCTCTCTCTCTCTCTCTCTCACACACACACACACACACACAAGGAGGTGAAGAAGAAGAAGATGGATATGGAGCAAGAGCACTCTTCTATTGCACAAATGAGAGAATGAGTAAAAATTAGGTTTAGTTGGCTTTTATAGGAGCTCACCCCATTCACACTTGGGCGCCCATGCTTAGCCAATTAATCCCTTGAATGTCCCAGTTAAAGTGCGCCTCTCATCGACGATCACTCTACCTTTCCCTATTGGTCCGACAAGCCCGGTACCTGACTCTAAATAATACAACGTTTATAGATCATAGGGTGTCCGTGTGCCGTTAGGGTTAACAGATAGTCTCTCTCCTCTCACTCCATCGGTGTACTCCCTTTCTCGGCCAGGTGGGTTGTGTAAGTCAAGTGGTGCCCCATAGTGTGTGTGTATCATCCCAAGAGTGTGTGTCGGGTCATTATAGAGGTGTTGTGTGTGTTTCCATCTTGCTCATAACGCCTCTATCATCCAAACATTAGATGCTCCTCTGTGGTGCTTGTTATGATGTTGATGAACAAAGGCAATAATCCATATGTGTGACCATCTAATAGAGACTTATGGGGGGTGTTTCTTTGACAATGGGTCTAAATTAGGTGGTTAGTAAAGTGTGGCCAATTGATACGGTCCGTGCAGCTGCAGAAAAAGGAAGAATGACTGACCAAAATGCTAGAGGATGTAATTTCGAGGTAAAAACCTTCAAGGCAGGTGAGCCATAGGGCACAAATTGTACGGATGGAAACAAGGTGACCGTGGTTTGTGTATCTCTTAGACCATGAATCTCTTTTGCAAGCATTCTGAAGTTTTTTGACTCTAAGGATTTCTCTAAATCCACAACCACTGAGACCTCAAGTGTTGCAAGCCATGAAAATATGAAGACTGTCAAGACTTGGCTTGAACAAGAGCTGATGGAAGTTAAATCAGGAAGCTAGTTGGTGGCCCTAATGGTAACAAAAGAACCTGCTCATAGGTAGAATATGGTGGGTCATTCAAAGACGGGTTGGCGGATCGAGCCTTTAGTGCTCTTAAGAAGTATTTCGCACAGTAGGTGGAGGCTGCCGAGGCTACTTTTATCATGATTTTTCTAGATCTATTGGGCTTCTACAATACATGATTCTCTCTCTCTCTCTCTCTCGCTCTCTCTCTCTCTCTCTCTCACTCTCTCTCTCTCTCTCTCTCTCTCTCTCTCTCTCTCTCTCTCTCTCTCTCTCTCTCTCTCTCTCTCTCTCTCTCTCTCTCTCTCTCTCTCTCTCTCTCTCTCTCTCTCTCTCTCTCACATATGCTCTTACCAAGAATAAACACACACTTCATATTCAGACTCAGAAGAAAGACAAACAGACAATTTCAAAAACAACAACACAGTTTATTGAGAGGACATCATACAAATAGAAACACCATGTCTAACTTCTCTATTCCTGTGCAAACTTGCACAAAATACAAGCACTAACTAATGGTTATAACTGCCCAACCCAATGTTAACATATCAGAGTTAGTAATATCTAATTTAGCAATATCTGACTAAGCAATATTCAGACCTAACAGAACTTCAACCAAGCAATATTCTAGTTGAGCAAGACTAAGCAGTACCCCTTTTAACACATGGCACGTCCAAGTGGCGGATTTTGTAGAAATTTGACTCGGTTCCACACTTCCCTTAATCAAAATACAAACCAACTCCCAAAATGTTCCAAAAGGATACACATTATGCTCAGTCTCACTATGCCTACAACTAGACTTCATTTTTCCACAGCTTCAGGAACAACAACACCACCTTCAACATCAAGCAATGGAACTTTAGCTTGATCAAAACTAGCCATCACTAGCATTGAATGCCCAGCTCAAACTATCTCAACTACCTGCGCTTCTGGCTCAATATTGAGCTTCTCCACTTATTGCTTGCCCTTCTCCTGTAGTGGTTTGTCTTAATTATCTACTTGCTCTGGGAACCAGTTTCCCATTTTGCTTTGGTTTAAGCTCTTGTCGCTGACTAATTCAGTACTCACTTTCTTTTTTAAGTTGATCAACTTCCATCAATGGACTAGCTTCATGACTATGACAAAACCAATTTTGACCAATTCATATGGATGCTCTAACATAGTAGTCAACCTCTCACTCATGGATCTCCATGAATCCTACATACTATTCATCATTTTCTATCTAAGTATTTGCACATCCCCTTGAGACGTCAGCATCCCATTGACATCAAGTTCTTCTTGCCCTAAAACGTGCTTCTCTAGATCCAACAAAGGTTTTAATCTTTGCTCAATCATAAGGTTCTAATCTACAGCTCTACATTCTTGCTAGCCAATTGTCCCAATTCATACTTAATCTTTTCCTCCAAATTCATAGTCCACTCTTTGAACATCCCCAGGGACATCTTAACTCTTGCCAATTCACTTTGATGATGTACCAACAAATCTTGGACATCATCCTTTTGCTTACCCTTCAACTCTTCCATCTCCAACTTCAAATTCTACACCATGTCATTTTGCTCCTGCAACAATACCTTTGCTACCCCTTTTTCTGCCACTAACTACATTTTAGTTTCCATTTGTACGTGGTGCTTGCTCAAAATTTTTTGAACCTCTGTTAATATCCTAACAAAAATCCATGCCTAAATCTTCAATAGATAATGGACCCTGAATTCCCTTAGCACTTGGAACCTCAAAATTTAGTTGCTTTACCACATTCATGTCTTCAGTCCCTATTTTCCTCTTTTTAGATATAGTAAACACCTTTCCTAACTTTGCTTGTTTTTGCTCCCTCCACTCAAGTTTAGGAACAAAAATGTCCAACTTCTTTATGGAATCCACCATCTCTCGAGTTCGAACACACTTGAAAGCTTCATCCTCTATATATCCTATCTGCACCAAAAATTTGAAGGACTCTAGCTTTTCCTGATTATCTCCCAACCCTGCTGCCAAATCCACTTTTTGAGTTGAATACTATCCTTCTTCAGCACAACTACCTTGCTAGAAGTGCTAGGCAATTCTTGATTCTCTGTATCACTTTGTTTAGTTGGTAGCTTATGAGCAAAGCTAAACAAAGCTATGAAGTATGCACACAACCTACTACCATTCTGAGCTTTCCTTTTATCTGACTAATACACCTTAGCATACAGCTTCTCATACAACCAATTTACCCAATTTACTGTACCCCCTTGCTGTACAAAACATAAAGTTACGTAGTTCTTCTTTGACTTATAATGAAACTTAATAAAAAAGCACATTCTCTCCAGGTACCACTTTAATTATTCTCTCCTCCTACCATAGGTAACATTTTTCAACATGTAATACTTTACACCTTCTATACCACCAAACTCCTTCCTCAGCAACATGTCAGAACATTTAGGAATCATGGTAACACCCTTCAATGGAAACTTAAAGACCTCTGCTTCTAGTTCAAGAGTAAAAAATATAGTGCTAGAAATCATGCCTTTAGTTTTCCTTAGGATCTCTAGCTGACACTTTCCATAGAAGTTATGCTTCCACTCACCCCATGGTAATGATGCAAAAGCATGCAATCCAGTTCTCTGTAACCACATAGCATTAAAATCTTTTTTGCAATCAATATCTACCTTGAAGTCCATGAAGGGGTCCATTAGAGATTCTCAAAACTTGACTGCACTTTGGGAAATCCCTTCTACAACGTCCTCTTCTACCAAACCTTCCTCTTCTTCTGGGCTGCTAATGTCAACACTAATGACTACTCCCTTGTTGTGATGCAGTCTCTTTGGCGGTTCATCATCCTTGGGTCCCGGCTTCATAACATTGGAATGATTTCCCTTGACCATGGCTAAGGGCAGTTGTAGAATGGGAGTGTACTAGAGGAATTCAGGCGACCACATGTGTAAAAGGCTTGTGCTATGGAGTTTGATGTGTTACCCCTTCAATTAGCGCACCCCACCTTACACACCTCTCTAATCGTTACGACAATGATATTATTTTTCTTAGTGGAGAATCAACCCTTAGTTGACCTTATCGAACCGCCAAGCATTCCTCATGAGCCCAAAAAGATTCTGGATTCTCATGATCTTCACACCAGACATCATGTCAGACAACACGTGTTGGTAAAATGGCTAGATATACCTAAAGAAGGTTCTACATGGGAGAATGTTTCTGCACTTAAGAAATGTTTTCCTACGTTCATTTTTGAGGACAAGACGATTCTCCGGGGGGGGGGGGGGGGGGGGGGGGTTAATGTAAGGACATGGATCCTATGGGCAAGGCCATCAGCACGGCCGGATAGTGTGTACGCTAGGGGGAGGCTATAAGATAGCACGATTGGGTGGAGACTAGCACACGCATTACCACCACCCTTTCATAGGGGTCAGCACATGTTGAAGAGAGGATTGAAAACCCAAAAGAAACATGCCCTTTTTTAGGAGGAAGCTAGAAAAGTTAAGGACATTAATTGATGGGCCATCCAAGAACATCATATGGATGCTCGCAGTAAAGAAAGCAGGCATTGGGAAAACAATTGGTGTTTAACGAAGAGGGAGTGGACGGGTTCAATGGAATCCTCTCTATTGTGGACAAGAACCTCAAGTCCACTCAAGGTCCCACTCACAAATATGGCTAACCAGGCTTTTGTCAAGGGTCATTGGATCTCAATTGGAAAAGATACCTTATCAAGCCTATCCTAAAACAGGTTTGTTGCTCGTAGCTCAAGCACTGGCATCCCATAACTATGATGTCTGTGGCATACAAAATCATTGCCAAGGCAGTCGCTCTTCAAATGCCCCCCCTACTGGAGAGAGTCTTATCCCCTCATTAGCATAGGCTCATCAAAGGAAGGTCAATATATGACAACATCTTGATAGCAATGACCAACATTGAGTGCGCAGCTTTCACGAAGCAAGAGTGCATTTTGCTGCAGCTAGATCTTGACGAGGCTTATGATAGGATTATGTGGTCCTTCATTGAAGATGTCACGAAATCATTGGGCTTTGGACCTTGCCTTTGTCATCTTATTCACATTCTGTGTGCAGGCAGCCAATTTGTGATGCTTATACAATGATAAAATTGTGTACTCCGTTGAATCCAAGAGGTCGATCAAGCAAGGATGCCCACTGACCCCTCTTCTATTTGCTATTGGGTTGCATCCTCTTATGATGATGTTTGAATCTACTGCTGCAAGGGGAGAAATACAAGGGTTAACTCTGCTCGGTAATGACCAACTCCTAGCCAAGATGTTCGCGGACGACTCCCTCCTCTTTTTGAAGGCCTACCCTAAGGTGCTCAGGAAGGCCCTTGAGACTGTGCATACATTTTTTGTGGCTTCGGGGTCAAAATGTAGTATTGAGAAGTGTAAAATGATCTCCCTTACAAAAAAAGACGCATTTGACCCATCATTCTGGTTAGGGGAGATTGTGTCTAAAGGTAGGCTTTTTCGGCATCTAGGGCCCCTTTAGGGGTGGACGTTACTCACAAGAAAAGGTTCCAGTGGATCCTAGAGAATATCCAAGGAAAATGAGAAGGTGGGAGTATGTGTTGCTACCCTTCCAGAGTCAAATCAGAGTGATCAACTCATATATGCTTCCTTGTATTGCTTTCACCAGCCTGCTCCTCGAAATAGCCAAATGTAACTAGGAGTTTTTGAAACTTGTTAGAATATTCTTATGGAAGAACAATACTAAAGCTTGGCTATTGTGGAAATGGGAAAGTGAGAAGGTATTGCTCGCCCATTGGTCCAAGGTGGCCTCGGAATTTTGAACCTTGTTGTTCATGCTGAGGCCATGTGTGCCAGGTTATTTGTCTCAATCGCAAAATAAGACCAGTCTTGGCCTATCATGATGAGGGATATGATAGACAAGGAAACATATGCTCTAAAGGTGGTCAGTGGAAAGGGATCAAGGTACACGGCAAACTATTACTCCCAAGATGGGCTAGCCTAAGACTGAGTGGCATCACATGAGAGCTAGTTTGAAAGTGAAATAGAGCAACATGGGCATTGGAATGGGGTGAATTAAACAGATACTTCCAAAACTTCATCTCAAACTAGTCCCGTGGCTATCTAAAGTAGCTGGGGTTATCTTGAACCCTTATCGGAGAGAAACTACAAGAAGGATGAACAATAAAGGACTTCAACGGTTGAGCCACTTATAGGATAGAAATTGTCATGGCAAGGGTAGGACTATAGGAGGGCACGACCCTGGCCAAGGGCTGACGGATACACATGCGATACAGGGGCTATATATAGCTAGGAGCCAGAGGGCCAAAAGCCTATATATAGGTATGGTTGGGTGGTTATTGGCATGTCTATCTCCCTATGCCCTTTCACTTGTATCAGAGCTAAGGTCGAGGAGAGCTATGAAGGTGGAGGAGGGGGTAAGTTGCATGGCTTGTTGCATGACTTCATCTGTGTGTGTGTGTGTGTGTGTGTGTGTGTGTGTGTGTGCGTGTGTGTGTGTGTGTGTGTGTGTGTGTGTGTGTGTGTTTGTCTCTATCTTTCTCTATGGAGGGCTGCGGGCAAGCTTCACGAGGAACCCCTGCTGCAAGGCGGGCATGACCCCTTGAGTAGATGCTAACCGCACGAGAGTGATCCCTAAGCAGGGGCTTGGAAGCCGACAAGCAACACAGGAAAGCCCGCTTATCGGAGGAGGAACCTGCAGGAAATTCCGGCATGTCAGGCCTGTTGGGAGCGCATGGGGGGACACGAGAAAGATCCGTTTCAATAGCTATGAGCACTGAGCAGTGCAGGAGGTGCTGCCTCTTTCTCTCTGGCACGCATCCCTGCAGACGCCGTCGCCATGGATTTTTTCTATGGTTTTCATATTAGGGGTTTAATTTGGGCACCCTAAAGTGACCAAGGGTCACCATAAGGGCCCCTTCTCACCTCCCATTCCACTCGCAAGAAGATACCTATTGGCTACGGGGAAGGAACAAGCAACCAATCAAGGAGATGATGGCACCATGTGTCATAGAACTGCACAAGATAGAGGACATTCCAGCTTTCAGTTGAAGCTCAACCAATATGCATCTTGAAAATCTAGGAGCCGGCGGATGAGCACTGCAACATTAAGACCATAGCAATGCGGTTGAGCTCGGCTAAAGCAAAGGATCAATGGAGTTTTTTGAAGACCCACAAGGCTTCATTCATTGGCCGTGCCGAACGGACAATTCTATAATGGCTAGAGTCGGCAAATTGGATAGCTTTGACAGGGACTGATGTTCAACCGATTTCCAAGGGGTTCTTTAAAAGATTTGCACAAGTTACTTCTTGTGCAATGTGGCAGTGGCACTGAATGCCGATACACCGTAGTGTTCCCACGTGAAGCAAGGATCCATATGCTTACTTGGTCATCAATTTTTCTTAACAAGTATCTCTTTGATTTATCCTCTTCCTACTCTCAAGGAGCGGGGAGACACAAGGCTTCAAGCTTCTAGAGCACGACTCATAGGAAGGTTGTATGTCATTACTGCAATCAGATAACGACATGATCCATCCATTGTCAGCAAGCGTGCAGCTAATCAGGTACAAGTTTGGAATATGCTCGTAGCATACGAACTGGAGAGAACTTGCCACAAAGTTGCACCCTCTCCCCCATGGTTTTCGCCGTTCGACCTAGACTTGTAAGAGTTGGTAAGAAAGTTGACTTTAATGTTTTCAATTATAACTTCTTTGAATCTCGTAGATCTCTCTACATTATACCCACAACAAGCAAAGCATGAAGAAATTTGAGCATGTTCGGGTCTACAATTATAGCTGTCAAATTCTCAGTTTTGGCTTGGAAATTTTGGATCCTCGGCAATGTTTGCTCCTCTGGTTCAGGCAAGGCTTATGCCATACTGGTACATGCAAGGCTTGTGGCATTTAAGGTGCCAGTATTTGGCAAGGCCAACCACTGATTAAACTTTCACAAAGTTGTAAACCAAGTTTGGTAGGACATGGCTCCTCAGCCAACTGTTGGTCATTGTTGCAATCAGGCAACAACATGATTACCCATTATCAACAAGCATGATACGACAAGTTTTCTACAATATTATGGGAGCATGGTTCCATCTACAGGATCTTCAAGAATACAATAAGCAAGCCAAGTAGCGGCTATGGCTATGAACCATCTTCCAACAAGTTTTTTCCTTCAGAATTTCAAGACAACTGGTTACAACGGGATGACCAGGTTAGACAATTTTAACTTTTGCTTGTTTTTCCATGTTTTACGTGAAGCCAACAAGGCACTTTTGTTTTGGCTCTCACATTTGAGGCCATCACTCTCGGCAAGGCATATACGCCGTGAGCGGGATGAAAACACACACAGCGCCTCTATAACGACCCGACACACACTCTTGGGAAGATACACACACACACACTATGGGGCACCACTCGGCTTACACAACACACCTGGCCGAGACAGGGAACACACCTCTGGAGTGAGAGGAGAGAGACTATCCACTTGCCCACTCCACACAGACACACACACACACACACACACACACACCCAAAAAACTCAGCTCAAAAGAGGAGAATTTCTGATGTTTAGATACAAATGAGCTTGGACCAACACCAATGGGGCAAACAGCTCACACAATATGGGTAAAAGATACTAGATACAATCACAAACTGGAGCAGAAACTTCGCTCATAGGAGAAACTTACACAGAAAAATAGCAAGAAAAGAGTGAGGAATTTGGCAAAATGGACAGCGCAATCGCTTCTGGAACAGCCCAAAACCCCAGTCTACAATGTCAAAGTGCTCAAATCCGACCTCGGATGAGCAGTTTACGGCCAAAACAGGCTCCAAAATGAGCAAAAACACAGTTGCGGGTGTTCCTCCTCTCTTCTCCACGTTTTTTCTGGTCTTCTCTCTTTTTTCAGTTCCCACACTTAGCTTTATTACTTGGGCACCCTTGGCCTTTTAGATGACCTCAAACGGACCCCGAACAGGCCAAAAACTGACCTCGCAGTGCATAGTTGTCACCTTTTTGCATCATTCGCACACCTGGCACTCAGCTTTTTTCCAATAATGCATCTCGCCACCACGTGAAGTGGCCCCAAAAAGTGGTCCTAATGATGACCTTTTTGCATAACTCTCACAAGAAAACACCCACGTTGTGTCCGTCCTCATCCGCGTGCAAATATTGACCTCGTTCGCCCTCCTGATGCCACTAGATGCCATCTGACGCACTTGCTTACCTCATGTCGTCGGCCCGCGGATAGCTTCCTCGAGAAGTTTTACACGCTATAAAATCCTCATTATTGTAGAAAAACACAGTGGTACTGGTAATAGTGAAAATCGATGCACTATGTACATGCTGTCCTACCTGTACACACGTGGGCCCCACGTAACCACCTGGCTATGGAAATTGGGCAATCCTTTATTCGATGCACCATGCATGTGTATGTACATATGCGCAATCCCTTGCTCCAAAAAACTCCTGACATAATTTGCCCACCCCCTAGCCTGCTAGAGCATTCATGCTCAGCAGCAGCACTAGTAGATGCTCATTCCACCTGGATCAAAAGGCCAAAGACATATCGCCTGATTCACAAGAAGCATCATAACACCACACATACATTTGTCAACAATCAACCAAAATGCACCATAGGAATATCCAACTAAGACATCCGCCCTGTCTGGAGTTCCAAAAGCATAAATATTGCATGCTTCATTCAACCCAACCGATAGAGACAACTCAAGTGACTCATCACCTGGCATCTTGGCTTCACCAGCCATAGAAACAACCTGCAAATCATGCACCCAAGTAGCTAAAAGCACTGTGTGAAGGTAAAGTTGTTGATATCCAAAGCACAAAAGTATCCCCGCAGCACACATATCCCTAGCATAGGCATCCACATAGCTGAGATTGGACTCATATATGCCAAACCCCTTCTCATCATCATAAGCATACTCATCATCACACATAACTTTATCCACATCATAATCATGGCTAGCACCACTATCCATAGCTTCAAGCATGGGTTCATGAGTCTCCAAGAATACAGATCCCTGCTCTAAACCACAATCATGCTCACAAATCGGTTCAATCATTGCACATACATCAAAATATGGCTTCAAAACAGGCTCCACATCCAACAAATCCACAAAATGGCTCTCAACCTTGCCCTCTTCCCTAATTTCCAAGGAACTAGTATCCAAAGATGCGTGCTCATGATCAATAACCTCAACCTCACACTCACACCCAGAATCACAAGGTACACAAGTAGCCAATGCATCCTCTTCAAGACTTTTCAATCCTGTATCCAAAGCATTACTCACCTCTTTAGGCTCTTCCAGAAACCTGTCAACCTGCAAGACCTCTTTACGCTTCACAATAGACCTTGGGAAGAAACGAGAAACATCATAGGATAGGCTACTTTTCACCTGCTTAGGCTTAACTTCATCTTCCATGTCAAATCTATCTTGCACATGCATACCTGTACTGATACCATGTTCCTCAAGACGCTTAAACTTCCATTCCTTGTGCTTTGCAATGCATACCGCATCTTCAAAAGACTCGGGCGTCTTCAACTCAACCTCGAACCGCAACCAAGGTGACAAACCATCAACAAAAGACCTTTTCTTCAATGAACAAGGGGGGGTCTCATCCTTAAGAGCAACACACCAACGAGTCCATAAATCTGTAAAACCTTGTACATAGGCATCAACACCTTGACAAGAACCTTGCTTAAGAGCATTGAGCTCATTCCATGCCACATTTGCATCTTCAAAAACCTGGAAACGCTCTAAAAAAGCTTCTATAAACTTGTCAAGACTCAAACCATAAGAAGAAGCCACTGCTACTTTAGCTTCCAAATCCATGAACCAAACACGGGCCTCATCTTTCAAAAGCAATCCAAATAGCCTCAAAATCTTCTCCTCGTCACACATATTGTTGCTTATGCATGCCACCTCGACTTGCTCCAGAAAGTCTTCCGCATCTTCACCACTTCTTCCATGAAATCCCGGATAAGAGAAAGCCATGTCTACCCAAGTTTAATGCTTTGAGAACCCCTTCGAACACACGTGCAAGAACCCAAAACTTTTCACTACCCAATCCCCAGAAACTTCAATGGAGCTCAGCTTTAGATAAGGACAAACACATGCACATCAAATGAGTTTTCATAGTTGATCATCGGAATTACAACAGGCAAAGGACATTCCAAGATCTCTCTTAATCTTCTTGGCCCGAACATAAAGACTATGCGCTGCTGGAAAAAAATCTTCCTGGACACATGAACATTTATCTGGATTCTTTGTGTTAAATGAAAAGGAGTGAATTGAGGGCCATTTTGATCATCCATTAGAGCCAACCATGAAGCTCCCAAGAAAGAACACCTGTGTTATCCTCTGATTTTGCCAAAATTTCAGCAGCATAACAGCATAAAATGGCTCAACAGACCAAAACACCAGCCATCATAACTTGGAAAAATTTTGACAGAGTTTCCCCAGAAGTAGAGCAATGAGAACCCAAAATATAGACTGTATCTGTATGCATAAACTGCCAACAATAGAACACGAGCATCAAATAGGACTCACTAGTATATAGCCTATGGCGAGGTCACAAAAAGGGTGCTCCAGCTACCTGTATCACCGAAAGGATCTCCACATTTGAGAATCCCCCAGCTCAATAAAAACCTCACGCTATCGACCCTCACACGAAGGCTAATGCAAATCGCGTATAGTCAAGTCTCAGAAATGACTATCTTCCAGACCAAGTCTCAGAAATGGCTGGGACTGCCAAATACAACCAAGTATGGCTCCACAAATGCGTACAATGGCAGTTGCCACAAGTAACGTACAATCCAGCAGACAATGTGCTCAAATAGGCGCCAAGTGATGCATTCCCACAACAACTGCAAGTGACATCACTGCTAGTATATCACTGTACTCCAGCTACCTGTACCTGTGTGAATCACCTGTACCTGTACCTGTCCCTGTAACCTGTAACCTGTAATCCCGAATCTCGAAGCTTGAAGCAAAAGGTACTCGAAGAAGATCCTCCGTGGGGGCGCCAAAAGAATGTGAGCGGGATGAAAACATACACAGCGTCTCTATAACGACCCGACACACACTCTTGGGAAGATACACACACACACACTATGGGGCACCACTCGGCTTACACAACACACCTGGCCGAGACAGGGAACACACCTCTGGAGTGAGAGGAGAGAGACTATCCACTTGCCCACTCCACACAGACACACACACACACACATACACACACACCCAAAAAAATCAGCTCAAAAGAGGAGAATTTCTGATGTTTAGATACAAATGAGCTTGGACCAACACCAATGGGGCAAACAGCTCACACAATATGGGTAAAAGATACTAGATACAATCACAAGCTGGAGCAGAAACTTCGCTCATAGGAGAAACTCACACAGAAAAACAGCAGGAAAAGAGTGAGGAATTTGGCAAAATGGATAGCGCCATCGCGTCCGGAATGGCCCAAAACCCCAGTCTACAATGTCAAAGTGCTCAAATCCGACCTCGGATGAGCAGTTTACGGCCAAAACAGGCTCCAAAATGAGCAAAAACACAGTTGCGGGTGTTCCTCCTCTCTTCTCCACGTTTTTTCTGGTCTTCTCTCTTTTTTCAGTTCCCACACTTAGCTTTATTACTTGGGCACCCTTGGCCTTTTAGATGACCTCAAACGGACCCCGAACAGGCCAAAAACTGACCTCGCAGTGCATAGTTGTCACCTTTTTGCATCATTCGCACACCTGGCACTCAGCTTTTTTCCAATAATGCATCTCGCCACCACGTGAAGTGGCCCCAAAAAGTGGTCCTAATGATGACCTTTTTGCATAACTCTCACAAGAAAACACCCACGTTGTGTCCGTCCTCATCCGCGTGCAAATATTGACCTCGTTCGCCCTCCTGACGCCACTAGATGCCATCTGACGCACCTGCTTACCTCATGTCGTCGGCCCGCGGATAGCTTCCTCGAGAAGTTTTACACGCTATAAAATCCTCATTATTGTAGAAAAACACAGTGGTACTGGTAATAGTGAAAATCGATGCACTATGTACATGCTGTCCTACCTGTACACACGTGGGCCCCACGTAACCACCTGGCTATGGAAATTGGGCAATCCTTTATTTGATGCACCATGCATGTGTATGTACATATGCGCAATCCCTTGCTCCAAAAAACTCCTGACAACGCTTCCGCTATTACACTAGCAACTCTATCAAGGACACAAGATAAGTGATGAATTGTTTTGAATTACTATCCACACACAACAACACTAAAAGGAAACTAAAGCTAGGACTTATTTCACAGGCAAAGTACCATATTTAAGTCATTTTTGTAAAGTCACGACCCCATACATGGTAGGTGGGTCAAGCTGTGGCTTGTGTTTTCTATTACCTCTCTCGATGAGAGCGTTATACAGGCAGATTGTTTGCATGCTTATAGGATAAGCTGCAAGTCAGGCATAAGATGCGTAAGAGCACACATATTGGGTACACACTCTACAAATTTAAGGAAAGTTGCTTAGCCTAGCATGCTCTCTTCTCTCTATTATTTCTCTCGAAGAATAATGAAAACTTTCTAAGAATCTTTTGATACATGTTCTGTTTGCGAGTCAGCCTGAGCCAAGGTGCTCTAACTCTCCGCTAGAAATTGGGCAAGATGCCATCCAAATTAGTCTTCATCGGTGCGACGATTGAAGACTAATTTCCACGAGGGCTATGAGCCACACACGCTGGCCAAGAGTCATTGTCAGATCTTGGGTAAGACGCAACTGTTGGCATTCCTTGGGTGATTGTTTTCACAATCAAACAAATATATCCAGTGGAATACACATCGACGTTAATGGACAAGCAAGAGTCTTGTCATTACGGATGTTTAGAGTGTCATCTTTGCACTACGTGTTTTTAGTGAGAGGCTCAAGTTGAGGTTTTGATAGCCTTAAACTCACATCAGTTGATCTCTATCACGGAGTCTAGCTGGAGCAAACCGCCATGACAGCATGGCTGTCCATACGAGATAGGCATTTCACTTGTGTTGATATCCTTCTCTCTCTATAGAACTATGAGTGTCTATGCAAGCACAGTTTTGGAGTAAGACCCAACGGGTGATTACTAAATCAGTCCATAGGAATTAAGGATCACAGTTTGATCTATTCCCGTTATACTTTCAAGGAAAGAATTCCGCAATCTACCACGTGGTAGTGGATAAATTTAGCTTTCTGTACACGGTTGACTATGTTGGTTACCATTACCTGCTAGTTGAGCAGTTTCTACAAAGGTCTTCCCAAGGGGTTTGACTACGTATATTTTAACCAACGGGTTTGGATTGCGAAGGCAACACCCAGGGTTTCCAATATAATGTTGCTTGGCTTTTTATCAGGTAGGCAACATGCTCCTTTGCAATTGAATACGGGTGAGTGAACATATAGTTCAATCCCCAAGTACGCATCTATTGATTTGGTATTATTCCATTTTTTTGTATGCTTTGTTTGATTTTTTCACCTCGTATGCATGTTTCCAAGACATGCCAAGGGCATGTCAGAACAAATTATTTTGGGCCATAGTGTCCAACATACATTTCTACATTATGCTATTATGAACCCACTTGTAGGGTTTTCTTTGGCACATGTTGTCACACGCGATACAACATGGTCTAGAAACTCAAGGAGTTTGGTTTAGCCAATGTGGAGCAATGATAATGAGGGTCCCTCTCACTCTTGTCGTGGAGTGTTTTGCAGTTACCTCCACACACAAGTACATCTTGTACTTACTGGATGTCACTTTTTTGGCCATCCTTATTTGAAACATATTCCACATGTGGAGAATATGAGTCTCTCGGACAGACACTGGTGCCGCTATTTCAATTATGTTCGCGACGATGTCCCTAGGTGATGGTCCCATCTGTTTTCTACACCATTTTCAACACGACGTATCAGGAGCAATTTTAGTGGCCATAAGTTGTCAGATACTTAGAATGACTTGTTAAGGTACAAGTGCTACTAAACAATATTACAGATGGTTGTTTTACGTATAGAAAGGCTATGAGTTTTTAATGAAAAAGTTTCATTGTCTGTACCTAGAAGTGATCATTGTTTCACCTTCTATTATGGTTTAGACGTTTCAGCAAGGCTTGCAAGTGACTGCCACTCAAAGTAGTTAGTTTCTTTTCATAACTTTTTACATTCCTCTTTAATGTGTGCTAGGCGCATCACATTTGCCATAAGTATTGGCAAGGATGATCATGGATATACAAGTTTGGATCTATTATTTCCTAAATGCATGCACACTAGGTGTTATGGGCCCTAGTGTTTAGCAAAGGCTGATTTGGAACGACATGCATATTCATCAAGTTGTTGCTTATGAAGCATTTTGGACTCTATGTGCAGTATCTCTACGAGATTAAGATATGGGTCTACTAATCACCAATAGAGATCATGGCTCGGTTTGGTTGTTTGTGGGTTTTTCAAGCTAACCGTGATGGTTATTCCAGGCATTTTTGATTCCTCAACAATGTTATACAACACTGTGATTCCCATTTACCAGTCATCTGGGAAGATTGTCTGTAAACCATGGGGGAAACACACCTCAGTACTTCAATTATCCAATGGGATAGGCAGATTACAAAGTGTAATCTTGGGCTAAAGGATATGAAAAGTGCGTACATTAGAACCAAGCAATCCAATTAATACGCATTTATTGCTCTACTTGGAGTTTATTTACTATTAGTTATCGCATGTTTGCGACTAGGTTTAGTCTCTTCATGTATAAGTCAGGTTCTAACCTTGAACCCTAGTTATGGTGGGGTTGTTTACTGATGAAATTTGAGAACAAGTCAAGGACTTACACTTGGCTGATGAGTTATGCAGCAAGTTACTTTCACGAGAAGTGAAAAACGGTACTCTTTCAGGTACATCTTTGTTGTGATAGCTCGTTTAAGCATGCTCATGTGCATTCTAAATGGAGTCTACACACTAGATGGTTCCAAAAGGACAACAATGTGCAAAGTCACGATGTTATTCTTCTTTCATTGAACCTCCTACTGTACCATGTTTTGGTCAAACAAATAGCTAGATCCATGAAGGATACCACTCTGGAAAACATTAGTGTTCTTATGAAGATCCTACCACTTTTGTTTTTGCGGACAAAAACGCTTCTCCAAGGGGGGAGTAATGTCATGCCAAGGGTAGGACTATAGGAGGGCACGGCCCTAGCCAAGGGACAATCGATACACATGCGTACAGGGGCTATATATAGATAAGATCCAGAGGGCCAAGGGCCTATATATAGGTATGGTTGGGTGGTTATTGGCATGTCTATCTCCCTATGCCCTCTCAGAAATAGAAAGTATGGAAATACATTGAACAAATGGATGCCCAGTTTCAGTTGAATGGCACTGAGAAGCTACTTGTCAATAGGTTGTAGAAGGCCTAGACAATGTTCTGATGCTGATCTCTAAATCTACATCTGAGTGAAGAGCTTGGAAATGGCCCATGAGTAGCTTTAAACCCCATACCAAGGGCATATACCAAGTGTTAATACACGAGGATGATTGGTTCCCCTCGTTAAACAAACATTGGAAGAAGCATGGTCGGAGGCTAGATGGGTACAGGTTATGAAGATCCACAGTGGCCTCAATTTATGAAGAAATTTTTGTGGAAGGTTCTATGGGGGGTCTTGTGATAGGCGTCAAGGTTCAAGTACGTGGCATCGGGTCTGATAGATGTTTAGGGTGCAGATCTGCTAGCAAGGACCTCGCCCACCTTTTCATGGAATGCCTGGCTATTAGAGGCCTTGCAGGAAATTTGTACAAATGCATACGAAGGACATGGACGATAGGTTTTTCAGGAAGGATATGTGCCTTGGTGGCAAACAGTCTCGAAGTTCTGCATTGCTAATATGTACTCAAATTGTCAGATATTGAAGGCCAAGAATTGTCGTGCTTTTTTATAGAGATCTCTCTGTATCTAGCTTCTCAAAGATTGTACAAGAAATCAAGGAGTTGATATGTGTGGTAGATAAATGGCATAACTCAGATGATTGGCTTAGGCCGGCCCTCGCCATCCGGTCGATCCTTGCTCTGTAGACAATTGGACTCTTTGTAATAGCATGATAGTAGGCTACCTACTAGCAGACGGTAGCTTGAGATATAAATCCCAAAACTTATCCACATACTTCTGGATAGATTCATTGGGAGTAAGCTTCAAACTTTTCCATTCGGGAAGCACTTTGTCTTTGGCATCTCTTGCAAGAAATTTCTTCATTATGGAAACTCATAGAGCTTTCCATATCTTGGGAGCTTTTCCATTACCTCATAGAGTAGCCCACCATTATCGATAAGACTTTTGAAAATGCATTGCTACATGATGTAGCTTGGACGACTCCGTGAAGCCCTCATCTCCAAAGGACACATCAAATTGTTGGATGAATGCCAAAACTTTATCCATAGCACCAAAGGTGCCCTCATAGGTGAGAAAAGAGATTCTCTTTCTTCCTCCTTGAACTTCTTAATCTTGTAAAACCTTTTCCAAGCAGTATAGGATTTGAAATGTCCTCCCCTCTTGTATTCTCTAGGAGAAAAAGCACTGCGTCCATCAAAAGAGGAGGAAGATGATGAAGATGGAGAAGTAGGTGACCAAGTCTTTCTCTCCTTTTTCTTCTTTTGATTCCTCTCTTCTCTCTCAGAATGACAAGGACAAGGACTATATGATGATCTTTTACTCTTTGGAGGAGTTGGAGATTGTCAAGACCGCCATCTTTGTGGAGCCACATCTTTCTAAGAATTTGGAGATTCACTTCTTTCTCTTCATAGGGTTCCTTCTCTTCTCTCACTAGAGAGAGTCTTCTTTTTGAAGTCTCTACAAGAGGCTTCCTAAGCTCTCTCCTCTTGGGGAGTTTGGAGAATCCCATGTGTAACATTTAATGGCCTAAAAACTTATGTGTAGCGGAAATTAGCATGAACATAGTGGGCATTTCATTAGATTAGATTCCTAATGAGAATTACAAGAGTGCTTGGGTGGAGAGAGCAACAAAAAGCATAACACCTAGTTAGATAGCATCAAAAATACTTTCAAAAGAGAGAGAAATTAAGCTATTGACAACAGTTGAGGACCAGATTTGCATGGAGCCGGTCCCCCTCCAAGAGGCTTTGTATTATGGTTTCTCCCATCAAGAGAGACATTGTACAATACAATTCTTTGTGTTCCTTCAAGATTAGCTAGTGCAATGAATATGAAAGCTTCATGCACTAAGAAAAACACTTAGCAAACAAAACATCAATTATCCCCGTTCTCAGACCCAAGACCTCATACACCTTCGAAGATGGTGAGAGCTAGCAGGGTATGAGAGTAGATTGAGAGGAAGAAGGAGTATCTTACGAGAAAGATGTACATCTCCTCACATAATCACTCATATTAGCATAGATTAGCTTAGTAATTAGCATGGTAGAGGAGATGAGTATGCATTGAAGCTTGGCTCTTGGTTGGATTTTCATCCACATGCCAAGAGTGTGTCGATGTAGGCTTCTATCTCACAAGCCTGGAGTAGGTTTATGAGCTCTCCATTAAAGCTTGGGAAGAGATAGTCTTCTCTTTCTTCACACATGAGATTGTGTGAGTGCGTGTGTGATAATGCCATGCAAAAATCAGCCCCCTCTCTCTCTTGGGCGAGCCCTCTTGCTATTTGCTCTTGCTATTTGCTCTTGCTATCTCCCCATTGGACCTCCCCAAGTCAAGCCAATGCTTATTAAGCAGCATAAGTGATAGCCTTGTGACGTGTGTCCCCATTTCCCTTTTGTGAGAGCTTTAGGTAAATTAATAATTCAACTAATCTCTCATTGGACCCCTTTGCCTCTTGGCCAATAGAAATCAGGCAAGCCATTGGGCTGCTGAATGCTCATTGGACCCCTTTAGAGACTGTCCAATAGTCTTCCAGGAGACTTAATTTTCATTGGTTCTTTTTATTAAGTGTTTTTAAATTAATTAAACTAGATTTACTCTAGCCTAATTCTCATTGGTCCACCTCCAAGGCCATCCAATAGGAATTGGGTACACCTTGTGGGCATCTCGGCTAGGGAGCTGACATGCGTCCCTCATTCCCTTTGTGTAAAGGGGGCTTGTGTGTGTGTGTGTGTGTGTGTGTGTGTGTGGATTTCTCTCTCATCCCCTACTTGCTAGGCTCGCCCCCTCCTATGTAGGGATATGCAAAGACTTTTGGGACACATACAAAGCATCCAATTCCCCCTATGGTTGACCTTTGGACACAACCTTTGAATTTTGGAACCTTAGCATTTTGGAAGTCTTAATGGGCTGAACCTTAGGGTCTTTTTAGCCCATTGTTGCACATGGATCTTTTGCAGATGCCCCCCCCTTTGGATCCCTATTTTCCCTCTTTTGGATCCCTATTGTGGTCGGTCTGCTAGCTTAACCAATATTCTAGCTTTTTCTCCCCTGGCACTTCCCCATATTAAATGATCAGTTTAACATGAGAAAATCATTTAGGAGAATTAGATATTGATTATTATGACACCATGTGTGAAGTTGTTGATTAACTTTGGCTTGCAAGGCAAGGTTGCCCATAGCTTGTTGCAACCTACTAACAAGATAGTTCACAAACATGGGGGCATCATTAGTAGCACCTTTATCTGTAAAATCAAAACTTTCAATATTAATTCTACTCTCTTTATTATTGTCATCCATGCTAGCTAAATTTATATCTATGCTACTTTGTGCTTTGGAAACTTCAAAACTTTAGTTGCTACTCTTCTTAACTTTTAAAAGTTAGCTCTCAAGCATCCACACCCATGATTTAGAGATTGTTGATTGCAAAGAGTAGTGGAGAGGGTCTAGCAATGCCCGACTGATTATAGGTTTTGTTGAGCTTGCTAGTATCTCAATAATGGATAAGCCAAAGGTAAGCCCTAAAAGACTCCATTATTAAGTCTATAGCTCCCCACTATGTACCTCAAAATTAGTTCATTCCAATTGTGATAATAAATCCATGTTCCACTTACCCTCTTGCAATGAATAGTTCCAACTTTTCATGGAAAACCCAAGGACCTCTCTTCTTAAGCAAGAAAAGAGAAAACAGTAGCTCTGATACCAATGTAACAAAATATGTCTATAACATTGACTGTAGCGGAATTAAAGTAACAATAGTGAGCATTTCCTTCAGATAATTCTTAAAGAGCATAAGTAGAGCACTTAATTAAAGGTAGAAAAATGAACGTTATACTTAGTTAGCGTGCCATGAACAGTACTTGTAAAAGAGAGAGATAATTAGATAAATTGACAATAATTGAGGACCAGATCTACTTGAAGTTGGTCCTGCCTCCAAAAGACTTTTGTATTATAGATTCTCCCATGAAGAGAGACTTGGTCCAATACATACTTTGAGTTTCTTAAACCCTTGTTGATGACATGAAGATGGTAAGCTTCATGCACCAATATTGTGCTCATAACTAACTTGCAGAAGCATTAACTTGTCCTTGAATTCAATACCAAGACCTCAAACACCTTCAAAGGTGGAGAGAGGTAGCATGGAGTGAGGGAAGGGAAGAGGAAGAAGAAGTAGCATACGAGAAAGAAGTAATTTCCTCACCATAGATTACTCTTGGAGCGTAGCTTAGCATAGTAATATAGAGGTAGAGAAGATGAGCATGCCATTGAGGCTTAACTCTTGGTTGAATTTTCATTTCATAGCCAAGAGATGTTGCTGCGGGCTCTCTATTTCTCAATCTTGGAGAAGGAGATGGAGTTATTGCTCAACAAAATGAGAGAATGTGTGAGTGTATGTGGTTGAGTATGCCAAAAATGATAGCCTCCTCTTGCTTGGTCCACTCCCCCCCCCCGCCTCATGCAATTACTCATGCTTGCATCCTATTGGTCCATCCATGGCTTAGCTAATGAGAGATAACAAGCAAGGTGTGTAGCCTTGTGACAAGTGTCCTTCTTTCCCCTTTAGAGAGGGCTTAGATAATTGTTTAAATTCATATTGGACCTGTAAATCAACTGTCCAATAGGAGTTAGGGGGATCTCATTTCTCATTGGTTCTTTTAGCAAGATTTTTTAAAATGTTTAAGCTCAATTTACTCAATCTTAATTATCATTGGTCCTTGCCATAGGCCATCCAATAGGAATTAGGCTTTATTTGGGGGACAACCTATCTAGGAGCCTGACATGTGTCCTATATGGCTTATGTGAAAAAGGGGAGTTCTTGTATAGTGTGTGCGCGTGTGTGTTCTCTCCCATCCCCTAAAAAGAGGGCTTGCCCCATGTAAGTGGGAGTGTTCGCTTGGCCACTTGCATCCACTTGGTGACCATAGTCCAAAGTTTACACAGGTTAAAAATACCTATCCGTGGCAAGGATTTTAACACTAACCTTTGGAGGCTTTAATAAGATAACCCTAAGTTATTTAAGCTCCATTACCTGCTTATTGTTCTTTTGTAGACCATCTCCTTTTTGGACCCTTCATGAGATGTAGACTTCTCTCTCTTTTGGTCCCATGCTGAGATAGATGTAAAAGCACATATCTATATTCTAACTCTTGTTCCCATTCATTTTTCCATATTAAATGATCACTTCAATATGATAATCATTTGGGATGGTTAGATATTAGATTTTATGACATGATGTGACCTAATATTGAATCTCTTGTAGGAAAAATTCACTTAGAACTTGAAAGATTACATGGAGGTGTTTATTATGGCCCTTTAGGGAATTGAAGTAGATAGTGATATCATCAGAGAATACTCTTGTAAACTTGCGGTAGGGCCTAAATATTTTCTCCATTAAGCGGTTGAATGTGTCCGAAGCAGTTGTCAAAGGCATGACGAGATATCCATGAAGACCAAATGTCATGCAAAAAGAGGTCTTTACGATATCTTCATTGACTACCATTATCTGATGATAACCACTTTTAATATCAATCCTACTGAAGTAGGTAGACCCTTGTAATTCATCAAATAGATATTCTACCTGTGGCACAAAAAATATATTCTTGCTAGTGATTCTATTTAGTGCTCTATATTCGATTCACATACAATATTTGTCGTCTTTCTTTTGGATTAAAAGGACCCGTGAACAAAATGGTGGAGAGCTAGGCATCACCATCCCCTTTTCTACTAGTTCATGAACTTGCCTCATGATAAGGGATTTACTTTGCAATGAGCATCCCCTTTCAAAGGTCCAATCATATAAGCTCTAGGTGAATCATTGCGCACATTTCTTTGGTGGCAAGTGTGATAGCCAAGTCCCTACTCCCCACACTTGAATCACTTGTTATCTTTGCAAAAATGCTCTAGCTCTTTAGAGGAGAGTCTATTCTTACCTTTGTAGACTCCTTTCTTCTTAGCTATTTCGTTGTTGTTGCTAGAGTTGCCTTTAGAATAATTTTGAGTATTTTTCTTCTCTTTAGGCTCATTTTGATCTTTAGTTTCCATGGGCTTAGAATTTCTCTTAGCCCCTTGTTGGAAATTTATTCATGAAGCGACCATAGTATGATGTATGACTAAAGAGATGGTCCTAGGCCTTTGAGAATTGACATGTTCAGCCATGTCTTAAGATATCCCAACAAAAAACTGTTGTTTTTATTCTCCAAAGTCTATCTTTTTTGTAGAAAAAGGCTTTAAGATGCAACTCCCAAAACTTGTCCACATACTTGTGGATAGACTCGTAGGGAGATAACTTCAAACTTTGCCATTCGGTAAGAACTTTGTCTTTGGCATCACTTGCAAGAAATTGATTCATTATAAAAGATCTTAGGGATTTCCACGTCCTTGGATCTTTGCCATTGGCTTGTAGACTAGCCCACCATTGTCTAGCAGACTTTTGAAAATGCATAGCTACATGTCTAGCTTAGAAGACTCCATGAAGCCCTCATCTTCAAAGGCCGCATTAAATCGCTAGATGAAGGCCAAGACTTTTTCCATAGCACCAAAGGTGCCATCATAGGTGAGAAAAGATATGTTCTTTCCTCCCTCCTTGAACTTCTTGAGCTTATTGGACCTTTTCCAAGAAACATAAGACCTCCAATTCCCTCTACGTCTAGGCTCTTTAAGGGATAATCCGCTACTTTCATTGGAAGAAGATGAAGGTGATCAAGATGAAGAAGAGGGTGACCTTTTTCTCTCCAAATAAGAAGGTGATGAAGATGGAGAAGAGGGTGATCTTTTCCTCTTAGAAGGAGTTGGAGATCTTTGTGATCGCTGTCATTGTGGAGCCACATCTTCCAAAGGGTTTGGAGACTCACTTCTTTCTATTGCGTAAGGTTCCTCCTCTTCTTGCATTGGAGAAAGTCCTCTTTTGAAGTCTCACTGAGAGACTTTCTAAGTAATCTCTCTTCTTGGGGAGTTTGAAGAATCCCATGGGTGCAAAATTATTGGACAACTTCACCTTGTAGAACGGGGTTGCTATTAGGGCATGATGTGTCACGGTACTTATCTTTTTGGACATTTAACTAAGTTCTGAGCTTTAAAACCTAAAGGAAAAGTTTACACAAGTGACTTTTCTTAGGTAGTTTGAAATACCCAAAATGTCTTATGGTGTGTAGCAGTTTTTGGACATAGTCAACGAGCAGTTTGCAATTTACTAGTAGTCGTAACGCTGTTTTGCTCTGTTTTTTGATGGTGATGATGGATACACAGTGAATCAGTGCTTTATTATCTTAACTATGGTGTTTCTTATTCATATACTTTGCATTTTTGTGATTAAATGAGCAGTCTCTTGTACTCATTTTCCTTTATACTGCATGTTTCTTGTACTGAGTATTTGTTAGGGTTGTGAATCCCTAACACTTTGGCAATTCTATAACTGGTTCAAATTCAGCCAGAACTATATGTCACCCAGGAATGCAACGGGGAACTAATATGTTGGTTGACATAGAACACCTACGAGAATTCTCAAATTGGTAACCCCGTAGGAAGAGTCTAAGGAGTATACAACAAAGTTCTTGTAGGAGTTCTTTTCATATCTTCTGGGGGAAATCAAAGTTACAATTTCTGACAAGGTGGTTACATCATTTTTACCTTTTGGGGCATGCAATTTACCTTCATGTTACAGTCTGTATGAAAGGAAAGTGTTGTTACAGTATTAGGACAGAAGAGAAGAAGTAATGCATGAGGGGGTCAGGGAAAGGGTCCAATTTACCACAACACGCATATGGCACAAGGTTTAGATTGAAAAGCAAGTTCTCTACAAGGGAAAGACAAGAGAAAGAGTCAGGTAGTAACGACCAAGAAGAAACTATAAGGGGGCTTATTGCAGGAGTAGAAACTATTGGGGTGGGGATTGAACTGCAAGAACCTGAACACAGGCTGCAGGAGATCCCATGTTCAAGCCAAGGAGGCCAACAAACAACTCCTCCCATAGAAGACCCACTTTTGGGACAATTGGTTAATGTACTACTAACTCAGACAGTCTTAAGGGAAGGGCAAGAAGACAATTACAATTTGTACCATCAGGGGTAGGTACTTTACCTTTGAATCCACTCCCAATAAGAGTACTCAAAACACTTCCGATAACTCCAATGGCTGCACCAAATCCCAAAGTGGACGCGGCAAAGTTTAGTGGGAGAAAGTCCCAAGATGCTAACAGCCACGTTGGTCAGTTTCAAACAAGGTGGCCTGTAAGTGGATATGAGGCGTTACATCCGGATTTAGTGAAGAAAGAGCATTTTACAACAACACTGCAGGGTAAGTCCATGGATTGGTTCTTACAATATGGCATGGAAGATTTTCCTAATTATAATGATTTGAACCAAATTTTTCTATTGGGGTTCAGGGAGGATAAAACTCTTGAAGACATTTTGAAGAAGTTGAGAAAATTTAAGTGGAAAGATTTTGTTGGTTGAAGATTATGCACAGCAATTTAGAAATTTGAATAATAGATTGGAGGCAGCACAACAACCTTCTATGGAGAGATTGGGAGACTACTTTTGTAAGGGACTCAAAAACGAGTTCAGAAGTGCAATAGTAGGGAGACACCTGTTAGAAAATGCATGCAATTTTATTGATTTGGTGGAATTAGCTACAAGACCTGAAAGAAGATATGGAGGTAAGGCATAACTAAAGAAAAAGAAGAAGGAGAAGACTGAGGATTCAGACCCAGAGTCAAAAGATGAAGATTTAGGTCAGGATAAAGAGGATGGAACCGATACTAATGATGAAGATTGGTCAAAAAAAAAGAAGAAACAGGAAAAAAGAAAAAGCAGAAGAAAGGTAAGGTAAGCAAAAGAATGAAAAGAAGCAGGGAAAGGAAGTAGTAACTGCACATACAATCAACAAAATCATTCAAGAAAAATTGCAGACAATTGGAATGAGTTAGGTTGGAATGTCAGGAAAACCATAGTCAGGTTTGTCAAAGATTTGGTCATGAATATTAAAATTGTTATTATAATCCAATTTTTAGGTGAAGTAGAAATGAGTATATAACTCAAAAAATGAGGGAGGCAGCTGCAAATGTGGCAGCTCCTCAAGGTGCTAACAGGAGAGATCAGGGACGTGCACCTCAAAGAAGGTTTAAGAACCAAAATATCTGGGGATACCAGAATAGAGGTCAAAATAATATGCAGCAGTTGCAATGTAGTTAGTATGGAGCAGTAGGACATAGACAAGGTCTTGATTGTGAACTATGGTGTAGACACAAAAATGATAGAGGCATTCCTATCATCAGGTACAACAATAACAATAACAACAATTTTAACAGGCCTCAGGAGAAGAATCAAAAATCTCCATTCCAATAGCAACAGAGACCTCCAAGTGAGGCTAATTTAGTGGTGCTGGAGGAATGGATTGAGGATGAATGGATTCAGGACAGGGTACATTTCCATCAAGAGGAACAGAAACCTGTTCAAAAATTACAAGATTGTCATTATACTCAGGGAATGAGTAAGCATTACAACTGTGACTGTGCAACATGTATCCAAATTGAGGATATTCTTAAAAGTGGTGGGTGCAATAATGTCATGGTTGTAACAAGATCAAAATCAAAACTAGGAAAGGGAATCATGCAAGAAAAAGAAGATCAGGGCACTGAAAATTGGAAGGAGAAAAAATAAGTGAGAACAGAAGCATTCAAGGAAGTATGAGAGTCCCAAGGTGGAAATATGGTATCTGAAGAATGAGAGTTTGCTGCAAGATCCTTGGTTGACTAGGGGAAAAGTACATTAGATAAGCATAACACTACACTGAAAGGGCGGGACACTGGTGAGGAATTTTATGAAGCTTTGTTGTGAGCTCCAATAGCATTTACTATCAAGAAAATGTTGAGGTTGATACCTGCATTTTCCCAACAGTTGTTGAAAAGATTTACTCATGAAGTGAAAGGTACAAATCAGGCAATAGACAGGGAAACTGAAGAAAATTTTTATGGAGAAGCATGTGAAGTCCTACCAATGGATGTGGATTACAAGGTACCAGTAGTGGGGGTATCTATTGGAAATGTGTTTGTTCCAGGAGTTTTCTTGGATGGCGGGTCAGGAGCTAATATTCTCCCAGAGTCAACATGCAAACGTCTAAATCTCTTGAAGTGGGATCCAACACCTTTTCACGTGAAGATGGCAGCCCAAAGACGGGTTCAGTCTTTGGGGATTCTAAGGAGTTTGGAAATCTCAGTTGGGGCACTGCATTTTGTGGCCAACTTTGTAGTTCTCAGGCTGGAAGAATCCACTTGCTCTTATCTAATGATGTTGGGGAGGCCCTGGTTAAGAGCAGCAAGAGTAAAGCAGCTATGGGGAGAAGACTCTATAGTGAGCAAAAGATGAAAGAAGAAAGTGATAATGCAAATGGATGCAAAAAAGGTGATACCACCTGGTTTCAAAGCATTGCATGCAAAAGGACTGAATATGGTAGAAGAAATTGGAGAGGATGCAGAAGAAGAATTTCTTAGAACTAATTGATCAAATGTACCTAATTTTGAAGTGGATGTGCAAAAGATAGAAATCAGATATTTGTTATAGCCAGAAGATGATGGAATACAGTAGTTAATAACTCAAAAATCAATAATTAGGAAGGGGAGTAAACAATCAAATAACAAGATGGGCAATGAGTTGTTGAAGAACCTAAAGATTGAAAGTAGAGAAGAGGAGGAAGCTATTGGAGCAATGAAGCAAGCAAAGAGAGCCTTTGAACATCAAATTGCAAGAACTGCTAGAGTGACTCAGGATGAACTGCAGGAATTGAACCTGAATACCAAGGAGGAACCACAAACAGTGAAGGTATCAACAGATATGGATGAGGAATTTATACTCAAATTGAAGGAATTGTTGTTAGAATTCAAAGATGTTTTTGCATGGAAATACACATATATGAAAGGAGTAGATGCTAGCTTTTGTCAACACAAAATTGATTTGAAAGTAGATGTAGTTCCAGATGTACAACAAAGTTATAAGATGAATCCTAATTATGCCAAATAGGTTAAAGAAGAGATTGACAAACCATTGGCTGTTGGGTTCATTTCTCCTTTGGATGAAGTTACATGGTTGTCACCAATTGTTTTAGTTCCAAAGAAGAATGGAGATATTGGGGCGTGTGTGGATTATAGGAAACTGAATGCTGCTACAATAATTGATCCATTTTCGTTACTTTTTTGTGATACACTACTAGATACAGTAGCTGGACATGAGATTTATAGTTTTTTGGATGGTTTTAGTGGTTACAGCCAAATTTCAATGGCATTTGAAGATAGGGAAAAAAATGCTTTTGTGACTAAATGAGGAGTTTATGCTAGCACTGTGATGACATTTGGATTGAAAAATGCTCCACCAATATTTCAAAAAGCAATACAACATGTGTTTTCTTAATTCCTGACAACATTTATGAGGGTTTTCTTGGATGATTTTAGTGCTTTTGGAAAGAAGTAGAAGCATCTTGAACACTTATGGTTGTGTTTTCAAAAATGCAGGGAATTCAGGTTGTCATTAAATCCAACAAAATGTTCTTTTGAAGTGAAAAGAGGAGTTCTTTTAGGGCATGTGATTTCTAAAGAAGGGGTTTCTATTGATCCAAGAAAGGTGGAAACTATTAGAAATGCACCAAAACCAAGAACAATTAAATAATTGAGCAGATTTTTGTGGCAAGTCAAGTGGCATAACAGATTCTTGAGGTATTTGGCTCATGCATGTGTGCACACCATTAACAAAGCTTACAAAGAAGGATATTGTATTTGAATGGGGAGAAGAGCAACGCAAGGCATTCAAGATTTTGAAGAACATGTTGACTGTAGCACCAATGTTGATTGCTCCTAATTAGAAATTACCATTTCACATCTTTGTGGATGCATCCCATGTAGCAGGGGGTACAACATTAATGTAAGAAACTAGTAGAGGTTGGTTCATACCTATTTACTATACAAGTAGGGTATTCACACCTGCAGAGAAGAATTACACAGTTACAGAGAGGGAGTTCTTTGGAATGGTCTATACATTGCAAAAGTTTAGACATTATCTATTGGCAAATAGGGTAATTTTTCATGTAGATCATCAGGCATTGATCTACTTGGTGAATAAGACACACCTTTCAGGGAGGTTGGCAAGATGGATATTGTTATTGTAGGAATTTGATTATGTAGTAACACATACTCCAGGTAGACTTCATGTATTAGATGATTATTTGAGTAGGTTGGAAGCAAGAGAGGAATACTCTAGAGGAGTACTTGATCAATTGCCCAATGCAGAGTTGTGTCTAGTTTGGTGAATGACCAGTCAGGGGACTGGTGTGAAGACATGCTTTAATTTTTTACTGAAGGGGTGTTACCTGAAGCAATGACTGAGGATGATCAAAGAAAGACATTAACATTAAGAAGCAAACCTTTTACAGTTATTGCATGGATTTTGTACAAAAGAGGAATTGATCAAGTGATCAGGAGAAGTGTTCCTAAGTTTGAACAGAGAGTAGTACTGGCAGAAGATCATGTAGGTAATTCAGGAGGACATTTTTTAGAAGATGTTACTGCAACAAAAATATTTCAAGCAGGACTTTGGTGGCCAACTGTTATAAAAGATGCTCAGGAATTCAGTAAGAACTATTTGTTATGTCAAAGAGAGGGTAGACCATTCAATGTAGACAGGATGCTCTTGCAACGTGTTTTATGTTTGGAACCATTTCAAAAGTGGGGATTAGATTTTGTTGGTCCCATCAAGCCACCTGCAAGGTTTACACAGCAGGTACATCTTGGTTGCAATTGATTATTGCAAAAAATGGGTAGAAGCTATGGATTTGAGAGATAACACAACAAGGAGTGTGGAAAAGTTTTTGTATAAAAATATTATGACCAAGTTTGGATGCCCTATTGAGTTGGTTTCTGATCAGGAAGGACATTTCATTAACAAAGTGATCAGGAAACTAATTAAACTGCATATAATCCTACATAAAAAATCAACTGTGTACTATCCTCAGGGAAATGGATAAGCAAAAAGTACCAATAAGATTTTGATCAGGATAATCAGGAAGTTGGTGAATCGGAATAGGACAAATTGGGATGAGATGTTGGATTCAGCACTCTGGGCTTTTAGGACAACATTTAAGTGAAAAAAGGCATGGCACCATTCAAGTTGGTGTATGGATTGGAAGCAATAGCTCCTATTGAATTTTTTGTACCAAGCCTGAAGGTTGTAGTTCAGTAGAAACTATCTCTTGAAGAGTTAATTAACTACAGAAAAGTAGCATTGCGGGAACTTGAAGAGGATATAATTCAAAGAATGTATATTGTAGAGGTTATCCAACAAAGAAGGTGAGCTTGGATCAATAGGAACACAAAGGTCAAAATTTTCTCTGCAGGATATTGGGTGATGGTTTACAATAGTAAGCTGGGACACAAACCTGGCAAATTGAAACTCAAGGTTGTAGGGACATTTCAAGTATTAAGGCCTGTGGGACCTAATATGTTTGTTTTGGCCAATGAGACAAGATAGGTAATTGCTAAGCCAGTAACTGGTTTTTGACTCAAACCATTTTTTGGAGAAATAAAGAGTAGTCGAGTTGAGCATCAAATTAATGATGTGAGTGGGATATATATGTCTTATGCATGCGAGGCAATGGACAAAGGTATCATTCTGAGGGGTGCAAAAAATTCTACTTCACTCCGTTTTTCTACTCCACTGCACTTTCTTGCTTGGTGCAGTATGTTGAGCCTTTGTAATACACCTATGGCTGCAGGGTGTCACCCGAGGATAGAGGAAGAAGAGCCCTTTTTCACGCTGAAGCCTCGGTGGAAAACTTGTTACCAGAGGATGGTGGTGGATGAGTCCAGCAAGGAGGATGAGCTAGAGATGCTTACAACCATCAAGGCTTTACCACCTTTGACAGAGGAAGTAGTCTCAAAGTACACCTTTTTGGACTTCAAGTATGATTTAGTGGCAAATGAGGAGAATAATCCATGGTTGAAGAAAATAGGGTTACTGAACTTTGGAAGATTACCTTGGATGAGTTGGATGAAGAATCAAATGCCAACGGTATACTTAAAGCATATGCAGGCCAATGATAGACATATCTCTATAGAAGATTATTTGAATGAAGGATTGAATGCACATGTGTTTGATATACCTACTACAAATGAAAATGAGGTGAACAAAGAAACTGCAAAATACATGACAAAGGCTTTTGGACAGTCTCAAGGTGGGAGGCGTTACTATCAACTATTAGGAATGAAGAACCAGGTGAGATTGTAGCAGGTGAAATGGTTTCTTGAAAAAATATGTATGATGGTTAAGTTAGAGTATATAAGGAGTGAAAACTATGGCATATTTCTAGCAGCTGGGACTAGCCGGTAGATTAGATGGGCAAACATTCTATTTGATAGGATCAAGTTTGAAATTACACAAAGCAGAAGAGAAAGGATAAAGCTACAAAAGCTAGACCATATTTGGCAGCAGTTTTTCAGTATGCGAACAACAAAATCATTTTGCAAGGGAAAAATATTCCACGGGAAGGGCAGCTGATTGAAGACTTAGGATCTGCACCAAGGATGAAAAAAGACAAAAGTTGCATCAGGAACAAAAAAGAATGCATATGACAAATGATGTACAAAATTTGGTTTCTGTAGGATATTCAACAAAGGAGTGTCTAGAAGCAGCAAAGGTGAACTTGGACAAAGAATTTGGGGACTTGTTTCCTAAATTTGGGATGGAAACAAGTGAAAAGATAGTAGTACATGTGTCAGTAAAGACAAGGTTTAAACTTAGAAAGCTAAAAGGAAAGCCTGCAAGAGAGACATCTGTCATAACAGTTGGGGAATCTGCAGTTGAAAAGCCAAATATAACCAAAGCAAGATTTCCAAATGTATCATTTAGTCAGGTTTAGAATGCAATTGGAGTAGCGAAAGAATATGTGGAACAACAAACAATGGAATTTACTTTAGTGAAGAGGGAGAATAAGAGACTGCACACTGAATTGGAGCAGTTCAAGAAAGAAGCACTGAAGGAAAATAAAGTTCAGATTGACGAAGTAGTTTTGTAGAGGAAAGTTCAGGAATTAACTAAAAGCCAGGAGTTGATGCAGAAGGAGTTAGCCTCGTATAAGCAGTTGGTAGTATATAGACAAAATAGTTCAGACAGAATTCTTGAATGGAGAGATGAGTGGTTTAGTGTCTTGGAGAGATAGTTGACTAAAATGAGTACCTTAAATGCTACTTTGGAGAGTAGCAATAGGGCTTTTTTTAACCAGGTTAGTGCATGAAAAAAAGTGGAAGAAAAGATTAGGGAAATGTCAAAGGAGGAGCTAGATGTAGAGGGATGGTATCTTGCCTCAGTCGATGCGGAAAAGATGAAGGCTAAAATGAGAGACTACATGAAAGGTGTGTGGGAGCACATCAAAGCTAGAATGTATGATGTGGTGAGTAAACCATATCAGAGCTTTGCAGAAGAAGAAGTAAAGGAGGAGAACTTGTTAGGGCAGAAGAAAAATGATGAGTTGAAGTAGCAGTATGATCAACGGAAACAGAAGTGTGACAAATTGAAGAAGCAGGTGGAGCAACAAAAACATCATCAACCTAAACAACTTCATACTCAGAGTGATATTGTAATGATGGAAGCAATTGAATCTAAAGTTCAGATGTAGTCTACTAAAGATGCAATTATAGTTAAAGTTGCAAGTGGTGTAGGTGGACAACAAAAATGTAAAGATCTAGTACTGATTATTGTTGAAGATATACTCAGTAAGGAGACTACTGAGGTCAGAAAGGAAACAGCTGAAGCTGAAGTGAATACAGTACTTCGTGAAGATGATAAGGAAACTGCAATTGAAGGGGAAATTTAAAAGTAGATTGAAGTAAAATATCATGTTGATGTTGAAATTTTTGAGTTCTCACAATGTTTGATAAAAAATTGCCACTAGGTGTGCCAGGTGTTAGGGACTAATGTGCCACGGTACTTACCTTTTTGGACTTTTAACTAAGTTCTGTAAGGGAATGTTTACACAAGTACCTTTTCTTAGGTAGTTGAAATACCCGAAATGTTTTATGGTGTATAGCAGATTTTGGATGTAACCAACAAACAGTTTGCAGTTTCACTGTAGTCATACTGTTGTTTTCCACTATAGTTTGATGGTGATGAATACATAGTGAAGTAGTACTTTCTTATCCTAATCATGGTGTTTCTTATTCATTTACTTTGCAGTTCTGTGATTAAATGAGCAGTCTCCTATACTCATTTTCCTTTATACTTCATGTTTCTTGTATTGTGAATACCTGTTAGGGCTGTGAACCCCTAACACTTGCCCATGGCTTGTTGTAGCTTGGTGATAAGATAGTTCACAAGTATAGGGGCATAACTAGTAGCACCTTCCTATTCAAAATCAAAGTCATCACAACCTCATTCTACTCTCTTTATTATTGTCAGTCATGCTAACAAAAACTAGGTGTATGCTAACTTATTCTTTGGTAGCTTAGAAACCTCTCGTCGAAAGCTTTTAGGACCTCTCCTCTTCAACAAGAAAAGAGAAACCAATTAGCTTCGATACCAATGTAACGGGACTAGGCTAATAACAGTGACTGTAGCAAAATTAAAATGACAGTAGTGACCATTTCATTAAGAAAATTCCTAATGAAGATAGAGAGGGAGTACTTGATTAGAGATAGCAACATAGCATGAAACCTAGTTAGCTTAGCATGAACAATACTTGTAAAAGAGAGAGAATTAGAGAGATTGGCAGCAGTTGAGGACTAGATTTACTTGAATCCGGTCCCCCCTCCAAAATGATTTTGTCCTATATGTTCTCCCATAAAGAGAGACTTGGTACAATACAAACTCTATACAGTTCATTTTGAGACCTTGTTGATGCCATGGAGATGGAAAGCTTCATACACCAAGATTATGCCCAAAACAAGGGTTAAACATAAACTTGTCCCCGGCCTCAATCCCAAAACCTCAAACACATTCAAAGGTGAGGAGAGCTGGCAAGGAGTGAGGAAAGTGAAGAGGAAGAAGATGTAACATACGAAAAAGAATTTTTCTCCTTACCATAGATTAATCTTAGATCTTAGCTTAGCATAATAATATAGATGGTAGAGAAGATGAGCATGCCATTGAATCTTGACTCTTGCTTTGGATTTGCATTACATAGCCAAGAGGTGTTTGTGTAGGCTCTCTACTTCTCAAGCTTTGAGAAGGAGATGGAGTTCTTGCTCAACACATGATGTGTATGTGTGTGTGTGTGTGTGTGTTTTCGTCTGATGATTATGCCCAAAAATGAGAGCCCCCCTCTTGCATTGATCGACCCCTCTCCCTCCTAACATCCTATTGGGCCATACTAAGGCCTAGCCAATCAATGGTCTGCATCATAACAACCAAGGGGTGTAGAATAGTGACAAGTGTACCCCTTTCCACTTTTGAGAGAGAGATTAGCTTAATATTTAGATGAAGCTAAATTTTGATTGGACGTGTAGGTCTACTGGCCAATAGGAATTAAGCTAGCTTATAAGCTACTTAATTCTCATTGGACCCCTTGGTAGATTGTCCAATAGGAATTCAGGGGTCTTAATTGTCATTAGTTCTTTGTATAGGCTTTTTCTAAATTATTTAAGTTCAATCTACTCAAGGTTAATTATCATTGGACCTTGCCATAGGCAAGAATTAGGCTTGAATAGGGGGGAAACTCTGCTAGTTTCTTGACATGTGTCCTATATGCCCTCTTTGTCTTGAGTGGGTCTAGAGAGAGAGTGTGTGTGTTATCTCTCATCCCCCTAGCAAAAGGGTGAGAAAGTGTGTGTGTTTTTCTACATTATTTAAGTTGAATCTACTCAAGGTTAATTATCATTGGACCTTGCCATAGGCCATCCAATAGGAATTAGTCTTGAATGGGGGGAAACTTTGCTAGTTGCTTGACATGTGTCCTATATGCCCTATTTGTCTTGAGAGGGTCTAGAGTGTGTGTGTGTGTGTGTTCTCTCTCATCACACTAGCAAAAGGGCTCGCCCCCTCCTTTATAGGATTAGTTGTTGAGGTTTGTGCTCAAGAACTTAACGTTCGCCAAAATTTTACTTAAAGGTTCTAGTATAAGGACTTTTAACACTAGCCTTTGGAGCTTTAGTGAAGCTTAGCCTAAGGTCTTTTAAAGCTCCATTAGGTGCGCATTGGTCCTTGGTAGAACTCTCCCCATTTGGACCCTGATGAGATTAGCTTATCTCTCCTCTTGGTTCCTTGCTGAGAATGGGTCTAGCTACACATATCTGTATCCCAGCTCTTGTTCCTATTTATCTCCCCATATTAAATGATCAGTTTAATAGAGAAAATCATTTGGGATAGGTGGATATTAGATATTATGACATGTTCTTTGATAACCTCTTGGCGTGCCTCCATGCCCTAGCCAAGCCACTTATTCCCTAGGATTGCCATTTTAGTCTTGGGACCGTCTCTTTGTGAGCTATGATGAAAGAAACCCTCAAACATTGGTGCCATTTCTAGGAAATGAGTACCTATACTAGTTTGAACACATACCAAAATCGGTAAAGTTATCTTAGATAGACTAGTTAGATAAAATAAGATAGAAGTGGAGATCAGGACATCCTTGGTCTTGTTAACATTATGTCATCTCAAGTGAACTCCCCAATCTAATCCCATTATTTATTTTATCTTTTAGGTATTTCTTTTACTTGCTTGTCAAAGTTGGGTAGGGCAATTTACTAAGGTGGCTATAAAAGCACATCTAAGCCCCATTGTATGATTATTAGTTTATTCATTGCCAAGGTTGATTGGTTTAGGAGACTCTCTCTCTCTCCCCCCCTATCTCTCTCCTTCCCCCTCCCTTTTGTCTCTACGCTTCCGCATCCTGGACTTTGACATGTTATGAGAGCTTTGGCTCTCGGGGGGTTCACTTTGTGTAAAACTACCATATCACGTGCGTTCAAGACATGTTTGTAGAACCTCTTATTTGTGAGTTTTGTTAAAAATATAATGTACCCTTTTCTTATGAAATCTGTAAGGTTTTTTTGAAATTTGAAAAAATAATGTCCTTCTGTATATATATTTTTGTAAATTTCAAGAACTTTAAATACCCTTCTGTTGAACTCACGTGATAGGTTACATTTTTATTAGGTGATCTCCCCAGACCTAGGCTTGCCCCTTTGATTTCTAAAGTCTTCTCTCCCCTGATTTGTGGTCATTTCTTTAGCTAGAGATGTTGTCCTTAAGAGAAAATCCTGGAGTCATATGGGTTTCATTGCTTTAAGACAGGTATCCAATGGTTGATTCAGCCCTTGATAGAATCCTTGTCGTGACGCTCCACGTCCACAATGTGAAGCTCAGTCAAGACATGATTTTTGGATATTATCATTCCTCAAGCGAAATCATTGTGATTTTGAATATATGCTCGGTATGGCAGTAGACAAAATGTATATCAAAGGTGGTACACTTTGAGAAGTAGATCAATTTTTAAAGTACTTTTTGGTCAAAAAGTATTCCAAGAGAGAGCCATGGGATGAGGTTTTTCTTTCACTAACAAAGCGTTTGGAGAGTAAAATGCATATGGTAATGCTTTCGGTTGATATGTGAGCCAAGTAAAGTACTTTGCAATGACTTATTCATCAAGTATACCAATGTGGCGTACTTCAAAAGCATAATAACTCTTGAGAGAGCTTATCGTTTGGGATATTATTTCTTAGAACACATTGATTGTGGTATACGCCAACATAGTTGTGGCAAGGAAGGCCGGATGCGGAGGGAAGGCGTTTGTCCATCACAATTATTTATGCCGCTTGTACCTTGACAATTGTGCTTAGTGATGCTTTGATCGATGTGAAAGCCAAATGTGGAGCTCTTACAATAGCACAAAAAGTTCTTGGTCTTTGGAATATCATCACTGTGAGATCATTGATTGCTACGTGCAAGCCAAGTGTGAAGGGTAGTTTTGTGCAAACTCATGCACTACTAAGTTAGCAATTTGAAGGCCAATGTGAATGGCCGCTTAATATATTGAGGAGTGAGTTATTTTAAGGGAAGTTGATAGCTTTAAAACAAAAAAATGAAGAAGAAAAATGACGTGCTATCTGTAGCGTAGATCCGAGGAGGAGCCGCTGCCGATGGGAGGGGCGTCGCCTACAGAGAACAAAAGGCAGATTAGCAAAGCAAGGCCGGGCTTGCAAGAGAGCGACGAGTGGTAGGCATCTAAGACAAGATGGAGGAAGCGTCGTCAAACAAGAACGTGGTAGGGAGGAGTGACTTTTGCAGACAAAAGCCGCCGAAGATCAGGACCAGTACGGGGTCGACCTGCAGTGCATACCGTTTATAGCCGTTCTCAACCAAGAGGAGGAAACCAAAGGGCGTAGAGGAGCACGCGAGCGAGGAAGAGTTGGCTGCCGAGAAGAAGTTGGTTGACAAGCAACTTGGTGAGGGACAAAGCAAGTGCTGCAGAGGACTGAGACGAGCTGCTTAGGGGCGCCATCGGGATGGGGCTGCAAGACACGACGAGCAGCGGTTAAAGCAAGACCTGCAGCAGACACGTTTTTTACTTGGTGAGCCAAAGGCTCTTTTCCCCCTATTTGATCGCACAAGCCACCACGTGGCAGCTTTTCGCGCTAGCAAAAAAAGCTAAATAAAAAACCCAGGTGCCCGCTTAATAATAAAAACGCCGCCGTGAAACAAGTACAGCAGCTTCGCAGGCTCTCCGCAGACAAGGAGTTCGCAGGCACCACAGGCAATCCGCAGGTTCCCCACAAGCAGCTCGGACAGCCAATTCCAGCTCGCAGGCTCCCCAGAAGCAGCAGGTTCTACTCTTTGCGAGAGAGAGAGAGAGAGAGAGAGCCTACTGCTTTCATCTGAGTTCGGGCCTCTGCCATGGCTTGATCTCACGAAATATCTCCCCATGCCTAATCCTTAAGATTCACACCAATTCTTCTCTGCGATGTTTGACCATGCAGCAGCAAGCCGGGCAGAATCGGAAAGGAGTACTGGAGACCTTGCAAACCCTGGTTATATTTCGCAGCTCATCAAGCTGGAAGGTACTTCGGATGCTTGCCGACGTGATGAGCACTACCTGCTGCATATCATTTCCATGAACATTGAAGGATGGCCGAGGGCACAGGGTTGCTGAATCTGTATAACCTATACTTGGAGCGGCATAATGCTGACCATAACTAGTTGCGCCCGCAGAAACAGAAACGAGCTGGACATACTGTTCAGCTGGCCGCTGGGTCTTGTTGCACACAAAGCTGCTATGATCGCTACGTGGGGAAGGTGCTATGATCGCTACGTGGGGAAGGCGCTAGTAGGCTTATAATAATTAGGTAATGAGGCTTCACCGCAAAAGAAGCCCGATTCCAATATGCCGATGGGGCAAACAATGACATTGTCGACCTTGCACTATTGGAATGAATAGGGAGGAACTTGGCCTACATACTCTATATCTGTTACTAAAGAATGCTCTTGTAATGTCGACGAGGTACCCATAGCATTGCCAACTAGACGTTGCAGGGGATCGATTGGCCGGTGACACGGTAGAATTTGATAACACTTGAGCGCAACCATAAAGCTGCACGGTTTTGAATGCCCTACATGGTGAGCGCGATATGGAATCCTCGCTCTGGGTGGCCCTTTTGAAGCAAAGATGGATTAACTCTACTTGGTGGCGCGCATTAAAATCATTCTCGTTCGTGTTTTGCAACTATGCCATAATCTGTAAAGTTGGCTATGGCATACATAGTTGTATAAGCAAGCTTAGTTATTTCCACGTGACCAGAAACGAGGCTTAGTAACTAGTGCAAATAACTAGAAACTAAGCCTCGTGTAACCATGGCCTACGATCCATCACATCGGCAAAAATTCAAGGAGGGTTGTCTGACAGGGGTTGGTTGGGGTACTGTGGGTTAGAGGGCCGCTAGTGCTTGAGAAGAAGAGTTGGCCACGTGGGGTGGTGGCGACGACATCGATCGGACTAAACATATGGAATCTGGTTGTACGAAAAAAGGACTAGATTTCTCGCAGGCTTCATGCCGCCACCTCAATCGCATCATTAACAGAACTACTAGTACCTCCCTCTGTCGTGAGCACTGGCTTCTGCATCTTTTGGAGGAATTGTTCCCTGACAGCCTTCAAGTTGCATCTTTTGACTAGAAACATTAGTTTCTAATGGATGGCTGTTGCGCCCCCTGCATGCGCAAAGTGGTTATTGGATCTTTAGAGTTTATTTTCTCTCATTACTGCTCAAAGCACGAGACTCATGGAAGTTCAAAAGCAGACGCTCAATGCAAAAAACAAATCTATTGCTCTTGAAAGTGAGATCGTTGCAAAAGAATCAATAGATCTTTTACAGTTGTTGGTGACGAGCTTGAGTATATCGTCTCTATGGCCACAAAAACACACTCATTCCACCCTCACCTTTGAGCAGTGTTGAAGAGAATTGCTACTCGATTGAGACCTGATTGAAACCCCTTGGAAATAGCAGTGCCAGCTCTCCACCATACTCTTGTATGGCACCTCTGTATGACGTGCACTATATGTTTTGCACTTTCAGTCTGTCATGTTTTATTGCAAGACGATATGTTTAACTATTCACATTGTTTTTTTGTAGCTTGACTCAAATATCGGCCTGTACTAGATTGAACAATCGAAAAGCAGCAGTACAACATTGCAAGTCAGTAAAGCACCTCATTTATTGTTGCAGTTTATTCATGCTTTATCTGTTTAGTTTTTTAAGAATTTTGCGTACTACTTCCTTTGCTTCAGTTTCTTTGGAACTTGTTTTCAGAACCATACACTCAATGTAGATCATCATCTGTACATATTAGTTACACACACAACTCTTTGCATACGGTTGCTAGCCAATGGATGTGATGTATTACAATAGTGAATTCACAAGTGTGGTGTATTAGAATATTGAATTCACCTTGTGCATCTTTACTTCAGCTCTAAACAATTGATACCATACTAGGTGTCGAAATAATTGATGACATACTATATATGTCCTTGTTTCTCTATACTAGGTGTTAGTATGACGTTCTCTAGACCTAGAAGATTACACTCCAAAGTGTCAATAAGCTAGGGAGCAAACTGTAGCCAACTTGAAGCTAGCTTATCGTCCATATGCTAGGTCATGGTTTGAAATTATTGCATTGTATAAAGATTGAAGCATGCAACATGACATCTTTGCTCACAATCTAGAAATATGTCTCTCCTGCGTGGCGGCATACCTCACATATATAGCAATAAACGAGGTTGACAGACACATGAAATACACTTTTGCTATCGTGATCACTTCTATATTATTATTGGGTGCTTTTTGCCATTGGAGCAACAACAACAAGACACTATTAGTAGCAGCATTGCATCTACAATTTATTATCAATTCAAGATACCAACCACAAATCAGTAGTATCCCCTCTCTATTTGTGAGATCGATGAGCAATATTTGGACATAAAAGAGGCATATTTTATAACTACAGACGAGATTCGATGAAAATTTTATTTTGCGAAGCCGTAGCTCTGATACCAATTCTGAGTGCGCGAATGCGGTGCGTGTACGGAGAGTGAGAAGGGCAAGAATTTACATGTAGCATGTATGTCTCCTCCCATAAACATTATAGCATTTATCAGATATATATCCCTTTCACTCAGTGTGGCCCTTGCCAAATTAGTCATGCTCGAGTTCTTTTCAATGCTAGATGCTAAATGTCAATTTGTATGTCCTGCTATATTCTATAGATGTTGTATAGCAAGGCCCACCAAGCAAGGCTAGTTTATAAGAAAAAGACTTAAAGGTTTCTTTATTTACTTTAAAAGTAAATAGTTTCCATGCTGGATCGTGGAACAACAAAGAACTAATTTCAAGCATATGAAGGGTTTTTCTTCCTGAAGAGATCGATTGAGGCCAGTAGGGGGTACCGGCTGTGTAAATTCAATAAACCAGGGGAATCTCAAATGATGTGGGGATGGGGTGCAGAGGCGCGTGGAAGCAGAAGGCGAGAGGGGGCAAGGACCATGCAATCAGAAGGTGGAAGAGGTTGATTAGAGGCGTTGAGGGTCGCACAAGCAGGAGGCGGAGGGGACAGAGACGTGGGCGTTGCGCAAGCAGGATGAGGGGAAAGTAGCGATCATAGTGTTTTTTATTTCGAAATATTGTGGAAGCCTTGCAGCGTACGGCTGCAATGGACCTTGTGGTGTAGAGTAGCAGAGGTAAGATCCTCGTCGCCTGTACTCGAGTTCAAACTCTTTTGGCTGAGAAACGGGGAGCACTTAATACTGAGGAGGAATCTTTGGAGGTTTCATCGTAATAAGTTGAGAACCTGCCAGCAGTAGCTACCAATATAACAAGGACAAGATGTTGAAGTTCACAAAGAGTTGGAGAAGCAGGTTTTACAGAGGTTCTTTTGAGTTCAAGAAAGACCAAACCAAAGGAGGAGTAGCTTGTGCTTGTGAAGGTGTTTGAGAAGAGCAAGGGAAGGCAATGGAAGTAGCTAAATAAAGGGGAAGAGTAAAGACAAGCGAAAAGAAGAGTGCCTTCACTTGTGCTCCCCTTTGTCAAAAGCTTCGACATTCGTACTTCTACTCACAGTCGCGGAGGGTTGAAGAGCGCATGGTTCCTATTGCGGTCAAGTTTTCTTTGTATTTAGATTTTGAGTTCAATAAGTATACCAATTTAACGTTTCCATAATGTCTTTTGTACCAAATTTTGTGGCATCTTATATCTTTCTCTCACTCGTTTCCCACAACGAGAAGTCCAGTGCTGACCCAGCTCACCTCTCAAACGCATATCCGGGGATGAAGCAATGAAAGAAGCATTGGATAAAGTTTATGATGAAAGAGGTACACTTGATGGCTATGATAGTGATGGTTACCTTGAATGCTACAGGTCAGAGATGGAGCTTATGGGTATTCCAACTGAGCATATGATCAAGGAGTTTGACCGGTTAGTAGCTCTAGAATTACGTAATCAAATACATGAGCTTATCGATATGCATAGACATAACTGGGCAAAATTTGAGGAAGCAGTTGTACAGGTGGGTGGCTAACACATAGCCTTGGAAATAGAGCAGTTGTCTCAATAGAAGCAGAGTACTTTCAGAAAAAATGATGGAGATCAATTATAGATAATTAGCTATGATGAATTATGGGAGCAGATTCATGCAAGAAGTAAAGCTAAAGCAGATGCAAATTTACAAGTACTAGATTTCATCGCAGAGGATCATGCTTTAGGCAATCTAGCGCACGTAAATAATGAATTTCAAACTAAAGCCATTGATAAAAAAAATTCAAAGCTTGCTCGCATGGTAGCTGCCTCTATCATCATTGATTCTTGTGAAGAAGGTGTTGATGGTCGTCTCAGCACAATGAAAGCATGTGAAGCCAAGCAGAATAGTAGGTTTCTTGAAGATGATTGCATAGATAAAATCATTTGTACTGTAACATTAAATGAAGTGTAGGAAATCATGGAGTCCATAGAGGATTTACGTAGCAGTATATATGAGCCTATAATTGCTACTGATGATATGTTTATAGGTGATAATATCACAGAGCAAGATGAAGATGCAAATAGTAATGCTTCTTTGTCAGGATTGAGAGAAGATGATGCCATTATTAATGTTTTCTTATCTAATTAATTGTGATATGTATGAGCAACATATTATGAATGATTTCTCTGCTCTTAGTACCTATTTAGAGGAGGTGCATGAAGAGTCTTCACAGAGTATCGATGGATCTTTGACTACCATCAAAGTATGTGAAGCGGTACAGGATGAAGAGATCTATGCAGATTACTTGGATGATGTTCTTTGTGTGCCTAACATTTCTGACATGACTGAAGTACATGTTACCCATGAAATTTCTCCTTGTGTTATTTCTCATGAGCTGCAAGAGGAACCAACCCTCAATTCTTTGACAGATAATGAGGGTAGTGAGGGCTCTACTGATCCAAAAGTGGATGAAAATTTACAAGTTACAGCTCCTTTTCATGGTCAGGATGGAGTTCCAAGTAATGATGTCTCAGACACTGATGCAAGATATTTAGAGGTTCGTGATAAATATGAAGTCAGAGGGGTGAATCACTATGGATAAAGCAAGGCATGCAAATGCTTCTTTATTTTCTTGGACGAGGTACTTTCTACAGTTGGGTTTGGATAATTTTTTATACTAATGCTTATGTCAACATCATTATGGTTGCCAATAAAAGGGATGCAATTTTCACATATGCTTACTAAGCAAAACCTGTCAAAGGTTTACGGGATTTGGGTGTTTCATAACAATTCAAGGGAAGTTATACTCTATTGTAAGGCTCACAGATGTTGTGTGCTTGTAATGCAATTCGACCCAGGAGATTTTGAGGTCCTTAAGAAGCATGTTGAATATGGTAGGGTTCTTCTGGGTGCACAATGTTGTTGGTTATTACTTGATCCAAGAATAGCAAGCTTACACCAAGGTTATTTGACATCGATAGAGACCAATAATATGTGCTCATATGGTTTTTATAAAGCTCAAGTACTTAAGAAAGATCTTCTTAAGCCATTTGATCCTGGAGGACAGGATTATGTACCCGGCGTGTCATAATTGATCTACATATCGTATGATACCAGTCGAGTTCGAGATGCTAACAGATTATGGCAATTGGTTTATAGGTTTTACAATGATGCAATAACTTTATGGACTTCTTGATGGTTACACTTCATTGATGGAAATTTTTTGAGTTTTCCCTTCGATCTTGGAGGTTTTTGTCTACCTGAAGCCAAATTCTTGGGAGGTTATTGACAACATGCTTACAGAGGGCAGTGATTAGATTTTATGTTTCCAAAACTCTGAAGATGGTTTGGCACATATTGGAGGATGTGCACGTTTCGAGACGGTGGATGTCGTGAAGCTTCGCGTCCACAATGTGAAGCTCTGTCAAGACATGAGTTTTAGATATTATCATTCCTCAAGCGGAATCATCGTGATTTCAAAGATATGCTTGGTATGTCAGTAGACAAAATGCATATCAAAGGTGGTGCACTTTGAGAAGCAGATCAAGTTTTAAAGTACTTTTTTGTCAAAAAGTATTCCAAGAGAGAGCCATGGGATGAATGTTTTCTTTCACCAGCAAAGAGTTTGGAGAGTATAATGCGACTGGTAATGCTTTTGGTTGATATGTAAGCCAAGTAAAGTACTTTGTGATGAATTATTCATCAACTATACCAATGTGGCATACTTCAAAAGCATAATAACTTCTTAGAGAGCTTATCGTTTGGGATATTGTTTCTTAGAACGCATTGATTGTGGTCTATGCCAACATAGTTCTGGTGAGAAAGGCCGGATGCGGAGGAAAGGTGTTTGTCCATTACAATTATCTGTGCTTGTACCTTCCCAATTGTGCTTAGTGATGCTTTGATCAACATGAAAGCCAAATGTGGAGCTGTTACAGTAGCACAAAAAGTTCTTGATCTTTGGAATATCATCACTGTGAGATCATTCATTGCTACATGCAAGCCAGGTGGAAAGGGCAATTTTGTGCAAATTCATGCACTACTAAGTCAACAATTTGAAGGCCAATGTGAATGGCCACTTAATATACTGAGCAGTGAGTTATTTTAAGGGGAAGTTGATAGCTTTAAAACAAAACAAGTGAAAGGGTCACGACAGCTTTCAAAAGCAATAAGAAAGTGATAAAATTGCTAGGTTGAGTTAAACTAGTATTAGTGTTTGGAAAAGGATTGCCTCATCTTAGTTTTGAGCCGATTGAAAATTGAGACTAGCTAGCTACAAACCATCGTAAACGGACGAAAAACCGATGAAATATTTGAGAAAGTCGTCTAAAATATAAAAGTTTTGCTAGTATTTCAGATTTTCTTCTTTGTGAGGAGGAAACGTGATCAGCAGCCGCTTAATAAAAGCGACTTTGTCGAATGTTAACATTGATTAGGATCAAGCTATAGAATGCAAGAAATGTAAAGCTATGTGAATTTGTGAAACATTAGGGGAATTTTGAGATCATTTTTGTGCCTTTTAGCGTGTAGAGAGAGAGAGAGTGGTCTCAACCAATGGTTGAAGAGCTTCCGTTACGGAACCTCTATTTTTGAAAACTCACAAAAAAAGAAAATATTCTATCTTTACCGCAACTTTGAGCTGGTAAATAGCAATGTAAACAAGTAAAAGTGCAAAGGAATTCAATAGCTGTCGCTTTTAGAAAGACGTACTTCTCATATTATATTGTTTTCATTTTGCACGTCGCCATCATAAAACAACGTTTGGATTCTATCTCATGATCTTTTCCAGTTTTGAACCGTTTTTTGCACATTCTGCTTATTCTTCTCTTGAACTCAGACTAGACTTCTCTGCTCATTTCTTTTTTCACCATGGAATCTTCATCACGATCAAAACGACCAAGAACTTCCATTGAAGCCATTGTCACTTACAACACGGCTGATCAAAATGGACAATGGATTCCAATAACTATACACAAAGGAACGTGGATACTGATGCAACAGAACAAGAGAATAAAGTCTTCCACCAAAAACTCTTTCTTGGCGGGATGGAAGGGTATTGTTAAAGATTTCAGCTTTGGCGACAACAAAAAATCAATCAAAGAGGTGCTGGTGCAGCATGTGACATGCATAAAGATCTGCATATTGACTCAAAGAGTTCTGCTTTGCCATTACATAGACCAAACTGTAAGTCTCTTAACTTAAATCCTTATTTGTAATGCATGTTGTATAAGGTTATTTGTTGTACAAATTTGTATCCTTCAAACATTATGGAATGGCAGCCGATAGAATGTGTTATAAATATTCTGGATGTGTGTCATGGATCAATTGGTGAAGAAATATACAAGGGAGGACTAAGGGTTCACTGGCAGAGAATGGAATATTCTTCTTTGACCATTATTATGTTCCACCTAGAAGGACTGGAGAACTTGGAGCCACAACCAAGCTAGAATTGCCTGATTTCAAAAGTGGAGAATGGTCACTCCCTAGCTCAAATACAAGTGAGGGCTACAGGTGCAAACTGTTTTGTGAGATTCAAAAGTGTTTGAAAGCAAACATAGTAAGCAAATAGAGTAGAATTTCTATATTCATGCCCATTACAGTTTTTGTAGACTTCTTCTCTAATGCTGAAGTCAGAAAATCTAGAACAATGTTTTCAGTGAAGACTTTAGACTCAGCAAATGTACTTGAATTTGTGGATGAGGGTTGGAACACCAAAACAGTGAATGGAATCACTTGTAATGTGCAAGCTGGCTCAATTGCTTGCAAATACATGATAGGGACACAAAACTTCAATATGTCATTTTATTACAGAAGATGGCACTATGTTGGTGGTCAGCTAACTCCACTTGATCAAGACATGGAGGACTTCATTGACAGCCCAATAGAAGACATTGATATATGGGTAAACAATGAGCATCTGTCAATTGTAAAGATAAGAGGCATGTGTAGCTTATAACAATTGAGATTGGACCTGCAAAATGATGAAATTGAATTGCCCACAACATTCTGCTTTCAAGTAAATGGTGGAAAGGTAACTGTTATGCCTAAAAGTCTCTTGTTCTCTTATTGGTTCTTTATTTAACTTGGACTGTTTTTGTAGGTATCAAAAAGAAATGAAAAGAGGCTACAGTGCAAGGACATTTTGGATGGCATTGTACATTTGGTGCCTTAAACATCCTTCAAGGCAATTTTGTAACACATGCCTTGCAAGGATCTTATTTTGTATCACATGACCTGCAAGGATCTTATTTTGTATCACATGATCTAAAAGGATCTTTATTTTGTTATTGAAATGCAACTTTTCCAAACATCCAATGATTTGATTTTACTTCAATGATTTGATTTTGTAACAGAGTCTTAAAACAAGGTGATCAAAATGTATTCAATTTCAAATATTTGCACTTACATACAAGGGTCCATACAAGGGCCAATTGGTTACAAGTGGGCTATAGAATAGACAATTGGATACAATAGAACTGGGAAGCTTGATACAAGTGGGCTACAATAAGCTAGAATAGTTTTCTGCCAGGAGTTTTCCTGTCCCTAGGGGACTTCCTTAATGGGGTTGGTGCTTTTGTAGGAGATTTTCTTTTTGAAGTGGGCTCTTTGGCAGGAGGGCTTGAAGGCTGCTTCCTCTTTCTCTTATCATCCATCTCTTCACTTGCCTTTTCCTGCTCACCAGTCTCTTCTTCCTCTTCTAGCTTTGCTTTCCCCTTCTGATCTTCAACATCATCATCTTTAAATACCTCTTGCAGTTGTCCATTTGCTTCAATCATATACTTGATAATCCTTGCTCTTGTCAACCATACATGGTTCTCACTATAGCACTCTCTGTTGATCTATACAAGGCAATAGAAAGCAAGTTTTAGGAACAATAAAATGAGATAAAATACAGCTGGCAAATATGAAATATGCTATACTTCTATATCCTGATTGTCATTGCGATGTAGAACTCCACCTCTATGCGCGTGAAAGTTTATTTATATACTTATACATGTATAAACACATGCATACAAACACATGCTAAACTCCTCCTGGTGGACTTGGGGGTACACATTATATGTGACACCCCGTACGCGAAATAACGAAGGGAGGAATTTCTTCACACATACACAGATCGCGCACGGGGTGACGGTTGATCCAAGCACGGCTTCTGAAGTTATTGAGCACTTTCTTGAAATTTGGCAGATCATTTTTGCCCCAGGATGTCTTATCACAGTAGGAAAATACTTTGTCTAGTGATTCCCATACCTCTGCTTTTTTATTTCTTGATGTACCTTCAAGACCATGATCTTTGATGGCATTGTAGAGAGCTTTCCACTGGTTATACTTCACATTGGATGAACCCTTCTTGGCATTTACCTTTCCTAGTTTTCCATGAAACCCTAGGAAAGCTCTGGCCTTCACACCACCAACAGAGACCTTTCTAGGCACATTGTTTCCATTTGAAGACCTCTTTAGGTCTGTTTCAATCTTAACCTTACCACTGTGAAGGCCAATTTCTGATAAAACCCTTTCAATACATTTGATTGCAGCATCTCTAGTTGCTTTTGGCTGTAACTTCCAGGCAAACCCCACATACAGATGTACAATTTTCTCCGCAATTCTGCAAAGAGCATGCAGAGTGCATATGTGGACATTAGCAAGTGGAATATTTAAAACTGCTTTGAAGTTTGGATCTTGAGTATGCCTATTGGGTGCTTTGTTCCAATTTGCAGGATTACATTCTTTTGCTGATGCCATACAATACAGACAAGGGCTCTTTGCCATAGCTCCTTCGGAGACATTGTACATACATTTAAGGGTTTTAAGGTCTCCTCCCATGTGCCATTCCATCGTGTAACTTCCAAACCCTTCAACTTCAAGCTCTTCCCCTAATTCTTGTGCATTAATGACTTCGTGTATTGTTGTTTGATGGAAAACCCAATCCAGAACATCAAAGTCTTCACTCTCTACTTCAAAAGCACCTAGCCACCAGACATTCTTCTCCGATTGCACGCTGAAGTACTTGGTATCCTTCGGTTTCAATGCTCTGTTCATTAAAGGTATGGAAATCCTCTCAATTTTTCTGTTCTTAACAATCTTGCATTCATCAAGCTTTATCACAAAACTGACAACACCATTTGCTTCTGTATGCTCCAGCTCATAGAATCTGATCATTTCCTTCTGAAGTGTCTTCAAGTCAAGGAAAATATTATTGAACTCGTCAAATTGAAGATCCCTCTTTTTACCATGATAGGTACCATGAATGTGGTGAGGCTCACCCAACATCTCCATTATCCTCTCATTGATCTTTTTCCTTGCCTGCTGCACAATGGATGGCTTTGGAAGCAAAGAGGACCTGACTTTACATTGCTTTAACCTTGACTTCATATTTCTAAACAGCTTGCTATAACCATCTCTGCTAATGCCTACCTTATCCATAGTATATTGCACATCCTCCTTGTCCAAGAAAGAGCTCTGCAAAAATTCCTCAATGCACTGCTCCTTTGCCTTTTTAAACTTCTTCTCTGTGAAAATATTTTTCGCAACCTTGGGAGGTAAAACATCACAATAATGTTTAGCTGCCATTTCCATGTTTGATGCAAAGTTTGGTTGTAGCAAAGTCCTAAATCAAAAGGTACAAAATTAACTGATTATTGATCTTGTCCAAATGACACCAACAAAATAAACAAACAGTGATCAACTAAATTAAAGTTAACTGAATATTAATCACTTAATAAAGAAACAATAGCAATAGGGTCATAATAACAACCTAACAAAAAGATTAACAGCCTAACATAAGCATAATAATGTGGAGCAGAATCATAATACAACTTAACAAAGAAAAGTAACCTAAGCATATTAACAAAGAATAGTAGCAACTTAACAATATAAAATAAGCATATATACCTTGCTGCTCTGATTCTCCTGCTGCAACCTCCTCCACCACGTCTCAAGGCTTCAATGTTCTTTAACTTCTTTTCTCTTTGTCTGTTTCCTAACATTGTATTCGTTCTTCTAGCTTGTTTGAGCTGAGTTTGTAGCTTTTCCTTGCTCTCTTTACATTCCTCAAGCTGTTGTTTAAGAGTATTTATCATTTGTTTGGCCAAATGATCTTCTAACTTAAGAATATCTCTCTCTGCCGCAAGACTCTGTGTATAACCCAGCAACCCTCTTTGACCATCACCCACACATTTTATCAATGATGAACAATTTGAGAATGGGGGAGTGCTCTTTGTCATTGGGTCCACTAGATACAATCTTCCATCAGTCCAGAGATCAATGTGTTTTTTTTTAATCTTGCCTCATTGCTTCAAATATGGACGAGGACACCTCTGCACATTTGTTTCTCTTGCGCACTGGACAATATTCTTCATTTAGCTCAATGTGTAGATGGTATAAGCTTCTCTTCTCCATGGAAGTCTGTTAACAGTAGTTGTCAGAGATAGTACTATAGGGAAAAGCTCTACAGATGCGAGGAAGAAGACGACAGAGAAAAGGTTTGTTTCCGCTTTTGAAAATTTTGAATTTTGGACCAGAACTGACGTTTTCGCTAGTTTTGGAGGGAGTATTTTTTAGAATACTAAAGATCCTAGAAAGATTTGACAATGACATGTTTCGGCGGAGGTAAAAAGGACGCAAACTCACCTTTTTACAAACATTTCACTATTTTTTAAATAAAGTATATATTCTCTCTCTACATATTCTTACAGGGCACAAAAGTGACCTCAAAATTTCCCTAATGTGAAAGGTGAAATAAAAAGAACTAATTAATATGTGTGTGTGTGTATAGAATTTATTAAAATTATGCAAGGTGAAGCTTTACTTTAGCATTCTAAAACAACAGAATGCCAAAAAAAAGTACATGTTGTGTGTGTGAGAAATTTACTAAAGTTATGCAAGGTGAAGCTTCACTTTAGCATTCTAAAACAATAGAACGCAAGAAAAGTAAAGACATGTCACGATGTGAAATGAAAGGTACTAGTGTGTGATCCGCGTGTTGCTGCGGTTAAGAAAGCATCGCCATTGGGTCACACACATACACATATTTGTAGGGGTGTGTGTGCGCATGCGCGTGCGCACAAGCGAGGAGGGTGTACTTTATTCCTTGTAATCACTTCAATAAGATTGCAATTTTCACTCCCTTTGTTGTTAGATCTTGAGATCGAGACTCTTAGAGTAGACCTTTGATATTTGCTTAGATTGCTCTTATGACAATACAAATTGTTTTTGACTCCCCCGTCCCCCCCCCCCGTCTCTCTCTCTCTCTCTCTCTCTCTCTCTCACACACACACACACACACACACACACACACACACACACACAGTTTTGAGTTTAATAGTTGTCGGTTAGATCTTTGGGATCTCTCTCAGTGAATAAGAAAAGGAAACTATAGTAACCTTTGAGTGTGGCAGATTGGTTATCACAGTTCTCTCTTAAATACCACGTCTTAAGTTCAAGACTTGTCATATAGAGCTTTGAGATATCGTGATGTATTTCTATGACTTAAAAACTTCCCTTTCTCTCTCTCTGTCTCTCTCTCTCTCTCTCTCTCTCTCTCTCTCTCTCTCTCTCTCTTTGTCTCTCTCTCTCTCACACAAACACACACACATAGGCGTTCAAGTTGTTGATTACCTTTTCTATCTCCCTCCATCAATATTTATCTCCCTATGGACAAATATAGGCTCATATGGAGATGCAATAATGTGTGTGTGTGTGTGTGTGTGTGTGTGTGTGTGTGTGTGTGTGAATGCACAAGTTAAGAGAGTGGATTGTAGTCCTTATAATCACTCCACAAAGATGAAAATTCTCTCTCTCTCTCTCTCTCTGTCTCTCTCTCTCTGTCTCTCTCTCTCTCTTTGTCCCTATTTCTCTTGTAATCTCTCTCTCTCTCTCTTTCTCTCTCACTCTCTCTCTCTCTCTCTCTCTCTCTCACACACACACACACACACACACATGCACATTCACACACACACATACATACACACAAAGTTTTGAGTTCTAGACTTGTTGGCTAGATGTTTGGGATCTTTCTTAGATAATAAGCAGAGGAACCGATTGGTGATCACAATTCCCTCTTAAGTACCATGTCTTAAGTTCAAGAAATTGAGGTCTCTTGATGTGTTCCTTTGGCATTAAAACCTCTCTCTCTCTCTCTCTCTCTCTCTCTCTCTCTCTCTCTCTCTCTCTCTATACATTGCATGATGCATAGAAGCGTCGAGCGCTCAGATTTATTTAAGCTCTTTAAGATGAATATCAAAGTAGAGTCACCCATCAAATTTGAGGGCTTGATTTTCTTTATGGCCTTCATAGGAAAAGTTGAGTCACACTTTAAATGACACATGGATGCTTGCAAGCTCATCTCTCTCTCTCTCTCTCTCTCTCTCTCTCTCTCTCTCTCTCTCTCTCACACACACACACACACACACACACACACACACACACACACACACACACTCATTTGTGCCCCATGGAAGGTTGTAACAGATTTTCAATAGGTGTGCCCATCCTTTTTTGGCATAGCATATCCTTGAGGTGATGAGAGAGTGATAGTGGATATATTCAACATTCAACTTTTCTATGTCTATTATGCTCTTCCATTTTGGGACTAAAATTGTACATTTTTTGCTAGATTTCAAGCTTTCCTTGAAGAAAATCGGCAAAATTTTGTAAGTTTGTGTAAATATCCTCAATTCTTTAAATTTCAACTTAAAATTCAAACGATTTTTATTGTGCAAATTTTTAAAAAAGATTTTCTCGATTAAAAAATTATGTTTTGGTAGGTCCTATTCGAGACCTCTCTCTCTCTCTCTCTCTCTCTCTCTCTCTCTCTCCCCCCCCCCCCCCCACACACACACACACACAAACACATGCCAATTCAACTCCAGGACCATTCAATTTTGTCCCTTTGCACAAAGCTACAATGTGCAATGTGCACATTCTCGGGGCTAGAAGGACAATTAATTATACATGGAGGTGCCAAGTGCCAGATTCATGTGTCGATTGCATGGTGTACAATGCATGCATGTCGTGATCCGTCACCTCCACCATTGATCCCATTTGAGCATGCACATCCCATGTAGTGCTCGACGTTCTGTATGGCCTTCAAAATGCAAAATAGAGCAAGCCTTTACAAAACTAGAAGTAGTCACCCTTCAAATTTGAAGGTTGGAGTTAGCATTCAAGAAAAGTGTGTCTTAGATTCCCCTTGAGTAAGCTGAAAACTCAATACAATTGGTTGAAAGGAGGGGGAAAAGAAAAAAATCCGCTTGAAAATTTTAAGAAAATAGAGGTGCGTTGTAAACGATACGATTAATTTGGAAAATTTTCTCTTTGAATCTACCCTAAGAAAATTTTGTATGTTTGTAAAATTGACTTTGCCCAGAGATTGGCTGGAGTGAAACTTCATTGCCTTGCCAAAGTCTATAAATAATATAGATATAGATGAAGTACTAAGCTTTTTGACTTTTTGACATAACTCAGAAGTCAAAACTATATCTTTTCATTTTCTACCATCACAGTTATTATTAGTACTTACCACTTACCCCTCACTTTTGCATTTCAAATCAAAAGCTTTTAAAGGATTTCTTTGAAATGAACCACAGTGTGACATGTGGATGCCCTTTCCTTCCTATAAAATTTTAAGCTGCATTATATATAGTATAGAAGTATCCATCATGCACTAAAAACTATGAAAGTCTCCCTAACCCAACACAACACTAAGGTTTTCTTTTAGAAAGCCAAAAATGAAGAATAAAAATGACTTGTTGTCTGTAGAGAACATCTGAGGAGAAGCCGCCGCCGACGGGAGGAGTGTCGCCTATAGAGAACGATAAGAAGATTAGCAAAGCAAGGCCGGGCTTGCAAGAGAGTGATGAGTAGTAGGTGACTGAGACAAGCTAGAGGAAGTGCCATCAAACAAAAACGTGGCAGGGAGGAGTAACTTCTACAGACGAAAGCCGCCGATGATCACCACCAATACAAGGCCGACCTAGAGCACATACTGTTTACAGTCATTCCTGACCAAGAGGAGGAAACCAAAGGGCACCACAGTCTGTCGAGGAGCTCGCGAGTGAGGAAGAGCTGCCAGCGGAGAGGAAGTTGGTTCACAAGAAGCTTGGTGAGGGACAAATCAAGTGGTGCAGAGGATTGAGACGAGAGATGCCAAAATGAATGAGTTCTTTGCTCTAAAACAACTATCCTTATCGGTGAGAGAGTACTACTCGAAATTCATAACCTTGCAAAGATAGGCCCCAAGAATGTCCATTGAGCAGCAAGTAGCACGGTTTCAGGGGGGGATAAGTGTTCAAGAGGTGAGCCGGGCCAACACTGGACTACTCTGTGGGAAACGAGTGAGAGAAAGATATACGACACCACAGAATTTGGTACAAAAGACACTATGGAAACCTTAAATTGGTATACTTATTGAGCTCAAAATTTGAATACAAAGAAAACTTGATTGCAATAGGCACCATGAGCTCTTGAACCCCAAGACTATGAGTAGAAGTACGAATGTCAAAGCTTTTGACAAAGGGGAGCACGAGTGAAGGCACTCTTCCTTTCGCTTGCCTTTACTCTTCCCCTTTATTTACCTACTTCCATTCCCTTCCCTTGCTCTTCTCAAACACCGTCACGAGCACAAGCTACTCCTTCTTTGCTTTGGTATTTCTTGAACTCAAAAGAACCTCTGTAAAACTTGCTTCTCCATCTCTTTGTGAGCTTCAACATCTCGTCCTTGCTTTATACTGCCCTCAATCAAACTCTTCGGGGAAAAAAAAACCTTCATATGCTTGAAATTAGTTCTGTGTTGTTCGGAGATCCAACATGGAAACCACCTTCTGTTTACTATTAAAGTAAATAACGAAACATTTTTCTTATTAAAAAACGTGTCTACTATAGGTCTTGCTTTAGCCGCCGCTCGTTAGTGGCATCTTGCAGTCCCATCTCGATGGCGTCCCTAAGTAAGAACTAATCGCTCTCTAATTCTTGACTACCTGTTGTGTGGTTGATTCTATTAGTGTGTGCATGATTAGATTAGTATGTAGATTAAGGATTTGTAATGCATTACTCTAATCATAACTCCTTGAGCTTGGGTGAGCTTGTGATTAGGATGTGACCACGAGGATTAGTAGAGAATGCAAATATTAGTAGATTTGATTAGCATAAGGGTTAGTGTGTGTGCATACACTCATCCCCTTCATTATTTCTCTCTTCTTCCTATTGTAGATAATCTCATGTGATTTCTCCACTCAATTCTATCTCATTTCTGTCACACAATCACCCATATGTGGTGTTTCCATGCCTTAGGCGGATCGCTATCATCCTTGGATTGATAAATTTGTTGATTCTTTGGAGCTATGCTACGAGGGGATTAACATTTGGCACCATTGCCAAGGACGGTAGCTTAAGCTCGAGGAGAATTTTTGAGTATAATCGAGTGTTTAGGAGTAGATTTAGGTAGAAAAATCTCAATTTCTCACTAATTGATCATTAATTTTTAACCAATCCACTACCAATTCAAGTGTTTTACATGTGTATATGCCTACTTAGAGGTTTAGTCATCAGTCGTTTGATATGATTGTAAAAATTTTGACTAAAATTGAGTGATCTTTTAGTGTGTAATTCAAGATTTTTTTCTAATTAGGCTCTCTAATTACACTTTAAACACATATTCTTTTTGTGTTGCACATAGCTAAATCGTTGATTAAAGTTGTGATTATTATCCTTATGTATTTAATTTCATTGAAAATGATGCTACACATGAGATTTTGTGCTCAATTGATTGTAGGTGAAATGCCGTTAAGCGGTTACTAGTACACACACATGTGTGTAGGCGGCAATTGGAGTTGGAAATCGACGCGTTGCTCATGAAATTGTGAGTGCACTAACCCACACAATTGTTGATTTGATTTGCAGGCTGATTAAAGTTTGATTACAAAAAAAATTAGTGCAAAATTTAAGTGCAATTAATATGTCCATGTGTAGACAAAGTGCGCACTTTTGAGTGCTAGTTATGGCTCAATTGGTGCCAATTAGAATTGTGAAAGGCAATGACTTGTTTAATGATGTTATGACAATGATGGTTCAGATTTTTTGATTGCTAAAATTCCACCGTTATGCTGTCCAAATTGCGGTACAAATTGTGTGTGCGCACTAATTACTAGATTTATGCTTAATTTTGCTAGTTTGCTAATTTGAGTTTACTAATTTTTGGGTCAAAATTGGACAAAAAAGAGACAAAAAACAGTCAATTTTATATCGATTTGATTGTCAAATGCATTGGAAAATGATTGGGATTGTAATCTTGATGTTCCAAATGCTAGAAATCAAGTAGAACAAGGTGCATATTTTTCAAAAAGAATTTTGCTAATTTTTTGTAACTATTTCATTACTTTTTGGTATTTTTAGCATTTTTTGTGTTAATTTAGTGCTTAAAATTGTTCAATTTTTATAAAAATTGATGAAATTGTAAAACTCTGATGTGAAAAATCGATCCAAAATGAAATTTTTGAAAGGATGAACTCTCGCTAATGTTTTGGTTATTTTTAGCATTTTTGGGTTATTTTCCCTTCCTTGCAATTTTTTTTAACTTTGTTACATCTGTGTATATTTCCACCTACCCCGCCTCAACCTCGCCTGCATCCATGTTTACACTTACCTTGTTCTGCACTCATTGCCCCCGTGCACACAGTCTCTAATTAGCCTCCACTCCTTGACCTCGTGTGACCCAACCCCTACACACACACACACACACAAAACAAAAGCAAAACAAACAAAAGAAGAAAAGACAAAAGACTTAAAAAATGGAAGACAAAAAAGTCAACACACTAAGAAAGAAACACACAAACAAGCATACACACACACACATACACAAACACACGTTTTCTCTCTCGCGCACACACTCAAGAGAATTTAGAAAAAAAAAACTCAAAAAACAATTTTTTTGTTTTGTTTGCTTTTCTCTGTTTTGTTTCTCTTCATTGCATTGCACATGCATCAAATATCCGCACATGCCCTGTTCACACGCATTTAAGCACGAATAGACACGTTTAGAGAATCGAGGGTCAGATTTCATTCGAAATTGTCCGATTTTGTCGATTTGAGCTATTTTTAGCATATTCGAGCCAGATCACACACACAGACCTTGTTTGATACGGGTTTTGATTATGGATCTACGATTTTTCAGATTAAATGCTTAAGAGCTGTTTCATGCGCAATATTGCATTTTGGCTCGATTTGACCGCATAGTTCCACGATTGACCATATTTGACCTGGACTTGCGATAGAGATGTGTTTTGGCCTTGATATTGACCAAATTTAGCTAGTTAGAGCCTATTCACACACAAGATCTCAGTTTGGCCGCTTTTGGCTATTCTTAGCACACTGACGCGTGATACGAGCTCGATTTTGTTACTAGACTTACATTTGGCTACAACTTTATTGAGTGACCGATTTTAGAGCCAGATTATACACAGAGATCCCGATTACCATTTGGATAGCCATTTATTGCCAGATTACTCCTTGTACCTAGTCCATTGGTTTATTGCCCCCTCACACCCGATTTGACCTACACTGCTAGACTTTGGCAATCATGGATCTTGAGGCCATATTTGATCGATTATTATAGATCCATGGCGGGCTAGATGGATTGCCTGTGTACATCCATGTAGATACCCATCATAGGTATATCCAGATTTAGCCCACAGATATCCAGGCTCCCAGATTTCAGATGCTTAGAGCCCGGGTACATGCCACATTGCCATGTCATATTCTTGATGGTGTTGGTACAGTATATAGACCCATGACGGAGGATAGTCCAGAGCATATCACTTTAGCCCATCTTGAGGATTGTAGAGACACACTCGAGCTGCCACAGACTGCATCATTGCGAGTATGTGACACTAGACCCATATATATGAATGAGGATAGGAGGTTTTACATGAGAGAGCTTGCTAGATCTAGAGAGTATCCCTTCTATGATATAGTGATTGTGATCCCCCCAGGTTCCATCCGATGTACCTATAGGAGTGTCCATGCTGATTCTACATATGTATTACTATGTGGACTACGATATTCTCCTTCACGGCCTAGTGATACTGAGCATACAGTAGATATGATGACTCTGCAGCATACAGAACTTTGATCACCTCCAGGATTTCCATCCTCACCACCATCTAGGAGACTGACCTTAGAATAAATCATAGCAGAGGCTAGGGCATATATGGAGCATAGGATGCAAAGCCACACTAGTGCACAACCAAAGCTACGAGCCACAAAGACAGTTACACCTCATATTTTGAATGTTCCTTCCTTCTATTAGCACACATGCTAGAGAGGTTATAGACATTGTTGAGATGTCGAGCTCTACATCTTGAGCTGGCATCCACTACGGGTCTTGGCCTCTTACAACATTTACTCACTGGCGTGTTAGGTGACCGACACGAAGGATCTCTGCCAGTGATTCTACAACTGGACTACACTTATAGTGCTAGCCTGGTACGTTTCTAGCGAGCTCACAGAGATTCTTAACAGGTCTCCAAAGTGCAGTACACAGAGATTTATTGTACAAGTACAATGGTTGTATGTACGCTTGATTGTGGACACTCGTTGAGTGTAGAAAGCGTTACAGGTACCACGATAGTAGGTTCAGCAGATTTGCAGGTTTTTGTAGATTGCAGCTATTTTGTCTTAGTGCTTCAAGATGTCTGACGGTTTCAGTCAGATTGTCACTGAGAAGCTTGAGAAAAATAACTACCCTGCATGGAAGTTCAGAAATGAGCATCACAGATGGCATGATGGGCTATCTACAAGATGCTGAAACCCCCGCCATTGCATGGAAAAACTTAGGTAGAGTATTCGAGGTGATCACCAAGGACAGGAAGCTTCAACTAAAGTTGGAGCTAAATCAGGTTCAGAGGAACAACCTCTCCATCAATGATTATGCCTTGAAGATCAAGAGTATCATTGAGGCTCTTGGATCTATTAAAGTCTCAGAGGAAGACGATGACATAGTCCGTGCATGCTTGGATGGTCTAGGAGATAAGTATGTACATTTCAGGTCTTCCATGAATACAAGAGACGACATCCCCGTGTTCCAAGATTTGATTTCTATGCTTATTCTTGAGGAGAAGAACCTTGGTCTTGACACATCTTCTTCTCATGGTAGAAATAGGTCTGAACAGGCCTTCTATTCTAGCTCCAACAGAGGTAGAGGTTGTGGTCAAGGCCCAAGTGGTTGCAGGTGCCAATTTCGAGAAGGTCAATCAAATAAGAACAATACAGATGGCAGGGGAAACCAGTCTCAAGGCAGGGGGAGTCAAAGAGGTCGTGGTGCAGGATCAAGCAAGCAGCAACATACTGCAGATAGCACAGAATGTTGGACTTGTGGTGAAAAAGGTCACATGTCACGTGATTGTCCAAAGGGAAAAGCAAGTGGAAAGAGAGAACAGGGAAACTATGCATCTACTAGCAGAGATGCAGATGACAGCAGAAGAGAGCGCATGTTTGTTATGCAGCATGTAATGAATACAATGACTGCAGAGAATTCCACCCAAGATGATGTTTGGTATGTGGATTCCGGTGCCTCTAATCACATGACGTCTCGTGGAAAGTGGTTTAGAGATATGCGCAAACCAGATGTGTCAGGCTTTGTGCAGAGAGGAGACGACACAGCTCACCCCATTGCTCATGTAGGGGACATACCTCTAAATACAAAGAGTGGGAAATCAAAGTACTTAGCATATGTACTTCATGTCCCAAACATTACAAAGAATCTTGTCTCTGTTGGACAAATGGTTGAGCAGGGTTTGCAAGTTCGCTTCAATCCGAATGGATGTTATGTAGAAGATTTCAAGAATGGTTGTAAGCTGATCACAGAGGGCAAATGTGTGGGCAGAATGTTTACCCTGAATGTAGACATGCCTGAGGTAAAAGCTGCATTATTTGCACAGGGCACAGGTGTTGTGGCTGATGTTAACATTTGGCACAAACGCATTGGCCATGTCAATGAGCAGAGATTACGCAGCATGCAATCAAAATAGATGGTAAAAGGTGTGCCCAAATTCAAGGTGGACAGTATGCATAAACTGTGAGCAGCATGCCAGTTTGGAAAACAGTCAAAGGGCTCATTTCCACATGAGCGCAATGTATGTAAAAAGCCACTTGAGGTGGTGCACACAGATGTTTGGGGTCCAACCGATACAGCAAGTATACATGGTTGCAGGTACTATGTCTCTTTCATTGATGACCATACAAGGAAAGTATGGGTCTACTTCATGCGTAACAAAAGTGAAGTGTTTGGTCACTTGCAAGACTTCAAAGTCATGATTGAGAAGGAGACAGATATGCAAATCAAGACATTGAGGTCAGATGGAGGGGGAGAGTACTTCTCCAATGATTTTTTAGATTTTTTGTGAATGCATGGTATACATAAGCAGTTTACATGCAGATAAACTCCACGGCAAAATGGGGTCACAGAAAGGAAAAACAGGCACATTGCAGAGGTTGCACGTGCATTAATGCATGAGAAGAACACGCCTCATCATTTCTGGGCTAAAGCTGTAAATACAGCTGTGTACATTATGAACATGACAGCTACAGCTGTGGTGCATGATGTAATACCTGAGGAAAAGTTTACAGGTACAAAGCCTGATTTGGCACACTTGAAAGTGTTTGGCTGCATAGCTTACGTGCATGTACCAGATGAGTTGCGTAGGAAATTGGATCCTAAAGCAGAGAAATGTATTCTTATGGGATATTCCCTTGAACAAAAGGGGTACAGGTGGTACAATCCTACTAAACGAGAATTACGAGTGAGCAGAGATGTAGTCTTTGATGAGATGAGCAGCTGGTACAGTAATGCACATGGCACTATTGGGGCTGATGTAAAAGATGATGTGGTTGTACAAAATGTGAGGCCACAGTCACAGGTTTTGAGTGGACCACAAGAGTCCTCTTCTCGTGGATCTGTTGAGAAGCCATGGAATGGTAGACTATGTACGCAGGTTACCTCACCAGCAGGTACATGGAATGTATCACGAAAAGGAGAGGAAAAGGTTGATGAACTCCCTTTATGGCTGATGCATCATCAGGTTTTTCACATGTAGACATGGATTCATATGGTTCTGAACAAAGTCTTGATGAGGAATTTGGAATTTCGGCTGTCAGGACACCTGGTGTAAGGAAAGTACAAGAAGATGCTAGAGGGCAAAGGAGTGACCCAGGATCGTGTAGATCTAACAGAGTCAGAAATCCAGTTCAAAAATTGACTTATGATGGGTATCTAGCGCATCACCAAGCCTACATGGCTAAGGTGATACAGGATGTGGAGCCCACATGTTTTGAGGATGCAGTTGGAAATGTGCATTGGGATGATGCAATGAATGAAGAGATGGCTGCATTGGAAGCAAACGACACATGGGAGTTGGTGCCATTGCCAAGTGGCAAGAAAGAGATTGGCTGTAAATGGGTGTATAAAACCAAGTATAAAGCTGATGGTAACATTGAGCGTCACAAGGCAAGGCTGGTCGCAAAGGGTTATGCACACTCTTGTTGAGCTCGTGAAACTCGATAAGGAGGCTTATTAGGCAGTGGACTTCTGGGTAGAATCTATATTGCATGATCATCATCACCTCCTTTTGGAGGTAACTCTCTAGGGATAGCATCAATAAAAAAATCTTGGAGTCTACTTAGGAAAGTAGACAACTCTAATTCCTCTTGATTGCAACCATTTTTATCCAGTAAAACATTAGGATCATTTAGAGATTCCTTAACAAAAATCATGTACGTAGAAATTAAGCTTTTCATTGACATATCAAAAGCAGGCATATTTACAAGGGTTTTACCTGACTCATTAGCATCTATGTACATATTCGTGGAGGGTGCCCATAGTACATTTCAAGAAATTTCCAGCCATAGCTAGAAATTGTTTGAAGCACATTAATACTTTGAACTTCACTTTAAGCGGAAATATCCATGCATGCCTAGAGTAATTACCAGTGAAAGTAATCAAGTAAAGGTAATTTCCTAAGGACGGAGTTTGCATGGGCCCACAAACATCACTATGCACAAGCTTCAACCTTCATGTGGACCTAACTGAACCATCCTTTGGATACTTAGAACGCTGCATCTTACCCAAATTACAACTCTCACAAACATGTTTGACAGGTCATTCATGAGGTGGAAAAGAAGCACCATATCAGATTTCTGCAAATGCAAAAAACTGGTAAAATTCACATGACCAAAACGTGCATGCCAAAGTTTTGCATCTGAAATATCCAAAATTGTATTTGCAAAAATTCTGCTTACACTTGTGATACAAAGTGAGCTTATACATCCCACAACATAAAATGCCAGATGCAATAATTTCAAACGACGCTGAGATCATGTATTGTACATCTGCTATCCACAAATTTGACTACAAGGCCAAGTCTAGCAAGTGCAGATACAGATAAAATATTCTTCTTGATCCCAAGTACATAAAGTGTATCAACAAGTGTTAAAAAATTGACATTTGTAGCAGTAAGCACAATCTCTCCAACTCCCTAAACCGGATAAGAGGCATTGTTGGCACAAGTGACTGAATTCCCATGAGTGGCAGACTCGAGAGAGGTGAACAAATCACGATGTGAGGTAATGTTCTTTGTAGCACCACTGTCAAAATACCACACTATGTGAATTTGCAGCAAATGACATGCATACATCATGGATATCATGATTATAGATGCACTCTGCACTAAAAGCCCATTCTACATCAACATTAGTATCACAGTCTCCTTTCACAAAAGACTCAACAATAGATGCATTTGTAGTGGAACTAGTATTTGCAATGGAACCACCCTCTTTCTTCGTTGCCTCTTTGGCCTTCAACTTAGGACACTGCTTGATCAAGTGATCATTAGCTTTACAATAATGGCAACGCATCTTTTTGCCCTTATCACTAGAATTTCTAGACAAATTATTTCCAACAAAATCATTAGGAACAGGTGATTTTCCATTCGCAGAGGAACCATAAGAAGTGGTTGCATTGATGTTGCCACCCTTTCTTTGAGAAGTAATAAAAGCCTATTCAACTGCACGCTGTCTAGTCCTGTTTTTTTCTAGAAAATGACTCTCGTAACAGCAATGTGCACAATGCATCAAACTTGACAACTGTAGGATTTCCTTGGGTCATTAGTCTCCAAGTACTAGAAAAGTCTGGTTAGAGTCTGGCAAGGCATCAAGAATAGTCTGCACAAGGGAACTGTCTGAAATGACTTCACCTGTAGAAATAAGTTTCTCATTGGTATCCTCATATCAGCAAGCAAAGTGTCCACATCATCTTCCTCATGCATAATCTTCGACTCCAGCTCTTTACGTAGCAATGCATTTTTTGCCTCATTGCGGCTTGCATAAAGACCACCGAGAATATCCCAAGCCTGTTTTGCAGATTTTGCTGAATGAATGTGAGGAGTAATGGTGCGCTTCATAGACAATGTAATCAACGCATGAGATGTGCATCCTTTACATCCCAACGAGCTTGTTCTATTGTAGGCAAAACAACGCTGACAACAACAATCCTTGCAGCAAGACCTACAACATCCTCAACATCGCCTACATCCTTAGAACTAGGACATACATCAATGCCCTGCACAATATTCTAGACACCCTTCAACATAAGAACATGTTGCATCATATAAGCCCTCATAGGGTAATTGTCCCTATCCAATCTGTCCTCGTAGCAAACATCTTGAACACATCTGTGTTGTCGTCAACCATGTACAATGTATGCACCTGATGTGAAAACTGCGCAAAATGAGCAGAAACTGAGTGAGACCAGCACATGCTATATAGCACAACCCGCAAAAGATTGTATGGGACCTGTTATGCAGTAATTGGCACTGATAAAAAAATTGCACAAAATGACAAAATTGCATGTGCAGACCAAGCTGTAGTGGAAACGGAGGTCGCGATGAGCCCGAATAAAAAATTTGAGCAGAGCTCTACGAGCATTCCCAATTTTTCTTTTGAAATATGTTTGTGTTTTTGAAGTCTACGTGCGCTATTACTCGTTGATCAAATATCGATTGCATTTTTTAAGTACACAAGTCATTTCTGAAGATCGTTGCATTTTTTAAGTCCGTTTGTGATTTTTCTGCCATTTGCCACTACCTCTAATAACCTCACATTCTCTAGCCATGCCCGATTCGCGCACACCTTGGTCTAGAGCTGCACGAAGATCAAGACCATCGGGTACTAATCTCATCTTTATTGGTCAATGACTATGTATTAGGATTCGATGTAAGTACACACCCATAACTACATGACAATGCAAGGACGTGATCCAATACAACCCTATCTGAAGATCATTGGCATTTTTGAAATATGTTTACGTTTTTGAAATATATACGCTATTGAAGTTTGTTTGCATTATTTTACTTTGTTTGCATTTTTGAAGTACACAAGTCTTTTCTGAAGATCGTTGTATTTCTAAAGTCTGCTTGCAATTTTTCTGCCATTTCCTGCTAGCTCTAACAACTTCAGATTCTCTAGCCATGCCCGATCTTTGCACACCTTGTTCTAGAGGTGCACAGAGATCAAGACCACCGGATAATAATCTCGTCTTTATTGGTCAAATATCAAGGTGCGTACAGTCAAACACATAAGCGACTAGCCCTACCTAAATAACAAAGCAGATAGGCCTAAGCATTTTGACGGCAAAGAGGCAGTTAACCTTAGAGAATAGCCCTAAGTGGCAAGCCCTAAACAATAAGTCTTAAGTGGTTTGAATATTGATTCACCCAAATTAAGCGATTAACCTTAGTTAAGTGGATTAAGGGATAAATAATAAAGCACATGGGTTTAAGCGGCACGGCTAAGCGACTAAGTACTTAAGCGGCTGGCCCTAAGCAGCCAACCCTAATTAAGCAATGTGAATACTGATTAGCCCTATGCGAGTAGTTCTAAGTGGCTAAGTGGCTAAGCAATTGAACCTAAGAAACTAATCCTAAGCGTGTAGCCTTCAACGGCCTAAATACAAAGTAATACGGTTTGAGCGACTAAGCGACTCAATACGTAAGCAGCTAGCTTGAAGCGGCAAGCCCTATAAATTGTCTAAATACCAATTAGACATACATGACTATCCCTAAGCGGCTAAGTGGCTAAATAACAAAGCTAGAGGAGCTACGGGTTGGACTAAGTGGACTCGGCTAAACGATTGAATACCTAGCAGCCTAGCTCTAATTAAGGAGCTAGCCTTCACCAATCTAGATAGAGACCATTCCTAAGCAATGAAACAACTTATTACCAAAAAGTTTTGTCTTAGGGGGCTAACTCTACTTAAGTGAATAGCCCAAAGCGGACAATTACGTTTGATCAACATAATGTCGCTTTGTTTTAAGTGATCAACTTAACAATGTTGATCAATGATTTGCAAATTAACGAATAAAAATCAAAAGGTACTCAAAACCTAACACTATAAAGTTTCTAATTTAAATTTACAACACCTATGGAAAGTCACAATTAAAAAAATAACAATATAATTTCTTAATTTCTAATTTATTTACATAAACATAACAAAACTAATTGTAAAATGACATAAATCAAAATAACTCTTTCTTTCAATGATCAAATATCGTAATCTTTCTTTATATAATTGTCTAGTGTGCATTCTTGTTTATTTGTGTGAATGTGTGGATGCAACAAAGAGAATGATAGAGCACTCACATGCGGCCTATTTGAGCAAGAAACACTTGAAGAAATATTGCCAAACGTGCAAAAACAAACACACATACTATGTTACTCACACACACACATAGAAGTAAACAAATCTACTACGAAACTTGAAAAGAAGCTTACCTTGTTGATGGGGAGCAGCGTATGAGTGGAAATCTCAAGTTTGGCAAGCCGTGTGGCAGTAGATCTATATCAAGTGAGGAGAAAGAGGGCAAGAGAGGAGGGTAAAAACGAGTAAAATAAGTAGGAGGAACTTGTGGGTTCTATTTTTGTAGAGTCCATCGGTACAAGCTTTGGTATATGTATTGGAATGAGCGATGGATCCGACATTGGTATGTGTCTTGGTATCAACATCAAAAACTTGAAAAAAAAATAATCTCCCTCTAGGTTTACCTACACATATACCAACGCCCGCCATCGACATCGATGATCTGACGATGGAATTTAAGCGATCTCTTGTAGTGTTTGATGCCATAACTTTAAAGTTTGTATAGACTTCTACCTAAACATAATCTTTATCCTTGGAATGATTGAAAAGTATTGTAGAACCTTTGCAGTAACAGATTTCCCTTGTGTGTCCTCTCTATACCTATTTGATCCGCATTTGGTACATTGTGCCAAATACTCATACTCATTTCAAAACTAGTAAACAATCGTTAGGACATGCATGGATTTTATTATAATCCATCACCAAGTTTGTAAGCAATTGTTTGGCGGTGGATCAAGTAGGGGGCATGTGATTGCCTTCAGGCAAAATTTGCTCATTAAGCAATCTATCAAAATTGTTTAAACAATTTAAACAAGAACTTTGGCTTTTTAGGTAAATTACTATAACATATGTATATTTACCTGAAAATCTTTGTAACACTCCTCTCGGACCATCCATATATAGATTATAGATTAAGCATTGCCAAAGTTGTACGTATAATAAAAATTTTGACACCACTATAAAGCATCATATGGGTAAACCTTTTCATCATCTCTCCTTCCTCTTTTTCATTCTCATTTTGTCATTGTAAATGGATGATTGGGGTCGAGAAGTAGTATTGGCTTCCCTGCTGGTGCTTTCTATACCTTGGATTTCAATGATGGGGTCCATTTCAAGGAATACATCCAACATCCATTTAATCTCAACTTCTTAAAAACTAGCATCGATGGTTGATGGGGTTGACTCCACCAGTAGTGTTTCATTTAATTTGTGCCTCCTTTGTTAATTCATGTTGAGGTTGGAGTGATATCAATATCCAAGATTTGATCGATGCTCTCTTGACCATGAGATTGATAATGCAAACCTTGTAGCTGCTCTATGGAAAAAGGTCGTTGTTGTGTATATGCTGACCACAGATCTTTGCTCTTGAAACATTTGATGCTTGAATAGTATACAAGGGTGTGCCATCCTATCATTCATAATTAATCTAAGGTAAAATTACCAAAATACCCCTCTAATTTGTGGAAAGTCCCAAAATATCCCTCAAATTTCAAAATTTACCAAAATACCCTTGCATCTATTTTGGTTGGATTGTTCAAGATTTTCTAATCTTTATTCCTTTTTGAAATTTAATTCCATTTTTGAGTGCTCAACATGTAATTTCTCACAAATTACCTTGCAACAAGGGCCATTATGTCTAAAAATAATGCAAACATTTATCTTCAAAGCCTAAGTAACATACACAAATTCTAGTTTTAGCATCTTGGATTGATAGACAATCAATCTTCTTATGAAAACCTACAAATATTTTCATCTTTCAAGAAATTTAATCTCACGACTAGGGGTACTTTGGGAATTTTGGAAAAATTGAAGGGCATTTTGGGAATTTGTGACAAAATATTGGGGGTATTTTGAGAATTTCCAAAAATTAGAGGGGTATTTTGGTAATTTTCCCTTAATCTAAAGATTTTAAAACAAAAAAACAAGTAATAGTGAGTGGTCACAAGTTTACCGTTATTAGAGCGTAAAATATGAGCTAATAGATAAATGTGAACAAACAATTAGCTAGCCCTAAATGGAGCAAAACCGTCTTCTCACGACTAGTCATGATGGCCAAACTAAAATCCACCAATCTTAATCAACCAAGCCATAAGCATCTTCACATATAATCCTAAGCGTCCAAACCATTTGTCACTAGTGCTAATCATTCAAAACAACAACATATTTGCATGACCATCCCTAATTAGCCAAACCAACAACATATAATAATGTAACTTAACTACCTCACAATCTCTAATCATGCCCAATTCCTGCCCACCCTGGTCTAGAGGTGTACAAAAATCATGACCATTATGTAATACTTTTTTGTTTATTGGAAAATGCCTATATTTATGGGTACAACCTAAGTACACATCCATGTCTATGTGACAGTGCATATAGATCAAGAACAAACCTAATACATAACAATCTATCATAAAACTCTTCTCAGTCAAACCATTTAAACGTGGTCATCTATCATCGACCAAACCATAAGCCGCTAACCCTTTTAGCAGACTGAAATGGTCAAAGGTTGCATTAATCCCATTTGGAGCGGCCAAAACAAAAGTCACTAACCCTAAGCAGGTTTACATGGCCTATCTTAACGTTCCAGATTATATGATTGATCTATTAGTGGCCAAACAAAAAGTCACTAGCCTTAAGCTGGTAGTCATAGCGGCTAGCCCTAAGCACACTGAAGTGGCCAAACACTATCCTAATGCGATCTAGAGTGTCTTAATCTAAGAGACTTTACACATCATACCTTAACCATCTGAACACAATGTGCCATCTATTAACCAAAATCCGCTAACCTTAATTGGTTGGCCCTAAGCATACTAAAATGACCAGATACTATCATTAGGAGAAATATGAACCTTGCATGGGCCTTGTAAGGAATCCTAATTTTTAGGGATTAAGGCTAATGTTGTGTGGGGTTTAGGGGGCAAGGGCATGAAGAAGGTAGTTTTGAGTAGGCTTTTCTAGCCTTTTTTTTAGACAAATGTAGGATGTGGACCTAAAGGGTTCATTTCTCTCTCTAGCTTTTTTCAAAGTGAAGGAAGCATTGGGGTGTGTCCACATCAGCAAAAACGTGGGTCACAAAGAGTCAAAATTTGATTTATTTTTTTAAAAATCATTTTTACTTGTTTTTTACTTAAAACTCCCTCCCAACATATATACATATCCAAAAATCATTTTTTGACCCATTTTTTAACCCACAAGCTTAGAAAGTCCAGTTTTTCAAAAATCTTTTCCCCCAAAAAGTAATAAACATTTTGTTCTCTCCTCCTCCTCCTCCTCCTCCCTCCTCCCTCCCTCTCCCTCTCCTCTCCCTCCCTGCCCCTACGTTCCTCCTCCTCCCCAATCTCTCCCTCCCCCCCTCCTTCCTTCTCTCCTCCCATCTTCCTCAACCTCTCTACCCTTCCCCCTCTATCTTTTCATCATTTGCTTCCTCACACAACAGCTTCCATGGTGCTCACAGACATTACAAATGGTTTGCTTCCACCACCACGTACTCCGCACACCAAAAGCATACATATTCGCTTACCCACAGCATTTGCACTGAAGACCGCTAGTGAGGGTGATCAAAGGTCGTCACAGGAACGTCGCACCGCTTATGGGACCAATGTTGACATTTGGGTGGATGGTCATTTGTACCCTTACGATCCTATAAGCCGCTTCCATCCACCTTTTAATAGCCTTTCCACATTTCTTCAATTTCTTGGGAGGGGAGAAGCAGGCTTGTTAGGCTATTGCAAGCGGTTGTGTATGGGTGCAGGTGCTTCTTTGCATATGTGGATGCACGAATGTCAAGCTCTTCACCTCAACACGACCTCATTACAAGAGAGTGTTGCCTCTTCGGAGAGGGTGGTTAAAACTCTTGAACAACAAATGCAAGAAAAGGAGTCCCACATCCAGAAGCTTACCAACACCATCACATACTTGAAAGAAACACCCCTTGGTGAAAGGGAACGTAAACACAAGTATTCATCCATTGAATCTCTTGCACATTCAGGAGGAGCACGCAAACGACGAGTTACATCCACAAGGTGATTTGGTCTTTACTTGCATGTTGCATTCTTACTTCACACTATTTTCTAACATTTATGTTTATTTGTTGCTAGAAACTTCATCCAGGAGGCATGTAGTGGAACAAGCCAAGATGATCGAGTCAACCTTCTCACTAGTTGTCTCAATACCCAGGACATGATTTCTATCTTACAATCACCTGGAGGTAAGCACATTGAGGATGCAGTCACCAAGGACCTTATGCATAAATTAAGAAATGTGGTTAGTGATGATGACGTTCAACAAGCTTGTGATGAGGCTGGAATCAGCACCAAAGCCTATCAAGCTATTTTCCAACTCCTAAAGGATGCCCTCAAAGAACATGGCATTGTGGAAAACCTATTTCCCATTCCTCACAAGGTCAAGCTCACAAAGAAGGCCATAAACGAAGATGTGTTCTCCCGCATTGGGACATACCTACACATTGAGGACACAATGTCAACTTCCCTTTATGCTTCGTGCGCAACAAAGACAAGGGAAAAAGGTAAGAAACAATCCATAAGACCTTCGGAGAAGGGCTTTCCTTAAACAATGTGGAACAATATTTTCGTGGATCTTAGAAGGCTTCAAGAAGCCATGCTTAGATTTTACGACTTACCTGAAGAAGGTGACACACTTTACTTTTTTCTTTGGTATTATTCTTATCATAGACTCTGAAGTTTAAGGTCTTTGCACTATTTATTTTGTAGTGCTTGGCACAAAAGTCGCTTTTGTGCTGAAACTCGATGAGTGTCAAATAGTGAAAGGCCGAAGGTTAGAGAGGCTAAGTGTCACTCTAATGAACGGGGCTCTTCTGCAAACCAAGCGAAGGGATTCAGTCAAGCCATCTTCCACCCCATCTTTTAGCGTGCAATCAGAGAAAGATATTTGGTGGTTGGGTGCTATTGAGGTGCCCAAAGAGACCAATGGAGTACTTTCATGGATTTTTGAGAGAACTCCATGGATCACAGAAGTAATACACTCCCAAATTGCAGGTCAGAAGTTAGAGATTGAGGGTTTTGGTAGTTATGATGTGGAGTGGCACTTAGGTGGGGATTTGAATACCATAAAGTGTTTGCTTGGCTGCAAACAAGGGGCTTCTTCTCTCACGCCTTGTCCATTTTGCACTCGAGGGTACAAACCTAATGGACAAATATCACATAAGAGCACTGCAAAGGTCGGTTCCATGCTTCCATGGCAAGGGCATGGAGAACAAGGGTATCAAAATGGGAAGCGTCTATTCTGAGATGTCCCATGTTCAATGCCCCAGACCGTGATCAAAAGGACCACGCTTGGAATCCAATCTTTCCATTTCCTCTATCGAATGTACATTTTTGTACATTACACGCATTCATGCGCATTTTTGATAGTCTATTGAAGCTCCACATTGACTATGCTTTCACAATGAAACCATTGGAAAAGTCCCAGGAAGCAATTGAAAGACTGGAGGTACTCTTGAATTCCATTGGCTGTCACGTTGGAAATGTGTCTATCGTTGCTGCAAAGAACACAGGGGAGGCCCATGAAATTGCTCAACAAGTGTCAATGAGTGGACAAAAAGCTAAACACTTTTTGAAGAAAGTTTCCCAAGGAAAGCCAAGTCAAAATGATGCTCAAAACAGCTCCAACCAACAGGCAGGTAACCTTTGGGAGCTTTGGAAGGAGTTATGCAAAGCTACTACTGACAATGATTCAAATGGCGAGCTTGCAAACAAGCGCAAGCAAGTTTGGGTACATTTTGATAAAATGGTCAAGCTTATGGGCCTTAACAGCACAACAGAAGAACAACGCCAATCATTTCAAGAAGCCTTGGCAGATTTTACCAAGGTCTTCACGCTTTCTTGGGGTGAAAATAACATCACACATTACATGGTAAGTCATTTTACATGGTGTATTCATTACAAGGGATTGTTTTTATTTAATAATGTGGATCGTTTACTCATGTGAACAACATATCTTGTTTGCGCATGGTGCATTTTTTATGCACAAGTATGGATCGCTTGAAATTTTTAGCACTCAAGGCATGGAGAAGTCCCATTATCGAGCAAGGGGAGTGTACTTCAAAAACACTCGACATGGTGGTGGAATGGTGCAATCCAACTATTTGGAGGAAATGTTCAACTGGTTTTTTCGCACAACATTTACTCGTAAGCTCACAATGGAGCGTGCGCGACAATCCAAGATTGCTATTGAAGTGCGAAAATGGAGTCGTCAAGAGCATAGCAACAAGTGGCGAATGTCGCAAGGTCCCACCAAGCATGCTGCATGGCGGCGATGCAGAGTGCGACAAGGATCAAAGTGGATACTGGCGAGTCACTAAACGTGAACGCAGGGTCCAACTCTTAGCGACATGTTTATTTAAAAAATAATACTTTTTTTCAAAAATTAGTGTGAACAGGGCCCTTTTTGAATGGGCCCTTATAAATATTGCATGCTCTCATAAACCACTCATTTCTTAAGAATAGGTGAGCTCTTACCAACGAAATGGAACGCACCAAACAAACCGCGAAAGAGCATCCACCTACCAACAAAAACACCCTCCAAGGATGTGAGAAGCCGTCATGGCTTAAAGGCACAAGAAAACGGCTACGAATACCTGGCCGTTCCAGTAACTCTTCTGGTAGTGGGCATGGTGGTAGGGCACGAGAGTCATCGAGGACTGTTGAATCTCCACCTCCTCAAGATATAACACCTAGAAGGAGAATGAAGCAACGTGCCCAGCGCTGGAGAGAAGAAGAGGCCCAGCAAACAGCAGAGTCCGATAGGGAGCAGCTGTCGCGCCACCAATCACAAGCAGGACCATCCAAGACTCGAGTGGTCCATACACACACTGAATCAGAGAGTGAGCCACCATGGCTGCGGGATAAAATACCGCGCACACACCGGGTGGCCGTTGGGGAGAAGACATTGCCTCGAGGCCAGGGAGCTCTCCCCACATGACAAGATCGGCAGCCAAGGGAAGAGGAAGAATCAGAAGAGAATGCAGAACCAACCCCTAAGCATGTAAACAGGCGCAAGTCTAAGTTTTTCAAGAAGCCTAAACGACGCCCGCTAGCAAATGTACAAGTGCCTCCAAGACAACCGCAGTGGCGTCGAAAGTTAGCAAGGGCATTCGCAGAAATCCGTCACTACCAGAAGAAGACGGAGCTTTTGATTCGACGCGCCCCCTTTGCTCGCGTTGTGAAGGAGGTGCTTCAAAGCTATGGAAATTAGTATAGAATGCAAGCAATAGCGCTAGAGGCTATTCAAGAAGCTGCAGAGGCCCACATGATTTCGGTGTTGGAAGATACCAACCTATGCGCCATTCATGCAAAGCGAATGACAATACAACCAAAAGATATGCAGCTTGCACGTCGATTGCGACGAGACTTCGAGCATTAGCCGAAGTTACCCCTCTTTTTCTATTGCACACCCTTATCTTTGTAATGATTGGACTTTTGTTGTGTCTACTGTGTCTATTATCTTTGTAATGAAATGACTTTGTAATTTCAAGTTCTGTATGTAATTTCAGTCAATTTCAGTAAATTTAGGTCTTTTAAGTACCCTTGGGGGTAGATAAGCCTATAAGGGGCAAAAAAAAGCCTGGCCACAAGGGTGCGCAAATGGCTCATCCATCAATTTTGGATGGGCCATTTGCGCGCCCTTGTGGCCAGGCTTTTTTTTTCCCCTTGTAGGCTTATCTACCCCCAAGGTACTTAGAAACCACAAATTGACTAAAACCTATTGGTTTTGCAACATTATTTTACATGGATCCTTGTGGACATCCTTTTTTGGCCATTTCAAGCTTTGAATTCCCTATAGGATATTAAAAAAAAAACATATTGTGAAACCAAGTGTCTATGCAACATTAATTTGGATTTTTCAAATGTCCAATGTAATTGGACTTTTTGGTGCAGGGGTGTACTAGGTAGAGCTAAAGCAGGTGATAGTGTGCTAGAAACTTCATTTCATAATTGATTTCACCTTTTCTAGTGTCCTTGAGTGTGAACATATGCTGGAATTGCCATAAAAATGGTGCATCTAAATTAATGATGTTAAACCAATTCATTTCAATAAATTTGTGCTTTGTAAGTATCCTAGGGGGTAGATAAGCCTACCAGGGGCAAAAAAAAGCCTGGCCACAAGGGCGCACAAATGGCCCATCCAAAACTGATGGATGGGCCATTTGCGCGCCCTTGTGGCCAGGATTTTTTTGGCCCTTGGTAGGCTTATCTACCCCCTAGGGAACATAAAATACCTAAATTTACTAAAATTGACTGAGATTACATACAGAACTTGAAATTACAAAGTCATCAATCAAAACAATTTTCATATCAACAATTGAAATAATTTTCAAGATTGACAAATCACATTCAAAAGAATTTGCAAGATAGAGAGACAATTTCAAATATTATTTATTACTTCCAAAACGGTGATTTTACATCATGTATCTGAGGAGTTCATAACTTTTTTGACCATTTCCTGGCACCTATTTTGCGCGTAAGGCAACTCCCCAGTCAAGAGAGACTGCGCTATGGCCTTTGGGTCAGTTGAGCCAATGGAAGCATGTATCCCTATCTAGGCAAGCACTTTACCACGAAAGCCAGTGCCAAACGCAGTGCATACAAGGGATCTACGCACTACGAACACTTGATGCGCAGTTTGAGCAATGGTGCTCAAACACAAAAACTTGCTCAAAGCTTTTAACGACCAAGTCATAAAATGGGCTTGGGGAGTAAATTCATTATGTATAATGGCCATTTTGCAAGGGGGGAGTTGTTCTAGGTAATGTGCAAGGGAAGCTTGAGGTCCACAGCCCGTCCGCTTGCCACCCGTCCTTGCAGCAAAATCATCGACCTCCACGACATCCTGTCATAAACCGATGAAGGTTGAGAAAAAAGACAATGAAGGATAAAATAGTAACATGAAAATTAGGATACAGTTTACCTCTTGCTCCTTGTCGTCCTCCTCCCTGTTGCCCTTTGCATCCAAGTCAATGCTCCCATGCACCACAGATACGAGCTTTGGATCATCAGATGGTAGGTTGCATAATGGCATAGGCATCCTAGCAGCCTCAACCTTGGCTTGCGTGGCTTGGAATTATTCATCAGCCACGTGCAACTGCTCTGCTGTCAGGACCTCCGCACATACAACTGCAATAGTGTCAGCAACAGACTCCCCATCTAGAAAGAGCTTGCTTTGTAGGGCATCTGGCGTATTGTCTAAGGGACATTTGGTGCTGTTGCATAGCACGCTCAAGAATTCATCCATGCGCAAGCCAAACGCTTTCTCCAAATCATGCAGGAACACATACTCCTCCCCATCCACTAACACTGAGGAGAAGCGGCTGATTTCTACCTATGGGATAGCCACATCCGTCGGTGGTAGTGGCATTGGAGTGTCACTAGGGCCAGCCACAACTATGGATTTCTCAACCACTTCCTCAAGACCCCTAGGGTACTCGAGCCAATGTGCCTTTCCTTCCGTTGCAAGGTTCATGGGGATAACCTGCTGCTCCTTAGTGTCCTTGATAAAGGACTCAACCTGAAGGTGTGGTAAGCGGAGCTCCTCCAAATCAGGTTCCTCGCTCACCAAGAAGATAAATATTGCGAGCCGAGAAAGGTACTCCACCCCCAACTTGCGCTTCTTGAGCGCTGACACCCCTAGGGCTTGCTCGTCCAAGTAATGGCCTGCATCGGTTGCAATTTCTTGGAATCGTTGCAATCACTTGGAGAATGGGCGATCACCTTTGTGTATATAGCACAAAAGATTGCAAGGCACCCAGATCCCTGCATGTGGGGGGATAGATACAGAATATTTTATGATGTGCTCCTCCATGAACACAAAAATCTCGGCAAATGCATCCATGTGAAGGGCAACTGTGGCGTCAAGGTCAGGGAGACGAGTAAAAAAGGTGTGGAGGTCCAACTTCCCTTTGTATTTGGTGTCCTCGAGGAAGAGGATGAAGCGTGACAAAGGGGTGGATGTGGCTGCAGATGCAGAGGTTGTGGAAGCATCCATGTCTAGCCTGGGGTGTAGATAGAGAGTGGAGGAGCTCAAGAGTTGCAACTGTGAAAATAGTGAATGAGTTAGGTGGCCCCCCTTTTATAATGGACCCTTTTTTTAAGACATTAAAAAAAAGGCACTTTCACCAAAAAATGATTTCTCATCCCAATGCAAAAAATTATATTCAAAGGCATGATTTGCCAAAGCAAATCATGTTGATTACAGTGGGGATCAGTTTGAAAATTGCAAGAGTTACAAAGTTATAAGATCGATAGCATAGTTCCATCCATCCCCCAGTCCTCCTCAACCTTCAATTTGTCTTCCATTCTCTTCCCAATCTGCGGACATTCATTACCATAAGCATCCAATGATCGACAAACCATGATGTATTGAAAATGTGGTGGAAGGATTCTCACCTTGTGACCTTGTAAACAAAATTGTGCTTGTTGAAGGGCCTCAAAACCCATAATAACCAAATGTTATCGAACATTACTGAGAGTCCAATGCTTGTTCACTTGGACTGTGTCCAATGCATCGTTGGGCATCTTCACTGCAATGTCAAAGCTTGCAATAGTGCCGTCTACACTTTGTAAGGGAGCCCACACTCCAAGCTTGCACATCCAATGATCATAGAGAAATCGTATGTACAAGGAGGTGCGGGATTTCAAATAGCGCATTCCAATACCTGAAGCTCCAACCTTACAATGGTACCGGTCCCAGTTGTGCATGCCCTCCACAAAACCCCAGTCCTCTTCTAAAAGCCTTCCTAATTCCTCGTAATGCACATATTTACATAGAAGCATTGTGGTAGTCTCCACAAATCCAAACTCTTTAAAAATGTGCACAAAACAATGAATAGGCAAACACCAACTCAAGCCCACAGACCTAGAAGCTTTAGAGTATTTCAAAGAGTTTTGGATATCCATTATCATATTTTGCTTGAAAGATGCTACCGACCACAAATCTGGCACCGGCCACTCCATACTTAATAAGGAAGTTACTTTGATGGGTTCAAGCGTTCCAAACGCTTGTGTAGAAGTAGGGACAATATAGGAGTAAGAATAGAAGAAAATCCTTCTTTGAACCAGTTTGGTTGGGCAAAGATGTGGGAACATTATTGCTCCAATATCCGCATGTATAGCATTGAATGTGCCGGAGAGACTATGTAGTGGCTGCTCCTCCACCAACGTGGATGGAAATATGACTATAAATTCATGACAAATCTTAAGTATGAATCCATAATAACATTACACTGTGATTTCACACCTAGCTTTGTATTCTCAAAACATGTACTTACAATGTGTTGGAAATCGAGGTGGTTGTTGCAAGTGCATGGTTGACATTGAGAAAACATGTTGCACAATGGCTACGGTCCCCTTGTCTTTGCGGTTCTTGAAGCCAAGGAGCTTTCCTTTCCAATGAAGATCCAAGTTTGCACGATTCCGCACACGATGAGGGCCAATAGCAGATGGTTGCATGTATACCCAAGCACTTTTTGTGAACTCTTGTGGCACCCACTCATCATCTACACCTCTAGTGTTGTGGCATGCAAGTGCTGTGACCTTATCCTTTGGCCACCTTTGCGAAGTAGAGTTGGCCATGGTTGAGCAAAGAAAAATAGGAGGAGGAGAAGGACCTTGCTTGTTGCTACAATGTAGGTGGAATAAAGTGATATGAGAAGGTGGTTAACCCTTGTGGCAATGGGAGGAGAAGGTGGATAACCCTTGCTTGGTGTGGCAATGGAAGGTGGTAGGGGAGGAGAGAGGAGCTTCCTTGCTGCAGCAATGGAGATGGTGTAGAGAGATAGAGTGTTGGAGTAGAGGATGAGTGTGATGGTTGCAACCAAGGAGGGGGTTTGGAAAAGGGGTTGTAGAGAGAGAAAAGCACTTTTTGCCTAATAACTACTTTTGGGGGAGCCCTGGATAGCAAAAAAATATTTTTCAAAAGTTTTTTTTTAAAATTGAATTTTAGGGTTTTTGGGTACACGTTTTGACTTTTTGAGGTCAAAAAATGCTTTTTTGACCATAAAATAGTTTTCGGGGGTTTTAAGAAGATGAAATTTGAGTTTTGAAAATTTTGAAAAATTTCAATTTTTTTAGATTTTTTCAAAACCGGATGAAAAAGGAGGGAAGTTGGAGGTTCGATATGGCCCACCCCCCGCCCCCCCACCCCTCGTTTATAAGTGACACGGGGTCACGTTCAAGGGATCTACGGCAGAGGCGCGCTTTCGGCATCGCGCGGATTTTAGACCGTCGGATATCCGCAGCAGGGGGGAGCAAGCTTTATGTACGCACGGACTTGCATAATGTGTACGGATGCGTGTTAGGCGAGTTGGATAGAGCGTGGGAGTCTGAGGGTGAGGTCCGGGGCTCAAGCAGCGAGCACTGTGAAGAGGCGCTAAATTTTTTAGGTCGCGCTCGTTTGGATCGAACTGGCACCGTTGATCCCTCGAGGCGACCCCGTGCTCATTATCAACAAGGCCCCCCATCCCACCTTCTCACTAGGTAAGAGCCCATTTAAAAAGTGTAAAACTACTTTGTCCCCCTACATTTTTGAGGGCATAGAGTGTGTCCACCACCCTCTTCTCATTGGCTGGCCTCTAATTAACCTTAATCCCAAAGGGCCCCTGAGAGGGTTCATATTTTTCCTAATGATATTAATTCAATTTGGAGCGGCTAGACCTAAGCGGCTTTACACGGTGTATCTTAACGCTATTAGCATCCAAATTAACCAAAAGTTGCTAATCTCAAGCCGTTAACTTTAAACCGCTAATCCTTAGTGGCTAGCCCTAAGCAGATTGAAATGGCCAAATGCTCCCCTAATTCGATTTAGAGTTTCTTAAGCGAGAGGCTCTACATAAGGTACCCTAGCTGTCCAAACACGGTGTCCATCTATTAGCCGCCAAATCAAAAGCTGCTAGCCCTAAGCAGACTGAAATGGCCAGATGCTACAACAATCTGGTTTGGAGCAGCCAAACCTAAGCGGCTATACACGGCCTATTCTCACACTTTAAATATGGCAATCTATTATAGCGGCCAAAAAAAAAGTTGCTAATTGTAAGTCACTAACTCTAAGCAGACCAAAATGGTCAAATGTTGCACTGGAACAATTTAGAGTGGCTTAACCTAAGTGGCTTTACACAGTATGTCCTAATCGTCCAAACACGACACATCATCTATTAGCGATCAAACCAAAAGTTGTAGAACCCTAAAGGGCTAGCCCTCAGCATACTAACCACAAACCCAAAGATAGGTAGTCCAACAACCATCAAATTCAACATCAATTGATGACGATCACACACCTTTGCAAAGGACCTCTAGCATGCACCCCTTCTATGACAAGCTTACAACCACTTTGAAAACACAACCCATCCAAATTTGATATACTTTGCACACATTACACTCACACATGAACCACTTGGGTACACTACACACATACTATCATAAGATCAAGAGAGGATGCTCTTGCACAATGAAATTATGTTCATTGCTTACATCCCCTATAATTATTTTAGCATTAGGACATGCACCATACAAATCACCTAATTGTGTATTAGTGGCTCGGATACGCCACCCGTGTTCGACATCAATAGGCCACTTCCCTTTCAAATATAAACTCTTTGACATAAGGTTTACTTTCGAACCATGATCTACCAATGCAAAAACCGGCTCTTCCAAATTTACTATCTTCACCAAAGTTTCAGTAGTAGCCCTGTCCCAATGATTCCATGTAAAATGGCTGCAAGGTACGTCGTCATGATACTCATCCTCATGAAAGCTTACATGCTTTACGCGCCTTGGAAGCACGTGATTGTCCACTATGCTTCCCCATCATCATCCCCAAATTCTTATTCATTAGCACTGCTCAAGACGGCTTCATCTTGTTCATAAATGCTCTACACTCCGTGTGTCCTGGTTGGGTCATTTTCAGGCCCGTACAATATTTGGTGCTTCCTCTTAATAAGATCAATGATGCTGTCATGAAATTCCCCCTTTGCAATACCTAGGATTTCTCCTTGGGTGAACTCCACCCGATTGTTCAGAATCCGCTCGTCAAGAACCCTTTTTACATCAGTTTCTTGTTCAGTATGAGATCTTAGTTCATATGATGGACACGGAGCTTTTCCTTCCTTATTCTCCTTCTCGGCTTCATCCATTGGGACTTCAGGTGGGATAGGAGCCATGCATGAGCTAGAATTTTTTTCCTTCAGTACACCTGACTAGCTATCTTCTTCAAAGTTCCTACGACATCCTCTTCCCTTTTTTGCTTTTCTTCTACAAAAGCCTTATTGTTTTGAGACCTTGCTATATATGCGTATACTGAGAGGGAGTCTACAGGATTTGCCCACCCAAAAGTCTTTCTAATTTTGTTTCCCATTTGACATAGCTTTTGATATCCGACCTTTTCATTTTTGTGTTGTTGTCATAGCATATGGCCAGAAAGTTACCTTTTTGTGAGAAACTTTAATTGGTTTTTCGTGTTATTTTCTTTCAATTTTCACTCCATAAATCAATGCTTCAACTACACTTGCATGATGTTCTTGCAACATCTCTTCCATACTCTTCTTCATACCACCTTTCTCATATTTAGTCTTTAGAGGCAAACTCGTTTCCCGTGGATGTATCAGCCCAGCCTTCCAAAAAAACACGTCTTTATGCTTGCTTCTGCAAATTCATCGCACTCACTCCTAACATGATCGAGAGTGTCGCACCACATGCAATTTTGATTTCCACTTCACCTCTGTGGACCGCCTTGTTTTGATCGAGATAATGAACCTTTTTCTTCAAGATTCACAGCTTTCAAATTGATGTTTAACTCTTGGATTCCCTTCACAAGCTCATCCATGAAAGACTCCTCTAGCTTTGGGGTCTTCTCCTTTGCTGAACCAGGACGCTGGCTTTAGGATTTTTATTGAATTATAGTGCTAAGCTGAACCCATTGTCTAAAACTTCTATTTAGGTTGGCTAGTGTTAGATGCTCCTTCTTAGACTATAATTTTGGATACTTGCTCATGACTATGGTTGCAGGGCTAGTCCATGACCCAAAGAATCAAACAAGAATCTTAGAACAAATTAGATTTTAGTTAAAGGACCATCCTCCTAAAAACGCCCTGGCTAGTAGATCTAGACATTTTCTTGTGAGAAAGGCCAAGAGCATTGTAGCCTCTTATCCTAAGTAATCTCTTGCTCTCTCACAAGGCATGTAATTAGCTTCTGAAACCCTCTCTATAGCAACCTCCCTTGTTCTCAGATGTATAAGCAACCTGGATGCTTCTCAACTTATTTATGAATTGGATGTAGCTACGGATAAAAAGTCTTCTATCTTGCACATGCTTTCTTTTAACGATTGGGTCAAAATATTGGCTACTTTAGACAAAGACACCAAAGATAGGGTTTCTATGATTGTCCAATACATTGCCCAACTACCCATACTTTTGTTACAATACCAACAAGAACTAGCTCAGTTCTCTTCATTAGGGGCTTGATTATCTAACTTTCACAAGAAGTTATGTGGTCTCAACCCAAATTTCATCAATGCCCCCACTACTCCATCTATCCCTCCAACGTGGGGCATCTTTCGTAGAGATAGTGCTGCTCTGGAAGCCATCGGAATTTCATAACAACCTTTGCTCCCTCAGTGACACTAACCTTTTAGAAATGGTGCCCAAAATTTCTAAAGTTTTTCCTTTTTTACCAGTTAGGCAAATTGAAGGTGAGTCCTTTTCTATGGACCATCAGGTTTGGGTCCTCCCCAACAAAGCCTTTTTGGCACCAATCCTTAGTGAAACTTCAGTTTATTTGGCTAATCTTCCAGCATCCATGATTGAAGATCGCAGAATCAAAATCTTGAAAGGAGGATAGTTTTTAGACAAAGGAGAACTCATGAAATCCCCCTTCAACCTTAACTTTGTTGACCATTCTAAGTGCTCCTCTAATGCAGTGTTATACATTCATACAAAAGGCAACATAGAGTTTGCTAAAAGCAATATTGACTTCTACACTGAATCTATTTGGAATGTTTTTTGGCTCTATCTAAAATGTGTATACAAATTCCTTGACCCCAAATCCGCTTGTGAGTCCAGTATCATGTGGTTTGGCCATGCTATCTGGTGTATCCTCAACCACCTTGATCAACTCTTCCCTGAAAAATTGGTGGACTTTTATTTATCCCTCATTTGATCTTGGTTAGGGGGACATGCTAAACAACTAGTGGTTGCTCAAATTACTTTTAACATTTTTCGTGGGCTAATGCTTGATATCCTTAAAGAGCACAAATCTGATGAACCAGGGACTTATCTGACTACTTATGCCAATTATAAAGGTGTCAAGATCATCACTAGTTTAATCAAGCCCTGTATTGAGGATGATGATTCTCCCTCTATCGCTCTCTAGTGTCAAAAGCCTTATTCTCACTTTCCCTATCCTTCCATCCTTGGGGCCTCCCCCCTTCTCATTCATTCCATTCATCAAATGTGAGTTATCAAACACAGCAACAGTCAAAACTGTACGTGGGTCATACACCTCCCATGTGTACTGCCCATTCCAGAGCGGCGCAAAGCTGTCCACTATTGTCCTGCTTCTCACCCACTTCTGCCCATACTTTGCAACCACATAGGCATCAGTAGTGCCTCGTTGATCCTTGGTCTTCATAGGCAAGAACCCAGACCCACTCAGAATCCCAAGCTCCAACACTCCTATCGGAGGCTTCCATATCTGCTTTCCACTTGGCCTCATGTCACTACTGTAATGTGTAGACTCATCCAAAACATGGTATCCGCCATTTAAGCAAACCCGGAGATGAATTCTATGAACTTGCCAGTGTCTTTGGGCTTGGGAGGCTGATTGGGATTGGGTTGACCCTCTGCGGGCTTCTCTTGCACTGTGTGCTTTTCTAGATTGTACCAGCGAGAGGTGACCTGGCGATGATCCACCCGCCGTTCTATAGTCCCAACAGCAATCTGCACTTTTCCCACAACCTGGTCCTTGTTAGCAGACACACGATTCTCTACGGTAAGAATCAGCTGCTCCTCAAAGGGCTCTGCAGCAACAAACATAAGATCCTCGTTCCAAACGGGGTTACTAGAGCAATTACCCGAGGGACGTGTTTGTCCCGTTTGAAAGCCCAGCTCTACCTTCGCTCTGACATTAGGAATCCGGTTTTTGTTTTGTCACCAGGAAGAAGAAGATCCTGAGCTTCAATCGCATTTACTCAAAGATACCATAACCGAGGGGGCAAGTAGGCCTTTGACTTTGCAGCAGGATGTCCGCCAGAATCAGTTTGCCAAGCTTCTAGAAAGGCCTCATCAGCTTGAGTGCCTCTCCACACCAAGACCATAATCTCCCCAAGGTTTGCAGAATGTCCCTTCTTGCCCTCCAGCTTGTACCATTGTGGTGCAAGAGCGCTATCTGGTGGAACCCGTGTCCTAAATACCCAAGAAAGTCATACTTTATAGTATCCTTTTCTTTGACATAGAGCTCCAATAGAGGGGCCTGGAACTTGTCTTTCCCAAAGGCAAACACTTGATTCCACTTGGGATTGAGTGTCTTCTCCACGACACGGGTCTTTACTGAGACATTACCAAGGGTCAGAGCTTCCAGTGATATCTTTGGCTACCAGACCTCTAGCTTTTACCATCTTCACATAAAGGTAGTCCATTCTCTCAACAAGATCGTAAGTGTTTGTCTTCTCTGAGTGTAACATGTTCATCCTCCCTGCCTGTGGTGCTAGCTTGGGATTGGTCTCCCTCAAGTTAAACTCAGCTTGTTGCACCTTTATCGTATGTGATTGTTGCTGCTGTGCATATTTGATCTGTGCTGATGGTTTCGACTCAAATACGGCCTCCTCTAGAGAAGAGTTTTGCTTTTCCACTACAACACTCTACGCGCTTTTCGACGCGTAGTATTTCGATGCGACGTACCTTTTGATGCACATTTCGACGCGCATGGCGGACGTCAATATATATGCGTCGATATGTACGTGGCAACACACGTGCCAATGTCCATCGAAATTGCATAGCAACCACACGTATTTCCACGCGCATATCGATGCATATATCAATGCATAAATCGACGCTCAAAAAATTGGAAAAAAAAATCCCACCCGCGCGCAGACGATCATTTTCGCCTGCGCGCACAGATCTAGCCCTTGCTTCTTGGAAACCTGCAGTGCAGGTATTGTTCCCTCCCCCCCCTCTCCCCCCGGCCCGCCCCCATCTCTCTCTCTCTCTCTCTCTCTCTTTCTCTCTCCCTCAAGCTATATTGTTGTGTGTGTATGTGTAGGAAAGGGAGAGAGAGAGAGAGAGAGAGAAATGTGTGTGTGTGTGTGTGTGTCTGTGTAGGAAATTAAAAAGAGAGAGAGAGAGAGAGAGAGAGAGAGAGAGAGGGAAGTAGAGAGAGAGAGAAAGTGAGAGAGAGGGAAATAGAGAGAGAGAGAGAGAGAGAGAGAGAGAGAGAGAGAGAGAAATAGAGAAAGAGAGAGAGATATAGGGAAGTAGAGAGATAGAGAGAGAGATAGAGAGAGAGAGATCTAGAGAGAGCGAGAGAGTGATGTATGTATATATATATATATATATATATATATATATGTATGTATGTATGTATATATATATATATGTATGTGTGTGTGTGTGTGTATATATATATATATATATAGAGAGAGAGAGAGAGAGAGAGAGAGAGAGAGAGAGAGAGAGAGGGAGAAATAGGGAGAGAAAGAGAGATAGAGATAGAGAAATAGAGAGAAATAGAGAGAGAGAGAGAGAGAGAGAGAGAGAGAGAGAGAAAGAGATAGAGAGAGAGAGAAAAAGAGAGAGAAATAGAGAATGAGAGAGAGAGAGAGATGGATAGTAGGGATAGAGAGAGAGAGAGAGAGAGAGAGAGATGGATAGTAGGGATAGAGAGAGAGAGAGAGAGAAGAAAGAGAGAAAATTAGAGTTAGAGATAAGGAGATAGAGAGAGAGAGAGAGAGAAATAGAGAGAGAGAGAGAGAGAGAGAGAGAGAGAGAGAGAGAGAGATAGTAGTAGATAGAGAAAGTAGTGGTGAAAGAGTTAGCTTGGATGCTGACCATTGTGCGAAAAGGACAGAAACTATCTCTCTATCTCTCTCTCTCCCTCTAGAAGAGACTATGGAACTAAAAGAGGCAAAGGGGTTTTGCCCGCTACATGCATTGTCATGTACACGTACTTGGGTGTGCACGTATGTGTCATCTATATAGGATTTGATCAATAAAAACGAGATTTTGATCCGGTGGTCTTGATCTCCGTACACCTCTGGACCGAGGTGTGCGGAGATCGGGAAAGGCTAGAGAATGTGAAGTAGTTTACATTCTGAGGAGTATATATATTGAGACAACATTCATAATCATTGTTGATGGAAACGTCATCAACTAACATGGAGGAAAACATTGTACGGAGAGTTTGCTAGGGAAACCGTACAGAATCTACGATACGACTCCTACGGAACGGGCATTGATTTTCGCGACATAACACCTACATCTGAGAGAGAGAGAAAAAGGATTATGCGTGAAGGTCCGACCAATCCAGAGCCAAGGATGGAAGAAGAGGAGGGCTTACAGACACAAGACGACGGCATGGAGGAGATGCTAGATGCCTTCTTCTAGCCAAGCGAGGAGAACGCTAACGAAGCAGCACCAGAAGACGTGCGCTTATCTCTTGAAGACATGTTGAGAAAGTTGGCACGTCAACCAATCCATGAAGGCGCCAAAATATATGTGCTTCGTACTTGTCTATCGTTTAACTGTCAGCATTTCAAATTTGCCTTGTGGTTCAATTAGTCGCATTTGTTGTGGTTTGATTTAGTGGATTCTGTGCAGTGTCCCAATGAGTGAGAATATATATTTGCCAATGATATTGAATATTTTCCACTCTGTTGACTGCAGCTCTAAGAGAAAATGGCCGATCAAGAACAAGATATTGGCACCCAATCATTGCCTGATGATCAACAACAAGCGGCTGTTAATGCATTTCAACGCATGAAGTCTCTGGCACATGGCATGTCGGCACAACAAGCGACACGTACTGCTCACCGACTCTCAAAGTGTGCAAATCCAAACCATATGCACTGGAAAGAGATCAATAAAGAAGTGACAAAGGACATGATCAAGACAATATGGCCATGTGAGGACGCAGAGATCAAGAAAGGAAGGTGGAAGGTTTCTAAGTGCAACCATGATGGTATCAAAGATAACGTTGAGAGGATTTATTTGGAGGTTTATGGCCATCCCCTGCACAATGCAGATTGTGCGCTATATTTTGCCAAAATGTTATATGTTCACTTTGTGCAACAGCAACCAGCAGACTTCTCAAGAAAGGAGACAACTGTTGCCACTCATGATTTAAGGGAGAGTTGTGTCACTTTCACCCGAGATGAGCCGGCATTGATAGTGGAAGGCACCAACCTACAGTTAAAGGGAGAGAAGGATATTTACATGACCCAGTTGGCAGAGAAAGATGCAGAAATAACACGTCTTTCTATAGCCACCCAGACACCACAACCCTCACAAGTCTGGATGGAGAAAAGTATTCATCGCTTAAGTTAGGACGTTCAAAATGTGACACAACGACTGAATCCAACACATGTACAAAGGACACACATCAACCACCTTCTCTTGCATCCGGAGTTGGTCCCCTTGTCTACTTCAAATGCATCCTCATCTTCCCAATGTCTAGTTTGCTACATGAATTTTGATGGATGGAGTGGGTACTATACATTAACATGTGGTCACTATTATCATTTAGTTTGTCTTATTGGTTTGATGCAAAACAATAGTCGATGTGCAATCTATTCACAAGATATTCCACAAGGAATATATATTATGTTTGGCATGGCAAACGAATATAAATTCAAGCAAGCACGACCAGAAACCCCTAGCACAATTAGAAATCTGTTTGATGAGTAAGATGTTGCTTCAAGGAAATACAATTGAGATCGACAAACTATGTAATATCGTGATAAACTATGTACTATCGAGAATATGAATCATTGTAATTACTCAAAACACATTTGAATACAAGTTCTTTTACAATGGTTTTTGACGTTTACTCATTCTACTCTCAAGCTATATTGAATTAGTTGAGTTGTTATCTGGTTCTAAGTCTGAGTGTTATGGTTCTCCTTGTAATTCAACCTCCACATCTATTATCAAATTCTCTTCTATTTCCTCTACAGTGCATTGAGATATACCAACATTGAAATCTTCTTCATCTTTGTTTTGACAATCATACAACCAAGTTGGCATTTCCACCTCGTAGCTAGCACTTTCGATGTGATTCAGTATCTTTTCGTTGCAATACATATACACTAATTTCTCTGCTCTATCTGCTAATAGTATGTTATGAATAGTGCTGTGAACATACTTGTACATACTCTAGTTTCTCTTTGTACTTGAATTTGTTGCCCATTGTGCGAGTACTTTCATTGCAAGAGGACGTAAGGTAGAGTAATGCTCTCCACCATTCATCATCCACCACTTCCATGCAGGTTGCTCTTTTGCCATTACTTGTACAAAGTCATTCGCAAAAGGAGTAAAACGTGTTGACCACGTGATAGAAATCACCTACCACCTCCGTATTGGACATCAAATTTAAATTCCAATACTCTAGATCGAGCATGTAAGCCACGCTATGGAGTGGACTATGAGCGCTCTTCCACCTTGCATAAAAATACTTAGCCAAAATTTTCCGTTGTTTGCCAGAGAATGGTAATCGCCACTCCTTCTCTACTACAGACTCTTTCAGCTCTTCAGGATTTTCAAGACTCTGTTGGACTCACCACCATGTCATCCACACTTTGCCCAAGTTTGGCGCCCTTTGATCAAGATTGCGGATTGCAAACATAACGGGAATCATTACATGGTAAGCATCCATTACACTCCTCTACCAAGCAACCTTGTTTACATTGCCACGTAGACATGTAATTTTATCTTTCACTGTTTCTTTCTGCTCAAGTTGCCATTCATCAAAGGCCACGTAATTGAATGTGTCAATCACAGCACATTTATTACGGAGAAGTGATTCCAAGGTATAAAAGTGTGTGCATAACCGAGTTTCAGCAGGAAGTTTCAGTGTCACTGACATGTGCATCCTATACAAATCGAGCACTCTTTGTCGTTTCAAGATAAATTTCACAACCTGACGTGCTGTATCAATTATTTTGGTGAACCATGTGGTTTCTTCGCTAGTGTACCAATCTTTCAGCACCAAGTTCAACCTGTGCGTATTACAACCATTGGAAAAAATGTGTGGAAAGCACTTTTTTATTAATTTACTGGCATTTTTACAATTCTTTGTGTTGTCCATCACAACTTGAACGACATGTTCAACACCAATTTCTTTAACTACATTAATCAAGACCTCAGAAATATATTTGCAACTTTTAATTGCACCAGAACTATCAATCGCCTTTATAAGCGTTTCTCCCCTTGGACAAACTAGCATTACATTGATCAACGGTCTCCTCTAAACATTTGACCAGCCATCACTCACAATCGTACATCCTGAAAGCGAAATATTCCCAAGTATTATTTTGCCAACACGCTCTTTGACTTTGATGTAACATTTGTCCAAGAAAACATTTCTTATCGTGTGATAAGAAGGAGCTGAAAATCCTGGACCAAACTCACCGATTTTCTTCCAAGCAGCCTTCCAATGATTGCTGTCTACCATGACCAAAGTACTTCCAGTAAAGAATATTGCTTTGGCGAGTGCTATTTGTGCTTCTTCTAGAGACTGCACTCAAAAGCTTTGATGTAATGATTTTTGACGCATTTGACAAAGTCCACCTTCATTGTGATGTTTAAAAGGAACACTGCCTGGAATTTCCTCTCCTTGCGCAGGTTGTTCTCCAAGGTTAGTTGGTGTCACAACAGGATCTGCGGAGTTAATATTTGGCTCTGAGAATTCTTGATTCGAAGGCACAGAGCTATATATCTGTCGTCACTTGCCACCCTTTTTGGCGAGCTCTTCTCTCAAACGCTTTGCAACTGCAGGTGCCTGAGAATGTTCACATTTTCTACAATTGTTTTTAGAGCTACCAAGAAATTGATCCCTAATACGTGGTGCCCCGCCAGATTTTGTTGTGTGACAAAATTTACATTGCCACTCCATATATCGGCCGCATATGTTGTGAGCATAATCCCACTCTTTGCTAGGTGCTTTTTTATTCTTTGGCTTCTTCGTACCACTTGTGCCCACATTTTGCTCCATTGCTTTTAAATTAAAACTGAAGACAAAAGAACAAGATGTTCAGTTCTGAAAACATTTTTTCTATTTTCAATATATATTATAATTTAAAAACCATTCAATATGAAAGTAACCATGATGCACAATATGAGATTTTCAATGCATGCTAGTCAATCCACATATCGATCACCTATATTGTGAACAACCATACACATTGCAATGTAGTCTATACATGGCGTAATAACCATAGCAATGCTATGAATCTCTCTATCAATTATTATTACAATGATTATTTATATGTCCACTTTGATTTGCAAACAATAAGACACATCTAATTTCATTTGCTACAAAAAAACAAACGAAAGCAATAAAATATATGATTGGTCATTTCATGCACTAATAATATATCATAATACACAATGTACTCTCTGTATAAACCAATGCATGAACTAACGCAAATAAATCTTCAACATAATCACCCAATTGGGGACTACTTGTACACAGTGAAGGATTGTAGCCCACCCATGCAACCAATTCAATATATAAAAGTTATTTTAACCCAATCAAGGATTATATATCTTATATTGTAAATCAACTCAAATGTAAAACTTGAAGGATCTTTATATGCCCGGTACACTAGTAGAGGACATCCGACCCTTGACTATTGACTCGTCATTTTCATATGCTCATCTTCTAAAACCAATTACAGCCCTCATTTGGACCAATGGCTTCTTTGCAATGAGCATGATTCCCCAAGTTTTCAGTTGTTTTGGTTTCGTACCTTTATGTCGGTAAACGAATTAAAATTTTTTAGAAGTGATTACCGAATTAACAATCACGTTCGCCCAAAAAAAGGATCTGTGACTCTGTAACCTTAAGTCAATTCACAAAGAGATGAAAATACCCGGCACTCGGATACACTCCCCAAGGATTTGCCTAGCTAAAAGTCCAGGGTTAGCACTTTATTTACTATATATAATTACACCCACCGGGCTTTTTCAATTTCCCGTCGGGCCCGCTTGGCTACTGCATATACACGGCGGGCCCGCCGGGAAAATGAAAGAGCCCGGCGGGCCCCGTAGGGAAATTGAAAAAGCGCGGAGGGCTAACCGGTGCTATAGGTTTTTGCAGGTCAAAATCAAAGTCACATTAACAATTAATGTGATCACGTGATTTTTTTATGTAAATACTATAGTTATTTACCTAATCCCCCGATCATGATTATGTTAATGAAATCCCTCGCCCTTATGCAGACGCCGTCACCGTGCCGCCCCACCCGACCAAAACCCACAACAATGCGCCCAACAAGGCCGCGGGACATCCAACGCAGTGCCCCCTCGGGGGTCCGCCATCACCCACAGCTCAATGGAGCTCGCCCACCTTTGTGGTGCCAATGGGAAGGCCTTTTTTTGGGTCAAATACCGTGACTCGTGGCATGTAGCTCTCCATGTGGGATTTCTTCCTATGCCACATGGAAGTAGCCCTCCTTTGGGTAGTCTTCATGGCCTTTTTTTCATATATAAAAAAACCCTTCACACTCATTTGCTATGGCCCCACTTCACAAGTCTGCCATATTTTACCCAGAGGCCAGTTTTCCTAGCCACAAAATCCGTCCGATTTCCATTGTGCCGGTCTCGGGTCGAGAAAGTCTTGCCGCCTTCTGCCCGTTTTGAGCCCCCTATCCAAGGCCATCCAAAAATCGAGGAAATTACCTACAATGTCTTTCCTATCACCTGTCACCAACTTCGACTTGCCATATCTTACTGCCCAAGAACCCGATTAATGTGTTGTCAATTTGTGATGGCTCTTTATGATGCACACTATTACCGGGAACCTTGGCAAGGCCAAAAAGATTCCAGATGGCGCATCCTCCAATGTGGTCATGTGGGCTCAGACCCGGATCCGCCGTGAAAATTTGAATCGACCATAACTTGCTAATCAGAGCTTCGATTCGCAATCCGAGAAGACAGGCATGCTCCGTAACTCGAGCACTACACATCCATCCACTAACACCTCCCTGGGCCACCTGTCCCCAGCTTCCCTGCCCGTGGGGGATCTGCTACACACTCTTCTTTTAAAATTTAGTATCTTGCACACCGGGGCTCTGTTTGACGAGCCGTCTAGACCGGATTCTAGAGCACACTGAACACTACATTTTAGGACAGTGATAGGACACTTCAAACATCTTCATCTGCTACCCCATCTGGACCATCCCGTTGCACTTTTGGTCTAAAAACTGCCTCAGGCATACTTTTTCGCTATCCTTTGGCTGCCTAGGGCTTTGGTACCTGTCCTAGCCTTCTGCACTGCACTTATTTGCCACCTTTTCTTGGCATAGACCATCTCCTAGCTTTGACCAACTTTGGCTACACCATCATTTCCCAGCCCCCTTGTCAAACATTTATGTTCGACCAAAAGCACATGTACAAAACTTTAAAACTGGCACACTAGACTGATGATTGAAAGCACTCACTAAACCATAATTGTATGTACAGGCTATGTACAAAAGCTTCATCTCTTTTCTCTCGCACATTACATGCTTTAGGTGGGTTGTCCACCCCCCTTGACTACAATTTGTTGCACCTTAGGCACTAGATTTCTTTCAAATATAATTTGAGCCGCACACCATTCACCCTGTTCCTAAGAATCTTGCCATTTTCTCTTACCAGCTGGTAGGTCCCATTCGGAAAGGCTTTCTGCACTTTATATGAACCTGTCCACTTCTTCTGGAATGTGAAATCCAGGTAGCTTTTGTACTTCATGACCAGGTCTCCTTCTTCTATCTTCTTATCTGGAAGGTTCTGATTAAACTTGGCAACCCGCTTCTCTCTCTGCTTCACATAGTAGTCTACCGTTGCCTCTCTATCCATCTGCAAAGCCTCTAAACTGGCTATCCGATCATGTAGAACTCCTTGCTGGGTGGCATTGACACGCCACATACCATTCAAAGCACGTAGTTGTGCATGCACCAACAACGCAGCCTCCTTACCATAGACTTGCTGGAATGGAGTGAAATTTGTGGCTACTTTATAGGACCTTCTATACGCCCAGAGACACTTCTCTAGATTTGTCTCCCACTCAGCTTCTTGCTTGTACACATACTTTGTTAACATCTTGACGATTTGACCATTAGCACTCTCAACTAGACCATTGCATTGGGGGTGATCGGGCGAGGAAAGCCGATGCTGAATCTTTAACTTTTCCACTAATGCACTCATGAGCTTGCTTCTAAATCCCTAACCCCTATCAAAAACTAACACCCATGGAACATTAAAACGGAAACAGATGTTATAAGACACAAACTGAGCCACCACATTAGCATTTATTTCCTTCACAGCTTTGGCCTCGACCTTGTAAGGTAGTCAATGGCTACCACCACATACTTCTTACCGCTCGTAGACTTTGGGAGAGGACCTATGGCATCCAGACCCCACTTCTCAAAAGCGCTTTGTGTAATGATGACGCCTTGTGACTCTACTACCAGACGTCTTTCACCTATAGTTTGACACTCGTGGCACATCTTGCACTAGTAATGCACATCCTTCACTATGGAAGGCCACCAAAAGCCTGCTCTAAGCACTCAAAACAGAACTTGGTCTTTGCCTTGATGTCCGCTCTCTTCGTGGCACTGCTCCAGCACCATTCCTATCTCTTCTTTGTACAACACCCTTCTAAGCACTCCATCACGCCCATAGTTCATAAGATCTTCACCTACCAGTGTGAATTTGTGGGCCTTTTGCACCACTCTTCTCCTTTGCAGCCTAGACAAACCCTCTGGACATTTCCCTGTACCCAAAAAACCTTCAATCTCCTTTAGAGTCTCCATACCTGCATAAGTGGCTGGGGCCACATATAAACTTGCAACATGCACCTGTACTTTGCTACTTGCTAGTTGATCCGCCTCTTGGTTCTGCTTTATTCTCACATGCTTGAATTGGACCTCTTCAAAAGACTTCATCATCTTCTTGCTGGAAAAGAACCAATGCTTCAATGAATCTCGTCTTACCTGCCATTGGCCTAACAGTTGCTTGATCACTAGCAATGCTTCTCCCTTCACCACCAACCTTGAAAGGCTGAACTCTATACACTGCTTTAGACCCAAATGCAGAGTGAGATACTCCACCTCATTATTGGTGTGGACATTCTCTAGATCATATGCCTTCAAAAATATAGCTTTGCCGTGTGGGTCGTGTATCATCACACCTCCTCCTACCTTCTGTACTACCCTTTGATACGCTCCATCAAACCACAACATAAAAGCATCCTCCAAATTCGGCTCTTCCTTAGCTTCATCTTGCACCGCCCTTGGATAGGCTGTCAAATCAATAGCCTTGGTGACAAGAATGTCCGCCAAGTAAGATCTACCTTGAACTCAAACTCAAACTCTTGCAGCTCCAACACCCACTTCATAATCCTCCTTCCTAGCACCGCCCTTGGATAGGCTGGCAAATCAACAGCCTTGCTGACAAGAATGTCCGCCAAGTGAGACCGACTCGTGTGATCTACCTTGAACTCAAACTCAAACTCTTGCAGCTCCAACACCCACTTCATAATCCTCCTTCCTAGCTTCAACTGTAGCACTACCTCTGGCAATAGATTATTAGCTGTCAACACAAAAAACTTGTGCACAATCAAATGCACCTTGAATTTCCTACAAGCGAAGACCAGACCTGCTACAGACGGAGGCGCAGTGTCCCTACAAAATACATAAAAAAACATACTACAGATAATAAATCAATAGATCTTCATACCTGCACAATCGTGTACTCGTAAACGCCATAGCAAATTTGACAAGAGAGAGGCAGAGAGCGAGACAGACTAAGCGAGCACGTGCAGGCGCACCTCCTAGAGCAGAGTGCTACGCCGGCACGGCGAGAGAGGAGGGAGGAGAGGAGAGAAGAAACACACAAGCACTGGGGACAATCTCCCCCTGTGCAAGAGTGACCATTTCCCTCTTGCACGTATTTCATTTATAGATTTCTTGAATGGTCAAAGTGATTACAAAACTGGCCGGCCGGTCATAAATGGCCAAAGCTCATAAAGAGCACTTGAATAATAAAATGTACAATATATATATATATACATATATATATACATTCGCATATATGTACAATATATATACATATATATTTCCATTCGCATAGCCTAGCTCGGTCTAGTCTTTTCCACATGTCAGCTGCAATAAATAATAAAATATCAATTCTATAACATACCTCTCCGCCCGGGGAGGTCACCTAATATGAATGTAACCTATCACGTGAGTTCAACAGAAGGGTATTTAAAGTTCTTGAAACTTATAGAAATATATATACAGAAGGGCATTATTTTTTCAAATTTGAAAAAAACTTACAGATTTTTAAAGAAAAGGGTACATTATATTCTTAACAAAGTTCACAGATAAGGGGTTTTACAAACATGTCTTGAATGCACGTGATATGGTAGTTTTACACATAGTGAACCCCCCGAGCCTCTCCGTTGGAAAGCAACTGTCCTTAGTTGCGAAGATAAAAATCTGCAAACAATACTTGTAAAAAACAATGATTAAAAATCTGTATCAAATAGTAAAAGAAAAATCCATAAAATTAGACAACATTGCTTATGCCTACCGTCATCCACATACTGCTTATTCTAGTGTCCCATACCACTAGAATAAGCAGTATATGTCATACCGTGATGAATCAGAATATCATTGGTCACTCTCATCATTCAATAATCAATTTTCATCAATCTCAATGTCCATTCCATAAATACTATCGCGACAAAAAATCATCATATACCAACTCTAAATCCAAATCCAAATATCCTTCATTTCGTAGACCCGGGTAACAAAATCATACCAGTTACAGTGGTGGCCACTCACTGTAGCATGATTTTGTGATCGGTGTTGCCTAAATCGGCAAATCTACACCAATAAGACGTGCTGCCTAAATCGGTGAATCTGCACTAATGCTGCCTAAATTAGTGAATCTTCATTTGGTAAAAAAACATGTGAATCTGCCGTTTGTTGGTGTGCTGCCTAAATCGGCGAATCTGCACTAGGATGAGCATTGACACATTGCCTAAATCAGTGAATCTCTGTGACTGTGACCAATGGACTAGACATGGCATAAAAAGTGAAAAATAAATGACCTGTTTGATATAAAATTAGAAGAGACTGGAATGTGTTAGTGATCATCGCACACCAACTGAGTGCATGTAAGTAGTGGTATGACAAGTCATCTCAGTAAGAATCCAATCAAAGAAAGTAGAACCCATGACATTAGAAACAATGGATCTTGCAACATAATGTAAACAAGTAAGGAAGTTTTGTCATCTTAAAGCATCTGGAAAAAAATTCTTGCCTGCTGCAAAGGTGCTTGGGTATTTGTGGGAGTGTGAGAATATCTGCAAAAGACTCACTTAAAAGAAATCAAATATAATAAACATTAATTTATCAAACCACTATTAACTAGAGGATTCTCCCATAAGGATATGTGGTGAAGAGTGGGGAAATTTGGAAGGGCCAAGAGAAGAGATGGGATAAGCAGTTGTGGTGAATTAGTTAATCTTACTTTTAGGTCTAAAGATACATAGAGAAATTTTACTTATCAGGGATAATTGTCATGATGTTTCAAGAGGGGTATTATCAGAATGCATTAAGCAATGTCATACCTGGGGCTTGATATGAGAACATTGTATGTATATTTATCTGCAAAACTTTTCTAAAAAAACAAAGCACTAAAAACAACTTTCTGTTAAATTTAACAACAATCTAATCATACACTGAATTTACGTGGCCAAAAGCCGGAATATCTGGAGTCGATTGATTGTAAAACTGATAAATCGGGAGAGAGTTCGTACAAAGTGGGAACAATCATAGTGATAGACATACAAGGGACATGCCATGTTAACAGTGAGAAGTCGACATGAATGTGTGTTATATCTGCTTACCATTGGCATGAAGAGTGGAAATATAATGCACAAAGAGTGTGTGTAATTTAAAATTTAGGTAGACTCATTTGAAAAGAATGCTAAATAAATATAGAACACAATTATGAACATTTTAATAGCAATAGCAAGAACTTATCGAGTGTATGAGTAGTTACATGGCAACTTGTGCTCAAAGAGTTCTGAAGCACTTAATTTTGGTTGAAAGTCTCATAAAAAAATTACTTTCAACTCAATGACCATGTTCGACTAGAACGCTCGGGATAAGCTACAGTTCTAAGGGTGGTTAGTGTATGACACTAACGTCCAAATTATATATGAGCCTTGCCTATTGCATTGTTCAAGTACCAGGTAGGTGTGTGTTCTCTAATGTTTTCTTTTAATTTTAAAAAAACAATAATAATAATAAATAAATATATATATATATAATGCAATTAGTGGATTATTATACATTGCATAATTGTGACTCTAATTTAACATGATTGACTTCAATTATCATAACATTAGGGGGTGGCAGGGAGGTTGTGAAAAGAAAGAGAGAAATGAAATGAAATGTTATAATGCCCGTCTTGAAAATGCAAAAATAACCTACGAAAACAAAGTGAGACATTCCTTATGGATATAATACAATGTCTAGGCACAAAAATATACTAAAATCAGCATCGTCGCCGTCAAGTTCCGTGGATGCCCGACATTGGATGTCGTCGCAAAGAGTATTGCACTGCTCACCGAATATTTTTGTCGATCTCCGCTTCTGTAAGTAGTCTCGGGGGGGGGGGGGGTTGTGGAGGGGTCAGATGCAGCAGACCAGGGGAACAAGTGAGAAAATGAATGAAATAAAATGTTACATTTAAGGCCTTCAAAGGCCAAACTCATACAATATGTGTGGATCTGATCCAATGTCAGATGCTGCAGCACTGCAAACAACACCCCAGATCAACGGGGGCCATGTGATTGGTTTTGTAAGGGGAAGCCTTATTTTTGCCGTTTCTCCCTTTATTCCAACTCACTGATTTAAGGCTTTGCTATCATCTGCCTTCGTAGGTACAGAAGCTGGTACAGTGGGCTTAACCTCATCTGTGCCAACATCCATAGCCTTGATCTTCAGTCTACTTGTTTGAGATCATTGTTGTCGTCATGTGGGAAGAAAGAGAGAATTAAAAGCATGTAAGTGCGTCCAGTGATTGCCCGAGGGGGGAGATGCCTTGGCCAACGAGACACTGGATGCGTGTTGAGAATCTGATGAGGGTTTCATGGAGGTTGAGGGAGCGTGGGCAACCAGGCGGTTTTCAAATGTGTGATGTCTTCGAATGTTCAAAAGGATATACTAACTGATTGGCATGGAGATCATCCCCACACAAACTTTCATGGAATGTTTGATATACTTAGAGATGCTGGCTTTTACTCCCCACTCACTTGTTTCGATGCTAAACATAATGGGACTCTATTGATGGTGTATTTGAAGATGAATATAATGCAGAAGCTACGCGGGAATAGAACCCAGGAGGGATCAGCTAATGAGAACCCAGACCCACCTACCATACACAAGCCTAGTAAATCAATCGCTGGTGGCAGTATCTCATAGCATCAGCAATGAGATCAATGACAGATGTCACGACGACGACGACAATGACAGTGAGCAGTGGCAGGAGAAAATGAGCATCCCCAGCACCCCTACTGAGTGAGCTTCTCTTACGCATCAAAAGTTGATAAAATGAACCTACCAAGCTCACCTAGTCTTCATGCTTTCACATGGTGTTGCATATTGCATGCACTAAGTGAATCTCGGAGGAGAGGTGGGGCGGCTAAACAGAACCAGAGAAAAAGAGGGCTCCATTTTCTCTGGCGGTTGACAGTGGCGATGATTGGTGGAGAGTGAGAGATAGAGAAAGTAAGAGAGAGAGAAGGGGGTACTGCCCAGTGCCCGCCATGAGATCAGGGAGAGAAAGACTGCATGGCGGCTGGAGTTGAGGGGCGCTGAGAAAAAAGGTGAGGTTGGTTGGCGGCTACATTATTGGATGGAGGCGACATTCGGAGGTCAATGATGTGCATGCAGACCCTAGAGAACTCGTCTAAGAGTGGTGCATGAGAGAGAGAGAGAGAGAGAGAGAGAGAGAGAGAGAGAAATATTTTGTGTGGTCGCCTGTGTCTGGGGTGTCGAAGGCTGCATTTCATGCAACGGTGGGAAAATGTTGGCCAAAAAACACTAGCTCTGGTTGGTTGTAGAAGGGGCGACTCGGGGGGTTTGGGGCACTGAGGTCATGCATGGAAAGATAGAGGAAAGTGAAAAACCCTGCAGCTCCTAGCGCCCATCCTGATATGAGCTCTCAAGCGCCGCTAGCATGGCATCCTCTGCTCGCAAACAATTCCGTGGGCGTTAGTGGGTATGCCATTCGAAATTGTTGCCACCAATGACTCAGTGGCAAGGCTTGTCACATGGTAGGGTTTGTTGTGAGCCGGGCCTTGGGTCGCTCCATTGTACTGCATTGCACAACTAGCTCCATAGTTTTTTTTTTCCCCTTAAACCTCATTCCCATGACAAGCTCCCAATCGCATGGGACTAAGCCATAGGTTGTTTCCCCCAACAATTTTCTATCTCGAACATCTACTTCACAAGGTTCGCTTGGGTGTGCTTGCTACAGCGCAAGAAGAAATGAGAAAGATTCGCGCTCAAGCTCCTTCTGCACATCGTTGATTCACCCAATGACAATAAAACATCCAATTCTTCTTCAAATTCTAAACTAGCTCAAAGGAATGTTTTGCGATTCCTTCTCCATGATCGTTTTGCGGCCACTCTCTCCTATGGGGTCTCTTCAAAACACTTGTTATGCCTAGTTAGCCTTTTTACATCAATCATCTCATATCTACTATAGGCCTAATTTCTAAAACAATATGTAATGTCGACGATTCTCAGATATACCAATTATGCTCTACAATGTACACTAATTATGTAGCCATACAAGCTTTCTTTATCGGAGAGAGAAGAAAAAAAAAACACCAATGATTTTCTCTTAATAAGAAAACATTTGCACCATTTAGGAGTAAAATTGTCACACAAAAAGAAACAGGAACTTAGCTCAATCCCTTGGAACTCTCCATAGGTGTACTTGTATCATTTGGAACGTTGGAGAGGAGGAATAGGGAACACACCCAGCACATAAAATATCTGCCTCTTTATAGCCCAGGGATTCCACAACACCCCTAACCTCTCAAATAACACCTTCACATTGGCTAATTTGCACCAACAACTCCACTCTAGCATACAAACAACTACCTCACACCTTGAAAAAAACACCCACAACACAAATGCAACCACACTGCTCAACTCACCCTTTTTGACTCACAAAACACTCCTAATTTTCCCTCTTGGTAGCACCTTTCGAGCTGCAGGCAAACCCTCTGCAAGCAATGGCCAACTCACGAAGAGTGAGAGAAAAGGAGGGGAGTGGGGAGAAGCAACACAAGAGATTGGGGCAAATGAGTGGTATTATTGCATAGGGAGTAATACAACCAGTGCATGCAGCTTCAATGGCAAGCTTAGCAACACACAAGCTTCAAGATTTCAATCACACACACTGGCAAAAAAGCCCCCTTGGTCCAAAAGACCCTAAAAAACAAACATAAACCTTCTTTTATAAGGGTGTGCCTAGGAGTCCCAAAAAAGAAAAATGGGGAGAGCTTACATGTCGTGCACTTCATTTGGAGCTCTATTTAGAATTGGTTTGCATTGCCACCACTTCACTTTCCCGGCTGCAATCACACCCTCTGTTTCTGCATTTTGACTCCTTGGTATCCTCGAACCAAGGCCTTCAAAAAAGGAAAAAATCATCTGCAATCCACTTTGGACAAAGGCACCCCAGCTTCCGACTGCCATATCTTTCCGCTCCGGACTCCGTTTGGCATGCAGTCACTTCCTGCTAGCTCCGTATGATGCACACCCTGCTCTAGAACTTTGTTGAGGCTCAAAAGATGCCAGATAGCATATTCTCCAATGCAACCAAGTGGGCTCAGACCCGACCCCTGGAAAAACTTCAAAAGATCATATCTTGCAAACCACGGCTCCAATCCGCAATCCGAAAAGACGGGTAGGCTCCATGAATTGAGCTCTACACATCTATACCTCAAGTTCCACTTGGATCACTTGTCCCCATTTGCCCTGTCCGGAAAGAATCTGCAAATTATTAAAGCTTAAACATTCAATAACTTGGGCTCCATAGCTTGGTTTGATGAGCCGTCTGGACCTGCTCCTTCAGCACTTCAAGCTCTTCATTCCTAGACCCAAAGGCTGCACTTTTCATCTCCTTCACATGTCACCCAAAGTAGCCCCTCATGGAGCCTTTCCTGGCCTATAAGCCGCATCATGCATACACCTCCGCTGCTACCTACCATCCCATGATTCTCTTAGTTGCTCCGTTCCTCTGCCATGCCTCTGCTTGCCTGCACACATCTGTCCATGTCACCTTCTAGAGCCGACACACTTTGGCTGCACCATCATTTCCCACCCCCCTGTTGAGCATTTATGCTCAACCACATAAGAGTTTTATTTCACTATAAACTTCAAAACCTGGCACACACTATGAGAAAACTAAAACACCATATGTCACTGTTTTATTGCACCCTATTGCCAAACCTTCAAGTGGGTTGCCCCACCCCCTTCATCACATAGCTTCCACCTGGATCAAACACCTGGCTCTATTCACTTTTATCCATCTGCAACTGCTCACCAGAGTGCCGTGAACCAGCACCTAGACCACCATGTGTGTAGGCTGCCCATAGCCTACCTTCTGCACTTCATGCATTCCTTTGCAACTTGTCTACTCCATACCAAGCAGCACCAAGTATATTATCATCAGGAAAAGATGTACTTGACACCAAGCTACAACACATGTCTGACCGATCCTCCCAACCAAATAAAGTAGAGGCCTTGAGCGTAGAACTCTGCACTTGTCGAACCAGCGTCCATAGAGTGTACCTACCACCATATGCATCAACCATAAGTCACATACCTTCACTGGAAGCAAAGTCACTGCTTGAGATTCTCCTTTCTCCACCATTGGACATGTCTGTTGCATCGGAATCTCCTCCGTCTTTGGCATCACAACCTCCTCGGTGGCTACACACTCAATTCTAGCATCATCGAGCCCTTCCTCGTCAATTGGCCCTTCAAGGTCGACCAACACCATCTGCTCATCAACTTCAACCAACTGCTCTTCAATCACCTCTTCTACCGCTGCATCATGCTCCTCTATGGAAGAGAGAAACTCGTTCTCTACCACATCCATCACCAGTTCCGCCATAGATACGGCCGCTTTATCTCTCTTGGCAAAATCATGCACATGTTGCACCACCATGGCACATTCCACTGCTACTTTCATTAGCACAGCCATTAGCATGGCACCACATACCACCGTCACCTGCATCATCTGTAGTCCTAGACCGCTCCACTTGGCTTTCATCAAGCATCTCGGCTTGCTCTGTTCCCTGCTCTTCTTGCACATGGGCTATTATCATATCATCAAACATATAAGAGGGCAGCTTTAACTTTACCAGTTTTGGTTCATCAGACTCCCTCTCCTCGTCATGGATGTATACTCATCCACATTATTCTCCTTGCTTGTCTCCCAGCTAATCGAGCTCGTATCATCATCGGCATCAGCATCATATACCGACTCCATATCAGCATCTGCATCCACTTGCTGCTCCACAAAAGCTTGACCATCACTACAGCTTTGCTCACTTTCTTCATCAGCTTTTGAACCCTGGGTATCTGCATCTCGATTGCATTTTGCTACCTTTTCATGCAAACTTTCAACACGAACATGCTTTACCTCTTCAATCCGTATTGGAACCTCCGCACCTGCTACCACTTTTGCATCTTGATTTACCTCGTCATGGAGCTTACCCTCGTTGACATACTCTTCCACTCTCGGCACATGCACATCACAAACCGGAAACCTCCAAGGAACATAACCAATAGTAGGTCTTACCTCAACAGGCCTTGCATTTTGCACAACTGGAATCACCTTTGGTTGGACCGAAGAGCACTTTGCTGCCTCCGCAACAACAAGCATATAATCTATTGGCTTTAACACTCCTGACTCCAACTTCCGCTTCACCTTTCTGCTCTTTATCTTTGCCAGATAGACCTTGTCTTCATAGGTATCTGCACCATCTTCGACCTTTTCTCTAATCCTCGGGTGCAAGCACTCTAACAGCTTTGACAGCTTCAAAGATTGATTGCTTTTGATCCTAGTAGCAATCTCTAACTGCTTCCAACAAGCTTCAAACTGCTCAATGAAAATAGAGAAATCTTTACTCACATCTTGGTGTACCGCCTTCAGCCTTGCACCGATTTTTCCTGCCGTAATCACCTCTCGAAACCGCTCCAGAAACTGACTCTGCAACCTTTGCCATGATTCTCGATCACTGCTCTCTAAGCCATCAAACCACACCTTGGCTCCTCCTCACATCAACAAAGGCACCATCTGTAACCTTTTTGAATCCGTCGACATACGCCTCAACAGCAACCATAATTCAAAATCAGCTAACCAATCCTCGGGATCTTCGACGCCCGTAAATATGGGGCCAAAACTTGGCTCCACCATCTCTGTCAATTTCGAACTCGACCATCAAACATCTCTACCATCAACCAACCGCTTTGTTGGCAAAAAAACACCACTTCAAACCTCAAATTGGAGCATCAGACAGCTCCTCAGTGGGGGCACCAGAAGATGGAGAGCGGGAATAGGAAACACACCCAGCACACAAAATATCTGCCTCTTTATAGCCCAGGGATTCCATAGCACCCTGAACCTCTCAAATAACACCTTCACATTGGCTAATTTGCACCAACAACTCCACTCTAGCATACAAAACAACTACCTCACACCTTGCAAAAAACACCCACTACACAAATGCACCCACACTGCTCAACTCACCCTTTCCGACTCACAAAACACTCCTAATCTGCCCTCTTGGTAGCACCTTTCGAGCTGCAGGCAAACCCTATGCAAGCAATGGCCAACACACAAAGAGCGAGAGAAAAGGAGGGAGTGGGGAGAAGCAACACAAGAGATTGGGGCAAATGAGTGGTATTATTGCATAGGGAGTAATATAACCAACACATGCAGTTTCAATGGCAAGCTTAACAACACACAAGCTTCAAGCTTTCAATCACACACACAGGCAAAAAAGCCCCCTTGGTCCAAAAGACCCTAAAAAATGAACATAAACCTCTTTTTATAAGGGTGTGCCTAGGAGTCCCAAAAAAGAAAAATGGGGTGAGCTTCCATGTCGTGCTTTTCATTTGGAGCTCTATTTAGAATTGGTTTGCATTGCCACCACTTGGCATGTTTTATTTTTGGACACACTTGCATGCTACACATTGGTCCTTGGTCCCTTTCCCTTTGGCCGCCCGGATTTCCCTCCTCTTGGCCTTTGAGTTCCCTTAGCCTTGCTCTATAACTTCCCTTGCTGGCACCTTCTTTGCAGCGGGACCCCTCCCCTGTCGAGGCAATAGCGATGTCGCTATGTGGGGGGGGGGGGGGGGGGGTACACCCCTTCTCCTCAAAAATATTTGGCCCTTTGTGGGCGTGGGCACCGCCCTTACTGCCTGCCATGTCATCACCGAACTCAACCCCGCGGGCATCCTGCGCCGCCCCACCTCGCTGGCCCTTGCCAAAATCGCCACAGCCACCGTCAACGGCCGCCACAACAGCGCCAACGCTGCACGGCATAGCTACGAGAGGAGAGCTCCCCTCTCTCTCTCTCTCTTGTATACCAATGGAGAGGCCACGGCGTAGCTAATATACCGCGGCTTCCTCCCCTTACACTGCGCATGTGGGATCTCCACATTGCCACGTGGCGGCCCCACAGACCCTAAGCCTTTTGAACTTTTAAAAAAACCCTTATTTTTTTTTACCCAAGCTTTTTTTTTGGGCCTGCCTTTACCAGGCTTCCATGCTCTGCTCCAACCTCCTATTGCCAAGCCGCAAAGACCTACTAAAACTTCACTTTCTCGGCTCTAATCACACCCTTTGTCTCTGCATTTTGACTCCTTGGCATCCTCGAACCAAGGCCTTCAAAAAAGGAAAAACTCATCTGCAATTCACTTTGAACAAAGGCACCCCAGCTTTCGGCTGCCATATCCTTCCGCTCCGGACTCCATTTGGCATGCAGTCACTTCCTGTTGTCTCCGTATGATGCACACCCTGCTGTAGAACTCCGTCGAGGCTCAAAAGATGCCAGATAGCACATTGTCCAATGCAGCCAAGTGGGCTCGGACCCGGCCCTCGGAAAAACTTCAAAGGATCATATCTTGCAAACCACGGCTCCGATCCGCAATCCAAAAAGACGGGTAGGCTCCATGAATTGAGCGCTACACATCTATACCTCAAGTTCCACTTAGATCACCTGTCCCCATCTACCATGTCCGGTAAAATCTGCAAACCATTAAAGCTTCAACCTTCAATAACTTGGGCTCCCTAGCTCAGTTTGATGAGCCGTCTGTACCTGCTCCTTCTAGATCCAAAGGCTTCACTTTGCGTCTCCTTCACTTGTCACCCAAAGTAGCCCCTCATGGAGCCTTTCCTGGCCTATAAGCTGCATCATGCATACACCTCCGCTGCTACCTACCATCCCATGATTCTCTTAGCTACTCCGTTCCTCTGCCATGCCTCTGCTTGCCTGCACACATCTGTTCATGTCACCTTCTAGAGCCGACACACTTTGGCTGCACCAACGTAAACCTGGCTCTAATACCACTGCTACAGATGGAGGCGCAGCATCCCTGCAAAATACATAGAAAAACATGCTACAGATAATAAATCAATAGATCTTCATACCTGCACGATCGTGTACGCGTAAACACCATAGCAAATTTGACACGAGAGAGGCAAAGAGCGAGACAGAGTAAGCAAGCACGTGCACGCGCACCTCCTAGAGCGGAGTGCTATGCCGGCACGGCGAGGGATGAGGGAGGAGAGGAGAGAAGAAACACACAAGCACTGGGTACAATCTCCCTCTGTGCAAGAGTGACCATTTCCCTCTTGCACGTATTTCATTTATAGATTTCTTGAATGGTCAAAGTGATTATAAACTGGCTGGCCGGTCATAAATGTCCAAAGCTCATAAAGAGCACTTGAATAATAAAATGTACAATATATATATATATATTTCCATTTGCATAGGCCTAGCTCTGTCTAGTCTTTTCCACATGTCAGTTGCAATAAATAATAAAATATCAATTCTATAACAAGACCCATCACCCATTGCTCTGCCTTGGTGTAGGTAGCCTCTCCTGAGCTAATCACCCTGCTCTCAAAGTATATCGGCTTGTAGGTTCTCCCTACCTTTTGCAGTAGAACCGCTCCAATAGCAATTGTGCCTACTGTCATAGACACATAGAAGTCGTCCTCTCGATTGGGAGGACATACCGCTAGCAACTGACACGAAATCTCCTTGACCCTATCAAAAACCTCCTGAGCTTCTGCATCCCACTCATAACCATGCACTTGTTGAGCCATCTTTTGAAGAGGATTCACATATTGCGACATCCAAAAGAAACGTGATAGATACTTCAGCTTATGAACAAACAAAGCCAAATCTTGAGCATTTGATGGTGGCTCCATCAACACCAATGCCTTTACCTTTTTGGTATCAGCCTCCATACCATTTTGCGACACCACATGACCCAATAGCTGTCTCGAGGTTGTGCTAGCTTGCACTTCTTGGGGTTTAGCTGACCTCCTTCTTCATAAAGCCTTCGGAAGCATAACTGCAGCTTCGATAGGTGCTCCAATCTTGAGCTCTAGCAGCCTATAACATCCATGAAGACCCTAATAAATCGGCCCAGGTATGGACCAAATACCCTGTTCATCCAATCTTGGTAGGTGGCATATGCATTCAATAATCCAAACACCATCCTGCGGCAAGAGAAACAACCCCATGGAGATATGAATTTGGTCTTCAACTGGTCTTCGAGCGCAATCCCTATTTGAAAATACCCCAAGAAACCATCCATAATCGAGTATCTCTCATGCCCAACCACCTGGTTTAGGATTTCGTCTTGAAATCCTAAACCAGGGATAGTGATTCCTCTTTGTCGCGGAATTCAAGGGCTTGTAATCAACACACACTCTCCCACTCTAACTCTTTCACAGGGAATATGATGTGAGCATCCAGTAGCTTATTGATCTTTTGCCAAAGGGCCCCTTTTTGGATTTCCCCTAGTCTTCTCAGCTTCTGTGCTTTAGGCCTATGTCCCTCCTTAAGAACAATCTTATACTCTATCCCTTTTGCACCTCGCAAATGCTTGTACTCCGTTGCAAATACATTTGGATAGGACTCACACGTTTGAGCATAACCTTCCTTTTCACCTTTGGCTAAATCTTCACTCAACATGCTTGAAACCTCCTCCATGCTTAAACCATGAGCTTGAGGCTGCATACCTTCTTCTTTAGGTGGGGAGTCGACTATGGTGACTCCAAATAAGTCTGCATCTATCTTCAGTATGTCGTCCTTGCTTTCCTCTTCCTTAGTGCTAGTATAGCCTTCATCATAGCCCGTCTTTGTCTCATACTCGTAGCTCGTCGTGTCGCCCTCACCTTTAACTGCCATAGGACGAGAATTGCTCTCCTTCGTCTTCAAATCAAGCACAATTTGCCTTCCCCTCTCTTTGCCAGGTAAGGTGAACACCTTGCTCCCCCAATCTTGCTTAGCACCTATTGCCAAAATCCATGGCCCACCCAAAATGATTGGATAAGCATTATCCCCTGCCTTCATCACAAAAAAGTCTATTAGGCATTCTATGCCAATCACCTTGACCTTCACATCCTGAGCCACACCCAGACACCTGGCCTTAGTACGGTTGGCCATCCTCATGCGCACATTCGACTTGACTACTGCCTTGACCCCTGTTTCTTTCATGGTTGCTTCCATCATAACACAAACCTGTGCTCCACCATCTATGTAGGCTTGGACCTGCATCCTCTTTTCTATAATCGCATCCACAAGCGAAAGAACGTTGGTGGGGCTACCTACCCTCAAAGCCATGTTTTTCACCACTTGCACATTCCCCTTAGATCTCGGCAACCTGGTGCTAACACTTGTGGACCACTGTCTCCTTAGCTTTGGATTTAAAGCTAACAAGTGACCAAAAGTAATGTTTGCCTTTTTATTTTGAACATCACTCACCAGATTGTACTCGGGATAGCCGTGCCCTAACTGGAAATCCGCTTGTTTGATTTTGCGACGCCTCCTTCTTTTGCTAGGTTCAGGCTGCTCTCTACCTCCATACACCTTCTCTTTGCCTTTGCAAGCTCTGGTCTCCCACTCTATCTCTATCTCCCTCTCAGCTCTTGCTCTCTTATTGGCCAAAACTTTGACATCCTGCTTATCCACCCCGATAATACTCACTCTTGGGACCTCACCTCCATTTGGTGGAGCTAGCTGCACAGGATTTTCCACCACTTGCTCTCTAGGACCATTAAATTGCCCTTGCCCTCGACCTCTACGAAACAGCGGGTAGATACCTCCTCTCCCTCTCTCTCTCTCTGTGGTTGAGGACAATCAGGTACATAATGCCCCTCTTCTCCACAATTGTAACACCTACCTGGCAGTGGCCTTGCCCTGCCCCTTGCTCCTCTTGGATGTCCACTATCCATGACACTGAGCCGCAACTCCTACATCTGCTCGGACAAATCTTGCACCATGTGCACCCAATTTTGTGGCACAACAGCTACACCTCGGTTTCCATGATTTTCCTTGTGTATAGCCTCCCTCGGACTTTACGATTGAACATGGGCCATCTTCTCATAGCCTGACACACCCTGCTCTATCTTCTTCTTTATATTTCTGCTCTTTGATCGGGCAATCGCTACCGCACCATTGTAATTCTCTGGGCTCCCGAAATCAACTTTCTCTCTCACCTTGGAATGCAGATATGCCATGAACTTATCCAGCTTGAAGTAGTCTCCATTAGCCAACTGCATGGCTGTCGCTAGTTCTACCCAACACTCTTCAGAATTACCTAAAAACAAATTGAATTCTCACTTACATCTTGCTTAAGTGCCTTCAACTTCTCATCCATCTTGACTGGGGACACCTCCTTGCAAAAGTCGTGAAGAAACCTCGCCAGTAGATCCGACCATGCTTGCCTCGGCTCGCCTTCCAACACTTCGTACCATGCTTTAGCTTTACCATGCATCACCAAAGAAAAAGTCTACATTTTTCTATCCTCGTTCGGCATACGCAACGATAGCATATACAGCTCGAATGACATTCACTTGTCAGGGCTCTCTTCGCCGGTGAAAATTGGTCCATAGCTTCTAGCTGCCATGACTTCGAATGCGAAAAACTACTTCATTTCAATTAACGGGGAGAAATCAGCGTGCTCCTCCATGGGGGCAGCATAAGATGGAGAGGGGGAATGGGGGAACACACCCGGCACAAATACAAGGGCCTCTCTATAGCTTAGGGTATCCACAACACCCCTGTCCTCTTGGAAAACACCTTCAAAGAAACACTTTACACTAGTAGACCAGTGCCTGCTCACACACTCTACAAATCTACCTCTTGCATCCTAGTTCGCATACCATAACTAGGTGGTGCCTCTATCTTGTTTGGGTTTGGCTGTGGGTTTGTTGTTGCGTTGTGCTTGTGGTTACCCCAGCCCCAATTGAGCAACACAGGAGCCTTGAGAGGTGTTTAGAGGTTGCCTCTCTTGTTGCCCACCCCGGACCGCCTCACTATCGATGGAATTTCTATTGCCAACACTAAGGGTATCTAAAGATCTTGAGTGGACAGGACATGAATTTTTAGAGAAGCTTGAAGATTTAGAAAATCTTGATGAACAAAGGCTAACAGTTGTAGCTCACATCTATGCACAAAAATGGAAGCAAAAACAATTTTTTGATTCACATCTAGTCACAAAAATCTTCAAAAAAGGGGACCTAGATTTAGTTTATTCCCTTAAGCAATAGTTCCCAAATTCAAAAAAAAAGGGAAATGGATTGATTTTCATTGAAAATGTATCTCCAAGTGGAGCAGTTAAGTTGTCCACTATAGATGGTGAACCAATGGCAAATTGGATTAGTGGATGACGCTTAAAGAAGTACCATTTTCCACTAACCAATGTTTGCTAAAAAAATACATACAGCAAAGCAGAGAAAGATTAAACAACGGCTGATAAGGCTCAAGAGAAAGCTCCTTTTTGACTACTCAAGAGGAAATATGCTTTCAAAAATAAACAAACCCCAATTCCCATCAGCACATTGGAACCAGATAAAAGACAATGGGAATCACAAAATGATGTTGTATCACAACAGATGATGAATGGTTGGATGGAATTGACCTTCCCATCATAGTACAATTGAACCATCATAGCACAAATGCTAATGCCGGGTTGTCTGCACCGCACTGTAGACCGGCCGGAGAGATGAGGTTCTAGGGAACGAATGGCACACACCGTTTTTTTATAAAAAAAGTCTCCCTCTCTTTCATCATGATCTGTACTCTCTCTCTTATTCCCCCTTTTCCTTCTTTACCACACACACCCCTCTCTATCCTTCCCCTTGTTTTATTTCCACCAGCGGGCCGAGCCCGACCCCCCCAGCATTTTCCCATCTTTACCCTCTCTCTATGACCTCTTTCCCTCCCCCCTTCTTTCTCTTTTTCCTTCCTCTCCCTCGTTGTCTCTTACAGTGTGTGAACAACCCATAAGGAGAGCCTAATAATACATCCTTTTTCTTTATATATATTCCACCTTTTATTGCATTAAGAACCCCCCCCCCCCCCCCCCCCCCACCCCCTTCCTCGCTCAAATGGCCGAAAGCCTAGCCTACCACCTCACTATCTCACCCCCCCCCCCCCCCCCCCCCCCCCCTTGAGCGTCCTCCCAAACCAGGCCATAGGCCGCACGGGATGACCCCTCTCCCTCAACCCCCTCACCTTCTCAGGCCCGTCATTGCTCACTCTCACACTCTCTCTCTCTCACTCTCCACGTTGGTGCAGATAGGCCCGCAGGCGTAGCCATAGGGCGCTTACACACAGTCAACACACACACACACACACACACACACACACACACACTCACCCCTCACACCCCCCTTTCAGCGTTGCCGCCGCTCGTCGCTCCCATCTCCCTGCACAGTAAAATCGTATATATATATATATATATATATATATATATATATATATATATATATTATGCACTTAATAAAAAACCCCACCTCCTAATCCCGTTCCCACACACTCATACAAACACCATATATTCACACACACATTCATTTGCATACACACACACAAAACTATACATACACACACACACACACACACCATACAAACACCATATATTCACACACACATTCACTTGCATACACACACACAAAACTATACATACACACACACAAAACCATACATACACACATACATGCACACGTGCATATACACACTCACAACAAAAAGAAGGAAATGAAACTATGAACAACAACATCACAGGAAAGAATGAGGCCAACACCAAAACAATAAGTGGTGCCAAAGGCACGCCCCGGCTAGCACAGACTCGTGTGTCGCCAACTATCGACACCAACGCGTGCGTCGCCAACACAAAAACAAGAAGTGGTGTCGAAGGCACGCCCCACCCCAGCCGGCACCGAAATGAGGTAATTCAACACATCTCGACTTCTCACGACAAAAACCGACTCTGGCAACACTAAAACCTCACACCGACCACCCAAACCATCGCCAAAACCCTTGTAAATACCCTAAGACGGCACTCTTCCCTAATAACCTAGCCACGGCTAGTGGATTGTAAAAGAATCTACCCATCCCACTCTTTCTCTCTCTCTATCTCTACCTTCTCTCCCTCTATCTCTCTCTCTCTAGAGAGACATATAGATCTTCTACAGCAACGAGAGGATATTTGCAGTGACCAGTAGTTAAGGACCACTTCTCAAGCCTATATAAAGAGGTCTCCGCTTAGCACAACAACAACACACAAGACAGAAGAAGAGAGACGCACAAGAGAGAACACTCAAGTTAAGGAGGAGCATACTAGCTCCATGCACTACATTGTAAGCACCACTAAGCACGTACAGCACCCATGCTTGAGAGCTAATGGCATCATGTTTGGTCGCAAGTTTTGGGCACTTTTAGCATTGGCAACATCACCGTTCTCCCTGTGATTCACCACACCATGTTGAGCTACTAATCATGACCACTCTATGCACATGAAGTAGTCATTGCTCTTCCACTAAGCAACATGAGCACGCTTGGATTGAAGGCATCAACGCCATGCCACCATGGCCCTCTCTCAATGTTGGTGATTGATGTCATCGGTGGTTGCATCGTCTTGCTATTTTCCCTCAACTAACCCTCCCGCTAACTCCAAACCTCGTCATGCACCATATGGCGCTTGTAATCCACGTTACATCCCTAATGCCAAGAGCCAGGTTTGTAGTCATCAAGACCATCACTTGTAAGTATCTCCATCACCAATAAAGGGTGTAATGTTGTCTTGATCTTTTGAGCACATTCTCTATTATGATTTCCCCTGGTTACGGGATGTTTCGTCTCTTGTACATCACCCTAATCGTGCTACATCATATAAAATCTCTCCCGCCAGTCAGTGTTGTGTTTTCGGTCTTTTCACATACCTATCTTGTGCACACACTAATGATTAATGACTAGGACTTTTTTCTACATGTGAAAGGTTATTACACCACCATTTCATGTCGACTACCTAGAGAGCCTTTTCACGCTTGCTACCCTAGGTCATGTATGTTTGCGTCCTAGCCCCATTTATTCTAAGTGGTGCCCCTTCCTATTGTTGATTCGGAGGGAGAGAGCGTAGGTAGACAAACAGAGACGAAGGAGAAGAGAGAGAGAACTCCATAACTACAAACCCCAAAGTGTGTATAGAGTGGGGAGAGTAAATTCATTTTACTAGGCTATGAAATTTCAGCAAAAGGTATCAACGCCGATCCAAGGTATCAGCACTCATAGCCCTACCTTCACTAACAACCGCACGACAACTGGTCTCTTTTCTACAAAAAGTGAGGTACTTGAGTAGATTCATACATCTACTATCACAACTCGTTCTACCACTTGGACAACTCACTCAAAAATCAACTTTCATTTGGGACGAGGAAAGCGAACATCATTACAACAAGGTAAAGGAGGTCTTAGCCACCCTGCCAACTATCTCACCACCTAAGTGGGATGAAAAATTTTATGTCACCTCAAGTGTGGGTGAGGACTCATTGGGGGATGTGCTACTCCCAAACGATACAACAACATCTTCCATGAGGCCAATCTATTTCTCTAGTCGGATGATGACAATAGCAGAGAAAGGTTTCACCCATGTGGAACACTTAGTCCTAGCTCTTAGATTTGGAACAAGAAAGTTTAGTTCATATTTTATGCCTAAGCAATTTGTGATTCTAACCAGGGATGAGATGTTTCCTTATGTTGTACAACACATGGATGTGTCTGCTAGGATTACTAAATGGCTAATTCATCTGCAAGAATTTGACTACACGGTACAAGTGGAAAGCACGACAAGGGCAAGCTTGGGAGGACTCATGACCTACCAAGGCTTTGAGAGGAAGGAGAATCAATGTAAAAGGGAAGAAGTTCAATCGCCTCCAGTACCACCAACGGTAGAAGGAGCACACTCTCTCTACTTGATGGAGCCTACAAACGAGCATCCGACAAAGCAGCTGCGGGCATAGTGGTCTTTGATGACAAAGGGGTAAAGGTATTTTCGCTTGGCCATTTTTTAGATTCACATTCTAACAATGAAGCTGGGTATGCAGCACTAACCAAGGGTCTACAATGGTGCGTCTCGCAAGGGATACAACACCTTAATGTATTTGGGGATGCTCTACTTCTGGTAAGGCAAGTAAATGGAGTATGGACATGCAAGAATACTAGCTTGAGGACTCACTTAAGTGGTGTAAAAACCTTGTTGGGTAAGTTTGAAGAAGTTCAAATACACCATATTCCAAGGACTCAAAATCATGAAGCAGATGCCCTAGCAAGTGAAAGACTGCAGGAAGTGTTGGTTGGGGCCATAAAGCTAAAGCTCCCTCTATTTCAAGGTAGTGATGCCTTACCTGACATCATGCATTTTTCGGAAATAGGGGAATGTCCATCGGATTTAACAAAGGGACAAAAGCAATGGTTGACGCAGAAGGCCATGAGGTATCGGCTCATCAATGATGGTCTGTACTATAAGGGTAACGACCAAATACTCAGAAAGGTGCCCCTCTCTCATGAAATCACGGGAGTAATTGCTAGCTGTCATGACGGGGTCTGTGGTGGTCACTTTTTCCTAGACATAACAAGTAGGAAAATCTTGCAGGCTGGCTTCATATGGCCTAGCCTCAATTGAGATGTACAGCACTGGTGCAAGACGTGCAAGTTGTGCCAAAAGGCAGGCATTAGGTAACTTATGCCTGAACCACAGACACCTATTCTTTCATATGGACCATTTTAAAAGTGGGGTATCGATGCCATAGGAACATTGCCTAGGGCCAACTCGGGAAAATTTTACATCATCATGGGAGTCGACTATATGACTAGATGGGCGGAAGCTGTAGCCACCACTAGAATCTCAGCGGTAGAGGTAGCTAAGTTTATTTATGAGCACATATGCTATAGGTTTGGCACACCTTTAGAGATCATCTCTGATAGCGGGCCAGGTTTTAGAGCAAACTTGGTAGGAGAACTAATGCAAAAACTCGGCATTACAAGGAGGCACTCTTCACCATATTACCCTCAATGTAATGGCCTAGTTGAAAAGGTGAATGGAATGGTTTCTAATATTACTACCAAGTAGGTAAACAATCATCCTGGAGACTGGGACAAGTATCTACTACCAGCTTTGTGGACCTACAGAACCTCATTCTGTACATCCTTGGGATTCACACCGTATCATCTGGTTTTTGGTAAGGAAGCAATCTTGCCCCTTGAAGTACAACTACAAAGTCTCAGAGTAATGGCAAGCCAACTTCAACAACCTAACATGCATTTGAGAGATCACATCATCGGCTTGGAAAGACTACAGCTGGACAGAGAAGAAGCAATAAATTATTATGCGGCACAATTAGAGCACAGACGGCTTAGCTTCAACCAGCATCTGTGGCAAAAAAATTGAAGAAGGAATGTTGGTGCTCCTCTAGGACAATCGCTTTGACACACGCAAAGATAAGAAACTCCTACTCCGATGGGAAGGCCCTTTCATCATCAAGAGAATGTATGCCAATGGAAGCTACCAGCTTATGGAAGGTGATGGAAACTTCATAGAACCAAAGTAAATGGTTGGCGGCTCAAACCTTATTTTCTTCGATTCAACCAGACTCCACCTATCAACATTCCAGATAAGGATACACCATCAACCGCCATCTCCAACGACAATAATCAAGCAGATGAGCTAGAGGCATGAATAACCCTAACCTAAGGGAGAGGTCTAATGATGCCGGGTTGTCCGCACCGCACTCTAGCCCGGACGATGAGATGAGGTTCTAGGGAACTAATGGCGGACACCATTTTTTTCAAAAAAAAAGTCTCCCTCTCTTTCATCATGTCTGTACTCTCTCTCTTATCCCCCCCTTTTTCTTCTTTACCCCACACACCCCTCTCTCTCCTTCCCCTTGTTTTCTTTCCACCAGTGGGCCGAGCCCGACCCCCCCCCCCCCCCCCCCCATTTTCCCATCTTTCCCCTCTCTCTATGACCTCTTTCCCTCCCCCCTTCTTTCTCTTTTTCCTTCCTCTCCCTCGTTGTCTCTTACGGTGTGTGAACAACCCATAAGGGGAGCCTAATAATACATCCTTTTTTTTATATATATATTCCACCTTTGACTGCATTAAGAACCCCCCCCCCCCTTCCTCGCTCAAACGGCAGAAAGCCTAGCCTACCACCTCACCATCTCACCCCCCCCCCCCCCCCCCCCCCCCCCCTGCACGTTCTCTCAGACCGGGCCATAGGCCACATGGGATGACCCCTCTCCCTCAACCCCCTCACCCTCTACCTGACCTTCTCAGGCCCGCCATCACTCACTCTCTCTCTCGCTCTCGACGTTGGCGCAGATAGGCCCGCAGGCACAACCATAGGGCACTTATACACAATCAACACACACACATACACTCTCACCCCTCACAGCCCCCCTTCAGCACTGCCGCCGCTCGTCGCTCCCATCTCCTTGCGTAGTAAAACCATATATCTATATCTATATATATATATATATATATATAGATACATACATACATATATATATTATGCACTTAATAAAAAACACCACCTCCTAATCCCGTTCCCACACACTCATACAAACACCATTTATTCACACACACATTCATCTTTATACACACACACAAAACTTTACATACACATGCACACATACATGCACACACGCATATACACACTCACAATAAAAAGAAGGAAAGGAAACTATCGACACCAACATCAAAGGAAAGAAGGAGGCCAACTCGTGCGTCGCCAGCACCAACACAAGAAGTGGCACCAAAGTCACGCCCCGACCAGCACCGAAATGAGGTAATTCAAGACATCTCGGCTTCTCACGACAAAAACGGACACCGGCAACACTAAAACCTCACACCGACCACCCGAACCATCGTCAAAACCCTTGTAAATACCCTAAGACCCCACTCTTCCCTAATAACCTAGCCATGGCTAATGGATTGTAAAAAAGTCTACTCATCCCACTCTTTCCTCTCTCTCTATCTCTACCTTCTCTCTCTCTATCTCTCTCTCTAGAGAGGCATCTAGATCTTCTACAGCAACCAGAGGATATTTGCAGTGACCAGTAGTTAAGGACCACCTGTCAAGCCTATATAAAGAGGCCTCCGCTTAGCACCACAACAACACAGAAGACAGAAGAAGAGAGACACACAAGAGAGAACACTCAAGTTAAGGAGGTGTAAGCACCACTAAGCACGTAGTGCACCCCTGCTTGAGAGATAATGGAATCATGTTTGGTCGCAAGTTTTGGGCACTTTTAGCATTGTCAACATCACCGTTCTCCCTGTGATTCACCACACCACGCTGAGCTACTAATCATGACCACTCTATGCACATGAAGTAGTCGTTGCTCTCCCACTAAGCAACATGAGCACACTTGGATTGAAGGCATCAACACCATGCCACCATGTCCCGCTCTCAATGTTGGTGATTGATGTCGTCGATGGCTGCATCGTATTGCTATTTTCCCTCAACTAACCCTCCCGCTAACTCCAAACCTCACCATGTACCATATGGTGCTCATATTCCACATTACATCCCTAATGCCAAGAGCCAGGTTTGTAGTCGTCAAGACCATCACTTGTAAGTATCTCCATCACCAATAATGTTGAGCTATATATAGAGATACTATATATGCATGCGTCTTAAAAGAGAGCTCTTCCATGTTGCCTGGCTGATTATTTCATCTAAATACATTAAAAGCAACATTCATTTACTTTGCTTAATTTATTTATTTTTGAATGGGACATATTATCTACTTTTATTAGACTAATCACAATCACCGTATCAATATAATCATGATACAACATTATATAGTCTATTGTTCGTCCATTTGTCAAAACCATTTATGATAACTCGTTCTATTAACAGTTGTATGAATAACACCACAATCAATTGTAGGAAATTTTTTTATCTTTGAAGGGAAGTTTAAATAGAACTAAATGGTTTGATTGCATAGTAGTATCATCACTGCATGGCCTTGTGCTATACGACCGCTTCATATCTTGACTATATGGTTGCTACCTCATCATTGTTGGAGTTTATCGCTTATTCTTGGTCAATTGATAATTCCAGATCATGACTTTACTTATGCTTTTTATAATTCTACATCATGACTTATTAACACTTTTCTTGATGATGTGATAGATTATCTCCCATTATTGACAAAGTTTATGCGTACTTGGGAGCTTGGTGTTGAGCTCGGTGCCATGCTTGTTATCATCATATTGCACCCTTTGTTAGTATTAGTGCTTTGGTATTTCATGGCACTATGGTTGTTATCGTCCTATTGCACCCTCGTCGTTCGTCATTGGTGCTATGGTTGTTATCATCTCATTGTACCCTCATCGTCAGTGGTGCTATAATTGTTATCATCTTATTGCACCCTCATCGTCACTGGTGCTATGTTTGTTATCGTCTCATTGAACCCTCGTATCGTCTTGTTGTATGTACCTGTGGCATCATTATTTGTTTCTCTGTCATCTTTAGAGTGGCATCGCGAACATCTCTAAGGAAAATGTGATGTGATTATTTCTAACCTTCACGTCTCGAAATGTTTCTTGAGTTGATATTGTTTACAAGATGAAAGTCACATCAAGCAGTGTGTACAGGGGCTCAAAGCCGATGTGATGTGGGGTTCTAAGATATTCAATCGAGTCGCCCAACCCTACACAACCTTTTTCATGAGTATGGAAGAGCCCGAGAGACTATCTTTCATTCCCCCCTGGGCCCCGCTGTCTATTGCGCTATGCAGTTGCTTTAACACCTCATGATGCAGCGCTGCAATTGACGATGGCTACGGAACACACCTCCCTATTCTCAACGTAAGTCCTCTACGTGATCAGGACTCGGGACTCAAAACTCGTGAGGACTGGTCCTCCTCCATGAAAGCTATGCAGGGTTACACAAGTGCAGGCCATGTGCGAGGGCTACATGAGTACTGAACAGGATCGTTTTGCACATGCTTCCGATTGGACTCATGACAGCCATGCAAATAGGAAGAGCACGATGAGAAAATCTCTACATGTAAATTGTTTGCACAAGTGTGAGGAGCAATCCTAGCAAGAGCCGACGGGGGTCGTCTAGATGCATCCAAGTCTTTTGTGTTTCCTCCACAGTCTGAATACAAACCGTATTGTCTCCCAAGTCTAAAGAATCCGCACCCGCAGCGGTAGATGCCAAGAGCAGCACAGGAAGCGAGCAACAAAAGCAGTCTCGTTCATATATATAGCAGGAACAACTAACAGACATCGACTTAAGACAAAAGCCTCCAATATTTTAGGTTATTTTGTTTCCCAAAATAGTGACACTTTAATTTATTAGCCACAAAAACTAATGAAACCCTGTGACGGTTGGCAACACATGGAGGAGAAACAGTGCTATGGTTGACAGCACGACCACAAATAGTGCTATATTAAATGTTATTTTAAGAATAACGAATGACCTGGCATTAAAATTGTTGGCGGCTTGTATTTTTAGAGTTGCTTTTGGATGCTCATAAAAGCTAAGAGGTCATGCACATTGATGGTGTCTGCATGTCTCAGCTAGCTCAGTTATTCATAGTTCGATAATAAGTTTTTGCATCGTTTTGATCGTGCTCAATTGTTGTTTTATTTAGTCAAAAATCTACTTATCTTTGAACAACCTTTGATCAATAGATTTGGCATGTGGCGTTCGGCCTTCGTCATCACTAGGGATTGGCCTAGAGCCACCTTGACCTTGCCATCTTTAGGTTGTATGTTTGAGCATCAATTCTTGTAACTTGTTTCTACCTCAATGATAGCAGGGTCATACCACTTGATGCGATTTATAGCATGAATGATACTGATCTCATTGCAATTTGTCATAAAATACTCGTTTTATGTGATCTACACTAATGTGTGTGATGGTTTTGATGGGAATCATCAACGTAGAGATGACAAGATTTACCCAGCCATTATCTATACTAACTAGTCATTGTCTTGAGGTTTTGTAGATTTTGCACAAAACTAGCATCTCTAATGTCATGGTACGTAAAGCCATGATGGTGATTATTATTTTACACATTTTATTTGATTTGAAGAAGACGTCTCTGATGCCATGGTACGTAAAACCATGATGATTGATATTTTCAAGCTTTTCAGAGCGTCTCTTATGCCATGGTGAATATCGTGATGCCATGGTACGTAAAGCCATGATGATTGGTATTGAAAGCATCTCTGATGCCATGGTATGTAAAGCCATGATGATTGCTATTTCAAATTTTTTCTAAGCGTCTTAATGCCATGCATGGTGAACACCATGATGTCATGGTACGTGAAGCCATGATGATGACAATTGTTAGTTGAGATCTCGAGGGTCCCAATGTATTTATTACATGCCGACTTTGTATATATTTGTGCACAAGTGATACCATTGATGTTACGTTTGTTTCTATGTAATCTACACATGTGATTGCATCGGCATAACGTTTGTTTCTGTGTCGTCTCTAGAGCGGCGTCGTGAACCGTCTCTAAGGATAATGTGATGTATTTATTTCTAACCTTCACGTCTTGATATGTTTCTTGAGTTGATGTTGTTTATAGGATGAAAGACACGTCAAGAAATGTGTACATGGGAATCAAAGGTATTGAAGCGGCTCAAACATATTGAAGAATTTGCATCAATTCAATTGTATGTATAGGGTTCTTAAAGACCCTTGAAAGGGCACATTGTAAAACAGGAGTGATGAAGCTCCTTTGAACATTGTAAATACATATTTAAAACATTTCAATAAAACGGTGGGTATATATAGAGCTGTGGGTTTTTCCCTTGAGCCCCCAAGGGTTTTTTCATCCACAATTAGGGACCTTCATTTGAGTGGGGATGTTGAGCTATATATAGTATCTCTATATATAGCACCCTGGTCCTCTCTATATAAACACATCTCGTGTGATCAGTTGGTACACTTTGGGGTTTGAAGATATGGAGTCGTCTCTCTCTTTTCTTGTCTGCTAGCGTTCTCTCCCTACGCTTCAACAAATAAAGGGTGTAATGTTCTCTTGATCTTTTGAGTCCATTCTCTATTATGATTTCCCATGGTTACGGGATGTTTCATCTCTTGTACATCACCCTAATCATGCTCCATCATATGAAATCTATCCCATCAGTCAGTGTGCCCTATTTTCAATCTTTTCACATACCTATCTTGTGCACACACTAATGATTAATGATTATGATTTTTTTCTACATGTGAGAGGTTATTACACCACCATTTCATGTCGACTACCTAGAGAGCATTTTCAGGTTTGCTACCCTAGGTCATGTATGTTTGCGCCCTAGCCGCATTTATGCTAGCGGGTTCCCCTTCCTATCCATAGGATCACTCCCACCTTGAGATGATGCTTGGAGATGTTCAGGCTATGTGTGGTGTAGAGGCCACCCCATATCGTATGTCATTTCCAGCCATCAATGCATTAGTATATACTGGTGCTTGAATGAATGAAGTTAGTTATTCCACTTACAAGAAATCTATGAATTAGTCTTTAGCATCGGCAATATCTGTTATCAAAGGATGCAACAAAAACCCAACAGCAATATTGGGAGTGGTTAGCTGGAATGTGATAGTAAATGGATTTTCATGTTCTCATCAATCTATATGCATACCAGATGAACATATGAATGAAACAATGATTCTTGGAATCTCATGGATGTGGACATACAAGGCAGTACCAGATTGGGACACCAACCAACTCAAGCTATCACTTAAAGGAGGACAACTCTTAGTTCCAATTGCACAGAGCAAAGAGGAATGGAAAAGAGGTCACCCACAAAAGAAACCAAGGAATAATTAATCTACGTCAACCTCTAGACAAGCAAATGCTACAAGCAGCATGCAAGGAGTCAGGCAATTTTGGGTACCAAAAGAAAAAATCAAGGACAATCCGTCTCAAATTTGGTTGTCCAGAAACTCATCTACAATACTGACAGATGTTTCACATCTAACAACTCAAAGAAAAACATCTTGTGGAAGAGAAACTAGCACTAGGTGGGTTTGGAAACCAAAGGAGCATTTCTCTTCTCCACAAGCTATAAAGTTGTTGAATCAAAGGAAAGTTAAATCTCAAAAAACTCCACCACAACAGTTTGCCCATTGGAGTTCATCCAATTTACATTGGCATGATTCGAACTTTGCCAATTAGCTCTCTACAGATAATCTATTTTTCCTCTGTTGCATTACTTTGGGTCCACCTAGTAAGAAATAGAACTTTGAGGGCTCTTTGTTCGCGGTCTTGTTCATTATGTCCCTTATTGTGACCACTCACAAGGTTGAGCTCTTTCTCCAATACCTCTACACCTATGACAACATTGTTGTCCAGGCCAGCTGACTCTTGATCAATAGGCTCAAATTGAGAGCATCTTGCAACATTTTGAGAGTGCTTATATCAGAAGCAAATAATAAGTGATTGTGTGCAGATCATGTACTTGTCCACCAAAGTGTCCAGCATAACCTCACAATGTATGACTTCCACCTCTTTAGCATGCCACTCTCTATCAAGAAGCTTGTCATAGAAGCAAGTGTCTAGAGATTTTCATACTAGCATTGTCTTTGCAACAAGTATGCGGCAGATGTGAAATAGTTCCACAAATAAACTTATAGGATAGAAATTAGCAATCTTCACCAATTTGGTGGGTACAAAATTTTGTAGGGACTTTTGCACATTCCTAAACAACTTACTTTGAAGAGCTTCACACATTGTGATGTTTGGGACTTGCCAGTCAATAAAACTACAATTGGTAGGGAGAGGGACGTTAACCAAGGTACCTTTTTTATTTCTCTAGTTGAGCTGGTAGAAGTTCTTGCAGAAGAAAATTCCCTCATCTACAAGGCTCTTACTAGCTCTTCCAACATACTGTAAAACACTAATATGAGCATGGATTACATATATGAGACCTACAATACACTCAGCTGGCTCCCATTCCTTGTATGATGAAGGATAGACATCTGCACTAGCCCCTCATCTACAAGGCTCTTGCTAGTTCTTCCAACATACTGTAAAACACCAATGTCATCATGGATTACAGATATAAGACCTACAATACACTCAATTGGCTCCCATTCCTTGTATGATGAAGGATAGACATCTGCACTAGCAATAACCAAAACAAAGAGACCACTTAGTCTAACAATTTAATAGAATTTAGGAATACTTTAGAGAACTAGATCTACCTCGTTTAATATAGTACTACCTCTTCAAAAAGAAAACAAATTAAGAGACCAACAAGGTATGAAGGAAAAATACAGAAGGAAGCCTAAGAAAGCTCTTACATTTGCATCATGGATGATAAACTAGTGCCACCATTTTCAATCACGCCAGAGTGATTGTAGACATGCTCAATGAAATCTTCCTTAACACTTTTCTTGCTGACCTCCAACTTTGAAATCTAGCACTCATGCTTGCCATGCTGAATGAAATAAATTTGTTGTATAGAATCTTTTCATTCTTGAATTACATAAGAAGTCAAAAGCCTTTGGATATCATCTGATGTTGCTATTGACTATCTATATTGATGGAGTTTGAGATGGTGATAGAGCGTATGGTGCTACTTGGCCTCCTTGGCAGACTAATGGTGAGGCTAGCTGGGGAGAGAGGACAACAACCCCTAGAGCTATTAGGGCGGGAAGAAGACGAAGAAGCCATGGCCCTTTTTGAGTGGAAAAAAAAAGCTTGAACCTACTTGCAATGGAGGTAATTTCAGTTTTGAACGATTGCATAATGGAGCAAGAGCTTTTGGTGGCAAGAGTATCATAAATTTTTGTAGCTATCTTTTAGTACCTGTACAACTATCACACTCTGTTTACAGTGGGTCCACATATGGATGTTGTAAAACCCATAAAAACAAGATGCTACCTCATGTTTGGTCCTTTTCTTTGTATTTTTTAATTTCTTTCTTCTATTTTTCATCACTTCAGAGTCACTTGGATAAGATGCAACACAAAACACTTCTCAAAGTCATCCTACTACTTCTCGGACTAATATTGCTTCTTCAGCACCTTCTTTCGAAGCTTTCTTGGACAAACAAAAACAGTTGAGGTAGAAAATTGCAAATTTCAATTACTTTATAAATTTTTTAATGTTGCACAAAAGGAGAAGCTTGATGTTGAAGTGTCAAAATCATACTATGGTCACCACGACCAAAGCTGTAAACTTGTGTATGATCTATTTGTTGGCTGGCATGCTTTGGTAGACTTTGTGAGATACTAACCTGCACTCATCTACAAACTCAGGGCATGCTTTGGTAGACTTTGTGAGATACTAAACTGAACTCATCTACAAATTCAGGTCGCATCATATGCAAAAAGATTTTAGAGCCCTTCTCCCTTTTCTTCATGAAGAGTCATAACCAATATTGATATATAACAATGGCCTCAATAAGGTACAGGTAGAGCTTGTCCTCCAAGATTTAGCCATACTCCTCATGCAACTCCTCTGGAGAGGGAGTTGATATGTACCAATGGAAAATCCACCAGTGAAGCTCTTTGATTTGCAACATGTGGTCTTGGAAAGAGTTCTTCTCCAATGATTTATCCACCAACAATGAGCTATCCCCAACAATAACCAGATTTCCATCTACTTTATTCAACAATGCTACATACATTACATATTGGGAAAAAAAGGGTTGAATGGGTTGATAAGACTCCTAACACGGGCATTGGACTTGTCCGCATTTTCAATAATATTTCAACATAAAAAAAACAAAGGCCAACACCATCACCAAAGCGTGTAGAATCCAATATATTTTGACATTTTGTAACAATTTGGGGTTATTTGGGATTTGCACGGGCATTTTAAGAGCATATGCATGTTTAAGTAGCTGCATTAAGACCGTGTTCTAGGCCTATTCCTATAAGTTTTAATTTTTTTTGAATAAATTTTATCAGTACTATTTGGAAACATGATCGTAGAAAACGTTTTCTTAAATTGTGGCCGTAGTACCAGATTAAGCCTTTGATATCCTGTCTGTGTTTCATCTTTATTAGGAAGGTTCGAGTTCAAAACTCTCATGGATAGATTTTTAGGTTTATTAGGAGTGTTGAGTATTCTAAGAATATCTAGATTGCTAACATAAATTGACTTCCACGATTTCCTAATTGACAGTGTATACAACGCGGCATTGTAACAAACCTAAGCGAGAAGAAATGTTGTCTAGTGATAGAAGGGGTTTTAAGTCCAATGCTTGCCAAAATAGCTCTTTAAGGTCTTTGAGATTTTCTTTACAATGTTAAAGATTGATTTGGTAGGATACAAGAGCACCGATCAAAATGGTAAAACCACAGTTAGATTTTAAGCTTGCCTTCAAGAAAAGCGGGAAACATACAGAAGTTTTCGTGGAATTAACGGTAAAGACTTTCAAATTTTGACTTAAAAATGGAGAGAGGGGGAGAAATGGCAATAACTAGCGAGAGAGAATAGAGAGAGAGGACTTTCAAATTTTGACTTAAAAATGGAGAGAGGGGGAGAAATGGCAATAATTAGACTTAGATCTTTGAGATCTAGAGGATTGTCTCCACGATGTTAAAATCATTTCAAAGGTGGGAACAGAGTCTTGAAGACCATGGAGAAAGTTAAAATAATAAAAAAGAGCTGGTTGTTTCCTGTTATCGTGCTGGAACAAAACACCTCCAGCGAGAGAGGCGAGGGTCATGAGCGTAAAGGATATCGCCAGGGAGTTAGGCAGTCGGAGGGAGCGCTCGAGAGAAGGAGTGATTGTGTGTAGGGGGTAGTATGTACACACACACACACACACACACACATATATATATATATATATATATATATATATATATATATATATATATATATATATATATATATATATATATATATATATATCGAGAGAGAGAGAGAGAGAGAGAGAGAGAGAACATGTATGTGTGTAGTGAGAGAGAGATTGAAAGTTTTGCAGCGCAAGTGGAGATAGAGAGAGTGCTGGGCTAGTTAGCAAGAAGAAAAGAGAGAGAGACTTGCCAGGGTGCGAGAGAGAGTGATTGTGAACCAAGGCCATGGACTTTGCATCTGTGTGCGCGTGTGTGTGTGTGTGATTAGAAAGGAGAATTGGGTTGAGAACAAGAAAGAGAGAGAGTTAGCACTCTATAGTTCTAGTGTGAGAGAGAGAGAGCTATTTCTAAAGCAGTGTGTGTGTGGTTGGTTCAGGCAGACGGAGAAACCTCTATGAAAGCCATAACCGAAGAGTAAAGAGAGAGAGAGAATGAGCTTCCCTCTCTATGTATGTAGCACAAGATAGAGAGAGAAATTTCATAGCAAGGAACGGCAAGAGAAAGTCTTGCAATTTCGTGTGCTTGCCTATCTGTGTGCCTGTGTTTTTTGCGACATCTATTGTGAATGTGCATGGCTTGTGTCTAACTGAATGTACATGTTTGCTAGTGAGAGAAATAGAGAGGGAATTCGTTTGCAGGAAACAAAACCTATGCGCATAAGCAAGGAGAGTGGGAACTAGAGAGAGCATACTCGCAACAGGCAGTTTGAGATTTAGCGAGAGAGAGAGAGAGAGAGAGAGAGAGATACTTTTGGATATTGTGTGTATGTTATGTTAGGGAGAGAACTATTAAGTTAGAGAGAGAATCATTTCAATAAAGAGAGAGAAATTCCGGCTCCCAAACGAGCAAAAGAAAGCAACGACAAAGACGAGCTAGAAAAGAATCTGGTGGATGACAACGGAGACGATAGTAACGCTAGCAAAAAATTGAGTAAACCTTTGATTAGGTGAGTCGATTTTTTAACAAACATAAAAATTTCTAAAAACAAAGTCATACTTTAACATAAATTTAAATTTAAAGAAAAAATTTAGTTGTCTTACAGTATTTAGTAAAAGTTTATCAAATTGGCATATGCATTTTTTGATGAAGCATTGGGATGGGGAGCTGAATACTTGATCATTATTAATATAAAAGTTTGTTATATCCATGGTAGTGTCAAAAGAATTTCTCATATGTGTGTTTGCAAATCAATTAAAATCTAGATGGTTTTGAAAGTCAAAAACAATGCTTAAATCCTTGAATGTGTATACTTAAAAAATTGGCTAAATTGATAGCATAAGGAAAATACAGAAAGTAAGTTCATTTGTAAATAGATAAGAAATTTGTACGAAAGCAGTATGCATGGCTCTGTTTACCAAAAATTAGAGACTTCAGAGGCTAGTTAAGAGGGCAGTTAAGTTATTTGGACTACATTAGTAAGACTTGGAAGGCAACCTCCATCTTGTGCGTCTACTGAGAACCGTTGGCTATTGTAGCTACAGGGCATTCCGGTGCATAGACTTTCCACACCGACTTTACTTGGGTTTGACCTAGAGTCCTAGAGCGATAAGTTAAGTGTTTGTAATGAAGTTATCGAGTGAGTCAACATAGACATTAGAGATTACATAGAGTCACCTCTTTCATGCATTCTAAGATGCCCACCCTAAGATCACCATAGGTCAGCACTCCTTTGAGGCCTACAAGCCTTGTCATGTGTGATTTATGCACAAGAGAAAGACCCATTTGTTGCAGATACCATGTGCAATTTTAGTGTCTACTTTTATATATGTTTTGGTTAAAAAAACACACACTATGTGGAATTCTTTTTTGCTTGGATTTCTTGTTCTTTTTTTTTTCCAGTAGCCCATAGGCTTCTTGGTTATTCTATTAAACTCCTAAATTTGCAATTAGTACTCCTTCAAGGCCTACAAGCCTTGGCACGTTGGAGAGGGGGAATGGGGACGACACCCACCACGACCAGAAATGCCTCTCTATAGCTCAGGGTCAACACAACACCCCAATCCAATCGAAAACACCTTCAAAACGACAATCTACACCTAATCCGCTTCACCTGCTCAGTTCCCAAGCGCACACACGCTATCCAGGACCGCAAAAGGAGCCAACACCTCACTGCACCTGCTCTGCCTCCCTCCACACATACACTTACTCTCTCTCTCTCTCTCTCTCTCTCTCTCTCTCTCTCTCTCTCTCTCTTTGCAAAGCACCAACGATCCGGGTGCACACACGCTTCACCGGCACCGCGGCTGGCAACAGACAAGACGACAAAGAGAAAGGGGGAAGGGGGATGTGACACAGCACCACAGACCAAAAGGGTTGTGCATTAATGGCTTCCAAGCTCCATTACAAACTTTCTCTGAGCTTCTCTCTCTATCCCTTTCATGTACAGTGGAAAAAAAAAGCCCCCTAGTGACAAAAAATTTTGCCCCCTTATTGGGCTCGTTTTTGAGTTTTTAGGCAATTTTCATGGTAGACCGACATGTGGCACTCCCCTTGGGAGACTTGACTTTGCTTTGACCATTTTGAACATATCCCGAGGCTTCATACTTCACTCTACTCACAAGTATCCTCTAGGGAGCAACGACGGCGCCGTCGTTGCCCTCCTAAGGGCTCACACTGCCTTCAAAAAAGGATTTAGACCAAACTTGTCCACGGGAAACGGCCCCCCATGGGCGGACGCCACGTCATCACCTTCCTCGCGCGGGCGGAGCCGCCCAAAACCGCCTCCTACCGCCAGTGGCCGCCAGCGCAGCGCCGGTGGCGCCTTCCGCCATGGCTCACGCGCTCCCAAGGAGCCTCTCTCTCCCTTGTGACACTATAAGGGCCTCACGGCCCACCAGCCTTTATACCCTCCCATCGGATGGCCGCACTGTGCATATGGGGCTATGCCCGCCACCAACGGCGCCCTCTCCTTCGAATGCCACCCCTTGGGGGTTGAAGCTTTTACACCAAAAAAAACCAATAGGTTCCTTTTGTGATCCACCTTAGCAGCACCCCATTCATTGCTCCCGCGCCCAATGATCAAACCGCAAAACCGCATCGGATCTCCATTGAGTTGGCTTTGAGCCGTGCAAGCCTCACTGTATTTTTGACTTCTCTGAGCTAGCTATCCGAGGCCGCCAAAAACCGGGAAAAACATCTGCCAACCTTTCACCATCAAATGATCCCAACTTCGTGTAGCTGTGTCTGACTAACCGAATATCCGATTGACGTGCAGTCAACTCGTGCTAGCTCCACATGGTAAACACTTCCACCGAGAACCTTGGCGAGACTCAAAAGACGCCAGATGGTGCATTTTCGAATGCGGTCAAGTGGGCTCAGACCCGGCCCCCGAAAAATCGTCAAATGGCCATAACTTGCTATCCAGAGCTCCGATTCACAATCCGAGAAGACAGGCATGCCCCATAACTCGAGCACTACACACATATGCATTGACATCAACCCGGGCCACCTGTCCCCAGTTGCCCTGTCCGTCGGGGATCTGCTACACACTTTACCTTTAAATTGCAATATCTTGAGCACCGAGACTCCATTCGACGAGCCATCTGGACCGACTTCTAGAGCACACTAAGCACTACCTTTCAGGACACGGTTTTGGCATTTTGAACATCTTGACCTGTCATTTCATCTGTACCATTCCCTAGCACTTTTAGCCTAAAAAACCGCTTCAAACACACTTTCCCGCTATCCTTTGGCTGCCAAGGGCATCGGCACCTACCCTAGCCTTTTGCACCGCACTCGATTGCACCCTTTGCCCGGCATAGACCACTACTTAGCTCCAACCAACTTTAGCTGCACCATCATTGCCCACCCCCTCGTTGAACATTTATGTTCAACCACTCATGGGCTTATTGCACCAAAAAAACACACCAAAAACAAACTTTCTGTACACTGCAAAAACACCCATCATATGTACAAAACTGGCACTTGCTACCCGCTTTCTTTACTCATGCGGGTTGCCCAGCCCCCTGCTTTACCTGTAATCAAACACCAGGGTCGAATACTTTGCATTGGTCTTCTCCATCCACCTGCAACAACCTTGTACAGTGCCACACCACGGCACATACCCAACTGCATAACCAAACTGCCATCCACATGCTTCTACTACTCCAAGCACTCCTTGACAAACTGCCCACTCGCAACAAAGCACCTTCAACAACATCAAATAGAGCACCTTCGTGCTCACCACCAAAGACCTGCTTGTACCATCACTCGCACCAAACAGACCTAACACATTTGACCCACCCTCCCATCCATGTAAAGCTAGATCCTCGTCTAGCAGATCCTGCACCTGCTCAACAGCATACTGCACAGCTACCTTGATTAGCATTCCCTTCAGCCACCACTGACATACCTCCTTACAAAGCCTAGATACCGCCTTGGAATTCATATCACCTGTCATAGAGGGAACCAACTGCATAGGAAGCACCTCTAACTTTGATTCCGCTTTTCCCTTCTCACCTGCCATGAACTCAATTCCAGCATCGTCGAGCTCCTCCTCGTCAATTGGCCCTTCAAGGTCAATAAGCATTGCTTGCTTGTCCGCTTCAACCACCTGCACTTGTACTACCGCATCCTCAAGCTCCGCCAAGGACGAGAGAAACTCGTTCCCTACCACATCCTCCTCATCCTCTTCCATAGGTACAACTGCTTCACACCTTTTGGCACAACTTTGCACTTGCTGCACCACCATGGCATATTCCACCGCTATCTTCATCAACCTAGCCATTAGCATGGTACCTCACACCAGCTTTACCTGTTCTTCATTACCTGTGGGCCTAGACGGCTCCACTTGGTCTCCGCTAAGCACTTCGGCTTGCACTTCATGCTGCTCCTCGTACATATTCACTGCCACTCCAGTCACATGTAAGAGGTCAAACTCATTATACCTGGATTGGGATGACTCGATATCCCAACTCGTATCCGCGTCCATAGAGCTACTGTCACTCGACATAGTCTCCACTTCGGTTTCAAGCTCGGGAATCTCCTCTAGCTTCACCGCTTCAACCTCGTCTGCAAACCGCACTCGTTGTTCTTTACCGCACTCCAATGGAGCTTCAACAACTTCACTTGAACTTGGCAGCACACTCTTTGTCCGCTCTGGAACCACCTGCACTTCCTCCATAATTTGAACTGTTCTAGCCGGCATCTCCGACATAGGAACCATTCTGTCTCTTTGCAGCCAAAGAACCCTTGGTTCTTCTCGCATTTGCACTTCTCTTTGCATCACCTGCGGCTCATCTACCACCGCATCACACTGCTTTGGCATCACTGCACTTTGCCAACTCCGCCTAGCCTCGCGCTTCTTCAAAATCTTCTTGGTTCGCCCTTTCGCTAGAGCTACTGCCTTTTTCCCACGACATTGGGCCATCTATTTCCACCTTATCTCGCACTTCTTCATGCAGGCACTCCATGAACTTACACAACTCCAAAAAACTGGCATTTTCTGCAGCAGTTACCTTGATCAATTTCCCCCAAAGGGCTTCAAATTCCCACTCGAACGCTTGAAAATCACCCTCCAAGCTTTGCTTCAAACCATCCAGCTTCCACTTTACTTCATCTAGCTGCACATCCGCAAAGAATCTGCTTCGAAAAGCCGCCTCCAAGGCTTCACAATCTGCCTTTTCTTCTTCACCTAGGCCATCGAACCATAGCCTAGCTTTACCACGAACTAGGAGCGGGAACACCTGTACCGCACCATCCTCTCTTGATAAACCGCTTTCCAACACGAACAATCCGTAGTCTTGAAGCCAAGTCTCCGCATCTTCAACCCTAGTGAAAATGGGAAAATCCTGCCCAAGTCATCACTAGCAGCACCTGCTCTTCAAAGGCCGCACCTTTGGCATTACAAAAATCACTACTTCAACTTTAACTAGGAGCATCAGCATACTCCTCCGTGGGGACACCAGAAGATGGAGAGGGGGAATGGGGACGACACCCGGCACGACCAAAAATGCCTCTCTATAGCTCAGGGTCAACACAACACCCCAATCCACTCGAAAACACCTTGGAAACGACAATCTACACCTAATCCGCTTCACCTGCTCAAGTCCCAAGCGCACACACACTATCCAGGACCGCAAAAGGAGCCAACACCTCACTGCACCTGCTCTGCCTCCCTCCACACATACATTTACTCTCTCTCTCTCTCTCTCTCTCTCTCTCTCTCTCTCTCTCTCTCTCTCTCTCTCTCTGTGTGTGTGTGTGTGTGTGTGTGTGTGTGTGTGTGTGTGTGTGTGTGTGCAAAGCACCAACGATCCGAGCGTACACACGCTTCACCGGCACCGCGGCTGGCAACAGACAAGACGACAAAGAAAAAGGGGGAAGGGGGATGCGACACAGCACCACAGACCAAAAGGGTTGTGCATTAATGGCTTCCAAGCTCCATTACAAACTTTCTCTGAGCTTCTCTCTCTATCCCTTTCATGTACAGTGCAAAAAAAAGGCCTCTAGTTACAAAACATTTTGCCCCCTTATTGGGCTCAATTTTGAGTTTTTAGGCATTTTTCATGGTAGGCCGACATGTGGCACTCCCCTTGGGAGACTTGACTTTGCTTTGACCGTTTTGAACATATCCCGAGGCTTCATACTTTGCGCCGTCCTTGCCCTCCTAAGGGCTCACACTGCCTTCAAAAAAGGATTTGGACCAAACTTGTCCACGGGAAATGGCCCCCCATGGGCAGGCACCACATCATCACCTTCCTCGCGCGGGCGGAGCCGCCCAAAACCGCCTCCTACCGCCAGTGGCCGCCAGCGCAGCGCCGGTGGCGCCTTCCGCCATGGCTCACGCGCTCCCAAGGAGCCTCTCTCTCCCTTGTGACACTATAAGGGCCTCATGGCCCAGCCTTTATACCCTCCCACCGGATGGCCGCACTGCGCATATGGGGCTATGCCCGCCGCCACGTGGCGCCCTCTCCTTCGACTGCCACCCCTTGGGGGTTGAAGCTTTTACACCAAAAAAAACCAATAGGTTCCTTTTGTGATCCACCTTAGCAGCACCCCATTCATTGCTCCCGTGCCCGATGATCAAACCGCAAAACCGCATCGGATCTCCATTGAGTTGGCTTTGAGCCGTGCAAGCCTCGCCGTATTTTTGACTTCTATGAGCTAGCTATCCGAGGCCGCCAAAAACCGGGAAAAACATCTGCCAACCTTTCACCATCAAATGATCCCAACTTCGTCTAGCTGTGTCTGACTAACCGAATATCCGATTGACGTGCAGTCAACTCGTGCTAGCTCCACATGGTAAACACTTCCACCGAGAACCTTGGCAAGACTCAAAAGACGCCAGATGGTGCATTTTCGAATGCGGTCAAGTGGGCTCAGACCCGGCCCCCGAAAAATCTTCAAATGGCCATAACTTGCTATCTAGAGCTCCGATTCACAATCCGAGAAGACAGGCATGCCCCATAACTCGAGCACTACACACATATGCATTGACATCAACCCGGGCCACCTGTCCCCAGCTGCCCTGTCCGTCGGGGATCTACTACTTACTTTACCTTTAAATTGCAATATCTTGAGCACCGGGACTCCATTCGACGAGCCATCTGGACCGACTTCTAGAGCACACTTAGCACTACCTTTCAGGACACGGTTTTGGCATTTTGGACATCTTGACTTGTCATCTCATCTGTACCATTCCCCAGCACTTTTAGCCTAAAAAACCGCTTCAAACACACTTTCCCGCTATCCTTTGGCTGCCAAGGGCATCGGCACCTGCCCGAGCCTTTTGCACCGCACTCGATTGCACCCTTTGCCTGGCATAGACCACTACTTAGCTCCGACCAACTTAATCTGCACCAACGTGTGATTCGTACACGAGAGAGAGACCTGTGTGTTGCGGATACCATGTGCAGTTTTAGTGTCTACTTTTACATATGTTTTGGTTAAAAAAACACACCCAATGTGGAAAGCCTTTTTTGCATGGTTTTCATGTTCCTTTTTTGGTAGTAGCCCATAGGCTTCTTGGGTATTCTATTGTACTCTTAAATTTGCATTAGTATCTTATGACATGCTTCTATTGCTAGCTTTGATTCATTGATGATAAGTTAAAATACCATGACACTTTTTCAAATCTTGAAAATCTTTAGAAAATCTTGAATTTTTTCTTTTTTTATGCTAAGGAATACTTATGTAGATAAATGTACACCAAATTGATAGTTATATGGATAAATAGATCCTATTAACTTTGGCTTGCGTCCGTTGTAGGGAATGCTTTGCTTAAATGGAAATTGTAATGGATAGCCTCTAAGTAATTGTTCACAAATTTACTCTCTCAAACACTAAGTTGTGAAAATTTCACATAAATATTATACATGTGTCCTTATGAAGTAAAGTGCATTATAAAATGATACTAAAATGATTCTTATGCGGATAATCTAATCCTTTTAACTTTGGCTTTAAAGAGAAGGGATTGCTTTGGAAATTGCACTAGATAGCCTCTAGTTGCTGCTCCTTGTCATAGAGTGATCTTGGCTATGAATCTTGGTTACCTAATATTAATTGGGAACTGGTTGCACACGCACACATTCACACACCAACTCACTCGGAACTATTTAATGCTTGGTTGCTTTACAAGGACCTCAAAAATTGGGTTTTTAATTCTAATATGGATTGCTAAGGAATTGCTCTTGTGATTTCTGTGCTTGATTGATTTTGGTATACATGATTTTTGTTTTGGTAACTTCATCTACAAAAACTTAGTATTTGTCTGTTATTACCTTGCTACTTTGGGCTAATGCTCGAGGAATTGTCATGCCTTTCAAGCCTTCAAAAAGGCGATTTGACATAGGATTGGCTGCAAGAAATATATAGAGCATGGTGCTATGATTCTAAAGATTACACATAGTCATCTCTTTCATGCATCCTAGGATGCCCACCCTAAGATCACCATAGGTGAGCACTCCTTTGAGGCATACAAGCCTTGGCACGTGTGAGTCATGCACCAGAGAGGGACCCGCTTGTTGCAGATACCTTTTGCAATTTCAATGTCTACTTTTGTATATGTTTTGGTTAAAATAACCCACACAATGTGGAATGCTTTTTTTGCTTGGCTTTCATGTTCTTTGTTTTGGCAGTGGCCCATAGGCTTCTTGGTTATTCTATTATACTCCTAAATTTACATTAGTATCTAATGACTTGTTCCTTTTAATAGCTTTTCTTCATTGATGTTGAGTTCTAGAATACCATGACACTTTTTCAAATCTTGGAAATCTTTACAAATATTAAATTTTCATTTTTTTAATGCTATTGAATACTTATGTACATAAATGGACACCAAGCTGATAGATATATGGATAAATGGATCCTATTAACTTTGCCTTGAAACAATCTAGGGAATGCTTTGCTTAAATGGAAACTGTAATGGATAGCCTCTAGCTAATTGTTCTCAGATTTACTCTCTAAAAACACTAAGTCATGAAAATTTGACATAAATATTATACTTGTGCCCTTATGGAATGATACTGAAATGATTCTTATGTGGAAAATTTGATCCGTTTAACTTTGGCTTTACAGTGAAGCAATTGCTTTGGAAATTGAACTAGATAGTTTCTAGTTGTTGCTCCTTGTCATAGAGTGATCTTGGTTATGAATCTTGGTTACCTAATATTAACTGGGATTTTGTTGCGCACGTACACATTCACACACAAACTGACAGGGAACGTACTATTTAATGCTTGGTTGCTTTACCTGGACCTCAATAATTGGGTTTTGAATTCTAATATAGATTGTTAAGGAAGTGGTCCTGTAATTTCTCTGCCTAATTGATTTTGGTATACATGATTTTTGTTTTGGTAATTTCATCTGCAAAAAACATAGTATTGGTCTTTTATACCCTTGCTACTTTGGGATAATGGTGGAGTATCTGTCATGCCTTTCTAGACTTCAAAAAGGCAATTTGACATAGGATTGGCCACAATAAATATATAGAGTATGGTGCTATGATTCTAGAGATTACATAGAGTAAGCTCTTTCATGCATTCTAGGATGCCCACCCCAAGATCACCATAGGTCAGCACTCCTTTGGGGCCTACAAGCCTTGGCACGTGTGATTCATCCACGAGAGAGAGACCTGCTTGTTGCAAATACCATATGCAATTTTGGTGTCTACTTTTATATATGTTTTGGTTAAAAAAACACACATAATGTGGAATGCTGTTTTTGCCTAGCTTTCATGTTCTTTTGTTTTGCAGTAGCCCATAGGATTTTTGGTTATTCTATTATACTCCTAAATTTGCATTAGTATATAATGACATGTTCCTATTGCTAGCTTTGCTTCATTGATGATGAATTGGAATACCATGACACTTTTTCAACGCTTGAAAATCTTTACAAATCTTGAATTTTTTCTTTTCTTTTATGTTAATGAATATTATGTAGATAAATGGACACCCAATTAATAGCTATATGGATAAGTGGATCATGTTCACTTTGGCTTGTGACAACGTAGGGAATGCTTTTCTTAAATGGAAACTGTAATGGATAGCCTCTAGCTAATTGTTTACAAATTTACTCTCTGAAAACACTAAGTTGTGAAAATATGACAAAAATATTATACTTGTGCCCTTATGGAATGAAGTATAGTAAAAAATGATTTTGAAATGATTCTTATGTGGATAATTTGATTCGTTTACGTTTGGCTTTACAGTGAAGGGATTGCTTTGGATATTGCACTAGATAGCCTCTAGGTGTTGCTCCTTGTCATAGAGTGATCTTGGTTATGAATCTTGGTTACCTAATATTACTTGGGAACTGGTTCCACACGTACACATTCACACACAAACTGACTGAGAACTATTTAATGTTTGGTTGCTTTACATGGACCTCAATAATTGGTTTTGAATTCTAATATGGATTGCTAAGAAAGTGGTCCTGTGATTTCGCTACCTAATTGATTTTGGTATACATGATTTTCGTTTTGCTAACTTCATCTGCAAAAACTTAGTATTGATCTTTTATACCCTTGCTACTTTGGAATAATGCTGGAGTAATTCATGCCTTTCCAAACTTCGAAAAGGAAATTTGACATAGGATTTGCCGCAATAAATATATAGAGCATGGTGCTATGATTCTAGAGATTACACAGAGTGAGCTCTTTCATGCGTACCAGGATTCCCACTCCAAGATCATCATAGTCAACACCCCTTCGAGGCCTACAAGCCTTGGCATGTGTGATTCATGCACGAGAGAGAGACCCGTTTGTTGCAGATACCATATGTAATTTTAGTGTCTACTTCTATATATGTTTTGGTTTAAAAAACACACATAATGTGGAATGATTTTTTTTACATGGCTTTCATGTTTTTTTTTTTTTTGCAGTAGCCCATAGGCTTCTTGGTTATTCTATTGTACTCCTAAATTTGCATTAGTATCTAATGACATGTTCCTATTGCTAGCTTTGCTTCATTCATGAAGACCACGACAATTTTTTAACTCTTGAAAAAATTTACAAATCTTGAACTTTTTCTTCTTTTTTATGCTAAGGAATACTTATGTAGATAAATGGACACCAAATTGATAGCTATATTGATAAGTGGATCGTGTTCACTTTGGCTTGCGACATTGTAGGGAATGCTTTGCTTAAATGGAAACTGTAATGGATAGCCTCTAGCTAATTGGTCACAAATTTACTCTCTAAAAACATTAAGTTGTGAAAATTTGACATAAATATTATACTTGTGCCCTTATGAAATGGAGTACAGTGAAAAATGATACTAAAATGATTTTGATGTCGATAATTTTATCCTTTTAACTTTGGCTATACAGTGAAGGGATTGCTTTGGAAATTGCACTAGATAGCCTCTAGCTATTGCTTCTTTTCATAGAGTGATCTTCATTATAAATCTTGGTTGCTTGATATTAACTAGGAACTGGTTGCACACACGCAGACACATACCAAATGACTCCTTGTTTATATGCATGCAGATGAGAATGCTATCGTTAGTTAAAAGTATTTTGCTTCGTTGTTGTCAACTTTGAAAGTCCCTGGTGATTCAACATAGATGACCTCCACACTCTATTTCTTTTGTATAGGATCATTGGAATGATGTCTTATTATATTGTACAAAAATGAATCTAGAACTAAGTCGTTTTTTCACAAATTTTTGTCCACTTAACTAAATTAAGTTGTTTTTTGAACATTATGTTCTTTTGTGTATATATACTATCATAAAATCTAATATCTATCTATCTCAAATGATTTTATCATACTAAATTGAACATTTAATATGAGAAGATAAAAGGGAGCAAGATTTAGATTATTAATATGTATTGTTACATCTATTCTCAACAAGGTACTGAGAAGAGAGATAAAGATTATCTAAAAAAGGGTCCGAATTGAGAAAGGTCTACCAAAGAGCAATGTGCACTTAATGGAGCGTTAAAAGACCTTGGCTTAATATTCATTAGATCCTCCAAAGGAGGTTAGTGTTAAAAGCCTTTAGGCCTAGGACCAAAGGGGTGTTTATTGTCTATGGTAGATATTTTAAACCTTTGCAAATTTGGACCATGATCAACAAGTGGATGCAAGTAGACAAGTGGACACTCCCACTTACATGGGGCAACTCCTCATTGTAGGGGATGAGAGACACACACACGCGCGCACACACACACACACACACTACAAGAGCTCCCCTTTTTCATATAAGGCCCATAGGACACATGTGAGACTCCTACACAAGTTGCCCCCAATGAAGCCTGAATCCTATTGGATGGCCTTTGGCAAGGAAGAATGAGAATTAAGCTTGAGTAATTGAGGTTTAGCAGTTTAGAAAAACCTATCAAAAGAACCAATGAGATCTAAGACCCCTAAATTCCTATTGGACAATCTACCAAGGGGTCCAATGAGAATTCAGAAACCCTTGTGCAAGCTTAATTCCTACTTGCTAGCTAGCCTATAGGACCAATAAAAATTAAGCTTCATTTAAATGATAATCTAAGTTCTCTCTTAAAAGAGGAAAGGAGGACACTTTTCATAGTGCTATACCCTTGCTTGGAATGAACTCAATCTCTCATTGGTTAGGCCCTAGCATGGACCAATGAGTGCAAGCTAGAGCTAGGAGAGAGAGGAATCGCCCAAGCAAGAGAAAGCTCTCATTTTTCACACACACACACACACACACACACACACACACACACACACACACACACACACACACACACAATTTCTCATATGTTGATCAATAACTCCATCTCCTTCTCCAAGCTTGAGACGTACAGAGCCTACACCAACACCTCTTGGCTATGAAATGCAAATCCAAGCAAGAGTTAAGACTCAATGGCCTCCTCATCTTCTCTACCATCTTCATTACTATGCTAAGCTAATCTCCAAGAGTAATCTATGGTAAGGAGAGTACTTATTTCTCGTATGCTACATATTCTTCTTCTTCACTTTCCTCACTCCCTACCAGCTCTCTTCATCTTTGAATGTGTTTGAGGTCTTGGGATTGAGTCCGGGGACAATTTTATGGTATTGCAAGTAATTTTAGTAGTTATATGGGCATAAATATTGGTTCATGAATCTTTCCATCTTCATGGAATCGAAAAATTATCAAGGAACACAAAGAATGTATTGTAACAAGTCTCTCTTTATGAGAGAACATATAATACAAGAGCCTTTTTGGAGAGGGGGACCGGCTCCAAGTAAATTTGGTCCTCAACTGTTATCAATTTCTCTAATTCTCTATCTTTTATAAGTATTGTTCATTCCAAGCTAGGTAGGTGTCATGTTTATATTGATATCTTTAATCAAGTACTTCATCTCTATCTTAATTAGGAATTCTCTTAATGAAATGCTCACTACTATCATTTTAATTCCACTACAATCAATGTTACTAGCCTAATTTTGTTACATTGGTATCAGAGCTATTGGTTTCTCTTTTCTTGTTTAGGAGAAGAGGTCCCAAAAGATTTTTACAAGATTTTTTTAAGCTACCATAGAATAAGTTATCGTTCACCTAAATTTTGCTAGCATGGATGATAATAATAAAGAGAGTAGAATGAATATCCATGACTTTGAGTTTGCACATGAAGGTGCCACTAATGATTTCCCTGTGCTTGTGAATTATCTTTTCACCAGTTTACAGCAAGCCATGGGCAATCCCGCTCTACAAGGTGAAGTTGTCCAACAACTTCGCACCCATGGGATTCTCCAAAGCCTCCAAGAAGAAAGAGTAATTAGGAAGCCTCTTAGTGAGACTTCCAAAAGAATATTTTGTCCAGTGAGAGAAGAGGAGGAACCCTACAAACAAGAAAGATGTGCATTGGAGAGGGGGTATAGGGAACACACCCATCACACAAAATATTTGCCTCTCTATAGGCAAGTGATTCCACATCACCCCTAACCTCTCAAATAACACCTTCAAATTCGCTAATTTGCACTAACCACTCCACTTTAGCACACAAAACAACTATCTCGCACCTTGCAAAAAACACCTTGCAACACAAATGCACCCACACTGCTCAACTCACCCTTTTCGACTCACAAAGCACCCCAATTCTGCCCTTGGTAGCACCCTTCAAGCTGTAGGTAAACCCTCTTCAAGCAATGGCCAATACACAAAGAGCGGGAGAATAGGAGGGGAATGGGGAGAAGCAACACAAGAGATAGGGGCAAATATGTGGTATTATTGCATACAATCAAGTATGCAGTTTCAATGACAAGCTTTGCACTACACAGACTTGCAACTCTTAATCACACACTCCGGCAAAAAAGCCCTCAAATTTTCACATTTACATCCTTTTATAGGGGTGCCTCTAAGAGGTTCAAAAAAGAAATCATGGATGAGTTTCTCCTCCCGTCACCTTCACTTAGAGATTTTTTTGGAATTTATTTGCATTGCTTGCACCTGGCATAGTTCAACTTTGGAAACAATTGTATGGTGTACACATTTTGACTCCTTGTCCATTCAATTTGGCCTCCCGGTCTTGCTATTCTTGGGGTTTTGAATTCTCTCTCTCCCACTTTGCTCTTCCCTAACCCTTTGGCGGGATTGGCCCCTTGGCCGGACTTCTTAAACCCTTTCTGGCCCGCTTTCTCTGCTTGTGTGATCACTTTCTTCCACGAGGGGGGGAGGGAATAGCGAGGTCGCTATTGCCCTCCCTCTTGCCTTCAAAAATTTGGGGGCCCCAAGGGCCGCGGGACTCACCGCTAGCACATGTGCCATGTCATCACTGTCAAACGTCCACCCAATGTTCCTTACGCCCGCGGGCGTGCCATTGTGCCACCGCCAAAAGCCAAAACCACCCCAGTGCGCCACGTGCAGTGCCCGACAGGGCCGCCCGCTCGTGCACCATAGCCAATGGGAGGGAGAGCTCCCCTCTTGTGTCCATTAAAGGGCTCACGAGCCTGTATATGTAGTGCAACCCCCTTGCTTCCTCCATCGTATGTGGGACGAGCCCTGTGCCACATGGCAACCCTGCAAGAAAAAGCCCTTGGGGCTATCCAAAATTCCCCAAAAAAAACTTCCCATAATAATAATAAAAACTCATTTTTTTCTCCAGGCTCCTATAGTCTGCTCCAATGTCATACTACCAAGCCGCAAAGCTCGGATGAAAGCTTGCATTGCTGGCTTTCTTCACCATAATCCATTTGCTTCTCGACTTTTTCTAGGCTCGCGATCCGAGGCAACCAAAATTTTGAAAAACCAACTGCAAACATTTCATCTTCAATTGCCCTAGGTTTTCCCAAACCATAACTCGGTGCTCGAGGATTGGAATCACGTGCCGTGACTTTGTGCTAGCTTCACATGATGTACACTATCACCAAGAACTTTGGTGAGGCCCCAAAGATGCCAGATGGCACGCCCTTCAATATTGCCAAGTGGGCTAAGACCCGGCCCTCAGAAAAATTCAATTGGCCATAAAATGCAAACCATAGCTCTGATCCGCAATATGAAAAGACAGGTAGACTCCATGAATTGAGCTTTACACACCTGTACCTTGACTTCCACTTGAACCACCTGTCTCCAACTATCCTGTCCAGCAAGAACCTGCGAACCACTGAAACTTCAACCTTCAATAACTTGGGCTCCGTAGCTTGGTTTGAGGAGCCGTTTGGACCTGCTCCTTCAGCACTTCAAGCTCTTCATTCCTTGACCCAAAATCTGCACTTTGCATCTCCTTTATCTTCTCCCCAAATAAGCCCCTCGTGGAGCCTTCCTTGGCCTATAAGCCGCATCAAGCATACAACTCCGCTGCTACCTGTCATCCCATGATTTTCCTAGCTGCTCCAGCCCTTTCCATACTTCTGCTAGCCTGCATATATCTGCCCATGCCACCTTCTAGAGTTGACACACTTTGGCTGCACCATCATCGCCCACCCCCCTATTGAACATTAATGCTCAACCACAAAAGAGCTTTTATTCCACTATTGACTGCAAAACCTGGCACACACTATGAGAAAACTAAAACCATATGTACATTGTTTTATTGCACCCTATTGCCAAACCTTCAAGTGGGTTGCCCCACCCCCTGCATGAGAATCTGATGCATTGCTGGCACTAGCTCCCTTTTGAAATAGATCTTGAGACGCAGACCATTTACCTTGTGTTTAAGTAACTGACCATCCATCCTTATTAGTGCATCAGTACCGTTGGGAAAAATTTGATGAACCTTGTAAGGTCCTGTCTACTTTTTTTGGAACTTCTTTTGAAAGGTGAAGTCAGATAACTCTCGTACTTCATCACTAGATCGCCCTTCTCAATCCGCTTGGCTGGCAAATGTTGGTTGAATTTTGCTACCCTTCTCTCTCACTGCTTCACATAAAAATATGTTGCTGCCTCATGATCCATCTTCAAAGTTTCAAGACTTGTAATTCTATCCTGCAAAACATCTTGATGAGTCTTATTGATCCGCCACAAACCTTTGAGAACCCCTAGTTGCACATGCCCACGCAGGACCGCTTCCTTGCCATATACCAACTCATATGGAGTAAAGTTGGTTGCCACCTAATATGAAGAACTGTAAGCCCACAAACATTTATCAAGGTTAGATTCCCACTCTTCAACCGGCTGGTATATATACTTCATAAGCATCTTGACTATCTGCCCATTGGCACTCTCCACCAAACCATTGAATTGCGGATGGTATGGAGATGAAAATCGGTGCTGAATCCCCAATTTGTCCACCGAGGCACGCACCAACTTACTGCTGAACCCTTTTCCCTAATCTAATATAAGCACCCAAGGCACTCCAAAGTGACAACATATGCAATCAAATACAAACTGAGCAACAGTATGTGCATTTACCTCTTTGACCGCTTTAGCTTCAACCCACCGCTGTAAGGTAGTCTATGGCCACTACCACATATTTCTTACCGCTCGCTGACTTGGCCAATGGACCAATTGCATGCAAACCCCACTTTTCAAAGGCATCATGTGCGATGATAGCCCATTGCTGCTCGGCTACCAGTTGTCTTTCACCCATCACCTGGCACTGATGACACATATTGCACCAATAATGCACATCTCGCACAACAGAAGGCCACCAGAACCCACTGCTTAAGATACGAAACAAAACTTGACTCTTACCCTGATGACTGCTTTCTTCGTGGCATTGCTCCAACACCATATCGATCTCTTCCTTGTAAAGGACACGACGTAGCATCCCATCTCTATCGTGCATCATAAGATCTTCACCAACCAGAGTGAACCTTTTAGCCTTTTGAACAACTCTCCTCTTTTGTAGCTTGGAAAACCCGTTGAAACATTGACCTGTACTCAAGAAATCATCAATATCCTTCAAAGTCTCTCTACCTGCATAAGTGACCGGCCCCACATACAAACTCGACACTTGGGTCTGAACACGACTGCTAGACAACCGATCTGCTTCCTGGTTTTGTTCTCTCCTCACATGTTTGAACTGCACTGCTTCAAAAAACTTCAATAGCTTCTTTATAGAAAAAAGCCAATCCTTGAGGGATCCCTCTTTACCTGCCATTGGCCCAATAGTTGTTTGACAACTAGTAGAGCATCACCTTTTATGACTAACCTTGATATGCCAAATTTAATGCATTGCTTGAGTCCCAGGTGCAAAGTAAGATATTCCGCTTCATTGTTGGTATGCACCTCCTCCAAGTCGTAAGCTTTGGAGAAAATAAATGTGCTGTGCGGGTCTTGAATGACTATCCCTCCACCTGCTTTCTGTGTTACCCGTCTGTAAGCGCCATCAAACCACATCGTGAAGGCCCCTTCCAAGTCATGTTCCTCCCTATCATCCTCTCGTACCACCCTTGGATAAATTGGAAACTCAACATCCTTGTTGACTAGGATATCCGCCAAATGAGACCGTCGTGTGTGATCCACTTTGAACTCAAACTCAAACTCTTGAAGCTCGATTACCCACTTCATGATTTGCTTCCTTGGCTTCAAGCGTAGCACCACTTCAGCCAAAAGATTGTTAGCAGTCTAGACATAAAACTTCCGAATGACCAAATATACTTTGAACTTTCTGCAGGAAAAGACCAAATCCATCCCCCACTGTTCCGCCTCCCTATAAGTAGCTTCCCTCATACTAATGACTCTGCTTTCGAAGTAAGCAGGCTTATAAGTCCTTCCCACCTTTTATAGCAATACTACTCCGATAGCCACCGTCCCCACCGTCATAACAATATAAAAATCATCCTCATGGTTAGGAGGGCATACTATAGGTAATTGACATAGAATACCTTTCACTTTATCAAATGCCTCTTGAGCTTCCTCATCCCATTGAAACCCATGAACCTGTTGAGCCCTTTTCTGAAGAGGGTATATATATTAAGATAACATCCAAGAAATGGGATAAATACTTTAACTTATGCACAAATGATGCCAATCCCGTTGCACTGGTTGGAGGCTCCATAAGAACCAATGCTTTCACCTTCTGTGGGTCTGCTTCAATTCCGTTCTGTGATACCGCATGACCCAGCAACTGAACCCTTGGTTGTGCTAGCTTGCACTTCTTTGGATTCAATTGACCTCCTTCTTCATCTAGCTTTTGAAAAAGAAGCCTTAACTTGGACAAATGTTCTCCCCTGGAACTATAGCAACCAATATCATCCATAAACACTCTAATGAACTTACCCAAGTATGGCTCGAACACCTTGTTCATCCAATCTTGAAACGTTGCATACGCATTCACCAATCCAAAAGGCATCCTGCGGTAGGCAAATCAACCCCATGGAAAATGAAGGTAGTCTTTAATTGGTCCTCCAAAGCAATATCAATCTGAAAATACCCTGAAAACCCATCCATAGCGTTCATGCTCGGCAACCTAGTTTAAAATCTCATCTTGGAATGGCAAGGGGTAATGATTCCGCTTGGTTGCACCATTCAAAGGCTTATAATCTACACATACTCGCCATTTTCCATTTTTCTTCGGGGTAATGACAATGGGAGAGACCCACTCAGACTCTTTTACTGGATATATAATACCTGCCTCGAGAAACTTGTTGATCTCCTCCCATAGAGCTTCCTTTTGAATATCTCCCAACCACCTGAGCTTCTGTGCTTTTGGCATGAATCCTTCTTTAAGTAGAATTTGATGCTCCACTCCTTTAGCTCCCCTCAGATCCTTATACTTTGTTGCAAATAAGTCAGGGTAGGATGCACATAGGTCCATATAGCCTTCCTTCTCCTGCTGTGTTAAACCTGTACCTAGCATATCTTCCACCTCTTTAGCCTGCAGACTACAAACACGAACTTGCATACCTCTCCTTACAGTGGTAGAGTCTACTGTGACTCCAGATAAATCTGTATCCAGCTTCAATAAATCCTCATCACTCTCTTCCTCTTCGACACTGGTCAACCCTTCATCATAAGTACACTTCATTTCATACTTATAACTGGTACTGAAATCTCGATTATCTCCACTTGCTGAGGGATGAAAATGACTTTCCTTGGTCTTTAGGTCCAACACAATTTGTCCTCCATTTTCCCAATCCGGAAAGGTAAACACCCCGGTTTCCCAATCTTGCTTGGCTCCAATTGCCAACAACCACAGCCTCCCCAATATAATTGGATAAGCATTTTCTCTTGCTTTCATGACAAAAAAATCAATTAAGCATTCAATTCCCATAACCTTTACCTTCACATCCTGTGCCACTCCTAAACAACGAGCTTTGGCATGATTAGACATCCTTATTCGCACATTGGACCTGTCAACGTCTTTAATGCCAATATCCCTCATAGAAAATTCAGTAATAACACAGACTTGGGCACCACCATCGATGTAGGCTTGAACCTGTTTCTTCTTCTCCAGCAAAACATCCACCACCGGAAGCACATTGGTAGGACCCCCCATCTTTAAGGCTAGATTATGTACTGCATGCACATCTCCTCCCACTCGAGGAAGCCTCGTACTGACACTAGTTGACCACTGTCTTCTTAACTGAGGGTTTAATGCAAACAGCTTCCCAAAAGTGATGTTAGCCTTTTGATTTTGAACATCTCTTACCAAATCATACTCCGGATTGCCGCGTCCCAACTGAAAATCCTTTTGGGTAATTCTTTGTCTTCGCCTTCGTCTGCTTGGCTTTGGCTGCTCTCTACCTTCATTTACATTTTCTTCCCCCTTCTTTGCTCTAGTTTCACGCTCCATCTCAGTCTCCCTTCCACCTCGTGCTCTTTTGTTGGCCATAACGTCCACCTCCTGCCCGTCCACACCAATAATGTTAACCCTTGGTATTTCATCATTACTTGATGGAGTTGCATGTGCTTGGTTTTCCACCTCTTGATGCCCTCTTTGGCTATTAAATTGTGCCTGACCCCTGACTCAACCAAATAAAGGATACATGCCGCCCCTTTCCCTTGGTAGGTGAGGGCAATCTGGAGCATAGTGGCCCTCCTCTCCGCAATTGTAACACCTGCCAGGCAATTGCCTAGCTCTGCCTCTTCCTGTCCTTGCTTGACCTCTATCCATGACACTTAAACGCAACTCTTGCATTTGCTCAGACAAATCTTGAATTGTACGTACCCATTGTTGAGGAACGGTTGCTATCCCTTGATTGGGATGATTCTCCGTTTGAACTTCTTCTCTTGGATTCAAGTTGGATTGGGAACCATCGCCTCATACCCCATTGCACCTTGCTCAATCTTCTTCTTTATTTCCCAGCTCTTAGACCGCGCAATAGCAACATCCTCATTGTAATTCTCCGGGCCCTCAAAATCCACCTTTTCACGAACTTTGGGATGCAAACAAGACATAAAATTTTCCAATTAAAAGTACTCACCGCCATTGACCAACTGCATGGCCGCTGCAAAGTCCCTCCATCACTCTTTGAAGCGGGCGAGGAAGACGCTAAATTCCTCGTTCACGTCCTGCTTCAAGTTTTTCAATTTTGCATCCAATTCAACAGGAGATACCTCTTTTCAAAAATCTTGCAGAAAACGGGCCCGCAACGCCGGCCACATAATTCTTGGCTCTCCCTCCAACGCATAGAACCATGTCTTTGCTTTTCCCCGCATCAACAACGGGATTGTTTGCATCTTGCTATCTTCATTTGGCATATGCAGTGACAACATATACAACTCGAAATCGACCATCCACTCTTTCGGATCTCCTTCTCCGGCGAAAACTGGTCCATAACTATGTGTTGCCATCTCTCCTTGATGGAAATAATTGTCTTTGATCAACACCAACGAGCAATCAACGACTCCTCTGTGGGGGCACCAGAAGATGGAGAGGGGGAATAGGGAACACACCCATCACACAAAATATCTGCCTCTCTATAGCCCAGGGATTCCACAACACCCCTACCCTCTCAAATAACACCTTCAAATTGGCTAATTTGCACTAACCACTCCACTTTAGCACACAGAACAACTATCTCGCACCTTGCAAAAAACACCTTGCAGCACAAATGCAAGACCACACTGCTCAACTGACCCTTTCCGACTCACAAAGCACCCCAATTCTGCCCTCTTGGTACCACCCTTCAAGCTATAGGAAAAACCTCTCCAAGCAATGGCGATACACAAAGAGCGGGAGAAACGGAGGGAAATGGGGAGAAGCAACACAAGAGATAGGGGCAAATATATGGTATTATTGCATAGCGAAATAGTACAATCAAGTATGCAGTTTCAATGACAAGATTTGCACTACACAGACTTGCAACTCTTAATCACACACTCTGGCAAAAAAGCCCTCAAATTTTCACATTTACATCCTTTTATAGGGGTGCCTCTAGGAGGTTCAAGAAAGAAATGATGTATGATTTTCTCCTCCCGTGGCCTTCACTTAGAGATTTTTTTGGAACTTGTCTGCATTGCTTGCACCTGGCATAGTTCAACTTTGGAAACAACTGTATGGTGTACACATTTTGACTCCTTGTCCATTCAATTTGGCCGCCCGGTCTTGCTATTCTTGGGCTTTTGAATTCTCTCTCTCCCACTTTGCTCTTCCCTAACCCTTTGGCGAGATTGGCCCCTTGGCCCAACTTCTTGAACCCTTTCTGGCCCGCTTTCTCTTCTTGTGTGACCACTTTCTTCCACGAGGGGGGGAGGCAATAGCAAGGTCGCTATTGCCCTCCCTCTTGACTTCAAAAATTTGGGGGCCCCAAGGGCCGCGGGACTCACCGCTAGCGCGGATGCCACATCATCACTGTCAAACGGCCACCCAACTTTCCTCACGCCCATGCGCGCCTCACCGTGCCACCGCCAGAAGCCAAAACCACCCCAGTGCGCCACGCGTAGTGCCCGGCAGGGCTTCCCGCTCGTGCACCATAATCAACGGGAGGGAGAGCTCCCCTCTTGTGTCCATTAAAGGGCTCATGGGCCTGTATATGTAGTGCAACCCCCTTGCTTCCGCCATCGTATGTGGGAAGAAGGCTTACACCACATGATAGCCCTTCAAGAAAAAGCCCTTGGGGCTATCCAAAATCCCCCAAAAAAACTTCCCATATTAATAAAAAAACTCATTGTTTTCTCTAGGCTCCTATAGTCTGCTCCAATGTCATACTGCCAAGCCACAAAGCCTGGATGAAAGCTTGCATTTCTGGCTCTCTTCAACATAATCCGTGTCACTTCTCAACTTTTTCGAGGCTCGCGATACGAGGCAACCAAAATTTTGAAAAACCATCTGCAAACATTTCATCTTCAACTGCCCTAGGTTTTCCCAGGCCATAACTCAATGCTCGAGGATCGGAATCAAATGCCCTGACTCTGTGCTAACTCCACATGATGTACACTATCATCGAGAACTTTCGCAAGGCCCCAAAGATGCTAGATGGCACGCCCTTCAGTGGAGCTAAGTGGGCTCAGACCTGGCCCTTGAAAAAAATTCATTTGGCCATAAAATGCAAACCATAGCTCTGATCCGCAATCTGAAAAGATGGGTAAACTCCATGAATTGAGCTTTACACAGTTGTACCTCCACATCCACTTGAACCACCTGTCTCTAGCTATCCTGTCCGGGAAGAACCTGCAAACCACTGAAACTTCAACCTTCAATAACTTGGGCTCCGTAGCTCGGTTTCAGGAGCCGTCTAAACCTGCTCCTTTAGCACTTCAAGCTCTTCATTCTTGGACCCAAAAGCTGCACTTTGCATCTCGTTCATCTGCTCCCCAAATTAGACCCTCATGGAGCCTTCCTTGGCCTATAAGCCGCATCAGGCATACAACTCTGCTGCTACCTGTCATCCCATGATTTTCCTAGCTGCTCCAGCCCTTTTCCATACTTCTGCTAGCCTGCATATATCTGCCCATGCCACCTTCTAGAGTCGACACACTTTGGCTGCACAGCATCTCCAAACCCTTTGGACGGTGGTCACAAAGATCCCCAACTCCTTCTAAAAGGAAAAGATCACCACATAGTCCCTCTCCTCAAAATCCCAAGAAGGAAGAGAGGAATCAAAGGAAGAAAAAGGAGAGAAAGAGATCACACTCTTCTCCCGGACTTCATCACCTTCTTCCTGGGAGAGAAAAAGGTCACCCTCTTCTTCATCCTCAACACCTTCCTCTTGTTCCAATGAAAATAGTGGCTTATTCCCTAAAGATCCTAGAAGGAGAGGGCATCGGAAGTGTTATGCTACTTAGAAAAGCTCTAGCAAGTTGAAGAAGTTGAAGGAGGGAGGAAAGAATATCTCTTTTCTCACCAATGATGGCACCTTTGGTTCTATGGACAAAGTCTTGGCCTTCATTGATCAATTTGATGCGGCCTTTGGAGATGAGGGATGCACGAAGTCCTCTAAGCTACGCCATGTAGCTATGCATTTTCCAAAGTCTTCCAGACAATGGTGGGCTAGTCTACAAGCTAATGGCAAAGCTCCAAAGGCGTGGAAATCCCTAAAAGCTTCCATAATAAAGAAGTTTCCTAGAAGCGATGCCGAAGACAAAGTTCTTACCGAATGGCGAAGTTTGAAGTTGTCTCCCTATGAGTCTATCCACAAGTATGTGAACAAGTTTTGGGATTTTCATCTCAAAGACATTGTCGACAAAAAGATAAACTTTGAAGAACAAAACAACATTTTGTGCTAGGCTATATGAAGAAATGGCCAAATATGTCAGTTCTCAATGGCCTAGGACCATCTCTGCGGTCATACATCATACTTTGGTCACTTCATGAACCAATTTCCAACAAGGGGCTAAGAGAAATTCTAAGCCCATGGAAACTAAAGACCAAAATGAGCCTAAAGAGAAGAACAATGCTCAAGATTCCTCTAAGAGAAACTCTAGGAACAACAACAAAAAATCTAAGGAGAAAGGAGGCTACAAAGGTAAGAATAGACTCTCCCCTGAAGAGCTAGAGAATTTTCGCAAAGATAATAAATGCTTAAGTACGGGGAGCAAGGACATGGCTATTGCGCTTGCCCCCAAAGAAATGCACGCAATGAGCCACCTAGAGCTTCTATGGGTGAAACTCCAAAAGGGGATGCTCATTGTGAAGGATCTCCCCTTTCCTATGATTGGTTAAAGGTGAGAGAGCACGATGCCTTTATCCTTTTTGACCCTAGATCAACTCACAACTTTATATCAATGGAGTTGGCTACCGATTTTGGCATACAAGCATTTGAGATGGGAGACATTGTGATTGCCGATGGGGCTTTCAATGGACAAAACGCCTCCATTACTTCCTTGCTTGGAAAATTAAGGCTTCATGTCCAAAGCTACATTGACAAAGAGAAATTTTTCATCTCCCCTCTTGAGCATGAGGATGTTATCCTAGGGGCAACATGGTTCCATCACATGGCTGCCAATATGAAGTTCTCTGAAAGGAGAATATATTTCAAGTACATGGAAAAGAATATGTACATAGATTCTAATGAGTCGGGTAACACCATACCCCTTGTAAATATGTCTGCTTTTGATAAGTCGATGGAAAGCTCAATTTCCACGTACATAATTTTTGTCAAGGAATCTCTAAATGATTCTAATGTTTTACTAGATAAAAATGGTCATATCTGAAATCTACTGGTAGTCTTAGAAGCCTCACACACCTCAACCTCGCTCGGTGCCGGGGGATAGCGGTGCTTCCAGAGTCTATCGGCAGCCTCACAAGCCTCAAACGCCTAGACCTCACTGAGTGCAAGGGGCTAATGGTGCTTCCGGAGTCTATCAATAGCCTCACAAGCCTCACACTCCTCGATTTTTCTTTGTGCAAGAAGCCAATGGTGCTTCCAAAGTCCACAAGCCTCACACTCCTCGATTTCGCTATGTGCAAATGGCTAACGGTGCTTTTGGAGTCTGTCGACAACCTCAGAAGCCTCACACGCCTCAACCTCGCTCGGTGTCAGGGGCTAACGGTGCTTGCGGAGTCTATTGGTAGCCTGACAAGCCTCAGCCTCTCTCTATGTGCGGGGATAACGGTGCTTCTGGAGTCTATTGACAGCCTCAGAAAGCCTCACACACCTTTGTCTATCGACAGCCTCAGAAGCCTCACACGCCTCGGCCTCCCTCGGTGCCGAGGGCTAATGGTGCTTGTGTAGTCTATCAGCAACCTCACAAGCCTCGACCTTGTTGGGGGGTGGGAGGGGCTAATGGTGCTTCTAGAGTCTATCAACAGTCTGAGAAGCCTCACATGCCTCGAGTTTGCGAGGTGCGGGGAGCTAACGGTGCATTTGAAGTCTATCAACAGTCTCACCACAAGCCTCGACCTCATCCTTAATTACAATTGAGATCTATTTTTGAGTGATTAATTTCCTTGCTAAAAAGGCAAAAAAAGCCCCCCCCCCCCCAAAAAAAAAAAACGCAGAGCAGAGCCAGGCGCGCAGGGAGCACGGCGATGAGCGAGGCAAGTGAGGGTGCATGTGATACACTGTGAAGGAGCTCTCCATTTGCAGCAGTTCTGTCATGATAGAAACCCTCCTGGACAGCTCTCGTGCCCTGCTCGCTTTCTTCTTTCTCTCTCTCAAGCAACAGTTCAAGGAGAGAGAGGAGGGAGACAAAGAAAGAGATGCCAGGTGCAAGGAAAGGCATATGGAAAGACATATTTATTTTTTTGTGGTGCTGACAGGAGGCGTGTCATTTTCAAGGTGCATGTTGCACTGCAGATTCGAGCTTGCTCCTCCATGGAGAGAGAGAGGGATAGAGATGGTCTTGTTAAAGCTGAAGATAGAGGCAGAGGAAGGTGTCGAGGTGAAGGGGGGGGGGAGAGAGAGAGAGATGGATTGTTCCATCCTGTGACAACATGCTTGCTTGCTGCCTGATCTAGGCCACCAAACACTGTGAGGTTATGCTCGCTGTCTGCATGACGAGATGTGGCACTCCCTGCGGGCTGACAGATGCACAAGTCAGAGAGAACGATGCAGAGTGAGGTGGCATAAGGGTAATTCTGTCTTGATTGCAACCACCTCACTGGGTTTTCATTTAGAATTTGAGGATTCTCTAGGAATCACAATCGCTAATTTATTAATGTTTGCATTATGAAACATTATGTGTTATGTGGTGTGTGCGCACCACAACAACAACATGTGTGCACCACAGCCAAAAAACAAGTGAAAGGGTCACGACGGCTTTCAAAAACAATAAGAAAGTGATAAAATTGTTTAAATTGTATCAGTGTTTGGAAAAGGATTGCACCAACTTAGTCTTGAGCCGATTGAAAATCGAGACTAGCTAACTGCAAACCATGGTAAACGAAAGAAAAACGGATGCTATATGTGAGAAAGTCGTCTAACCATTTTGTAAATCTCAAAAATTTTGCTAGTATTTTCAATTTTTTTCTTTGTGAAGAGGAAACTCGATCAACATCCGCTTAATAAAAGAGACTTTCTTGAATGTTAACACTAATTGGAATCAAGCTATAAAATGCAAGAAATGTAAAGCCATGTAAAGTTGTGAAATGAAAGGTAAAATAAAAAGAACTAATTAACATGTGTGTGTGTAGATTTATGATTTTATTAGAATTATACAAGGTGAAACTTCACTTTAGCATTCTGAAACAATAATAGAATGCCAAAAGACATGTGTGTGTGTGTAAAATTTACTAAAATTATGTAAGGTGAAACATCACTTTAGCATTCTATTGTTTAAAGACAAGTCTCCATCATACACTTAAAAACTATGAAGTCCCCCTAACCCAGCCCAACACTAAGGGTTTCTTTTAGAAAGCCAATAAAAGAAAAAAAAGAAGTGTGGAGATACTCTTGCTTTGTCGAGTGGAGCCCAAGAGGCAGCCTACCGAGTCTCTTTCTATTGTGGGCAGAGGAGGTGGCATGACGCCTCTTCTCTCTCTCTCTCTTTGTGCGACCTAGGGTAGCCCTTGGGACTAAGTGACACCCATATTAAATGCGGGGTGGACTAATGGGATCAACGGTCAGGGCTACAGGGCGATATCTCGAGGCGCACTAAACTTGGCCAACGGGAAAAACAAGGCGCGTCCGCAAAAAGACGAGGCATACTAAACATGGCCAGCGGGAAAAATGAGGCACGGCGTGGCAATTTGAACCCGGGTCCTGGCCGCCCGGATTTAGGGACACATAGGCTAACCACCTGACCCACGCATGCATTGTGGTATCCACAGCCGTTTTTACAACATTATATTATAAGTTAACATGCATTTTCCAGGCTATCCAGGTTGAGTGCCTGTCCAGGTTTAGTTTTTGATTTGACTGTTGCGGCTACGATCTCCTCTGCTTTCACGCATGAGCTTCTTTGCCTTTGATCCCATTGCCCCCCGCTCCCCCGCCCCCCAAAATATGGGTGTTACTTAGTCGTGAGGTAGAGCAGCTACTCTCTCTACCTTTGCAGTGCAATCCTCTCTCTCTCTCTCTCTCTCTCTCTCTCTCTCTCTCTCTCTCTCTTCAACGAGCGTCCAAGGCAAAGTAGGGCCTTGTCCATTGGGAGGGGACCGAGCACTGCAGAGGGAGGAAGGTTGTGTAGGCTCTTTTTTGTTTCCCTTTTTTTTTTTTTTTTTTGGGGAGGGGGGGGGGAGCGGGGAATCTGGCTATTTGAATGAATTCGCAGACCCATCACATACACGTGGTATAACCTTTTGACATTAGTTTTTTAGTGAGCCAAAAAGGTGGCTTGGAGCCTTGGACTACCAAAGTGGCCTATGTCAATTTGTAAAAAATTGAGGATAGCTTTCCCAAATAATCGCAAAACTTCTTGAGCATACATTTTAGCTGCATAGACAAAGCTTTATAACAGAAAATTTAAATTCACTTTTTTAAAAAAATTGGTACTTTTTATTTACGTAAAATTGTATTTTTCACCTACTTCGAATTTTTGTTACATGTTGTCAATGTTTCTTCCAAAAATATACAAGGTTCACAGACCCATCACATACATGTTTATGTATTTTTGGTTGAAGTTTGAGTTTGTTTAAAAATCTTGCGATCTATTTTTCAGAGGGAATAGTAAAATTGTGTATGATTTGGCTTTAAAGATGATTACAAATTGGAAACTTCTATGTCACTAGATTTTTCTCCAGTTTTTATTAAACTCGTTTTATTTGTTAAGCGTGTTTCGTTGAAGCCATTTTTTTTTTTCATTTTGACATTCTCACAAATTTTGGTGATTTTTGTACAAAGTCCACTAAAGTGGCTCGTTCCTTGACAGGACTAGCGTGAATTAATGCGACTAGTTGAGTTGACCCTCCTAACGGCGTGACATATTTTAACATACTTAATTGCAAAGCACATCGTTTTTCAGCAACGTTGTCGGGGGATATGTGTTCGCTACGTGAGCCGGGCAGGCGCCGGGCCTCTGACTGTGGGAGGTGTAAAAGAGAGAGAACAAGAACAACTGATAACTCTGGCAATCACTGTAATCATCAATTAATTGAATATTACTTTGAGTACAACTTAGTCCTTAGCCAAGACGGGCTGTTAACAGCACTGTCACTTGGATCAGCTGCTAAACAGGAGTTTAAGCTCCCGTTTACAGGATTAACCTGACCGTTAGCGACACCAGATTTAACAAAATGCTAATTCAATCTCATAACGGATGACAGTGATGGAAATTTTCCTCATGTCTTCATCTACTTCGATTGCCCCGTGGATTCTGCAGTCTTCAATTCAGTTCACTGCCTCGATCATCAATGCTTTAGACCGGCTTAATTGCCATTCTCTAGTTGTAGCTTCCTCCTGCTTCTTATCTTGCTTCATTTACCATGCATGCCTTCTCTTGCTTTCTTCTCTTGCTTTGGTGTAAATCCCTACAAGGAGGGGGTGAGCCATGCAAGAAGGGGGAGATAGTTGCTCGACCACTCTCTTTTCCTTCAAAGCTAAGCTCGCCTTCTCAAGCTTACTCGCTTCGACCTTGATAAGTTTACTTGTTTTGACCTCGATTCGACCAAGCCTTGGCTTGCTCAAGCCTCGACAAGCTCTTCTCGAGCTTCGACCATCCTCCTTCGTTAAGCTCCCCTTGAGCTCTCCTTCCCTTTGCATCCCAATCTCCTTGGTTGCTCTCCTTGTTTTTGCTTGCTTCGAGGATGAGACCGAGAGAGAGAGAGAGAGAGAGAGAGAGAGAGAGAGAGAGAGAGAGAGAGAGAGAGAGAGAGAGAGAGAAAGAGAAAGTCTTGCTTTGTTCGCTTCGTTCAAGCTGGAGAGGGAGAGAGAAAAGCTTTCTTGCCTCGAGGATGAGAGAGAGAGAGATGGAGCTCTTCCCCGCCTTCTCCGCGTTGATAGCCTCCTCTTCTTATTCCCTCCCTTGCCATCGTTGATAGCCCTCCTCCTTCCTCTTCGTTATCCTCTTGTGACTTCTTGCTATATCTCCCTCTAAATTAGACCCCACCACGCAGTTTTTGCCTCGGCCCATCAGTCACGGCGCCGTGACTGATGTGGCGCGTGACCTTAAGTGATGATGTGGCAGTTCGGATTGTCAAGCTTTGCCAAATGAGTTGCAGCTAGTCCAAAACTGGATCGCCTCCTTCTGCTTAATCACTTTCTCTTCATCAACGCTCTCGTTTTTGCAGGTTCGCGGCCGCTACGAGCTTCTTCCTTCTCCTTGTGCTACGTTGTTCTCCCTGCCCGCCATGCCTGCCGTTTTTTTCCTTTATTTTCTTTTGTTCACACTTCCCATAAAAATAGGTGGCCCCCTTTTAATTTACTAAGTGGGCGACCATTAGTGGGCTATATTGGGCAGCCTTGCCTTTGTAAGGGCACCACATTTGGGCATTCATATTGGCCCTGCCCAGGTAAGTATATCCCGCACTCAATGCATTCCAAGACATCACATTCCGAACACGAAGCTCTTCAAGCACTTTTTGTGTCTTTGTACCGGCACCATCTTAGGCATGCACGCCAACCATCCTCGTCTATGCTCTTATTAGCCCCAAACCGATAATAACATCGCGAATTTTACTGCCCATATCAACATCCCGAATAATGCCATAATTACCCAGCTAGCAGTGCTGACAATTGTCATCGGCCTCAAGCCTTATTATCTGATCAAGCGGAACTCTGTCTGACGAGTCGTAAATCCCTGTAGACCTCTCAAGCTGCATAAAATGCATACAAACCGTGTTGAGGCTATAAAAATCCCAGATGGCACTCCGATTGAGCGGACCGAACTGGTACGAAGCTGGCCCCCGGTGAATCTTTATCGGCTAATATCTTGGCGATTGAAACTCCGATCACTAAACTGAAAATATCGACGCGCTCCACGAAGTGAGCACTTCAGGCCCGTGCATTCATTTTCAATTCTATCACCTCAGCTGCAGTTGCCCAATCCGGTACGGATCTGCAATCAACTTGAACTTTAAACTGCCATAACTTCTTCACCGTAGCTCCAATCGATAAGCTGTAAAGACAAGCTGGTAGAGAACTTCAAGCACTACATTTTTAGGTCATAATATCCCATCCATGTCCAGTTCAAGCATAGCACCTTTTAGCATCATTAAGGCATGTTTTGGCCATTTCAGCCGCATTTGACATACATTCAACATCAAACTTGGCATGTTACCAAGCCCTAATCACTATTCATTAATCATGTAAGCTTCAAACAAACTTGATGTGCATTTTTCTGGCATCTTTCTTAGCATGGGAGCGGAGCTGCACTGATAAGTATGGAGCCTGATTTACCCCTTGTAATTTTCTGTGGTAAAAGCGCACATTTGTAAGGCCCCCATTATGAGGAGAAGCCATCATGCGTGAAGGAAAATCACTGAAACCAAAATTTTTACGGCCAAGAATCAGGGGCAACTTTAGGGGCCTCGGGGGCGGAGGCCCCCGAGACTTTTTTTTTGCCTCGCCGGAATATTCCTTTTCGCCGAAATATTATGGCCGGACGGCGGCCGGAAAGTGGTCGGTTGGCCGGTAGTCAATGGCCGGTGACCGGTGGCCGAATTCAAAAGCGGATTTGTCTACACAAGGGCGGATTGGAGGGTCCGATTTGGACTTATTCACACAAGGGCGGCTACACATGGCTGCCTCTCATAAGAGAGGGCAGCCCTTTTGGCCTATAAAAGGAGGCCATTTCTACACACATTTCATAGTGTGAAGTTGATGCAACAAGGTGAGTGTCAGGTGGTGAGAGTGAAGCAAGGCGGGAGCTCCATTAAGGGTATAATCCCTTTGTAAACTACTTCTTGTTTTGAAGTACTAAAGCCATTGAGTGGCTGATTTCCCATGGACGTAGCCCACATTGGGTGAACCACGTATATCGTGTGTACTCTCTCTCTCTCTCTCTCTCTCTACTCTATAATCTCGTGTATGTAAATCTGTCTCTCTCCATTAAGTAATCTACTCAATTATCTATTTAGCTACGTCTTATTTCCTAACAACTGGTATCAGAGCAAGGTTTGCTCGTAGCTAAATTATCTCAAGGAAAGGATTCCTTGAATTGAGTGGGAGTTATGGCGGAGGAAGGGAAGCTCAAGATTGAGAAGTTCAACGGCAAAAACTACCAACATTGGAAGATGCAGATTGAAGACTATCTCTACCAGAAGGACCTCTATTTGCCACTAGGCGGACTTGCGAAGAAGCCCGCAACAATGGCAGATGAAGCATGGATTGTCCTTGATCGAAAGGCACTGGGAACAATCCGGTTAAGCTTGGCGTCAACGGTTGCCTTCAATGTTTCGGAGATGAAGACCACGGAGGACTTGATGAAGTCACTTGACGACTTCTACAAGAAACCATCGGCATCCAATAAGGTATTTCTTATGAAGCGCTTGTTCAATCTAAAGATGGCAGAGAATGGTTCAGTTGCAGAACACCTAAATGACTTTAACACAAACATAAGTCAACTTCGATCGGTGAAAATCAATTTCGATGACAAAGTGCGAGCTCTTCTTATACTATCATCTCTACCTTCTTATACTTATAGTTGGGACAGCCTTGTGATGGCTGTAAGTAATTCTATTTCTGGCACAAATACTCTTAAGTTTGATGATGTTGTGGGTGTTCTCCTAAGTGAGGAAATACGAAGGAGAAGCACAGGAGAATCATCAAGTGCTGCACTGTCAGTGAAAACAAGAGGAAGGCCTAAGGAGAGGTTCAAAAACCAAAAGGGTCGTGATCGCTCAAGGCGGAGCAAGTCACGCACAAAGTCAATTCTTGAATGTTGGAACTGTGGCAAAAAAGGGCCACGTTAAGAAGGATTGCTGGTCCAAGAAGAAGAAGGAGACAGAGTCTCAAGACAACAAGCCAACATCAGAGGCCAATGTGGCAGGTAAAGTAGAGCAAGATGCTCTAATTCTCTCATTAGACAATGTGTCTAATTCCTGGATAGTGGATTCCGGGGCTTCATTCCATGTGACACCACACAAGCAACATTTCCAAGACTACACCAAAGGTAATTTTGGGTATGTATACTTGGGAGATGATGAAGCTTGTGAGATTGCCGGCAAAGGTACAGTTTCTGTCAAAACTGCTAACGGAAATGAATGGAAGCTTAAAGATGTTAGGCATGTTCCTTCTCTTCGCAAAAATTTGATCTCTACAGGACAATTGGACGATGAAGGTCACAACATTGTATTTGGAAACAAATGGTGGAAGATCTCAAAGGGATCTTTGGTGGTTGCCAAGGGAGAAAAGGTTGGTACACTTTACTTGTGTACTGTTAGCACGCAACCTTCAGCTTGTGCAACAACTACAGAAGTTGACAGTGCGGTGTGGCACTACCGGCTTGGGCATATGGGTGCCAAAGGAATGCAAATCCTTCAAACAAAGAAGCTTCTACCAGGTTTGAAAGAAGTGGACTTAGAGTTCTGTGAAGATTGTGTTTATGGTAAACAAAAGAGGGTGAAATTTCAAAAGTCAGGAAATGAAAGAAAAAATAAAAAACTTGAGTTGGTTCATTCTGATGTTTGGGGTCCTGCAAGTACACCATCACTTGGTGGCTCATTGTATTATGTAACATTCATAGATGATGTGACTAGAAAAACATGGGTTTATGTCATGAAGAATAAGTCCGATGTATTTTCCATATTTCAAAGGTGGAAAGCCTTTGTGGAGAATGAAACAGGTACCAAGGTTACATGCCTCAGATCCAACAATGGAGGCGAATATTGCAGCCAAGATTTTGAAAGCTTTTGTGCTAGCAATGGTATTCGGAGGCAAAGGACAACCCCAAGAACACCTCAACAAAATGGGATTTTGGAAAGGATGAACAGGACAATCATGGAGCGAGCACGAAGCATGCGGCTACACGCAGGCCTACCGCTTGAGCTTTGGGCGGAAGCTGTAAGTACATCTGTGTACTTAATCAATCGGTCACCCTCAACGGCATTGGATGGGGGAGTTCCAGAAGAGGCATGGACAGGGAAACCGGTGAATTATTCATTTCTCAAAGTGTTTGGGTGTGAGGCTTTCATGCACATAGATAGAAGCCTAAGATCAAAGCTAGATGCAAAGTCCAAAAAGTGTTTCTTCATTGGCTATGGAGAAGGTGACTTTGGATATCGCCTATGGAATCCTGAAGATGGTAAAATCTTAAGGAGTAGGGATGTAATTTTTAACGAACAAAATATGTACAAAGATTACTTGGAAAGAAATCAAACAAAAGAAACAAGTGATGAGTACATGGAGCTTGAGGACGGTGAAGACTCAAGGACTGCAAACGGTGACAATGTGCAACAACGTCAAACAAATGAGGAGCCTCAACCTATTCCCTGAAGATCTACAAGAGCAAGTAGACCTCCATAAAGGTTTGTTCCTTCCTTCAACCATCTTTTGATCTCGGATTCTGCAGAGCCAAAATCATACGAAGAAGCTATGCAACATGAATCCAAAGAAGAATGGACGAAGAGCATGCAAGTGGAGATGGACTCACTACATCACAATCAAACATAAAAATTGGTTGATTTTCCTAAAGGTAAGCGGGCACTTCAAAACAAATGGGTGTACAAGGTGAAGGAAGAAGGTGGGAAGAAAAGGTACAAGTCTAGGCTTGTGGTAAAAGGTTTTTCTCAAAAGAAAGGTATTGACTTCAATGAAATATTTTCTCCTATTGTAAAAATGAACTCAATTAGGCTTGTCTTAAGCCTTGTGGTTGCTCATGATCTAAATCTCGAGCAAATGGATGTAAATACGGCATTCCCTCACGGTAACTTAGAGGAGGAAATCTACATGCTTCAACCAAAGGGGTATGAAGTAAAAGGTAAGGAGAAAATGGTTTGCAGATTAAAGAAGAGCTTGTATGGTTTAAAGCAAGCATCAAGACAATGGTACTTGAAGTTTGATCGATGGATGTTGGATCATGGATTCACAAGATGCAACTCGGATCACTGCGTCTACACGAAGGGTTTGGGAGATGGGAAATTCATCATCCTAATGTTATATGTTGATGACATGTTGATTGCAAGGGCTAACATGCAGGACATCAAAGACCTAAAAGAGGAGCTGTCTAAATCTTTTTCAATGAAAGATTTAGGTACTGCAAAGAGGATACTTGGTATGAAAATACCAAGGGACAGGATGAAGAAGACAATAAAGCTATCTCAAGAGGATTACATCAAGAAGGTACTAGAAAGGTTTGCAATGCAAAATGCAAAATCAGTTTCTACACCTTTGGCTGGTCACTTTAAACTAACGAAGGATATGTGTCCAAAGACACAAGAGGAAATAGCCTATATGTCTAAAGTTCCATATGCTGCAGCGGTAGGATCTCTTATGTATGCTATGGTCTGGACGAGGCCAGACATTGCACATGCAGTGGGAGTTGTAAGTAGGTTCATGGACAACCCAGGTAAAGAACACTGGCAAGCTGTGAAGTGGATACTTAGGTATCTAAAAGGGACAACAACAAATGCTTTGTATTTTGGAGGAACTGATATTTTTCTAGAAGGGTATGCTGATGCAGATATGGCAGGTGACAAAGATACTCGAAGGAGAACTACTGGCTATGTGTTCACGGTTGGAGGCACAGCAGTAAGCTGGGCTTCAAAGCTGCAGAAAGTGGTCTCACTTTCTACCACAGAAGCAGAGTATGTAGCAATGACGGAGGCAAGCAAAGAAATTTTGTGGCTTCATAGATTCTTAGAAGAGCTTGGATTCAAACAAGACAATTGTGTCTTGTACAGTGATAGCCAAAGCGCTATCCATCTTGCAAAGAACTCAGCCTTTCATTCAAGGACAAAGCACATTGACGTGAGATATCACTTCATACGCACTCTTTTGGAAGAGGGACAGCTAAAGCTAAGAAAGGTGCATACAAGTGAAAATCCTGCAGAAATGTTTACAAAGGTGGTCAATGAGGAGAAGTTGAACTTTTGCTCATCTTCAATCGGCATTCAAGGATAAGAAGCCAGGATGGAAAGCAGTCATAGGTTTGGTTTGGAGATCAGTCTCCAAGTGGGAGATTGATAAGTATGGAGCCTGATTTACCCCTTGTAATTTTCTGTGGTAAAAGCGCACATTTGTAAGGCCCCCATTATGAGGAGAAGCCATCATGCGTGAAGGAAAATCACTCACCGGAAACCAAAATTTTTACGGCCAAGAATCAGGGGCAACTTTAGGGGAATATTCCTTTTCGCCGGAATATTATGGTCGGACGGCGGCCGGAAAGTGGTCGGTTGGCCGGTAGTCAATGGCCGGTGGCCGGTGGCCGAATTCAATGGCCAGTGGCCGAATTCAAAAGCGGATTTTTCTACACAAGGGCCGCCACACATGGGCAGATTGGAGGGTCCGATTTGGACTTATTCACACAAGGGCGGCTACACATGGCTGCCTCTCATAAGAGAGGGCAGCCCTTTTGGCCTATAAAAGGAGGCCATTTCTACACACATTTCATAGTGTGAAGTTGATGCAACAAGGTGAGTGTCAGGTGGTGAGAGTGAAGCAAGGCAGAACTCCATTAAGGGTATAATCCCTTTGTAAACTACTTCTTGTTTTGAAGTACTAAAGCCATTGAGTGGCTGCTTTCCCGTGGATGTAGCCCACATTGGGTGAACCACGTATATCGTGTGTACTCTCTCTCTCTCTCTCTACTCTATAATCTCGTGTATGTAAATCTGTCTCTCTCCATTAAGTAATCTACTCAATTATCTATTTAGCTACGTCTTATTTCCTAACATGCACGACATCCACCCCCTCTGAACCTGCACAGCCTCCGGTCTGTGCAAACAACACTTCAATCTGCATCTTCGATAGGTACCTTGATCTCCTTACCATCATCAGACTCGTGTAACTGTAAACTTACGAAAAAGGAAATAAGGCTTATACCCTATCATCAATGTTCTAGCTTAATCATTAGGTAGCTGCCCATCAAAAATCTCTGGATTGTATCTGCCGTATCTTCAAAGCATTCAATTATGGATATCATGTTTAGTGAACCCCGCCAGACTCAAGTGCTCCAGTTAATGATGCACACGGATTGACCATTAAGCTCTCTTAAGGGAACCCTGTCAAGCTCAAGTATTGCTTACTCTGTTTGCACACGGAATGGCCGTCAAGTCCTTTACCTCAAGTTCTGGTAGCAGAACCAGCTCAAAAGATGTGAAGATACTTCATCAATTATCCAAAGAAGTCAACTGGAAGCCAACCATGTAAGCTTATTGATCGCATAACAAAAAAATCTTCTAACTTAGCATAGATCTAGGAAACAAAAGCTTGTACCATGCAACTTGCTACAACAGATAACTGGTACTCTTCAAATTTGCAACTTTGCACTTTATAGCCCCCAGGATCAAACAGGAACCCAATCATTTTCCCCACTATGAGCATTCCTTAAAAAATTTGCACCATCCTCTAGGATCATAGGGAGAATACAAGAATTTCCAATCAATACAGCATAAACATATATAACCCACAAATTTTCATGCAAACCGCCTCGATCATATGGCATATAAGTCCATTGCCCTGGACCATGCATATATCTGTCACCTCTTGGGTCAAAAGCTAGCTCAAGATCCCCTACATCATAGGGTAGCATCAGATTCCATATAGCATCAGATATTGCCATATCCCCTATGCAATTGGCTTATCCAATTGTCGATCATCAACCAGAGGTAAAAGCATTGGTAGTTCACCTTCTCTCTCACTAGTATTGGAATCCCAATCATGCATACCTGAACTCATCAATCTTTGATAAAATCCTCTTCATTAGGCTCAAAAGATGCATCTGAAAACAATTCTCTATCTCGTAGAGGCTCAAAATCAAGTAGTGCATCATCTAACAACTGCATAAGTTCATCGTCTGCTGAATCTGAACAAACTTGCTCATGCATGATTCTAAATTGATTGCTATCCTTAGCATCTATGTTTGAGAACCCTTCCAAAGCTTCATCCAATAAGAACATAAGATCTAGGTCAACCGCTTGAGAAGGCCCCTCCATCTTGCACATCTCAGGCTGTTGTAAACCAAGATTTCCACATATGACATGCATAAATACTAAATACATCTGCTGTAAATTTCTCTTTAAGTCTTTCACCCTCATCCAGATATCTTTGCACTTATGTAGCACAAAGTTCACATTGAAAATTTCATCTAACGCCCTGTCTATATCGTCGGCACAATGAAACCAATCATACTCATCAACAAGAGATTGCACTTCACTATGCACCCTTCTGAATCAGCTTCATCAATTTCGTGATCATTCTACCATAGTGTGAGCCCTGTGTCACAAATTCTTGATAGGGAAGAAGCTTGCTCCCCTTCTAAATCATCAACAAATTCAGGATCAGCCTGCCAGATCAGTAGCTCCAGGTCATAGAAACTTGTCAAAGAAGTTTGCACCCCCTTTGAATCATCATAATCACGTTCAAGATCAGTTTTCCAATTTGATAGTTGTGCTTCACAAAAACTTATCAATCAAGGAGTCTGCACCCCCTCTAAATCAACATTTTGCAGATCTTGAAGCAGATACTCTTGCTTAACCAAATCCTCAAAATCAGGTATATCCAAATTCGATAAATCTGGTATACCCAAATCCATGATCCTGCCGCTCTCAACTGCAACCTTGCTTTGACCTATCACATATGTATCATTAATCAACTCTTTGGTAAAACCTGCACCAGTATCTTCAATCACCTCTATGGTAGAATCTATATCAGAAAAATTTTGCTCTAATCCTGGTTCAGAAGCAAAAGTATCAGCTAGAACTGAATCTTCCTGCATGTCTACTTGAATATGGCTGCACTCATTTACCTGCACATCTTCCTCCGCTTTAGCCAATTCACTGTCTTCATCCCATGATTTCTTTTCTTCCTGTACTACAAGTACATGTTCTTTGAAAAATTCACCCTGCGTAGTTTGAGGCTGTAGAAACTCACCCTCAAGGACTTCTACTTCATGCAAGGCATCTACAAACCCCAACTTCTCATACACAGATTTGACTATGTCTTCATCATTAGCCTGTAAGAAGGTAGCATCCTGTACAATAAACTCATCAATCACAGCTTCTAACTTTGATCGTACTTGTCCTCGAAATATCTGCGTAGTCCGGTAGACTTGCACTGTGTTCTTGATAGCTTTCATATTGCTCATAACGTACTTGCACAATAGCTTCTTTGAAATACTCCCAATCATCCTCGCAAGCTCTAGTAACCTCTTGAATTTGCTCCTTCACATATGAACTCACTAACTGCTCAAAATATTTGATCATCAACTCTTCTTCTATCCCTCTTACCTTGTTCTCCAACTCATAGCACTCTAGGTAGTCCTCTGGATCGTATCCATCAAAGAGTCATCTCTCGTCGCATACTGCATCTAAAGCTGCATCCAAAGCTTCATCGGTTTGATTTTTCTTCTTTACGGTCTCTATTTCAAGCAGAGATCCTTGAACCAATTGAAGCATCTTTGCAAAATCTGGAACTGTTGACTTATCATCAAAACCGTTTGCACTTAATTTTGCAATCATCTTCATCATCTGCTCTAAATTCTCCATCTTTACCTCCCACCCTGGCTTGTTTGGCGTCGGGTTCACCAAAGATGTCGGGGGATATGTGTTCGCTACGTGAGCCGGGCAGGCGTCGGGCCTCTGACTGTGGGAGGTGTAAAAGAGAGAGAACAATAACAACTCTAACTCTAGCAATCACCGCAATCATCAATTAATTGAATATTACTTTGAGTAGAACTTAGTCCTTAGCCAAGGCGGGCTGTTAACAGCACCGTCACTTGGATCAGCTGCTAACTAGGAGTTTAAGCTCCCATTTACAGAATTAACCGGGCTGTTAGCAACACCGAACTTAACAAAATGCTCATTCAATCTCTAACGGATGATGGTGATGAAAAGTTTCCTCATTTCGCTTCATCTACTTTGATTGCCCCGCGGATTCTGCAGTCTTCAATTTAGTTCACTGCCTCAATTGTCAATGCTTTAGACCATCTTAATTGCCATTCTCTAGTTGTAACTTCTTCCTGCTTCTTACCTTGCTTCATTTACCGTGCATGCCTTCTCCTGCTTTCTTCTCTTGCTTTAGTTCAAAGCCAAGCTCGCCTTCTCAAGCTTACTCGCTTCGACCTTGCTAAGTTTACTTGTTTCGACCTCGATTCAACCAAGCCTTGGCCTACTCAAGCCTTGACAATCTCTTCTCGGCCTTGATTTTCTCTAATCACTTCACCCCTTGCTTCTTGCCTTGCCGAGAACTAGCACGCGCGCGCGCGGAGAGAGAGAGAGAGAGAGAGAGAGAGAGAGAGAGAGAGAGAGAGAGAGAGAGAGAGAGAGAGAGAGAGAGAGAGAGAGAGAGAGAGAGAGAGAGAGAGAGAGAGAGAGAGAGAGAGAGAGAGAGAGAGAGAGAGAGAGAGAGAGAGAGAGAGAGAAAGAGAGAGAGAGAGAGAGAGAGAGAGAGAGAAATTTCCCTCCTTGACCTCGACTCGAGTTTCTCCTCAAGCTTCTTACTTGCGTCAACCAAGCTCCTTGCACCTTGACCCAGCTTCTTCTCAAGCTTCAACCATCCTCCTTCGTTAAGCTCTCCTTCCCTTTGCATCCCAATCTCCTTAGTTTCTCTCCTCGTTTTTGCTTGCTTCGAGGATGAGAGCGAGCGAGAAAGAGAAAGCCTTGCTTTGTTTGCTTCGTTCAAGCTCGAGAGGGAGAGAGAAAAGCTTGCTTGCCTTAAGGACGAGAGCGAGAGAGATGGAGCTCTTCCTCACCTTCTCTGCGTTGATAGCCTCCTCTTCTTATGCCCTCCCTTGCCCTCGTTGATAGCCCTCCTCCTTCCTCCTTGTTATCCTCTTGTGCCTTCTTGCTATATCTCCCTCTAAATTAGGCCCCACCACGCAGTTTTTGCCTCCTAAGCATCACTTCCACTCGTGTGGACCTCCTTCTTCCCCTGTGCAGCGTTGATCGCTGCTTGCCATTTCTCCATGCCTTTTTTCTTTTTGTTTTACACACCCACTCACATTAGGGCCCATAGGTGGACGGCCTTTTTAACTTGAGTGGGCGGGCGGCCTCCCTTTGGTTGCCTTTGGGCGGCCATAGGTTGAGGCCATTGGGCTTCTTTCTTTATTCATAATCATCTCATTGGTGCTCCCTCCGGATAACACAGAGAACTGAACTGCTACAACATTGTGAGTGTGGCCTTAGATGTGGCCCTTGGCCAATATTTGATGGGCACCACATTTGGTATACATGGGTCGATTGGGCGGCCAAAATCACTTGGCTTCTTTTTCCAATAATCCTTGACTAACAATATCATTGTGAATTTTTCTACCATTTTCTCCGACACAACCTTCAAGATGTTACTTTAGGTGATTGCATTTTGAGAGAGAACCTCGAATTTGTATCTGCTTAAGCCATAGCCGTGTTGGGCTTTTCCTGCCATTAGCAATCTCCAATAACTAATATTATTGTCAGGCACAACATATCAACCAACGCATTCTTGCATGATGTTCCAAAACTTGGTGGAAGTAAAAAATTCCCAGATGGAACACCGACCGAGCGGATCAGACTAGTATGGAACTGGCCCCCGGGGAAACTTAAACGGCCAATATCTTGGCAACTGGAACTCCGATCGCCGATCTAAAAAGACCGACGTGCTCCACAAAGTGAGCACTTTAGGGCCAAGCATTCATTTCATTTTTTTCATCTCATCTGTAGTTTCACAATCCGGTACGGATCTGCAATCGACTTAAACTTCAAACTGCCATAACTTCTTCATCGTAGCTCCAATCGATGAGTAGTAAAGACAGGCCGATAGAGAACTTCAAGCACTACAGTTCTAGATCATAATCTTCCATCTGTGCTCACTTCAAGAATTACCATTTTTGGCATCATTAAGGCATTCGTTGGCCCTTTTAATCCGCATCTGACATACATTAATCATTAAACTTGGCCTGTTAACAAGCCCTCATCACTGAACATTAATCAAGTAGGCTCTCAATAAGCTTGATCTGCATCTTCTTGGGATATTTCTTAGCATGGGAGCGGAGTTGCATGACAACGCTCTCACCATGACATCATTTGCCTATGGCAATTGTTGTTGCTCAGTCTGTCTTCATAGGCCTCTTGATATCAATCTACATGGCACATTTATAGTAGTAAAGACTTGATCCAACATCCCATCTTCAAAGGTTTTCATTTTGATGGATTCTTATTGACTTAATTAACACAGTCTTGAACTTAATATAAAAAGGTGTATTTGGGAGATGCCCTCTTTAGGTCCGTACAAAACATTCTAAAGCTATTCTAAAGCTTTGTACTATCCAAGAGACTACATCTCGAGAGGAAACCTCATTCTAGTGCTACTTGGTCCTATCTTTGCCAGAAATATCATAACACTATATGCATTTTTAGAGATATAGCCCAATCCAGAATCTCCTTGTTCTTTCAAAATTACAATTAGTTTGGCATGCATGTTCGCTTGAGCACTGCAAAGAACATTGGCATTTTTCAAGACCCTTGACTAACAAACTTATCCTGATTTGTTCATAGGTCTGCTTCTTGCATAATTCCACGTGTATTCAAGATGCATGACGAGGAGCCCTCACCTTATATCCGTGAGAACAATGCGCTAACTATTCAGCTCCAGACAAAAGGCATTGCCTGCGTCAATGATGTTATCAATTTCTCCTAGCTGTTTTCGTAAACGGCTAACATGAAAAACACAATGAACTCATGAGTGCTCTAGAAGAGCTAACTTATAGGACACTTGTCCTATACGTTTGAGAATGGTAAACGGTCCACAATAGGGTGGTGAAAGTTTAGCAACTTTTCCCGTCTTCAGACTTTCTGAATGCTTCGGAACTTTGAGGAAAACCTTGTCTCCTTCTTCGAAAGTAGCAAGACGACGATGCTCATCTGCGTACTTCTTATATCAATCTTGAGCTTGCTTAACATTCTATCGAGAAACTCGAATCATGTCAAAATGGTCTTGGAGAAAATCCTTCGCTTGTTGTATCTTCTCCTTAGCCAACCCCACCATAACGGGTGATCTAGGTTGAAATCCATATAAAAGCATAAATGGACTAAACCCTGTAGTCACATGCTTTGAACTATTATAAGCAAATTCCAATATAGGTAAGTAGTCTTCCCAATTGGTTTGCTTCTTGCTAACATACGCTCGTAGCATATCCTCTAGCACTTGATTAACTCTTTTTGTTTGACCATTCGTTTCTAGATGATCAGCTGTACTTAGATTAAGTTTAGTTTCCAACTTTTGGACCACAGCTCTCCAGAAGTGATTATTGAATTTTTGATCTCTGTCACTAATGATACTACCTGGAAGACCGTAGAGTTTATATATATGCTCTAGAAATAGACATGCTAATTCTAATGTCTTAACCGTAGTCTTAGTGGGAGTGAACCGACCCATCTTTGTGAGACGGTCTACAATTACCCAAATGGCATCATGGCCACGATTTGTAGTAGATAGTCCTACTACAAAATCCATAGAGATACTCTCCCACTTACCTTGTGGAATCTCTAAAGGATGTAAAAGGCCATCTACCTTGAGGCGCTCTGCCTTATTAACTTGGCACTATTGGCAATGTAGTACATACTCTTGAACATCATGATGTAAGCCCAACCAATAAAATTGCCGTCAAACTAAGGCATACATCTTAAAAATACCTGGATGACCAGCACTTGGACTATCGTGACACTCAAATAAGATTTGGCGCCTAGTGTCTGACTCCTTGGGCACACATACTCTACCTTTGTGGAGTAATTAGCCATCATCAATGGAAAAATTCTTCCATCACCTAAGCTCTTTCTGAATAGGGGTGGAGCTCTGTGTGTTGGAGTTTCTATCTGCGCGTGCAGAGACATGTTGATATGTCTGTTTAGAGACATGTGAGTGTGAGGGATCCCTTTTTAAAACTGCACTCCATGCTTTAGCATATGATTTATCTTGTGCATACTTGCCACGTAATGACTCCAAAAAACCACTCTTTAGTTCCGTGAAAGTAAGTGAATTAATCTGAGGCATCTGACTTAGTGCATCCGCTACTACATTATATCGCCTTTTGCAATATCATAGCTTACAATCATAATCTTGAAGGATTTCTACCCATCTAGCTTTACGGCCCTTCAAGTCTATTTGAGTAGTAAACCATTTGATACTCTCATGGTCAAAAACTACTTCAAACTCGGCACCATATAAATAGTGTTGCCACTTTCGTAAAGCGTGAATCATGGCATAGAGCTCTCTCTCATACACAGAATAATTCTGTTGAGCTCTATCTAACTTTTTACTTTCAAAGGCTATAGGCCTTCCCTCGTGGAGAAGTACCGCACCAATGGCTTTATCACTAGCATCAGTCTTTATCACGAACGCCTTAAGTGGGTCGACGACTGTTAGGATGGGGGCAGTGGTTATAGCTACCTTGAGCTGTTCCAAACTACATTTTTGGGCTTCTTCCCAAGAAAAGGTTTTACCTTTTTTCGTTAAGTTGATCTGTCATAGGAACATTGATTTTGGCATAGTTGTGGATATACTATCGATAAAATCCAGCCATGCCTAAAAATATTTGAAGCTCCTCAACTGTGTTTGGATGTGGCCATCGAAGAATGGGAGCGACCTTGTCAGTGTCCATCTTGATGCCAGAATAAGAGATGACATGACCAAGGTAATGTATCTCTGTTTTAAAGAAATCGCACTTGCTTTGCTTAGCATACAGCGCGTGAGCTCGTAGCTGTTTGAACACTAATCGTAAGTGTTCTATGTGTTCATCTTCAGTCTTAATGTAAATGAGAATGTCATCAAGGATAGGGACATAAGACACCATACATGAGTGTCATAAATGTAACTGGAGCATTGGTTAGACCAAAAGGCATAACCAAAAATTCAAAATGCCCGAACCGTGTTCTAAAGGCAGTTTTGGAGATATCTTGTAAAAGGATACGCACCTAGTGGTATCTTGAATGAAGATCTATCTTTGTATAGTATCTTGCCCCATGGATTTGATTAAACAACTCATCTACTCTTGGTAGAGGATACTTGTTTTTGATGGTTATGGCGTTTAATCCGCAATAATTTACACACATGCGCATAGTACCATCTTTCTTTTTTACCAATAGAATTGGTGATGCCCAAGGCAAAGTGCTAGGTCTAATGAAACCACGGGCGAGGTAGTCAGCCAACTGACTCTCAACCTCCTTGGATTCTTTAGCACTCATACGATAAGGTGGTTTACTCACCGGCTTAGTGCCTGATAAGACATCTATGCCATGCTGCATATCATGTGTAGGGGCTAATCCCGATGGTAAATCACTTGAGAACACATCACTATACTCCGTGAGTAGATGAGTTAGATTTTGCCGTGCAAAAGGAGAAAGTAAACTACAATTATGCTGGGATGGAGAATCTTGTAATTCCTATAATGTGTGTTTTACAACAGTTGCATGTTGCTCTATAGAATCAAAATTGAGAGCACTTTGCTTGTTAGAGTTGTTAACACTTATTTATCAGTAGAACTCATTTCACTTTTCATACCATTAGAATTCATTGCGCTTTGCATACCATTACTAGAATTCACCGCACTTTGCTCTTGAGAATTCACAAGACTTGGAGACAAGCAATAACACAAAAAGAATTCATCTATTAAATTTACTTTCTGCAAAATAGAAAGCTTGGCTGTACATATAAGAGGTTCAGATGGTATATTTTTCTCACCAAGCAGAAGCACATGTTTACCATTGGCCATAAAGGATAAGGAGTTGTGTTCATAACTAGTGTGCAATGTGTTTCCTAAACCATGCAGCCACTCCCTTCCTAATACTACATCAGCACGGTCCATATTCATAACTTGGATTTCAAGGGTCATCGTATGATCTTGAACAATAAGCTCAACCCCTTGAACTACCATGCCCCATACTTCTTTATCATTCCCATACATCTGCTCCACCACATACTTGTGAGAGCAGGGAGTCTGTGTAAGCTTCAATTTCTTGACTAGCTTATAGTTTATAAACTTATGAATTGCACCATCATCCAATAAAATACGAACACGTTGTCCGTTAATAGTGCTTTTCTTCCATATGAAGAACCTCTACAACACAATATTTAGGAGATGAATTTAATGTGAGGCGTTGCACTGTGTGCATGGCCTTTTCTTTGCCTTGCAAAAGAGGACAATCTTTCTTGTTATGCTGGTCCGAAAGACATCTAAAACACAAATTGTGTTTCCTTGCATGCTCAAAATCAGCAGCGCTAAGAGACCATCGTGGAGTATCTAGTGAGTGCTTAGGCTTCTTAGCCTCTTGTGGGCGTGGAGAGGTAGATGGTCTCTTATTCCTCTTGGAATGTGTGGGAGATCTACCTCGTCATTGGCTCTTAGCCACATTGCTCTTAGCAAAAGTATCCTTAGAGTAGGGAACATTTCCTTTCCTCTCTTGGTCATCATCATGTCTTTGGGCATGACTGATGGCTTCTTCCAAAGTTTTTGGATGTTGGGTCTTGACATGAAGAAAATAGTCTTTGTCAAGACCCCTATTAAAACCCCGTATCTTTTGAAATTCATCTAGACCTTCTAGTTTTAATATGATTTTCCGATACGTTGAAAGGTACTGTGTGAGACAGAGTCCAAACATCCGGCATGCATCCCATGCTAACCAATTCTTATCTTCTTCATTGGAGTCCAAAAACTCTTTGGAGAAAGAATCTTGAAACACAGTCCAAGATGGAGGATGAGCATCTATTGGAAATGTCATCCACCACTTATAGGCATTGCCTTTAAGAGATAGACTTGTTTCCAAAGCCGTCTTTATATCCGCGGTGTATCTCAATCTATGAATATCACTCCATTTGTGTAAGAACGTATTGACCGCATCCTTGTTGTGATACGCTCTTCCCCGTGAAACACAGGAATGGTAATATTCTTAAGTAATGCATTGCTACCTTCTGCATCTTCTACAACACTTGTCTCTTGGACTCCTTGAGTCGTGTAAGCTTGGTTACCTTGAACCGTGCCACTTGTGGCTCCTTGAGTTGTCTGTGAATTCATAAATTTCACAAGTAACTCCGTAAGATTGGTAACATTTGCATTGAGTCCTGAGAGTTTGCTTTCAAGTACGCCTTGGCGATGTTCCAAAGTCTTGAAAGAAGCCATATCTACAAGCCCATGATCTTCTATATCATCATCATCATGCATATTAGTGGCACCCATGGTGCCCTGAATTTGATCTACGTGCTCAAAATCAAACATCTATGTAGGTGGGATATCCTCAATGGCCATGGTAAACACACACTAATGCAAAGAGAGAAACAAAATGACAACTTGCACCTTGTGAAATTGACGTCTTTGTGTTTTGTATGCTCCACAATTTGTGTTGCATGCGAACCTCGCCTTGCAAGAATTTGAGAGCTTCACTTGTCGTTCGTTGTAAGAACACCTTTATTGATTCTTCATAAAACCCCGTCGTTTCTGTGAAGGCTTTTGTTCACTTTGAAGCTACCTCCTTGGGGAAAAACGAATTTTTGGAGGAAAACTTTCCTTTCTTCAAGAAGTGAAAAGGAAGGGTGAAGCTACTTCCTTGAAGTTTGAAGCTTTCCCTTTCCTTCTAGTTTTTCTTTCAACACAAGTAGGCTATCTTTTCTTGTTATACACAACAAGAGTCAATAGCTTGATGGTAACGTGTTGGCCTCTTACCCTCATGGGGTGGGTTCAAATCTCCTTCATGCAAGGGTTAAGAGGGCCTTCCCATGCGCGGAACCAACGATGCCAATGGAAGCCTTCGGAGCCGTCGAGTTGCCTAACGAGTTTGCCTTGGGTGCCCGTTGTGCTCTATCCCTCACTAGTTTTCTCTTGCAGTTTGGTGACTTCATTGTCACAAAACATAGCCTCTTTTTCCTCCCTTATTCTTGTCTTTTTGCAGCTCTTTACCTATATCTCACTCTCTTCTACTGTTATTTACTTGGCAGGACCATGATTGACCTCCCCTAAATTGGTGGAGGCCTGGGCTCTAGGCTCGGAGTTCACTTTAATCCTCATGGGGCAATACTTGGGAAAGTGCCCAAATTTGTTGCACTCAAAGCAGGCCCCAAAATAGGTCCCAAAGTTGATCAGAATAGTAACAAGTCCATCTCCCGCTCCAACATTGATCGCCATACTTTTTGGTGGTGTCTTAGACATATTCCAGTCTATAAAAACCCAATTAGAAGACCTACCTAGATCCCTCTTGTAGGAACAAATAAGGGGGTGTGTAGTTGAGTCGCAAGCATCCTGATATTATTCCAAATCCAACCATGCAAGCCCGCAAAGTCGACCCAAACAAGACTAATCCCCTGGAGAGAATCTGTGGAGTCGAACACTGGCTCCCATGGTACAACACACACTGTAGTTCTGTTAAATGTAACGGGATCTTCGTCAAGGATCTTTGAGACGTTGGATACCCCCTTAAATCTAATTGAGCAAAAACCCTGGGCTAGGTATGTAGTATTTTCACTTGCTCCCCATGCCCAAGGATTCGCGGCCCTTGAATCCATTGTATTAGCTCATATGTATTTGGGATTCTCCCACCAAAGCGAAACATCAATGTCAGTTTAGTTTGCATGGCTTGCTGCTTCTTAACAAGATCTTGTTAAAAGGGGTATTTCTTAGTCCTACTCAGTCAAAATATTGCTTGGTCCGAGTTTTGTTATGTCTGAATATTGCTTAGTCAGATATTGCTAAATCGGATATCGTTGACTCTGATTTGTTATGCCAAGAACATTGGGTTGGGCAGTTATAACCATCACTTAGTGCTTGTGTTTGCATGAGTTCTTAGAGATAATAGAGAAGTTAGACATGGTGTTTCTACTTGTTTGACGTCTTCTCAATGAGCCATGTTGCTATTCTAAAAATTTTTGTTTGTCTTTATGCTGAGTGTGAATATGGAGTGTGTGCTTATTCTTGGTTAAGAGAATGTGTGTGTGTGTGTGTGTGTGTGTGTGTGTGAGAGAGAGAGAGAGAGAGAGAGAGAGAGAGAGATTCATATGTTGTAGAACCCCAGCACATTGGTGATTTTGTTGCACTTGTTTCATTAATGTATCTAATGTATTCATTGCTATGCTTGATACGTTTTTGTGTATGGAGTTAATGAGCTGGTTTTGGTGTTGCATTGTTTCATTAATGTATCTAATGTATTCATTGCTATGCTTGATACGTTTTTGTGTATGGAGTTAATGAGCTGGTTTTGGTGTTGCATTGAGAGATAATGTATGTCAGACAAACCATGACAAGTTTCCAGAGTTTATTACACTAGAGCTTAGGCTCAAGCAGGAAACCTTGATTCTTTTAATTATGACCAAGCTATAGATGAAGCAGGGGAAACAAATGTCCCTGAATTTCTTACAAGGGAATCAACAAGGAGAGAGTTCAGGAGCAGCAGAGAGAAGGCAATTGGAGGAACTTTAGTCTTGATTGCAAGACCTGCAAGAAGAAGAATCCTCTTTGACCCACTACATGTATCTACCAGACAAATACCTAGGAGAGTATGTACGCCTATCCCAATGGCTCAAAAACCTCCTAACCCTAAGGTGAAAGCATCTAAATTCAAAGTCAGGTCAACTGAAGATGATGATTGTTCAATTTGAGACCAAGTGGATATCAGGCTTTGTACCCTGATGATATTAATATGCAACAATTTGCAGCAACCAAGGCTATGAGTTGGTTCAGTCAGTATGGCATGGCACACTTTGCAACATATGTTGTATTAAGATTATAATTCCTACAAAGGTTTAGAAAGGAGAAAACTCCAACAGATATTTTGAACAGAACCATGGACAACAGACAAGGGACTATGTTGTTGGAAGATTGTGCTCAGAAATTCAAAATTTTGGGTGGAGAGATTACAGGGAAATGAGAGACCCACATATAAGATGTTAGTAAGATATTTTTTGCAAGTTTTGAAGAATGCTATGGCTAATATATGATATTGTAGGTGGATTCAACAACTTAATTACAGTTGAAGCTAGAGTTGAAAAAAGGCTTCGCATGACCAAGACCAGAAGTAAAAACAGGGATAGCTCAGATTCAGAGAAAGTTTTTGAAGTTGAGTTGGAATCTGACAAAGATGGTGATTCCGAAGAGTCATTAGAGAGTGGGAGTGAAAGTAGCAAAGGAAAGAAGAAGAAGAAGCATAGTGACAAGAAAAAGAAGGATAAGAAGGACAAAGAGGAGTATTTGATCAATCAATTGACAAAGATTGGTTCTTTTGTGGTAGCTCCAAAGGAGAAGCAGTATTGCCACATCTATGAGAGAGAAGCTCATAATACAACACAATGTTGGTATAATCCCAACAATGGGAGTAAACCAACTCCTAATGCAGGAAGAGGAAGGAATGATGCAGAAACAAATCAAGTGGATCCATTCAGAGGGAGACCACCATTTCAAAGACCTCCGAGACCCCCAAGATCACCTTGGAGAATGAAAGATAATAATCAAAGAAGACCCCCATGAGTGATGCCATTTGTTTTTAGTGGTGCACCACATCACTGGGTAGGTCTAAATTGTGCTTTGTGGGTAAATCATAGAGAGGAAAGAGTAATACCAGTGGTGCCATATAATTAGGATAACTAGCAAGCTAATCCTCAACAACAACAACATAACCAACCACAAGCTCAAGCAAATGTCATAATAATTGGTTTTCAGGAGCAACAAGCACCAAAGGAGGTGAATGAAGAAAATCAAGAGCATCTTATAAAGGAGCATTGTGATGAGTCGTCATGCGATTGTAATCAATGTGTGCAAAGTCAGGATGTGGATGTACTAGGATGTCACCAGGTCCAAAGATAAAGGACCTATTAATTGGAGAGATCAGAGATCAAGTTCTAAAATAGGTTCATAAGGAGTAGAAGAATCAAAGTCTAGATGATACAACTTCAGACATTCAGGTTGAGCAGCTGAAGAAGCAGAATGAAAAACCTCCAGTAAAAAAAGATGCTAAGGATTGGTTTGAGGTGTTAATCAACTCTCCTTTACAATTATAATTAGATCAATTGTTATGTATGGTTCCAAACTTCAAGGACAGGTTGCTAAATGGATTGTTAACAAAACAAAATCCAGTTCAAGAAAATTACATTGTTGAATCAGTCCTGCTTAATATTGATCCATCACAAATGTAGATTTAGTGGTTCCTATCATAAAAGTGGTTTTTCAAAGAAGCTTATTTGATGATTTGGATGGAGGATTTGAAGTGAACATATTAGCTGAGTCTATGTATCATAAAATGAAGATGGACAAGTTATATACAACACCTTTTTAGGTCAAGATGGCAGATCAGAGGAGAGTCCAACCTCTAGGCATTCTGATTGGTTTAGATTGGCCAAAGTCAAATATGATTGGGGTGAGAACAAGGTTATCTTGAGTTAAGGAAAGCAGGTGATTACAATCCCTATGTTGGGTAGGAAGAACATTCCTATCAAGGAGAGACCATTGTATGCTCAGACCATTAACCTAGCAGAGGAAGTTGAGGATGATGAGGAAGAATCTTTTTTGAAGTCTAAACCCACCCATTATACCTGTATTTGAAGTGGATATAGAAAGAATTTTGCAGAGGAAGATGGAGTCCATGAGTTAGAACCAAATCTAGCTCCTGGATATGAAATATAGGGATCATAGGTACTACAGATGCTAGATTGGAATGTGCTTTCTAGCTCAAAAGATGCTTTACAACAAGAGGAAAATGAAGCAAGGGATTTGGTTGAGAAGATTTATAACAAAATATTTGGAGGATCAAGAAGAGTCAAGAAAGATGAGTTAGAGGAGATCAAATTGGACATTGAGGAAGATCCAAAGATAGTCAAGGTCAGTATTCATGTGGATGGACAATTTCTACATGATCTATTTCAATTGTTGGTGGAATATAAGGATGTTTTTCCATGGGACTATTTTGAGGTTAAAGGAATAGATCTTGGTCTACATCAACACAATATAAAAATAACCTCAAGCAAGATGCAATTTCAATTGTGCAACAAAGGTACATAATGAATCCAAACTTTGCACAACAGGCTAACAAGAGATTGATAAGTTTCTAGTTGTGGGGTTTATTAAAACAAATCATGAGGCAAGTAGAAAGATCATATGTTTTGATTACAGGGAAATTGAATGCAACCATTATCATTGATCCGTTTCCAATGCCATTGTGTGATGGAATATTAGATGCAATATATGGAAAAGAAATGTATAGATTTCTAGATGGTTTTTCATATATAATCAAATCAAGATTACTAAGGAGGATCAACATAAAACATCTTTTATCACAGAATGGGGAGTTGGTGCATCCACACTAATGAATTTTGGACTAAAAAATGGACCAGCATCATTCAATTTTATAGCATACAAAACATTTGAACCTTACCTGCAAGATTTCATGGGAGTCTTTGTGGATGATTTTTCAATATTTGGAAAGAAGGATTTGCATCTACATCATCTGAAGTTGTGTTTTGAAAGGTGTAGACAGTTCAGAATGTGTCTTAATCCTTTCAAGAGTGATTGCTATTAGAAGTGGAGTTCCTCTTGGTCATGTGGTTTCTCAAGAAGGAATGTCCATTGGTAAGAAGAAGATTGAAGCTTTAAAGCAGCAAAATCTCCATAGTATGTAAATGAAGTAAGTAGGGTTGTTGGTCAGGTCAAATTACATGCTAGTTTTGCTAGAAATTTAGCAAATGTTTGTATGCCTCTTACTCATTTGACAAAGAAAAATGTGCCCTTTGTTTGGGATAAACCTCAAGATAATTCATTTCAGATGTTGAAGAAAATGTTGTCAGTGGCACCAATATTGCAGCCTCTAGATTGGGCATTACCTTTCCATGTTTTTGTTGATGCATCAAATGTAGCTATAGGAGTTGTTTTAATGCAAGAAAGACTCAGGGGATGGTTCAACCCTATATATTATGCTAATAGAGTGTTGACACCAGATGAAAGGAATTATGCTGTGACTGAAAGAGACTCTCTTGGCATGGTGTACACTTTAAACAAGTTCAAGCATTACTTGCGAAGCAACAGAGTGGTTTTTCATGTTGAATACCAAGCCTTGTTATATTTGATCAAGAAGCCATTGCTAACAGGGAGATTATCTAGAAAGATGTTATTATTGCAAGAGTTTGATTTTGTGATTCTTCACACAAAGAGCATGCTATAGCAGATTATCTAAGAAGACTAGAAACTAGAGAGGATCCGGAAAGTGTAGATGATGATCTCCCTGATGTTGGATTGTTTTTCACAATACAATATCTAATTCATGGTATGATTAGATGTTAATATTTTTGGAAGATGGTATTATGCCATTAGGTATCACAGGTGATCAAAGAAGAAAGTTTGCTTTGAAAAGTAGACCTTTTTTTATTATACCAGGAGCTTTATATAGAAAATCATTGATCAGGTAAGTAGAAGATGTGTGCCTGATTTTGAACAAAAAGTTGTGCTGCAAGATGCCCAATCAGGAGCAATAGATGGACACTTTTCAGGTGTTGTAACAGGAAAAAAGGTGTTGCAAGCTGGATTATGGTGGCCTATAGTATTGAAGGATGAACATGAGTATGAAAAGAGTTGTGTTCTTTGTTGGAAAATTGGTCAACCTGATTGATAGGATGTATGATCATCCAATATTACCTTTGTAACCTTTTCAAAAGTGGGGGATGGATTTTGTGGGACCAATAAAGCCTACAACAAGCAAGGGATGAAAATACATTTTGATTTCTACATATTATTGTACTAAATGGGTGGAAGTAGTAGCTCTCAAGGATAATAAATCTCAGAATGTGGTTAGGTTTCTCTATCATAATATCATGACCAGGTTTGGTTGTCCTGTGGAACAAGTAAGTGATATAGGAAGTCATTTTCTTAATGAAGTGATTTTTGAGCTGACAAAAACTCATATAATTATCCATAAGAAATCTGTATCTTATCACCCTCAGGCCAATGGACAAGCTGAGAGCACAAATAAGAGCTTGTTCAAAATCTTGAAGAAGATTGTTCAGGATAATCAGAAAGATTGGGATTAGAAGCTAGATTCAACATTGTGGTCTTTTAGGATAGCTTTGAAGGTCACAACATGTATGAATCCATTTAAATTAGTATATGGTCTTGAAGATGTGGTGCCTATGGAAAAAGAGTCTCAGAGTTAGTGCTGAGAAAAAGAGTCCTAAGTTGTCAGTGCAATATAGAAGCAAACATCTGATGCAGCTAGAGGAGGATATGTTGGTGAGCTCTCATATTACTAAGTTGATACAAAGAAGGAAAAAATCTTGGGTGAGCATGAAGGTCAAATTTAAATTTTTCCAAATTAGAGATTGGATGATGCTTTACAACTCCAGATTACGGCCACATCCAGTCAAGCTTACTTTTAGCTATAAAGGTCCATATCAGATTGTTCAATACTTTAGACAAGATACATTTGTTGTAGCAGATGCTTTTGGAACTAGAGTTGAGAAACCTATAAATGGTTTCAGATTCAAGAAATTTAAGGGAAAACCACCTCATTTGGATTGGCCTTTAGCTGGGTTTATTCATCCTAAGAAGTTGACAAAGAATAGCAAGGCTCGAAGTAGTGGTGCTAATCAATGTGTTGTACAGGACATGAAGAACAAGAGTGTTGCACTCTATGAACCAATACGGGGGAAAAACATTGGTGATGTTAATGATTCTAAATCAGGTTTGTGGGTGTGTCATACAACAACCAAAACCACCAGGTTGCTGAGTTCCAGGTATGGTCAGTCGGATCCTACAAGTTCTCAAGTCAAAGCTTGATTGATCGGAATTTTTAAAAAGAGAGAGTTCTGAAAATTTTATAGATTTTAGGGTTGACACTACAAGAGGTACTTCACATTAGAGTTACTCGCACTGTGACGCTCAAAAGTGAAAATCCACGGCATCGCTATGAGCGTCGCTATTTTCTTTGTTGCATAGCAACGCCCATAGCGATGCCGACGTGGGTAAAAAATAAACCGAGAGCGCTCAAAACTCAGATCTCAGATTTGGAGAGTCTTGGCGCTCAAGCAAAAGAGGTAAACCCACGATCTCCCTCTCTCTCTTCCCCCCCCCAACACACACACACACACACAAGGAGATCAAGGAGAGACAGGTATGCTCCTTCCCTGTCCTCTCTCTCATGTTCCCTTCCCCTCTTTCTCTCTCTCTCTCCCTCTCTCTCTCTCTCTCTCTCTCTCACACACACACACACACACACATTGTGTCTTTGAAAGAGAGAGAGAGAGAGAGAGAGAGTACACACATGCATAAACAAAAAACACATACAAACACACACATGCATAAACAAAGAATGCATACACACACATTGAGAGAGGAAAAGAGAGAGAGAGAGAGAGAGAGAGAGAGAGAGAGAGAGAGAGAGAGAGAGAGAGAGAGAGAGAGAGAGAATGAGAAAACAAAGAGAAAGAGAAAGAGGGGGGGGGGGGGGAGAGAGAGAGAGAGAGAGATTGATAAAAAAAGTAGAGAAAATATGAAATGAAATGTTATATTAAGGTTTAGGGTTAGGTTTGATTTAGAATTACATTTTAAATTAGGATATATTAAGCTGGATTACATTTAACTTATATTTAGAATTTATGCTAAATTTAAAACTATGTTAGACTTAAAGGCCAACATGTAATGTGCTAAGTAATCCCTCGAACAAGAAGAGGCCTCCTTTTATAGGCCAAAAGGGTTGTCATCTCTCATGAGAGGCAATCAGGCCTAGCCGCCCTTGTGTAGACAAGTCCACGGTGGCCTCTTCAATGTGCCCATATGTGGCCACCCTTGTGTAGACAGGTCCTAGTTGAACTGTCCCATGCACCCAAGGGTGGCCGTCCTTGAGAAGACAAGTCTGCCATTGACATTTGACCATTGACCATTGACTTTTGACCACAGCCACTGGCCAACCGACCAATCAACCGGGCAATTTTTGACCACTTTCTGGCCGCCGTCTGGCTATAATGTTTTGGCAAAAAGGAATATTCTCGCCGTAAATTTTTTGGTTTCTCGATGAGCGATTTTTCTTCATGCATGATGTCTTCTCTGCATAACGAGGGCCTTACAAATATGTTTTTTTTACTAAAAATTACAAGGGGTAAATCAGGCTCCTACTTAGCACAACAATGGAAGGAAGATGCAGCTCATGCAAGAGGGACTTAAAAGTACTCGGAAGCATAATAGTTACTTTTTGAAAACCAAATGCGAGATGTTCTTTGGGAGCATGGGTCCCTTGCAAGCTTAATAAAAACATCCACTACATATCAACCAACCATACCATGCCATTGCATGGAAGTGACACATGGAGAAACTACGAAGATTTTGCCAACAATAAAATTAATCAATCATTATGTAGATCTTCAATTTTGGGTTTCAACTCTTATTTCTTAGCTCATCACCTTCTTGGTCTTACTTATGTAGCTACCACAATAGTTTTTTCTACCTATTCTACATCAATTTCCAAGAAATATTATGACATAACTATTCAATGTTCTATATATGACATATAAAGATTTATAAGAGTATGCCAACTTACAGTAAAAGTCTTCAAGATGTAGCCATGCAAGATCTTGTTGTGAAAGTACCTCTTTTTATGGTGGTTTTTTTACCATTGTAAATTTTTCATAAGTTAAGTTGATAGATTTTCTCAAAGCTAATTAACCACAATGAGTAATGTGATTCATTACATTAACTCATTACATTGTAAATTTTTCATAAGTTAAGTTGATAGATTTTCTCAAAGCTAATTAACTCTAGGTGATTCATTACATGTTAGGAAAACCACAATGAGTAATGTGTCATTTGCCTAGTTAAGTCTATGTCATTCCACATACACAATCGAAATGGCTCATTATAGTAAAACTTGAAATCCATGTTTCCATGACACTCAAAACAATTAATAGACAAATGCTCAGAGACAAAACCACAATCAAATGTCTCATTTACAATAGAATGTGAAGTTTATCTTTCCAGGACACTCAAAACAGTTAATAGATGAACGCTCTCAAGAGATTTATGTTTGAAAATACAAACTAAACATTAACCATAATGTCTACAGTCATGCACAATTCATTTCCAAAAAATGGGTACCATGATGGCTAAATGAGATGGCAATTGCACCTTATAAGAACCTTTATTAGAAAATTGTTATACCCAACATTCTTTCTTTAAAATCTAGGTAATAGAGAGCAGAAATGAATAAGTAAATAAGCAATTGAGAAAACACTTGATGTGCTCATCTTGGTTGATGCATCTTCTGAGATTCTGAGAATTACACACCTTACCACAACAGAAAGAAGATGCTTGTTTTGTGGTTAACAATGAGAAAGAAGCACAACTACATGAAACACCCCAATATGTTTGTTGTTGGAAAATTCCTAGGTCTAAGTCAAACTCAAATTACCAATCCATGATGCAATTTTTTCAAATGCTACCTCTAGGCCTTACATGCGGGTTGGAGACCTTTCATAGATGAGACATAAGGCCATAAGTTGTGGATGTATAATCCCTTTTTCTATCTTCATAGGTTGGAGCCGAGAAAGAGTTTATACGAAGGTCTTTGACATTGGTACATCTCCTATCCCCAATGAAGATATTTTCCTCCCATATACAATATCGAATTTTATGTTGCCTTTGAGCTCCTTGAAAGACATGAAATCAACATAAAATTATTCCCTCCTTTGTACCTACCACAAGTGTATCACCAAACACAACATGAGATAAAGGTAGTATGTGACCACATGAATAAATCTCAAGGATTATGCATCCCTTGAAAGTAGACATGTGCAAGACTTCACATGTCATACCCTTTGATTTATAGGCCAGGTAGCCTCATAACTAACACACACAGAGGTATGTGTGCCTTTGATGTAAAGGCCAGGTAGCCTCATATCAAAAGATATATATATTCTCCTTGATCTTCAAAGGATACTACCTATGCCACAAATCCGATTCTCTAAAGCTCATGCTTTTGTGTGAAAGTCAAATCTTCTACCCAGATTTTCTATATACATTGAGAAGTAGACTAATCACTGTACATCTTGTAGCTAAGAGAAATGCAATTAGATTTAGCTCACTATCCACTCAAGCTTATGAGAAAATCAACATAACAATGTTTTTTGAAGAAATAAACATGTACCATGGGCTATGAAGAACTATTGATCACACAAAACGGGAGGCACATTCAAAATCTCTCTCTCTCTCTCTCTCACACACACACACACACACACACACACTTTTGATGACTATACTTGGCTTTGATTGCTTCGTTCTTCACACACCCACACACACAATATTGATTTGCCTCTGTAAAACTAGGATTCACTTGCTAGCTAGTTTAATAAATATAATCTTGCACAATTTTTTGAAGTCTTTAAGTTGGTGTGTGCTTTGTTTGAACTAGTGTGAGCATACGGTGAAAAATATAAGTTGAAAATTCACTAAATACTGAAATGTTCTAGATTGTTAACATGTATTGTTTGATCTGGATGAATTTCTTATAAACCACTTGTTTGCTCTACATTTTACACGTGTAACAGATTAGAATTTAAAATGAAGATTGTTTTCAATGTTTATCAATATTTTCATGCACATTTCTCAAAGTCTTCAATTCATGGTTGAGGGTTTGCTTGAAATAGTGTGAGAGTGTTAGTGCAGTGTGCAACCATAAATTTGTATTGGATATGTTGTTTTTTATTATCCAGTTGCTAAAATGATGCCAGATCAAAAGAAAAGTATTATGCATGCCATTCAAAAAGATTTTTTTTTGGCAATATCATCATGTGTAGATGGTCGCATACAACAGATTAATGAAAGCGACATCTTCATCAAAGACCTCACTAGTGCTATATGGGAGAACACAGAGTGCAGGTTGCAAGGTGATGGCCAATACGAGCTGCTGATTCCAGCAAGGATTCAAGAATTTGACCCCCACCACAAGGTTAGGACAGCGTTGGGCAATATTAAAGTATGTTGCAGAGACTTAAAGGAAGATATCCCTCCTGTCTACAACATGTCAAAGTTAGAGCTCTGGGATAAATTGTGGGATGAACAGAAGGTACAGATGAAGCCTGTGAAAGTGGAGGAACAAGATTGAAGATGGCCCAAGATGTGCAAGCAGCTTTGGGAGGTCAATCAGATGCATGTGGCTCCGGTACAATCATGCACATGACTTTGAATGCCAAGTGCACTCATCTTGTCGGCATCCCTCACGAGGGCTTGGTAGAAGATACGAGGATTGGAGCAGGCTTCTTCCGTGTGTGCACATTGTACACCATCAAAGGCACCTCTTTCTTTTCAGACCACATTACATATGTGGGAAAATGCTACAAGGGAAAGAGTGAAGTGAAATTTGACAGCTTCTAGACAGAGCAAGGAATGCAAATGCTTCGCCCCCTCCATTGTACGGTGCATTGAATTTACCATGGAAGCTCCTTCGATCACAATATTTCCATACTACAATGGGGGTACCGTGGGGGACATGATGTGCTGCTTGCCATTCGCCCACGGATTGTTCACACGCCACGTGCATAGGCTACAACACGCTGTGAGCGGGACGGAAACACACAAAACGCCTCTATAATGACCCGAAACACACTCTTGGAATGATACACACACACTATGGGGAACCACTCGGCTTACACAACCCATCTGGCCGAGACAGAGAACACACCTATGGAGTGAGAGGAGAGAGACTACCCATTTACCCACTCCACACGGAGAGACACACACACATACACCCAAAAAACTCAGCTCAAAAGAGGAGAATTTCTGATGTTAGATACAACTAAGCTTGGGCCAACACCAATGGGGCAAATAGCTCACACAATATGGGTAAAATATGCCAGAGACAATCATAAATTGGAGCAGAAGCTTCGCTCATAGGAGAAACTTACATAGCAAAAACAACACGAAAACTGTGAGAAATTTGGCAAAATGGACAGTGCCATCGCGTCCAGAACGGCCCAAAAGCCCAGTCTACAATGTCAAGGTGCTCAAATCCGACCTCAGATGAGCAGTTTATAGCCAAAACAGGCTCCAAAATCAACAAAAACACAGTTGTGGTTGTTCCTCCTCTTCTCTCCATGTTTTTTCTGGTCTTCTCATAGTTTTTTCAGCTCCCACACTTAGCTTTACTACTTGGGCACCCTTGGCCTTTTAGTTGACCTCAAACGGACCCCGAACATGCCAAAAATTGACCTCGCAGTGCATAGTTGTCACCCTTTTGCATCATCCACACACTTGGCACTCATCTTTTTTCAGTAATACATCCCGCCACCACATGAAGTGGCCCCAAAATATGGTCCTCATGATGACCTTTTTGCATAATTATCACAAGAAAACACCCATGTTGTGTCCGTACTTATCCACGTGCAAATATTGACCCCATTCGACCTCCTAGCGCCACTAGATGCCATTTGACGCACCTGCTTACCTCATGTCGTCAGCCTGTGGATAGCCTCCTCGAGAAGTTTTACACGCCACCAAATCCTCATTATTATATAAAAACACACTAGGACTGGTAATAGTGTAAATCGATGCACTATGTACACCATGTCCTACCTGTACACATGTGGGCCCCACGTAACCACCTGGCTTTGCAAAATGGGCAATCCTTTATTTGATGCATCATGCATGTGTATGTACATATGTGCAATCCCTTGCTCCAAAAAACTCCTGACATAATTTGCCCATCTCCTAGCCTGCTAGATCATTCATGATCAACAACAACAAAAAGAGATATGAGATCGCCGCATCACAATTCTCCTCATCCCTCACAGACATTACTTGCTCCACAGACAGCTCATCTTGCTCCACTATCATTAACCTGGCATGATGTAATTTAAGATGCAATCCATTTACCCTTGACTTATGTAGAATCCCATCCAGGTTAGCCAGTTGATATGTACCATTCGGAAAACACTCCACTACCTTGAAAGGGCCTTCCCACTTAATTTGAAACTTCTTTTGGAAGGTGTTGTCCAGCTTATTGTTGTAGCGCAAAACCAATTCATGCTTCTTGATACCCTTACTTTTGACCTTCTCATTTATCTTTACCAAAGCCTTATCTTGCATCTGCCCATAATGTTCCAATGCACTCATCCTATCCAGCTGAACCTCTTGTAACTGTAAGAGCCTCTCTTTGAATGCATCACTAGGCGGCCCAAGAAACTTCTCCAGCATCTTATCTGCAGGCAACTCTACTTCCACAGGCAATAGTGCTTCCTTTCCATACACCAAGTGAAATGGAGTAAACCCTGTATCTATCTTCACCGAAGTACAGTAAGACCATAATGCACTAGGCAATTCCAAATCCCAATTCTTTCCTTGGTGCTCTGTCACTTTCGAAAAAAATTGTACCAACTCACCATTGAATCTCTCATTTAAACCATTACACTTCGGGCAATAAGGAGTGGTATGCTGGTGCCTAATCTTCATCTTTGCGTATAAAAAATCTAGCAGTTTAGCTCTAAATCCTGGCCCCTTATCTGAAAGTAGCTCCAATGGCACCCCAAACTTGCAACATATTTCATCATACACAAACTTTCCCACATCCTTTGCAGTGATTTGTGTTACTGCTATAGCCTATTCCCATCTAGAGAGATAGTCCACTGCAGTCAAAATATAGCTTTTGCCCCTACTTGTGATAGGTAATGGGCCAATTGCATCAATTCCCCACTTTTCAAACACATCAAATGCCAAAATGGTTTTTCGTAACTCTGGCTTCAACACTCTCTTCCCAAATGCTTGACACCTATTGCAAGACATACACCAATGGTGAACATCCTTGTGCAAACTAGGCCATACATACCCCTCTTACAAGATCTTATGCAAGGTGATCTTTAGAGCAAAATGGCCGCCACATGTGCCTTCATGATTCTCTTCCAACACTTCGTAAAGCTCCTCTCGCCAAGGCACACGTCTCAACACGAGATCAGCCCCTTTCAAGTACAAGACATCACCAATCAATTTGTACGTGGATGCTCTACGCACAACCCATGAATGTCCTTCGGAATGATTCATGTTAGCAAAAACTCCTCTTCTTGAGCCAAACTTTCCCGGCCATGATAAAGAGGTAGATTGGTCCTCAACACAAATAGCTCCCCACTCATGCTTTGAGCTGCTTCATGTGCCTCTCCATTTAGAGAACGTTCAATGTGTCTGATGCTCCATGCTTGAAAAAATTTTAACAGGCCTTTAATTCTGAAACACATTTCCTTCAATGAGGTGTTCTTGATCTTCCACACACCCAGCACTTGCTTCACAACTAACAAGGCATCACCTTTTATGCTCAACCTTCTAATCCCATACTTCAAACAAACGTGTAGTCTAGCTTCCAAAGTAGCATATTCAGCCTCATTGTTACTATGTGCATCCAATTTGAACCCTCTCTTGCCATACTAGCTTCCCCTCTGGATCATAAAGTGCTATGTCCCCTGAAGCCGCATCATGGCTCTTTCTGTAAGATCCATCAAAGAACAACACATGTGCATTGTTGATCCGTGGAACTTCTTCAACTACCTTTCTCACTGCCTCTTCCTTAACAAGAAGAGGATTCTCCTTGTAAGTCAACAAATCAACTAGGGTAGCTCTTATACCGTCTTCCACTAAAAAAGAGAACTCAAACTCTTGCAACTCAATTACCCATTTCTTGACCACATTTGACATGTTAGTGCCATTAATTAATTGTGGCAAAAAATCATAACTCGTCAAGAAAACAAAAGGTCGTGGTAGAAAGTAATGACAAAATCGTCGACAAGAAAATATTACACTGGCCATCACTAGCTCTACTTCCGAGAATTTTCTCTCTGCTACCAGCTTCACTCGGTTTGCACAATACACTAGCCTCATATAATGGTTGCCCTTCCCCTTTTGCAATAGCATGGCTCCAATGCATCATCCCCTCTTGATGGATTTACATAAAAAACTTTGTCCCAATCAGGGGCCTGCATGGCTGACAGATCCCCAACTCCTCTTTCACCTTTTGAAACACTTCTTTACACTTGTCATCCCATCGCAATGGATCATGCTTTGCCACTTTTTGTAATGGATAAAGGAGTTGTGAAGAAAATGAAATAAACCGCACCATATACTTTACTTTGTGTATAAACGTTTCCAATTGCTTTGTACTCGTAGGTGACGGAAGAAGAATAATAGACTTAACCGTGTCTGGATCAGCCTCAATGCCATTTTCTGACACCATATGGCCCAATAACTTCACCCTTGGCTGTGCTAGAATACATTTCTTTGGATTTAGTTGTCATCCACATTCATCATATCAAGCCAATACCATCTGCAACTTCTCATGGTGCTCAACCCTACTGCTGTAGACATAGAAGTCGTCCATAAAAGCTTTAACACAACTACCAATGAATGGTTACAATACCCAATTTTCTCTCTCTTGATAGAAAGATGGTCCATTTGACAACCCAAATGGCAATACTGTGTAGCAATAACAGCCCCATGGCGTAATAAAAGTTGTCTTTGTTCGGTCTTTAAGAGCAACCTTCAGTTGAAAATAGCCTGAAAAACCATGACACACACTGTACCTCTCATAACCTACCACTGAATCCAAGATCTGATCAATGAATGGAAGAGGATATGGGTTCTTCTTAATGGCTGCATTTAAGGGCTTAAAATCTACACAAATCCTCCACTTTCCATCCTTCTTTGGACTAACTACTACTGGGCTCACCCATTCTGTGGTCTCCACAGGGACAATGAACCCCACCTTCAATAACTTGTCCACCTCTTCCCGCAAGGCTTCCATTTGCTCTTGACCCATCCTTCTTAGCCTTTGTCGCACTAGCTTAGCACCTTCTTTCAGCTCTATATACATCTCTTCTCCCTTGAACCCTCTAATATCTTCATATGAAGTAATGAACAAATCAGGAAAACTAGCCAGCATGTGCAAATATATCTCCTTATCCATAGCTAAGAGGTCTCCACTGATCATTTGTGTCATCAATTCCTGCTTCCTTGACAATTCAACCTTGGTTTGCATCAGCCCTTCAATCACTTCAAAAGGCCCGTCACTTTCATGTTCAACTTCATTCGCAAACGCAACTAAACCAGACTCTTGGATTTCTTTGTCCATCAAAAGAAATGCAACATCAGTATCCTCATCACTGTTGGTAGTGCTACCACTGTCCTCATCAGTCACTGTGGAATAGTCTTCATCACCAGACTCATCCTCATCTTCATAAATATCCTCCAACCGTTTCCTTGTGTCCATATTATAAAGCTTCTTGGCACCTGTCTTTCCATAGAGGCTAATCGTACCACGTCTCCAATCTTGAACAGCTCCCACTGCATGTAACCATGGTTCTGCCCAATATAATAGGAGATGCTCCCAACCCCACTGGCATCACATGAAAATCAACCACTGCCTTTGCATCATATGCTTCCACTTCTAAGCTCTTTACAACACCCAAACATTTTACTTTTTGATGGTTTGCCAATCTGATCCGGAAGCCTGACACCCCAGTCACTATAAGACTCATCTTCTCAATGCATGAGTGTGTTATGACACATATTTGGACTCCGCCATCCACATAACCTTGTCCCATATTTTTTCTTTTATGCCACACATGTACGATTGGACAAATTTCTGGTAGCTCATCCATCGCCAACACCTTTACTGAACCTCTCTCTGGCTCTTTCTCCATTGGGTTAACCATCCCATTAGGCAAAATTTGGACTCACAAAGGGGCCCTTTAAGGAGTTTGACTTTACCTCTCTCTACCAAAACGGGTGCATGGATATTTTTTTGCAAACAAACTCCAAAGTTGACGGAGGTTTGACAGTTAGAATGTCCTCTTCAAGCTCTATCTACTAATATATAGCACACCATGAGATTCCTCATATTTTAGAAGATTCTTTTTTTGATTCACTTAGATTCCGACAGAGTTGTCACATCATAGGTGAATCAAAAAAAGAATCTTCTAAAATATAAGGAATCTCATGGCGTGCTATATATCAGTAGATAGAGCTTGAAGAGGACATTCTAACTGTCAAACCTCCACCAACTTTGGAGTTTGTTTGCAAAAATTTATCCATGTGCCCGTTTTGGTAGAGAGAGGTAAAGTCAAACTCCTTAAAGGGCCCCTTTGTGAGTCCAAATTTTGCCTAATGTCTTCCATTGTCACTTTATCTTAGGTACCATCTCTATAAGCTTCCCAAAAGTAACATCTGCCTTCCTGCTTGTCAGATCCTCCTTCAAGTCATAGCTTAATTGCCCATCCCCTAATGGAAAATCTGAAACATGAAACTTGCGACGAGCCCTCCTTTTCCTCTTAGCCTTGACATCCTCGCCTTCATGGCTCTTTCCCTTCTTCCTACTAGGATCTGGGGCACTTCTTCCTTCCTTTTCCTCTGTGGTCCTCTTCCCAATAGGCATCACTAATGTATCCTCTAGATTGATGCCTTCTTCAAGGTGACTACACTTAGCTCTTTTGTCTTTCCCTTTTCCTCTTGGGTTAATCCACTGGTTCCTTCTTCTCCCTTAATTTTGATGCCATAATCATTTGACCTAGTTATCACCTGTCTTGGCAATGGATACATGTCTCCACCCATCCTTGGTGTCTTATCACATTGCGGGCTGATGTGTCCCAACTCTCCACAATTATAACATGTGGGTGTCTGCCTCCAGAATACATGTCTCCACCCATCCTTGGTGGCTTATCACATTGCGGGCTGATGTGTCCCAACTCTCCACAATTATAACATGTGGGTGTCTGCCTCCAGAACCTACCATTACTTTTTCCAACACCATTCCTAGGTCTTTCTTCACTTCCTAGCTGATTTGCAAACCTCCCTCGACCTCGATTATTTCCCACTTGACCTAGCGTGTTTAGGCTGAGATTCTTCATTAAATATACCACTTGCCTCATGTCTTGCCTTAGCCCATCATCTTGCACTGCTGTAGTGACCACTGTTGGCATAACCTGAGGAGTAACAAAAACTATTGGTTCATGATGAACCCCTGGCATGCGACCTTGTAAAGAGTCCATAGGCTGAAATTCAGACCTCATGGGTAAAGACTCCATCCCTAACTGGCTCATTTTCCTCAGCTCCCACTCTTTGTTCCTTGCTACCTCTAGTGCATCTTCATATGTCCTAGGCTTCTTTAGCTCCACTATCCAATGTATATTCTCCCAAAGACCAGCCAAGAACCTGTCCTTCTTCATCATGTCAGGTGGGGATACTTGTGGTGCTAAGGCATTGCACATCCTCTCCCATGCCAATGAGAACTTACATATGCACGCATCTACTGGCTCACCTTCCTTCTGCACCAAACCTTGTACTTCTTTCCACACTTTGTCCAGATCTTCTATCTTCACAAACTCCACTTCCAATCCATGCTTTAGATTATCCCAACTCAATCTTACAGGTGGATCATCTGTACGCAACTCCTCTTCAAATGCTTTGGACCAAACTCGTGCATCACTCTTCAAACAAATCTGGAGAAGACATAACATCTGCACCGGGTCATGAATCTGGTTGCTAATACAGGTAACCTCCATCTTTTTCAAAAAGTATTCTACATCTTCATCACCTCTTCCCTGAGCAGTTTATGGCCAAAACGGGCTCCAAAAACAACAAAAACACAGTTGCGGCTGTTCATCCTCTTCTCTACATGTTTTTTGGGTCTTCTCCCAGTTTTTTCAGTTCCCACACTTAGATTTATTACATGGGACCCCTTGGCCTTTTAGTTGACCTCAAACTGACCCCGAACATGCCAAAAACTGACCTCGCAGTGCATAGTTGTCACCCTTTTGCATCATTCGCAAACCTGGCACTCAACTTTTTTCAGTAATTCATCCTGCCACCACGTGAAGTGGCCCAAAAAGATGGTCCTCATGATGACCTTTTTGCATAACTATTACAAGAAAACACCCACGTTGTGTCCGCACTTATCCACGTGAAAATATTGACCCCATTCGGCCTCCTGACGCCACTAGATGCCATCTCACACACCTACTTACCTCATGTCGTCAGCCTGCGGATAGCTTCCTTGAGAATTTTTACGAGCCATCAACTCCTCATTATTATAGAAAAACACACTAGTACTGGTAATAGTAAAATCGATGCACTATGTACACCCTGTCCTACCTATACACATGTGGGCCCCACGTAACCACCTGGCTGTGGAAAATGTGCAATCCTTTATTTGATGCATCATGCATGTGTATGTACATATGTGCAATCCCTTGCTCCAAAAAACTCCTAACAACGCCTGGAGATTGTTGCCTATAGCAAATTTGCCTATACAAGAGATAGACATGGTGCGGATCAAAGTAGTGATCGAGAAGATGCCAGCCATTTGTGATGCCTGAATCGATGGTGTTGTGGCTGCCCACTTGGTCGGGATAGTGCACAGTGACATGCACTTGTTCAACATAATGCTGGACTTTACTCGCGTAAATAATCCCCGTGTCAGCATCATTGATTGGGGAATGATACTCAAAATGCCAGTTAAGCGTGTATCAATTAATTATCTGTATCCAACCACACAATCGAACTTTGCAATTTTGGAGGCACAAAGAGCAGGGGATGTAGATATGGCTAAACAACCATGGATTGCTCCAGACTATACGATTTACGGTGCACAAATGCATATACAAAATCGAGCGACCTTTATGCATTGGGTTATCTATTCGACATGCTGATAGATTTTTAGAGTGAAGCCTGAAAAGTTTATTTTCTAGAAGAAGTCTTCTACCACCCCAACCAAGATGTTATGAGGGCCATTCATATTAAAGTAGATTCTTGGATTAAGTTAGAGGAGCGGGAACAAAGAATAAATGCATCTAACGTTTTGATAATTTTCAAAGGACATTTAAAGACAGACCCTAATCCTGTCCAACAATTGCTTGCTGAACTTGCACCATCTTTTTATCCGATGTAAACATTTTTATGATATACATCTGTCTTGTCTGGGGTATTTTATTTTTATTGAAGTGTATTATCAAGTTTAGAGTGGTTCGCCTCCTTGAGTCATTGTAAATTTGTCGTGTTATACAAGGTATTTCAAATTTGTCTTGTGGTTCAATTGGGTCTGGCAATTGTGATTTTTTTTAGTTGCATCAATTGTGGTTTGATTTAGTCGGCTATGACGCCTTATGTAGTAGAAGAGAATTTTCTACCTTGTGCATCTGTGAGACTATTGAATCGTGAAAATATATATTTACCAATGATATTGAATATTTGTCTATTTGTCTATTGCAGCTCCAAGAGAAAAAGGGTGATGAAGAACAAGTTTGTGGCACCCAATCAGTGCATGATGATCAACAACAAGAGCTTGTTAATGCATTTCAATGCATGAAGTCTCTAGCACACGGTATGTTGGCACAGAAAGTCATGCGCACTATTCGACGACTCTCAAAATGGGAAAACTCCAAACCACATGCAATGGAAAGAGATCAATAAAGAAGTGAGCAAGGACATGATCAAAACAATATGGCCATGTGAGGACGCAGAGATCAAGAAAGGAAGGTGGAAGGTATCGAAGTGCCTCCATGATGCGATCAAAGAAAACACTGAGAGGATCTACTTGGAAGTTTATGGTCATCCACTACACAATGCAAATTGTGTGTTATATTTTGCAAAAATGTTATATGTTCACTTTGTGCAACAACAACAATCAGTAAACTTTTTGTCAAAGGAAACAATTGTTGTCACTCATGATATCATGGAGAGTTGTGTCACTTTCATCCGAGATGAGCTGGCATTGATAGTGAAAGGTGCCGCCCGCCCTATAGTTAAAGAGAGAGAAGGATATTTACATGACGCAGCTAGTAGAGAAAGACGCAAAAATAACACGGCTTTCTATAGCCACCCAGACACCCCAACCCTCACAGGTCCTGATGGAGAAAAGCATTCACCACTTAAGCCAGGGCCTTCAGAATCTAACACAGCAAGTGAACCCTCCGCCTATACAAGGGACACACATCAGCCACCTTGTCTTGCATCTATATTCGGTCCCCTTGTCTACTTTAAATGCATCCTCATCTTCCCAATGTCCAGTTTGCTACAAAATTTTGATGGATGGAGTGGATATTATACATTGATAAGTGGTCACTATTATCACTTTGTCTGTCTTATTCATTTCATACAAAATAGCAGCGGATGTGCAATATGTTCACAAGATATTCCATAAGGAATATATATTATGTTTGACATGGAAAATGAGTATAAGTTCAAGCAAGTCCGCCAAGATACCCCTAGCACAATTAGAAATCTGCTTGGTGACCAAGATGTTGCTTCAAAGAAGCATAATTGAGATCGACAAACCATGTATAATTGCAAATATGAAGCACTGTGTATATGATCAAAACACATTGAATACAAGGTATTTTACAATATTTTTTGACACGATATTCATTCTACTCTCAAGCTATATTGAATCTGTGAAGTTGTTATTTGGTTCTAAGTCTGAGTGTTGTGGATCTCCTTGTAATTCAACCTCCACATCTATTATCCAATTCTCTTCTATTTTGTCTATTGTGCACTGAGATACACCAACAATGAACTCTTCTTCGTCTTCGTTTTGACAATCATACAACCTGGTTGGAATTTCCTCCTCATAGCCAGCACTTTCGATGTGATTCAATATCTTTTTGTTGCAAAATATGTATACTAATTTTTTCGTTATATCTGCTAATAGTCTGTTGCAAATAGTGTTGTGAACATACTTATACATACTCCAATTTCTCTTTGAATTTGAGTTTGCTGCAAATTGTGTCAGTACTTTCATTGCAAGGGGGCATAAGGTCGAGTAATTCTCTCCACCATTCATCATCCACTACTTCCATGTAGGTTGCTCTTTTGCCATTACATGTACAAAATCATTCACAAAAGGTTCTTCTTTTAATCTAAATGCACTCATTTCTTTGATGCAATCAATATGGTCCTGAACGTTGGAGTAGAACGTGTTGACCACGTGATAAAATTGCTGACCACATCTGTATTGGACGGCAAATCTAAATTCCACTACTCCGGATTGAGCATGTAAGCAACACTATAGAGTGGACTATGAGTTCTCTTCCACCTTGCATGAAAATACTTGGCCAAAATTCTTTGTTGTTTGCCAGAGAATGGTAGTCGCCACTCCTTCTCTACTACAGACTCTTTTAGCTCTTCAAGATTTTCAAGACTTTGTTGGACTGGCCACCACGTCATCCACACTTTGCCCAAATTTGACACCCTTTGATCAAGGTTGCGAATCATGAAGATAATGGACACCATTACATGGTATGCATCCATTACACTCCTCCACCAAGCAATCTTGTTTATGTTGCCATGTTGACATGTAATTTTATCTTTTTACTTTTTCTTTCTGCTCAAGCTACCATTCATCAAAGGCCACTCAATTCAATGTGTCAATCACAGCGCAGTTATTACAGAGAAGTGATTCCAATGTATAAAAATGCATGTGGAATTGAGTTTCAACAGGAAGTTTCAACATGACTGACATGCGCATTCTATATAAATCGAGCACTCTTTATCATTTCAAGATAAATTTCACAACCGGATGTGCTGTGTCAATTATTTTGGCGAACCATGTGGTTTTTTCGCTAGTGTAGCAATCCTTCAGCACCAAGTTTAAGCTGTGCGTATTACAATCATTGGCAAAAATGTGTGAAAAGCACTTCTTTATTAATTTACTAGCATTTCTACAATTCTTTGCGTTGTCCATGACTACTTGAATGACATCTCAGCACCAATTTCTTTAATTACATTAATCAAGACCTCAGAAATATATTTTCCACTTTTAATTGCACCAGAACTATCAATAAAATTTAAAAATGTTTCTCCCCTTAGACAAACCAGCATTATATTGATCAGTGGTCTTCTTTGAACATTTGACCAGCCATCACTCACAAGTGTGCATCCTAAAATCAAAACATTTCCAAGTATTATTTTGCCAACACGCTCTTTGACTTCGATGTAACATTTGCCCAAGAAAACATTGCGTATCGTGTGATAAGAATAAGCTGAAAATCCTAGGCTAAACTCACCGATTTTCTTCCAAGAAGTCTTCCAATGATTGTTGTCTACCATGACCAAAGTACTTCCAGTGAAGAATATTGCTTTGGTGAGTGTAGTTTGTGCTTCTTTTAGAGACTGCACTCGAAAGCTTTGATGTAATGATTTCCCCCTTCGTTGCTACTTGAAATTTCCTACCCCTGTGCAGGTTGTTCTCCAAGGTTAGTTGGCGTCACCACAGGATCAGCGGAGTTAATATTTGGCTTTGACAACTCTTGACTTGCAGCCACAAAGCTATATATATGTTGTCTCTTGCCACCCTTTTTGGCGAGCTCTTTTCTCAAACACTTTGCAATTGCAGGTACTTGAGGATGTTCACATTTCTTACAACTCTTTTTAACGCTACCCTAAAAATGGTTCCTAATACATGGTGCACCGCCTGATTTTGTTGTGAGACAATTTTACATTTCCACTCCATATATCGGCCGCATATGTTGTGAGCATAATCCCAGTCTTTTCCAAGAGCTTTTTTATTCTTTGGCTTCTTTGTACCACTTCTTCCTACATTTTGCTCAATTGCTTTTGAATTAAACGTGAAGACAAAAGAACCAGAATGTTCAGCTTTTAAAACATTTTTCTTATTTTCAATATATATTAGAAAACCATTCACTATGGAAGTATCCAAAACTTCACAATATGAGAAGACAGGAGCTTTTTTATTCTTTGGCTTCTTCGTACCACTTCTGCCTACATTTTGCTCATTGCTTTTGAATTAAACGTGGACAAAAGAACCAAAATGTTCAGCTTTTAAAACATTTTTCTTATTTTCAATATATATTAGAAAACCATTCACTATGGAAGTATCCAAAACTTCAATGCACTCTAGTCAATCCACATATCGATCACCTATGTTGTGAGCAAACATACACATTGCAATACACTCCATGCATGGTATAATAACTACAACAATGCTATGAATTTCTCAATGCAATAAACAATACACATTGCAATACACTCTATGCACGGTATAATAACTACAACAACTCATCATCTATGGTTTGCCATAGCGTGTCCCGGGCTTTATCAAATCCGTCTAGCCACTCTCCAATGTATACTAGGGACTCTGATACCAGCCAACCTTCTGCCATTCTACCCCGCGGATGCGCCTTCTGACGCACATATCCCTTGAGTGTTTTCATGAAAGATCTAAAAATAACATCCATTTGGAATGTACTGTGCCAACTATTTCCACCTCATCAACTATGTGAACAAGAAGATGCACCTGAATGGTTAGCATGGTAGTAGGAAAATGTTTCTCAAACATGCACACAACCTCGGCAGGGTTTAGTTTGGCAAATGGTATGGAGTCTACGTTGATCTCCTTTTGTGAGATCCATTGCACCAACTTCGCAAGTTTGTAGATTGTGTTACGGACGTCAAGAGACAAACCGTCCCTCAATGGAAACCAGTAAAATAAACTACAAAACACGTGCAGCAATGATATTAAATTCCACACACAAATTTGTTACACAATTCCCACTATGATATATTCCACTATGAACATACTTGACATATTTTATGACAGTCGTGTGACTTCAAACCGGTAAGCTTTCCTTCTTTAGTAAAACACATTCGGAGCGAGTGCATTACACCAGTGGGGGTCCGCAAAGACCGAATGGTCTCTTCTACTTTGCGTTCTTGGGCTCCTGTGAAAATCCATGGTGCTTTAGGAAGTTTTATCGATCCATCGGATGCTGTTTGAGGCCAGTATTTCTCCATACGATCCACATTTCTAAGGTCAACTCTGGCTCCCAAAGTATCTTTCTTGCCGGTCAGATGGTCCCATAGTAGATTACCCACATTCTTGAATATGTGCATTGGATAGAGCAAGTGAGTGATCATGAGTCGGGGTGAGTATGGTAACTCGTACCATAGAGATAGTCTCTTCATCCCTGGGGGCAATCCGTCATCACACATCTCCTTTTGCTCTAACCATGCTTGTGCAGACATCCTTGGTGGATCTCTTCCCAAAAAGACGTCGCGTAACACATGATTCTTTGGAAGATACGCTTGATGACCTTCATAGATTTGCTTCTTCAATGAGGGCGCCCTATATGCATTCAGTCTAGGTCCACATGTGACACATGCTCTGTATCTGCTTGTTTGAAGCCCTGCATGTATACACATGATAATAGATCACCTTGAGAAAAACCAAGATTTACAGTGTCTGAGTGAGGAGTGTAAATAGATCACCTGAGAATTCTGTTAGTCCGGGATAGTCATGCATGGTCCACATTAGAATGCCTCTGATCAAAGCATTCTGTTGACCAATGTGGCGACTCATATCCACCACTTATTCTATGCCAATCCACAATTGTTGTAGATCTTACAATAGTGGATGAAGATACACATCCATATTCTTCACTTTATATCACCCCGGCACAATCAAGCTTAGCCATAGGTGCCCCTTCTTCGTAGTCAACCACGGGGGAATGTTGTAATTGACGATGACAACGGGCCATACACTGTAAGATGTTGATCTTTGACCAAATGGATTTACGCCATCCATAGCCATGCCTAAGCACAAATTTAGAGCTTCCCTAGAAAAATACGACCATGTGCCATCTATATGTTTCCAGGCTGCACAATCTGCAGGATTCGTAGCACACCATCCAAAGATTTATTCTCATCATGCCATGATGCTAGGGCGGCCATGGACTTACATTCAAAGAAATGCTTGATGCAAGGAAGCAGAGGAAAATGCCGCAAAACCTTTTGCGGAATTTTTGTTCCGTGGAGACCAACTCGATATCTCTCGGAATCACATTTCGGACACTTCTCCATGTCTATGTATTCCCCTCTGAAAAGAATGCAGCCATTAGGACAAGCGTGGATAGAATTTTAATCCATCCCCAAGTTTCACAAAATTTTTCTTGCTTCCTCTCGAGAATTTGGCATCACATTATCAACTGGTAGTATGTGCTCTTTGAGCAATCTACACAACATAAAAATACGATACAATAGTGTAAAAATCTATCAGATCATTATACATTTAGAGTTTTATTAAAGTAAACTAATTGTAATAGATCATCACCTGAAAAGCGTTGTGACGCTATTGTCACTCCATCCAAACTTTGCCTGCATGTTGAGAAGAACCAGGAGCGCTTTCAATCTAGACACACATGCTCCATTATACAATGGCGTATCGGCTTCACTTTTCATATCATCATAGATAAGCCTTTCTGAATCCATGATCATCTCGATCATTTCATCAATCTCGGGCTCAAACATTGCCTCGTTGGGAATGTGGTCTACATGATCATCCCCCGAGCTGTCAGAGGCTACATCTTGTGGCCTCACATATGTTGCTTGACCAAAGCGCCTGCAAACACGTCTATTGGGTTGCAAGATTGCTGCCTGTTGGCCAGCCTCAGAGTCCGACGAGTTACAATTGGGAACAACTCGATCTATAATAGATGGATCGAACTCGCCAAATTTGCGAACGTGTTGCAAAGAAACACGTCTTGTCCGTCGCACAGCATGCTTGCAATGATTACAAGGACATAAGATCCTCGTTGAGAGATAGGTGTTTCGATTGGACGGCCCCACATCCTTGTTACTACTCATAATGAGGGTAAAAATCTTATAACCTGAACAACAAATTTAATCTTCTATTGGCATTCTTCGTCTTTTATTTCTCTCTCTCTCTCTCTCTCTCTCTCTCTCTCTCTCTCTCTCTCTCTCTCTCTCTCTCTCTCTCTCTCTTTGTTCACACTGTAAACTACCTACATTCTCTAGTCATGTCCAATCCCCGCACACCTTGGTCTAGAGGTGCACGGAGATCAGAACCACCGGGTTATAATCTCGTCTTTATTGGTCAATGCCTATATTTGTGGGTACAAGAAATCTACACACCCACATCTACATGATACTGCATGTAGTGGACAAAACCCCTTTGCCTCTTCTCTTGTTGTAGCATTTCATAGCATCTTAACATCTTTTCACAGTAGATCTTTTCATCGTTTGTCTAACTCTAATTTTTTTACCATAATCTCGAAGTTAGACTCTAATATAAAAACTCAATCCAAAATCTAACCTAATTGAACATGTGGTCATTCGCTCCATTAAAGGATAAAAGACATACAAAACTCTTCTTCTCAGCTTTTAGAGCTGCAATGCGAGATCTAGAGTGCTCCTCCTCTGAGGTCTCTCCCAACAGAATTAATCTGAGAACAAAGCATCGATGGCTCTCTGAGTTGCGCCTACACAAAAATATAAATCTAACCTTATCTTAAACGATAAAAAGAAGAAAATGGCATAACCTTTCTATCACCCGAGTGTGGTGGATTGGTTATGCCATTTTCCTCTTCAATAACAGGTAGATAACGTAAATAAACCTAAATCTAATCTAATATAACGTAAATCTAAATCTAACGTAAATAAACCTAAATATAATCTAATATAACGGAAATCTAAATCTAACGTAACTAAACCTAAATCTAATCAAACATAAATCTAACTAAAAATAAATCTAAATCTAATCTAATTTAACTTAAATAAACCTAAATCTAATTTAACGTAAGTCTACATCTAACTTAATCTTTAACGTCTTTTGGGATAGTTTTCTACGACGTTAAAACTCTCTTCTTATTGTGTGTGAGAGTGTGTGTGGGTGTGTGTGGGCCAATAAAAAGAGAAAAATGATATAACCTTTCTATCAACCAAGTGTGGTAGATTGGTTATTCCATTTCCCTCTTGAATAATAGGTCTTGAGTTCAACTTCTCCTCGGCTAGATCTTTAGGTCTTTTTAATTAATTTCCTACGACGTTAAATTAAACTCTCTTCTTCTCGGGTGTGTGTGTGTGTGGGTGTGTGTGCATGCCAATAAAAAAAAGGAGAAAAATGGTATAACTTTTCTATCACCGAAGTGTGATAGATTGGTTATGCCATTTCCCTCATGAATAACAGGTCTTGAGTTCAACTCCTGTCGACTAGATCTTTAAGGTCTCTTAGGATAGTTTCCTACGATGTTAAGACTCTCTTCGTCTTCTTCTTCTCTCTCTCTCTCTCTCTCTCTCTCTCTTTTTATATCTCTTTCTCTTTCTCTCTCTCTCTCTCTCTCTGTCTTTTCCTCTCTCAATGTGTGTGTGCATTCTTTGTTTATGCATGTGTGTGTTCCTTTTTGGTTTATGCATGCTCTCTCTCTCTCTTTTCCTCTCTCAATGTGTGTGTGCATTCTTTGTTTATGCATGTGTGTGTGCGTTTTGTGTTTATGCTTGTGCTCTCTCTCTCTCTCTCTCTCTCTCTCTCTCTCTCTCTCAAAAACACAATGTGTGTGTGTGTGTGTGTGAGAGAGAGAGAGAGAGAGAGAGAGGGAGAGAGAAAGAGGGGAAGGGAACATGAGAGTGAGGAGAGGGAAGGATCATAACTGGCTCTCCTTCCTCTCCTTGTGTGTGTGTGTGTACGTGTGTGTGGAGAAGAAAGAGAGAGAGGGAGAGCGCGTTACCTTGCTTGCTTGAGCGCGCGCCTGAGATCTGAGTTTTCGGACGCTCTTGCTTATTTTTTTTAGCCCTGACGGCGTCGCTATGAGCGTCTCTAAGTTACTTGTAATTTAGTGACGCCCATAGCGACGCCTATAGCGACGCCGTGGTTTTTCACATTTGAGAGTCGCACTTCGAGGGGACTCCGAGCGTCGCTACTATTAAGTATCTCTTGTAGTGTTCAAGGATCTTTATATGCCCAGTATACTAGTACATGGCATCCAACCCTTGACTATCGACTCGTCATTTACATATCTTCATCTTCTAAAACCAATTATAGCCCTCATTTGGACCAATGGCTATGTCGCAATGAGCATGACTCTCTAAATTTTCAATTATTTTGGTTTCCTACCTTTATGTTCAGTAAAGGAATTAAAAACATTTAGAAGTGGTTACCAAATTAAGAATCACGTTCGGCCCAAAAAAAGGACATGTGACTCCGTAACCTTAGGTGAATTCACAAGGAGATGACTATACCCGGAACTCGAATACAATCCCCAAGGATTTGCCTAGCTAAAACACCATAGTAATCACATTTTTTACTATATATAATTACTCCTACCGGGCTCTTTTATTTTCTCGACAGGCCCACCGGGAATTTGCTTCTGCCCGGCGGGCCCGTCGGGAAAATAAAAGAGCCCGGTGGGATCCACAAGGAAAAATGAAAATTTCGACGGGCTAACCGGCACTATAGGTTTTTGCAGGTCATAATCAAATTCACGTTAACAATTAACGTGATCACGTGATTTTCTTGTGTAATTACTAGAGTTATTAATGTAATCACACGATTGTGATTACCTCAATGAAATCCCTGGTTGGAGCTGAGAAAGCGTTTATACGAAGGTCTTTGACATCGGTACATCTCCTATCCCCAATGGAGAGATTTTCCTCCCAAATACAATATCAAATTTTATGATTCCTTTGAGCTCCTTGAAAAACATGAAATCAACATAGAATTCTTCCCTCCTTTTTACCTACCACAAGTGTACACCAAACACAACATGAGATAAAGGTAGTATGTGACCACATGAATAAAGCTCAAGGATTGTGCATCCCTTGAAAGTAGACATGTGCAAGACTTCACATGTCATACCCTTTGATTTATAGTCCAGGTATCCTCATAACGACCACGCAAGGAGGTATGTGTGCCTTTGATTTAAAGGCCAGGTAGCCTCATATCAAAAGATACATATACTCTCCTTGATCTTCAAAGGCGCCTACCTATGTCCAAAAATCGGATTCTCTAAAGCTCATGCTTTTGTCTGAAGGTCAAATCTTCTACCCATATTTTCTATATACACTAAGAAGTAGACTCATCACTACATATTTTGTAGCTAAGAGAAATGCAATTAGATTTAGCTCACTATCCACTCAAGCTTATAAGAAAATTAGCATAGCAATGTTTGTTGAAGAATTGAACATGTACCATGGCTACAAAGAACTATTGATCACACAAAATGGGAGGCACACTCAAAATCTCTCTCTCTCTCTCTCTCTCTCTCTCTCTCACACACACACACACACACACACACACACACACACAAAGACTTTTGATCACTATACTTGGCTTTGATTGCTTCATTCTTCACACACACACACACACACATATTGATTCGCCTCTGTAAAACTAGGACTCACTTGCTAGCTAGTGGAAAAAAAACTTACTTGGCCTGACCTAATGGCCTGTCTGGATGTGATTGCATATAATGCTTGAGAATATGGCTTGTCTGCTATTAACTTTGACTTGTGATAGTGTAGAGAATGATTTGCTTACATGAAAATTGTAATAGATAGCCTCTAGATGATTGTTCTATTTACTCTCTGGAAACACTAAGTTGTGAAAATTTGACATAAATATTATCCTATTGCCCTTATGAAATGGAGCACAATAAGGAATGATACTGAACTGATTCTTATGTGAATAATATGAACCTTTTAACTTTGGATTTATAGTGAAGGGATCTCTTTGGAAGTTGCACTAGATAGCCACTAGTTGTTGCTCCTTGTCATAGAGTGACCTTGGATATTAATCTTGCTTGCGTGATATTACTTTGGAGCTATTTGCATAGACACACACACACACACACACACACCAACTCACTGTGAAATAATTAATTCCTAGTTTCTTTACCTAGACCTCAAAAATTGGTTTTTGAATTCTAATATGGATTGCTAAGGAATTGGTCCTGTGATTTCTCTAGGAACTAATTTCACACACAGACACACCAGCTGACTCGGAACTACTTAATGCCTGGTTGCTTTACCTGGACCTCAGCAATTGGGTTTTGAATTCTAATATGGATTGCTAAGGAATTGGTCTTCTCTGCCTAACTGATATTTGTATACATGATTTTGTCTTCGTAACTCCATCTGCAAAAACTCAATACTGGTATTTTATACCCTTTCTTCTTTGGGCTAATGCTTGAGGAATGGTCGAGTCTTTCCAAACTTCAAAATTGTAATTCGACATAGGATTGGAGCTTTGATTCTAGAGATTACACAGAGTGAGCTCTTTCAGCTCTTTCATGCAATCCATGATGCCCACCGCAAGATAACCATTGGTGATGGCTCCTCCGAGGCCTCCAAGCCTTGGTATGTGTGATGCATGCATGAGAGAGAGACTTGTTCTTGTAGATACTATGTGTAGTTTCAGTCTCTACTTTGATATATGTTTCAGTAAAACACACACACAATGTTTCACTGTTTACTTTGATACATGTTTTGGTAAACAAAAATTGCACATGCTTTTTTTCTTGGCTTTCATTTTTTTTTTTTGCGGTGGCTCATAGGCTTCTTGGTTATTCTATTGTACTCCTAAATTTGCATTAGTATCTAGTGACATATTCCTATTGTTGGCTTCTTATATGGATAAATGGATTCTGTTAATTTTGACTTGCAACAGTGTAGGGAATGCTTTGCTTAAATGTAAATTGTAATGCATAGACTCTAGCTAATTGTTCTATTTACTTTTTGGAAACACTAAGTTGTGAAAATTTGACATAAATGTTATACTTGTGCCCTTACAAAATGGAGTACAATAAAAAATTATATTGAACTGATGCTTATGTCAAAGATAATTGGATCTTTTTAACTTTGGCTTTACAATGAAGGCATTGCTTTAGAAATTGCACTGGATAGCCTCTAGTTGTTGCTCCTTGTCATAGAGTGATCTTGGTTATGAATCTTGGCTACCTCATATTAACTGGGAACTGGTTGCACATGCACACATTCACACACCAACTAACTGGGAACTATTTAATGCCTAGTTGCTTTACCTAGACCTCAACAATTGGGTTTTGAATTCGAATATGGATCTCTCAGGAATTGGTCATGTCATTTCTTTGCCTAATTGATTTTGGTATACACAATTTTTATTTTGGTAACTTAATCTACAAAAACAAATTCAGTGATGTGTCACGGTATAATATGGCCATTTTATTTTAGCAAATTTATTATATGTCCATTAGACACGTTGGAGAGGGGGAAAGGGGAACACACCCAACACACAACACAATGCCTCACTATAGCCCAGGGTATACACAGCGCCCCAATCCACTAGAGTTCACCTTCAAAACTCAAAACTACCCGCAAGCAAACCATTGCTTTCACACAACCATATGCACATACGCCCTGCAATGCATCAGACAGACTCAATCACCCTGCTCCGCTCAATTGGCAGCCTTCCACACTCACTCAACCTCTCTCTATCTCTCTTTGCACGACCAACCTCGAGGGGCACACGTGCCTACACACTCCCGGAAACACACGCACACAAGCAGAGAAGAGAAGGGGGAAGGGGGAATGACACCTGAAACAGTAGGGAATAGTCTACTAGCATAGGCAATATCATGTACAACCAACACACCGTCGGCATGAACCTCGGCAACCAAAAAACAAGAGCTCCAAAAGCCTTGGCAAAAAAACCCTCCTTGGTCAAAAGACCCTCAAAAATGAACATAAATCCCCTTTTATAGGGGTGTGCCTAGAAATCTCAAAAAAAAAAGAGGTGGTGTGATTCCATGTCGTGCACTTCATTTGGAGTTCCTTTTAGTATTTTTATGCATTGCCAACACTTGGCTTAGTTTACTTTGGAAAGCTTTGCATGGTGTGCACACTTGCCCTTTGCATCTTCCACTTTGGCCGGCCGGATTTTCCACTTCTTGGCCTTGCACTTCAACTGCTTGTCGGCACCTCCTCGCAGTGGGACCCCTCCCCTCCAAGGCCATAGCGACGTTGCTATTGGGGGGGGGACCTTCCCCTCAAAAACTTTTTGCCGCTTACGGGCGCGGACATAGCCTCTTTGCTACCTGCCATGTCATCAACCTCACACAACCACTGCAGCGCCATGCGGTCGCCCCGCCTTGCCGGTTGCCGCCCAAAACCGTCGGCGCCTCCGCCTGCAGCGCCACCACAGTAGCGCCCAACGCGGACGCCATAGCTGTGCCCAAGGGGAGCTCCCCTCACCCTTCTCCTTGTGTACCAATGAAAGGGCCACGCCCCCCTATACATACTTTAGCCCGCCGGTTTGATACTGCGCATGTGGGTTTAGTGGAGCTGCCACGTGGCATCGCCATATGCCTCAAGCATCAAGGGCTTCCAAAAATCATTATTTTTTTCTTTAACCAAAAAAATTATTTAGCTTGCCTTTGCCTAACTCCCATTCTCTGCTTCCATCTCCTATTGCCAACCTGTAAAGCCTGTCTGATACTCCACTTTCTCGGATACAACCACACCCTCTGAATTTGCACTTCAATTCCCTCGGCATCCTCGAACCAAGGCTTCCAAAAATGGAAAAAACATCTGCAACGCGATCCGGTCAAATGCTCCCAGTTTTCCGACGGCTATATCTCCTTGCTCCGGCCTCTGTTTGGCATGCAGTCACTTCCTGCTGGCTCCGTATGATGTACACCCTGCTCTAGAACTTTGTCGAGGCTCAGAAGATGCCAGATGGCACATTCTCCAATGCGGTCAAGTGAGCTCAGACCCGGCCCCTGAAAAAACTTCAAATGACCATATCTTGCAAACCGTGGCTTCGATCCACAATCCGAAAAGACGAGTACGCTCCATGAATTGAGCTCTACACATCTATACCTCAAGCTCCACTTGGACCACCTATCTCCAGCTACCCTGTCCAGCAAGAATCTGCAACCCACCAAAGCATCAACCTTCAATAAGTTGGGCTCCGTAGCTTGGTTTGATGAACCATTTGGACCTATTCCTTCAGCACTTCAAGCTCTTCATTTTTGGACCCAAAAACTGCACTTTGCATCTCCTTCACTTGCTATCCCAATTAGCCCATCATGGAGCCTTCCCTGGCCCATAAGCTGCATCATGCGTACACTTCCACTGCTACCTGCTATCACGTGACCTTCTTGGCTGCTCCAGTCCTTTGCCATGTTTTTGCTCACCTGCACACACTTGTCGATGCAATCTTCTAGAGTCGACACACTTTGGCTGCACCAACGTATAATATATTTAATGTTAATGTATAATGCAACTTAGGTGTTGTTGCTCTTCTTCTCCCTCACATTTCACATGCATTGTGCACTCTACAAGTGTTATCAGAGTCAACGGTTGTTCTTGGAAAGCTTCACATTGGCTACATTCGCAACAACGTATAAAGGCTTGGAGCTTCCATGCCTATGGAGGTATTGTGAGCTCGACACATAGATCTCACTTATCAAGGTGACAAGGGGCTGAACATCAAAAGCCAAAAGGGACCAGAGATTGACATTTCTATGATCTCAAAGAGAGAGAGAGAGAGAAGCATATTGCTCAGTTCATGGAATATTGATAGAAAGTCACTATTTTGCTCACGACTTGATCTAGAAATCTCAGATTCAAAACCTTTTTTAATCTAAATGAAGCTCTCTTGAAGCTCTACATAAAACTTTGTGAAAAATACTTTTAGCTGATTTGAATACATGTATGTCTAAAATTGACCAAGGTCTTCTGGCATTAGCGAATCCTTAATTGGGAAGAAGGATGTACAAAAAAGAAATAAAGAGTCCCTAAAACCATGCTGAAGAATGAAGAATAAGCATTCCTACAATGGATCTTCCTAAAGGGAAACCCTAAGTATGGAGTTTTAGTTGTGGATGTTAAGCTTAAAGTGATAGAGATTTTTCAAACAAAGCAAACTCTCTTCACTAATGGCATTCTTGGAAGGAGTTGGTGGGACGGATTTTAAAGTGACACCCATAACTTGTGTTTCATGTTTTTGAAGGATTGGATGAGTCAAGATCTACAAGAGTTAGGTGCGTGATAGTTACGACTCTCCATGAGAACCTCCAAAAGCTTTATTCTAAAATATATATCCATCCTCTAACATCTAGAATGCTAATGAAACTGGTTTTCAAGTCCCAAGAGACAAATGTATGAAGATCTTAGCAGAGAAAGAGACATGATTTGTTTTGCACAACAACAAGAAAGAGAAAGTAACAATAAGAATATCAATCCTTGTATAATCATACATCACTCACAAAACTAGCAAACTTCATAAGAGCAAGCCGGCATTGTTGAACTCTTATGGGTGCAAGTATTGGAGGCCTCAATTAGAAGGGCACCAAGAAAGGCATTTGTGGACTACTCTAACAGCTTGATACTCACCTCAGTACAATATATATAGACAATGAAGGACAAGAATGAAAAGATGAAAGACAATAAAAAGAGATAGAGAAGCAGAAGAAAAGACTCAAATCCCGTGTACAATAGCAAGCACAACAACAATGGAAGGAAGATGCAGCTCGCGCAAGAGGGACTAAACAACACTAGGAAGCATAATAGTTACTTTTTGAAAAGCAAACGCGAGATGTTCTTTGGGAGCTTGGGTCCTTGAAAGCTGAATGATAAAGCCACTACATGTCAGCCAACCATACCATGCCATTTCACGGAAGTGACGTATGGAGAAACTACGAAGATCTTGCCCACAATTAAATTAAGAAACCATTATGTAGGTCTTCAATTTTGGATTTCAACTCTTGTGCCTTAGCTCATCACCTTCTTGGATTACTTATGTAGCTTTCACAATAGCTTTTTCTACCTATGCTACATCAATTTATAAGAAATATTGTGACATTACTATTCAATGCTCTATCCGCGACATATAAAGATTTATAAGAATATGTCAGCTTACAATAAAAGGCTTCAAGATGTAGCCATTCAAGATCTTGTTGTGAAAGTACCTCTTTTTGTGGTGGTTTTTCTACTATTGTAAATGTTTCATAAGTTAAGTTGATAGATTTTCTCAAAGCTAATTAGCTAGGTTATTCAAAATACATGCTAAGAAAACCACAATGAGTAATATGTCATTTGCCTAGTTAAGTCTATGTCATTCCACATACACATAGATAAAACCACAATCAAAGTGTCTATTATAGTAAAACTTGAAATCCTTGTTTCCATGACACTCAAAACAATTAATAGACGAATTCTCTCAAGAGAATTTGTCTATTAAGTCTATGTCCTTATGCATGCTTAGAGATACAACCACAATCAAATGTCTCATTTACAATAAAATGTGAAGTCCATCTTTCTAGGACACTCAAAACAGTTAATAGATGAATTCTCTCAAGAGATTTCTATTTGAAAATGCAAACTAAACACTAACCATAATGTCTACAGTCATGCACAATTCATTTCCAAAAAATGGCTACCATGATGGCTAAATGAGATGGTAATCTCACCTTATAAGAACCTTTATTAGGAAATTGTTTTGCCCAACATTCTTTCCTTAAAATCTACACAATAGAGAGTAGACATGAATAAGTAAATAAGCAATTGAGAAAACACTTGATGTGCTCAGCTTGGTTGATGCATCTTTTGAGATTGTGAGAATTACACACATTACCACAATAGAAAGAGGATGCTTGTTTTGTGGTTCACAATGAGAAAGAAGCACAATAGCAAGAGACACCCCAATATGTTTGTTGTTGGAAAATTCCTAGGTCTAAGTCAAACTCAAATTACCAATCCATGATGAGATTTTTGCAAATGCTACCTTTGGGCCTTACATGAGGGTTGGCCACCTTTCATAGATGAGACATAAGGCAATGAGTTGTGGATGTATAATCCCTTTTTCTATCTTCATAGGTTGGTAACTTCATTTGCAAAAACTCAGTATTGGTCTTTTATACCTTTGCTACTTTTGGCTAATGCTTGAGGAATTGTCGTCAAAAAGGAAGTTCCACAAAGGATTGGTCGCAAGAAGTACATACAGCATGGTGCTATGATTCTAGAGATTACACATAGTCATCTCTTTCATGCATTCAAGGATACCCACTCTAACATTACCATTGTTCACCGCTCCTTTGAGGCCTACAAGCCTTGGTACATGCGATTCATGCACGAGAGAGATACCCGTTTGTTGTAGATACCATGTGTAATTTTAGTGTCTACTTTGATATATGTTTTTGTTCAAAAGAACACACACAATGTGGAATGTTGTTTTTGCTTGGCTTTCATGTTCTTTTTCTAGGCAGTAGCTCATAGGCTTCTTGGTTATTCTATTGTACTCCTAAATTTGCATAAGTATCTAATGACACGTTCCTATTGCTAGCTTTTCTTCATTGATGATGAGTTAGAATACCGTGACACTTTTTCAAATCTTGAAAATATTTACAAATCTTGATATTTTTCATTTTTTTATGCTAATGAATACTTATGTAGATAAACGGACACGAAGATGATAGTTATATGGATAAATGGATCGTGTTAACTTTGATTTATGACAGTGTAGGGAATGCTTTGCTTAAATGGAAACTGTGATGGTTAGCCTCTAGCTAATTGTTCTATTTACTTTTTAGAAACACTAACTTGTGAAAATTTGACATAATATTATACTTGTGCCCTTTTGAAATGGAGTATGGTAACAAATGATATTGAAATGATGCTTATAAGGATAATCTGATCCTTTTAACTTTGCCTTTACAGTGAAGGAATTTCTTTGGAAATTGCACTAGATAGCCTCTAGTTGTTGCTCCTTGTCATAGAGTGATATTGGTTATAAATATTGGCTGCCTAATATTAACTAGGAACTCCTTGCACAACGTACTCTATGTACATTTTGTTATAATCAAGCATCACAAATCCTCCATCAATGCATATTTGAAGATAGGCTTGTGCACTACATTGAATTGAATACTACAAGCAAGAAATACTTGTGTCCACTTTAAATAAAACATGTATAACCACTATTTATCAAAATATTGAAGGAGTGTTTGATCCATATTCCTCTTCCAATACCATCAATACAATTTCTCTTTGAATGACATGCATGACTAGATGAACTTGCTTCAAAGGATGATATACCATGCACTTCACTCCGGGAACAAAGGCTAGGAAAAATTTTCCCTTCATTCTCAGTGCACATCGAATCCCTCTCCTCATTTGTAAAATGTCCGTCTTCATCCATTGGATCTACTCTTCCCAGAGTACAACCACTTTTTCTTGACCCTTTATCTTTATTCTCAAGGATAGCGTTTACCTTTTGTGCATTATCCAAAAATCTCTCATAGATGTCTTGTGGAGGTAACGTACAGGGCTGGACATTGCATGGAACTTTGAAAAAATGTGCTTTAATCCTATTAGCATTGCCATTTAATGCATGGTGATATGACTTGCACTTCAAGTGAGATACAATTTGTCTTAGTACTATTTCATGCATGTACATACACTCATGACATGAACCATGTTTCACGCAAGAAATCTGTTAAAAATAGAAAATTGTAATTTGTAAGTTGATCCTTCTACCAAGCACGCACTTGAAGTACACAATTTATTCATTGATTATGTCAAAAACATTATAGTAAGTAGTCAACCATATCTGGCAGCAATTTTCCATTGCAAACACACATTAAAAAGAGAATATAATTCATTGTATAGATCTTTGGAATGAAATTTTCATAGTTTATACACCTACAAATGATAAGAATCATACCCTAAACAATATTTCGTCTCATCAGGTCATCGTGATGTATGAGCATAATACAATGTGATGGTTAAAAACAATCAGTTTTGGATTGTAGCTACATTATCATGAATTTTTACAAAGATAAACATCAAGTACGACCAAGAAACTTTTGGAAGTATGAGCAACTGCTCTAACACAATAAGGTGATAACATTATTGTAGTTGAAGCACTTCTAACTATACAAGATAAACATCAAGTATGGTCAGAAAACTTCAATTAAAAACTTGGTCAAACTGCTTCCATGTGTGAGTACATCATTCTGAGTACATCATTCTAACACAAGGACTTGGAGAAATTCTTGATTCTACATTCATTTTGAAGTTTAAGATTAACTCAAGCACAACAAAAATGAATGATTTCAACCTATATAAACATACAAAATATGTAACACAAAAGCCTAGAGACAAGATAATACTACAATCTAAATCTAAGTAAGGGGGAAAGAATGTTTAGGTGGTACCACTTTTTGCATCTTTTGGTGGTACCACCAATAGCACCTAGGTGGAGGGAAATTCAACATTTTTCCAAATTTGGGAAAAGAGGGAGAGGGAAATTCTAAATTTTCATGCAATATAATTTATGTGCTCATAATCTAGATGCATGCAAGCCATTATGGGGTTGAGTGGGTCCCCTTTTTTTGAACTTACAGTCATCATGGCCTAGACACTCCTTGTCTTCTTTCTCCTTTCCTCTCATGCAACTAGCTTGTCACTCGGACGCTCGCCTGTACATGTGTGCTTGTTTTGCTCCCATAGCTTATGCTCCCCCCATTGCATGTTGTAGCCATTTGGCTCTGCCCCTCATTGCACCCAATCATGCTCTGCCATATCCCTGGTGGAGCTCTGAAAAGCATAAAGGCTACAACAGCACCCTCTGCAGAGATGACTCCCAAGAAGAACTACCCCTCTAGGAAGCGCAAAAACCCAACTTAGAGCACGAAGGTGGTACACCAGGCGACCCCTGCAACAAACACCACAACACATTAGACCCTCATATCAGCCACCACACAGCCTTGCAACACATGCAACACAGCATACGCCTTCAACAACCACAACACAACAGTCCCTTGCAACACATGCAACACAGCATACGCCTTCAACAACCACAACACAACAGTCCCTTGCAACCAACACGACGCTGCAGACCCTAGCAACAAACATGACCGCCAAAACATCCCTCTCCAAATGCATATTGTCAGCTGAAAAATATGCTCTAAAAGGTGAGTTCTACATTGCATTTTGGTCGTGTCTATGTGTCACATGGCAATGCATGGAAAAAAAATCCTATTTTTCAGCATTGACTGCAAATCATATTTCTCCATGGCTTTGCTTGCAGCATCGGGGTGGAGTATTTGGTACTTTCCAAGTTTTTGTATTTTGAATTGCAGTTGCATGAGGAATATGGACTGAGCATGGAGGGCAAGCTACCCAATGATTTAAATGACCAAGACCTGCCACCTGCAGTGGTCAACAATGTTTAAGGTGCCAAACAAGAAGAAGACTAAGATATTCCTCCACCAGGTGCATGACCACCTTTACGATGCATGCGGGCTTCTATATCAGAAGGTATACGAGGCTTCCCCCTCCAACAACGAGCTCATGACAAGGTTTGCGAGGGGGTTTGCATATGAATACTGCGATGCTGTCAAAGCAGACCCCGACAGCGATAAGATTGCATGGGCTTTGGTCGGGGATCAAGTATTAGAGAATGTCAAGAGCCAGAAAGGGGGGCTCAATCAAAAAATACAAAAGTTCATGTTCAATTATGGCATGAAGGAAGCCCCCACATTTGAAGGACTGATAGAGAATGTTGTGGATGGTCCTGCAGAATCCAACCTCCCTCTACAACACATGTGGACAACCTCTCATCCCCTCTACACAGCATGGGTGGATAATATTTTTGATGACCTTAAGTAGCACACATTGAAGACAGAAGAGAAGGTGAAGTCAGCAAAGACAATCCTGGCTACAAAGCGGGACTTATGGTTGCGCAATGAAGGTACCTCCTCAACCTGTGCACCCATCACTGCAAAGGTCAGAGCCTCAGAGAGGAGGTGGAGAAACTGAAATCCTCTCCAAACAAAAACGCACCTGCAATTATAAAAAAGGAGGCTAAAATCGGAGCCCTTACAAGGGTAATCTCCAAGTTCTTTGGATTCAATGATGTTGCAAGGATGAAGGGGGAGGTGTCACATGCAAGTACTCCAGTCTTCTCTGTCTTTAAACTGTATAAAGTGCTAAAAGTGGTTGAGAGTGCTCACCTTTTAAGCACTTGCAAGCATTTTCAGCCACCTACAGGCTCTTTTAAGCACATGCAAACACCTAGAAATGCCTGCAAGTGCTTGCAGGTGCATAAAAGTGGTTAAAAGTGCTTGCAAGTGCTAAAAAATGCTTCACTATTTAGCACTTGCAAACACTTTTAACCACTTGCAAGCACTTCCAAGCACTTTGAAACACCTACAAATGCGTGCAAGTGCTAAAAAATGCCTAACTTCTACGCACTTGCAAGCACTTTGAACCACCTGCAGGCACATTAAAGCACTTTCATCCACTCGCAAAATTTTGCAAGTGCTTGAAGGTGCTTCAAAGTGGTTAAAATTGCTTCAAAATTCTTTCAAGGTGCTTAAAAGTGCTTTTTGCAATCACTTCAGAGCACTTTTAACCACTTTTAAGACCCTGCAAGCACTTGCAGGAGTTTGTAGGTGGTTGAAAATGCCTCAAAGTGCTAAAAAGAGCTTCCAAATGCTAGCAAGTGCCTTTCAAAGTGTTGTAAGTGGACAGCTAGAGCACCTGCAAGAACTTCCAAGCACTTTTAAACACCTACAAATGCCTGCAAGTGCTAAAAAGTGTCCAACTTTTATGCACTTGCAAGCACTTTGAACCACCTATGCACTTTGAAGCACTTTCAACCACTTGCAAAGTCCTGCAAGTGCTTGAAGGTGCTTCAAAGCGCTTAAATTTGCTTCAAAATGCTTTCAAAGTGCTTAAAGGTTTATTCTGCAATCACATCAGAGCACTTTTAAGCACTTTAAAGCACTTTTAAGACCCTGCAAGCATTTGCAAGAGTTTGCAAGTGGTTGAAAGTGCTTCAAAGTGATAAAAAGAGCTTCCAAGTGCTAGCAAGTGCCCTTTAAAGTGCTGCAAGTGGACAGATAGAGCACTTGCAGGAACTTGCAAGTGTGTACAAGTAGTTGAATGTTCCAACAATTTCTCCAAGGTGCTTGCAGGTGCCTGCTACTAGGGCCTACATGTTCCCCATCATGGTTGGTGTGCAGTAATCTTCCTTTGTTTTTTATTTTGTACAGAAAATAGTTCAGGAAATGGACAGGGAGCTTGGTGAGTTCAAAAGGCAGGCCTCCTTCATGAAGGGTTCCAGCAAATTCATGAAAAGAGAGGGCAGGGCCGTTCTAGTACCTACTTCACCTTCCAAGTCTAAATTTAGTGTGGATACTATTTTATTATGTGGAAATTGTGTGGTCTGTGGTCAAGAACGATTGAACAAATATGCAATCGGTGTCTTTCAACTGCTGTGTGCCCATAGATACGATCCATTCTTCGTTTCAATGGTTAGAACGACTGATCCCAAGTGTTTTGTACCAAACTGTAAATGGGAGATACCCCATATAGCCAGATGTTGGGCACTTGGGAATTCTTATGAGGAGCTTGAGGGTAGGTTGGTCATTTTATAAAAAAAACTTATGCTAATCTATTGTGGAGACTAATTGTGTGCATTGGTTCAGCTGAGCTAGTGGTTGAAAAAGAAGCTTCCACATCGTCCATGCATGATGTGGACGAGGTCTTTGACCTTGACGCCATGCTGATGAAGTATTAGAACTTTGAGGGTGGGAAAATTGTTGAGGGTGGTGACGGAGACATTTTGAAGGAGATAAATTGTAGACCCCTGAATATTTTCACATTTTGTACCAAAACTGGGGTTAATTGGGATCTGCATGGGCATGCTAAGTGCATTTAGGCATATTGAATTGCATATCATCACAAAAATGTTAATTAATGCGTGCAGATGTTGATTGTTGTTTGATGAGTGAGATGCATTTTAACTGAAGTATTTGCAAGGAAAGTGGGTGTACGGTCTTAAGTAGGTAGTTGCTTTTCTAGCTGAGTACCATTACATTATCAACATGGGTGCTTGGGAAATAGCTATGGCCTGTTGACATGGTAGAGGTGGAAGTTCTTGACTCGTTCGCATAAAATGTATACGGTAAAAATAATCTGTTAAATTGAAGTCATAGAACGGGCGTGATCCCAAGTCGGATAGATTTCTCACTTGATGACTACATTGCAAAATAATTTTTCGCATCGATAAGAAGATGTAGAGAGGGTTTCCCTGTAGTGCAAGTCCATGAGGTTTTCTGAGAAGAAGTCGATGGGAGACAAATCGGGGTTGTTGGACAAGATTTTGAGAGCAAAGGTGAGAATAGGCTTTTAAGATAAGAAGTCATTAAAAAAAATGAATTTGGAAAAAATCGTTTTTTTATCTAAGAAACCACAAGGCAGTTGAGAGGTGGGGTCGCCTGGAGAAGTGGTGGGTTGCAAGCCTCAATAGGCAGTTGGAAAGTGGAGTTTCTTGCCAGAGGGGAAGCAGGAGATGATAGAGCTACAGTATAGGAAAGAGAGAGAGTGTGTGTATAGCGTTGGATGCTTAGAGAGAGAAAGTAGGAGAGAGAGAGAGAGAGAGAGAGAATGGTTATGACTGTGTGTGTGTGTATCGAATGGCTTGAGAAGGTCTCTGTGTGTGAGTGTGTGTGTCATTCTTGCTTGCATAAGCATAGCAATATAGAGAGTGGAATGAGTTAGTGAAGAAAAGAGCATTACTGCAGCGTTGAAGTTCAGAAAGAGAGAGATTTCGTTTTTTGATTTCCTGTGTGTATCAAATTGATTGAGAGAGTGTGTGTGTGTGTGTTACTCTTTGCCAGCATACTATAGCACTACAGTAAGAGGCATAGAGAGAGAGAAAAATAGTTTTTGTATCCTTGTTGTAGTATTGAAGACAGCGAAAGGGAGAGTCCTAAGTTTTTATGAGAGAAAGAGAGAGAGTTGAAATGTTAGTATATGTTAGTGGTTGCGCTACTGCATCTGTGTGTGTTTGAGAGATATAGAGAATTAAAAACAGAGAGACATTTTGTGTGCTATCCTGTAGCTTATATTAGAGAGACAGAAGATGCATCGTTTCAGAGAAGAGGGAGTCGAGGAGGGATGCTTTGTGCTCATTCTGTGAGTGTTGTGAGAGAGAGAATACCCTGCAGAATTAGTGAGATAGAGAGAGAATAAATACCTTGCTGAGTTAGTGAGAGGAAAGAGAGAGAGAGAGAGAAATGTGAGAGGAAAGAGAGAGAGAGAGAGAAATTTGGAAAGCAAATTCAAAATCTTGATGCGGAGTGACTCACGATAGAGTGAGAGGAGCTGGTGCTCGATTTCGGACGGAGTCGGAAAGCAAAACATTCGAAAGTGAACGTTAAAAATTCTCTGGTTAGTTTTTTATTATTTCCAAACGATTTCATAACACTGAAAAGAAGCATTGCTAGTTTTTTAATTGCATTGTTAGTTTCTTAATTGAGAATAAATATGATCATTTGAAGATGTATCTGCATTAAAAGCATGTTTGGAAATGAAATGTTGCATATTATTGCATGATTAGTGGCATTTGGGAAAGGAAATTAGATCATTGACAATTTTTGGCAATTTCAATGGAAATTTACATTTTACGAGATTATTCTCGTGTTTTTGATTGAAAAGTTTGCAAATCTATTCAATGATTCTAGTTGCAATGTTGAATAATCTAAAATCCAATGAGTGATTGATTTGTTCTATGAGTCTAGAATGTGTGAGTTTTGAACTCTAGCGGTCAAGTAAATGTCTAAATGATTGCGTGTTGATAAATCTTGGTTAAAAACTCCATTAAAAATGTATATGAGAACTCAAAATTTTAACCATAAATAGCATATCTAGAGATGCATACATGAGAAATAGTGCATGTTAGAGAGTTGGACTACGAAACTGGGAGGGAAGACATATTTAGACTACAAAGCATAGCAAAGTAAGTGAAATACGAACACATAATCAAAAATTAGTTAAAATGGGTTTGAAAGTTGCAAATTTATGGCAATTTAGTGCACGTCTAGGTTAGTTAGGGGACTGTTGGGTTACTTGAACGTTATTAGGAAGACTTGGAAGGCGACGTTCATTTGGTGCGTCCATCGGGAGCAAGCTGGCTATTAAAGCTACGGGGCACTCTGGTGCATATATTTTGCATGCTGGTACCCAGGGTTTGGCAAATCAAGAAGAGGCAATGCTTGTGTAGTAACGCCAGGAGAGGCAAGTCTTAAATAGAGGTTGGGTGATTCCAATGCATACCTTGGTCTTGATGACCTTGAGGTTTCTAATAGAATATGTTAGTCAAGAGCCCTCTGTTAGTTTATAGAAGCTGAGAGATTCAATCGCTTGTTAGAACTAGCATGTTACAAGAACAGACAAAGAGGAACATGAAGTTGGTGGAAGTAGACCTAGGTGGGTGTGTAGGAGATCCTAGTGCACTTAAACAAGAAAAGTCTATTCAAGTAGAATGACTAAAACAACGGGAACTAGTTGATGAAGCTTTCGCTCAAATTCGGCAAAATTTGATTAGATTAAACTTAGAAAATGAACAAGATGTGATGAAGGCTAGACAAGATCTTTAAGAGTCTGCTATGTTAGAATATAATCTATTTCAACAAGATATAATATGTTTTAACGAAGAAATGGGAAAAACTTGTGAAATTTTAGATAAGCAACCTAAATCGCATGTTGAGGAAATGAGAACCATGAGTGGGTGCACTAATACAATGGGAGAGGAGCTTGATGAGACTAAGCAGCTTATATTTGGATGCCAAGCCCTTTCCAATGATGAGAGGCCACATGAAAGTGAGAAGCTTGTGACTCCTATAGTCAATAATGAATGTTGTATTGACAAAATTAGCAAAGCTATCAATAACCATATAGATGTTTTCATTGATAACCCATAAAGGGAGGAAAGAGAGATAGTAGATAATAATATAGCTACCTTGATAGAGATTGAAAAAAAACAAACCTCGTTAGAAGCACACCTTGATAAAGAGCAACTACAGGTGTGTAAGCAAATCTATTTTGAAATTCCATCACCTTATGAATTAAATGATGTGTGTGATATTGAGGAAGAGATATGTACTTCTATATTGGTGAAAGATAGTATAGGAAGTATAGCTTCTTGTGACGAGAACATGTCTACGAAGCATTTTGCATATGAGCAATACTTTGAGATTAAAATTGAATTAGGTTCTTCTAACTTTGAGACTAGACATGATTGTGATGAGTTAAATATAGAAAAAACTTTAATTTTGAATGGACCTGAGAGATTGAGAGAAAATCATACTCAACATGTTAGTGGGAATGGTGAGGAATGTAAGAGACATATTAGATATGAATTTCGAGTAAATGCCCTCATTTTAAGAAATGAGATTAGACAATATATTACACATATTCAAGAGGGAGATGAAACAGAGAGAGGATTATAGAAATCTTAGGAGACCGAATGTCCACACAAGGTTTTCAACAGAGCCTAGAAAAGACTGGATAGAGAACAAGGATAGTAAAATCTATGAAAAGAGACAATCTGGGTATAAATATTATGGTGTAATAGGCCATATTGCAAAGTTTGATGAAAAATTGAAATTAGTAAACCAAATTACCTGAGCTCAATGATGAGAGAATCATAGGAGAGAGTAAGTAGTGACTGTTTTGGTTTGGAAAAATGAAAAATAAAACAAAATATTTTCTTGTTTGTAATATGGAATAGCTAGCTCATTTTGGTTTAGATACTCATAATTAGGGAGATTTTATTTTATGTCATATGGATAGTGAGTGTGAGTTCTAATGTACTGTCATTTATGTGTAGATATTTGGGCTACACTGAGAAGTCTTTGTTGTTTCCATTTGGATGTTTAGTGATTATATGTGTGTGCAAGACGAATAAGAAATCCATGTTTTTATAAAAGTTGATCGAGTGATTAACTTAATTACTGTGCGAGAAAAGAAAAAAGGGATTGTGAGTTTGAGGGAGAATGAAAAATGAGTAAAGAGTAGAAGTGAGTGAGAGTGACTTGAGTGGTGTGAGATAAGATATAGTTGAGGAGATGGTTTCTTGTTTATTCTTGCTCATATGCAAGTTATTTTCATTCATTTGTAGGATGAATGATGAGTTTCAATGAAATCCAAATCCAAACATATTTGGCAAAACATTAGTGTTTGACCAATAGAATTTTAGCAAAATTGTCCATGAGAGTTCTACGGATTAGAAAAAAATCAAATGATAATTTTAGGTAAATTGAAATGGGCACAAAGCAATCTAGATTTAGTAGATGCCATGTTTTGCGGGATCTGTGTTTTAAAATTGAAATGCATATGTTAGTGCAAGGAAAATGTGTGTTTAAGGATTAGAGAAGTGCATACAGAGAGTGAGTTTAAGAGTGTGGAAGCTAAAGGGTATGAGTTAAAGGATCTTAGCAAAGTTGAAAAGATGTTAAAGAAGTGAGAGACGTTAGTGGAGAAGTTAGTAAGTTAAGAAATGTTTGAGAGTTAGAGATGTTAAGAAGTTGAGAGATGATTGAGAAGTAGAGTGGAAAGCTAGAGAAGTACATGTTTGGGTAATGTTAGCGAAGATATTGTCTGAGAGATAAGAGATGTTTGAGAGTTATAAATACTAGCTACAAGATTTTGAGAGGAAGTTTCAAGATATTAGTTTATCATTGTTTGTGGTGTCAGTTTCAAAGCAAGAGTTTATAATATAATTGCATCTGAATAAATGTTTGAAAGCAAATATAAAAGAAAAAAATTTAAAAAACATATACATGATGTGAAGAATGTGAAATTGGGGAGGGGGTGGTCTATGTGCAGGAAACTGTAGCTTTGTAATGGAAGTAGGTGTGTGTAGCACATATAGATGTATGTGACCTAGGATATGGTCTATGTGTAGGACATGACATTATAGCTCCTTATGTTGTAGGTGACTGAACCATATATAGATTCCTGTAATCCGTTGCACTATTCTTGGAAATTGGAATGCTTATTTATTTATTTACAGATTTTTGTTAAAAAAACAATTAAGAAAACAACGAAAACAAAATCACCAAAACAAAACAAATAAAACAAAAAACCCATAAAAATTTAGGAGTAGCCTAACTACATTCCTTTAGGGGGAGTGTAGTCTAATCTTTTTGCAGAATCGAGCAACTTTGTATGGAGAAGATACCTGTTACAAATTGGAGCTGACTGTCAAAGCTGTATATGGGGATGTAGCTCTAAAGTGGAGCATTTTCAAGTAGATTAAACAGGTGGTTTACTTCTAACTATACTATTCAGTTATTTAGTTTTTATTATTTGTATGCTTGTTGTAATAGATGTGTCAGTGACAAGTTAACACCACACTATTCATAGTCATATTAGACTTGTTAGCTTAGGGGGTTTATATGTTCTTTTTAACTTTCCTTTATCTAGACTTAGCAATCACTAATCGGTGACCAAGCTGTTAGTGACTGAGAGAGGTAGTCAAGGTGATTATTTGATAGAGTCACTGTAGCTAAACTAGTTTTGGGCAATATATTTATGCTCTTAATGGTGATCTAATGATCCCTTAGAAGTGATGTAGGTCTCTATGGTTGGGAGTATAGACCTTTAAACTCTAGATTATGGGGCGATATGCTAGTTAATTTACACTAGTGATGAGCCAAGGGGAGAGTAAAACAAAACTTTTATGTTATATTTTGTGTGACCGTCACCGTACAAGTTTGGTAGGCGGGTGGGTCCACTTTGTCTCTAGTGACAGAGCCACGGGCCGTAGCCAGGTTTTGTACGGGGTGGAAGTGTAAGTGCTAATAATTCCTGCTCGATGCAGTAGTGAGAGTGGAATATGTGCAAAATAAAATAGATGGAAAAAAGAGAAAAAAACAATCAAGTCCGACGTGACTTGCTAAAAATCAAAATAAAAACAAAAACAAGAAAAAGAATGCATGAAAAAGAAGAACCGCTAAAAACTTGGAAATTCAAAAGTTCCACTTAGATATAAATGCTAAGATATTTCTACAATATAGGGGTTAATTGGTTTACCTCTATAGAGCTAGCGCCGTGGAGGGGGGTCGTTCTTGCTATTAAACAATAATAAATTTATTGTCTTGCCTAGGGTGGTTTGTAGTTATATCATTAACTAGCCACCTTATTATTAATTTTAGTTGCTATTGGTGAGGTTTAGGTTTGTGATTTTTAAATCTTTATAAATGCTAGTTAGTGAGGGTATATACATTTGCTGGGGTTACCATGTTTATATAACTATGTCTAGTGTTTATTAATTTGTCACTGAGTTGTCACTGATTGACTGATTAACGGTTTTATTGATTGAAACAAATCTAGTTCTTGTTTTAAAATAAGTAAGAATGGAGAGACTACTAGTGTTAGTCTAATGTGTTTCAGACTTTATGCTCACGAGGACGCTCGCAGTTAAGGAGGGGAGCCAGTTATTTTTCAAAGTGTAGCTGCCAAGCTGGGGAGTTGCAGCAGTTCAAGAAGTTCATACGAGTGTAGAAGACATTCTTGTTCGTCGAGGACGACTTCATAATTCAGTGAGGGAGGAATGCAGACCCCTGAATATTTACTTGGTGAGCCAAAGGCTCTTTTCTCCCTATCTAATCGTACACGCCACCACGTGGCAGCTTTTCATGCCAGCAAAAAAGCTAAAAAAACCGCTTAATAATAAAAACACCGCTGTGAAACAAGTATAGCAGCTTCGCTGGCTCTCCAGAAGCAGTTCGCAGACAAAGACTTCGCAGGCACCACAGGCAATTCGCAGGTTCCCCACAAGCAGCTCGGACAGCCAATTCCAGTTCACAGGCTCCCCAGAAGAAGCAGGTTCTACTCTTTGAGAGAGAGAGAGAGAGAGAGAGAGAGAGAGAGAGAGAGAGAGAGAGAGAGAGAGAGAGAGAGAGACCCTACTGCTTTCATCTGAGTTCGATATACCCAACTGATCATCGATCGAAATCTGATAACTTCTGTTTCAGTAGAACTAGAATAGACCTCTACCATGGTTTGATCGCAAGAAATATCTCCCCATGCCTAATTCTCAAGATTCACACCAATTCTTGTATGCGATGTTTGACCATGCTGCAGCAAGCCGGGCAGAATCGAAAAGGAGTACTGGAGACCTTGCAAACCCTGGTTATATTTCACAGATCATCAAGCTGGAAGGTACTTCGGATGCTTGACGACATGATGAGCACTACCTTCTGCATATCATTTCCATGAACATTGAAGGATGGCCGAGGGCACAGGGTTGTTGAATCTGTATAAGCTATACTTGGAGCGGCATAATGCTGACCATAACTAGTTGCGCAAGCTGAGTAAGGTAGTTGAAGCTGGACATACTGTTCAGCTGGCCACTGAGTCTAGTTGCACACAAAGTTTCTATGATCGCTACGTGGGGAAGGCGCTAGTAGGCTTATAATAATTAGCTAATGAGGCTTCACCGCAAAAAAAGCCCGATTCAAATATGACATTGTCGACCTTGCACTATTGGAATGAATAGGGAGGAACTTGGCCTACATACTCTACATCTGTTACTAAAGAATGCTCTTGTAATGTCGACGAGGTAGTCTTTTCTTCATGGCTCTTCGCTTTCATATGAACATGTAGGTTCCACATTTGATGGTTCCATTACAGCTCATGTGCGAGCAAAGCCAGCATCGTCTTGTTTCTCCTTGAGGGTGATTTTCAAGGGTTTTGGGTTATCTATGGCTTGTGAATGATGGAACTATTTCTTGTCAGTCAAATACAATAAGTTGTGTTGAGAATGTGGGTCTCATGTGAACGTTAGTTGTGAGCAAGGAATCATAAGAATGCCTGGAAAATTAAAAATATACACAAATAGGGATAAAGTATATGCAAATATTCACAAAGCTCTTAATCAAGGAGTTGTTAGCAAGGGCATGGGATCCAATTATGATTTTATAAATACTTTTCACTTACCCAAAACCCTTTTCATTCAGGAATGTTAGTGGTTGCTTATCTCTTAGACATGAGGGCATCAACCCCAAACAAGATTTTGGTCAGGTTGTTGGTCCCCATGTCGCTGAATGTTTGTGTGTTCATGCGAGAGCTGTTGGTACCCATAGCACTACCAGCTGGACGTTGTAGGGGATCGATTGGCCAGCGACGTGATAGAAGTTGATAACACTTGAGTGCAACCATAAAGCTGCATGTTTTTGCATGCTCTACGTGGTGAGCACGTTATGGAATCTTCGCTCTGGGTGGCACTTTTGAAGCAAACCTGGAGTAACCCTACTTGGCGGGCGTGCATTAAAATCATTCTCGTTTGTGTTTTGCAACTATGCCATAATCTACATAGTTGGCTATGGCATACATAGTTGTACTAAGCAAGCTTAGTTATTTCCACATGACCAGAAACGAGGCTTAGTAACTAGTGCAAATAACTAGAAACTAAGCCTCGTGTAACCATGGCCTAAGATCCATTACATCGGCAAAAATTCAAGGAGGGTTGTCTGGAAGGGGTTGGTTGGGGTACTTTGGGTTAGAGAGCCGCTAGCGCTTGAGAACAAGAGTTGGCCACGTGGGGTGGGGCGACGACATCGATTGGACTAAACATATGGAATCTGGTTATATGCAAAAAAGGGATATATTTCTTGCAGGCTTCATGCCGCCACCTCAATTGCATCATTAACAGAACTACTAGTACCTCCCTCTGCCGTAAGCACTGGCTTCTGCATATTTTGGAGGAACTATACCTTGACAGCCTTCAAGTTGCATCTTTTGACTAGAAACAATAGTTTCTAATGGATGGCTGTTGCGTCCCCTGCACGCAAAAAGTGGTTATTGGACGCCAACGTTGATGGATCTTTAGAGTTTATTTTTTCTCATTACTGCTCAAAGCACGAGACTCATGGAAGTTTAGAAGCAGACACTTAATGCAAAAACAAATCTTTTGCTCTTGAAAGTGAGATCATTGTCAAAAGAATCAATAGATCTTTTACAATTGTTGGTGATGAGCTTGAGTATATCATCTCTATGGCCACAAAAACACACTCATTCCACCCTCACCTTCGAGCAGCGTTGAAGAGAATTGCTACTTGATTGAGACCTGATTGAAACCCTTTGGAAATAGCACACGTCAAACGGACTGACAAATCTGGCATCATGTTGCATTGAACCGCAGGTATTTGTTGAGAAGTATAACGTTAGGCATTTACAAATTCTAGTTGTTCATAGATTGCCACTATGCCTAGTAGGCAGCTGAATGCAAGGTAGTACGGGCTTCATAAAACTGCTAAATATGACAACGTCCCCGTCACTTTCTGGCTCTATTTTGAAGGTGAATGATTTTGAGTGGAACGCCACCCGTACTAATGTCCATGAGCGTCACGTAATAGTAGTTTTCCAGTTGTGTGTCTAGATTATTGATCAGCGGACTGAATATGGTGCCTTCTGCTATGAGGATGTTGACCTCAAGATGCTTATTATCATGTGCAGTTAGGAAGCACGATACATAACATGTCTTAGTCAACAACGAGGTAAGAAGATATAATTGATGATCGAAGCAGCTTACAAGACACACACACACACACACACACACACACACACACACACACACACACACAGATAAGGTAATACTGATCACAGAACATAGAACATAAAGCTACATCTACGTGTTTTATGTATGGCAGGGAGGACATATATCCACAACACTGCATGTTCCAATTGCGCAAGAACAACTCCAGCTGGGACAACACTACAAGGTCCGTTATCTGCATCCAATTTTTCATGCGCATGCGTTTGCTTGGTGCAACACATAAACGCTACGGGGCAGGGCACGGCTTCCGTTTCTTATAAATTTTTGGAGAGACCACAGTGCTAGCTCTCCACCATACTCTTGTATGGCACCTCTGTATGTCATGCACTATATGCTTTGCACTTTCACTCTGTGACGTTTCATTGCAAGACGATATGTTTAACTATTCACATTGTTTTTTTGTAGCTTGACTCAAATATCGGCATGTACTAGATTGAACAATTGAAAAGCAGCAGTACAATATTGCAGGTCAGTAAACCACCTCATTTAATGTTGCAATTTATTCATGCTTTATCTATTTAATTTTTAAAGATTTTTTAGTACTACTTCCTTTGCTTCGGTTTCTTTGGATCTCGTTTTTAGAACCATACACTCAATGTCGATCAACATCCGTACATATTAGTTACACACGCAACTCTTTGCATACGGTTGCTAGCCAATGCATGTGATGTATTACAATAGTGAATACACAAGTAGTGAATGCATGTGGTGTATTAGAGTATTCAATTCACCTTGTGCATCTTTAGTTCAGCTCTAAACAATTGATACCATAGTAGGTGTCTAAATAATTGATGCCATACTATATATGTCCTCGTTTCTCCCATACTAGGTGTTAGTATGAAGTTCTCAAGACCTAGAAGATTAAACTCCAAAGTGTCAATAACCTAGGGAGCAAACTGTAGCCAACTTGAAACTAGCTTATCGTCCATATGTTAGGTCATGGTTTGAAATTATTGCATTGTATAAAGATTGGAGCATGCAACATGATATCTTTGCTCACAATCTAGAAATATGTCTCTCCTACGTGGTGGCATACCTCACATATATAGCGATAAACGAGGTTGGCAGACACATGAAATACACTCCTGCTATCCTCACTCTATATTATTGTTGAGTGCTTTTTGCCATTAAAGCAGCAACAACAAGACACTATTAGTAGCAGCGTTGCATCTACAGTTTATTACCAATTCAAGATACCAACCAAAAATCAATAGTATCCCCTCTCTATTCGTGAGACCAATGAGCAATATTTGGACATAAAAGAGGCATATATTATAATTATAGACGAGACTCGATGAAAATTTTATTTTTGAAATACTTTTTGTTTGCAAGAATTTACATGTAGCATGTATGTCTCCTCCCATAAACATTATAGCATTTTTCAGATATATATCCCTTTCACTCTGTGCGGCCCTTTCCAAATTATTCATTCTCGTGTTCTTTTCAATGCTAGATGCTAAATGTCAATTTGTATGTCTTGCTATATTCTATAGATGTTGTATAGCAAGGCCCACCAAGCAAGACTAGTTTCACATTTTGTACCAAAACTGGGGTTAATTGGGATTTGCATGGGCATCCTAAGTGCATTTAGGCATATTGAATTGCATATCATCACAAAAATGTTAATTAATGCGTGCAGATGTTGATTGTTGTTTGATGAGTGAGATGCATTTTAACTGAAGTATTTGCGAGGAAAGTGGGTGTACGGTCTTAACTAGGTAGTTGCTTTTCTAGCTCAGTACCATTACGTTATCAACATGGGTGCTTGGGAAATAGCTATGGCCTGTTGATATGGTAGAGGTGGAAGTTCCTGATTCGTTCGCATAAAATGTCTACGGTAAAAATAATCTGTTAAATTGAAGTCATAGGACGGGCGTGATCCCAAGTCGGATAGATTTCTCACTTGATCACTGCATTGCAAAATAATTTTTTGCATCGATAAGAAGATGGAGAGAGGGTTGCCCTGTAGTGCAAGTCCATGAGGTTTTCTGAGAAGAAGTCGATGGGAGCCGAATCGAGGTTGTTGGATAGGATTTCGAGAGCAGAGGTGAGAATACGTTTTTAAGATAAAAAGTCATTCAAAACATGAATTTGAAAAAAATCATTTTTTTATCTGAGAAACCACGAGGCAGTTGAGAGGTGGGGTCGCCTGGAGAAGTGGTGGGTCGCAAGCCTCAATAGGCAGTTGGAAAGTGGCATTTCTTGCCAGAGGGGAAGCAGGAGATGATAGCGCTACAGTATAGAGAGAGAGAGAGAGAGAGAGAGAGAGAGAGAGAGAGAGAGAGAGAGAGAGAGAGAGAGAGAGAGAGAGAGAGAGAGAGAGAGAGAGAGAGAGAGAGAGAGAGAGAGAGAGAGAGAGAGTACAGCGTTGGATGCTTAGAGAGAGAAATTAGAGAGAGAGAGAGAGAGAGAGAGAGAGAGAGAGAGAGAGAGAGAGAGAGAGAGAGAGAGAGAGAGAGAGAGAGAGAGAGAGAGAGAGAGAGAGAGAGAAAGAATGGTTATGACTGTGTGTGTGTATCGAATGGCTTGAGAAGGTCTCTGTGTGTGAGTGTGTGTGTTATTCTTGCTTGCATAAGCATAGCAATACAGAGAGTGGAATGAGTTAGTGAGAGAAAAGAGCATTACTGCAGCATTGAAGTTAAGAAAGAGAGAGAGATTTCTTTTTTTGATTTCCTGTGTGTATCGAATTGATTGAGAGAGTGTGTGTGTGTTTTCCTCTTTGCCAGAATACTATAGCGCTACAGTAAGAGGAATAGAGAGAGAGAAAAAGAGTTTTTTTATCCTTGCTGTAGTATTGAAGACAGAGAAAGGGAGAGTCGTCAGTTTTTATGAGAGAAAGAAAGAGAGTTGAAATGTTAGTATATGTTATTGGTTGCGCTATGCATCTGTGTGTGTTTGAGAGAGACAGAGAATTAAAAACAGAGAGACATTTTGTGTGCTATCCTGTAGCTTATATTAGAGAGACAGAAGATGCATCGTTTTAGAGAAGAGGGAGTCGAGGAGGGATGCTTTGTGCTCATTCTGTGAGTGTAGTGAGAGAGAGAATACCCTGCAGAATTAGTGAGATAGAGAGAGAATAAATACATTGCTGAGTTAGTGAGAGGAAAGAGAGAAAGAGAGGGAAATTTGGAAACCAAATTCAAAATCTTGCTACGGTGTGACTCACGTTAGAGTGAGAGGAGCCGCTGCTCCATTTCGGATGGAGTTGGAAAGCAAAACATTCGAAAGTGAACGTTAAAAAATTCTCTGGTTAGTTTTTTTATATTTCCAAACGATTTCATAACACTGAAAAGAAGCATTGCTAGTTTCTTAATTGAGAATAAATATGATCATTTGAAGATGTATCTGCATTAAAAGCATGTTTGAAAATGAAATGTTCCATATTGTTGCATGATTAGTGGCATTTGGGAAAGGAAATTAGATCATTGACATTTTTTGGCAATTTCAATGGAAAGTTACATTTTACGAGATTATTTTGGTGTTTTTCATTGAAAAGTTTGCAAATCTATTCAATGATTCTAGATGCAATGTTCAATAATCTGAAATCCAATGAGTGATTGATTTGTTCTATGAGTTTAGAATGTGTGAGTTTTGAACTCTAGCGGTCAAGTAAATGTCTAAATGATTGCGTGTTGATAAATCTTGGTTAGAAACTCCATTAAAAATGTATATGAGAACTCAAAATTTTAACCATAAATAGCATATCTAGAGATGCATACATGAGAAATAGTGCATATTAGAGAGTTGGACTACGAAATTAGGAGGGAAGACATATTTAGACTATGAAGCATAGCAAAGTAAGTGAAATACGAACACATAATAAAAAATTAGTTAAAATGGGTTTGAAAGTTGCAAATATATGGCAATTTAGTGCACGTCTAGGTTAGTTAGGGGACCGTTGGGTTACTTGAACGTTATTAGGAAGACTCGGAAGGCGACGTTCACAAATCCACCACAAGGAACCAAGGTAATGTCAGTTTTGTATATTTGTCTCCTCCCATGTCTGAATCATGGTCACTGTGTTCATTATGGTCAGAATACGCTGCCCAGGTACTGATGCCTGGTAGCTGACGTAGAGGATCGTGAAATGGAATCAACCTTGTAGTTTGTAGTGGTGGTGATGCGGAAGAAGAGAAAGAAGTAGGTGGAGGATGAGTTGTCATAGGACCCCAAAAAGAGTACTGGCATACTTCCCCCAAAAACAAGGCATCATGCAAGAAGCTTTAGCTTATTGCAATTTTGTACCTTTTTTTTCATGCTATCTTTTTAAGATTGCAACTTTGTATCTTTTTCCTTGGAAATATAAATTTAAGTATTCTCTCTTAGTTTCTATCCATTTGTGCTCTCTACTTAGAATTTGTGTGGTTGGTTCAAAACCCCCACCACCCACTGATGAGGTAGAGCACATTAATCGCCAGCTTCCTTGCTACAAACCAATGTCTCGCTTCCCAATCCATAAAGATTTGGGAGTAATTGTAGAGTTCAACAGTGTGCTTGCTTGTGTGTATGATAAGTGCAAAGGATTGGAGCCCCCATATTTGTACACCCTGTACTTTGACAAAGTAAAGGGGGATGATAACGTCACATACTATGTACAGAACGATGTAGAACTATTGGTGCTTGGTGTTAGCAGGTTGCCACAACGAACGTCTGCAGCATAGCTTTTTGTTACTAACATAATGTCAATATGCAAGGAAGTGGCTCGAGATGGGGCACGAAGACTTAATGAGATCGTCAATATCACCAACGTGAACCTAAAGGACTGTTCGTACTACTACAAAAGCAAATCAACCACTTCCTAGTCAAAAATTCACTCTATGTGCAATCTCACCGCTCTAGATCATCACACCTTTTTGGCATCCAAACGAATTCAAAATGCAATGCAACTTAAGCGTGCTTGGTGTTAACGGGTCGCCATAACAAACGTCTGTAGCATAACTTTTTGTTACTAACATAATGTCAATATTCAAGGAAGTGACTCGAGATGGGGCACGAAGACTTAATAAGATCGTCAATCTCACCAACGTGCAGAACCTAAAGGACTGTTCGTACTACTACAAAAGCAAATCAACCACTTCCTAGTAAAAAATTCACTCTATGTCCAATCTCACCGCTCTAGATCATCACGCCTTTTCGGCATTCAAACGAATTCAAAATGCAACACAACTTAAGGAGATGTATTACAACACCTAAGGGCACATTCCTACCAAGTTTTGGCAGCCATATGGGAAGGTACATAAATCACGATCCATCCCAAAAAAATGTACAAAAAATTGAAATAGAACTACACGAAAAGGTCCCCCTTAAGCATAGAAACACTCTTCCAAAGTCAAAACATTAAAAAAAAAACAATTAAGACCCCAAATCAATGCATTTAGCTCACCAACAAGATGTCACAAACCACAACAGAATTGAGAATGATTACACTTAGATTGTCAAGCAAGAGACAAGAAACACAATGTGCTATTTGGACTTGAATTCTGATTACCAGACAAGGAGAAAGATTGGTTACAGTTTGTAGGAGCAAAGAAGCTCTTTGTCAACGTCCAATTGCTTACAAAGATAATGATATATATTTTACAAAACTAAATATTTTTACTTAAGAGCTAGGGACTCTTTCCCACAGTCATTCGTCCACTTACATGGTTTGTAGTCTCAGAGAGACTAAGAGGGAAGGATAGATTATATTACAACTTGATAATCCTCATTAGCAGAATCACATCGCTTCTTTTGAGAAAATGATTGAGTACAACAAATCTTGGTGTATATTCACCTTTTAAGTGACATTCCATTGTGTCCACCAAACACTTGGACTGAGTCAAATAGCAAAGACTTTTCTATGATCGTCCTATGCTTGCCACAATATTGAGAAGGGTATGGATAAGTGCCCATCTCAAGCCAAGCATTGTCTAAGTAGGTGGCTGGCATAGAACTGCTCCCATGTTAGCAGTTGGAAATATGGAAACCCCCCAAAGCAAATGTTTTTCAAAAAAGTTGAAACCTTTTGGTACCTCTTTCCTAAGTTCAATAAGTCTAACACTTTACTACTACATGGTTCCCTCCATAAGATGTACTTCAATTATCCCAATAACTTTGTCATTCTTCCTAGGATAGAAAAGCAAAATGAGAGGCAGTGGGAAAATTTCCTCAAGGAGGATGTTGTCTCATTTAGAATACAATTGGCTGAGACTCCTAACATAGACAAGACTATTAGGGAATGTCCATTTGATGCCAGGAAGGATGATCTTGCACAATTGGACTAGGATCTGGCACATGGAAAAGTACGGACACAGTAGAAAACTATTGCATCAAGACTCCAGAAACCAATTATAAGCGGCCACGTCGACAAGAATGGCCACAACAGTTTTCTAAGTAATTGACTTTACTCCTTGAAAAAGCTAACTCCCTATGAAGCTAACTGCTCTTGTATCTAAACCTAAATATACTATGAAGAATTTTGCAACCCAACTGTTTCTGCTGCTGTCAATTGGATTGTGTATTAAGTGTTGGTTAAGTAGTCAAGTGGTTCAAAGTGTTGTCCAAGTAGTACAAAGTACTTAAAAGTGCTGGCCAGGTGGTCCTATAGAGCTGGTCAAGTGGTTCAAGTGGTGGTCAAGTAGTTCAAAGTGCTATCCAAGTCGTTCAAGGGGTTGGCCAAGTGGTTCAAAGTGTTGGTCAGGTGGTTCGGAGTGCTTATCAAGTGGTATAAAGTGCTAGCCAAGTGGTTCAAGGGCTTGTCAAGTGGTATAAAATGGTTCAAGGGGCTTTTCAGGTGGTATAAAGTGCTTAAAAGTGCTGGTCGAGTGGTCCTAAGTGGTCCAAAGAGATGGCCAAGTGGTTTAGGGGGCTGGTAAATGGTGGTCAAGTGGAGCAAAGTGTTGTCCAAGTGGTTCAAGGTGTTGGTCATGGTTAAAAGTGGTTAAAAGTGTTGGTCGGGTGGTTCAATGTAAGAACCCTAGGAGCTAGAGACCTGGATCCTCCACCCAACCGCCCATACTTATAGGCTCTTAGCCCTAGGATCCCCTGTCCACAATGCTAGCTGGCCCGTGGCTAGGGTCCGTGACCCCCCTTTAGGGTAGGGCCCTACCCGTAGGACCCGTGTCCTGACATTACTCACCCCTTTGGAAGAGTTTTCGTCCTCGAAAACACAAGTGGTGGTATCTTCATAAGAACACTAATGTTTTCCACCGTGGCATCCCTCATGGATCCAATGGTTTGTTGAATCGGAACCCGGTTTATTGGGAGGTTCAATGACATCAAGAATAACATCTTGATTTACCACATTGTTGTCCCTGTACAACCGTCTTGGTTAGCTGACCCGTAACCAACATAATGTGAAGACTCCATTAAAACTCACTTGAGTATGTTAAACGAGTTATCATAACGAAGAGGTGTCTAAATGTATACCCAAGTTTCAGAATTTCTGGAGGTACTTGAATATGCAATATAACCTCGGCTCATCTTTCCATGAAAGTACTATGCTGACATACTCATCAACAGCAACCAAGTCCTTGACTTGCTATGGTTTCTTGCCATTAGCCAACCGCATCAAAACTGCTGATTAAGGTTGATAACTTGAGAATAACAGGTAGAGACTAAAACTAGCCGTAACATGCCTTGCATCATATGAAGCAAACTCCAAACTAGAAAGGTAACCGATCTAGTTGTTCCACTTCTTGCTAACGTATGCACTTAGCATATCCTTTAGCGTGATTAACGTATGCACTTTGCATATCCTTTAGTACTAAATAGAATGCTTGTAAACTGCCCATCCTACGTGGGATGAATAGCAGCAGTAAGAGTGAGGTGCTTTCCCCCAACCACTTACAGAAAGTCGCCCACGACTGACTACAAAATATGACTCAATCATTGAGTATCCAGCCATATACTTGATATGGAATAGAGACAACCAACTAGGTTGAAAGCAGATTGGAGTTTCAAGCAGCCAATCACAAACACCCATACTCAGCCATCACCTTGTATGGCAGGGTGTAAACTCATACTAAGTCTGCAAGAGAGATTGCACTGGCAGTCCAAAAAATTGTAGAAATAATAATGTCCATGAAGTTGCATGCCGCTCCGAATAAATTTGTGTTAAACACTAGGGCCCATAACACCTAGTGTGCACGCATTTAACACAAACATACCCGAACCGCAATTCCATGATGAGACTTTGGACCATAACAGAATGTGACAACCCGGTCACACCTAGGTACCAACCATGAGACATTTGCATGGACATAGCATACTTAGCTATATGTAGAAACAACCCTCCGTTAAGGTGGTTTCACAGCACTTGTAATCGTAACAAGTTTGTACTTAGTACCCGACAATTTCTGGCCACTGAAATTGCTCCTGATACTGTGTGCTCAAAATGGTCGAATCCATGGATGCGACCAACACCAAGGGACTTCGTCGCGACACATTGTTAGATAGCGGGCGCCAGTGTCAATCCCAGAGACTTATATTCTCCACATGTGGAATATGTCTCAAACAAGGATATCAAGAAAAGAGGCATCCATCAAGTACGAGCTGATACTTGTGTGTGGAGGTAGCTACAAACACTCGGAAACAAGAGTGAGAGGGACCCTCATTATCATGCTCCACACTGGCTAAACTGAACTCCTTGAGTCCCTAGACCATGTTGTATCCCATGTGACAACATGTGCCAAATCGAACCCTGCAACTAGGTTCGTAACAGCATAATGTATAGTGGATACTACGGTCCAAAATACTCTGTTCCAACATGCCCTTGGCATGGCTTTTAAATATTCAAACGTATTTATACAACTTGCACTGGAAATCGTGGGTCTTGCCTGCACAATCCAACCCCTTTGGTTAACATCTACGTAGTCAAATCCCTTGGTAAGACCCTCTGTTGAAACTGCTCAACTAGCAGGTAACGGTTATCAACATAGTCAACTGTATATAATCTATGTTGTCAAACCCCTTGGTAAGACCCTGTGTAGAAATTGCTCAACTAGCAGGTAATGGTTATAACCATATTCAACCGTATACATAATGATTGGAATCAACCAAAAAAGTTGAATTTGTCCACTACCGCGTGGTAGATTGCAAAATTCGTTCCTTGAAAGGCTAACTTGGAGAGATCAAATTGTGATCCTCAATGCCTATGGGGTGATGTAGCAGTCACCCGCCGGGTCGTACCCTAAAACAATATGTCCATAGACACTCCGTAGTGCTATAAAGAGAACAGGGAATCCACACAAGTGGACTACCTAGCTCTGGTGGACAGCCATGCTGTCGCAACTGATTGCTGCATCTATACTTCCTTGTAGAGATCAACGGATATGAGTTGAAGATTATCAAAAACTCAACTTGAGTGTCGCACTGAAAACATGTAGTGCAAAAATGACACCCGAAACATCCGTAATGACAAGACTCTTGCTTGTCCATTAACGTTGATGTGTACTCCCCTGGGTAGATCTGTTCAATCTGGAGAACAATCACCCAAACAATGCCAATAGTTGGGTCTTACCCTTGGCCTGACAGTGACTCTTAGCCTGTGTGGCTCATAGCCCTTAAAGAGAGAGAGAACGAGAGAAGAAGAGCATGCTGGGCTGAGGAATTTTCCTTAAGTTTTTAGAGTGTGTGCCCAAGTTGTGTGCTCTTATGCATCATATGTCTGACTTGCAGCTTATCGTATAAGCATTCCACAATTTTCCGGTATGACTCGTTCATTGAGAGAGATAACAGAAAAACACAACCACATCTTGATCTACCTGCCTTGCAGGGTTGTGATTGTATGAAAATGACGTAGCATTGGCACTTTGCCTGTGAATAAGTTCTAGATTGAGGTTCCTTTTAGTGATGTTGGGTGTTGATAGCAACCAACCATCAGGTTCAACAATCCATGACTTAGTCTGTCCTTGACAAAGTTGCGAGTGTGATAGCGGAAGCATAGTGCATGAAGTGGTGGAGTCCATTCCACCTGCTTAACATTCTTTGCATGCAAAAGTGGAAGCCCTTGGCTACTATGGCGGTCTCAAGCGTGAGAACCAAAACCATAAGTGCCTTGCACGGTCTGCAGTGGTAGTGGGACATCATAACGGGATATCACCACACCTAAAATGGGAGCAGACTGCTGGTCATACCAGTTCCCCAAACTTGTGTGCCAATGCCCTTGATTCCAAATCAATGGCAGTATCTTGGCACAAGGGAGAAGCAGTGCTTCATGTAAAATTGTCAAAGCACTTTGCTTTGCACAATGACAATAATTTCCAAGTAAAGTGTAAACATGGAAAAGAAAAAAAAAACAAGAAAAACTGAAACTTGGCTAACCTGGTAGTTGTTGCTGCAACCTGTTGTCATGAAATTCCAAAGGAAAAGCTTGTGTAAAGGTGGCTCATAGCCAAATCTACCGTGAGAGAGAGAGTTGTCGCATATGTATATTCTCCCTCTTGTATCACATAAATCTCTCGTATACGGAATGAAAGAATCTGCAAACATTTTGCCAAATCCTTCCCAAGTTTATATGCTCATAGCATATGCCAAACGTGGGGAGCTTCAATGCATGATGCATAATTAATAGAAGCCTTGCTTCACGTAAGTTCATCAAATGGATGAGACAAGAATGTAACCTAAAAGCTCATAGCTAACAGATGCTCTTGGTGACACGCATATGTCCGAGCAGAAAAAGATTGACCTTGTCAAAATTTCATAGGAAATTGGCCTTGCCAAATTTTGCTACTGATTGAGAATCATAAGATTGCTCAACGGTGAGAGAGATATCAGCTACAACTGAACTATCCAATGTCAGCGATTGTCTAATACTGCTTCATCAAAGCAACCTGTGCTTGACAAGTTGGCATTGTGAAAAATCATATGGTGTTCAACATTGCATTCTGTTGAAGATGATGAAACAGGAAACAGAAGGAAGACAGCAACTCAGAGTAGGAAGAAGATGGAGAAGGAGAAGACACAGAGCTTGTGTACGAGATCTCTGTAGTCTCTCTCTCTGTATTGGAATAATAATATATGTACAAACTCAGAGCTACAAAGCTTATATGAAACCCTAAGAGATAAGGTGTTCTTTCACACCAGATGTCCAGGGGGAAAAACCCAGTGGGAGAAAAGTGCCCCTGGTGAAGCGCGTATACACACTAACACTACTACATGTCTACAAATCCCCCCTGTAGTGATAGTGTGAATCCGTACAAGGTAGCAGATCATCATGTGTATGAGAGTAAGCCCAAAGCTTTTCGGAAAGCTTCAAACTTTTTTCGTGATAACGCCTTCGTAAATAGATCTGCAATGTTATCCTGTGTAGGACAGTAAGTTAGTGTGATCTCCCCTGCATGTAGCCTTTCCCTGACATAGTGGTAGTGAACCTCTATGTGCTTTGTTCTTGCATGAAATACTGGATTCCTTGCAACTGCCATAGCACTCTGACTGTCAGTGAAAATGGTAGTGGGTGCCTGTTGACACTCACAAAGATCTGCCAATAACCTGCGTATCCATACACAATCAACTGTTGCCGTGAAAGCTGCCCTGTACTCAGCTTCACAAGTTGATGTAGCCACTGTGGGTTGCTTCTTGCTTAGCCAAGATATACATGCATTTCCCAAGAAAAAACAATTGCCACTTGTGGAATGTCGTGTGTCAAAATCACCAGCCCAATCTGAATCGCTGTAACCAAGAAGCTGCATAGAACTGTGCTTTCCATACATATCCCCCCTTGGAAAGAACATGGCAAGATTAGGGGTACCTGAAAGGTAACGAAGTATGCGCTTCACAGCCTGCCAATGATGCATACCTGGGCTGTGCATAAATCTGCTTGCTTGTGAAACCCCAAATTGAATGTCTGGACGAGTGTTGCCTGCCAAATATATCAAGCAACCAACCGCTGCTGCATAAGTATGTACATCAAAAGGTTCTCCAGCATCGTGCATGCTCAACTTTGATCCAGTTTCTACGGGTGTAGAGATTGGCTTACAATTTTGCATACCAAACTTGTCCAAAATTTTATGCAAATATTTTGCCTGCAACATGTATATGCCATCCTCTGATTGCACAAACTGAATACCCAAGTAATAATGTAGCAAACCAAGATCAGACATCTCAAAGGTTTTTCTCAAAGCATCTTTAAACGCTTCAATTTCATTTGAATTATTGCCTGTAAGAAGCATATCATCCACATAAAGTGTTAGCATAATGAGAACTCCATCTCTCTTTTTGACATACAAAGTACTTTCTGTTGGACTATTCTGAAATCCTTGGCCAATCAAATAAGTATGTATCTTCTCATACCATGCTCTTGGAGCCTGTTTGAGACCATACAAAGCTTTACGCAATCTACATACCTTTTGCTCTTGACCTTTTACAACAAAACCACTTGGTTGACTTACATAAACTTCTTCCTGCAAATCACCATTCAAAAAAGCAGTTTTGATATCCAACTGATGCACTTTCCAACCATGATGAGCAGCAATTGCAACTAGTGATCTAACTGTGGATGCACGAGAAGTAGGAGCAAAGGTTTCATCATAATCTATGCCTTTCTGTTGCGCATAGCCTTTTGCCACAAGCCTTGCTTTGTACCTGTCAACAGTACCATCTTGTTTCCTTTTTACCTTAAAAACCCACTTTGTACCAATAGGCTTTTTACCTGTAGGCAAGTCCACTAGATCCCATGTATGATTCTTATGAATCGAATCAATTTCTTGCTGCATAGCATCTTTCCACTGAACACACTCTAAAGCTTGTTCAAATGAATCAGGCTCATCTGCATCACAAAGAGTGCTAAAGCAAGCCAAATCTACTTGCTCTCTGCCAAAAGTAGTACCAGCACGTGTTTTCCGTGGCAACGGTGCATCCAACTTGCTATCCTGCAAAGTTTTCTGAACCCATTTAGGCAAGGTTCTTTCTTCCCTGAGAACTTCTTGCTCTTCACGCACAATTTTCTCTACATCATGAGGTGTCAAATGCTGATCAAAAGATTGATCAAGATTATCAACCTGTTGTGATTCTTGATTCTCCACAAAAGAAGGAAGCAAACCTTCAAATACATCATGTGTCTGCATATGAGGTACATCAAAAGCAACCATAGGTTGAGCAGTAGTTTCTGCAAAAATTACATCACGACTTTCAAAAATCTTGTTTGTAGCAGGATTGTAAAGTCTATAACCTTTACTTCCACTACTGTACCCCACAAATATACATTTGATTGCCTTATCATCAAGCTTCCCACGTAACTGCTGAGGGATGTGAGCATAAGCAAGACAACCAAAAACACGAAGATAACTGACTGAAGGTTTTTTGTCATACCAAGCTTCATATGCAGTAATGGTCTTCAAGGCACGAGTAGGACACCTGTTCAAAACATGTGCTGCACAAGCAACTGCCTCCATCCATAGCTTATGAGGCAAACTCTTAGCCTTGAGCATACATCTAGCCGTCTCTATTAAAGACCTGTTCTTCCTTTCTGCAACACCATTCTGTTGTGGTGTGTATGGCATAGTGCATTGGTGTTTAATGCCTTTCTTTCCCAAAAAATCCTTAAATGCACCTGACATGTATTCACCTCCTCGATCGGTACGAAGAGTCTGTACTTTGCAACCTGTTTCATTTTCAACCATGGCGACATAATGTTGAAAAACTGCAAACACATCTGACTTTGCTTTGAGTGGATACACCCAACAAAACCTGGAAAAGTCATCAATGAAGGTCACAAAATAAAGGCTGTTTCCCAAAGATGGCGTCCTCATAGGACCACATACATCACTGTGTACAAGTTGCAACTTTCGTGTCGCTCTAACTGAACCATCCTGCGAAAATGCAAATCTGTGCATCTTTCCAAGAACGCAACCTTCACATACATGTCTTGGTGGCATCTCCAATAAAGACAAATCTTGCACCATATTATGACGTTGTAAAGTCATCAAACTGCCATAACTAACATGCCCAAATCTAGCATGCCACAACTCAGCATCCTGCATGGCCTGAGTCTTTGTTTCTGCAATACATACCTGAATCTGCTTTTCATAATGATCTAGCACAAATAGTCCATTTTCCAGCGTACCTGTAGTGATAAGAGAATAACCATTCTCTCGATCTCGTACAACACATTTGTCATCCTCAAAAATGACCCGAAGACCATTTTTTGCAAGAGAGGATACAGACAACAAATTCTTCTTGATCCCTGGAACATATAAGACATCTGATCACCAGAAGCTGAAACAACCAAACTTGACTCTTTCTTCTTTTCTTTAGCAATTCTCTTTTTACACTCACTAATGTAGTGACCAGGTTTCTTGCAGTAGTGACATTTACCTTTCTTCTTGGACTTGTCGGAATCACCTTTAGACTTCTCTGAAGATTGTCCTGCACTAGACTTGGAGTAATGAGCACTCTCTTTACCCCTCTTTTTGTTCTGTACAACAAGAGCATGATCCATACCATCCACCTGTAAAGACTTGTTCTTACGTGATTGATCCTCCTGCAATAGCAAAGCCACTAACTCTTCAAAATGAAGAGGGTCAGGATTAGCTCGCAAAGACAGAGTCAAAGAAGTCTGAAAAGTCAAATAAGATGGTGATAGTGAATTGAGTGTTTTGGAAACCAAGTCCTTCTCTGGAATCACTTCATCAATGCTAAGCAATTGCTCTTTAAGATCCCTGATTTTTGTAAGATGCTCGACAATATCGTCACTTTCGTCCATCTGTATTTTGTCAAGTTGTTTCTTCAAAAACTCTATTCTGGCAGCATTTCTTCCTCCAAACATAGCTTGCAGAGTGTTCCAAGCATCCTCAGAAGTTCTGCAAGATCTGATATGTGGTGTGATTGTCCTCTTTATGGTTAAGGCAATCACAGCCATAGCCTGTTCATCTTTAGTATCCCATCTCTTTTGCTCTGGAGTGACTTGTGAGGGTCCTGCACCAACAGCTGCACCACGACCAGGCGTGGCAGGTGCAATGCTAACTGGACGAACTTCATCTCCAGATACATAATCCCACAATCCTTTACCAACCAAAACATTTTTGGCCATAAAAGACCAAAGAGAATAGTTGGTACCATCCAATTTGTCTTCGGATGTAAACACACCAAAAATCTCTTTCTCCGTAGATTGAGCCATACTGTAGATGCACACAAGAGAGCAAAAGAACCTCCAAGAGATTCACAAATCTCCTCTCCAATCCAAGCAAAACTCTACACAAAATCTCAGCACAAAGCTAAGACAAGCTGCTTCCCAAAAGAACTGTTTACCTGAAGAAAATCTGTCAAAAAGCACACCCTCTTGATCTAAACGCCTCCGAAAAGTAACTTCTGCTACGCTGCTCAGAACGAAATTCTGAGGGCTCGAATGGCTTCGAAAGGGGGGTAAAACCCCAGGTCACCTACTCAGAATACTCCCGGAACGTCGAGGATGCTCCCACGAACAAATTTTCCGAAAACTGCCTGAAAACTGCGATTGCGCGCGCGGACGCGAAAACGCAAGTAGAGGCTCTGGAAATCACCTTGCTCTGATACCAATTGTTGAAGATGATGAAACAGGAAACAGAAGGAAGACAGCAACTCAGAGTAGGAAGAAGATGGAGAAGGAGAAGACACAGAGCTTGTGTACGAGATCTCTGTAGTCTCTCTCTCTGTATTGGAATAATAATATATGTACAAACTCAGAGCTACAAAGCTTATATGAAACCCTAAGAGATAAGGTGTCCTTTCACACCAGATGTCCAGGGGGAAAAACCCAGTGGGAGAAAAGTGCCCCTGGTGAAGCGCGTATACACACTAACACTACTACATGTCTACACATTCCGCTCCTAGCTGTGAATGTCAATGTCCGTTCCACGATGCTTCACGTACCCATATGGCCTGCTCTCTCCGCCTCGAGATAGCACAACGAGGAGAGATCAAAAATTAACAACCGACGTAAGACACAAATCGGTTTATTGGAGTGTTGCTAAAGGGAGCCTTGCTCCTAGAATGTATCTGATGGTCGACAATTTCTTGAAATGATAATTACCGGTCGGCCTTGCCGAATACCATAATCGGATAGGTCACAGGCCCTGCCTGAGTTGCCTTTGTATCAACAATCAACCTCCGACTTGCGGGTGGTGGCGAGGGATTGTGTACTCAAGCCATGCTTGATTCCGATCCTTCAACCGAAACATTAATTCTTTGCAAACAAAAGATGCCGCAAAATTGAGTGCATACCTGAATCACATGACTCGACGTACTGTGTTGTCAAATTCTTGCATAATGCATGAGTTACCAAGCTTGTCGTATCCTTGCGTATGATCCCGTTGTTCAGCGCGTAACCTTGGCATGATGGAGCTCAAAGTGAGTTCCAAATTTAAGATAGAAATGGCCCTTGTCCTGGACCCGACCGAGCCTTGCTCGCTTTGCAGCCTTTCGAGCCTCTCAAAAATTTTTGCAGAAACTGTCGAGCACCGTGCTTCAACAGTACGGAGATGTGCAGTCATACCCCGTCAACCTCACTCAAAACCCCACTTTGCTTGAGTGGATGTGTGCCCGGGGTAGGCATGCACCCTTAGTTAGGGTAGGGCAGAGTAACTAAATTTAAAAAAAACAAACTCTGCTGCCGCCATGGCCGACTGCGTCGAAGGAGATGATGACAGAGCTCACGATGGGTACAGCAACTGGCGCCGGTGCAAGATCGTGACTTGGCTGATTTTCCACAACGCTCCCAACGAGCTCCTCAGCAGCCGAATCGGCGTGGGTGCGACAATTGGTCCTCCCCTCGTTAGGGACTGTGCCCGCGGCCTGTTAGCGACAGTCGACCCCTTCGGCCTTGCAGGGGAAGTTTCCTGCGGCATAACCCGGTTGGCCGAGCATATCCGTGTACTCGAAACCCCTTCCATGGCTTGTTGCTTGACAAGCTTAAGGGAGAAAACCCAGCCAAGCAGCCCATGCCTCTTCCTTGCTCGATGAGAGAGAGAGACGCTACCGCTTCATGCAACCTTCCCCCCTCCTCCATGGATCCTTCTCCCCTAGCTCTGATACCAATGTAAGAACCCTAGGAGCTAGAGACTTGGATCCTCCACCCAACCGCCCATAATTATAGGCTCTTAGCCCTAGGATCCCCTGTCCACACTGCTAGCTGGCCCGTGGCCGGGGTCCGTGACCCCCCTTTAGGGTAGGTCCCTGCGCGTAGGACCCATGTCTTGACATTCAAAGTGCTTGTAAAGTGTTGGCCAAGTGGTTCAGGGGGTGGTCAAGTGGTTCATAGTGCTTGTAAAGTAGTATAAAGTGCTTAAAAGTGCTAATCAGGTGGTCTAAAGTGCTGGTCAAGTGGTCCAAAGAGTTGCTCAAGTGGTACAGCGGACTGATAAAGTGGTCAAAAGTTCCTTTAAGGTGTTTCAGGGGGCTACTAAAGTGGTTCAGGGGAATGGTAAAGTGTTGGTCAATTGGCCAAGTGCTTAGAAGTGCTTTCAAGTGTCTTAAAAGAACTCTTTTATCACTCTACTATGAAAAATGCTAGCTACTCAGCAGAGGTAATTAGTTGTAATTTTAGAGGGAAATAGTCAGATGATCTCCCCCCCCCCCCCCAGCTTTGATGTAATCCTTCCTCACTCTCTTCAATATAGTTCATTGTCTTCTTTTTATTAGATTTAAAAAAAGTGCTAGCTAATGTTAAAAGTGTTGGCCAAGTCCTCGAGTCAAATCTACAAAGATAAATCTTACAAGTTCTCCTCTGGGGCATGTTGTTATAGATTTCCTTGAATATTTCATTTGACATATCATATACATTATGCTCACCTTCCCTCAGGGACATGGAAAACCTGGTGCATTGCACCAGATGGGAGTAGATTAGAGTAGTGGGCTTGTTGTCCAAAAGGACATAAGTATCCTCTCGGCCATTTACCTTGTCATAGAAAAGGCCCTCAACCACATACAAATCTTTCTTAATGATGTTGTGCCATTGATCCTTTTTCTCTATTTTGGTCGGGCACTTTGTGTTGGTGCATTTCAGGACATAGAAGTCTAAAGCTACCCCCTCTGGAGTCACTGCAAATTTCTAGTCAACCCCATCAAGGCATCGCGCAGGTCATCGTGGTGGCCAGCATACATGGCGGCGTATTCATCATCATCCTCGCTGGATGCTTCTCCATCACTTTCATCCGTAAATGTGGGTTGTATTTGCAAGTATACCCACCCTTGCACATGATCTTTGTTGGAACATCTCCTCCATTGACCTTTGATGCACGCACCACAAAAGCAAAAGAGCAATCTGTGCCTTAGTGCATGTATATCCATCTGACTGTAGCCATTGACATAGTGCCATGATTGAGACCCTATCATCCGCTTGCAATCCCATGCTATAACTCTATCAACATCACCGAGCTTGACCTCCCAGAAAGCACGATTAAATTTCTTGCATGTCTGTGGGAATTGATTTTTGAGAGTTGCATTGAGGAATGCAACAACGCCTGAGGCATTATGCATCTCCCACCCATCAAATTTCAACTGCTCGTGTGTGAGGGCTCTTTTGATTACTGCACCAACCCTGTCGTGTTCACCCTTTCCATGGCCTGAAGCAAAGAAATTTTGCGTCATTTAAACACCTTTCATATCGAATAATTGTGTAACAAAATAGAATGGCCACCTTGATTTGAATTGTGATGCAGCACCATCCGACCACACCGAATGTTGCTTGACAATATAGCTGTGTCTTTTAAGCCATTCATTGTGCAAAAGAAAATAGTGATGCACAAACAAAGTTTCATGTGTCTTGTCATCAGAGGTGTAGAAGTCAGTCATAGCACCAAGCGCATCACGTAAGTATGAAATGTGAACAAAGATTGTGAGCTAAGATTGTTGGAATTAGGGTTGCAAAGAAACGCGCATAGCTTGGAGAAGATGAAGGAAGCTCAAGGCACACAATAGAGAGTGTGTTTCTTAGTATGCAATGGAAAGATAGATAGCCCTAGAGTGATGGGCGTATATACAATGCACAGGGGGAAAAAACATCCTAAAGATGGAAAAAATGCCCCGGCGGTCCTAGTGTGTTCACACACATCACTACCACATGTATATGGTAACAGATCGCCCCTGGAGTGATGCGGTGAGCGAGAGCTGGCACATGAGTAAAGGGAAGTGCCATGCCCTAGGACATGATCAGTCCACAAAGGGGAGTAAGCCCAAAGCTTTGTGGAATGCTTCAAGCTTCTCACGAGACAATGCCTTTGTGAAAAGATCTGCAAGGTTGTCCTGGGTTGCCACATAAGCCAAGCTGAGAGCCTCTCCCTGAATAATGGTAATGCACCTCAATGTGCTTTATGCGAGCATGAAAAACTAGGTTCCTCGCAACTGCCAATGCGCTCTGACTGTCAGTGTAGATAGTGTTAGCAGTGTCCAGTCCAACACCCAAATCAGCCATAACGCGTCTCAGCCATACACAGTCAGCCGTAGCTGTGAAGACTGCCCTGTACTCAGCCTCACAACTCGAAGTGGCCACAGTAGGTTGCTTCTTGCTCAACCATGATATACATGAACTTCCAAGCATGAAACAAAAACCACTTGTGGACACTCATGTGTCAAAACAACCAGCCCAATCTGAGTCTGAAAAAGCATGTAAGTCTGGCGGCAATGATCCCCCCTTGGGATAAAACAAGCCAAGATGTAAATTGCCACTAAGGTAGCGGAAAATCCTCTTGACAACTTGCCAATGCTTATACCCTGGGCTATGCATAAATCTGTTGACCTGTGAGATGAAAACTAAATATCCGGCCTCGTGTTGCATACATAAATGAGGCAGCCAACAGCAGTTTGATAAAGAGTGACATCAGCAGGATTGCCAGCATCATGTAGACTTAACTTCAAACCTATTTCCATGGGAGTGGCAATAGGTTTGCAATCCTCAACTCCAAACTTACATAGCAATGTCTCTATGTAACTTTTTTGACACAAGGCAATACCACCATCACACTGCTTAAATTGTATACCCAAGTAATGATGCAACAGCCCCAAATCTTTCATCTTGAAAGTAGCATTCAAATCAGTCTTAAATTCAGCAATATGTCTCTCATTTTGTCCAATGATCAGCAAATCATCAACGTAAAGAACCACAATGAGAAGTACATCACCCTCACGCTTTACATACAATGTGCTTTCTGTTGGACTGTTACAAAAGCCTTGTTTGACCAAATGAGTGGCATCTTTCTCATACCAAGCACGAGGAGATTGCTTCAACCCATACAAAGCCTTCTTACACTTTTTCTTCTTGTCCTTTTATGACAAAACCGCGAGGCTGTGTTACATAAACTTCCTCAAATATGTCACCATTCAAGAAAGCAGTAACAATGTCTGATTGATGTACATCCCAACCAAAATGAGCTGCCAATGCACATAGAAAATGCACAGTAGTCATACGACAAGTGGGAGCAAAAGTCTCTTCGTAATCTATGCCTTTGTGTTGTGCATAACCCTTTGCAACAAGTCGAGCCTTATGGCGATCGATCTCACCATCTGGTTTGCATTTCAGCTTGTAAACCCACTTTGTACCAATGGCCTTTTTGCCAAGAGGCAAATCACATAAAGTCCATGTGTCATTTTCTATAAGTGCATCATATTCTGATTGCATGGCAGCCATCCAATTTTCTGAATTCTGTGCTTCATCAAAAGATAGAGGCTCCTCAACATCATGTAAACTAGACACAGCCAAAGCATAACAATCTAATGCATAAGATGCATGGCGAGAGCCTAAACGAGTACGACTAGACAAAGGTGCATCCAATTTACTGTCACGCAAAGTGTGCACCAGCCATTTTGGCATACCTCTAGCCTGCTCATTTCCAACCCTTTCCTCATCAAGTACATCATGTACATCTGCATCAATAATAGATTGATCTGTAACATTTTCAGAAACCCCATAGGTTGTATATTTGCCTCATTGGAAACTACATTCATATTTCTACCACTGAAAAGAGGCAACAAAGTGTCATCAATCTCCTGTGAGCTTACATTACTGTTTCTAGTACATGACAACAAGGGCTGAACAGAATCTTCCACAGACACTACATCCCGTGAAACCAGAATACGTTTTGTTTGCGGATGATACAACCTGTAACCTTTGCTTTCAGCACTATAACAAACAAAAATACATTTGATAGCCTTATCATCCAATATTTTGCGATGCACTTGTGGCACCAAAGCATATGCCAAACAGCCAAAAACACACATGTGCTCAATAGAAGGCTTTCTATCATGCCATGCTTCATATGGAGAATAGACTACAAAGATTTCGTAGGACACCTGTTTAGTACATAAGTGGCACACATGATGGCCTCAAGCCAAAATGGATGCAGCAAAGCTTGACTTTTGACCATACATCGTGTCATTTCCGTCAGTGACCTGTTTTCCCTCTCAGCAACACCATTTTGTTGAGGTGCGTAAGGCACTGTACATTGGTGTTTTATCCCACGATTAGCCAGAAATGCATTAAATTCATGAGACATATATTCCCCCCCTCGATCGGAACGGAGGGTGCCCATAGTACATTTCGAGACATTTTCAGCCATAGCCAAAAATTGTTTGAAGCACATAAAAACTTCTTACTTCGCTTTAAGTGGAAATACCCATGCATGCCTGGAGTAATCATCAATGAAAGTCACGAAGTACAGGTAATTGCCCAAGGATGGAGTTTGCATGGGCCCACAAACATCACTATGCACAAGCTGCAACCTGCATGTGGCCCGAACTGAACCATCCTTTGGAAATTTAGAACGCTGCATCTTACCCAAAATACAGCCTTCTCAAACATGTTTGGCAGGTGCTTCAAGAGGCGGCAAAGAAGCAACCATATTAGATTTTTGCAAACACAGCAAACTGGCAAAATTCAGATGACCAAAACGTGCATGGCAAAGTTTTGCATCTGAAATAGCCCTTGAATCTGCAACAGCATTTGCAAAATTTTGTCCACACTTGTCATACAAAGTGAGCTTATACAACCCACGGCACAAAAGCCCAGATGCAACAATTTCATCACCAAAAGTGAGATGATGAACTGTACATCTGTCATCCACAAATTTGACTACAAGTCCAAGTCTAGCAAGTGCGGATATAGACAAGATATTCTTCTTGATCCCAGGTACATAAAATGCATCAACAAGTGTGAAGGAACTGCCATTAGCAGCAGTGAGCACAATCTTTCCAACTCCCTGAACTAGATAAGAGGCATTGTTGGCACAAGTGACTAAATTCCCATGAGGGACAAACTCGAGAGAGGTAAACAATTCACGGTGTGAGGTAATGTGCTTTGTAGCACCACTGTCAAAATACCACACATGTGAATTTGCAGCAACTGACAAGCATGCATCATGGACATCAGGATTGTAAGTGCACTCTGCGCTAAAAGCCCATTCTGCATCAACATCAGCATTACAGTCTCCTTTCACAAAAGACTCAACAATGGTTGCATTTGTAGTGGAACCAGCATTTGCAGTGGAACCACCCTCTTTCTTCTTAGCCTCTTTGGTCTTCAACTTAGGACACGACTTGATCAAGTGTCATTAGCTTTACAATAATGGAAATGCATCTTCTTTTTGCCCTTATCACCAGAATTGCCAGACGAAGTGCTGCCAGTAGAAGCAGTAGGAACAGTATTTTTGCCGCTCGCAGCAGAACCATAAGAAGTGGCTGCATTGCTGTTACCACCCTTTCTTTGAGAAGCAGTAAAAGCATGTTCAACTGCACGTTGTCTAGTCTTGTTTTTTCTGGAAAGTGACTCTTGCAACAGCAATGTGCATAATGCATCAAACTTGACAACTTCTGGATTTCCTTGGGTCATAAGTCTCCAAGTACTAGCAAAAGTCTGGTAAGAATCTGGTAAGGCATCAAGAACAGTCTGCACTAGGGAACTGTCTGAAATGACTTCACCTGCAGAAATGAGTTTCTCATTGATATCCTTGACACTAGCAAGGAAAGTGTCCATATCATCTTCCTCATGCATAATCTTTGACTCTAACTCTTTACGCAGCAAAGCAATTTTAGCCTCATTGCGACTTGCATAAAGACCAGCCAAAATATCCCAAGCCCGTTTTGCAGATTTTGTTGAACGGATGTGAGGAACAATGGTGCGCTTCACAGACAACGCAATCAATGCATGAGCCTCCTTAACATCCCAACAAGCTTGTTCTATCGTAAGCAAAACAACTTTAACAGTAGCAATCCTTGCAGCAAGACCTGCAACATCCTCAACATCGCCTACATCCTTAGAACCAGGACGTACATCAATGCCCTGCACAATGTTCCAGACACCGTTTGACACAAGAACATGTTGCATCATATAAGCCCACATAGGGTAGTTGTCCCCATCCAACCTGTCCTCAGCAGCAAACATCTTGAACACATCTGTGTTGTTGTTGTCAGCCATGGTAAATCATGCAATTGATGTGAAAACTGCCCGAAAATAGGAGAAATGGAGGGGGAACAGCCTGTGCTATATAGCACAAACCGTAGAAGACTATAAGGCATCTGTTATACAGAAAACGGCACTGACAAAAATTTTGCACAAAGTGACGAAATAGCCTGTGCAATACTGCCTATAGTGGAAACGGAGGCTGAAATGAGCAATATTTGTCGACCTGCGAACGCTCGCCAAAGCTCACTGAAATCGAAGAAAGTGAGCAGGCGTGTGCTGGAGCAGCTGGCGACTGAGCCCAGGAGGATGCAAGTTGCTCTGATACCAATTGTTGGAATTAGGGTTGCAGAGAAACGCACACAGATTGGAGAAGATGAAGGAAGCGCAAGGCACACAATAGAGAGTGTGATTCTTAGTATGCAATGGAAAGATAGATATCCCTAGAGTGATGGGCGTATATACAATGCACGGGGGAAAAAAACCTCCTAAAGAGGGAAAAAATGCCCCGGCGATCCTAGTGTGTTCACACACATCACTACCACATGTATATTGTAACGAAGATGAATACCAGTGCATTGATTGGATCTCATTCTACAACTTGAAGGAGTATTTTTTTACAAAATCCACTACAAACACCACTACATTGTCAAGAAAATTGGCCAAAAACTCCTTGAATTATTGAGCTTACCACCTGTACAAGTAGTTGTGTTTGATGAACTTCCCTAGTTTCCCTAGGAGCATAGAAATGAAACTCATTGGACTGAGCTGCTGAACTACGAGGTCTTTTTGACATTTAGCTAGACCTTCTTCATCCTCTTCCTGTGTAGGAACCTTGTCAAAAATCTTGACAATCATTCTAGAGATACCATCACTCTCTTCAATGGGAGACAACAAGAGCCTTTCAATCCCGCAATCAGTGCATGTTCCCAAAAGACATTTGCTACGATGAAAATAACTATCCCACTGGCTTTGGACACAATACAGACTCACATGGTTCTATCAAAGATGAAAAAGTGGATTTTGATGCTGTGCACTGTGCTATTTCACCACTCGGACATCACACAAGACACCTGCAAAAGCATGACATTCCATGTAGCCTGTATCTTCCATGGCACATCTGATTTAAGCCTTCCTTCACCAAGTGAATAAGTTGAATATGATATTCACAATAACAGGTGTTGCAGTCCTTCAACTTGCATATAAAGTATGGCTTCAGACCCTCAAAGCATCTAAGGGACATCCTAATGTTAGGATGAGCCTCTTGGAATCGCATGTACAAATCCCTCTCCCACATAAAAGACATTTAAAAATATTATAAAATACTGAAATCTGATTGCAACACTTACATAACTACCACCTCAGGGTGTATTTTCATAAAAGTGGCTATGACTTTACCTATTGTCTACAAAAAAAGTAGATATGTCATTTCTCCACCTTTTCAACCAAAGTGAGGTGGGGTTGGTTGAGCATTGGGAGTTGGTGAAGAGTGGGAAGTGGTGTCTATTTGTAGAAATTCGTAGCTGCTACTTTAATTTTTTGGATTGTTGAACTTTTGTCCACTAGTGAAGCACTTCAGTGCACTTGGAGAACACTCTGCAGCACTATGGGAAACTTTGGTGTCCTTTTAAGCACTCCGCAACACTTTAAAGCACTTTGGGACACTTGAAAGAACTTTGAATCACTTTGTGGCACTTTCAAGCACTACGAGGCACTTTCAAGCAACCTGTCATGCACTTTGGTGCCCTTTGAAGCACTCTCCAGCACTGTAAATCACTTTGGGGCACTTGAAAGCACTCTAAAGCACTTCAGTGCACTTTAAGAGTGCTATGAGGAACTTTTTGTGGCACTTGATAGCATTCTAAAGCACCTTACCATCACTTTGGTGCACTTTGGAAGCACTCTAAACTACTTGGTGGCACCTTAGAAGCACTTTGTGGCACTTCAAAGCACTCTGTGGCACTTTCAAGCACTATGAATCACTTTGGTGCACTACATAGAACTGTGTGGGACTTTGAAGAAGCACGCTGACTTTTTGACGCTTTCAAGCACTCTAAAGTTCTTTGAAGCACTTTGAAGCACTCTACAAACCTTTAGAGCACTTTTGGCACTTGAAAGCACTCCAAAGTGCACGTTACATGCTCTTTGAAAGCACTTCGGTGCTATTTAAGAGCACTCTGAGGAACTTTGTGGCACTCTGCAACACTCCAAAGCACTTTAGAGTTTACAAAGAACTTTGAAGCACTCTAAAGTAATTTGCGGAACTCTCAAGCACCACGAAGAACTTTAGTGCACTTTGGAAGCGCTCTGAAATACTTTGAAGCACTCTTGGGCGCTTTCAAGCACACTGAAATGCACTTTTTTGGCACTTTCAAGCATTTGCAAGCTCTGAGTGATGCACTTTGAAGCACTTTGAGACACTTATAAAGCATTTCAACGCTTTTGCAAGCACCCAAAATCACTAAGTAAAGCATTGTGACACACTTTGAAGATGTTCTGGTTGATATACTTGAGGTAAATCGAGGAGATGCACCGGATGCACCACATGTGCCCTCTTGCCGATTCTCTTTTGAACGACATCTTTCTTGTTTGGGGAGATGCGGGTTTCCATTGACTAGAATTGAAACATGATTTCTCTGATTTTGATTGTTAAGGTACTAGTCCCATGCTGCTGACGTAGACACATGTCTAAGGGAAGTGACCCCCTCCATAATAGTTTGCAACCGAAAACTGGCTTCCGTGACATTTCTTCGATGAAGTCCTAATGCCTTTGCAACCTCACTATGCCTCATTACATTGTCATCCTCATTGACTCCATTGAGGCATGCCATGATAGTAGCCCGTTTCAAAAATAGCTCATTTATGAATGAGGAGTCTTCACCTCAGACAATGTATGAAAAATGATAGAGAAAATGAGCCTCCCAACTGTCTCCGATGTGGGCTGCAACACGGAGAACGTTGGATGACTGAGAAGTTGTTGTAGATTGCTTCATTGAAAGCCCGTTTGTTTGATTACACCAACACTTAGCAACTACCCTAAAGATTTTCTTTTGCCTCTTGCTCATCAATGTCACCATCCTCTCAAACTCCTGCCATCCTTTTTTGCATGTTTCTTTGTTTCCTCTTCTTTGCAGCCCAATAGTTTTGTAGACTCAGCAGAAGATCCCTTGGGATATACTATGTAGCAAATAATAAAGGAAGGTAAACGGGTTTTGTACTACCATTATGAGTATTATGTGATTCCATGTGGAGCATGCAAGGATGCTAATGACATGACAATGAAGATAGTCAAAACAGTGCCATAGTACTCATAGAGAGAGAGAGAGAGAGAGAGAGAGAGAGAGAGAGAGAGAGAGAGAGAGAGATAGGCACAAGAGACGGAGGGACCCAACACTGCAGAGATCCCAGAGGAGTAGTGCTGAGAGGGAATTTAAATGCACAGGTAGTTTGCTACTTTAAGCTTTAGTATTAAAGTGAAATGGAATTTCCAACCCGCCTAAATTCCAACCTCTCAGTCAAAAAAGATTTTATCTTTCCTTTATATGAAATGAAAATGAATAACCCACCACCCATTTCATCTCCTCCCAAAGGAGTGTCCAAGACACTCCTTTTTGGTACCACCTAAACATGCTATCAACCGTAAATAAAAATCATAAGTTCAGTGATTTGCATCCCATGCAGGTCCATAATTGAGTAAAGTTTCTCGTTTCTCAAGCAAAAGGTATGTATTTTTTGGGAGTAAAATCTTAATTGAAGTGAAACAATTGATTATTTTCGGTGCATGTAAAAACTTGTACTTTAGCACAAAGGTAAATAACCACTAATTATGATATGTATCCGTCCTCAAGTGTGAGTACATACTCCAACACAATGATAGTGTGAGAAAACTCAAACTCAAAAAGACCACAGTTCTAATTCTTAAAACTATTAATAAATATTCAATTTAAAAGTTAGAAACAAAACCAAAATCTACTGCAAATTATAATAAGAAAATTTTAATTATATCATTAGTAACTAAATTTAATAAATAGCCTAAATCTTTACTTTTTTCATTCTTTTAGTTTTTTGTCTTTTTATTTGTAAGAGGGAGAGAATTCATTTTTCAAAACAATCTGATACTTGATTTGTCAAATGGTGTTGGGAGAGCACCGATAGCGTCATATATACTATATGCACTTCAATCAAAATTTTCTTCGATCAAAGAAATGTTTGATCGAAGAAAACTTCAATCGAAGTGCAGAGACATAATATGGGGGGCCGAATTCAGTGATGTGTCACCGTATAATATGGTTGTTTTATTTTGCCAAATGTATAATATGGCCATTAGACGCATATAGTATATTTATTGTTAATGTATAATGCAACTTAGGTGTCGCCGCTCTTCTTCTCCCTCACATTCCACACGCACTGTTTACTCTACAAGTGATATCAAAGTTGAAGGTTGTTCTCGACGAGCTTTACATTGGCTACATTGGCAACAATGTATCAAACCTCCGAGATCCCATGCCTATGGACTAGGTATTGTGAGCTCGACGAATAGAACTCACTTATCAAGGTGGAAAGGGGTTGAACATCAAAATCCAAAAGGGGCCAGAGATTGAGCTTTCTGTGATATCAAAGAGAGAGAGAAGCATGTTTCTCAATTCAAGACAGATTGATAGCAAGTCACTATTTTGCTCACAACTTGAGCTAGAAATTTCAGATTCAAAACCTTTTTTAATATAAATGAAGCTCTACAGGTATGTCTAAAAATAACCAAGGCGTTTTGGCATTATCCAATCTATAATCGGGAAGAAGGATGTACAGAAAAGAAGTAAACATGCCCTACAACCATGGTGAAGAATGAAGAAGAAGCAATCCTACAATGGATCTTTCTAAAGGGAAACTCTAAGTATGAAATTTTAGTTGTGGATGTTAAGCTTAAAGTGGTAGAGATTTGTCAAACAAGGCACACTCTCTTCACTAATGGCATTCTTGGAATGAGTTGATGGGACGGATTTTAAAGTGACACCCACAACTTGTATTCCATGTTTTTGAAGGATTGGATGAGTCAAAATATACAAGATTTAGGCGTGTGATAGTTAAAACTCTCCATGAGAACTTCCAAAAGCTTTATTCTGAAAATACATATCCACCTTGTAACGTCTAGAATGCGGATGAAACACGTTTTCAAGTCCCAAGAGACAAATTTATGAAGGGACAAGGTTATTTTGGCACAAAAACAAGAAAGAGAAAGTAACAATGAGAATATCAATCATTGTATGTTTTGATTGAATATGTTATGTGTTGAATTTGAATATTGTGGGGTCTGAAATTGGGATACTGCTTTGAATATTGCTGTTCTTGAATATTACTGCCTCTGATTATTATTGAGTCTGATATTTGTTCAATTAGATATTTGCTAAGTCTGCTTATTGATGAGTATGATATTTGCTAGTCGGAATATTGCTGGTTCAGAATATTTCTAGGTCAGATTTTGGTTAGGTCCCATTTTGGTTAGGTCGGATTTTGCTGACTCTGATATTTTATGTCAAGAACATTTTTGGATTAGGTGAAATGTGCCTTTTACAGGATGATGATCTAATTTAAACAATTTTTTTATCTTATAAGATTTCTCTCTTTCTTTGTGCACAAATTTAAGAAGTATGCATGCTTAGAATCATGTTTGTGGCGACGACGTCTCCCAAACACCAATAGAATATGTCACTCTACTTTGGAAGTATGATATGGACTAAAGAGCAGATATGCTTACAGCAACTAAGTCTCTCAAGCAACAAATCGATTAGTCATCCATTCTAAAATGATGTCATAGGGTAGAAAGGGATCCTTTATCCACTAGAAAACCATGGACTGATGACTAGGCTTTACCTTCTCTACCTCATAGTCGAGGATGACTATGGTTTCAAGAGAGAGGTAATATCATTAAATCTAATATATATAACTATCCAAAATGATTTTCTCATACTAAACTGGTCATTTGATATGGTAAGATAAAAGGGGGCAAGAGTTAGAATATTAATATGTGATGTTAGATCTATTCTCAACAAGGGATCGAGAGGAGAGATAAAGCTTATCTCTAAAAAGGTGCAAATGAGAGAGGTCTACCAAAGACCAATGTGCACCTAATGGATCTTTAAAAGAGCTTGGGTTAAGCTTCATTAAATCCTCCAAAGGTTAGTGTTAAAAGCCTTTAGGCCTACAATATCCCAAGCGTGTTTTGCAAACTTTGCTGAATGAATGTGGGAGTAATAGTTCTCTTCACAGACAATGCAATCAATGCATGAGCTTGCACATCTTTTACATCCCAACGAGCCATAGGCAAAACATCTGTGGCAGCATCAATCCTGTCACCAAAATCTGCAATATCCTCAACATTGCCTACATCCTCCAAACCAGGACATACATCAATACCCTGCACAATGTTTCAAATTCCCTTTGACATAAGGACATGCTGCATCATGTAAGCCCACATAGGGTAACTGTCCCCATCCAATATGTCCTCATCAGCAGCAAACATCTTAAAAACATATGTGTTGTTGTCAGCCATGGCGAATGTTGCACTTGATGTGAAAACTGCCCAAAAAGAGGAGAAACAAAGTGGGAACAACACGTACTATATAGCAGAAACCGTAGTAGACTATTCGAGACCTGTTATGCAGAAAAGGGCACTAACAAAAGAATGACGAAATAGCTTGTGTAGTACTGTATGTAGTGGAAACAGAGGCCAAAATGAGCCCAAATAAAAAATATGGGTAGGATTAATGAAAATGCCTTTAAGAGTCTAAAGAGCCACGGTCTTTGGCAAGTGAAGAGAAAGCCCAATCAAAGATGCAAGCGTAGCAAAGGGTTTTTCGTGGGGAGGGAAATCCTGAGCAGATTGTCAGGGGATATGTGTTCGCAAAGTGGACCGGGAAGGCTTGGTGCCTCTAGCTGTGAGAGGTGGTAGAGAGGAAGAAGCAAAAATAGAGAGATAAAAGGTAATAAGATACCCGAATGAGCTCTATAACATCAAGAACTGAAATAAATCATACAAGGCTTGGTCGACTCGACTACTTATAATCACATAAATTATAAACAACAATGGGTTATGCCATTAGCTCCAACAATAATATCAACCTGAACCACTGCTTTGCTCCTAATCATATCATGGTATTGAAGTCTTCTCGACACAGGTCTAAGCCCTCATAGCCACGTGCGCTAGAGCTCCTCAATGAACGGAGATTGGCTTTTTAGCATCAAACAATGGCAATTATTTATGTGTTGTCGAGCTCACCTTCTTTTCCCCAAAGTCGTTAGATACATCCAATTTCAAGGAGTTCATCCCAAGCACCTTACCTTGTATAGCTTTATCAACCTGATTGCTTTACTGTCATCGAGATATATCAAAATAGGTCATAAAGTTATTAGATATATTAATATAATATATATGTGGACTTAGAAAAATAGCAACTGATAGTCGAAAATAACATGCCATATGGGGTGGCCTCTACACCACACATAAGCTGAACATCCCCAAGCATCATCTTGAGGTAGGACTTATCCTATAACTAGAGAGGGGCACCACCTAGCATGAGTGCAGCTAGGACACAAACATAGATGACCATCTAGGTAACCAACATCAAATGATGATGTAGCAAACGTCTGGATATAGAGAATGCCTAGTCAACGGTCAGGAGTGTGTGTACAGAAGAGATATGTGACAAGGTCAAAATGGAACATGACTGACTGGTGATGGCGCACGTGATGAAGCACAAGCAGAGTGATATACAAGAGATGAATTATCCCATGGATATGGGAAAAAACAAAGCTAAGGAGAAGAGATAATGGACTCAAAGTTCATGATAGAATTGCACACTTTTATTGATGATGATGATACTTACAAACAATGGTCTTGGCTGTTACCGACCTTGCTCTTGGCACTAGGGATGCATGATGGAATGCAAGCACTATATGGTGCATGGCGAATATTTGGAGTTAGCGGGGTTAGCACGTTAGTGGGAGGTTAGTTGAGGGAAACATCAAGATGATGCAGCCACCAGCGACGTCAATTACTAGCATCGAGAGTGGCTTGGGGTAGCATCATGTGGGTGCATTAATCCTAGCATGCTCATTTTGCCTTGTGGGGTGATAGTGAGTGCCTTATGTGCATGGGGTGGTCATGACTAGTAAATGAACCATGGCGTGGATGGAGATTGGTGGTGATGGTGATGTGGCCAATGCTAAAATGCCCGTGCTTGCAATAAAACATGATACCATGAGCTCCCTAGCTTGGGAGGTGCATTATGTGCTTAGTGGTGCATGAAATGTAGAGTGCATGGAGCCTAGGTGGTGCCTCTAGTGTGTCCTTCTTTTGTGCTTAGTGGAGGCCTCTTTATATAGGCCTAAGAGGGGGTCCTTACCTAATGGTCCTTACAAATATCCATTGGTCACTGTAGAGAGTCTAGATGCCTCTCTAGTGAGAGAGATAGAGAGGGAGAGAAGGTAGAGATAGAGAGTGGGGTGGGGAGTTTTCTTACAATCCACTAGCAATTGGATAGGTTATTAGAGAAGAGGGTTGATCGGGGAATTTACAATGGGTTTTGTTGATGGTTCGGGTGGCCGATGCGAGGTTAATGCTACTAAAATTGGTGTTTTGCTGGTGTCGAGATGCTACTCGTCACTTTCGAGGCCAGCCGAGGCATGCCTGCGGATTCAATCTTTGATTTGGTGCCGCTTCTGCGTGCTTTTGGTCGTCTTCTTCTTTTGTCGATGGTGTGGCGCTCGTTTCCTTTGCTTTTTTGTGCATATGTGCGTATGGCGTGCGTGTACTTGTGTGAATGGGTGCGTGTGCTCAATGGGTGCAATGTTTGTTTGATTGTGTGTGTGTGAGTGTAATGTACTCATGTATGTGTAAGTGCTTGTGAATGTGTGTGCCTATGTATATGGGGTTGTGTGTGCATGTATGTGGGTGTGTGTGTGTCGGCCAGTGTGTGGGGGAACGAGAGTATAAGAAAGGTATTATTTTATTTTTATTTTTTTAGTTGACTCGGTCGACCACAGAGAATGAGGGAGAGAGAGTGTGAATGAGGAGAGAGAGCGGGTGGGGGGGGGGAGATGGTGGCGGTGGGGGGAGAGTGTGTGTGTGTGTGTGTGTGTGTTGGGGTGAGTTTAGGTGGGTGTGTGTGTAGGTAACACGGGAGAGAGAAAGCTGGATTGTGCCCTGGCTAGCTGACTACAGAGACCAGAGGGAGAGAACGAGAGCGGGTGATGGGGAGATAGGGTGTGTGTGTGTGCGTTGGGTGTTAAGAGAGAGAGAGAGTTGACTATTTCTATCCTACGCGCCCTTCATGGCGGGTGCCGACACCGAGCTGGAGAGAAAGAGAGAGAGAGAGCATGACAGTGAGCGAGAGGGGGAAAAGAGAGAAAGAGGGGCTGGGGAGTGGGAGGGTGTGAGTGTGTGTGGGTAAATGACAAGAGAGAGAGAGAGTTCTCCTATTCTGCTGGCTCGCAGGTACCGACTACAGAGAGCGAGAGAGAGATCAACGGGAGCGAGAGAGGGAGGGAGTGGGGGGCTGAACAAGGGAGAGAGAGAGGGAGAGTATGGACGAGAGGGGAGAGAGGGGATGTAGCGGGCCAGGGAGAGAGGGAGTAGTGGGTAAAGGAGAGGATTGAGGTGGCGGGGAAGTGTGTGGGTGTGAGTGGAGTGAGAGAGAGCTACTTGCATGGCGGCCCGCTTTGGTTGACAAACAAGAGGGAGAGAGAGGGGGGTATTTTATGTGCCCATTGGGCTTGGTTACACAGAGAGCGAGAGAGAGGGGGTGAGAGAACGAGAGGAAATGTGAATGAGAGAGAGAGAAGGCTAAATAAAAGATGAGAGGGAGAGAGAAAGGTGGCTGATTGTGATAATGGAGGAGAGAGAGTGTGTGTGTGGCCAAACAAGGGAGAGAGAGAGCTTGTTTGTCTTGATAATAGAGGAGAGAGGGGGGTAAAAGAAGGTGATGCCAAGGGACATGGCCACAACTGCATGCATGTGAGCAAGGAAAAAGGTGGGGTGGTTCGGCGGCAGCAATAATAAAGAAACATTTTTTGTTTTTTTTTACTTTATGCTCCCGAATGGGGTCGATTCTCGCGGCCTTGTCTCCGAAGCTGGCCAACTCCAGTTTCTCTAGGTGGCTAGAGGGCTAGAGGGCGGTGCGGCTAATTTGGTGGCTAGAGGGCGGTGCGGCTAACTCGGTGTCATTAGCCCTCCCCCTTAGGTTAGGGCAGTTATGCCTCTAACTCATTTTTTTGGTCATTGTCATAGGAAGTGGAGGTTGATGGTGTATCCTCATCAGGAATGTCGATAGGTTGAGTTTGATCAAATCATTGACTCTGGTTTTATGAAGCTTACCATTAGCTTCCATGAGCCGGTAACTCCTATTGGAATATTTAGTCACATCGGAGTAGGAACTTCTTATCCTTGCGTGTGTCGAAGTGATTGTCATAGAGGAGCACCAACATGCCCTTCTTTAAATCTTTGCATCGAAGATGTTGATTGAAACTAAGCCGTCTTTGTTCTGCCTGTGCCGCATAATAATTGATTGCTTCTTCTTTGTCCAGTTGTAGTCGTTCCAAGTCAAGGATGTGACCTCGCAAATGCATGTTGGGTCATTGAAACTAGCTTGCCATCACTATGAGACCTGCTAGTTGCACCTCAGTAGGTAAGATTTCCTCCTTACCAAATACCAAATGATATGGGGTGAACCCCAAAGATGTGTGGAATGAGGTTCGGTAGGTCCACAAAGGTTGGAGTAGATACTTATCCCAAGACGCCAGATGATTGTTAACCTGCTTGGTGATAATTTTACAAACCATTCCATTCACTTTTTCAACTAGGCCATTACATTAAGGGTAGTATGGTGAGGAGTGTCTCCTTGTAATGCCTAGTTTTTGCATTAACTCTCCTACCAAGTCTGCTATGGAAACTGGCCCCCTTCTGATCCTAGTTGTGGCTGTAGCTTCCTCCCACCTAGTCATATAGTCGACTCCCATGATCTTATAGAACTTCCCTGAGTTGGCCCTAGGCAATGGTCCTATGGCATCTATACCCCATTTTTCATATGGCCTATATGAAAGGATAGGTGTTTGTGGTCCAGGCGGCATGAGTGACCTAGTGCCGGCCCGTTGACACAACTTACATGTCTTACACCAGTGGTATACATCACGATTGAGGCTAGGCCATGCAAAATCAGCCTACAATATTTTCCTACTTGCTATATCTAAGGCAAAGTGACCGCCACAAACACCATCATGACAAATGGCAATTACCTCCATAATTTCATTAGAGAGAGGGACCTTCCTGAGTGTTGAGAGAGAAGGAGAGAGCACAGAAGTAGAACCCCAAAGTGTGTAGAATACACACATGAGATGATGTATATATAGTGGGGACCTGGGTGCCATATATAGAGAAGCCATATATTGAGTAGCTTCACATATAAGCTCAACACCCCCGCTTAAATAAGGGTCCCTAACTGTGGATGAAAAAACCCTTGGGGGATCAAGGGAAAAACCCACAGCTCTATATACACCCACCGTTATATTATAAAAATCATTGAATATACAAATGTTCACGAGGAGGTACATCACTCTTTTTACAATGAATGTTTTATGAGGAGTTACATTACTCCTATCCTATCAAATACAATAATGAGTACAAAGGTTCAATAAAGAGGTGTAAAGGCTATCGATTAGCTTGTAATCAAAAGTGTCTCCGTGAATCTGCTGTGTAGCTTGTCATCAATATCGCATCACCAAACATGTCTTCATGTTGTCATCAATATGGCATCACCAAACAAATCTTCATAAATCTTTTATCGTCACCAAGTTTGTCTTCATAAAATCAATTCTTTGATCAATCCTACATAGATCATAGACTCAAAAAAAAAAAAAAAACATAGTCATGAAAATTATTAGCATCGTTAATGAAATAATTACGTTCACAATGCCATAAGAGATGGTTCACGACGCCACTCTTTTGAAGACATATATACGCACGACAACATATGGTACATAAAGTATGAACGTAAAAGTACAAAATGTGTGATTACGTGATGCAAATGATATACTACATAAAACAACATTTATCAACGTAGTGATCAATGAATACCATCAAAGTATTAACAAAATATCATCATTGTATCAATAAAAATGAATAAATCATCATGGTATCAACGAAAAGCATCATGATATCACCGAGAATAATCATTGTATCAATGAAACAACATCATGGCATCACCGAGAATAACCATGGTATCAACGAAACATCATCATGGCATCACCGAGAATAACCATGGTATCAACGAAACAACATCATGGTATCACCGAGAATAACCATGGTATCAACAAAACATCATCATGGTATCAACAAAAATCACCATGGAATCAACGAAATATCATCATGGAATCACCGAGAATAACCATGGTATCAACGAAATATCATCATGGCACCACCGAGAATAACCATGGTGGTATCAATGAAATATCATCATGGTATCAACGAAAATCACCAGGACCAAAGTATTAACAAAACATCATCATGGTACCATCAAAATCACTATGGTACCAATGAGAAATTATCAATAAAACGAGGTAAACTATATCTCTAAAAGAATGATTATACGAGAATCAATGAACGAGTATATCATATAACAAAAGATCATGTACCAACAGTAGCTCGATCGAATTTGGACGATCATCAACGGCTCGACTGAATCGGAACGATGTGTAACTGGCTTCTGCAGCAAAGTTACGTCAGTAACAAATATATGATTGATGAAGAAAAATATAATTGAGAAGTTTTCAATTATGAGAAAAATCAAAAGCAAAAAGTAAAATTTTGATTTTCAAACATATTCGCAGTCCGAGACGATAACCCAAAATCGGTGCAGAATTTAGAGAAACTTTCTTCTGCAAGGTTTTAGACCACATCGATTCCGATGGCTCAAGCGAATAGTTTCTCATCGATTCCGATGCATGTAGCGGCTAGTTTATCTGCAAAGTTATAGACCACATCGATTCCGATCCCTTACGCGGGTAGTTTCTGCAAAATCGTTTTCAATTAGTAAAAAAATCAAAAACATAAATCAAAACTCAAAATCGGTGCAGAATTTGAAAAAACTTCCTTCTGCAAAGTTGTAGACCACATCGATTCCGATCCTTCAGGAGGGTAGTTTCTGCAAAATCGTTTTCAATTAGCAGAAAAATCAAAAACAAAAAGCGGAAACTGTTTTTCAGGTATGTACGCAGTCCGCGAACGATAACTCAAAATCAGTGCAGAATTTGAAAAAACTTCCTTCTGCAAAGTTGTAGACCACGTTGATTCCAGTCCTATTCACCGGGTAGTTTCTACAAAATCGTTTTTAATTAGCAGAAAAATCAAAAACAAAAAGCGAAAATTGTTTTTCATGTATATACGCAGTCCGCGAACGATAACTCAAAATGTGCAGAATTTGAAAAAACTTCCTTCTGCAAAGTTGTAGACCACATCGATTCCGGTCACTCTTACGCGGGTAGTTTCTGCAAAATCGTTTTCAATTAGTAGAAAAATCAAAAACAAAAAGCGGAAACTGTTTTTCAGGTATGTACGCAGTCCGCGAACGATAACTCCAAATCTGTGCAGAATTTGAAAAAACTTCCCTCTGCAAAGTTGTAGACCACATCGATTCCGGTCTCTCTAGAGAGTAGTTTCTGTAAAATCGTTTTCAATTAGCAGAAAAATCAAAAACAAAAAGCAAAAACTGTTTTTCACGTATGTACGCAGTCCGCGAACGATAACTCAAAATCTGTCCAGAATTTGTAAAAAACTTCCTTCTGCAAAGTTGTAGACCACATCGATTCTGGTCTCGTAAGCGGGTAGTTTCTGCAAAATCGTTTCCAATTAACAGAAAAATCAAAAACAAAAAGCGGAAACTGTTTTTCAGGTATGTACGCAGTCTGCGAACGATAACTCAAAATCGGTGCAGAATTTGAAAAAACTTCCCTTTGCAAAGTTGTAGACCACATCGATTCCGGTCTCTTTCGTGGGTAGTTTCTGCGAAATGGGTTGTGATCAGGAGAAAAATCAGAAACAAAAACGTACTGCTCTGATACCATGTTGAGAGAGAAGGAGAGAGCACAAAAGTAGAACCCCAAAGTGTGTAGAATACACACATGAGATGATGTATATATAGAGAGGACCTGGATGCCATATATAGAGAAGCCATATATTGAGTAGCTTCACATATAAGCTCAACACTGAGTACTTGGTCCTTACCCTTACAATGCAAACCGTCATTGATAAGCCGGTACCTTGTGGCCTTCCTGGTAAGCCATTTCTTTTGCCCTTTCGTTAGATCCGATGGAAATTCCCCTGTTTCCAAGAAATGCATGATGTCGAGTAAGGTGTCACTACCTTGAAATAGAGGGAGATTTAGCTTTATAGCCCCAACCACCACTTCTTGTAGTCTTTCACTTGCTAAGGTATCAACTTCATGGTTTTGAGCCCTTGGGATGTGGTGTAATTGAATTGCTTCAAACTTAACCAACAAAGTTTTTACACAGCTTAAGTGAGTCCTCAAGCTAGGATTCTTACATGTCCATACTCCATTTACTTGCCTTATCAAAAGTAGAGCATCCCCAAATACATTAAGGCACTTTACCCCTTGTGAGACGCACCATTGTAACCCCTTGGTCAGTGTTGCATACTCAGCTTCATGTTAGAATGTGATTCTAACAAATGGCCAAGCGAACATACCTTGATACCTTTGTCATCAAAAACCACTATGCCTGAAGCTGCTTTGTCAAAAGCTCGCTTGTAGTGATAGCCGTTTTTTGGCTCTCGGTAATTGCCATAGTGAGTTACTTCACCCTACCAAAATCACCTAAACATTGTGGCTATTCTTACCTTTTCATTGTACATAGGAGTGTGTGAGCTAGGGGGCTTTTCCCATATCTTCTTAAAACTCTCAGCTAGCTAGTCACTAGGCTAGTTGAGCCAAAATAAATAAAAAAAAATCAAAAAAATAAAATAAATTATGGCCCAGTTGTGTATATATATTTCATTGTACATAGGGCCTAAATATAGGGAATTTTCATAATTATTTTGGTATTTATTTAAATATTTCTACTTAGGTGTGCATTATTTTCCTATATATGCTATGTACATTTACTCACCATTACCATAATATTTTTACCTATGTGTTCTATAAAAAATCATTTCATGCAAGCTTCTCTTATTTTTGGTATGAATACACTCCAACAAAAAATCTCAAAAATACCTTTCACTAAATTCCTATTTCCTAGAGGTATTTTTTCTTATCTCTTGTAAATAAATATACTTCAATAAAAACAAATGAGGGTCCCCTCATTTGATTCCTTATATTTTCATATATCTCTTTTTTCCATTTTATATTTATATATAGCTGACACTATTCTAAATTCCATAAATTGTTTATATATACTAACTTGTTTTTTCCCATCATATCCATGTATTATATTTGTGCATAAGCCACAATCATGCACGTTTTCAAACCCCTAAGAATCAATTAGGTCATGCTCTAATTCAAGGAGGGGCTCACCTTTGGATCCATATGCAAATTCAACAAAAGGGGGGCCACTGAAGACTTTTTTGTTAAGAAAAGAAGGTATTTGGTGGGATTTTTTATATCCATCTCCACTTCGAATTTGAAGCGGTAGTCAAAAGATACAATGTGGACCAAGAGCTGAATCATCACCTCAAAATTTTTGGTGATTTTTGGAGCAACCACCGGTGAGCTAGGATTTTTTGAGTGGACCCCAGTCTTTCCACTTTTCTCACAAGTAGCCCATAGTCTTCTCTCACCTCTTTCCACACTTCTACACACACACACACTCATTCCTCTCCATCCCTCACTCAAACCTGCACCTTCCATGGTTTCTCTTACCTTCTTCACCATTAGACTTCCATCTTACTTCCATAGCTCTCATATGAGCTCTACATCTACATACACCATCTCTATGCCTCTCTCTATTATCTCCAAAGTACAGTTCCATCTTACCCCTTCTATATATACATAAATTCAGCATGTAAACTATGCTTAACCTATACAAATTGAGAGATCTCATCAACCAAATTTCATTTTTATCGCGATAATCAACTTTGGTGGCGGTAGCATAAAGAAGAGAAAACGAAGAAGAGGATCGATAGTCATTTTGAGAACCTACACAAGTAAGTCCAAAACTTCTTCAAGCTTCACCATCACAAGGATTTCCTCACTTCATTCAACCATCCACCTCATTCTACCCATTGTAAATATATCATTAACTTTCTAGTGATTACTAACACTAACACAAAATAGCCATTGACCTAACCATAAAAGACACCTCACCTCAAGACATGTGAATAGTAACTCTCTCTCTCTCTCTCTCTCTCTCTCTCTCATTCGTGAAAATTCTACTTTCGCCTTATCTACTATTGATAGCCGTTTTTCGGCTCTCCATAATTGCCATAGTAAGCTATCTCACCCTACCAAAATCACCCAAACACTATGGCTATCCCTACCATTTCACTGCAAATAGGCGTGTGTGAGTTAGGGGGCTTTTCCTATATTTTCTTAAAAAACCCTCAGCTAGCTAGTCACTGGGCTAGGTGAGCCAAAAAAATAAAAAAAAATAAAAATAAAATAAAATTATATTATGGCCTCTTTGTGTGTAAATATTTCATTGTATATATGGCCTAAATATAGGGATTTTTAATAATTATTTTGGTATTTTATTTAAATATTTCTACTTAGGTGTGTGTTTTATTAAACCTATGTACACCTTCTTTCATCCTCTTACACCATAATTATATTTTTTTTGGCCAATATGTACATACTTTAACCTCATATTTTTCCTTTATACAAATCACTCCCACATTTTCACCCTCACCCTCGTGAAAACAAAAAATTGATTTCTACTCATTGGTTACTTTTATTATATTATTTACTTGCATACATTTTCCTCTTTCACCCAAAATAATTCAAGGAGAGACCATATCATATGATTCCAATATCTTTCCATATCCATAACTCCTCCATATTTTTATTATTATTTTTACTCATTATTCTAACACCATGTGCTCATTGAGCTAAAGTCCATGAATAGTCCATACACTAGTCCCACCATGTATATATTTCTTATTTCACCAATAATCCTCCTCCATGCATGGGTCAAGGGCAACTTGAATGCTTTGTATTATAATATGACAAAGGAGGGGCTCACTCTTGGATGCATTGTACAAATTCAACAGAGGAGGGGACCACTAAAAGACTTTTGCAGGCCTAAAAAACAGGCTTTTTGGTGAGAATTTTGGCACCTATCTCCACTCCGAATTTGGAGCGGTGGTTAAAAGAGAAAATGTATCCCACGCTCTGAATAATCACCTCAAATTTTTTCATGATTTTTGGAGCTACCAGCAGTGAGCTATGATGTTTTGAGTGGACCCCAGTTTGCCCACTTTTCTCACAAGTAACCCTTAGTCTTCTCTCACCCTTCCACACACCTACTCACTCTTACACATCCCTCCCTCTCCTTCCCTCACTCAAACCTGCAATTTCCATGGCTTCTCCCACCCTCTTCACCATTACCCTTCTCTCTCATCCCTATAGTTCTTTTATGAACCTCTACATACATACACCCTCTCCATGTCTCTCTCTATTGCTTCTATGTTACAATTTCATTTACCTCTCCTAAAATATCTAAAATTCAGCATCTTAACCATGATAACTTCTGCAAATTGAGTATTTTTCATCAACAAATCATCTTTTCATCGTGGTGGTCAACCGTGCGGCGGCGTAAAGAAGCGAAGAAGAAGAAGAAGACCAACGGTCATTTTTTCCACAATTTACACAAGGGTGAGTTCAAGCTTCTTCAAAGCTTCACCATCTCAATGATTCTCTTTTAATTCACCCCTCTTCCTTCATCAAATCAACTCACTCTACCCATTGTAAATGTAACATTAACTTTCTAGTGATTACTAACGACTAACATACTAACACAAAATAGCATTGACCTAACCATAAAAGACACCTCACCTCAAGACATGTACAAAGTAACTTTCTCTCTCTCCCTCTCTCTCTCCTTTTCCTTAAAACTCTACTTTCACCTTATTCACCATCAATAATGCTCTCTTTTGAGCCCACACCCATGACTCAAGCAGACAAAGAAGGCCCGCAATGTTTTGATATTCAAAAAAATAATAATCCTGATTTGTTAGCTTGTAAATTAGGATTTCCAATAATCTTTATGAGGGGTCTCCAACCTATAAATAGGCCCCTCTCCTTCTTGTAAAACAACCTCCAACATCTCACATAGCACCCCAACACTCTATGCGTGAGGAGAGACTTAGGTGTAGCAACCACTTGTGAGCTTCACTCTTGGTGTGAGAGAAGCCTTCAAGCTACACATTGCAAGTGAGAGAGCGTGAGTTCCACAAATCTCAAAACCACTATTTTACATGCTCCTTCATCATCAATAAATTGAGGTTTGGTGCATCAAAGGCGTGATTCGACGTTTAAATCTTCGTCCTTCCACTTGTGCAATACGGTTTGGTAAATTCAAGGTGACTTGTGTATTTTGAGTTTTATCGGTTGATCTTGATTTTAGAAAGTGTTTTAGTGTGTTTTCCATTGCCAGTTTTGTGTCCATTGTAAGAGGGTATTGTGGTGAGAGGTCTCCCACACCCTAAGACAGTGTGTGTGTGTTTTGGCAATGATTAGCAATCACTAAGCATTGAGTGAGTTTTGTACAAGTTCTACGATAGCATCATAACGAACCATCTCCATTTGCAAGTCACAAATAAGGTATTACGCAAGATCCTTCCCTCTCTCTCTTCCCTTTGCTCTAGCTCTCTCTGGTCCATTTCATGTGTGTCTTGGTGTGAGGTTGTTTGTGTGTGTTGTGTGGTGCATCTTCTTGGTTGTGCCAAAATCTCTCTTGCGTCCTAGTTCGCATACCATAACTAGGTGGTGCCCCTATCTTGTTTTGGTTTGGCTGTGGGTTTGTTGTTGTGTTGTGCTTGTGGTTGCCCCAGCCCCAATTGAGCAGCACGGGAGCCTTGAGGGGTGTTTAGAGGTCGCCTCTCTTGTTGCCCGCCCCGGACCGCCTCAATTTTGGTGCCCCCAGTGAGGAAAGGCTTGTGTATCTTTTTGTGTAGGTTCAACCTTTAGCATAGTCAAGTAGGTTGCATGAATCACGAGAATTTGTATGATCCTTTCATTCCCATTGCAAGGCAAAAGGTACACATAATTGTTAGTACTAAGTTGCAATTTCAGCGAGTAATTCGTAGGATTTTAGGTCCTCTTAGGTTGGCCGAGATAAACGCTTCAGTAAACCCTTTTATTTTGCCTCTGATTAGGTACGACCTTAGTTTGGACGTCTATATTTTTGTTTTGTTTTGAGTATTAGGTCATGCATAGACCATGGATAATGGCCCAGGAATAGAGGTTTTCCCCTTCCATTTCACTCCACACATTAGAATAAACATTGCAATTAGTAGAAAAATCCATTTTCAACAACGTATGGTATTCATGTTTGGTGCCCAAAGAGTAGGAGAAATTCTCGCATCACCAAACCCTGTCATTCTACCTCTTATTGATTATCATAGGTCATTTGATGTGAATATTTTTATTTTGTTGTAGAATAGATTGCAATTTAGAAAATATTATTGTGTAAATCTTCTAAAGAAAGAAAAAACAAAAACGCGTCACTTTGAAATTAATTCAATGGAGAGCCAACGCCAAATGTCTGGATATCCTCTTTTCTTTGGAGAGCCTGGAGAGGATGCAGAATTATTTCTAGCGAATTTCAAGATGTCTTGCCGTATCAAGAGGATAGTAACTGATCAAGAACGTGTAGAAATGTTTGAAGTGGTCCTTAGGAAAGATGCTAGCACTTGGTTTGACTCTTTGCCTGAGGAATTTAAAGGGAATTACACGGAAGTTTTGAATCGTTTCAAGAAATACTTCTTTGATCCCCAAAACACTCAGAAATTATGGCAAGACATTGTTTCTCATAAGCAAAAAGACTTAGATGACTACTACTTGTACAAGCAAGAGTTCCTACGTCTTTGGGCTCTATGGATACGAAATGTTGCTAACCCTGGTGATGGTGCAGAATTTCTAAAGAAGGAGAGGTTCATAGCCGGACTCTTTCCTGACCTTAAGGTAAAAGTTGAGGCGGGTGCACCTGCTACCTTTGATGCAGCTGAAACTAGGGCTGCTGAGAAATATAGGAAACTCAAGTGCTTAAGGGGGGAGGTTCCAATAGAAGGTCTTAGACCCAAAGGTAAGTCACAAGCATCAACATCTAAGGAGCTTCCTGAGGTAACGGTTGAAGTGATTGAGAAGTTAAATGAATCCTTAAGCAGCCTGTCAATTCACCTTGCACAAGCCGTAGGTCCAAAGGGACAAGCAAAGAAGTCTGAAGAGCGAGACCCACGACCTAGGAGAGTCTTGCAATGTTGGAATTGCGGAGAGTCTGGACATGGGATGTATAATCGTCCTTGGCCCCGTGGAGAGCCAGGGAGACCTAACTTGAATTACCCAGTGATGAATGCAGGAGAAGGAGCTGGTCAACAACCAAGGCTTCTACAAAGGCCAAATGGACCAAGACCACCTCCACAAGGGGTAGAAGGAGTTCCACCTTTGCCAGATCCAAATGTGCATGTGGTAGAGGTGACAAATTCAAATGAGGTTGACATGGAAGCCAATGGCATTAAGCGTGGCCGACGAAAAGGTAAAGAGAAAGAAGGAGTCACATCACAGAGTGACCATGGACAAGGCAAGAAGGCAAAGGAAACCAAGGAAACCAAGAGGACTCGACGTCGTATCAACCTCCACGACTTCCCTCTTGGACTTGGTATGGCTCCGTACAACTTGTTGGAAGACATGAGAGGTAAGGGTCCTGATATTTCATGGCCTCAATTTCTTGCATTATGTCCACAAGTTAGGAGGGATTTAACAAGGGCAGTTAGCACTAGGAGAAAGGTAAAAGAGAGTGTGCCTGTTGTAAAAATTGCACAAGCTGAAATGAATGAGGACATTACACCGGTGCTAGACTGTTACATCAAAGGAAGATTGGTTAGGAAAGGTCTAGTGGATGGGGGTGCACAAATTTGCATCATGACAGAGGGACTCATGCAAAGACTAGGCATGCACATCCATGAGACACCTGAAATCAAAGTGAAAATGGCAAACAATAGCAAGGCTAGGTGCGTAGGAATTTGTAAAAACGTTTTTGTGGAGGCCTTTGGCATTAAGAAGGCAGTGGATTTTTATGTTATGTCGACCAAGGGAAGTGGTTATCCATTTATCCTAGGAAGACCATGGCTAATGAAAATGCGAGCTTTGCAGGATTGGGAGAGTGGGAAATTAATTTGCAGGAATGACAATCATAAGAAGGTTGTCTTTGACATGAAGGAGCAACGCCAAGAGGAGCTCCATGAAGAATCATCTCAAAGTGAGACGGAAGAAGGTTGGACCGATATCACTTCAGAAGAAGAAAGTAGCAGCAGCATTACTGAAGAGGAGTCTTCCATCGAAGTCATGGGGGTAAGGTTTAAGCCAAGCAACCAAGAGACCTCTTGTCAAGGCTTGGAGGAGGTAGGTCCTCAAGAGAACGAAGGTGTTCAAGATGAAGGGATGCTGGAAGGTATGCTATCAACAACACTTACAAAGGATGAAAGAGAGGAGTTCAAATGTGTGCTAAGGAAGTTTCCTAGGCTTTTTGCTAAAGACTACACCGATGTGCGTGGAGTAGATGCTGTTCAACACAAAATTGAGTTGAAGCCAGAGGCCACACCTAACGCTCAGAAGCTACGAAGGCTAGGAGTCATCAAGGAGCAGGCTTTACTCAAGGAGGTAAGAAAGCTTCTAGCAGCAGGGTTCATTTATCCAGTGGAGAATTCAGAGTGGGTCTCTCCTGTTGTTGTCACTCCTAAGAAGAACGGCAAGTGGAGGGTGTGTGTGGATTACCGTCCCCTCAATGAGGCAACAAAGAGAGATCACTTTCCCCTCCCATCCCAGGATGAGATACTAAATGAGGTAGCTGGTCATGAGAAGTACACTGTGTGCGATGGTTACTCAGGTTACTTTCAAATAGGGATTGCACTAGAGGATCAATTGAAAACAACCTTTATCACTCCTTGGGGTTGTTATGCTTTTAGAGTCATGCCATTTGGTCTGACAAATGCTCCTGCAACATTCCAACGTTTCATGAATATGGTGTTTCAAGCATTCTTTGGAAAGTCAATTAGGGTGTTCATTGATGATTTCTGTATTTATAGCTCAAAATCATTGCATCTACAAAGGGTAGAAGAAGGTTTAAAGAAGCTCTACGACATGGGAGGTCAACTCAACCCCGACAAGTGCCATATAGGTGAGGATGAAGTAATCTTGCTTGGTCATAAAGTTTCTTACAAAGGCATTGAAGTGGATCCTTTGAAGGCAAAGGCTCTTATTGAGCTACCATCACCCAAGAGTCTTAAGGAGGTCATCTCATTCATTCAAAAGGTGAAGTATATGTCACGCTTCATTCACTTAGCCTCGGAGTTACTTCACCCTTTGCAAAAGTTGACACAACAAGTAGAATTTGCATGGTCTGATGAGCTTGAAGAGTACTTTTGTAACATTAAAGTCATTTTGTCAGAGCTACCAACACTCATGCCTCCTTGTTGGGAGTACACATTCTTTGTTAGCTCTAGTGCTGGGAAAGAAACAATTGGTGTTGTGTTGCTACAACAAGATCCCCACAGTACAAGGATGCGACCCATCTACTTTGCTAGTAGGGTCATGAATGCTTTGGAGAGAGACTACACAGAAGCAGAACTCATGATGCTTTCTCTCATGTTTGCGGTGAGAAAGTTTAGATCCTACCTGCTACCAAAACCTTTTGTAATTCTCACTGCAGAAAATTTGTTCCCTTGGGTGTCATCTCAAATGAATCTTAGTACTAGGATCTCAAAGTGGATTATGGAGTTGCAAGAGTTTCAATACTCTTTCAAGGTAGAAGATAGTGTGCGTGCACAATTGGCAGGGATTCTCACTTATAGGGTGCACGAAAAGGAGATTAAGGTGCCTGAAGTAAAGACCCTACCATTGCCACCACCAAAAAGTATTCCTAATGCTTTTACTTTGTTCTTTGATGGAGCTTTTCGTCGAGCCACAGGAAAAGCAGGGGGAGGGCTAGTGTTGCTCAACCCAAGTGGAGAGGTGGTCATGAAAGAGAAGTTCAATCTACCAAGTTCAGCTAGCAACAATGAAGCAGAATAGGACACTCTACTTCATGGTTTGAAGATGTGCATTGGCCAAGGGATACAACGCCTCATGGTAAAGGGAGATGCACTTCTCATTGTTAAACAGATTTTAGGCATTTGGGCATGCAAGAATGAGAGCTTACGGACAAAAGTTCATGCCATTCGTAGATTGTTTAATCAATTTGAAGAAGTGCAACTATATCATATTCCTAGGAAACAGAATGAAGATGCTAATTTACTTGCACAACAAGCCGTTGCATGTGTAAAGAAAGAAGTGCAGGTCATCATGGTGGCGGCTGCTGTGAAGCAACCGAGGTACCAGGGATTGGAGTCATTGGCTCCCATCATTGGCTACATTTTGGAGGGTGAGTTTCCACCAGACTTCACAAAAGCTCAGAAGAGGAGACTCATGAAGAAGGCAAGCGTATATCTCTTCCTAGAAGGCTCCCTCTATCAAAGAGGGAAGGATCAAGTGTGCAAACGAGTACCAACTATCAAGGAAATTCGAGCCATTCTAAAAGGTTTGCATGAAGAGGCATGTGGTGGTCATTTTGCCCAAGAATTAACTGTGAAGAAGATTTTGCTTTCGGGGTATGTTTGGCCAAGTTTGCATGTGGATGTTCAACATTGGTGTAAAAGCTATCATACTTGTCAGATAAATGGAAATAGAAGGTTGGTGCATGGCCCGAGGCAAATAGTGCTTGCAAATGGACCCTTTGAAAAGTGGGGCATTGATGCTATGGGTCCTCTGCCTAGGACAAAAAATGGTAAACTCTACATTCTAGTGGCTGTAGACTATATGACTAGGTGGGTGGAAGCACAAAGTGTGGCAAAGGTAAATGCGAAGACAGTGAGCAAATTCGTCTACACTCACATTTGTTGTAGATTTGGCACACCTTTGGAGATTGTTTCTGATAATGGTCCAGGGTTTAGAAAAGGATTGCTTACAGAAGTTTGTGAAGAGCTTCACATTCTACATCGTCATAGCACACCATACTACCCACAGTCAAATGGTTTGGTGGAGAAGGCTAATGGTGTCATTGCAGGAATTATTAGAAAGATGGTGCAAAACAAGACAAAATTATGGGATGACTTCTTGGATGGTGCCTTGTGGGCATATCGAACCACATATAGGGAAGCCACGGAGTTCACACCATTTCACTTGGTCTATGGTCAAGAGGCTTTGCAGCCTATCGAGCTCAACATTCCAACAATGCGACTTCATGGCAAAGGAGCACAAGATGATCAAGAGGTATGGATGGATCGACTTCTTACGTTAGTGGAGCTTGAGTGGAAAAGAGAAGCAGCATATGAGTGCTACAAGAGGAAAGCCACACAAGCGAAAGAATCGCACGACAAGAAACTGAAGGACAAAGGCATCAAGGAAGGAGAGCTTGTGCTAAGGTATGACAATCGACTTGACAATCGTTTTGATGCCAAGTTTGAAACTAGATGGCAAGGGCCATACATAGTCAAGAAGGCTTTCAATTCTAGTTACTATCAGCTTATGGACTTGAATGGTAAAGAGCACTTCAGGAAGGTAAACGGGTATCGCTTGAAGCCCTATTTGAGTCGCCTTATACCAAAGGATCTACCAAAGATCTGTCCAAAGGCCTCTATCTCATGTAAGTATTGTTACATGAAGCATGAGTGTAACTCCAGCCAAAATTCTGAGGGGCCAAACAATGAAGATCTCGTCAAGAACTCTGAAGCACTCTCTTTGGAAAAGATGCTCTATGATGGTACATGAATATACCATCATCCTGGGGGGAGGGCTATTGATAGCCGTTTTTCGGCTCTCCATAATTGCCATAGTAAGCTATCTCACCCTACCAAAATCACCCAAACACTATGGCTATCCCTACCATTTCACTGCAAATAGGCGTGTGTGAGTTAGGGGGCTTTTCCTATATTTTCTTTAAAAACCCTCAGCTAGCTAGTCACTGGGCTAGGTGAGCCAAAAAAATAAAAAAAAATAAAAATAAAATAAAATTATATTATGGCCTCTTTGTGTGTAAATATTTCATTGTATATATGGCCTAAATATAGGGATTTTTAATAATTATTTTGGTATTTTATTTAAATATTTCTACTTAGGTGTGTGTTTTATTAAACCTATGTACACCTTCTTTCATCCTCTTACACCATAATTATATTTTTTTTTGCCAATATGTACATACTCTAACCTCATATTTTTCCTTTATACAAATCACTCCCACATTTTCACCCTCACCCTCGTGAAAACAAAAAATTGATTTCTACTCATTGGTTACTTTTATTATATTATTTACTTGCATACATTTTCCTCTTTCACCCAAAATAATTCAAGGAGGGACCATATCATATGATTCCAATATCTTTCCATATCCATAACTCCTCCATATTTTTATTATTATTTTTACTCATTATTCTAACACCATGTGCTCATTGAGCTAAAGTCCATGAATAGTCCATACACTAGTCCCACCATGTATATATTTCTTATTTCACCAATAATCCTCCTCCATGCATGGGTCAAGGGCAACTTGAATGCTTTGTATTATAATATGACAAAGGAGGGGCTCACTCTTGGATGCATTGTACAAATTCAACAGAGGAGGGGACCACTAAAAGACTTTTGCAGGCCTAAAAAACAGGCTTTTTGGTGAGAATTTTGGCACCTATCTCCACTCCGAATTTGGAGCGGTGGTTAAAAGAGAAAATGTAGCCCACGCTCTGAATAATCACCTCAAACTTTTTCATGATTTTTGGAGCTACCAGCAGTGAGCTATGATTTTTTGAGTGGACCCCAGTTTGCCCACTTTTCTCACAAGTAACCCTTAGTCTTCTCTCACCCTTCCACACACCTACTCACTCTTACACATCCCTCCCTCTCCTTCCCTCACTCAAACCTGCAATTTCCATGGCTTCTCCCACCCTCTTCACCATTACCCTTCTCTCTCATCCCTATAGTTCTTTTATGAACCTCTACATACATACACCCTCTCCATGTCTCTCTCTATTGCTTCTATGTTACAATTTCATTTACCTCTCCTAAAATATCTAAAATTCAGCATCTTAACCATGATAACTTCTGCAAATTGAGTATTTTTCATCAACAAATCATCTTTTCATCGTGGTGGTCAACCGTGCGGCGGCGTAAAGAAGCGAAGAAGAAGAAGAAGACCAACGGTCATTTTTTCCACAATCTACACAAGGGTGAGTTCAAGCTTCTTCAAAGCTTCACCATCTCAATGATTCTCTTTTAATTCACCCCTCTTCCTTCATCAAATCAACTCACTCTACCCATTGTAAATGTAACATTAACTTTCTAGTGATTACTAACGACTAACATACTAACACAAAATAGCATTGACCTAACCATAAAAGACACCTCACCTCAAGACATGTACAAAGTAACTTTCTCTCTCTCCCTCTCTCTCTCCTTTTCCTTAAAACTCTACTTTCACCTTATTCACCATCAATAATGCTCTCTTTTGAGCCCACACCCATGACTCAAGCAGACAAAGAAGGCCCGCAATGTTTTGATATTCAAAAAAATAATAATCCTGATTTGTTAGCTTGTAAATTAGGATTTCCAATAATCTTTATGAGGGGTCTCCAACCTATAAATAGGCCCCTCTCCTTCTTGTAAAACAACCTCCAACATCTCACATAGCACCCCAACACTCTATGCGTGAGGAGAGACTTAGGTGTAGCAACCACTTGTGAGCTTCACTCTTGGTGTGAGAGAAGCCTTCAAGCTACACATTGCAAGTGAGAGAGCGTGAGTTCCACAAATCTCAAAACCACTATTTTACATGCTCCTTCATCATCAATAAATTGAGGTTTGGTGCATCAAAGGCGTGATTCGACGTTTAAATCTTCGTCCTTCCACTTGTGCAATACGGTTTGGTAAATTCAAGGTGACTTGTGTATTTTGAGTTTTATCGGTTGATCTTGATTTTAGAAAGTGTTTTAGTGTGTTTTCCATTGCCAGTTTTGTGTCCATTGTAAGAGGGTATTGTGGTGAGAGGTCTCCCACACCCTAAGACAGTGTGTGTGTGTTTTGGCAATGATTAGCAATCACTAAGCATTGAGTGAGTTTTGTACAAGTTCTACGATAGCATCATAACGAACCATCTCCATTTGCAAGTCACAAATAAGGTATTACGCAAGATCCTTCCCTCTCTCTCTTCCCTTTGCTCTAGCTCTCTCTGGTCCATTTCATGTGTGTCTTGGTGTGAGGTTGTTTGTGTGTGTTGTGTGGTGCATCTTCTTGGTTGTGCCAAAATCTCTCTTGCGTCCTAGTTCGCATACCATAACTAGGTGGTGCCCCTATCTTGTTTTGGTTTGGCTGTGGGTTTGTTGTTGTGTTGTGCTTGTGGTTGCCCCAGCCCCAATTGAGTAGCACGGGAGCCTTGAGGGGTTTTTAGAGGTCGCCTCTCTTGTTGCCCGCCCCGGACCGCCTCACTATCAATAGTTCTCTCTTTTGAGCCCACATCCATGACTCGAGCAGACAAAGAAGGCCCGCAATGTTTTGATATTGAAAAAAATCATAATCCTGATTTGTTAGCTTGTAAATTAAGATTTTCAATAATCTTAATGAGGGGTCCCCAACCTATATATAGACCCCTCTCCTTCTTGTAAAACACTCTATGCATGAGGAGAGACTTAGGCATAGAAACCACTTTGTGAGCTTCACTTTTGGTGTGAGAGAGCGTGAGTTCAAAAATCTCAAAACCACTATTGTATATGCTCCTCTCTCATCAACAAATTGAGGTTTGGTGCATCAAAGGCATGACTCAACGTTCAAATCTTCGTCCTTTCATTTGTGCAATATGGTTTGGTGAATTCGAGGTGACTTGTGTATCTTGAGTTTCTATCATTTGATCTTGTTTTAGAAAGTGTTTCTGTGTGTTTCCATTGCCCATTTTTGTGTCCATTGTAAGAGGGTACTGTGGTGAAAGGTCTCCCACACCCTAAGACAGTGTGTGTGTGTTGGCAATGTTTAACATTCACTAAGCATTGAGTTAGTTTTGTACAAGCTCAACAATAGTATCATAACAGACCATCTCCATTTGCAAGTCACAAATAAGGTATATGCAAGATCCCTTCCTCTCTCTCTTCCCTTTGCTCTAGCTCTCCTTGGTCCATTTTGTGTATGTCTTGTTGTGAGGTTGCTTGTGTGTGTTTTATGGCGCATCTTCTTGGTTGTGACAAAATATCTCTTGCGTCCTAGTTCACATACCATAACTAGGTGGTGCCCCTATCCTGTTTGGGTTTGGTTGTGGGTTTGTTGTTGTGTTGTGCTTGTTATTGCCCCAACCCCAATTGAGCAGGACAGGAGCCTTGAGGGGTGTTTAGAGGTTGCCTCTCTTGTTGCCCACCTCAGACCGCCTCAATTTTGGTGCCCCCACGGAGGAAGGCTTATGTATTCTTGTGTAGGATCAACCTTAAGCATAGTCAAGTAGTTTGCGTGAATCACGAGAATTTGTATGATCCTTTCATTCCCATTGCAAGGCAAAAGGTACACATAATTGTTAGTACTAAGTTGCAATTTCAACATGTAATTCATAGAAGTTTAGGTCCTCTTAGGTTGGCCGAGATAAACGCTTCAGTAAATCCTTTTATTTTGCCTCTCATTAGGTACGACCTTAGTTTGGATGTCTATATTTTTGTTTTGTTTTAAGCATTAGATCATGCATAGACAATGGATAATGGCCCAGGAATAGAGGTTTTTCCCTTTCCTTTCACTCCACACATTAGAATAAACATTGCAATTAGTAGAAACATCCATTTTCAACAATGTATGGTGTTCATGTTTGGTGCCCAAAGAGTAGGAGAAATTCTCGCGTCACCAAACCTTGTCATCCTGACTCTCATTGATTATCATAGGTCATTTGATGTGAATATTTTTCTTTTGTTGTAGAATAGATTGCAATTTAGAAAATATTACTGTATAAATCATTTTAAAAAAGAAAAACAAAAACGTGTTATCACTTTGAAACTGATTCAATGGAAGCCTGAAGCCAAATGTCCGGATATCCTCTTTTCTTTAGAGAGCCTGGAGAGGATGCAGAATTATTTTTAGAAAATTTCAAGACATTTTGTTGTATCAAGAGAATAGTAACTGATCAAGAACGCGTAGAGATGTTTGAGGTGGTCCTTAGGAAAGATGCTAGCACTTGGTTTGACTGTTTGCCTGAGGAAGTTAAAGGGAATTACACGAAAGTTGTGAATCATTTCAAGAGATACGTCTTTGATTTCCAAAATACTCAAAATCTATGGCAAGACATTGGTTCTCACAAACAAAAAGACTTAGATGACTACTACATGTATAAACAAGAGTTTCTACGTCTTTGGGCTGTATGGGTGAGAAATGTTGCGAACCTTGGTGATGGTGCAGAGTTCCTAAAGAAGGAGAGGTTCATAGCCGGTCTCTTTTCCACACTCAAGATAAAAGTTGAGGCGGGTGCACCTGCTACCTTTGATGCAGCTGAAACTAGGGCTGTTGAGAAGTATAGGAATCTCAAGTGTCTCAGAGGAGAGGTTCCAATAGAGGGTCCTAGACCTAAGGAAAAGTTGCAAGCATCAACATCTAGAGATATTCCTGAGGTAACAGCGGAGGTATTTGAAAATTTAAATGAATCCTTAAGTAACTTGTCAATTCACCTCGCACAAGCTGTAGCTCCCAAGGAACAAGCAAAGAAGTGAGAAGAGCGAGAGCCACCATGACCTAGGAGAGTCTTGCAATTTTGGAATTACGGAGAGTTTGGACATGGGATGTATAATTGTACTTGGCCCCGTGGGGATCCATGGAGACCTAACTTGAATTACCCACTGATGCATGCAGGTGAAGGAACTAGTCAACAACCACGGCTTCTACAAAGGCCAAATGGAGCAAGACCACCTCCACGAGGAGTGGAAGGAGTTCCACCTTTGCGAGATCTAAATGTGCATGTGGTAGAGGTGACAAAGTCCAATGAGGTGGACATGGAAGCAAATGGCATTAAGCGTGGCCGTGGAAAAGGTAAGGAGAAAGGAGTCACGTCAAAAAGTGACCATGGATGAGAAAAGAAGGCAAAGGAGACCAAGGAAACCAAGAGGAATTGACGTTGTATCAACCTCCAAGACTTTCCTCTTGGACATGGTATGGCTCCGTACAACTTGTTGAAATACATGAGAGGTAAGGGTCCTCATATCTCATGGCCTCAATTTCTTGCATTATGTCCACAAGTTATGAGGGATTTAACAAGGTAAGTTAGCACTAGCAGAAAGGTAAAAGAGAGTGTGCCTGTTGTAAAAATTGCACAAGCTTAAATGAATGAGGACATTACACCGGTGTTAGACTGTTAAATCAAAGGAAGATTGGTTAGGAAAGGTCTAGTGGATAGGGGTGCACAAATTTGCATCATGAAAGAGGGACTCATGCAAAGACTAGGCATGCACATCCATGAGACACCTGAAATCAAAGTCAAAATGGAAAACAATAGCAAGGCTAGGTGTGTAGGCATTTGTAAAATGTCTTTGTAGAGGCCTTTGGCATTAAGTAGGCGGTGGATTTTTATGTTATGTCGACCAAGGGAAGTGGTTATCCATTTATCCTAGGAAGACCATGGCTAATGAAAAAGTGAGCTTTGCAAGACTCGGAGAGTTGAAAATTAATTTGTAGGAATGACAATCATAAGAAGGTTGTCTTTGACATGAAGGAGCAACGCCAAGAGGATCTCCACGAAGAATCATCTCAAAGTGAGACGGAAGAAGATTGGACCGATAACACTTTAGAAGAAGAAAGTAGCGGCAGCATTACTAAAGAGGAGTCTTCCATCGAAGTCATGGGGGTAAGGTTTAAGCCAACCAACCAAGAGACCTCTTTTCAAGGTTTGGAGGAGGTAGGTTCCCAAGAGAACCAAAATGTGGAAGATGAAGGAATGTTAGAAGCTATGTTGTCTACAACACTTACAAAGGATGAAAGAGAGGAGTTCAAAGGTGTGTTAAGGAAATTTCCTAAGCTTTTTTCTAAAGACTACACCGACGTGCATGGAGTAGATGATGTTCAACACAAGATCGACCTAAAGCTAGAAGCCAAACCTAAAGCTCAAAAGCTATGATGGCTAGAGTCATTAAGGAGCAGGCTTTACTTAAGGAGGTAAGGAAGCTTCTAGCAGAAGGTTTCATTTATCCAGTGGAGAATTCAGAGTGGGTCTCTCCCGTTTTTGTCACTCCCAAGAAGAACGGCAAGTGGAGGGTGTGTGTATTACCGTCCACTAAATGAGGCAACCAAAAGGGATCACTTTCCCCTCCCATTTCAGGATGAGATACTAAATGAGGTAGCTGGTCATGATAAGTACACCGTGTGTGATGACTACTCAGGCTACTTTCAAATAGGGATTGCATTGGAGGATCAATTGAGAACAACCTTCATCACTCCTTGGGGTTGTTATGCTTTTAGAGTCATGCCTTTTGTCTTGACAAATGCTCCTGCAACTTTCCAACATTTCATGAACATGGTGTTTCAAGCATTCTTTGGAAAGTCAATTAGGGTGTTCATTGATGATTTTTGTATTTTTAGCTCAAAATCAATACATCTACAAAGGGTAGAAGAAGGTTTGAAGAAGCTCTATGACATGAAAGGTCAACTCAAGCCCGACAAGTGCCACATAGGTGAGGATGAAGTGATCTTGCTTGGTCACAAAGTTTCTTACAAAGGCATCGAGGTGGATCCTTCAAATTCAAAGGCTCTTATTGAGTTACCATCACCGAAGAGTCTTAAGGAGGTCATCTCATTCATTCAAAAGGTGAAGTACATGTCACGCTTCATTCACTTAGCCTCAGAGTTACTTCAACCTTTGCAAAAGTTGACACAACAAGTCGAGTTTGTTTGGTCTGATGAGCTTGAAGGATATTTTTGTAACATCAAAATCATTCTGTCAAAAATACCAACACTTATGCCGCCTTGTTGGGAGTACATATTCTTTGTTAGCTCTAGTGTTGGGAAAGAAACAATAGGTGCTATTTTGCTACAACAAGATCCCCACATTACCAAGATGCGACCCATCTATTTTGCTAGTAGGGTCATGAATTCTTTGGAGAGAGGCTACACATAGGCATAAATCATGATGCTTTCTCTCATGTTTGCAGTGAGAAAGTTTAGATGCTACTTGCTACCAAAACCTTTTGTAATTCTCACTGCAGAAATTTTTTCCCTTGGGTGTCATCTCAAATGAATTTTAGTACTAGGATCTCCAAGTGGATTATGGAGTTGCAAGAGTTTTAATACGCTTTCAAGGTAGAAGATAGTGTGCGTGCACAATTGGCAGGGATTCTCACTTATAGGGTAATGAGAAGGAAATTAAGGTGCCAGAAGTAAAGACCCTACCATTGCCACCACCTAAAAGTATTCCTAATGCTTTTACATTGTTCTTTGATGGAGCTTTTCGACGAGTCACAAGAAAAGCAGGGGGAGGGCTAGTGTTGCTCAACCCAAGTGGAGAGGTGGTCATGAAAGAGAAGGTCAATCTACCAGGTTCAACTAGCAACAATGAAGCAGAATACGACACACTACTTCATGGTTTAAAGATGTGCATTGGCCAAGGTATACAACATCTCATGGTAAGGGGGATGCACTTCTCATTGTGAAGCAGATTTTAGGCATTTGGGCATGCAAGAACAAAAGCTTAAGGACAAAAGTTCATGCCATTCGTAGGTTGTTTAATCAGTTTCAAGAAGCGCAACTATATCATATTCCTAGGAAACAAAATGAAGATGCCGATTTACTTACACAACAAGCAGTTACATGTGTTGAGAAAGAAGTGCAAGTCATCATGGTGGCAGCAGCTGTCAAGCAACCGAGATACCAGGGATTGGAGTCATTGTCTCCCATTATTGGCTACATTTTGGAGGGCGAGTTTCCACAAGACTTCGCAAAAGATCAAAATAGGAGACTCATGAAAAAGGCAAGTTTCTATCTCTTCCTAGAAGGTTCCCTCTATCAAAGAGGGAAGGATCAAGTGTGCAGAAGAGTTCCAACTATCGAGGAAATTCCAGCCATTCTAAAAGGCTTGCATGAAGAGGCATGTGGTGGTCATTTTTCCCAAGAATTAACTGTGAAGAAGATTTTGCTTGCGGGGTATGTTTGGCCAAGCTTGCATGTGGATGTCCAACATTGGTGTAAAAGTTATCACAACTGTTAGGTAAATGGAAATAAAAGGATGGTGCATGGTCCAAGTCAAATAGTGCTTGCAAATGGACCCTATGAAAAGTGGGGCATTGATGCTATGGGTCCTCTACCTAGAACAAAGAATGGTAAACTCTACATTCTAGTGGTTGTAGACTACATGACTAGGTGGGTAGAGGCTCAAAGTGTGGCAAGGGTAAATGGGAAAACAGTGAGCAGGTTTGTCTACACTAATATTTGTTGTAGATTTGGCACACCTCTAGAGATTGTTTTGGATAATGGTCCAGGGTTCAAGAAGGGTTTCCTCGAGAATTTTTTGAAGAGCTTCACATTCTACATCGTCATAGCACACCATACTACCCACAATCAAATGGTTTCGTGGAGAAGGCTAATGGTGTCATTGCAGGCATCAATAGAAAGATGGTGCAAAACAAAACAAAATTATGGGATGACTTCTTGGATGGTGCCTTGTGGGCATATTGAACCACATATAGGGAGGCAACAGAGTTCACGGCATTTCACTTGGTGTATGGTCAAGAGGCTTTGCAACCTATTGAGCTCAACATCCCAACAATACGGCTTCATGGCAGAGGTGCACAAGATGATCAAGAGTTATGGATGGATCGACTTCTTACACTAGTGAAGATTGAGTGGAAAAGAGAAGCAGTCTACGAGTGCTACAAAAGAAAATCTACACAAGCAAAGGAGAAGCTTGACAAGAAACTCAAGGACAAAGGCATCAAGGAAGGAGAGCTTGTGCTAAGGTATGACAATCGACTTGACAATCGTTGTGATGCCAAGTTTGAAACTAAATGGCAAAGGCCATACATTGTCAAGAAGGTTGCCAATTCAAGTTACTATCAGCTTATGGAATTGAATGGTAAAGAGCATTGCAAGAAGGAAAACGGGTATCGCTTCAAGCCCTATTTAAGTCACCTTCTACCAAAGGATCTACCGAAGGACTGTCAAAAAGCGACTATCTCATGTAAGTTTTGTTGCATGAAGCATGAGTGTGACAAGAAGCCACACAATGAAAATCCTATCAAGGCACCAGATATCATAGAGGACTCAAAAGCAGTCTCTTTGCAAAAGATGCTTTATGATGGTACATGAATATACCATCATCCTGGGGGAGGGCTAATGATAGCCATTTTTAGGCTCTCCGTAATTGCCATACTGAGTTACCTTACCCTACCAAAATCACCTAAACACTGTGGCTATTCTTACCTTTTCATCGTACATAAGCGTGTGTGAGCTAGGGGGCTTTTCCCATATCTTCTTAAAACCCTCAGCTAGCTAGTAACTAGGCTAGTTGAGCCAAAAACATAAATTAAAAAAATAAAAATTTATTATGGTCCATTTGTGTACATAGGGCCTAAATATAGAGAATTTTCATAATTATCTTGGTATTTATTTAAATATTTCTACCTATGTGTGTGTTATTTTCCTATATGCTATGTACATTTACTCACCATTATCATAATATTTTTACCTATGTATTCTATTAAAAATCATTTCATGCAAGCTTCTCTTATTTTTGGTGTGAATACACTGCAACGAAAAACCTCAAAAATACCTTTCACCATGACTCATTGCCTTTCACTAAATTCCTATTTTCTAAAGGTATTTTTTCTTATCTCTTGTAAATAAATATACTTCAATAAAAATAAATGAGGGTCCCCTCATTTGATTCCTTATATTTTTATATATCTCTTTTTTCCATTTTATATTTATATATAGCTGACACTATTCTAAATTCCATAAATTGTTTATATATACTGGCCTGTTTTTTCCCATCATATTCATGTATTATATTTGTGCAAAAGCCACAACCATGCATATTTTCAAACCCCTAAGAATCAATTAGGTCATGCTCTAATGCAAGGAGGAGCTCACCTTTGGAGCCATATGCAAATTCAACAAAAGGGAGGCCACTGAAGACTTTTTTGTGAAGAAACACAGGTATTTTGGTGGAATTTGTTATATCCATCTCCACTCCGAATTTGAAGTGGTGGTCCAAAGATACAATGTGTACCAAGAGCTGAATACTCACCTCAAACATTTTGGTGATGTTGGGATCAACCACCGGTGAGCTAGGATTTTTTGAGTGGACCCTAGTCTGCCCACTTTTCTCACAAGTAGCCCATAGTCTTCTCTCACCTCTTTCCACACTTCTACACACACACACACACTCATTCCTCTCCATCCCTCACTCAAACCTGCACCTTCCATGGTTTCTCTCACCTTCTTCACCATTAGACTTCCCTCTTACTTCCATAGCACTCATATGAGCTCTACATGTACATACACCATCTCTATGCCTCTCTCTATTATCTCCAAAGTACAATTCCATCTTACCCCTTCTCTATATACACAAATTCAACATGTAAACCATGCTTAACCTCTGCAAATTGAGAGATCTCATCAACCAAATTTTCATTTGCATCGCGATAATCAACCTTGGTGGCGGTAGCATAAAGAAGAGAAAACGAAGAAGAGGATCGATAGTCATTTTGAGAACCTACACAAGTAAGTCCAAAACTTCTTCAATCTTCACCATCACAAGCATTTCCTCACTTCATTCAACCATCTTAATTCAACCATCCACCTCATTGTACCCATTGTATATATCATTAACTTTCTAGTGATTACTAACACTAACACAAAAGAGCCATTGACCTAACCATAAAAGACACCTCACCTCAAGACATGTGCATATTAACTCTCTCACTCTCTCTCTCTCTCTCTCTCTCTCTCTCTCTCTCTCTCTCTCTCTCTCTCCTTTCTTAAAACTCTACTTTTACCTTATCTACCATCAATAATTATCTCTTTTGAGCCCACATCCATGACTCACGCAGACAAAGAAGGCCCGCAATGTTTTGATATTGAAAAAAATCATAATCCTGGTTTGTTAGCTTGTAAATTAGGATTTCCAATAATGTTAATGAGGGGTCCCCAACCTATATATAGGCCCCTCTCCTTCTTGTAAAACAACCCCAATATCTCACATAGCACCCCAACACTCTATGCATGAGGAGAGACTTAGGCGTAGCAACCACTTTGTGAGCTTCACTTTTGGTGTGAGAGAAGCTTTCAAGCTACACATTGCAAATGAGAGAGCATGAGTTCAAAAATCTCAAAACCACTATTGTATATGCTCCTCTATCATCATTAAATTGAGGTTTCGTGCGTCAAAGGCGTGACTCGACGTTCAAATATTTGTCCTTCGATTTGTGCAATACGGTTTGTTGGAATCAAGGTGACTTGTGTATTTTGAGTTTCTATCATTTGATCTTGTTTTAGAAAGTGTTTCAGTGTGTTTCCATTGCCCATTTTGTGTACATTGTAAGAGGGTACTGTGGTGAGAGGTCTCCCACACCCTAAGATAGTATGTGTGTTTTGGCAATGTTTAACATTCACTAAGCATTGAGTTAGTTTTGTACAAGCTCAATGATAGTATCATAAAAGACCATCTCCATTTCCAAGTCACAAATAAGGTATATGGGACGCATATCTAACCTCAACATCCTATCTTATTGTAGTATTAGCGAGAACCACAATTAATTTTTTAAACCATGGGAAGAAGCTGACTCGACTAGTGCATAGAGGATACAAGAGGTTGTCAATCTCTTGGAAAATAACTACCAACTCGCATCTAACTCAAGCTACACTTAAGTGACTGAAATCACCAAAAGCCAATCGCTCATCGGCAAGAAAATCACATCCGTTACAGCATCAAATGACATCCAAATGTAACGAAACTTCTAGGACAAGTTTACAAGACCTAAGCACACATGCCTATAGCCTCAAATCCCAATTTAGCTCAAGTTCCAAAATCACGATTATTAACAACAGTGGATTTTTGACCTAGTCATTGTTGACCCAAAATACATATAAATGCTTAGCAATGATGCCCCAATATCCTGCCTATGCTTAGTTTTCAATTAAAAAGTGTAAATTCCTAATTATTATGAAATTAGGCCGCGGGTCGGCGACGCCAAAAGCTACGAAATATGGTGAATGGCTTACGTCAATGCTAGAGCTCTTACCTGCGGTTGCAGTGCAACAAACGCATTCGCAGTGTGACAATCGGGGAGGGAGTAGGAAGCAGGAGAAGGAGAGAAGTGAGCGCCGTTAGCTCACGCTGTGTATTTCTTATCCAAAAACTTGTAAAAAACTTACAAAAATTGGCTTTTATACCTTAGCCAAGGTTTTTGGGTGGTCAAAAGTAATAATCTGGAGTTCTACCACAGCTGGGAATTGATTGGTTGATACAATCTGGAAGCTTGTAGCCCCAGCTCATTAATTACAAAGTTTAACAAGAAAATAGGAGTTACAATACTCCCAATTTATCAAAATAATAATTGGTTTACAAGGAGAACTCCGAAAAATGGTGTCCGCGTTAGCTTGCTTCTAACATTCCCCCCCTCCTCACGTGTGTCGTCCCTTGATACAGCTTTATGGGCTGAAGTAGTCTTCGGGTTGACGGCGGGCAAAGCGGTCTTTCAGTGCTTTCAATGCCTTTTGTTATTTGATTTTGCGTTCTTTTTCTGGCACTTGCAAAAATTGCATGGTAACTTTGTTTTTTAGTTCCATCGCCGAGTATCCTATAAATCTTTACGTGAGGTTTCTTATCACCGACACAAATATCTTAATTCGCCAGGTGAAGAAGCCAGTGTAGAATGCCTCTTCAAAAGCAAGCATATTATGCGAGGGCAAGAACATGCAACGTGCATAGAATCCATAAATAATTTCCTATGAGGGTTTCCCACTTAGATCATAGCAAAGGCCTTTGTTCCCTTCCAAGAATGAGAGCCAGGGGGCTCCTCTCTACTCAGGATCATTGAAAACATGTATGCAAGTGAGTAGCATCGTGCAGATCTTATATAGCATTGCACATGAGAGATATGGCAAAATCTTGAAGAATGTCATGGCACCCGTTAGGGTTTTCACGATGTATTCTTCTATTGCTTGGCCTCTCTTTGGAGCTGGCAGCCTAGGAAAATTGAGCCATGTTGGCCTTTTCTTCTGCAGTGCTTCATGTGCTTTCCATGTCCTTACTTGAGGTACAAGAAAGAATGTCGAATCTTTCTGGTAGGCCGCAGGTGCTCTTGTGAACTGAATCAGGTATCTTGGATTCTTGTTCAGGCAGCTTAGCCTCCACTTTGGGTGGTCTTTATCTATGCCATCTTCTTGCATATCTTTGTATAATCTTTCCTTTACCTGTAAGAGTTCTACCTTGATGAGAGGGTATGGCAGGGATTGTTGGTGCCATTGAGCATTGATTTGATTGGGAGTGAGTTGAGTGACGTTGACAGAGTGTAAAACTCTCAACTCCCAATCCATAGCGTCCTTCCACTGTTCATATTCCTCTAAGGTGATCTTCTCTTTCACTGCGTCCTCTTCAGCCTTTGACAGCTGGACCATTGGCACTATATCTTTGTTTGTAATTTGGACCTGAAAGTCTTCGTCACCACTCGGCTCTGCTGTAGACTGCATCTCAAAGTCAGAAAATGAGACCGAGGGGATGTCCATTTGGGGCGTCTCTGAAGTGCCTGCCTCTTCTTGTGTATCAGGATTTCCATCTCTGAGGAGTTAATTCATCCTTTTCAGTTCTGCAATTTCCTTAAGGAGTTCCTCCTGTCTTTGGACCCGCATCAGTGCCAGGTCTCTGCATTGTGACTGTTCAAGATTCAACTCCAATTCTAAATCTCTGTTTTTATTTTCAAGTGCCTTGTACACTTCATCTGTTCCCTTGATCGAGGCCACGGCTGGATTTTCTCTTATTTGCCGCAAGAAAGTGGCCTGACCATTGATTCTTTGTTCGGAATAATGGAGAGAAGCGTTAGCGACATCTAACTGTACTTGAATTTTTTGAGCTGATAGAGAGGTGGTAAGAAGTTCGTTTGTCACTTCTGTTAGCTGCTCATCTTTCACTTTGCATACATCAGCTAACTTAGTAAGGAGGTCACCCAACTCCTCCATTTCCTTTTGTTGTTTTTGTCCCTGGCTATCTGATGCTGTTCTGCTTCAGTCTTTAGCTCTTGTACTTGCCTAAGGAGATCAGTGATAGTAGCCATCCTGTCGTCGAGCTCTCCTTGAAGAGCATCAATGACCATTTCTAATTTTTTGGCTTTTCTACTGCGGTCGAAAGCTGTTGAGCAATGTTTCTCCGTCATGACTTGCATCTGCCTTGCATACTCGTTTACTTATAAAACCACTTCGTCATTGGACTGCCACTCCTCCTGTCTTGCGAGTTGTGATGTGCCGGCAGCCTCCTGTGTTGCTTCTTGCTGTGATGGTGGTGATGGTGGTTCTGTAGTGGTGGATGGTTGCTCTTCTCTTTGCCCATCCTGAGGCTTTGATACCTCGGCAGTTTCTGGTTGAGTGAAAATAACATGTGTGGTCTCAACCCTTACCCTTGATTGCAGGCCTTTCTGCCTTCTCAGTCTCGATTTCTTTTTCATGTGCAGTGGTTTGCTCTTTTTCTGTATCTTCCTTTTTTTCAGTTTCATCCGCTGGCTTGTGAGTTTCCTTGGCTGTCTGCTCTGGTTTTGGTTCAACTTCGTTTTCCTCATGTTTTTCGACGTGGTCAGCTTGTTGTGTAGCTTCCGTTTGGTGGGTGAATTCATAATCTTTTTCCTTGCCAGTCTCGGCTTCTTCATTGGTCTCGTGGCCTGGCGGTGATGATGATGGACTAGGCATGGGTTGGTCTTGTTGTTCTGGCGGAGGTGAGGTGGGTCGGGGAGATGCCTCGCTTTGCTCTTGAGTAGCCACTTCCTCAACTTTCTTTGCCGCTTCTTCTACCTCTTTTAGCCTTAAGGCTTCGGCCTCTTGGTACATCCTTTCTAAATAATCTTTGGGATCCTTGGCCTCTTTTCTTGAATGATGCTTCGTTCGAATTCCTTTCAAGCCGATGAGTACCCACTTTTCTGGGTCTTTTCCCTATGCTTGCCTAGTGCGCTGATACGTCCGTTTTTCTCTTTCAAATCTTGCTTGTCTCTGAGTTGGCTCCTCTTGGTGGGATTCCATAGCTTTTATCTTCATCTCTTCCCTCCTAGCTCTTTTTTCTTCGTTGTCAGAGCTTTCACTACTGTGATGCTCTGATGAGCTTTCACTACTGTGATGCTCTGAGGAGCTGTCATCTGATTCATCACCTGATTTAAATGATCTTTTACCTGATCTTATAGCTCTTGGAGAGGGTTGTGCTGCCAAGATCCATGTATTTTGATTCAGGGCAGGCGGTAGGTTGTCAACCATGCCGATGGCATGATAGGCTATTCTTATTAATACTTCTGGCATGCACAAGTATGTTATTTTCCCCTCCTTTTTGGTGGCCTTCAATGTTGTCAAAACATACTACACATGATCCACAGGCTGCCTTGTTGTTGAATTCAGAACTAGTGTAAAAGTGGTGGCCACGGCATGATTTGGTGTCGTGTACCTTGGTGGCCTTTTTGCCAAGAAATGGAAGTGTTCATGGTACAAACGGGCTGGCTCTTCCACCTGTTTCACTACAAGAGGTTGTGTGCTCTTGTGACACTGTTAGCGACGGAAATACACTGGGTTTTTATAACCCCCGGCGTCGCTAAAACCGTCGCTACGAGCGTCGCTAAGAGAGCATCGCTATCTGCGTCGCTATAGGCGTCTCTATATGCGCTGCTATATGCGTCGCTATATAGCGATGCCCATAGAGACGCTCATAGCGACGCATATAGCGACGGTTACACAGAAGACTATAGCGACGCTACAGAGCCATAAATAGCGACGCCCGAGAGAAATTTTTTTTGGTGGCAGGACATTGAATGCCCTGCCACCCATCAACCATATTGTACTTGATTCACTTTTTAAAAAAAGTGCAAGGATAGATAATAGACCCAAAACAATCACCCACAAGACGCATTGTTTGCTAAATTGACAATTGTACACATCATAGGCAAAATGAATTGATTGGCAAATGTAATAATGACAATTGTACAACATCATAGGCATAAAGAATTGATTGGCAAAAGGAACTGCGGTGACAAATGTAATAATATACATGTTCAAAAAGACGTATAAAATCCGTCTCATGATACATAAGCTATGAGAAACCCTAAACTAATGCTATCTAGCTACGGCTAAACTGACGTCGTCTAGTCAGACGTCTCATCGCGTCCAAGCGGCGTATCTGTCGGATTCTGCAAAAAAAGACAATAAGACAGCTTTCAGTAAGTATAAACATATAACAACATTTATAAAACAATACAAAAAATAAAAAAGAGTAAACCCTAATACTAACCATGCTGCTGCGAGAACTGAGAATGTCCATCAGGGCGTTTAAGCCCTTCCTGCCTGCGTACTCGCGCTCGTACGGTGTGGGATCACGTCCTGTCATCGACCACTGTCAAAACATACAAAGATTTCATTATGTTAGATTAAAAAAACTCATAAACCCTAAACTATCGAACATAAAGAGCAATGCGGAAACACTTACAAAATCGGCCTCAAATGATGCCCATCCACCGCTCCCCAAGTGGTGCGAGCTCCTTGCCTCTACTCGCGCTCTGGCTGCATCCTTTTGTTGCTTCCACTTGTCGGGATTCTCGCGCGCTGCTTTCTTCGCATTCTTCCAATCTTATAAAAGAACCTTTCCATACCATCAGATGATCATTCGACTGGGTCAAGGGGGTCCCCAGTAGAGAAATTAGGGTTTTTGAAAAAGGCCATAATTCCGACCTGACTCCACAGATGGCTTGCTAATGAGGTTCATATACAATGTATATGATTGGTTTGGTGAAATCCATCAAGTAAAACCCTCGAAAAGCAAAAGACGGCTCAAAGGTTACAAAGCGTCAAATTCGACATATGAGGCCAAACTGACTCCAAATGAGCTAGAATTGGACAGGTAGCTTCACGACTATGTTACGGACAAGTCCAAAGCCTCACGGTTGACCGACCAACCCAACAGACAAAGTAATCACAAAAAACGGTGATTTCAGAGTCGATAGAGCACAAAGTGATGCCGGCATGACCAAACTTGACCAAATTCAATTTAGGACTTGTATTAGGTGTATGAAACATGTTTATGTCAAAATTTGTGAGATTTGCAAAGTTTTTGTCACTGTAGTAAATAATCGCGATTATTTACTTTTGCATCAATTTTTCTTGGAAATTGTCAATTCACCTCACCTATCATGTGTACACGCCTATTACATGCCAAAAATAAAGTATGAGCCAAAATGACCACCCATTACTTGCAAAATTGCCAAAAAATGCAAAGAAGTCTATGTAAGTCAAAATTTGGGTTATGAAAAAATTTTCTTGATCCAAATCACCTCATAATTCATACCCAAGCTCTATACCATGCCTAGAACGAATGCATGCCAAAAAATGTCAACTTTGGAAGAAAAGTTAATAATCATGATTATTTACTTTTTGATCAAAATTGGGGAATCATGATATTTGGCCATCATACATCCAAAGCACATGTTGTGATAAGCCTACTAGCCAATTTTGAGTCAATTTGGAGTTCAAAATCTCAAATTTCCGTTATATCTACTGTTTCAGAGACCTAAAGCCAAAATCTGGTACCATTTTCAACCTGTGCATCCAAATGAGCCCATATTTTCCTCAAAGCATGTAATTGGCATATACTTCAAGCCTATAAAGCCAAGTTTGCAAAAAAGTTGAAATTTTTCCCAACTGTAAATAATCGCGATTATTTACTTTGGTTGCAAATTTTTGTTTTGACCATACAGTTTTGTTCCTTGCATGATTTTATGCATCTTTGCTTGTTCAAAACTTGATTTGAAGCAATTTGGACCAGATTATCAGCATTTCAGTCTCAAAGGACATTCCAAAGAAAAATCCGACAAATTGGCAACTTTGCACTCTATTCACTGAATAGGAGCAATGCAAACCGCCGAGAAGGCCAAGAAGAAGTTAAACCAAAAGGAGAAACTCCAAGAACTGCCCCCGTATCAAATGGACCCCGAGTCAGTAAAGGTGGCAAAAGCATCCTACCTTTCTAAAGAACAGTTGGAAGAGCACCACACCACGGTCTTCACTAGGAAGATTCAAGAGTGAAGACGGGCATCAGGTGGAGTTGCAGCTCTTGCCGAAAGAGGTCTATGATGTAGCTGCAAAGCCAGAAATCAAAGAGGCTAACCGCAGGTTGGGGCTCCGACATTTTTATGAACAAGAGCCTTGCGGAGTGGACTTTCAGAAAGATTACAAGCTTCTGTCCACAATCAAAGAAGAGGGAACCGCCCAAATATTAGACAACCAAGGAAACAAGGTCGAGGTTGTAATTACAAAAGATATTGTAGCAGAGGCACTTAGACTGCCCACTGAAGGGATGACCATGCGGGCAAGAGACAGGAAGACAACGGGCACATTTACCAAGGAAACAAGTACGGCTACATTTGTCGATCTCATCCACAAACACTACAAGAGGCTATTCATATTAGCGACGCTCACACAGCGACGCTCAAAAAAAAGTTTCCCGGCGTCGCTATGAGCGTCGCAAATTTACAAAGAAATTTGCGACGCTCATAGCGACGCCGGCTGGGCTAAAAAAATAACCGAGCGCGCCCAAAAACTCAGATCTCAGATCTGAGTTTTTCGGCGCCCTCAAGCAAGGAGCAGGTAATGCTCTCCCTCTCTCTCTCTCTCTCTCTCTCTCTCTCTTTTTCTTCTCCACACACACACACACACACGAGGAGAGGAAGGAGAGCCAGGTATGCTCCTTCCCTCTCCTCATTCTCATGTTCCCTTCCCCTCTTTCTCTCTCTCCCTCTCTCTCTCTCTCTCTCTCTCTTTTTCTTCTCCACACACACACACACACACACGAGGAGAGGAAGGAGAGCCAGGTATGCTCCTTCCCTCTCCTCATTCTCATGTTCCCTTCCCCTCTTTCTCTCTCCCTCTCTCTCTCTCTCACACACACACACATACACACACACACATAGTGTTTTTGAGAGAGAGAGAGAGAGAGAGAGAGAGAGAGAGAGAGAGAGTACAAACAAAAACAAAAACGCACACACACATACATAAACAAAGAATGCACACACACATTGAGAGAGAAAAAGAGAGAGAGAGCATGCATAAACAAAAAACGCACGCATTGAGAGAGGAAAAGAGAGAGAGAACATGCATAAACAAAAAACGCACACATTGAGAGAGGAAAAGAGAGAGAAAACATGCATACAATCCAAAAAAACGCACACACATTGAGAGAGAAAGAGAGAGAAACTAATTTAACGTCGTAGGAAACTAATTAAAATTAAAAGAACTAAAGATCTAGCCGACGAGGAGTTGAACTCAAGACTTATTATTCAAGAGGGAAATGGCATAATCAATCTATCATACTTGGCATGGGTGATAGAAAGGTTATACCATTTATCTCTTTTTATTGGCACACACATCCACACACGCGCACACACACAAGAAGAAGAGAGTTATAACGTCGTAGGAAACTATCTTAAAAGACGTTAAACATTAGGTTATATGTAGACTTACATTAAATTAGATTTAGGTTTATTTTTAACTAGATTTACGTTTATTTACGCTAGATTTAGATTACGTTATATTAGATTAGATTTAGGTCTCCATAGACTGCGATGCGTGCATGAAGCGGGTGAAGAAAGCCCTCAATGGAATATAGGGTATTGTTGCCTTCACTCATGGTGGGCTCCGTCGATCCAAAAGTACTGGTGAAATGTCTTCAGAAGATAGGGAAGAAGGTGGATCTTCAGGGCGGCAAGAGTCACTACATCCCCGACACAATGACCATCTAGACAACCTCTAGTCATTCAACAGCAACTTCAAAGTTAGTAACAAGAGCAAGAACGGTCTAAAGGGCCAATTGCTGTCGTCAGATGTGGATGGAGATGAGGCAACGTCACCGCCGGAAGTTAACTCTCACATGTTCAGTGATGAGAATGCCAACTCTTGCCGAGTTATGTGAAAAATTATGTGTTAAATCAGTTTTAAGGTTCTTATAATCCGTGTTAGTTTAGTTCTTTGTTTTTAATATAACATAATATATTTATGTTAGATTTAGATTTATGTTATATTAGATTAGACTTAGGTTTATTTAGGTTTACCCACACACACACACACACACACACACACAAGAAGAAGAGAGTTTTAACGTCGTAGGAAACTATCCCAAAAGACGTTAAAGATTAGGTTAGATGTAGACTTACGTTAAATTAGATTTAGGTTTATTTTTAGTTAGATTTACGTTTATTTCGATTTACGCTTATTTACGTTAGATCGAGTCCATGCAAGAATTACTTAAGGTTTAGGGTTTAGAGTTAGACGAACAGTGAAAAGATCTACTGTGAAAAGATGTTAAGATGCTGTGAAGTGCTACAGCTAGAGAAGAGGCAAAGGGGTTTTGTCCACTACATGCAGTATCATGTAGACGTGGGTGTGTAGATTTCTTGTACCCACAAATATAGGTATTGACCAATAAAGACGAGATTATAACCCGGTGGTTCTAATCTCCGTGCACCTCTAGACCGAGGTGTGCGGGGATTGGACATGACTAGAGAATGTGAGGTAAAGAGAGAGAGAGAGAGAGAGAGAGAGAGAGAGAGAGAAAGAGAGAGAGACACAGAGAGAGAGAGAGATAAGACGAAGAATGCCAATAGAATATTAAATTTGTTGTCCAGGTTATAAGTTTTTTATCCTCATTATGAGTAGCGACGAGGATGTGGGACCGTCCAACCGAAACACCTATCTCTCAACGAGGGTCTTATGTCCTTGTAATCAATGCAAGCATGCTGTGCGACGGACAAGACGTGTTTCTTTGCAGCACGTTCGTGAATTTGGCGAGTTCGATCCATCTATTATAGATCGAGTTGTTGCCAATTATAACTCGTCGGACTCTGACGCTGGCCAACAAGCAGCAATCTTGCAACCCAATAGACGTGTTCGTAGGCGCTTTGGTCAAGCAGCATATGTGAGGCCACAAGATGTAGCCTCTGACAGCTCGGGGGATGATCATGCAGAGCACATTCCCAACGAGGCAATGTTTGAGCCCGAGATTGATGAAATGATCGAGACGATCATGGATTCAGAAAGGCTTATCTATGATGATATGAAAAGTGAAGCCGATATGCCATTGTATAATGGAGCACGTATGTCTAGATTGAAAGCACTCCTGGTTCTTCTCAACATGCAGGCAAAGTTTGGATGGAGTGACACTAGCGTCACAGCGCTTTTCAGGTGATCTATTACAATTAGTTTACTTTAATAAAACTCTAAATGTATAATGATCTGATAGATTTTTACACGACTGTATCATATTTTTATGTTGTGTAGATTGCTGAAAGAGCACATACTACGAGCTGACAATGTGATGCCAGATTCCCGAGATGAAGCAAGAAAGATTTTGCGAAACTTGGGGATGGATTACAATTCTATCCACGCTTGTCCTAATGACTGCATTCTTTTCAGAGGGGAATACATAGACATGGAGAAGTGTCCGAAATGTGATTCCGAAAGATATCGAGTAGATCTCCACGGGACAAAAATTCCACAAAAGGTTTTGCGACATTTCCCTCTGCTTCCTCGCATCAAGCATTTCTTCGAATGTAAGTCCATGGCCGCCCTAGCATCATGGCATGAGGAGAATAAATCTTCGGATGGTGTGCTACGAATTCCTGCAGATTGCGTAGCGTGGAAACATCTTACAGTGTATGGCCCGTTGTCATCGTCAACTACAACATTCCCTCGTGGTTGACTACGAAGAAGGGGCACCTATGTCTAAGCTTGATTGTGCCAGGGCGATATAAAGTGGGGAATATGGATGTGTATCTTCGTCCACTATTGGAAGAGCTACAACAATTGTGGATTGGCATAGAGGTGGTGGATATGAGCCGATACACAGGACGACGGAATGCTTTGATTAGAGGCATTCTAATGTGGACCATGCATGACTATCCCGGGCTAACAGAATGCTCAGGTGATCTATTGACACTCCTCACTCAGACAATGTAAATCTTGTTTTTTCCCATAGTTGATCTATTATCATGTGTATACATGCAGGGCTTCAAACAAGCGGATACAGAGCATGTGTCACATGTGGACCTAGACTGAATGCACGTAGGGCACCCTCACTGAAGAAGCAAATCTACGAAGGTCATCAAGCGTATCTTCCAGAGAATCATGTGTTACGCGACGGCTTTTTGGGAAGAGAGCCACCAAGGATGTCTGCACAAGCATGGTTAGAGCAGAAGGAGATGTGCGATGACGGATTGCCTCCAGGGATGAAGAGACTATCTCTATGGTACGAGTTACCATACTGGCCCCGACTCATGATCAATCACTTGCTCGATCCAATGCACATATTCAAGAATGTGGGTAATCTACTATGGGACCATCTGACTGGCAAGAAAGATACTTTGGGAGCCAGAGTTGACCTTAGAAATGTGGATCGTATGGAGCAATATTGGCCGCAAACAGCGTCTGATGGATCGATAAAACTCCCTAAAGCACCATGGATTTTCACAGGAGCCCAAGAACGCAAAGTAAAAGAGACCATTCGATCTTTGCGGACCCCCACTGGCGTAATGCACTCGCTCCGAACGTGTTTTACTAAAGAAGGAAAGCTTACCGGTTTGAAGTCACACGATTGGCATAAAATGTGTCAGGTACGTTCATAGTGGACTTTAATATCATTGCATAAAATGTGGACTTTAATATCATTGCTGCACATACTTTACAGTTTATTTTACCGGTTGCCATTGAGGGATGTTTGTCTCTCGACATCCGTAACACAATCTACAAACTTGCAACGCTGGTGCAATGGATCTCACAAAAGGAGATCAACGTAGACTCCATACCTTTCGCCAAACTAAATGCTGCGGAGCTTGTGTGCATGTTTGAGAAACATTTTCCTACTACAATGCTAACCATTCAGGTGCATCTTCTTGTTCACATAGTTGATGAGGTGGAAATAGCTGATGAGGTGCATCTTCTTGTTCACATAGTTGATGAGGTGGAAATAGCTGATGAGGTGCATCTTCTTGTTCACATAGTTGATGAGGTGGAAATAGCTGATGAGGTGCATCTTCTTGTTCACATAGTTGATGAGGTGGAAATAGCTGGCACAGTTCATTCCAGATGGATGTTCTTCTTAGAGAGTTTCATGAAAACGCTTAAGGGATATGTGCTTCAAAAGGCACGTCCGGAGGGTAGCATGGCAGAAGGTTGGTTGGTATCAGAGTCCCTAGTGTACATTGGAGAGTGGCTAGACGGATTTGATAAATCCCGGGACACGCTATGGCGAACCATAGATGATGAGCGCATATCAGGGATTGTCATGGGCAATCTCGGTGTTGAGAAGAAGATGACGGAAGATCTAGAGGCTAAAATCAACCGATTTTGCATGCTTCACAATCCAGTGATGCAAAAGTGGATTTCACAATATGAGGATGCAAAGCAAGAGCGACAAAGGGCACGGATCGAGTGGAGACGGGGAAGACGACCACCGATGCACTATCCAACGGTTCTGGAGAGCCTACCAACCTTCATGAGCTTAAGATGGTTGCACAACCAATTGAAAAGCGCACAACAATGCGGTGACGAAGTGACTGAAGAAGAGTGGGAGTACTCTCGGGGTTGCGCGACCAAGGTAAGTTTGCAATGTACGACTAGCAAGTGACTTTATTTATAAACGTTTGAACGGCCACTCATAATCTTTGTTCGTTGTAGTATAAGTCATACACAACAGCATGGTGTAAAGGTCGATATTTTAGGGTGGAACGAATCGACAAAAAGCGTTTTACTCAAGATTGTGGAATCATGGCAAAATTTGAACAGTCTAGTCGACGACGTTCCTCTGATGCAGATCCTGTGGTGGCAGAACTCACTTACTTCGGCACGCTGCAAGAGATTTTGAGGATCGATTACAGAGGATTTTTTGTCGACTTGTTTGACGTGCAATGGTTCAAGATAATCATGGAGGGTCGCAACGCTACTGTGCGTAGAGGAGAGTCTGGTTTTCTTGAGGTGGATTCTACTAAGAAATGGACTGACCTAAGAGACACTTTCGTACTACCCGAGCATTGTGAACAAGTAAGTATGTAAATAGTTAACATCCCCCTTTTACAAGTTATGTGCTTGAAAGCTCTCATGTAAGTTATGTGGCTCTGGCAGGTAATATTTCATCCTACAAAGTCTACATCAAACTGGTGGTACGTCATAGAGGTAGCCCCTCGTAGTGCAAGGATGTATGAAGGCTACCATGTGCCAATCACAACGACATCAATGGAGGAGATCAGAGAAGATGCTCAATCAGAAGCCGCTGCGATGGTGCCAGACGAGCATCAAGATGCTACTACTCTATATGGGGTGCATGCAGAGGAGCTACAAAATGAAACAGAGGATATGTGTTTAAACGGAGAGCTCTATATAGATATAGGAAGTTATGCTGAGTTATGCGAGGATGAGAGAGAGATCTCTTAAAGCCACAAATATTGTATTTGAACAATTTTGCTTCGTGTTGTAAAAGCTCTGGCTCTCTAAGTACCTTCCATGGTGTATAACGCTCTTTTCTACTCGCGCTCACATCTTTTGATTGAAAATTCTGAGTTTTCGACTTGCCTCTTCTATCACTCAATTCATTGCGTCATTGTATTTATATGCATCATTACGTCATTGTATTTAATGGTCTTTGCGTCATTGTCTACTCTATTCATTCAATATTAAGTTTAAATATTCGTGTGTTTAATGCAGGTATGGATGATGAGGAGTTTCTTTCTTCTTTGTCACCGCAGCAGAGACAGTGGTACGTGGAGCGTCATCGCTCTGGCGCATCATCGCGCGTTCCTACTCCATCCGCATCTCCCTCTCTTTCGGAGCATTCGGCGTGCTCCGAAGCTTCGGCGTCGACGAGACGAGCTTCACACTCGTCTAGACACCGGCGCTCTAGTGGTGGCGGTGGCGGTTGTTGTGGGGATTCCGCCACCGATGCCTCCACACCGCCTCGTGTTCGACGAGGCTCTTTACCCTCCCCTTCTTTGCCCACCCCCACACCAGCCACAGCATCGCCATCTACGCCAGGTTTTGCACGGCTGACTGTTCCTAGAAGCTACACACCTCTACCTACTCCGCCAGGAGCCACCCCACTCGACACTCCTCGCTTCGGGGCCCAGACGCCGGTGGAGACACCTGACGTCCGTACCCCCATCGACACGCCGCTAGAGACCCCTGCCGGGACACCCAGGTTCACGCGTCACCGGCCAGAGGGCTTGCCTTACTCCGTCGACATCAGCGGCGGCATCATCATGGATGATGACGGCAAGAAGGTGATCTCGTGCATGCGTGGTCTTTGCTCTCAGCTGTTTAGACACTACATACTAAACAAATGGAGTGAAGTACCAAGTGATTTAAAAAACAGAGTCATCAGCATACTTCATGATGAGTTTCTCGTTCCAACACGGGATCAGCGCTTCAATGAAGACCTGATGAAGATTCGAATGCGCGAATACTACAAACACAAGCGTTCCGAAGTGCAAAAAGCAATCAAGAATGGGTGGAACACGCCAGATTGGCTGGCCAAAGGGCATGCTATGGTTCAAATCCCCTCCGATTTGGTCAAGCTGGCAATCCGCTATGGTCAGTTTTACGTCGTAGGTCTTTGTGCACTGCTCGATTTGTAGAATTTTTTCTAGGGCTTTAGACTAGCTACCGGCCGTACAAAATGGATCATTGATTAGTAAAGAATTTACCCCTCATGTCTCGTGTGAGACGGCGCTGAAAAAGTTCAACTGTGGGTCCAAAAATGTCGCGCGAAAGAGGCCGAAATGCTCTCTTTGCAAAGGCTCCAAGTGGAAATGAGGTGGTTTTAGCCTAGGCTGGATCTATACCTGGACTTCCTTAACCAATTTTCCCTAGATTCTCCCGTTAGTCCTATGGCCGTGAATCTATGTTACGCTCAAAAATTTCCAAAATCAGATTCCTTAGCTCATTCTGCAAGAATTTTGCAAAAGTAGGCTTGGTCGCCTCATTTGGGCTTCCCGTTTCCATCTTCTGATTTTGTTGAAAATTTTTGTGCTTGTCCGCCTTGTCTTTCTGATCACCATCATGTCTTCCATATTTCCATCTGAGCTTCCCTGCTGTTTATTATTAATTTTTGACCTTTTTATTTGAAAAATCAAAGAAAATAGAAAAATGCTCTAAAAGTAAAGTGAAAATCCAATAATTAAGAAAATCCCTTGAAAAACACAGCTTTATTGTTTTTTTGTTGGATTTCTCCATTTTTAAGCCTCCTTATCAACAAAAATGATGAAAAATACCACAAGAGGACTATTTTTTATGATTTTTTGATAGTATATACACTATTTACACTCATCGGGAAGATATTATCAGTGAATTTTCCCTTGTTGATGATTTATAAGGGCATTATTAGGTAATTTTGCAAAAAATCACACATTAACATGGAACTTTTTCCTCCCTCTCCAACCATTGCCCTTAATTACTTAGTACTTAGTACCCTTCCACCCCTCCTAGATGGCGTTCTCTGGGACGACTGTGCGTATGGGTTGAACAGTTGTGTCTATACATAGCCGTGATTGGCTCTACCATGATATGAAGATCAATGCAATTCAACTCAATATGCTGTGCAAGAGCTGGGTCATGAGTAAATAACTCAAGGGTTTCCAATGTCGAGGTTTGCTGATGATGTCTTCCAAAGAGCAAATCTTGTAGCTTATGTGCTCTCTCTTTGATAGTACCATCAGGGTGTTTTAGGACACTGATTGCTTGAGTTGTTGGTAGCACATTAGATGGTTGCCGAGCTTTTTCTCGCCATTGGTATCTCGGTCTGCTTGGTGCATGGTGTTTTAGAGTCTGTTGAGATTTAACTCGCCACTATTTGTTTGGTGTCGTGATGTGTGAAAAAGATAAGTGCTCCTTTTGCTTCCAAACCTTTTCATGTTAAGTTCCTTGTTCATAGATGCCTGATTTTGTGCTTGAATCCTTGGAACTGTCTTCTGTTTCTTTGATGAAGTTTTAGGCACCTAGATCTAATTTGGTTTATCCATAAGTTGTGCTTTTGGTACCCAAATTTTCTTGACTCTTTGCATGCTATTTGTAGCATTTGTTTGTCGAGGGGATGGACAAGATTTGCTTCGTGGATTGGTCGTCTGATTGCATCTTTTCCATTCCTCTTTGCTTGGTGCAATAGGAACAATGAGTTGCCCTCCTTTAAGTGATAGCTTTAGCTGATTCGTATCCCAATATGGTACTGCTTTGTATGTACGCATCCAAGGAATGCCAAGAATCATCGTCTCATTCATGTGTTCATCTGGCAAGCATACAAATTGATGTGGATATGAGCATCCATGTACTACCACGTTCAACTTGACTATGCCCAATGTTGGAGTTGGATTCTTGTTGCATCCTTTGATTGTCATTTTGGCCACTTGAAGACGCTAATATATCATTTCATCTCTCTCTCTCTCTCTCTCTCTCTCTCTCCCATTGTATGAGTGATCACACAGATCCCACAAAATACTAGCTAGTAGCACTCCCAAATTCATTTTTTAGCATCTCTTTTTGTACCAAGACATCGTATTAGATTCACAAGTTTGTGTCCCTTTGGTCTCATAGGTCATTTTGGCCAGTTGCAGATGCTATCATTTCATCTCTCTCTCTCTCTCTCTCTCTCTCTCTCTCTCTCTCTCTCTCTCTCTCTCTCTCTCTCTCTCTCCTCTCTCTCTCTCTCTCTCTCTCTCTCTCTCTCTCTCTCTCTCTATCTCCCATTGTATGAGTGATCACACAGATCCCACAAAATACTAGCTAGTAGCACTCCCAAATTCATTTTTTAGCATCTCTTTTTGTACCGAGACATCGTATTAGATTCACAAGTTTGTGTCCGTTTGGTCTCATAGGTCATTTTGGCCACTTGAAGACGCTAATATATCATTTCATCTCTCTCTCTATCTCTCTCTCTCTCTCTCTCTCTCTCTCTCTCTGTCTCTCTCTCTCTCTCTTTTCGCTTACCAGGCTTAGGGTGGGTCGACAAACTTGCCTCTATGCGCAGGAGATCAGAGCACCGGACTTCGTGCACCTTCGATCGCGCATGCTGATTTTAAAACGCCACGCTGAAGCTGCAGCCTGCTGACCCTAATCGTTACTAAATTATTGAGTTTTTAAAACTCTTCAAAAGCTCAAAAGCAGCAAGCTGCGCCAGTATAAGTGATACCCGTTTTTAAAAATCTTCAAAAACAAAGCAGTAGCACCCGACGCTACTGCTAAAGAAAGAAACGTAATCTCTTTTTGGCGGGTCCCTCACTCCCCTCGTGCATAATGATCACACGGACGTTCAATTAGATTTGCAGCGGGCTCAAAAAAATCTCACTCTCAACTGGCCGCCCTGGCGAACTGCAGCACCAATTAGCTGGTCTTCTCGCGAGCGCAACCTCTGCTTATACGTCGTCATCCTGCAGTGGAGGCCATCGACCTTGCAGCGCAGTGGCCATCGATCACGGGTACACGCCATGTTCGTTTTTTCTGTGCGCAACTAGCTAACTCAACACGTGAAATGAAATGTTATATTAACGTCTTCAACAGGCCATAGTGACCTATGAGAGAGAGAGAGAGAGAGAGAGAGAGAGAGAGAGAGGTGGGCATTCGTGTGTGTGTGTGTGTGTGTGTGTTAGAGAGAGAGGGGAGTGGAGAGCCTCAGCGAGGATGGCAAGGTGTTGGATGGTAGTTGGGGTATTCCTGGTAGGGTTGCTGATGATAATAGGGAATAGGGGCCAGGTGGAGGGAGCCGTCGATTGTAACCAAGTAATAGGAAACATCGCTGGCTGCTTGGGCTACGTCAAGTTCAAAGGTGCTGCCCCTTCTCGCACTTCTATGTGTTGTACGGGAGTCAAGAAAATTGACGCCATGGCCACCACGCAGCCCATCCGTCGAGAAATCTGCACCTGGCTTCAAAAGACCGCTGCAACCATCTGTGGTGCCAAGCATGCCTTCAGTGCTCCCAGGTTCCTTGAGCTATCATTCTGCTGGGCTTGTCTCATACTAGAAATAGTGGATTTCGCCTGGCTTGTGTTGCCCGGCTAGATCCCTTTGATGTAATGAGACGCTTTCTAATCTACTTTGTCTCCAAAAAAAAAAAAGAGAGAGAGAGAGAGTACCCTAAACAGGACTTGGAGAGAGAGAGAGAAAGAAATGAAATGAAAGGATATATTAACGTTTTCAACAGGGGATAGAGAGAGAGAGAGAGAGAAATGAAATGAAATGATATATTGTACTCTTCAATAGGCGCGCGCGCACGCGAGAGAGAGAGAGAGAGAGAGAGAGAGAGAGAGAGAGAGAGAGAGAGAGAGAGAGAGAGAGAGAGAGAGAGAGAGAGAGAGAGAGAGAGAAATGAAATGAAAGGATATATTAACATCTTCAATAGGCGAAAGAGAGAGAGAGAGAGAGAGAGAAATGAAATGAAATGTTATATTAACGTTTTCAAAAGGCCATAGTGACCTATGAGACCAGAAAGTTACAAGGTGGTGGATCTGATACAAAGTCAGAGTAACAAAGAGAGAGGAGGTGTGAGAGGTGGGAGGTGACAACGCTAACAGCGGCAGCCATGGTGACCCCCCTCGTCAAGCCCAGGATTGTGAAGAAGTGTGTAAAGAAGTTCAAGCGCGCCCAGAGTGATCGCAAGATCTATGTCAAGCCAAGCTGGCATAGACCAAAGGGTATTGATTCACGTGTCAGGAGGAAATTCAAAGGGTGCATTTTGATGCCTAACATTGGGTATGGCTCAAACAAGAAGACAAGGCATGTGCTACCCAATGGTTTCACGAAGTTTTTGCTGGACCTTCTTATGATGCAAAACAGGAAGTTTTGTGCTGAGATTGCTCACAATGTTTCCACTTTGAAGCGGAAATCAATTGTGGAGCGAGCCGCTCAGCTCAACATTCCAGTTACCAATGGTTCTGCCAGGCTTCGTAGTCAGGAGGACGAGTAGGTGATGCCCGGTCCTAATGATCACAGCATTAAGGATGCGATAGTTTAAGAAATTTTAGAATTGTAATTTTGTGTTTATGATAGCCATGCTCTGTTGTATTGGTTTTGGAATATTCAATATCAATGATCATGTTCTCGAAAAAGAGAGAGAGAGAGAGAGAGAGAGAGAGAGAGAGAGAGAGAGAGAGAGAAAGAGAGAGAGAGAGAGAGAGAGAGAGAGAGAGAGGGAGAGAGAGAGAGAGATGAAAATGAAATGAAATGTTATATTAACGTCTTCAAAAGCCCAAAGTAACCTATGAGACCTCCTCTGTTTTGAGCTTTCTCATTCACCAGGTCGTCTCAATGTCATTATCATCTTCACACAGAACTCAGACGAGGAGTCAAAACGATGTGTATCATATGCATATCAAACTGTCCAGAGAATACAAGCCCCTCTAGAAGAAGAATAAGCGAGGCATCCTTTCCAAATCTTCAAAAGAGAACTTCAGACTTCAAGGTAAAAAAAGCGTCGATCTTTGGGTGGATGGCAGGATGTATCCTGAGCATCTTGTCACCAACTCAACTCCACTGTTCAGAAACATAACGTCATTGCTGAACTACGTAGGAGACGGTTATTCTGGTTTATATGGCTACACCAAGCATTTGGCGGCCAGAAATGATATTCTTAAGCTTGAGAGAGACCTTGCACACAAAGAAAACATTTTCTTGAAGCAAACTGTGACAGAGTATGCTCAGCAATTGAAAGGCAAGGACAAAAGCATCACGCAGCTCACGCAGGATCTCAGAGAAAAAAAAACTCTCTTGGATCCTCGGTTAAGAGAATGACGCTTACGAGACATTGAACAGCTGAAGGTTGTTTCTGGGGGTTTGAAGAAGAGGGTTAAAGCAATCAAGTAAGATTATCATTCAAGCAGGTTTAATTCATCTTTACATTTATAGTTTTATATCTTACTTTTCATATTTATGCGTAGATCGTTGCTACATCCTCAGTCAAATATTGACAACAACACACCAACTTCTCCAATTCCTTATGGTCTCATACTAAAACGCAAAGATGTCGCCGGACTTTTGGACGATAAGCGCTACTGCAAGATTGTTGCTAAGCAACTTGACAATCTTTTGAAACAGAATCAACTCCAAGCACGTGATGTTCAGTCAATTCTGGATGAAGCTGGAATATCCAACAAAGGTTATTCTGCAATTTTTAGGTATGTCTGGTGTTTGAATCAATTGTCTTCACCTGTCAAATCAAATGCCTGCAAGTTTTAGGTAAACTTGGAAATCGTCCATTTACTTAATTTTTTGTTTACAGATCTATGCAGCAACAAAGTAAGAAGTTCAATCTCAAGCACACGTTGCTGCCAAATCCTTTCTCCATTCGAAAGACAAGACTGGAGGTCAACCAGGAAGTGCTTCGGACATTGGGCACTCCTTTTCACATTGAAGCAATGTACAGATCGCCATCAGCAGAGGAAGTGGTCTATGAAAAATACAATAATATATTTTATGATTTAGTAGCTTTGCAGACATATATTTTTCAATTGTAGAGGAATGCAATGGAGTTTTGAAGTTTGTGCTTAAACTGGATGAGTGTGAGCTAGTGAAAGAGACAAAGGTTGAGCGTGTCACAATAACACTTATGAATAGAGCATTAGATGAAAGCATTGTTTCAGACGACCCTAGAAACTTTAGCGTGCAATCCAAAAACAATATTTTCTTATTAGCCACATTCAAGGTTTGATATCAACAAGTTTTTGCTTTAAAAAATGGTTAGACATGTTTCATTTGATTGGTTTGGTTTTCCCATTTCAGGTGCCTGCAGAGAATTTTGATATTCTTAACTGGGTTTTCCATCAAACAAGTATTCCTGAAGTCATAAGCGAACAGAGAAATGGAAAGACACTCGATGTATTAGGCATGGGTTCATACACAGTAGAGTGGCATATGGCTGGAGATCTCAAAACCCTAAAGTGTATGTACAACATCTCAAAAGGAGAAACAAGTAGAAGCCCTTGTTTGTATTGCATGGGAGGATTCATTGGTCTTGACAAAAGAAATTGGAGGAGAGCATGGGACAGGCACTTGCAGGACCTTAACTTCCGCCCAGTGTTGGATATTCCACTATCCAGAGTACATATTTGCACGATGCATGCACTCTGCAGAATCATTGAGAAACTTATGTTTCTGTACATTTGTTTTTCATGGACCACTCGGTTAGCATCAACAAAACAAAGGGCTATATTATCATTGGAAATAGTTAGATATGGGCTTGCATGGAGGACATGTGAAAATAGAGCAGGACGAGAAGAGGTCTAGGAATGGTCGAGATGTTCCAAAGAAGTTGTCTATTGGCGGTGTGAAAGCCCGTCTCTTCTTGTCGATGCCAACAAGTGGCAGACAACGCAAAAGCCAAAGTGCTCAGGAAAGGTTGACATTGAGATACAACCAGTGGAGAAACCCGCACAATGCAGTGTTTGACCACGCAGACACTGGTGCAGCAAGGACTCACAAAGCGAACGTGTTGAAAAGTTTGGATTCCATATATCAAGTTTTGTGAGCTCAATACTTGGAGAGATACTGACTATGCATTGTTTCAAGACGCTCTGGAGACCTTCCACAGGTCTTTCATAGCTGCATGGACAAATCAACAGATAATCATTACATGGTATATTACTTTATTTGATAAAATTGTGATTATATATTTACATATAAACAATAGGCTGGTCTTTTTTGCAGCATACCATATGCAACCACATGCCTTGGTTTGCTAGGCAGTATGGTAGCTTGGCTATATGGTCTACACAAGGTATGGAGAAAACTCACTACCAAGCCCGTACTGGCTTTTTTAGCCACACTCGTCACGGAGGTGGTGCAAACAAAGCCAACAGTTTGGAGGAACTACATCAATGGACTTATCAAAACCTTATGCATAGAACACACCGAAAGGAATGTATCAAAGACAGTCAGATTGGCCAAGCAGTGAGATTAGCAAGCAAACAATGGAAGAAGGAAATATGGGAGGCATCTTTTGCGGCATCGCCACATGCAGAGTGGCGACTTCAAAAAGAACGCATTGGCAAAACTTGGACAACTCCGACCCAAGTTGTTTGAGGCTTCCTAAAGATAGCACATTGTAACACAATATAATTTTTTGTGCCAAGAGAAGACAACCAATCACAAAAGTGAGAAACATAATGTACTCATTGTTTTGATAGAAAATGTACTATTTTTTGGCATTGACAATATACATTGGAGCTTCTCTATTCTTCATCTTCGTCAGGAAAAGTTACAAAATATTCTGGCCTTTTTGCCTGCTGTGTGTTATCGTCTTCTTCTTGCCTTGGTCTTTTGCAACCTAGTCCTGTAGGTTTGTTTGTCGACAGTACATTTGTCTCCACCTCCACAGCCACAAGAGACATTTCTTCAGTAGGCAGATGCGCAATTGGTTGTTTATTGCGAAATATAGCATGCTTGTCATACTCTAGTAATTGCACAGGGTCAGTGATTCCGCATGCCAAACCATATGCTGCTTGGGTCAAAAAATAGTGACTACGCAAACCATACATTTTTGGCCCTTGGCCAAACATATACAATGCAGCCTTTTTTTCTAAAAGAATTATTTTATCTACGTTCCACCTAATGACGGCCCCTTGTAAATATCTTGAAAGTGTCTTCAACGTCATCAAGGGTAGCTCCGTGTTGTCATTGGAGAAGGACGAATGGAAGACCAAAAAACTCGGATACTTAAGATTCTTTAAGTATTGGCCGAGAGAGGAATTCTTCCCTAAATCTCCCATGCCTCGTCCACGAGGGCGAGGAATGAAGGTATCATCATAGACCACCAACTGCAACAAATTAAAGTTATGAAATGAGATACGTAGAAACCAAAAAGGTAAGGCAAAAAAAAAACATTACCTTCTGGTTTTCATCTTCATCAAGTAAGTCCTCATTCCATAGGTTGATGCCGCCCTGACCTCCAATGGGCGCATTGGAGGTTGAGGCCAAAGATGGATGAAGAAGTGCTTGCCTTACCCATTTCTTTAATCCCTAGCTTTTTTTGCACTTCCATGAACTCCTTTTCTGTTGGAAGCGTGCGCTTATACCTAGCAACATCATTGTAAATCATCACAAGTGCACTTGCGGGGTCAACGAACTCATCCTCATTTACATGGGCATCTATAACAGAATACTTGTCGTGCTCAGGGTCAATCACAGCATCATCCTCTTCAAGATTCTATGCCACAATGGCAAGGCAATAGTACTCTTGAAGGTCAAAAAGCTCCATAATGTTGTTAAGCATGACATACTGCAAATCACCAATAGGTATGGTAGGTAGAACACTAGTAGGCAAAGCACCCCTCCTGAAGCTGGACTCCCTCTGAAACCTGCAAGGCAAGGCTTCCCCGAGACTTGGGCTCTTGACCCTTCCCAGTCTGATCCTCTAGCGAGGCCTCTGCAGCATCAACATGCTCATCCAAAATTAAATGCAAATATAAAATAAAACCTGCATAATATTCAGCCACTCGACACTTGCAGTTATGAAGTGTACACTTGTAGTCTGTTATCTGCAAGTGCACTAGCGGCTTAAGGCAACTCCTAGAAAATATGTGTTTCTTAAAGGAGTCCAAATTGATATCCTTCATGTGAACAAAACGAACTCCTTGTATCTCGACAATGCCACCGGACGTTTGCTGCTGGTACGTCTGCTCAAAACCTGATAGGTAATGTTGCGCGGAGACAATCCACTCATGCAAAGAAAAATTTGGATTGAACATCGGCCCGATCTCTATCTCGCGCTGCTGAAGCCCAATGCGGTATAGAAAATGAGATAGTTTGTCTGGGGGGGCATCCTGAGAGCAAGGCACTTCCTCCTCTGCTTCAACATTGAAGGGGTCCATAACGGAAATTCAAAAGCGAAGATAGACGAGAGAGCACAACATCCAAACAAAGGGCAAATGGGGGAGAAAGTCATATTTATAGGACTCTCGAGGACATTGATGACATCGATTGACGTGCATCATGCGACAGTCGTGCATCATGCAGTCGCCGTGATGATTATGCCACGTGTCAGCCGCCGTGGAATGCTCACGCCACAACGCAAAACTGGTGCCGCCACTCCACAAAAGCACCGCTATCGCGTTTTGGCACGACAGCTTCTTGTTGCGTCATAACGCAATACGGCCAATCTAGAGTACTCAAAAACGCCCCATATCGTGTTGTGACGCGACAAATTTTTGTCGCACCATAGCGCGATACTTGTGGTCAAACTAACCGGGACCTTACTTATCGTGTTTTGACACGACAACATTTTATCTTGCCACAATGTGAACACTGCAATTCAAAACCATCAGGGTCCGCCTCCTCGCGTTGTGCCGCGACATGCCGTTGTTGCTAGGGCAACCCATTGGGGCGCTTCTTTGCTCGTCGTGCCACACCGCGAATAGGCAGTGCCACTAATTTTGGCACCACCAATATCGCGTTGAGTCGCGATGTGCCACGTGGTGCGTAGTCGCTTATGAAATTTAATTGTATTTTGCGCAGATCTGTTCGGAAGCTTGTGTCTGCTCTTGAAGCTTTAATGCAAGAGCAGATATATGATAATCTTACGATTATTAGTTGCAAAGTCCCTAAGCAGGACGATGCCTACTCTTGTGGATGGAGGGTTTTAATCAATGCAAAAATTTTGTTAGGGGTCATGCTTGCTGGAAGTCGTAGAAGTGTAAGCATTTGACACTTGTTTACAGATTTGTATCTTAATAAGTTAGTAGCTATGTTAATAGACATGATGTTCTTAACGCTAGTAAGAAATTTGGCAGATTATTCAAAGGCTGATGTTTCTTCGTTTAAAAATAGAATGATTGAAAACGTGATCAATTGCGCGACCATGCGTCCAGACAGAGCACGTGATGCTTTTGTCCCGCCAGCACCAAGGCCCACGCCTAGGCCTCCGCCGACAAGATACCCCTTGTCTGCCATACCAACATAAGCACATATCAATATCTCCCCAGATGCCTCCCCAACCCAAGCTCCCACCAGCTCTCGTCCTCAAGAAACAGCTCCAGAACCCTCAAACCCCCCACCCAGCACCTCTCCTACTCATGAAGCAGCTCCAGAGCCCCCAAACCCCCAAGCCACCACCTCTCCTCAACCTCAACCAACATCCCCCACATCACCGCACGCACAAGATTAGAAAGAGATTATGAAATGTACTTTTGACAAATTGATTACAAGCAATGGATCGAAATTTGACTTTTGTTTTGATTATGGTTTAAAGTTTACAAAATGCTGTGTACAGCTTTCCAAAAAAATGGGAGAGTGAGGATCCAATGGTGTTTGGTAATGTAGAGAGCTGCCTTTGTCGAGTAATCTTTGAGAATAGTATTTGAATCATTGTGTATAGTTAGTTCACTATTTCAAGTTTGTCGCTGGTACTCTGTGCACAAAGAGTCGTATTTTCTTGTCTGTGAGGTACCTGCAATGCAACGTACGTGATAAGACATTAGGATACATGAGCACGATAGAAACATTAACGTATAAAAGTAATACATGTAGCTTAGTACCTTTCGCATGTTACACTTGAAAACAAATTTTGAAGGCAAATTGAGATCGGACTCATTTAACAGATCCTCACGAACCTGTCTTAAAGTGACATTTGATCTGACCACAACAACTGTAAGCAAATAATTTGAAAACCATATCTCGATGGACATCAAGGTATTAAAAGCATTGTCACTTAAATCTTGATCCATAGCTACCAACTGACCATTCACTCGAAACTTTGCACAAAATGCCTTCAGAATCATTGACATCCCAATTATCATCCAAAAAATCAAGGCAAGTTTGGGATTTGCATATGAACATGGTTTCTGTTTTTCTAACCTCCTCATCGTGGAAGAAATCTATAAAGACATGTAATGGTATAAATAGACTGACTCGTACTTGCCTGCTTGCAATATTTGGTCGCAAACACTTCAAAATTTCCTGATGAAGCTTGAGTCTAAAACACTCAAAGGTTTCTGAAGTTGGAACTGGCCACTTTGGGGAATCTTGTTGGGGAAGAGGGAAAGGTTTCAAAGTGCCAAATCCATAGACAGAGCAAGGGGCGTTGTAAAAGTAGTCGTAAAAGAAAACTCCCCTCTCTGCGAGAGCTCTTCTCGCACTAGTTCTGTACATAAGTTCTCCCACCGAAGCATGAAAAGCATCAAAAATACCAATTATGCACTCAAGTGGTTGCCAGTCTTCTTTGTTAGAAGGATAAATATCTGCAAAAACAAAAGATAAGAGAATGGTCACAAGAAATAGTCAACAAAATAACTTGAAGGATCTTTAGCAATATAGTAGTCACACAGTTTGGTCTATGAGTAGGAAACCCCAAAGGTGACTGTTGTAGTCGTAGTTCGGAGTGCATATATGCATGCTCAATGAGCACCTCTTTCACTGTCTTTCCCGTTTGAGACAAGCAAAAATCTTTCACACGTCCTTTGTAGCTGTTGATGAATTCATTTTCGATCCGTTTTCTTCTTATTGTTTGAAGCAGAACCCAACTACCAATGGTGACTGTGGTAGACATCCAGCGACCATGGTCTAAGTCAAAGCTGTTGAATAGTTCCACAAATTTAACAAAGGCGGATGGTCGTCGTGGTCGTCTTCCTTCCATCTCTTCTTCTATTAGCTGCAAAGTGACACTATGCAAAAACGATAGAAGAAAAGAGGCTCACTGAAAAGTGTTCATCAAAAGGTGTGCCTCATTCAATGTGAATTATGGCACATTCGGCGTTCGTCGGCCATGGCAGGGGAATAATTTGCACAAATCGCATCGTATCTTCTTATTCAGATCTTTTTAACAGAAAAAAAGTCTTTTTGAAAACGTAAAAATTTGAGATAAAAATCAAATAAATTGGAGCTATCGTTGTGGTGACTCAAACTCTATTGGTCGAACAACATTCTCTCTCTAACGCCAAAAAGTCCTTTTTTGAGTCCAAACTTTTCCTAACGCTTACCCAAAATACAGCCTTCACAAACATGTTTGACAGGTGCTTCAAGAGGCGGCAAAGAAGCAACCATATCAGATTTCTGCAAACTGACAAAATTCAGATGACCAAAACGTGCATGCCAAAGTTTTGCATCTGAAATAGCCCTTCAATCTGCAACAGCATTTGCAAAATTTTATCCACGCTTGTCATACAAAGTGAGCTTATACAGCCCACGACACAAAAGGCCAGATGCAACAATTTCATCACCAAAACTGAGATCATGAACCAAAACAATTTCATCACCAAAACAATTTCATCATGAAGTGTACATCTGTCATCCATAAATTTGACTACAAGTCCAAGTCTAGCAAGTGCGGATACAAACAAGAGATTCTTATTTATCCCAGGTACATAAAGTGCATCAACAAGTGTGAAGGAACTGCCATTTGCAGTAGTAAGCACAATCTTCCCAACTCCCTGAACTGGATAAGAGGCATTGTTGGCACAAGTGACGTAATTACCATGAGGGACATACTCGAGAGAGGTGAACAATTCACGATGTGAGGTAATGTGCTTTGTAGCACCACTATCAAAATACCACACATGTGAATCTACAACAACTGACAAGCATGCATCATGGACATCAGGATTGTAAGTGCACACTGCACTAAAAGCCCATTCTACATCGACATCAGCATCACAGTCTCCTTTCACAGAAGACTCAACAATGGCTGCATTTCTAGTGGAACCAGAATTTGTAGTGGAACCACCCTCTTTCTTCTTAGCCTCTTTGGCCCTCAACTTAGAACACGACTTGATCAACTGATCATTAGCTTTACAATAATGGCAATGCATATTCTTCTTGCCCTTATCACCAGAATTTCCAGAAGAATTGCTGCCAGCAAAAGCATTAGGAACAGAATTTTTGCCACTTGCAGTAGAACCATAAGAAGTGGCTGCGTTACTATTATTACCCTTTCTTTGAGAAGCAATAAAAGACTGTTCAACTGCACGCTTCCTAGTCGTGTTTTTTCTAGAAAGTGACTCTTGCAACAGCAATGTGCATAATGCATCAAACTTGATAACTTCAGGATTTCCTTGGGGCATAAGTCTCCAAACACTAGCAAAAGTCTGGTAGGAATCTGGTAAGGCATCAAGAATAGTTTGCACAAGGGAACTGTCTGAAATGACTTCACCTGCAGAAATAAGTTGCTCATATATATCCTTGACACTAGCAAGGAAAGTGTCCATATCATCTTCCTCATGCATAATCTTTGACTCCAACTCTTTACGCAGCAAAGCAATTTTAGCCTCATTGCCACTTGCATAAAGACCAACCAATATATCCCAAGCTTGTTTTGTAGATTTTGTTGAACGGATGTGAGGAACAATGGTGTGCTTCATGGACAACGCAAGTAATGCATGAGCCTGCGTATCCTTTACATCCCAACGAGCTTGTTCTGCCGTAGGCAAAACAACTCTAATAGCAGCAATCCTTGCAGCAAGACCTGCAACATCGCCTACATCCTCAGAACCAGGACGTACATCAATGCCCTGCAGAATGTTCTAGACACCCTTTGACACAAGAACATGTTGCATCATATAAGCCCACATAGGGTACTTGTCCCCATCCAACCTATCCTCAACAACAAACATCTTGAACACCTCTGTGTTGTTGTCAGCCATGGTAAATGCTGCACCTGATGTGAAAACTATCCGAAAATAGGAGAAACGGAGCGGGAACAACATGTGCTATATAGCACAAACCGTAGAATACTATGAGGCACTTGTTATGCAAAAAACGGCACTGACTGAAATTCTCCACAAAATGACGAAATAGCCTGTGCAGTACTACCTGTAGTGGAAATGGAGGCCGAAATGAGCCCAAATCAAAAATCTGAGCAGACCGAATTCTACGAGCCTTCCCAAAATTTTTGTCGACTTGAGAACGCTTGCAAAAGCTCACTGAAATCGGAGAAAGTGAGCAGGCGTGTGTTGGAGCAGTTGGCGACTAAGCCCGGGAGGACGCAACCTGCTCTGATACCAATTGTTGGAATTAGGGTTGCAGAGAAATGCATACATCTTGGAGAAGATGAAGGAAGCTCAAGGCACACAATAGAGAGTGTGTTACTTAGTATGCGATGGAAAGATAGATAGTCCTAGAGTGATGGGCGTATATACAATGCACGGGGGAAAAAACCTCCTAAAGACGGAAAAAATGCCCCGATGGTCCTAGTGTGTTCACACACATCACTACCACATGTATATGGTAACAGGAGCCTTTGTACAACCTCGTTCTTTGTGTCACCCCACCTTGAGACTTTGCTTGCCCATCCCGAGCGTCGATCCCCTCACTGCCCCTCATTTATTGTCGGATGTGTCATGTTGTGGGGGCCCTGGCGGACTGACTCGCAAAGGACACCGACAACGTGAGCCTTGAGGTAACTATCATCATCAAATTGGGAGCACTAATTGTTTAAGTCCCAACCTTGCGAGTCCATGTCCTACACACACACACAAAAAGACACACAAGTGTTCCAGATCAATTTCGACATTATAGAAGCTCGTAACAAGCACAAAAGACGGTAAAATTCTTGAGCAAATATCATCGTGAGAGGAACATTTAAGCCACACTAGAACATGTAAATCGTGAGACACTAGTATAGCTTTGGAAACTTTCAATAGTGCTGCATGGAGAACGACGCATGGATATCAATGAGAACATGTCAATTGCAGTATAAGCAACACTTTTTTTGTGATGTTCCTGCTAAGACCAAAGCTACGAGCAAAATCTCACGCGATGTCCATCTGACTAGCACAATGCATCCAACAATATTACCTTATACTCTGCTAACTATTCTTTGGCAGCTTGTAGTAGTGGTGCACAACCGACAACACATGAAAAAAATGTCAACAGTCCAGAAAGGCATGGTAGCTAACACTATTTTTTATGTTTTATTTTAATAGAGAGTATAAGAACTTTGAAACACACACACCCTATATACAATGGTTTCACAGGTAGGGAGAGAGGCATCCCATCACACGCCCACATCCAACCCCCCAGTGGAGGCATAGGGGAACAATCCCTAAGGACTTAAAACATGTCTTCAGACAGCCAGGGAGGGATTGAACCCAAGAACTTAGTCACATACGCTATGACTCTTCCAATTGAGCTAGCACTATTAACATGACACAATTAGCCAAAACTAGAGTCTTTGCCACTCAGATGATGCAACGAAAACAAAAAACTTATGCTTTGCTGCAGTCATTAAATGCCACAAAGAAAAAGACTCCCCATATGTCAGTTATGTAGCAAAAAATTACAAGAAACAAACCTGCGATTTAGTTGCGACTGATGAATTTTCTTGGGCAAGGTTTCAGAAGAGAGGAGGTGGCAAGGGAGGGGGGTTTGCCGCGCATAGAGAAAACGGTGCCAGTTGATTGTGGGTCGTTGTGTCTCCACGCGTTCCTTTTCCTCCATTATCGGGCTTATGCATTGTTGGTTTTTAAAATTGCGAGGGTGCTCCACCCCCAAGGCATGGTGTGCGCATTTTTTGGCCTACCCCAAAGGGGTAAGGCCATAGTGATTTCCCTTTTTTGCTAATGAAAATGGAGTTAATTTTTTTAATTCATAATTTTTTAATTGGCAGATGAGGTAGTGGGTACTCATTGTTTGTAAACACCTTATACACTCATCCTCACGAACAACACTCATTGCAAGACGACACTCTATGCTCAATACTCTCTCTCTATCCCTTTCCTCCTCAGCCTCTCCATTTTTGCCGCTTCTCCATTTCTCTCGAATGACGTTGAGCTTTACCGTGGGTAATGTTTCATCATTGTCTTTAGAGCAGTCTACAACATTAAATATTCTCTTCTCGCTATCTTCAGTGTTTTGCATTGCAGGGCAAGCTTGCTAGGCGCCCGCTCCGCAGGCAGAGAGAGAGAGAGAGAGAGAGAGAGAGAGAGAGAGAGAGAGAGAGAGAGAGAGAGAGAGAGAGAGAGAGAGAGAGAGAGAGAGAGAGAGAGAGAGAGAGAGAGACAGAGAGAGAGAGGGGGGGGGGGGGGGGGGGGGGGGAAGGAGCACTAGGCAATGTGGCAGTAAATGGTCTGCGAGGGGGTCAGAGCAGGAATGATCCAGAGTGTTAAATTTATTAGCAAGAGAGAAGCCGAACCTCTTGCTATCGATACTAGCAGCCATTGTAGTCCGATCCAGCCGAACCACTTGCTATCGATACTAGGTGACAATTCACGCAAGGGATGAACCTGCAGATTCTATAATAGGCAGTGCCTACAACCGGCCTAATTGTTGTATAAGCAAGTGTTTGCCTTTGACTTCCAACTGGTTATATCCTCTCGAGTCTCGTAGTCTTCATTTCTAGATAGGGGGCCTGGGCCTCGGCCAGAGCTGCCTGTGAATTCTACCAATGTGTTGCACTGATGCTCCTGATCCTATATAACAAACCATGTACCAGTGCTCTCGCCTCTAGCACCCTGCCTTGCGATCATAAATTAGGGAGTAATGGGTCTCACATACACACACAATACGCACGTGATTGGGCAAGATTTGGTTGCGTTTTATAGCTGGCTCTCAAGCACTAATTGTTTTTTAATGGTCTACTTTGTAGAGTTCAAAAGAAATGCATGGAGTCAATTTCAGCTTGCTTTAATTGATCTGCTTGACAGTGGTGGCCACCTTCGTATGGACGAAGTACCAAGTCGTGGTCAAAGAATGGAAGTGTCTTGTTAGTTTGGAGCAGGACTTATTAATTACTATTAGAGGTTACTTTGGAGGCACAAGTGCATGGGCACCATAGATTTTATTGCATCATCTACAAAGTTCCTGCAGAGTAGTTTCATGTCTTGGCTTTTTGTCAAAAGTGCCGCACTGCAGGGGGTTGGAGAGCTTGTGAGAGAGTGGTTGACGTTTCACGTTTTGTTTGAGGGTGGGCTTGCATTTGGTGTCGTAGGAACAATACTCTCTCTCTCTCTCTCTCTCTCTCTCTCTCTACATATAGGAATGCTTATGGGCAGGCCTTGTGATTTTATCACTTTTTTTTTTCTTGTTAAAGGAAATTCCACATGAGAACTAAAAAACTCGCAGCACATTGCCAACTTGTTGCCAGCTCATTAGCTGGCATCGTTTGGGCCATTGGTCCGCCGGCTAGAGCTTTCTCACACACACACAGACGCGCTTTCTCAGCGGCGACTGCCAAATTGTCAATGGCTGTTTCTGTCATGGTACAGGGGCGGCCTGCTAAATATGATTTAATACGATAGAGGATGAGGACGAAGCATCATGACAACTTTCAAACAGTACCAGCCGCGTCACCTGACTTCTCCTCTTCCTCCTCCTTATCATGAGCTAGAGCTCTCTCTCTTTCTCTCACACACACACACCCCCGCACGCACCAACAGATGTGCTAGAGCTATCACAGACACGCGCACGGCTTTTAGATTTGATCTGCAATTTCCTCTGCACTCATGGGAAACTACGATGTCTTTCTCAATCACCGGGGCCCCGATGTGAAGAAGAGCTTCGTGGACCACCTCTTTGCATCCTTTGAGGCTGCAGGCATCCTCCACTGCTTTGTCGACTACAAGAGCATCGATAGTGGGGAAGAGAATTGGGATGCCATAGAGCATGCAATTCACCACAGTAAAGTACACATCGCAATATTCTCTCCGGGCTATGCCGCCTCTTCCTGGTGCCTGAGGGAGCTTGTCAACATCCTTGAGTGTCGCTCCAGTGGACGGAGCCAACTCTTCTTGCCCGTCTTCTTCAATGTTTGCCCCAGTGACCTTCGCCATATTGACTCTTCATCTTCCAAGAGTTGCTACTCTTCAGCTTTTCTTAAACTTGCCGGGCGAAACGACTCGCAGGCAATCCAAAATTGGATGAATGCTCTGAAAGAAGCATCCATGATCCATGGCTGGACACTTCAGGATACTGCTCAAGGGTAAGCGATTTTGAACCTCTCTCTCTGCAGGAAATGGGCGAGTATTGTTCTGATCTACTAGTTTGATTTGACAGGTTTGAAGCACGCCTCGTAAAGCTCATTGTTTCTGAGGTGCTTAATGTAATAAACAGAACTATTTTGGACATAGCCAAGTACCCGGTGGGAGTGAATGAAAAGCTACAGTTGGCGTTGGATCTCATGCAAATCAACAAGGCGCAGAAAGGGTTTCACAAATTGGGTATCTATGGCATGGGAGGAGTGGGGAAGACCACTTTGGCCAAATCCATTTACAATGCCATTTGTAATGGAATTTGCCTATTCAATTTGAGAATAGCGCAATTTAATGAGAATACTTTCAAGAAATGATTTTGTGAGCATAGCGGGTAGACATAATTGAAGATAGCAACATAATCATAGCAATTAGTTAACTTGGCATAGACAATACTTTTGCAAGAGAGAGAGTTTAGAGAACATGACAACAATTGAGGACCGGATTTATGTGGAGCCGGTCCCCCCTCCAATAGGCATTTGTATTATGATTTCTCCCATAAAGAGAGACTTGTTACAATACAGTCTTTGTGTTCCTTGTGACCTAGGTGATGCCATGAAGATGGAAGGCTTCATGCACCACAAACATAACATAAACTTGAAGAAAGCTTTAACTATCCCAAGCCTCAGTCCCAAGACCTCAAACACCTTCGAAGGTGGAGAGAGCTAGCAGGGAATGAGGGTAGGGAAGAGGAAGAAGAAACATTTCGTAAGAGAAAGAATTAGTTCCTCACTTATCATACTCTTGTTGCTAGCATACATAATAGCATAGTAATGAAGAAGAAGGAGATGGCAAGCTTAAGCATTGAAGCATGGCTCTTGGTTGGATTTGCACTCCATAGCCAAGAGTGTTGGTGTAGGCTCTCAACCTCTACTTGCTTGGAGAGGGAGCTCTTGCACTTTGCATAGCACACAATGAGAGTGATTGTGAGTGTGTGTGGGTGAGTATACCCCCTAGGCACCCCCCTAGCTTGCTTGGGTCGACCCCCCCTTGTAGCTCATGCCTGAAGCTCATTGGACCCCTCCAGGCCTAGCCAATCACAAGCAGGAGCCATTACAAGCAACATGGGTAGCCTTGGGACAAATGTCCCCCTTTCCCCTTTGAGAGAGAGGACTTGATAAATGCTAAAACAATTAGATAATTCATGTAATTTATCATTGGACCCCTTTGAAGCCTAGCCAATAGGCTTCAAGCAACACATGAAGGTAACATGGGTAGGGGCCTGACATGTGTCCTTGCTGCCTCTTCAAGTTGGGGCTTCCCTTGTGTGTGTGAGTGGGTGTTCTCTCTCTAGCTCTTAGGAAAAGGGCTCGCCCCCCCTCTTGTAGGAATGATTTTGACTTTAGGTGATCAAGCACCTTACTCATCAAGCATGACAAAGCACTTGAACTAGGGGGTGTTCCCACAAGCATCTTAGGCAAGCTTCTCAAGGCACCTCAAGTACTTTAATCATGCAGCAAGTCAAGCACCTCAAGCATGGAGCCAGTCAAGCACCTCAAGCATCTTAATCAAGCACCTCAAGCATGACAAGCACCTCAAGCAGGACAAGCACCTCGAGCTTGGGCCGGGTTCCCACCTCAAGCTCAGCCCTAGCTCACTTAAGGTCAAAAGGACTTTTACACACATTTATTGGAGGTCTTCAATGAAGCTAACCCTAAGGTCTTATGCTCCATTGGTTAGCCTTGCTCTTTGATAGACCATCTCCCTTTTGGGCCCCTTTACATTGGCCCCGTGTTGAGATAGATCTAAAAGCACATACCTATATCTTAACACTTGTTCCCGATTATTCTCCCACATTAAGTGATCAATTTAATATGAGAAAATCATTTGGGTTAGTTAGATATTAGATTTTATGACATTACCTCTCTCTTGAAATCATAGTCGTCCTCGACTATGAGGTAGAAGAGATAAAGTCTTAGTCATTAGTCAATCGTACTTAGCGGGTAAAGGATCCCTTTTTACCCTACGACATCTTTCCAAGATGGATGACTAATCCATTTGGTGCTTGGGAGACATAGCTGCTGCAAGCATGTCTGCTCTTTAGTCCATTTCATTCTCCCAAAGTAGAGTGACAAATTCTACTTGGTGTTTGAGAGACGTCGTCATCACAAACATGATTCTAAGCATGCATACTAGTTAAATTTGTGCACAATTAAAAAGAGGACTAGTCATATAAGACAAAAACATGAGTTATTTAAAAAAAATTGTACATTTGCTTACTCTAATGTAGCATTGTAAGCATTGACAAGGTTCATACTATCCTTAAGTTGTACTCCTTGCATCCATTTAGCATCTTCAAAAGGATAATTTTTGAACTTAATAAGATACCGTCGGATAATCTTACCATGTCGTAGTACCTTGTCTTCATGCCGAAGGATAGCTTCGGGTTGTAGCATCTCTTCTTGGTCTTCAACTTCGGGAGGCTCTTCAATAATTGGTTCAATTGGTGGCTCTCCTTTGTAGGACTTAAGTAAGCTTACATGAAAGGCATTGTGTATAAGCCAATGGTTGGGCAACTTGAGTTGATAAGCCGTCTCATTGATAGGCTTCAAGATTTGGAAAGGACCATAGTGTCTTTTTGCTAGTTTAGCATAATACTTTTGATGGCCCGTAGGATTTTTGCCCGTCGTTTGCCTTAATCGAGCCTTAGGAAACTTGAGTAAGACCCAATCATTTTCTTTGAACATTAAGGCTCTTCTGTGCTTATCAGCAGCAGCTTTTTGCCTTTGTTGAGAGATGGCTATAGCCTCCCTAATCTTTTGAAAAGATTCTTGTAGGTCACGGCTATACTCATCGGCGGCGAAGATCTTCCCATGTACTTTCAGTAGCAAGGGACTTTTAGGTCTTCCCTCTATGATCTCGAAAGGTGCTTTGCCCGTAGAAGTATGTACAGTATTATTGTAGGCATACTCTATTAGCGGTAAATACTTTTCTCATTGTGAGCGTTGATCTACTTCGGTAACATAAGTCTTGAGTAGATCGAGTATCGTAAGATTGGCTATCTCACTTTGGCCATCCGTTTGTGGGTGATAGGCCGAAGAGAAATTCAATCTTGTTCCTAGATTTTCAAAGAGACCTTTCCAGAAATTACTTGTCATTCTAGGATCTCTATCTGACACGATGGATGTGGGTAATCCATGGTGTTTGAAAATCTGAGATATGAAGAGAGTTGCCATTTGATGTGTCTTAATAGTCTTTTTGACAGGAATAAAATGTGCTTGCTTGCTAAACCTGTCGACTATTGTCCATATTCCTGTATTCCCATGGATAGACTTGGGTAATCCAAAGATGAAATCCATGGATATACTCTCCCATGGTGAATTTGGAATAGGCAATGGCTGGAGTAATCCAGGTTGCTTCCCTCTATCATACTTGGTCTTTTGGCATACTACACATTTTGAAACATACTCTTGTATGTCCACTTTCATGGTAGGCCAATAGAAATACGTCTCTACTCCTCGGAGAGTAGGTTGAATACCTCTATGCCCTGCATATGGAGGAGCATGGGATTCATACATAACCTTCTCACGAAGGGAATGGGTAACACATAGCCTATTGCCGTGGAGAAGATAACCATCCTGCAAGGTGAATGGTTCCTCTTTCTTCCCCAAAGCAAGGGCTGACATTATGTCTCTAAAGTCAGGGTCAGTAGCATACTCATCTATCATATAGGATAGATCATTGTGAGTAGCTATAGACACCGCATTAACTTTTGGTCGTCGTGAAAGTGCATCGGCAACTTGATTGTGCTTACCAGCTATGTGAGCAATATGGAAATTAAATTGCGAAAGAAAATTTGCCCACCTCATTTGTTTGTCGGAAAGCTTGGTTTGCGTCATGAAATACTTGAGACTTTGGTGGTCGGTTCGTAGGATAAATGGAGTCCCCAATAGGTAGTGCTTCCATGTGTCTAGGGCATGTAGAACAGCTAAAAGCTCTTTCTCATAAATGCCCAAGACTCGTTCATCACCATTGAGCCTTCGGCTCTCATATGCTATGGCATGCCCTTCTTGAAGCATAACTGCTCCAAGGCAATCACCACAAGCATCACATTGGACCTCAAATGGCTTTGAGAGATCCGGAAGCACGAGGACTGGTTGGGAAGTAAGCTTCTCTTTGAGTTTTTCAAAAGCATTTTGCTCCTTAGCAGACCATACAAACTTAACGTTCTTCTTGGTTAAGTCGTGTAGTGGTCCTGCTACTTGAGAGAATTTTGCTATGAAGCGTTTATAGTATGCACACATACCAATAAAGCTTCTTAGCTCATGTAGATTCCTTGGGTTAGGCCATGATTTTATTACCTCTAACTTTGATGGATCCATACGAATACCATGGTGAGAGATAATATGGCCTAAATATTGAATCTCTTGAAGGAAGAATTCACTTTTCTTTTGGTTGAGAAAAAGTTTGTTCTCCCTCAAGGCTTGAAAAATCACTTGGAGATGTTGCTTATGTTCCTCCAAAGACTTGGAGTAGATGATGATATCATCGAAGAACACTCCAGTGAATTTTCGATATGGTCTAAAAATTTTCTCCATCAAACGATTGAACGTAGCTGGTGCATTAGTCAAGCCAAAAGGCATGACTAGATATTCATAAAGACCAAATGTTGTGCAAAACGCGGTCTTTAAGATATCCTCATCCACTATCCTTATTTGATGATAGCCACTCTTAAGGTCAATCCTACTGAAGTAGGTAGAGCCTTGTAGCTTATCAAACAGATCTTCTACCCGAGGTACGGGAAATCTGTTTTTGATAGTGATATGGTTTAGTGCTCGATAGTCCACACACATACGGTATGTACCATCTTTCTTTTGCACTAAAAGGACTGGAGAACAAAAGGGAGAGGAACTAGGCCTCACCATCCCTTTGTCTACCAGCTCTTGTACTTGCCTCATGATCTCCTCTTGTTGAGCTTGTGAGACTCGATAAGGAGGTTTGTTAGGCGGTGAGTTTCCTGGAAGGAGCTCAATACGATGGTCATCATCCCCTCGTTTTGGAGGTAGGTCCATAGGGATATCATCGATGAACACATCTTGGAATCCTTTTAGAAAAGTAGACAAGTCTAACTCTTCTTGATTCCTATCATTTTCATTTGATGAAACATTATTAGCTTTTAGAGACTCTTTGACATAAATCATGTACGCAGAAACTGAGCTCTTCATTGATTTATCAAAAGAAAGAGGATTTACAAGTGGAATAGTGCGACCACGCTCACTAGCATCTATATATATGTTCTTTCCCCTGTAGGTGAAGTAAATTCTCCTTTCAGGGAAATTCATGTTGGCAGCCATGCGATCAAACCATGGTGCCCCTAGGATAACATCCTGATGTTGGAGGGGAGAGATGAAGAAGTCTTCTTTGTCGACATAGCTTTGGACATGAAGCCTCAACTTCCCAATCAAGGGAGTAACGGAGGCTTGTTGTCCCTTGAAAGCTGCATCAACTGTTACTATATCTCCCATCTCAAAAGCTTGAATGCCCAACTTGGTGGCCAACTCTATTGATATGAAGTTGAGAGTAGAGCCAGGATCAAACAAGATGAAGGCATCATGCTCTCTTACCTTTCCCCAAGCATAGGAGAGTGATGATCCTTTGCAATGAGCATCCACTTTTGGAGCTTTGATGGTGGAAGCCCTAGGAGTCTCATTGCGAATATTCTTCTTGGGGCAAGAACGATAGCCATGTCCTTGCTCCCCACACTTGAAACACTTATGGTCCTTGCGAAAAGCTTCAAGCTCTTCAGGAGAGAGTTTGTTTTTACCTTTGTAAACTCCCTTCTCCTTGGACCGATTGTTGTTGTTGTTGTTGTTGTTGGAAGTGCCTTGGGAATTATTTTGAGCATTGGATTTCCCCTTTGCATCATTTTTATCTTTGTTTTCCATGGGCTTGACATTACGTCTAGCCCCTTGATGGAAATTGATGCGTGAAGCAACCATGGTGTGGTGGATTACTTCGGTAATAGTACCGGGCCGTTGAGAGTTGATATATTCGGCCATCTCTTCAGGTAATCCCGCACAGAATTGTTGTCTTTGCTCGGCAAAGTCTATCTTTTGAAAGACAGTAGCTTTGAGATGTAAATCCCAAAACTTATCTACATACTTGTTGATAGACTCATGAGAGAGGAGCTTCAAGCCGCGCCATTCGGTAAGAACTTTATCTTTAGTATCGCTTGGAAGAAATTGCTTCATGATGGAAACTCGTAGAGTTTTCCATGTCTTTGGGGCTTCTCCATTGCCACGAAGGCTAGCCCACCATTGACGAGCTGATTTTTGGAAGTGCATAGCTACATGGCGTAGCTTGGAGGACTCTGTGAAGCCCTCGTCGCCAAAGGCCGCATCAAATTGCTGGATGAAGGCCAACACTTTATCGGTAGCACCAAAGGTGCCATCGTAGGTGAGAAAAGAGATACTCTTTCCTCCCTCCTTGAACTTCTTTAGCTTTTGTGACCTTCGCCATGCAGGAAATGATTTGCGATGCCCTCCCCTCTTGTATTCTCTAGGAGAATAGCCATAACTTTCATCGGAAGAGAAGGAAGGTGAAGAAGAAGGAGAAGAGGGTGACCTCTTCCTAGCCCTTTTCTTCCTTTGTTTCCTCTCTTGCCTTTGAGAGTGATGAGGAGAAGGACTATGGGTTGCTCTTTTCCTCTTGAGAGGAGTAGGCGATCGTTTAGACCGCCTTCTTCGTGGAGCCACATCTTCAGAAGAACTTAGACTTTCATTGCTTTCTTTCTCTTTGGATTCCTCCTCTCGAATGGGAGAGAGTCTTCTTTTGCGGGTCTCTTCAAGAGGCCTCCTAAGCTCTCTCTCCTCTTGGAGAGGAAGGGAAATTCCATAGGCACGAAGTTGTTGAGTAACTTCGGCTTGCAAGGTAGGGTTGCCCATAGCTTGTTGCAACCTAGTCACAAGATAATTCACAAACATGGGAGCATCATCATTAGCACCTTCATGTGCAAAATCAAAGCTATCAATGTTCATTCTACTCTCTTGATTATTGTCAGCCATGTTAACAAAATTTTATGTATGTACTTAGTGTATGCTTTGGCAATTCAAAACCTTAGTTGCCACTCCTCTTAGCCTTTGAAAATCGGCTCTTAAGTATCTACACCCACGGCTCAAAGTGGTTAATTATAGAGAATAGAGGAGTAGGTCTAACATAGCAGAGTTGCCAAGGGCTAGCTCCTTTCGGACTTCTTATGGCTCAATAATGGTAAAGCCGTAGGCAAGTCTAAAAAGATTCCATTATTAAGTCCAAAGCTCCCGAGGTGTGCACCATCCCCCACATAGTGGGCTTAACAAAACCGGTATTAGATCCCAGTTCCACTTACTCTATTATAATTAACAACATCAACCATTTATAAGCTACTTAAGGACCTCTCTTCTTAAGCAAGAAAAGAGAAACCAAATGCTCTGATACCAATGTACAGGAATTTGCCTATTCAATTTGAGAATAGCGGAATTTAATGAGAATACTTTCAAGAAATGATTTTGTGAGCATAGCGGGTAGACATAATTGAAGATAGCAACATAATCATAGCAATTAGTTAACTTGGCATAGACAATACTTTTGCAAGAGAGAGAGTTTAGAGAACATGACAACAATTGAGGACCGGATTTATGTGGAGCCGGTCCCCCCTCCAATAGGCATTTGTATTATGATTTCTCCCATAAAGAGAGACTTGTTACAATACAGTCTTTGTGTTCCTTGTGACCTAGGTGATGCCATGAAGATGGAAGGATTCATGCACCACAAACATAACATAAACTTGAAGAAAGCTTTAACTATCCCAAGCCTCAGTCCCAAGACCTCAAACACCTTCGAAGGTGGAGAGAGCTAGCAGGGAATGAGGGTAGGGAAGAGGAAGAAGAAACATTTCGTAAGAGAAAGAATTAGTTCCTCACTTATCATACTCTTGTTGCTAGCATACATAATAGCATAGTAATGAAGAAGAAGGAGATGGCAAGCTTAAGCATTGAAGCATGGCTCTTGGTTGGATTTGCACTCCATAGCCAAGAGTGTTGGTGTAGGCTCTCAACCTCTACTTGCTTGGAGAGGGAGCTCTTGCACTTTGCATAGCACACAATGAGAGTGATTGTGAGTGTGTGTGGGTGAGTATACCCCCTAGGCACCCCCCTAGCTTGCTTGGGTCGACCCCCCCTTGTAGCTCATGCCTGAAGCTCATTGGACCCCTCCAGGCCTAGCCAATCACAAGCAGGAGCCATTACAAGCAACATGGGTAGCCTTGGGACAAGTGTCCCCCTTTCCCCTTTGAGAGAGAGGACTTGATAAATGCTAAAACAATTAGATAATTCATGTAATTTATCATTGGACCCCTTTGAAGCCTAGCCAATAGGCTTCAAGCAACACATGAAGGTAACATGGGTAGGGGCCTGACATGTGTCCTTGCTGCCTCTTCAAGTTGGGGCTTCCCTTGTGTGTGTGAGTGGGTGTTCTCTCTCTAGCTCCTAGGAAAAGGGCTCGCCCCCCCTCTTGTAGGAATGATTTTGACTTTAGGTGATCAAGCACCTTACTCATCAAGCATGACAAAGCACTTGAACTAGGGGGTGTTCCCACAAGCATCTCAGGCAAGCTTCTCAAGGCACCTCAAGTACTTTAATCATGCAGCAAGTCAAGCACCTCAAGCATGGAGCCAGTCAAGCACCTCAAGCATCTTAATCAAGCACCTCAAGCATGAAAAACACCTCAAGCATGACAAGCACCTCAAGCAGGACAAGCACCTCGAGCTTGGGCCGGGTTCCCACCTCAAGCTCAGCCCTAGCTTACTTAAGGTCAAAAGGACTTTTACACACATTTATTGGAGGTCTTCAATGAAGCTAACCCTAAGGTCTTATGCTCCATTGGTTAGCCTTGCTCTTTGATAGACCATCTCCCTTTTGGGCCCCTTTACATTGGCCCCGTGTTGAGATAGATGTAAAAGCACATACCTATATCTTAACACTTGTTCCCGATTATTCTCCCACATTAAGTGATCAATTTAATATGAGAAAATCATTTGGGTTAGTTAGATATTAGATTTTATGACACCATTTACAAGGAATTTGATTGTTTTTACTTCATAGAGGGCGTGAGGTCAGAAGCTAGAAGCTATGGGCTTCGAATTGTGCAAGAGCGTATGCTTGGTGCCCTGCTAAAGAGCAAAGAGACAATCCCTGTTTCCAGTACTTCACATGGGAAGCAAATGTTGAGAGAACGCCTCTTGAACTTGAAGATCTTGCTAATTCTCGACGATGTTGATGACCGGGAGCAGCTTGAGGCGCTCTTAACACCCTTTGATTCATGTTGCCTCAAGGATGGTAGCCAGATTGTGATTACAACACGAGGAAGGGGAGGAATGGGGTGTAAAGTCTTTTGCTGGCATGGATTTTCTACGGTTTCTAGTGCTATCTGGGAATGGCCACATCACAGGGAATTTCAGCTTGTTTCCCAAGGAGCTCAGATGGTTTCAGTGGCACATGTGTCCCCTTGAGTTTCTTCCTTCTCAGCTTACACTCAGTAAGGTTGTTGTCATGGACTTGAGCAAGAGTCAGATATCAAGCCTTTCTCAAGGTGGTCACAGGTTTGAGGTAATAGCAAAGCATGTGCCTTTCTCGTACTCGTTTTCCGAGAGGTTTCTTGTGGGATTGTTGAATGATAGCTTATTTTGTTTGCTATTGGTTGCTTTGCAGAATTTGCGGGAACTGATACTCACTGAATGCAAATTTATTTACAAAGAACTTCCTGATTTCGGTGTCTCTTGCAAAAACTTAGAGAAGTTGGATCTATCTCATTGCGAAGACCTAAAGAGTATACCGGAGAGTATCGGTTGTCTCATAAGCCTCACACACCTCAACCTCTGTTGGTGTGAGCAGCTAACGGTGCTTCCGGAGTCTATTGGCAGCCTCAGAAGCCTCACACGCCTCGACCTCGTTGGGTGCGGGCAGCTAACGGTGCTTGCGGAGTCTATCGGCAGCCTGAGAAGCCTCACACGTCTCGACCTCACTGTGTGCGGACAGCTAACGGCGCTTCCGGAGTCTATCGGCAGCATGAGAAGCCTCACGCGCCTCGACCTCGATGGGTGCGGGCAGCTAACGGTGCTTCCGGAGTCTATCGGCAGCCTGAGAAGCCTCACACGCCTCAACCTTGGTAGTTCTTCTCGGGGGCTAACGGTGCTTCCGGAGTCTATCGGTAGGTTGAGAAGCCTGACACGCCTCGACCTCTCTGAGTGCAACGAGCTAACGGTGCTTCCGGAGTTTATTGGCAACCTCACAAACCTCACACGCCTCGAGCTCCGTGTGTGCAGCGGGATAACGATGCTTCCGAACTCTATCGGCAGGCTCACAAGTCTCACACGCCTCCACCTCAGATGGTGCGGGCTAACGGTGCTTCCGGAGTCTATCGACAGCCTCAAAAGCCTCACACGCCTACACATTGAGGAGTGTTGGGAGCTAACAATGCTTCCAGAGTTTATTGGCAGGCTCACAAGTCTCACACGCCTTTGCCTCCTTGGATGCTCGAAGCTAACAGTGCTGCCGGAGTCTATCGGCAACCTCACAAACCTCGCGCTCCTTCACCTTGATGAGTGCAGGGAGCTAACGATGCTTCCGGAGTCTATCGGTAGCCTCACTAGCCTCACACTCCTCAACCTCTCTGAGTGCTCGAGTTTAACAGTGCTTCCGGAGTCTATCGGCAGCCTCACAAGCCTCACACGTCTCGACCTCGATCGGTGTTGGGAGCTAACGGTACTTCCTGAGTCTATCGGTAGCCTCACAAGCCTCACACTCCTCTTCCTTCATGAGTGTGAGACGCTAACGGTGCTTCCGGAGTCTATCGGCAGTCTCACAAGCCTCACACTCCTCGACCTCGCTAGGTGTTGGGGGCTAACGATGCTTCCCGAGTCTATCGGCAGCCTCATAAGTCTCACACACCTCGATCTCGGTGGGTGTTGGGGGCTAATGGGGCTTCCTGAGTCTATCGGTAGCCTCACAAGCCTCACACGCCTCGACCTCGGTGTGTGCTCAGGGCTAATGGTGCTTTCGGAGTCTATCGGCAACCTCAGAAGCCTCACACACCTTGACCTCTGTGGGTGCTCGGGACTAATGGTGCTTCCCGAGTCTATCGGCAGCCTCACAAGCCTCACACACCTCGATCTCGATGGATGCTCGCGGCTAACGGTGCTTCCGGAGTCTATCGGCAACCTCATAAGCCTCACACGCATCGACACCGACTTCCAGATGCTTCTCTATGATAGTTCTGATGAGTGATTCAACAACTATTATTGACACTAGTACGGCCGGCCGCCTTCGGCGGCCTCTCTCTCTCTCCCTCTCTCCCTCTTTATCGCGTGCAAAAGGGCTTGTCTTTGTTTTGGACTTTAGCTTTCAGGTCGCAGATTGTAACATGTGTAAAGGGCTCCCCCTTCCGCCATATTATGTTAGTAGATATTTGCATTCTTTAATTTAAAATGTTCAAAAAGATACACTACCCACACTAATACCTAGGGATGAATCTCATTCGAATTCTAGCTAATTCACACCCTTTTCTTGAAATCGACCAGACATACATATAATATGTGCCTACAATTGTTAAAAAAATAAAGTATTAGCGGAAATTGATTATGGTGAGTTCAAAACTAAAAGAAAGGGAGGAGGGAAGGCATGGGCTGTGTCACTTTGTGTGAGCATTGAGCAATACGACATTGAGGCCAGTTGGGAAGCCAAGTATTGAGGGCGATTGGGCAGCACCATGGGGGCGACTTGTCTGGATGATAAGACAGCTTAGGATAGGGCAAGTCAAGCCTGAAGGTTTCTTTTTGGCCTGCTCAAGAAAGGCCTTAGTGTTGGGCTGGGTTGGGCGTCCTTTGACGGATGGCGTCCACGTGGACGGCCAGTGGGCTTTGTGTGAAGGCGGGGGCTGCAGGACGACATGACTCGATGCGATAGAGGAGGAAACAACGGCAATCTGCTGAGGAGTGCATTAACGCTGTGGAGAAGGCGTGCGAGTTTACATCATTGTCACCTAAGGGCATCACAGATGAGAAAAGAGTTGCATCTTGCCACCACATCGACATGGATCCACATGGTTGTGGCGATGCTTCTTTTGAGCTGTGATAGTGGTACCCAAGTGAGTGCCATCACAGACCCTAACGACATTGAAGCCCTCAAAGAAGTGAAAGCCAGCACTGATACGGCGACAATCGATGCAACATCGTGTGTTGGCAGTTGGGGATTTCAATGTAGACCCATGTACAAGCAGGTTTGGAGAGCAATTCACATGTGGGATAGACTTCACAAGTGGGGGACATACATCATTATTGCCTAATGCATCGATGGATGCTTATGAAAGAGTCACAAGCTTGCAGTTGGACGATGCTGGCTATGCAGGGGTACTCTCCCCTTGGCTCGGCAACCTCATTGGTCTGCGCTTCTTGTGCATGTCTGGGACAACCTCATTGGTCTGCGCTTCTTGTGCATGTCTGGGAACACACTCGGGGCTCAAATCCCTGCTTCTATCGGCATGCTTTCCCAACTCATGATGTTTGACCTTTCGTTCAACAATTTGAGTGGATCCATACCTGACAGCATTTTGATGCTTCACAACTTACAAAGTCTTAACCTTGCGCATAACAAGCTGGTGGGCTCAATACCCCCCTTTCTGAACAAGCTCTCCTACCTCACAGAGCTGCGGCTCGAAAGCAACCAGCTAAGTGGGCCCTTCCCTGATCTTCGGAAGTTGGGTCTCTTACAAACGCTAGATGCGTCCGACAACCGGTTGTCAGGCCCGTTCCCAAGGCAGCTACCACCCTCCTTATGTTCAGTGTGTTTGAGAAACAATGAATTTTTTGGCAAGCTACCCAAAAGCATAGCAACCCTCAACCAGCTTAATCTGCTCGATGTAAGCAACAATGCATTCATCGGGTGTGTCGGTGATGCTGTGTTGGCTCATCCAACATTGCAACAGCTAAATCTGTCAATGAATAAGCTGAGCCAGCTGAGGGCACATCCAAAGCATGTTGCGAAGAGCCCGATAGTGGCGTTAGACCTAAGCTACAACATGTTATCATGCCCTCTCCCCAACATTTTTGCAGGGATGAGAGAGCTGGCCTCACTCTCTTTGCGGTATAACTTCTTTCATGGGCTATCCCACCAAGTTATGGGGTGAAGGCAATAGCCAATGCAGAGGACATGAAGCTGCTTGAGACTCATGCTGGATGGAAATTACTTGACAGGGCCACTTCCAGCACCTTTTATGCACGTGGATTCGGATCACTCCATGTCCGCAAGCTTTGTGGACAACTGCTTTGTGAATTGCCCACAAAAGTTCACGTTTTGCTAAGGTAAGAACCAGAAGGCGCAGACATTATGCCGGCTCTTCAATTCATCACCGTGATGAAGGTCTTGTCCAGAAGCTTGTGCTTGCACTGTTGGGGGGACAAACAAGAGCTAAAAAGCTTTGCTTTTAAGGGGAAGATGGGATTTTCCAAATGGCATCAATGAGATTCCCTATGCAGGCAGAGAACCTTTAGTCCTATCATCTATGTCATCACTTCTTCCAAGCACGTAGTGGATGCTGAGAAGCTCTAACGAGCCACATTATCAGCCTTGGATTGAAGACATGCTTGAGTTTGGGTTTTTGGCAGGAGGCTGGCATGTGCATTGAGCTTTACTACCATCAGTGTGAAGCTTTGCTAGGTTTTGTGCCTTCCTTAAACAAATGTTTTTTTCATCTTTGATTGTTCCTTAAATTGTTGATTAAGTCTGCTTTGAGCAAATGGGGCATGGCAAAGATAGAAGGATATTTGTCTGGATGGGTTTCTCTAGAAATAAAATTTTGTAGTATTCCTCGCGGAATCTTTGATCAAATTTTCCACACAAACACTCAAGTTGTTAGCAAGGACTCCATTGGCATCATTCAGACTATTTTGCCATCCGGAGCAGGCATCTCTGATGCGTCATAGGATGGGAGAAAGTGGATCATTAAGGAGCTATAAGTTTGGAAGTTGTGAAACATTGAAAGTGTCTAAACCTTGTGTGATCTCTCTTCACACACCATGCCTTTTCTTAATGCAAGCAAAGATTGCGAATTGGCGTTGAAAATAAGTGCTTCATCTCTGTAGGCCATCGTGACTCCTCACCTTGTTTTCTTTTAATTGGAGTTAATTCACTCTTTTCCTAAAATCGGCCAAACATACATACATATAATATGTGCCTCCAATTGTTAAAAAATGAAGTATTAACGGAGGATGCTTGGATTGATTGTGGTAGCTCAAAACTAAAATAAAGGGAGGAGGGAAGGCATGGGCTGTGTGTGAGCATTGAGCAGTACCACACCGAGGGCAGTTAGGAAGCCAAGTATTAAGGGTGGTTGGGCTGCATCGTGGGAGCGACGTGTCTGGACAACAAGACAACTTAGGAAAGGGAAAGTCGAGGTTTCTTTTTGTTCTTTTAGTCGGAGAGTTTTCTGTGTTGACAGTTCATTGACACAGAGACTTGTTGCTGACGAGGTTGCAAGTTTTGGATCTTGCGATGAATGATGCAGGGGGATTTTTAATCCAAACATGATCGAGCTTTGAGTTGTACATAGTGGTTACATCATGAATTTGTTGTGTGTAGCCATGTGCCTGGAGCTTCTCCTCCAAGTAACGATATTGATTGTTTGTGGGCTCATTGTCTACATTAAATTTTCTCATGATGACACTCATTTGGGTAGGATGGGATTGTTGCAGCAAGGTATAGAGTTGTGTGACCAACGCGGTTGAAGATGTGTTTGGTGATTTGTAGACGCATATGATTTACCAATCAAGGTGTTCATGAATGGCTAATATAACTTGAATGATTTCTATCCTGGAGCTAATAATGTTTTTGCAGAGTGGAGCTTGATTCTAGGCTTGTAGTAGATTGAAACACCTATTTTGTTGTGGTGATGGACATGATGAAACTTTGGTGCAAGATAATTGGAAGGATTTTTAGAACTTGTAAAATTCAGATCGTCTTTCATATGTTTGAAATATTGTTGGATCAAAAGCTACTATGTTCATTGTCAAGCCTTGTGACCTATGGATAGTGCGTGCATTCGCTGCTTGTATTGGAAATTGAGTTCGGGAGACAGTGTTCAATGTATTTTTACAAATTGGAAATTCTTTTGTTGTTTGAAAAATTGATGTCCACTGAGGGCCAATGGGAATCGTATTAAGGTGTTGGTTCACATGTTGTTGTTTGGAGCCTGTTGAGGAATCAAAAAACTCTATCCATGCAATAGGACAATTAGCTCTACTTTCCACAAGTTTCAGAATTCCATCTGCGCCATTCACAAAACCATCGAAAATATCGATAGTGCCACCGCAAATCACAACAATCATTCCTGCTTTAAGATCCAAGGTTGAGGACAAGCCTGTTGTGTTTTGTGGGTTGTTTGGAACAACAAGGTTTTTTGAACAAGTTTTATCGTGGTTGTCTCTCGCATGGATTATGTATGCATGAGTAGGCAATTCCTACTCTCGCATGGATTATGTATGCGTGAGTAGACAATTCCTAAAAAACAAGTCGATTATGTGAGTCCTTCAAGTTATTGGTGAAGTATAAATGGGGTGTTGTCAATTTGTTAAAGACTTTTTTGGTATGGTTGGTATTCAAGAGCAACAAATCCTCGGTTGTGTGTTTTGCTTTGCATATTCTATTGAGAACTAGTATGTGACCCGCGTGTTGCTGCGGCCAAGAAAAGCATGGCAATTGGATCTCTCTCTCTCTCACACACACACACACACACACACACACACACACACACTAGAAACGTAGTCCTTGGAATCACTATAGAAAGATAACAATGCATATGTACGCTTTCTCTCTATATTTCTATCTCTCTAAAAAAGCCTGATAATTGGATCTCTCTCTCTCTCTCTCTCTCTCTCTCTCTCATATATACACACACACACACAAAGGAATAGTAGTCCTCGGAATCACTCTAGAAAGATAACAATACATCTAAATGCCTTCTCTCTATCTTTCTCTCTCTCGTATTAGATCTTGAGATCAAGACTCATCAAGTAGGTCTTTGATATCTCTTTTATCACCTTCTTTCCTCCATTTCTCAATTCTTTTTAGTTGAAGACTTGCTCAATAGCTCTCTCTCTCTCTCTCTCTCTCTCTCTCTCTCTCTCTCTCATAATAAACACATGGAATGCTTTTGGAGTGTTTTAGCCAGCACTCACTCAACGATACTGAATTAGAAACATAAAAAATACAACATTGCCATGCTCCAACTTTGCCATGGATGCAAAAAGAATGACACTTAACATCACAACCTTAACTTTTAAATTGAAAGACCACCTCCAAAGTTCAAACAAACCACAAAGTTTAGAAAACCTAAGTCAAAGTTAAGAGAATCTAAAAAGTGCAAAGAAGTTTAGTGCAAAAACCTTTAAATTTTATAGTAGATTTGTCTCTAATTTTTTTTTGGAAAAAATCATAGTATAGATAAATGCTCGAAAAAACCTAAATCTAGTGTAATCTCACCCTACAAATTTAGAAAATTATCTCTATACGTACAAAGTATTAAAAAATTGAGTGTAAAAGCATTCAAATATAATAAAGTTATCCCTAAAATTTCTCATATCTAAGTATTTCATGTTTTTGAGAAAAAACATTGCGCCTTAATTCGATTTAATGTAACCCCTTTTACAAATTTTTATGATTTGTCTCAAAAATTCTAATTTGCCTTTAAGCGGTTGAAGAAATCTAGGCTATGTGTAATCCACCTAAAAATTTTGAGATTTACTTTTAAATTCTACCCGAAGGAAACCAAAAAGCTCACAAAAATGTAGCGTAAAAACCTTCAAAAATATCGAAGAGTTGTTGGAGTTGCCTCCCATTGTCTGTCTTTGCCATCTGTTGAGGTGCGCTCTTACCTTGGGTATGCACGCTTTCTGCCTTGGATTGATTGGATGGAAATTTTTTATTACGTCGATTCTCGATTCTGTAGATGTCAATTGTCAATTTTCGATTCTCGATTGCAAATTTCATCGATTGTTGATGTAAGACCAACGTTTATTCTCCCTCCACTCTTACTCTAGTTCCGGTGTGAGAGCCCTCTCTCTCTCTGTCTCTCTCTCTCTCTCACACACACACACATACACACACACACACACACACACATACATAGAGCATGATTGGCATGGACCATTCTCTATTTCTCAGCACACTCATCCACACATAAAAGTATAGAATGGTTCTCTCTCTCTCTGTCTCTCTCTCTCACACACACACACACACACACGTACGCACGCGTGCACACGCACATGTACACACACAACGTGTCTAAGAGATCCACAACAAATTATTAGACTCCCATGGATGAATTGTCGAGCTCATTGCACTTCATTAATGCAATCAAATGTGGAAGACCTCCGCAATGCTCCAATACCACAACAAATGGCATGCCAACTCTATCTCTCATACACACACCTGCAACGGGTCTCTCTCTCTCTCTCTCTCTCTCTCTCTCTCTCTCTCTCACACACACACACACACACACACACCCACTAACACGGATGTGCCGAGATCGAAGATCATTTACCGCATAGAAGGTTCATTGTGAAAGCGTGTTGAGAGAGGTTCATTGTCCAAGCGTGTTGAGAGAGGTTAATTGGGCGACATGTTGTCGTGCAGCTCCGCTCCCATGTAAAGAAAGATGCCAAAAAAATGCACATTAATTTTGTTTGAAGCTTATATGTTTATTGAACAGTGATTAAGGGCTGGTTGCACGCCGAGTTCAATGCTGAATGTATGTCAAATGCGGCTGAAAGGGCCAAAACAGTGATTAAGGGCTGGTTGCAGGCCGAGTTCAATGCTGAATGTATGTCAAATGCGACTGAAAGGGCCAAAACACGCCTTAATGATGCTAAAAAGTGTTATTCTTGAAGTGAACACAGATGGGGTATTGTGCCCTAAAAATGCAGTGCTCGATGTGCTCTATCGGCCTGTCTTTACGGCTCGTTGATTGGAGCTACGATGAAGAAGTTATGGCAGTTATGGCAGCTGAGGGGATAAAAATGAAACGAATGCATCAGGCTGAAGTGCTCACTTTGTGGAGCATGTCGGTCTTTTCAGGACAGAGATCGGGTTTACGGTTGCCAATTTATTGATTGTTTAAGATTTACCGGGGACCGGTTCCATACCAGTCTGGTCGGCTCGGTTGGAGTGCCAACATTGCAAAATGTGGTGTTGTTATGAAAGCACAAAAATTTCTTGTCAAAAATGTCGTCTTTTGGAATGCAATGGTTGCGGGATGAGCCTAACAGAAGCAGGGCCAGGAAGCTGGTTATTTTCAACAAATGCAAAGGCGACGGCTGCAGAAAGATGTTGTTAACCGCAATGCTTTAATCAGTATGTATGCCAAATGGGGAGGTGCCAAGGTTGCCGAGTGTTTGGAATTGCCTTGGCCGATTTGTATGCCAAATGTGATGCCTTTACAAAGGCCGACCGCCCAATGGATAAGCTTGGGGATGCTTTAGTCGAAATGTATTCCAAAAATGGTGCCCTCAAAAGGCCTCTCATAAGCCATAACGGCCGGCCGCCCAAAGGCCTTAGCAAGGGCCACAATTATGTTGCCCGATAGCCGCCTAAGCAATGCCTCCAAGTTCGCCCGATGGCCACCCAAGGCAATAAGGAGCCGCCCACCCAATTGGGTAAAGGCCGGCCAAAGCACATAACCTAAAAGGCCACCCGGCCATTGGCCAAAGAGGGCACCCAATTAACTTAAGTGGGAAGCCAAGGTAATAGAGGGCATGGCGTAGCAAGGCGTGTCGAACAGCACAGCACAGAGAAGAACAACGGTCATCGCGCGCGCTACGGCGCTGGGACGGGGTTGTCGCAGAAACGGGAAAGGATGACAGGGCCGTCGTGCACATATTCGGACCATCCGTGTCGGATTCCGCGCAAGTCGCCACGTCAGCAAGAGGCCGGACCCATTAGCAACATCGCTAATGGGTGCCTTGCTTTTGTTAGCAAGAGGAGGCCCATGCAAAAAAAGGAGTAATCTTCTCCTCATATTTGGGCAGAAGCTCTTCTTCTCCTCCTCCTCCTAAACTGAATACTTTTAAGCTCCATCTTCAAAACTCCATAGCTTTAAGCTCTTAAGCTTAATCCACGCTCTTAAGCTCTATCTTCTTAAGCTCCATCTTCGAATCTCCATAGCTTTAAGCTCTTAAGCTTAATCCGAGCTCTTAAGCTCTATCTTCTTAAGCTCCATCTTCGAAGCTCCATAGCTTTAAGCTCTTAAGCTTAATCCGGGCTCTTAAGCTCTATCTTCTTAAGCTCCATCTCCAAAGCTCCATAGCCTTAATCTCTTAAGCTTAATCCGGATTCTAAAACTCCTTATGCTTCTCCTCTAAATCTTCAAACTTGCTTAATCCTCGTAAGCTTAAACCCCTTCATAAGCCATAATCGAAAGCTCTTAAGCTATCAAGAGCGGAGTTAACCCTCAAGCTGAAATTTTTTAACCTCTTTTAATCTAATCTATCACCATAAGCTAAGCCTAATCGAGTTTCTATCGCCTAAACTGAGCCTAATCTTCTAAGCTTTCAATACCCGAGTCATAAGCTCTCTTAAGCCGTCTTAAACCTTCCCTAAGCCTCATTAGCCATTCGAAATCTGCTTGAAGCTTATAAACCACTCAAAGTGAAGAGTAGAGGGCAAGTAAGCAGAATTTCATCAATTTCTTGTTTAAGCACCTGGTTTAAGCCAGATTTTTTCTTGTAAGAGCATTTAAGCTTCCATTAGGAATTGATTATTCATGGATTATGTGGATTAACTGGAAATTAGATGGACTTCTTGTTTTGAATACTGTTGTCGATAATTGCATCTATTACACCTTGTTTCCCGCACCTCTCACAGCTAGGACCCGGTGCCCTCCCAGGTCACCTTTCGCACAATTATCCCCCGACAACGTAGAGGGTAGTTCTTCATGGCCTTCAAAATGCAAAGTAGAGCTACTCTTCAAATGGCTTTTAGAAAAGAAGTAGTTAGTGGTCACCCTTGACATTTGAGGACTGAAGTGAAACTCCATGGCCTTCCCAAGAACTTTAAATAATATAAATGTAGATAGAGTACTTCTTTTTTGACTTTACATTACCAAGACTAAGTTTTAATCTTTTGACTTTACATCGTCATCAATCAATCAGAAAGTCTTTTCATTTTTTACCATCTAAGTACTTAACTGTTCTCTTTTGCATTTCAAATGAAATGTTTCCAAAGGTTTTCTTTGAAATGAACTAGAGTGTGACACGTGGAGGCTCTCTCCTTGTGCCGCTTACCTTGGTGGGACACGTTGATAGGAGTTTTTTGGTTTGAAGTTTGTTGGCCCATTTTATATGGTGTGCTCGCTTTTTCCACTTTTGAGTGTGCTATGGTTGCTTGTACAATGCTAGGCAATGCCAATTTTTAATGTGTGCTCTTGGCTATGATCTACAGCTCCCCACTTGACCAAGTTTTCAAAGAATTGATGCACTGAGTGGCCGTCATTGTCTATGCCGACAAAGCTCAAGACGGTATGCATGATTCAGCATTATGTGCAATTTTTATATAACGCCTCAATGGAGAGAGTCTGCCTTGGCATCACACTCCATTGTTTGTGTCCGCCTGCCGATCATCTTGTAGAGCTGACTAAGAGTGGGGAATCATTTGGTTATCCGAAGTTGGACCTACGTACATTGGTGTGCTTCTGGGCATTGGCACTACCTACGATAGAGACAATAGTGAGCTTGATGAGCTCAATGCAGCTACAACGAGGAGCTCATGCACCAAATCAAATGATAGCAATGCTTGGGTGGGAATCAAACCTTAGTTAAATAAATAATAAGGAAGGCAAATTGAGTTCTTTTTAGCACTAGGTTGGTAACCTAACAGGACATAAAAGTGTCATTTCAGAATTTTGAAAAAAACCTCCAAAACCATAGTAGATCCACTCGTTTTGTAAAATCCTTTCATGAGGTTATAGTTCAAGGTCTACTACACATGGAAAAAATAAGAAACTTGTAAAATTTCTCATCTTTTGGTCACACCAAGCCTCCAAAGTTGATGGACCAGTGCGTTTTCATCAAAACAGTCATTTCTTACGTTTTGTTGCATAAAAATAAGATTAGGGATTTTTGTAGGACTTAAGATAAATTCCCTAATTAACTTCAATGGGTTGGTGATCAGAACATATGATTGCTTCCCACTCACTATTTTTTGTTTTGCCAAAATAAATAGGTACAAAAAAGTTGAATTTTTACCATTTTGCAAACCTATCATCAAAGTTTCTATAGCCATGCTCAATACAAATAATATCTGCATGTTTTCTTAGTTCCCTATTGTCCTTTATGTTCATAAGGAGCCATGGAGCATGTCAAAAGAATAATACATTTCTTACCAAGGGGAATCTTGGGGACAAAGATGAAGTGTTAAATACAGCAAACATGAAAAAACTGGGTTCAACATTATGAGTTGTAGAATCCCATAGAAACTATTCAATATCTAGCCAAATTTGATCCTTATCACTAGATATGGTTACTACCTACAAAATGCATGTAGTTGTCACAAGAAACTAACAATATTGAAAAAGCTATACTTGATATACTAGAATGTTTTGTTTTCTTCTATAATTGAAAAAATCAACCATCGCTGTGTACTATGCAAAATAGGGTATTAGGTGCCCCAAAACTCAAGGAATATTAGCTTTATGTTACAATATGCGACATAGAAAATAAAAAATGCATTTGGATATCATGAAATACACCAAAAAAATCATAGAAGAGCTAAAATTGGCTAAAAAATAGGATTTGACAATTTTTGTAATTTGGTCATAACTTACAACTTTAATATTTATTTCTCCCTAGAAGCATCAGGACATGTTGAGGACTACTAAAGATATTTCTCTAGCATTATAGACCTCACAAACATGAATTCTAGAGTGGTATAGTTGCAAAAAGTTGAAAAAAGCCAAAAACAGGACCCGTTTTTTCACACAGTTTAGGTTGTGAAATGTTGTGCAAGGACGATGTTAAAGATGGAATTGATATTCCAAAAAAATGTCGAGTTTTTTTCAGCTCATGAGACAAATTTCTAGATAGATAGCACCTCAAAATCCATTTTGAAACTCTTGACATAGTTCAAGGAAAATGGTCACTTAACAAGACATAAAAGTGTCCCATTACCAACCTAGTGTTAAGGTCGACCATAATAATTGGAGGCATGGCCGCACATGAAGAGAGGCGGCGCCAGAGAAGGAAGGAGATTTCATCATGGGCTGCGATGCTGAGGAGGCTCTAGAGGACTGAGAGGGAGCTAGTCAAAGGGGTGGAGTAATCGAGGAGGAAGTGGCCGCGAGCTTGCCAATAGAAAGGAGGGCGGTTACACAGAATGAAAGCAAGACAGGGGGAATGTGGAAGAGAGCAGACTGCAGGGGCTGAGTAAGAGGAAGGTGGCCAAGTGTGCAAGGCCGCAACCTGGAGGAGCAAGAGAGGGAGCGCCCTGAGCTAGAAGAGCAGCAGGAGAACTCCGTTCAGAGCTGGGGCCGTTCAGAGAAGAGATCAGAAGGCAAGGTGGTGGCCTTGGCGAGCACGTGAGAAAGGCCATGAGTTGTAATTAGCAGGAGGGGAGGCTCTCATCACATTACAAGGGGGAGGCGAGCTCACAGGGAGATGATAGATAATAAAGAAGAGGCCAATCATAGAAGTAAGGAGGCAGGAGCTGCAGAGCCGAGGAGAACCAGAGAGAATGCATCATCATGTCTACAAGGGCTGGCCATGTAGAGTGAGCACGTCGAGGGGCAGGCTAAGTTGAGGTAGAGAAGAGGCTCTCAAAGCACCAAAGGGAAGAGAGAGTGCCGCCATGCTACATCTAGACTGTAGGAGGGGAGGTGAGTAGATGAGCTTAGGCCGTGAGCATTAGGGTAGGTGGAGAGCTTCAGAGAAAAAGGTGGTATTGGTGGTGCCAATGTGTGGAAGGAAGCCACTACAGAAGTGAAAGAACCACTAGAGCTTGGGGTAACAAGTGGTAGTTGCATGGGCTAAAGGATAGCCAATTGAAGTGGGAGGAAGGGCCTGTCGAGTGCAGGGCTCAAGAAGAAAGACGCAAGGGTGCTCCAAAAACTCGCATATGATAGATGCCATCATTGTATTTAATTTCTTTGGTGATTTATGGTTTTGTTTGGCTCAAAAACCCTCACTTAAACCCAGTGGATGCCAACAAGAGCCTTAGAGTGATAGGAATGCTCGAGCTCTACTATTTATTTGGATGCTTGATGACGTGGGCGAGCTATTGGAGGTAGTATTTTGTTCTACCCTTTTTTCCTATGAACGTCAGAGACGTCCGATCACCCATTACTTGTACACACCCTATTCTTTACTAGATATAAGAATAAGGGACTCTCTCACACATAGCGTAGAGCTACTCCACCCACATCCTATGATCTCTTTCTCTCTCTCTCTCTCTCTCTCTCTCTCTCTCTCTCTCTCTCTCTCTCTCTCTCTCTCTCTCTCTCTCTCTCAGGCTCTCTCTCTCTCTCTCTCTCGCCTTCTCATTCTTTGCACACACACCGCATTTGTGCACTCACAAATTGGTATCAAAGCTACAGCTTGGTGATGGGTGGCGGGGAGCACGATGGCTTTGGGAGCTTCAACGTGATAGCTCACTCACTCTTGGCAGTGGAGAGATCAAGAAAGATTGAATGCTTTACGAGAATACAATGGGAGCTTGTGAGCTCATCTGAGAGTGATGTATGCTCTTGTGGAAGCTCAGAAAGGAGTGTGGAAGATTGTGTGTAAGTGAAAGTGATGTCCTAAAAATTGTGTGCACAGTAGCACTGCCTTCAAATTTGTCTTCCTGCTTGTAGAATGCAGATCTAAGTATTTTGTCCTTGAAGCCCATTTGTTTTGACGTGGTTTACAACTTTGCAGAATAATTTTTTTGCAAATTCCTCATCGTTTTGCTAATATTTAGCTCAGACTAACTGTATACAAAAATTACAGGTTTTCTATTTTTGCATAATGTGCGAGTTTGATGCACTTCTAGAAGTACGGGAGGTGCTCCAAGTTGGGTGTATAAATTTTGAGCTGAAGATGAAATTGCAGCTTATGCAAAACTATTTTGAGAGTTTCTGGTAGATTTGGGCAAAGAGTCACGGAGGGGTTTACACACTATCGAAGCGATTTCTTGAGAGACACGGTTTTGGAGCACAAAGGTGGAGCTTCTTTCATAGTTTCTCATAAGATACTTTGGAAGTGATTTTGTGCTTTGATTCATGGTATTTGCGAATCAATTTGCATATGGTTATGGTGCATGGTTGATGCCCACTATACATGCATTTTGGCGAGCACTTTCAAGTGCCGGTGAGCTCCCTTGAGAGCATTGTTTTTGCATTGATCAAGTTTTTGGATTGCAAATTTTTTGGGGCTTGTCTGTGTGCGGTCACTCCGTTTATGTACGTTGAGTTCGGGTGCCCATTGTATGTGAAAATGTGGAGCCATTTTGGCATTTCTACTCATTGGGATTGAATAGTGTTATGGTTTACGGTCTAGAGTCCTCTTTTGGAGATTATAGTGGTCAAGGTTTACTCCCACTTTGCCATGCTTTTGGTTCACCTTTTTGTCAGTTTGTAGTGGGTGAGAGCTTCTCCCACTTTGGCATCTTGGATGTGGTTTTATGGGTGATATTTTTTTCCAGTTACAAAGGAGAATCTGTTGAATTTTTTTGAGGTTTTATGGGTTTTGTGATAGGTGCTAGAGAGTTGTTTTAGCCACATTTTGGCTTATGCCTATGAGGATGATCATTTCGCTTACACTCTCCTTGCTTATGGTCACTATTTATGCATGATTAGTTTTTGGTTTTGGTGGTAGGTGTTAGATCAGCTAGTTTTTTTTTGTATTGTGTTGAGCGGTTATTCTCTTATGGATAGTGCATTTACACTTTGTGTGGGCTGATCTATAGATGTATTTTTCACTCAGTTATGGCACCTTACAGTGGCAATTTTTCATTAAATACACATGTTGCTGTATCAGGAAGATCTCAAAGGCACAGACATGTGGTTTGATGTCATTGTAGTAGACCAAGACACATGAGGAGGTGTTGTTTTAGGCATTGGAGATAGCAGAGGATTCCATTGGTTGCTGATGAGAGTACGAGTGTGGTAGAAATTTCTACTTCTGCATGTTCACCTAGACGTGCATGGACTTTGTCTCACGATTGGCAGCTAGACAATAGTTCTTTTTACACCATGTTACTCCTCGTGCAAGGAGTGGTTTAGCACATTTTTTTCTCTGAGATAGGATGGTGTTCATGGTGTGGGTGACATTCATCTACGTTTTGCCAGTGGGAGAATGCTTGTGCTCCATGATGTTCAGTATGTGTCTGATGCTTGTAGGAGTTTGATGTCTATCTCACAGCTTATAGATCATGGGTATCATGTTCAGTTTACTGATGAGTCTTACTTGATGAGGAGAGGTTCACTTATGATAGCACAAGCCCATTCTGGTGCTTGTTTGACTCTTCTCTTTGTTCTTTGTGTCAGAGATGCCATAGTCACTCTGGGTCCATTGCCAAGCAGACATTCACAGTCTAGGACGGTGCATTTTGCTGATGAGCAGCGTTGGTGCAACCAAAGTTGATCCGAGCTAGAAAGTGATATATGCCAAGAAAAGAGTGCAGGAAAGAGCTCGAATTATGGAGCATGTCTGTCTTCTCGGGATGCCAATCGGAGCTCTGGTTAGCAAACTATGACCATTTGAAATTTCGTCGGGGGCCGGATCTCAGGCGGTTTGACTGCATTGGAAAGCATACTTGTGGTGATTTTTTGGTTCTTGCCAGGGTTTTGAAAGATGGTATGTAGCATATGGGATATGCAGGAAGAGACAGCATGCCATTCCGAGGTCGGAGCACGGAGAAATGACCGATCAAAATTGGTAGTGAATAGTGGAAGGGCAACTGCAGATGATTTTTTTTTCATTTTGGAGGCCTTGGTTCGAGCGTGCTGAGGGATTGAAATGTGGAGACAGCAGGTGCAGTCGGAGCCTGGTGGTTGGGTTTGTAGTACAATGATGACATGGAGGGGCCGTAAGGCCTTGTGCCCACGCCCACTAGGGCCGAGTTTTTGAGGGCAAAAGCCCCCCCCCCCCCCTCCCCCACCCGCAATAACGACGTTGCTATTGGCTAGGGGAGGGTTCCCACCGTACATGACACTGAGCGAGGGAGAGAGAGAGCCCAAGGAGGCCGCCAGGTAGGCCAAGAAAAGGCAAGGGCAAGGAGGGAGGCCGGGACCAAAAGGGCAAATGAGGAGAGAGAAATAGAGAGAGAAGTAGATTGGTGGGAGCCGGACAGAGGTGATCAAAGGTGAGCCAAAGGGGCAGTGCAAGGCTTGACTAGCCCAAAGGGGTAAAAAATGAAGGAAAAATAATAATAATAAAAATGCCTAGTGGGAAATAGCAACATTGCTAATGCCCCCCCCCCCCCCCCCCCCCCCCAAGTGCAAAGAGAGCAGAGAAAAGCAAGGTGGTTACCTCCTCCCAAAGTTACCAACTGTAAGTGCCAGATAGGCCAATATGAAAACAATTTCCAAAATTGAAGGCCCCTCCCTATAAAAGTCAAATTTTAATTAAATTAGGGGCTTTTTTTGTGCCATTTGAAGCCTGCAAATTGGAGCTCTTTGATCAAGCTAATGCCTTTGTACTTTTTCCTTGTAAATGGCCATGGTGATGGCAGTGCAAGCCTTTGTACATGCCTCTTGAAGTGCAATCAAGCCACTGCTGCCCCATCTTGTTGTTGTTTCCCCTTCCCCCCTTCTCTTTCTCCTGCTCTGGTGTTTCCCCTTGGTGCCGGCAGTGTAGAAGTGTGTGCCCCCCTGGACCAACGGTGTTTAGCGTGAGAGAGTGAGATAAAGCAGCTCTATGTGTGTGTAAGGGTGGAGACAGACCGTAGCTGTAGGTGTGCATAGTGTGGTGGATTTGTGGAGTGTGTAAGTAGTGGAAATTGACCAAGCAGTGGTCTACTAGGGTATAGTGTGTTTTTGAAGAGGATAGGGGTGTTATGGATACCCTGAGCTATAGAGAAGACCTGGTGTTTTTGTCGGGTGTGTTCCCCCATTCCCCCTCTCCATCTTCTTGTGCCCCCACTGAGGAGCGTACTAATGCTCCTAGACAAGGTCGAAGTGGTGATTTTGGTGATGCCAAAGGTGCGGCCTTTGAAGAGCAGGTGCTGCTAGTGATGGCTTGGACGGGACACTACAAAAAGACAGGTGTTATCGACGCATATATAAATGCGACCCGTCGCTATGCGCGTCGTTATGAAACCAGTCGCTATTAGCGACGCGCATAGCAGAAAAAATTTTCTTGGGCAGAGGGCAGGTAGCCTGGCCTGTGCCCAGTTAAAAGATGGACACAGCCACAGCCAGACTTCCTGCCCTCTGCCCAAGAAAGCGAGCAGCACCAAAATATCAACCATGCTCCCGCGGGCAGAAATTTCGGCAGAGTTCCCTTTGTTTTTACATAAACTTTTCAAAAAAAACCATATCATGTATACGCCTCCTACATGCTATCCATGTAGGATCTCACATGAGATTTAAGGCCAATGAAAGACAACCGTACCAACTGAAAAGCATAGCCATAACTTAAAAGCATAACCATAACTTAAAAGCATAACCATAACGAACCATAACCATAACTTAAAAGCATAACCATAACTTAAAACCATAACCGGCTATAACCACTTTGATCAAAACCATAATGCAGATAACCATAACCATAACAATGACAATAATCATAACCATAAGAGAAACAATAACTGTCTGAACACTAACTGTTTGTACAAAAAAGAGACACAGAAGCGTGTCTGTGTCTCACAAAGCATATAGATGAAATCTGGTCCACTAATGACTAGGCGTCGCACCCTGCACATAGGACAACTCAGAAAATTAGTATTGATATTACTTCACATATATTGACTTAATTAAATCAACTCACATATATTAACGTCTCACCTCAAGCGATCAGCAAGACTGTAAGGCCTCCCAGTCTACAGACTCTCCTGAAGCTTCAAGATCATTCAGTACTTCATAGATACCTCTGCGATATCCATCTGACTCCTCCGCGCATGATGGAGCTCGATGCATCGCAAGATTCTGCGTTTATACAGCAATCAAAGTAATAAGTATACATGATTCATCGCGTTTTAAAAAACGCCATAGTTAAGATTGGATTAGAAACTCACAAACTCATAGCGAAAGGTGTCGAAGCCTCCGCTGCCAAGATGAAATGTCCCCCTAGTCATCTGTCGTACCTGCGCGGCCTCACGCTGCTGTCTGAACCGCGTGGCCGCTATCCACTCATCCTCCCTGATCTGCAGCCACGTCTCGTGTGGGATGCCCGAAGGCTTCGGCGAGCCGGTCCTGAAAGCTTGTCGAGCTGCATATCGTCAATGTTTGATGGTGTCCCGTGCAACACCCTTGATCCACCGCTCCGAAACAACAGAAGAACCCGGAGCAGGCTGGTACTCTCTTAGGATGGTCTCCACTATGTAAGTGACTTTTTCCTTGTCTTGCTGATCCCAAGACGTCAGAATGCTGGTCGAAACTGCAGCTCCACGAGCTGGCGAATCCGTTGTCGCATCTCAGTGCCGACTCTATCCATGTCAACAGAACCATCTCCCCGTACAGTATAGAGCTTGGAGGCACTAGGATCGTGTGCCCCCCAAGGTGTCCGAGGTGTGCCAAGAGGTGTGTCGAGAGGTGTGCCTGGGTAAGACGGGGGTCGTGAGCGAGGAGGGGTCGAAGCATCTGTGGACCCTCCTCCACAGCAACCACCACCTCCACCTGACGATCGCCGAGATCGGTGAGTGCGCCTGTGCTGCGGAGATGAGGACGTACCCGCCTCTGCCCCACCCCTAGGTGTCGAAGCGGCCGTGATGGGAGAAGAAGGCATCGTACCCATAGGCGTCATGAACCCCGTAGGCGTCCCCCCCCTAGGCGTCGGTCCCTCGGGTGTGAAGCCCGGAGGCGTAGTACCCGTGCCTCTGGCTACCCAGTACTGAGAAGCCTCTGCCATCTGAGCAGGCGTCATCCGTGTAACGAAGCCCATGAATGCATCTGCACTCATGGAAGCGGGATCTGGAATCTCGTCTATCATACTAAATGAACCTGCACAAAGAAAGTAAAATAAAGCGTCAGAACACAGTTGTTTAAATTAACTTTAAGCTTAATTTTAAATCAAAGTCTTCACACAAACACTTACAAGCCTAGGCCTCGACGAGTGAGGCATCATCGATAAGATCTTGCACCGTATCATCGTCTATCTCTAATTGCAAACATAACTCTGCCCCAACTCGTTTCGGCAGATTGTCTTCATCCATTGCATCTTCATCTACAAGTGTCAATTATGGCTCGTCTGCGTCATCCCTCGTATATCTGTCAGCTTCCTCTGCCATACCTTTGTCCATCTCATCTAATGTCACAGTAGTATGGATTTCGTCTCACTGACTTTCCTCCAGGAGATCTTGTCATTCAAATACTTGTTTATTTCTTGGAGCAACCTGAACCACAAACCACCATTGTCGCTCTCGAGGGTCCGGTACAAAGACCACTTGCTCGCAATGTTCGGGGAGAGCAAATGTGTCGCTCGCATATGTCCAAGTCTTTGTAGAATCTATTTGCACAAGCTTGTGTCCATCTCTGCGTACCGTTGCATTGCGACCTAAAGTAATCACCTTGAACCACTTCACATCCAACAAAAACATCTCAAACCGCCTGAAGCTTACTTTCAGGATATCTGACACCAGACCACAGTAATCCAGGTTGCTAGTGCTCTCATTCGTGTCTCTAGCACTGGCCCTGCTCTTTTGCATGAAACTAACGATTACCCCACTGTCAAACGTGTTTCTTCTGCTGTCAATTTGTTGTGTTCTGAAATGCTTTCCATGCGACCACAATGCCATGTATGTATGATACTTCCAGTCACATCCAATAGCCAGCTCTTCCTCTTCTAGAGATATGGGTTCTTCGATCTGTCGAGCTGCTCTCATTGTCTTGTCCAACCATGCCATTGTAGAGAATTCAGGTAGAGGAGCGAGATAGTCTGGCAAGGGTAAGCCTCTAGTCATTCGACTTCGCTTGAAATCCTGTCGCTCTAGATTGCATCTCTCTTTCTCTTCTTCGTACCTTTCAAGCCATTTTTGCATCATGCAAACTGCATCAATGGAGTTAGCCCTTGCAACTGCAATAGATTCCTCTCGTATCTCCTTGGAAGAGATCCACCACACTAGCTCTGAAATCTTGTATATGCAGGTCCGCACTTCCTCCGTTAAACACCCCTTAATTGCAATTGGAAGAATGAATTGCAAGAACTTATGCCAGTCGTGCGATTTCAACCCTGACAGTTGATCGTCACGGGTGAATGCTGTCTTGAGACATCGCATATATCCTGTTGGCGTCCTGAACTTTGAAATCACCCTTTTCACTTGTCGCTCTTCGTTTTTTAGCAATACCCATGGCGCTCTTGGAAGTTTTGTTTAACCAGCTGCATTCGTGAAAGGCCACAACTCTGGCATCTTTCCAACCAACTGCAAATCATCTCGTGAAGCTCGATTGTCTTTCATTCCCATGATTGTCTTTTAGAGGAGCTCTCCTACATTCTTGAATATATGCATTGGATCCAAAAAATGGTTAATTAGTAGATCACCCCAGTACGGCAACGTATGGAGAATGGACAAACGTTTCATTCCTGGAACAGGTTGCCCCTCATGTTGCTCCCATCGGCGACGCCACTCTTGTACATGCATAGGACGACATTCAATGCGACCAAGCTGGCCTTCGCGCAAGTGATGGCCATCTGGAAGATAACGGTGGTGGCCTTGATAAATTGTCTTTCAAAGAGAGGTAGAATATCTGACATCCAAAGACTGCCCGCACATTGTATCTCGAAGTTGTTAGTCCTAATCAGGCCAAGGCAAAGGGCTTGCGAATAGCGAGAATTTTGTAAATCAATAACCATTACCAGAAGCTTCTCCGTATCCTGGCCAATCATGCATAGTCCACATAAGAAGTCCATGGATCCTTGCATGCTGTTGTCCTACTGGTTCAACCGCATCTGCTATGTCGATCCCATGCCATAACTCCTGGAGCTCGTCAACTAGTGGAGCTAGATAAACATGCATGTTTTTTGCCTTGAACTTACCAGGTACAATCAAGCTTAAAATCAAATGACCCTTCTTGATAGCAAGCCACGGCGGGAGGTTGTAATTGATAAGGCACACAGGCCAAGTGCTCCATGACGAGCTTCTCAAGCCAAATGGATTGACTCCATCCATTGCCATGCCCAAACGCAAATTGCGTGGTTCACTCTTAAAATGTGGCCAGGTATCTTCAATGTGCCTCCAAGCCTTCGAATCGGCGGACACCCTAAATGTTGCGTCAGTGGATCTATTCGTAGAATGCCACCGCATCAACTTTGCAATGGAACCACAACGAAACATTCTTTTTATCCTGGGAATAATAGGGAAATGCCGCAACACTTTATCTGGCACTGTCTCGCCAACTGCATCTTGTTTGTAGCGCATTGCTCCGCACTTAGGACACGACAGACAATCTGTGAATTCATTGCGAAAAAGAATGCAATCATTTGGACATGCATGAATCTTGTTGTAGTCCAAGCCAACTGAGGTCAGAAGTTGCTTTGCGTCTGGCCTAGAGGGGGGCATTTCATTGCCAGCTGGGAGAAGTTGCTCCCGCAATAACCTGTTTAAGCCACATTAAATTAAAAAGCTCTCCGAGCACATCATTGTTGCAATCGGAAAATCTCTTTTATAAATTACGTACCTAAACAAAGCAGTGACGCTTGCATCTGACCACCCGTACACTGACTGAAGATTCAAAAACGCCAGACAAGTACGAAGCACAGATATTTTGGCGCCTTCATAGATTGGTTGACGTGCCAACTTCCTCAACATGTCTTCAGGAGATAGGCGCACGGCTTCTGGTGTTGCTTCGTTCGCGTTCTCCTCGCTTGTCTGGAAGAAGGCATCCAACATCTCCTCCATGCCGTCGTCTTCTATCTGTAAGCCCTTTTCTGCTTCCATCCGTGGCTCTATATTAGTCGGACCTTCACGCATAATATTTTTTCTCTCTCTCTCAGATGTAGGTCCAATGTCGCGGAAATCAATCCCCGTTCCGTAGGAGTCGTATCGCAGATTCTGTACGGTTTCTCTAGCAAACTCTCCGTACTTGTGCACATGCTCATTACATATCCTACGCTTGCGCAGGATTTGATACTTGCAGAGCGTGCACGAGCATGCAATCTTTTCCTCCATGTTAGTTGATGACGTTGCCATCTACAATGATTATGAATGTTGTTTTAATATATATATATATAATATACTCCTCACAATGTAAACTACCTCGTATTCTCTAGTCTTGCCCAATCTCCGTACACCTTGGTCCAGAGGTGTACGGAGATCAGGACCACCGGGTCAAAATCTCGTCTTTATTGGTCAAATCCTATATGGGTAGACACATACGTGCACTCCCAGGTGTACATGGAAATGCATGTAGCAGACAAAAACCCTTTGCCTCTTTTAGTTCCATAGTTTCTTCTCTGTCTACGAACCCACCTGCCTCCATTCCGAGGTAGCGTGTCAGAGAAAGCTTTCCAATGCCACACTTGATGAAAGCACAAGCCATGGAAGTTCTCAGCCCAATGAAAGTTTTCTACCTGATTGTAAACCGGACGGGGCCTCCATGTCCAAGCCAAAAGATAATGTGGAGATGGATGAGCAACTTGAGAAAGATTCATAAGCCTTGCATGGTTCTTGCTTAAAAAAGCGATCTCGATCTCTCGATCTCACTCTCACTATCTCTCTTTCTCTCTCTCTCTCTCTCTCTCGATCTCGCTCTCGCTATCTCTCTTTCTCTCTCTATTTTCTTATTTTCCTATCTCTCTCTCTCTGTCTTGCTCTTCACTTCCCTACCTCTCTCTCTCTCTCTCTCTCTCTCTCTCTCTCTCTCTCTCTCTCTCTCTCTCTCTCTCTATCTCTCTCTCTCTCTCTCTCTCTCTCTCTCTCTCTCTCTCTCTCTCTCTCTCTCTATATATATATATATATATATAACTCTCTTTCTCTATCTCTCTATTTCCTATCTCTCTCTCTCTACTTACCTCTCTCTCTCTCTCTCTCTCTCTCTCTCTCTCTCTCTCTCTCTCTCTCTCTCTCTCTCGCTCTCTACTTCCCTATCTCTCTACTAATCGAACGAGCGACTGAGCTAGGGAGATCTAGACGTCCACGACTGCGGAGGACTACACATGCAACATCGACAGAGGCTGCATCAGAGGATCTAGCTAGGTCACTTTGGCTCGACAAGCATAACGCCCGGTCAGACTACTGACCATGGAGGAGATTGATGAGATCCGCTTGCGACAGCTGCTAGATCTCCTATGATCTACCTATCCCAGCTAGCTGGCCGTTTAACCGTTTAGTCCATACCCAGCAGTTTAGGATTCCATAATATTTTATTTTGTCATCTTCTTACTCTGACTTTGTATCAGATCCATCACATTGTAACTTTCTTGTCTCATGTCTCATAGGTCACTTTGGTCTTTCGAAGACGTTAATATAACATTTCATTTCATTTCATTTCTCTCTTTAATGATTTTTCTTTAATTTTAATTTCCTAAGCATACATTAATTCTCTATCTCTCTCTCTCTCTCTTTGATTATCTACACACTTCTCTCTCTCTCTCTCTCTCTCTCTCTCTCTCTCTCTCTCTCTCTCTCTCTCTCTCTCTCTCTCTCTCTCTCTCTCTCTCTCTCTCTCTCCCTCTCTTTCCTACACACACCTCTCTCTCTCTCTCTCTCTCTCTCTCTCTCTCTCTCTCTCTCTCTCTCTCTCTCTCTCTTTCCTACACACACACACCTCTCTCTCTCTCTCTCTCTCTCTCTCTCTCTCTCTCTCTCTCTCTCTCTCTCTCTCTCTCTCTCTCTCTCACTCTATTTCCTACACACACACACACACCTCTCTCTCTCTCTCTCTCTCTCTCTCTCTCTCTCTCTCTCTCTCTCTCTCTCTCTCTTTCCGACACACACACACACACACCTCTCTCTCTCTCTCTCTCTCTCTCTCTCTCTCTCTCTCTCTCTCTCTCTCTCTCTCTCTCTCTCTCTCTCTCTCTCTCTTTTCTACACGCACACACACATCGCTCTCTCTCTCTCTCTCTCTCTCTCTCTCTCTCTCTCTCTCTCTCTCTCTCTCTCTCTCTCTCTCTCTCTCTCTCTCTCTCTCTCTCTCTCTCTCTCTCTCTTTCCTACACACACACATACGATGTAGAGAGAGAGAGAGAGAGGGGTTGGGGGGGGCATAATACCTGCGCAGCAGGTGGAGGCCAAGATTCGAGCAGAGCGCGGCGAAAATGGCCCTTGCTCGGGGGTTTCGCTTTTTTCCCCCAATTTTTTTTCCGTCGCTATACGCGTCGATATACGCGTCGCTATACGCGTGGAAAGCGAAGCCTTTCCACGCGTATATCGACGTTCATTGAGACGCCTATATCGACGCATATGACGACGCCCGCTAAGTTGGTCGATATACGCGCGTCGATATCTCCATGTTGTGTTGTAGTGGGATTTCCCATTTTCAGTGGGGTTGAAGATGTGGAAACTTGGCTCCAAGATTATGGATTGTTCATGTTGGAAAGCAGGTTCAAGAGAAGATGGTGCGGTACAAGTGTTCCTGATCCTGGTTCGTGGTAAAGCGAGGCTATGGTTCGATAGCCTTGGTGATGAAGAAAAGGCAGATTGTGAAGCCCTGAAGGCCGCTTTTTGAAGAAGATTTGTAGCGGATACGCAACTGGATGAAGTAAAGTGGAAGCTGGACGGGTTGAAGCAAAGCTTGGAGGGTGATTTTCACGCGTTTGAGTGGGAGTTCGAAGCCCTTGGGGGAAATTAATCGAGGTAACTGCTGCAAAAAAATGCCAGTTTTTTAAAGTTGAGTAAATTCATGGATTGCCTGCATGAGTAAGTGCGAGATAAGGTGGAAATAGATGGCTCGGTGTCGTATGAAGAGGTGGTAGCTCCAGCAAAAGGGCGGACCAAAAGTATGTTGAAGAAACGCAAAGCTAAGTAGGGTTTTCAAGGTGCAGTGATGCCAAGGTAGTGTAATGCGGTGGTAGCTGAGCCACCAGTGGTGCAAAGAGAAGTGCAAGTGCGAGCAGAACCTAGGGTTCTTTGGCTACAGAGAGACAGAGTGGTTTCTATGCCGAAGATGCCGGCTAGAGCGGTTTCAATTGTGGAGGAAGTGCAAGTTATTCCAAAGTGGACAAAGGATGTGCTGCCAAGTTTGAGTGCGGTTGTTGAAGCTCCATTAACATGTGGTGAAGGTCAAAGAGTGCGGTTTGCAGACCAGGTTGAAGCGGTGAAGCTAGAGGAGATTCCTGAGCTTGAAACAAAGGAAGAGATTGAGTCGAGTGACAGTATCTCTATGGATGCAGATACAAGCTGGGAGACAGAGTCATATCAATCCAGGTATGATGAGTTTGACCTCTTACATGTGAGTGGGGAATCATTGAATGTGTGCGAGGAGCAGCATGAAGTGCAAGCCGAGATGCCTAGTGGAGACCAAATGGAGCAAATGAGACCTACATGTGGTGAAAAGTAGGTAAGGGTGTTGTGTGGTGCCATGCTAATGGCCATGTTGGTGAAGGTAGCTATGGAATATGCCATGGTGGTGCCCCAGGTGCAAGGCTTTGCCAAAAGGCATAAAGTAGTCGTGCCTATGGAAGAAGACGAGGAGGATGCAATAGAGAACGCGTTTCTCTCTTCCATGGTGGAGCGTGATGCAGCAGTAGAAGGGCTGGTGGTTGAAATCGACAAGCAAGTGGTGCTTATCAACCTTGAAGGGCCAGATGAAGAGGAGGAGCTCGATGATGCGAAATTGAGTGCATGGCAGTTGAGAAGGGCAGTGCGGAGTCAAAGATAGAGGTGCTTCATGCAGTCAGTGCACTCTATGACAGGTGATGTGGATTCCAAGGTGGTGTCCAAGATTTCTAAGGAGGTCTATGAGTGGTGGTTGAAAGGGATGATGATAAAGGCAGCTGTGCAGTGTGCCATTGATTCAGGTACAAGATCTCCTAGATGAGGATCTAGCTTTACATGGATGGGAGGATGGGCCAGGTATGTCAAGAGTGTTGGATGAACAGGATGGTGAGCACCATGGTGCTCTATTTGGTGTTCTTGGGGGTGCTTTGTTGCGAGTGGGCAATTTGCCAATGAGTGCCTGGAGTGGTAGAAGTATGATGTTGGCGGTTTGGATATGCAACCGGTTATGTGCCTTGGTGTGGCACTATGCAAAGGTGTTGCAAGTGGATGGAGGAAACCAATGCAAGGTATTTGACCTAGGTGGTGGATGACAGGTAAAGCAAGGGGTTGGGAAACCCACTTAAGCAGTAGTGGCGGGTCACAGATGCTAATTTTTGTACATATGCTATGTGTTTTTGTGGTGTACTTAGAGTTTGTCTTGGGTGTGCAGTTTTTTGGTGCAATAAGCCTGTATGTGGTTGAACATAGATTTTCAATGAGGGGGGGGCAATGATGGTGCATTCAAAGTTGGTCTGAGCTAGAAAGTGGTCTATGCCAAGCAAAGGCTACAGGTAGGTGCAGTGTAGAAGGCTAGGGCAGGTACCAAGGTCCTGGGCAGCCAAAGGGTAGCGGGAATGTATGTCTTAAAGCGGTTTTTTAAGGCCAAAAAAGCTTCAAGATGAGCCCAGATGGGATATCAGGTAAAGGTGTCCAAATTGCCAAGTCAGTGCCCTAAAATGTAGTGTTCGATGTGCTCTAGAAGCTGGTCCAAACGGCTCGTCAAACGGAGCCTCGGTGTGCAAGATACTGAAGCTTAAAGTTAGAAGGTTTAGCAGATCCCCGATGTGCAGGGCAGCTAGCGATAGGTGGCCTAGGAAAAAATCAGCGGATAGATGCATAGAGCTCAAATTATGGAGCATGCCTATCTTCTCGGATTGCCAATTGGAGCTCTGGTTAGCAAGTTATGACAGTTGAAATTTCGTCGGGGGCCGGGTCTACGACGGTTTGACCGCATTGGAAAGCGTACCTGTGGTGATTTTTGGGTCTCGCCAGGGTTTTCAGAGATGGTATGAAACATATGGGATATGGAGGAAGAGACGGCATGCCATTCCGAGGTTGGAGCACGAAGAAATGACCGATCAAAATTGGCAGTGGATAGTGGAAGAGCAACTGCATATGATTTTTTTTGTTTTGGAGGCCTTGGTTCGAGGGTGCCGAGGGATCGAAATGTGGATATAGCACGTGTAGTTGGAGCCTGGAATGCGGGGTTTTGGTGGGTCTTTACGGGGTGACCATGGGACCCTTGAGCACCGGATGGCAGTTGATCAAGTAGGGCCAAAAAAGTGAAGCTTTTTGTGAAAAGGTGAGGATCTTTTTGAGGCTCAAAGGCCAGAGGTTGTGAGAGGAAGCCACGCGGCAGCCGGTAATGCCCCACATGTGCAACAAGGCCTCAAGCGTGCACGCTATATGGGCGGGGCCGTGAGCCTTAATAGGTACACAAGGGGGAAGAGAGTGGAGCTCCCTCACCCCATGGCGATGGCGGGCTCCTGTGGAGTGTTGCACTGGCGGCGTGAGGCGCACAAGGTGGCGCTGTGGTGCATGGGGAAGAACAGGGGGCATTTTGGCTGGCGTCAGGCGGGGCCTGGTGGTGCAAGCTGGCTGGTTTGTAGTACATTGATGACATGGCAGGGCCGTAAGGCCTTGTGCTCGCGCCCATTAGGGCCCAGTTTTTGAGGGCAAAAGCCCACCCCCCCCAAATAGCGAGGTCGCTATTGCCTAGGCGAGGGGTTCCCACAGCAGATGACAGTGAGCCAAGGAGAGAGAGAGCCCAAGGAGGCGGCCAGGTAGGCCAAGTAAAGGCAAGGGCCAGGAGGAAGGCCAGGACCAAAAGGGCGAATGAGGAGAGAGAAATAGAGAGAGAAGAGGATTGGTAACAGAGGGTCAAAGGTGAGCCAAAGGGGTAGTGCAAGGTTCGATAGCCCAAACGGGTAAAAAATGAAGGGACAAAAAATAAATAATAAAAAATGCCTAGTGGGAAATAGCAACATACCTAATGCCCCCACCAAGTGCAAAGAGAGCAAGAGAGAGCAGAGAAAAGCAAGGAGGTTACCTCCTCCCAAAGTTACCAAATGTGAATGCCAGATGGGCCAATATGAGAACAATTTCCAAAATTAAAGGCCCCCCTATAAAAGTGAAATTTTAATCAAATTAGGGGCTTTTTTTGTGCCGTTTGAATCCTGCAAAGTGGAGCTCTCTGATCAAGCTAATCCCTTTGTACTTTTTCCTTGAAATTGGCCATGGTGATGGCAGTGCAAGCCTTTGTTCATTCCTTCTGAAGTGCTATCAAGCCATTGTTGCCCCGTCTTAGTGTTGTTTCCCCTTCCCCCCTTCTCTTTCTCCTGCTCTGGTGTTTCCTCTTGATGCCCGCAGTGTGGAAGTGTGTGCCCCCCAGACTGACGGTGTTTTGTGTGAGAGAGTGAGATTAAGCAGCTGTGTGTGTGTAAGTATGGAGACAGACCGTGGCAGTAGGTGTGCATAGTGTGGTGGATTTGTGGAGTGTGTAAGAAGTGGAAATTGACCAGGTGGTGGTCTGCTAGGGTGTAGTGTGTTTTTGAAGGTGTTTTCTGAGAGGATAAGGGTGTTGTGGATACCCTGAGCTATAGAGAAGCCCTTGTGTTTGTGTGGGGTATGTTCCCCCATTCCCCCTCTCCAGCGTGACACTTTGCTTGTTGTGCATTCAAGGTCTGAGGATAGACATGTAGAGCAGGACAGCTCCTTGAGTGCATGACTAGAGCGATCACTAGTGGTGGTGATGGATTTTGATGCTTTGCGAGTTAGAGAGGAGAGCAGTGAGTCACATGTGCGAGATAGTGTAGTCTCATTGACTTTGCATACATGTACTTTTGCGGATGAGCTCCAGAGTGTTGTGCATGACATGTTTGTAGGTGCAGAGTTAGAGTGTCCATGCTCTAGCGAGACACAACGGAGTAGTCCTCTTAGGACAAAGATGCCTTCTACCATGGAGATGAGCGATATGGAGTTCTTTGACATGCTCATGCTAGAGGCTCATATGGTGATGCTAGGACATGAGGATACAGTCCCTATGGATGACGAGGGAGTGATGACTACCCTTGAGTCAGGATTGGTGCATCCATATGCGACTATTTTTTATGGTTATGCAGCAGTGAGGGTTGAGATACCTATTTCGAATAGATTGGCAGAGGTCAATGCACATGGCCTTGATGAAATTGGCATGGATATGCTTGCAGAGATTACATGTTCTTCATCCAATCTTCGGAACCCTCATGTACTACCTCTTAGTGTTGAGACCCGACATAGCAGCTGCAGTGAGAGCGTTTGCAATTGGGGTTGTTATTCGTGTGATGACTGACACTAGCATGATACATCACGGAGCGGTGCAAGTCATTACAGGATACATGCAAGGTAAGCATGTTGATTCTAGCACGGTGGTGCAACTAAACTGTGTTGACCCTAGCAGGGGACACAGGCAATGGTGTGTATGCTTATGTATACATGGAAGAGGGACAGAGCAGATGTGGAGAGCCTTGGCAGGCAAGTGTCAGCGATGATGTATGCATAATGCGGTTTTCTAGACCATATGGATTCCAAGATAGTCTAACTATGATGGAAAATAAAGGGTGATCAAGGTACTTTTTTGGTGTGGAAATGTAGAGCTTGAAGTGATGAAGGAGCAGGTCTAGACAGCTCGTCAAATGAAACCATGCTGCCCAACTTATGGCAATTAAAAGCTGGAGGGGTTTGCAAATCCTGAGATGGACAAGCAAGTAATGCCAGGTGGCGCATGCTGGTCTTTTTAGATTGGCAATTTGAGTCTCAGGTGCCAAGATATTAGCAGCTAAAGATTTGCTAGGGGACAGGTTTGTCCAGTTTTCTCGCTTTGGGAGGTGTGCCAACATGGGTTTTTTTGAAGCTTGACGGAGTTTGTAGGGGTAGTTCTCAACATATGGAGCTAGCAGGAAGTGATTGTGCGTCAATCGGAGTCAGATATCTGAGTCTGAAGTTGGCGATGTATGACGGTAGAATTGTACCATATAAGTTTTGGTGATTTTAGTTGCATCAAAGTGCAGACCTAGAAAATTCAAAGTGGGGTGATGCTTGTGTAGATTGAAGTCGAGAACCTAGGGATTCCATGGAATTTGACGGATCGGGAGCGGGATCACCTGACAGATAATGGCAGTCATTCAAAAAGTGGACAAAAAAGAAATTTTTTTGAGGTCTCAAATGTGGATTTTTTGAAATTGGAGGGTGGCCACCCAAGCGAGTGCCACGTTGCACCTGGGCTAAATCCATATGTGCGGGAAAAAGGCAAAGGAGCATGCTAGATATGCGCAAGGAGTCCCTCTCTAAGGGCATCTCAAAGGAGTCTCTTAAGGCTCCCATGCAAGGTGAGCTATGGAGGGAATGCACAGTGGTGTTGCGGGTTGTGCTCACGGCCGATCGCGATGAAGGAGGCATTGTTTTGGGTGGAACCATGCGACTTTGGTGGCATTGTGGCATCCGGTGGTGCATTGTGGGCAGCGAGGCAATGCTAACATGGCAGTCAGGGTTCATGCACCCAAGTCTTTTGAGGAGTACATGTGAGAGCACCGACGGCACGGTCGATGCCTCGCATAGGGAGTTGTTCATGCAGGGGGTGAAGTCCAAGCAAGGCCCTCACATGCAAAGTGGTAGTCAAAAATAGCAAAGGATGGCCGAAAGTAAAAGGGGCTTGTGCCCACGTGCAATAAGGTGGGGAAATTTTTGCTTTTGAGGAAGGTGGTTTTTGGGGTCTTCGACTAGAAGAGGAGGTGGGATCAACAAGGAGCGATAGAGCAGGAGAAGACCAGAAGGGAAGCGAGCTCTTGGAGTGAGAGCTGTCCAATTTTTTTTCACAAGGGGGTCATCCTTTGAGATCAAAGGAGAATGAGAAGGCAGATCTTGAGGAGGATCTCCCGACGTTAGAGAAGGAGAAGTGCTCGAAGGTTTTTGAGCCAACAAAGGCACCAAAGAAGTCTTGCTCGTGTTCTCAGGAGGGAAGTCGCATCATAGAGGCGACGCCAATTATTGCAAAAAAACTTTGTTGCTCTCCGTGCTTGTGACATTCTTATTTTTATGAAGTTCATGATGCTCTCAAGAAATTTTTTTGGATAAGGATAATCAAATTGAGGATTTGAATCTTCAACTTACTCAAAGAAACAATGTGGCGTCTTCTTCAAATCTTGATGTTATGAAAGGTTTTTTGAATGATGATGCTGTCATCAATGATCTTTATGATGTCGATGCTTTTGCGAATTCAGTCACGGAGATTAGAAGTCCATCTTTTTTCAAGGAAGTTCAGTTTAGTGATGGCATTCTTGAAGATTTGTATTCTTTATGTGGTCATGTTCCTGATTTCAATGGTTTTGTTGATGCCGAGGAGATGGTTTCGACTGATGAATATGCAATCTTTTTGCAAGTTCTTGATGATGGTGAAGTGGGTTTTCCTGAAGATGGTTCTACATTTCTATGTGATGTTGTTGATGGAGGAGACAATGTTGATATTTTTATATCTCTTTGGTTTTATGTCTTCATGCTTCATGATATAAGGGAAGTTTTTCAGGGAGCAGAAGTCAAAAGTTTTTAGTTTCAGGGAGATATCACCAATTCGAGAGTTTTGCACCTATAAAGTGGATTTCTTTATGTTTTTGAGAGGGGCTGTGAGCAAGTCATCTTGGTGGTGTTTTTTATGTATGAAGGAGAGTTCAACTTGTTATTTTCAAGCCTTGAATCAAATCATTTTGACGAAGAAGCAGATCAATTTTGGTGTTTCTTGAATCAAAATTTTCAAGAAAATCAATTAATTTTGCCTACAAGGTCTAAACCAGGTCTCCCAGTGTTTCATCTACATGTAGAGATATTGGATATGTTCAAGAGGCAATGTCTAATGGTTGCAAAATTTTCATCCTACCTTGAATCTTTCTTCAATATTTTTGAAGAGAATCTGGACTTGACACTGAACTTGAACCTGAACATGAACCTGCTAATGTGTTTAGTAAGCCATACAAGGCCTTTGCTGAAGAAGCGGCTAAGGAAGAAAATATGTTGTTGCAGAAGAAGTTCACTGAACTGAAAGGTCATTTTATACAACTGAAGTATAAGGGGCAACAACATGTTCATGACCAACCTAAACTAGAGGGTGTTGAATGTGAAGTGATACTGATGGATAATGCAAATCAGGGATTTCAAGAGCAGTTAATTGAAGATACAATTCCAGTCATAGGACAAGAGAATGAGGAAAAGCATCTGCATGTTGGGGAGGCATTACTGAACACTATCAAGAAAGTGTTGGCTAAGAACATTGCAGAACATACAATGGATGAGGTTGCAACTGAGATGGAAGTAAGTATTGACGTAGAGGAAGAAGCAAATGAGGAGAATTTGTTACTGCAAAAGCAGTATGATGAATTGAAGCAACAGTATGATGAATTGCAAAATCAATTGGAGCAGCAAAAACATCATCAACCTGAACAACTGCATACTTAGAGTGATATTGTAATGCCGGAAGCAACTGAAACTGAAGTTCAGATGCAATCTACTAAAGATGCAGTTACAGTTAAAGCTGCAAGTGAAGAGGCAAGTGGTGTAGGTGGACAACAAAATTGTAAATATCTAGTACTGATTATTGTTATAGATTTACTCAGTAGGGAGACTACTGAGGTTACAAAGGAAACAGCTGAAGCTAAAGTGGATGCAGGATTTGGTGAAGATGATGAGGATACTGCAATTGAAGGGGAAGTTCAAAGCAGACTAAAGTTAAAGATCATGTTGATGTTGAAATTTCTTATCAAGGGATGGGTTCTCACAAATATTTGTTAAACATTGTCCATCAGGTGTGCCAGGTGTTAGTGCCTGATGTGTCAGGGCACTTACTTTTTGATTGTAACTAAGGTCTTAGCTTTAAGCCTTAGGGGTTTGTTCACACAAGGACTAAATATGCCTAGGTAGTTTTAAACATCCAAATGGTCATATGGCATGGAGTAGTTTTTTGATGTAACCGGCATGCAATTTTTGCAGTCGTACTGTTGTTTTTCTCTGTAGTTTAATGGTGATGATGAATACACAGTGAAGCAGTACTTTATTATCTTAATTATGGTATTTCTTATTCATCTATTGTGCAGTTCTGTGATTAAATGTGCAGTCCCTTGCCTCGTTTACCTTTCTACTGCATGTTTCTTGTACTGATAACCTGTTAGGGTTGTGAGCCCCTAACAGTCCCAACGACCAAAAACCTGCAACAATCTCACATTTTACTGAACCTTTTTCACTTTGTACATGTATTTAAGTTATGTACAAGTCCCCCTTCAAAAACCTCACTCACGGGCACTTAAAGTAACCTGACAATTGTCATTAGACTAGCAACTTGTAGTACATTTACATGTTCTTGCTAAAGCAAGCTAAAAACCGCACAAAAAGAAAGCCCACACACACTTTTGACATCGGGGGTTATGCCCGTATGTACAAATTTACAAAAAATGGGGTGTCAAAAATGCTCCCAGCAACGTCAACGACGTTAGACTACCCATTACTTGTACACACCTTATTATTTACTAGATAGAAGAATAAGGGGCTCTCGCACACACATAGTGTAGAGCTACTCCACCCACATCATGTGTTCTCTCTCTCGCTCCCCTTCTCACTCTCCACACACACACCACATTCGTGCACTCACGTCTTAGCTCATCACGTTCTTGGGCTTACTTATGTAGCTTTCACAATAGCTTTTTCTACCTATGCTACTTCAATTTCTAAGAAATATTGTGACATTACTATTCAATGTTCTATCAGCGACATATAAAAATTTATAGGAGTATGTCAACTTACAATAAAAGGCTTCAAGATGTAGCCATGCAAGCTCTTGTTGTGAAATTACCTCTTTTGTGGTGGTTTTTTTACCATTGAAAATCTTTCATAAGTTAAGCTGATAGATTTTCTCAAACGTAATTAAGTCTTGGTGATTCAAAATACATGCTAAGACAACCACATCAAGTAATATGTCATTTGCCTAGTTAACTCTAGGTCATTGTGCATACACATAGATAAAACCACAATCAAAGTGTCTCATTATAGTAAAACTTGAAGTCCATGTTTCCATGACACTCAAAACGATTAATAAACAAATGCTCTCAAGAGAATTCTTCTATTATGTCTCTGTCATTCTGCATATACACAAAGATAAAACCACAATCAAATGTCTCATTTACAATACAATGTGAAGTCCATCTTTCCATGACACTCAAAACAGTTAATAGATGAATGCTATCAAGATATTGCATTTTGACAATGGCTTCCAACATGGCTAAGTGAGATGGCAATCTCACCTTATAAGAACCTTTATTAGGGAAATTGATTCTTTCCCCAAAATCTATGTAATAGAGAGCAGACATGAAAAAGTAAATAAGCAATTGAGAAAACACTTAATGGCTCATCTTGGTTGATGCATCTTCTGAGATTGTGAGAATTGCACACCTTACCACAGTAGAAAGAAGATGCTTGTTTTGTGGTTCACAATGAGAAAGAAGCATAATTGTATGACACAACCCATTATGTCTATTGTTGGCAAATTCCTAGGTCAAAGTCAAACTCAATTTACCAATCCATGATGAGATTTTTGCAAATGATACCTCTGCGTCTTACATGAGGGTTGGCCACCTTTCATAGATGAGTCATAAGGACATGAGCTATGGATGTATAATGCCTTTTTCTATCTTCATGGCTTGGAGTCAAGAAAGGGTTTTGTCCTCCCATATATAATATCAAATTTTGTGTTGCCTTTGAGCTCGTTGAAAGACATGAAATCAACATAAATGTATTCCCTCCTTTGTACCTATCACAAGCGTACACCAAACACAACACGAATAAATCTCAAGGATAATGCATCCCTTGAAAGTGTGCAAGACTTTAGATGTCCTACCCTTAGATTTAAAGGCCAGGTAGCCTCATATCTATAGACCACACAAAGAGGTATGTGCACCTTTGATTTGAAGGTTAAGTAGTCTCATGCCACAAGAGGTTTATGCTCCTTGATCTCCAAAGGCTCCTACCTATGTCCAAAAATCCGATTCTCTAAATCTCATGCACTTGTGTGAAGTCAAATCTTCTACGCTTATTTTCTATATACACTAAGAAGTAGGCACATGACTACACATTTTGTAGCTAAGAGAAACGCAATTAGATTTAGCTCACTATTCACTCAAGCTTATGCAAAAATTAACATAACAATGTATGTTGAAGAAATGAACATGTACCATGGCTACGAAGAAATATTGATCGCACAAAATGGGAGGCAAACTCAAAATCAATCTCTCTCTCTCTCTCTCTCTCTCTCTCTCTCTCTCTCTCTCTCTCTCTCTTATACACACACACACACACACAGACACACAGACAATATTCATATACACAAAATCTCTCTCTCTCTTATACACACTTACTTTTGGCCACTATACTTGGTGTTGATTGCTTCATTCTTCACACACACAGACAATATTCATTTGCCTCTGCTAAACTAGGACTCACTTGCTAGCTATTGAAAAAGAACATTACTTGGCCTGATCTAATCGCCTACGTGGACATGACTGCATATAATGCTTGAGACGATGGCTTGTCTATTTTGACTTTGGCTTATGATAGTGTAGGGAATGCTTTGCTTAAATGGAAACTAATGGATAGCCTCTAGTTGATTGTTTTATCTACTCTCTAGAAACACAAAGTTGTGATATTTTTACATAAATATTATACTTGTGCCCTTATGAAATGGAGCACAATAAAAAATGATATTGATTTGATGCTTATGTGGATAATCTGATCCTTTTAAATTTGGATTTATAGTGAAGGGATTGCTTTAGAAGTTGCACTAGATAGCCTCTAGCTATTGCTCCTTGTCACAGAGTGATCTTGGTTATGAATCTTGGTTGCCTGATATTAATTGGGAACTAGCTGCACACACACACTAGCTGACTTGGAACTAATTAATGCTTGGTTTCTTTACTTGGACCTTAGCAATTGAGTTTTGAATTCTAATATGAATTGCTAAGGAATTGGTCTTGTGATTTATCTTCCTAACTGGTTGTCTGATATTAACTAGGAACGGGTTGCACACACACATACCAACTAACTGGGAACTTATCAATGCATGGTTGCTTTACCTGACCTCAACAATTGGGTTTTGAATTCTAATATGGATTGCTAAGGAATTGGTCGTGTGATTTCTCCTCCTAAGTGATTTTGACATGCATGAGTTTGTTTTGGTAACTTCATCTATAAAAACTCAATACTGTCCTTTTATACCCTTTGTTCTTTCGACTAATGCTTGAGGGATTGTCGAGCCCTTCCAGACTTTAAAAATTTTATTCGACAAAGAATTAGCCGTAAGCAATACATAGAGCATGGCGCTATGATTCTAGAGATTACACATAGTTAGCTCTTTCATCCATTCTAGGATGGCCACCCCAATATCACCATTGGTCAGTGCTCCTTTAAGGCCTCCAAGTCTTGGTATGTGTGATTCATGCACGAGAGAGAGATCTGTTGTTGTAGATACCATGTGCAATTTTAGTCTCTACTTTGATATATGTTTTGGTTTAAATAACACACACAATGTTTCAGTCTTCATTTTGATACATGTTTTGGTAAAAAAAGCGCACATGTTTTTTTTCCTAGCTTTCATGTTTTGTTTTTTGGCAATAGCTCATAGGCTTCTTGGTTATTCTATTGTACTCCTAAATTTGCATTAGTATCTAAAGACATTTTCCTATTTTTGACTTTGCTTCATTGATGACGAGTTAATACGGTGACACTTTTTCAAATCTTGAAAAATCTTTGTTTTTTTCTTTTTTCTGACGCTAATGGATACTTATGTAGATTAATGGACACCAAACTGATATTTATATGAATAAATGGATCTTGTGAATTTCAACTTGCAATAGTGTAGGGAATGCTTTGCTTGAATGGAAATTGTAATAGATAGCCTCTAGCTAATTGTTCTATTTACTCTTTGGAAACACTAAGTTGTAAAACTTTGACATAATTGGTCTATTTACTCTCTGGAAACACTAAGTTGTGAAAATTTGATATAATTGTTCTATTTACTATCTGGAAACACTAAGTTGTGATATTTTACATAATATTATATTGTGCCCTTAGTGAATGGAGTACAATGAAAAAAATGATACTGAACTCATGCTTATGTCCAGGATAATCTGATCCTTTTAAGTTTGGCTTTATAGTGAAGGGATTGCTTTGGAAATTGCACTAGATAGCCTCTAGTTGTTGCTCCTTTTCATAGAGTGATCTTGGTTATGAATCTTGGTTACCTAATATTAAATGGGTACTAGCTACAGTCACACACATTCACACACCAGCTGACTGGGAACTATTTAATGTGTGGTTGCTTTACCTAGACCTCAACAATTGGGTTTTGAATTTTCATGGATTGCCAAGGAATTGGTCCTGTTATGATTTTGGTGAACACAATTTTTATTCTGGTAACTTCATCTGCAAAAACTTAGTACTGGTCTTTTATACCCTTGCTACTTTGGGCTAATGCTTAAGGAATTGTCACGCCTTTCAAGACTTCAAAAAGGAAATTTCACATAGGATTGGACGCAAGAAATACATAGAGCATGGTGCTATGATTCTAGAGATTACACAAAATCATCTCTTTTAATGCATTTTAAGATGCCCGCCCTGAGACCACCAATCGTCAGCACTCCTTCAAGGCCTACAATCCTTGGTACATGTGATTCATGCGCAAGAGAGAGAACCGTTTACTGGAGATACCATGTGCAATTTCAATGTCTACTTTGATATATGTTTTGGTTTAAAAAAACACACACAATGTTGAATGCCTTTTTTGCTTGGCTTTCATGTTCTTAATTTTGGCAGTATCTCATAGGTTTCTTTGTTCTTTTATTGTACTCCCAAATTTGCATTAGTATCTAATGACATGTTTCTATTGCTAGCTTTGCTTCATTGATGATGAGTTAGAATACCGTGACACTTTTTCAAATCTTAATAAATATTTACAAATCTTGAATTTTTTTCATGTTTCCAATGCCAATGAGTACTTATGTAGATAAATGGACACCAAATTGATAGTTATATGGATAGATGGATCATGTTAACTTTGGCTTGTAGCAAAGTAGGGAATGCTTTACTTAAATAAAAACTATAATGGATAGGCTCTAGCTAATCGTTTTATTTACTCTCTGGAAATAATAAGTTATGAAAATTTGACATACTTGTGCCCTTATGAAATGGAATATAGTAAAAAATGATATTGAAATGATGCTTATAAGGATAATCTAATTCTTTTAACTTTGGCTTTGCAATGAAGGGATTGCTTTGGAAATTGCACTAGATATCCTCAAGTTGTTGCTTCTTGTCATATAACGATCTTGGTTATGATCTTATTTTTTTGATATTAACTGGGACCTCGTTGCACACTCACACACATACACACACCAATTGGCTCCTTGTTAACTTATTTTTGATATTAATTGGGCCTTCGTTGCACACTCACACACTCACACACACACACCAATTGGCTCCTTGTTTATATGGATGCTGATGAGAATGCTATCGTTACATAAAAGTATTTTGCTTAGCTGTTGTCCGACTTTGAAACTCCTTGATTGTTCATGGGATCATTGGAATGATGCCTCATTTTTACTATATTATATAGAAATGAATCACAAGCTGAGTCTTTTTTGTACAGATCTCTGTCCACTTATCCAAAGCTACTTGTCTTTTGAACATTATGCTCTTTTGCGTATATGTATTATAAAAAAATATAATATCTAAATATCTAGATGATTTTCTCATACTAAACTAATCAGTAATATGGGATGATAAAAGAAAGCAAGAGTTAGAATATTAATATGTACTATCAGATCTATTCTCAACAAGGGACCGAGAGGAGAGATAAAGCTTATCTAAAAAAGGATCCAAATATAGAGAGGTCTACCAAAGAGAAATGTGCAAGAGTTAGAATATTAATATGTGATGGTAGATCTATTCTCAACAAGGGATCCAGAGGAGAGATAAAGCTTATCTCAAAAAAGGTCCAAATGGAGAGAGGTCTACCAAAGATCAATGTGCACCTAATGGATCTTTAAAAGATCTTGGGTTAAGCTTCATTAAATCCTCCAAAGGTTAGTGTTAAAAGTCGTTAGGCCTAGGACCAACGGGGTGACTATTGCCTATGGTATGTATTTTAAACGTTTGTAAATTTGGACTATGGTAACCAAGTGGATGCAAGTGGCCGGACACTCCCACTTGCAAGGGACGAGCCCTCATTGTAGGGGATGAGAGAGAGCACACACATACACTACAAGATCTCTCCTTTTTCACATAAGGCATATAGAACACTTGACAATCGTTTTGATGCCAAGTTTGAAACTAAATGGCAAGGTCCATACATAGTCAAGAAGGCTTTCAATTCAAGTTACTATCAGCTTATGGACTTGAATGGTAAAGAGCACTCCAGGAAGGAAAACGGGTATCGCTTGAAGCCTATTTGAGTCTCCTTATACCAAAGGATCTACCGAAGGACTGTCAAATAGCGACTATCTCATGTAAGTTTTGCTGCATGAAGCATGAGTGTGACAAGAATCCACACAATGAAAATCCTATCAAGGGACCAGATATCATAGAGGACTCAAAAGCACTCTCTTTGCAAAAGATGCTTTATGATGGTACATGAATATAACATCATCCTGGGGGAGGGCTAATGATAGCCATTTTTTGGCTCTCCGTAATTGCCATAGTGAGTTACCTCACCCTACCAAAATCACCTAAACATTGTGGCTATTCTTACCTTTTCATTGTACATAAGTGTGTGTGAGCTAGGGGGCTTTTCCCATATCTTCTTAAAACCCTCAACTAGCTAGTCACTAGGCTAGTTGAGCTGAAAATATATTATGGCCCATTTGTGTGTATATATTTCATTGTACATAGGGCCTAAATATAGGGAATTTTCATAATTATTTTGGTATTTATTTAAATATTTCTACCTAAGTGTGCTTTATTTTCCTATATGCTATGTACATTTACTCACCATTATCATAATATTTTTACCTATGTATTCTATTAAAAATCATTTCATGCAAGATTCTCTCATTTTTGGTGTGAATACACTCCAACAAAAAACCTCAAAAATACCTTTCACCATAATTCATTGCCTTTCACTAAATTCCTATTTCCTAGAGGTATTTTTTCTTATCTCTTGTAAATAAATATACTTCAATAAAAACAAATGAGGGTCCTCTCATTTGATTCCTTATATTTTCATATATCTCTTTTTTCCATTTTATATTTATATATAGCTGACACTATTCTAAATTCCATAAATTGTTTATATATACTGGCCTGTTTTTTCCCATCATATCCATGTATTATATTTGTGCATAAGCCACAACCATGCACATTTTCAAATCCCTAAGAATCAATTAGGTCATGCTCTAATGCAAGGAGGAGCTCACCTTTGGAGCCATATGCAAATTCAACAAAAGGGGGGCCACTGAAGACTTTTTTGTGAAGAAAAACATGTATTTTGGTGGAATTTTTTATATCCATCTCCACTCCGAATTTGAAGTGGTGGTCCAAAGATACAATATGTACCAAGAACTGAGTAATTGCCTCAAACATTTTGGTGATTTTTGGAGCAACCACCAGTGAGCTAGGATTTTTTGAGCGGACCTCAGTCTGCCCATTTTTCTCACAAGTAGCCCATAGTCTTCTCTCACCTCTTTCCACACTTCTACACACACACACACACTCATTCCTCTCCATCCCTCACTCAAACCTGCACATTCCATGGTTTCTCTCACCTTCTTCACCATTAGACTTCCCTCTTACTTCCATAGCTCTCATATGAGCTCTACATGTACATACACCATCTCTATGCCTCTCTCTATTATCTCCAAAGTACAATTCCATCTTACCCCTTCTCTATATACATAATTTCAGCATGTAAACCATGCTTAACCTCTGAAAATTGAGAGATCTCATCAACCAAATTTTCATTTTCATCGCGATAATCAACCTTGGTGGCTACTTTCACCTTATCTACCATCAATAATTCTCTCTTTTGAGCCCACGTCCATGACTCAAGCAGACAAAGAAGGCCTGCAATGTTTTGATATTCAAAAAAATCATAATGTTGATTTGTTAGCTTGTAAATTAGGATTTCCAATATTCTTTTTGAGGGGTTCCCAACCTATATATAGGTCCCTCTCCTTCTTGTAAAACAACCCCCATATCTCACATAGCACCCCAACACTCTATGCGTGAGGAGAGACTTAGACGTAGCAACCACTTTGTGAGCTTCACTTTTGGTGTGAGAGAAGCTTTCAAGCTACACATTGCAAGTGAGAGAGCGTGAGTTCAAAAATCTCAAAACCACTATTGTGTATGCTCCTCTATCATCAACAAATTTAGGTTTTGTGCATCCAAGGTGTCACTCGGTGTTCAAATATTTGTCCTTCGAATTGTGCAATATGGTTTGTTGAATTCGAGTTGATTTGTGTATTTTGAGTTTCTATCATTTGATCTTGTTTTAGAAAGTGTTTCAGTGTGTTTCCATTGCCCATTTTGTGTACATTGTGAGAGGGTATTATGGTGAGAGATGTCCCACAGCCTAAGATAGTGTGTGTGTTTTGGCAATGTTTAACATTCACTAAGCATTGAGTTACTTTTGTACAAGCTCAATGATAGTATCATAACATACCATCTCCATTTGCAAGTCAGAAATATGGTATGTGGGACGCATATCTAACCGCAACATCCTATCTTATTGCAGTATTAGCTGACTCGACTAGTGCATAGAGGCTACACGAGGTTGTCAATCTCTTGGAAAATAACTAACAACTCGCATCTAACTCAAGCTACACTCAAGTGTTTGAAATCACCAAAAGCCAATCGCTCATTGGCAAGAAAATCACATCCGTTACAGCATCAAATGACATCCAAATGTAACAAAACTTCTAGGGTTACAAGACCTAAGCACACATGCCTATGGCCTCAAACTCCACTTTAGGTCAAGTTCCAAAATCACGATTATTAACAACAGTGGATTTTTGACCTAGTTGTTTTCGACCCAAAATACATCTAAATGCTTAGCAATGATTCCCTAATACCCTGCCTATGCTTAGTTTTCAATTAAAAAGTGTAAATTCCTAATTATGATGAAATTAGGCCGCGGGTCGATGACGCCAAAAGCTACGAAATATGGTGAATGGCTTACGTCAATGCGTAGAGCTCTTACCTGCGGTTGCAATACAACAAACGCATTCGCAGTGTGACAACCAGGGAGGGAGTAGGAAGCGCGAGAGGGAGAGAAGTGAGCGTCGTTAGCTCACGCTGTGTATTTCTTATCCAAAAACTTGTAAAAAACTTACAAAAATTGGCTTTTATACCTTAGCCAAGGTTTTTGGGTGGTCAAAAGTAATAATCTGGAGTTCTACCACAGCTGCCACAGCTGGGAATTGATTGGTTGATACAATCTGGAAGCTTGTAGCCCCGGCTCATTAATTACAAAGTGTACCAAGAAAATAGGAGTTACAATACTCCCGATTTATCAAAATAATAATTGTTTTACAAGGAGAACTCCAAAAAATGGTGTCCGTGTTAGCTTGCTGCTAACATTCCCCCCTCCTCCTGTGTGTCGTCCCTTGACACAGCTTTATGGGCTGAAGTAGTCTTTGGGTTGACGGCGGGCGAAGCGGTCTTTCAGTGCTTCCAATGCCTTTTGGTATCTGATTTTGCGTTCTTTTTCTGGCACTTGCAAAAATTGCATGGTAACTCTGTTTTTCAGTTCCACCGCCGAGTATCCTACAAAATCTTGACGTGAGGTTTCTTATCACCGATGCAAATATCTTCATTCGCCAGGTGAAGAAGCCAGTGTAGAATATTGCCTCCTCAAAAGCAAGCATATTATGCGAGGGAAAGAACATGCAGCGTGCATAAAATCCATAAAGAATTTCCTCTGAGGGTTTTCCACTTGAATCATAGCAAAGGCCTTTGTTCCCTTCCAAGAATGAGAGCCAGGGGGCTCCTGTCTACTCAGGATCATTGAAAACATGTATGTAAGTGAGTAGCATCCTACAGATCTTATATAGCATTGCACAGGAGAGATCTGGCAGACTCTTGAAGAATGTCATGGCGTCCGTTAAGGTTTTCACCATGTATTCTTCTATTGCTTGGCCTCTCTCTGGAGCTAGCAGCCTAGGAAAATTGAGCCATGTTGGCCTTTTCTTCTGCAGTGCTTCATGTGCTTGCCATGTCCTTACTCGAGGTACAGGACAGAATGTCGAATCTTTCTGGTAGGCCGCAAGTACTCTTGTGAACTGAATCAGGTATCTTGCATTCTTGTTCAGCCAGCTTAGCCTCCACTTCGGGTGGTCTTTATCTGCGCCATCTTCATGCATATCTTTGTATAATCTTTCCTTTACTTGTAAGAGTTCTACCTTGATGAGAGGGTATGGTAGGGATTGTTGGTGCCATTGAGCATTGATTTAATTGGGAGTGAGTTGAGTGACGTTGACAGAGTGTAAAACTCTCAACTCCCAATCCATAGCGGCCTTCCACTGCTCATATTCCTCTAAGGTGATCTTCTCTTTCACTGCGTCCTCTTCAACCTTTGACAGCTGGACCATTGGCACTGTATCTTTGTTTGTAATTTGGACCTAAAAGTCTTCGTCACCACTCGGTCTGCTATAGACTGCATCTCAAAGTCAGCAAATGAGACCGAGGGGATGTCCATTTTGGGCGGCTCTGAAGTGCCTGCCTCTTCTTGTGTATCGGGTTTTCCATCTCTGAGGAGTGTTGAAGATGATGAAACAGGAAACAGAAGGAAGACAGCAACTCAGAGTAGGAAGAAGATGGAGAAGGAGAAGACACAGAGCTTGTGTACGAGATCTCTGTAGTCTCTCTCTCTGTATTAGAATAATAATTGTATATACAAACTCAGAGCTACAAAGCTTATATGAAACCCTAAGTGATAAGGTGTCCTTTCACACCAGATGTCCAGGGGGAAAAACCCAGTGGGAGAAAAGTGCCCCTAGTGAAGCGCGTATACACACTAACACTACTACATGTCTACAAATCCCCCCTGTAGTGATAGTGTGAATCCGTACAAGGTAGCAGATCATCATGTGTATGAGAGTAAGCCCAAAGCTTTTCGGAAAGCTTCAAACTTTTCTCGTGATAACGCCTTCGTAAATAGATCTGCAATGTTATCCTGTGTAGGACAGTAAGTTAGTGTGATCTCCCCTGCATGTAGCCTTTCCCTGACATAGTGGTAGTGAACCTCTATGTGCTTTGTTCTTGCATGAAATACTGGATTCCTTGCAACTGCCATAGCACTCTGACTGTCAGTGAAAATGGTAGTGGGTGCCTGTTGACACTCACAAAGATCTGCCAATAACCTGCGTATCCATACACAATCAACTGTTGCCGTGAAAGCTGCCCTGTACTCAGCTTCACAAGTTGATGTAGCCACTGTGGGTTGCTTCTTGCTTAGCCAAGATATACATGCATTTCCCAAGAAAAAACAATTGCCACTTGTGGAATGTCGTGTGTCAAAATCACCAGCCCAATCTGAATCGCTGTAACCAAGAAGCTGCATAGAACTGTGCTTTCCATACATATCCCCCCTTGGAAAGAACATGGCAAGATTAGGGGTACCTGAAAGGTAACGAAGTATGCGCTTCACAGCCTGCCAATGATGCATACCTAGGCTGTGCATAAATCTGCTTGCTTGTGAAACCCCAAATTGAATGTCTGCCAAATATATCAAGCAACCAACCGCTGCTGCATAAGTATGTACATCAAAAGGTTCTCCAGCATCATGCATGCTCAACTTTGATCCAGTTTCTACGGGTGTAGAGATTGGTTTACAATTTTGCATACCAAACTTGTCCAAAATTTTATGCAAATATTTTGCCTGCAACATGTATATGCCATCCTCTGATTGCACAAAATGAATACCCAAGTAATAATGTAGCAAACCAAGATCAGACATCTCAAAGGTTTTTCTCAAAGCATCTTTAAACGCTTCAATTTCATTTGCATTATTGCTTGTAAGAAGCATATCATCCACATAAAGTGTTAGCATAATGAGAACTCCATCTCTCTTTTTGACATACAAAGTACTTTCTGTTGGACTATTCTGAAATCCCTGGCCAATCAAATAAGTATGTATCTTCTCATACCATGCTCTTGGAGCCTGTTTGAGACCATACAAAGCTTTACGCAATCTACATACCTTTTGCTCTTGACCTTTTACAACAAAACCACTTGGTTGAATTACATAAACTTCTTCCTGCAAATCACCATTCAAAAAAGCAGTTTTGATATCCAACTGATGCACTTTCCAACCATGATGAGCAGCAATTGCAACTAGTGATCTAACTGTGGACGCACGAGAAGTAGGAGCAAAGGTTTCATCATAATCTATGCCTTTCTGTTGCGCATAGCCTTTTGCCACAAGCCTTGCTTTGTACCTGTCAACAGTACCATCTTGTTTCCTTTTTACCTTAAAAACCCACTTTGTACCAATAGGCTTTTTACCTGTAGGCAAGTCCACTAGATCCCATGTATGATTCTTATGAATAGAATCAATTTCTTGCTGCATAGCATCTTTCCACTGAACACACTCTAAAGCTTGTTCAAATGAATCAGGCTCATCTGCATCACAAAGAGTGCTAAAGCAAGCCAAATCTACTTGCTCTCTGCCAAAAGTAGTACCAGCACGTGTTTTCCGTGGCAACGGTGCATCCAACTTGCTATCCTGCAAAGTTTTATGAACCCATTTAGGCAAGGTTCTTTCTTCCCTGGGAACTTCTTGCTCTTCACGCACAATTTCCTCTACATCATGAGGTGTCACATGCTGATCAAAAGATTGATCAAGATTATCAACCTGTTGTGATTCTTGATTCTCCACAAAAGAAGGAAGCAAACCTTCAAATACATCATGTGTCTGCATATGAGGTACATCAAAAGCAACCATAGGTTGAGCAGTAGTTTCTGCAAAAATTACATCACGACTTTCAAAAATCTTGTTTGTAGCAGGATTGTAAAGTCTATAACCTTTACTTCCACTACTGTACCCCACAAATATACATTTGATTGCCTTATCATCAAGCTTTCCACGTAACTGCTGAGGGATGTGAGCATAAGCAAGACAACCAAAAACACGAAGATAACTGACTGAAGGTTTTTTGTCATACCAAGCTTCATATGCAGTAATGGTCTTCAAGGCACGAGTAGGACACCTGTTCAAAACATGTGCTGCACAAGCAACTGCCTCCATCCATAGCTTATGAGGCAAACTCTTAGCCTTGAGCATACATCTAGCTGTCTCCATTAAAGACCTGTTCTTCCTTTCTGCAACACCATTCTGTTGTGGTGTGTATGGCATAGTGCATTGGTGTTTAATGCCTTTCTTTCCCAAAAAATCCTTAAATGCACCTGACATGTATTCACCTCCTCGATCGGTACGAAGAGTCTGTACTTTGCAACCTGTTTCATTTTCAACCATGGCGACATAATGTTGAAAAACTGCAAACACATCTGACTTTGCTTTGAGTGGATACACCCAACAAAACCTGGAAAAGTCATCAATGAAGGTCACAAAATAAAGGCTGTTTCCTATAGATGGCGTCCTCATAGGACCACATACATCACTGTGTACAAGTTGCAACTTTCGTGTCGCTCTAACTGAACCATCCTGCGAAAATGCAAATCTGTGCATCTTTCCAAGAACGCAACCTTCACATACATGTCTTGGTGGCATCTCCAATAAAGACAAATCATGCACCATATTATGACGTTGTAAAGTCATCAAACTGCCATAACTAACATGCCCAAATCTAGCATGCCACAACTCAGCATCCTGCATGGCCTGAGTCTTTGTTTCTGCAATACATACCTGAATCTGCTTTTCATAATGATCTAGCACAAATAGTCCATTTTCCAGCGTACCTGTAGTGATAAGAGAATAACCATTCTCTCGATCTCGTACAGCACATCTGTCATCCTCAAAAATGACCCGAAGACCATTTTTTGCAAGAGAGGATACAGACAACAAATTCTTCTTGATCCCTGGAACATATAAGACATCTGGCAAGCATAAATCTGAACCATCTGAAATGGTAATCAAAATCTTACCAACACCTTTGATTGGATAAGAAGCATTATTTGCACATGTCACCTTCTTTCCTGCTGGAGCTGCATCCAATGAACAAAACAAATCCTTCCTTGAAGTAATATGCCTGGATGCACCACTATCAAAGTACCAAATCATTTGTGTCTTGTCAACACTGTAAGCAGAAAAATCTGAACATACTACAAAAGCATAAGAATCCTGCACAAAGTTTGCAGACTCTTCTTTAGCTGTAGAAGAATCACCAGAAGCTGAAACAACCAAACTTGACTCTTTCTTCTTTTCTTTAGTAATTCGCTTTTTACACTCACTAATGTAGTGACCAGGTTTCTTGCAGTAGTGACATTTACCTTTCTTCTTGGACTTGTCGTAATCACCTTTAGACTTCTCAGAAGATTGTCCTGCACTAGACTTGGAGTGATGAGCACTCTCTTTACCCCTGTTTTTGTTCTGTACAACAAGAGCATGATCCATACCATCCACCTGTAAAGACTTGTTCTTACGTGATTGATCCTCCTACAATAGCAAAGCCACTAACTCTTCAAAATGAAGAGGGTCAGGATTAGCTCGCAAAGACAGAGTCAAAGAAGTCTGAAAAGTCAAATAAGATGGTGGTAGTGAATTGAGTGTTTTGGAAACCAAGTCCTTCTCTAGAATCACTTCATCAATGCTAAGCAATTGCTCTTTAAGATCCCTGATTTTTGTAAGATGCTCGACAATATCGTCACCTTCGTCCATCTGTATTTTGTCAAGTTGTTTCTTCAAAAACTCTATTCTGGCAGCGTTTCTTCCTCCAAACATAGCTTGCAGAGTGTTCCAAGCATTCTCAGAAGTTCTGCAAGATCTGATATGTGGTGTGATTGTCCTCTTTATGGTTAAGGCAATCACAGCCATAGCCTGTGCATCTTTAGTATCCCATCTCTTTTGCTCTGGAGTGACTTGTGAGGGTCCTGCACCAACAGCTGCACCACGACCAGGCGTGGCAGGTGCAATGCTACCTGGACGAAATTCATCTCCAGATACATAATCCCACAATCCTTTACCAACCAAAACATTTTTGGCCATAAAAGACCAAAGAGAATAGTTGGTACCATCCAATTTGTCTTCGGATGTAAACGCACCAAAAATCTCATTCTCCGTAGATTGAGCCATACTGTAGATGCACACAAGAGAGCAAAAGAACCTCCAAGAGATTCACAAATCTCCTCTCCAATCCAAGCAAAACTCTACACAAAATCTCAGCACAAAGCTAAGACAAGCTGCTTCCCAAAAGAACTGTTTACCTGAAGAAAATCTGTCAAAAAGCACACCCTCTTGATCTAAACGCCTCCGAAAAGTAACTTCTGCTACGCTGCTCAGAACAAAATTCTGAGGGCTCGAACGGCTTCGAAAGGGGGGTAAAACCCCAGGTCGCCTGTTCAGAATACTCCCGGAACGTCGAGGATGCTCCCATGAACAAATTTTCCGAAAACTGCCTGAAAACTGCGATTGCGCGCGCGGACACGAAAACGCAAGTAGAGGCTCTGGAAATCACCTTGCTCTGATACCAATTGTTGAAGATGATGAAACAGGAAACAGAAGGAAGACAGCAACTCAGAGTAGGAAGAAGATGGAGAAGGAGAAGACACAGAGCTTGTGTACGAGATCTCTGTAGTCTCTCTCTCTGTATTAGAATAATAATTGTATATACAAACTCAGAGCTACAAAGCTTATATGAAACCCTAAGTGATAAGGTGTCCTTTCACACCAGATGTCCAGGGGGAAAAACCCAGTGGGAGAAAAGTGCCCCTAGTGAAGCGCGTATACACACTAACACTACTACATGTCTACAAGGAGTTGATCCATTCTTTTCAGTTCTGCAATTTTCTTAAGGAGTTCCTTCTCTCTTTGGACCCACATCAGTGCCAGGTCTCTGCGTTGTGACTGTTCAAGCTTCAACTCCAGTTCTAAATCTCTCTTTTTCTTTTCAAGTGCCTTGTACACTTCATATGTTCCCTTGATCAAGGCCACGGCTGGATTTTCTCTTATTTGCCGCAAGAAAGTGACCTGATCATTGATTCTTTGTTCGGAACAATGGAGAGAAGCGTTAGCGACATCTAACTGTACTTGAATTTTCTGAGCTGATAAAGAGGTGGTAAGAAGTTCGTTTGTCACTTCTGTCAGCTGCTCATCTTTCACTTTGCATGCATCAGCTAAATTAGTAAGGAGGTCACCCAACTCCTCCATTTCCTTATGTTGTTTGTCCCTCGCTATCTGATGCCGTTCTGCTTCAGTCTTTAGCTCTTGTACATGCCTTAGGAGATCAGTGATAGTAGCCATCCTGTCGTCGAGCTCTCCTTGAAGAGCATCAATGACCATTTCTAGTTTTTTGGCTTTTGTACTGCGGTTGAAAGCTGCTGAGCGGAGTTTCTCCGTCATGACTGGCATCTGCCTTGCATACTCGTTTACTTGTAAAATCACTTCGTCATTGGACTGTCACTCCTCCTGTCTTGCGAGTTGTGATGTGCCGGCAGCCTCCTGTGTTGCTTCTTGCTGTAATGTAGGTGCTGGTGGTTCTTTAGTGGTGGATGGTTGCTCTTCTCCTTGCCCATCCTGAGGCTTTGATACCTCGGCAGTTTCTGGTTGAGTGAAAAGAACCTGTGTGGTCTCAAGCCTTACCATTTCTTCGATTGCAGGCCTTTCTGCCTTCTCAGTCTCGATTTCTTTCTCATGTGTAGTGGTTTGCTCTTTTTTTGTATCTTCCTTTTTTTCAGTTTCATCCGCCGGCTTGTGAGTTTCCTTGGCTGTCTGCTCTGGTTTTGGTTCAACTTCGTTTTCCTCATGTTGTTTGACGTGGTCAACTTGTTGTGTAGCTTCCGTTTGGTGGGTGAATTCAAAATCTTTTTTCTTGCCAGTCTCGGCTTCTTCATTGGTCTGGTGGCCTGGCGGTGATGATGGTGGACTAGGCATGGCTTGGTCATGTTGTTCCGGCGGAGCTGAGGTGGGCCAGGGAGATGCATGGCTTTGCTCTTGAGTAGCCGCTTCCTCAGCTTTCTTTTCCGCTTCTTCTACCTCTTTCAGCTTTAAGGCTTCGGCCTCTTGGTACATCCTTTCTAAATAATCTTTGGGATCCTTGGCCTCTTTCCTTGAATGATGCTTCGTTCAAAGTCCTTTCAAGCCGATGGGTACCCACTTTTCTGGGTCTTTTCCCTATGCTTTCCTAGTGCGTCGAAACGCTCGTTTTTCTCTTTCAAATCTTGCTTGTCTCTGAGTTGGATCCTCTTGGTGGGTAGCCACAGCTTTTCTCTTCATCTCTTCCCTCCTAGCTCTTTTTTCTTTGTTGTCAGAGCTTTCACTATTGTGATGCTCTGATGAGCTGTCATCTGATTCATCTCTTGATTTAAATGATCTTTTACCTGATCTTATAGCTCTTGGAGAGGGTTGTGCTGCCAAGATCCATGTATGCTGATTCGGGGCAGGCGGTAGGTTGTCAACCATGCCAATGGCATGATAGGCTATTCTTGTTAATACTTCTGGTACGCACAAGTATGTTATTTTCCCCTCCTTTTTGGTGGCCTTCAATGTTGTCAAAACATACTGCACGTGGTCCACAGGCTGCCTTGTTGTTGACTTCAGAACTAGTGTAAAAGTGGTGGCCACGGCGTGATTTGGTGTTGTGTACCTTGGTGGCCTTTTTGCCAGGAAATGGAAGTGTTGATGGTACAGACGGGCTGGCTCTTCCACCTGTTTGTGGATGAGATCAGCAAATGTAGCCGCAGCTATTTCCTTGGTAAATGTGCCCACTGTCTTCCTGTCTCTTGCCCGCATGGTCATGCCTTCAGTGGAAAGTCTAAGTGCCTCTGCTACAATATCTTTTGTAATTACAACCTCGACCTTGTTTCCTTGGTTGTCTGATATTTGGGCGGTTCCCTCTTCTTTTATTGTGGACAGAATCTTGTAAGCTTTCTGAAAGTCCACTCCGTAAGGCTCTTGTTCGTGAAAATGTCGGAGCCCCAACCTGCGGTTAGCCTCTTTGGTTTCTGGCTTTGCAGCTACATCATAGACCTCTTTTGGCAAGAGCTGCAACTCCACCTGATGCCCGTCTTCACTCTTAAACCTGCCTAGTGAAGACCGTGGTGTGGTGCTCTTCCAACTGTTCTTTAGAAAGGTAGGATGCTTTTGCCACCTTTACTGACTCGGGGTCCAGTTGATACGGGGGCAGTTCTTGCAGTTTCTCCTTTTGGTTTAACTTCTTCTTGGCCTTCTCCGCGGCTTGCATTGCTCTTGTTCATTGAATAGAGTGCAAAGTTAGCAGATTTGTCGGATTTTTCTTTGGAATGTCATTTTAGACTGAAATGCTGATAATCTGGTCCAAATTGCTTCAAATCAAGTTTTGAATAAGCAAAGATGCATAAAATCATGCAAGGAACAAAACTGTATGGTCAAAATAAAAATTTGCAACCAAAGTAAATAAACACAATTATTTACAGTTGGGAAAAAACTAAACTTTATTTCAACCTTGGCTTTATAGGCTTGAAGTATATGCCAATTACATGCTCTGAGGAAAATATGGGCTCATTTGGATGCACAGGTTGAAAATGGTACCAGATTTTGGCTTTAGGTCTCTGAAATGGTAGATATGAAGGAAATTTGAGATTTTGAACTCCAAATTGACTCAAAATTGGCTAGTAGGCTTATCACAACATGTGCTTTGGATGTATGACGGCCAAATATCAAAATTCCCCAATTTTGATCAAAAAGTAAATAATCGTGATTATTAACTTTTCTTCCAAAATTGACAATTTTTTGGCATGCATTGGTTCTAGGCATGGTATAAAGCTTGGGTATGAATTATGAGGTGATTTGGATCAAGAAAAGTTGTTCATAACCCACATTTTGACTTACATGGACTTCTTTGCGTTTTTGGGCAATTTTGCAAGTAATGGGTGGTCATTTTGGCTCATACTTGATTTTTGGCATGTAATAGGTGTGTACACATGATAGGTGAGGTGAATTGACAATTTCCAAGCAAAAGTGATGCAAAAGTAAATAATTGCGATTATTTACTACAGTGACAAAAACTTTGCAAATCTCACAAATTTTGACATAGACATGTTCATACACCTAATACAAGTCCTAAATTGAATTTGGTCAAGTTTGGTCATGCCGGCATCACTTTGTGCTCTATCGACTCTGAAATCACCGTTTTTTGTGATTACTTTGTCTGTTGGGTTGGTCGGTCAACCGTGAGGCTTTGGACTTGTTCGTAACATAGTCGTGAAGCTACCTGTCCAATTCTGGCTCATTTGGAGTTAGTTTGGCCTCGTATGTCGAATTTAACGCTTTGTAATCTTCAAGCCGTTTTTTGCTTTTCGAGGGTATTACTTGATGGATTTCACCAAACCAATCATATACATTGTATATGAACCTCATTAGCAAGCCATCTATGGAGTCAGGTCGAAATTCTGGCCTTTTTCAAAAACCCTAATTTCTCTACTGGGGACCCCCTTGACCCCAGCCGAATGATCATCTGATGGTATGGAAAGGTTCTATTATGTTAGGGCATACTATGGTTCAAATCCCCTCCGATTTGGTCAAGCTGGCAATCTGCTATGGTCAGTTGTAAGTTGTAGGTCTTTGTACACTGCTCGATTTCTAGGGTTTTTTCTAGGGCTTTAGACTAGCTACCAGCCGTACAAAATGGACCATTGATTAGTAAAGAACTTACCCCTCATGTCTCGTGTGAGACGGCGCTGAAAAAGATCAACTGTGGGCTCCAAAAATGTCTCGCGAAAGAGGCCGAAATGCTCTCTCTGCAAAGGCTCCAAGTGGAAATGAGGTGGTTTTAGTCTAGGCTGGATATCTATACCTGGACTTTCCGAACCAATTTTCCCTAGATTCTCTCGTTAGTCCTATTAGGCTCTATGTTAGGCTCAAAATTTTCCAAAATTGGTCGCCTAATTTGGGCTTCCCGCTTCCATCTTCTGATTTCGTTGAAATTTTTTATGCTTGTCTGCCTTGTCTTTTTTATCACCATCATGTCTTCCGTATTTCCATCTGAGCTTCCCTGCTATTTATTATTAATTTTTGACCTTTTTATATGAAAAAATCAAAGAAAACAGAAAAATGCTCTAAAAAAGTAAAGTGAAAATCCAATAATTAAGAAAATACCTTGAAAAACATAGCTTTATTGTTTTTTGTTGGATTTCTCCATTTTTAAGCCTCCTTATAAACAAAAGTGATAAAAATTACCCAAAAGAGGACTATTTTTTATATACACTATTTACACTCATCAGGAAGATATTATCAGTGAATTTTCCCTTGTTGATGATTTATAAGGGCATTATTAGGTAATTTTGCAAAAAATCACACATTAACATGGAACTTTTTACTCCCTCTCCAACCATTGCCCTTAATTACTTAGTACTTAGTACCCTTCTACCCCCTCCTAGATGGCGTTCTCTGGGACGACTGTGCGCATGGGTTGAACAGTTGTGTCTATGCATAGCCGTGATTGGCTCTACCATGATATGAAGATCAATGCAATTCAACTCAATATGATGTGCAAGAGCTGGGTTTTGAGTAAATAACTCAAGGGTTTTCGATGTCGAGGTTTGCTGATGATGTCTTCCAAAGAGAAAATCTTGTAGCTTATGTGCTCTCTCTTTGATAGTACCATCAGGGTGTTTTAGGATAGTGATTGCTTGAGCTATTGGTAGCACATTAGATGGTTGTCGAGCTTTTTCTCGCCATTGGTAGCTCGGTCTGCTTGGTGCATGGTGTTTTAGAGTATGTTGAGATTTAACTCGCCACTGTTTGTTTGGTGTCATGATGTGTGGAAAAGATAAGTGCTCCTTTTGCTTCCAAACCTTTTTCATGTTAGGTTCCTTGTTCATAGATGTCCGATTTTACGCTTGAATCCTTGGAACCGTCTTCTATTTCTTTGATGAAGTTTTAGGCACCCAGATCTAATTTGGTTTATCCACAAGTTGTGCTTTTGGTACCCAAATTTACTTGACTCCTTGCATGCTACTTGTAGCATTTGTTTGTCGAGGGGATGGAGAAGATTTGCTTCATGGATTGGTCTTCTAATTGCATCTTTTCCATTCCTCTTTGCTTGGTGCAATAGGAACAATGAGTTTCCCTCCTTTAAGTGATAGCTTTAGCTGATTCGTATCCCAATCTGGTACTGCTTTGTATGTACGCATCCAAGGAATGCCAAGAATCATCATCTCATTCATGTGTTCATCTGGCAAGCATACAAACTGATGTGGACATGGGCATCCATGTACTACCACGTGCAACTTGACTACTCCCAATGTTGGAGTTGGATTCTTGTTGCATCCTTTGATTGTCGTTATTCCTGCGGTTAATGCTTGACTTGTTGCCTTCCTGTATGTGGAATAGCTAACTGCATTCACTCTAGCTCCTGTGTATACCAAAGCATTGGTGCTATGATTGTTGAGCTGTACTTTGATGCGCAGATCCATTCCATCTAACCAGTCGTCATATGTTGAAACTGTATCTTTAGGTAATTTCCATTGTCGATCATCTATTTCAAAAGTGTTGATGGGAATCAGTATCTATTGCTTCTTGAGGGCAGCTTTACGCTTGAGCACTCGAAGTCTAGCTTCCTCTTGAGCTTCATCAATAACCTGTTGTCGCTTCATCTTCTTTTGTTTGGCTGCATGCATTCTCTGTAGCAATTCATTGGTTAGTGGAAAATTGTATTTCTTCAAACGACACCCACTAATCCAATTAGCCATTGGTTCACCATCTAGGGTTGACAATTTTACTGCTCCACTTGGAGATACATCTTCAATGATAAATGGACCATTTCCCTTTTTCTTAAACTTGGGAATGTGTTGCTTAAGGGAATAGACTAGAACTAAGTCCCTTTCTTGAAAATGTTTGTGATTAGTGGGAATCAAAAAAATGTTTTTGTTTCCACTCTTGTGCATAGATATGAGCTACAGCAGTTAGCCTTTGCTCGTCTAGCTTTTCCAAATCTTCAAGTCTTTCTGACAATTCATGTCCGGTCCACTCAAGAGTCTGTGCTACCCTTAATGTTGGCAATAGAAATTCTATTGGCAGTATGGCATCAAGACCATAAACAAGGTTTAAAGGGTGTAGCATTTAAAGCTGTTTTGAATGAAACTCGATAAGCCCATAGCGTATCCTGGTGATTCATTTCCCAGTCTGTCCTTCATGAACTAACCACTTTGGTCAGTATCGAGATAAGAATTTTATTTGTATGCTCAGCTTGCCCGTTTGCTTGTGGGTGATAGGGAGCTGATTTGTTATGGATAACCATAAACTCATTAAGCAAACACTCTATTACCTCGTTGAGGAAATGAGTTTCCCGATCACTAACAATCTCTATTGGCAGTCCATACCTTACGAATACATAATCATATAAGAACGCAACAGTGGTTCTGTGATCATTCTTTTGAGTCGCTTTAGCCTCGGTCCATTTGGTCAAATACTCTGTAGCTACAATGATATATTGAGCTTGGGTTCTATAAGCAGGTGGCTGTATTGGTCCAACAAAATCTATACCCCATTTTACGAAGGCTCTAGCCCCCATCATTGGTCTTAAGGGCATGATGTCTACTCGTGTTGGAATTTTTGCTCGTTGACAAGCATCACACCTTCGAACATATTCTTTGGCATCTGCAAAAAGTGTTGGCCACCATATGCTTGCCATTAAGATTGTTCTTGCGGTGGTCTCGCTAGAAAAGTGACCTCTAGCTAATCCAGCATGTGCTTGTTCTATAATTGGAATGTACTCGTTTTCATTTGCACAAAGACGCAAATGTTTATCTTTAACTCTATGATACAATTGGTTCTCAATGAGAGCATAGTCTCTTCCTTCTGTTCAATTGCTCTTTGATGGCGTTTACTCATATCCTCAAGAAACGTTGTGCTCGATAAGTAAGTAACCAGATAGTTACTCCACTTGGGAACAAGTGACATTTGAAACAATGTTACGTGAGGAATAGGTGGTTGTTTTTGACACTGAGGGCAATCTTTTACAAAATATCTAACATCTTTTCTCATAGTCGGCCAAAATACTCCAAGTCTTAAGGTTCGTTGCATAGTTTGGTCTTCCACAAAGTGAAGTTCTACTATGGTGACATGTGCTTGACCTAGGTATTGATCCTTTTCCTCAGGGTTAATGCATAAAAGAAATATCCCGTCTCGATTTCTTTTATATAGCCTTCCAGCTAGTAATTGATACATAGCCGATTGCTCGATTAAATCCATTGTGATAGGAAGTGGCGAATCCAATTGAGCTATTATCATCAATGACACAATTTTTTTCGACCGTCTAGGTATCATTTCCACGGAGAACAAATAGGTATCTGGTAGATCATCATCTACCCCTTTAGGTGATTCCCTTGAAACAATCCTGGACAAATGATCTGCTCTTTGGTGTGTAGTGCCTTTTTTTACAACCACAGTGAAATCAAATTCGAGAAGAATGATGAACCATCTCACTATTCTCCCTATGCTGCATGGTTTGTTGACCAAATATAACAAGGCTTGGTGGTCTACAAAAAACACAAACTTGTTGGCTAATAGGTAATGTCTATACTTTTTAACGGCATAGATCATTCATAGTCCTTCTCTTTCAGTGGTGGTGTAATTCTTTTCTATCATATTCAATTGTTTGCTAGCATAAGAAATAGGAAAGTCAATTTTCTCATCTCCTGGTTGAGCTAGTATACAACTAATAGCAAAGTTTGAAGCATCTACTTGTACGTGGAATACCTTATTCCAATTGGGTGCTTTCAATATTGGAGGTGAGGTGAGAGCTTGCTTAAGCTGTCATGAAGGATTCTTCACATTCCTCAATCCATTCAAAGTGTTGCAGAATTTCAGGTCTACGGCTAGAAATAGCTTGAAAAGACTCGAATTCACTCAATTCGACTAGAAAGTAAGCCTAAGAGTTGTCCGAACCAGCGGGTAAGCTCGAAGACACTTCGAGGTAGAAATTTCAAGAAGTTGACCAAAACTCATATTATTCACTTTGTCTCGACATTTTAGGCCAAATGAAGTTTTGACTTGATTTATAGGCTTTAAAAACATCATAAAAAGACTATCTTTGAGAAAATTTCAAAAAAGTGCTCATTTCAAGCCTCAAGTTAATAATCGTGATTATTAATTTTTTGCTCTAAATTGGCCAAGATTCATACCAGTGACTCATTACATGTGTACAAACAACTTTTGTAAAGACCCAAAAGATTTGGATCACTAAACTCGCAAGAATCTGGGTAAAAACTAAAGTCTGTACTGACTTTTTGAATGTTGAGTGTGAATTGAGGAAAAATCTATCCAAACTTGATGAAACTTGATTCATAGGCTTATATTGATGTGATAAACATGTGTATATTCTCAGTTGACCAAAAACTTGCAAAATTTTAGCAAAAGTAAATAATCGTGATTATTTACTTCTGTCCTGTTTTTGAACTTTTTTGACCAAGTTGGCATACCACTAGCTTTACCATGTTGTAATAAGCCCACAAATCAAATTTGGTAAGATTTGAATCATTGGATTGAAAATTGTGACTAAAATTGCAAAGTTAGTCTTCGGACAGATAATTGATGAACATTTGATAAAAAATTATCCAAACTTGATGAAAATTGGCTAGTGACCTTAACTTAAGGTGCTTAACAGATCTGCGTCAAGGTTGGGATAAATATTTGCAAAAAATTATCAAAAGTAAATAATCGCAATTATTTACTTCTGCTTCAAAACTTGTTGATTTTGCAAATTTGAGTATACCATAAGGTCAAGAACATCAAGTAGACTCCACAGATCGATTTTAATGAAATTTGGACCACAAAAGTGAGACTCAAGCTAGATTCTTGAAATCAGAGTCTGCGGACAGGAACAGTGGGTAAACTTGATCAAATTTTGTACAAACTTATTGAAACTTGCCAAAGGGCTTTAACAAGTTGTATACTTGCCAAACCAATCCAAAAAGTGTTAAAAAATGACAATAGTAAATAATCATGATTATTTACTTCTGCTATAGAGAGACTTCAATTTTGGCTTTTGGGCTTATACAGTGTTAGACTAGCATAAAATAAGGCCATAGGGAAAATTGGAGTTCAATCGGATCAAAATTGGTACAGATACACTCAGTTTACAGGTTGCAGATTAGACCTTTGATTTTGGTAAAGTTGAATCTGAAAATCAAAAATTTGACTTCCATAGTACGATTTGAAGTGATATCGAGAGACCAATTACGAGGGTTCTCAAGAGCTCTACTGTCCTTATAGAAAAATAGCTCATTTGATTAATTTTGTACAGGAATCAGGTTGCAAAAAAGAAATCAGTGGCTTGACAGGAAGTTATAATTAAATCGAGTGGAAATTGATGACAAGTCAATCCAAGGTAAGTACTCAATCCACGGCTTCATAAGTCTATATGAACCTTAGATCCGGTCGTGTAATAGGAAATCAAGGCCTGTTCGGAGAAAAAACCAGTAGAGTATCCACTAAAAAAAGCGTGAATCAAGGAAATTCCTTGTACACAATTCCTGAAGAAGTCTCGGACACTTTTTCGGATTCAACATCTGAAATTTCTTTCTACTCGACTCACTTGGAAACCAGAACGACAATGCGCTATAAGCATATACTCTCTTTTTACAAGACTAACCGTCATGGAGCCCGGGTTTACTTGGATCCTAACGAAGAGTATGCTATTCGCATTGATGACCATGGTATTGAGTTCGAAGAAGAGGTTAGGGCAAACAAACAAGGAAAAATGTACATGGATTGAAACGGAACTCAATATGTATAAGTCAAAAATCCTGACGTGGTGGACAAATGGGATTAGAATTAAACACTATAATCCCAGGTATGTCAGCAAAAGAAGGACCACCAACTTTGGAATTCGAGGGATACGATCAAGTAAACTTGAAGCCTTTGAAACGGCTTAGTACAAATAATCGTAGGGTCGGAGTCTATTGTTGGGAAGATAGAAACATAAAAGATCTTCTGTGGACTTCTCATGCTAGACCAGGACAATTAATGTCCATGAAGATAATCTATATCTTCAAGATCATAGATAAGGGATATGCAGATCTTCCAATTTACTTGTTTAAGGATTGTTATAACAACAATTTTGTTGTGATGACTCCTGAGGAGGTAGAATAAACCAAATACCAGGGGTATTCCATACGGGATTGGATATTGGGTCAAGGATCAGAAACCACTCCAAGAGACGAACATCGTGAGAGATCATGTGAGAGTAATGTGAAGAAACCAGAAATAACCTCATCACGTAGAAAATCGGGTGACACTAAGGCCAGTCCAGGGCTACATGAGTCACTATTTTCGACAGACTGGTTTGAAGGACTCAGAACAGGACCAACTCCCAGAAGACCTGGAGTTGAACCGCATAAATATGTCAGACCAGTCGATTTTCAAAACTGGGTCAGAAAATACAGTGGATCAGGGGATCCATATGACCACTTAGCAAGCTTTAAGCAAGTGCTAAGAGAAAAGCGTATATTCGATTTCCATACTCAATTCGAGGGGCTTGGAATGACATTAGAAGGAAAAGATTTGGCATGGTTCCAAAACATTCCACCAAGATCGATCATGGACTTGAACATATTAGCTCAAGAATTTATAGCTGCTTGTTCTAAAACGGGGTTTAAACATAATACAGTAGCTCAAATCTACAGCTTTAAAAAGAAACATGGTGAGTCTGTTAGGGATTGTGCAACTCGAATGAAACAATACATTGCCAGATGCCTAGAGATGGAGATACCTGCAGAAGAGTGACTTGTATCATTGTTTCTGGAGGGACTACAGTGCTAAACAAAGAACTTCATGCTATACTCTATAGTAAAAAGCATACAACCCTAGAGGCGTGTGTGTCTGATGCTATTGACCTAGGAGACAATTGTGAGATCTTAAATGAAGAGGATGTCCCTAAGGATAACCAAAGAGAGAAAACAACATCCACAAAACTAGCACAAGTGGGAACGGCTGCTGCGGCACCACTCTCAGCCATAGAAGATATGCTAAAAAGGATGAATGACATGATGAACAATATACAAAAAGCACCTATGAGAGGACCAGGACAAGGGATACACCCACAGGGACAACCAATTAGGCCACAAAAATGGTGTGCAATCGAGGGTAAATGGACCAACCCCAAGACCCTCGAGTGCTACTTCAGACCAAAGTATGATGGGAATGTTCAGGACATGCCCATGAGGCCCCAAGGACAACCCATGTACAGATATCAGCCTAATATGGCTCAAGTTCAAAGAACACCAATGGGTATGGAGAGACCTCCAGATGTGTTGGTACAACAACCTCCTTATCTAGGACATAATGCGGTGCGTGTAAAGTACATGCACTCAAAATAAGTCATAGATGAACAAGCATTAGTGCCTATTACACCCTATACAGAGCCTAGTCCATCTACAGTAATGGTAGAGGGAGATTGGTATAGTCCACATCCACCACCAGTGGAGGAAACCATGACTTATGCTCCACCAGATCTCGTACCAATGTACTATGTAGCTAATCAAGGTGTCAGACCTCCCATGGGAAGACCCATGATGAATCCCAGAACAGAAAACTGTCATAACTCTGGTGCTGATGACCATTGGAAGAACGAATGTCCAGAGCCTGACAAAAACCTCAAACAAATTGAAGCCTATTGTATACAATGTTGCAAAAAGGGAGGACGCTTTTCGAAAGATTGTCCTAAGAATCCTTTGAACAAGGGAAAAAATTGTAGTCAACATAGTCCAAGTGATACCTAGTAGCTCATCAGAGAGCGAACCAATTGTTCCAATCAAGGTAATCACTAGAGCTCAAGCAAAGAAAAAGAAACACAATTCCTCTGATGATTCGGTGAACACGAAAGTTTCTTCTCAAAGAATCAAAAGGAGCAGAAGCAAAAGATATGAGATAAGAAAACAAAAACAACGGGTTGAAAACGAAGAGAAAGCAAAAATTCTAGCCCAAGACGAGTTGAAAAAAACTGACATTGAATTCAAGGAAACAACCATGAAATCTGGAGGATCCATTCTGGTTGATAAAACTTTTGAGCCTATCAATGCTGCCAGGACTTAAATTAAAGCAGGCCAAAACATGGAAAACAAATGAAAAAACTATCCATCTCGAGACATGGAAGCAGCTAAGCTGGAAGCTTATCAAAACTTGGTAAGAATCACGCAAGAAATGCTGGATAAACAAAAACCCAACCTTGAAAGTATTGCAAAACCGAAAGAGCTTGCGGTAGAAGAAATGCAAGCAAAATCCGATGTGATGGCAGAACTCCACCTTGAAACAAATGAACCAGAGCTTATAGTGCCGGACAACGAAGATGCCTTAGACGGAATTCCATTCGTGGAGGAAGACTGGCCATAACACTTATGGGAAAAGGTAAGAGAGATCAATGATGGGAGCCTAACTTTAAAGTCAGCTCCTATATAGGAAGTCTGGTTGGATAACCTACCACCTGATATGAACATGGATTTACAATCCTTATATGGGGATTGCGGATCGGAGGCTTCAGGAATATCTAAACCAATGACATTAAAAACATTACCTTCTTACTTGGGAGATAATGAAGATGAGTCTATCATTTGCAAGACCACTCAAGTAAAAAGAGCCAAACAGACCCTAGAAGTAGACAACATTCATTCAATCATGTCTACACCTATCCAATGCACTCTTACCTTGGGAGAATTGTTGAAAGCTAGGCTATACTTATGGAATGATTTACAGAAAAACCTAGAGAAGGTGGGTATAACGGGGTTAATCTCTAAGAATCTGGGAAACTCAAAAAATGAAACGGAAAACAAAGAGATTCGATCAGCTATTATGAACAAGGTCGGAGAATATTATGAAGGGGAAGAAGGAAACACTACCCTCCCAGTGAAATATAATGACATTGAAACCATGGCAATACTCGATAGTGGAGCTGGCATAGCCATAGCCACTAAAGCAGTATGGGAATCCTGGGGACAGCCAGCCATTAGACAAACGCGAATGAAATTGCAGTTGGTTGACGGACACATTGAAAGACCACTAGGGCTACTAGAAAAAGTGATAGTCAACTCTTGTGGAATTGAATATCAACACACTTTTGCCATAGTAGACTTTGGGAAAAAACTCAACTATGAAATCATATTGGGAAGACCTTTCATGCGACAGGTACAGCTTATCCAAGACTCGAGGAAACGACTATCTGTACTTGAAGCAAGTGGGATCTATAACAAGGGTCAATTAAAAGATCACACCTACAGAGACGTCTTGAAAACACCCATCCAAGAGTTTGATTCAGTCTCTTCGGCTGAAACTAAACTCCCATCTCGGTTAAACAAAGACACTCCTATTTGGATGTGAAGAGCTTCAAAAAATGGAAGCTTGAGACGAGAGGAATGTATCCTAGAAAGGGACTGTACAGACGAAGCCTACATACATGAACCCTTTCCAGAACATTTATTCAAACCATTCGAGTGGACTCAAATCTTAGCGACAATGGATGTATGTGTGAATATGTCTATGCCTACTCAAATTTGCAATGAGGATGGCTACGACATAATTCCCATCCAAATGATGTCAGTCCTTAACATTGAAAACAAGGATGATGAAACAAAGGACTTGCTGAAAGCTCAACAAGTCTTTTCTGACCTCTATTACAATGCAACTGATGAGTTAGATGAATACTCAGCTACCTAAGAAGATTTGGGATCAGAAAAAGGACATACGAGAGCTCAGCTACTCTTAAAGGGAGGGGAGGAAAAGTTTTTTGACTTTCCAAACCAAAAATCAAGAAGACGAAAATGGTATAGAAGAAAGAGAGACACTAAAATTGTGAAAGCACGATCTATGCCATCAGTCTCCAGTAAAACATAATACCTTATGCAGATATATGCTAATGATTGTGTCAAGGACAAAATAACTAGCAGATATCTTTCAAACGGAAATCAAAAATGTCTTAGACATCCAGAAAAACAAGGAAGGGTACTCACAAAGACATCAGGATAAAAAAACTCTCATGACCAGAGTCGAGCAGAAAAAGAAATATCAAGAGTTGAAAAAATCTCTAAAGGTTTTATACAGCACCGAAATGGAAACCACGGAAGAGGATGGTAAGGATGTAATGCATGTTCCATCCCATTACAAAAAGTATACTCTCCAAGATCAGAAAATCATAATCGAACAACCTGTTAGAGAACTACAGAAACAAGGCAAGTCTTACGAAGGACCTGAAAACACTAAAAAAGTAGACTTGGCTGAACCAAGAGAAGAGCCTAGACCGGCTTACATTGCAAATGACCTAACAGAAGAAGAAGAAAGCTTTTGTTGAGCTTGTTAAAAGAATACCGGGATATCTTCGCTTGGTCTTACAAGGATCTCAAGGGTGTCGATCCAAAAATCTGTCAACATACTATACCCATGAGAGATGATGCGAAACCAAGTAGACAGAGACCATACACTTATAACAAAACATTTTCCAGAAAGATCAAAGAAGAGATTGAAAAACTAAACACATAGATTGGGTGTCTCCAATTGTGGTAGTACCTAAGAAGAATGGGAAATTACGAGTGTGTGTTAATCTCAAAAAAGTGAATGCAGCTACCATTAGAGACAACTTTCCTCTTTCGATAACTGAGCATGTTTTAGAAAGAGTGGCAGGAAAAGAAGCTTACAGCTTCCTAGATGGTTTTTCGGGATACAATCAACTTTTGGTAGACCCAAAAGATCAGCATAAAACTGCTTTTGCAACAAAATGGGATATATTTGCCTATCGAGTTATGCCATTTGGATTAACTAATTCTCCAGCCACATTTCAGAGATTGATGAGCCATGCTTTCAAAGAGTATCTTAGGAAATTCTTAAAAGTATACATGGATGATTTATGCGTACATTCATCAATCCAAGCTGATCATTTTCAACACCTCAAAAAGGTATTCGAGAAATGTAGACTTTATAGGATTTGCTTAAACCCTGAAAAGTGCACATTCATGGGAAGACAAGGGAAAATTCTTGGACATATAGTGTCTGAAAATGGCATAGCTACCGATATTGAAAAGATTCATGTCATTGCTGAATTGCCTAGACCAACAACAGTCAAAGGGGTACAAGCCTTCATGGGACATTGTGGATATTACCGACGGTTCATCTACATGTATGCTATAATTGCAAAACCATGTACAACTCACACTTGATTCTTTCAGAGAGAGCAATGTTCTGAAATCCCACCTCGGATCCTACTTACCCTACTCCTAGATTCTCATGCAATGGGGTTGTAGAAAGTGTCCACAAACACTCGTTTTCTTGTGTTTTTTATGTTTTTCGGAGTCTTGATCTTAATACTTGTCTCGTCTACCAATCATTCTCCAAATCCTAATCTAAATCTACAATCCTACAGTCCTAAAGGTACTCAGCAAGTACATTTACTTCCAAGCTGCCTCTACACAGCAAAAGACGACAATCTTAAGCTATGCAATTCTAAAAGAAAGTTTTGAACTCTAGGCGAACCTAGAGGAAGTTAAAGGGCAACTACACAAGACGCTCGTGCTTTTCCCTAGTTTAGGTCTTTTTGATCCCCGACAGTGGCGCCAAATGTGGGACGCATGTCTAACCTCACCATCCTATCTTATTGCAGTATTAGCGAGAACCACGATTAATTTGTCAAACCATGGGACAAAGCTGACTCGACTAGTGCATAGAGGCTACAAGAGGTTGTCAATCTCTTTAAAAAAAACTAACAACTCCCATCTAACTCAAGCTACACTCAAGTGACTGAAATCACCAAAAGCCAATCGCTCATCGGCAAGCAAATCACATCCGTTACAGCATCAAGTGACATCCAAACGTAGCGAAACTTCTAAGACAAGTTTACAAGACCTAAGCACACATGCCTATGGCTTGAAACCCCACTTTAGGTCAATTTCCAAAATTGCGATTATTAACAGTAGTGGATTTTTGACCTAGTCGTTTTTGACCCAGAATGCATCTAAATGCTTAGCAATGATGCCCCAATACCCCTCCTATGCTTAGTTTTCAATTTAAAAGTATAAATTTCTAATTATGATGAAATTATGCCGTAGGTCCGCGACGCCAAAAGCTACGAAATACGGTGAATGGCTTACGTCAATGCGTAGATTTCTTACCTGTCATTGCAATGCAACAAACGCATTCACAATGTGACAACCAGGGAGGGAGTAGGAAGCACGAGAAGGAGAGAAGTGAGCGCCGTTAGCTCACGCTGTGTATTTTTTATCCAAAAACTTGTAAAAACTTACAAAATTGGCTTTTATACCTTAGCCAAGGTTTTTGGGTGGTCAAAAGTAATAATCTAGAGTTCTACCACAACTGGAAATTGACTGGTTGATATAATCTAGAAGCTTGTAGCCCCAGCTCATTAATTACAAAGTTTACCAAGAAAATAGGAGTTACAATATTCCCAATTTATCAAAAATAATAATTGTTTTACAAGGAGAGCTTTGAAAAATAGTGTTCGCGTTAGCTTGCTGCTAACAAGGTATTATGCAAGATCCCTTCCTCTCTCTCTTCCCTTTGCTCTAGCTCTCCTTGGTCCATTTTGTGTGTGTCCTGTTGTGAGGTTGCTTGTGTGTGTTTTATGGCGCATCTTCTTGGTTGTGACAAAATCTCTCTTGCATCCTAGTTCGCATACCATAACTAGGTGGTGCCCCTATCTTGTTTGGGTTTGGCTGTGGGTTGTTGTTGTGTTGTGCTTGTGATTTCCCCAGCCCCAATTGAGCAGCAAGGGAGCCTTGAGGAGTGTTTAGAGGTCGCCTCTCTTGTTGCCCACCCTGGACCGCCTCAGTAGGCTCCATCAAAGTAGAGAGAGCGTGCTCTTTCTACCACCGAAGGCTCTGGAAGTGGTTGAATTCCTTCCCCTTTAGATTGCTTTACCTTCTTTTCAAAGTTTTGGTAAGTCATGAGTCCCCCCAAGCTTTCCCTTGTCGTGCTTTCCACCTATATCATGTAGTCAAACTCTTGCAGATGAACTAGCCATTTAGTAATTAATCCTCGCAGAAACATCGATGTGTTGTACCACATAGGGAAACATTTCATTCATGGTTAAGATTACAAATTTCCTAGGCAGCAAATACGACTGAAACTTTGTAGTTGCAAATCTAAGAGCTAGGACTAGGTGTTCCACATGGGTGAAACCTTTCTCTGTCGTTATCATCATTCTAATGGAGAACTAGATTGGCATCATGAAAGATGTCGTAGCATCCTTCTGGAGTAGCACAGCCCCCAAGGAGTCATAACCCATGCTTGAGGTTACAAAGAACTTTTCGTCCCACTTAGGTGGTGAGATAGTTGGTAGGGTGGCTAAGACCTCCTTTACCTTGTTGTAGTGATGTTCGCTCTCCTCATCCCATGTGTGAAAGTTGATCGTTGTGTGAGTTGTTGCAGTGATAGAACAAGTTGTGATAGTAGATGTATAAATCTACTCAAGTACCTCACCTTTTGTAGAAAAGAGACCAATTGACGTGCGGTTGTTGGTGAAGGTAGTGCAATGAGTGCGGACACCTTACTTGGATCGGCATTGATACCTTTAGCTGAATTTTCATGGCCTAAAATAATGACTCTACTTTCCCCAATGTGGCACTTGTCTACATTTAATCGCCCACCTAGGCTTTGCAGCCTTACCAAACCCTCAGTTACCTTTTTTCTAAGTGTGAAATGTGAGGGCTATATAACAAAAATCATCAACGAACACTCTTATAGATGTTTCAAAGAACGGTTGAAAGACATATGTGACATATCTTTGGAACGTGGTAGGTGCATTTGTGAGACCAAATGGCATAACTCTATACGCAAAACAACCCCATGGCGTAATAAAAGTGGTTTTTAGCTGATCTTCCAAGGCTATGTGTATTTGAAAATACCCGAAATACCCATCACACACGGGGTAGCATTCAAAACCAGCTACTTCATTCAGAATTTTATCCAAGAAAGGGAGAGGGAAGTGGTCTAATTTCATCCAAGAGAGGGAGAGGGAACTGGTTTCTCTTTGTGGCTGCATTTAGTGGTTTGTAGTCGACACAGATCCTCCACTTACCATTCTTCTTAGGCGTCACTACTATGGGTGATACCTACTCTGAGTTTTCCATAGGATAGATGAACCCTACTTCTAGTAGCTTCCTTACCTCGGCAAGGAGTGGCTTTTCTTGTACGACCCCCAGCCGTCATAGCTTTTGCACAATTGGTTTTACCCCTTCCTTCAACTTAATATGATGTTCCACTACTGTAATACCTCTGATTCTTTCATAATTGTCAATGAAAAGGTCACGAAATCCCATCAACATTTGCAAAAATTTATCCTTCTCTTCAATTTTTAACTCCATAGACAGCATACTCTTCAACCTACTTTCTCCTAGGCTAGGTGATTTACTTTCCTCTTTGTTTCTTTGCCCTTCTGCTGACGGGTTGTCAGTTGTGCTTACCCTTTGTAGATCCTTCATGATGATACCCATCACATCGATGGAGCTGTCGCTCTCATCGGTGGAAGTGGTCTCCTCCTCAGAATTGGAAGACTCACTAGTGGTCTCATCTGCTGATGTCTCTAGGTCCATTTGTTTCTGCTTGCCGATCCTCATGTCATAATGGATTGTTTTCCCTTTCTTACTAGTCATGCGTAGAAGACCATGGCCTTCCCAAGATTAATGGATAGCCCTCCCCCTTAGTTGGAATCACATAAAAATCTACTTCTACCTTAGTATTGAAGGCTTTTACCTTCACAACACTTACCACACCCACACATTTTACTTTTCCATTGTTTTCCATCTTTGCCTTGCATGGAGAAGGCATGTCAACCTCGAGCCCTAGCCGAAGCATCATAGCTTCACTCATCACACAAATTTTTGCACCACCATCAATGTAGGTGTTTTCAACCCTCTTACCCTTTATGTTGATGTCGACGATTGGAAGGATGTCATCCATGTTGCAACCCAAAATTGCTCCGGCTACCTTCACTTTGGGGCGCCTTGTACTTACCATTTTGGACCATTGTCACCTTACCTTTGGCGCGAGATGTAGTAGATGTGGCCATGTAATCTTTGGTCCTTGCTTTGCCACATCCATTGTTAGATCATAGGGCCTAGAACTCTCCCCTAACTACAAGTCGGTGATGCCTATTTTCCATCCGGGCCTTGACGGCATCTTGCTAGTCTCTCCTTTCATGCATCTCTCATCATCAGTTTGTGCAGTTTTCTCCCTCCTAGCTCTCTTTAGAGTCATGGCTTCAAATGGTTCTACAAAGGTTAGCTCCTCCTTACTTTTATCTCTCTCCTTTACTCTAGGTGGATCCACTACTACAACCTTACCTTTCTCCTCTAACCTTATGATGTGTACAGGGCGATTAGGTGGTGGTGTTGGTGGAAGAGGAGGTATTTCAGGTCTTGGGATTGAGACCGGGGACAAGTGTATGCTATTGCGAGTAAGTTTAATTTTTGTTTTGGGCATAATATTGGTGCATGAATCTTTCCACCTTCATGGCATCAACAAGGTCTCAAGGAAGACAAAGAAAGTATTGTACCAAGTCTCTCTTTATGGGAGAACATATAATACAAAATCCCTTTTGGAGGGGGTACTGGCTCCAAGTAAATATGGTCCTCAAGTATTGTCAATTTCTCTAATTCTCTCTCTTTTACAAGTATTGTTCATGCCAAGCTAACTAGGTGTCATGCTTATATTGCTATCTTTAATCGAGTACTTCCTCTCTATCTTCATTAGAAATTCTCTTGATGAAATGCTTACTACTTTCATTTTAATTCCTCTACAATTAATGTTATTAGTCTAATTCTGTTACATGTATTAAGTTTAACACAACAAAACACACGTCCTAAACATTGGCTTTAGATTTTTTGTCTACAGGCTTTGATTGATCCACTGTCTATAATTCCTTGTTAGTTTGACAGGTGTTAGGTGGCCTTTTCTTGACTATAGACTCGGTTCTTGGTCATAGTTCTTGTAATCTTTTGGTTCTACCAGCTTTAGGTTGCAAGTTAATCCAAATTTACTCACCCACTTGTAATTAATTTAATTCTTATGTTTTTCACGAACATACTACCGTTAAAAAGAGTGTCAGTTTGAGGCTTATCCATGGACCTAAGAGATATGTATAAATCATGGAAAACATCCATACATCCATAATATTTTCTAATGGCTAATAAAGCCTTAAAACTCCTACTAGAATACAATCTTATCTGAAGACATTATTGCACATAGCTCTGATGAAACTTGCTTCTCTTTCTTCGTGGGTTTTTGATGTGGCACATCTCTTAAGCTTGAGATTTGACTATTTTACTTTCATTGACTTAATGAGGCAATAGGCCCATACTCAACAAACCTACTACCTTAACATTGAGTATGGTGCTTGGGTAAGGGTTGGTACACACACACACGCACACATGGTCACTATACTTGGCTTTGATTGCTTCATCCTTCACACAGACACACAAACACAATATTGATTTCCCTCTATTAAACTAGGACTCACTTGCTAGCTAATGCAAGAAAAGAATTCACTCGGCTTGACCTATTGGCATGCCTAAACATGACTGCATACAAAGCGTGAGAAGCTGGCTTGTTTGTGTTCTCCTTTGGTTTTGTGGGTAAACACCATGTATAGTTACCTGTACTATCCTCAATAGGAGAATTTGGCTTAAGCTAGGGAGTGTTGGAGCTGGTGGTTATATCGTCATAAGAATGATTACTTAAAGGATGCACCTTTCACTTTTCTCAATGGTGAATCTGGATATTTTTCCCTCCACTTGGGGCTTGTTGGTGTGTGTTGTACACAAATAACCTCTAGTTGATACCTTGTGGATAGACTGTAGGGTGAATATGGCTTATGCCATGCTTATGTAAGTTGATGATTATAGTGTCTTGTGGGTGATTACCTTACACTTTTTACATGAGGTTGATGGGGAATTTGATGATGTGATCATTTTAGGACCTCCCATACGCGCACATGTGTGGAAACACACCAAACAAGTCCAATCATCCCGCTCTGCTCAAATTGCAGCCTTCCACACGCACACAACCTCTCTCTATCTCTCTTTGCACAATAGACCTCGGGGGGTCACACCTGTCGACACACGCACAAAAACACACGCACAGTAGTAGAGAGAGAGAAGGGGGGGGGGGGGAATCGTCACAAAAGAGACGACAATGATGAATCGGCCCTCTATTGTGTTGATACTATTCCTTGCCGCTCATGCTTTGTGTACCCATGTGACGTAGGTCCTGCTATTGGCTCAGATGCCCGCCCCTTTCATGTGCTACAAATTGAGGTTGCTTCAGAGGATCACTCCCTCCTAGAATCCTCTGACAAGGTGTTGTAGTCATCTATTTAAAAGGTGAGAGTTCTCTATTTCCTTCACTTAGCCTTGCATTACTAGTTATGTTGGCTTTAAAAAAGAGTTCTGTGATGTTCATGAACAACTTCATTGCCATACTATTTTTGGAAATACTTGCTGTGATGTATGCTCGTTGCTATGGAACTTGAAGAAATGATTCAAACGTGTTTGTTTCTCTCACTAGTTATGGTCTTTAACATTATTACTAGCTTGAAATATGATTATGACTTGGTTCATAACTCTAGATTTCTTGCCTCTACCGAGGTTCAAAGATGCTACAAAAAAGGTTAAGATGCTAATAGTATCTTTGATTGTATACAATGACATTAATTTGGTCTACTTTGTTACTATTCTGGGTTTGAGCTTTGCTTTGGTATGTTTGGTTATGACCTTCTAACATGGATCATCCTCTCAATTTGCCTACTGATTTTTGTGGAGTGGTCTCTACTTTGATATATGTTTTGGTAAAAAAACACACACACAATGTGGAATGCTTGTTTTGCCTGACACTCATGTCTTTTTCTTGTGGCATTAGCTCATAGGATTCTTGGTTATTCTACTGTACTCCTAAATTTGAATTAATATATAATGACATGTTCCTATTGTTGGCTTTGCTTCATTGATGATGAGTTAGAATACCATGACACTTTTTCATATCTGGAAAATTTTTCACAAATTTTTACAATCTATTGATCACACAAAATGGGAGGCACACTCAGAATTTGTTCATGCTTGCCTAGGAAGATGGGCAAAACACAGAGATAAGCACAAATCTCTCTCTCTCTCTCTCTCTCTCTCACACACACACACACACACACACACACACTCTTAATCATATGTGAGCTTGGTACCACTGAGGGAGAGTGAGAGCAAAAGACGAAGAGAGTAAGTGTAGGGGAAGGGACAAAGGTGAGGCAATGAGCATTACCCGCACAAATTGCAAAGTGAAGCACTATTGGTCACTTATCCCACTCACATATCTATAACTGACATTCCTCTTTAGGTGAAGTGGTACATCTAAACTTGTTAGTTACAAAACCTACTCTTTGGTTGTTACGAGGCACGTGCCAAGGGGTAGGGTCTATCCTCACACTCACCCTAAGATTTGTGCAAAGGGATATAAAAAAACCATAATTAAACCAACCATATGGTGCTGCCGGGACACCAGCTCCGTGCCACATGTCTAATGACATAAGGCCCTCTTGCCTGTATAGTTACATTTCAATTTACACCACATCTAAGGGAACATTTGCACAAGTTGAGGCTAAACCCAAACTTCTCAAAATTAGTTTTGGCGTGTTCTGTTTAATGGCTGGACTTTGTTTTGCACGCAAAATTCTCAGTGTTCTAGGAGGCGAGGGTTAAAGACGGGGTTTGCCCGTCGAAATTGGTAGAGTGGGGTCTTGCAAGCAATGTTTGTTGACATTTGCAGGCAACAATTGAACTACGCCCGTATGAAACTTCTCAAAGGTGTTAAGCCACAACTCCAATTTGGGTGCCTCTAATATGACTACTCCACCCTAGATGTAGGCCATTGTGAGCTTTCACCTTTCACCTTGTCTTTTAAGATTTTTCTCATTGTGATGGAGGCCTCAGGGCCAAGGGAAGGGGGAGTGCAACCTTGCTCTATGGTGTTAAACCACTGCTCTAAGGTGTTAAACCACAACTCTAATTTGGGCGTAATATGGCTCATCTACCATAGATGTAGGCCATTGTCAAATTTCACATTTCACCTTGTCTTTTAAGATTTTTTACATTGTGATGGAGGCCTCGGGTCCCAAGGGAAGGGGAACTGCAACCCTTGGGAACCACCTTAGCAGTAAGTAACACCACACATTTAACTAAAACTAAACTCGTACATCAAAAACTGGGGTAGATCATGTTTGCTCACAATACAAGATTATAAACACAAGTTGGGGTACAGGATGTGTGTGTGAAGAGTGGTCAGCCCACATGAATTGAAATATGAGGCGTGAGGTTATGGGTTCAAAACTAGGTTGCGGGCGGTGGGGGAGCTGTTGGAATTAGGGTTGCAAAGAAACGCACACAGCTTGGAGAAGACGAAGGAAGCTCAAGGAACACAATAGAGAGTGTGTTAGTTAGTATGCAGTGGAAAGATAGATAGCCCTAGAGTGATGGGCGTATATACAATGCACGGGGAAAAAACCTCCTAAGGAGGGAAAAAATGCTCCGGTGGTCCTAGTGTGTTCACACACATCACTACCACATGTATATGGTAACAAATCCCCCCTGGAGTGATGCGGTGAACGAGAGATGGCACATGAGTAAAAGGAAATGGCATGCCCTAAGGACATGATCAGTCCACAAAGGAGAGTAAGCCCAAAGCGTTGCGGAAAGCTTCAAGATTATCACGAGACAATGCCTTTGTGAAAAGATCTACAAGGTTGTCCTGTGTTGGCACATAAGCCAAGCTGATCTCTCCTGCTGAGAGTCTCTCCCTGACATTGTGGTAATGCACCTCAATGTGCTATGTGCAAGCATGAAAAACTGGGTTCCTTGTAACTGCCAATGCGCTCTGACTATCAGTGTAGATAGTCAGTGACTATCAATGCGCTCTGACTATCAGTGTAGATAGTGTTGGTAGTGTCGTGTCCAACACCCAAATCATCCATAAGGCGTCTGAGCCATACACACTCAATCGTAGCTGTGAAGACTGCCATGTACTCAGCCTCACAACTTGAAGTGGCCACAGGAGGTTGCTTCTTGCTCAGCGATGATATACATGAACTGCCAAGCATGAAACAAAAACCATTTGTGGACACTCGCGTGTCAAAACAACCAGCCCAATCTGAGTCCGAAAAGGCATGTAAGTCTGGCGGCAATGATCCCCCCTTGGTATGAAACAAGCCAAGATGTAAAGTGCCACTAAGGTAGTGGAAAATCCTCTTGATAGCCTACCAATGCTTAGACCCTGGGCTATGCATAAATTTGCTGACCTGTGAGACTGTAAATTGAATATCCGTCCTCGTGTTGCATACATAAATGAGGCAGCCAATAGCAGTTTGATAAAGAGTGACATCAGTAGGATCGTCTGCATCATGTAGACTCAACTTCAAACCTGTTTATATGGGAGTGGCAATAGGTTTGCAATCCTCAAGTCCAAACTTACATAGGAATGTCTCTATGTTGACACAAGGCAATACCACCATCACACTGCTTAAACTGTATACCCAAGTAATGATGCAACAGCCCCAAATCTTTCATCTTGAAAGTAGCATTCAAATCAGCCTTAAATTTAGCAATATGTCTCTCATTTGGTCCAGTGATCAGCAAATCATCGACACAAAGAACCACAATGAGAAGTACATCACCCTCATGCTTTACATACAATGTGCTTTCTGTTGGACTGTTACGAAAGCCTTGTTTAACCAAATGAGTGTCAGCTTTCTCATACCAAGCACGAGGAGATTGCTTTAACCCATACAAAACCTTCTTACATCTGCACACTTTGTCCTCTTGTCGTTTTATGACAAAACCGCGAGGCTGCGTTACATAAACTTCCTCAAATATGTCACCATTCAAGAAAGCAGTAACAATGTTTGATTGATGTACATCCCAACCAAAATGAGCTGCCAACGCACATAGAAAATGCACAGTAGTCATATGACAAGTGGGAGAAAAAGTCTCTTCATAATCTATGCCTTTTTGCTGTGCATAACCCTTTGCAACAATTCGAGCATTATGGCGATCGATCTCACCATCTGGCTTGCGTTTCAACTTGTAAACCCACTTCATACCAATGGGCTTTTTTCCAGGAGGCAAATCACATAAAGTCCATGTGTCATTTTCTATAAGTGCATCATATTCTGATTGCATGGCAGCCATCCAATTTTCTGTATTCTGTGCTTCATCAAAAGACAGAGGCTCCTCAACATCATGTAAGCTAGACACAACCAAAGCATAACAATCTGATGCATAAGATGCATGGCGAGAGCCTGAACGAGTACGACTAGACAAAGGTGCATCCAATTTACTATCACGCAAAGTGTGCACCAGTCATTTTGGCATACCTCTAGCCTGCTCATTTTCAACCCTTTTCTCATCAAGTACATCATGTACATCTGCATCAGTAATAGGCTGATCTGTAACATTTTTAGAAACCCCCATTGGCTGTACATTTGCCCCATTGGAAATTACATTTGTATATCCACCACTGAAAAGAGGCAACAAAGTGTCATAAATGTCCTATGAGCTTACATTATTGTCTCTTGTACATGACAACAAGGGATGAACAGAATCTTCCACAAACACTACATCCGGTGAAATCAGAATACGCTTTGTTTGCGGATGATATAACCTGTAACCTTTGCTTTCAGCACTATAACCAACCAAAATACATTTGATAGCCTTATCATCCAATTTTTTGCGTTGTGTTTGTGGCACCAAAGCATATGCGAAACAGCCAAAAACAGGCAGGTAGGACACCTGTTAATGACGAAGTTGCTTGAGAAACTTCCTATGCATAAAAATCTCAAAGTTAGGGGAATTCTAAAAGAGCACATGGGACACATGTCAGACTCTCACTAAGCTTAACCACATGGTGTGATTGAATGCTATTGGTTGGGCTAAAGAGGGGTCCAATGAGATTCTACTTCCATCTAACAAATATCTAGCAAGCTCTCTCTCGCTAAGGGGTGAGGAGGACACTTGTCAAAAGACTACCCATATGCTTGACTTCATGTTGGATGTGATTGGCTAAGGGGAGAGGGGTCCAATGAGCTTGAAGCAAGTAGAATTTTTGCCCAAAACAAGAAAGGGGGGTTCTAGGGGGATATACTCCACACACACACACTCATTTGTAAGGCTATTCTCACTTGGTGATAGTTGAGGAACACCACCTCCTTCTCAAAGCTTGTGAGAGTGAAAGCCTACACCAACACTCTTGGCTATGGAATGCAAATCCAACCAAGAGCTATGCTTCAATCCTTAAGCTTGACATCTTCTCCATCTTCATTACTATGCTATTATATATGCTAGCAAGAAGAGTAATGATAAGTGAGGAACTATTTCTTTCTCCTATGGAATGTTTCTTCTTCCTCTTCCCTATCCTCATTCCCCGCTAGCTCTCTCCACCTTCGAAGGTGTTTGAGGCCTTGGGATTGAGGCTTGGGATAGTTAATGCTTTCAAGTTTATGTTATGCCTCTGATGCATGAAGCTTTCCATCTTCATTGCATCACCTAGGTTACAAGGAACACAAAGATTGTATTGTACCAAGTCTCTCTTGGTAGGCGGGACCGGATCCATATGAATCCGGTCCTCAACTATTGTCATGTTCTCTAAACTCTCTCTCTTGCAAAAGTAATTTTCATGCCAAGTTAACTAGGTACCATGTTTATGTTGCTACCATCAATTAAGTTCACCCGCTATGCTCACAAAGTAATCTCTCAAAAGTGCTTCACCTGATTTCCTAATTCCGCTATTCTCAAAGTTCATAGGCCATTTCCATTACAATCAAGCCATAGAACAGTATCATCGATGCACAATCAACTACCATCAGCACCTAAGGATGGATGTCCACATGAATCATCGAGTGAAGAATCGAACTACCACAGATCTAGCCATACATCTCCAAAACATTCATAAAGAATTGACGATGAATATTAGAAGAGCTCAACAAAGATATACGGTCAACAAAGAGGAACACAAAATGCAACAACTACCGTCCAAGGTTAGGGGTCGAGTGTGGCCTCTCTACCATGATCTACGTACGTTTTGCCCTTTTCAAAAGCTGAATTATCAAAGACTTGGACCATTCAAGATAGTTGGCCAAGTGAATCCACTCACATATCATCTCCAGTTTCCACAGTCTATGCAAATTTATCCAGTCTTTTGTGTTTCAGTGTTGGAGCCTTGTCATTGGTCCAAAGCTCATGAGTTCTATCAACAGCATCCATGAAAGCCCCAGTCAAGGAACACCACTGCTCCTCGTGGAACTCGTTGCTAGAGGAGGGGGTAATGTCATGGATGTTTGAGAGTCAGTCGCTGCTTGCATCATCGCCTACATCATCACTAGAAGGCATTAGAAGTTTGAGAGTCAGTCATGGATGTTTGAGAGTCAGTCGCTGCTTGCATCATCGCCTACATCATCACTAGAAGGCATTAGAAGAATCTAGAAGTTCTAAAAGTATCAAGGAGATTCTAGAAGTTTCTAAAAGCATGGAGAAGATTTTGGAAGAATCTAGAAGTTTCTGGAAATCTCTAGAAAGTTGAAAAAGGATCTAGAAAGTTGTAGAAGAACTAGAAGGATCAAGAAGGTTCTACAAGCTTGGAGAATATTCCGTAAGAATCTAGAAGTTTCTGGAAAGCTCTAGAAAGTTGAAGAAAGATCCAGAAGGTTCTAGAAGAACTAGAAGGATCAAGAAGGTTCTAGAATATTCTAACCTCCTCAAGAAGAACCTAGAAAGTCCTAACCTCCTCAAGCACTAGTATAAATAGGGGTCTTAGGCCACAAGCCCCTCAGTCTGGCCAACACCAGTTGTGAGGCTCCTATGAGGAAATCCCTCTTCTAGTTCTTATATTCAAGTCTTGTCCATGCAATCAAGTCTTGTCTTGAACTCAAGTCATGTAATCCAAGTCTTGTATCTAGTTCTCTTAATAAAGTATTAAGTATTATAATCAATATTAAGCTTATCATCAAGTTCAAGTTCTTGTACATTGTGAGCGCCTCCTCTTTCTCTCTTCTAGCTCTATACGCACTCATAACAGTTTGCAAAAGCATGGAGAAGATTCTGGAAGAATCTAGAAGTTTCTAGAAAGCTCTAGAAAGTTGAAGAAGGATCTAGAAGGTTGTAGAAGAACTAGAAGGATCAAGAAGGTTCTAGAAACTTCTAGAATCTTCTTGATACTTTTAGAACTCGCGCTCTCCTCTGTTTTGAGCTTTCTCATTCACCAAGTCGTCTCAATGTCATTATCATCTTCACACAGAACTCAGACGAGGAGTCAAAACGATGTGTATCATATGCATATCAAACTGTGCAGAGAATACAAGCCCCTCTAGAAGAAGAATAAGCGAGGCATCCTTTCCAAATCTTCAAAAGAGAACTTCAGACTTCAAGGTAAAAAAAGCGTCGATCTTTGGGTGGATGGCAGGATGTATCCTAAGCATCTTGTCACCAACTCAACTCCACTATTCAGAAACATAACGTCATTGCTGAACTACGTAGGAGACGGTTATTCTGGTTTATATGGCTACACCAAGCATTTGGCGGCCAGAAATGATATTCTTAAGCTTGAGAGAGACCTTGCACACAAAGAAAACTTTTTCTTGAAGCAAACTGTGGCAGAGTACGCTCAGCAATTGAAAGGCAAGGACAAAAGCATCACGCAGCTCACGCAGGATCTCAGAGTAAAAAAAAACTCTCTTGGATCCTCGGTTAAGAGAATGACGCTTACGAGACATTGAACAGCTGAAGGTTGGTTCTGGGGGTTTGAAGAAGAGGGTTAAAGCAATCAAGTAAGATTATCATTCAAGCAGGTTTAATTCATCTTTACATTTATAGTTTTATATCTTACTTTTCATATTTATGCGTAGATCGTTGCTACATCCTTAGTCAAATATTGACAACAACACACCAACTTCTCCAATTCCTTATGGTCTCATACTAAAACGCAAAGATGTCGCCGGACTTTTGGACGATAAGCGCTACTGCAAGATTGTTGCTAAGCAACTTGACAATCTTTTGAAACAGAATCAACTCCAAGCACGTGATGTTCAGTCAATTCTGGATGAAGCTGGAATATCCAACAAAGGTTATTCTGCAATTTTTAGGTATGTCTGGTGTTCGAATCAATTGTCTTCACCTGTCAAATCAAATGTCTGCAAGTTTTAGGTAAACTTGGAAATCATCCATTTACTTAATTTTTTGTTTACAGATCTATGCAGCAACAAAGTAAGAAGTTCAATCTCAAGCACACGTTGCTGCCAAATCCTTTCTCCATTCGAAAGACAAGACTGGAGGTCCTCAACCAGGAAGTGCTTCGGACATTGGGCACTCCTTTTCACATTGAAGCAATGTACAGATTGCCATCAGCAGAGGAAGTGGTCTATGAAAAATACAATAATATATTTTATGATTTAGTAGCTTTGCAGACATATATTTTTCAATTGTAGAGGAATGCAATGGAGTTTTGAAGTTTGTGCTTAAACTGGATGAGTGTGAGCTAGTGAAAGAGACAAAGGTTGAGCGTGTCACAATAACACTTATGAATAGAGCATTAGATGAAGCATTGCTTCAGACGACCCTAGAAACTTTAGCGTGCAATCCAAAAACAATATTTTCTTATTAGCCACATTCAAGGTTTGATATCAACAAGTTTTTGCTTTAAAAAATGGTTAGACATGTTTCATTTGATTGGTTTGGTTTTCCCATTTCAGGTGCCTGAAGAGAATTTTGATATTCTTAAATGGGTTTTCCATCAAACAAGTATTCTTGAAGTCATAAGCGAACAGAGAAATGGAAAGACACTCGATGTATTAGGCATGGGTTCATACACAGTAGAGTGGCATATGGCTGGAGATCTCAAAACCCTAAAGTGTATGTACAACATCTCAAAAGGAGAAACAAGTAAAAGCCCTTGTTTGTATTGCATGGGAGGATTCATTGGTCTTGACAAAAGAAATTGGAGGAGAGCATGGGACAGGCACTTGCAGGACCTTAACTTCCGCCCAGTGTTGGATATTCCACTATCCAGAGTACATATTTGCACGATGCATGCACTTTGCAGAATCATTGAGAAACTTATGTTTCTGTACATTTGTTTTTCATGGACCACTCGGTTAGCATCAGCAAAACAAAGGGCTATATTATCATTGGAAATAGTTAGATATGGGCTTGCATGGAGGACATGTGAAAATAGAGCAGGACGAGAAGAGGTCTAGGAATGGTCGAGATGTTCCAAAGAAGTTGTCTATTGGCGGTGTGAAAGCCCGTCTCTTCTTGTCGATGCCAACAAGTGGCAGACAACGCAAAAGCCAAAGTGCTCAGGAAAGGTTGACATTGAGATACAACCAGTGGAGAAACCCGCACAATGCAGTGTTTGACCACGCAGACACTGGTGCAGCAAGGACTCACAAAGCGAACGTGTTGAAAAGTTTGGATTCCATATATCAAGTTTTGTGAGCTCAATACTTGGAGAGATACTGACTATGCATTGTTTCAAGACGCTCTGGAGACCTTCCACAGGTCTTTCATAGCTGCATGGACAAATCAATAGATAATCATTACATGGTATATTACTTTATTTGATAAAATTGTGATTATATATTTACATATAAACAATAGGCTGGTCTTTTTTGCAGCATACCATATGCAACCACATGCCTTGGTTTGCTAGGCAGTATGGTAGCTTGGCTATATGGTCTACACAAGGTATGGAGAAAACTCACTACCAAGCCCGTACTGGCTTTTTCAGCCACACTCGTCACGGAGGTGGTGCAAACAAAGCCAACAGTTTGGAGGAACTACATCAATGGACTTATCAAAAACTTATGCATAGAACACACCGAAAGGAATGTATCAAAGACAGTCAGATTGGCCAAGCAATGAGATTAGCAAGCAAACAATGGAAGAAGGAAATATGGGAGGCATCTTTTGCGGCATCGCGACATGCAGAGTGGCGACTTCAAAAAGAACGCATTGGCAAACTTGGACAACTCCGACCCAAGTTGTTTGAGGCTTCCTAAAGATAGCACATTGTAACACAATATAATTTTTTGTGCCAAGAGAAGACAACCAATCACAAAAGTGAGAAACATAATGCACTCATTGTTTTGATAGAAAATGTACTATTTTTTGACATTGACAATATACATTGGAGCTTCTCTATTCTTCATCTTCGTCAGGAAAAGTTACAAAATATTCTGTCCTTTTTGCCTGCTGTGTGTTATCGTCTTCTTCTTGCCTTGGTCTTTTGCAACCTAGTCCTGCAGGTTTGTTTGTCGACAGTACATTTGTCTCCACCTCCACAGCCACAAGAGACATTTCTTCAGTAGGCAGATGCGCAATTGGTTGTTTATTGCGAAATATAGCATGCTTGTCATACTCTAGTAATTGCACAGGGTCAGTGATTCCGCATGCCAAACCATATGCTGCTTGGGTCAAAAAATAGTGACTACGCAAACCATACATTCTTGGCCCTTGGCCAAACATATACAATGCGGCCTTTTTTTCTAAAAGAATTATTTTATCTGCGTTCCACCTAATGACAGCCCCTTCTAAATATCTTGAAAGTGTCTTCAACGTCATCAAGGGTAGCTCCGTGTTGTCATTGGAGAAGGACGAATGGCAGACCAAAAAACTCGGATACTTAAGATTCTTTAAGTATTGGCCGAGAGAGGAATTCTTCCCTAAATCTCCCATGCCTCGTCCACGAGGGCGAGGAATGAAGGTATCATCATAGACCACCAACTGCAACAAATTAAAGTTATGAAATGAGATACGTAGAAACCAAAAAGGTAAGGCAAAAAAAAAGCATTACCTTCTGGTTTTCATCTTCATCAAGTAAGTCCTCATTCCATAGGTTGATGCCGCCCTGACCTCCAATGGGCGCATTGGAGGTTGAGGCCAAAGATGGATGAAGAAGTGCTTGCCTTACCCATTTCTTTAATCCCTAGCTTTTTTTGCACTTCCATGAACTCCTTTTCTGTTGGAAGCGTGCGCTTATACCTAGCAACATCATTGTAAATCATCACAAGTGCACTTGCAAGGTCAATGAACTCATCCTCATTTACATGGGCATCTATAACAGAATACTTGTCGTGCTCAGGGTCAATCACAGCATCATCCTCTTCAAGATTCTATGCCACAATGGCAAGGCAATAGTACTCTTGAAGGTCAAAAAGCTCCATAATGTTGTTAAGCATGACATACTGCAAATCACCAATAGGTATGGTAGGTAGAACACTAGTAGGCAAAGCACCCCTCCTGAAGCTGGACTCCCTCTGAAACCTGCAAGGCAAGGCTTCCCCGAGACTTGGGCTCTTGACCCTTCCCAGTCTGATCCTCTAGCGAGGCCTCTGCAGCATCAACATGCTCATCCAAAATTAAATGCAAATATAAAATAAAACTTGCATAATATTCAGCCACTCGACACTTGCAGTTATGAAGTGTACACTTGTAGTCTGTTATCTGCAAGTGCACTAGCGGCTTAAGGCAACTCCTAGAAAATATGTGTTTCTTGAAGGAGTCCAAATTGATATCCTTCATGTGAACAAAACGAACTCCTTGTATCTCGACAATGCCACCGGACGTTTGCTGCTGGTACGTCTGCTCAAAACCTGATAGGTAATGTTGCGCGGAGACAATCCACTCATGCAAAGGAAAATCTGGATTGAACATCGGCCCGATCTCTATCTCGCGCTGCTGAAGCCCAATGCGATATAGAAAATGAGATAGTTTGTCTGGGGGGGCATCCTGAGAGCAAGGCACTTCCTCCTCTGCTTCAACATTGAAGGGGTCCATAACGAAAATTCAAAAGCGAAGATAGAAGAGAGAGCACAACATCCAAACAAAGGGCAAATGGGGGAGAAAGTCATATTTATAGGACTCTCGAGGACATTGATGACATCGATTGACGTGCATCATGCGACAGTCGTGCATCATGCAGTCGCCGTGATGATTACGCCACGTGTCAGCCGCCGTGGAATGCTTACGCCACAACGCAAAACTGGTGCCGCCACTCCACAAAAGCACCGCTATCGCGTTTTGGCACGACAGTTTCTTGTCGCGTCATAACGCAATACGGCCAATCTAGAGTACTCAGGAACGCCCCATATCGTGTTGTGACGCGACAAATTTTTGTCGCACCATAGCGCGATACTTGTGGTCAAACTAACCGGGACCTTACTTATCGTGTTTTGACGCGACAACATTTTATCTTGCCACAACGTGAACACTGCAATTCAAAACCATCAGGGTCCGCCTCCTCGCGTTGTGCCGTGACATGCCATTGTTGCTAGGGCAACCCATTGGGGTGCTTCTTTGCTCGTCGTGCCACACCGCGAATAGGCAGTGCCACTAATTTTGGCACCACCAATATCGCGTTGAGTGGCGATGTGCCACGTGGTGCGTAGTCGCTTATGAAATTTAATTGTATTTTGCGCAGATCTGTTCGGAAGCTTGTGTCTGCTCTTGAAGCTTTAATGCAAGAGCAGATATATGATAATCTTACGATTATTAGTTGCAAAGTCCCTAAGCAGGACGATGCCTACTCTTGTGGATGGAGGGTTTTAATCAATGCAAAAATTTTGTTAGGGGTCATGCTTGCTGGAAGTCGTAGAAGTGTAAGCATTTGACACTTGTTTACAGATTTGTATCTTAATAAGTTAGTAGCTATGTTAATAGACATGATGTTCTTAACGCTAGTAAGAAATTTGGCAGATTATTCAAAGGCTGATGTTTCTTCGTTTAAAAACAGAATGATTGAAAACGTGATCAATTGCGCGACCATGCGTCCAGACGGAGCACATGATGCTTTTGTCCCGCCAGCACCAAGGCCCACGCCTAGACCTCCGCCGACAAGATACCCCTTGTCTGCCATACCAACATAAGCACATATCAATATCTCCCCAGATGCCTCCCCAACCCAAGCTCCCTCCAGCTCTCGTCCTCAAGAAACAGCTCCAAAACCCTCAAACCCCCCACCCAGCACCTCTCCTACTCATGAAGCAGCTCCAGAGCCCCCAAACCCCCAAGCCACCACCTCTCCTCAACCTCAACCAACATCCCCCCACATCACCGCACGCACAAGATTAGAAAGAGATTATGAAATGTACTTTTGACAAATTGATTACAAGCAATGGATCGAAATTTGACTTTTGTTTTGATTATGGTTTAAAGTTTACAAAATGCTGTGTACAGCTTTCCAAAAAAATGGGAGAGTGAGGATCCAATGGTGTTTGGTAATGTAGAGAGCTGCCTTTGTCGAGTAATCTTTGAGAATAGTATTTGAATCATTGTGTACAGTTAGTTCACTATTTCAAGTTTGTCGCTGGTAATCTGTGCACAAAGAGTCGTATTTTCTTGTCTGTGAGGTACCTGCAATGCAACGTACGTGATAAGACATTAGGATACATGAGCACGATAGAAACATTAACGTATAAAAGTAATACATGTAGCTTAGTACCTTTCGCATGTTACACTTGAAAACAAATTTTGAAGGCAAATTGAGATCGGACTCATTTAATAGATCCTCACAAACCTGTCTTAAAGTGACATTTAATCTGACCACAACAACTGTAAGCAAATAATTTGAAAACCATATCTCGATGGACATCAAGGTATTAAAAGCATTGTCACTTAAATCTTGATCCATAGCTACCAACTGACCATTCACTCGAAACTTTGCACAAAATGCCTTCAGAATCATTGACATCCCAATTATCATCCAAAAAATCAAGGCAAGTTTGGGATTTGCATATGAACATGGTTTCTGTTTTTCTAACCTCCTCATCGTGGAAGAAATCTATAAAGACATGTAATGGCATAAATAGACTGACTCGTACTTGCCTGCTTGCAATATTTGGTCGCAAACACTTCAAAATTTCCTGATGAAGCTTGAGTCTAAAACACTCAGAGGTTTCTGAAGTTGGAACTGGCCACTTTGGGGAATCTTGTTGGGGAAGAGGGAAAGGTTTCAAAGTGCCAAATCCATGGACAGAGCAAGGGGCGTTGTAAAAGTAGTCGTAAAAGAAAACTCCCCTCTCTGCGAGAGATCTTCTCGCACTAGTTCTGTACATAAGTTCTCCCACCGAAGCATGAAAAGCATCAAAAATACCAATTATGCACTCAAGTGGTTGCCAGTCTTCTTTGTTAGAAGGATAAATATTTGCAAAAACAAAAGATAAGAGAATGGTCACAAGAAATAGTCAACAAAATAACTTGAAGGATCTTTAAAGACTGTTTAGCAATATAGTAGTCACACAGTTTGGTCTATGAGTAGGAAACCCCAAAGGTGACTGTTGTAGTCGTAGTTCGGAGTGCATATATGCATGCTCAATGAGCACCTCTTTCACTGTCTTTCCCGTTTGAGACAAGCAAAAATCTTTCACACGTCCTTTGTAGCTGTTGATGAATTCATTTTCGATCCGTTTTCTTCTTATTGTTTGAAGCAGAACCCAACTACCAATGGTGACTGTGGTAGACATCCAGCGACCATGGTCTACGTCAAAGCTGTTGAATAGTTCCACAAATTTAACAAAGGCGGATGGTCGTCGTGGTCGTCTTCCTTCCATCTCTTCTTCTATTAGCTGCAAAGTGACACTATGCAAAAACGATAGAAGAAAAGAGGCTCACTGAAAAGTGTTCATCAAAAGGTGTGCCTCATTCAATGTGAATTATGTCACATTCGACGTTCGTCGTCCATGGCAGGGGAATAATTTGCACAAATCGCATCGTATCTTCTTATTCAGATCTTTTTAACAGAAAAAAACTCTTTTTGAAAACGTAAAAATTTGAGATAAAAATCAAATAAATTGGAGCTATCGTTGTGGTGACTCAAACTCTATTGGTCGAACAACATTCTCTCTCTAACGCCAAAAAGTCCTTTTTTGAGTCCAAACTTTTCCTAATGCTTACCCAAAAGGTGTGCCTCATTCAATGTGAATTATGGCACATTCGGCGTTCGTCGTCTATGGCAGGGGAATAATTTGCACAAATCGCATCGTATCTTCTTATTCAGATCTTTTTAACAGAAAAAAACTCTTTTTGAAAACGTAAAAATTTGAGATAAAAATCAAATAAATTGGAGCTATCGTTGTGGTGACTCAAACTCTATTGGTCGAACAACATTCTCTCTCTAACGCCAAAAAGTCCTTTTTTGAGTCCAAACTTTTCCTAATGCTTACCCAAAATACAGCCTTCACAAACATGTTTGACAGGTGCTTCAAGAGGCGGCAAAGAAGCAACCATATCAGATTTCTGCAAACTGACAAAATTCAGATGACCAAAACGTGCATGCCAAAGTTTTGCATCTGAAATAGCCCTTCAATCTGCAACAGCATTTGCAAAATTTTATCCACGCTTGTCATACAAAGTGAGCTTATACAGCCCACGACACAAAAGGCCAGATGCAACAATTTCATCACCAAAACTGAGATCATGAACCAAAACAATTTCATCATGAAGTGTACATCTGTCATCCATAAATTTGACTACAAGTCCAAGTCTAGCAAGTGCGGATACAAACAAGAGATTCTTATTTATCCCAGGTACATAAAGTGCATCAACAAGTGTGAAGGAACTGCCATTTGCAGTAGTAAGCACAATCTTCCCAACTCCCTGAACTGGATAAGAGGCATTGTTGGCACAAGTGACGTAATTACCATGAGGGACATACTCGAGAGAGGTGAACAATTCACGATGTGAGGTAATGTGCTTTGTAGCACCACTATCGAAATACCACACATGTGAATCTACAACAACTGACAAGCATGCATCATGGACATCAGGATTGTAAGTGCACACTGCACTAAAAGCCCATTCTACATCGACATCAGCATCACAGTCTCCTTTCACAGAAGACTCAACAATGGCTGCATTTCTAGTGGAACCAGAATTTGTAGTGGAACCACCCTCTTTCTTCTTAGCCTCTTTGGCCCTCAACTTAGAACACGACTTGATCAAGTGATCATTAGCTTTACAATAATGGCAATGCATATTCTTCTTGCCCTTATCACCAGAATTTCCAGAAGAATTGCTGCCAGCAAAAGCATTAGGAACAGAATTTTTGCCACTTGCAGTAGAACCATAAGAAGTGGCTGCGTTACTATTATTACCCTTTCTTTGAGAAGCAATAAAAGACTGTTCAACTGCACGCTTCCTAGTCGTGTTTTTTCTAGAAAGTGACTCTTGCAACAGCAATGTGCATAATGCATCAAACTTGATAACTTCAGGATTTCCTTGCGGCATAAGTCTCCAGACACTAGCAAAAGTCTGGTAGGAATCTGGTAAGGCATCAAGAATAGTTTGCACAAGGGAACTGTCCGAAATGACTTCACCTGCAGAAATAAGTTGCTCATATATATCCTTGACACTAGCAAGGAAAGTGTCCATATCATCTTCCTCATGCATAATCTTTGACTCCAACTCTTTACGCAGCAAAGCAATTTTAGCCTCATTGCCACTTGCATAAAGACCAACCAATATATCCCAAGCTTGTTTTGCAGATTTTGTTGAACGAATGTGAGGAACAATGGTGTGCTTCATGGACAACGCAATTAATGCATGAGCCTGCGTATCCTTTACATCCCAACGAGCTTGTTCTGCCGTAGGCAAAACAACTCTAATAGCAGCAATCCTTGCAGCAAGACCTGCAACATCCTCAACATCGCCTACATCCTCAGAACCAGGACGTACATCAATGCCCTGCAGAATGTTCCAGACGCCCTTTGACACAAGAACATGTTGCATCATATAAGCCCACATAGGGTACTTGTCCCCATCCAACCTATCCTCAACAACAAACATCTTGAACACCTCTGTGTTGTTGTCAGCCATGGTAAATGCTGCACCTGATGTGAAAACTATCCGAAAATAGGAGAAACGGAGCGGGAACAACATGTGCTATATAGCACAAACCGTAGAATACTATGAGGCACTTGTTATGCAAAAAACGGCACTGACTGAAATTCTCCACAAAATGACGAAATAGCCTGTGCAGTACTACGTGTAGTGGAAACGGAGGCCGAAATGAGCCCAAATCAAAAATCTGAGTAGACTAAACTCTACGAGCCTTCCCAAAATTTTTGTCGACTTGCGAACGCTTGCCAAAGCTCACTGAAATCGGAGAAAGTGAGCAGGCGTGTGCTGGAGCAGCTAGCGACTAAGCCCGGGAGGACGCAACCTGCTCTGATACCAATTGTTGGAATTAGGGTTGCAGAGAAACGCACACATCCTGGAGAAGATGAAGGAAGCTCAAGGCACACAATAGAGAGTGTGTTACTAAGTATGCGATGGAAAGATAGATAGTCCTAGAGTGATGGGCGTATATACAATGCACGGGGGAAAAAACCTCCTAAAGACGGAAAAAATGCCCCGATGGTCCTAGTGTGTTCACACACATCACTACCACATGTATATGGTAACAGGAGCCTTTGTACAACCTCGTTCTTTGTGTCACCCCACCTTGAGACTTTGCTTGCCCATCCCGAGCGTCGATCCCCTCACTGCCCCTCATTTATTGTCGGATGTGTCATGTTGTGGGGGCCCTGGGGGACTGACTCGCAAAGGACACCAACAACGTGAGCCTTGAGGTAACTATCATCATCAAATTGGGAGCACTAATTGTTTAAGTCCCAACCTTGCGAGTCCATGTCCTACACACACACACACAAAAAGACACACAAGTGTTCCAGATCAATTTCGATATTATAGAAGCTCGTAACAAGCACAAAAGACGGTAAAATTCTTGAGCAAATATCATCGTGAGAGGAACATTTAAGCCACACCAGAACATGTAAATCGTGAGACACTAGTATAGTTTTGGAAACTTTCAATAGTGCTGCATGGAGAACGACGCATGGATATCAATGAGAACATGTCAATTGCAGTATAAGCAACACTTTTTTTGTGATGTTCCTGCTAAGACCAAAGCTACGAGCAAAATCTCACGCGATGTCCATCTGACTAGCACAATGCATCCAACAATATTACCTTATACTCTGCTAACTATTCTTTGGCAGCTTGTAGTAGTGGTGCACAACCGACAACACATGAAAAAAATGTCAACAGTCCAGAAAGGCATGGTAGCTAACACTATTTTTTATGTTTTATTTTAATAGAGAGTATAAGAACTTTGAAACACACACACCCTATATACAATGGTTTCACAGGTAGGGAGAGAGGCATCCCATCACACGCCCACATCCAACCCCCCAGTGGAGGCATAGGGGAACAATCCCTAAGGACTTAAAACATGTCTTCAGACAGCCAGGGAGGGATTGAACCCAAGAACTTAGTCACATACGCTATGACTCTTCCAATTGAGCTAGCACTATTAACATGACACAATTAGCCAAAACTAGAGTCTTTGCCACTCAGATGATGCAACGAAAACAAAAAACTTATGCTTTGCTGCAGTCATTAAATGCCACAAAGAAAAAGACTCCCCATATGTCAGTTATGTAGCAGAAAATTACAAGAAACAAACCTGCGATTTAGTTGCAACTGATGAATTTTCTTGGGCAGGGTTTCAGAAGAGAGGAGGTGGCAAGGGAGGGGGGTTTGCCGCGCATAGAGAAAACGGTGCCAGTTGATTGTGGGTCGTTGTGTCTCCACGCGTTCCTTTTCCTCCATTATCGGGCTTATGCATTGTTGGTTTTTAAAATTGCGAGGGTGCTCCACCCCCAAGGCATGGTGTGCGCATTTTTTGGCCTACCCCAAAGGGGTAAGGCCATAGCGATTTCCCTTTTTTGCTAATGAAAATGGAGTTAATTTTTTTAATTCATAATTTTTTAATTGGCAGATGAGGTAGTGGGTACTCATTGTTTGTAAACACCTTATACACTCATCCTCACGAACAACACTCATTGCAAGACGACACTCTATGCTCAATACTCTCTCTCTATCCCTTTCCTCCTCAGCCTCTCCATTTTTGCCGCTTCTCCATTTCTCTCGAATGACGTTGAGCTTTATCGTGGGTAATGTTTCATCATTGTCTTTAGAGCAGTCTACAACATTAAATATTCTCTTCTCGCTATCTTCAGTGTTTTGCATTGCAGGGCAAGCTTGCTAGGCGCCCGCTCCGCAGGCAGAGAGAGAGAGAGAGAGAGAGAGAGAGAGAGAGAGAGAGAGAGAGAGAGAGAGAGAGAGAGAGAGAGAGAGAGAGAGAGAGAGAGAGAGAGAGCAAAAATCTTTCACACGTCCTTTGTAGCTGTTGATGAATTCATTTTCGATCCGTTTTCTTCTTCTTGTTTGAAGCAGAACCCAACTACCAATGGTGACTGTGGTAGACATCCAGCGACCATGGTCTAAGTCAAAGCTGTTGAATAGTTCCACAAATTTAACAAAGGCGGATGGTCGTCGTGGTCGTGTTCCTTCCATCTCTTCTTCTATCAGCTGCGAAGTGACACTATGCAAAAACGATAGAAGAAAAGAGGCTCACTGAAAAGTGTTCATCAAAAGGTGTGCCTCATTCAATGTGAATTATGGCACATTCGGCGTTCGTCGGCCATGGCAGGGGAATAATTTGCACAAATCGCATCGTATCTTCTTATTCAGATCTTTTTAATAGAAAAAAACTCTTTTTGAAAACGTAAAAATTTGAGATAAAAATCAAATAAATTGGAGGTATCGTTGTGGTGACTCAAACTCTATTGGTCGAACAGCATTCTCTCTCTAACGCCAAAAAGTCCTTTTTTGAGTTCAAACTTTTCCTAATGCTTACCCAAAAATACAGCCTTCACAAACATGTTTGACAGGTGCTTCAAGAGGCGGCAAAGAAGGAACCATATCAGATTTCTGCAAACTGATAAAATTCAGATGACCAAAACGTGTATGCCAAAGTTTTGCATCTGATATAGCCCTTCAATCTGCAACAGCATTTGCAAAATTTTGTCCACGCTTGTCATACAAAGTGAGCTTATACAGTCCACGACACAAAAGGCTAAACCAAACTGAGATCATGAACCAAAACAATTTCATCATGAAGTGTACATCTGTCATCCATAAATTTGACTACAAGTCCAAGTCTAGCAAGTGCGGATACAAACAAGAGATTCTTATTTATCCCAGGTACATAAAGTGCATCAACAAGTGTGAAGGAACTGCCATTTGCAGCAATAAGCACAATCTTCCCAACTCCCTGAACTGGATAAGAGGCATTGTTGGCACAAGTGACGTAATTACCATGAGGGACATACTCGAGAGAGGTGAACAATTCACGATGTGAGGTAATGTGCTTTGTAGCACCACTATCGAAATACCACACATGTGAATCTACAACAACTGACAAGCATGCATCATGGACATCAGGATTGTAAGTGCACACTGCACTAAAAGCCCATTCTACATCGACATCAGCATCACAGTCTCCTTTCACAGAAGACTCAACAATGGCTGCATTTCTAGTGGAACCAGAATTTGTAGTGGAACCACCCTCTTTCTTCTTAGCCTCTTTGGCCCTCAACTTAGAACACGACTTGATCAAGTGATCATTAGCTTTACAATAATGGCAATGCATATTCTTCTTGCCCTTATCACCAGAATTTCCAGAAGAATTGCTGCCAGCAAAAGCATTAGGAACAGAATTTTTGCCACTTGCAGTAGAACCATAAGAAGTGGCTGCGTTACTATTATTACCCTTTCTTTGAGAAGCAATAAAAGACTGTTCAACTGCACGCTTCCTAGTCGTGTTTTTTCTAGAAAGTGACTCTTGCAACAGCAATGTGCATAATGCATCAAACTTGATAACTTCAGGATTTCCTGGGGCATAAGTCTCCAAGTACTAGCAAAAGTCTGGTAGGAATCTGGTAAGGCATCAAGAATAGTTTGCACAAGGGAACTGTCTGAAATGACTTCACCTGCAGAAATAAGTTGCTCATATATATCCTTGACACTAGCAAGGAAAGTGTCCATATCATCTTCCTCATGCATAATCTTTGACTCCAACTCTTTACGCAGCAAAGCAATTTTAGCCTCATTGCCACTTGCATAAAGACCAACCAATATATCCCAAGCCTGTTTTGCAGATTTTGTTGAACGGATGTGAGGAACAATGGTGTGCTTCATGGACAACGCAATTAATGCATGAGCCTGCGCATCCTTTACATCCCAACGAGCTTGTTCTGCCGTAGGCAAAACAACTCTAATAGCAGCAATCCTTGCAGCAAGACCTGCAACATCCTCAACATCGCCTACATGCTCAGAACCAGGACGTACATCAATGTCCTGCAGAATGTTACAGACGCCCTTTGACACAAGAACATGTTGCATCATATAAGCCCACATAGGGTACTTATCCCCATCCAACCTATCCTCAACAACAAACATCTTGAACACCTCTATGTTGTTGTCAGCCATGGTAAATGCTGCACCTGATGTGAAAACTATCCGAAAATAGGAGAAACAGAGCGGGAACAACATGTGCTATATAGCACAAACCGTAGAATACTATGAGGCACTTGTTATGCAAAAAACGGCACTGACTGAAATTCTCCACAAAATGACGAAATAGCCTGTGCAGTACTACCTGTAGTGGAAACGGAGGCCGAAATGAGCCCAAATCAAAAATCTGAGCAGACTAAACTCTACGAGCCTTCCCAAAATTTTTGTCGACTTGCGAACGCTTGCCAAAGCTCATTGAAATCGGAGAAAGTGAGCAGGCGTGTGCTGGAGCAGCTAGCGACTAAGCCCGGGAGGAAGCAACCTGCTCTGATACCAATTGTTGGAATTAGGGTTGCAGAGAAACGCACACATCCTGGAGAAGATGAAGGAAGCTCAAGGCACACAATAGAGAGTGTGTTACTTAGTATGCAATGGAAAGATAGATAGCCCTAGAGTGATGGGCGTATATACAATGCACGGGGGAAAAAACCTCCTAAAGACAGAAAAAATGCCCCGATGGTCCTAGTGTGGTCACACACATCACTACCACATGTATATGGTAACAGGAGCCTTTGTACAACCTCGTTATTTGTGTCACCCCACGTTGAGACTTTGCTTGCCCATCCCGAGCGTCGATCCCCTCACTGCCCCTCATTTATTGTCGGATGTGTCATGTTGTGGGGGCCCTGGGGGACTGACTCGCAAAGGACACCGACAACGTGAGCCTTGAGGTAACTATCATCGTCAAATTGGGAGCACTAATTGTTTAAGTCCCAACCTTGCGAGTCCATGTCCTACACACACACACAAAAAGACACACAAGTGTTCCAGATCAATTTCGATATTATAGAAGCTCGTAACAAGCACAAAAGACGGTAAAATTCTTGAGCAAATATCATCGTGAGAGGAACATTTAAGCCACACCAGAACATGTAAATCGTGAGACACTAGTATAGCTTTGGAAACTTTCAATAGTGCTGCATGGAGAACGACGCATGGATATCAATGAGAACATGTCAATTGCAGTATAAGCAACACTTTTTTTGTGATGTTCCTGCTAAGACCAAAGCTACGAGCAAAATCTCACGCGATGTCCATCTGACTAGCACAATGCATCCAACAATATTACCTTATACTCTGCTAACTATTCTTTGGCAGCTTGTAGTAGTGGTGCACAACCGACAACACATGAAAAAAATGTCAACAGTCCAGAAAGGCATGGTAGCTAACACTATTTTTTATGTTTTATTTTAATAGAGAGTATAAGAACTTTGAAACACACACACCCTATATACAATGGTTTCACAGGTAGGGAGAGAGGCATCCCATCACACGCCCACATCCAACCCCCCAGTGGAGGCATAGGGGAACAATCCCTAAGGACTTAAAACATGTCTTCAGACAGCCAGGGAGGGATTGAACCCAAGAACTTAGTCACATACGCTATGACTCTTCCAATTGAGCTAGCACTATTAACATGACACAATTAGCCAAAACTAGAGTCTTTGCCACTCAGATGATGCAACGAAAACAAAAAACTTATGCTTTGCTGCAGTCATTAAATGCCACAAAGAAAAAGACTCCCCATATGTCAGTTATGTAGCAGAAAATTACAAGAAACAAACCTGCGATTTAGTTGCAACTGATGAATTTTCTTGGGCAGGGTTTCAGAAGAGAGGAGGTGGCAAGGGAGGGGGGTTTGCCGCGCATAGAGAAAACGGTGCCAGTTGATTGTGGGTCATTGTGTCTCCACGCGTTCCTTTTCCTCCATTATCGGGCTTATGCATTGTTGGTTTTTAAAATTGCGAGGGTGCTCCACCCCCAAGGCATGGTGTTCGCATTTTTTGGCCTACCCCAAAGGGGTAAGGCCATAGCGATTTCCCTTTTTTGCTAATGAAAATGGAGTTAATTTTTTTAATTCATAATTTTTTAATTGGCAGATGAGGTAGTGGGTACTCATTGTTTGTAAACACCTTATACACTCATCCTCACGAACAACACTCATTGCAAGACGACACTCTATGCTCAATACTCTCTCTCTATCCCTTTCCTCCTCAGCCTCTCCATTTTTGCCGCTTCTCCATTTCTCTCGAATGACGTTGAGCTTTACCGTGGGTAATGTTTCATCATTGTCTTTAGAGCAGTCTACAACATTAAATATTCTCTTCTCGCTATCTTCAGTGTTTTGCATTGCAGGGCAAGCTTGCTAGGCGCCCGCTCCGCAGGCAGAGAGAGAGAGAGAGAGAGAGAGAGAGAGAGAGAGAGAGAGGAGAGAGAGAGAGAGAGAGAGAGAGAGAGAGAGAGAGAGAGAGAGAGAGAGAGAGAGAGAGAGAGAGAGAGAAGGGGGGGGGGGGGGGGAAGGAGCACTAGGCAATGTGGCAGTAAATGGTCTGCGAGGGGGTCACAGCAGGAATGATCCAGAGTGTTAAATTTATTAGCAAGAGAGAAGCCGAACCTCTTGCTATCGATACTAGCAGCCACTGTAGTCCGATCCAGCCGAACCACTTGCTATCGATACTAGGTGACAATTCACGCAAGGGATGAACCTGCAGATTCTATAATAGGCAGTGCCTACAACCGGCCTAATTGTTGTATAAGCAAGTGTTTGCCTTTGACTTCCAACTGGTTATATCCTCTCGAGTCTCGTAGTCTTCATTTCTAGATAGGGGGCCTGGGCCTCGGCCAGAGCTGCCTGTGAATTCTACCAATGTGTTGCACTGATGCTCCTGATCCTATATAACAAACCATGTACCAGTGCTCTCGCCTCTAGCACCCTGCCTTGCGATCATAAATTAGGGAGTAATGGGTCTCACATACACACACAATACGCACGTGATTGGGCAAGATTTGGTTGCGTTTTATAGCTGGCTCTCAAGCACTAATTGTTTTTTAATGGTCTACTTTGTAGAGTTCAAAAGAAATGCATGGAGTCAATTTCAGCTTGCTTTAATTGATCTGCTTGATAGTGGTGGCCACCTTCGTATGGACGAAGTACCAAGTCGTGGTCAAAGAATGGAAGTGTCTTGTTAGTTTGGAGCAGGACTTATTAATTACTATTAGAGGTTACTTTGGAGGCACAAGTGCATGGGCACCATAGATTTTATTGCATCATCTACAAAGTTCCTGCAGAGTAGTTTCATGTCTTGGCTTTTTGTCAAAAGTGCCGCACTGCAGGGGGTTGGAGAGCTTGTGAGAGAGTGGTTGACGTTTCACGTTTTGTTTGAGGGTGGGCTTGCATTTGGTGTCGTAGGAACAATACTCTCTCTCTCTCTCTCTCTCTCTCTCTCTACATATAGGAATGCTTATGGGCAGGCCTTGTGATTTTATCACTTTTTTTTTTCTTGTTAAAGGAAATTCCACATGAGAACTAAAAAACTCGCAGCACATTGCCAACTTGTTGCCAGCTCATTAGCTGGCATCGTTTGGGCCATTGGTCCGCCGGCTAGAGCTTTCTCACACACACACAGACGCGCTTTCTCAGCGGCGACTGCCAAATTGTCAATGGCTGTTTCTGTCATGGTACAGGGGCGGCCTGCTAAATATGATTTAATACGATAGAGGATGAGGACGAAGCATCATGACAACTTTCAAACAGTACCAGCCGCGTCACCTGACTTCTCCTCTTCCTCCTCCTCATCATGAGCTAGAGCTCTCTCTCTTTCTCTCACACACACACACCCCCGCACGCACCAACAGATGTGCTAGAGCTATCACAGACACGCGCACGGCTTTTAGATTTGATCTGCAATTTCCTGCTCTTGTGTAATGGCAACATCTGCACTCATGGGAAACTACGATGTCTTTCTCAATCACCGGGGCCCCGATGTGAAGAAGAGCTTCGTGGACCACCTCTTTGCATCCTTTGAGGCTGCAGGCATCCTCCACTGCTTTGTCGACTACAAGAGCATCGATAGTGGGGAAGAGAATTGGGATGCCATAGAGCATGCAATTCACCACAGTAAAGTACACATCGCAATATTCTCTCCGGGCTATGCCGCCTCTTCCTGGTGCCTGAGGGAGCTTGTCAACATCCTTGAGTGTCGCTCCAGTGGACGGAGCCAACTCTTCTTGCCCGTCTTCTTCAATGTTTGCCCCAGTGACCTTCGCCATATTGACTCTTCATCTTCCAAGAGTTGCTACTCTTCAGCTTTTCTTAAACTTGCCGGGCGAAACGACTCGCAGGCAATCCAAAATTGGATGAATGCTCTGAAAGAAGCATCCATGATCCATGGCTGGACACTTCAGGATACTGCTCAAGGGTAAGCGATTTTGAACCTCTCTCTCTGCAGGAAATGGGCGAGTATTGTTCTGATCTACTAATTTGATTTGACAGGTTTGAAGCACGCCTCGTAAAGCTCATTGTTTCTGAGGTGCTTAATGTAATAAACAGAACTATTTTGGACATAGCCAAGTACCCGGTGGGAGTGAATGAAAAGCTACAGTTGGCGTTGGATCTCATGCAAATCAACAAGGCGCAGGAAGGGTTTCACAAATTGGGTATCTATGGCATGGGAGGAGTGGGGAAGACCACTTTGGCCAAATCCATTTACAATGCCATTTACAAGGAATTTGATTGTTTTTGCTTCATAGAGGGCGTGAGGTCAGAAGCTAGAAGCTATGGGCTTCGAATTGTGCAAGAGCGTATGCTTGGTGCCCTGCTAAAGAGCAAAAAGACAATCCCTGTTTCCAGTATTTCACATGGGAAGCAAATGTTGAGAGAACGCCTCTTGAACTTGAAGATCTTGCTAATTCTCGACGATGTTGATGACCGGGAGCAGCTTGAGGCGCTCTTAACACCCTTTGATTCATGCTGCCTCAAGGATGGTAGCCAGATTGTGATTACAACACGAGATGAACAAATTGTCATCTGGGCAAAGGCCCACCATAGTCACTTCATGCAGGGGCTCAACGAGTCACACTCGCATCTGCTATTCAACTGGCATGCTTTTCTTCGGCAAGAAGAACCCTCTGAGGATTTCAAGGCATTGGCAGGGAAGGTGGTTGATGCATGCAAGGGCCTTCCTCTGGCTTTGGAGACTCTTGGTGCGCACCTTTATGGTAAGGACATGGTTTTTTGGGTGGCAACAGTGAAGGTCCTCGAAGGCCATCGGCATACCCTCACACTCGCACAAAGGGAAGTGACCTCGATTTTGAGAATCAGCTTCGATGGGTTGGGCAGTGAAGAAGAGAGGTTAATGTTCCTTGATATTGCGTGCTTCATGCTTGGAGAGCACGAGGCCCGAGCTAAGAGATTATGCTGTGAATCGGATGCAGCAGTGCTCCACCTTGAGACCCTTAGACTTAAGTGCATGGTCAAGATTGATGAAGGGAGAAACCTTACTATGCACGACCATCTTCGGGATATGGGGCGAGAAATAGTGGAACGTAGCCACAAGAATGTATGGAAACGTAGCCATTTGTGGAATGAGGATGATGTGCGTCTTGTTTTGCAACATGAAAAGGTAAAATTGGTCTCAAGCTGTGTGTTTTCCATGTGACATGCAGTATTCGGACATGTTAGTACTGATATTGCTAAGTGCTGTAGGGAACAAGTTTGGTGCGTGGGCTAAAGCTTTTGACTTTGGAGGAAGGGGAGGAATGGGGTGTAAAGTCTTTTGCTGGCATGGATTTTCTACGGTTTCTAGTGCTATCTGGGAATGGCCACATCACAGGGAATTTCAGCTTGTTTCCCAAGGAGCTCAGATGGTTTCAGTGGCACATGTGTCCCCTTGAGTTTCTTCCTTCTCAGCTTACACTCAGTAAGGTAGTTGTCATGGACTTGAGCAAGAGTCAGATATCAAGCCTTTCTCAAGGTGGTCACAGGTTTGAGGTAATACCAAAGCATGTGCCTTTCTCGTACTCGTTTGTTGAGAGGTTTCTTGTGGGATTGTTGAATGATAGTATTGCCACACGTATAATATAGCAGAAAGCTTATTTTGTTTCCAATTGGTTGCTTTGCAGAATTTGCGGGAACTGATACTCACTGAATGCAAATTTATTTACAAAGAACTTCCTGATTTCGGTGTCTCTTGCAAAAACTTAGAGAAGTTGGATCTATCTCATTGCGAAGACCTAAAGAGTATACCGGAGAGTATCGGCTGTCTCATAAGCCTCACACACCTCGACCTCAGTTGGTGTAAGCAGCTAACGGTGCTTCCGGAGTCTATTTGCAGCCTCAGAAGCCTCACACACCTTGACCTCCGTTGGTGTGAGCAGCTAACGGTGCTTCCGGAGTCTATTTGCAGCCTCACAAGCCTCACACACCTCAACCTCGTTGGGTGCGGGCAGCTAACGGTGCTTCCGGAGTCTATCGGCAGCCTGAGAAGCCTCACACGTCTCGACCTCACTGTGTGCGGACAGCTAACGGCGCTTCCGGAGTCTATCGGCAGCATAAGAAGCCTCACACGCCTCGACCTCGATGGGTGCGGGCAGCTAACGGTGCTTCCGGAGTCTTTCGGCAGCCTGAGAAGCCTCACACGCCTCAACCTCGGTAGTTCTTCTCGGGGGCTAACGGTGCTTCCGGAGTCTATTGGTAGGTTGAGAAGCCTCACACGCCTCGACCTCTCTGAGTGCAACGAGCTAACGGTGCTTCCGGAGTTTATTGGCAACCTCACAAACCTCACACGCCTCGAGCTCCGTGCGTGCAGGGGGATAACGATGCTTCCGGAGTCTATCGGCAGGCTCACAAGCCTCACACGCCTCCGCCTCCGTGGGTGCGGACTAACGGTGCTTCCGGAGTCTATCGACAGCCTTAGAAGCCTCACACGCCTACACATTGAGGAGTGTTGGGAGCTAACAATGCTTCCAGAGTTTATTGGCAGGCTCACAAGTCTCACACGCCTCTTCCTCCTTGGATGCTCGAAGCTAACAGTGCTGCCGGAGTCTATCAGCAACCTCACAAACCTCGCGCTCCTTCACCTTGATGAGTGCAGGGAGCTAACGATGCTTCCGGAGTCTATCGGCAGCCTCACTAGCCTCACACTCCTCAACCTCTCTGGCTGCTCGAGTTTAACTGTGCTTCCGGAATCTATCGGCAGCCTCACAAGCCTCACACGCCTCGACCTCGATCGGTGTTGGGAGCTAACGGTACTTCCTGAGTCTATCGGTAGCCTCACAAGCCTGACTCTCCTCTTCCTTGCTGGGTGTGAGTTTCTAACGGTGCTTCCGGACTCTATCGGCAGTCTCACAAGCCTCACACTCCTCGACCTCGCTAGGTGTTGGGGGCTAACGATGCTTCCCGAGTCTATCGGCAGCCTCATAAGTCTCACACACCTCGATCTCGGTGGGTGTTGGGGGCTAATGGGGCTTCCTGAGTCTATCGGTAGCCTCACAAGCCTCACACACCTTGACCTCATTGGGTGCTCGGGACTAACGGTGCTTCCCGAGTCTATCGGCAGGCTCACAAGCCTCACAGACCTCAATCTCGATGGATGCTCGCGCCTAACGGTGCTCCCGGAGTCCATCGGCAACCTCATAAACCTCACACATATCAACACCGACTTCCAGATGCTTGTCTATGATAGTTCTGATATGCTTGTCTATGATAAGTTCTGATGAGTGATTCAACAACTATTATTCACACTAGTACAGCCGGCCGCCTTCGGCGGCCCCTCTCTCCCCCTTATCGCGGGCAAAGGGGCTTGGTTTTGTTTGGGACTTTAGCCTTCATGTCGCAGATTGTGACATGTGTGAAGGGCTCCCCCTTCCGCCATATTATGTTAGTAAATATTTGCATTCTTAATTTAAAATGTTCAAAAAGATACACTACCCACACTAATACTTAGGGATGAATCTCATTCGAATTCTAGCTAATTCACACCCTTTTCCTGAAATCGATCAGACATACATATAATATGTGCCTACAATTGTTTAGAAAATAAAGTAGTAGCGGAAATTGATTATGGTGAGTTCAAAACTAAAAGAAAGGGAGGAGGGAAGGCATGGGCTGTGTCACTGTGTGTGAGCATTGAGCAATACGACATTGAGGCTAGTTGGGAAGCCAAGTATTGAGGGCGATTGGGCAGCACCATGGGAGCGACTTGTCTGGTTGACAAGACGGCTTAGGAAAGGGCAAGTCAAGCTTGAAGGTTTCTTTTTTTCTTTTAATTGGAGCTATTTCACCCTTTTTCTAAAATCGACCAAACATACATACATATAATATGTGTCTACAATTGTTAAAAAATGAAGTATTAACGGAAGATGCTTGGATTGATTGTGGTAGCTCAAAACTAAAATAAAGGGAGGAGGGAAGGCATGGGCTGTGTGTGAGCATTGAGCAGTACGACACCGAGGGTAGTTAGAAGGCCAAGTATTAAGGGTGGTTGGGCTGCATCGTGGGAGCAACGTCTCTGGACGACAAGACGGCTTAGGAAAGGACAAGTCGAGGTTTCGTTTTTTTCTTTTAATCGGAGAGTTTTCTTTGTTGACAGTGCATTGAGACAGAGACTTGTTACTGACGATGTTGCAAGTTTTGGATCTTGCGATGAATGATACAGGGGGATTTTTAATCCAAACATGATCGAGATTTGAGTTGTACACAATGGTTACATCGTGAATTTGTTGTGTGTAGCCATGTGCCTGGAGCTTCTCCTCCAAGTAACGATATTGATTGTTGGTGAGCTCATTGTCTACATTATAGTTTCTCATGATGACACTCATTTGTGTAGGATGGGATTGTTGCAGCAAGGTATAGAGTTGTGTGACCAACGCGGTTGAAGATGTGTTTGGTGATTTGTAGACGCATATGATTTTCCAATCAAGGTGTTCATGAATGGTTATATAACTTGAATGATTTCTATCCTGGAGCTTGTAATGTTTTTGCAGAGTGGAGCTTGATTCTAAGCTTGTAGTAGATTGAAACAACTATTTTGCTGTGGTGATGGACATGATGAAACTTTGGTGCAAAATCATTGGAAGGATTTTTTAGAACTTGTAAAATTCAAATCGTTTTTCATATGTTTGAAATATTTGTGACTAGAAACGATGTTCAATGATTGAATGATATGATGTGTGCGAATTGAAATTTTGTCAAATACTCTCATTTGGCATCATTGCTGAGGGTTCAAGTTCATCAAGCACAATTTTGTCGACTTTGATTTGAGTTGCATGAATCGGATTGATAATGTGGAGGTTTTATGGATCTTTGATGTGGGAAAGAGCTGTGTAAACCAATCCATGGTAGTTTATTGATGTTAGATCAAAGGCTACTATGTTCATTGTCAAGCCTTTTGACCTATGTATAGTGCGTGCATTCGCTGCTTGTATTGGAAATTGAGTTCGGGAGATAGTGTTCAATGCATTTTTACCAACTGGAAATTCTTTTGTTGTTTGAAAAATTGGTGTCCAGTGAGGGCCAATGGGAATCTTGTTAAGGTGATGGTTCACATGTTGTTGTTTGGAGCCTGTTGAGGTATCAAAAAACTCTATCCATGCAATAGGACAATTAGCTCTACTTTCCACAAGTTTCAGAATTCCATCTGTGCCATTCACAAGACCATCAAAAATATCGATGTTGCCACCACAAATCTCAACAATCATTCCTTCTTTAAGCTCCAAGGTTGAGGACAAGCCTGCTGTGTTTTGTGGGTTGTTTGGAACAAGGTTTTTTGAGCAAGTTTTATGGTGGTGGTATGTCCCATGGATTATGTATGCTTGAGTAGGCAATTCCTACTCTCGCATGGATTATGTATGCGTGAGTAGACAATTCCTCAAAAACAAGTCGATTATGTGAGTCCTTCAAGTTATTGGTGAAGTATAAATGGGGTGTTGTCAATTTGTTAAAGACTTTGTTGGTATGGTTGGTATTCGAGAGCAACAAATCCTCAGTTGTGTGTTTTGCTTTGCATATTCTATTGAGAACTAGTATGTGACCCGTGCGTTGCTGCGACCAAGAAAAGCATGGCAATTGGATCTTTCTCTCTCTCTCTCTCTCTCTCTCTCACACACACACACACACACATACTAGTCTCACAAGTCTCACACGCCTCTGCCTCGTTGGATGCTTGAAGCTAACAGTGCTGCCGGAGTCTATCAACAATCTCACAAACCTCGCACGTCTTCACCTTGATCAATGCAGGGAGCTAACTATGTTTCCGGAGTCTATTGGCAGCCTCACTAGCCTCACACTCCTCAACCTCTCTGAGTGCTCGAGTTTAACTGTGCTTCCGGAATCTATCGGCAGCCTCACAAGCCTCACACGCCTCGACCTCGATCGGTGTTGGGAGCTAACGGTACTTCCTGAGTCTATCGGTAGCCTCACACTCCTCTTCCTTGGTGGGTGTGAGGCGCTAACGGTGCTTCCGAAGTCTATCGGCAGTATCACAAGCCTCACACTCCTCGACCTCGCTAGGTGTTGGGGGCTAACGATGCTTCCCGAGTCTATCGGCAGCCTCAAAAGTCTCACACACCTCGATCTCGGTGGGTGTTGGGGGCTAATGGGGCTTCGTGAGTCTATCGGCAGCCTCAGAAGCCTCATACGCCTTAACCCCAGTGGGTGCTCGGGACTAATGGTGCTTCCCGAGTCTATCGGCAGGCTCTGGTTGGTATTCAAGAGCAACAAATCCTTGGTTGTGTGTTTTGCGTTGCATATTCTATTGAGAACTAGTATGTGACCCATGCGTTGCTGCGGCCAAGAAAAGCATGGCAATTGAATCTCTCTCTCTCTCTCTCTCTCTCTCTCACACACACACACACACACACACACACAATAGAAACGTAGTCTTTGAAATCACTATAGAAAGATAACAATGCATATGTACGCCTTCTCTCTATCTTTCTATCTCTCTAAAAAAGCTTGGTAATTGGATCTCTCTCTCTCTCTCTCTCTCTCATATATATATACACACACACTCAATGGAATAGTAGTCCTCGGAATCACTCTAGAAAGATAACAATGCATCTAAATGTCTTCTCTCTATCTTTCTCTCTCTCGTATTAGATCTTGAGATCAAGACTCATCAAGTAGGTCTTTGATATCTCTTTTATCACCTTCTTTCCTCCATTTCTCAATTCTTTTAAGTTGAAGACTCTCTCTCTCTCTCTCTCTCTCTCTCTCTCTCTCTCTTATAATAAACACATGGAGTGCTTTCGAGCGATTGGTTGCGATCAACTCATCCTTCACACGACTTCTAACAAATTTGAGTTGTCCATATCTCCCCACTCATCAATCAATGACAATGTACCACATTTTTACCAACTTGCTACTATTGTGCCATGCTATCAAACCCATGGCTTGCCAATATACGAGCTTCTCATGACTCTCAGTTGGTTGTAGGTAGACGGGTTTTGATGCTTTGTAGTCATTTTGGTGGGCTACCAAGTTGCCAAGGAAAGTCTCTCTCTCTCTCTCTCTCTCTCTCTCTCTCTCTCTCACACACACACACACACACACACACACACATTGTAACAGTGACATGCACACATACACGTGGATATAACCAATGCAAATCTACCCACAAGACACTTTTGGTTTTCACCATGGAAATGTGAATAACCAATGCATGGGATATAGTTTTATCTCAAGAAAAAAATATGCATAAGAAAACCAAAAAAGAATAAGGGTACGGTGAAAAAGTAACTTGTTGAAAAAGTAGCTTGTTGCATAAGCCACTTGTTGAAAAATTAGCTTCTTGCATAAGCCACTTGTTGGAAAAGTAGCTTCTTGCATAATCCAGTTGTTGAAAAGTAGCTTGTTACATAAGTAGCTTGTTGGAGAAGATTTGAAAAGGAAGAAAGGATATCAAGATATGCAAAAGTAACTTATCAAGATAAGGGTCTTATCAAATTAAGCTTAAAAGGAGGCCGTCCTTACTCATTAAACACTTCTCTCTTCACATTTCCTAAAAATGCAAGCTTGATAGTGAGTTGTGAAAGCCAAATCTCATCCTCTTTCATACACACCCCTACAGACACCTCTCTCCTCAAGAGAAGACATGTCCATAATCCTAGTCAAAATTACCATTACACTCTCCACTTTCTCTCTCCTAACCTTCAATATTCCATAGCTTGAATCTTCTTAACCTCTTTTTTTTTCATAGCCAAATCGGTGGTGTTCAAGCAAAGTGAAGTGGGAAAGAACTGGCTACGCCAACACATTTCGTCGTTACTCTTTCAAAGCAATGAGAAGACCCTACTATATATATATTAAGGTAAGGTTATATTGTTAGTTATCATTCTTGAAAGAGATTTACTTTCATGCTTACTTAAATTTTTGCTTAAGCTCTTCAATTTTCATAAGAAATTCTTTTTGCTTAGAAGGAAAAAATAACTTCTTGGTTGATTGTATATGTGCAAGGTTTTGTTTAGTAATGCAAATTATGTTAATACTTATTTTTCTTAAGGAGAAGTAAGGTTTTGAAGGTTAATCTAGCATAACCAAAGGAAGATAATTGAAAAAGAGGATTTCTCATAAAGTCATCCCCTCTTTTCCTTCTTACCAAATGGAAAGTTCCAAAACCATAAGCCTCTTTTAGCAACATAATCAATCCTTTACACAGTAGTAAAGGTATGTCTTAATTCTTTCTTAAAGAAGAATTTGTTAATCATTCATACACTATTACATGCATATTTTACAATACCCTGGCATTTCCACTCGTAAGAACTTCGCAATTCTTACACTACATGCATAGAAGGGTTTCTCTCTCCTATAAGCACTCAAAGAAAGTTTTTGATTAATTGTCCAACATTGCAAGTAGGTACATTTCAAAGTTTTGTGTGTACCACCTCATTATAGAAAGCACATGCATTGTTCATTTCAAGTTTGTCTACTTTCAAGTTTGTTTTGCAAATTCAAAGGGGGGAGTAAAAGGATAGCTTCATGTGTTGCTTGAACATAAAACTCTTATCACTTCCATGGAGATTCCCCGTGGATGGCAATGATGTAAAAGGACCAAAAGGGGATTCATAAAAAACGGGATTAACTTGAAACTTACGTCGAGACAAAACCTTAAACTTCCAAGAGATTCGTCATTTTCTTAAGGTCTTGCTTGAGTAGAAGATTGAAAGGAAATACGAATCAAGGGATTATAACTCAAGGAGCTTAATCTAAATTTAAACTAAGATTTAAAACTTTACCGAGAAGATTGACGTGGATAGCCCTAGCATAACATAGAGATTTATGTATGAACTTGTCTTCGTGTTTGGAAAATGGCCGGCACCTGTGGGATACAATAGCGGATGGTCCTTTTTGGCCAGGACTGATAACCGTTGGTCTATGTTTTGAGCTCGAGTTCATTTATTTCCCTAGAAATGGGATTGAATGGGAGTGTGTCCCGACCGGGTGATAGGGACCCTTGGATGCGTCTAAAAATTGACATAGTCCGGGTAGGCCTGATGCCAATGAAAAAAGGAGGAAGGAAAAAGGATCCATGGAGGGATCATGATAAGAGAGGAGGATGTGATTTAATTAAGGAACTCTTCAAATTGTTTGGTAAAAAAGAACCTTGGAAATGCTAGAAACCTAAAGGGACTATTCCGTAATTGTCCTCATCATCCAAACTTTTTCTCTTCTTCTTGGGATTATTGATTTAAAGAAAACCTAAAGTAGATTATGTTTGAAGCCTTTCCCACACAAAATAAAGAAAAATAAGAATTGAAATCTGTGTAAAGGTGCCGCCTCTACACGTGACGGAGGAAACACGATACCCAAATCCTTGGACGAGGATAGGGATATGCCTAGAGGAGTATATGTGATTTCTTCAAAGATAACTAGATAATTTTACTAGTATTAAGAAGAAAGGAAGTAAAAATATTCTAGGAACGACATGATAAATGCACATTTGCAAAGATATGCAATAGTTTGCATGCTGCTTTTAAATGCTTGAAATGTATTCTTGGTTCAACATGATTGGAATGTTGTTTTCTAGTATCATAGTATTACCTTGGGGAGGTGCATTTATCAAACGGTTCAATGGGTGGGCGGATGACCGAAAAGTTGAACCCAATTTTATGTTGCGGAAAAACGGGATTCCATTCTACAGAGCGGGAGAACAACTTGGGATCGAGGGATTCATGTAGATTATGATACACTCACCCTAGGGGAACGCATTGACGCCTCTGCTTGGTCATACAAAAAAAAAGTTTCAATGACCTTGAACCAAGGGTGAATTAGAGAACTCCCATCAATTGACCCTGGAAGGTTGAGTTCAAAGTTAGTCTGATGACTGCGATTGGTAAGTTTGACTAGTAAGCAAAGGTTCTTTGGGGCTAAGGGATCCGTATGAGAGAAAGTGAATGTTATTACCCCCTTTAGCTGGCATCAAAGAGCAAGCGGATTCTTGTCTTGGTGTCAATCTCAAGTGGGAGGGATGTCAGAGATCACGGTGTATCCATTTGGAGATGGTACAATTGGTGGTTCTCGGGAATGGCTCTCACACTTGGGCAAACAAACTACCAGTCAAACTCATTCTTAGGACTCTTGAGAACCCAGAACAAGAATGGGCTACACTTCTATTTTGACATCTTGACGGGTTTCAACTCCAAGATCATAAAGGCTGGCAACATATACCTTGGATCACAAATTTTTTCAGCCCATTCTCTACTCTCCTATAGGGTTCAGAGTTAGTGAAGACTTTATGGGGAGCTTGGAATAGATACACACAGATGATAAAAGTGAACTGGGACTCCAAGTTCAGCTGGCCCATCAGAGCCGAAGAATCCTTATGGTGGTCCCTCCCCCCCGTCCCCCCTCTGGACACGAACCAGCTAAGGTCAACTAGGAGAATCCACAGTAAAGGGATAAAAACATGGAAAGACCTGTGGCACACCCAAGATCATCGGTGGTTAATTGAGACTAAACTAATAACCAAACATAGGCTACAGCCGTGGGAACTTACATTAATCATCAATACAAGGTCATTGTTTCCTCAAGAAAAAATATGGACATTATCCTTCGGAGACCAACTATCACCTAAAGCCCTGTAATGGAAAGGGAGATTCAAACTGTCCCACCCACCTAGCTTAGCTCTAGCTCTTGAGGAACCCCTGCATGTCACACTAAATAGGAGATAGCGCACAAATGATGACAAGAAACATGAACTTTAAATTCAAAAATATATGGGTCAGAAGAATTCAAGCCAAACATTCTATCCTTTTGTGGTTGCTACTACACAAAGCAACATGGACAAGCAAGAGAATGAAGGATGTTAACATCAACAATGGTATTTGTTCTAGGTGTAGTAGAACCATTGAGGACATCCCTCATCTTTCTATCATCTGCCCTAGGTCAAGCAAAGTATTTTCACCATTGATAACTGTCCTCAATTACACCCGAAATTGGAAACAACTGCTTTTAGGAGCCTCGATCAAAAACTTTTCTGCATTGTGGAGTAGAATCAGAGCTGAGTTTCTATTGATTGTGTGGAAAGATAGGAACAACAGGCTATTTGGCGGTGCTTACCAGACCAATAATTTGAGAAAATTATTTTCTAATGTTAACCTGCAGGTACACCAACTGAAGCTGGACCAATGTCGGATTTACAAGGCCAGCTACAAAGTCCTTAATGACTTCCTAGGGTTTTTACAATGGTGGTAATCTCAACAAAATTAAAGAGGTCCTCCTGGAGGGGTCCAATGACCACCTAGATCGGATGATGGAGGAATTCAAGGCAGAGGGAGATAAGATTGCTGAGCTATACTCTATTGGACTGAGGCTCGTCACAAACATAGAGGAACTGATCAACAATTGGCCTAGGGACTATAACTAAGATGGAAGTGATTCTTTGTTCATTTTTGCTGTTGTCTGTGTATACCAGACACATCAGAAAATCATTGCGAGCTCATTGTATTTAGGTTCATGGTTTTATTACCATTCAACAGCTTTTTGGCATTGTATTCATCACTCACCTTGGTCTGAGGACTCAAATTTTGTAATTTTTCTCTCTCTTTAATATAACACATCTTGTGCCGTTATGGTAAAAATAAAAGAATCCTCAAATTCTAAATGAAAACTAGTCAAGCTGTCGCCATCAATACAGAAGTACGCAAGCAGGTTTTCATAGGACAAAACAGTCCATCTCTCTTTCTCTGCACCTTCACTTGGACACCATCCTCTGTCTCTATATTCAGCTTTATCAAGGCTCTCTCTCTCTCTCTCTCTCTCTCTCTCTCTCTCTCTCTCTCTCTCTCTCTCTCTCTCTCTCTCTCTCAATGGAGGAGCAAGCTCGAATCTGCCTTGCAACATGCACCTTGAAATGGCACGCCTCCTATCAGCACCACGAAAAAAAAAGTCTTTCCATATACCTGCGCCTGCATATATCATCTCTTTCTCCGTCTCCCTCCTCTCTCTCCTCGAACTGCAGCTCTTGACGCTAGCATTCCATTTTGTTTCACCTCAAATTTCAAACATTTCCAGAGCTCCCTGTTAGGAAATATGACGTAGCTAAGTAGATAATTGAGTAGATTACTTAATGGAGAGAGATATTAATTTACACACACAAGAAATTATAGAGTAGAGAGAGAGTATACACACGATACACGTGGTTCACCCAATGTGGGCTACATCCACGGGAAAGCAGCCACTTAATGGCTTTAGTACTTCAAAAAAGAAGTAGGCTACAAAGGGATTATACCCTTAATAGAGCTCCAACTTTGCTTCACTCTCACCACATCACACCAACTTCACAATGCACCATAATGCTTCACAAATCCATTCGTGTGTGTAGAAGAGGCCTCCTTTTATAGCCAAAAGGTGCGCCCTCTCTCATGAGAGACAGCCATGTGTAGCTAGGTCCAAATCGGACCCTCCAATCCGTCCATGTGTGACCGCCCTTGAAAAGACAAGTCCGCTTTTGAATTCGGCCATTGAATTCCGGCCACAAGCCCACCGGCCTGCCGACCACTTTCCGACCGCCGTCCGACCGTGAAAATTTTTGGTTTCCGAAGAGTGATTTTTCTTCACGCATGATGGCTTCTCCTCATAATGGGGACCTTACAAATGTGCATTTTTACCACAAAAAATTACAAAGGGTAAATCAGGCTCCATACTTAACACTCCCCCAATACTTTGTCATAAATTCCCAAAATGCCGCCTTTCAAATTTTTTGCAATTCCCAAAATAACCCGGTTGCCAGATTAAATATTCAAAGATAGGAAACATTGTAGCTTTTCATAAGAAGATTGATTGTCTATCAATACAAGATCATACAACTAGAGTTGGTCATGTGGGCTTTGGAGATGTATTGTTTCATTAATTTTAGACATAATTGCCGTTTTAGCAAGGCAATTAAGCACTCCAAAACAAAGCTCAATCGTCAAAAATGAAAAAAGATAAAAAAATCTTGGGAATTTTTGAGATTTCGGGGATGCTGGGTCTAAATCCATACAAATCTCGTTCTCTCTCTATCTCCTCCAAGTGCCCTCTTCCCCTTTGGCCAATTTCGCTAAGATAGTACAAAATGAGATGTATTAGTTTCTTCTAATGATAACTTAAGAGACAAGCAAAAGTAAAAGGTTATCACCTTTTTTTCTCTGAACACAAAGAGTATCTCTTTTGATTCCCTTTAAAACAAATGGACAAAGATTGTATCTCTTTTTTTTATTTCCTTTAAAATAGATGGGAAAAAGATTCTCTTTCTTTGATTCCCTTTAAAACAAATGGAAAAAAGATTTCGCTAAGATAGTACAAAATGAGTTTATGATGGAGAGGTGAGAGGGGTTCTGGGCTTCATCGTCTTCGGCTCTGTGCGAGCTCATGGGTGGGAGCCGCGTTGGAGCTATTGCAGGGGAGGGGAGGGCGGCCTTGTCTTGATCTCTATCATCGACGACACCTATAGCAGGTGTGTAGCGGTGCTCCAACATCAGGGCGGTACTCTGGGAGAGGGTACTCTGGATGGCGGTGTCGTGCAGTGACACGTACATAGTGGGAACGCATGCTACAAGATCTATCTTGTATTTTTTTAAATACATAATTATATTTCCTATAGTGTACATATGCATATTTAAGTATAATAATAAACCTTCTATCTCATCCTATTATTTTTCTCAAGGGTAACCTATCCTTACTTTACCATCAGAAAATACTATGGGAAAAGCATCAATAGCTAGCTCCGTCTCTTTAACTTGGGGCAAAAAGTATTGATTCTTTATTTCTACTATTTCATTATCATCTCACACCCTAGCTAGATCCTATATCTAGGGTAAACTCCAATATGTATATATATTCTATGTATTTTTTATACTTTTCTTATATTTCTTTTTAAATAGCTACTAGGAGAGAATCAAATCCTAGTGGGACACTAGGTGGCATGATTTCAAAGATACACTTATTTTAATGCATTATTACAAGCATGATTACAAAACTTTGTCAAGGAGCAAGGTCATGCTTTCATATGGCATGAGGTGTCCTTTGGAATTAAATGAAAGTCTAAGCTAAAGAGACCACATGAAGACTTTTGCTGCCATAAATGGACCCTAGTTTGATGAATTTTTTACACAAGGTTCCAATCCGAATTGGAAAACGATTTTAAAATGAAAATTGTAGCTAATGAGATGAAGTTTTTGACCATATTTTTACTTTTTTATTTGGAGCCACGGTTGAGGAGATATGATCAAAATACTGGACCCCAGTCTGCTCACATCATGTAGGGACAGCTCATTTCCAACTTTTCCAATTCCTGTTCACACTGGCTCCTCTCTTCTTGTGTAAACCCTTGTGGGTTCCCTTCACCTATAAAAGGGGACCTCTTCTTCCTTGGAAATAACTCAAGCATTTAAGCCATTGATGAGAGGAATTCATGAGGGAGTGAGTAGTAACGCCTAATTGTACTTAGCCATTAACATAAGCCCAAGCCTACACTTTTTCCTAGAAGAAGACTAGCCATTCTTGCAACAAGCTAACCTTGGAAGATTAACTCTAATCAAAGAAGGTCTTACACTTGGTGTATCAATCAAAGTGGAATTCTCCACTCTTCTTCTCTCTCCATCAATAATGGTGTTGAAGGGTTTGTCAAGTAAGATGTGTTTTACATTGATGTTTTCTTGATTTCTTGTTGTTTTCTTTTTCATCTCTAATCCAACATATATATATATATCTAATCTCATCTCTTTAACCAAATCTATCTCTTTCACTCTTAGTAATTCATCCTCTCTACAAATTTTAGGTTCTCCTTGCTACAGGTACATCTCTCCCCGCAGTATCCTTATTGCCTACGCGCAAGAATAGGGCTTGGGAGGGAAACTTCTCATCTCTTCTCTTCTCTCATATCTACATTTCTCACATACTATCCTAGATGAATAACCCACATGATGATAATTTCTATCGCTTTCACTCTATACAATCTATTAGAATTAACGTATGGATTAGCCGTAAAATACACTTTCAACAACGTATAGTGTTTCTCTTTGGCCCAGAAAGGCTCAATGAAATACTTCTATCACCGGATCCCATCATACTACCTCTCATAGACTATAACTTTTCTTTTGACGTAAGCGTAGTTATCTTGCTATGAACCAAGAGGATTTGTAGACACAATTAATCCCAATCACTAGACAAAATATATATATTATGGTAAGCACAAAACTACAATTCCAAAGAACAATTCGTAGCCTATTTGGCCAGCCAAGATTGAATGCCATTAACTCATCTGTTAACCCTTTCATATTACCCATGATACGATATGACCATAGCCTTGATGTTTTCATCTTTGTGTTATTTTGACATTTTCTTTTGTGTTCTTTCTTTGTGCGTGTGAGTGCAAGAGAGAATGAGTGGGCTTCTTTGATTGTACTTCTTTCCAAACCCTAGTCTTCATGGCATCTATGGTTTAACTCCTTCATATAGTTTTTGTCGAGTTCTCTCACAAACTCTCACAGTCATAAGCCCGGTGCTTTCCTGGCAAGACCGCAAATTTCTCGACAGCGACCCTTCTTCAAGCGCTCTTCCTCTCGCATACACCTTCTTTTTAAAAATCAACGCTGGGCGACGGCCTTTCCCTCCTACTGCAGGGGTTAATGCACGCCATGTCGGGTGTGGCTCAAGGAGGTATTCTTTTGATCGTGGCTATGTTGGCATTGCTAGGATGGTGGATCTAGTTGGTTCTGGTCCGTGTAGTGCAGGAGAACACCCTTGCTAAGGGGCTTGGCTCCCCTTGAAAAGCCTGGATGGAGTTGGGGTACTGGCAATGCTTCACCTGGTTCGTTGTCTATTTCTAGTGGTGGCTTCTCGATATAGCGTGGTTAGTTATATTCCTAGTCAGATCCAGTTCTCTATGACTTTATGTTCGGGCTTGGCATGTCAGGCGATGGTTTTCCTTGCCGTGCTGGTGGTTCGACTGCTTCACTTCATTTGGACACACCGATGGGCGATGGCAGGGCCGTGTGATGTGGTGGCATCCAAGGATCTCCTCGTTTGTATGTTTTGGTTATGTTTTCCTCTGTATGCCATTGGAGGGGTCCCTGCAAAACCCTTGCCTCGGCTATAGTATTGGTTGTATTCAGGTTTGGGGGTTCCTTGCCTCGGCTATAGTATTGGTTGTATTCAAGTTTGGGGGTTGCGTGTAAAACCCTTGGAACAGTTTCAGGTCTGCTTGGAACGTTTTCTTTTTATACTATGTTAGATATGGTGGCGGCCATGGCTCGATTGAGCATGGTCAGGGACAAATGTCGTTTTTTTGGATTACTTTAATACAAAACACTCACATATTGTGAGTCGTGAAAAATAAATAAATAACAAATAGTACAAACTGAGATGTATTGGTTTCTTCTAGTGATAACTTAAGAGATAAGCAAAAGCAAAAGTAAAAGGTATTCACCTTTTCTCTGTTTTTTTTTGCTAGACACAAAGAGTATCTCTTTTGATTCCCTTTAAAACAAATGGAAAAGCCCAAAGGGCAAAAAGGCTATAGAGATCACTTCTCTTTTTGCTGACTAAAATATTTTACATGTATTTTATCTTCATTTTGTGGGTTTTTATCAAGCACCGCATCGTGCCATGATTAAAGTGGTTGGGAATGTGGCCACTATGCGCACAAAATGGGTATCCTAGGTGGTCGGTAGAAGTAGGGATATCGATTGCCGATGTGTAGCATTTTTATTGGCTTTTGATGATTTTTGGAGGGAGTGATAAGACACGGTGTCTAGGTTTTCAAGGAGTTCATCATTTGGAGCTTATGCGTCCTTTCTTTCTCGTCTACAGCCACAACGGAAAAGGGATGGCGAGCTCCACAGGGTGCACCTCGTCTTGAGCAAGCAACTCTCCTTATCGACCTGCTTGGGTGCGCATCCTTGTGCAGCTGTCTACCTCGCTTCCGGTCTTCAAGGCAATGAATAGCAGAGCGTTGGCGAGCTCGACAGGGTGCAGCACCTCGTCTTATCTTAAGCAAGCAACTCCCTGCTTGGCTCCGCATCCTTGTGTAGCTGTCTACCTCGCTTCCGGTTTCAAGATAGTGAATAGCACATCGCCTTAAGCAACTCGTCTTATCGACCTGCTTGGCTGCGCATTTGTCTACCTTGCTGATATTCAAGGCAGTGAATTCTCTGCGGTACAGTTTTTTTCGCTCAAGGACTGCACAAGTTGTTTTTTGGTTTCGCTGACTCCTAATTGTGTACTTGGATCCTGGCATCTTTCGAATGCCTCTGCTGGGCGAGACTTTGTAGTTTGCCTTTTTTAGCAGCGGCCCCATAGGCACCCCTCTGCCTTTCTTCTCCACACTTTTGTGAAGGTTCCTCCCACTCTCTCTCTCTCTCTCTCTCTCTCTCTCTCTCTCTGCTTTGACATATGAGGCTTCTCCTTGTATCAGGTATGGGGCAGTCTTCAAGACCCATCTCATGGGCCGCCCAACTGCGATTTCCATGGATCCTAAGCTCTCCAAGTTTTTGCTAGCCAATGAGGGGAGGTCAATAAGGGCCTACGTTCCAAAGTCCTTCAACAAAATCTTGGGGCCCACAGTCTACCTGCACAGTGTCAGCCACCGTGCCTTTCGCAAGCTTGCAAATTTGAGCATAAGCTCGAATGCGGTGCAGAAGCTGCATGTGGATACAATCCAAGAGCATTTCTCGGCATGCCTCAAGTCCTGGCATCAGAGGTCCTCTCCTGTAGTTGATGCCCAGAAACATTGCAGAGAGGTAGCTGCATTTATTATTTCATATATATGTGTTATATTTCTACCTTGCCTTGCTTTTTATCTATTTGTATTTTGTATATCTAATTTTGCTTCTGGATTGCAGGGCAGCAGAAGCTACTCGAGGTGGTTTTGTTCGGACGCAACTGTAAGCAGTTGCTGAGAGGGGCTGGGACCAGTGGTAAGCATTAGCACTTGGAGATTAAGCTGTAAACCTTAATTATTGGCTTCATAATTACATGCTCGCATATAGTTCTGCATAGAAGAGGACGAGACTCGATCCCTGTTTCGATAGCGGGTATGTTTCTTGTTTGGACTTGGCTGGGTCGATCTTGAGTTCTCTGTTATTGCCGCATTGATTGTTTCAACCGTTGATAAGTGATGATTATTGTGCAGGTAAACTACTGTAATTATAGTCGAGGTTCATTTCGGGTATGGACTGGGGCCGGATAGCCTTGGCTATGCTTCATGTCGTTTACTGTATTTATTTTTTAGTGTGGATTGGAATTGATAACGGGTTCGATAGTGTGATGGTGATGCAGTCAATTATATTATTCACCCCTTTCTCGATAATGTGAGAATGAGCAGCTATGTGTTTCCATCCCTTATGCTGTCTTGTGCTTATGGCTAGTGTTTGGTATGTGGTATTTGTCAAGTTCTTTGTGTCTTTAAGTTTTTCTGTTATGCCTCTACAAATAAAGCAATAGAGCCTTTTGTTTATGTCTTGCTTCTTTCAGTTTGTCAAGGATTTGCTGTGATGTCTACTCATTTGCTATTCATCTGTAGATGAATAGAGATGAAATAAAAACAGACTGAGCATTAAAACGAATGGTATGCTCTTCTATTGGATAAGCTGTGATGATGAGTATATACGCAACTATGGATTCACGTCCTTTATGTTGTAGGGAATTCTGTTATGAGCTTATGGGATAGGGAAAGACGAATGTCTAAGGCGAAATTTAATTACACTAGTGCAATGTAAGAAGAATTTCACTGCCTCGTTAGATTAGTGAATTTCCAGTTCTTTGAACATATCAATGGATATTAGTGTACTATTTTGTATTTATGTTACAAATTTTGTGCTTTTATGTGCCAAAAAAATATGTCTTTTAAATTCTGTTTTGTTGCTAATTTGTTTCCGGACTTAGGATAAAATCCCTGTGCAAAATAGCTCTCTTTAGTCGTCATAATTTTCCATTAAATATTTATCAAAATTAAGACGATATTATCGTACACAAACTTAATTTTAATATTATAAAGTAGGAAGATTTAAATTATTTTTGAAAAACATGTTCCATCCTTATTAAAAGGATTAGGTTTTAAAATTGCACTAGGTTTTTTTATGGGGTCAAGACTTTTCAATGTTTAAAATAATAAGCTTAATTTTATTTATTTTTTTAACTTTTTGATAATATTAAAATCTTTTGAAAAAACGTGTCGCCCATGATAAATGCACCATCATAATAGATATTTGTCTAGCTATAATTATACAATTTTATTCCGATTGATTGTGAGATGTTCAATTCACTCTTTTTTGAAAAAATAAAATAAATACTAGAGTTACTTTCATTGATACCAAGACAGGTTATGAAGTCACCCTCAAACAATGTGCTTTCTTACTATAGAAACGTGAAATGATATTTTCTCATTTATGAGAAGATATTGCATCAACTTATTGCTATCTCTCTACTTTGGTTTCTATGCTAAATGTGAGGCATTGGCTCTCATCATAGAAACACACAACTCACTACATCTGCTTTTCCACTGCTTCTCTCAGAGCTCCTATATAAACAGCTATCTCTCGCACAATATACATATGCTATTCCTGAAGCCTAAGGTTTTCTTGCTCATAGTTGCCTGCTATTCTAGCTTTATATACCTATTACAATGGATACTCCCATGAATGGTGAGTACATTGCTAACAAGATGTTACTAGAGTTGTGATTACCTTGAGCATGTGATCTCGAGCATTGACATGAGCATCTGTTTGTAGATGTTAGTTTCGATGATGCAATGTCCGAGCCCGAGCGTTTGGAAGCACCCTCGTTGCATAGAGTGCTTCTTGAGAGTACGAAGTGTAACACTGTTGCTGATTTTTCACCTTTGGCTTGAAACATAAACATGTCCTCTGAATCTTCCCCGCTTAGCAAAAAACTTAGCCCTGAAGGAAAGTTGAACAAAGCCTCTTCTTCAGCTATAAAAAAGGCATTGCTCGCAGTGAGAGGTAATCCTTGCTGTTTTCCTTATTGATTCGATAGAGTTTATTACTCACACGAATGGTTGTTTTTAGGTAAAGCGTCTAGGTGCTTGGCATATACCTCATTCTCGTATAGATGAAGGAAAAGATGAGCCTAATGTTGAATCTTTCACTTCACAGTTTGCCATAACCCCTACCCTAAGAAACTTAGCTATCTGAGTTTTCGGAGACTGCATATTTTAGATTTTCCTTCGAAGGGAAAGTGCTCTGTAAGTATGGTACTTATAAAATACCCAAGTCTAACTTTAGTAGATACATGCGTGCAGACCTCCTTGACAAAGAATCTCGCCATATTGTGACTTTTGTTGTGACTGAGATATACCTCTCAGAGTTTATTGAGGCCTTCGTTTTTCATGATTACGTGCGGATCGAGGGGGCATGTGTAAAAAGGGTTGTTGCAAAAGACGGTGGTACCAGCTTGTGGGCTTTGTATGCAGATGCAACCACTTTGGTTGTTAAGGCAGAGCCTTTTGAGTGCTGCCTCTACCTTTATCTAGAGCAGAAGATCAAAAAGCTGTTGTCCCAAAGTTGTAATGCTAGTGAGTCGATGTCGACTGTTGCGTTCATTGTCGTCAAAATAGAGAATGCAACTAGAAGTGATGGCACTCCTAATTTTCGATTGACTATTGCTGATGGGCCATCAACAAGCAATCGAGCTAGCGTAAGTTTTGAGCAACCTTTAAAAATAGTAGTGTGTTTTTTTTTCTCAAGTTTGTGTTTATGGCAGCTTCTCTTTGTCCCAACACGGCGCCTTGACTATCAACTTATGGTCAATGAGGTCAAAGAAAAGGGATTTTACACTTGTGTTGCTCGTAACATCAACGTCTTCAAGCAGCTATCAAACACTCTAAGTGTTGTCAATGCTACAATCTTGTGTCCACTACCTCATTCATTGGCTGATGTCTTCCAAGAATACTTGCATAAACAAGTCTCGAATTTAGGCTTGGAGAAGAAGGTAATTTTTGTGACTGCATATCAAATAAAAATCTCTATTATTCTCATTGCTAAATGTGAAATTGGTAGGTGTTTGGAACTTTGGAGATTGTAAGTGTGGACAGCTTGGATGTGGAGTTTTCTTGTGGCACGTGCAAAGGTTTGAATGTAAGTTCGATAATCACTTCTGGAGAGCTGTGTTTCAAAATTTGGAAACTACACTTAATCTTAGTACGACTGATCATCCAAAAATAGATGGTCAAATCGAAAGAGTTAATCATGTGCTAGAGGATATACTACGAGCATATGTTATCAAGAAGCAAACCAATTGGAAAGACTACTTACCTAAATTGGAATTTTCTTATAATAGTTCAAAGCATGTGACTACAGGGTTTAGTCCATTTCTGCTTTTATATGGTGATCCGAGCCTATCACAAATTTTTATTTATCATATTTTGTTGGTTTTCCTTGCTTCTAGAGGTTTACAATAAAAGAAAGAGTGAGAACAACCTCTTGGAAAAATTAAAAAAAAAAGATTTTTTCTTGACTAGTTCACCGGAGGTGAAGGGTAGAGGGAGAACCTAGTGGTAAAGGGAAGGGAAAATATGTAAATGTGAAAAGAAAAGATATGATGTGGTTGTGGAGCCATGCACCCATGATTCAAGGGTCATGAGTGGCTCATATCATCATGGCTTTGGAGCCATATGATGATTCAAACAAATGGGACCCAAGTGGAAGACTTGGTAAAGGAACAAACCAGACACATGATTTTGCTGAATTTCTAAAAAATACTTCCACTCCTATCCAAGAAAAGTTGTCTTCATCAAAGTTGTAGCTGATGAGTTGGAGATTCTGGCCATATTTTTTTATAATTTTTGCATCTACGGTCTAGGAGATATGGCCAAAATGGTGGACGCCAGTTTTTTCAACTGTGGTGGAGACCACCCCCTGTACCTTTACACACACACACCCTTCCTTTTCCACATTGAGACCTTCTCTAAAATCAGCCATTAGTCTTCTCACCCTCCTCTCCTTCCTCCTCTCTCTCAAGCTCAAAAACCCATCAAAGTTCCTCTTCTAATCACCTCTCAAGTCATGCTTAATCTTGTTGTAATTCATAAGTTCTCATTCAACCCCTTCCTATTATTACTAGATATGTATTGATTTTATGTAGATTCTTTACATTTTAAAATAAGGAAGCTCTTGGACTCAAGCTATGGAGGAAGGAGTGAAGACAACACAAGTGATGATGGAGCTAATTGGTTAACAAATCACTTGGAAGGAGCTTCTTCATTGGTTGAATGTCCCTAATCAAGCTTCATTTGTACAAATTACACTTGGATCTTAACCTCACTCCTAATCACTCTCTTTCCTATATAAAGAGGCCTTCCCCTTTGTAATTTCAAGCCTCCCTCAGCCCCATTGAGCCTTTGTATCACTCACCATGAGCCATAAGCTCATTCATTCACTCTATTCTTGCACATCCTAGAGTGCAAATTGTTTCATGCTAGTAACCTCTCCTCCTCTTACTTATGTTGATTAAGAGAAATGTTTTATATGTGTGTGAGAGTGCTTGATGTGATCTTGGCTAATCCTTGAGTGATTGTTTGGTAATCTATATGCTATTTGTGTTGGGAGTGTTTGAAGTCATCCATTCCTTGTACACACACTACGGTTAATGCTTCATTCATAGTGATCTCTCTCTCTCTCTCTCTCTCTCTCTCTCTCTCTCTCTCTCTCTCTCTCTCTCTCTTTCTCTCTCTCTCTCTTTGCGTAGCGGTCCTAGTCCACGCTTCCAAGACTAGGTGGTGCCCTCATCTCATTTCCCTTGTGGCGCAATGGAGTTTGTTTTGGTGTAGAGGCCGCCATTCCAATTTTCCTTCGTCATAAATTGGTGCCCCCACTGAGGAGTTCTCAAGCAGCGCTCTATCAATCCTATGAAGGAAGATCCATCAAATTCTTTGAGACTTCCACTATGGTCTCCCCAAGAAGCTCGAGAAAAGAAGAGTCTTTATCGACAAACGGCATGTATGCGGGTAAAGAGAGTTAACTACACACGCCCTTCTTTGCTTCAAGGAAAATCTTGTAGTCATCACGTCCCTAGGTCAAAAAATTGTGTTGAGTGCTTTGTGGCTAGTGTGAAGACACTTCCTTTGAAGCCTCGACGTCAGGTGGTGAAAGCACTCTCAAACTCAGGTATTAACAAGTTTTTGGAGGGGGAGCTACACATCAATGGGGTGCGGTATTGGCAAGAGGCTACATATGGTGATGCACTCCAACTACTACTAGCAAGAAGGCTCAAGGTGGTTGAGAGGGTAGCCATCGAACCCTATGAACTCTACAAAGCTGAAGATGGTCACACCAAAGCTAGGCTAATCACTGGTGAGCAAATTCTTCGCATCTCTCAAATGGTGGGATCCAAGAGAGCTCAACTTCAATGAAGTGCTTCATGGAAGTTTGTAATTAATGCACCAATGAATAATCCCATTTTCTACAACTTTCAATCAGTTCAGAATATTAGGGTGAATGTGCGCATTGATAGAAAGATTTTTTTCCAACAAAGATTGGTCTTCTATTTTGGAGCTGAGAGGTTGAGAGAGATATTGCTGTCCCCTGACCCTATAATATTTCCTATTTTGGAGTATAATGTATCTTTTGATGTTCACATCTTCATCTTGCTTTAAGCATACTCCATGAATCATAGGGATTTATATGGACCTTTCCAACCTCTTGCTAGACAAACTGTGCATATAATAGCTAGCACAAAGCTTAGGTTCCAAAACATCATAAGGGACTTACTAGGCCCTCGTCGTCTAGCTGAGATTAATGCATCTATCAATCCATTTATTCTACCCTTAATAAGATATGATTTGGGCCTAGACGTTTTCATCTTTGTGCTGTATTGAGAGGAAGGCAACCCACTTTTATGATGGCTTTCCCAAAATTTTTTGGGCGTAGTGGGGAAAATGCTGGGGATTTTTTGGATAACTTGGAGATGGCTTTCCTTATCTCCGGGAGGGATGACGAAGCATTGAAATTGAGAGCTTTTCCTTTGGTGCTCAAAGAAGAATCTAGGGTATGGTTCCCGGCTCTAGATCCAACCCAAAGAATTGATTGGGAGGGATTGAAGGTGGCTTTCGTACGAAGATTTCAACGAGCCAATTCGGCAAAAGAACTATGGCAACGGCTTCTGTCCCTTCATCAAGTTGACCCTCATGGTTATGAAACCTATGAGGAAGGTTTTCTGAAACTTTGGGGGCAATGGTCAGACTCACTAAACCCTGGTGAGCGAGCTCCCAATTGCCTCCAAAAGGATCGATTTATCTCAGGTTTGTATCCCTTGCTAAGGGAGAAGGTAAAGAGAAAATTTCCAAATGCTTTTGAAGATGCCTTAAGAATTGCTAGGGAAAAGAATAGAAAGATTCTCTATCAAGCCCAAGCTGGCCAGCTAGCTTTGGGAGGCAATATCACAACTATGGAAGCTTCTCACATACCTCCAAATGTGCCTAATGCACCAGACCTCAATAGAGGTCAACAAGAAGATATGCTCCAACAAATAAACAATCTCACAAACCAGCTAGAGGGGTTGAGAGTAAATCTTGTGCAGGGTGCAAGAAGGCCTATTGAGGGAAATGGTGGGAATCTGCCACCAATGCGACGTCAAGCAAGAGAAATGTTGTGTTACAATTGTGGGGAAATTGGCCACGGCATGTATAATTGCCCTCATCCCAGAAGATATGACTACCCTGTCAGAGGTCCTCGACAACAAGTAAGTCCACCCCGTGCTAGAGCTCAAGCACAAGAGCAACCGCAACCTCAAATTTTGCAGCCACCTCGTGCTCAAGCTCAAGCCCGTGCTACTCAACCAAATGTGAGCATCATAAGGATGGAGGAGGTCCTCAAGGGCAGAAGCAACCAGGAAGAAATAGCTAAAGGGAAGATGAAGATAGATGAAGTGGCTACAATGCCTATCAAACGTGTGCGTGTCCAAGATGAAGTAGGTAAAGAAACAAGCAAGGATGCAAGCAATGAAGCAAGTACATCTCGGGCAACTAAAGATGAAGCCAAGAAGAGCAAGACCCATACTAGGTCTCAAATTGACATCTCTGATTTCCTTATGGGATCTCGGACACAACCTTATGACTTGACAGCTGATGTGAGTTCTCAAGGACCAAAGATTACTTGGCCACAACTACTTCATATCTCCCCAAAGCTTCGACGACAATGGTCAAAAATGGTGAGCACGAGGGCAAAGCGAAGTAAGCTAGTAAGTGTAATCAAAGCATATGGTCTCAAGGATATAGTGCCTTTGATGGAGGCTCAAATCAAGGGACAACGGATTCCAAAAACTTACATTGACAGTGGAGTAGAGGTTTGTGTCATGACAGAAAAGCTAATGCATCAATTGGGTTTAGAGGTAATGGAATCATCAAACTTTAGGGAAAAAATGGCCAATAATGTCTCTGTCACTTGTGTGGGTGTAGTGAAAGCTTTGAGAGTTTCTGTTTTTGGAATCACTACAGAGGTTGATGCTTATGTGATGCCAGTAAAGGGAGAAGGATACCCCCTTATTTTAGGACGACCTTGGCTCATGGGTATAGGAGCTAGGCAAGATTGGGCAACAGGAGACTTGGAGTTGAGTCCTCGCATGGGTGGCCATAGTCGGAAGGTGGTTTATAACCTAAAGAATGGGCGACAAGAGAACCTTGAACTAGAGACGTCAGCTGATGAGTGGAGCTCAAGTGGATGCTCCTCATCCATGGACGAGGAAGAGAGTTCAAGTGAAGAGAGTGATAGCACTCTCGAAGTCATGGGCGTCACCATAAAGGAAACTACCTCATCAGAAGACAACCCAAGGATCCAAATGGAGAATGTGTGGGATGCCAGCCTAGAGGAGATGTTATCCAAGGATATAAAGGAAGAAGAAAAGGAGGGTTATGTAAATGTTCTCAAGAAGCATGCATCATTGTTTATTTCTGATTACACTCACATTACAGGTGTCACTGCAGTGAAGCATCATATCCATCTAAAAGAAGGGAGCAAGCCAGTAGTACAAAAACTAAGAAGATTAGGAGTTGTGCAACAAAATGCACTGTTGTCTGAGGTGAAGAGACTCTTAGAAGCAGTATTCATATACCCAGTAGAAGATTCAGAATGGGTCTCCCCAGTAGTGGTGAGGCCAAAGAAGAATGGTAAATGGCGAGTGTGCGTGGATTACAAGCCACTAAATGCTGCAACAAAGAGGGACCACTTCCCTCTCCCATTTCAAGATGAGATTCTAAATGAAGTAGCAGGCCATGAGAGATACACAGTGTGTGATGGCTACTCTGGCTACTTTCAAATACGCATTGCAGAGGAGGACCAGAAAAAGACTACTTTCATCACACCATGGGGATGTTTTGCATTTCGAGTCATGCCTTTTGGTCTCACCAATGCTCCAGCCACCTTTCAACGATTCATGAACATGGTCTTCCAACCTTACTTTGGTAAGTCCATAAGGGTTTTCATAGATGACTTTTGTATTTACATCTCCAAAAGTATGCATCTCGGCAAGATTGATGAAGGATTTACTCGTTTAGCTAAGCTGGGTGGACAACTAAACAAGGACAAATGTCACATTGGGGAAAGCAAGGTTACACTATTAGGGCATGTAGTGTCCATTGATGGAATCGAGGTAGATCCTGAAAAGATAGAAACATTGCTAAATCTACCTTCCCCAACTTCCATCAAACAATTAATCTCCTTCTTGCAAAAGCTAAGATATTTGAGTAGATTCATACACTTACTCTCCCAAGTGATATTTCCTCTACAACAGCTGACTCGTCAAGAGACGCTTGTTTGGAGTGAAGAAAGTGAAGGGCATTTTAGAGAGATTAAAAAAATGTTAGGGTCACTCCCTGTAATCCTCCAACCTTGTTGGGAAGAAACATTCTTTGTAAACCCTAGTGTGGGAGAAGAAGCCATTGGTGCTGCCCTCCTACAAAAAGATCCAAAAACCTCCTTTATGAGGCCTGTGTATTTTGCTAGCCGCCTCATGGAAAACACAGAGAAGGCCTACACCCTGATGGAACAGCTAGTGTTAGCTCTCATGTTTGCGGTAACCAAATTTCGGCCATACTTGCTGCCGAAGAGGTTTGTAATTATCACTGTGGAGGATATGTTTCCCTATGCACTACAACATATGGAAATCTCTGACAAAATAGCAAAGTGGGTGGTGCGACTTCAAGAGTTTGATTATACAATACAGGTTGAAAGAACAACTCGAGCATGCTTAGCCGACATTTTAACAAACAAGTGCTATGAAAAAGTTTTCCATTTGAAGAGAAAGGAACTTCCACCACCTCCAGCTCTAGAGGTTTTGGTCAATGCTTATAGCCTCTACTTTGATGGAGCATACAAGAGAACCAAGGATAAGGCAGCTGCAGGCATCATGGTCTTATCCCCATTGGGAGAGAGGATCCATGGTGAAGGGATCACTCTAGAAGATGTCCACTCCAACAATGAAGCAGAATATCATGCTCTAATTCATGGCCTTTTTTGGTGCCTCGATAATTCAATTAAGAGATTAAACGCTTTTGGTGACTCCATGCTTTTGGTAAGGCAAATGCAAGGTACATGGGCTTGCAAAAATGCCCGTCTCTCTACTAAAATGAGAGAAGCAAAAGCTCTTATGAGGAGATTTAGGGAGGCACAAGTACATCATGTGCCAAGAGACCAGAACAAGGATGCAGACCACCTAGCATCATCAAAGTTAAATGAGTCAATAGTGGGAGCAGTGGCCATCAAACTTCCACTTCAGCAAGGCAAGGAGGACTTGGAAGATATTATGCACATTCTGGAGCAAGGAGAGGCTCCTAAACACTTGAATGCAGGGGAAAGGCGATGGTTAGCTAGGAAGGCTACCAGGTATCGCATAGTAAATGATGACTTGTATTGTCTTGGTAAGGATGGTGTGCTTAGGAGAGTTCCTTTGAAGAGTGAAATTGAAGAGATTTTAAAAGCTTGTCACGATGATATGTGCGGAGGACACTTTGCACACGACGTCACTAGTAGAAAGGTTCTACAAGCTGGGTTTACTTGGCCAAGTCTTCATCGTGATGTCAAATAATGGTGTCAAACATGTGATGAATGTCAGAAAGCAGGACCACGACGGCTCATAGCTGAACCTCAGAACCCAATAAAGGTATATGGGCCCTTTGAGAAGTGGGGAATTGATGCCATAGGGCCTCTACCACGCACTCAGTCAGGTAAAGAGTACATCATCATGGGAGTAGACTACATGACTAGATGGGCTGAGGCTATGCCGACCAATAGAATTACTGCTAAGGATGTGAGTCAGTTCATCTTTGACCACATCTGTTGCCGGTTTGGCACCCCTCTTGAAATACTATCTGATAGAGGACCAGGGTTTAGAGCAGACTTGGTAGGAGAACTCATGAAGAAGCTAAATATTCAGCATCAACACTCTACTCCTTACTACCCTCAGTGCAATGGTTTGGTGGAAAAAGTAAATGGAATCATTTGCAAAATTCTCACCAAACAGGTACATGCCAGGCGCCAAGATTGGGACAAACACCTGAATTGAGCTCTATGGGCCTATAGAACCTCCTTCAAAACCACATTATGGTACACACCCTTTCATTTGGTTTATGGAAAGGAGGCGCTTTTGCCCATTGAAGTGAAGTTAACAAGTCTTCGAATATTGGGTAGCCAGGTAGGCTCTCAAAAGGAGAAAGTACATCAAAGGATCATGGATCTAGAGAGGCTGCAATTGGATCGTGAAGAAGCCATCAACCACTATTCTCAAGAAGCAGAGAAGCGCAGAGAAAAGTTCAACAAAAAGCTAGCATCCAAATACATCAAAAAGGGATCTCTGGTGCTTCGATATGACAATCGCTTCAACACTCGTAAGGATGGAAAGTTTCTTTTCCGATGGGAAGGCCCGTTCTTGGTCACCAAAAAGTTCAAAAATGGCTCTTACAGACTTCAAGACATTGATGGTAAAGTGCACAAGACCAGGACAAATGGATGGCGTCTAAAGCCTTATCACATCAAGATAAGGTCAGCTCAAGATCAAAGAAAGTAGGCTAGAGGCATAAATACCCCTAGCCAGGTTTGGGGGGGCTATGATCCGAGCCTATCACAAATTTTTATTTATCATATTTTGTTGGTTTTCCTTGCTTCTAGAGGTTTACAATAAAAGAAAGAGTGAGAACAACCTCTTGGAAAAATTAAAAAAAAATGATTTTTTCTTGACTAGTTCACCGGAGGTGAAGGGTAGAGGGAGAACCTAGTGGTAAAGGGAAGGGAAAATATGTAAATGTGAAAAGAAAAGATATGATGTGGTTGTGGAGCCATGCACCCATGATTCAAGGGTCATGAGTGGCTCATATCATCATGGCTTTGGAGCCATATGATGATTCAAACAAATGGGACCCAAGTGGAAGACTTGGTAAAGGAACAAACCAGACACATGATTTTGCTGAATTTCTAAAAAATACTTCCACTCCTATCCAAGAAAAGTTGTCTTCATCAAAGTTGTAGCTGATGAGTTGGAGATTCTGGCCATATGTTTTTATAATTTTTGCATCTACGGTCTAGGAGATATGGCCAAAATGGTGGACGCCAGTTTTTTCAACTGTGGTGGAGACCACCCCCTGTACCTTTACACACACACACCCTTCCTTTTCCACATTGAGACCTTCTCTAAAATCATCCATTAGTCTTCTCACCCTCCTCTCCTTCCTCCTCTCTCTCAAGCTCAAAAACCCATCAAAGTTCCTCTTCTAATCACCTCTCAAGTCATGCTTAATCTTGTTGTAATTCATAAGTTCTCATTCAACCCCTTCCTATTATTACTAGATATGTATTGATTTTATGTAGATTCTTTACATTTTAAAATAAGGAAGCTCTTGGACTCAAGCTATGGAGGAAGGAGTGAAGACAACACAAGTGATGATGGAGCTAATTGGTCAACAAATCACTTGGAAGGAGCTTCTTCATTGGTTGAATGTCCCTAATCAAGCTTCATTTGTACAAATTACACTTGGATCTTAACCTCACTCCTAATCACTCTCTTTCCTATATAAAGAGGCCTTCCCCTTTGTAATTTCAAGCCTCCCTCAGCCCCATTGAGCCTTTGTATCACTCACCATGAGCCATAAGCTCATTCATTCACTCTATTCTTGCACATCCTAGAGTGCAAATTGTTTCATGCTAGTAACCTCTCCTCCTCTTACTTATGTTAATTAAGAGAAATGTTTTATATGTGTGTGAGAGTGCTTGATGTGATCTTGGCTAATCCTTGAGTGATTGTTTGGTAATCTATATGCTATTTGTGTTGGGAGTGTTTGAAGTCATCCATTCCTTGTACACACACTACGGTTAATGCTTCATTCATAGTGATCTCTCTCTCTCTCTCTCTCTCTCTCTCTCTCTCTCTCTCTCTCTCTCTCTCTCTTTGCATAGCGGTCCTAGTCCACGCTTCCAAGACTAGGTGGTGCCCTCATCTCATTTCCCTTGTGGCGCAATGGAGTTTGTTTTGGTGTAGAGGCCGCCATTCCAAATTTCCTTCGTCAATGGTTTTCAACTTAGATCACCCGTTACGGTGGGGTTGGCTAAGGAGAAGATACAACAAGCGAAATATTTTCTCCAAGACCATTTTGATATGCTTCGAGTTGCTTGACAGAATGTTAAGCAAGCTCAAGATCGATATAAGAAGTATGCAGATGAGCATCGTTGTCTTGCTACTTTCAAAGAAGAAGACAAGTTTTTTCTCAAAGTTCCGGAGCATTCAGAAAGCCTGAAACGGGAAAAGTTTCTAACCTTTTACCACGCTATTGTGGACCATTTACCATTATCAAACGTATAGGTTAAGTGTTCTATAAGTTATCTCTTCTCGAGCACTCACAAGTTCATCCTGTTTTTCGTGTTAGCTGTTTACAAAAATAGCTAGGACAAAATGATAATTTCATTGACACAGATGTGTTAGTTGACCTTATTGAACATCCAAGCATCCCTCATGAACCCGAAAAGATTTTGGAGACTCATGAGCTTCGCACCAGACATCGTGTCAAACGACATGTGTTGGTAAAATGGCTAGATAGACCTGAAGAAGGTTCTACATGGGAGAATGTCTCCGCACTTAGGAAGCATTTTCCTACGTTCGGAAAATGCTCGTTTTTTAGGACAAAACCAATTCTCCAAGGGGGGGGGAGGGGGGGTAATTTGAGGACATGGGTCCTACGGGCAAGGCCACCAACGCGACTGGATAGTGTGTACTTTAGGGAGAGGCTATAAGATAGCACAACTGGGTGGAGACTAGCACACGCATTACTCTTGTCTTTTTGCTGATATCAAGGCATTACTCTCGTCCTTTCGTGAGCTGTTGAGGCTCATATGAGAGAGAGAGAGAGAGAGACAGAGAGGGAGAGAGAGAGAGAGAGAGAGAGAGAGAGAGAGAGAGAGAGAGAGAGAGAGAGAGAGAGAGAGAGAGAGAGAGAGAGTCTAAGTCTTCTAGCGGCTACCCCAATTGTCTACAACTAAGCAACCCCAATGCCATCTCTGCATGCCCAAACCCCTGGTTTCCATCCTCCCTGCTCATGCACACAATCCTCTTGTTGCGCCCACCACCTACCATAGCTCGCACCCTATGCACATGGGGGGGGGGGGGGGGAGAGAGAGAGAGAGAGAGAGAGAGAGAGAGAGAGAGAGAGAGAGAGAGAGAGAAGAAGAAGAATAAGAATAAGAAGAAGCTTTTGATTTAGAGAGTCTCATGGGTCTCGTTTTCATCAGTCAATATGGATGCGAATATTGTTTGTCTTTGTAATGAGTATTTATCATCTTTTCTAACCAATAAAAAAACTATCTAATTTTTAAAAGATCATCTTTCCGTTTTCATTAGCAAAAAGAAAACACATCACTATGTCCTTAGCCCTTTGGGTAGGCCAAAAAAAAGAGAGGAATAAATGGGAGATGCTTGCTTTGAGTGTAAGGTTCAGAAGGGGAAGGCAGGGATTGTGGGCATGGCGTCATGCGCTCTCTCTCTCTCTCTCTCTCTCTCTCTCTCTCTCTCTCTCTCTCTCTCTCTCTCTCTCTCTCTCTCTCTCTCTCTCTCTCTCTCTCTCTCTCTCTCTCCCCCCCCCCCCCCTTGTCAAATAAATCTTTAAGGTCTCTTGGGATAGACGTTAAAATTCTATTCTTCTTCTTCTTCTCTCTCTACGTCGTTGCTGTGTCGCGGGACCAGGGCTAGAAAAAAGCATTTTTCCTAACCGAATAAAATAAGGGCAAACTTGAAATTTTCCCTGTTTTCAAGTCAAAATTTGAATCTTTTTCCGGTAATTCACTAAACTTGTGAAGTGAAAATTTTCCGGTTTTCTTCAAGGCAAGCTCAAAATCTAACTATGATTTTAGGATTTTAGCCGATTAAAATACATTGAACGCCGGTTTTTTTCTAACACTGCGCGGGACAAGAGTTTGCAGGGTCTTGCTTCACTTTACAGGGCCTCGCCTCCCTTTGCAATAATCGCCATGCGTTATCAATGCCATCTGAACATGGGATTTTTTTTTAAATATGATAAAGCAGAAGGTGGAAAGCAGCTTGAGCGTGGGTGTGGGGTAGATTGGTTATGGGTCATGCTAGTTTGAAGGTCTATCTGTGTTTGAATCTCGTCCTTAAATTTTGAAAATCATATGCTGAAACGTACATTGGAATCTGGAGAGATTCCAGTCAATAAAAACAAGGTGGTCAATAGTAGGCCATTACCTTATGTGTGCCGAGCGACAAAAAAATCTGAAATAGCAAGTTTGCAAGAGGAGAGAATCTATGTGTGGTTGTGCGTGCGCATGCGTGCAATTTCTCTTTCGCAAGAGTTGGGGCCTAAGGCTATCCCAATAGAGCTCATGAGAACGTAAGCAAGTAAGGCTAAAAGAATTTCATGACTAGCTTGAAATTGTCCATTAGGTACAAACTTTGCCCTACATTTTCTAAAACATGGCTATTTGGGCCAAATTGGATGTGTCCACAAGGCAGTGAGAATTGGCCAGACAACAAGCTTACACGGCATTTTCTTGCTGCCTTTTGGACACATCCAATTTGGCCCAAATTGCCACATTTAGGGCACCTCTAGTACAAAGATGTAATTTATGTGCCAATCATAGCACCCTTTTTTTTAATGTACAAAATTAGCATTCAAATAGTTAATACAGATCACAAATGATAAAGTTTTCACAAATTGCATCGTTGTTGAACATGATCAAATCAATAAAAGTCTGCTACCCAATCTTTTGGGTCTTCAATTCTTATGGAAATGGGGCCAATGCTTGGATACACCATCTCAGTCATCTTAAAATGGCTCCACCATCTCTTTCAGCTTGGAATCTGACCATTAAACATTCTACCACACCATCAGATACAAACCCCTTCCCACTTCAACCAAGAGCAATCGACATGCTCCTCGCTGGGGGCACTAAAAGATGGAGAGGGAGAATGGGGAACACACCAAGCACACTACACAAGGCCTCTCTATAGCGCATGGCATTCACATCACCCTTGTCCTCTCAAAAACACTTCACAATTTTACACTTCCACTAGAAAAAAATCGTCTATACACACGAGAACACCAACACGCTCACCATGAGAAAATCACGCCACACACTGACACTTACCGAGATCAGCTACCCACATATATTTTAGAGGTCATTTTGGACTGCAAACCACTGTTGCACACAATACCTCTCTCTCACTTCCACTCCACACACCAAAAAATCCCACACCTCCTCACATAGGTAGATGTCCTAGTGCCCCCTAGAACTTTGAAAATTTCACTTCATTTCTCTCTCTCTCTCTCTCTCTCTCTCTCTCTCTCTCTCTCTCTCTCTCTCTCTCTCTCTCTCTCTCTCTCTCTCTCTCTCTCTCTCTCTGTCAGCTTCCCCTTGGTATTTACCCTTTGATTGGATTTGCTTTGAACTCACCCAGTAATTTACTTCTTCCTCCTTTGAATTGACGTTTGACTCATCCTCAACTCACCTCCAAACTCACACAACCTCTCCCTCCCTTGCGCTAGCAATGTCGCTAGTTGGGAGGGGAAAGGGGAAGGGGAAGGGGAGGGGGAGGGGGAGGGATCTTTCTTCATGTCTTCAAATATTTGGGCCATCTTGAGGCCACAAGAACAACCCCCTATTGGCTTGCCATGTCATCAACTATGCAGCACCATTGTTGATAGTAGACAAGCTACTTATGCCACTCACAACCAAAGTTGACCACCGGAGTGCCCAGCGGGCCACCACCCTTGCCTCCACGCAACACCTATCGGCAATGCCCACCATAGCTACCAACACAAGGAGCTCCTCCCTCAACTTTGATGCCTTATGAGGTATGCCACTCCTATATATATACCTCGTGCATTGTTTTCTACTATGTGCATGTGGATTTTCTGTGTGGGCCACATGGAAACACCACATTGCTTTGGCTCCCAAGGGGTTGAAAAACCACTAGACCCCCCTTTCTTCTATACAAAAACAACCATTCTGATGTGGTTTGAGAGCTCCATATCTCTTAGACCCTTGAATCCCAGGGATGTGTCGCAAAGTTTGGGCAAACCTCCGCCTTTCCAATTTCAAGATTAAAAAAACTATGCTAAACTATGACTACCTGAAGGCCACAAACTGATGCCTTGAAAATAAAAAGAAACCATCTGGCAGTGTCCTCTCGTAACTGCATCCAACTTTGACATGGCATATCTCTGCCATCATGACTCCGTTGACAAGCAGTCAAGTCCAACTAGATCCACATGATGCAAAAATTATTTGAGATCTCTGGTAAGGCTAAGAAAAATCCATATGGCATGCCTACCGATGCAGTCAAATCGCCACACACTAGCCCCTGGCAAAACTTTGACTGGACATAACTTGCCCATCCAAGGTTTGATTGGAGATTTGGAAAGACTGGCATGCATGAAAGAGCATGGGGACTGAACCTGCTAATATCCTCCCAGCCATGCCCTATATAGGCCCTTGGCCTACTAAATATAGGGACCCCCTTGACTGCATGTCCATCCTGGCCCTTGCCCGTGAATGGTCCTACCCTTGTATTGACATTACTCCCCCTTGGAGAAGCGTTTTTGTCCATGAAAACACAAGTGATGGTATCTTCATAAGAACACTAATGTATTCTACCGTAACATCCCTCATGGATCCAACGTTTTATTTGAGCAGAACCCAGTTCAGGAGGAGGTTCAATGAAGCTAAGAGTAACATCTTGATTTTCTACATTGTTGTCCATTTGTAACCATCTGATGGTACCGGTTCCTATCCAAACATGGTGTGTAGACTCCATTTAGAATGCTCATGAGCATGGTAAACAAGTTTATCACAACAAAGATGTACCAAAGAGAGTACCTCTTGTCACTTTCCATGAAAGTAACTTGCTGACATAACTCATCAGCCAAGTTCAAGTCCTTGACTTGTTCCCAATTTTCATCATCAGTAAACAACCCCACCCCTAACAAGTGTTCAAGGTTGAGAACGTGACTTATTCATGAAGAGACTACCTAGTCGCAACATGCTTTAACTGATAGTAAGTAAACTCCAAGAAGAGCAATAAATGCTTATTAATTGGATTGCTTGGTGCTAATGTACGCACTTTGCATATCGTTTTAGCCCAAGGTTACACTTTGTAATTTGCCAATCCCCTTGGATACTGACAATACTGAGGTGTGTTTCCCCCACGGTTTACAGACAGTCTTCCCAGACGACTGGTAAACGAGGAATCACAATAGCGTATAACATTGTTGAGGAATCAACAATGTCCGGAATAACCGTCATGGTTAACTTGAAAAATCCACAAACACCCAAATCGAGCCATGACCTCTATTGGTGATTAGTAGACCCAAAAGTAATCTCATAGAGATAGTGCACATAGAGTGCAAAATGCTTCATAAGCAACAACCTGAGGAATATGCATGCCGTTCCAAATCAGCTTTTGCTAAACACTAGGGCCCATAACACCTAGTGTGCATGTATTTAGCAAGAAACAGATCCGAACCTGTATATCCATGGTGATCTTTGCCAATACTTATGGCAAATGTGATGCGTGTAGCACAAAAAAAAAAAGAATGTAAATAGTTCTGAAAAGAAACCAAATACTTTCAGTTGCAATCTTTTGCAAGCCTTGTTGAAACGTCTGAATGGCAATAGAAGGTGAAACATTGATCACTTCTAGGTACAGAAAATGAAACTTTTTCATTAACCACTTCTAGCCTTGCTATATGTGTAAACAACCATCTGTAATGTTGTTTAGGAATACTTGTAGCTAACAAGTCATTCTAAGTATCCGACAATTTTTGGCCACTGAAATTGCTCCTGATACGTCTTGCCAAAAATGGTCTAGAAAATAGAAGTGATCAACACCTAGGGACTTTGTCGTGACACATATTTGAAATAGGGGGCGCCAATGTCAATCCTAGAGACTCATATTCGCCACATGTGGAATATGTCTCAACTAAGGATGTCTGAAAAAAGAACATCCTTCAAGTACAAGATGTACTTGTGTGTGGAGGTAACTCTAAACACTCCGTAACAAGAGTGAGAGGGATCCTCATTCATTGCTCCACCCTAGCTAAACCGAACTCCTTGAGTTCCTAGACCACGTTGTATCCCATGTGACAACATGTGCCAAATTGAACCCTACAAGTAGGTTCGTAACAGCATAAGGTAGAAAGATAGATTGGACACTTGGCCCAAAATACTTTGTGCCGATATGCCCTTGGCATGGCTCTGTAACATTCAAGCGTACTTATACATCTTGAAAAACCAAGCAAAGCATAGTGAAAATGGAATAACACCAAATCAATAGATGCGAACCTGAAGATTTGAACATAATGTTCACTTACCCTTATTCAAATGGAGAGGATACGTCCCCTACCTGAAAAAACAAACAGCATTGCACTGGGAACCCTGGGTGTTGCCTTTGCAATCCAAGCCCTTGGATTAGAATCTACGTAGTGAAACCCTTTGGTAAGACTCTTTGTAGAAACTGCTCAACTAGCCAATAACGGTAACCAACATAGTCAACCGTGTACATTATGATTGGAATCAACGTGAAAAGTGTGTTCTTCTGCTATCGCGTGGTAGATTGCAGAATTCTTTCCTTGAAAGTATAACTAGGAGAGATCAACTGTGATCCTCAATGCAGATCAAATTGTGATCCTTAATTCCTATGGGGTGATGTAGCAATCACCCGCCGGGTCTTACCCCAAAACAATATGTCCATAGACAATCCGTAGTGCTATAGAGGGAGCCGGAGATCCACACAAGTGAAATTCATAGCTCCTATGGAGAGCCATGCTGTCTCAACCTATTGTAAGGTTATCAAAAACTCAACTCGAGTGTCGCACTGAAAACATGTAGTGCAAAATGATACACTAAACATCCGTAATGACAAGATCTTGCTTGTCCATTAACGTCGGTGTGTTCTTCATTGGGTAGATTTTGAAAACAATCACCCAAAGAATGCCAATAGTTGTGGGTCTGACCCTTGGCCTGACAACGGCTCTTAGCCTGTTTGGCGCATAGCCCTTATGCAAAATAGTGATCAATCAATGAACCGATGAAGACTAATTGGAGTAGCATCTTAGCCACGTGCTAGCTGTGAGTTAGAGCACCTTGGCTCAAGCTGACTCACGAGCAAAACATGTATCAAAAGCTTCTTAGAAGAGTTTCATTTTTATAAAAAAAAATTAGAGAGAGAGATAGAGAACGAAAAGAAGAGCGTGCTGGGCTGAGGAACTTTCCTTAAATTTCTAGTATGTGTGTGCCCAAAATGTGTGCTCTTAGACATCTTATGCCTGACTGGCAGCTTATCCTATAAGCATGCAACATTCTGCCTGTATAATGTTGTCATCGAGAGAGGAAAGAGAAAAAACAAGCCACAGCTTGGCCCACTTACCATGTATGGGGTCGTGACTTTAGGACGACTTAGCATTGGCACTTTGCCCATACAATAATTCCTTGATTTAGTGTTGGTGTGTGTTGATAGCAACCAACAAGCATAGTAAACAATCCATCCTTAGTCTGCCCTTGACACAGTTGTGAGTGTGATAGCGGAAGCGTAATGCATGAAATGGTAGAATTAAATCCTCCTCACTAGCATGCCTTGCATGCGAAATTGTAAGCCCTTGTGGAGAGTGATGGCCTCAAACGTGAGAACCAAAACCATAAGTGCCTTGCATAGTTTAGACTGGTAGGGATTCTGTGAGTTGATATTCCCTATTTTGTTAGTTCCCCAAAGCCGTGCTTCTTCTAAAATTGCCAAAGAACTTTGCTTTGCACAATGACAGTAATTGCCAAGTAAAGTGTAAACAGGGAAAAACAAGAAAAACTTAAACTTGGCTAACCTGGCTGTTGTTGCTGCAACCAGTTGTCATGAAATTTGGAAGGAAAAACTCATTCCAAAATGGCTTATAGCCATATCTTCACAGACGCCATCGTATATCCTATACACCCGTCTGGTACATAATGAAATAACTTGCAATATGAAATAACCTGCAAACACATTTCCTATTCCTTCCCAATTTTGGATGCTTAAAGTAGATGCCAAATGGGAGAAGCCACAATGCAAGATCCGTAAATTGAAGCCTTGCTTCACCAAAATCTGTTAGTTCTAATAGACAACTGATGCGGCTATTGACATACAGAGAGCATGAGAAAAAGAATCGGCCTTGTCGAACAATTTCAATTGGAATGAAGTAATACCGTGTGGCAAACATCCGCTAGCAGCTGCTAGAAATAGTGACAAGGAGTCATCTATGCGGAGCAACTTGCCCCCTGCATCAAGTCGAGCAAATAGGATGTGCTAATTTCCTTGAGAGTCCAAAACACTACCAATTGTCTATGGAGTGGCATCAAATTGAACCGTTGAGAAATCGTGCTCATTAAGTACACCTTCCAACAAAGCTCCCCGACTCGAAAACCGAATGTGGTACCAAGGAGAAATTGCAACTATTATGAGATCGGTAACACAACCTTGGACTACACAAGCCTTGCTCATTAACACCCTTGTACGGAGCCTTGCTCCTGTACAATACAAGCCGCATGCCACCCGTATCTGGCCTTTATTATCAATCTGCATAAAGGATGATTGAAAACAACAGATGAACAAATAAAAGAAGTTACCTGGATTCCATGCTTGCTGGAGCTTGGTACTTACCCCAACTTTTCCAAAGTTTCTTGAACTAGCCTTGCAGTCGTACCCCCATCTATTGAGTCGTCTAGAGATGTCCTACTTCCATAAAGCTTCCAAATTTTCCATGCTTCTACTGTGGAGATGTCCTACTTCCGCAAAGCTTCCAAATTTTCCATGCTTCTACTGCTTCCCTTGAACTCAATGTTGAGTACATCACTACTGCTTTCCTCTACTGCAAATTCTTTTCTCCTTGAGAGCTCGAGAAGCCCTTGCATGAAGCCTTGAGGAAAGTCTGCATGCTACTGCAAAATTTTGAGATGCAAGTTCAGATGGTCGTCGACACCACGCACCCTACATGTGCTCCATGTTGACACTTTGCAAGGTTCCCCTGTTCGACTGCTATCGCCGTGGGATAGGCCCCTTAAGGCCTTTGCCACCCTTTTGACTATGGGTGGACACCAAATGGGAAAAAAAAAAAAAAGCAAGGAAGCAGCGATGGCGGGCTCTGTCTGCAGCGCCATCGAGAGAGGGACATAGCATATTGCCTATTGCCTCCCGAGCTTTGGCCAGGTAACGAGTTTTTCTCCCATGGTCTCTAGGACCTCGTAGATAGAAGCTGCAGGTAATTTCTTTGAGATCGGCTCTTGACCTCCCCTTTGACAAGGGCTACTGCCCACTGTCTTTGAGGTCGGCTCTTGACCTTCCCTTCGACAAGGGCTACTGCCGACGGTGCCAACTCCTTGGCAAGCTTTCGTGCACATGGACTTCGACTCCGGGATCCTCTTGCTTAGGGCGCCTGTCCACGACCCCCTTGGCTGCTCCTCCCTCCAAGGGATCTTTCCCACCCGTCTCCATGGAAGTCTGCAAGAGAGAGAGAGAGAGAGAGAGAGAGAGAGAGAGAGAGAGAGAGAGAGAGAGAGAGAGAGAGAGAGAGAGAGAGAGAGAGAGAGAGAGAGAGAGCTTGCAAAGCCTTGCAAAAGCATGCCAAGTTCCCCCTTCCTCCATAGCCCCGTCCTCCACCTCGCTCTCATACCAGTGAAAGGGCATGGGGACTGAACCTGCTAATCTCCTCCCAGCCATGCCCTATATAGGCCCTTGGCCTGCTAAATATAGGGACCCCCTTGACTGCATGTCCATCGTGGCCCTTGGCCGTGACTAGTCCTACCCTTGTCCTGACAATGTACCTCAACTTGAGCACTTCAACCTATCCACTTACATCAACTTTTACCATCTGGCTCCACTTGCCTTAACTGTCAAGGATCTACAAAGCCCTCCATCTTTGAATTTTGATCTCTTCCACACCGTATCTCCATTTGAGGATGTGTCTAGACCGGCTTGTACAACACCTCAAATTCCACATATGAAAGGTACAATTTGAGAACTTTGGATGCATCAAACTACCAATCTAATTGGACCATTTTGGAGCCTTTTTGTCTTAAAGATCCACATCAATCATATGTCTTTGCAATCATCTAACTACCCAGGGCCTTCACACCTGCTTTAGCTCTTTGTCATGTACTTGTAGACACTCATAGCATTGTTTAGACCACTTCCCAACATAGAAAAATTTAGTTGCACCAACATGTTAGAAGAAGGCTCAATAACCTACATTCTCATACCGTCAACACACAACTTTTTCATACATACAATTCTCTTATGTTATGATTGAAATAGTCCTCCTTCAATTTATTGAATTTTTGTAGAAATGGCACTCACAATAGGTAACAAAGGAGAAGATCCTAACATGTACATACATAGAAAAACATCTTTGATCTTTAAAAGAATTTGTTTTTACTGCAGGAGACTACTTGTTTGATTGCTTGAAATATTTACTAAATTACCACCATATAGCATTGGACCTAAGAATAAACATAATAAACAACTTTTTCAACTTATTAAATGCAAATGATCTGGATGCATTATGATGCTTGTAAACGTTCCTAAACTTGGATTTGATTTCAGCTTTGCATGACGTTTAAAGAGTAAATGAATATCTTTTGCGAATGAAATATCTTTACACTTTTGAGGAGGGATGTTGGGGAGACCATCTTCAAATGATGGGGAGACCATCTTCAAATGGAGTATCTCACTGTGCTCTTAACAAAAAGGAATGAAATAATTTTTGCATCTAAAAGACACACTGCACATACTCTTTGATGACTGCCCAAACCATGTTGGCCACTTTGAGCCTTTAATTCCTTCTGAGAAACATATAACCATAGATAGAAACACTCATTTTGCACCTATCACTCCATCAAAGCACGAGGTAAATATTGATGCTATCGAAACAATACATAATTTTAACTACAACAATATTAGAGATTGTGTTTTCGAAAGCTTTGCACACTTCTTGAAAAATACAATTTCAAGTCAAGATTTAAGACAAGTTGGAGTCACAAAACTCCTACAAATCCTTCAAAATAGTGACTCATACGAATTAGAAAGTGTGCAACTATACCTAACAACAGCATTACTCAAAGAGGCTCACAATATCAAAACATTTTCCCAATATTCAAACTCATGTCAACATCCTTCATTAAGACAAGGTAGACTCTAGGGCAATGCAGTAATTCCATATTGGATAGCAAGAACATTGAAACTAAATATCCATGTATGGAGCTCATCATTGTGTAGAATAAACTATAGTATGAAGTTCTCTCATGAACATGAAATGATTCGTTTATTATTTCATGATGACTATGAGAAAGATGGTCATTTATGAGCCTTTGCAACCAAAACAAAGCAAAGAAGATATTGTCAATCATGTTGAACTCATTGAAAATTCACATAAAAAATCTTCTTCACAAAAAAGGAAACATAAAAAAGAGTATGCTATCAAGCGCAAAAAAAAATCACATAAACAAAGAAGAATGTATTATAGCTGATGCTTAACAAGGAAGTTAAGCATCAGTTAATATAGCTCTTGCAAACTTCTAAAGACTCAAAAACATCAACTTTTTGTGACATTTTTTTGACAAGAGCATAAGGAAATCCACAAAAAGAGTTATGAAATACAAACTCTCATCTCTCATAAGAAAAGGCATTACAACAAAAAGAATAATAACACAATTTCAAAGACAGCTTCAAAAAATCATCCAACCATATGGATATATAGGTTAGGTAGTAATCTATATTCGCTACAAAGAGCACATCGTAGTATTTTGATGGCTGCACTTTATGAGCATTTTTAAAAAAACAAATTTTCATCATCACTTATAGAGAGAACACACACTCATCTCTATATCGTGTCATTAAAAAAAGGAGGAATAGAATATTAAACAAAATGACACACACACAACACATGATGATCACATAGAGGAGTGCTTACAGAAATTCCTCTCAAGCATGCAAGAGAAACCAATTTTTCTTTGCAGTTGTTACAAAAGATTATACTTTCTATCACAATTTATAAGATATTGAAAATGTGCAATATAGCTAATTGAGAACTATACCAAAATACCATTGCAAATAGATTCTAATGGCAAAAATCCAATCTGTAATAGCTTCATTTATTAGAACAATAATGATAAGTAACCAAAATAATGTACTCCAACTCTCATAAGAATGAACTCAACAATTAAGGAAGTGCAATCACTGACAGACCTTGAAGAGCACTTAACCACCCCAAGAAACACATTTGCTCAAATACGCTAATACCTACACTATGATAAATACCTTTTAAAAGGGAGCATTATCAATATATCTACAGTTTTCACTCTTGGGGGGTTCACTACGTGTAAAACTTCTATATCACGTGCGTTCAAGACATGTTTGTAAAACCCCTTATCTATAAATTTTGTTAGGAATATAATATAACATTTTCTTTTAAAATCTGTAAGTGTTTTTCAAATTTGAAAAAATAATGTCCTTCTATATAGATATTTCTATAAGTTTCAAGAACTTTAAATACCCTTCTGTTGAACCCACGTGATAGGTTACATTTTTCTTAGGTAACCTCCCCGGGTTTTCACCATTGTGATGGCTCCCATTGTGACCTTTGATCACATGGTGATGGGTCCTCTGGCATTCGCCCACCTTGTAGTGTCTTGGAAAGTCTTGTTTTATAAACACCATGTAGCCACATGTATGATGGTTCCTCCTTGTGGAGACACAAACTGAAAGCTGTAGTAGAACTTCATAATTTATAGAAACTCAAAAGTCTTTCCTTGTATGCTTTACCAATTTTTACTTGGTAGGGTAGGCCTAATGAGGTTTTCTTGTTTCTTAAATGTAGAAGTGGCAGCTTGGAATGATCTGAGCCATTTCTCTTTGCCCCAAATCGCATGCCCTAGAATTTACTTTAAATAATCGATGTTAATGGTTTATTGTCGACTGCGTGAAAAGCTCCTACATTGAGTTCTTGAAAAGCTCTAGCGCTAACCAATACTAAGTTAGCTTAGCATGTTCCCTTCAACGTCTAAAGTTTCCACACCAACGTTCATGTTGTCTTCCCCTAAAATAAAGGCTGTAGACAAGGAGAAACACGGTTAAGTTGAAAGAAGAGGAACAACATAGATGGTAGACATGATAGCAACAGTGAACATGGTAGTTGACATGAGGACAAAAGTCATCCAAGAGATGAATATGGTGGAGATTGCAATAGACATGATCGCATGGCCAAGGATTTAGTATGTTACCATGTAATGTGGTAGTGATGTGTGTGAACACAAATAGGACCACCGGGGCATTTTTCCCCTTACTAGGAGGTTTTTTTCCTCGTGCATTGAATATATGCCCATCACTCTAGGGATATCTAATATTTCCATTGCACAGTAAGTATACTAATCTCTGTTGTGTGCCTTGATCTTCCTTCATCTTCTCCAAGCTATGTGTGTTTCCTTGCAGCCCTATTTTTAATAATTGGTATCAGAACAGGTTGCATCCTCATGAGCTTAGCGTCAGCATCGTCAGCACATGCTTGCTCACTTTTTTATTATTTTATTGATCTTTGGTGAGCGTCAGCAAATCGACAAATAATTCGGGTGAGCTTTTAGAGCCTATTTTTGCTCAGTTTTTTCCATTCAGGCCTAGTTCGGCCTTCGTTTCCACTACATGTAGTGCCACGTTGGTGCAGCCAAAGTTGGTATGAGTTGGAAAGTGCTCTATGCCAGACAAAGGCTGTAGGCAGGTGCAGTGCACAAGGATAGGGCAGGTACTAAGGTCCAAGGCAGGCAAGTGGAAATTGAAATGTATGCTTAAGACGGGTTTTTAGGCCAAGGGGGGCCTCCGAAGTGGGCTGATTGGGATGGCACATCAAAGTGTCCGAGATGTGGGTAATGTGCCCTAAAATGTGGTATTTGATATGAACTAGGAGCCCGTCAAGACGGCTCATCAAACAAGGCCACGGTGGGAAAGATATGCCAGTCCGAAGCTAGAAGGCTTTGTAGATCCCAACGGACAAGGAAGATACATACATGAGGCCAAAACTGGGATCAGTGGATACACGTCAAGTGTTTGAGTTGTGGAGCATACTGGTCTTTTTGGATTGTCAATCGGGTCTTGAACGGGCAAGTTATGGCCTGTGGAGTATTTACAGGGGGTCGGGTATGTGCTCAATGGGCCATGGTGGTAGGCACGTTGACAAGCATGTTTTTAAAGCTGATGAAGATTCTGGAAAATAGCATGCGATGTGGCGAGTTAGCCAAAATTGGTGACTCTCTGATCGGAGCCATGGACATCGAGATGGACCTAGTTCAAGCTGACATGCAAGAATGGTGGAAAGGGATCGTCAGGTGGCTTCTCTCGTTTTTTGAATATATTTCTCAAGGGTATCATATTTTTCCCAGGTGGTTTGACAAAATGAATGTTTGGCAAACCCGAGTAAGTGGAGTCGTCGACCACAAGGGAGACGAAGGCAAAACAACTATTTGGGTGTAAATTCAAAAGGCAAAGGTTGGCTTAACACTTTAGTGGGGCAAAAAAGAAGGAGGAAAGAGAGCCCAAAGAACAGTAGCGCCCGGTGCTATATTGCAAATTGCAAAAGTGACTTTTTTAGAAAGTAAAGGGGAAAAAATGAAGGGAAGGAAAAAAGGAGGTACTGCGTTTTCGAGAAGTTTTTTTTTTCCTTGGGATGGAGGGGAAGAGGAGGAGAATGGAAAAGAAAAAAGGAGGTTTCATGCAATCGACAATCGAAGCCGGGATGCGTTGTCCGTGAGGCGGCTCGAAAGAGTGAGGGATTTGCAGGAGTGGCAGTGAGTGAGGGCTACCAAGATGTGGAGCTGTGGTCGAGGTGAAGCGAGAGGTGAATTTTTTCGTCGAAGCGTGAGCCAACGGATTCGGTTTGTCAAGGGAGGTGTGTGCCCCTCTATATGAAGCGGCAATGGCCATGGTGTAGCCTTGAACACGGTTCATGGAGTTTGTACATGGTGTTTTCCTTTGAAGGAGAAGCTTTCACTATTGGTTTTAGTGTCGTCTCTCCCCCCTTCCCCCCTTTCTTCTTTGTTTGTCTCCAGGTTGTGTGGTGCCAGTGTGTGTGAGCATGTGCGCCCCCTTGGGCCCCATGTATGTGAGAGAGAGAAAAAGAGAGAGGTGTTCAATTGTGAAAGAGTTGGAAGTGGGCAAGATCGGTGTGATTGCTGTACGAGGATTGTGCAGTGTGTGTGTGCATTGGGCGAAGTCCAAGCAAGGCCCCGCTAGTGTGAGTTGTCTTTTGTGAGGTGTTTTTCGAGAGGACAGGGGTGCTGTGAATATTCTCAGCTATATAGGGGCCATTGCGTGTGTGTCGGATGTGTTCCCAATTCCCCCTCTCCAATGTAGGCAATTTCATCCTTTTGTGAAAATTTTTTGTTAGTGCCATTTTTTGCATAACAGATCTCCTACAATCTTCTTTGGGTTGTGCTATATAACACACATTAGTCCCACTTTGTTTCTCCTCTTTTTAGATAGTTTTCACATCAGGTACAAGCAATCTTCGTAAAGGAGACGAGGGTGGTTGTGACTATGCTAAATGTGATACCTCGCCCACATGAAGAGTCGATCCTAGCCGACTAGGAAGCCGCTGCTGCGGTTGAAGACGTGCCAAAAACAATTTGCGATCTCGATCAATGTTGATACAATGTTGTTGTTGATGCTGGTGCAACCAAAGTTGGTATGTGCTGGGAAGTGTGCTATGCAATGCAAAGGGTGCTAGCATACGCATGGAAAAGGGCTAAAGCAGGTATGAAGACCCTAGGAAGGAGAGTGGCAGCGGAAATGTATGCTTAAAGTGTTTTTTAAGGCCAGGAAGCTTCCAAAGTGAGGTAATCATGATGCCAGGTAAAGGTGCTTGGAATGCTGAGTTGGTGTTCTAGAATGTGATCTTTGAGATGCTCTATGAGCCTGTCCAGACGGCTCATCAAACAGAGCTTCGATGTGAAAGATATGCCAGTCCGAAGTTAGAAGTCTTTTCAGGTCCCAACGGACAGGGCAGGTACATACAGGTGACGAAAAATGGGATCAATGAATACACGTGTAAAGCTCAAGCTGTCGATCATGGTATATCTTTGGATGGTGAGCATGATGGTGCTCTATTTGGTGTTCTTGGAGGTGCTTGGTTGCAAATGGATAGTTTGCCAGGGACTGCTTGGAGTGGTAGAAGCATGTTGATGGCAGTTTGGCTATGTAGTTGGGTATGTGCCTTGGTATGGCACGATGCAAGGCTGTTACAGGGGGACGGAGAAGATCAATGCCAGGTGTTTGATCCAGGTGGATGATGACAAGTAAAGCAGGGGGTTGGGCAACCCGCATGAACAAAGGTAGCAGGTACCAGATGCCAGGTTTTGTACATACATTAGGTGGTTTTGTGGGGTGGAGAGAGTTTGTTTTGGTGTGGCAGTTTTTAGTGCAATAAGCCTGTTTGTGGTTGAACATGAATGTTTAACAAGGGGGTGGGCAATGATGGTGCAATCAAAGTTGGTCCCTGTTGGGAAGTGTGCTATGCAGTGCAAAGGGTGCTAGCATGTACGTGGCAAAGGGCTAAAGAAGGTATGAAGACCCTGGGAAGAAGAGTGGCAGCGGAAATGTATGCTTAAAGTGTTTGTTTAGGCCAGGGAGCCCCCAAAGTGAGGTAATCATGATGGCAGGTTAAGGTTCTTGGAATGCTGAGTCAATGTTCTAGAATGTGGTCTTTGAGATGCTCTATGACCCCGTCCAGACGGCTCGTCAAACAGAGCTTCGGTGTGAAAGATATGCCAGTCCGAAGTTAGAAGGCTTCGCAGGTCCAGACGGACAGGGCAGGTACAGACAAGTGACGAAAAATGGGATCAATGGATACACGTGTAAAGCTCAAGCTTTTGATCATGCCGGTCTTCTTGGTTCACCATTCGGAGCTCAGACGGGCAAGTTATGGCCTGTGGAGTATTTACAGAGGGTCGGGTACATGCTCACCGGGTCACGTTGGTAAGTGCGCCGACAAGAGTTCTTTTGAGCTCGCTAGAATTCTAGAAAGTTTCATGTGATATGGGAAGTCAATCGGAGTTTACGGCTCGCTGATCAGAGTGGTGGACGTCCGTATACGTCCAAGCCAAGCTCGCGGATGATCGAGAAAAAAAGGTGGATCGAGTTTTTTCCAGCATTAGGGGTCACTGTTTGAGGATACGAGATAGCTGGATATGGCTTCGCCGAGATGAAATTTGGTATGGCAGGACCGAACGGGTAGCCGGAAAGCATGTGCAAGTAAAAAGCACCAATGCATGGGAAACGAAGGCTAAAACTCTCTGTTGTAAGTAAAAGAGGCAAAGGGATGGCTGGACTCAAGGGGGAAGAAGGGAAAGAAAAGAGGGAAGTTAAAAGCTTAGTTTTAAAGGGAGGCTTCTCAAAAGACCAATGGCTCCCAGCGCCATTGCTGGAGCAAGCCAAGCTCGCGGACGATCGAGAAAAAAGGGTGGATCGAGTTTTTTCCAGCATTAGGGGTCACCGTTCGAGGATACAAGATAGCTGGATATGGCTTCGCCGAGATGAAATTTGGTATGGCAGGACCGAACGGGTAGCCGGAAAGCATGTGCAAGTAAAAAGCACCAATGCATGGGAAACGAAAGCTAAAACTCTCTGTTGTAAGTAAAAGAGGCAAAGGGATGGCTGGACTCAAGGGGGAAGAAGGGAAAAAAAAGAGGGAAGTTAAAAGCTTAGTTTTAAGGGAGGCTTCTCAAAAGACCAATGGCTCCCAGCGCCATTGCTGGAGTCTTTTTTTAGCAAGTTTGGAAAATGGAATAAAAGGAAAGAAGGAAAGGGAGTAGGGGCTTTTCTCGAGCGAGAGTTTTTTTTTCTTGGGGGCAAGGAAGGTGAATTGAGAAAAGAAAAGAAAAAAAGCTTTGCGCGCTCGTGATCGACAATCAAAGCCGACATACAGGGTGTGGTCCGTGAAGCGGCTCGAAAGAGCGAAGGGCTTTGTACGAGAGGTAGCCAATGAAGGCTATCAAGACAAAAAGTGGCTATCAAAGCGAAGGGAGAGTTAGATTTTCTATCGAGGTGTGTGTGGACGAAGTCGAACTTTGAGGGAGGTCTGTGCCCCTCTGTATGAAGCCGTGATGGCTATAGTGCGGCCATGAGTAGACCATATGGATCCTGTACAGTTGTTTTTTTGTTTTGAAGGAGAAGCTATGATTGCCGATTTTGGCGTAGTCTTTCCCTCCTTCCCCCCTTTCTTCTTTGCTCGTCTCCAGGGTGTGTGGTGCCGGTGTGTGTGAGCGTGTGCGTCTTTCGGGCCCCCTGTGTGTGTGAGAGAGAAAGAGAGAGAGGTGTTGAGTTGTTGAAGAGCCCGAAGCGAGCAAGATCGGTGTGGTAGCTGTTTGAGGATTGTGCAAAGCGTGTGTGCGTTGGGCGAAGTGCAGGCGAGGCCCTGCTACTATGAGTTGCTTATTTTGAAGGTGTTTTCGAAAGGACAGGGGTGCTATGAATACCCTGAGCTATATAGGGGCCATTGCGTGTGTGTCGCGTATGTTCCACATTCCCCCTCTCCAACGCTCGTACTCCATTGTAGATGCAATTTAGAAAAAACTTCCATAGTAGTTGCGCTAGCAAAGACATAGGTAGTCTAATCCATTTTGAAAAATTCATTGCCATCCCATGAAGTGCCCTCTTAGCTTTCGCCCTATCTTCTTTATCGAATTTGTCCAATAAGGACTCTAGATTGGCAAGCGCTAATTTTTGCATTATAAATATGTCGTGGACAGTGGTGGTGAGGCACATGGACTCATGTCACCATATTTATAAATGTAAAATTACATTAACAATTAGAAACCGAGTACACAAATAGAAGTGTGATGAAACTTACATGTTGATCATGTTGAGCACCAACAAAAAACTTGCCATCTTTGCAGGGTCACACTTCACAATCGTGCACTCAATCCTTGGTATAGAGAATTCATCTTCATCCATTCGCTCTCTCAATGCCCAATCTTACCACGCATGGAGACGATGGTTGTCATCCTCTACAATGAATATTTTTTCTCCTTCGGGAATGTCTCTAATTTGGTCATGAAATATGGCCGACATCACTAACTCTCTCCCATTAGTGCCACGTCTATTGAATGGTATGGGATCTTAATCGAGAAAAGCTTTGAACACAATGAAACAAGCCATCATATGTTGGTAACCTCTTTCGGATATAGAGAGTGTTAGTTCCGTCACACAATCATCATTCTTGCTAGTGGCTGGATTGACCAAAAGATGACATAGAGGGATGCGTGGCGACATGTGATTGTATGGTACAACATGAACATCAGTCCAATCTGATGAGATGTGGGTATCAACCATAGATCCAAAGAGATCGGTAAGAGGGTCATTACCCGTGTTTTTTGCTTCTATGGTCGTCGATGTGACTACACCCATCGAAGGGGGCAGGCACTGTCGTCAATACGGACGCTTCAACCTCAGATGTCATCGTGAGTGAGGAACTGATCTCTCAAGTGATGTGTACAAGAATTTCTTCTTGAGTTGTGTGGATTGTCGTTTGCTCTTAGTGGTTCACTCCTCTGGACTATTTTCTTGTTAGGATTGGAATTTTCTTGTGATTGGGGTGCTTATGGCTTTTAAAAAAAAGGCGGGGAGTGAAAGTGGGAGAAGAGCATTGTCATGTTGTGACACGTACATAGAGGGAACGCATGCTACAACATCTATCTTGTACTTTTTAGATACATAATTATATTTTCTATAATGTACATATGCATATCTAAGTATAATAATAATCTTTGTATCTCATCCTATTATTTATCTCAAGGGTAACGTATTCTTACTTTACTGTCAAAAAGTACTATGGGAAAAACGTCAATAGCTCCACCTCTTTAACTTGGAGCAAAAAGCATTAATTCTTTCTTTTTACTATCTGATTATTATCTCATACCCTAGCTAGATCCTACATCTAGGGTAAATTGTAATATATATATATATATTCTATGTATTTTTCATATGTTTCTTATATTGCTTTTTAAATAGCTACTAGGAGGGAATCAAATCTTAGTGGAACACTAGGTGACATGATTTCAAAGATACACTTATTTTAATGCATTATTGCAAGCATGATTACAAAAATTTGTCAAGGATCAATGTCATGCTTTCATATTGCATGAGGTGTCCATTGGAATCAAATGAAAGTCGAGGCTAAGGGGACCACAAGAAGACTTTTGCTGCCAAAATTGTACCCTATTTTGATGATTTTTTAACACAAGGTTCCAATGCGAATTGGAGAAATAATATAAAATGGGAGTCGTAGATAATGAGCTGAATGTTTTGTCCATATTTTTACTTTTTTATTTGGAGCCACAATTGAGGAGATATGATCAAAATACTAGACCCCAGTCCGTCCACATCATGAAAGGGACAGCTTTTTCACTTTTTGTTCACACTAGCTCTTCTCTTCTTGTGTAAACCCTTGGGGGTTCCCTTCACCTATAAAAGGGGACCTCTTCTTCCTTGAAAACCATTCAAGCCATTGATGAGAGGAATTCATGAGGGAGTGAGAGTAGTAATGCCTAATTACACTTAGCCATTAACATAAGCCTAAACATACACTTTCTCCTAGAGGAAGACTAGCCATTCTTGTACGCTATCCTTGGAAGATCAACTCTAATCAAAGAAGGTCTTGAACTTGGTGTATCAATCAAAGTGAAAGTCTTCCCTCTTCTTCTCCATCAAAAATGGTGCCGAAGGGTTTTCCAAGTAAGATGTGTTCTACATTGATACTTTGTTGATTTCTTGTTGTTTTCTTTTTCATCTCTAATCCAACATATATATATTTAATCTCATCTCCTTAACCAAACCTATCTCTCTCACTCTTAGAAATTCATTCTCTCTACAAATTCTAGGTTCTCCTTGCTACATGTACATCTCTCCTCGCAGTATCCTTATTGCCTACGGACAAGAATAGGGCTTGGGAGGGAAACTCTCTTCTCTTCTCTTCTCTCATATCTACATTTTGCACATACTAGAGTTTTCCTAGATGAATAATCCACGTGATGAGAATTTATATCGCTTCCACTCTGTGCGATCTATTAGAATTAACGTATGGATTAGTCGTAAAATACACTTTCAACAACGTATAGTTTTTCTCTTTGGCCCAGAAAGGCTCAATGAAATACTTCTTTCATCGGATCCCATCATACTACCTCTTATAGACTATAACTTTTCTTTTGATGTAAGTGTAGTTATCTTGCTATGAACCAAGAGGATTTGTACACACAATTAATCTCAATCACTAGACAAAACATATATATTATAGTAAGCACAAAGCTACAATTCCAAAGAACAATTTGTAACCTATTTGGTCGGTAAATATTGAACGCCATTAACTCATCTATTAACCCTTTTATATTTTCCATGATACGATATGACCATAGCCTTGATGTTTTTATCTTTGTGTTGTTTTGATATTCTCTTTTGTGTTCTTTCTTTGATTGTGTGAGTGCAAGAGAGAAAGAGTGGGCCTTGTTTGATTGCACTTCCTTCCAAACCCTAGACTTCATGGCATCTATGGTTTAACTCCTTCATATAGTTTTTAGAGTTCTCTCACAAACTCTCACAGCCAAAATCCCGACTCTTTCCTGGCAAGACCGCAAATTTCTCGACAGCGTATAAAACATTTGAGGGTGCAGGGAGAAGGTTTGAGAGAAATTTGAAAGAAGAAATGATGGAAAAAATGGCATAGGTTTAAGCAAAGAGATAAAAAAGGGGTAAAGAAATGAGAAAAGTAGTATGGATGAAGGTCAGTAACGCTTAACAACAAAAAGTTAGGTATGTAGAGAGTGAGAATGAGAGAAAGAAAAAAAAAGGAGGAATGGTTCCTTTCATAGACAAATGAGAGGGGGGGGGTTGGTCAAGGGGTGGTGGTGGACGGGGTTCAAGGGGGGCGGGGGGGGGAGGAGGGGTGCCGGAGTACAAGCGTTCTGTGCCTTGCCCGATCGCCTAGGGTTATGGGAGCAAGCCCACTAACACCTTATTCTTCTATACATATACAAAGAATAAGGGGCAGCTCATAGCAGAGTCTTGCTCCACCCCCACATTGTGTACTGTCTCCTTCTATCCTTCCCACACACACATCGCATTGTGCACGTATGCATCCATACACTCACACTCTACAATTGGTATTAGAGCTTTGGCAACGGCATGCGTGACGATTTTCTGGAGAGACAAAATCGATGGAGCTTGGTTATGGCGGCTTGAGCTTGGTGATGGTGGAGAGATAAAGAAATCTTAAAAGCTTTGTGGGAATGTAATGGGAGCTTGTGGGCTCAGCTAAGAGTGATGTATGCTCCTGTGGAAGCTCAAAAGACAGTGTGGAAGATTGTGTGTAAGTGAAGGTGTTGCCCCAAAAACTGTGCGCACAACAAAACTATTTTCAAATTTGTTTTCCTCCTTATAGAATGTAGATCTGAGAATTTTGTTTGCAATGCCCATCTGTTTTGACATGTTCTACAACTTAGCAGAATAATTTTTTTGCAAATTCTTCACCGTTTTGTTGATATTCAGCTCCTCAGACTGACTATATATAAAAATTTTAGGTTTTTTTTTTTTGCATATTGTGAAAGTTTGATGCAATTTTGGAAGCACGACATCTGCTCAAAGTTAAGTGCATAGATTTTGAGTTGAAGATGCAATTTCAGCTTGTGTAGAGCTTGTGGTTTGAGAGTTTTTTGCTAGATTTGGGAAAAGAGTCACAGAGGCGTGTACACACCATCGAAGCGGTCTCTTAAGAGACGGTTTTTGGAGCACACAAGTGGAGCTTCTTTCACAAGTTTTCATAGGTGCTTGGATTCATGGCCTTTACGGATGGTTTGCATATGGTCATGGCACATGGTTGATGTGCATTGTACATGCATTTTGGCAAGCACTTTCAAGTGCCGGAGAGCTCTCTGGAGAACATTTTTTCGCATTGATCAAGTTTCTGGATTGCAACTCTTCTGGCACTTGCCTATGCGCAGCCACTCTGTTGATGTACATTGAGTGCGGATTTCCATTGTATGTGAAAATGTGGAGCCATTTTGGCATTTCTACTCATTGGCATTGAGTAGTGTTATGGTTTATGGTAGAGATTGTACTTGAGTTTTTGCTCAGTTTTCAAGGGAAACTCTACCGCATGTTTCCCAGATTCTTGCCATGGTTTATGTGTATCCGCAATTTTGTCTCCGATGGTTTAGTGGTTGAGTTTACTTCCACTCTGGCAGTTATCTATAATGTTTTGGCTTGTGGTTTGCGGTGAGTTTTGGCCCATTTTGCAAAGGAAACTATATTTGTTTTTCCCGTCTTCTCGCCATAAAAATTTGTAGTGTTATGCCATCTTGTATAGTGGTTGATATATTCCCACTTTGACAATGATCGAATGTTTACTCTCTATTTCAGAGGTTTTGTCAGCTTACACAATTTGGTGTTCTTGTACCCACTCTTGCAGGAGTGAGGATTGTGTATGCTTGTGTGGCTACAAAATTTGCTAGTCATAGGTTCACAAGTTTTTGCTGATTTTTGCAAGCAGTTTCTCTTGTGGGATATGTTTTGAGCTAGTTTGCTCTCTACTTGTGTATATGGTTATGTGCTTTATGCTCGGTTGAGCAGTTTGTCCCAGTTTGTGCTTGCATACAGAAGATTGTGGAGTTGTTTTATGCATATGTGAGCATCGGTCTTGATGCGATTGGTCATGGTTTTCATGATTGTGTAGTGGTTGAGTGATCTCCCACTTTTGTCGCCATTTTGGCATTCACTTATGGAAGCAAATATGTGTGATAGTGAGAGACGACATTCTTGTTCTTGCCAATATATAGGATGTGTTGGGTTCAAGCCATGTAGTCTAAGCCCATGGAAAACTCCCTTTATAGCATGTAGAGGAAAGTTCAGTTAGAAGTCGAGTGTTTTTTGCATGGCTATCTAAATCATCTTATATATGTAAGGCTTCACAAAAGTAATACATAATCATAGTGTTGTTTTTCAATATATTGTTTGACTCTCTCTCTCTCTCTCTCTCTCTCTCTCTCTCTCTCTCTCTCTTTGCTCCTTTTCTCGTTCCCTACACTTCTGTCCGCCATGGTGATTCTCCTTAGACGTCACCCTCCATAGCCTTGCCACCTAACACCTAGTATTAGAGCCCTTCCCAGCCTCGGCTCAACTTAGTTTGCAAGAAACACCGCTTGCAAAGAACAGAAGAAGGTCGTCGACCTGCTCAAAAATTCGCATCATCACCCTCAACAGGTTTGCCCTGTCTTGAGAAGCATTTTTTGATACATCACCCTCTGCTAAAAACCCCACCATATCTCGCTTTGTGAGCTTCTTTACAGTCGGCGCTGCTCTCTACGCTATTGCTCGATTGATGAATTTTGTTTTTTTTAATAATTTTCATAATGCTTTCAACTTGTCCGCCTTACTTTGTGCCCTTGACTTCAATTAAATGCCCATTCACACCCAAATTACTCATCATCATTGACAAAGCCATTTGCTGAAAAACGTGATGCAAATAAGAAGGCTCCTCCTGTGAAGGCCAAGATAAAGCCGCCCTCGGAACAATCTGAAGGAGGTACAAAGCTATGGCTGAAGGAAAATTAGCCAAGTCAAGTGAGACGTCGGCTGATGGTAACCCTGCCGCGAATAAACATGAGAACAAGAAGCGTGCAAGTGATGAAAAACCAAAAAGTTCAAAAAATGCCAAGCGCCAGAAGACCTTGACAGTGGTTGTAGTAAATGATGCTCCTACAAACACAACCGATAAGAAGGAGAAGGCCAATAAGATGCCAGTGGGGTTAAAGAAGAAAAGCAGAAGGGCCAATCCAAAATAAAAATGGTAGAAAGACAGCCATTGATGACCTTTTCAAACAGTTTGCTTCGAGCACCCGATCCATCAACTTTATGCACAATTTCAAAAACTATTTTTACCAGTTCAATGTGATAGTTTTGTTCAAAGTTTATCTTTTATCAAAAAGTTCAGTCAAAGCCTTGTTTTCTCTCATCATATGTCGGATATTGCCATGGTAAAAATTTGTACGGGTTAGACACTACCACACATGCAAAGTGGTAAGACCTCCCTAAAATACTAGTTTTTGTTAACCCATTTTTGTTGCAATTCTCATGAGGCTATTGGGTACACCTTAAACCCAAGGTTTGATAGTGAACTAAAAACTTCATTTATTTGGTAGCTAATTTTTTGACCTACACCCTATCTGTTCAAGGAAGGGTTTACTATCATAGCACTAGGTTATGGATACACCAAAAATCATTGGTTGTGAGAGAATAAAAAACTCACGGTTGATGAGTACACAAAAACTCAAGGTATCATGAGGTCTCTCTAGTTCAGGCTTGAGGGGGGAATTGTTAAGTTCAAGCCTTGTGGTCTAAGCCCGTGGGAAACTCCCTTATAGCATGCGGAGGAAAGTTCAATTAGAAGTCGAGTGTTTTTTGCATGGCTACCTAAAGCCTCTTATATATGTAAGGCTTCACAAAAGTAATACATAATCATAGTGTTGTTTTTCAATATATTGTCTTGACTCTCTCTCCCTCTTCTCCTTTTCCCGTTGTCGTGCAGCTCCGCTACCATGAAGAGAAAAAGAGCAGATAAATTCAAGCTAAACTTCTTTGAAGCCTACTTGATTAATGGTCAGTGATGAGGGCTTGTTAACAGGCCAAGTTTAATTATTAATGTATGCCAGATGTAGCTTAAAAGGGCCAACAAATGCCTTAATGATGCCAAAAAATGATTATTCTTGATGTGAGCACAGATGGAAGATTATGATGTAAAACTTCAATGCTTGAAGTGCTCTATCGGCCTGTCTTTACGGCTCATCGATTGGAGCTAGGATGAAGAAGTTATGGCAGTTTGAAGTTTAAGTCGATTGCAGATCTGTACTGGATTGGGCAACTGCAGCTGAGGTGACAGAGATGAAGTGAATGCATGGGCCTAAAGTGCTCACTTTGTGGAGCGTTTCGGTCTTTTCAAATCAATGATCGGAGTCCTGGTCGCCAAGATATTAGCCGTTAAAGATTCACCGGGGGCCGGCTCCGTACCAATTCGGTCCGCTTGATCGGAGTGCCATCTAGGAATTTTACAGCCTCGACAAGGTTTGTATGCATTTTATGCAGTTTAAGAAGTCTAATGGGATTTACGGCTTGGCAGGCAGAGTCTGGTGTCAGTTGTTGGCACGTTGAGCTGGGTAATTTTTTCATTATTTGGGATGTTGTTATGGACAATAAGATTCTCGAAGATATTGTTAGTCAAGGCTTACTGGAGAAAAATATCGTGCTTCACATTGCCTGGACGAATTGTATACTAAATGCGGTGCCATTATGAAATCATGAAAGGTTCCCAATGAGCTCTTTGTTCGAATGTCGTCACGTAGAGCATGTTCATTGTGGGATTTGTTCAAGTAATGCTAAGAATATCCAGTGTGCTTGGAAATTCTTTGCCGACATGCATACCGAGTGAGGCTGCCCAAAGGCAACCAAATTAAGAGAGTCCGGCCGCCCAACCTTCAGATGGTGCCCAAGGGGCATGGCCGCCCACTGAAATAATAAGGCCGCGCAATGGGTAAATTAAGGTTAAGAAGTGTGAAGCAAGAGAAGGAAAAAGGGGGCGATGGCGTTCAGCAGCGAAGTGCGCAGGAGGAAGGGAGAGAAATGCTCGCACTGGCCACAGTGACGCTCCGACGGCAGCACGCAAGAAACGAACTTTGATCATCTTGGAGGGGCGCTCCGTTTTGGTGCCACTCGCGGTGCGTTAGGTGCTGGTCGAAAACCTGTTGCCATGTCAACAAGAGGGGTTTTACGCCTCCCTAGCAATGACGGCGCCGTCGTTTCTAAGGGAGGAAGGGGCTTAAAATAGAGGGCTTTTGCATGAGGAGTTTTTTTGGTGGAGCGAAGCAAGAGGCAATGAAGGAGATTTTTGCAACGAAGAGGAGGAGAGAAGGCGGAAGAGAGGAGGAAAAGATTCTCTCTCTCACTCTCTCTCATTCTCGTACTGGTGATACAAAGCAAGGCTCTCTCTCGCTTTCGTCCTCAAGGCAAGCAAACGAGGAAAGAAGAGGAACCAAGGAGCGCTAACGGGTGGTTGAAGATGGGAAACAAGGGGAAGGAGGAGGACTCCAAGGGAGGAAAAGCTTGGCAAGGAGGAGAGGAACGAGGGCAAGGGGAGAAAAAGGAAGGAGGGGAGGGCTCGGAGCAAGGAGCAAAGATCCCTCTCTCTCGCTCTCATGCTCGAGAAGCAAGCTCTCGCTCTCTCTTTCGAGCTTGGACAAGGCAAAGCTCTTTCTCTCTCTCTCTCTCTCTCTCTCTCTCTCTCTCTCTCTCTCTCTCTCTCTCTCTCTCTCTCGCTTTGACAAGGATCCGTGCTAGAGAAGGGGCAAGAAGAAGGAGTCGAGCCTTATACTAGAGAAAGAGACTGGCAAAGCGAGGTGAGCTCGGCAAGAAGCGTGAATGGAGTTAACAAAAGAGGAGAAGGAGACCTCGGCTAGCAAAGCCGACATGGGAGGATTTGAAGCAGGATATAGGCTACCTCTCAAACGTGCATAAGAACCAGGGTAAAGCAAGAAGGAAGTCTCTTGCTCTCATGCTTGAGAAGCAAAACCAAGGATCTCTCTCATACATAAGCAACCATGAAGTTATCTCTCTCGTCGAGCATAAGATAAGCGGCCATGATTAAGAAGGCAAGAGGAAAGCAGGAGGTAGGCAAAGCAATTGTTAAAGCATCAGATAGCAATTGAAGAGTAGGAGGAAGTTAAAGTGCAGATCATAAAGAGCAAGAAGTTGCAGGATAATTGATAATAATTGAGGCTTGATGATTGAGGCAATGAACTGACTTGAAGAATGCAGAATCCACGGGCAATCGAAGCAGATGAAGCGACATGAGGGAGTTACCATCATCGTCATCGACTAGGGATTGATTGAAATAATTGTTAAGCCCTGGTGTCGTTAACGACCCGGTTAATACTGTAAAGCAGGAGCTTAAACTCTTGGTTAGCAGATGATCCAAGTGACAGCTCTGTTAACAGCCCGCCTTGGCTATGGATAAATTGTACTCAAAGTAATATTCAATTAATTGATGATTGCGGTGATTGGCAGAGCTGTCATTGTCTCTTGTTCTCTCTCTTTCACACCTCCCACATCCAGAGGCCCGGCACCTCACGTAGCAAACACATATCCCCTGACACCGTTCCTTGGACTTTTGCCCGCAATGGTGCTTCTCCTTAGACGTCAGCCTCCATAGCCTCTCCACCTAACACGATGTTGGCATTGTGGTCACACAGGGCACATTAGGCGCTGTTGTTTCAGATGTATGAGACAATAGCGAGATGTATGCGTGATGCAGATACGACTTTGACACAGGTTAGAGAGGCAATTCCAGTGGCAGTCTATGCTAGTGATGATGATGTCATGCTTGCCTTGAGTGTACCTCTTGCAAATTTGTCTATGGGTAGCACACTTTCTCCACAGTGGTTGCTAGATAGCAATGCTACTTTCTACGTCACACCATGTCGTGAGTGGTTTAGCACTTTTTCTAGTGGGAGACTTGGTTGTGTGCACTTGGCCGATGGTTGACATTTGACATAGAGGATGCAGGACACGTTTGTTTGTCTTTGCCTAGTGGTGCATCATACACGCTACGGCGTGCATGCTATGTTCCTCAGCTGAGATAGAGCTTGATCTCAGTGAGATAGTTGGCATCTTTTGGTTGTCAGATGCTGCTTAGAGAGCAATCTTGCGAGATGCATTGCAATTCATCACTGATTGCCATGGGAGCCCACAGCAGCTTGGTATATCCTATGCATGTGTCTGAGGTTTGAGATGGCATAGTGTTGGGTTTGTTGCGGGCATGCTTTGAGCGAGAGACGAGACGTGTCTCTTTTGTAAGTGAGCTCCACCATGCTCACGAGACAGAGCATTTAGCTGCACAAGACGTGCCAATAGACTCTGTAGAGACAGAGATAGAGCATCAGTGCTCAAGTGAGACACATCAAGTGTTGTCAGATTTTGTGCAGGCAGAGGTAGAGTAGACCTCCTCCGTAGAGACACAGATAGAGTTGATAGATATGGAGTTCTTTGATATGCTCATGTTAGAGACTGATGAGTTGGTACCAGGACGCACATTTTTTCCTATGGGTGACAGGGATGTAGGTTTCTTAGTGTCAGTGTTGACACATCCATATGGGACGGGTAGTCCTGATGATGTATTGATTCTAGATAGCACAAGAGAGGCAAGTACAACCAGGTTTGTGCATATTTCTTTAGCATTCGAGTGTCTCATGTTCAACTTACTAGTGTCCAGGCCCGATCTAGCAGCTGCATTGGGAGCATTTGCAGTAGAGGTGTCAGTCGGGTGATGACTAACACTAGCATGATACATAGTGGAGTTTTGCAGACCAAACAGAGTAGTCTACTAGATTTACATGCAGGCTCTAGGGTGGGTACACATGCTCGGCTTCCATGAGAGCTGATACGACTCCATGTAGATCGATTGAGCAAGCCGGTGGGTGTAGGTTGAGAGAGTCTCTCACCTGTTTTCTTGTACATACTAGTAGTTTAGCTAGCAGGACCCACTTATCTGCACATTTTCCTTGAAGTGGGAGTTGTTGGGGTCCAAGCGTCTGTGCCTTGCCCGATTATCAAGGGTTATGGACACCCACCCACTAACACCTTATTGTTTTGTACATATACAAAGAATAAGGGGCAACTCATAGTAGAGTCTTGCTCCACCCACACACTATGTACTGCCACCTTCTCTCCTTCCCACATGCACACCGCACCACACACAAATGCATTCGTGCACTCGCACTCTACATGGGGTTGGTCAAAGGGGGGGGGGGTCAAGGGAGGGGTTGGTCAAGGTGGGGTGGGTGGCGGGGGTCAAAGGGAAGGGGATGGGGTCCATGCAAGTAGCCACACATGGATCCCCGTGAGGCTGTGCTCGCTTGTACCCTCGCGTGGCCGTGTCCATGTGGCACACCACATGTACATGGCCACGCGGGGTCCATATGGACCCAGGGGGGGGGGGGGAGAGAGAGAGAGAGAGAGAGAGAGAGAGAGAGAGAGAGAGAGAGAGAGAGAGAGAGAGAGAGAGAGAGAGAGAGAGAGAGAGAGAGATAGATAGATAGATAGATAGATAGTTCTATTATCGTCCTGGGAGGTCAAATATGACCTATGGGACCAAATGAACATGTCACGTGGTGTGAGTGGAGTTCATAAGTGACTCTCGATGCTCAAAAATGGCTGAAATGAGCGTTGCAATAGAGAGTCCACATCGTGGTTGGGAGAGGAAGGTATGTAGGGAGAGCTCATGGCTGAATATATGGGGAAAAGAGGACCTAATGTGGTCAAAAGCTGAGCACTCAAGTAGTGTGTGGTACTCACTCTCTCGCACTTGACGAGGGCATAAGGTGCAAAGTCGATGACACTCCTCGCCAGTGCCCCAACGTCCTGTCTCGCAGCGTAGAGAATGGGAGCTAAGACGAATGGAGGCAATGGTGCGGATCGCACTCAACGGGATGGGCTCAAGGATGTAGGAAGGGGTTCGGTTACCTCGTTCCGAGAAGAAGAGAGATTTGTAGTTTGGGGCAACGTGTGTGGTGTAATGGCTGAAGCGAGAACCTCCAGATTTCTCCCAAGCCATGATACATTGGCGTTGTAAGAAGGCCTCATTAACTTGGGAGTCGATCGACGCATCCTTGACCAAGTGACATGCATCCCATCTTCCAAACCATTTCTTGATATCAAGCATCCACCCCGAACTTAGTATTTTGCTCTTGCATGTCTTTTGAACCTTTTGACTTGCTTCATATGCGATTCTAGGAAGTCGATGCAAAGGGCTACGTTGTGTCTTACGCATGTACTCCACAACCCTTTCCATGCCCAAGACCTCAATGGGAAGCGATCCGGACTCAAGAAGTAAGAGCATGTAGGGTGTTTGTGTCTTGACTTGGAGAAAGTTGGTGAGAAAACGCTTTTGGACATTCTCAAACTCTTTCCAAGTAGACTTCCCGATGCTTCCACCCCACACCTCCACTCCATAAAGAAGCACCGGTGTCACCAATGTGTCAAAGAGGTACTTTTTGAGAGCCCAACACTTGATCTCTCCTGAATTGCACATGTTCTCAAATGCATAATAAGCCCTCTTTCTGGCTTCCAAGCGACGCATTGCACAATCCTTCCATTTATGATTGGATGGAACCTCAAGGCCAAGGTACTTGAAGTGATCTACCACTTCAAGTTTCTCATTGTTGTATACAATGCATGGATTTTCGTCATTGAGGGTCTTTACAAGCATAACCTTGGTTTTGGATCCATTCACGATCAGCCCGCTATGTAGGCAAAAGCGTTCCAAGACACTCATAAGCTTTTGTGCATCTTCTAAGGTATGTGCCAAGAGCACTACATCATCGGCATAAAGCAAAAGCATGATCACCGCATTTCCAATCTTAACCTCTTCTATGCCTTCTTGCTGCATAAAATCAAGAACCATGTATTCCAATTCATCAATGAGTAGCCCAAAGAGGGTTGGGGAAAGTGGGCATCCTTGTTTGACACCAATAGTGCTTGCAAAAAATTCTGAAATTCCATCTCCCATACGTAATCGACATATCACTTTTTGGTAGATGCGAAAGACTGCATGCATAAATTCTCTCGGCACTTGAAGGCTTTGCATACGTCTCCAAAGATTTCCTCGCGGTACCATGTCAAAAGCTTTCTTGAAATCCACAAAGCAACAATACAACTTTTTTCCTTTCAATCGAGACGCTTCCATAAGAACTCGAAGAGTGACAAGGTGATCAATAGTGATATGATGCTTTCGAACACCTACTTGGCCAAGCGCACGTTTGCCATTCTTTTCAGCCCATTCACTTATCTTCATCTCCATGATACATCCAAATAACTTTGCCATCAAAGAACCAACCATTATAGTGCGATAGTTGTTCACATTGTTTACATCTCCTCCTTTGTGCAAAGGTTTGATCCAATTTGCACTCCAATCATGAGGCATGCCATACTGAAGTGCAAGGTTAAACATATCGCATATCCAATATCGTGTTTTCTTGCTTGTCCATTTAATCATTTCAGCCTTGACACCTTGAAGGTCACCAGCCTTGCGAGTAGCAAGTTTCTCAAGCGCGCGGCATACATCTTCAATGGTAAAGAAGGGAGACATAAATGGAAGGGAGCTACAACCCTCCATCTTATCAACATTGGGTTGCTCATAGAGGTTCTTACAATGCATATACATATCCTCAAGAGAGAGAGAGAGAGAGAGAGAGAGAGAGAGGAGAGAGTGAGAGAGGGTGGCAGTGCTGATAGTCAGAAATGTCATGCAATATGGGGTGGCCTCTACACCACACATAGCCTGAACATCCCCAAGCATCATGTCGAGGTAGGAGTTATCCTATAACTATAGAGGGGCACCACCTAGCATGAGTGTAGCTAGGACGCAGACGTAGATGACTTTGGAGATGTTGACGGTCGATTTTCAAAACCGCGGTTGTAAGAACCAACCCCAATCGAGAAGGATCATAAAACCAAGAAACAATAAAGAACGTTTTTTTACATGCATCACCACCCCTTCCATGCTTGCACGCAGTGGGCCGCCTCTCAACTTGGACACACTCCTCCAAGATCACTAGAGGATAGCTCCTCTCTCTCCTACTTGGCTCCACCAACCCACTATCACTCTCTCTCCCTCGTTCTTGTGTACCTAGGCGCATAAAACAGGCCTTCTCTGTCAAGGGCCACATACAAAGGGGAGAAGAGTCTTCCTCTCTCTCTTTCATTGTTCACACTCACACTCTCACATTCTTCTCTTTGTCTCTCTCTCCCCTCTTGTCCACACTCTCTTGTCCTCACCCAAGCTCTTTCTCCCTCTTGATTGTCAACCAAGGCGGGCCGCTCCCCATCCCTCTCTCCCCTTTCCCTCATCTCTCTTCCCTTCACACCCCCTGACCCTATCTCTCTCTCTCTCTCTCTCTCTCTCTCTCTCTCTCTCTCTCTCTCTCTCTCTCTCTCTCTCTCTCTCTCTCTCTCTCCTCCCTTGTTCAGCCCCCAACCCCACATTCTCCCCCCATTCTCCCTCCCTGGTTCTCAGCACACACTCATTCTGTGTGTGTGTGTGTGTGTGTGTGTGTGTGGGTGTGTACGCGTGTGTGTATGTGTGTGTGTGTGTGTGTACACGTGTGTGTATGTGTGTGTGTGTGTGCACGTAAGCTGCCATGCATGGGACAAGCAGTAGCTCTCTCTCTCTCTCTCTCTATCTCTCTCTCTCTCTCTCTCTCTCTCTCTCTCTCTCTCTCTCTCTCTCTCTCTCTCTCTCTCTCTCTCTCTCTCTCTCTCTCTCTCTCTCTCGCACGCGCGCGCGCTTGCTTGTTACCTACACAGAGTCCCCACACATACACACTTTACCCCTGAGCCTCACACCCCTCCTGGTGCACTACACTTCTCCCACACCCCGTTAACTCTCTCTGCCCCTCTCGTTTCTGTAACAGTTCAGCCCAAAGGCGTAGCCAGAGGATAACAATCTCTCTCTCTTGCTACTCACACACACACACACCACACTACCCCCCTCACACTCCCTCCACATCTCTCACTCCTGCCCTCTCTCTCTCTTCTCCTCGGCCAGCCCGTAGGCAGTGCAGGACAAAAAGCTCTCTCTCTCTCTCTCTCTCTCTCTCTCTCTCTTGCTCTCTATACACACACCTACACACACATGCCATGCACACACACCAACACACTCACCCCCTCAGCCTCTCACCATCATCCTCTCCCTCCTTACTCACGCTCTCTGTGCAGTTAGCAAGGTATGTAATTTAAATTTTTTTAATAATAATATCTCTCTCTTTCTCTCGTTCCCACACACCCTCTTGCCCACTCACACACACACACTTACACACTCGCACACAATTCCATATACATACGCACACACACTCATAAGCATCTCGCCATTTACACAGTTACATACAGCCACACATGCATTTACGCACTCACGAGCACACGTACATGCACACATTCAAGGGAACACGCACATGCCATACGCACACACAAGAAAGAAAAATCAAGAAGAAGCTCGACATCGATGAAGAAGGACGGTTGAATCACGCGATAGCGATGAAAAATCAAGAAGTGATGCCGAAGGCATGCCCCGGTCGGCCCCAAAACTGGCGAACACGCTACAGCAATGCACCAGCAAAGCCCGCCATCCGTCGGTATCTTCTCCACGACGCATCTCTGCAATTACATCCGTAGGGTATTATTATTTTCAGGTTTCAAGAGAAAATCTTGTATAAAAAACCCATTGCAAATTGCTACCTCTCTCTAGGTGATGGTCACAAAGGCCCACCTAGAAGATATCATTTTAAAAAATTCTCCTAAGACAAAGCAAGGGGCAACCATCTGGGACCCAACTCCTTGCTTTGTCTCTCTTGATTAGAGCCCTAACCTAATCACAATACCCTAACCTAATGTAGCCTGCACCTATAAAAGGAAACTGAGAGGTCACTATCAAGGGGGGAAATACTTGAAGAGGAGGGAGAGGGGATTTTGGGGCAGCATTTTGAGAGAATACTCTGGGAAAGTAGTGTACCATCTTGGGCGGTAGATGAGCATTGGGGTTTAAGGAAGTCAGCACTATGAGAAGGAAGTCATGTCCACACCTTGACTCCAAGGGTCGCCACACACTCACAAGAATAGAATATTCATGCTTATGAATCACCTCTAGAGAATGCACTATAGTCTCTCTCTCTCTCTCTCTCTCTCTCTCTCTCTCTCTCTCTCTCTCTCTCTCTCTCTCTATCTCTCTCTCTATCTCTCTATCAGCATAGTCGCCATCTCGCCAAAGCTAAGGTTTTTGTAAATATTGCATTGAATCAAGTTTTTCTCACCTTGCGAGGGGTTTTCATCACCTACATCTCTCTCTCTCTCTCTCTCTCTCTCTCTCTCAATGTGTAGTGTTTGTGCTATTTTAAATCACCATAGTGTCTATGCCCTAGCGACTCAAAGCTAGGTGATGCCTCCCTTTTCATTGCACGTGGCCAGCTCGGTATGCATGGTCCTAGCATTGAGGCCATCGGGGTGCTTGTCGTGCTTTGGGCTTGTCATTTAGTGCCCCCACTGAGGAGGGCTTCTCAAAACCTTCAATTTACAAGACTGAATTGATGTGCATCCTCAACCATGGACAAATGGCTGCAAGAATTCTCCAATTGGAGAACAAAGGAGGAGGAGATTGAAGAAACACTGACTGCGCTCATTGAAATGCTACTACCAGGCTGTAGCATCATCAATATCCAAGAGGTAAGCTCCACGTCTTGTATTGCTCGTGCTAATTGTAAATCAACAGAACCTGGTGGGGCGGCTACAAAATGCCATCATTGCCGTCGACCAAAGCACACGATCAATGAATGCAAGCAACGAAGATAACAAAGAGGCAGAAATGTACATCAACGTCCACCCCGAGGAGGTCATCCATATCAAGGGAGAAAAAAGATCAATAAGGCTCTCTTTCCTAAGGAATCAGCAAGTAAAGATATAGCCTCTATCCCTAAGTGTCCAAAAGGGGGTGCTCGAGCCAGAGGGAAGGAAGGGCTAGGCCAGTCCTGAAACACATGACCCTAAAGGAAGAAGCACTTGGCCACATGAGTGCTTCAAGTTCGAGAAGCAGAATCATGCCTCGTTTGCCAAAAAGGAGATCATCCGAGGCAAAGCGGCACAAGGTCACCTATCGATTTACGCAGCGCATGCGAGTGCTTCTAGTCCATTTTGACAACCCTGAAGGAGAAGTGGTAAGAAGGTTCCCATACCCTAGGGAGGAGTGGTTTGGCTACTTTCCTCACTACTTTGGAGGATGGATAGAGGGTCTTCCTCCTCTTCTCGTACAGCTCATCCTGAAGAAACTATCCACCTTGGGTGAGACCCAGTGGATTGAAGACGGGTTACAACTAAATGGAGTGGAGTTCATGCAACGAGTCGACAATGATAATTACTTGCAGCTGCTGCTAGCTAAAAGGCTAGGAGTAATCAAACGCGTCACCATCACCCCATACGTGCTGAGCAACGAAGGGAAAGTGGAGCCTATGAAGGGAGATGACCTCCTGTGGATGTGCTGATTCGTCAACACCGTCATGGTAAGGGTGTAAGTAAGTATTCTACACTCTATGCATCATGGATAACGGACCAATTTCCTTTCCATTTAGGTTTTTGGAACACATGCATGTGAATATTTATGTAGATAGAAAAATCTTCTATCAATACAAGATTGTGTATCTGTTTGGTCCTGCGATGCTAGGAGAAATCCTTAGCTCCTCAAACCCTGTTATCATCCTTGTGTTGGACTACCACCACTCTTTCAATGTTTCCAATTTTATCCTGTTTTAAATCTATCCACCCAACCCTGTAAGAAAGCTTCTATGAGCCGTTGAGTCATTTGTAACTATTTTTAAAAAAAAGTTTGTAATTTCTTGCTCATTGATTTACCACCATGGCAAGTTATCTTTTCACACATTCAGTATAAAAAAGGGAGAATATATCACCATCTATTTTCTGGATGACTTTGACATCGCTTGTGTGGTTTCCAACAAGGATGACAAAGCCTCACGGATACGAATCTTCCCTCTATTGATGAAAGTAGAGGCCAAGTCTTGGTACAATGATTTGCCCCAAGCTATCAAGAATGCATGGATGTACTACATGCTACCTTTATGAAGATGTTTGTTGGAGGCACAACCTTAGAAAAGTTATGGCAGCTGCTGACAAAGTTAAAGTAGGGAAGTCTGCTAGAGTATACCACTTACAAATACAAGTTTGTGGATTTGTGGGAGCGATGGGATGCCTCACTAGAGGAAGGTGAAGGAGCGCCTAATTTCCTGAAGAAGGACCATTTCATTGTTGGCCTGCGGTCGCCGCTTAAAGAGAAGGTAAAGGGGAGATTCCATGCAACATATGAGTTGGCAGTGGAAGTAGCCCACCTTAAAGACAAGAAGTTACACATGCAAGCAAGAGTCAATGATTCAGAGGAATCAAGCTCAGTTAAACTAACCCCAGTGACTGCAACAGCCACTCAGGGAGCCCAACTAGAAGAGGCATTAGAAGAGCAGCAAGACCTATTAAGTCGCATCACTACTCAGCATGAAAATCTATCCATGCATCTGGTGTAGCAAGGGCATGCACCTATCAGAAATCTAGGGCAAGGGAGAGGAAAACAAAGGTAAACCAAGAATATCACTGCTACAATTGTGGGGAGGATGGACATGGCATGTATTACTACCCACATCCAAGACGGTAGAACTTCAATAGAGGAGGAAGACAGAATCAGATCTCCCCACTAAGGAAAAGACCACCACCACCCAGGCAACCAGGACCAATTCCATCGGTCCAAATCCTTTGACCATCTGTACAACCACCACCACCACCACAACCTCTTATTCAATCGCTACCTCCACCACCTGCTGGAAACCAAGCAGTGAGTGTCATTATCTTGGAAGCTAAAGGGAAGGCAAAAGCGGAAGAACCATTCCAAGAGAAGAAAAAAGGAAAATGGAAGGTAGAAGAAGTGGATGTCATGGGAGTGAAGCATTTCAGGCACGAAGAAGCCTCTCAAAGGGAGGAGAAGATGAAAGGAAAAGGCGAGTCTAGCAAGCAGGCATCTAGGCCTCGACGGAAGATCGACATTGTGGATTTTTCACTGGGTGAGCACGCTAAACCATATGACCTAGTTCACGGTGTATAGATGCAGGGTCCAAAGATAACCTGGCCCCAATTACTCCATCTTGCACCAAGGATGAGAAGACAATGGACAAAGATGGTAAGTACAAGAAAATCAAGACCAAGGATAGCTGGGGCTTCCACATAGAGAACGACAATTAGAAGTATATCACCCTCACACTTTACGTACAATGTGCTTTCTATTGGACTATTACAAAAGCCTCGTTTGACCAAATGAGTATCAGCTTTCTCATACCAAGTACGAGGAGATTGGCTTCAACCGATACAAAGATTTCTTACATCTGCACACCTTATCCTCTTGTCCTTTCTTGACAAAACCATGAGGTTGTGTTACATAAACTTCCTCAAATATGTCACCATTCAAAAAAGAAAAAACAATGTCTGATTGATGTATATCCTAACCAAAATGAGCTGCCAATGCACACAGAAAATGCACAATAGTCATATGAGAAGTGGGAGAAAAAGTCTCTTCATAATCTATACCTTTTTTCTTTGCATAACCCTTGCAACAAGTCAAGCCTTGTAGCGATCAATCTCACCATCCAACTTGCATTTCAACTTGTAAAACCACGTTGTACCAATGGCCTTTTTGCCAAGAGGCAGATCACGTAAAGTCCATGTGTCATTTTCTAAAAGTGCATCATATTTTGATTGCATGGCAGCCATCCAATTTTTTGAGTTCTAAACTAGACACAACCAAAGCATAACAATCTGATGCATAAGGTACATGGCAAGAACCTGAATGCATATGACTAGATAAAGGTGCATCCAATTTACTGTCACGCAAAGTATGCACTTGTCATGTTGGCATACCTCTAGCCTGCTCTTTTTTAGCCCTTTCCTCATGAAGTACATCATGTACATCTGCATAAGTAACACGCTGATTTGTAACATTTTTGAAACCCCATAGGTTATACGTTTTCCTGATTAGAAATTACATTCGTACTTCCACCACTGAAAACAGGTAACAAAGTGTAATTAATGTCCTGTGAGCTTACATTAGTGTCTCTAGCACATGATAGCAAGGGATGCACAGAATCTTTCACAAACACAACATCCCATGAGACCAAGATACACTTTGCTTGTAGATGATACAACTCGTAACCTTTTCTTTCAGCACTATTACCAACAAAAAAATAATTGACAGCCTTATCATCTAATATTCTATGCTTCATTTGTGGCACCAAAGCATATGTCAAACAACCAAAAACACGCATGTGCTTAATAGAAGTATTTCTATCATGCCATGCTTCAGAAGGAATCATAGAATACAAAGCTTTTGTAGGACACATGTTAAGTATTTAAGTGGCACACATGATGACCTCAAGCCAAAATGAATGCGAAAAATCTTGACTTTTGACCATGCATCGTGCCATTTCTGTAAGTGGCCTCTTTTTCCTCTCAGCAACACCATTCTGCTAAGGCACTGTATATTGGTGTTTTATCCCACATCTAGAAAAAATGCATTAAATTTATGAGACATAATTTCCCCCCTTTGATCTTAATGGAGGGTGCCCATAGTACATTTTGGGACAGTTTCAACCATAGTCAGAAATTGTTTGAAGCACGTAAACACTTTGGACTTTGCTTTAAGCGGATATACCCATGCATGCCTGGAGTAATCATCAATGGAAGTAACCAAGTAAATTAATTGCCCAAGGAAAAAGTTTGTATGGGCCCAGAAACATCACTATGCACAAGATGCAACCTCCATGTGGCCCTAACTGAACCATCCTTTAGAAACTTTGAACATTGCATCTTACCTAGGATATAGCCTTCACAAACATGTTTGACAGGTGCTTCAAGAGGTGGCAAAGAAGCAACTATATCAAATTTTTGCAAACATAGCAAACTGGAAAAATTCAGATGCCCAAAATATGCATGCCAAAGTTTTGCATCTGAAATAGCCTTTCAATTCACAATAGCATTTGCAAAATTCTTCCCACACTTGTCGAACAAATAGAGCTTATATAGCTCACGGCATAAAATGCTAGATGCAACTATTTCATCACTAAAACTAAGATTACATATTGTACATTTGGCATCCACAAATTTGACTGCAAGACTAAGTCTTGCAAGTGCTGATATTGACAAAAGAGTCTTCTTGATCCGAGGTACATACAATGTATCAACAAGTGTGAAAGAACTACCATTTGTAGCAGTAAGCACAATCTTTCCAACTCCCTTGACCAGATAAGTGGCATTGTTGACACAAGCTCTTAAGTATGGAGCCAGATTTAACCCTTGTATTTTTTTATATTAAAAATGCACATTTATAAGGCCCCCTTATGAGGAGAAGCCATCATGCGTGAAGAGAAATCACTTGCCAAAAACCAAAATTTTCATGGCCAGTCTCGAGCTTTGGAGAAGCCATCATGCATGAAGAAACATCACTTGCCAAAAATCGCAATTTTCATGGACAATCTCAAGCAAAGATCGAGACTGGCTTTGCCGGAATATTATGGCCGGACGGCGGTTAAAAAGTGGTCAAAAATGGCTAGTCATTTGGCCGGCTGGCCGGTACTCAATGACCGGTGGCCGATTCCAAAGGCAGACTTGTCTTCTCAAGGACGACCACAAATGGGCGGATTGGAGGGTCCGATTTAGACTTGTCTACACAAGGGCGGATACAGACCATTGCCTCTCATGAGAGAGGGCAACCCTTTTGGCCTATAAAAGGAGGCCATTTCTACACACATTTCATAGTATGAAGTTGATGCAACAAGGTGGGTGTGAAGTGGTGAGAGTGAAGCAAGTGGGAGCTCTATCAAGGGTATAATCCCTTTGTAACCTACTTTTTGTTTCAAGTACTAAAGCCATTGAGTGGCTGCTTTTTCGTGGATATAGTCTACATTGGGTGAACCAAATATTTCATATGTGCTCTCTCTCTCTCTCTATGCTCTATAATATCGTGTGTGAAAATCTGTCTCTCTCCATTAAGTAAGCTACTCAAATATCTATTTAGCTACGTCCTATTTCCTAACAATTGGTATCAGAGTAAGGTTTGCCCATAGCTAAAGTATCTTAAGGAAAGGATTCCTTAAATTGCATGGGAGTAATGGTGGAGGAAGGGAAGCTCAAGATTGAGAAGTTCAACGGCAAAAACTACCAACATTGGAAGATGCAGATTGAAGACTATCTCTACTAGAAGGACCTCTATTTGCCCCTAGGCGGCCTTGCAAAGAAGTCCACAATGATGGCACATGAAGCATGGATTGTCCTTGATCGGAAGGAACTTGAAATAATCAGGCTAAGCTTAGCATAAGTGGTGGCCTTCAATGTTTCGGAGATAAAGACCACAGAGGACTTGATGAAGTCACTTGACGGACTCTACGAGAAACCATCGGCATCCAATAAGGTATTTCTTATGAAGTGCTTCTTCAATCTAAAGATGGAAGAAAATGGTTTAGTTGCAGAGCACCTAAATGACTTTAACACAAACATAAGTCAACTTCAATCGATGAAAATTAATTTCGAACAAAGTGCGAGCTCTCCTTATACTATCGTCTCTATCAGATAGTTGGGTCAGCCTTGGTGATGGCTGTAAGTAACTCTATCTCTGGCACAAATACTCTTAAGTTTGATGATGTTGTGGGTGTTCTCGTAAGTGAGGAAATACAAAGGAGAAGCACAGGAGAATCATCAAGTGCTGCATTGTCAATGGAAACAAGAGGAAGGCCTAAGGAGAGGTTAAAAAACCAAAAGGGTCGTGATCACTCAAGGCGGAGCAAGTCATGCACAAAGTCAGCTCTTGAATATTGGAACTATGGCAAGAAGAGCCACGTCAAGAAGGATTGCTGGTCCAAGAAGAAGAAGGAGTCGGAGTCTCAAGACAACAAGCCAACATCAGAGGCCAATGTGGTAGGTAAAGTAGAGAAAGATGCTCTAATTCTCTCATTAGACAATGTGTCTAATTCCTAGATAGTAGATTCCGAGGCTTCATTCCATGCAACACCTCACAAGAAACATTTCCAAGATTACACCAAAGGTAATTTTGGGTATGTATACTTCGGAGATGATGAAGCTTGTGAAATTTTTGGCAAAAGGTATAGTTTGTGTCAAAACTGCTAATGAAAATGAATGGAACCTTAAAGATGTTAAGCATGTTCCTTGTCTTCTCAAAAATTTGATCTCTATAGGACAATTGGACGATGAAGGTCACACCATTGCATTCGAAAACAAACGATGGAAGATCTCAAAGGGATCTTTGGTGGTTTCCAAGGGAGAAAAGGTCGGTACACTTTACTTGTATACTATCATGCAATCTTCAACTTGTGTAATACCTATGGAAGTCGATAGTGCAGTGAGGCACTATCGGCTTGGGCATATGAGTGCTAAATGAATGCAACTCCTTCAAACAAAGAAGCTTCTACCAAGTTTGAAAGAAGTGGACTTAAAGTTATGTGAAGATTGTGTTTATGGTAAACAAAAGAGGGTAAAATTTTAAAAATCAAGAAATGAAAAATTTTGAGCTGCTTCATTCCAATGTTTAGGGTCTTGCAAGTACACCATCACTTGGTGGCTCATTGTACTATTATGTAACATTCATAGATGATGCGACTAGAAAAACATGGGTTTAAATCATGAAGAATAAGTCCGATGTGTTTCCCATATTTAAAGGTGGAAAGCCTTTGTGGAGAATGAAACAAGTACCAAGGTTAAATGCCTCAGATCCAACAATGGAGGCAAATATTACAGCCAAGCTTTTGCAAGATTTTGTGCTAGCAATGACATTCAGAGGCAAAGGACAACCCCAAGGACACTTCAAAACAATGGAATTTTTGAAAGGATGAACATAACAATCATGGAGCAAGCACAAAGTATGTGTCTACATGCAAGCCTACCGCTTGAGCTTTGGGTGGAAGCTGTAAGTACGTCTATGTACTTAATCAACCGGTCATCCTCAAAGGCATTGTATGGGGGAGTTCTAGAAGAGGTATGGACAGGTAAACCAATGAATTATGTATTTCTCAAAGTGTTTGGATATGAGGCTTTCATGCACATAGATAGAAGCCTAAGGTCAAAGCTAGATGCAAAGTCCAAAAAGTGTTTCTTTATTGGCTATGGAAAACCTAAGAGGACCCAAAATCCTACGAATAACTCATTGAAATTGCAACTTAGTACTAGCAATTTGTGCACCTTTTTCCTTGCAATGGAAATAAAAGGATCAAACAAATTCTCGTGATTCATGCAAACTATTTGACTATGCTAAAGGTTGATCCTACACAAAAATACACAAGCCTGTTGAGATAGGCATGGGACATCCCTCTACACCTCATTTGAGTTGATGTTGACACCTTAGTATATTTGCTGTAAACACAAGAATAAGCCATGTATAGGCATTTGTGCCAGCCGTGAAATATCAAGGCCCTATATAAAGCCTTGTGCTGTACATATAGGATACACTATGCTAAAAGTATTTCTAGCCCTTTTTTGTGTATTGAGTCCACTTTTACTAAAGTGTGTGTACTTCTCTCTCTAATTGTCTAAGCTATGGCTGCCTTCATCTTCAAGCCACCTTGAGCCCATTGCTTCCAAACCCAACAACTGGTATCAGAGCCAGTGAGCATCACAACAAGCTTAGCAATCCTATTAGCATCACATAGAAGCCCAATTTGCTGATTTTCAAGTGCATTAATCACTTATCAGAAGGTGATAAACAAGCCCAAATCAGCCCCTTAATCGAAGAAAATCGAGAGCATGGCTTGAAGTTGGTTCTATTCGAGCTCGGGGATGTTTTTTCCTCACTAAGGAACTCTCTTTTGAAACTTTGGATCATGCAAAGCTGAAAATTTCAGCTTATCACCTCATTCGACGGCTTCGGCTTCGCTTCGGAATCTCTTCCCGGCCTTGGAGATTTGCCGATCAGCCCCTTCGCATGCAGTCGCAGCTCAAAAACAACCCCTCTTGCAATTCTTGATCGCAGAATGGCTTGAAGATCAGCCCACCTTGCTTTGGACGGCAACTGCTCATCTCAACAACTCTCAGGTCTCGTTTTCTGTGTACATAATGCCTTCTTTTTGAATTAGAGTAGCCTTTTGAGCCTTTGATTGGCTAGTGGAGCTTCACACCAACATACTACACAACTCCAACAATTTCCAAAGCTCCCATTATAATCATTTTGTTGATTAAAACCCGCAAGTTTACGTACACTCAAAGTGGCAGCCAAGCTCGACATCGACAACACGCTCGACTTCGTCACCAAGCTCGACATAGTCAATATTTTATGGTCGATTTGTATTCGATCAAGCTTCCAAGCTGTTCAAACATCAAAGCGTGATTTTCCAAGGCACATGCACACTTCCACACACGTAATTTAATCAGCACTTGTGAAGAGGGGCTTCACGCACGTGAAGAGTGACTTCACAATTTCGGCTTCCGATCATTGTGTGCAGGGCAAGACACTGCCATAGAGAGAGTCTCTCTACTGGTAAGACCAAGTCCCTTCGTGTGTATAACCATTTTGAACCATGGGAGAAAAAGGGATTGAAAAATTTAATGGGGACGGTTTTCGTACATGGCAGACAAAGCTACGTGGATACCTTATGAAAAAGCAGTTATGGTCTGTTGTAAAACCGAGAATAAGCGAACCATCCACTTTTGCTGAAGGCACTCTCACTAGGGCCCAAATTGCACAAGCACAAGCTAAAGATGAACAAGAACTCGGCATAATTATCACATCACTCCATGATAATTATGTGCACTTTACAAATAGTTGCACCACTGCAATCCAAGCATGGGATACTTTGGAACATAACTTTGGTGCTAAACAAAAGCAAAGTAAGATTAGCTTAAAGAAAAATCTTTACAAACTTACTATGCTTCAAGAGGAGGATGTTTCAAGCCTCGTTAATAGACTAATGAGCATAATCATGCAAGTCACTTACATTCAGTGCCAAGTCCCTGAAGAAGATCAAGTCGCTGTGATGCTAAGTGCTCTAGCTGAAAGTTTTGACAACATAGTAACAGTCTTAGAGCAAAAGGAACCCATACTTTCTCTACAATATGTTACAGGGGCAATCCATGAAGAAGAAAACAAAAATAAGAAGAAATCTGAATCAGTGGGAGGAGCTTATTTCACATCATCATCATCATCATCATCATCTAGGGCGTCATCATCATCACCTAGATTAAATAACAAGAAGTGTTATGAATGTGGCAAGCCTGGACACTTCTCCAAGGACTCTACAGGAACAAATATTGTAGCAATTGCGGCATCAAAGGTCATCCACCATCAAAGTGCCAAGGAAGAAATAAAAATAGAGTCAATCTTGCAGAAGAAAAGGATGGAGATGCAGCTCAAGAGGAAGAGAATTGTCTCCATGTGCGTGCTGCCCCCAACTACTTTTGCGAATATACTGATGTACTGTGAAATGGTAGTCTTCCACCTTCTCTGCCTAAGGGGAGGACTTCTTAGTCTGTGTGACACCATGTAATGAGACCACTCAGTCTGTGTGACTATAGTCTGTTCGACTACCTCGGTCTGTGTGACCATTAGCCTGTGTGGCCTTAGGTCTCGATTCAGCTTCATTCAGTATAGTCCATGCCTAAGGGGAGGATTGTTGAGATAGGCATGGGACATCCCTCTACACCTCATTTGAGTTGATGTTGACACCTTAGTATATTTGCTGTAAACACAAGAATAAGCCATGTATAGGTATTTGTGCCAGCCGTGTAATATCAAGGCCCTATATAAAGCCTTGTGCTGTACATATAGGATACACTATGCTAAAAGTATTTCTAGCCCTTTTTTGTGTATTGAGTCCACTTTTACTAAAGTGTGTGTACTTATCTCTCTAACTGTCTAAGCTATGGCTGCCTTCATCTTCAAGCCACCTTGAGCCCATTGCTTCCAAACCCAAAAAAGCCTTTCTCAGTGGGGGTACCAAATTTGGGGCGGGCAACAAGAGAGGCGACCTCTAAACACCCCTCAAGGCTCCCATGCTGCTCAATTGGGGCTGGGGCAACCACAAGCACAACACAACAACAAACCCACAGCCAAACCCAAACAAGATAGGGGCACCACCTAGTTATGGTATGCGAACTAGGACGCAAGAGAGATTTTTTCACAACCAATAATATGCACCACAAAACATACATAAGTAACCTCACAACAAGACACACACAAAATGGACCAAGGAGAGCTAGAGAAAATGGAAAAGAGAGAGGAAGGGATCTTGTGTTATACCTTATTTGTGATTTGCAAATGGAGATGGTTCGTTATGATGCTATGGTAGAGCTTGTATAAAACTCACTCAATGCTTAGTGAATGCTAAACCTTGCCGACACAATACCCTATTACAATGGACACAAAATTGGCAATGAAAACACACTAAAACACTTTATAAAACAAGATCAAACAATAGAAACTCAAAATACACAAGTCACCTTGAACTCATTAAATCGTATGGCACAAGTGGAGGGACAAAGATTTGAACATCAAATCACGCTTTTGATGCACCAAACCTCAATTCATTGATGATGGAGGAGCATATACAATAGTGGTTCTGAGATTTTGAACTCACGCTCTCTCACTTGCAATGTGTACCGGAAGTGAAGCTCACAAAGTGGTTGCTACACCTAAGTCTCTCCTCACGCATAGAGTGTTGGGGTGCTATGTGAGATATTGGAGGTTGCTTTACAAGAAGGAGAGGGGCCTATTTATAGGCTGGAGACCCCTCATTAAGATTATTGGAAATCCTAATTTACAAGCTAACAAATCAGGATTATGATTTTTTTGAATATCAAAGCATTGCGGGCCTTCTTTGTCTGCTTGAGTCATGGATGTAGGCTAAAAAAAGAGCATTATTGATGGCAGATAAGGTGAAAATAAAGTTTTAAGTAAGGAGACAGAGAGAGAGAGAGTTACTATGCACATGTCTTGAGGGGTGTCTTTTATGGTTAAGTCAATGGCTATTTTGTGTTAGTATGTTAGTGATTAGTGTCAATAATCACTAGAAGGTTAATGATGTATTTACAATGGGTAGAATAGGGTGGATGGGTGAATGAAGTGAGGAAATCCTTGTGATGGTGAAGCTTGAAGAATTTTTTGACGTACTTGTGTAGGTTCTCAAAACGACTATCGATCTTCTTCTTCGTCTTCTCTTCTTTACGCCCCCGCCACCAAGGTTGATTATCGTGATGAAAATGGCAATTTGGTTGATGAGATCTCTTAATTTGCAGAGGTTAAGCATGTTTTACATGCTAAATTTTAGGTATATAGAGAAGGGGTAAGATGGAATTGTACTTTGGAAGTAATAGAGAGAGGCATAGAGATGGTGTATGTACATGGAGGGCTCATATGAGAGCTACAGAAGTAAGAGGGGAGGTTAACGGTAAAGAAGGTGAGAGAAACCATGAAAGGTGCATGTTTGAGTGAGATATTGAGAGGAATGAGTGTGTGTGTGTAGAAGTGTGGAAAGAGGTGAGAGAAGACTATGGGCTACTTGTGAGAAAAGTGGGCAGACTAAGGTCCACTCAAAAAATCCTAGCTCACCGGTGGTTGCTCCAAAAATCACCAAAAGTTTTGAGGTGATTATTCAGCTATTGTTCCACATTTTCTATTTTGACCACCACTCCAAATTCGTAGTGGAGATAGGTGCCAAAAATCTCACCAAAAAGCCTGGTTTTTTATGCCTCCAAAAGTCTTTTAGTGGCCCCCTCCTTTGTTGAATTGGTACAATGCATCCAAGAGTGAGCCCCTCCTTTGTCATATCATAATACAAAGCATCCAAGTTTCCCTTTACACATGCATGGAGGAGGATTATTGGTGAATAAAGCAATATATATATGGTGGGACTAGTGTATGGACTATTCATGGATTTTAGCTCAGTGAGCACATGGAGTTAGAATAATGAGTAAAAATAATAAAAAACATATGGAGGAATTATGGATATGGAAAGATCTTGGAATAATATGATATGGTCCCTCTTTGTATTATTTTGGGTGAAAGAGGAAAAGGTATGCAAGTAAATGAAAATAATATAATAAACATGAGTAAGGGAGTAGAAATCAGTTTTTTGTTTTCACGAGGGTGAGGGTGATTTGTATAAAAGAAAAATATGAGGTTAGAGTATGTACACATTGGAAAAAAATATATTTATGGTGTAAGAGGATGAAAGAAGGCATACACAGGTTTACTAAAACACACACGTAAGTATAAATATTTAAATAAAATACCAAAATAATTATAAAAATATCTATATTTAGTCCATATATACAATGCAACATTTACACACAAATGGACCATAATATATTTTATTTTCTTGATTTTATTTATTTTTTGACTCAACTAGCCCAAATTACTAGCTAGCTGAGGATTTTAAGAAGATATGGAAAAAATTCTTAACTCACACACGTCTATGTACAGTGAAATGGTAGGGATAGCCATAGTGTTTGGGTGATTTTGATAGGGTGAGGTAGCTCACTATGTCAATGTTGAATAGCCAAAAAAACAACTATCACTACCATTGTCTTGATGCTTGCTTTAAGCCATAGAAGCTCTTCTTTAATTTGCAAACCATTTTCTCCTTACCTTTTACTTCATACCCCTTTGGTTGAATCATGTAATTTTCCTCCTCTAAGTCACCATGAGGGAATGTTTACATCCATTTTCTCAAGATTTAAATCATGAGCAGCCACAAGGCTTAAGACAAGCGTAATTGAGTTCATTTTTAGAGCATGAGAAAATATTTCATTGAAGTCAATGCGTTTCTTTTGAGAAAATCCTTTTACCATAAGCTTGGATTTGTACCTTTTCTTCCCACCTTCTTATTCCTTCAGGTTATACACCCATTTGTTTTGTAGTTCTTGCTTACCTTTGGGCAACTCAACCAACTCCCATGTTTGGTTGTGATGTAGTGAGTCCATCTCCACTTGCATGCTTTTCATCCATTCTTCTTTGGATTCATGATGCATAGCTTCTTCGTATGATTTTGGCTCTCTAGAATCTGAGATCAAGAGATGGTTGAAGGAAGGAATGAACCTCTCTAAAGGTCTACTTGCTTTTGTGGATCTTCCGAGAATAGGTTGAGGCTCCTCATTTGGTTGACATTGTTGCACGTTATCACCGTTTGCACTCCTTGAGTCTTCATTGTCCTCAAGCTCCATGTACTCATCACCTATTTCTTTTGTTTGTTTTCTTTCCAAGTAATCTTTGTACATATTTTGTTCGTTGAAAATTACATCCATACTTCTAGAGACTTTACCATCTTCAAGATTCCATAGGTGATACCCAAAGTCACCTTTGGTCGAGATAAACGCTTCAGTAAATCCTTTTATTTTGCCTCTCATTAGGTACGACCTTAGTTTGGACGTCTATATTTTTATTATTATAAAGAATTAGATCATGCATAGACCATGGATAATGGCCTAGGAATAGAGGTTTTCCCTTCCATTTCACTCCACACATTAGAGTAAACATTGCAATTAGTAGAAAAATCCATTTTCAATAACGTATGGTGTTCATGTTTGGTGTCCAAAGAGTAGGAGAAATTCTTGCATCACCAAACCCTGTCATCGTACCTCTTATTGATTATCATAGGTCATTTGATGTGAATATTTTTATGTTGTTATAGAATAGATTGCAGTTTAGAAAATATTATTGTGTAAATCTTTTAAAGAAAGAAAAAACAAAAACGTGCTTCACTTTGAAATCAATTCAATGGAGAGCCAACGCCAAATGTCTGGATATCCTCTTTTCTTTGGAGAGCCTGGAGAGGATGCAAAATTAATTTTAGCGAATTTTAAGATGTCTTGCCGTATCAAGAGGATAGTAACTGATCAAGAACGTGTAGAAATATTTGAGATGGTCCTTAGGAAAGATGTTAGCACTTGGTTTGAATCTTTGCATGAGGAAGTTAAGGGGAATTACACAGAAGTTTTGAATCATTTCAAGAAATACTTCTTTGATCCCCAAAACACTCAAAAACTATGGCAAGACATTGTTTCTCATAAGCAAAAAGACTTAGATGACTACTACTTGTACAAGCAAGAGTTTCTACATATTTGGGCTCTATGGATATGAAATGTTGCAAACCCTGGTGATGGTGCAGAATTTCTAAGAAGGAGAGGTTCATAGCCGGACTCTTTCCTGACCTTAAGGTAAAATTTGAGGCGGGTGCACCTGCTACCTTTGATGCAGCTGAAACTAGGGATGTTGAGAAATATAGGAAACTCAAGTGATTAAGGGGAGAGGTTCCAATAGAATGTCTTAGACCCAAAGGTAAGTCACAAGCATCAACATCTAGGGAGCTTCCTGAGGTAACGGTGGAAGTGATTGAGAAGTTAAATGAATCTTTAAGCCACCTGTCCATTCACCTTGAACAAGCTGTAGGTCCAAAGGGACAAGCAAAGAAGTCTGAAGAGCCAGATTCATGACCTAGGAGACTCTTGCAATGTTGGAATTGCGGTGAGTCTGGATATGGGATGTATAATTGTCCTTGGCCCCGTGGGGAGCCAGGGAGATCTAACTTGAATTACCCAGTGATGAATGCAGGTGAAGGAACTGGTCAACAACCAAGGCTTCTACAAAGACCAAATGGACCAAGACCACCTCCAGAAGGGGTAGAAGGAGTTTCACCTTTTCCAGATCCAAATGTGCATGTGGTAGAGGTGACAAATTCAAATGAGGTTGACATGGAAGCAAATGGCATTAAGCGTGGCCGAGGAAAAGGTAAAGAGAAAGAAGGTGTCACATCACAGAGTGACCATGGACGAGGCAAGAAGGCAAAGGAGACCAAGGAAGCTAAGAGGACTTGACGTCGTATCAATATCCAAGACTTCCCTCTTGGACATGGTATGGATCCATAGAACCTGTTGGAAGACATGCGAGGTAAGGGTCCTGATATCTCATGGCCTCAATTGATTGCATTATGTCCACAAATTAGAAGGTATTTAACAAAGGTAGTTAGCACTAGGAGAAAGGTAAAAGAGAGTGTGCTTGATGTAAAAATTTCACATGCTGAAATGAATGAAGATATTACACATGTGCTAGATTGTTACATCAAAGGAAGATTGGTTAGGAAAGGTCTAGTGGATGGGGGTGTACAAATTTTCATCATGACAGAGGGACTCATGCAAAGACTAGGCATGCACATCCATGAGACACCTGAAATCAAAATGAAGATGGCAAAGAATAGCAAATCTAGGTGTGTAGGCATTTGTAAAAATGTTTTTGTAGAGGCCTTTGGCATTAAGAAGGCAGTGGATTTGTATGTCATGTCTACCAAAGGAAATGGTTACCCATTTATCCTAGGAAGACCGTGGCTAATGAAAATGCGAGCTTTGCAGGATTGGGAAAGTGGAAAGATCATTTGCAGGAATGACAATCATAAGAAGGTTTTCTTTGACATGAAGGAGCAACACTAAAAGGAGATCCATGAAGAATCATCTCAAGGTGAGACGGAAGAAGATTGGATCGATAACACTTCAGAAGAAGAAAGTAGCGGCAGCATTACTCAAGAGGATTCTTCCATTGAAGTCATGGGGGTAAGGTTTAAGCCAAAGAATGAGGAAACCTCTTGCCGATGTTTGGAAGAGGTAGGTACTCAAGAGAACCAAAATGTGCAAGATGAAGGAATGTTAGAAGGTATGTTGTCTACAACACTTACAAAGGACAAAGGAGAGGAGTTCAAATGTGTGCCAAGGAAATTTACTAGGATTTTTGCTAAAGACTACACCGATGTGCATGGAGTAGATGTTGTTCAACACAAGATTGAGTTGAAGCCAGATGCCACACCTAAGGAAAGGCTAGGAGTCATCAAGGAGAAGGCCCTACTTGAGGAGATAAGAAAGCTTTTAGCAGTAGGTTTCATTTATCCAATGGAGAATTCAAATTGGGTCTCTCTCGTTGTTGTCACTCCTAAGAAAAACGGCAAGTGGAGGGTGTGTGTGGATTATCGTCCACTCAATGAGGCAACAAAAAGAGATCACTTTCCCCTCCCATTTCAGGATGAGATACTAAATGAGGTAGCTGGTCATGAGAAGTACAATGTGTGTGATGGCTACTCAGGCTACTTTCAGATACGGATTGCTTTGGAGGACCAATTGAAAACAACCTTCATCACTCCTTGGGGTTGTTATGCTTTTAGAGTTATGCCATTTTGCCTAGCAAATGCTCTTGCAACTTTTCAATGTTTCATGAACATGGTGTTTCAAGATTTCTTTGGAAAGTCAATCAGGGTGCTCATTGATGATTTCTGCATTTGTAGCTCAAAATCATTCCATCTACAAAAGGTAGAAGAAGGTTTAAAAAGACTTTACGACATGGGAGGTCAACTCAACCCCGACAAGTGCCACATAGGTATTGAGGTGGATCCTTCAAAGGCAAAGGCTCTTATTGAGTTACCATCACCCAAGAATCTTAAGGAGGTCATCTCATTCATTCAAAAGGTGAATTATATGTCACGCTTCATTCACTTAGCCTCGGAGTTACTTCACCCTTTGCAAAAGTTAATACAACAAGTAGAATTTGCATGGTCTGATGAGCTTCAAGAGTATTTTTGTAATATTAAAGTCATTCTGTTAGAGCTACCAACACTCATGCCTTATTGTTGGGAGTACATATTCTTTGTTATCTCTAGTATTGGGAAGGAAACGATTGGTGCAGTTTTATTACAACAAGATCCCCATAGTACCAGGATGCGACCCATCTACTTTTCTAGTAGGGTCATGAATGCTTTAGAGAGAGGCTACATGGAAGCAGAACTCATGATTCTTTCTCTCATGTTTGCAGTGAGAAAGTTTAGATTCTACTTACTACCAAAACATTTTGTAATTCTCACTGCAAGAAATTTGTTCCCTTGGGTGTCATCTCAAATGAATCTTGGTACTAGGATCTCAAAGTGGATTATGGAGTTGCAAGAGTTTCAATACTCTTTCAAGGTAGAAGATAGTTGCGTGCACAATTGGCAGGGATTCTCACTTATAAGGTACATGAGAAGGAAATTAAGGTGCCTGAAGTAAAGACCCTAACATTGCCACCACCTAAAAGTATTCATAATGCTTCTACCTTGTTCTTTGATGGAGCTTTTCGACGAGTCACAGGAAAATCAGGGGGAGGGCTAGTATTGCTCAACCCAAGTGGAGAGGTGGTCATGAAAGAGAAGTTCAATCTACTAGGTTCAACTAGCAACAATGAAGCAGAATATGACACGCTACTTCATGGTTTGAAGATGTGCATTGGCCAAGGTATACAACATCTCATGGTAAAGGGGGATGCATTTTAGGCATTTGGGCATGCAAGAATGAAATCTTAAGGACAAAAGTTCATGCCATTCGTAGGATGTTTAATCAGTTTGAAGAAGTGCAACTATATCATATTCCTAGGAAACAAAATGAAGATGCCGATTTACTTGCACAACAAGCAGTTACATGTGTTGAGAAAGAAGTGCAGGTCATCATGGTGGCAATAGTTGTCAAGCAACCGTGATACCAGGGATTGGAGTCATTAGCTCCCATTATTGGCTACATTTTGGAGGGCGAGTTTTCACAAGACTTCACAAAAGCTCAAAAGAGGAGATTAATGAAGAAGGCAAGTTTCTATTTCTTTCTAGAAGGCTCCCTTTATCAAAAAGGGAAGGATCAAGTGTGCTGAAGAGTACCAACTATCAAGGAAATTCCAGCCATTCTAAAAGGTTTTCATGAAGAGGCATATGGTGGTCATTTTGCCTGAGAAGATTTTGCTTGCGGGGTATGTTTGGCCAGGCTTGCATGTGCATGTCCAACATTGGTGTAAAAGCTATCTCAATTGTCAGATAAATGGAAATATAAGGTTGGTGCATGGACCGAGGCAAATAGTGCTTGCAAATGGACCCTTTGAAAAATGGGGCATTGATGCTATGGGTCCTCTTTCTAGAACAAAGAATGGTAAACTCTACATCCTAGTGGCTGTAGATTACATGACTAGGTCGGTAGAGGCTCAAAGTGTGGCAAGGGTAAATGGGAAAACAGTGAGCAGGTTTGTCTACACTAATATTTGTTGTAGATTTGGCACACCTCTTGAGATTTTTTATGATAATGGTCCAGGTTTCAAAAAGGGTTTACTCACAGAAGTTTATGAAGAGCTTGACATTCTACATCGCCATAGCACACCCTACTACCCATAGTCAAATGGTTTGGTGGAGAAGGCTAATGTTGTCATTGCAAGCATCATTAGGAAGATGCTGCAAAACAAGACAAAGTTGTGGGATGACTTCTTGGATGGTGCCTTGTGGGCATATCGAACCACATATAGGGAAGCCATGGAGTTCACACCATTTCACTTGGTCTATGGACAAGAGGCTTTGCAGCCTATCGAGCTCAACATCCCTACAATATGGCTTCATGGCAAAGGTGCACAAGATGATCAAGAGGTATGGATGGATGGAATTCTTACACTAGTGGAGCTTGAGTGGAAAAGAGAAGCAGCTTATGAGTGCTACAAGAGGAAAGCCACACAAGCGAAAGAAAAACTCGACAAGAAACTGAAGGACAAAGGCATCAAGGAAGGAGATCTAATGCTAAGGTATGACAATCAACTTGATAATCATTTTGATGCCAAATTTGAAACTAGATGGAAGGGGCCATACATAGTCAAAAAGGCTTTCAACTCAAGTTACTATCAGCTTACGGACTTGAATGGGAAAGAGCACTCCAAGAAGGTAAACGGGTATCGTTTGAAGCCCTATTTGAATCGCCTTCTACCAAAGGATCTAGCAAAGATCTACCAAAAGATAGCTATCTCATGTAAGTATTGTTCCATGAAGCATGAGGGTAACTCTAGCCAAAATGCCGAGGGGCCAAACAATGAAGATCTTGTCAAGGACTCTGAAGTACTCTCTTTGGAAAAGATTCTTTATGATGGTATATGAATATACCATCATCTTGGGGGAGGGCTAATGATAGCCATTTTTTTGTCTATTCAACATTGCCATAGTGAACTACCTTACCCTAACAAAATCACCCAAACACTATGGTTATCCCTACCATTTCACTGTACATAGGCGTGTATGAGTTAGGAATTTTTTCCATATCTCCTTAAAATCCTCAGCTAGCTAGTAATTTGGGCTAGTTGAGTCAAAAAAATAAATAAAATCAAGAAAATAAGATATATTATGGCCCATTTGTGTGTAAATATTGCATTGTATATATGGACTAAATATAGGTATTTTTATAATTATTATGGTATTTTATTTAAATATTTATACTTAGGTGTGTGTTTTATTAAACCTGTGTATGCCTTCTTTCATCCTCTTACACCATAAGTATACTTTTTTCCAATGTGTACATACTCTAACCTCATATTTTCTTTTATACAAATCACCCCCACATTTTCACCCTCACCCTTGTGAAAACAAAAAAATGATTTCTACTCCCTTTGTCATGTTTATTATATTATTTTCCTTTACTTGCATACCTTTTCCTCTTTCACCCAAAATAATACAAGGAGGGACCATATCATATGATTCCAATATCTTTCCATATCCATAATTCCTCCATTTTATTTTTTTCATTTACTCATTATTCTAACACTATGTGCTCATTGAGCTAAATTCCATGAATAGTCCATACACTAATCTCACCATGTATATATTGCTTTATTCACCAATAATCATCCTCCATGCATGTGTAAAGGGCAACTTGGATGCTTTGTATTATGATATGACAAAGGAGGGGCTCACTCTTGGATGCATTGTACAAATTCAACAAAGGAGGGGGCCACTAAAAGACTTTTGCAGGCATAAAAAACATGCTTTTTGGTGAGATTTTTGGCACCCATCTCCACTCCAAATTTGGAGTGGTGGTCAAAAGAAAAAATGTGAAACAAGAGCTGAATAATTACCTCAAAAATTTTGGTGATTTTTTGAGGAACCACCGGTGAGCTAGGATTTTTTGAGTGGACCCTAGTCTGCCCACTTTTCTCACAAGTAGCCCATAGTCTTCTCTCACCTCTTTCCACACTTCTACACACACACACACTCATTCCTCTCAATCCCTCACTCAAACCTGCACCTTTCATGGTTTCTCTCACCTTCTTCACCATTAACCTCCCCTCTTACTTCCATAGCTCTCATATGAGCTCTCCATGTACATACACCATCTCTATGCCTCTCTCTATAGTTTTTTTCCAAAGTCTACTATGGCAAAAGTGTGTTGATATTCAAACCCACAAGAATTGACTATCACTTTTGCAAGAAGCCCTAATGGTCTTTCAATGTGTCCGGCAGCCAATTGCAATTTCATTCAAGTTTGTCTAATGGCTGGTTGTTCCCAGGATTCCCATACAGCTTTCGTGGCTATGGCTATGCCTGCCCCACTATCCAGTATTGCCATGGTTTCAATTCCATTATATTTCACTGGAAGGGTTGTGTTTCCTTATTTCCCTTCGTAATATTCTCCAACTTTGTTCATTGGAACATATTGAATCTCTTTGTTGTCCATCTCGATTTTCAATTTTCCCAAATTTTTTGAGATTAGCCCCATTATTCCCACCTTCTCTAGGGTTTTTGTAGATCATCTAATAAATATAGTCTAAGTTTTAACAGTTCTCCCAAAGTAAGAGTGCATTGGATGGGTGTAGACATGATTGAATGAATATTGCCTACTTCTAGGATCTATTCCGCTCTTTTTACTTGAGTGGTTTCCCAAGTAAGAGGGTAAGGTTTTCAAGGTCAATGCTTTTGACATTCCTGGAGCTTTAGATCCACAATCCCCATACAAGGATTGTACATCCATATCCATTCCAGGAGGTAGGTTTTCTAACCAAACTTCCTTTATAGGAGCTGACTTTAGAGTTAGTCTCCCATCATTGATCTCTCTAACTTTTTCCCATAAGTGTCCTGGCCAGTCTTCCTCCACGAATGGAATCCTGTCTAAGGCATCTTCGTTGTCCGGCACTATAAGTTCTAGCTCTTTTGTTCAAGGTGGGGTTCTACCACCACTTTGCATTTTTCTTTAGTGTCTCTTACCACAAGCTCCTCAGGTTTCGCCATACTTTCGAGCTGGGGTTTTTGTTTATCTAGCATTTCTTGCGTGATTCTTACCAAATTTTGATAAGCTTCAAGCTTAGCCGCGCCTTCCATATCTGGAGAAGGATAGTTTTCCTTTTTTTTTTTCATGTTTTGATCTACTTTAAGCTTGGTAGGCTTCCAAGGCTGCATCAATAAGCTCAAAAATTTTATCAACCAAAATTGATCCTCCAGAGTTTATAGTTGTTCCTTTGATTTCGCTTCCAGTTTCTTTCACCTTTTCCTGGAATAGCTACTTTGCTTTCTCCTTGATTTCAGCCTTTTGTTTCTACCTTTCCTTTTTCTTCTGCTTCTTTTGGTCTTTTGAGAGGCAATTTTTGTATTATCCAAATCACTAGAGGAGTTATGTTTCTTTTTCTTAGCATGGGCTCTAGTGATTACCTTGATTGGAACAATCGGTTCACTCTGATATGAGCTACTAGGTATCACTTGGACTACGTTTACTATTGTTTTGCCCTTGTTTTAAAGTATTTTTAGGAAAATCTTCCTTGAAGTGTCCTCCCTTTTTGCAACATTGTATCCAATAAGCTTCAAGCGGCTCGAGGTTCTTGTCAGGCTTTGGGCATTCATTTTTCCAATGATCATTTGCACCACAATTGTGACAGTTTTCTGTTCTTGGCTTAATCATGGGTTTTACCATAGGAGGTCTAACACCTTGATTAGCTACATAATACATTGGTGAAAGCTCTTGTGGAGCATAAGTCACATGTTCTTCCGTTGGTGGTGGATGTGAACTATATCAATCTCCTCCTACCATTACTATAGATGGACTAGGCTCAGCATAAGGTGTAACAGGTACTAGTGCTTGTTCATCTATGACTCCCTCTGGATGCATGTACTTTACAGGCACTGCATTATATCCTAGATACGGAGGTTTTTGACCCAACACAGGTTGAGGTCTTTCCATGAGTTGATGCCATGTTAGGCTGGTATCTATACATGGGTTGTCCTTGTGACCTCATGGGCACGTTGTGATGTGTTTTTACGGAATGATGCAAGCCACCCCAAGGACTTTGGAAAGATTTTTTTAATGCTTTTGGGTCCCTTATATGTAAATAAATCATGCTTGTACAAAGTGTACAAAGGCGGTGTGTGCCAGCTGTCTCTACGCATGCGGACCAGTTGTGCGGGGTGCATAGTTTTGCTGTTTTTGTACATAGACGTGTCGAGACTTGAAAGAGTCACTTAGTACTTGAAAAATATGAACAAAATGGAGTTTTTATCAGCTTGAGGTCATGAGTGAGTGGGGGATTTGACAGAGGAAGATCTAGCAGCAAGAAGCCCTGATTGCCGCGAGGGATAGAGGCGTTTGGGAGTAGAGCAGCCTGTCTTGCTAGTCGAGGGCCCGATGTGGTGAGTTGATAGTGTGTCTCTACTCAATGGGCTGATGAAAGTGGGTGATTAGATCTGCATATTGACCTCTCTTCATTTTGTTTTGAGGTATGGTGGCTATGGTGTGTGCAGCTCCTTGTGGTGCAGCTAGTCGAGGGTAAACTATGTGCTACAATGCTTGCTTGTACAGATATCAAAGGGCAAGGTTTCCCTCAAGTTTTCCATCACCTTTTTTGATTTTTTTTGCTGAAATTTTTGTATTTCAAATTAAGCTTGATTTGAGTGGGTTTTGGTCAAGCTATGTGTATATATGGGAGCGCCTATGGAAGCCCTACTAGCACATGGAAGGGCGTTTGAAAAGAAGTGAAGCTCTTTGAGTTATGGTCAAAAGTGCAGAGATTTCCATGGTTTTTTTCTCACTTTATTCCTTGATTTTATTGCTTCCTTGGTGTCGTTGAGTGCAATGGAGTGTAGTGGGAGTTGTAGCGGTGTAGAGGGAAGCTAGTCGGAGCTAGTCGAGGCTAGTTGAGGTTGAGTGTGTGTGAAATTGAGAAAATTAGTGAGAGAAGATCAGCCCATATCATCTCGAGAGAGCTATACTCTTCATCCTCTTTTCTTGGTATAGGTTTGAGGTGTTGTAGAGGCCAGCCCCCCAATCCTTCACATAAAATGGTGCCCCCACGGAGGAGAAGAGAATCCTTCTAACAGGGTTTTGATCTACAGATTGGCATCCATTTGAAGATCAACTCAAGGCCTATGGTGGGAGATGGGTATGAAGTCTTCAAGGGTGGGAAAGGAGAAGGTGTGGACAAGTTCATCCAAAGGATCGAATTGATTGCATTGAAGAGCAATAGGGACGATGGTGCATTCAAGGTACGTTTGGTGAGTTTGCTACTTGAAGGCGAAGCACCTGAATGGTATGAAGATAGGCTTGAAGGTGGTGTAAAGGGAGATTGGAATCTTCTTTCTCATGCCTTGAGATAAGAGTTTGAGAAGGAGGATGATCCTGAGTATTTGTGGAGAGAGCTAAGCAAGCTGTAACAAGGAGAACATGAAGACATCAATGTACACATAAACAGGTTTGAAGCTTGTTGGAGAAAGATCATAAAGGGACTTGAAGAGAATCAAATGCCCCCTGATTTCTTGAAGAAAGATAGGTTTGTGGTTGTCTTACATCAAAGCATTAGAGACAAGGTGGAGCTCAAGGACCCAGGGACCTACAATGAGGAAGTAAAGGTTGCTAGAGAGCAATGGAGAAAGAAGGTGAGAAGGCATGAAATGGCAAATAGGGAAAGAGAAGAAAATGTACATCAAAGGGATGGTTATGTATCAACAAATAATGTGGTCGAGCCTTTTCCTTTGGATATGCATGTTGAAAGGGAAATCCATGTAGAAGCTCCAAGAGTAGACAATAGAGGACAGGAATCCTTTCACCAAGACATTCAAAGATTGACAGAGCAAATAGGAAACCTCAACCTTGCTATGCAAGCTATCCAAAAAAAAGTAAGAAGACCTCAAGGAGAACGGCCTCAAAGGAATAGAGGTGATAATGTGATGTGTTACAATTGTGGGGAGAGAGGGCATATATCGCCCAATTGCAATCAACCAAGGAGAGAGCCAGGAGGTATATATCCTATCATACAAAGACAAATAGGTAATGAAGGCAATGTAAATGGAAATGTGCAACCTCTCCAAGGTCAAGGACTTGCACAACAACAGGGACAAAATCAAGCTCAAGCACCTCCGCAATTTAACGTAGGAATTTTGGAGGCAGTTGAGGAGGGAGATGAAGATGAGGAGGTTGATGTCTTTGCAAATAAGAGAACAAGGGCACAAAAATCAGGGAGTGAAGGCCTTTTCAAAGAGTAAAGAGCAAGGACAAAGCCAAGGAGAGATGTAGATAAAGGCAAGGCACCTATGGAAGAGGCTGAAAGTAGTAAGCAGGCAAAGGTAAGGGCAAGAAGAAGGAAGATAGGCATGGATGATTTTCAGCTTGGGAAGAGTCAATTAGCATACAATCTCTTAGAAGACTTGAGGAACAAGAGGGCCGAAATATCATATGGGCAACTCTTGCATTTGAGATCAAGTATGAGAAGGCACTGGTATAAGCTAGCTAGTGTTAGAAGGGTGAAGGTAAAGACACGCGATGCACATGTAGTGCAACTTCATAAAGTTATTGATGTTTTGCCTGTGGTTGATGCTTGGATACATGTAAGGAGGGTGAATAAGGCGTACATGGATGGTGGAGCCCAAGTGTGCGTTATGACAGAGGAAACAATGCAGCAATTGGGATTGCAGCTCACAGGCAAATCCTTGTTCAGTGTGAAGATGGCAAATAGTAGTAGAGTGAAATGCTTGGGAGTTATTCATGACTTGGAGCTTAATGTTTTGGGTCAAAGGGCTGTAATGGACATTCATGTGATGCTGCAAAGCTTGGGGCATATCCAATTATATTGGGTAGACCTTGGTTGATTGCTATGAGGTCACGGCAGGACTGGTACAGGGGATGTATTGACCTCTTTGTGGACGGGCCTAAAGAGAAGAGGATTAGATATGATATGAAAACATGTAAGGTGCTAGAAATTGATGATGAACCAGCTATGCATCAAGATTTATCACCATCCACTTATGACATGTGTGACAGTTCTTCTAGTGCATCCTCTACATGTATTGACGATGAGGTTTATGATCAAAGTCTTCTTGATCTTGATGTAGATCTTTGTGGGATACATGTATATGATGAAAATTGTGATAAAGGGAATGCTATGAGATCAGAAAATGACCACGGGGCTGATCATGAGCCGAATGTACCAAAAGCTGAATTAATGGATATGCTTGCAGGTGACTTGACTAGTCGAGAGAGAGAAGCATATGATGCATTGTTTGATAAGTATCCTAAGTTGTTTGCCAAAGATTATGCTCAAATGAGGGGAACAAAGAGTGTTGTTCACGAAATAAATCTTAAAGAAGGTGCAAAGCATGTTGCTCAAAAGCTAAGGAGATTGGGCACCATTCAACGAAAGGTATTGGAGATAGAGGTGAGTAATCTTTTGCAAGCTGGTTTTATCTACCTTGTGGATGATGCAGAATGGGTTTCCCCTGTGGTTATAGTTACAAAAAAGGGAAATAAATGGAGAATATGTGTGGACTATAAGCCATTGAATGCGGCAACAAAGGGGCATCACTATCCCCTTCCCTTTCAAGATGAGATTTTGGACACTGTTGCAGGTCATGAGATATATTCGGTATGTGATGGGTTCAGTGGGTATTTTCAAATTGGGATTGCATATGAAGATCAAAAGAAGACCAGCTTTTTGACCCCATGGGGAGTGTTTTGCTATAGGGTGATGCCCTTTGGCTTGATGAATTCTTATGCGAGCTTCCAAAGTTGGATGGACAAAGTATTGGGGCCTTACCTTGGAAGCTTTGTAAAAGTCTTTATGGATGATTTTTTTGTTTACAGTGATAGAATGCTTCATGTGAAAAATCTTGATATGGTGTTTAAAAGTATTGATGATGATGGGGGTCAACTCAATCCTTTGAAATGTAAAATTGCAAGAGCTAGAGTGATACTTCTTGGCCATGAGGTAAGTGAGAATGGGATAGCTCCAGATCCTGCAAAAGTGGAATGTTTGCTTATGATGGAGAGTCCTAAAAGCACAAAGGAATTGATGAGTTTTGTACAAAAGCTAAGGTACTTGTCAAGGTCTTTTTGTATGCTTACTGAATATGTACACCCTTTGCAAGAAGCAACACAAAAAGACCCTTTTCTTTGGACTGAGCATGAGCAAACAACTTTTGAAGACGTCAAGGAAAAGCTATCTACATTACCTTTGATGATGCCTCCTTGTTGGGATGAAATGTTTTACTTGAGCTTGAGTGTGGGTGAGCATGCTATTGGTGCAGTATTGATGCAAAAAGGAAAAAAGCAATCTTATATGAGGCCGGTTTACTACATAAGCAAAGTGAAGAATGATGCACAAAAATCTTGGCATGAGATCGAGCAATTGGTTTGGGCATTGGTATATGCAACAAAAAGGCTGAAATCTTATCTTATTTGTAAGCCTTTTGTGGTGTTAACATCATGTAGTTTATTGCCTCATGCACTAAGGTATCCTGGGGATAGTCCTAAATTGCAAAAGTGGATACTTAGCTTGCAACAATTTGACATGAGCTTTACTAAGGAGGATAGTGTGAGAGCAAATATGGCGGATATGCTCACTTTTAAAGAGATTCATGCAAGGAGTGAGTTGAAGAAGGATTTGGAAAAGAAGATAGCACCAAGTCCAACTATGCATGCGGAGCTTCAGGATGTAGAGGGTACCTTATACTTTGACGGGGCTTTCAAAAGGAGCATTAATAAGGGCACTATTGGTTATGTATTTGTGGATAAAAATGGCATTGAGTGCTGGTTTGGAAGCCAAGAAGTGGATGTAAAGAGTAATAATGAGGCTGAGTATGCAAGCCTCTGTGTGGGCTTGGAAGAATGTGTCAAAAGACATGTAAGGAGGCTTTTAATCAAAGGTGATTCTATGTTGATTGTGTGGCAAGTTCAAGGTACCTGGAAGGTAAATCAAGAAGGCATGAAGGGCTGGTTTTTCAAAGTGAGGAAGTTGTTAAAGTCTTTTACTTCCTTTCAAATATGGCATGTACCACAAAATATGAATTTAAGGGCTCATAAGTTGGCGGAACAGGTGTTCACAAAGGATATGCATGCGGTGATAATTAGAGAGCCAAGGTATCTTGGAAGGGAATCCCTCCATGAGGAAGAACATGTGTTGCAAACGGGTTTTGCAAGAAAGGGATTGTCTTCTCAACAAAGGCATGCAATCACATGAAGAGCTATGAGGTATATCTTGATTGGAGAGCAAATGTATCACAAGGAGGCTGATGGTGGCATGAGAAGAGTTCTCTACCATGATGAAATTTTTGATTGCTTAAAAGCATGTCATGAGGAAGGATGTGGAGAAAATTTTGGAGTGGAAATTACAAGAAGGAAAGTATTGAATGAATGCTCAACTTATGTGTCCAAGTATGAATAGGGATGTTGTGCATTGGTGTAGAAGCTGTCACGAGTGCCAAATATATCAAAAGAGAAAGCTAATGCTTGAGCCTTTGAGACACATTGTAAGCTATGGACCTTTTGAGAAGTGGGGTGTGGATGTAATTGGTCCTCTTCCAGGCACTAGAAATGGGAAGCACTACATACTTAGTGCAGTGGATTATATGACAAGATGGCCAGAAGCAAAGGCTAGTAGAGGGGCTACAAGCAAAGATGTATGCAGCTTTATTTTTGATTGCATATGTTGTAGATTTGGAGTGCCGTTGGAGCTTGTAAGTGATCAAGGGAAACAGTTTAGGAATGATCTTATCATTGAATTGGTGGAGAAATTGGAGATCAAACATAGGTATGCTACTCCTTATCATCCACAATGCAACGGGTTAGTGGAGGCATTCAATGGAGTTTTACAGAAGATATTGTTCAAGCTTGTGGAAGAACATCCAAAAGATTGGGATATTTATTTGGAGATGGCATTGTGGGCATGTAGAGTGACTCAAAAATCATCCACGGGCTTCACTCCATTTCATTTGGTATATGGAGAAGAGTGTGTTATGACGATTAATGTGATGCTTCCTTCATTGGAGTTCATTTTGAAGCATAGTTTGGTTGAGGAAGAGCATGTAAAAGAGAGACTGACATCTATACATAGCCTCTTGTTGGATAGAGAAAGTGCCATTAGATACTATGAAGACTTGGGAAGAAGAAGGGCTGATGTATTCAATGAAAAGATAAAGGAAAAAGGGCTATGTGAAGGCATGTTGGTTATGAGGTATAATAGTGCTTTGGACAATACCTTTCAAACAAAGTTCAAGGCAAAGTGGGAAGGTCCTTTTGTGGTGCATAAGGTGTATGATAATGGAAGCTATCAGCTCAAGGACTTGGATGGAAAGATGCATAAGGAAAGAGTCAATGGGATCCGAATCAGGCCTTATGTGACCAGAATCATGTGATGAAGCAAGAAATGTACATGAAACACTTGAAAGTGTTCCATACTTGTTGGGGGGGCAATATGTGACGTGTTTTTACGGAATGATGCAATCCAACCCAAGGACTTTGGAAAGATTTTTTAATGCTTTTGGGTCCCTTATATGTAAATAAATCATGCTTGTACAAAGTGTACAAAGGCGGTGTGTGCCAGTTGTCTCTACGCATGCGGGCCAATTGTGCGGGGTGCATAGTTTTGCTATTTTTGTACATAGACATGTCGAGACTTGAAAGAGTCACTTAGTACTCAAAAAATATGAACAAAACAGAGTTTTTATCAGCTTGAGGTCGTGAGTGAGTGGGGGATTTGACAGAGGAAGATCTAGCAGCAAGAAGCCCTGATTGCCGCGAGGGATAGAGGCGTTTGGGAGTAGAGCAACCTGTCTTGCTAGTCGAGGGCCCGATGTGGTGAGTTGAGAGTGTGTCTCTCCTCCATGGGCTGATGAAAGTGGGTGATTATCTCTGCATATTGACCTCTCTTCATTTTGTTTTGAGGTATGGTGGCTATGGTGTGTGCAGCTCCTTGTGGTGAAGCTAGTCGAGGGTAAACTATGTGCTGCAATGCCTTGCTTGTACATATATCAAAGGGCAAGGTTTCCCCCAAGTTTTCCATCACCTTTTTTGATTTTTTTTGCTGAAATTTGTGGATTTTCAAATTAAGCTTGATTTGAGTGGGTTTTGGTCAAGCTATGTGTATATATGGGAGCGCCTATGGAATCCCTACTAGCACATGGAAGGGCGTTTGAAAAGAAGTGAAGCTCTTTGAGTTATGGTCAAAAGTGTAGAGATTTCCATGGTTTTTTTCTCACTTTATTCCTTGATTTTATTGCTTCCTTGGTGTCATTGAGTGCAATGGAGTGTAGTGGGAGTTGTAGCGGTGTAGAGGGAAGCTAGTCGGAGCTAGTCGAGGCTAGTCGAGGTTGAGTGTGTGTGAAATTGAGAAAATTAGTGAGAGAAGATCAGCCCATATTATCTCGAGAGAGCTATACTCTTCATCCTATTTTCTTGGTATAGGTTTGAGGTGTTGTAGAGGCCAGCCCCCCAATCCTTCACAACATATTGAACATTCCCATCATATTTTGGCCAGAAATAGCACTCATTGGTTTCATGGTTGGTCCATTTACCTTCGATTGCACACCATTTTTGTTGGCCTATTTGGTTGTCCATGTTGAGGTATCCCTTGTCCTGATCGTGGAATAGGTGCTTTTTGCATGTTGTTCATCATGTCATTCATCCTTTTGAGCATGTTTTCTATGGTTGAAAGTGGTGCTGCAGTAGTTGTCTCCACTTGAGCTGGTTTAGTAGATGCTATTTTGTCACTTTGGTTATCATTAGGGACATCTTCTTCATTGAAAATATCACAATTGTCTCCTAAGTCAATAGCATCTGACACACACTCTTCTAGGGGTGTATGCTTCTTGCTATAGAGTATAGCATGAAGGTATTTGTTTAGCAGTCCCTCTAGAAACAACGATACCATTCGTTCTTCTGCAGGTATCTCTAGCCCTGGGCATCTGACAATGTATTGTTTCATTCGAGTTGCAAAATCCCTAATAGATTCACCTTGTTTCTGTTTAAAGCTGTAGATTTGAGCTATCATATTGTGTTTGATCCCTGTTTTGGAATAAGCAGCTACAAATCCTTGAGCTAAAGTGTTCAAGTCCATGATTGACCTTGGTGGAATGTTTTGTAACCATGTCAATGCTTTTCCTTCTAATGTCATTCCAAACCCCTCGAATTAAGTATGGAAATCAAATATGCGTTCAACTTTTAGCACTTGCTTAAAGCTTGCTAAGTGGTCATATGGATCCCCTGATCCATTGTACTTTCTAACCCATTTTTGAAAATCAACTGGTCTGACGTGTCTTTTTGGTTCAACTCCTGGTCTCCTGGCAGTTGGTCTTGTTCCGAGTCATTCAAACCAGTCTGTTGGAAATAGTGACTCATGTAGCCCTGGACTGGCCTTAGTGTCACCCAGTTTTCTTTGTGATGAGGTGGTTTCTGGTTTCTTAACATTACTCTTGGATGATCTCTCACGGTGTTCATCTCTTGGAATAGTCTCTAGTCCTTGGCCCAATATCCAATCCCTTATTGAATATCCTTGATACTTGGTTTGTTCTACCTCCTCATGAGTCATCATAACAAAGTTATTGTTATAACAATCCCTAAACATGTAGTTTGGTAGATCTGTTGAACCCTTATCCTTGATCTTGAAGATATAGATGATTTTCATGAGTGTTAGTTATCCTAATTTGGCATGTGAAGTCCACAAAAGATCTTTTGCATTTCAACTATCCTCCCAATAGTAGACTCCGATCCTAGGATTATCTATAATGAGCCATTTCAAAGGCTTCAAATCAACTTGATCGTATCTCTCAAATTCTAAAGTTGGCGGTCCTTCTTTGGCAGCCATATCTCGAATTATGGTATTTGTTTCTAACCCCCATTTGTCTATCACGTCAGGGTCTTCGACTTGTAAATATTTTCAGTTTCTATCCATGTACGTTTTTCCTTATCTGTCTGCCCTGATCTCCTCTTCAAACTCAATACCATGGTCATCAATGTGAATAGCATACTCTTTGTTCAGATCCAGGTAAACCTGAGCTCCATGGAGACTAGTCCTATAAAAAGAGAGTATATGCTTATAGTGCATCGTCGTTCCGGTTTCAAGTGAGGCAAATAGGAAGACATTTCAGATGTTAAATCTAAAAAGTGTCTGAGACTTCTTCAAGAATAGTGTGCAAGGAATTGTCTTGATTTACGCTTTCTTCAGTGGATACTCTACTGGAGGTTTCTCCAAGTATGCCCTGATTTCCTAGTGCACGACCAGATCTAAGGTTCATAAAGACTTATGAAGCCCTGGATAGAGTACTTACCTTTGGATTGACTTGTTGTCAATTTCTTCCACTTGACTGGATTGCACTTTCTGTCTGAGCTATCGATTCTTTGTTTGCAACCTGATTCCTGTACAATTTGATCAAATTAGCTATTCTTCTATAAAGACAATATAGATTTTGCTAGCTATTATGATTGGTCTATGTGTATCACTGCAAATTGAGCTAATTGAGTCAACAATTAAAATTTCAAACTCAACTTTGGCAAAAATCAAAGGACTAATCTACAACTCAAAAACTGAGTGATCATATACCAATTTGGATCCGATTGAACCCAAAATTTCCCGGTGGATTTGTATTATGCTGGTCTAATATTGTACAAGTTCAAAAGTCAAAAGTGGTGGCTCAATGTAGCAATAGTAAATAATCACGATTATTTACTTTTGTAAGTTTTTTGGACTTTCTGGCTTGATTTGCCAAGTGTACAACCTCTTAAGGTCCCTGGACAAGTTTCAACAAGTTTGGACAAAATTGTTACCATATACATGTGGTATGATGTGTGTGAACACACTAGGACCACCGGGGCATTTTTTCCCTCTTTAGAAGGTTTTTTCCCCAGTGCATTGTATATACGCCCATCACTCTAGGGCTATCTATCTTCCACTGCACACTAAGTAACACACTCTCTATTGTGTGCCTTGAGCTTCCTTCATCTTCTCCAAGCTATGTGCGTTTCTGTGCAACCCTAATTCCAACAATTGGTATCAGAGCAAGTTACGTCCTCCTGGCTTTAGTTTCCAGCAGCTCCAGCATATGCATGCTCACTTTCTATGATTTCAGTGAGGTTTGGCGAGCGTTTACAGATCGACAAATATGTCAGGAAATCTCATAGAGCTTAGTCTGCTCAGATTTATGATTCGGGCTCATTTCGGTCTTTGTTTCCACTATAGACATTATTGTGCAGGCTATTTCGTCATATAGTGTAGAATTTCTATCAATGTCATTTTTTGCATAACAGGTGCCTTACAGTCTTCTACAGTTTGTGCTGTATAGCACGTGTTGTTCCCACTCCATTTCTCCTCTCTTCGGGCAGTTTTCACATCAGGTGCAGCATTTACCATGGCTAACAACAACACAGATGTCTTCAAGATGTTTGATGCTGAGGACAGGTTGGATGGGGACAACTACCCTATGTGGTCTAATATGATGCAACACGTTCTTGTGTCAAAGGGCGTTTGGAATATTGTGTAGGGCATTGATGTATGTTGGAAAGGGGGAACAAACCCAGCACACTCCAAACTTACCTCTCTATAGCCCAGGGATTAACCCGCACCCCTAACTACACAAAATCACACACACAGACACACTTTTCTCAAACGAACTCTCAAGTACACCCAAATCAATGCGCACACACTTGCACAAACCACAATCTACCTCACTGTCATAAACACAACAATTTCTTGTTTTCCTTACACACAATCTCTCTCTCTCTCTCTCTCTCTCTCTCTCTCTCTCTCTCTCTCTCTCTCTCTCTCTCTCTCTCTCTCTCTCTCTCGTTGCACATCAGACCCTCAGGGGGACACACCTTCCTACACACACCTGAAAACACCACGCAACAGAGCAAAAGAGAAGAGAGGAGAGGGGGAACAACATCAAAAGCAACACAACCAGAGATTGCTTCTTCTTCAATTGATAAGCTCTGGTGGAGCATACAACAAACAAAGCTCTCTCCCTCTCTGTTATGTTTATCGCCCTTCCCAATATAGCAGAGTATGAAAACTTAAATATCTGCTAGTCCGTGCAGAATTTTCCTATGTGCGTGAAACACAAAAATGCTAAAAACGCCTTTTTCTTTCTGCCAAGCGGCGAGTTTTTACAAAAAACCAGTTTTGCAAAATTTTTATAGAATGAGACTTTTTTGGTCTCCCTCATGCAAAGATGTGAAGTCTCTCACACACTTTCCTTTCTTCTACTGACCACATGTCTTCCTCTACCCAAGTTGCATTGCATTTCCTAAGAGCCTTTTCCCATGTCAAAACCTTCTCTTCAAGCATGAAATCTCTACGCTTAGGTCTTCATAACCACATAAAACATGCACTTACTTGATCTCCTTGCTTGTAATGGGCCTTCGTATCTGCTTTATCATCCATGTCTGCACCTGCAAACATACACATCACTACCTGTGCCCTCTTCTAGGGTCGACACACTTTGGCTGCACCAACATCCTAGTTTTGAGTATGTAGGCGATGTTGAGGATGTTGCAGGTCTTGCTGCAAAGATTGCTGCTATTAGAGTTGTTTTGCCTACGACAAAACAAGCTCATTGGGATGTAAAGAAATGCGTAGGCCCATGCATTGATTGCATTGTCTGTGAAGCGCACCATTGTTCCTCACATTCGTTCAGCAAAATCTGCAAAACAGGCTTGGGATATTCTAGCAGGTCTTTATGCATTGAAGCTGCAATGAGGCTAAAATTGCTTTGCTCCATAAAGACCTGGAGTCAAAGATTATGCATGAGGAAGATGATATGGGCACTTTTCTTGCTGGTGTCAAGGATATCAATGAGCAACTTATTTCTGTAGGTGAAGTCATTTCAAACAGTTCCCTTGTGCAGAGTGTTCTTGATGCCTTATTAGATTCTTACTAGACTTTTGCTAGTACTTGGAGACTTATGACCCAAGTAAATCTAGAAGCTATCAAATTTGATGCATTATGCACATTGTTGTTGCAAGAGTCACTTTCCAAAAAAAACAGGACTAGACAGCATGCAGTTGAACACGCTTTTATTGCTTCTCAAAGAAAGGTGGTAACAACAATGCAGCCACTTATTATGGTTCTGCTGCGATTGGCAAAACTTTTGTTCCTAATGCTTCTGCTGGCAGCAATTTGTCTGGAATTTTGGTGATAAGGAAAAAAAGAAGATGCGTTGCCATTATTATAAAGCTAATGATCACTTGATCAAGCAGTGTCCTAAGTTGAAGGCCAAAGAGGCTAAGAAGAAAGAGGGTGGTTCCATTGCAATGCTGGTTCCACTATAAATGCAACCATTGTTGAGTCTTCTGTGAAAGGAGACTATGTTGTTGATGTTGATGCAAAATGGGCTTTTAGTGCACTTACAATCCTATTGTCCATGATGCATCCTTGTCAGTTGCTGTCGATTCACATGTGTGGTATTTCGATAGTGGTGCTACAAAGCACATTACCTCACATTGTGAATTGTTCACCTCTCTCGAGTCTGTCCCTCATGGGAATTCAATCACTTGTTCCAACAATGCCTCTTATCCGGTTCAGAGAGTTGGAAAGATTGTACTTACAGCATGCAAAAATGGCAGTTCTTTCACACTTGTTGATGCACTTTATGTACCTGGGATCAAGAAGAATCTTTTGTTTGTATCTGCACTTTCTAGACTTGGACTTGTAGTCAAATTTTTGGATGACATATGTATAGTTCATGATCTCAATTTTGGTGATGAGATTATTGCATCTGGGCTTTTGTGCCGTGGGCTATATAAGCTCACTTTGTACGACAAGTGTGGACAAAATTTTACAAATACAGTTGCAGATTCAAGGGCCATTTCAAATGCAAAACTTTGGCATGCACGATTTGGTCATCTGGATTTTGCCAGTTTGCTACGTTTGAAGAAATCTGATATGGTTGCTTCTTTGATGCCTCTTGAAGCACCTGTCAAACATGTTTGTGAAGGTTGTATTTTGGGTAAGATGTAGCGTTCGAAGTTTTGAAAGGATGGTTCAGTTAGGGCCACTTGCAGGTTGCAGCTTGTGCATAGTGATGTTTGTTGGCCCATGCAAACTTCGTCCTCGTGCAATTACCTTTACTTAGTTACTTTCATTGATGATTACTCCAGGCATGCATGGATATTTCCGCTTAAAGCGAAGTCCAAAGTTTTTATGTGCTTCAAACAATTTTTGGCTATGGCTAAAATTGTCACGAAATGTACTATGGGCACCCTCCGTTCCAATAAAGGGGGGGAGTATATGTCTCATAAATTCAATGCATTTCTAGCTAATCTTGGGATAAAACACATTTACAGTTCCTTATACACCTCAGCAAAATGGTGTTGTTGAGAGGTCACTTATGGAAATGGCACGATGTATGGTCAAAAGTCAAGCTTTGCCACATTCTTTTTGGCTTAAGGCCATCATGTGTGCCACTTATGTACTAAACAGGTGTCTTATGAAGGCTTTGGAGTCTATTACTCCATATGAAACATGGCATGATAGAAAGCTTTCTATTGAGAACATGTGTGGTTTTGGTTGTTTGGCATATGCTTTGGTGTCACAAACACAACGTAGAAAATTGGATGATAGGCTGTCAAATGTATCTTTGTTGGTTATAGTGCTGAAAGAAAAGGTTATAGGTTGTATCATCCACAAAAAAAACGTATTCTGGTTTCATGGGATGTAGTGTTTGTGGAAGATTTTGTTCAGCCCTTGCTGTCATGTACTAGAGATAGTAATGTAAGCTCACAGGACATTTATGACACTTTGTTGCCTCTTTTCAGTGGTGGAAATACGAATGTAAGTTACAATGAGGCAAATGTGCAGCCTATGGGGGTTTCTGAAATGTTACAAATCATCCTATTAATGATGCAGATGTACATGATGTACTTGATGAGGAAAGGGCTGAAAATGAGGAGGCTAGAGGTATGCCAAAATGGCTGGTGCACACTTTCCATGATAGTAAATAGGATGCACCTTTGTCTAGTCGTACTCGTTCAGGATTTGGCCATGCATCTTATGCATCAAATTGTTATTATTTGACTGTGTCTAGCTTACATGATGTTGAGGAGCCTCTATCTTTTGATGAAGCACAGAATTTAGAAAATTGGATGTCTACCATGCAATCAGAATATGATGCACTTATAGAAAATGACAGATGGACTTTATGTGATTTGCCTCCTGGCAAAAAGGCCATTGATACAAAGTGGGTTTACAAATTGAAACGCAAGGCGGATGGTGTGATCGATTGCCATAAGGCTCGACTTGTTGCAAAGGGTTGTGCACAACAAAAAGGCATAGATTATGAAGAGACCTTTGCTCCCACTTGTGATATGACTACTGTACGTTTTCTATGTGCATTGGCAGCTCATTTTGGTTGGATGTACATCAATCAAACATTGTAACTGCTTCCTTGAATGATGACATATTTGAGGAAGTTTATGTAATGCAGCCTCGCGGTTTTGTCAAGAAAGGACAAGAGCACAAAATGTGCAAATGTAACAAGGCTTTATATGGGTTGAAGCAATCTCCTCATGCTTGGTATGAGAAAGATTACACACATTTGGTCAAACAAGGCTTTTGTAATAGTCCAACAAAAAGCACATTGTATGTAAAGCGTGAGGGTGATGTACTTCTCATTGTGGTTCTTTATGTAGATGATTTGCTGATCACTCGACCAAATGAGAGACATATTGCTGAATTTAAGGCTGATTTGAATGCTACTTTCAATATGAAAGATTTGGGGTTGTTGCATCATTATTTGGGCATACAGTTTAAGCAGTGTGATGGTGGTATTGCCGTGTGTTAGAAAAGTTACATAGAGACATTGTTATGTAAGTTTGGACTTGAGGATTGCAAACCTATTGCCACTTCCATGGAAACAGGTTTGAAGTTGATTCTACATGATGTTGGTGATCCTGCTGATGTCACTCTTTACCAAACTGCTATTGGTTGCCTCATTTATAAATGCAACACGAGGCCAGATATTCAGTTTGCAGTCTCATAGTCAGCATATTTATGCATAGCCCAGGGTCTAAGCATTGGCAGGCTGTCAAGAGGTTTTTCACTACCTTAGTGGCACTTTACATCTTGGCTTGTTTTATCCAAGGGGGGATCATTGCCGCCAAACTTACATGCTTTTTCGGACTCAGATTGGGCTGGTTGTTTCGACATGCAAGTATCCATAAGTGGTTTTTGTTTCATGCTTGGAAGTTCATGTATATCATGGTTGAGCAAGAAGCAACCTGCTGTGGCCACTTCGAGTTGTGAGGCTGAGTATAGGGCAATCTTCACAGCTACGGTTGAGTGTGTATGGATCAGACACCTTATGGCTGATTTGGGTGCTAGAGAGGACACTGCCAACACTATCTACACTGACAGTCAGAGCGCATTGGTAGTTGCAAGGAACCTAGTTTTTCATGCTTGCACAAAGCACATTGAGGTGCAGTGCCACTATGTATGGGAGAGGCTCTCAGCAAGAGAGATCATCTTGGCTTATATGTGCCAATAGAGGACAACCTTGCAGATCTTTTCACAAAGGCATTGTCTTGTGAGAATCTCGAAGCTTTCTACAAAGCTTTGGGCTTACTCCCCTTTGTGGACTGATCATGTCCTCAGGGCATAGCTCTTCCCTTTACTCATGTGCCATCTCTCGTTCACCGCATCACTCCAAGGGGGATTTGTTATCATATACATGTGGTAGTGATGTGTGTGAACACACTAGGACCACCGGGGCATTTTTTCCCTCTTTAGAAGGTTTTTTCCCCTGTGCATTGTATATACGCCCATCACTCTAGGGCTATATATCTTTCCATTTCACACTAAGTAACAAACTCTCTATTGTGTGCCTTGAGCTTCCTTCGTCTTTTCCAAGCTGTGTGCATTTCTCTACAACCCTAATTCCAACAAAAATTTGTTCAAGTTTATCAACTGCTTCGTGTCCCTAGACTCTGATTTCAAGAATCTGGCTTAAGTCTCACTTTTGTGATCCAAATTTCTCCAAAATAGATGTGTGGTCTACTTGATATGCTTGACCTTGTGGTATACTCAAATGTGCAAGATTGTCAATTTTTGAAGCAGATGTAAATAATCGGGATTATTTACTTTGGCTATTTTTTACAAGTTTTTGTCCCAACCTTGACACAGATCTATTAAGCACTTCAATTTAAGGTCTCTAGCCAAGTTTCATCAAGTTAGGACTATTTTTAGTCAAATGGTCATTAATTTTCTGTCTGCAAACTGACTTTGCAATTTTGGTCACAATTTTCCATCCAATGATCCAAATCTTACCAAATTTGGTTTGTGGGCTTATTACAACATGGCAAAACTAGTGGTACGCTAACTTAGTCAAAAAAGTTGAAAATGGGGCAGAAGTAAATAATCGCAATTATTTACAACTGGCAAACTTTTGCATCTTTTTGGTCAAGTCAGCATGTACACATGCTTATCACATCAATATAAGCCTATGAAACAAATTTCATTGAGATTGGACTTATTTTTTCAATTTACACTCAAGTCTTCAAAAGTCGGTACAAACTTTAGTTTTTACCCAGTTGTTTGTCAGTTTGGTGATCCAAATCCAATGTGTCTTTACAAAAGTTGTTTGTACACATGCAATGAGTCACCGGTATCAACCTTGGTCAAATTTGAGCTAAAAGTTAATAATCGTGATTATTTACTTTACGCCCAAAATGAACAAGTTTTTGCATCTTTTTCATGGGCAGTCTTTTGATGAGTTGTTTTAAGCCTATAGATCAAGTCAAAACTTAATTTGGCCTAAAATGTAAAGAAAAAGTAAATAATTTGAGTTTTTGTAAACTCTTGAAAGTTTTACCTCAAAGTGTCCTTGAACTTACCCACTGATGCATACAACTTCTAAGTATACTCTCCAGTCGGATTGAGTGGTTTGGAGTCTTTTCGTGCTATTTCTAGCTGTAGACCTGGAATTCTAGACTTCAAATAACAACTCACAATGATTCTTTCGGAGAGAGCATGTCTTGAAATCCACCTCGAATCCTACTTACCCTACTCTTAGGTTCTCATGCAATGGGGTTGTGGAAAGTGTCCACAAATACTTGTTTTCTTGTTTTCTATGGTTTCTTGAGCATTGATATTAAGACATGTCTCATCTATCAATCATTTTCAAAATCCTAATCTAATTCTACAATCCTACAATCCTAAAGGCACTCGACAAGTATGATTACTTCCAAGAGACGACAATCTTAAGCCATGCGCTTTCTAAAAGAAAGTTTTCACTCTAGGATATCCTAGAGGAAGTTAAAGTATAACTTCACAATACACTCGTGTTTTTTCCTAGTTTAGGTCTCTTTGATCCCTGGCACAGCAACGCCAAATGTGGGACGTGTGTCTAACCTCACAATCCTATCTTATTGCAGTTTTAGCACGAACCACGATTAAATTGTCAATACATGGAACGAATCTGACTCGACTAGTGCATAGAGTATACAAGATGTTATCAATCTCTCAAAAAACAACAAACAACTCACATCTAACTCAAGCTACACTCAAATGACTGAAATCACCAAAAGCCAATCACTCATCGACAAACAAATCACATCCGTTACAGCATCAAAGACCTAAGCACACATGCTTATGGTCTCGAATCCCACTTTAGGTCAAGTGTCAAAATCGTGATTATTAACAGCAGTGGATTTTTGACCTAGTCGTTTTCCACCCATAATGCACCTAAATGCTTAGCAATGATGTCCCAATACCTCGCCTATGCTTAGTTTTTTATTTTGAATTGTAAGTTCCTACTTATGATCAAATTAGGCCAATTTGATGTGTTTATGTCAATGCGTAGAGCTCTTACCTGTGGTTGCAATGCAACAAACGCGACTGCAATGTGACAACCGGAGAGGGAGTAGGAAGTGAAAGAAGGACAGAAGTGAGCACCGTTAGCTCACGGTGTGTAATTCATTATCCAAAACTTACAAATAACTTACAAAAATTGGCTTTTATACCTTAGCCAAGGTTTTGGTGGTCAAAAATAATAATCTGGGAGATCTAGCTAAAGACGATACAATCTGGAAGCTTGTGGCCTTGGCTCATCAATTACAAAGTTTATCCAAAAAATAGGAGTTACAATATTCCCAATTTATCAAAAGTTTTTACATGGGAGCTCTGAAAAATGGTATCCGTGTTAGCTTGATGCTAACACCATGGGAGAGTATGTCCATTGATTTTATCTTTGGATTACCCAAGTCTATCCATGGGAGTATGGGAATCTGGACAATAGGCGACAGGTTTAGCAAGCAAGCACACTTTATCTCTGTCAAGAAGACTATTAAGGCACACCAAATGGAAACTCTCTTCATATCCTAGATTTTCAAACACCATGGATTGCCAACATCCATCGTGTTGGATAGAGATCCTAGAATGACTAATAATTTCGGGAAAGGTCTCTTCAACAATCTAGGTACAAGATTGAATTTCTCTTTGGCCTATCACCCACAAACGGATGGCCAAAGTGAGTAGCCAATCTTACAATTCTTGATCTACTAAAGACCTATGTTACAGAAGTAGATCCATGCTCACAATGGGAAAAGTACTTACCTCTTATAGAGTATGCGTATAATAATACTATCCATACTTCTATAGAAAAATAACCTTTTAAAATCATAGAGGGAAGACCTAAAAGTTCCTTGCTACTTAAAGTACATGGAAAGATCTTCACTGCCGATGAGTATAGCTGTGATTTGCAAGCATCTTTTCAAAAGATTAAGGAGGCTATCTCCATCTCTCAACTAAAGCAAGAAGCTGTTGCTAACAAGAACAGAAGGGCCTTAACATTCAAATAAAATTATTGAGTCTTACTTAAGTTTCCTAAAGCTTGATTGAGGCTAACGACGGGCAAAAATCCTACGGGCCATCAAAAGTATTATACTAAACTAGAAAAAAGATACTATGGTCCCTTTCAAATTTTGAAGCCACTCAATGAGGTGGCTTATCAACTCAAGTTGCCTAACCATTGGGTCATACAAAATGCTTTTCATGTGAGCCTACTTAATCCCTATGAAGGAGAGCCTCAAAATGAACCAATTATTGAAGACCCTCCCGGAATCAAAGACCAAGAAGAGGTGCTACAACCCGAAGCTATCCTTCGGCATGAAGACAAGGTACTACGACATGGTAAGATTACTTGACGGTATCTTATTAAGTTAAAAAATTATCCTTTTGAAGATGCTAGATGGATGCAAGGAATCCAGCATAAGGATAGTATGAACCTTTTCAATACTTTCAATGCTACACTAGAGTAAGCAAATGTATATGTTTCTTTTAAATGATCAATATTTTTGTCTTATAAGACTAGTTCTCTCTTTATTGGTGCACAAATTTAAGTAGTATGCAATCTAAAAATCATGTTTGTAATGACGAAGTCTCTCAAACACCATGTAGAATTTGTCACTCTACATGGGAGGATGAAATGGACTAAAGAGCAGACATGCTTGCGGCAGCTATGTCTCCCAAGCAACAAATGAATTAGTCATCCATCTTGGAATGATGTTGTATGGTAAAACAGGATCCTCTACCCGCTAGGACAAATTGACTAATGACTATGGCTTTATCTCTTTTACCTCATACTCAAGGAAAACTATGATTTCAAGAGAGAGGTAATGTCATAAAATATAATATCTAACCAACTCAAATGGTTTTCTCATATTAAATTGATTGTTTAATGTGGGATAATAAACGGGAACAAGGGTTAGAATATAGACATGTACTTACGGATCTATCTCAACACGGGGCCAATGGTAAAGAGGTCCAAATGAGAGACGGTCCGTCAAAGAGCAAGGCTAACTAATGGAGCTTAAAAGACCTTAGGGTTAGCTTCATTAAAGACCTCCAATGGTTAGTGTTAAAAGTCCTTTGACCTTAGGCTGAACTTGAGGTGGGAACCCGACCTAAGCTTGAGGTGCTTGTCGTGCTTGATGACTAAGGTGCTTGTCATGCTTGATGATTAAGGTACTTGAGGTGCTTTTCATACTTAATGAGGAAGGTTCTTGAGAAGCTTCCCACACATGGGGGTAAGGTGCTTAAGTAAAAAAGAGACCCTACAAAGGAGGGGGAAAGTCTCAAAGCTAGGGGAATCTTTGACTTAACCTCCCACTCACCCAAAGGGCACCCCCGCACCCCTTTTCTCAAGGGGCACATGGGACACATGTCAGAATCTCCCTATGCTTAGCCACATGGTGTGCTTGAATGCTATTGGTTGGGATAAAGATGGTTCCAATGATCTTCTAGTTCCATCCAAAAAATATCTAGATATTTTCAAGCTCTCTCTCTCTAAGGGGTAAGGAGGACACTTATCCAAAGACTACCTATGTACTTGAAATGCATGATGCATGTGATTGGCTAGGGGGAGAGGGGTTCAATGAGCTTGATACTTGAGAAAAAGGTAGAACTCACCCCAAGCAAGCAAGGGGTGTGTTGGGGGGTATAAACCAGACACACACACACTCAGTTTGTGTGGATTCATTCTGACTTGGTGAAAGTAGAGGAACTCCACCTCCTTCTCCAAGCTTGTGAGGAGTGAGATCCTACACCAACACTCTTGGCTATGGAATGAAAATCCAACCAAGAGATATGCTTCAATTCTTAAGCTTGACATCTTCTCCATCCTCATTACTATGCTATTATGTATGCTATTATGTCCTACTGATCAGTGGCATTACATCTGGGAACCATGATGTGCGATGGGTGACCTGCTGTGAACATGCATGCTCACTAGGTCACAGGGTCCTCCTGACCCTGTTTTTCTAATTGTGGGAAGACGATGGAGGAGAGGTGGTTCGGATGAATTCATTTTTTCTACACCTCAGGTTGAGGAACATGTGTCTCCATAGCCAAGCCCGGTGCATGGCCGACGTATTTGGCGTGCACGGCGTTCTCCGTGTAGTCGGTCATGTCCTCCTAACGTGCGCTCTCCCTCACCCAATCATGTTGCTCCACCACCAGCTCCAGTAAGCATTCCCTAGGTTTCACCGCCATCGTCCCCGCCTCTTATTGTTCGACAGCTTTTTCCAGGAGAGGATACAATTGGGCAAGCAACTATGGTGCAGCTAGTGGCGGCAGCTAGTGGCGAGTGGTCCGATTAAGTATAGTTGCTTTTGAGGTCTTTCAAAGGAATGCCCTGATGCACATTTGTGAAAATTTAATAAAGTTTAAGAATTGAATCATCCTGGCACTGTGGTTCCTCTCCATCAACATTCAGTGTTTGAATCCACACTTTTAGGGAAAGCTGCAAAATGGCTGTCAGAGTATCCTGACGATCACTTTCAAACGTATGCTGAAGGGTCCAGAGCATTCTTACGTCGATTCAAAACAAAAAAGACAATTCCTCAACATTTGGAAAATCTTCGGACATTACGTCAAAAGTCGTTGCCATTGGAAGATTATGCTGCAAAGTTTCGGATACTTTTACAGCGAGTACCTCAGGCACAATGGCCATCATCCAAAGTATTGAATGATTATTTTCTATGAGGACTCAATAAGGATCTCAGAACTACTATGAAAATAGTGGATAAGGTAACCAATCCACTAGATAATGTTATTGCAAGGGTTGTTGTAGTAGGATAGTCTTTAGAGGATACGAAATCACCAAGGAAATCAAAGAAAAAGGATTGTAAGAAATCTCATCGTAAATCTCAGGGTAGTGGCAGTGATATTTCGGAGTCGGAGAGTGCAGACTCGAAATCCTCAGATTCAGGCAATAGTGGTTTGGTGAAAAAATTGGAGGAAGCACCTCGGAAAAAATCCCAACGTCAAGGGAAAGGTGTTCCATCCGAAACTACGGAATCTTTTGCGGTGGTTAAAAGTATGAAGGAGATGTGGTGTACTCAGTGCTGGAATCTAGAACATGCCGCTCAAGAGTGTGCAATGAATCAGAAATGGTGTGCGATTTGCACAGCCAACACCCATAATACAATGGAATGTTATTACAATGGTTGTGGTCGTAGGAGTTGGGATTGTTCTACATTGCAGTCACAACAGGCAGGACATGGACAAGAGCCTGTGGTGGTGTTGGCCCACGCTCATGCATCAGAGGTTCCTTTTCAAGGACCAGCCGATGGACGGGGTCAAGGAGGGGATCGCTATCGCGGAAGAGGTGGCCGAGATCCTAATCGACCCAAGACCTGCCTTTTCGGTTTGGGAGATGGTCATTGGCGGTTGAAGTGTTCAGAGGCTATGGAATATGATCAAAAGAAACAAGAACGTGTTGCTGGAAATAAGTCGAGTGTGGCTGTGGTTTAGATTGAGTGGCTGGACGAATCTGACCAGGTGGTTTTGCTGATTTTCCACTCTAGCAAAAATATGGTACCAGCACCCGATGTTAAGCTCCCGGATTGGGCAACTCAGGAGGATGTACATAAAAAGACTGTAACTTGGATGCCACATTCGATGTGGACCATTGCAATCATCAGGACCATCGCCCCCTTCTTCGGAAAAGAAAGAGGGAAAAGTCTGAAACAAGGCAAATACCATGGAAGAAGATAATTGAGATTTTGTTTGGAAAGGGGTTCTAGAATCACCATTACAAGTACGATTGAGATCGTTATTGAAATTGGTTCCGAATTTTTATAACGCTTTGTTGAGTCATAAGTTCAAAACAATGAATGAGATGGAAGTTGATATTGTGGTAGCTGAGGGTGAGTGGGATGATTCAATCCCATTGCCAACAACTAGGATTATGGATACACGCAATGTGGAGCTTTCAATAAGATATCATGGCACATATATAAAAAAATTCCTATTAGATGGAGGTGCGGGAGTGAATATTATTACTCAAGCGGCTTGTGAGCACTTTGGTCTTAGTGATTGGGAACCTACACCCTTTGTAGTTTGCATGGCAGATCAGAGAAGAGTACATTGACCAGTTCCGAGGCATTGTGCTAGATGTGGATGGTTTGTCTTTTGCTGCTTCATTAGTAGTGTTAAATATTGAGGATCACATTCAGGATTATCATATTATTTTGGGGAGACGATGGTTATGTCAAGCCAGGGTAAAGCATAATTGGGAGGCAAATATACTGACTGTGAAAAAGGGTCGCAGAAAAGTTTGGATGATGTTGGGAACATGCAGATAACTAGTTCAGGCAACATGGCCGGTGATAGCAGAGACAATGAATATGGTGGAAGGATTAGAAGAGGGTGAAGAGGAGCAATTCCTGAAGGCTAACCTGGATTTAGTTTCTCTCTATCTTGCAGATATTTCTATGATTTCGGAGGGGAAATCTTTAAGGGATCCAAGAATAGCAGAGCCAAGGGGGCAAGAAAAGTTATTGTCTATTCTCAAACCATTGGAGGAGATTATTAGACAAGAACATGAGTTTGAAGCACAGATGAGTAAAGTAACAAGGGTAAAGGAGGATGAACTAGAGACGGTCTTTCTAGGAGCTCAAGAGGAGTCTCAGCCCATTCATATTAGTAAGCAGCTTGAGACAAGTTTTCGAGGAGACTTGATTAATTTGTTGACGTACTATTCAAGTATATTTTCGCATGGGAGTATGCGGACATGAAAGGATTGGATCCAAAGTTTTATCAGCATATAGTTCATTAAAACCAAATGTAGTGCCCGTGAAGCAACATTTATATACGATGAATCCAAATCTGGCAAAGCAAGTCAAAGTGGAAATTGATCGCCTGTTACAGGTGGATTTTATTACCCCTATTGATAATCCAAAATGGATTTCTCCTATTGTGGTGGTACCAAGCAAATTTGAACCTGTGTGGATTATAGGAAGCTGAATGCAGCTACTGTTCTAGGCCCTTTTCCGCTTCCATTTTTGGATTCTATTTTGGATGATGTGGTAGGGCATGAGATGTATTCTTTTCTAGATGGGTTTAGCGGATGTAACCAAATTCGGATGGTTGAAGGTGATCAGGCTAAAACAGATTTTTTTACAACATGGAGCGTTTTTGCATGCACAATAATGTGGTTTGGATTACAGAATGCACCCTCAACTTTTTAAAGGGATACGTTTCAAATTTTTGGTCCCTATTTGACAGGTTTTACGTGAATCTTTTTGGATGATCTTAGTGTCTTTGGAGCGCAATTAGAGCATTTGAAGCAATTGTGGTTATGTTTTTTGAAGTGTAGAGAGGTGAAATTTAGTTTAAATACTCTAAAATGTGCATTCATAGTGCGAAGTGGGAGATTATTGGGTCATGTCATTTTTTAGGATGGTATTTTAGTGGATCCAGATAAAATAGCAGCAATTATGGAAGCACCTCCATCGGCAAATTTGAAGCAGTGTGCAGTATTTCTGGGCCAAGCTCGTTGGCATGGGAGGCATTTGAGGTTTGTCGCACATTTGGCAATCCCTATTAATCAGGCAGCGCATGCCACAGTTTTTGAATGGTCACATGAATGGGATCTGGCCTGTAGGATATTAACAATTCAGATGTCCAAAGCTTTGATCATGATCCCTCCAAATTGGGGTCAGGATTTTCATGTTTTGGATGCTTTCTGACAGGGCGATTGGCAGTGTTCTGATGCTGGAACAAACTAAAGGATGGTTTTGACTTGTCTATTATGCCAGCAGAAGGTTGTCATCCACTGAAAAAATTTATTCAGTAGCAGAAAGGGAATGTTAAGGGATGGTTTACTCGATGAAGAAGTTCAGTCATTATCAGTTGGGCCGGCGGTTTTTCTTTCATGTGGATCGTTCTGATTTTTGATACTTGAATCACCAATAGAATTTGACAGGAAGATTAGCCAGATGGATGTTCTTGTTACAAGAATTTGATTTTGAGGTAATACACCGTCCTAGAGCCCAACATGCAATTGCTGATTATCTGTCCCAGCTAGATTCTGGCAAGCCGCCAACGAGGGTTGCTCATGTATATTCGGATGTGTCTCTCTTTTTAATAGGAGTAGTTGCAGATGAGCTTCCAATTACACAATCATCCCAGATGATTCCTAGCATTCTCTGGATCTGGTATGAGGAGATGTTCCATTTTCTCGACAGTGGAGAAATGCCTTCATTCTTGTCCAGACATCAATGTCACCGGATGGCTATTCAAAGCCGAAATTTTGAGATTGTCATGGGGAAGTTATATTATCGCACAGTAGAGGATGTCCTGCTAAGATGCATCCTACCATAGGAACAAGGATCTGTTCTAGAGGAGGGTCATATAGGCATTGCAGGGGGTCACTTTGCAGCTTTGATCACGGCAAGGAAAGTCCTACAATCTGGATTATGATCGCCAACATTGTTGCAACATGCGAGGTGTTTTGTACAACATTGTGATGTGTGTCAGCGGTTGGGGCAACCTACTAAAATGTCCAAAATGCCTTTACAGCTAGTATTACCCTTGGAGCCTTTTCAGAAATGGGGATTGGATTTTATTGGGCCTTTCAAACCAGAAGCAGCTAACACTGGGAATAGGTATATTTTGATGGCCACAGATTATGCGACTAAATGGTGGAAGCATGGCCTTTGAAAGATAATACAACAGTTTCTATTGTTGGGTGCTTATATAAGGATATTTTTTCCAGATATGGTTGTCCTATTAGTTGGTTAGTGATCGAGGCAGTCATTTTCTGAATAAGGTGATGGAGAGAGTGTTACAATTTTATTTTGTGTTCCATAGGAAATCTTCTCCATATTACCCTCAGGCAAATGGGCAGGCAGAATCAACTAATAAGCAATTGGTTCACATCTTGACAAAGGTAGTTAATTTGCATCGAACGGATTGGGATGTCAAACTTCCTTCGCACCATGGGCCTATCGTACAGCATATAAAGTGGCAACATGACTAACTCCTTTGAAATTGGCATTTGGAATATTGGAGGCAATTACACCAGTGGAGCATGTGGTTCCGAGCTTGCGGATGTTGATTGCAGATAGGCTCCTTTCAAAAGATTCCATTGTACAATTTTGCGATGTTGCAAGATCTTTAATCCCGTCAAAAGAAATGGCTGGATCTCCCTAAAGCATGGCAATTTTTGCGGGGCCATTTGGTCCTTGTATTTAATTCCCACCTTGGGAAGATGCTCGGGAAGCTGAAATTTACGGTGGTCTAGGCCGTTCTAGATTTTTAAGTCATGTGGGCCTACCTCCTTTTAGTTGGCTGACTTGCGAGGGGAGGTGATTTCTGTGCCGGTGAATGGGTTCCAACTGCACCATTATTTTTCACCTATCTCAATTCAGTGCCCCTTTGCTATGGTACAAGAGCCGGAAGCCGCCTTAACATCATTGGGAATTCTTTAACATGCAATCTTGAAAAGCGGGTGAACGGTTTTGTGCATGCACTAGATACCTTATACTTTGTTTGCGCTATTTGCAAGGCGTTCACAAGGTTGTGCTTCACCGTTCTTCTTTCCTTCTGTGTGCCTTTGCCACCATGACGGCCTCGTTGCTACAGTGCATTCCATTTACTCTTGTGCAGCAGCTACCTCTCAGACGGGAGGACGCATGGTTGCAGGATTTGCGGCTGCGTGTTTTTGCCAACCTCGATTGGCAAGGTATTCCTATTCACCCACAGTCCAGAACTTTGATTAACCATTAGATCTTGGTTATATGGTGCAAGTCAACAATCAGCAGATTCAGTTAATAGCTGAAAGAATTTCAAGATGATGTTGCCTGCCAAGCGATGGTGTTGTGCGTGCTTCACATGTTACTCCTGCTGCAGAGGTAGAGCTGGAGTTCGGCTTAAAATTTAAGGGCGAATATAAGTTGTCAAGGCTCATTGATGCAGCGATAAGAGATGCATATCGCTGGTTCTTGAAAGCAATTTGGTTGCAAGCCAAAACCTACACCATTTTTGCTAAAGCGCATAATGTATTGCATTCGGCAAACTTTGGGCCAGTGGCTTGGGTAGCGATCAAAGAATGATTGCTAGTAGAATGTCAACAAGTGGTGGGAAAATGGGGCACAGTACCCCAAAAAATACCAAGGTCGGGCAACTTCTTACATTGGTGTTTCCCTTACAGGAAGTTTTTCCTATTGCCCTTTGTTCTTTGTGCCACTTTGAGGATGATCGATTTCTTGCACGCAACACTACGTAGTCGGAAGAGGCTCTGAGTTTCGTGCTTGTTGAGGGTTTGTCTCAGCCATTTTCTTGAGTATTGGATGTGGCCGATACTTCTACTGCGGTGGTAGCCTCTGTTTCACAACAGATGGCTACTGCAAGGACATCGAGCCAAAAGCGAGGATGGGAGGAAGTCCTACTTTCCACACCACATTCTGCTGCAACATCGTCTCTGATTAGTGGCATACTGCTAGAGATTTGCACAATTGCACGTTGGCGATGAATAATGCAGGAGTGGGCTACAACTTCCACTCCCGTTGGAATTGGCTCTACGGGTGCGGACACTTCCTCGCAACCAAAAAAACCCTGTTGTTAATAGAGTTGCTGCCAATGTGGTGGAAACTAATCCAGCAACTCTACCTTGCAAGACTCATACCTCAAATCCCTCGGATCAGGTCCAAGCGTGCGGAGCATTTTTGTAGCACATTGCAAATTCCTTGTGGTAAGTTTGGCCAGCATCAGCAATTGAGGTACGAGTTATCGAGCTCAAAACACAGGTGGCTACCTTGCAGTCTCGCAATGCGGAGCTGACAAGACAAAACTCAGCATTGGATAGTAGAGCCAGGCAGCAAGCTGATGAAATGCAAACTCTAAGGAGGCTAATTTTGCGTTTGTTTCTTTTGTTCAATAAGAACTTCTTCAATTGCGAACACAGAATAGCCTGGCCAATTATTTAGCATCACATCCTGATGACGTGATGATCTTGATGCCTTAGCAGGGAAATGCAGCAGGACCTGCACATTTTTTTGGAGGGTCAAATGGAAGAGCTGGAGGTCAAGGCTATGTAATGAGGTGCTAACACAGCAACCGGCTCAACAACTCGTGGTGAGCCAGCCTGAGCCGTCGACTAATGACAGAGGTAAGAGCATTGTCCAAGAAGGTTTTGATATTTTTGATTGGGTGAAAGCTACAGAAGAATGTGCTGAGGCCCATAATCATATCTCTCGTTTGCAGTGAGTGATTCGTCGTCTTCATAGGGAGCGGCGCAGAGTCTGTTTTTGGGCGGAGACACTGGCTCATTCTTTTTCACTCAATCTCCTGCCATGTCCACCTTTTTGGCTTGCTCTAAATAGATATTTGGCCCGGTATTACCCTATTCATACCCCTCTTGCCCCTTTACCACTTGCCACTTAGTTTGTTTCCTTGCCAACACAATTCATTACAAGGTATCCTTCATTAGGAAAAATATGGACCTTGCATGGACCTTGTTAGGAATCCTAATTTTTAGAATTAAGGCTAATGTTGTGTAGGGTTAAGGGGACAAGGGCATTCAAGAAGCTAGTTTTGAGTAGGCTTTTCTAGCCTTTTTTTTTAGACACATGTAGGATGTGGACCTAGGAGGTCACTTTCTCTCTTTAGCGTTTTGAAAAGGAGTGTGGCCACATCAACAAAAATGTAGGTCACTAAGAGACAAGATTTGACTTTTCTTTTATTTATTTTTTACTTAAACCATCCCCCCAACATATAGGAGAAAACCATACACCGAGCGAATAAAACCGAGCGTGGCATTTTTTCGAGCGAAAGTAGGGAGAACTATAACACAAAAAAGCTCTACCATAATGCCAAGTGCATCCAGTCCAACAAAACGGTCAATCCATAGAAGGTGATCGTTGCAACAATATAAACGCCAAATGATTAAGTAACACAGGCTATCAAAACAATGTAAGTATTGATAGCCATTTTTCGGCTCTTTGTAATTGCCATAGTAAGTTAATCCACCCTACCAAATTCACCCAAACGCTATGGCTATCCCTACCATTTCACTGTATATAGGTGCGTGTGAGTTAGGGGACTTTTCCCATATCTCCTTACTGAAATAAAAAACCCTCAATTAGCTAGTCATGGGGCTAGTTGAGCCAAAAAAATAAAAAAATAAAAAATAAAAGTATATTATGGCCCATTTGTGTGTAAATATTGCATTGTATATAGGGCCTAAATAAAAAGATTTTTTGTAATTATTTTGGTATTTATTTAAATATTTCTACGTAGGATGTGTTATTTATGCTATGTACATTGACTCACCATTACCATATTTTTTCTTACCATTTTGCATACTCTTTATTGCATATAAAAATAATCTCATGCAAGCTTCTCTTATTTTTGGTGTAACTCCATCCCAACAAAAAACCAAAAAAACTAGTTCTATTTATGTGTATATTTTTTCACTATTGTGATTTTTTTTCCTTCCTACATCTATTCTCTATTACTCTCATAAATTAGACCATCAAAAATATTCATTTTTTTATGGTAGACTTATGATGAGAGAGATTTATTTTGACCCCTTTATATTATTTCCACCTATATTATTTATATTTGACATGTACATATATTTTTAGACCCCTCAATATTTGATTTTCTTAGTTGTACTATTCACTTATATCATGATCTCAACAATATCTTCAATTATAGACCTACCAAATAAGGTCAAGGGTAGGTGGCATGCATACATGCACTATGGAGGGCCCACTCTTGGAGGTATTCAAAAGAATCATCCAAAGAAGGACCCCACAAGGACTTTGTGCAGTGGAAAAAAACAGTCAGTTTTGCTGAATTTTTAAAGTTCACTTGCTCTCCGAATTTGAAAAGGTGATACAAACAAAAGTTGTAGCTCGTGGGCTGAACTTTTGTCTCAAATTTTTTCATATTTTTTTGAGCTACGAGCTGTGAGCTATGATTTTATTAGTGGACCCCAGTTTTCCCATGCTATGCAGCCACACTCTCTCTTCCACTTTATCATTTTCCTCTTTCACACACACTTCTCCACTCATCATCCCCACCTCTCTCACCACTCCTCTCTGCACCCTACTCACCTTCTTCTCAACCTTGAAGAATAAGAGAAACCATGGTGAACTCATACCTCCCACACACAATTCCATTCCAAAATTGACCACCTAGTCTCATTTTTCCTCCTCTAATTTACCCATATCTATCAAAAAAACCACAAAATTCAGCCTCTTCTCTTAAAAGACAGCATCATGGTGGTTGATTACTCAGCTTCAATTACCTTGTCTCTCAAGGAAGGTCAAGAGTGGAGAAAAAATGTACTGTCAAAGCTAGTGGACCGTCAACAAGCGTCAAAATTGGCCCTACTCAAGACACTTGGAGCATCAACCTTGTAAGAAATCCACCTTTTCTTACCTCTTAAGAGTTTTTCTTCCTTATTTGTATCCTACATGGATACTCCCATTGTAAATATCCAATTCCATTTGTAAATTAATACTAACTCGACTAACACTAACCCACTATGAAAAGTCCTATCACCTCCATTTCTCTCCTCTCTCTTTCCCCACCAACTTCTTGATAATTCCAAGCAAAAGAAATTAGATAAATTGCTGAAAATCTAACCCAACCATGGTCAGAGGAGTAACCCTAGCCTTCAAAATTTCTATAAAAGGAGGGTGTAGCTAGCACAAAAGGGGGAGCCATAAGCAAGAGCACTATGCTATAGCTTGAGAAGCCAAGCTCAACCTCTTTAGAAGGAGCTCTTGAGTGGAAGCTCATTGTCTTATGCATGTGCATGTGTTGTAATAGGAGATTAGCAAGGGAACTCTATGCCATTGTAAGAGAGAGAGTGATCACTCAAATGAGAGTAGGAAATCTATCATTTCTCCTGCTGGTGTAAGCCCAACATTTGCTGAATCAAGGAGGGTGGATTTGGACTAAGCTTGGATACTTTGTCTCTCTTCCCACGTGAAGTAATGGACAACAATGATGTGTAAGTGTCTTGGTGTTTTTTTTTGTTAAGTTCTTGATAGCTTGTTTCTAGTGTTGTCATCAATTTAGCCATAAATCCCACATACTGTAAGAGGGCGACAGGGTGGAGAGGACTCCCCTGTCCTTAAGACAGTGGGTGGGGTGGCTTTTCTTGTGATGTGTTGTGGTATAATTTACTCAAGCTATGTTGAACAAATACTAATATCACTTTGATTGGTCATGACAGATTTGTAAGAAGGTATTAGTGCAACAAACACCCCCTCCCCCTTCTCTCTCTTTCTTACATATATAATTGTGTTTTCTTGATCATTGCCGATACGTTTCAAAGCAGCCCGAGCACTCTCTCTCTCTCTCTCTCTCTCTCTCTCTCTCTCTCTCTCTCTCTCTCTCTCTCTCTCTCTCTTTACGCGTCCTAGTTCACATCCAAAACTAGGTGGTGCCCCAAATTTGTGTAGGGTTAGGTTGCGGGTTTGTGTGTGTGTTTGTTGTTTTTTCCAACCCCAACCCAATTGAGCAGCACGGGAGCCTTGAAGGGTGTCTAGAGGTTGCTCTTCTTGTTGCCCGCCCCGGACCGCTTCAGTATAATAGGTGCTCATCCTACAATGGCAATTGCAGGGAATCCAAAAAAATGGCCAATCCATAGGAACTGCAAATCGTCTTAGCTCAAGAAGTCGATGCTATGCTGGCACTCTGGCCCCACACAATCCTTGGAACAACTCTACTTTTGTCAGTGCTGCCTGATGCACAAACTCATCAGCTGCAGAATCCAAACCAAGGACTCAAAAATACACAAAGTACATGTGTTTTCACGGCACGTACATGAGACGCCTGCTGTCTCTTTTTTGGAAATCCTCACAAGTACATCGAGGAAAGTCTACAATGGTCACCGCATAAGTAACCCCCTTTTGAACTGAGCCTGGAGTGCTAACATGAAAAACATGCAATGCATTTGGTACCAATATAACCTCTCTCACTAGATGTGCTTCCATGATTTGGCCCAATGCTATCCTGTCATTGAAGTCTTTGGTTAATGTTGTCCTCTACCTTACATGCTTTCCATCTCTAAATCTAGCACGGAAAGAGCTCGGTTGTGTTCCACATTGCCCACCAATATGGAGGTTCTGTTGTGCTGTCGTATTATCTCCTTGAAGCACAAATCCATTTTTTTGCAGCATCTCAACCTCCCATGGAAGCAGACACGTTCCCTCTTCCACAACCCACATCCCCGGAGCTGGGCCAGGAGGTCCAATAATCATCCCATCAATATTCCATGCATGAGTGGTACTGTCATTGCAAAACCATACAAACCCCTCAATAATTCCTTCTGGTTTGGCACCCACATCGGGATATTTTCTCCTTCCCCAAAAGCAAGGGGCAGGAACACCATTTTGCACATTATCTAAATTTTTGTTTATGAACCTACCACAACGTACTTTCTCTCCGGAGAGAACACCAAAACACGTCATTTTTCTGCGAGACTCAGTGCGCCTAATGGCCCAAACAGTCCGAGGCACCTTTTTCTCTGGCCAAAGACTAGGAGTAGCAGAAGCATTTTGCTCGTAATGTGGTACATTGTAAATTGGAGTAGTGATAGTAACAAACTCTGGCCTATGAGAGTCTTCTTCAAGAGTTTCATCGGCATCAAGAAAGATTGAGCGTGATTATTGCACACTCTTTTCCCTTACTGGAGCTCTATTCATCTCTGGACTTGGTATTTGCATTTCTAAAATTGATGACTGAGCTACATCAAGAAGTTTTATATTCGATGTTAATGCTGAATGATTGCTCATAAATCTGGCTACCAAGTCTGCCATCATTGGTCCTGTGGATGAATGCATGCCCTTAAAGTAGGCATTGTAGTGCACACTTTGAAGAACTGCTAGTGACATATGTGCACAAGTGACTTCATATAGACCAATGTTATTCTTATAACCAATTGAAGCACGCATACTTGCATGTTTTGCCTCAGAAAGATTTGTTCTAGGGACAAAAGCACCTGTCTCATCTTGAGCAACAAATCTGTCTCCCCAATGTGGCACTCTAACATCCCACCATGACAACCATGTTTCCAATGCTGGAATCTCATCCAAAATAGCATGGCCCATTTTCCAAAACTGTTTGAGTTCATCCTTGAATACTTGTGCAGCATGTTCTGAAGGTGCATGTAACCATTTTTGACACAATATTTTATGCTCCTCTTGATAAGAGGAACGTATACACTTGACAGTGTGTTTAACCATGCTTTGCTCACAATGAAAAACACACGATCTCTCTTTCTCAGGCATCTTTTTTTTGGCTCCACCAAAATAGACAGTACGAACTGCAATCCAATTTGCATTTGCCTCATCTGCCATAAAACCTCGAAATTCAGGCTTATCAAAACCATGATCAACCACAACCTTATTAAGAATTTTCCAAAACTCTATCTGTGCATGTTTGTTTTCCACAGTAAATTCACATATTGCCACATAGGGGTCGTAAACATGCACCGACATAGTAGGCCAGCCCTCCACACAATGAACATGATCGAAATGCACCCACATATCTTGCAAATTTCCACCAGGGCGCATACGGTTCACCAAATCAACACCACTCCCTGGTCCCATAGTAGACATTTTAAATATATGAGGTTGTTGTCCAGGTCCAAGCTGACCTGGAAAAAGAACACTGTGGAGGAAGGGATATCTTGATTTCGACTTTAAAGTCAAAATAGACTCTCACAATGGGGTTACAGAATCTAGAAAACAAGAGAACTCTCCATCTGTCATTGGTGAGTCACCACCAACTACTTGAGAAACAAGCTTGTCCATAATTAGGTCTTTTGTAGTTTTTCTTTCAAGCTGTTTGGCAGTTGTTAGAGTATCAAAGGCAGCTCGATGCATTAAGGCATCAGATATTGACTAGTGTGCAACTCTGCTCTTCCCCTATGCAACAGGGTGTTTATGAAAACCTAAATGCAATACACATCTAGTAACTCCAGTCTTTTCAGATGGAATACTATAATATATAACTGCAGGGCATGTGTCAATGCACTCTAGAATTTGACGACAATGAAAGCATACAACCTTTCCATAACCAACATCCAAGTGGCCTTTACTAGGAGCACGTGCTAATTTTCCTCGCCATTGAGACTCCTTAAATTGTCTCCTTCCCTGATAGTATGGAAATTCTATATTGGAGCATCTCAAATGCCCTCCACACCGACTAAAACGAACAGTCCCATTGAATATATCATTACTGCAGGTAACATATTCTGTCCAAACATGCCCATCAAATCTATGTTCCATCCCATACATAGCAGAGTTGTCATTTTGAGGAGGAAGTTCATAGGCAACATACCCATCATAATAAGTAGGCATTTCCAAAACCTTAGTGACACTTGTAGCAGAGGAGAGTGCAATATATAGATTGGTTTGCAGAGGAAGAGAACGAATAACATCAAGTACACTTCTGATGCATGCAGTGCCATCTTCAACATTGATTGGAGAATCTTTTGAGCCAGCATTTGATGTTGATGGCCGTTCGTTGCTAAGTACCTTGTAAAACTGTGAATATTCGTGATCCAAATTGTAAAACAACTCATTTGAATCATTACGTGCATGTTCAATTCTAACCTGCTCACCCTGTAGTGTAAGTGGACGCAAAGAGAAATTTTTGTTCTCCAGCTCAAAATGTTCTGTGAAAGCCTAAACAGTGATAGTGCAATACCTACTTTCAAACATTAGCACAAGATTCTGCTTATGCTTGGGACCGAAGATAGTGATATGACGAGCCATTGCATGGATTGAACAACAGTCAACCTGGAGAGTAAGAGAGTGCGATTGTTGCAGACAACAATCTCTTGGAAAAGACAAAATGTCTATATTAAATCACCTATGCCACGCACGTCTTGATATTAAGTGTGAAAAGGCCAAAACTTAGGGCAAAAAAACGTTGTTTTTTTGTTTTTCTATTCCATTCTGCGCGAGGAGATATGTCGGCTTCAACATTAGATAAATACACCTTATACTAAATGTTTACTGATTTGACTACACATGTATGCTCAACTTGTACTGAGCTGTCTCGAAGTTTAAACCTATTGAAAGCATTAACGTATTTCTATTGCAATGTAAATGTCCCTCGATATATTCTCATTATGCAGAATTTGTTTTATTGAATTATTTTACTTTATTTTGGAGCACAATTTTTCTTTTTTCTCTTAGTCACAACCGGCCGAGACACATTTTGCCCGACAACATCTCATAAGCTTGAGATTATTTGAAATTTGCATTTTATTGTTTTAATCTGGACTTAGACTAGTGTTCGGGAAAAGTGTGCCTTAGCTTGGCCTTGAGCCGGTTCCAAAATCAAAGTAGCCGGTTGAAGGGAGGACAAGAAGGAGAAAATTCTGCCTAAAATACATGAAAAATAGTGTAATTTTGCAAAATTAATGGCTAGTATTATAAAATTTCCGGTTCAGATTTTTCTTGGAGGGATTTTTGTATGTGAACACTGACTTGTGAGTTTGGATTTTCTAAAATCCTACGGTCTGGTCTGCTCTGCTCGTGGTCGCCATCTGCAATGAGCCTTGCGCCCTGCGAGCCGTACACAGAAGTCGATGGCGCCCAAACGTCGCCCCCCCACAAGGTAGAACCACTGGGACACTGCCCTAACTGATACCGCGTCGGCGCGGGACTGTTTAGGGTAGAGTCTCGTTTTTCTTTCAAGTTTATTCTGCGCTTAACAGAGCTGGTCGTCAGCACGAGGGAGTAGGCCTTGGTGGGATTTTGAGAGCTCTGTAGAGAGCTTTTGAGGCTTTTCAGAGAGCTGGCCGTCAGCAATATACAGAGTCCCGTTTTTTTTTCAATCTGCGCTTAACAGAGCTGGTCTTCAGCACGAGGGACCTGGTTTCGTCAGAGAGAGAGAGAGAGAGAGAGAGAGAGAGAGAGAGAGAGAGAGAGAGAGAGAGAGAGAGAGAGAGAGAGAGAGAGAGAGAGAGAGAGAGAGAGAGAGAGAGAGAGAGAGAGAGAGAGAGAGAGAGATTCATTCCCTGCGTATAAAGAACAGGAGAAAGAGACGGTGTGTGTGTGTGTGTGTGTGTGGGCCTTGGTGGGCTTTTGAGAGCTCTATAGAGAGCTTTTGAGGCTTTTCAGAGAGCTGGCCGTCAGCAATATACAGAGATGGCATGATGCTTGCAGATCGCGAAAGTGAGAACATGTTGCAAATGATGTGGCAATCCGATTACTATCATCAAGCTGGGGCAATGGGGCCTAATGATACAAATATGATGTCGGTGCAGACACCTTTGTTGGCAGCTTCACATGCATCACAAGATATATTTCTTGGGGCAGACTTGATTCGGAACGATAGAGCAAGCTCAAGATTTCAATACCAGATGCCGAAGATTGATGACGGCCTTGAAGGCAATATTCACAAGCAGGTAGCAGGAGAAAGTGTTGCATCTGTACACAGCAGCACAGGGGAGATTAGCAAACAAGCCCCTAATATGAGAGAGGTTGGCCCGAATGCTGCGCAGAGTTTGAGTCAAGGTGGCGTTGGGCATAGCCCACTTATGGATGATGACATTTTGAAAACCTCTGAAGCTTCCAACTTCATACATGCAGGGAAAGTTGTAGATATTGATAGGCGCTTGCAAATGCCTAGATTTCATAGTGGAGGTTTTCATAAGGAGAAGATGCCACTCAAAACATATAACAATGTGGCAAAGGCGGCAACAGATGATGTAGGTGTATCTCATGCTTCTAATTACACCCATACATCCAGGCCTTAGGATGGGGATATGCTGTCTTTTCCTTCAAAACTCATTGAAACCTTATCTGACAAGCATGATATCAAAGTCACAGAAAGTATGGAAGTGGAAAATCCATCCCAAAGCCGTAATGATCCCAAGAGTGCCAGCTCAAACAAGGCATTTATAGAGGACAAGGGGATATCTTCTATAGAGAGCTTTTGAGGCGCTTGAGATGGGCTTGGAGGGAGTAGGCCTTAGAGGGCTTTTGAGCGCTTTTGTGATGGGCTTTTGAGAGCTTGAACGAGTCCCAGCACTCAGCAGAACAGGGCTTGTTAGCAAGAACATCAAGCAAGGGAGTGCAACAGGGAGTCGAAACACTTGGAGACAATTGGTCCAATATAGTGAGTAGAAAATCGAGTTGTGGTTGTATCAGGAGAGCAGCCAAGAGGGGGAAATCAAGAAACAAGAAGGGAATGTTTGTGTGAACTCTACAGAGTCACAAGCAAGGCAAATTTGCAATTCGATAGTAAAGCAAATCAAGCAAATTGAGCCGACATCACAGCACACACACACAAATTGGAAAATTGGGCAAGCGACAGAGCAGCCTCAACTCACGAGCAAACCAAGCAGAGCTTGCTATTGCACACACACACAGTCGATTCGACAGCAAACAACAGAAAACGTTAAAGTTGATCACTGCACTCAGCATGTCAGGCTCGAGCATTGGAATCATCTCCACAAACTTGCACATAACCTCCACAGAAATTACTTACTTGAAATGTTTTGGGACACTGCCCTGACTGATACCGCGTCAACCCAGGACTGTTTAGGGTAGAGTCCCGGTTTTAGGTTCCGGGAAAGGGTTACTGTGGAGCATTACCGAGAGGGGCAGAGTCTCCAAAGGTTGCGAAGGTGTTTTGATCCACTGGCTGTGGTCCTTAGCACACTGCCTTGCTGATCCTTGTAGCGCCCATTAGTGAGGGGAGCCCTAATAGCATGGTTGCATAGGCTCTACTTTGTGGGTTTTTGTCTACCGGGATCATGGCATGACCAGTCCCGCGTCGACGCGGAATGTTCTAGGACCGTGTCCGGTTAGGTTGGTATCACAACAATGGAATATTTTTATGTCAAGCATGCAATACTTTTCTTCAATGGGATAGTAACATAACTAGTCCTGCGTCGACGCGGGATAGTTTAGAGCAATGTCTCAAAGTATAGAGTTTGCATAAGTTAGTATGACCTCTAGTTATCAAACATGAAATTTTAAATGAAATGTACAAATGTCTTTATTATTAGGTCTGTTTAATAGAAATTTTATTAGTGTTATTTTTGAAGGTATTGTTTTTTTTTAATGTAGCCCCTCCACTGCTAGGGGAGGTTCAAGAAGACGCGGCAGGAGTGCATCAGTTTCAAAACCTGTTTGTAGTGATCAAGTTAGCTCGGTGGCCAAGACGGAGTTGCCAGATGAGAGCGATAGTCAAACTCTTTGCAGGCTTATACCTCATGCTAAAGTTCGTGGTTTAAGGCCAGATGTAAGTGGCTTGAGGTCTGCATTTGCCAGAGAAGGCTACATCAAAGAGAAGGGTGCATTTATAGTTTCATTGTCTACATGTCAAATGGAAGAAACTCTAGTCACAGGTATGCTTTATTATTTTTACCTTTCTTCATTTCTTTTGATGATCATAAGTAAATGTATGTCTTTTTTTTGTAAGATGCTATTAGTGATGGATGGGATCCAATATGGAAACAAGTCAATATAGAGTTTGAAGAAGAGGTAGCTGCACATCCACAATTTGAATCCCTTGCCCAAAAAATGTTCTATGTGTGGGAAGGGAATCATCGGACAGTTTCTTGGCGAGAAGCCATTAATGAAATGTACTCTACTAACAAAGAGAGGCATTGTAGAGTTTTATGTACAATAATTGATACTACAAAGGTGTCAGAGATTGCATTGTTGACTAGTCTTCAAAGAATGAACTTGTAAGTAAAATGCTAAATTAAGTGCATTGTTTGATGTATTTATATTATTTTGGCACTTCTTTAAAAACAAATTATTCATTTCTGTAGCATGAACACACATGCTTTGGTTACCTCTCACTTGAGAGATGAACTTGTCAATTTGCTCAAATATTTGTGCGGCCGATCATGAAGATTATCTCCGTGCACTACCAGAGGCAGATCAGAAACTGATTGGCACTCTCCGAAAAAGAGGAACAAAAGGGGAAGAGACTTGGCATCCTCTTATACGGAGATATCTTGCTCGTTTGTTATTTGATGTAAGTGTACTACATTCTTGAATTTAAGTATAATTGCTTTGTGATTTTAATGTTTTATTGAATACTTATTGAAAGGTTCAAATGTCAAAGGAGCTCCAAAGTAAGATAGAGAGCAAGAAAGATAATCTATTGCCACAAGATCTGAAACAAGAAGAGAAACAAATAATTGGAGACTTGTACATCAAATATGGGGATCGTATTGGAAAGGTATGGTTCTTTTAACTAGGTTGCATTGTTTGTTTTTAAGTGCTTTTTTTAATGAAAGTTATGTGACAGATTTTGAATATTGTTGATCCTCGACATGGTAAAGAGTGGTTTGATAAAGTAATGAGTTTGAAATGGGGCCAAGAGAGTTGGGCGACATTAGAGAAGCTTAATTTAATTGCTCTTCATGATGCAAAAATGAAAAATAAGATCTTATGGTTATCATTGCTGGAGTCTAGCAAGATTACACGAGCGGCTTACGGATTGACTCGAGGTGACCATAGATTCCGTAGGTAGGTAACACGAGTTTGGGTTTCTATCTTTAATTGCTTCTTTTATAATTTATCTTTTCATAAATTATATCACTTGATTGTTATAGTTGGTTGAAAAGAGAGGGCGCTATACAAAGAGTGCTTGATGGTGCTGATATACTTTTGCTTGACTACCTGGATGTGCCGGATGGAATCACAATTCCTCCAGCAGCTACATTGGAGCTTTACTATGGAGAGATGATAGTAGAGGCTCGTAAATTCATGTTTCCATTAGAGGTGTCTTTAGAGGGCAGAAATAGTGATGTTGAGTTGCAAGCTCTTAAGAAGATCGACTACTATCGAATGGCTTCACAAAGATTGCTATATAGGTAGTGGTCACTAAAATGTAACTTTATTTTGTATTTTGTGAGTTTCATTGTGATAATTTAAAAGTTTGCTATATATTTTTTGTTAGATACTTCTATCATTTGTTGGAGAAACAACACATTCTAGTCATTCCTTTGCTTGCTCGATCTTGGGTCTGTGTTGATAGTGAGGATAGCATGTATCCTCCCACTATGCATCATCGATCACAATGGGAGCTAGATCACTGTCCTTGGTGGATAGACATGGATCAAAATTATGTGTTGGGTCGTGAGAGAGAGATCCATGATGCACAGAGGACTTCAAATCCTTCTACAGCTATTGACACATCTGATGCAAATGCAAGGAGTGAGACCATACATGATAATAGATCTGTTCATGCATGTGAGTCTCTTTAATGACTTTGTCTATGTTTTGTGAGATATAACACAGTCTTTGTTGAATTTTGTGCATGGTTATTGAGCATGATTAATGTATTCTTGACAAATTCGCTCCCTAAAGATACAGGGAAGCAACATGAGACAATCGTTGCAACAGAAATGACAGGTGTGAGCATAAAAGAAAAGGTTAACTAATCTTATGACATGTGTGAGCATGTACTTTTATTGATCTTTTTGCTATCGCTCACTAATATCTTCACTTCGTTGTGTTCCTTGATAGCTTCTCTACCAAAACATAAGGGGAAGCAACACGAGGTAGAGGAGGATCTTGACATGAGAGGTGTGTCCATAGATAATATAGTTTGCTTAACTCACAAAGGATTGTTGATCTTGTTATTGTTTTTTTATTGCACTATGTTATGAAAATGCACCCATAGTTTGGTGATCTCATTGTTTATAACTAACAGATGCTATTGGCACACAGAGCTTGCATCATTCGGTGCAATTTGTTTTCCCTAGAGAGCAGTCTGTTCTACAGGCACCTAGAGATCATAGATGTTTAGCTATAACGGGGGATTATATTACCATTGCACGTGAGTTTCATTCTGGTGTGCAGTCATTGATATGGATGCCCCTACACGAGCATATGGTCAGAGTTCGGTCTACAAATGCTGGTGGATACAGGAGAGATGGTAGGCTCGTTCCATGGGCTATTGATTTTGTGTTTCTTGACTTGCCTTTTGGAGGTTTCCTACATTCTACACCCTCACAACCTCCATGGGATACTTGCACTGAGGAGCATGTGAGAGACGCCATTCATTTGACGCACAGTACATTGGAAAATTCTGGATGGCTTGTTGTTTTGGGATCTATTGCAGGTATCAATATCTTCTATACTAAGCAAACCTTATTATTGCTTTATTTGCATTTGTTGAAAATCATATTTCTATATGGTAGGTGATACTCTTCATTGGATTGAGAAGATGAGTAGAGCATCTAACATGGTTATTCATCGTCGAGTGATTGTTATTCATCATTCATCTTACGGATTTATGGATGTGGGTGGAGATCATCAAGAGGTTGATTTTTTTTTTCGTTTGTGCCTAGTGTATGTAATGATTAAACTATAACATTCTAAGTGTTTGTCATGTTTCTTTGCAGTGTGATAGTTCAATGCTATTCTTCATTCATAGGCAAGGTGCACCACCTACGGTTTACCTTGATGAGAGTATGTCATTGTTTCGTGCAATGGGCATGACTCCTACAGATACCATCATGCGACACTACTTGCCAGAGTCCGCTTACGCAGTCATGGATTCTGGACTTGCATGGCGAGGATGCATGCAACGTAGCTCTTACTTCATTGCTAGTCTTGTTGAGGTCTTATGTAGGCCAAAGGGCCTTTGTTTGGAGTTTGGTTGTGGGACTGCTCCTGTTCTCAAAGCATGTCTCTCTTCAGGAAGTGCTTGTGCAGCATTGGATAGTGATGATGCTTTGATCTCGACATATGTGTCATCTTTACTTCATCCCCAATCTAGAGGACAAGACAGACATGAGGCCTCAACTTCTGCAGATGTGGATGAGGAGAATAGACCTCCCGCTGAGAACCCATTTGATCATTTGTGAGCATTTCATTTCTTTTAGTCATGGACATGTTATTTTTTGAGTGCCTCTCCTTACTTAGATTTTGCTTTTTCAAGCTATGTATGCTCATGGCAATATTTGACAATAGTTAGGTGACTATTGATGCGGTTTTAAATGATTTTGCAAAATCTTTTTTTGCACTATTCAAAGTTCATTTATTTGCTTTGATGTGTTCATTTTTTGCTTAATTGAAGTGCCTTGCCAGTGTACATTGAGGCTGAGGCTAAAAGGATGGTGCGAGATCCACGACACAATGTTCAAACCTCCGACAAGCCAAATAAAAGACATGCCTTCATCGATGATGAGTGCGATTCATGCTAAAGTATCATGTTTTGTACTTGATGAAACCAAATGTTATAATTAATTTGTTGTTCAAAAATGATATCAGTGTTCACTAAATTATTGCTGATGACTTGAGAATGGCAACAAATAATTCCTTCTCTTGTGATATCATGATGAGTGATTCATGCAAAAGTATCATGGTTTGTATTTAATTTGACCAAAGTTTTACTCGCTGCGCTCTCTCTCTCTCTCTCTCTCTCTCTCTCTCTCTCTCTCTCTCTCTCTCTCTCGCGCGCGCGCGCGTCTGGATATCGCTCGGTTTTTTTGTTCGCTCGGTGCTTGGTAAAACTCCAACATATATACATATGAAAAAATCATATTTTGACCTTTTTTTAACCTACAAACACTAAAAGTCCACTTTTTCAAAACAATCCCCCAAAAAAAACCTTTGTTCTCTCCTCCTCCTCTCTCCTCTCTCCTCCTCCCTCCTTGCTCCCTTCTATCCTCCTCCTCCCCTCTCTCTCCCTCTCCCCCGTGCCCCCTTCTCTCCTCCCATGTTCCTCCCTCTCCCTCCCCCCTCTCTCTTTTCATCCTTTGCTTCCTCATGCAACAAATTCCATGGTGCTCACAGACATCACAAATTGTATGCCTCCACCACCATGTAATTCGCACAACAAAAGATTGCATACTTGCTTATCGGCGGTGTTTTCACCGAAGTCCGCACGTGAGTGTGAGCAAAGGTCATCCCAAGAACGTCGTACCATCGGTGAGATAAATGTTGATGGTTTTTCAATATCTTGAGGGGAGAAGTAGGCTTGTTAAACTATTACAATTGGTTTTGTATGGATGCAGGTGCATCTTTGCATTTGTTGGATGCACAAAAGTCAAGCTCTTCAGCTCAAAAGAGTGGCATTACAAGACAGTATTGCCTCTTCAAAGAGGGAGGTTGAAACTCTCCAGCAACAATTGCAAGAAAAGAATGTGTACATTATGAATCTTGCCAATACCATCACATATTTGAAAGAAAATCCCCCTGGTGCAAGGTAACAATATACTTCTTACTTTTGGTTGTGTTCTTCTTATCACAGACTTTGAAGTCTAAGGTGTTGCCTCTACTTGTTTTGTAGTGCTTAGCACAAAGGTTGCTTTTGTACACAAATAGTGAAAGGCTGCAGGTTAGAGAGGTCAAGTGTCACCACTTTTTCTCTAAAATAGCTTTTTTTCTTACATCTTACACGTAGGTGCTTCAAATCCATGCTTATTAGAGGTGGGTAATCTCATCCTAATAAATATTTTAGGATTATTGGATGGAAATACTTGCAAATTTGTATAGCTTATACTTAACAAGTGTCTTTATTATACAGTTTGCAAATGTTGAATTCATACATGTTTTTGTTTGAAGAACATGTCTCTAACACGTCATGATACAAGGTGACCTCTTACTATGCTAGTTGAGTGGCGTTGTTTGCAACAATGGTGCAAGGAACTAGAATACGAAGCTTTTACGATGGCACAAAGCTCTCCTCAAGAAATGTGGCTACCACTACACCAAAAATCATTATGCTAACATGGAGAGATCCCTAGTAGGACAATACAAGAGCTTTTCATCAGCAACACATCCTTTCCTAACATGAGGGCACCAAAGATATTTTTCTGTGGTAGGTCACCCCATGAGCATACCATGTCATGGAATGGATGTAAGAACTATGATTGCACTACCCATTGGAAGTTGTTCACGAATGTATGTTTATCAAGTTAATGAAAAGAAATTTGGACTTTTTTGCTTGTTGATGTGTAAGGGCACTCTAGGTCTACCATATTTTAGATTCTTTGATAAGTTAAATAAGATTTGTAGTCATTTAAAGTGTAAATGTATTTTTGTTTGGTAAGATTGTATGAGAAGACATGATAAACTACAAGAGATCTTGACGGAAAATACCTCGGTGAGATTCCTACCATGCACTTGTGACACCATACCTCTCCTTGAACCCTTTGATTTCTATCGTAGTGGGAAGTCCAAAGGAAGCCTATTTTCAAATTTTTAGCATTAACTTTTTTCTGAAGAAAATTTTGGTTATTTTAAAGTTTGTACATAGTCTAGGAGTTCATTCTGATTGTTTTCCTTCAGTTTCAAATTTTGACCGAGGGCACTTCTTGGAAGCCACTTTTGAAGGTGTTACAGTGAGATTTTGGGAAAGTTTTGTATGTAGGAAATATAGTCCTTAACACAATAAAGAACATTGGTTCTTTGATTATTTTCAGATTCCATGGTTTTAATGCTCATTGGAGCCCATAGATTAAGAAAAAGTAAGAAATGTTTGTTTTACATCATTTTTTTAGAAATTGCCAACTTGCACGTTGATTTTTGGAGAATCCGAGCAAGATATGATTTTTTGCATCATATGATGGTCGAAGAGCGCAACGAGATGAACAAATTCATGTGAGATGAACACATGTGACCCCTATTGTTATAGTATCCAACCAAAGGTTTCTTGATTAGCGGTTTGCATAGGCTCGAGTGGTATATATCTTCTATATTAATATTGCATGTATCTATAATTTATGTTTACACTTTCTCTATACAAATGAGCTACATAGTAAAAATTAGATCCACAATCTAACAGTTAAGTTCGCAAGGTAATAGCTATTGGTATCATCTTTAGCAATACCAAAGAGATAACTACCAATAGCTCATGAATAGGGATATTTAAGAAGATTTGATACCAAAAACACGTCAACACTACTCAAAAAGGTGGAAACTCAAAGTCTTTACAACATATGTATGATAAAATACGAATCAATAATAAGTCACCCCTATACATCGACACCTCCATCTCAAGTTGTCATTTCTCTAAGTCAAGCTTGGCATGGGCATAGTATGGAAACAATAACATGTTGGAAAGCAAGAATTTTGCTAATGATATATATTAAACATCCCCAAATGAGGACATCTTGACAAAGGTTATGGTCCACTTTAATAAGAATAATCATTAATGATTAAACTTAAATCAAAATAGTTCTTGAATTTCTTCATGGTGGAGTGATTAAGATTGAGACTTGAAATGTCTTACAGACAAATCAAAATATTGCTTGAATTTCTTCATGGTGGAGTGATTAAGACTTGAGACTGAAAACGTCTTACAGACAAATCAAAATATAAATAAAGGTCAATAATATTTCTCAAATCTCTATGAAACTCCAGTAATCTAAATTAAATACTCACTCAATGTGACACCATTTGACAAAAAAACATATTTATATTGCATTTATAGAGGAATCCAGTCTCATGAAAAAAATTACAAACGGAGACAATGTTGTTGTTGTTAGGCGTCTCCTACAAGTATTTGTCTTCCTCATCTAGAGATTCATATACACTTGAGTATTTGTGTATCTATGACACTAGGGAAGATAGTAGTACTATATGGATGGCTTTTCCAAGAGCTCCTAGAGAGTACCTATTGGTTCAAAATTCTACAAAAATTCTACTATTCTTATCAAAATCCTTTAACATGGTAGTGAAAGGCTCCTCACGGAACAAGAACATAGTGATTTCCATCTCTACACATGGTTGCTTGCTCATGTCCTCTGAAAAGAAAGTTGACTTTGTAAGTAAACAATAGATTATGTGAGCACAAGGTTATAAAGTACAAAATGCTATCATTCTAATAATCTAATGACAACTATACAAAGAATAAATTATAAGAAAAATCTTTCATGGCTCTCCATAGATAGCACAACTTACTTGCATTGTGAGACTCAATCACATGCTACAAAACTATAGATGGCACAACAAAGCCATCAACAAAATAACACCACCCAGTGTTAAGAGGTGTGAAGCCTAAACATTGAAAGCCATAAAGAGGTTTCTTCTCTCCAGCATGATAAACTTAAACATGGAGATGATGTTAACCTTGAATGTAAGCTACAAGGGTAGTTTTCTTAACATTATATCTTTGTGTTGGAGATGAACTCTTGCAATGCCCACACACTATTCACACCTTCTATTGTTGTGGTATGCAAGTCATGTGAGCTCATACTTTTTCCACCTTCAGGAGTAGAGGTTTCCATGTAGTGTGAGTGAATGAAAGTAGAAGGAGTAGAATCTTGTTTCATGTTGTAATGGAGGTGAGAGAAGGGAGAGGAGCTATCTTGCTGTGAAACTATGTGGTGGGCAAGGGGAAGAGATGGGGGAGGAGCTTGATTGGTGCTACAATGGAGGTGGGAGAAAACTACCAGAGAGACAATGCTAAACTATAGGGGGTGCATGTGGTTGTTGCAGCAATGGAGAGCTTGGAAAAGGGTTTGTAGAGAGATAAAATCACTTTTTAGCTATAGGATAGGTTTGGAAAGACTTTGGAGGGTGGAAAATGATATTTTGAGTTTTTTTTTAAAACATCAATTTTTTGGATTTTTTAGTGCAGGGTTTTCTACTTTTGGAGGTCAAAAATACTTTTTTGACCATGAAATATGTTTGGGGACCTTTTAAGGAGGAAAAACTTGAAATTTAAAATTTTTTGTGTATTTTTAAATAAGGGCCAAAAAGTGGGGGGAAAGAGGTCAAAGTGGTCCCTCCCCCCCGCCCCCAACCCCCTCCTTCTCCCTTTCTCCTAGCCACCTCCCTTACCTTCTCACTAGGTAAGAGGCCATTAAGAGGTGTAAGGCTACTTTGTCCCCCTACTTTTTTGAGGGTATAGAGTGTGTCCACCACCCTCTTCCTATTGGCTGGCCTCTAATTAACCTTAATCCCAAAGGGCCCCTCTGGAGGGTTCATATTTTTCCTAATGTCGCCAGAGCAGCCTGAGATAGACTCACAATTGCTGGCGGACGTTTACAGAGCCCATCAACAAGATTTTTGGGGATTTGGCTACATCGATATTTCCTCGTCACTAGAGCGGGAAGAGGAGCAACAACCAGAGTCTTCGACACGGAGAGGCTAGAGCTGTGGGTTCGTGCAATCCACCGTGCGTGTCAGGTTTACGGCACAAGCCGCATATTGCGGTCCTGCAGATGTCCGGACATTGTGGACTAGGAGTTCATGCGGCTTTGGGACAGTTCTTCATGGGATATCATGGGACATAATGAGGTTTTACACCATTCTCAATCTGCACTGGAGCAACGGGTGTATTTGGGGGGGGGCATACTAGTCTTTGTGGATATCTCTCATGTAATCAATATATCATTCTCCTATGATTTTGTGTTCTATTATATATGAATGAAGAAGACGGTGTTCTGTTCCTGTGTATTGTCTTCTATTTTGTCTTCATATACCTTGTTGTCCATATAATGTAAGGAAGTATGAGGGTATCCATTCTCGTAGTGCTTATTGCTCCATTGCGGATCATTAGGCATTACAGTGAGGAACTATTTCTTTCTCCTATGGAATGTTTCTTCTTGCTCTTTCCTCCCTCATTCCCCTTCTAGCTCTCTCCACCTTCGAAGGTGTTTGAGACCTTGGGACGAGGCTTGGAATAGTTAATGCTTTCTACAAGGTTTATGTTATGCTTGTGAAGCATGAAGCTTTCCACCTTCATTGCATCACCTAGGTCACAAGGAACACAAAGATTGTATTGTACCAAGTCTCTCTTGATGGGAGAAACTATAATACAAATGCCTATTGGAGGGGGGACCGGCTCCGTATGAATCCGGTCCTCAACTGTTGTCATGTTCTCTAAACTCTCTCTCTTGCAAAAGTATTGTTCATGCCAAGATAACTAAGTACCATGTTTATGTTGCTACCATCAATTAAGTTCACCCGCTATGCTCACAAAGTAATCTCACAAAAGTGCTTTATCTAATTTCGCTACTCTCAAAGTTCATAGGCCATTTCCATTACATGTTTCTTTTTCTAAGGTAAGTGATCCCTTGTCTAGTACTCTGGTTCTTGATTGTCATTTATACTTGAGAGCATGTGCATCCTTCCTCCTCTTGGCCACATCAATTTGATAGAAATTTATTGTACCTCATTAGTTCATATATACACCAATTATCCCTTCCATGTCGTCTTGCCATGTCCATACTACAAGGTTGTGATCTTCATACAAGGGCACCCTTTTTACACGACACATGTCCGACAAACACCATTAATTACGAAAGACTTCTTTTGTTACAATAAAATCATGTTTTTGTTTAATTGACCCATATATGCCCTTTTTAATCAATTTACAAAAACAACAATCAAAATTAATAGAGTTCTATGCCTAAAATCTTCTAGAAAGACATCATCACAATTGAAAAAACTTAGTTGGAAACAAAAGAATATGTTGAGGATCTTTTTATCATACAATGTGACAACGTCAAAGCTTCAATTGAACAAATTCTTTCACAAAGATTGAAGATGCTAATCCTTTCCATTTTGAATCATTTTTTGAAAAAATATGGCATATGTCAAGAAGGCATAGTATCCACCACACAATGGGCACATCATCGTGGCAATATGCTTTACATCTTTGGTCATGTGGAATATTCATGCCGCCAATTATAAGAGGCAAATTTGGCTCCAATCTATGAAGATCAAATCCATGCCATACCCTAAAAGGTGGTACTAGAGCCTTCTTAAAATCTGGATCGATAGTTTCAACAAGAGGGAAGGTCGCTGCAGTGAGTTTACATACTAATTTGTTTGCAGCAAGTTCAGTCTGATTTGAGCTTGTGTCTACTGACGGTAAGGTGTTATCCATCAAAAATAACAATGCTAAGTGAGAGAAGATGCTTAGACCTCTCTCTCTCTCTCTCTCTCTCTCTCTCTCTCTCTCTCTCTCTCTCTCTCTCTCTCTCTCTCTCTCTCTCTCTCTCTCTCTCTCTCAAATGAGAAACAATATCACTACTATCATTGGCCAAAACTTCATTAAAAACCAGGGCTTAAGTGTATTTTTAATGGCTAAAATTGAAAATTCTAGGCTAGTTTTGAGGGTGGCATTGCAGAAGACTGGCTCAATTTGGAGGATTTTAGTGTAAAACTCGGTAAAAATCCAATTTTTTGTTAAGATATTCAATGTTCGTTTTTCCATTGGTTCCTACAAAAGGTTTTGGTGAACACTTCCTCACAAGATCCTCTCTCTCTCTCTCTCTCTCTCTCTCTCTCTCTCTCTCTCTCTCTCTCTCTCTCTCTCTCTCTCTCTCTCTCTCTCTCTCTCAGTCAAGAGGATAGAAGATCCTTGGAATACCATTAGTTTTCAAGTCATAACCACTCCTATGAACTATTTTAGTATTTAAACCTCCACTCACAATTTTAATTAGTCTGGATCTTCCAATCATTTAAATTGTCTTGCTAGAAAGTGGACATTTACAGCGTGACTCCATCAATGCTGATGACTAGCCTATTGTACGGATGTGGCACATAAATAAGAAGCTAAACTATAAACTATCAAATAATTTCTCGACCTAAAACACGAGTTAGGAGGCAGCATGGGCATGTTTTTTCCCCCAACGTAGTAGTTTAAGTCTTTTGGTGAAAACTGGCTTCGACAAAGCAGACAGCCCCATCAAACCAGAGTTTTAGCATGGTTCATAATAGATCCACTTTCAAAGACATTGAGGAAAGCCCTAAAATTCTCCATTGCATGTATATCATTCCTCACAATTGCATTGGTATGATCAACAAACTTTTGAAGACACATTTGCTTCATAGAGCCAGGTACATCTATGGCAGTGAGTTTTCCCTAATGCATAACATATTTGATAGCATAGAGCATAGGAGAAAGTGGGCACCCTTGTCTTATGGATTTATGCAATGGAATATTATCTGCAAGAGTACCATTAACTGAAATTCTAGCTGATGCATTCCCAAAAAGAATGTGAAAAATAATCTGTCCAAACCCATATCATATAGACTTTGAAGTATGAACTCCCATTCAATTCTATCATAGGCCTTATCATACGCTCTGTGGTCGATTTTTTGTGTGAATATCTTCTAGAAGAGAGTTCCATCAAGCCACACTTTTAGCATGGTTAATAATTGAGGCACTTGCAAGACAGTGAGAGAAGCCCTAAAATTCTCCATTGCATGTACATCATTCCTCACAATTGCATTGGTATGATCAACAAACTTTTGGAGGCACATTTGCTTCATAGAGCCAGGTACGTCTATGGCAGTGAGTTTGCCTACTGCATAACTTCTTTAGCAAGCCAATCCAAGGCATCATATGAGATAGCATAGAGCAAAGGAGAAAGTAGGCACCCTTGTCTTATGGATTTATGCAATGAAATAACATCTGTAAGAGTACCATTAACTGAAATTCTAGCTGATGCATTTCCAAAAAGAATGTGAAAAAGACTATTGCAAGCCTAAAAGGGTTTGCATTTTGCAATCTTCCCCCATATTTTTCTTTGACTATCGATTATTATTGTCGAGACTGTTACTATGTCTTCTATGCTGTTTCCAAAGGGAAAAAAAAGAAGAAGAACAGAAATTTAACGTCGTAAAAAACTATCCCAAGAGACCTTAAAGATCTAGCCAACACCAAAGGTTTCCTTTTGTTGCCTTTACATGTCCACACTAGTGCGAGCTCTCTCAAAGGCTTTTTTCTAAAGAGATTGAGAGAGAGCGAGGAGAGAGAAAGAGAGACAATGTTGTTTCTTGTAGCATAACCAACCTCCCAGTTACCCCTTGGACGGGGTTACCTTATGGGGTCCTAAGGAACAATGCTTGGGCCACATCATTCTTCAAGAGGATAGATGCAATGCTAGACTACCAATTGAATTTCTATGAAGCATTGATGGACGCATAAGTCACAAACAGTAGATAGAGTACAAACAAAAATGGAGGGCTAAGCCGCATTAGGAAAACAATTTCAAAGGAGTACAATGACAATCATGCACCATGGCACTAAGGAGTGTATTCAGAATAGGGGCATCACACGTTGGCTGAGTAATCTAAGACGAGGCATGACAGACAACTCAGTAGACTAGGAACCCCAAGCAGTCTAGGAACTTTGAGTTGTGCTCATATAAACATGGAAAATTTAAGAGAAGGTTTTTACACTGAATTTCTCTAAAGTTTGTAGGTTTATTCACCTTCTACTTTGAATTCTGAAGACTAATCTTAAAATTTGTAGGTGGAATTACACTAAGCCTAGGTTTCTATTGATATGGGTAAGTGAAAGAGAACTAGTGAGAGTGGATTTTTTGAGATGGGGCTCAACTCAAGGCTCCCACCCAACAACCACTCGTGAGACCCTACACATGCATATTTCTTAGGGGCACCACCCTCTTTTATGGAGAAAGAAGGAAACCAAAACAAACCATATACAACACACACACACACACACACACTCACACCTTCCTTATGTGCTTCAACACAAAATGCCCTTCAACCATTCAACACACACTCCTTAAGCAATCCCTTTGAACACTGCACAAACTCACATGCAAAGATTGACCTTCACCATATTAGTGCTCATATACTTCTAAGAAAAGCAAGCACAAAACCTCAAAACTCAAAACACCATAATGCACAAATACTTGACAACTCCTTTCCTTTCCCAAAAGAAGAGACTACTTACACACATAAGGCGGCATGCATAGAGAGCTCTTCTCCATCTATGCAGCCCCAAGACTTACTTACACACAACATAAGGAGATAAGCCAAGCAAATAGACACCATGGTGCACAAAAAACTTTCTCAACAAACAAGCAACCCAATGAGCACAGGGTATGAGAAGCTGCCAAGATATGCTTACCAATTTCACATGCGTTTAGAGCAAAAGTGTGACGACGACACCCCAATTGCAACAATTTGTTGATCAAACCATGAGATAGATCATTGAACTTGATATACTTGCTCTCATATAGAATCTACAATCCTTATTTAGGGATGAGTATGGTAAGAGAAATGTTTGCAAGAGAATGGTAGCAATAGTATATTGATGCTCTCTCTATGGTGCCGCTTATGATAGCGAGCTTAGGAAATGGATAGGGAGACAAGAGGAGAGAGAGATTAGGGCTTCCCTAACCTTAGAGGAGCTTATTTTCAGCAATGGAGTAGGTGTGTGTATTTTTGTGCTTGCCAAAGGGCCTTTTTATAGCTGTACAAGACCTTGGGTTAGGTTAAACTTGACTAGGGTAGGTAATTAACCATAGTTAGGTTCCCTTTTGACCATTCCTTCAATTATGAAAATAATGGACTTATTTTTCATTAAAAATAGCCTTTTAAGTCGTGGAGGATCCATAAGGGTTGATAATGTATGCGGGCCCCACCATGATGTCCCTCCAGTGGCTCCTGCAGAGTGTCCCCATCCTGTTTGTTGTGTCTCTGGAAGCATCTTGAGCCGACCCCTCCACATGCAAGTGGTTTTTAACTCACCATTGGTATTTTAGAATGTTGGAGAAGTCAAGAAAACTTTTCACCTTTGTGGTTTACCTGATTGTAACTTTGACCTGTAGTAACAGTGTCCGCAGCACCTTGTTTTCACCATAACTTTCCGCCTGTAACTCAGAATTGGGTGCTGTAAAAGGCAAAGTTGACCTTCTCAAAGTATTTAAGCTGATTTTGGAGTGTTCCTCAAGTATACCCACTAGCTAAGGCGTTCAAGGTGCATCCAAAACACCTTTTGAGCCAAGTCTCCTTGTAGGGGGCCCTTTAGCATGCATCCAAGGTGTAGCATGCTTTTTTCAAAAGAGAATCTAACTTAAACAAATGAGGTAGGATTCAATAAAGTTTGATTTATTGGGGATATACATTATATTTAAGATTTGTTGACCAACACAAGTAAATGATCCAAGAGTTCGGTCACATAGTGGTGGGGATGGCAAGGCCTACAAGGTTAACCCTACCCTTGAGAGAAGATGGGTAAGATAAGTGCCCATAAATTATTTATTTATAAATTATGGGATGTAGACAGCTATTTAAATTAGTAAAGGTAATTAGTTAAAAGAATATGCAGTAAAAAAAACTAGGAGGGTAGAATTAAGTTTACTATTTACATTTAGCATGAAGAGAGAAATATGATGTAAATGCATAAAGATCTAAGAAGGGTAAGGTGTTTGTATGGAAAAAGGCTATTACGAAAAGAGAGAATGAACACTAGGTTAAAACTTTGATTAAAAATATATACATTTGAGTAGAAATGTAGTTTAAATGCAAGGTTACCATTTAACGCTACTCATATTAGCCCTTCCCCTTCATCTAGGATCATTCATGCTCGTAGATGAAACAAAAGAGTTTTTTCCTTTTTCTTTTCTTTCCTTTTTTTTCTTATTTTTCTAAAAAAAGGAGGAGTGATATACACTCTTTTACTCCATTAGACTTGCTTTTCATTACCTCAATCCCATAAATCAGAGATAGGAGGGTTGCCCTGGGTATGTTGAGATTCCAAGGCTGGTTCTTCTTTGCCAAGCCGAAGGGAGCCATGCCAATTTGGAGCTTAGACGATGTAGGTAGATGACTTACTATCAACGGATTGATACGTTGAAAGTAGGGCTTTAATCTCCATCCATATACTCTGGTCTTGTGGAGTTTTCCTGATAAATCTGCTAATCTGTAACTACCATTCCCAAACTTTGTTTTTATCATGAAAGGTCCCTCCCATCTTTGCAAAAACTTTTTGTCAAGTCGAGTATCAAGTCGGTTATCATAACGAAGAACCAACATACCTTCCTTCAATCCTTTCCCCTTGAGCTTCTTGTTGATTTCGTCCCTTTGGCTTGTGGCTTGGGCAATGTAGTAGTCGATGGACTCTTCTCTTTCAAGCTCAAGTCGTTGAAGATCTAAAATTCTTTCCTGCAAAGCTTCTTTTGGCCTCTTTGCTCCCCGTGAGAGAATGCGTAGGCTTGCAATCTCCACCTCAATAGGAAGGAGTGCCTCCTGTCCATATACCAAATGAAAAGGAGTGAATTGAGTGGATACCTTGAAAGATGTTCTGTATACCCATAGAGCTGTGGTCAAATGACGATCCCAGTCGTTTGGTCAATCTGCAACCTGCTTAGAAATGATCTTACATATCATTCCATTCACCTTTTCAACCAACCCATTGCACTGAGGGTAGTAAGGTGTAGAATGCAAATGTTTGACTTTTAACTTTGTCAAAAGATTATCTAGGAGCTCTGCTCTAAACCCTGGACCACGATCTGACAAAATCTCTAATGGTGTGCCGAATCTACTACATATGTGATCAAAGATAAATTTTGATACCTCCTCGGCTGTAATTCGTGTTGTACTTGCTGCCTCGACCCATCGTGTCATGTAATCTACTCCCACAATGATGAAGACCTTCCCGGTAGATGTGCGAGGTAAGGGGCCTATTGCATCCACATCCCACTTCTCAAAAGGACCATACGAAATTATTGGAACTCGAGGTTCGTAAGTGAGTCGTCGATCTCCAACAATCTGACAACCTTTGCATGACTTACACCAATGTTGGACATCACGGTGTAGACTTGGCCAAACAAACCCTGCTTGCAAAATCTTCCTATTTGTAATATCATGAGAAAAATGACCCCCACAGACATCATCATGGCATGAAAAGAGGATTCTCTCTATTTTTTGAACAGAGGGAACCCTTCTTAGCACCAAATCTTTCCCTTTATGATATAGATCATGTCCTATGAGTTGGTAAGGAGTTTCCTTTTTTACCAACCTATGCCTTTGCACTTTATCCAAGTGTTTAGGGCACTCACCAGTTTGGAGGAAAAATATGATGTCCTTCAATTCCTCTTGGCCTTGGTACTTTGGTTCGTAGAGCTTCACACCTCCCACCATGATCTGAAGTTTCTCATTGGCGAGATAATCTGCTTCCTTGTTGAGGGTTCTCACAACATGCTGTACCTGTGTAGCTTCAAAGTTCTTTATCAAAGCCTTCACCTGTCTAAGCCACTCCACTAGAGTAGGGTTCTTGCACTTCCATATCCCTTGGATTTGCCTAATAACTAGTAAGGAATCACCTCTTATTATAAGTCTTTCGATGCCAAGTTTTCTGCATTCTTCAAGCCCCAACTTTAAGGTGACATACTCAGCCTCATTATTAGAATGAACATTTTCCAAGGTGATACCTTTCTTAACAAGAACTTCCCTTTGTGGACTTAGAATAAGAACCCTCCCTGCTGCCTGATCGTGTTGTCGTCGGTAAGCTCCATCAAAGCACAAAATGTGTGCATTGTCCATCTCCTCCTCATTATTTTGTGGTGTAGCTTTGTCTCCTGCCTTTGGTGACTCTTTCCTTTCTCTCACTTTGTATGTGAGAATGTCTGCAAGACCTACCCTTGTGCTATCTTCCACAAGAAAAGTGTATTCAAACTCTTGAAGTTCTAGAACCCATTTGGCTATCCTAGATGAGAGGCTCATGTGTTGCACAACATATGGTAAATTGTTTTCCATGGTGAGAATGACAAATGGTGCAGGTAAGAGATATGATCGGAACTTTCTTACCGCAAACATAATTGTGAATACCACCTTCTCCATATCGGTGTAGCCCTTCTCTGCAGCGGTCATGACTTTGCTTGCAAAGTATACTGGCCTCATGTAGCATGTTTTTGGGTCTTTTTGCATGAAAACTACACCGATGGCCTCCATTCCTACACTTGGCGTGATGTAATATGTATCCTTTGGATTTGGTGGCATTATTGTTGGAAGAGAGTTGAGAATACCCTTTACTTCAGTAAAGCATAATTCGTGTTCCTCTCTCCATTCAAATGTGGGTTTGTTTGCTAGCTTGTGCAAAGGTGCAATAGCTTCCGCTAGAAGGTGAATGAAACGAGACATGTACCTTACTTTGTGGTTGAAAGTCATGAGCTCCTTGGTTATCGTTGGTGGTTGTAGTGACAAGAGAGCATTTACTCTTGATGGATCCACTTGAATTCCTTGCAAAGAAACCACATGACCTAGCAATACCACTTGTGACTCTGCAATGTGACACTTCTCAGGATTAAGCTGTCCCCCAAATTGATGAAGCCTCCTAAGCCCCTCCTCAACTTTTTGGCAATGAAGTCTTTGGCTACTATAGATACAGAAGTCATCCATAAAAACCCTAATTGACTTTCCAAAGAAGGGCTGAAAGACAAGAGTTGTAAACCTTATAAAGGTACTAGGAGCATTTGTGAGCCCAAATGTCATCACTCTATAGGCAAAGCAACCCCAAGGTGTGATGAAAGTGGTTTTTAACTGATCTTCTTCTGCTATTTTGATTTGAAAATACCGTGAATACCCATCACACACTGTGTAACATTCATAGCCGGCTACTTCGTTTAAGATTTCATCTTGGAAAGGAAGAGGAAAATGATCCCTCTTTGTTGCAGCATTGAGCGGTTTGTAGTCAACACAGACCCTCCATTTTCCGTTCTTTTTAGGGGTTACTACAATTGGGGACACCCACTCAGAGTTAGACACAGGGTAAATGAAACCAGCTTTGAGGAGTCGGTTAACCTCTGTCAAAAGTGCCTCTTGTTGTATTTTTCCTAGGCGCCTTAGCTTTTGAGCCACAGGTTTAGTACCTGGTTTTAATTCTATGCCATGCTCTATAACATCCACACCTCTAATTTGTGAGTAATCAGTGATAAACAAATTGGGATACCTCTTGAGCATATCGATGTAGGACCGCTTCTCCTCAGGGGTAAGATCTTTTGCAAGCATCCTCTCAAAGTCTTCAAAGTGCTTGTGGTCACCTTTGTCATCCTTTGTTTGCTCCTTTGTCATCCTTTGTTTGCTCCTTTGTTGGGTCAACCTCTATTGATGGAGTTTTTGATGTGTTGAAGATGATTCCCATTACCTCCAAAGATGATTCTTCTTCGCTATTGGATGTAGTGGTTGAACCTTCCTCGTCGCTTGAGCCAAAACTCTCTTCACTTTCTTCATCAGCCGTGGTCTCATAGTTGACGTTGAGCTGCTTTCCTTCATGCCAATCGTATACTACATGTTGCCCCTTTTTGAGAATCAATTGTCCTCGTCCCCATTTTTTATCTGCATTCACAGCAATGAGCCAAGGCCTCCCTAGGATGATGGGATAGCCCTCCCCCTTGGCTGGCATAACATACATGTCCACACGTGCATCTATATTACATACAGAAACTTTTACATTCTCGATGATCCCTAGGCACTTCACACTTACATTGTTGGCCAGCCTAGCTTGACAATTAGAGGATTTAGTGATTTCAAGCCCTAGTCTATTCATGGCTCTTTCCGTGATCACACACATTTGTGCTCCACCATCAAAATACACATTGGATACCTTCCTACCCCTTACATAAGCATCTACAATAGGTTCCACATCTTGTTGTGGCTTTGAAGTCAATGCCTTTACTGTCACCTTTTCTTTCTTTCTTGGGAGTCTTGTGCTTACATGTTTGGACCAGTGCTTTCTCACCTTGGGTGATAGATGTAGGAGTTGAGGCCAAGAAATATTGGGCTTTTGAGTTTGCAAATCTTCTAAGATGTTGTAGGGTTCCATATTCTTTCCTAATGGAAAATCATTGATGCCGATCTCCCTTCGCCTTGACCTCTGCTCCTTGCCTCCTTCCTCCTTCTTTGACTTTTTCTTCCTCTCCTTCCTTGCAGGTTCTGACTCTTCATTCCTTGTGTCTTCATCCTTGTTGTGTGCTCTTGTGCGCTTTTCTACTGGCATAACATCAAAATGTATAGGGCTCACCTCTATCTCCTCTTCCAGCTTTATGACGTTTACTCCTCTCTCTTCCTCCACTGGTGGGACAGGAGGGATGTTTGCCTCTAGAGGTGGTGGTGGTCGACGAAGAATTTGAGGGGCTTGAGCATGCTCTTGCTGCACCATGAGTGGAGGGGGTCTAGGAGGGTATATGTCCCCTGGAAGCCTTCGAGGGTGAGGGCAATTATACATGCCATGACCAACTTTGTTGCAATTCCAGCATCTCAACTCTTGTGCTTGACGTCGTTGATTGCGATTCCCTTCTCTTGGTTGTCGTTGTTGGAGTAGGCCCTGCACTAGATTCAAGGTGAGACTCTCTAGTTGTTGAGTTAATCTTTGCAAGATCTCTTGTTGTGATCCTTCCCCTATTTGTGAAGTTTGGGCAAGAGAGCCCCTAACTTGTGCTCCCATGCTTGGTGAAGAATCCCTCTCAATGACTTCATTTAGGTCCCTTGTTCTATGTGCTTGAAAATTTAACTTCTTGAATTTGACCATGGCCACCTCACGTGCTTCCTCAAATGTTGATGGGAATTTTAACTCTACCTTGGTCTTCAAAATTGGATACAAGCCAGCCATGAACCTATCTTTCTTTAGAAAGTTTGGTGCACCACCTTGGTTTTGTAAGGTAGCCTCCCATCTATCCCATAGGTTAAGGAAAACGGCCTCATAAGATGGGTAGTCTTCAAGGAATACCTGTTTATGTTGAAGTAGACACTTCCAAAGACCCTCTGGAGTATCTCCTTGCCCAAATTTGGCAAGAAAAATTGCACGTAGCCTCTCCCAATTGGTTTTGTTTTGAGGTTGCAAGGCCTCGTACCATGCCGTAGCCTCCCCTTTGAGAGCGAGTGGAAAAGCACGCAGCTTTACCTCTTCTTGATCTCTCCCAGAGATGAGGTGTGCCATCTCCAAATTATCCAGAAATTCTTGTGCATCCTCACCATTTTTAGAATGAAAGGTAGGAAAAGTGCTTGACATTTTTACAATACAAGGAGGCTTGTGTACCACAAAGTTTTGACTACGATGAGTGATCACATCAAAATGAAAATATATACATCAAGTGTTAGTTCATAATTTATCATAGGAAAAATAAAAGGGTTGATTGAGGCATTAATTTCATTAAGGTGAGTGGGTCCAAAAATTCTCCTAATGGATGCTTGAAATCTAAATTTTGTAGCAATTATGATGTGCACAGATTGACGAGCTATGGGTGTAAAAGGAGAAGCAGCTCCAGGTTGGTTCATGTGACAATGTGTTCTCCTTTTTCTTTCTCTTGAAGAAAGTTTCCTTTGAGTGGATCGCTATCTAAGCGCCTCTTGTCCCTGCCTCAAAACAAAATAAAAACATGGACATCAAATGAATCATCATAATTAATGAATGGAAGAATGATGGGATTCGGAGATGCCAAGATTTCACCAAGTCTTTCTGCTCCAAACATAAAAACAATGCGTTGTTGGTAAAACAATTTGCGATCTACACAAATGTTAATTCTGATGCATTGTGAAAAATGAAAAGCATATGGTGCAACTCTATTGTTCATGAGGAGAATAGAAGGCAATTAGGAAAGTTCCTCAGTGGGGGCACCACTTTTATGAGAGTGGATTTTTTGAGATGGGGCTCAACTCAAGGCTCCCACCCGACAACCACTCCGTGAGACCCTACACACGCATATTTCTTAGGGGCACCACCCTCTTTTATGGAGAAAGAAGGAAACCAAAACAAACCATATACAACACACACACACACACACACACTCACACCTTCCTTATGTGCTTCAACACAAAATGCCCTTCAACCATTCAACACACACTTCTTAAGCAATCCCTTTGAACACTGCACAAACTCACATGCAAAGATTGACCTTCACCATATTAGTGCTCATACACTTCTAAGAAAAGCAAGCACAAAACCTCAAAACTCAAAACACCATAATGCACAAATACTTGACAACTCCTTTCCTTTCCCAAAAGAAGAGACTACTTACACACATAAGGCGGCATGCATAGAGAGCTCTTCTCCATCTATGCAGCCCCAAGACTTACTTACACACAACATAAGGAGAGAAGCCAAGCAAATAGACACCATGGTGCACAAAAAAATTTCTCAACAAACAAGCAACCCAATGAGCACAGGGTATGAGAAGCTGCCAAGATATGCTTACCAATTTTACATGCGTTTAGAGCAAAAGTGTGACGACGACACACCAATTGCAACAATTTGTTGATCAAACCATGAGATAGATCATTGAACTTGATATCCTTGCTCTCATATAGAATCTAAAATCCTTATTTAGGGATGAGTATGGTAAGAGAAATGTTTGCAAGAGAATGGTAGCAATAGCATATTGATGCTTTCTCTATGGTGCCGCTTATGATAGCGAGCTTAGGAAATGGATAGGGAGACAAGAGGAGAGAGAGATTAGGGCTTCCCTAACCTAAGAGGAGCTTATTTGCAGCAATGGAGTAGGTGTGTGTATTTTTGTGCTTGCCAAAGGGCCTTTTTATAGTTGTACAAGACCTTGGGTTAGGTTAAACTTGACTAGGGTAGGTAATTAACCATAGTTAGGTTCCCTTTTGACCATTCCTTCAATTATGCAAATAAGGGACTTATTTTTCATTAAAAATAGACTTTTAATTCATGGAGGCTCCATAAGGGTTCATAATATATGTGGGCCCCACCATGATGTCCCTCCAGTGGCTCCTGCAGAGTGTCCCCATCCTGTTTGTTGTGTCTCTGGAAGCATCTTGAGCCGACCCCTCCACATGCAAGTGGTTTTTAACTCCCCATTGTTATTTTAGAATGTTGGAGAAGTCAAGAAAACTTTTCACCTTTGTGGTTTACTTGATTGTAACTTTGACCTGCAGTAACAGTGTCCGCAGCACCTTGTTTTCACCATAACTTTCAGCCTGTAACTCAGAATTGGGTGCTGTAAAAGGCAAAGTTGACCTTCTCAAAGCGTTTAAGCTAATTTTGGAGTGTTCCTCAAGTATACCCACGATCTAAGGCGTTCAAGATGCATCCAAAACACCTTTTGAACCAAGTCTCCTTGTAGGGGGCCCTTTAGCATGCATCCAAGGTGTAGCATGCTTTTTTCAAAAGAGAATCTAACTTAAACAAATGAGGTAGGCTCAAATAAAGTTTGATTTATTGGGGATATACACTATATTTAAGATTTGTTGACCAACACAAGTAAATGATCCAAGAGTTCGGTCACATAGTGGTGGGGAAGGGAAGGCCTACAAAGTTAACCTTACCCTTGAGAGAAGATGGGTAAGATAAGTGCCCATAAATTATTTATTTACAAATTATGGGATGTAGATAGCTATTTAAATTAGTAAAGGTAATTAGTTAAAAGAAGATGCAGTAAAAAAAACTAGGAGGGTAGAATTAAGTTTACTATTTACATTTAGCATGAAGAGAGAAATATGATGTAAATGCATAAAGATCTAAGAAGGGTAAGGTGTTTGTATGGAAAAAAGCTATTACGGAAAGAGAGAATGAACACTAGGTTAAAACTTTGATTAAAAATATATACATTTGAGTTGAAATGTAGTTTAAATGCAAGGTTACCATTTAACGCTACTCACTAGCATGTGGACAAAGATGTCATAAGAAAATTGTTCATAGCTTTATCAACCTTGTGTACTCTTCTATCAAAGCACTCTTTATAGTCCCCCACAATTACCACCTCCGTTGACACGTTTGTCGCCACCACCTTTAGCAATACCACTAACTCCCACTCCCCCCTCCCCCCATAGAAGGCTACCCATGATGGTGTGATCCAAACTTTAATATATACCATGATGTGGATTTTCTCAAAAGAATAGCCTCATTGCACAATGATGTGGATTTTCTCAAAAGAATAGCCTCATTGTAATCATAAAATTATTTTCAAGTTTCCATGGTTTTCTCTAGAGTAACTTAAAATGCATAGTATATTATCGAACATCAACCCACAATAACTTGAGGTAGAGCAAGAGAGAGGAGGAGAAGAAGAAGAAGATGTGAAGAGAAACGCAAGCTCCCAAACTCTCCTTATTCATGAGATTTGTTCGAGTGGCAAGAACCTTATTCTTTTAGTGTAAGTCTCATGGTCCTACATGTAGGGAGGTAGGAATAGGAGATTTATGTCCATTGGAATCATGGTGCCACTATTTCCAATGTCAGGGTGAAAGCATGACTGGGTGGACACCAAAGCTGTGTCCAGGAAATCACTATTTGGCAAATCAATAGTTGTAATATGTTTGACAAAGATAGAATAACCCAAGGCGTATGATATATTATTGGATAGCTCTTGAAGAGGAGAATCTAAAAAGCTATTTGGCACCAAATTTAGAATTAATTTGCAAGAATTTTACCGCGCACCACATCTAATAGTGCAACTATTCAAACTAGTAATCAACCCATAAAAGTGTACCACCCAATCATGCTTTCACCCAACAAGGATCAATGGTGGTAGAAATGAGCTTCTTATATCTGAGGGAAACTAGTTCCAAGAAGAGGAAAATCAACATGCCATTGTATGGGTTCCAATTATTCTAGCCCATCAAAGGAAACATTCTACCAAACCCTTGTTCAAGGGGTTTTTTCTGTCAAAAATTTGTGGTCGTTTTACCATTAAAATTAGGTGTAATCGTGTTTTAGTTTTTTTTTGTTTGTGCTTGAACTCACCTTAAAAATCCTGTTTGGTTTTTGTTTCGTATAGTGTGCCTTGGCCACTCTTGCTCGTTTCAGGGATTGCTAGGAAATCTCGCTCGAGATTTGAGATTCCTCAAATGGAACATAGGCAACAATGCTTTGAGCCTTAATGATGCTCTATAAGAAATAGAGCATGACAAGACCCGATATTGAATGACAATGCCAAGAGATCAATTGGGATCCACTTAACCACTTAGTCAAGTTGAATAAAACTCATAAAAACCTGTCTTGTTTTTGCATTGCACAGATAAAGGTTTTCTTCCACTGCAATTCTTCCTTTAACCATGAACAAATGCATTTATTTGTAAAGGGTTTTGGGCAGTTCTTATCGTTTAATATGTAGTAAGACCACCCTATGCATTGTATCGTAGTGAACCCTTCATCCCTATGTGATTTGTTGGGTGTAAAGGTCCTTCCCTCTTTGTATAAACTCATACATGTCTGAACACACCTTTATTGTCCCCTAATATATAAAGTAAATTAGTTTATTCTTTGTGTACCATCATTTTGGTGAACGCAAAACTCTGCATTCAAAATCTCTCTCTCTCTCTCTCTCTCTCTCTCTCTCTCTCTCTCTCTCTCTCTCTCTCTCTCTCTCTCTCTCTCTCTCTCTCTCTCTCTCTCTCTCTCTCTCTCTCTCTCTCTCTCTCTCTATGTGTGTGTGTGTGCGCGCACGCACGCATGCGTGCACGCGTGCAACTCATGATTCTTCCACGCATTCCATTTGTACTTGCTCTTTTGCACTTCAAGCTGGTATCAGAGCCACGTTCCCAGGAATTTCTTAGCTAGCAAAAGTAATTGGTAGCTTGGGCAGGTCACAACAGGCCATTATTGGTTAGTCATAGGTCTTGGGTAGGTCAAGTCATCTTGCGCAGGTCAAGGCAGACCCTAGTTCATGCGTGAGAGCATAGTCTTTGTGTTGTTTGTACATAACAATGATATCTACACTAGAGAATGCAAACATTATGCACATTGAATTTGGGAAATTTGGGGTTTTTTGTGTATCATTAATGAAATTTCACTTAGCTGAGTTGAATTCATTGACATTGGTGCATATTTCAACCCAAGGAATTTGAGACTTTTGCAAAATTTATTGAAATTTTGGTTAATTTTCCCATATTTTTCTCTTGGGATCATGTATTAATGCAATTGCGGCAGATTGGTCGATGAAATTCTAGGGCTTTTGTTGGAATTTATGGGTTTTGGTAAAATTGATGCATGTAATGCACTTTGGGGGTGTTGTTAAAGAAATCTTGTTGTTGTAAAAAGCAATGTAATTACCTCTCACTTGCAAGATTTTGGAGTTGCAGAGTCTTTTGGTTTTGTGAATCAAAAGTTGATAAGAGCACATATATATGCAGTACACATTGAGTTAATATATTGATGTGAATATTCATGTTGTAGTCATTCTCGGGATCATTTGTTGCAAATTTGAATTGCAAGTGTATTTTTAGTGATATGTTGAAGTGGGAGTCACCTAATAGTGATGTATGCATGCCATGTATGCTGAAATTATAGCCATACTATAGAAAGCCATCATTTTCGTTGTTGTACATGTGTTCGGGATACAATCAATGATACAATGGTAGTGATCCTTGCTCTTTATTTTGCTAAGAAGTTGGGCTGCATTTGGTTGAATAATCAGTTGGTTGTTTGTTGTCATAAATTGTAACATTTGTAATTTGGTGCATTGCTAAAAATATGGCTACTAATGCTTCTAGAAGCAGTGACACTACATCCCTCCTTGAAATCAAGAGGTTTGATGGCACTGGCTTTGATATGTGGAAGGATAGGATACAAGGCATTTTGTTTCTCAAGGATTGTGATGATACTCTCTTGGAAACTAAGCCTACAACCATGGTAGATGATTGGGCTAGATTTAACAAGAAGGCCATTGCATACATCAAAATGGTAATGTATGATGATGTACCTCTTATGCTATTTGGAAAAACTTTGACACTTATGAAAATAGAACTTCTATGAATCAAGTGCACCTTATGCGTAAACTTGTGAACATGAAGTTGGATGAGTCTAATCTAGCATCTGTGCATTTGTGTGCTTTCACAGGGATTTTCAGTCAGCTGTAGGACTCTGGTTTGCCAAAATTCAATGATAAACTGAAGGCTATTTTCTTGTTGATCACTTTTCTTTAAAGATAGGAGTCTTTGGTTGTTTCACTTAGCAACAACACTGCTTTAACCTATGATGGTGTTAGGGGCTCTATCCTTAATGAATAAATCGGAAGAAAGTCTAGTGGTGAAAGCAATGGCTCAGCTTATCAAGTTAGATGTAGGTACAAGAAGAGGGGTAATGCAGCCAGTAAAGGCCAAAGCCAAAGTAAAAGCAAGGGCAAACAACAGGATGTTACTTTCTAGCAGTGTGGGTGTAAAGAGCATAAAAACCCGTATTGTAGATACTACAGAAAGAGCAAGAAAGAAAGAAACAACGTGAAAAGAAAACTAAGTATGATAAGAAATATGATGACAATCCTTCCTCACAAGAAGTTGCAAAGGCAAATGTTTCTTTGAGTGTGGTTATTGAAGAGCTTCCAGACACTAAGGATGAACTTGTTGTAGTTTCTTGGACTGATTTTGATGTTATGACAACACATATCCATACCACAAAAAGAGAGGTAATTGATGCTTTGCTATCATCCCAAGATGGACTATCCCAATCTTGGATAGTGGACAATAATGCCTCTTTTCATGTTACTCCCTCTTTGGACTCCTTTTTTACCTACATTGTAGGTCTCCTAGGCAATGTTTACAAGGACAACAACTATGCATTTGAGATAGAGGGCCTGGGAACCATTCACTTGAACCTTGAATATGGTCAAGAGCTATTTTTTCAAGATGTGAATTAAGAAAATTTTACTATCACTAGGGTAGGTGGATGCTAAAGGCTATTTCACTACTTTTGGTGGTGGGTCTTGGAAGGTTCACAGAGGTTCTATGCTGATTATGAAAGTTAGCAAGAAGGGACTTTATATTATTTGTATTGTAAAGCATTACCTAGCAAATTCTGTGATGTGGCTGACGTCCATTCTCAAATGGAGCTTTGGCACAAAATACTTGACCATATGAGCCAGAAAGGTCTTCAGGTTCTCTCCTCTTTAGGGAGATTCGATGTAAAAGGCCCTGGTCTTGATTTTTGTAATGATTGAATATATGGAAAGCATGTGAAGTCTCCTTATTACTGTGGTGATATTAATAAGTCTACTGCTCTTGATTTAGTACACTCTGATTTGTGCACTATGCCTATCAATTCACACCGAGTGCATGATACTTTGTTACTTTGATTGATGATTTCAGTAAAAAGTCATGGGTGTATGTGTTAAAAGGCAAAGGTTAAGTGCTAAATGTTTTCAAACTTCTCCATGCCTTTGTTACCACATCGGAATGGATTAAATTAAAATCCATAAGGACATATATTAGGGGGGAGTATGTCCCTAATGAGTTCAATAAGTTTTGTGAGATGCATGTCATTAAGAGGGAGTTGATAACTCCTTATAATCCTGCATCAAATGGTGTGGCTAAACCACATACTTTGTGAGAGATTCAGATGCATGATTCCCACAACTAATCTCCCACATGAGTTTTGGGGAGAGGCTCTTAAAAACACAATTCATTTCTGGAATCGCTTTCCAAATTGTGCATTTAAAAATGGCATTTGAAAGAGGTTTGGTCTTGAAAACCTACTTCATATGACCGTTTGCATGTCTTTGGCTATGATGCCGTTGTGCATGTACCTGTAGAACTGAGGATCAAACTTTATATGAAATCCATCAAGGGCATCCTTATGGGATATGGAGATAAGGGTTATAGAATTTGGTTACCTCAAAACAGGAAAATGATATGCAGTCGAGATGTAATATTTAATGAGTCAAAGTTGTTGAACAATGCTACATAGGGTGACCTTGATAAAAATAAGGTCAAATTTTAGCATGAATATCCAGCCATACAACAACCATTAGCTGAAGATTTTGTTCCTATTGATGCTAAAACAGAGTAGCAACAAGGATAACATGTTGAAAACATATTACAACAGTAATGAAATGCTAAAAATTAGTCACCTAATGATGGTGTGCACATTCCTAAGGATGTAGGCCCATTGTCTCAAAATACAAATCATTGGGTAAGACGGTATACACGTGTTAGAAGATAGCCACAAAGGTTCCAACCATGTTTGGACTGCATTTTGTTGACTAATGAAGGTGAACCTCTGACATTTAAAGAGGCACAATCATGTGAAAACAAGAGAAAGTAGGAGCTTGCTATGCAAAACCAGATAAATTATTTGTATGCAAATAACACACGAAAGCTTGTACCTTTACCAAAGAGTAGGAAAGCTATCCCTAATAAATGGGTTTATAGAGTGAAATGTATTGATGGGAAGCCCAAGTATAAAGCACGGTTGGTTGCCAAGATTTATACATAGAAGGAAGGCATAGACTTCCCGGAAGTCTTTTCACCGGTCACGAAGATGACTACCCTCTGTGTATTGTTTGATCTTGCTGCACTCTTTGATTTAGAATTAGATTAGATGGATGTGAATACTGGTTTTCTTGAGGGTGACTTGGATGAGGAGCTATATATGGAACAACTAGAATGTTTTGTCATTCTAGGAGAAGAGAATTTGATATGCATGTGAGAAACCCGTGAACATTCGTGAAGGATTCTCTTTCTTACCACCCATAATATAGGCCCTTGGCCATCCATATTTAGAATCCCCTATCCACAACTAGCAGATGTCCCTTGTCTTGGGTCCGCCCCCCTTGGGTTTTCCCTTGGCATTACATTACTCCCCCCTTGGAGAAGCGTTTTTCTCCTCAAAAAACAAAAGTGGTGATATCTTTGTAAAGACACTAATATTTTCCACACTAATGGCATCCTTCGTAACATCTGATTTTCCACATTGTTGTCCCTTTGCAACCATCTCGTGTAACAAGATCGTATACAACATAGCATGTAGAATCCATTTAAAACTCATATGAGTATTGTAAACTAGTTATCACAACTAAGATGTACCCAAAAAAGAACCTCTTTCCACTTTCCATGAAAGTAACTAGCTGCGAAAATCATCAGAAAATTATAAGTCATTGACTTGTTATCAAGTTTCCTTAGTAAAAAATCCCACCATAACGAGTGTTCAAAGTTGAGAACTTGACTTAAACATGAAGAGACTAAACTGAGTCACAAACATGCTTTACCTTATGGTAAGAAAACTCCAACTAGAGTGATATATGCTTGCTAATTGGATTGCTTGGTGCTAATGTATGTAGTACACATATCCTTTAGCACGAGATTACACTTGTAATTTGCCTATCCTCTTTGGATAATTGACAGTACCAAGGTGTATTTTTCCACGGTTTACAGATAGTCTTCCAAAATGACTAGTAAACAGGGATCACAATGTCATACAACATTGCTGAGGAATCAACAATGTCATGAATAACCATCTTGTTTAATTTGAAAGATCCACAAGCACCCAAACCAAACCATGACCTCTATTGGTGATTGGTAGATCCAAAAGTACTCTCATAGAGATACTGCACATAGAGTGCAAAATGCTTCATAAGGAACCAATGTGATGAATGTACTTGCCGCTCCAAATCATCCTTTGCTAAACACTAGGGTCCATAGCATGTAGTGTGCATGCTTTTGCAAAAATAGAGTTTCTTAGCAACACTTGTACCTTAACAAGTCATTTTAAGTATTCGACAATTTTCAGCCACTGAAATTGTTCTTGATACGTCGTGTTGAAAATGGTCTAGAAAACGGATTTGACCAGCAGCACCTAGGGACTTTATTGAGACACATTAATTGATATATCGAGCGCAAGTGTCAGTCCAAGAGACTCATATTCTCCACATGGAATATGTCTTAAAAAAGTATTTCCTAAAAAAGAACATCCTTCAAGTATGAGGTGTACTTGTGTGTGGAGATAACTGCAAACACTCTACGACAAGTGAGAGGGACCCTTGTTATCTTTACTCCGCACTGGCTAAACTAAACTCCTTGAGTTCCTAGACCATGTTGTACCCCATGTGACAACATGTGCCAAAGAAAACCGTACATGTAGGTCCATAATTGCATAATTCAAGAATGTATGTTGGTGGAAAACTACAGTCCAAAATACACTACTCTTACAAGACCTTTTAATGTCTCTTAAAGAGAAAAATGGATGAAAACATAGAAGTTTATACATACCACTTGAAAAAGTAAACTAAATCATATTAAAAAAAGAAACAAAACCAAATCAAATGTGTACCTGGAGGTTGAACATAGTGTTCACTTACCTGTAGTCAAAGGTACCTACACAGATTTCCCACCTGCAAAGGCCTGAAAATCAGTGAGATTCCATTAGTATTGCACATGTAACCCTTGGTGTTGACTTTTCAATCCAAACCCCTTGGTTAATGTCTACATTGTCAAACCCCTTGGTTAGACTTTGCAGGGAAATTGCTCAACTAGTAACCAATAGTAATTGAAGTCAACTTTGGAAGTTGAAATTGCCCACTGCCCCTTGGCAGCTTGTGGACTTATTTCCTTGAAAGTGCAAGTGTGAAGGTTCTAGGAATTGACCTTCAACACTGAATAAGTGATGTTCTAATCACGAGTTGGGTCTTACTCCCAAACTGTACTCATATAGACACTATGAGTGCTATAGATAAAATAGGAGATCCACTCAAGTTGGAATCGTATTCACAGCTAGATATTTTCTAGACCAAAAAATCCATAATCTTGGGTCTTTTGTGAACAATCGTGATATTTGAAATACTTCTTTCATATATACACCTTGGTAGAGATAAGACTTTACGAGTTTAAGACTTTCAAAAACTCAACTTGATCTTCACACTTAAAGTACGCAGTGCTAAAAAACACCCAAAAAATCAGTAAAGGAAAAACTCTTGCTTTTTCATTAGAATCGGCGGATACTCAACTCGATAGAATTTTTCAATCTTGAAACAATAAATGATGGATTACAAACAAATGGCTCTTAGCCGTTCCAAAATAGATGGCTCTTAGCCCTTCTTGTTACCATATCGACATAGAAATATTTTAGTAAAACATGCCTAATTTCACCTTTCTCGTAGAGAATTAGGAAGGAGAGAGAGAGAATGCTAGGCTGAGGAAAATCCCTTATTCTACAGTGTTTTATGCTCCATGTGTATGCCTCTATGCATATGATGTATGGTTTGTAGCTTATCCTATAAGCTTACAATAGTGTGCTTGTAGAACGCTCTCGTAGAGAGAAGGAACATTAGTCACATCTTGACCACCACCACAAACTATAATGCAGCTTATATGGACTCAAACAAGACCCAAGGCAGTGGTACAAAAAGTTTGACACCTTCACGGTCAATCATGGATTCAAATGCAGTCATTCCTATCACTGCTTGTACACTAAAAAGGCTGATGATGGAAGCCTTATTGTGCTAGTCCTTTATGTGGATGATATGTTGATTGCACAAAAGCTTAAGCGTACTGTGAAATCTTTTAAAAGGAAAATGAGTTCATCCTTCTCAATGAAGATTTGGGGGTAGCTAAACACATTTTTGGCCTGCAGATTAAAGGAGATAGAGAGAAGCACTTGTTGTTTCTCTCCTAGGATAAGTACATCAGCAAAGTACTTGAAAAATCTAATATGCCTCATGCTAAGCCTCTTGGTGTTCCTTTACCATCACATACAAATCTTAGCAAAGCTAATTGCTCAAAGAATGATGTAGCTACAAATGCTATGAAGGGTGTCCCTTATGCATCATCTTGTGGGTCTTTGATGTATGCCATGGTGGTCACATGGCCTGACATTTCTCATGCAACGGGTGGTGTCCATAGATTTACGTCTAATCCTAGCAAGCCACATTGAGAAGCCATGAAATGTATCTTTAGGTAGTTCAATATATCCAACCACCCATATAGGATTTTAAGAAACTGTATAGCTTGACTGTCTGGTCAGGACATTTGGTATTTCTTTGTAATAGAATTAGCCTTTTAACTTGAGTTGGAGCGGAAAGAGAATAACATATTGAGCATTTCCTTGAGCATTCCTTTGTGTGTAGATGTAGATTGAGAAAGAAAGTGCTTGGATGGAGAGAGAAACACTAACACATTACTTCATTAACATCGCATGAAAAATACTTATAAAAGAGCGTGAGAGTTTAGAGTAATTGACACCAATAGAGGACCATATTAGTTGGAGCCGGTCCCCCCTCCAATAGGCATTTGTATTATAGATTCTTCCATGATGGAAGACTTGTTTACAATACAACTGATTGTGTTTCTTGAGACCTTCTTGATGAGGTGAAGATGGCAAGCTTCACTCATGACCAAGTATTAGCATAACAATAATAAACATGATTAGCATGAAATTGGAAAATGCCCAGCCTCAATCCCAAGACCTCAAACACCATAAAAGGTGAGGAGAGTTGGCAGGGAGTGAGGAAGAAGAGAGAACTAGAAGTAGCTCTACGAGAAAGCAATAACCCCTTGCACATATTCACTCATAGCTCTTGTAGCATAGCTTAGCATAGTGATAATGGAGATTAGAGATATTAATAAGCAAGCATAAGCATTCTCTTGTGCGGATTTGCATCCATAGCCAAGAGCTTGTTGTAGTAGGCACTAAACTTCTCAATCTTGGAGAAGGAGATGGAGTTCTTGCTTCACAAGAGTGTTTGAAGGGAAGAATGAGAGTGAGAGAGCTCGTGGGATGCTCAAATGAGAGAGAGAGAGAGAGAGAGAGAGAGAGAGAGAGAGAGAGAGAGAGAGAGAGAGAGAGAGAGAGAGAGAGATAGCTAGGTCGACACCCTTTCCAAGGCTTCCCCTGAAGCTCATTGGGCCATGTATCCCTTTAGCCAATGAGAGCTTGGCTCCCTTTGGGGCAAGATGTGTAGTCTCTTGAGAAGTGTCCTTCTTTCCTTCTTGTGAGGTTAAGCTAGCACCCCCTTGCTTAAGCACATACCTTCCCTACTTGAGCAATGTGCCTCTACACTTGACATGTGGCCCCTTTCCTTTTATAAGAGTATGGGTCCTTGGTGAGGTGCATACTTACTACACACATCCCTCCTTTGTAGGGCTTGCCCCCCTCTTTGTAGCAAGATATTGTGTCTTGGTAAGCAGGCAGGCCCCCTGCTTAAGCACAGCCCTAGCTTAAGCAAGCTGCCCCCTTGCCTGTTTGGACCTTAATTGACTAAAGAGAGAAAATTAAAGACTATGTCTTAAGGTTTCTAACACTTACCTTTGGAGGCTTTATGAAGACAACCCTAAGGTCTTTTTCTCCATTGGTTAACCTTGCTCTTTGATAGACCATTTCTCATTTGGGCCCCTTTACCATTGGCCCCGTGTTGAAATAGATCTATAAGCACATCTATATCTTAACACTTGTTCCCCTTTATTCTCCCACATTGAGTGATTAGTTTAATATGACAAAATCATTTGGGTTGGTTAGATATTAAATTTTATAATATTACCTCTCTCTTGAAAGCATAGTCGTCCTCGACTATGAGGTAGAAGAGATAAAGTCGTAGTCATTAGTCAATTTTACTTAGCGGGTAGAGGATCCCTTTTTACCCTACGACATCTTTCCAAGATGGTTGACTAATCCATTTGGTGCTTGGGAGAAATAGCTGCCGCAAGCATGTCTACTCTCTAGTCCGTTTCATTCTCCCAAAGTAGAGTGACAAATTCTACTTGGTGTTTGAGAGACGTCGTCGTAACAAACATGATTCTAAGCATGCATACTATTTAAATTTGTGCACAATAAAAAGAAAAATAGTCTTATAAAACAAAAACATTAGTCATTTAAAAGAAATTTGTAAATTTGGCTACTCTATGTAGCATTGTAAGCATTGACAAGGTTCATACTATCCTTAAGATGTATTCCTTGCATCCATCTAGCATCTTCAAAAGGATAATTTTTTAATTTAATAAGATACCACGGATAATCTTACCATGCCATAGTACCTTGTCTTCATAACGAAATATAGCTTCGGGTTGTAGCACCTCTTCTTGGTCTTCAACTTCGGGAGGATCTTCAATAATTGGTTCACTTGGTGGCTCTCCTTTGTAGGGCTTAAGTAGGCTCACATGAAAAGAATTGTGTATGAGCCAATGGTTGGACAACTTGAGTTGATAGGCCATCACATTAATGGGCTTCAAGATTTGGAAAGGAACATAGTATCTTTTTGCTAGTTTAGCATAATACTTTTGATGGCCCGTAGGAATTTTGCTTGTCGTTTGTCTTAAGTGAGCCTTAGGAAACTTGAGTAGGACCCAATCATTTTCTTTGAGCATTAAGGAAGGCCCTTCTGTGCTTGTCAGTAGCAGATTTTTTTCATTGTTGAGAGATGGATATAGCCTCCTTAATCTTTTGAAAAGATTCTTTGAGGTCACGGCTATACTCATCAGCAACGAAGGTCTTCCCATGTAATTTCAGTAGCAAGGGACTTTTTGGTCTTCCCTCAATGATCTCAAAAGGTGCCTTTCCCATAGAAGTATGTACGGTATTATTGTAAGCATACTCTACAAGTGGTAAGTACTTTTCCCATTGTGAGTGTTGATCTACTTCTGTAACATAAGTCTTTAGTAGATCGAGTATTGTAAGATTGGCTATCTCACTTTGGCCATTCGTTTGTGGGTGGTAGACCGAAGAGAAGTTCAATCTTGTCCTAGATTTTCAAAGAGACCTTTCTAAAAATTATTGGTCATTCTAGCATCTCTATCTGACACAATGGATGTGGGTAATCCATGGTGTTTGAAAATATGTGATATGAAGAGAGTTGCCATTTGGTGTGCCTCAATAGTCATTTTGATAGGAATAAAGTGTGCTTGTTTGCTAAACCTGTCGACTATTGTCCATATTTACATGGATAGACTTGGGTAACCCAAAGATGAAATCCATGGATATACTCTCCCATGGTGAATCTGGGATAGGCAGTGGCTGGAGTAATCCAGGTTTCTTCCCTCTATCATATTTGGTCTTTTGGCATACTCTTGTATGTCCACTTTCATGGTAGGCCAATAGAAATACGTCTCTACTCCTCGAAGAGTAGGTTTAATACCTCTATGCCCCGCATAGGGAGGAGCATGGGATTCATACATAACTTTCTCACGAAGGGAATGGGTAACACATAGCCTATTTCCGTGGAGAAGATAACCATCCTGCAATGTGAATGGTTCCTCTTTCTTTCCCAAATCAAGGGTTGATATTATGTCTCTAAAATTAGGGTCAGTAGCATACTCGTCTATCATAGAAGATAGGTCATTGTGAGTAGATATAGACACTGCATTAACTTTTGGTCTCGACGCGTGAAAGTGCATCAGCCACTTGATTGTGCTTACCAGCAATGTGAGCAATATAAAAATTAAATTGCGAAAGGAAATTTTCCCATCTCTTTTTTTTTTTGGAGAGCTTGGTTTGCGTCATAAAATACTTGAGACTTTGGTGGTTGGTTTGCAGAATAAATGGAGTCCCCAATAGGTACCTCTTCCATGTGTCTAGGGCATGTAGAACAGCTAAAAGCTCTTCCTCATAAATTTCCAAGACTCGTTCATCAGTATTGAGTCATCAGATCTCATATGCTATGGCATGCCCTTCTTGAAGCAAAACTACTCCAAGGCAATCACTACAAGCATCACATTGGACCTCAAATGGTTTTGAGAGATCCAGAAGCATGAGGACTGGTTGGGAGGTAAGCTTCTCCTTGAGCTTATCAAAAGCATTTTGCTCTTTAGCAGTCCATACATACTTAACGTTCTTCTTAGTTAAGTCATGTAGTGGTCCTGCTATTTGAGAGAACTTTGCTATGAAACGTCTATAGTATGCGCACATACCAATAAATCTTCTTAGCTCATGTTGATTCCTTGGGTTAGTCCATACTCTTATTATCTCTAACTTTGATGGATCCATACGAATACCATCTTGAGAGATAATATGACCTAAGTATTGAATCTCTTGAAGGAAAAATTCAATTTTCTTTTGGTTAAGAAAAAACTTATTCTCCCTCAATGCTTGAAAAACCACTTGGAGATTCTCCTTATGTTCCTCCAAAGACTTGGAGTAGATGATGATATCATCAAAGAACACTCTAGTGAATTTGCGGTACGGTCTAAAAATTTTCTTCATTAGATGATTGAATGTAGCTGGTGCATTATTCAAACCAAAAGGCATGACTAGATATTCATACAGACCAAACACTAAGCGAAATGTGATCTTTAAGATATCTTCATCCACTATCCTTATTTGATGATATCCACTCTTAAGGTCAATCCTACTAAAGCAGGTAGAGCCTTGTAGCTTATCAAATAGATCTTCTACCCGAGGCACGGGAAATTTGTTTTTGATAGTGATATGGTTTAATGCTCGATAGCCACACACATGTGGTATGTACCATCTTTCTTTTGCACTAAAAGGACTGGAGAACAAAAGGGAGAGGAACTAGGCCTCACCATCCCTTTGTCTACTAGTTCCTGTATTTGCCTCATGATCTCCTCTTGTTGAGCTTGTGAGACTCGATAGGGAGGCTTGTTAGGTAGTGAGCTTCCAGGAAGGAGCTCAATGGGATGGTCATCATCCCCTCGTTTTGGAGGTAAGTCCATAGGGATATCATTGATGAACACATCTTGGAATCCTTTTAGAAAATTAGACAAGTCTAATTCTTTTTTACTCCTACCATTTACATTTGATGAAACATTAGGATCTTTTGGGGACTCTTTGACAAAAATCATATACGCAAAAACTGAGCTATTCATTGATTTATCAAAAGCAGGAGAATTTACAAGTGGAATAGTGCAACCACGGTCACTAGCATCTATGTACATATTCTTTCCCCTGTAAGTGAAGTAAATTCTCCTTTCAGGGAACTTCATATTGGCAGTCATACGATCAAACCATGGTAGGATAACATCCTCATGTTGGAGAGGAGAGATGAAGAAGTCTTCTTTGTCGATATAGCTTTGGACATGAAGACTCAACTTTCCAATCAAGGGAGTAACATAGGCTTGCTATTCCTTGAAAGATGCATCAGCCGTTACCATATCTCCCATCTAGAAAGCTTGAATGCTCAACTTGGTGGCCAACTCCGTTCATATGAAGTTGTGATTAGAGCCAGGGTCAAACAAGATGAATGCATCATGCTCTCTTACCTTTCGACAAGCATAGGCGAGTGATGAGCCTTTGCAATCAACATCCTCTTTTGAAGCTTCGATGGTGGAAGCCATAGGAGTCTCATTGTGAGTATTCTTCTTGGGGCAAGAACGATATCCGTGTCCTTGCTCCCCACACTTGAAACACTTATGGTCCTTGCGAAAAGTTTCAAGCTCTTCAGGAGAGAGTTTGTTTTTACCTTTGTAACTCCCTTCTCCTTGGACCGATTGTTGTTGTTTCTATTGTTGGAAGTGCCTTGGGAAGAATTTTGAACATTGTTCTTTCCCTTTGCATCATTTTTTCCTTTGTTGTCCATGGGTTTGACATTACGTCCAGCCCCTTGATGGAAATTGATACGTGAAGCAACCATGGTGTGATGGATTACTTCGCTAATAGTACCACGCCGTTGAGAGTTGATATATTCGGCCATCTCTTCAGATAATCCCGCACAGAATTGTTGTCTTTGCTCGACAAAGTCTTCCTTTTGAAAGACAGTGGCTTTGAGATGTAATTCCCAAAACTTGTCTACATACTTGTGGATAGACTCATGAGAGAGAAGCTTCAAGTTGCGCAATTCAGTAAGCACTTTGTCCTTTGCATCGCTTGCAAGGAATTGCTTCATGATGGAAACTCGTAGAGTTTTCCATGTCTTTGGGGCTTCGCCGTTGCCACAAAGGCTAGCCCACCATTGACGAGCTGATTTTTGAAAGTGCATAGCTACATGGCGTAGCTTGGAGGACTCTGTAAATCCCTCGTCTCCAAAGGCCACATCAAATTGCTGGATGAAGGCCAACACTTTGTCGGTAGCATCAAAGGTGCCATCATAAGTGAGAAAAGAGGTACTCTTTCCTCCCCTCTTGAACTTCTTTAACTTTTGGGACCTTATCCATGCAGGAAATGATTTTCCATGTCCTCCCCTCTTGTATTCTCTAGGAGAATATCCATAGCTTTCCTCGGAAGACGAGGAAGGTGAAGATGAAGGAGAAGAGGATGACCTCTTCCTAGCCCTTTTCTTCCTTTGTTTCCTCTCTTCTCTTTTGGAATGACGAGGAGAAGGACTGTGTGTTGATCTTTTCCTCTTGGGAGGAGTAGGCGATCGTCTAGACCGCTGTCTTTGTGGAGACACGTCTTCAGAGGAACTTAAATTTTCATTGCTTTCTTTCTCTTTGGATTCCTCCTCTTGTATGGGAGAGAGTCTTCTTTTGGGGACCTCTTCAAGAGGCCTCCTAATCTCTCTTTACTACGTTAGCATAGGACCCAAAATCTCAATTCTGCCCTCTCGTTCGTCCACGTGGCTTTTCATTTTGAACGTTGCTTTTTCTTGCGCCATTCTGAAGGTCCACACATCTATGAGCAAGCATGGGCCTCCCTCAACAATTCACCAGTGCGCCATCCCTCTCATCACGTGGCTTTTTGTTTTATTCCGCCGTTCTGAAAGTCCACACATCTCTGAGCAAGCATGGGCCTCCCTCAACAATTCACCAGTGCGCCATTCCTCTCATCACCAACCACCTCATGTGTCATAGCTCAGCATGGCGAATTCAAAGAGATGGAATCTCTCCATATGCAATCACCTATGCTTGCATTTTGAAGGCATGTGGCACTATGCAACATGCTGATTTGCAGGATTTGCGCAACAAGGCCTTACAGGGCAGGAAGCTTTTGGGTTGTTTTCAACATCTGAGAAGAGAGGGCATCTCTCGAGATGCAATCACCTACGCTTTCGTGCTTGACACTAACTTGGTCGACTGCTCGACATGTATGGCAAATGTGGTCTACCTCAAAAAGAAAACATGCTTGAGGAGCTTCTTGTTCGAAATGTCGTCTCTTGGAGTGTAGATTGCGAGATATGCCCAATAGGATAGGGCCATGAAGCTCCAGGCTATTTTCAGCAGATGCAAAGAGATGGCATCTCTCCAGATGCAATTACTTACGTACACTAGCATCTAAAAATCATGCGGCATTACCCAAGATGCAAGGAATCCATGATGATATTTTTAGTCAAAGGTTGTTGCTTGGTGGACATGTATGCCAAGTACTTAAGATGACTCAGAAAGTGCTTGACGAGCTTCATGTCCGGAATGTTGTTCCTTCGAACACACTGATTGTGGGATATGCTCAATAAGGACAATTGTGGGCTGTTTTTACCTAATGCAAAGAGATGGCATCTCTCCAGATGCAATCACCTATGCTTGCATTTTGAAGGCATGTAGCACTATGCAAGACGCTGATTCTGCAGGATTTGCCCAACAAGAGCCGGCAGGGCCTTACAGGGCAGGAAGCTTTGGGTTGTTTTCAACATCTGAGAAGAGAGGGCATCTCTCGAGGTGAAACCACCTACGCTTTTGTGCTTGACACTAACTTGGTTAACTAGTCGATATGTATGGCAAATGTGGTCTACCTCAGAAAGAAAACATGCTTGAGGGAGCTTCTTGTTCGAAATGTCATCTCTTCGAGTGCATTGATTGCGAGATATGCCCAACAGGACAGGGCCAGGAAGCTTCAGGCTATTTTCAATAGATGCAAAGAGATGGCATCTCTCCAGATGCAATCACTTACGTACACTAGCATCTAAAAATTATGTGGCATTACCCAAGATGCAAGGAATCCATGATGATATTTTTAGTCAAAGGCTGTTGCTTGGTGGACATGCATGCCAAATACTTAAGATGACTCAAAAAAGTGCTTGACAAGCTTTATGTCCTGAATGTTGTTCCTTCGAACACACTGATTGCGGGATATGCTCAGTAAGGACAACTGTGGGCTGTTTTCACCTGATGCAAAGAGATGGCATCTCTCCAAATGCAATCACCTATGCTTGCATTTTGAAGGCATGTGGCACTATGCGAGACGTTGATTGTGCAGGATTTGCCCAACAAGGGCCAGAAAGCTTTGGGCTATTTTCAACGTATGATAAGAGAGGGCATCTCTCCAAATGCAATCACCTATGATTTCATGATTGACATTGCCTTAGTCAACTGGTCAATATGTATGCCAAATGTGGTGTACTTCAGAAAGCACAAAACTTGCTTGAGGACAGGGCTTGCAAGCTCTAGGATGCTTTCAGCAAATGCAAAGATATGGCACCTCTCCATATGCAATCAACTATGTACACTTGCATCTTAAAGACATGTGGCATTACGCAGGACGTTGATTGCAGGATCTGCCCAACAGAAGTCGGCTGGCCCCAGGAAGCTTTGGGTTATTTTCAACGTATGAGAAGATAGGGCATCTCTCCAAATGCAATCAAGTACGCTGCCACGCATGACATCCTTTACCGACAACGCCAAACCAGGTATCTTCTCGTTAATTCTCTCACGCATGTCAACAGCTTGCATAAGTCCACTGGCCTTCAAGGTGCAAGCATAGGTGAATGTATTTGGAGAAAAGTCTTCCATTTGCATCTGCCTCTAGGGCTACACTGTCACAATGAAGTTGGGCATATCCAACAATCATAGCGTTCCAAGAGAACATTATGCACCATATTTGGCATACATATCGACCAAGGCATTGCCAAGCACGGCAAATTTTTGCAATAGCCCCTATTAAAGTGAATTTTCAAGCCCATATCGGCATCTTGCGTATATTAAGATGCACGCGTATGTGACTGCATCTGGAGAGAGTCTCTGTCTTTATACGCGTATCCCGCAATCAGTTAACGTCATTCCGAAGAGTAAGCTCCTGAAGCACTTGCAGAAAACATCACAGAGCTCCTAACGCGGCCCTTGTCGGACATATCCTACAATCATAGCGTTCCAAAAGACAACATCCCGCACCACATTTGGCATAGATATCGACCAAGGCATTGCCAAGCACAACAATTTTTTGCAACAATCCCTATTAAAGGGAATCTTATAATTGTGGTGTCGTCACAATAGCACAAAAACTTCTTGAAGGGTATCCTCCTTGGGATGTCGTCTCTTGCAACAGGTCAAGTGCAGGGAGATACTCAACATTGTTGATATAAGGAAGCGCATTGGCGATAGACATTCAATCGAGCGGTGAGTAAGCATTATCATTTTTGATATGTGACACTGAGAATGCAGTCAATGAACACACTGAAAATTGCACGTTGCTGTGGGAATGGCACGTTCCCTCGTATTATAAAAATTGGGGAGGACTGTGCATACTCCCCCATGCAAGGAGACTTGCATGCTTTCTTTTTTTTTTAAACATAAAAATGGAACTACAAACAATTAATAACGTTCACATCTTGTATGATCATCAACATTGAGCTTGACAAAACTCTAATACTCCTTGTGGTTTTTGGCGAGGTACCTCTCTGAAGCACTACGATCCGTATCCAATTTATGCAGAGGTACACCTGTGAACCACGACGATCGGTATCCTAAACACTCTCAGGTAGAAAAATCTAACACGCTTTCATGAAAAATCTCTCTCTCTCTCTCTCTCTCTCTCTCTCTCTCTCTCTCTCTCTCTCTCTCTCTCTCTCTCTCTCTCTCTCTCAGTTTCCAATATTTTGTTCGATCTCAATTCAATGGGAATGTAGCTAACGTAGCACTCTAGTTCCTCTTGGAGAGGAAGGGAAATTTCATAAGCACGAAGTTGTTGAGTAACTTCAGGTTGCAAAGCAGGGTTTCCCATAGCTTGCTACAACCTAGTGACGAGATAATTCACAAACATGGGAGCATCATCATTAGCACCTTCATGTGAAAAATCAAAGCTATCAATGTTCATTTTAATCTCTTCATTATTGTCAGTTGCCACTCCTCTTAGCCTTTGAAAATCAGCTCTTAAGTATCTACACCCACGGCTCGAAGTGGTTAATTATAGAGAGTAGAGGAGTAGATCTAACATAGCAGAGTTGCCGAGGGCTAGCTCCTTTCGAACTTCTTATGGCTCAATAATGGTAAAAACGTAGGCAAGTCTAAAAGGACTCCATTATTAAGTCCAAATCTCCTGAGATGTGGACCATAGCCCACATAGTGGACTCAACAAAACCAATAATAGATCCCAGATCCACTTACCCTAATATAATTAACAACATCAACCATTTATAGGCTACTTAAGGACCTCTCTTCTTAAGCAAGAAAAGAGAAACCAAATGCTCTGATACCATTGTAATGGAATTAGCCTTTTAACTTGAGTTGGAGCGGAAAGAGAATAACATATTGAGCATTTCCTTGAGCATTCCTTTGTGTGTAGATGTAGATTGAGAAAGAATGTGCTTGGCTGGAGAGAGCAGCACTAACACATTACTTCATTAACAGGGCATGAACAATACTTGTAGAAGAGAGTGAGAGTTTAGAGTAAATAGAGGACCGGATTAATTGGATCCGGTCTCCCCTCCAATAGGCATTTGTATTATAGATTCTTCCATGACGGAAGACTTGTTTACAATATAACTGATTGTGTTCCTTGAAACCTTCTTGACGAGGTGAATATGGCAAGCTTCACTCATTAAGTATTAGCATAACAACAAAAAACATGATTAGCATGAAATTGAAAAATGCCCGGCCTCAATCCCAAGACCTCAAACACCATGAAAGGTGAGGAGAGCTGGCAGGGAGTGAGGAAGAAGAGAGAAGAAGAAGTAGCTCTACAAGAAAGCAATAACCCCTTGCACATATTCACTCATAGCTCTTGTAGCATATCTTAGCATAGTGATAATGGAGATTAGAGAGATTGATAAGCAAGCATAAGCATTCTCTTGTGTGGATTTGCATCCATAGCTAAGAGCTTGTGGTAGTAGGCACTCAACTTCTCAAGCTTGGAGAAGGAGATGGAGTTCTTGATTCACAAGAGTGTGTGAAGGGAAGAATGAGAGTGAGAGAGCTCTTGGGATGCGAGAGAGAGAGAGAGAGAGAGAGAGAGAGAGAGAGAGAGAGAGAGAGGTCGACCCCCTTTCCAAGGCTTCCCTTGAAGCTCATTGGGCCATGTAGCCCTTTAGCCAATGAGAGCTTGAGTCCCTTTGGGGCAAGATGTGTAGTCTCTTGACTAGTGTCCTTCTTTCCCTCGTGTGAGGTTAAGCTAGCACCCCCTTGCTTAAGCACAACCCTTGCCTACTTGAGCAATGTGCCTCTACACTTGACATGTGGCCCCTTTCCTTTCATAAGAGTATGGGTCCTTGGTGAGGTGCATACTTACTACACACATCCCTCCTTTGTAGGGCTCGCCCCCCTCTTTATAGCAAGTTATTTGATCTTGGTAAGCAGGCAGGTCCCCTGCTTAAGCACAGCCCTAGCTTAAGCAAGCTGCCCCCTTGCCTATTTGGACCTTAATTGACTAAAGTGTAAAAATTAAAGACTATGTCTTAAGGCTTTTTAACACTTACCTTTGGAGGATTTAATAAAGACAACCCTAAGGTCTTTTTCTCCATTGGTTAACCTTGCTCTTTGATAGACCATTTCTCATTTGGGCCCCTTTACCATTGGCCCCGTGTTGAAATAGATCTATAAGCACATCTATAACTTAACCCTTGCTCCCGTTTATTCTCCCAGATTAAGTGACAAGTTTAATATGAGAAAATCATTTGGGTTGGTTAGGTATTAGATTTTATGACATTCTACAAGTTTTGCAGTGCTTGATTGTGACGGCCAGAGTGTAGTGTGTCTGGCTACGAATGGCATGTTCCATACATGTACTATACCCATAGATATTCGGTACCATTTCATACGACAGATCTTGGATGGTCTTGTCACACTGATCAAGATCAAAACCCAAGATAATCCTACAAATTTTCTCACTAAAAGTCTTGCAAAGGCTTAGCATGAACATTGCATATGATTTAGTGGGAGTTGATTAGCCTTAAGGTACCACTTCGGGCCTTTAAGTGGGAGATGGTTGGGTGTAAAGGCCCTTTCCTCTGTGTATAAACTCATACAGGCATGAAGAAACCTTTATTGTACCCTAATATATAAAATACATTAATTTATTCTGTGTGCCATCGTTTTGGTACACATAAAACTCTCTGCATGAAATCTCCTCACACTCTCTCTCTGCCACTCACGATTCTACCACGCATTCTACTTGCGCTTCCTCTTTCACACTTCAAGATTTACCCTTGCTTAACTTTAGGGGGCTACTATTAGTCTATGGGTTGGGATGGGACCATGTGTATGGTCCTTCTAAAGGTCATGTGCTTTTCAACCTCTCTGCCATCGATGATCCATTAGTGTGCATGTTGTCTTTTGTTTAACCATTGCATTATTCAACATTTAAGAAAAAAAAGTAAAGTCTTTTTTCAGTGATTTTTTCATTTCTTCAAGTTTCAACCCAGATGTTTGACTCACCTATGAGAACAACGGGGGAATTGCTAGCATAAATCATCCATAAAATCACTTCTAATTGAATGTTTCTACTAGATAAGACAAGCCTAAACCTATTGGTTAGAAATCTATCCATATCTAAATAAGTGGTTTATCATTAGAAGCTTTCTATCTCAAGTCTTGTATACATTGTACAAAAACTAAAATGTATTCCTAATTCAAAGTTTCCCTCAACAACAACAAAAAAGATGCGCTAGTCAATAGTACATAACTACGGGTAATGATAAGGCACATAGATTTGCAAGAGTATCACCTGGGAAGGATGAATACAGAGAGAGAGAGAGAGAGAGAGAGAGAGAGAGAGAGAGAGAGAGAGAAAAGACACTTTGAAGAGAAGAAAATAAAGGAGAAGAGAAACACAAACATACCAATGTGAAGTTCACACTGCCTCTTTATATGGACTCAAAAAGGTCTTCTGACTTTCCACCTTCATATGTCTTTTAACTTTTCGCCTTTATCTATCTTTTGACTTTCCACCTTCATTTGTCTTTTCATTTCGTAAACTCACCCTTCACTTAAGCACTTAATGTCTTGAAAGAATTTTTATTTTTCTGAGATTGGGGAGACCTACCGTCCTCGCCCCAAAAAAAGAAATCAATTCGGATTGTCATTGTGTATATATATATATATATATATATATATATATATATATATATATATATATATATATATATATATATATATATATATATATATAGAGAGAGAGAGAGAGAGAGAGAGAGAGAGAGAGAGAGATGGCGATTATGAAGTGGAGTGGAGTGGAGGGGAGGGAATTAGGAGAAAGGCTGTGAACAATTGGTGCTGGGGATAAAAGAAAAGCTTGCTTAAATTAAAACCCGCTCTCAAATTCCAAAACAAGAAGCTTGCAATGAAAAAAGGCAAAGAATCCCTCGCCCAAAGCTTGCAATTGACATCCCTTGGTTGTGAGAAATTTTGGACCAGCTCTACTAAGAAAATGCTCTCTCTCTCTCTCTCTCTCTCTCTCTCTCTCTCTGCGCTTTTGGTTCCTTTCTCAAAAGTGCAGCAACCCTTGCTCTACATGCATTTTGCATAGGAGTGAGCGTGTGTATTTCTTGAAACATTCAAGCAAACAATGAGAGCTTGAAGAAGTTTAGTCTCGAATAGTAGTGCTATCGTTCTTTCATGGCTCATACTTAGACCACTGTCTGTTTATAGAGAGCACAATATTCACATTTGTTTCACAAATGTAACACATTCCCTTGACAGTTTGATCCAAATGAAGCCTCATCGAAATCATCAACAGTCTACATCTTTGAGGTTCTACTACAAAAAACACATTTGAAGTAGTCAAGGAATGAAGCCCTCTAATTAACAGGCTAAAGCTTTCTACTTCAATACCATTCATCAAGGAGGTGGGAATGTTGTTATTGGCTAGGTAGTTCATACAAAGTAGAATCTGCGACAGTGAGTTCTCTTATTACACTATTGGAAGCCAAGAATAGTACTGTAGAATGCTACCTCTCAGGTGCTCACCTTTGTTGGGGTGTTGGAATGCCTGCTTTCCTTTCTTACGTCAAGATCATAAAGTTTTCTAACAGCTCGCCTTTGCCATAGGCTCACCTGTGCATTCGGGAGAGATGCTTGCCTACATATCCCTGATTTCTTCAGCTGACAAAAGGCACCGTTTTGAGTATTGCATGCCCTGGGGGAGGGCTCCCTCATGTTTGAAGACTTCGACTTTGTTCGCATCGAGAGGGGAGGTTCAGCACTTGCAGCTTGGAAATGCATACTTGCTATCTTGCCTACCCCATAATCGCTCCGAGCACTGCATACTTCAACCGATGATGTACGCCCTGAACCACCCATATAGCTGCCCTTGCATCTGCTGCCTTTCATCATCAAAAGCGCATTCTGTGGGCGTTCCTGCATGATATGTGAGCTGTCCCCGGCCTGCTCCATGGATCGAACATCCTTTGGTCTACTGTTTCGCATTCGGAGAAGAGCATCCTGTGGCGTGGCTTGCCTGACCTTTTCTTCACCAGCGCTATCCTCGTACCTCAGTAATATATCCGCCACACATGAGCTTGAGATGTCTATCTTATGTTGTTGCTCACCTCTGATAGAAGCAAATCGACTCAAATTCATGCAAGCCTCTGCCTCTGAACATGAAGCTGCTACAAATCCTGAGGCATCATGTATGATCTGCTGATTCTGTTCACTAGCATTCATCTCCTTGCACTTCATGCTTTTCACCTGCCTTTGCTTGCTTTCCTTCTTTGAAATGCGCCTGGGTTTCCCTTCTAATTCACCGGCTGTGCGCTTAGCCATTTTTGAAGCCTTCTTACTTGTTGTGCCCTTACTCTTAGTTGTCCCTTTACTTTTATCAATGCAATCATCTGCATTAACCAACATGTTGACAGGGAAGCCCAACTTCCCACTCTTTTCCTGATATGTGGTGGGAGAACGGTAGGCGTTCACATTGCCAGCCTTGTTCTCTCTCCTCATTCGATACATTGCCAAACAAGCAGGTTGCCTCTCCTTTCCCTTGCCATCATGAAGCACAACATCAACACTCTGTTTGTGGGCCTGCTGCTTAATTCGAACCCTTCCAAGACAGGTAACTTTGGGAGAGGAAGGATCCTTGATAACCAACGCACTCATTTTACTGGAAACCGCATTGCTCGGAATGATGGATGATGCTTTCAGCAGCACAGGAGCTTTACCGCTCATGTTGTTGAGAGAACCAGAATGGCTACCTATGGAGAATATAATGGGACCTGAGTGAGGCATACGCCCACTCGACCCATGAACAGAACTTGGAAATCTTCGAAGAGGCTTCCTCTTTCTTCCAGAGCTACTTGCAGCAGACATGTTGCATTCACAGATCAACAACTTGTGAAAAAATTGTTTGAAGCCTCTCCGTTGTCGCCCTACGCCAGGAAGGGGTGGTCGATTCTCAAGCTTTCCATGGCCATAGCTAGGGTTTGCAAGGTTGGAAACATTTAGTACATGTTGCTCTTCTCCTGCATCGCTCTTCACATCTATTCTCATATCATCATCTCTCTGTGCGGTATATGGAAGCTCGCAATCGATGTTGCTGAGGATTAGGGTTTCGCAGCTTACCTTCTTGGTGTGGCGGGAGGACCGAACTCGAGGGAGAGGGGTTGGATGTGCAGGCATCGCTCTGAAAGGGGGAACGTCAAAAGCAAAGAAGATGATCTGCAGCAGGCGAATATGGCGGCATGTTACAAACAGGGAATGGCGACAGAGACAAGGAACCTGCAGCCGGCTTCAGAAGACAAGGAAAGGCTAAAGCTCATCGACTACTACTTCGATTACCTGCAGACAGCCTGCTGGCAAGCCATAAAAGAAAGGACTTTGATGCTGATTGACGATTTCTTCATGCAAGCCTTCCATTTTCTTTGGAATAGTCTTTGTCCGGTACCCCTTTCCAAAGCTTGAAAAAAATGTGTTTTTGATTGTGACTGAGCAAGTCAAGGGTCAAGCTCCAAAAACACATTCTTTAAAGTGTGTAGTGTTTTTGAAAATTTTCTATATATTAATTTCGATAATGCTTTAGGTGGTTTATTTCAGATTATTTTGGTAATTAGTGTCACGTAGTTGATTAGTCAGGAGTTTGTTATTTGATTCACGATTCTGTTCTAGAACTAAAACCAACATAGTATAAAAAACCATTGAAAATAATGAAATTGAGAGTGAGAGAGAGAGAGAGAGAGAGAGAGACTATTGTAATGGTATTTGATTATGGTCTATTGACCAATATTTGTTGTCTGGCTAATAGGTGGGAAGCACCCTAGACCATTGGGCTAATAGGTGGGAAGCACCCTAGACCATTGGGCTAACTGACATTATAGTTTTGCACATTAGTTATGGACCAAATGAAATTATCGTAGTATGATTCGAGATCTACTTGACAGTATGATAGTTATATCTTGTGGTTGTCTGTTCCCAACAAGTGAAAGGGTCATGACGGCTTTCAAAAACAATAAGAAAGTGATAAAATTGTTTAAACTGGTATCAGTGTTTGGGAAAGGATTGCATCAGCTTAGTCTTGAGCCGATTGAAAATCGAGACTAGCTAGCTGCAAACCATGGTAAACGAAAAACATATGAAATATGTGAAAAAGTCGTCCAAACATTTTGCAAATCTCAAAATTTTTGATAGTATTTTTGGTTTTTTTCTTTGTGAGGAGGAAACTCGATCAACAACCGCTTAATAAAAGAGACTTTCTTGAATGTTAACACTAATTGGAATCAAGCTATAAAATGCAAAAAATACAAAGCCATGTGAAGTTGTGAAATGTAAGGTGAAATAAAAAGAACTAATTAATATATGTGTGTGTGTAGAATTTATTAGAATTATGCAAGGTGAAGATTTACTTTACGATTCTAAAACAATAGAATGCACGAAAAAACATATATGTTGTGTGTGTGTGTGTGTGTAAACTTTACTAAAATTATGTAAAGTAAAACTTCACTTTAGCATTCTAACAATAGAATGCAAGAAAAGTAAAGACAAGATGTAAGATGAAAGGTAAGTCTCCATCATGAACTGAAAACTATGAAAGCCCCCCTAGCCTAGCCCAACACTAAGGGTTTCTTTTAGAAAGCCAACAACAATAATTCAAGTTACATATGATGAAATTAGTACTCCTCTTATTTCGCTTCTTATATTGTTTTTCATCAAATGTGTCCTCACTATGTCCAACTTTGCATATGAGTGTCGTCCTCGATGTGTACTAATATCTATCTGTTAAAACAAGCCATCTTGCCAGCTAGTGTATGATCATCGTCCTCACTATGTCCGACTTTGCATATGATTGTCGTCCTCGATGTGTACTGATATCTATATGTTGAAACAAGCCATCTTGCCAGGTAGTGTATGATCATCGTCCTCAAAAAATTTGCTCGTTCATACAGACTCTGAATTCAAGCTTTGAAAACCCAAGACAAAACCTTGGTCTATCCACATAAACATGTAACCGTCTCGGGGTGGGGGGGGGGGGGGGGGGGGGGGGGGGGGGGGGTTCACTCTATGTAAAACTATTATATCATGTGCGTTCAAGGGGTATCATAAAAATCCTTTATCTGTGAGTTTTTCAAGATTATAACACACCCTTTTTCTTTACAATCCGTTTTTAAAAATGAAGTTCTGTAAATGATACCCCTTTGTAAGTAAAAATGTGACAATGTTAGATATTAAAAATATCCTTCTGTTGAACCCATGTGGTGATATAATACATATGTTATAGGCGACCCTTACTTGAGCTGCCAGTGGAGTATCTTTTATTGTCAGGACAAGGATCCTAAGGAGCAAGGCTCTACCTAGGGGGCCAGGGACCTGAGCCAGGGGGTCGGAATGGACCAATGTGGACTGGGGATGCGAACTATGGCTAGGGGTAGGAGCCAAACTATTAATAGGGAGGTAGGGTGATGGATCCGACATCTCAGTCTCTTAGGTATTATAATGGTATCAGAGCTCAAGGGAGGGAAGGAGCCATGGAGAAGGGGAAGATTTGCTTGCATGGTGCTGCATCTCTCTCTCTCTCTCTCTCTCTCTCTCTCTCTCTCTCTCTCTCTCTCTCTCTCTCTCTCTCTCTGTGCGGTGGGCTTGGGCCGTGGAGGAACGTGTGGAAGTTTGGATGGAGAAGGGTGAAGCTAAGCAAGAGGAGCAGGTGACCTTGGGCATGGCCTCTTGTGTTGGGGAGGGGTCAAAAATTGATCACGACGAAATTACACCAACAAGAGCTCATTGGGGTCGCCAGGCCGAACCAATGATCTTTCGTCACTGTAGCACATGCTCATAAACCCTCGAATGCACTCTCCCGTCGTCTATTCTGTGCACGCATGCTGTGGCCGTCATTACTAAGTTTTTTTTACTCCTTCTCACCTTAAGGGAATGCCCTAAGCTGGGCACCATACCCCCTAGGGGTCGTGCACATGGCCAAATACAATCAACATTTTTCTACAAGATGGTCCCCACCTCCGGTAAAGTGATACGTGACACAAGATGTAGGAAATTTTAGAGGTTAAGGGACATAGCCCGCAGTTTTGGTAAGGAATAAAAGGATCGACGAAGCTTCAAAGCTTCAACATGCACAAAATTTCAAGGAACGGCTAATGCAACATGGATTCAAGCATGCAAGTGCTGAGGATCGAAGGAAGGCGGCTTGCATTGATCATGCAACTTATTTCTCTGCATTAAAAGCACTCATTGGGAAATTTGATGTCAACTACCTATTGATCATCAAGTCGCTCAGGCATGTTTGTTATGGATGTCAATTTCCTACTTTTGGTCTGTAACTTCTGCTAGGGCATAGCTCCTAGGCAACGTTGGCTCCTCAGGTTCATACAAGGCCTGTTGCATACCGATACAGGGAAGGCCTGTGGCATGTAAGGTAAAGGTTTTTCGGCATGACAAACTCATTGTTCTTTGTTGAACTAAAACCAACATAGTATAAAAGACCATTGAAAATAATGAAATTGAGAGAGAGAGAGAGAGAGAGAGAGAGAGAGAGAGAGAGAGAGAGAGAGAGAGAGAGAGAGAGAGAGAGATTTGGTGAGAGAAAGAGAAAGAGAGGTGTTCTGACACAAGCGAGTAGAAGGCCAAAGGAAAGGGGTGTGCACTGCAGGTGGGTGGCAAACATTGAGGTGGACCCACCATTACCTTGGGTGACCCCCCCCCCCCCCCCCCCCCCCCCCCTCGGAAGAGGCATGTTGCTGCTAGCTTTTCAACTAACCATTGCATCATTTCCATTGGGTTTTCTTTGTTACACATGCTACATTATCAACATAGATGCCACTCTTTGTGGATTGCACATGGTGGAGACTTGGGAGAAAGGGTGGGTTGCCGCCACCCTTGTATGAACTCAGGCATTGAGAAAGAGAGGTTGAGAGAGAGAGAGAGAGAGAGAGAGAGAGAGAGAGAGAGAGAGATTGTAATGGTATTTGATTATGGTGTATTGACCAATGTTTGTTGTATGGCTAATAGGTGGGAAGCACCCTAGACCATTGGGCTAACTGACATTGTAGTTTTGCACATTAGCCATGGACCAAATGAAATTATCGTAGTATGATCCGAGATGTACTTGACAATATAATAGTTATATCTTGTGGTTGTATGTTCCCAACAACAGTAATTCAGGTTACATATGATGAAATTAGTACCCCTCTTATTTCGCTTCTTATATTGTTTTTCACCAAATGTGTCCTCACTATGTCCGACTTTGCATATGATTGTCGTCCTCGATGTGTACTAATATCTATCTGTTAAAACAAGCCACCTTGGTATGATCATCGTCCTCAATGAGTCCGACCTTGCATATGATTGTCGGCCTTGATGTGTACTGATATCTATCTGTTGAAACAAGCCATTTTGCCAGGTAGTGTATGATCATAGTCCTCAAAAAATTGGCTCGTTCATACAGACTCTGATTGTCAAGCTTCAAAAACCCCAAACAAAACCTTGGTCTATCCACATAAACTTGTAACCGTCTCGAGGGGGTGGTCACTCTATGTAGAACTACTATATCATGTGCGTTCAAGGGGTATCATAAAAATCCCTTATCTGTGATCTTTTCATGATTATAACACACCCTTTTTCTTTACAATCCGTTTTAAAAAATCAAGTTCTGTAAATGATACCCCTTTGTAAGTAAAAATGTGACAATGTTATATATTAAAAATATGTTTCTGTTGAACCCACGTGGTGATATAATACATATGTCATAGGTGACCCTTACCTAAGCTACTAGCTGAGTATCTTTTATTGTTAGGACAAGGATCCTAAGGAGAAAGGCTCGACCTAGGGGGCCAGGGACCTGAGCCAGTGGGTCGAAATGGACCAGTGTGGACTGGGGATGCGAACTATGGCTAGGGCTAGGAGATGGACTAAAATAGGGAGGTAGGGTGATGGATCCGACATCTTAGTCTCCTAGGTATTATACTAGTACTAGGGCTCAAGGGAGGGAAGGAGCCATGGAGAAGGGGAAGATCTTCTTGCATGGTGTTGCATCTCTCTCTCTCTCTCTCTCTCTCTCTCTCTCTCTCTCTCTCTCTCTCTCTCTCTCTCTCTCTCTCTCTCTCTCGGCTTGGCCCGTGGAGGAACATGTGGAAGTTTCGGATGGAGAAGGGTGAAGCTAAGCAAGAGGAGTAGGTGACCTTGGGCATGGGCTCTCGGGTCGAGGAGGAGTCGAAAGTCGACCATGACGAAATTACACTAGGAGGAGCTCGTTGGGGTCACCAGGCCAAACCAATGATTTTTCATCACTGCAGCACATGCTCACACCCCCCGAATGCACTCTCCCATCGTCTATTCTGTGCACGCAGGCGGCGGCCGTCATTACTGGGTTTTTTTACTCCTTCTCACCTTAAGGGAATGCCCTAGGCTGGGCACCATACCCCATAGGGGTCGTACACATGGCCAAATATAATCAGTGTGTTTCTATGAGATGCTGCCCACCTCCGGTAAAGTGATAGGCTTGATGTACAACATCAACGTGACACAAGCTGTAGGAAATTGCAGAGGTTAAGGGACATAGCCCGCAGTTTTGGTAAGGAATAATAGGATTGACGAAGCTTCAAAGCTTCAACATGCACAAAATTTCAAGGAACGGCTAATGAGGCATGGATTCAAGCATGCAAGTGCCGAGGATTGAAGGAAGGAGGCTTGCATTGATCATGCAACTTATTTCTCTGCATTACAAGCACGCATTGGGCAATGCTTCTTCCCATGCATGGTAAAGGTCACGGCATGGTAGTGCTTGAGAATCTCATGTATATTGGCAAGGTCTGTTTCTAGACTTGATGAAGAAGGCACATGTGCCTTGGCAAGGCCAACCAATACCTACAATTCGACAAGGTCGATTATTTATGAATGCTCGATAAGGTCGACTTTCTTTTGCTATAACATTGTGAATTGACAAAATTATGAGTTAGCTATGAGCACCAGATCCATTAGTACTTATGTGAAGCAAGGCTTCCCTTTCGGCATTTGGCATAGCGGTTTCCAAAATTTGGAATATGCTATTAGCATACAAACTTGGGGAAACTTTCCAAGGTGCTTGTAGGATTTTACGTCATAAGAGGGCATATACAATACACTCAACCAATCCTCATACTGATACATATGGCTATGAGCCAAATTTGAACGAATTTTTTACTTAGGCATTACCAGAAACGTGGCCACAAGTGGACAAGGTTAGTAAATTTCAAGCTATGTTTGTTTTGTCTATTTTTTACTTTTCACTTTGCAAAAGATCTCTATGCTTTGCAAAGCAAAGTGCTTGGGTAGACTCCATACAAAGCTGCTGTACAAAGCAAAGTGCTTTGCCAGATTTCAAGCGAAGCAAGGCCTCTTATGTGCAAAGGTATTATCGATTGACTGCAGATCCACAACAATGCACACATCTTTCACCACGTGGATATAAGCTCACAGCTTTTGTAACGATGCATTGTGATGTATCTATGCTAGTGTAATCGTGCAAGGCACATATACCAGGGGCTCACATGGTTGAGACTTTCATTGAATCAAGGGCTTATTATTCTATTTTTTGATATGTATGCATGGCGTACTAGTACTATGGACATATGCCACCTCATCATTATATACTCTTCTGCTATCACACTAGCTACTCTGTCAAGGACGCGATAAGTTCTTGACATCTTAAAACAATTTTTATTTATGTTTATTCACATGAAAAGTGCCATACCTAAGTCACTCTGTCACATTCATAACCACATATAGGACAGGTGGGTCCAGATGTGAATTATGGTCCCTTTCTCTACGAAAGCATTGTACAAGCACACTGTTGTATGCTTATAGGATAAGGTATGACATAGACATGGTCTGCACTGGAGAATATGAAAGGGGCATACAACACATTAGAATAAGGGGTTTTTCTTAGCACAACATTCTCTCTCTCTCTCTCTCTCTCTCTCTCTCTCTCTCTCTCTCTCTCTCTCTCTCTCTCTCTCTTTCCAACTTCTCTGCGAGAAAGCTATTTTGGATTGGCTAAGAGACATATGTTTGTAATGCATTAGTGATTGCTTTCAGGATCGAACAATTTTGTTCAGTTGAATACCCATCGATTCCAATGGACAAGCAAGAGTCTTGCCATTAGCACTTTTTTGGGTATTATTTAAGCACTACACAGTTTAAGTATGAAGATCAAGTTGAATTTTTGAACGTCTTAAACTCGTAAGGGATTATCTCTACCAAGGTGTATAGATGAAGCCAACATTTCAGACAGTCGGCTATTCACAAAAACCCATGATTATGGATTTTTGGGTCAAGAAAAGATCCATTTGTGAATACAATTCCAACTTTAGAGGATCTCCTATTGTATCTATAGCACTAAGAGTGTTTATAAGAGTATATTTTGGGGTTAAGACCCAACTCGTGGGATTACTAAATCACTTATTAAGTTTTTGTGGTCAATTCTTGGAGCCTTCACGCTTGCACCTTCAAGGCAAGAAGTTCACAAACTGCCAAGGGGTAGTGGACAATTTTAACTTCCAAAATAATAAGGAAAAACCCAAGGGGGGTCACGGACACATGCCAAGGGTCGACTGCTAGTTGAGCATTTTTCCTGCAAAGTTTAATCAAGGGGTTTGACAATGTTGATTTTAACCAATGGGTTTGGATTGCAAAGGCACCACCCAAGGTTACATGTGCAATACTACTTGCATTTCACTTCCATTAATGTTCCTAGGCCTTTGCAGGCGGGAAATTTGGGTAGGTGCCTTTCACTACGGATAAGTGAACACTATGTTCAACCTCCGGAGAGATGACAAGGTCATGTAAGAGCCAAGAAATTTGGGTTGTAGTGTCCAAAATAAGTTTTTGCATTACACAGTTACAGACCCACTTTGTAGGGTTTGATTTGGCACATGTTGTTACATGGGATACAACATGGTCTAGGAAATCAAGGAGTTCTTTCAGCGAGTGTGGAGTAAGGATAATGAGGGTCCCTCTCACTCACATTGCAGAGTGTTTGCAGTTACCTCCACACGCAAGTACATCTCATACTTGAAGGATGTTTTTTTTAAGACATCCTTACATGAGACATATTCCACATGTGGAGAATATGAGTCTCTTGGATTGACACTGGTGCCCACTATTTCAATTATGTGTCGCAACAAAGTCCCTAGGTGCTGGTCAAATCCGTTTTCTAGACCATTTTTAGCACAATGTATCAGGAACAATTTTAGTGGCAAAAAATTGTCGGATACTTAGAACCACTTGTTAAGTTACAAGTGTTGTTAAACAACTCTAACAGATAGTTGTTTATACTTATAGCAAGGCTATGTGTTGTTAGTGAAAAAGTTTCATTGTTTGTACCTAGAAGTGATTTATGTTTCACCTTCTATTATGGTTCAAACGTTTCAGTAAGTCTTGCAAATGATTGCAGTACATAGTATTCAGTTCTTTCTTGAACTATTTACACTCCTCTTTTAAGTGTGCTATGAGCATCACATTCACCATAAGTATTAACAAGTATGATCATGGATATGCATGTTCAATCTGTTTTTTGCTAAATGCATGCACACTAGGTTTTATGGGCCCTATTGTTTAGGAAAGGCTGATTTGGAGTGGCATGCATATTCATCACATTAGTTCCTTATTATGAAGCATTTTTCCCTCTATGTGCATTATCTCTATGAGATTACTTTTGGATCTACCAATCACCAGTAGAGGTCATGGCTTGGTTTGGATGATTGTGGATCTTTCAAGTTAATCCGGATGTTTATTCGGGACATTGTTGATTCCTCAACAATGTAGTACGACATGTGATCCCCGTTTAACAGTCATTTGGGAAGAGTGTCTGTAAACCGTGGGGAAACACACCTCAGTACTGTGAGTTATCCAAAGAGGATAGCCAGATTACAAAGTGTAATCTTGTGCTAAAGGATATGAAAAGTGCGTACATTAGCACCAAGAAATTCAATTAGAAAGCATGTATTTCTCTAGTTGGAATTTGCTTACCATAAGTTAAAGCATGTTTGCGACTAGTTTGTGTCTCTTCATAAATAATTCAAGTTCTCAACCTTGAACACTATTTATGGTGGGTTGTTTATTGATACGAGAAGATAATAAGTCAAGGACTTAAACTTGGCTGATGAATTATGTCAGCATGCTTCTTTCATCAAAATTGAAAAGAGGTACTCTTTTTAGTACATCTTTGTTATGATAACTTGTTTAGCATACTCAAGTGAGTTCTAAATGGAATCTACACGCTATGTTGTATATGAGCTGGTTACACAAAGGCAAATGAATAGCTGGATCCATGAAGGATGCCACAATTGAACACATTAGTGTATCACTACTCTTGTTTCTGAGGATGAAAACGCTTCTCCAAGGGGGGAGTAATGTCAGGACAAGGATCCTAAGGAGCAAGGCTCGACCTAGGGGGTCAAGGACCTGAGCCAGGGGCTCGGACTAGACCAGTGTGGACTGGGCATCTAAAATATTTCTAGGGCTAGGATCCGTCCTACATATAGGGAGGTAGGGTGGTGGATCCGACATCTCAGTCTCCTAGGTCTTATATTTATATTGTGTAGATTTTTGTGTCAAACTGATTTCTCAGTCTTGTCCAAGTTGAAGGGTGCTTGGCCACACATTTTCTAAGTCAAAATCTGTTTGGACTTCAGCTAATGCTTGGGAAACTTTATCTACAATGCATGTTTTCTAGTGTTCTCCATGCCAACAAACCACACCCAGACTTCAAACTATTTGAAGCAAAAATCTTAAAACCATTTGAAGTAGAAATCTAAGATATAATGTGCATCTAGGCAAACCAACTAGTTTGTTGAGTGATATAAATAGAAGTGCATCTCTAGAGAATACGGGACTTCTTCAGAGTAGAAGCCATATTACTTATTGTAAAGAAGGACGTGCACATCAAGGATAATCACCCATTAGGAAGAGGATGAGGTATAGGAGGGCCTCTTTATTTGCCATGATCTTATGGAGGTGATTACCATTTTGACAAATACGTGTACGCCATGTGTGCAAGAATGGTGGGTGTGTAAGAGATGGGTAAGAGTGGTCAAAGGATGCACTTTTTCCCCCAAAAAGGAGGTGGAAAATTTTATGATTTTCGACCTTCCATAACTCCCACATATGATCTTCAATTTGAGCAGAGATCATAGATCTAAAATCTATGCGTCAAACTCTTTCCATAGATATTCTACATGAAATGGTTTTACTCGCTAGATTTTAAATTCCATTTTGGGGGGAAACTTTGAATTCAAATAAACTAGCCATTTTGCTTGTTTAAATTCAAAACTTGTCCTTTGATTACTTTCTTAATACTAAAGGTTTGACTTCCTTAAACTACCAAATAAAGAGGCCTCCTAGACCCCATTTTCTTCCTAATGCCTCTAATGTTGACTTAGGGAAGGAGGTGGCGGTGGGTACAACATTGTTCTAATTCGCATCAACAACCATATTGAAGAGTTAAGGTTTGTCTATGGAGGTGACACAAGGCTTGCATGTTTGCCCTGCTGCTTCTCTTGCAAGAATCACAAAAAAGGCAAGGCACTATTCTTTAAAAGAGAAATCATTTGCATAATCCAAATAAACATAAAACATAAAACCTCAAAATTTGCATAATCCAAATAAACATAAAACCTCAAAATTTGTAAAATTCAAATTAGAACATATATTGATAGAATCCTTATATGTGTAGAGGGAACTGTAGGGGGACACCCGAAAAACTTTAGTGGAGGGTATTTTACTTCATTTTATTTTATTTTACTAGAGTAGGTATTGTTTTAATTAAAAAGTAGGAAAAACATATAAGTTTAACAAGAAAAGGGGTCATTTTATTGCCTCATGTCATAAAATATAATATCTAACTTTACCAAATGATTTTCTCATATTAAACTGATCATTTAATGTGCGAGAATAAATGGGAACAAGAGTTAGAATAGAGACATGTGCTTCTAGACCTGTCTCAACACGGGACCAAAATGAGAGATGGTTGCATATCAGGGTCCAAAAGGAGATGGTCTTTCAAAGAGAAATGTGCAATAAGTGCTTCTAAACTTACCTCAGCAGGGGACCAAGAGGAGAGACGGTTACATCTCAAAAGGGGTCCAAAAGGAGGTAGTTTATCAAAGAGCAATGTGCAACTAATGAAGCTTAAAAGACCTTAGGGTTAGCTTCATTAAAGACCTCCAATGGTTAGTGTTAAAAGTCCTTTGACCTTAAGCAATCTAGGGATGAGCATGAGGTGGGAACCCGGCCTAAACATAAGCAAGCTAGGGCTGTGCTTGAGGTGGGAACCTTAAGCAAGCTAGGGTTGTGCTTGAGGTGGGAACATTAAGCAAGCTAGGGTTGTGCTTGAGGTGGGAACTCGACCTAAACTTAAGCAAGCTAGGGCTGTGCTTGATGTGGGAACCCGACCTAAACTTAAGCAAGCTAAGGCTGTGCTGGAGGTGGGAACCACACCTAAGGTGCTTGTCATGCTTGATGACTAAGGTACTTGAGGTACTTCTCACATTTAATGAGGAAGTTTCTTGAGAAGCTTCCTATGCATGGGGGGTAAGATGCTTGAGTCAAAAAGAGAATTTACTCACTTAATGAGAAAGTTGCTTGAGAAACTTCCTATGCATAAAAATCTCAAAGTTAGGGGAATTCTAAAAGAGCACATGGGACACATGTCATACTCTCACTAAGCTTAACCACATGGTGTGTTTGAATGCTATTGGTTGGGCTAAAGAGGGGTCCAATGAGATTCTACTTCCATCTAACAAATATCTAGATATTTTCAAGCTCTCTCTCTCTCTAAGGGGTAAGGAGGACACTTGTCAAAAGACTACCCATATGCTGGATGTGATTGGCTAAGGGGAGAGGGGTCCAATGAGCTTGTAGCAAGTAGAATTTTTGCCCAAATCAAGAAAGGGGGGGTGCTAAGGGGGATATACTCCACACACACTCATTTGCAAGGCTATTCTCACTTGGTGAAAGTTGAGGAACACGCCCTCCTTCTCCAAGCTTGTGAGAGTGAAAGCCTACACCAACACTCTTGGCTATGGAATGCAAATGTAACCAAGAGCTATCCTTCAATGCTTAAGCTTGTCATCTTCTCCATCTTCACTACTATGCTATTATATATGCTAGCAAGAAGAGTAATGATAAGCGAGGAACTATTTCTTTCTCCTATGGAATGTTTCTTCTTCCTCGTCCCTATCCTTATTCCCCGCTAGCTCTCTCCACCTTCAAAGGTGTTTGAGGCCTTGGTATAGGTAATTCTTTCTTCAAGTTTATGTTATGCTTGTGATGCATGAAGCTTTCCATCTTCATTGCATCACCTAGGTTACAAGGAACACAAAGATTGTATTGTACCAAGTCTCTCTTAATGGGAGAAACTATAATACAAACGCCTATTGGAGGGGGGACTGGCTCCATATGAATCCGGTCCTCTAAACTCTCTCTCTTGCAAAAGTATTGTTCATGCCAAGTTAGCTAGGTACCATGTTTATGTTGCTACCATCAATTAAGTTCACCCGCTATGCTCACAAAGTAATCTCTCAAAAGTGCTTCACCTAATTTCCTAATTCCGCTATTCTCAAAGTTCATAGGCCATTTCCATTACATTGGTATCAGAGCATTAGGTTTCTCTTTTGTTGCTTAAGAAGAGAGGTCCTTAAGTAGCCTATCAATGGTTGATTTTGTTAATTATATTAGGGTAAGTGGGACTGGGATCTATTATCATTTTTGTTGAGCCCACTATGTGGGATATGGTGCATACCTCGGGAGCTTTGGTCTTAATAATGGTGTCTTTTTAGACTTGCCTATGGCTTTACCATTATTGAGCCATAAAAAGTTTAAAAGGAGCTATCCCTCGGCAACTCCGCTATGTTAGACTCACTCCATTACTCTCTATAATTAACCAATTCGAGCCATGGGTGTAGATACTTAAGTGCCTATTTTCAAAGGCTAAGAAGAGTAGCAACTAAGGTTTTGAATTGCCAAAGCATTACACTAAGTAAACACATAAGAGCAATTAACATGGCTGACAATAACCAAGAGAGTAGAATGAACACTGATAACTTTGATTATGCACATGAAGGTGCTAATGATGATGCCCCCATGTTTGTTAATTATCTTGTTACTAGGTTGCAACAAGCTATGGGCAACCCCTCTTTGCAAGCCGAAGTTACTCAACAACTTCGTGCTTATGGGATTTTCTTTCCTCTCAAAGAGGAGAGAGAGTTTAGGAAGCCTCTTGGTGAGACCCCCAAAAGAAGACTCTCTCCCATACGAGAGGAGGAATCCAAAGAATGAGAAAGTAATGACTCTCTAGTTTCCTCAAAAGATGTGGCTCCATGAAGATGGCGGTTTAGACGATCACCAACTCGTCCCAAGAGGAAATTGTTAACCCAAAGTTCTTCTCCTTGTCACTCTAAAAGGGAAGAGAGGAAACAAATGAAGAAAAGGGTAAGAAAGAGGTCACCCTCTTCTCCTTCTTCTTCACCTTCCTCCTCTACCAATGAAAGCTATGGCTATTCTCCTAGAGAATACAAGAGGGGAGGACATCGCAAATCTTACCCTGCATGGCGAAGGTCACAAAAGTTAAAGGAGTTCAAAGAGGGAGGAAAGAGTATCTCTTTTGTCACCTATGATGGCATCTTCGGTGCTACCGACAAAGTATTGGCGTTCATCCAACAATTTGATACGGCCTTTGGAGACGAGGGCTTCACGGAGTCTTCCAAGCTACACCATGTAGCTATGCACTTCCAAAAATTGGCTCATCAATGGATGGCTAGCCTTTGTGGCAACGGAAAAGCCCCAAAGACATGGAAAACTCTACGAGTTTGCATCATGAAGCAATTCCTTGCAAGTGATGCAAAGGACAAAGTGCTTACGAAATGGTGAAGTTTAAAGCTTCTTTCTCATGAGTCTATCCACAAATATGTGGACAAGTTTGGGATTTACATCTCAAGACTACTATCTTTCAAAAGATATACTTTACCGTGCAAAAGAAACAATTTTGTGCGAGATTACCCAAAGAGATGGCGGAGTATGTCAACTCTCAACAGCCTAGTTCTATCACCAAAGTAATCCACCACACCATGGTTGCTTTGAGCATCAATTTTCAACAAGGGGCTAGACGGAATGTCAAGCCCATGGAAAATAAAGACAAAAATGATGCCAAGAGGAAAACCAATGCCCAAAATTCTTACAAGGCTATTCCAATAACAACAACAATTGGTCCAAGGAGAAGGGAGTTTAAAAAGGTAAATATAGACTCTCTCCTAAAGAGCTAGAATCTTTTAGTAAGGACCACAAATGTTTTTAGTGTGGGGAGCAAGGCCATGGTTATCATCCTCGCCCCAAGAGAATCGCCCGCAATGAGACTCCTAGAGTCTTTATGTTTGAAGCTCCAAAAGAGGATGCTCATTGCCAAGGATTTCTCCTTTCCTATGCTTGGGGAAAGATGCAAGAGCATGATGCCTTTATTTTGTTTGACCCTAGTTCAACTCACAACTTCATATCCATGGAGTTGACCACTAAGCTAGGCATACAAGCCCACAAGATGGGAGATGCATTGAAAGCCAATGGAGCTATCAAGGGGCAAGACGTTTCAGTTACTTCTTTCATTGGAAAATTAAGGCTTCATGTCCAAAGCTATTTGGACAAAGAGGATTTCTTCATCTCCCCTCTCAAACATGAGAATGTTATTGTTGGGGCACCATGGTTTAAGCACATGGCTTCCAACATGAAGTTCCTTGAAAGGAGAATCTATAGACTTCACTACAGGGAAAAGAGCATGTACATAAATGCTAATGAGTTGGGGAACCCCATATCCCTGCAATAAAGGGAATCAAGAGGAATTAGAGTTGTCTAATTTTCTAAAAGGATTCCAAGATGTTTTCATTGATGGCATCCCTAGTGAGCTATCTCTAAAAGGAGGGATGATGACCATGCAATTGAGCTCCTATCAAGAAGCTCACCGCCTAACAAGCCTCCTTATCGAGTTTCACAATCTCAACAAGAGGAGATCATGAGGCAAGTGCATGAATTCGTTAAAAAAAAAAAAAAGGAAAATGGTGAGGTCTAGCTCCTCTCCATGTTGTTCACCATTGCTTTTAGTGCAAAAGAAAGACAACACATATCACATGTGTGTCGACTATAGAGCACTAAATAAGATCACTATCGAAAATAGATTTCCTGTGCCACGGGTAGAAAATCTATTTGATAATTTACAAGTTTTGGCCTGACAAATGCTCCAAACGCATTCAAACTCATGATGGACAAAAATATTCAGGCCATCCAAATTCTCTTGAAGAGTACAAGCAACACCTCCAGGTAACCTTTCAAGTTGTGAGAGAATATAAGCTTTTCATTAATCAAAAGAAAAGTGATTTTTTTCTACAAGAGATTCAATACTTAGGTCACATTATCTCTAAAGATGGCACCCGTATGGATGCAACAAAGTTAGAGGTAATAAAAAGATGGCCTAATCCAAGGAATCTACAAGAGGTACGAAGCTTTGTAGGTATGTGTGCCCATTACATGACTTAACAAAAAAAGAACGTTAAGTATTCATGAACTGCAAAAGTGCAAGAATCTTTTGAGAAGTTTATCTCTCAACGTGTGTTCACACTACTAGATCTCTCAAAGCCATTTTGTTAGGAAATAAGACGTAGCTAAATAGATAATTGAGTAGATTACTTAATGGAGAGAGACAGATTTACATACACAAGATTATAGAGTAGAGAGAGAGAGAGAGAGAGAGAGAGAGAGAGAGAGAGAGAGAGAGAGTACACACGATATACGTGGTTCACCCAATGTGGGCTACGTCCACGGGAAAGCAGCCACTCAATGGCTTTAGTACTTCAAAACAAGAAGTAATTTACAAAGGGATTATACCCTTAATGGAGCTCCCGCCTTGCTTCACTCTCACCACCTCACACTCACCTTGTTGTATCAACTGCACACTATGAAATGTGTGTAGAAATGGCCTCCTTTTATAGGCCAAAAGGGCTGCCCTCTCTTATGAGAGACAGCCATGTGTAACCGCCCTTGTGCGAATAAGTCCAAATCGGACCCTCCAATCCGCCCATGTGTGGCCGCCCTTGAGAAGACAAGTCCGCTTTTGAATTCAGCCCCTGGCCATTGAATTCGGCCACCGGCCACCGGCCATTGACTTCTGACGACCGGCCACCGGCCATTGACTTCCGACCACCGGCCATCGGCCATTGACTACCGGCCACTGGCCAATCGACCGGTTGTTTTCCGACCACTTTCCAGCCGCCGTCCGACCATAATATTCCGGTGAAAAAGAATATTCCGGCCTTTAAAGTTGCCCCTGATTCTTGTCCGTGAAAATTTTGGTTTCCAGTGAGTGATTTTCCTTCACGCACGATGGCTTCTCCTCATAATGGGGGCCTTACAAATGTGCGCTTTTACCACAGAAAATTACAAGGGTAAATCAGGCTCCATACTTAACAATCTCCCACTTGGAGACTGATCTCCAAACCAAACCTACGACTGCTTTCCATTCTGGCTTCTTATCGTTGAATGCCGATTGAAGATGAGCAAAAGCTCAACTTCTCCTTGTTGACCACCTTTGTAAACATGTCTGCAGGATTTTCACTTGTATGCACCTTTCCTAGCTTTAGATGTCCCTCTTCCAAAAGAGTGCGTATGAAGTGATATCTCACCTCAATGTGCTTTGTCCTTGAATGAAAGGCTGAGTTCTTCGTAAGATGGATAGCGCTTTGGCTATCACTGTACAAGACACAATTGTCTTGTTTGAATCCAAGCTCTTCTAAGAATCTGTGAAGCCACAGAATTTCTTTGCTTGCCTCCGTCATTGCTACATACTCTGCTTCCGTGGTAGAAAGTGAAACCATTTTCTGCAGCTTTGAAGCCCAGCTTACTGTTGTGCCTCCAACAGTGAACACATAGCCAGTAGTGCTCCTTCGAGTATCTTTGTCACCTGCCATATCTGCATCAGCATACCCTTCTAGAAAAATATCAGTTCCTCCAAAATACAAAGCATTTGTTGTTGTCCCTTTTAGATACTTAGGTATCTAAAAGGGACTGATACCTAAGTATCAGTTCCTCCAAAATACAAAGCATTTGTTGTTGTCCCTTTTAGATACCTAAGTATCCACTTCACAGCTTGCCAATGCTCTTTACCTGGGTTGTCCATGAACCTACTCACAACTCCCACTGCATGTGCAATGTCTGGCCTTGTCCAGACCATAGCATACATTAGAGAACCTACCGCTGCAGTATATGGAACTTTAGACATATAGGCTATCTCCTCTTGTGTCTTTGGACACATATCCTTCGTTAGTTTAAAATGACCAGCCAAAGGTGTAGAAACTGGTTTTGCATTTTGCATTGCAAACCTTTCTAGTACCTTCTTGATGTAATCTTCTTGAGATAGCTTTATTGTCTTCTTCGTCTTGTCCCTTGATATTTTCATACCAAGTATCCTCTTTGCAGCACCTAAATCTTTCATTGAAAAAGATTTGGACAGCTCCTCTTTTAGGTCTTTGATGTCCTGCATGTTAGCACTTGCAATCAACATGTCATCAACATACAACATTAGGATGATGAATTTCCCATCTCCCAAATTCTCCGTATAGATGCAATGATCCGAGTTGCATCTTGTGAATCCATGATCCAACATCCATCGATCAAACTTCAAGTACCATTGTCTTGATGCTTGCTTTAAACCATACAAGCTATTCTTTAATCTGCAAACCATTTTCTCCTTACCTTTTACTTCATACCCCTTTGGTTGAAGCATGTAGATTTCCTCCTCTAAGTCACCGTGAGGGAATGCCGTATTTACATCCATTTGCTCAAGATTTAAATCATGAGCAGCCACAAGGCTTAAGACAAGCCTAATTGAGTTCATTTTTACAACAGGAGAAAATATTTCATTGAAGTCAATACCTTTCTTTTGAGAAAAACCTTTTACCACAAGCCTAGACTTGTACCTTTTCTTCCCACCTTCTTCTTCCTTTAGCTTGTACACCCATTTGTTTTGAAGTGCCCGCTTACCTTTAGGCAACTCAACCAACTCCCATGTTTGGTTGCGATGTAGTGAGTCCATCTCCACTTGCATGCTCTTCGTCCATTCTTCTTTGGATTCATGTTGCATAGCTTCTTCATATGATTCCGGCTCTCCAGAATCTGAGATCAAGAGATGGTTGAAGGAAGGAACAAACCTTTCTGGAGGTCTACTTGCTCTTGTAGATCTTCGGGGAATAGGTTGAGGCTCCTCATTTGGTTGACGTTGTTGCACATTGTCACCGTTTGCAGTCCTTGAGTCTTCACCGTCCTCAAGCTCCATGTACTCATCACCTGTTTCTTTTGTTTGTTTTCTTTCCAAGTAATCTTTGTACATATTTTGTTCGTTAAAAATTACATCCCTACTCCTTAAGATTTTACCATCTTCAGGATTCCATAGGCGATACCCAAAGTCTCCTTCTCCATAGCCAATGAAGAAACACTTTTTGGACTTTGCATCTAACTTTGATCTTAGGCTTCTATCTATGTGCATGAAAGCCTCACACCCAAACACTTTGAGAAATGCATAATTCACCGGTTTACCTGTCCATGCCTCTTCTGGAACTCCCCCATCCAATGCCGTTGAGGGTGACCGATTGATTAAGTACACAGACGTACTTACAGCTTCCGCCCAAAGCTCAAGCGGTAGGTCTGCATGTAGCCGCATGCTTCGTGCTCGTTCCATGATTGTCCTGTTCATCCTTTCCAAAATCCCATTTTGTTGAGGTATCCTTGGGGTTGTCCTTTGCCTCCGAATGCCATTGCTAGCACAAAAGCTTTCAAAAGCTTGGCTGCAATATTCGCCTCCATTGTCGGATCTGAGGCATTTAACCTTGGTACCTGTTTCATTCTCCACAAAGGCTTTCCACCTTTGAAATATGGAAAATACATCGGATTTATTCTTCATGACATAAACCCATGTTTTTCTAGTCGCATCGTCTATGAATGTTACATAGTACAATGAGCCACCAAGTGATGGTGTACTTGCAGGACCCCAAACATCAGAATGAACCAACTCAAGTTTTTTATTTTTTCTTTCATTTCCTGATTTTTGAAATTTTACCCTCTTTTGTTTACCATAAACACAATCTTCACAGAACTCTAAGTCCACTTCTTTCAAACCTGGTAGAAGCTTCTTTGTTTGAAGGATTTGCATTCCTTTGGCACTCATATGCCCAAGTCGGTAGTGCCACACCGCACTGTCAACTTTTGTAGTTGCTGCACAAGCTGAAGGTTGTGTGCTAACAGTACACAAGTAAAGTGTACCGACTTTTTCACCCTTGGCAACCACCAAAGATCCCTTTGAGATCTTCCACCGTTTGTTTTCGAATGCAATGTTGTGACCTTCATCGTCCAATTGTCCTGTAGAGATCAAATTTTTGCGAAGAGAAGGAATATGCCTAACATCTTTAAGCTTCCATTCATTTCCGTTAGCAGTTTTGACAGAAACTGTACCTTTGCCGACAATCTCACAAGCTTCATCATCTCCCAAGTATACATACCCAAAATTACCTTTGGTGTAGTCTTGGAAATGTTGCTTGTGTGGTGTCGCATGGAATGAAGCCCCGGAATCTACTATCCAGGAATTAGACACATTGTCTAATGAGAGAATTAGAGCATCTTGCTCTACTTTAGCTGCCACATTGGCCTCCGATGTTGGCTTGTTGTCTTGAGACTCTGTCTCCTTCTTCTTCTTGGACCAGCAATCCTTCTTGATGTGGCCCTTCTTGCCGCAGTTCCAACATTCAAGAACTCACTTTGTGCGTGACTTGCTCCGCCTTGAGCGATCACGACCCTTTTGGTTTTTGAACCTCTCCTTAAGCCTTCCTCTTGTTTCCACTGATAGTGCAGCACTTGATGATTCTCCTGTGCTTCTCCTTCGTATTTCCTCGCTTAGGAGAACACCCACAACATCATCAAACTTAAGAGTATTTGTGCCAGAGATAGAATTACTTACAGCCATCACAAGGCTGTTCCAACTATCCGGTAGAGATGATAGTATAAGGAGAGCTCGCACTTCGTCATCGAAATTGATTTTCACTGATCGAAGTTGACTTATGTTTGTGTTAAAGTCATTTAGGTGTTCTGCAACTGAACCATTCTCTACCATCTTTAGATTGAGCAAGCGCTTCATAAGAAATACCTTATTGGATGCCGATGGTTTCTCGTAGAAGTCGTCAAGTGACTTCATCAAGTCCTCCGTGGTCTTCATCTCCGAAACATTGAAGGCCACCATTGACGCCAAGCTTAACCGGATTGTTCCCAGTGCCTTTCGATCAAGGACAATCCATGCTTCATCTGCCATTGTTGCGGGCTTCTTCGCAAAACCTCCCAGTGGCAAATAGAGGTCCTTCTGGTAGAGATAGTCTTCAATCTGCATCTTCCAATGTTGGTAGTTTTTGCCGTTGAACTTCTCAATCTTGAGCTTCCCTTCCTCCGCCATAACTCCCACTCAATTCAAGGAATCCTTTCCTTGAGATAATTTAGCTACGAGCAAACCTTGCTCTGATACCAGTTGTTAGGAAATAAGACGTAGCTAAATAGATAATTGAGTAGATTACTTAATGGAGAGAGACAGATTTACATACACGAGATTATAGAGTAGAGAGAGAGAGAGAGAGAGAGAGAGAGAGAGAGAGAGAGAGAGAGAGTACACACAATATACGTGGTTCACCCAATGTGGGCTATGTCCACGGGAAAGCAGCCACTCAATGGCTTTAGTACTTCAAAACAAGAAGTAATTTACAAAGGGATTATACCCTTAATGGAGCTCCCGCCTTGCTTCACTCTCACCACCTCACACTCACCTTGTTGCATCAACTTCACACTATGAAATGTGTGTAGAAATGGCCTCCTTTTATAGGCCAAAAGGGCTGCCCTCTCTTATGAGAGACAGCCATGTGTAGCCGCCCTTGTGCGAATAAGTCCAAATCGGACCCTCCAATCCGCCCATGTGTGGCCGCCCTTGAGAAGACAAGTCCGCTTTTGAATTCGGCCACCGGCCACCGGCCATTGACTTCCGACGACCGGCCATCGGCCATTGACTACCGGCCACTGGCCAACCGACCGGTTGTTTTCCGACCACTTTCCGACCGCCGTCCGGCCATAATATTCCGGCGAAAAAAAGACTCGGGGGCCTTTAAAGTTGCCCCTGATTCTTGTCCGTGAAAATTTTGGTTTCCGGTGAGTGATTTTCCTTCACGCACGATGGCTTCTCCTCATAATGGGGGCCTTACAAATGTGCGCTTTTACCACAGAAAATTACAAGGGTAAATCAGGCTCCATACTTAACACATTTGAGGTCCAATCTGATTCTTGTGGTGATTGCCTTGGAGCTATTTTGCTTCAAGGAGGGCATGCCATAGCATATGAGAGTCAAAGACTCAACTTCAACAAGTGAGTATTGGGCAAATACAAAAAAATCTATTAGCTATTCTATATGCCCTAAACACGAGGAAACACTATCTCTTGCGGACTCCATTCATCCTACGAATGGATCACAAAACCTCAAGAACTTCATGACGCAATCCAAGCTCTCCGACAAACAAATGAGGTGGGAAAAATTTCTTTTGTAATTTAAATTTCATATTGCTCACATTGTTGGCAAGCACAATCAAGTGGTCAATGCACTTTCACAATGACCAAGGGTAAATGTGGTGTCTATAGCAACTCACAATGATCTATCTTTTATGATAGATGAGTATGCTACGGACCAAGACTATAAGTATGTAATTACAGCCTTTGCAATAGGAAAGAAAAAAGAACCATTCACCTTGAAGGATGGTTATCTTCCAAACTGCAATAGGCTATGTGTTGATCACCCATATAATACGAAAGTCATGTATGAATCCCATACTTCTCCTTATGCGGGGCAAAGAGGGATTCCATAGTCTACTCTTTGAGGAGCAGAAATGAATTTTTGTTGGTCTACCATGAAAAGTAGACATACAAGAGTATGTTTCAAAAGGTGTGGTATACCAAAAGTTGAAAATTGATCGAGGGAAGCAACTTGGATTATTTCAATTGACAGGCTTAACAAGAAAACACACTCTATGCTTGTCAAAAAGACTTATGGCACATCAAATGGCAACCCTCTTCAGATCTCAAATTTTCAAGAATCATGGATTTCCAACATCTATAGTGTCGGACAAAGATCCTAGAATGACCATTAATTTCTAGAAGGGTCTCTTTTGGAATCTAAGAAGTAGATTAAATTTCTCTTTCGGCCTATCATCCACAAACGGATAACCAAAGTGAAATAACTAATCTAATGATCCTGAATCTACTAAAAGCTTATGTCATGGAAGTAGATCAATGTTCTCAATGATAGAAGTACCTACCTCTTATAGAGTATGCATACAATGACATTGTACACACTTCTATGGGGAAATCACCTTTCAAGGTTAAAGAGGGAAGATCCAAAAGTCCCTTACTACTTCAATTACTAGGGAAGATCTTCGCTGCTGATGAACATAGCTGAGACCTACAAGAATCTTTTCCAAAGATTAAAGGGGTTATATCTATCTCACAAGAAAGGCAAAAAGGGATGCTGTTAATAAGCACAAAAGAGCCTTAGCCTTTAAGGAAAATGACTGGGTCTTGCTAAAGTTTCTCAAGGCTCATCTGAGACATACTACGGGCAAGAGTCCTACGGACCACCAAGAGTATGATGCTAAAATAGCACAAAGATACTATGGTCCTTAAAATTCTTAAGCCAATCAATGATATGGCTTATCAATTGAAGTTGCCCAACCATTGGCTCATGCACCATGTTTTCCATGAGAACCGACATAAGCCTTACAAAGGAGCGCCATCAAAAGAAGCAATAGTTGTTGCAGACCCTCCAAAAATCAAAGATCAAGAAGAATACTTCAACCTGAGTCCATCCTATGACATGAAGACAAGGTATTAAGAAACAGTAAGATTATCTGACGATATCTTATTAAGTTTAAGAATTATTCTTTTAAAGATGCTAGATGAATGCAAAGAACCTAGCTTAAGGATAATATGAACCTTGTCAATGCTTACAATGTTGCACTAGAGTAAGCATATGAAAATGAATTTTAAATGGAAAATGTTTTTGTCTTATAAGACTAGTTCTCTTTTTATTGTGCACAAATTTGAAAGTATGCATGCTTACAATCATGTTTGTGGTGACGACGTCTCCCAAACACCAAGTGGAACTTGTCACTCTACTTTGGAGGTATGATATGGACTAAAGAGCATACATGCTTGCAGCAGCTACGTCTCACAAGCACCAAATGGAATAGTCATCCATCTTGGAATGATGTCATAGGGAAAAAGAGATCCTCTACCTGCTAAGAAACATGGACTAATGACTAGGCTTTATCTTCTCTACCTCATAGTCGAGGACGACTATGATTTCAAGAGAGAGGTAATGTCATAAAAAATATATAATTTTACCAAATGATTTTCTCATATTAAACTGATCATTTAATGTGGGAGAATAAACGGGAACAAGAGTTAGAATAGGGACATGTGCTTCTAGACCTGTCTCAACACGGGACCAAAAGGAGAGATGGTTGCATCTCAGGGTCCAAAAGGAGATGGTCTATCAAAGAGCAATGTGCAATAAGTGCTTCTAGACTTACCTTAGCAGGGGACCAAGAGGAGAGACGGTTACATCTCAATAGGGGTCCAAAAGGAGGTAGTTTATCAACAAGCAATGTGCAACTAATGAAGCTTAAAAGACCTTAGGGTTAGCTTCATTAAAGACCTCCAATGGTTAGTGTTAAAAGTTCTTTGACCTTAAGCAAGCTAGGGCTGAGCTTGAGGTGGGAACCCAACCTAAACTTAAGCAAGTTAGGGCTGTGCTTGAGCTGGAAACCTTAAGAAAGCTAGGGCTATGCTTGAGGTGGGAACATTAAGCAAGCTAGGGTTGTGCTTGAGGTGGGCACTCGACCTAACTTAAGCAAGCTAGGGCTGTGCTTTGATGTGGGAACCCGACCTAAACTTAAGCAAGCTAAGGTTGTGCTTGAGGTGGGAACCCCACCTAAGGTGCTTGTCATGCTTGATGACTAAGGTACTTGAGGTACTTGTCACATTTAATGAGGAAGTTTCTTGAGAATCTTCCTATGCATGAGGGGTAAGATGCTTAAGTGAAAAAGATAACCTACTCACTTAATGAGGAAGTTGCTTGAGAAACTTCCTATTGCATAAAAATCTCAAAGTTAGGGGAATTCTAAAAGAGCACATGGGACACATGTCAGACTCTCACTAAGCTTAACCACATGGTGTGCTTGAATTCTATTGGTTGGGATAAAGAGGGGTCCAATGCGATTCTACTTCCATCTAACAAATATCTAGATATTTTCAAGCTCTCTCTCTCTCTCTAAGGGGTAAGGAGGACACTTGTCAAAAGACTACCCATATGCTTGACTGCATGTTAGATGTGATTGACTAAGGGGAGAGGGGTCCAATGAGCTTGTAGCATGTAGAATTTATGCCCAAATCAAGAAAGGGGGGGTGCTAGGGGGATATACTCCACACACAGACACACTCATTTTCAAGGCTATTCTCACTTGGTGAAAGTTGAGGAACACCCCCTCCTTCTCCAAGCTTGTGAGAGTGAAAGCCTACACCAACACTCTTGGCTATGGAATGCAAATGCAACCAAGAGATATGATTCAATGCTTAAGCTTTCCATCTTCTACATCTTCATTACTATGCTATTATATATGCTAGCAAGAAGAGTAATGATTAGTGAGGAACTATTTCTTTCTCCTATGGAGTGTTTCTTCTTCCTCGTCCCTATCCTCATTCCCCGCTAGCTCTCTCCACCTTCAAAGGTGTTTGAGGCTTTAGGATTGAGGCTTGGGATAGTTAATTCTTTCTTCAAGTTTATGTTATGCTTGTGATGCATGAAGCTTTCCATCTTCATTGCATCACCTAGGTTACAAGGAACACAAAGATTGTATTGTACCAAGTCTCTCTTGATGGGAGAAACTATAATATAAATGCCTATTAGAGGGGGACTGGCTCCATATGAATACGGTCCTCTAAACTCTCTCTCTTGCAAAAGTATTGTTCATGCCAAGTTAACTAGGTACCATGTTTATGTTGCTACCATCAATTAAGTTCACCCGCTATGCTCACAAAGTAACCTCTCAAAAGTGCTTCACCTAATTTCCTAATTCCGCTATTCTCAAAGTTCATAGGCCATTTTCATTACATTGGTATCAGAGCATTAGGTTTCTCTTTTGTTGCTTAAGAAGAGAGGTCCTTAAGTAGCCTATCAATGGTTGATTTTGTTAATTATATTAGGGTAAGTGGGACTAGGATCTATTATCGGTTTTGTTGAGCCCACTATGTGGGATATGGTGCACACCTTGGGAGCTTTGGTCTTAATAATGGAGTCTTTTTAGACTTGCCTACGGCTTTACCATTATTGAGCCATAAGATTCTGAAGTCTAAAAGGAGCTATCCCTCACCAACTCCGCTATGTTAGACTCACTCCATTACTCTCTATAATTAACCAATTCGAGGCATGGGTGTAGATACTTTAGTGCCTATTTTAAAAGGCTAAGAGGAGTAGCAACTAAGGTTTTGAATTGCCAAAACATACACTAAGTAAACACATAAGATCAATTAACATGGCTGACAATAACCAAGAGAGTAGAATGAACATTGATAACTTTGATTTTGCACATGAAGGTGCTAATGATGATGCCCCCATGTTTGTTAATTATCTTGTTAGTAGGTTGCAACAAGCTATGGGCAACCCCTCTTTGCAAGCCGAAGTTACTCAACAACTTTGTGCTTATGAGATTTTCTTTCCTCTCACAGAGGAGAGAGATCTTAGGAGGCCTCTCGGTTAGACCCCCAAAAGAAGACTCTCTCCCATACGAGAGGAGGAATCCAAAGAACGAGAAAGTCATGACTCTCTAGGTTCCTCAAAAGATGTGGCTCCATGAAGATTGTTGAGATGTCGAGCTCTACACCTTGAGCTGGCATCCACTACGGGTCTTGGCCGCTTACGGCATTTACTCATTGGCGCGTTAGGTGACCGACACGGAGGATCTCTGCCTGTGATTCTACAGCTGGACTACACTTATAGTGCCAGCCTAGTACGCTTCTAGCGAGTTCACACTTAGTGACCGCATGTACATATGTGCTACTTTTCAGCTTTAGCACTTAGTCATTTTGTACTCTCTTTTCTATGAAGAAGAAGAAGAAGCTTTCCATCTCTGTGTGCTGTGTGCTTGTCTTGTGTATCTCTCTTGCATCCTCATTCTTTACATGGTATCAGAGCCTGGTGCAGGCAAGAGAGGCTAAGAGAGCAAGAGATTCATAATCCCTTCGTTTGCAATCCACGACCAGATTTTTCATCCAAGTTTCTGAACAGGTCTCCAAAGTGCAGTACACAAAGATTTACTGTACAAGTACAGTGGTTGTATGTACGTTTGATTGTGGACACTCGTTGAGTGTTGGAAGCGTTATAGGTACCACGATAGCAGGTTCAGCAGATTTGCAGGTTTTTGCAGATTGCAGCTATTTTGTCTTATTGCTTCAAGATGTCTGACGGTTTCAGTCAGATTGTTACTGAGAAGCTTGAGAAAAATAACTACCCTGCATGGAAGTTCAGAATAACAAATTTCCTAAAAGGAAAAGGTTATTGGGACTATGTAGAAGGAGACAATGAAAAGGAACCAGAGATTCCCGAGGCAAATGCTACAATAGAACAAAGGAAAGCTTTGAGGGACTGGCAACAAGGCCAGAGCAAAGTGATGTATTGGATTTCTATGAGCATCACAGATGGCATGATGGGCTATCTACAGGATGTTGAAACCCCCGCCATTGCATGGAAAAACTTAGGCAGAGTGTTCGAGGTGAACACCAAGGCCAGGAAGCTTCAACTAAAGTCGGAGCTAAATCAGGTTAAGAGGAACAACCTCTCCATCAATGATTATGCTTTGAAGATCAAGAGTATCATTGAGGCTCTTGGATCTATTAAATTCTCAGTGGAAGATGATGACATTGTCCGTGCATGCTTGGATGGTCTAGGAGATGAGTATGTACATTTCAGGTCTTCCATGAATACAAGAGACGACATCCCCGTGTTCCAAGATTTGATTTCTATGCTTATTCTGGAGGAGAATAACCTTGACACATCTTCTTCTCATGGCAGAAATAATTCTGAACAGGCCTTCTATTCTAACTCCAATAGAGGTAGAGGTAGAGGTCGTGGTCGAGGCCCAAGGGGTTGCAGGGGCCAATTTCTGGAAGGTCAATCAAATCAAAACAATACAGGTGGTAGGGGAAACCAGTCTCAAGGCAGGGGGAGTCAAAGAGGTCGTGGTGCAAGATCAATCAGGCAGCAACATACTCTAGATAGCAGAGAATGTTGGACTTGTGGTGAAAGAGGTCACATGTCACGTGACTGTCCAAAGGGAAAAGCAAGTGGAAAGAGAGAACATGGCAACTATGCATCTACTAGCAGAGATGCAGATGACAGCAAAAATGAGCTCATGTTTGTTATGCAGCATGTAATGAATATAATGACTGCAGAGAATTCCACCCAAGATGATGTTTGGTATGTGGATTCAGGTGCCTCTAATCACATGACGTCTCGTGGAGAGTGGTTTAGAGATATGCGCAAACCAGATGTGTCAGGCTATGTGCAGATAGGAGATGACACAGCTCACCCCATTGCTCATGTAGGGGACATACCTCTAAATACGAAGAGTGGGAAATCAAAGTACTTAGCAGATGTACTTCATGTCCCAAACATTACAAAGAATCTTGTTTCTGTTGGACAAATGGTTGAGCAGGGTTTGCAGGTTCGCTTCAATCCGAATGGCTGTTATGTAGAAGATTTCCAGAATGGCTGTAAGCTGATCACAGAGGGCAAATGTGTGGGCAGAATGTTTACGCTGAATGTAGACATGCCTAAGGTAAAAGCTGCATTATTTGCACAGGGCACAGGTGTTGTGGCTGCTGTTGACATTTGGCACAAACGCATTGGCCATGTCAATGAGCAGAGATTGTGCAGCATGCAATCAAAATAGATTGTAAAAGGTTTGCCCAAATTCAAGGTGGATGGTATGCATAAAGTGTGTGCAGCATGCCAGTTTGGAAAACAGTCAAAGGGCTCATTTCCACATGAGCGCAATGTATGTAAAAAGCCACTTGAGGTGGTGCACACAGATGTTTGGGGTCCAACCGATACTGCAAGTATACATGGTTGCAGGTATTATGTCTCTTTCATCGATGACCATACAAGGAAAGTATGGGTCTACTTCATGCGTAACAAAAGTGAAGTGTTTGGTCACTTTCAGGACTTCAAAGTCATGATTGAGAAGGAGACAAATATGAAAATCAAGACATTGAGGTCAGATGGAGGGGGAGAGTACTTCTCCAATGATTTTTCAGATTTTCTATGAATGCATGGTACGGCGCAGGCAGTTTACATGCAAATATACTCCACGGCAGAATGGGGTCGCAGAAAGGAAAAACAGGCACATTGTAGAGGTTGCACGTGCATTGATGAATGAGAAGAACATGCCTCATCATTTCTGGGCTGAAGCTGTAAATACAGTTGTGTACATTATGAACAGGACATCTACAGCTGCGGTGCATGATGTAACACTTGAGGAAAAGTTTACAGGTACAAAGCCTGATTTGGCACACTTGAAAGTGTTTGGCTGTATAGCTTACGTGCATGTACCAGATGAGTTGCGTAGAAAATTGGATCCTAAAGCAGATAAATGTATTCTTGTGGGATATTCCCTTGAACAAAAGGGGTATAGGTGCTACAATCCTACTACACGAGAATTACGAGTGAGCAGAGATGTAGTCTTTGATGAGATGAGCAGCTGGTACAGTAATGCACATGGCACTATTGGGGCTGATGTAAAAGATGATGTGGTTGTACAAAATGTGAGGCCACAGTCACAGGTTTTGAGTGGACCACAAGAGTCCTCTTCTCGTGGATCTGTTGAGAAGCCATGGAATGGTAGACTACGTACACAGGTTACTCCACCAGCAGGTACAGGGAATGTATCACGAAAAGGAAAGGAAAAGGTTGATGAACCTCCCCTTATGGTTGATGCATCATCAGGTTTTCCACATGTAAACATGGATTCAGATGGTTCTGAACAAAGTCTTGATGAGGAATTTGGAATTCCGGCTGTCAGGACACCTGGTGTAAGGAAAGTACAAGAAGATGCTAGAGGGCAAAGGAGTGACCCAGGACCGCGCAGATCTAACAAAGTCAAAAATACAGTTCAGAAATTGACTTATGATGGGTATCTAGCGCATCACCAAGCCTACATGGCTAACGTGATACAGGATGTGGAGCCCACATGTTTTGAGGATGCAGTTGGAAATGTGCATTGGGATGATGCAATGAATGAAGAGATGGCTGCATTGGAAGCAAACGACACATGGGAGTTGGTGCCATTGCCAAGTGGCAAGAAATCTATTGGCTGTAAATGGGTGTATAAAACCAAGCATAAGGCTGATGGTAACATTGAGTGTCACAAGGTAAGGCTGGTCGCAAAGGGTTATGCACGGACGTATGGCATAGACTATGAGGAGACCTTTGCTCCAATGGCAAAGATGAGGACTGTGAGAGCTGTCATAGCAGTGGCTGCATCTAGAGGATGGATTATGCATCAAATGGATGTAAAGAATGCCTTCTTGAATGGTGAGTTGCAAGAGGAAGTGTATATGGATCAGCCACCTGGTTATGTCGATCCAGGTTACCCAGATTATGTATGTAGGCTTCTCAAAGCTTTGTATGGTTTGAAGTAGGGTTCTAGAGCATGGTATGACAGGATTGCCAAGTATCTTGTCAGTATTGGGTTTAGGAGAGCTCATGCAAATCATTCACTCTATGTACGTGAGAGTGATGTGGGGATTGTGGTCATTACCATATATGTAGATGACCTTATTATTGTGGGTGACAATGCTATGGAGATTGACCATGTGAAGGGTCTTCTCAAACAAGAGTTTGAAATGAAATATTTGGGCGAGTTGCGCTACTTTCTTGGCATTGAGGTGATCAGACTCCAGAGGGTGTATGGATGTCATAGAGACAGTATGCTTTGGACATGTTGTCAAAGTATGGTATGGATGATTGTAAGCCAATTTCTATTCCCTTGGATGTGAATGCAAAGCTGAGTGCAGAGAAGGGTGATGTTGTTGAGGATGTCAATATGTACAGGAAGATGGTGGGTAGTCTAATCTACTTGATTATCATGAGGCCAGACTTGAGCTACACAGTAGGCTTGGAGAGTCAGTTCATGCAGCTTCCGAGGAAGCCACATTTGGATGGAGTACAACGCACACTTAGGTATGTGCAAGGGACTCTTGACTACGCATTGTTCTATGCAGCAGATGCACCATTAGCATTGTATGGGTATACAGATGCAGATTGGGCAGGTAGCATTGTTGATAGGAGATCTACGAGTGGCTTCATGTTCTCTTTTGGGAGTGCTGATGTTACTTGGAGCAGCAAAAAGCAGCCTACGGTTGCTTTATCGAGCACAGAGGCCGAGTACAGAGGTGCAGCAGTTGCGGCGTGCGAGGTAGCTTGGCTACGCACATTACTTGAGGACTTGGGAGTGCAGGTGGACCAACAGATTGTCATTCATTGTGACAACCACAGCAGCATGCAGTTGGCTAGGAACCCAATGTTCCATGCTAGGACCAAACACATAGAGGTCCATTACCACTACGTTCGAGAGAGAGTGTTGGCGGGCGACATCGACTTGGTCTATGTCAGCACAGAGGAGCAGATAGCGGATATCTTTACCAAGGCTCTCGGAGCTGAGAAGCTTCAACGTTTCCGGACTATGCTTGGACTCTGCGACATGCAGAGCTCGAGGGGGAGTGTTGAGATGTCGAGCTCTACACCTTGAGCTGGCATCCACTACGGGTCTTGGCCGCTTACGGCATTTACTCATTGGCGCGTTAGGTGACCGACACGGAGGATCTCTGCCAGTGATTCTACAGCTGGACTACACTTATAGTGCCAGCCTAGTACGCTTCTAGAGAGTTCACACTTAGTGACCGCATGTACATATGTGCTACTTTTCAGCTTTAGCACTTAGTCATTTTGTACTCTCTTTTTTGTGAAGAAGAAGAAGAAGCTTTCCATCTCTGTGTGCTTTGTGCTTGTCTTGTGTATCTCTCTTGCATCCTCATTCTTTACAAAGATGGCGGTTTAGACGATCGCTAACTCCTCCCAAGAGGAAATGGTTAACCCAAAGTCCTTCTCCTTATCACTCTAAAAGGGAAGAGAGGAAACAAAGAAAGAAAAGGGTAAGAAAGAGGTCACCCTCTTCTTCTTCTTCTTCACCTTCCTCCTCTACCGATGAAAGCTATGGCTATTCTCCTAGAGAATATTAGAGGGGAGGACATTGCAAATCTTTCCCTGCATGGCGTAGGTCACAAAAGTTAAAGGAGTTCAAAGAGGGAGGAAAGAGTATCTCTTTTCTCACCTATGATGGCACCTTTGGTGCTATCGACACAGTATTGGCCTTCATGTAACAATTTGATGCGGCCTTTGGAGACGAGGGCTTCACGGAGTCCTCGAAGCTACACCATATGTGTGGCCCAAATGGAAGATGGCCAAGTCCAGTTAAGGTGGAAGCTATACAAAAGATGAAAAAGTCATACACATCAATAATTGAAGGTCGTTGGTTTTTGGGTGCATGCGTGTTTTAGCGTATTTGGTTGCCTCACTTTACTCATGTTACAAAGGTACTTTATATGTTATTAAGGAAAGGCAAAAGGTTTGATTAGTGGATACTACCTTGACAGGAATTGGATGGCCTATTAATCAAAACAATGAAGAAGTTCACATGTATGCAATACTCATCAACAAAGTCACTTACAAGTTAAGTGAGAGCTTTGGGTGTTGCTACTGCACTAAATTATGACAAGGAGTATTTTATTGGGAGACATATTGTTTACTATTGATAGAAATGATTGAAAACTTCTCTACCTCAACATTGCTATGTTGGAGTAGACAGCTTTCATTAAGTCTCTTAACCCTGAGTTTTGTCATATTGTAGGTAGATATAACCCAATAGTAGATATGTTGTCAAGGTCCATGTATGAAGATGAAGAGGAGATGCTTACCACCAGTGATGATGTCCACTTAAAGTTTTACACTTCTTCTCATTTGCATGCAAGTTGTAGTACTCTTATTTGTATTTTTGACTTTTTTTTTTTGAAAGAGATGTATGAGGGAGAATGGTTGTTGATAGGCTTTTATCTTAGCACTCTTATGAGACAAGAGGGGTGGAGTGATCAAGAGTACAAGAAGATCAAGAAAAAGGCCTATGGCTACTTTCTTGAAGATGGACATTTGTTCAAGAAACCAAAGCATCTAGGAGGAGTAACACAACGGGTTGTATGCAATAAAGCAATGCAAGAGTAGGTGATTAAAGAGTTTCATGAGCATTCATGGGTAGGACATAGGGGTGTTTGGGCGATGTTTGTACAGATCAAAGACCATTATTGGTGGAAAGACATGTATAAAGATATTGCTCAGTTTATGAAGACTTGCATGGTATGTCAACAATATTCAAATGTGCAACAATGAGATGAATTACATCATACTTATCCATTGGCTATGCATTATAAGTGGCTTGTATATTTGACAATGCTAGTGTGTGTTTTGGAAATGAGATGTATTGTTCTTGCTAGAGAAGATCTCACTAGTTAGGTTGAAGGTAGAGCTTTACATACTAAAGCTAGAAATTTTGTATGAAAGTTTTTGCTTGAAGATGTGATTATTAGATACGGTAGTGTTGGGAATATTCTGGCTAATAGAGGAGAACAGGTTGCAAATGAAGCTTGTGAGTTTTTTGTTCAATTGGGAATCAAATTGCCTCTTACTACAATGTACAATCTAGAAGGTAATGGAAGAAGTAACTGAGGACACCCACCTATTGTTAAAGCTTTAGTGAAGGCATGTTAAGGGCGTATCGATGATTGGCCTAAAATTTTACCTTTTGCTTTGTGGGCTGATCAAAGTACAAATAGTCTTGTTACAGGATTTATGCCATTTGAGCTTATGTATGGACAAAAACCAATCATGCCTATAAAGCATGCAATTATTTCTTGGATAGTGTTTCCATGGGAAACATGTATGTCAATTGAATATTTTTTCTTGCTTTATGTATTTGTCAACTTGAAAGATATCAGGGAGACATTGATAAGGCAAAAATAAAGCTGAAAGAGGCACATCTAAAAAACAAAGCAGCATTTGATGAGAAGCATAGGTTGAGGCCTCATGTTATTAAAGATGGCAATTAGGTACTTGTTTATGATAGTATCTTGGAAACTGAATATTGTATAATGCATAAAATGGTCAAGCAATGCTTTGAACCTTATGTTGTGATGCATGTTTATGATAATGGGAAATACAACCTTAGTGAACTTGATGGCACCTGGCTTAGGGTGCCTATTTATAGGGAAGAGGATCAAACTGTTTAAGAAGCGAGATGGACATGTAGTTTTTGATAATCAAGGCTTAGATGAATGGTTGGAGGATGATGAGATGTATGTGCTAGATGATGATCCTGGTGATGCATTTATTTCCAAAGATTAAGAGATTGAAGACGGTTGGCACACGCTGTCAGGAGTTTTTTGGAGCAAGGGATTGCGCATATGTACATACACATGCATGGTGCATCAAATAAAGAATTGCCCATTTTCCTTAGCCAGGTGGTTACGTGGGGCCCACATGTGTACAGGTAGGACAGCATGTACATAGTTCATCCATTTTCACTATCACTAGTACTAGTATGTTTTTTCTACAATAATGAGGAGTTTATAGCGCGTAAAACTTCTCGAGGAAGCTATCCGTGGGCCGACACCGTGAGGTCAGCAGGTGCGTCAGATGGCATCTAGTGGCGTCAGGAGGGCGAACGAGGTCAATATTTGCACGCGGATGAGGACGGACACAACGTGGGTGTTTTCTTGTGAGAGTTATGCAGAAAGGTCATCATTAGGACCACTTTTTGGGGCCACTTCACGTGGTGGCGAGATGCATTAGTGGAAAAAAGCTGAGTGCCAGGTGTGCAAATGATGCAAAAAGGTGACAACTATGCACTGCGAGGTCAGTTTTTGGCCTGTTCGGGGCCCGTTTGAGGTCATCTAAAAGGCCAAGGGTGCCCAACTAATAAAGCTAAGTGTGAGAACTGAAAAAAATGAGAGAAGACCAGAAAAAACGTGGAGAAGAGAGGAGGAACAGCCGCAGGTGTGTTTTTTGGGTTTTTGGAGCCTGTTTTGGCCGTAAACTGCTCATCCGATGTCGGATTTGAGCACTTTGACATTGTAGACTGGGGTTTTGGGCCGTTCCGGACGCGATGGTGCTGTCCATTTTGCCAAATTACTCGCTCTTTTTCTGCTGTTTTTCTGTGTAATCTTCTCCGGTGAGTGAAGCTTCTTCTCCAATTTGTGATTGTATCTGGTATCTTCTACCCATATTGTGTGAGCTGTTTGCCCCATTGGTGTTTGCCCAAGCTCAATTGTATCTAAACATCAGAAATTCTCCTCTTTTGAGCTGAGTTTTTTGGGTGTGTGTGTGTGTGTGTGTCTGTGTGGAGTGGACAAGTGGATAGTTTCTCTCCTCTCACTCCAGAGGTGTGTTCCCTGTCTCGGCCAGGTGTGTTGTCTAAGCCGAGTAGTGCCCCATAGTGTGTGTGTGTGTATCTTCCCAAGAGTGTGTGTCGGGTCATTATAGAGGCGCTGTGTGTGTTTTCATCCCGCTCACATTCTTTTGGCGCCCCCACGGAGGATCTTCTTCGAGTACCTTCTGCTTCGAGCTTCGAGCTTCAAGCTTCGAGATTCGGGATTGCAGGTTGCAGATTACAGGTTACAGGTTACAGGTTACAGGGACAGGTTACAGGTACAGGTGATTCACACAGGTACAGGTAGCTGGAGAACAGTGATATACTAGCAGTGATGTCACTTGCAGTTGTTGTGGGTATGCATCACTTGGCGCCTGTTTGAGCGCATTGTCTGCTGGATTGTACGTTACTTGTGGAAACTGCCATTGTACGCATTTGTGGAGCCATACTTGGTTGTATTTGGCAGTCCCAACCATTTCTGAGACTTGGTCTGGAAGATAGTCATTTCTGAGACTTGACTATACGCGATTTGCATTAGTCTTCGTGTGAGGGTCGATAGCGTGAGGTTTTTATTGAGCTGGGGGATTCTCAAATGTGGAGATCCTTTCGGCGATACAGGTAGCTGGAGCACCCTTTTTGTGACCTCGCCATAGGCTATGTACTAGTGAGTCCTATTTGATGCTTGGGTTCTATTGTTGGCAGTTTATGCATACAGATACAGTCTATATTTTGGGTTCTCATTGCTCTACTTCTGGGGAAACTCTGTCAAAATTTTTCCAAGTTATGATGGCTGGTCTTTTGGTATTTTGATCCATTTATGCTGTTATGCTGCTGAAATTTTGGCAAAATCAGAGGTTGAGTCAGGTGTGATTTCTTGGGAGCTTCATGGTTGGCTTTAATGGATGATCAAAATGGCCCTCAGTTCACTCCTTTTCATTTAACTCAAAGAATTCAGATTAATGTTCATGTGTCCAGGAAGATCTTTTTCCAGCAGCGCATAGTCTTTATGTTTGGGCCAAGAAGATTGAGAGAGATCCTGGAATGTCCTTTGCCTGTTGTCATTCCGATGATTAACTATGAAAACTCATTTGATGTGCATGTGTTTGTCCTTATCTAAAGTTGAGCTCCATTGAAGTTTCTGGGAATTGGGTAGTGAAAAGTTTTGGGTTCTTGCACGTGTGTTCGAAGGGGTTCTCTAGCCATGGCTTTCTCTTATCCGGAGTTTCATGGAAGAAGTGATGAAGATGTGGAAGAATTTTTGGAAAAGATGGAGGTTGCCTGCATTAGCAACCAGATTCATGACCCTACGCAAATGTTACGCCTTCTCCAAATTTGTTTGAAGAGTGATGCACGAGTTTGGTCTAAAGCATTTGAAGAGGAGTTGCATGTGGCTGATCCACCTGTAAGGTTGAGTTGGGACAATCTACGACATGGGTTGGAAGTGGAGTTTGTGAAGATAGAAGATCCTGACAAGGTGTGGCAAGAAGTACAAGGTTTGGTGCAGAAGGAAGGTGAGCCAGTAGATGCGTACATACGTAAGTTTTCATTGGCATGGGAGCGAATGTGCAAGGCTTTAGCACCACAGGTACCCCCGCCTGACATGATGAAGAAGGACAGGTTCTTAGCTGGTCTTTGGGAGAATATGCGTTGGAGAGTGGAGCTAAAGAAGCCTAGGACATATGAAGATGCACTAGAGGTAGCAAGGAACAAAGAGTGGAAGCTGAGGAAAATGAGCCAGTTAGGGGTGGATTCTTTGCCCATGAGGTCTGAATTTCAGCCTATGGACTCTTTACAAGGTCGTATGTCAGGGGTTCATCATGAACCAGTGGTTCCTGTTACTACTCAGGTTATGCCAGCAGTGGTCACTACAGCAGTGCAAGATGATGGCGTAAGGCAAGACATGAAGCAAGTGGTTGATTTGATGAAGAATCTCAGCCTAAACATGCTAGGTCAAGTGGGAAATAATCGAAGTCGAGGGCGGTTTGCAAATCAGCAAGGAGGTGAAGAAAGGCCTAGGAATGGTGTTGGACAAAGCAATGGTAGGTTTTGGAGGCAGACGCCCACATGTTATAATTGTGGAGAGTTGGGTCACATCAGCCCGCAATGTGATAAGCCACCAAGGATGGGGGGAGACATGTATCCATTGCCAAGACAGGTGCTAACTAGGTCAAATGATTATGGCATCGAAATTAAGGGAGACGAAGGAACCAGTGGACTGACCCAGGAGGAAAAGGGAAAGACAAAAGTGCTAAGTGTAGTCACCTTGGAGAAGGCATCAAAGCTAGAGGATACATTAGTGATGTCTATTGGGAAGAGGACCACAGAGGAAAAGGAAGGAAGAAGTGCCCCAGGTCCTAGTAAGAAGAAAGGAAAGAGCCATGAAGGCGAGGATGTCAAGGCCAAGAGGAAAAGGAGAGCTCGTCGAAAGTTTCATGTTTCAGATTTTCCACTAGGGGATGGGCAATTAAGCTATGACTTGAAGGAGGATCTGACGAGCAGGAAGGCAGATGTTACTTTTGGGCAGCTCATAGAAATGGTTCCTAAACTAAAGCGACACTGGAAGAGGATGGTTAACCCAATGGAGAAAGAGCCAGAGAGAGGTTCAGTAAAGGTGTTGGCAATGGATGAGATACCAGACATTTGTCCAATAGTAGATGTGTGGCATAAAAGGAAAAATTTGGGACAAGGTTATGTGGATGGCGGAGTCCAAATATGCGTCATAACACACTCATGCGTTGAGAAGATGGGTCTCACAGTGGCTGGGGTGTCAGGTTTTCGGATCAGATTGGCAAACCATCAAAAAGTAAAATGCTTGGGTGTTGTAAAGAGCTTAGAAGTGGAGGCATATGATGCAAAGGCAGTGGTTGATTTTCATGTGATGCCAGCAGGGTTGGGAGCATATCCTATTATACTGGGCAGACCATGGTTACGTGCAGTGGGAGCTGTTCAAGATTGGCGACATGGTACGATTAGCCTCTATGGAAAGACAGGTACCAAGACGCTTTATAATATGGACACAAGGAAACAATTAGAGGAGCTTTATGAAGATGAGGATGAGTCTAGTGATGAAGACTCTTCCACGGTGACAGATGAGGATAGTGATAGCACTACCAGCAGTGATGAGGATGCTGATGTTGCATTTCTTTTGATGGACAAAGAAATTCAGGAGATTGGTTTAGTTGCATTTGCGAATCAGGTTGAAGATGAAAGTGAAGGGCCTTATGAAGTGATTGAAGGGCTGATGCAAACCAAAGTTGAGTTGTCAAAGAAGCAGGAATTAATGACGCAAATGATTAGTGGAGACCTCTCAGCTATGGAGAAGGATATATTTTTGCATATGCTGGCTAGTTTTCCTGATTTGTTCATTACTTCATATGAAGAGATCAGAGGGTTCAAGGGTGAAGAGATGCATATAGAGCTGAAAGAAGGTGCTAAGCCAGTGCGTCAAACGCTAAGAAGGATGGGTCAAGAGCAAATGGAAGCCTTGCGGGTAGAGGTGGACAAGTTATTGAAGGCAGGGTTCATAGTTCCAGTGGAGACCACAGAATGGGTGAGTCCAGTAGTAGTCAGTCCAAAGAAGGATGGGAAGTGGAGAATTTGTGTAGATTTTAAACCCTTAAATGCAGCCACTAAGAAGAACCCATATCCTCTTCCATTCATCGATCAGATCTTGGATTCAGTGGCAGGTTATGAGAGGTACAGTGTGTGTGATGGTTTTTTAGGCTATTTTCAATTGAAGATTGCTCTTAAAGACCGCACAAAGACATCATTTATTACGCCATGGGGCTGCTATTGCTACACAGTGTTGCCGTTTGGGTTGTCAAATGGACCATCTTTCTATCAAGAAAGACCAAATTGGGTGCTGGAACCATTCATTGGTAGTTGTGTTAAGGCTTTTATGGATGACTTCTGTGTTTATAGCAGTAGGGCTGAACACCATGAGAAGCTGCAGATGGTATTGGCTCGATATGATGAATGTGGAGGAAAGCTAAATCCAAAGAAATGTCATCTAGCACAGCCAAGGGTGAAGCTATTGGGCCATATGGTGTCAGAAAATGGCATTGAGGCTGATCCAGATAAGGTGAAGTCTATTATTCTTCTTCCATCACCTATGAGTACGAAGCAATTGGCAACCTTTATACACAAAGTGAAGTACATGGCACGGTTTATTCCATTGTCTTCGCAGCTTCTTTATCCATTACAGCAAGTGGCAAAGCATGATCCATTGCAATGGGATGACAAGTGTGAAGAAGTGTTTCAAGAGGTGAAAGAGGTGTTAGGGGGGTTGTCAGCCATGCAGGCTCCTGATTGGGAGAAAGTTTTTTATGTAAATCCATCAGTAGGGGATGATGCCATTGGAGCCATGCTATTGCAAAAGGGAAAGGGCAGCCATTATATGAGGCCAGTGTATTGTGCAAGCCGAGTGAAGTTGGTAGCGGAGAGAAAGTTATCAGAAGTAGAGCTAGTGATGGCCAGTGTAATATTTGCTTGTCGACAATTTCGTCATTACTTGCTACCATGGCCTTTTGTTTTCTTGACGAGTTATGCCTTTTTGCCACAGTTAATTAATGGTATTAACATGTCAAATGTGGTGAAGAAATGGGTAATTGAGCTGCAAGAGTTTGAGTTCTCTTTTCTAGTGGAAGATAGTACAAGGGCTACCCTAGCTGATTTGTTGACCTACAAGGAGAATCCCCTTATTGTTAAGGAAGAGGTGGTGAGAAAGGTAGTTGAAGAAGTGCCACAGATCAGCAATGCACATGTGTTGTTCTTTGATGGTTCATACAGAAAGAGCCACGATGCAGCTTCAGGGGGTATAGCACTTTATGATCCAGAGGGGAAGCTAGTATGCAAGAGAGGGTTCAAATTGGATGCTCATAGTAACAATGAGGCTGAATATGCTACATTGGAAGCCAGATTACACATTTTTTTGAAGCATGGGGTTCGAAGGTTGAGCATAAAAGGTGATGCCTTGTTAGTGGTGAAGCAAGTGTTGGGTGTGTGGAAGAGCAAGAACACCTCATTGAAGGAAATGTGCTTTAGAATTAAAGGCCTGTTAAAAAAGTTTGAAGCATGGAGCATCAGACACATTGAACGTGCTCTAAATGGAGAGGCACATGAAGCAGCTCAAGGCATGATTGGGGAGCTATTCGTGTTGAGGACCAATTTACCTCTTTATCATGGCCGGGAAAGTTTGGCTCAAGAAGAGGAGTTTTTGCTAACAGGAATCATTCCAAAGGAGATTCAGAAGTCTAAGAAGTATGGCTTTGTGCGTAGAGCATACAGGTACAAATTGATTGGTGATGTCTTATACATGAAAGGGGCTGATCTCGTGTTGAGACGTGTACCTTGGCGGGAGGAGCTTTACAGAGTGTTGGAAGAGAATCATGAAGGCGCATGTGGTGGCCATTTTGCTCTAAAGATCACCTTGCATAAGATTTTGCAAGAGGGGTATGTATGGCCTAGTTTGCACAAGGATGTTCACCATTGGTGTAGGTCTTGCAATAGGTGTCAAGCATTTGGGAAGAGAGTGTTGAAGCCAGAGCTACGAAAAACCATTATGGCGTTTGATGTGTTTGAAAAGTGGGGGATTGATGCAATAGGCCCGTTACCTATCACAAGCAGGGGCAAAAGCTATATTTTGACGGCAGTGGACTATCTTTCTAGATGGGCAGAGGCTATAGCAGTAAAACAGATCACTGCAAAGGATGTGGCAAAATTTGTGTATGATGAAATATGTTGCAAGTTTGGGGTGCCATTAGAGCTACTTTCAGATAAGGGGCCAGGATCTAGAGCTAAACTGCTAGACTTCTTATGCACAAAGATGAAGATTAGGCACCAGCATACCACTCCTTATTACCCGCAGTGTAATGGCTTAAATGAAAGGTTCAATGGTGAGTTGGTACAAATTCTTTCTAAAGTGACAGAGCACCAAGGAAAGAATTGGGATTTGGAATTGCCTAGTGCATTATGGGCTTACCGTACTTCAGTGAAGACAGGTACAGGGTTTACTCCATTTCATTTGGTGTATGGAAAGGAAGCACTATTGCCTGTGGAGGTAGAGTTGCCTGCGGTCGAGATGTTAGAGAAGTTGCTTGGGCCGCCTAGTGATGCATTCAAAGAGAGGCTCTTGCAGTTACAAGAGGTCCAGTTGGATAGGATGAGCGCATTGGAGCATTATGGGCAGATGCAGGATAAGGCTTTGGCAAAGATAAATGAAAAGGTCAAAAGTAAGGGTATCAAGAAACATGACTTGGTTTTGCGCTACAATAGTAAGCTGGACAACACCTTCCAAAAGAAGTTTCAAATTAAGTGGGAAGGCCCTTTCAAGGTAGTAGAGTGTTTTCCAAATGGCACATATCAGCTGGCTAACCTGGATGGTGTTCTACATAAGTCAAGGGTAAATGGGTTGCGTCTTAAGTTGTATCATGCCAGGTTGATGATGGTGGAGCAAGATGAGTTTTCTGAAGAGCGAGTGATGTCTGTGAGGGATGAGGAGACCAGTGATGCGGCGAGTCTCATATCTCTCTTTGCTACTGCTGATCATGAATGATCTAGCAGGCTAGGGGGTGGGCAAATTATGTCAGGAGTTTTTTGGAGCAAGGGATTGCACATATGTACATACACATGCATGGTGCATCAAATAAAGAATTGCCCATTTTCCTTAGCCAGGTGGTTACGTGGGGCCCACATGTGTACAGGTAGGACAGCATGTACATAGTTCATCGATTTTCACTATCACCAGTACCAATATGTTTTTTCTACAATAATGAGGAGTTTATAGCGCGTAAAACTTCTCGAGGAAGCTATCCGCGGGCCGACGACGTGAGGTCAGCAGGTGCGTCAGATGGCATCTAGTGGCGTCAAGAGGGCGAACGAGGTCAATATTTGCACGCGGATGAGGACGGACACAACGTGGGTGTTTTCTTGTGAGAGTTATGCAGAAAGATCATCATTAGGACCACTTTTTGGGGCCACTTCACGTGGTGGCGAGATGCATTAGTGGAAAAAAGCTGAGTGCCAGGTGTGCGAATGATGCAAAAAGGTGACAACTATGCACTGCGAGGTCAGTTTTTGGCCTGTTCGGGGTCCGTTTGAGGTCATCTAAAAGGCCAAGGGTGCCCAACTAATAAAGCTAAGTGTGAGAACTGAAAAAAATGAGAGAAGACCAGAAAAAACCTGGAGAAGAGAGGAGGAACAGCCGCAGGTGTGTTTTTTGGGTTTTTGGAGCCTGTTTTGGCCGTAAACTGCTCATCCGATGTCGGATTTGAGCACTTTGACATTGTAGACTGGGGCTTTGGGCCGTTCCGGACGCGATGGCGCTGTCCATTTTGCCAAATTCCTCACTCTTTTTCTGCTGTTTTTCTGTGTAATCTTCTCCGGTGAGTGAAGCTTCTTCTCCAATTTGTGATTGTATCTGGTATCTTTTACCCATATTGTGTGAGCTGTTTGCCCCATTGGTGTTTGCCCAAGCTCAATTGTATCTAAACATTAGAAATTCTCCTCTTTTGAGCTGAGTTTTTTGGGTGTGTGTGTGTGTGTGTGTCTGTGTGGAGTGGACAAGTGGATAGTTTCTCTCCTCTCACTCCAGAGGTGTGTTCCCTGTCTCGGCCAGGTGGGTTGTCTAAGCCGAGTGGTGCCCCATAGTGTGTGTGTGTATCTTCCCAAGAGTGTGTGTCGGGTCGTTATAGAGGCGCTGTGTGTGTTTTCATCCCGCTCACAACGCGAGAGGATGTGCAAGTTCATAGGGGGTGGATGTCGTGATGATAAGCATCCTCAAGGAGAAAAGGGAAAAAATAATGGGATTTATTTATGTTTTTGGTAAAAGAATGTTTTTTTCAAATGTGGTGATTGTAGGTGATGCCAATATGGCAGTGGAAAAAGGGATTTTTTGGGTTGTTTTGCCCCAAAAGTGACTAGATTTTGTGCATGGCAATAGTTTGCTTGATATGAAACTCGAATGGGGTACTCAATGATTCTTTGATTGATATGTATGCCATATAAAACAGTGTTTTGGTTGATATGTGTGCCAATGTTGTGGATGGAAAAGCTTTGATCAATATGTATGCTAATTATCATCTAGGTTCATGGCCACAAAAGTGGACTTCAGAGAACACAAAACTGCTTAAGAATTAAATTTTTTGAGATCGTGTGTCCTGGAGTACATTGGGTGTGGGATTATGCCCAACATGGTAGTGACAAGGATACTTTTGTTTGACCATTGAAAACATGATGCACTTTGCAATGCTTGGTCGATATGTAAGCCAAATGGAGTGGGCATGGCCGTCCAAGACCTTGGCCACAAGTGGCCGCCCATAGCTAAGATAAGGAGAAAGAAATGCTAATAATAAAAGAGAAGTTGATGAGCAGACTTTTCTTGACGAGCAGCGATATACAACAAAGAAAAACACTATTGTTTTGGTAGAGAAGAGGGGCTACAAAGCAAGAGAGGTGATGTAGTAGAAAGGAAAAAGGAAAAAGGAAGAGAAGCTCAATGCAAACTGTTTTGGTGCTAGACCTCGAAAATTTGATGCTGCTCGCTATCAGGTTGCCACATCATCAAGGGCCATTCTGTGCGAGCGATTAAAGTTGATACTCAATACAATGTAAAACGGCTTTCAAAAGCTATAAAATAAGTGGAATTAGGTGATTTTTTTTTGGTGTGTTAAGAGTATTTTGATAGGTTTTGAAGGTGCAGATTATTAGTAAGAGAAAGAGGGGTTATTACGAGTAGAGAACTAAGTTTTGGATAGGTTTTGAACGAGAAACATACTATAGAGGAGGAATAGTTTTTGACGAGTACAAGGCAAAGGGAAAGAAGTAAAGTGGTGCAAGTTCCAAGTACAAGAGGAAGACTAAGGTGCAAAAAAATAAGAGGACCTTCATGTGTCCTCTCTTGTGCTCTCTCAATGATGCCAACATCCCTCTATTTTTCGCCCTTGAACATAAAATAGTCATAAGTTTATTTGAATGTTTGAATGCAAATGGTCTTAGATTTGAAAAATTAACTCAAAATATTTTTGAGGTTGCGTGATTTCTCTCTGTTTCTTGTGTCATCCATCTCTCTCTATATTCTCAAAGCCATGAATTTTGTGCTTTTTCGGCAAAATATCCCAACACTGCTTGTCTATGGTGGTGATGAATGGGGATGAATTTGTTTTTCTATATGAATTAGAGAAGGAATTTGTTCTGTGCTTGGATGATTACCTAAGTTTGATGTGAAACAGTGCCAAGTTACTCCTTGATTCAACTCTAGATGCCCTCCAAACCAAGCTTTTGCCCCTCAATGACTGCATCATAAATACTGTAGCACTTGTTTGTGAGGAGATTTTGGTAGTGGAACAATTGGATCTGTTGCAAGAGGATTTTTAATCCACACACGTGAAGGTTGTGGCTGCTAGGATGCCTATGCTAGTGGAGTCCCTACCTGATAGCAAGCCCAAGATTGTGGATGCATCCGAGTCATGCATTGACTTGGATACCAAGAGGAGTAGGGAGGAGGAGGACAAGGAGCAGGAGGTAAAACCTTGAGTTGTGTTTGCATGATGTTTTAATTTTCTAATGAATACTTGATTTGTGATAGGATGTTTTCAAGATTGATGAGTTTGTAGCATGGACTGACTAGAATCAGACCTTCGAACCAGCCCTTGGACTACAATACTTCCTTGCACACTACATTGGACAATTACCCCCTTGAAATGTGGCCGTTTTGCACAATGATTTTGATGCCCAAGCTCACTTCTTGATGTGGTCATTGAAGGCCTTGAGTAAGGTCTTGTGCCTTAGCACCATTGCCTATACCTCCATGTAGTGTTTTTCCTTGTGCATAGATGACTAACATCTACTTAAATGGAATCTTATGCTATGGCCTTCATTCCATATTGATTATTGTCACTTTGAAGAGTTTTCTTTATGTGTGGGAAATTGGCAGGGATTTCAAAATGACGTGATCACACTATAACTTTAGGTTAATAACAATAGAAATGCAAAATAACAAATATTTTGTTAATTGACATTCATCTTTTTTGACCTCCAGGGAGACCTGGAGACCGGCTCGTAGCCCGCTGGGCTAATTAGTTGGCCCGCCGGGCCCGCCGGGCTAGTGAGTCTTCCCGGCGGTCACGCCGAGTAAAGCTATTTGCCCGCCGGGCCCGCTATTCAAACCAAACATTAGTGTTATGTTCAATATCAAACACAAGCGTAGTAGTGAAGCCTGAAGGGAATAAACCTCAATCTACTCAAACATGAGCAAGCAAATACAACGGTGAATCAAATATGTGATCAGTCCATCCCAAAAGTAGAGATATTGACCCAAAGATTCACCTTCCTACCTCCTTTCATGAATCAGTCCAGTCCAAAAAAGAACTAATGACCCATGATTGGAGCTCTAATCGAAATAGCAAGCAAATACAACGGGGTGAATCAAACATGTAATCAGTCCATCCCAAAAGTAGAGATATCGACCCAAAGATTCACCTTTCTATCTCTTTTCAAGAATCAGTTCAGTCCAAAAAAGAACTAATGACCCATGATAGAAGTTCTAATCAATATAGCAATCAATTTAGCAAATATAACGGTGAACCAAACATGAGATCAGTCCATCCCAAATGTAGAGATACCGACCCAAAGATTCACCTTTCTACCTCCTTTCAAGAATCAGTTCAGTCCAAAAAAGAACTAATGATCCATGATCAGAGTTACATTAAGTTTTAATTTTTTTTAGAGACTTTATTTTTTTACCTTTAGTTTTTCTTCTAAATTTTAAAGGATGACCAAATTTAGAGGAAGAGGTGATCTGATGTGATGTGATGTGAAGGGTTATATAGAGCCGCCAAATATGGAGGGGGTACACGACGGGCCTGGCGGGATTCTTGCTTGTCCCGTCGGGCCCGCCGGGTTTAATATGAAACCCGACGGGTCTGCCGGGATTGTTGGTTGTCCCGCCGGTTCTACGTTTTCTACCGGTTTTTGTAGGTCATGACATTAGATATGTTATTAACATGAAAAAAATAGTGATAATAACAACAATAATTAACATTTAACAAAATGCGTCATCACGTAATTAAAATCCCTGAAAAGTGGGCTTGGTGAATGAGCAACTCGGTGGTCTGTTGATAGTGCTTGATTTCTGCAAAGGCCCTTGTGACCTTATGATTGCGTGGGTTAAAAAAAAAAAGGGGGGGGGGGGGGGGGGGGGGAGAACTTGCACAATGCCTAATGGGTGATGCTTATGATTTTTTTAAAACTTAGACTTGTGGTGTTTTACATGCTTTTTCACTAGCGGTGCCACTTTCATCGGCTCCTTGTTGTTCTCATCATGTTTTGCATGTCGATCTTACTATGTACAAAGAGCTCCCATGAGGCAATGTCTCCCTTGCCACTGGCACTCGATGTGTGCATGGTATCTGAGCATGTTTCCATGGTGCCTCTTGCAAGGCTCAAAACTTACACATATATGTCTTAGTAAGCATTCGGTGCTAATAAGAGTTTCCTTGATTACAAGGCTTTCTCCCAAAAAAAAAGGAGTACACAAATGATGGAATTTTGAAGAGGCGATTGACTAGGAGGGTGTCCATTTGGTCCATCTACTAACATTCTCCCCTTCCTAGCCATTGCACATCCTCGTGAAAGCATTGTCTCGAGCTTTACCTTTAGTAGTGAAAAGTTCTCTTTTCCAATGTCTTGGTGACCATTTTGAACTTCTATGCTCTAGCCACCATGTCAGCTTGGGTTTCTAGATCCTTGAATGGGTTGTTGATGATCACGCTTTGATAGGCTATGTGCTGTTTTGGCACATCCTTTGTGTAGTAGGACTATTTTTTCAAGTTCTTAAAGTCAGAAAGAATACAATAGGTTAGATCTTTTGTTAAATATGGTTTAGAAGATTGTTGAATAGTTTATTAGATAGAGAGTACTAGTCGTACACAAATGAGTTCGAGATATCGAGGGAGAAAATGTATTCTCTTCACAATACATTAAAGATGTATTTAGTAATAATTATTGAATAAAAGATCATTTGAATGTAGATTATAAAGTAAACACGTAGTCAAAATTGTTATATTCATCAATATCAATGTTTTATTCTCATGTGTTTTAGCTTAAAATACATGGAAAATATTAAAATAAGTGAAAAACGTCGTGGAGACAAAAAAATAGGGGTTTTATGAGTCACAACCTAAAAGTTATGTTTTTAGACAAAGAAAGAGTTTTCTTTTTTGCAATTTTGTCTACGCGGCCTTGTAGACCAGAACTATTCTCGTCGTTTTGAGTACCTGGAAGTCTATATCATGAGTTTATATGACAAAGTTATGATAGAAACAAATTGCCAGCCGCAACAGGACAGCCTACAAGCAGCAACATGTTAGCTTACAAACAAATATACACAAGTAATATCTCTTTTGTTTCATCCAATCAAGAAGTGGTTGCACTCTTTTATGATGGTAAAAAATGATGTTTTGAGTTTGATTATCATATTGATTTGGTTGCACGAGCGTGCTCTTTTGACTATTTTGTAGACGATGCAGAAATCAATGTATGATACATGATCTGTGCAAGGTGTCATGATATTGGGATTGTGATCGTGTTGCAGTTCTGTTTATGATCGTTGTTGCCATCAAGAGATTGAGATTGAGAGTGTAATTGTGATTGTGATTGAGATTTAGAGTGAGAGTGTGATTGTACATAAGATTGAGATTGAGATTGCGATTGTGATTGAGATTGAGATTGAGATAGCTCGGGGGTGGTTGGGAGTTTATGAAATGAGCTATGCTCTTCTTGTAATAATGATTACCTTACATACATACAGATTCTTTATATCATCTATTTATTCTGCGTCCTCTATATATTTCATTATCAATGTATTTTGCTCTCCCTTGTTGCATCACACTTTGTCATGGGGTTAAAGATGGTGGAATCCATCACAAAGAACTCGGTCATGAATGCCTCGTCAAAGGTTTGCATGTAGTGCAAAGACAAAAACATGACCTAGGCATACATCCCCATGATGATATTATGATTAAGGACTTTTGTTTCCATGTTTGAGGCAATGCCTTATGTACCTTCACAAGGAACACTTTCCAAGGGCTCTTTGATGCCTCAATGTCTTCAAAATCTATGATGCATGTACTTATCATCTTGGCAATCTTCACTAGCAATTGGCAGGTAAGATCAGGAACATCCCACGTTTGAGTGATCACTCCTTGTAGAGTATGCATCATATCCTATTCCTTTGGCTTATAGTTTTTGATTGGCTTTGATAACGCTACATAGTTCAACACTAATGGTCACCTACTTTTACATGTGTCATAACTCTCCTAGAATTGACTTCTAATGAAACGAGAAAAGGTTGGGTCAATCCTGAGGTGTTGTGGCCCACTTCAATAGGTTGTTTCATCCTATGGATGCTTCTTGAATCTCCTCTTGCACCATAGAGGTTGATTTTCTAGCATAGTGAGCACTTGGTCAATTGAGACTGACACATCTTTGTGATAGCCTTTTTGGTTAGAATCAGGTGCTATTAGGATCTTTCTTTTCCATAATAGAGCTTCTTGCTTCATAAAGTAGAAATGAAATCATGTCGTAGTCAAAGTTCTTGACCACTGTGTCATGATTTATCATCATTAGTGTGGTTTTCTTGTAAGGCACTGATTGCCAACTCTTTTTCTTGAAGCTCTTGTGTATGTCTTAAAGCTTGGGTGGATAAATTGTCTTGTTCCTTAGCCATATATTCCGTTAATGCACTGATTTCTTGGTCCTTCTAAGCCTGTATGGCCATATGGCCTGCAATCATGATCTATCGATCATACTTCTCTTGAGCCAGCTTTGCTTTGATTGTTTTAAGCTCTTTTAGTACTACAGATGTTGCTTGTGAAGTGCCACCTAGAGTTGGTGTGCCTTGTATTTCCAGGAGCTTTGAGAGTGTGCTTCATGACATCGTATGCATCACTCAACTTGGTATTCTGGTGCTTCTCTTTTTGGGCTCCTCTTCAAGTCTTTGCTACTCCAACTTTATCACATTGTTTGTTGCAATGTGGTATTGTATCACAAAAGTATCCTTTCACTTCCCTTGTCACTCATTCTAGTAATTCTTCAGGTTCTTTGTGTCCTCCTGGAGGCATTCTGTATACTATTTCAGCCTTGCACCTCTTTGCTTTTGCTACATTTTCCGCCTTTTGGGTGTCTTTAGCATCTAGCTCCATGAGTTGGGATACTACGAAAATCACGGATCAACCTATTCAACTCTTCAATCACACCTCTGGAGTGTGGTAATACTGGGTCTCTTTCTTGATTTTTTGTTGATGAGAGGTCCCGAATATTGACTCTTTGCTTTGTTACTAATCAGGTGCATGGTCTTGCCCTCCTTCTTCAAATTTGGTGTTGGTGTTTGTCGGTCTTGGGGAGAACTGCTATTCCGTCATAGGAGTGTCTTGATTGTTGCTGATAGATGTCTCCTCTCATGGCGGTTCTTCTTGTGTTGTGTCTTGGCCCTTGGAGGAGTCCAATGGAGACTCTTAATGTTTTGTTCTCTTTTTTTTGGAGTCCTCGTTTTCTTGTTGCTTGGTCTTTTTTTCGAACACTTTTTGAATATGTTGACGAAAAGTGTTGACAAGCTCTACCTCTTCAATTAATTTCCTTCTTCTATACTGCTTGATCCTTTCCATTGGCTCAACTTTCTTTTTCTCTAGCTTCTTGTCCAACCGTAAATTATCTTCATTGTTCACATCTAAGCCTCCTTCATCGGTCTTCTTCTTTTCTTTAGACATTTTTTTAAATCGTTGCTCTCGTAGACTGTTGGATCTTTGGGTTTTCATTATTGGTATCTTCTCAGTGGTTGTACACTTGTTTCTAACAAGAGGGAAAATACTAAAATCCTCTTCTTCCCCCTCTTTTTGTTGTTGATTGGAATTCTAAGGGAGTTTCTATGTTCTTTGGCTTGATTTCTCTGCTGAGCTCAATATCATATTTTGTTGCTTCACTCTACTCTAACCTTGGCTTTTGACATTTGTTCTCAAGTTTTCCTTTTGGTCAAAGTGGAAGAAGACACTCCTACTGCTTTGATGGAGTGCTTTGCCTTGTGTAGTAAATTCACTTATGACTCTGTTGTTGGTAGTTGATCTATCATTCCTAGTGCTTGATAGGCAATTCTTGTCAAAATTGGGTCCTTGTTCATGTATGTTTTGCTACAATTACTACCCTTCAAATTAGGCTTGACCAAGTTTTCTAGGATGTAATTACCGAGATCACAGTTGATCACCCTTTTCTCGGCTATCCCCATAGCCATTCCCACTGCCATCTGTAGGTTGGGCTCTGTGTACTGGGGTGGTTTTTGAACCTTCAAATGTTGAGAGATGAGACTCAAAGGTAGCTCTGTCTCGGTGTAGATGAGGTCACTATGAGTGTTACCATATACATGTGGTAGTGATGTGTGTGAACACACTAGGACCGCTAGGGCACTTTTTCCCTCTTTAGAAGGTTTTTTCCCCTGTGCATTGTATATATGCCCATCACTCTATAAGACAAGGGGAAACTAGGGTCTGAGAGTCCACCACCCAACCACCCTTTTGATAGGCAAGCCCTTGGCCCTTTGCCCTAGTTGAACTCCCCGTTCCACACCGCCTAGCCCAGCCCTGCCCTTGTCTTGTCCGGCCTTGCCGGTGTCCTAACATTACTCCCCCCTTAAGAAGAGTTTTCGTCCTTGAAAACAAAAGTGGGAAGGTTCTTCTTAAGAACACTAATGTTCTGTCAAGTGGCATCCTTCATGGATCCAGCTGTTTGGTTGACCGGAACACGGTTCCGCAGGAGGTTCAATGAAACCAAGAGTAACATCTTGATTTCCCACATTGTTGTCCATTTGTAACCATTTAGTGTGTAGACTCCATTTAGAACGCACATGAGCACACTAAACGAGTTATCACGACAAAGATATACCTGAAAGAGTACCGCTTTTCACTTTCTGTGAAATAACTTGTTGACCTAAATCATTAGCCAAGTGTAAGTCCTTGACTTGTTCTCAAATTGCATCAGTAAACAACCCCACCCTAACGAGTGTCAAGGTTGAGGACCTGACTTATACATGAAGAGACTATCGAGTCGTAACATGCGTTAACTGATAGTAAGTAAACTCCAAGAAGAGCAATAAATGCTTACTAATTGGATCGCTTGGTGCTAACGTACGCACTTTGCTTATCCTTCAGCACAAGATTACTCTTTGTAATCTGCCTATCCCCTTGGAATACTGACAGTACTGAGGTGTGTTTTCCTCACGGTTTACAGACAGTCGTCCCACATGACTGGTAAACGGGGAATCATAGTAGTGTATAACATTGGTGAGGAATCAACAATGTCCAAAATAACCATCGTGGCTAACTAGAAAAAATCCACAAACACCCAAACCGAGCCATGACCTCTACTGGTGATTAGTAGACCCAAAAGTAATCTCCTAGAGATATTGCACTTAGAGTGCAAAATGCTTCAATATAAGCAACAACTTAAGGAATATGCATGCCGTTCCAAATTAGCCTTTGTTAAACACTAAGGTCCATAACACCTAGTGTGCATGCATTTAACAAAAACAAACCCAAACCTGTATATCCATAATGATCCTTGCCAATACTTATGGAAAATGTGATGCACCTAGCACGCATTAAAAAGGAATGTAAATAGTTTTGAAAAGAAACTAAATACTTTTAGTTGCAATCTTTTGCAAGCCTTGCTGAAATGTCTGAATCACAATAGAAGGTGAAACATTGATCACTTCTAGGTACAGACAATGAAACTTTTTCCTTAACAACTTATAGCCTTGCTATATGTATAAACAACCATTTGTAATGTTGTTTAGCAATACTTGTAGCTCAACAAGTCATTGTAAGTATCCGACAATTTTTGGCCACTGAAATTGCTCCTAATATGTCCTGCTGAAAATGGTCTAGAAAACGGATTTGACCAGCACTTAGGGACTTTGTCTGACACATATTTGAAATAGGGGGCGCCAATGTCAGTCCCAAAGACTCATATTTTCCACATATGGAATATGTCTCAACTAAGGATGTCTGAAAAAAGAACATCCTTCACGTACAAGATGTACTTGTGTGTGGAGATAGCTCTAAACACTCTACAACAAGAGTGAGAGGGACCCTCATTCATTGCTCCACACTGGCTAAACCAAACTCCTTGAGTTCCTAGACCATGTTGTATCCCCTGTGACAACATGTGCCAAATCAAATCCTATAAGTGGATTCATAACAGCATAAGGCAGAAAGATAGATTGGACACTTGGTCCAAAATACTTTGTGCCGACATGCCCTTGGCATGGCTTTGTAACATTCAAGCGTACTTATACGTCTTGAAAAACCAAGCAAAGCATACTAAAAATGGAATAACACCAAATCAATAGATGCGTACCTGGAGATTTGAACGTAATGTTTACTTACCTGTATTCAAATGGAGAGGAGAATGTCCCCTACCTGAAAAAAAAACACCATTGCACTGGGAACCCTGGGTGTTACCTTTGCAATCCAAGCCCTTGGATTAGAATCTACGTAGTCAAACGCCTTGGTAAGACCCATTGTAGAACTACGCAACTAGCACGTAACGATAACCAACCTAGTTAACCGTGTACAAAATGATGAGAATCAACTTAAAAAGTTGAATTTTTCCGCTACCCCATGGTAGATTACTGGCTTCTTTCCTTGAAAGTAGAACTGGAGTAGATCAAACTATGATTCTCAATGCCTATGGGGAGATGTAGCAATCACCCGCCGGGTCTTACCCCAAAACAGTATGTCCATAGGCAATTTGTAGTGCTATAGAGGGAGCTGCCATGCTGTCTCAACCTATTGATGCGTCTATACTCCGTGGTAGAGATCAACTGATGGGAGTTTAAGGTTATCTAAAACTCAACTCGAGCACCGCACTGAAAACATGTAGTGCAAAATGATACTCTAAACATCCGTAATGATAGGACTCTTCCTTGTCAATTAACGTCAATGTGTACTCCACTGGGTAGAGCTGTTTGATCTTGAGAACAGTCATCCAAGGAATACCAACAATTGGGTCTTACCCTAGATTTAACAATGGCTCTTAGCCAACGTGTGTGGCTCATAACCCTCATGGCAATTAGTGTTCAATCATCGAACCGATGAAGACTAATGTGGATGGAATCTTGCCCAATTTCTAGCTGAGAGTTAGAGAATATTGGCTCAGAAGGACTCACTAGTGAAACATGTAGCAAAAGCTTCTTAGAAAGTATGCAGTATTCTTCGAGAGAAATAAGAAAGAGAGAGAAAGAGAGCATGATGGGCTGAGGAACTTTCCTTAAGTTACTGCCTTGCATGTTTTGCATCCATGCTTGTGTGCATCTTATGCATATCGTGCAGCTTATCCTATAAGCATGCAATAATCTGGCTTCAAGAGATGTAACAGAAAACACAAGTCACACCTTGCTGCCCTTATCGTGTAGGGGATCGTGACTGTACAAAAATGACTTAAATATGACACTTTGCCTGTGAAATAAGTCCTAAATTTAGGTTCTATTTAGTGGTATTGTGCGTTGATAGCAACCAAAAATTTAAACAATCCAGAACTTAGTTTGTCCATGACAGAGTGTTTGGTGTGATAGCGGAAGCGTAATTTCGAAAGCGGTGGAATTCATGCCACCTGGTTAGTATGCCTTGCATACATTTTTTTATTTTTTATTTTGTAAGCCCTTGGCGAGAGTGATGGCCTCAAACGTGAGAGCAAAAACCATTAGTGCCTTGCACAGTCTAAACTGGTAGGGATTCTGTGAGATGAAATTCCCTATTTTGCTAGTTTTTCAAACTTGTGTGCCACTGCCCGTGATTTCAAATCATTGGGCAGTACCTTGGCACAAGCGAGAAGCCTTGCTTCATGTAAAATTGTGAAAACACTTTGTTCTGGTTGTTGCTATAGCCCATTGGCCCAAGATTCCGTGGAAGAAAACTCACATAAAAAATAGCTCATAGCTATATCTGTGGGACGAGTGGAGGCTGTCGTGTGTACATATACTTCCCTTGTATCATATACTCCCTTCTGTCATGTAATGAAATAACCTACAAGCATATTGCCAAGTCCGTCCCAAGTTTGTATCTTCATAGCATAGACCATATGTGGGGGCCTTGCTTCACATAAGTTCATCAAATGGATGAGACAAGAATGTAACTTGAGTGCTCATAGCTAACAGATGCTCTTGGTGACACACATATGTCCGAGCAGGAAAAGTTTGACCTTGTCAAAATTTCATAGGGAAACAGCCTTGCTAAAGTTGTACTTCATATTGAGAATCCCTAGATTGCTCAATACTATGACTAAATAGCTTAGAAAAAGTAGTTATTCCATTGTCAAACATGTCGTTGGAGCAATAGACTCGTAGCCCCTTTGGTATATTGTGTTGATACAAAATTCCTTGTATATGTAGAATCCATGCTACACCAAGAACTATTGTCTCAATCACTTAAGGGAAAAAACATGTTGCCGAGGAGCCGTGCCCTGGCCAAAATTTAAATTTCAACAGAGATGTCTATCAAATTCTGGAATTTCCATCACTAGTTGGCTGTGCAGAATACCTTTACTTATAAGTGACAAATCTTTTCTGTACTTGCCAATTGAGGAGGATGGAGGTTCCAAGTCTCCTGTATGGAGCCTTGCTCCTTAATCTAGATATAATGACATGCCATGCATGTATCCAAACCAAGTTAAAGGTACATGTCCAAACTTAGAAATGTCAACAACGGCTTGTAGATATAGTCGTGTTATCTTTTGCAAAAACTCTAGATCAGGTTAGCCTATACATAAAAGGATTTTTGACCTTGTTCTAGCCTCATTGGCGACACAAGCCTTGCTTGTGAACAATTTCGTCATATTCCGTCGTCATCATGAGTAGCCACCTACGGAGCCATGCTCTGATCTTATGGTCCTTGCATGGATGATACACCCATATACTACCTTGTGTCCAATTGAGCTTGTTGTTCCCCGACCGCGTTGAGTAGCACGCCATATGGAAAGCATAAATTTCAACAGGCACTAACTATCTGAATTTGATGAACAAAATGTACCTGCAACTTGAATTTTCTATCGGCGAAAATTGTGCCATGCCGTGTAATATGGCCCTGCCATTAGCCATGCTTGAGGCCCTTGCTGTGCCGATTGTTGCTTGCCATCGGCATGATGCTAATTCCTTCCCGTCCAAATGAGTGTGGTAGATGTTGTGTTGCTCGCATGCCTTGCATGCCTTGACAAGTTGAGGCCTTGTCAAAACTAGGCAGTCGTGGCAACAGGAAAATTTGTTGAAGAGATGCTCGTCCACTCTGAAGCCCCTGCTCCGAGCCAGCTTGAAAGCATCGAGGCTCAGCTGTGTTGTGGGTGAATGGGTTCTTCATCATTTAAACCCAAAGTCCTTGGCCCTTGGCCAAGTGTGAAGGCCAACGAGAAAAAAACTCAGCGATGGCAGCGGGCCCCTTGCGCAGGAGAAGACAGAGGGAGAGAGCACGCCATCCAGTCTTCGCCTGCTAACGAAGTTGTAGCGTGATTTCTGCCCATGAGGAGGCACTCCCATCGAACCCATCCATGCCGAATTTTGTGCAGGTCGACACCCACCATGGGTGTGCAAGCAACTGTTCTCACGATCGGTTGGAGCCCACCTCTGTCGAAGATCACGTCATGGGAATTTCACGAGAGAGAGAGAGAGAGAGAGAGAGAGAGAGAGAGAGAGAGAGAGAGAGAGAGAGAGAGAGAGAGAGAGAGAGAGAGAGAGAGAGAGAGAGAGAGAGAGAGAGATCATGCAAGGCATGCCTCTTCCCTTCCCCCCAGCCTCCATGGCTGCCTTCAACCCTGAGCTCTGATACCAATATAAGACAAGGGGAAACTAGGGTCTCAGAGTCCACCACCCAACCACCCTTTTAATAGGCAAGCCCCTGGCCCTTTGACCTAGTTGGACTCCCCGTTCCATACCGCTGTCAAGAAGTTGGTGGTCTTGCCAGGAAGGCAACGGACCTCTTGCTGTGAGAGTTTGTGAGGAAGCTCAAGGGTTATGAGAAGGAGCTAAGATGTAGATAACATAGCTTCTAAAGCTAAAGAAGAAATGTAGCCAAAGAAGCCGCTCACTTTTCCTTACAAACACACACGTGATGGAGAGAACTCATGAAAGATAGTCAGAACAAAACAAAAATGAAAACATCGAGATTACGATCATATCGTATCATGGGTAGGATAAAAGGGTTAATGGATGAGTTAATGATATTTAATCTTTGTTGTCCAAATAAGCTACGGATTGCTCTTTGGAACTGTAGCTTTGTACTTACTATAATGTATATATTTTGTCTAGCGATTGGGATTAGTTGTGAGTACAAATCCTCTTGATTCATAATAAAATAACCACATTCATATCAAAAGAGAAGTCATAGTCAATAATAGGTAGTATGATGGGATCTGGTGAGAGAAGTACTTCGTTGAGCCTTTCAGGACCAAATAGAAACACTATGCGTTGCTGAAAGTGAATCTTTCGACTAATCCAAATGTTGACCCTAATAGATTGCACTGAATGGAATTGAAAGAAATTACCTCTATGTGGATTATGGTTATTCATCAATGATATACTTAGTATGTTCAAAGATAAAGGTGTGAAAGAAGTGAAAGGAGAAGAAGAAGAGAGTTTCTCTCCCAATCCCTATTGTTGCCCTTAGGCAATAAGGATACTGCGGGGAGAGAAGTACCTGTAGCAAGGAGATTCTAGAGTTTGTGGAAGAGAATGAGAACCTTAAGAGAGAGATATGCTTGTGGAAGATGAAGATATGGTTACTAAACCTTGTGCACATAATTGTTTCCCGCAAGAAGGTTGTACCCATTACATTGACAAGGTTGCTGCTTGATTACCTTCCAATGAAACAATTAGGACACAACAAGAGACATCAAAGGAGTAGTAAAGATAGTTCAATTAGAGATAGATCTAAGTGTGGTGGTGGTATTAAAGATAGATAATGAGAGATAGAGATAGAGTTAGAGACAAGTATTGGATCAGATATGCAAATGAAAGTAAAACTAGCAACATATATCTTACATGAGAGCAATCGCCAGCACCTTAATGGAGAGAGATGATGAGGCAAGACTTCAGCCTTTCTTCAAGAGAAAGTGTGGCACTAAGATGAGTGTGTCACTATGGAATTGAGCTATTCTCACTCACTCATAACTTTCCTCAATGAAGAGAAGGTTGCCCTTTTTATAGGTGAGGGAGCCATGTTTTACATAATCACTTGATTAGGCTAAAGAGTTAGCCCAAATCAAATGTTCTTTGGAATTTCTAAAAATGGGTAATATTAGGACTCAAAATATCATGAAATTCAGCAGTTTTGGTCATTGAGGCTCCATGTGGGTGCATGATGTATGTGGGCCCCACCTAGGCATCTTCTGTGTGGCTCCAGCAGGGGGTCCCAACTTGTGTGTCTTGTCCTTCAAGGCATCTTTGAGGTGTCACATTCACATGCTTATGTCTTTTACCCTCCAATATCTTATTTTATGGAAAAAGAGCAAGATTACCTCTTTTCACTTGATTCACATGTTTACCATCTCTTCTTGCAGTGTAGTTGTGAGAGGGTTTTTCACTGGTTTCTCTGTAACTTTTGACATGTAACTCGGATTGACATGCTTCAAAAGGCAAAATTGGCCTACTAAAAGAGATTGACTTGGTTTTGGCCTTTTCTCCACGTCCTTAGGTCAGGATTTTCAAATTGGGATGGTCCAAGAAGCTTTGGATCTTCCTTTTCATAAAGTCTTCTAGTAGGCCCTTCCCTCTTGTATGTATCCAAGAAGGTATGCATTATTGAAGGGTTATATTATTACATAAATGTGAAAAGAAGAAAATAATTTATATATGGTAGGGTATAGTTGAGATATTAGAAGAAATATACAAATGCTTTTCCCCCAGACAAAAAGAGACACAATTATTGATACTTCTCTTACAGAACTTTCTAATAGTAATGTACATTTATATTACTTCAAAGGTAATACTAAGGTATGGTAGAAAGCTTTTATCTATGTGAGTATTATATGAAGTATACTTATGCGTCAAAAAGTCACAAGATAAATCGTTTAATGCCTGCTCCCACTATATACGTGCCACAGCACGACATCCACCCCCTCTAAACCTGCACATCCTCCGGTATGTGCCACATTGGTCTTTTTGTAAGATCAGACCTCTTGTACATCTTCCTTGCTTTCTTCTTCACTGGATGATTCCAGAGCTTCATGTTCACTTTGATCTTCACGTGTGTTTTGCTCTTCTTCCTCATCAACATCTTCTAGATCATAGTCTCCTCTTCTCTTAAACATTTTAATCCTTTTTCCCGCAATGGGAATCTTTACTTCTGTACCATCTAGTTTAGACAAGCTGTAAGTAGCATTTTCATGCACATGTTTTACAACATACAGTCCAAACCATCTTTTTGAGAACTTACGCATGACTGTGTGCTGGTTATCAAGGCTACTATCATACACTAAAACCCAATCACCTTTGTCAATTTCTTTGCTCCTGAGTCGATGTCGTTTATCAAAGTAGTCCTTATTTTTCAACCTTGCATTTTTTAGTCGTTATTTTGCAGCTTCAATGTCTCTAGGTCTTCTCTCTAGTTGCCTTATACGCAATGCAAGGAGACCTTCTCTGCTAAGCCCCTCTTGCCAAGGTAGTACATTCCATGTCGGAATTGTATCTTCAATCGGCATCATTGGCTTTTGACCATACATTAGCTCGGTAGGCATGTAGCCAGTTACTGAGCTATGTGTTGTACGATCAGCCCATAAAGCATATGGTAACAATTTTGGCCACTCACCAACTCTTCCTTCGCAAGCCTTGGCCAAAGCTTTGATGATAGGAGGATGCCCTCTTTCACTCTTTCCATTGCCTTCAGGGTTGTAAGTTGTAGTAAGAGAAAGCTTGATTCCTAATCTAGAAAAGAACTCCCTTGCTTCTTTGGCATCCAGTTCACCTCTATCTGCTGTGATTTTTCCCACACAACCATAACGTCAAATCACCTCATCAAGAAGTAATTTGCACACAGCTTCTGTGGTTTTAGCTCTTAATGCTCTTCCTTCAACCTGGTTAGTTAGGTCCTCTCGTGCAAGAACCAAGTATCTCATCTGCCAGAGTCCTAAAGGCATTGTGACTAGATCCACAACCCATTTATAGTGCATGGCTAGTGGATATGTAGGGTGCAATCCATCACGATGTCGGACATTTGAATACATTTGACAAGTTACACATGACTCTACAAATTGAGATACATCTTTATACATACCCTTCCACCAATATGTTTCTTTCAACTTGGAGAAGGTTGCCCACACACCCTTGTGTCCAGCCCATAGACTCTCATGAAACTCTTGCATGAGCTTTACTCGAGTCTCTTTTTTACATATAACCCGTTGTGGTGTAGCACCCTTTTGTTTAGGATGCTTCCACAAGTAACCATCCCTCAAAAAGTACCCATATGCTTTCCTACATATCCTCTTGAATTCTTGTTCAGACCAATCATCCTGTTTTGTTAGAGTACTCAAGTAGCTTCCAATAAGAAGTCAATCACCTTCATAAAGCTCTTTCAAGAATGATTCAAGTAGATTAGTCATGCAGACATTGTTACCTTTGACATGAGATAGAATAGAACTTTGTGCCTACATCATCTCCCTCGTCAATCATTTGTGACTCATCTTCATACCTTGCCCTTGATAGCATATCTGCCACTGTATTGTCTTTACCTGCAATGTGCTTAAACTCGGGATTTAAGGACTTAATGTAGGAAATCCACCGCAACCTAGCAATGTCTGGCGTTGAGCAGCTTGTAATCATCCCAAGAAGTGGTAGACAATCTGTTTCTACAACCACACATGCACCAATTCATAATCTCTCTTTATTTGTGGATAGTTTCTTTGGCGAGCACTTAGTACCTTTTCTCCAAATCTTACCACATATCTGTGTCCTTCTTTGTCATCTTGCCCTATTGTCCATCCAATCCCTGTAGGACTGGTGTCTACTATCACAATTACTGGCCTTTGACACTTATAGTCTACCTTTCTCAAAGTTGTTGCTGATTGGAGAAACTCCTTTAGCCTTTTCATGGATTTTACATGTGCTTCTATCCATTTAAACTTCTGATTCTTTCTAAGCAGCTGATAAAGAGGATCAGCTACATGTGCATAATGTGGAATCCAAATAACATAGAAGACACATGCTCCCAGAAACCTTCTAACCTCAGTGATTCTAGTGCATGTTTCTTTCATTCTTTGGATGGCATCTACCTTTGCTGGACAAGGTTTTCTACCATATGGCCCGCACATGTGCCCCACAATGAGCACTTCATTGACACCAAACATAGACTTTTTCCCTGACAATGTAAGATTCACTTCTTCCAACTTAGACAAAATTTTATCACAATCATTTATGCGATTTACCACAAACCTGCGACATCCCTTGAGATCCAAAGCTTCATCTTTGTCACTTTCTTCACATCCTTTGATAGGCAAATCATCAATGAAAGGCATTGTGATTTGAGGAATAAAGTCACGTAAGACCTTATTCATCCCATTCATCATATGTGCAACCGAGTTGGTTGCTCCCTGTGGCAAGGTACACATCCTTACCAAACCCAAAGGTGTCCTCATGGTTGTCAAGTCTCTGCTTTTGATTGCAATTGATCATACCCTGAGTAGAGATCCCCCATTGAGTAGATTGCCCTCTCTGCAAACGCCTCTGCAAAATCATCCACAATTGGACATGCACCTACATTTCTAATCGTCACCTTGTTTACTGGTTGCATATCTTGGATGAAGCGTAGAGAACCATTCTTCTTTGGAACTGTGAACCACCTGTTTGAGTATGGAGCACAAGAAGGCTCCAAGATTCCCATTTTGATCTTCTCATTCAGTAGCTCTACTAACTTTGGCAAATGAGCCTTTGAAACTGGAATAGGCCGCAGATTCCAAGGCACATGAGGTATTGTGAAAATTACCATAGGAGCTACAATAGAAGGATCAACACATCCTATCTCATGTGGCTCAAATGCAAAAGCCTTACCATGCTTTGAAAGCATTTCTTTGAAGCACTTTTTCTCCTCCTGTGTTAGAAACTCCTCACGACCAATCTGCAACTCTTGGAAAGACTCCTTTGTGAAGGTATGCCCAATATTCTTAGGATTCCTCAAACTTGGTTGTAAAGAAGCCTGCTCAATTTTTTCCCTATTGTTGGGTGGTAAGGGTGAAGCTACTGGTTTCACCTTCTTTGCTACACTCTTGTACTTAGTTTCAACATGGACTTCTGGGCCAACTGTTTGGTTTTCTTTAAAGGCTTCTATTACTTGATACATTTCCATAGAGCAAACTTCCACAACTTCATTTTCAAGATGCAAACTAGACCCCATTATAGCATCAAGCTCACCCATAGTATCTACAAAAGAAACTTGTTCACACAAACCCAAAACATTTTCAGTAGGCTCTAGAAACCCACTTTCTTTCATGCCATTTGTACATTATGTACATATTGCCTCTCACATCTCTTCAAATCTTCAAGTTTTGTAAAGCATACTGATCCATTCCTTGTTACCAAGGAGCCCGTAGAGAAAGTTTCACCTATTTTTGGATCAGGCAAGACCCTTTTTCTTTCTATACCACTGCAATCCCGCTTTACAATGGTACTTGGCCAAAACCCATCATTTCCCTATGGTCATGAAACTCTTTGCTCACCTTTGGTAGAGGATGTTCTCTGAGGTTGTCACGATTTCTTTCATGGTTCACACAAACTGTGAGAAATTGGACAGCACGTTTACCATCTTTGCTACATATCCTAGCATATGCAGAACCATCGTCCATTACCTTTGTTTCCATTCGAACTCGCACAATGTAGGGATGTCCAAGGATGAGATGATATGAAGATGTATCCTGTACAAAGAAGTTTTGGTCAATCTTTACATCACCTATTGTCACCTTCACACCTGGACATCCTGCATACAATTCACTGGATGAATTGTTTGCCACTTTTACCATCCAGCCATGATCTGTGTCCATTGGCCATTTGCACTTGTTGTAGAGACTCTTTGACATTATGTTTATTTCTGAACCATGGTCAATCAAGGCAACAAATGGTTCTTCAAGATCACCTACCTTGACCAAAGTTTCTGTAGTAGCCCTTGCCCAGTGACTTCGTGAATAGTAGCTCCTAGGAATATCTTCAACTTCTTCATCATCATTTGAGAAATGCACTTGCTTCACTCTCCCACTATATTGGTAGCATCCTACCATAGCCCCATCATCCTCCTTATTTTGCAGCTGCATCCCTTGTGTCTTTGAGGTTTCCCCTTCAACCCGTGGACGAGAAACTTCAGCAAGGGTTTGCCCGGGCTTAGTTGCAAGTAGCTCCAGCACATGCCTACTCACTTTCTTTGATTTTTGTGAGATTTCGCAAGCGTTCGTAGGTCAACAAATTTTTTGGGAAAGCTTGAAGAGTTAAGTCTGCTCAAATTTCTGATTTGGGCTCATTGTGACCTCCGTTTCCACTACAGCCAAGTATGCATATGCACTTTTGTCATCTTATGCAAATTTTTGTTAGTGCCAATTACTGAATAAAATGTCCCATACAGTCAACTATGGGATGTTCTACATAGCATGTGCTGGTCTCATTCAATATCTTCTCATTTTGGGTAGTTTTCACATCAGGTGCAAGTATTTTCCATGGCTGACAACAACACAAATGTGTTCAAGATGATTGGATAGAGACAATTACCCTATGTGGGATTACATGATGCAACATGTACTTGTGTCAAAGGGATTTTGGAAGTGCAAGGCATTGATGAACGTCTTGGTAATGTGGATGCAGGCAATGTTGAGGATGCTCCAGGTTCTGCTACCAGGGTTGCTGCTATCAAAGCTGTTTTGCCTATGGATGAGTAGGCTCGTTGGGATGTAAGATATGCAAAAGCTCATGCACTGATTGCATTGTTTGTGAAGCACACTATCACTCCTCACATCCGTTCAACAAAATCTGCAAAATAGGCTTGGGATATTCTAGCAGGTCTTTAAGCAAACTGCAATGAGACTAAAATTGCTTTGCTGCGTAAAGAGCTGGAATCAAAGATTATGCATGAGGAAGATGAAATGGACACTTTCCTTGTTGGTGTCAAGGATGTTAATGAGAAACTTATTTCTGCAGGAGAAGTCATTTTTGACAGTTCACTTGATGTAGTCTCTTCCTGATGCTTTGCCAAATTCTTACTAGACTTTTGCTAGTACTTGGAGACTTATGACCCAAGGAGATCCTGAAGTTGTCAAGTTTGATGCATTATGCACATTGCTGTTGCAAAAGTCACTTCCAGAAAAGCAAGACTAGGTAGCGTGCAATTGAACATGCTTTTATTGCAGCTCAAAGAAAAGGTGGGAACAACAATGTAATCACTTCTTATTATTTTGCTGCGAGTGGCAACACTTCTATTCCTAATGCTTCTACTGATAGCACTTTTTATGGTAGTTTTGGTGATAAGGACAAAAACAAGATGCATTGTTATTATTGTAAAGCTAATGATCACTTGATCAAGTAGTGTACAAAATTGAAGGCAAAAGAGGCTAAGAAGAAAGAGTCTTGATCCACTACATGATCCAATACAAGTGCAACAATTGTAGAGTCTTCTATCAAAGGAGATTGTTATGCTAATGTGGATGCAAAATGGGCATTTAGTGCAAAGTGCACTTATGATCCTATTGTCATGATGCATGTATGTCTATTGCTGCAGATTCACATGTGTGGTATTTTGACAGTGGTTCTACAAAGCACATTACCTCACATCATGATTCGTTTACCTCTATTGAGTATGTCCCTCATGGGAATTTGGTGACTTGTGCCAACAATGCCTCTTATCCTGTTCAAGGAGCTGGAAAGATTGTTCTTACTGCTGCAAATGACAGCTCTTTCACATTTGTTGATGCATTGTATGTACCTGGGATAAAAGAGAACCTTTTGTCTGTATCTACACTTTCTAGACTTGGTCTTGTAGTCAAATTTGTGGATGACAAATGTAAAGTTCATGATCTTAGTTTTGGTGATAAAATTGTTGCATCTCACCTTTTGTGTTGTTGGTTGTATAAGCTCACTTTGTATGAAAAGTGTGGACAAAATTTTACATGCAGTTGCAGATTCAATCAGATGCAAAACTGTGGCATGCACATTTTGGGCATCTAAATTTTGCCAGTTTACTACCACTACAAGAGGTTGTGTGCTCTTGTGACGCTGTTAGCGACGGAAATACACTGGGTTTTTATAACCCCCGGCGTCGCTAACAGCGTCGCTACGAGAGCGTCGCTATAGGCGTCGCTATGAGCGTCGCTATATAGCGACGCCTATAGCGACGCTCATAGCGACGCCTATAGCGACGCTCATAGCGACGCTCTCACAGAAGAGTATAGCGACGCATATAGCGACGCTACAGAGCCATAAATAGCGACGCTTATAGCGACGCCTGAGAGAATATTTTTTTGGTGGTAGGGCATTGAATGCCCTGCCACCCATCAACCATATTGTACTTGATTCACTTTTTAAAAAAAGTGCAAAGGTAGATAATAGACCCAAAATAGTCACCCACAAGACGCATTGTTTGCAAAATTGACAATTGTACACATCATAGGCAAACTGAATTGATTGGCAAATGTAATAATGACAATTGTACAACATCATAGGCATAAAGAATTGATTGGCAAAAGGAATTGCGGTGACAAATGTAATAATATACATGGTTCAAAAAGACGTATAAAATCCGTCTCATGATACATAAGCTATGAGAAACCCTAAACTAATGCTATCTAGCTACGGCTAAACTGACGTCGTCTAATCAGACGTCTCATCGCGTCGAAGTGGCGTATCTGTCGGATTCTGCAAAAAAAGACAATAAGACAGTTTTCAGTAAATATAAACATATAATGACATTTATAAAACAATACAAAAAATAAAAAAGAGTAAACCCTAATACTAACCATGCCGCCGCGAGAACTGAGAATGTCCATCAGGGCGTTTAAGCCCTTCTTGCCTGCGTACTCGCGCTCGTACGGTGTGGGATCACGTCCTGTCATCGACCACTGTCAAAACATACAAAGATTTCATTATGTTAGAACTAAAAAACTCATAAACCCTAAACTATCGAACATGCATAAAGAGCAATGTGAAAAGACTTACAAAATCGGCCTCAAATGATGCCCATCCACCGCTCCCCAAGTGGTGCGAGCTCCCTGCCTCTACTCGCGCTCTGGCTGCATCCTTTTGTTGCTTCCACTTGTCGGGATTCTCGCGCGCTGCTTTCTTCGCATTCTTCCAATCTTCTTTGGCCAGCCAATCTGGCCTATTCCACCCATTCTTGATTGCTTTTTGCACTTCGGAACGCTTGTGTTTGCAGTATTCGCGCATTCGAATCTTCATCAGGTCTTCATTGAAGCGCTGATCCCGTGTTGGAACGGGAAACTCATCATGAAGTATGCTGATGACTCTGTTTTTTATATCACTTGGTACTTCACTCCATTTGTTTAGTATATAGTGTCTAAACAGCTGAGAGCAAAGACCACGCATGCACGAGATCACCTTCTTGCCGTCATCATCCATGATGATGCCGCCGTTGATGTCGACGGAGTAAGGCAAGCCCTCTGGCCGGTGACGCGTGAACCTGGGTGTCCCGGCAGGGGTCTCTAGCGGCGTGTCGATGGGGGTACGGACGTCAGGTGTCTCCACCGGCGTCTGGGCGCCGAAGCGAGGAGTGTCGAGTGGGGTGGCTCCTGGCGGAGTAGGTAGAGGTGTGTAGCTTCTAGGAACAGTCAGCCGTGCAAAACCTGGCGTAGCTGGCGATGCTGTGGCTGGTGTGGGGGCGGGCAAAGAAGGGGAGGGTAAAGAGCCTCGTCGAACACGAGGCGGTGTGGAGGCATCGGTGGCGGAATCCCCACAACAACCGCCACCGCCACCACTAGAGCGCCGGTGTCTAGACGAGTGTGACGCTCGTCTCGTCGACGCCGAAGCTTCAGAGCGCGCCGAATGCTCCGAAAGAGAGGGAGATGCGGATGGTGTAGGAACGCGCGATGATGCGCCAGAGCGATGACGCTCCACGTACCACTGTCTCTGCTGCGGTGACAAAGAAGAAAGAAACTCCTCATCATCCATACCTGCATTAAACACACGAATATTTAAACTTAATATTGAATGAATAGAGTAGACAATGACGCAAAGACCATTAAATACAATGACGTAATGACGCATATAAATACAATGACGCAATGAATCGAGTGATAGAAGAGGCAAGTCGAAAACTCAGAATTTTCAATCAAAAGATGTGAGCGCGAGTAGAAAAGAGCGTTATACACCATGGAAGCTACTTAGAGAGCCAGAGCTTTTACAACACGGAGCAAAATTGTTCAAATACAATATTTGTGGCTTTAAGAGATCTCTCTCTCATCCTCGCATAACTCAGCATAACTTCCTATATCTATATAGAGCTCTCCGTTTAAACACATATCCTCTGTTTCATTTTGTAGCTCCTCTGCATGCACCCCATATAGAGTAGTAGCATCTTGATGCTCGTCTGGCACCACCGCAGCGGCTTCTGATTGAGCATCTTCTCTGATCTCCTCCATTGATGTCGTTGTGATTGGCACATGGTAGCCTTCATACGACCTTGCACTACGAGGGGCTACCTCTATGACGTACCACCAGTTTGATGTAGACTTTGTAGGATGAAATACTACCTGCCAGAGCCACATAACTTACATGAGAGCTTTCAAGCACATAACTTGTAAAAGGGGGATGTTAACTATTTATATACTTACTTGTTCACAATGCTCGGGTAGTACGAAAGTGTCTCTTAGGTCAGTCCATTTCTTAGTAGAATCCACCTCAAGAAAACCAGACTCTCCTCTACGCACAGTAGCGTTGCGACCCTCCATGATTATCTTGAACCATTGCACGTCGAACAAGTCGACAAAAAATCCTCTGTAATCGATCCTCAAAATCTCTTGCAGCGTGCCGAAGTAAGTGAGTTCCGCCACCACGGGATCTGCATCAGAGGAACGTCGTCGACTAGACTGTTCAAATTTTGCCATGATTCCACAATCTTGAGTAAAACGCTTTTTGTCGATTCGTTCCACCCTAAAATGTCGACCTTTACACCATGCTGCTGTGTATGACTTATACTACAACGAACAAAGATTATGAGTGGCCGTTCAAACGTTTATAAATAAAGTCACTTGCTAGTTGTACATTGCAAACTTACCTTGGTCGCGCAACCCCGAGAGTACTCCCACTCTTCTTCAGTCACTTCGTCACCGCATTGTTGTGCGCTTTTCAATTGGTTGTGCAACCATCTTAAGCTCATGAAGGTTGGTAGGCTCTCCAGAACCGCTGGATAGTGCATCGGTGGTCGTCTTCCCCGTCTCCACTCGATTCGTGTCCTTTGTCGCTCTTGCTTTGCATCCTCATATTGTGAAATCCACTTTTGCATCACTGGATTGTGAAGCATGCAAAATCGGTTGATTTTAGCCTCTAGATCTTCCGTCATCTTCTTCTCAACACCGAGATTGCACATGACAATCCCAGATATGCGCTCATCATCTATGGTTCGCCATAGCGTGTCCCGGGATTTATCAAATCCGTCTAGCCACTCTCCAATGTACACTAGGGACTCTGATACCAACCAACCTTCTGCCATGCTACCCTCCGGACGTGCCTTTTGACGCACATATCCCTTAAGCGTTTTCATGAAACGCTCTAAGAAGAACATCCATCTGGAATGAATTGTGCCAGCTATTTCCACCTCATCAACTATGTGAACAAGAAGATGCACCTGAATGGTTAGTATTGTAGTAGGAAAATGTTTCTCAAACATGCACACAAGCTCCGCAGCATTTAGTTTGGCGAATGGTATGGAGTCTACGTCGATCTCCTTTTGTGAGATCCATTGCACCAGCTTTGCAAGTTTGTAGATTGTGTTACGGATGTCGAGAGACAAACATCCCTCAATGGCAACCGGTAAAATAAACTGTAAAGTATGTGCAGCAATGATATTAAAGTCCACATTTTATGCAATGATATTAAAGTCCACTATGAACGTACCTGACACATTTTATGCCAATCGTGTGACTTCAAACCGGTAAGCTTTCCTTCTTTAGTAAAACACGTTCGGAGCGAGTGCATTACGCCAGTGGGGGTCCGCCAAGATCGAATGGCCTCTTTTACTTTGCGTTCTTGGGCTCCTGTGAAAATCCATGGTGCTTTAGGAAGTTTTATCGATCCATCAGACGCTGTTTGCGGCCAATATTGCTCCATACGATCCACATTTCTAAGGTCAACTCTGGCTCCCAAAGTATCTTTCTTGCCGGTCAAATGGTCCCATAGTAGATTACCCACATTCTTGAATATGTGCATTGGATCGAGCAAGTGATTGATCACGAGTCGGGGCCAGTATGGTAACTCGTACCATAGAGATAGTCTCTTCATCCCTGGAGGCAATCCGTCATCGCACATCTCCTTCTGCTCTAACCATGCTTGTGCAGACATCCTTGGTGGCTCTCTTCCCAAAAAGCCGTCGCGTAACACATGATTCTCTTGAAGATACGCTTGATGACCTTCGTAGATTTGCTTCTTCAGTGAGGGTGCCCTACGTGCATTCAGTCTAGGTCCACATGTGACACATGCTCTGTATCCGCTTGTTTGAAGCCTTGCATGTATACACATGATAATAGATCAACTATGGGGAAAAACAAGATTTACAGTGTCTGAGTGAGGAGTGTCAATAGATCACCTGAGCATTCTGTTAGCCCGGGATAGTCATGCATGGTCCACATTAGAATACCTCTGATCAAAGCATTCCGTCGTCCTGTGTGTCGGCTCATATCCACCACCTCTATGCCAATCCACAATTGTTGTAGCTCTTCCAATAGTGGACGAAGATACACATCCATATTCCCCACTTTATATCGCCCTGGCACAATCAAGCTTAGCCATAGGTGCCCCTTCTTCGTAGTCAACCATGGGGGAATGTTGTAGTTGACGATGACAACGGGCCATACACTGTAAGATGTTGATCTTTGACCAAATGGATTTACGCCATCCATAGCCAGGCCTAAGCGCAAATTTCGAGCTTCCCTGGCAAAATCCGACCATGTTCCATCTATATGTTTCCAGGCTGCGCAATCTGCAGGAATTCGTAGCACACCATCCGAAGATTTATTCTCCTCATGCCATGATGCTAGGGCGGCCATGGACTTACATTCGAAGAAATGCTTGATGCGAGGAAGCAGAGGAAAATGTCGCAAAACCTTTTGTGGAATTTTTGTCCTGTGGAGATCTACTCGATATCTTTCGGAATCACATTTCGGACACTTCTCCATGTCTGTGTATTCCCCTCTGAAAAGAATGCAGTCATTAGGACAAGCGTGGATAGAATTTTAATCCATCCCCAAGTTTCGCAAAATCTTTCTTGCTTCATCTCGGGAATCTGGCATCACATTGTCAGCTGGTAGAATGTGCTCTTTCAGCAATCTACACAACATAAAAATATGATACAGTCGTGTAAAAATCTATCAGATCATTATACATTTAGAGTTCTATTAAAGTAAACTAATTGTAATAGATCACCTGAAAAGCGCTGTGACGCTAGTGTCACTCCATCCAAACTTTGCCTGCATGTTGAGAAGAACCAGGAGTGCTTTCAATCTAGACATACGTGCTCCATTATACAATGACGTATCGGCTTCACTTTTCATATCATCATAGATAAGCCTTTCTAAATCCATGATCGTCTCGATCATTTCATCAATCTCGGGCTCAAACATTGCCTCGTTGGGAATTTGCTCTGCATGATCATCCCCCGAGCTGTCAGAGGCTACATCTTGTGGCCTCACATATGCTGCTTGACCAAAGCGCCTGCGAACACGTCTATTGGGTTGCAAGATTGCTGCTTGTTGGCCAGCGTCAGAGTCCGACGAGTTATAATTGGCAACAACTCGATCTAAATAGATGGATCGAACTCGCCAAATTTGCGAACGTGCTGCAAAGAAACACGTCTTGTCCGTCGCACAGCATGCTTGCATTGATTACAAGGACATAAGACCCTCGTTGAGAGATAGGTGTTTCGGTTAGACGGTCCCACATCCTCGTCGCTACTCATAATGAGGATAAAAAACTTATAACCTGGACAACAAATTTAATATTCTATTGGCATTCTTCGTCTTCTCTCTCTCTCTCTCTCTCTCTCTCTCTCTCTCTCTCTCTCTCTCTCTCTCTCTCTTTACCTCACATTCTCTAGTCATGTCCAATCCCCGCACACCTCGGTCTAGAGGTGCACGGAGATCAGAACCACCGGGTTATAATCTCATCTTTATTGGTCAATACCTATATTTGTGGGTACAAGAAATCTACACACCCACGTCTACATGATACTGCATGTAGTGGACAAAATCCCTTTGCCTCTTCTCTAGCTGTAGCACTTCACTTCATCTTAACATCTTTTCACAGTAGATCTTTTCACTGTTCGTCTAACTCTAAACCCTAAACCGTAAGTAATTCTTGCGTGGACTCGATCTAACGTAAATAAGCGTAAATCTAAATAAACGTAAATCTAACTAAAAATAAAGCTAAATCTAATTTAACGTAAGTCTAATGACTAGAGGTTGTCTAGATGGTCATTGTGTCGGGGATGTAGTGACTCTTGCCGCCCTGAAGATCCACCTTCTTCCCTATCTTCTGAAGACATTTCACCAGTACTTTTGGATCGACGGAGCCCACCATGAGTGAAGGCAGCAATACCCTATATTCCATTGAGGGCTTTCTTCACCCGCTTCATGCAGGCATCGCAGTCTCTGGAGACCCGCATCTAATCTAATATAACGTAAATCTAAATCTAGCTTAAATAAACGTAAATCTAGTTAAAAATAAACCTAAATCTAATTTAATGTAAGTCTACATATAACCTAATCTTTAACGTCTTTTAAGATAGTTTCCTACGATGTTATAACTCTCTTCTTCCTGTGTGTGTGCGCGTGTGTGGATGTGTGTGCCAATAAAAAGAGATAAATGGTATAACCTTTCTATCACCCATGCCAAGTATGATAGATTGATTATGCCATTTCCCTCTTGAATAATAGGTCTTCAGTTCAACTCCTCGTCGGCTAGATCTTTAGGTCTTTTAATTTTAATTAGTTTCCTACGATGCTCCCTTAGTTTCTCTCTCTTTCTCTCTCAATATGTGTGCGTTTTTTTGGATCGTATGCATGTTTTCTCTCTCTTTTCCTCTCTCAATGTGTGCGTTTTTTGTTTATGCATGTTCTCTCTCTCTTTTCCTCTCTCAATGCGTGCGTTTTTTGTTTATGCATGCTCTCTCTCTCTTTTTCTCTCTCAATGTGTGTGTGCATTCTTTGTTTATGTATGTGTGTGCGCTTTTGTTTTTGTTTGTACTCTCTCTCTCTCTCTCTCTCTCTCTCTCTCTCTCTCTCTCTCTCTCAAAAACACTATGTGTGTGTGTATGTGTGTGTGTGTGAGAGAGAGAGAGAGAGGGAGAGAGAAAGAGGGGAAGGGAACATGAGAATGAGGAGAGGGAAGGAGCATACCTGGCTCTCCTTCCTCTCCTCGTGTGTGTGTGTGTGTGTGTGTGTGTGTGTGTGTGTGGAGAAGAAAAAGAGAGAGAGAGAGAGAGAGAGAGAGAGAGAGAGTGAGGGAGAGCGTTACCTGCTCTTTGCTTGAGGGCGCCGAAAAACTCAGATCTGAGATCTGAGTTTTTGGGCGCGCTCGGTTATTTTTTTTACCCCAGCTGGCGTCGCTATGAGCGTCGCTATAAGCGTCGCTATGAGCGTCGCAAATTTATTTGTAAATTAGCGACGCTCATAGCGACGCCGGGAAATTTTTTTTTGAGCGTCGCTGTGTGAGCGTCGCTAATATGAAGAGCCTCTTGTAGTGTACGTTTACAAAAATCTGATATGGAGCACCTGTCCTGGACAGAATGTAGGATCTATTTGTATATGTTGAGGAGCATTGTGGTAATTGGTTAGATCCTATGGCCTTTTGTCCAACCATTTCTGCCTCCACTTGGGGTGGTCATCGACAAGCATCTGAGCTTCTTTCGCTGTTAGTGCAATGCCTTTGTAACCCCCATCTTTGTTTTGTGGCAAGGCTGGCCGCATCTTTTCTTTCCACAAAATTGCTTCATGGCATAGCAGAGGAAACGGGAGGTACTCATGGCCAAATCCTTCCACCTCCTCTTCTGGTTGTAAGTATGCCAGGGCTGCTGACTCCATTATCTTCTTTTCATAGAGCATGTACTCCTTTGCTGGCCCCTCTGGCATGTCCTGAATGCTCTCATTGAGCTCATCTCTTATATCCAGATCTGGCCCTTCAAACTCATGCTCACGTTGCCCTTGGCGTGATGTTCTAGGCAAATCTGACACTTGTTGTCCATGCAGCAGTTGTGGTTGACTCTGGGCTTTGTCTGCTTTGATTTGTTGTTGAAAAAAAAGATCTTCTTTTTCTTTAGCAGCGTGTCACCAATCTGCTTCTGAATCTGCAGTTCGGCGCTTGCTTGAGCTAGTTGCTGTTCCATTTCTTTTAGCTTTAGCTCATTTGCCACCATCTGGGCCACCATCCCTGATACGAGCAGCTGTCTTTGAAGCTTTTCTTGCTCGAGATCCGCTTTTAGTGCCGCTATTGTGTTCACTGTTGTGGCATCGTCAGATGTGGAGACCAATGCCCCAACAGGTTCCTGATTCGCCATCAAAGTTGTCAGAGTGCCTTTGACAGTATTGTATGAACTGCTAAGCCTCTGAAATCTTGCACTCTTGTAGGCAAGCTGCTCCTTTGCTTTCTGTACTCTTGTCGTCACTTCTTGGCACTCCTTTTCTTTGGCGGTCAAGTCTGTCCTGACGTCCACCAAGTCTTTGATCAGAGACTAAGCCTGTTGTCGCTCAAGGTCTCTCTCCTTTGTTATGCGTTCTAGTTGCGTCTTCAGGATTTCTAATTCCTCTTGCCCAGATGCTTGCTTTTGTCGGGCCTCCTGTACCTGCCTTTCCTTTTCACTCAGCACCACGTGCTGACACTGGAATTGCCGTTCTAATTCCCTTAGAGTTTGCTTGTAATCAAAACCAGCCACTGCCTGGCAGGCTTCGTGGTATCCGATTGCTTCTGTAGGAGGTATAAACTCCTTTTGTGAGGTTGAAGGGGGAGGAGTTGGCTGTTTTTTGTTCGATGGAGAAGGGGGAGGAGGAGGATATTTTGGCGAAGGAGGGGGTGATTTGGGCAAGGGAGGAGGTGGGCTTGATTCTTCTCGTACATGCCTCTTTTTGGAAGTCTCTTCCCCTTGTTGCGAAGCAGATGCTTTCGCTTTTCTTTTCTTTAGAATCCTGATGATTCTTTGGCGAGTGAGATCCGCCGCCCTTCGTGCTTCCAAATTCCTTTCTCTTTGGCTCTTCTTTAGCTACTCTTCAATGAGATGTCCACTTCCGCAGCCTTTTGCTCTGCTTCTAGCCTTTTCTTCTCCGCGCGTATGCAAGTTGCATTATCTATTCTTTCTTGCCTTTCCCTTTCGAATCTTCTTTTTTGTGTCTGTTGTGTTGCAGCCGCTCTAGCCTGTCTGTCTGCCCATAACTTTGTTCTTCTTTTCTTGACTCTTTTTTGAGCTTCCGCATATGCTTTTTACAGGTCTAACTGCGGTACTACACTTCTCTCCCCTCTTTTTCTCTCGAGCGGCTTTGTGGAGTCTTCCTCCTCGCTTTCTTCAAACTCTGATGGCCCTTTGTCTTTCGACTCTTGAGATTTTCCTTCCTCATCTGTCTCCGTTTTTTCTTCATCACTCGAGCTTTTGTTGGTGGCCTTTGCTGAGCGCGATGATGTCGCACCAGGGGTCGTCCTTACGGAATGAGCAACCAGCTTGGCTTTCTGGATTAGGGCCGTTTGAGAGCTAGCAGCTGGCAAATCTTCGATCATTTCCAAATCTTGGTATGCTATTCTGGTTAGCATCGGCCCTGCGTTCATGTATCTTTTGTTTTTTCCCGAGCTTTTCAAATTTGCTTCAATCAGGTTTTCCAGAATGTAAGAACTGTAGTCGCAACGAATGGTTCTATTTTCGACCGTCACTAGAGCCATGACCACGGCAATGTGCAGGATTGGCTCGGTGTAGCGAGGAGGCTTTTGTACTCTGAAATGCTGAGAGATCAATCTCATTGACAATTCCAGCTCTCCGTATATCATGTCACTGTATTTGTATTTGTTTCCCTTTGCTTTGACGAATGCCTTCTCATTGTCCAGTGACTTTGTCTTTGCCAGCAAATCGTGTTGCCCTGGGAGGAAATGCAAAGCTTCGTTGATGATTTCTTTCATGATCTTTACTTTCACCTTCGATCCATCCTTGTCCGTGAGCATTGCCTGCCCATCATATTGTATCGAGCTCATGAGCTCGTGGGCCCTCATGTAATCTGTTCCCCATGGCTGTAATCTGAAAAATTGCTCCAAGTGTACGGCTCGCACTGCCTCTATTACCTCCGACCTTTGGTGGAGGTTCCATATCTCCCGTGGCATGATAGTTGTTTTTACCAAGTCACCATCAGCATCCTTAAACTTCGAGATGAATATGTGGACAGGGATTTGAGCAAGTATTTCATCCGAGATGTGAGCCTTTTCATTTGTAGCGAGCTCCTCCACTTCATATGGTGCTGCTGTCCACTGCCTTTCTTTCTTTTGGCGAGGCATTCTGTGTCAGGAGAGTCACAAGCTGTTAGGATTTTCCCTTCGCAATCAATCGCATTTAGACTTTTAGTAAAAAAAAGTTCAAAAGTTAAAACTGATCATAACTTGAACAAATTTCATCCATTTTTGTCCATATTTCACCAATGGGACTAGAAAGACTAGAGCTATGACTGATAAAAATCTAAGCCAATTCTGGAGCTGAGGTACACCGATCGCGATCATAGTACAGAGGCCAAAATTAGATTTGCTCGGAGGGTCATTTTGGTCATTTTGGTCCACTTTGTATTTCATTTGAACCACTTTTGAGTTTACAGGTCCCAATTCTGGGTTACAAGGGAGTTTTGGACTAGAATCTGACTTTTTATGAGTTTTTGATGTCCAAATGGCTTGAGACTTGGTTGGTGACTTGAACAAGATGTATACAAGGGATCTGATAGGTTTTGGTCAAAATCTGGTGCTGAGGTACACCGATCACGATCGGTGTTCTGGGCCTTTTTTTGGTGAAAACTAAATGATCATGAACCCCTATGCCTACCTAGCCCACTGATGATTTATTTCCAAGTTTGGACTTAAAATGAACAAATTAGAGCAATTTTCACTCTTTGACCATATTTTACTAAGTCTAACCATATTGGGTTTTCCTGATGAAATTTGGTTGGATCCTAGAGTTAGTTGAAGTTAGTTTTAGAGCTCCCACTGCTTCCATGAGGTTCTGCTATCATCAGCCTACTCCATTGTCTGATTTTGACTTTATCAGGCACTTTATACCCCGTCTTAGGAGGTTTTCCAGATTTGTGCATTTTTCAGGCATTCCTTGGATATCCATGTGATGCTTGAGCATCCGTAAGTGACCTTTTGGTCTTTGGCATTGGCTCGGCTCCAGTTCTATCTTTGTGTGATCATTCGAGACTGAAATGACTATATATGTACTTGTAGGAGATTCTGAGATCCATTCGAGGTTTTCTACAACTGTTCAGACTCTTAGTCGGACAAGTGTACCTTTCAAACCATCCATCATTATTTTTAACCAAATTTTGGTAGTTGTAGGTCAAATTTTTCTTTTTCGGTTGTGCTTGACAAATTAGGCCCATTCCACGAGCAAAATTTGTGCATTTTCCTTGAAAATTCAAGAGAGTGTACTTTTAATTAAGTTCCAAGCTTGGGCCAAATCAAAAGTTGCAAAACTTGCATCCGGGGGCACCGATCACAATCGTACCATGGAGGCCAAAATTGATTTTGACACCAGCAGATTGTAGGCGAGGCTGAGGGGAGGTGTTTTGCATGTTCTATCCCAGTTTTTGTCAGTGAGGTACATCGATCGCGATCGGTGTACCACCACCAAATTGTGATTTGACCATATGGCTTTGTTCCTGACCTTGTGGGGAGCACATTGATGTGTTATGTGCCTGAAAAAAGTTTTGTTTGGATGCCTCTAAGGGCCCTTGACCTCTTTGACCCGATCCGACTTTGATTTGATCCCTTCGCCCGTTTGTGCAATGATTCGCGCTTGCATGCGTAATAGACTTGATCTTTACTTGATAAGGAACATACCTGTGAAATCTAGCGTGAAATGCTGGCTCCGACCGTCCGTACGGGGTAGAAACGTGGCAGCTCGCTCTAGGTCAAAAAGCTCTCTCCTTCTCTCTCAAGATGTGAAAATGAACAAAGAGCTAGAATTTGGGCTACCTGGCCTATATCTTCTCGAGATTTTTGTGACACGGGGCTGATTTTCCTCACCTTTGATCCCGATATAATCTGCATACCACCTGTGGGTCAAACCGCTTGTCGTTCCGGCGTCGTATGACCATTTGATGCGATTTTGGCGAAATGTACTCATGATCATTAAGGCTGAAATTCGACATCTTTAGATTAGCTTCAGATCTTCCATGCTTGATAACCTTATCATGATACTTCGATGTTTGCTTCCAGAACTTGAATCCGACACTTGTGAGCGAGATTTTTTAATTTTGATGTTTTAATAACGAAAATCAAAACAAAATAAATTGAAAATACTTATTAACTGGCAAAAATTAGCCAAAACTATTATACTCACCCCTAAGCATATATTTTCTCTAGAAGCATCGCAATGCTCAGAATTTTGTCATTACAGCTCATTATTATGCTGATCGGATGATACAAAAACGCTAAAATTGCCAGGATTTGATCGAATATGTTTGAAATTGAACTCTAAATAATGGAAAAACACACACATTATGTACATATATACACGTTGGACCCCTTAATGGCCCTGACTGTTGCTAGATTCATCAATTACTTCCCCCTTCCTTGTCTGAGTCGTCCCGAACGAAGGTTGGGTGCATGTGCATGGGTTTTGGAATCTGTGTCTATGCATGGCCGTGTAATGTGGCCCTATTCTGATGTTTGAGACAATGCGTTGGGTAACAAGGTGCTGTGCAAGATGCGGGGACTGAATGTAGTTTTCAGTGGCTTTTGATAGCGAGGGTAGATGTTTATGGAACAGAATAGCTTGCAGTCGCATTTCTCTTTCCTTGATTGTGGGTGTTGTGATGGCAACTATTTTTGGAACCCATCTGTATACAGTTTGTTGCATCTTTATAGATTCTGCTTTAGTTTTCACAGGTTTCTAGTGCCATTTTGGAGGTTCGGGCTTCTTGTTTTGAGTTTTGTGTTTCCTTTCGAGCTCTGTCGCCGAATCTTTAGTTTTCTCCAGTTTTGGTTGCCATTTCCACTTTGGAGTAACTACTGAAGGTCTTTGAGATGATGTTGCTTCCTTCTGGAGTTTGTCCTTAGGTAGCCATATCTTGCTCGGTTTGTTGGTCAGCAATCTTTTCTTTATCCATACTTTTTGAATAACCTTTTGTGGTGTTTTTGGCTAATTAGCAGGTTGCTTTTTGTCGATGGGGATACTCGGCCACGAGTGATCTGTTTTGGCGAATGGAGTCATGTACACGTTAGAGTCATGTGTGTACCTTAACTCATGTTCTGACCATTCAGTGACTGCATTGTACGTTCTCATCCATGGAACTCCAAAGCATATTGATTCTCTGATTTCTCCGTCTTTCATTATGAAAAATTGATGAGGATAACTGTTTCCATCAAGATTGATTGGTAAGTTTACTATCCCCAATGTTGGCATTGTTGCACCATTTGCTGCTTGTAGATCACGTGTAGATTGCACGAGGGGTTTATCTGTAACCATTCTGTAAGTGGAGAAGTTGACCGCATTGACTCTTGCTCCTGTGTCAATCAATGCTCGTTGATATCTGCCATGCGAGAGTCTGACATTGATGTGAACATCGATTCCTGTTTCCCATTGCTCATCAGTTTGAATTATAGACAAAGGAATTTGAGCCGTATTTGCTGGTTGAGGAAGTCTTTGTTGTTGTAAGGTTTGTTTTTGTTTTAAATTCCTGACTTTGGCCTCCTCCTGCGCTTGAGATTTTGTTTCCTTTGCTTTGTTCTTGTGCTCCTTCGCAGCGTGTATTTTGGCAAGCATCTCTATGGTTAGTGGTATGTTGTATTTCTTTAGTCTGCAACCACTAATCCAGTTAGGCATTTCCTCTCCCTCTAATGTCGCAAGTTTAATGGCACCGCTAGATGATATGTCATGAATCACATAGGGTCCATTGCCTCGCTTTTTGAGTTTTCGAGAATGTTGTTTCAGGGTATACATTAAGACGTAATCCCCAGTAGCAAATTCCTTGTTGATAACATGTTGATCAAAGAATGATTTCATGTTTCGTTTTTGTGCGTAGATTGATGCAACGGCTCTCAATCTAGTTTCATCCAATTTTTCCAGGACATCTACCTGATTGGATAATTCATGGCCTGTCCATTCTAAATATTTAGCGACTCGAAGCGTGGGAATAAGGAATTCAAGTGGCAAAATCGCTTGAATTCCATAAACCATATTAAACGGAGTCGTTCCGATTGACGTTTTGTAAGCTACTCTATATGCCCATAAGGCTGAATGCAGCTTTTGATCCCAGTCAGCTCTCGATTCTTCAACAATTTTGGTGAGAATTGTCATCAAAATCTTATTCGTACTTTCGGCTTGGCCGTTCGCTTGTGGGTGATAGGGAGCGGATTTCCTGTGAATTACCATGAATTCATCCAAAATGAATTAGATCACCTCATTGATGAAGTGAGTTCCTCCATCGCTCACCAGCTCAATTGGTAAGCCATATCTGGTAAAAATGTTCTCATACAAAAACCGTGCTGTCGTTTTTGCATCATTTTTGGTTGTTGCGTTAGCTTCCACCCATTTTATTAGATAATCTGTTGCCACAATAATGTATTGAGCGTGCGTTTTATATCCCGGAGGCGCTATCGGTCCTACAAAATCTATTCCCCATTTCACAAACGCTCTTGCTCCCATCATTGGCCTTAAGGACACATCATCTCGTGCTCTAGGAATTTTTGTTTTCTGGCAATCGTCACATCGTTTCACAAACTCTTCAGCGTCCATGAATAGTGTAGGCCACCATATGCCTGCAATAAGAATTGCTTTGGCCGTTTTGTCAACTGAGAAATGTCCACCAGCTTGTCTGCCATGTGCTTGTTCTAAGATAGGAATGTATACCTCTTCAGTCGCGCACATTCTCAATTGATTGTCTTTTCCCCTCTTGTAAAGAGTGTCCTCAATCAGTACATAGTTTTCTGCCTCTTTCATGATCGTTTTGATACATGATCTACTCATCCCTTCAGGCAGTATCCTGTTGGTGAGGTATTCAACAATGTAGTTACTCCATCGGGGTGCTACATATAATCTGAATAGAGTCGCGTGCTCTATTGGCTTTTGAAGCGTGCATTTAACGTAAGATTTGACATGCATATGAACACTATGTCGCATTTTTGGCCAATACACACCCATTCTCATCAATCTTTGATTCATCTGTGCATGCCCATTGTGAATCCCCGTTGTTTGTACATGAGCTTGGTTTAGGTACAATTCCCATTCACTCGATTCAACACAAAGCCTAAGGATTTGATCCGATCCCTGTTTGTATAGCCTGCCCGCCAACATTACCAATGATCTGGATGCTGCAATGGTGGATGGTTGTCTTGTCACATTCAATGACCCGATAGTCAGCAAAGGAATTACATCCTTGCTCCATCTTGGAACCATTTCTATGTTGAAAAGATACGCATCTGGCAAATCATCATCAACTCCTATAGGGTTTTCTCCATGCATCATTCTAGATAAATGATCCGCTCTTTGGTGTGTAGTTCCTTTCTTGACTACTACCGTGAAGTCAAACTCAAGCAGTATGATGAACCATCGAACAATTTTCCTCGTACTGCAAGGTTTGTTTACTAAGTACAGCAGTGCTTGGTGATCAACAAAGAATACAAATTTATTGGAAAGTAAGTAGTGTCTAAAAGTTTTCACCGCATAGACCATACCCAATCCCTCCCTCTCAGTTGTCGTGTAATTCTTCTCTGCATTGTTCAGTTGTCTATTGGAGTAACTTATTGGAAAATCCATGTTGTTATCTCCAGGTTGTGCAAGTATGCATCCTATGGCATACGCTGATGCATCTACGTGGATGTGAAATATCTTTTTCCAATCCGGAGCCTTCAAAATTGGAGCAGAAATTAATCTCTGCTTCAATGTTTGAAAAGATTTCTCGCACTCATCCGTCCACTCAAACTTAGTTACCAGCGCGTAAAGTGGTTTTGCAATTATAGCATATGAGTAGATAAATCTGCGATAATATCCACAATGGCCCATAAATGCCTGTACCTCTTTCACCTCTATTGGTCATGGTAAATCAACAATGACGCTGATCTTCTCTATGTCTATCGAAATACCATTTTTGGACACTATATGTCCCAATATTTTGCCCAGTCTGACCATGAAGACACATTTCTTTGGATTCAGACAAATCCGATACAGTCTGCATTTTTCGAACACCTTGGTCAAGTGCTCTATGTGCTCCAATCTTACAAGAGAGTGAACGCACATGTCATCCATGTAAATTTCTAAGAACTGTCTTAGATATTCTTTAAAAGCATGACCCATCAGCCTCTAAAATGTGGTTGGTGCATTTGTTAAGCCAAAATCCATTACCCGGAATGCAAAAATACCCCATTCAGTTGCGAAAGCCATTTTGTGCTGATCCTTTGGCTTTATTGCGAGTTGGTTGTAACCCGAAAATCCATCTAAGAAACTATAAGCCTCTTTTCCTGCCACCCTTTCTATTACATGATCAGTAATGGGTAGGGGATAGTTGTCCCGAATTGTAGCAACGTTCACTTTCTTGAGATTGACGCACACTCTTAACTTTCCATTTTTCTTCGGGACCACCACAATCGGTGAAACCCAATCGGTGTGCTCAATTTCGTAAATAAACTCTGCCTCTTTAAGTTTATCTATCTCCTCCTTGATCTTTTTTGCAAACGTTTCATTGTAAGTATAGGGACGTTGTCTGCTGGGTTTGGCGTCATTCTTAAGGGGTATTGTGTGTTGACAGATACTTGAATCTACCCCCTTAAGATCTTTGTATGACCATGCAAACACATCTCTATACTGTTTAAGAGTAGCTACCAAAAGCTTTTCCTCTTCTTCAGTAAGATCCGTGGAAATATATGCAGGTTTTGGATCATCTCCTGGCTTCGCTAGATCTATTTGTTTAGCTTTTTCAGGACCATCGTACGATGTACCCAGTTCCTTCAATTCCCTCATTGGTTGTTGCACTATGATTTTCCTATCTTGTATGGTATACTTCTTATAATGGGACGGTGCATCCATCTTGTCAGAATTCGTGTCCTCATTTGTTTCAAAGTTAGTCGTCCATATGTCTCTGAGGGTTCTCTTGAGCTTATTGTACTCCGTTTTCCTCTCTGTTTTGGTCATTCTAGACCCTGTTTTCCCCCCTTTTTGTGACTTAGTTGTTTGCTTTTCGTGTCTGTTCTTCTTGTTGTTTTTTCACGGTTTAGTTTTGATAAACCGGCCTGTGACCTCGTCCTTGATACAATCATCAGCTTTGACAAGCTTTAGATATCTCGTTTTGTCCTTGACAAGAGACATCGGATTTTGCTAATTCGCCCTTGATTTTCTCGTTCTCTAGGATTTATACTACTCCTGTCGACTAGGTTTTTGGTTAGGAAACTCGTAAATCTTGTCCTGCCTCGACCTGTATTTCCTATTCATCTTTGATGCACTTGATCTTTCATCATCAGCCTCTATCAGTTGGATTTCGTCGTCCAGTGATGGAAGGTCACAATTTAGTGAATCCGTGAATTCCTCCTCTGTTCGATTCCTATTGTTCACTACAGATATCTCATCAATTATTCTTTTACACTCGGTCTCACGTGGTGGTTCTTCTTGTTCCTCGCTCTCCGATCCTGACTCAAGGGTGATGCAAGCCATTTCTCCCAGATTTGCTTTGTAGCAATCGCCACTCCCGCTCCACTGTCTTTGATAACTATCGTTTTTATATCCTGATATTCAACAGGAAAGGTTGTATTATCCTCCTCGCCTTCACAGTAATCTCCGACCTTGTTTATGGGAACTGGTTGGGCTTTGGGTTGACCTTCCCGCTTGTTTTCTTCTCCCATAGGGTTTGTCAGAAGAGGAATCTTTACTCCTTTGTGCTTCAAATGTTTCCCCATGTCTTCCCATAAGTGTGGTTTGACTCTAAAGAGTTCGGACAGTGTGATTGTGTATGTTATAGGTGTCGACAGCATCTCTTGAAGACTTTTTGAGTCAACCATATATGGAATAGTTCTCATCTGGGATGGAACTAACCTTATCTCTGATTGTGCCTCATGTTCACCTGTAAATGAAGGCAGGGTTTTCAAGGATTGGGCTTTGCTTTCCACCGAAATGTCCGTTCCCACATCCCCATACAGTGATTGTATATCGACTAGATAAAATCCGTTATCCAGGTTAATTTCAAGAATTAGAGCAGACTGTAACGTTGCACGTCCGTTCTTTCTGTTTCTAATGGTTTCCCATAAGTGTTGTGGCCATTGTTCTTCAACTTCTGGAATTGGCATTATCGTCATTGACTTAGCGTCATCAGTCGTGCTCGGCACCACTCAATGATCCAGTGACAATATCGTTTCAGGCCTGGGTTCGTTTACTTATTTTGGTTCATCAATTTTTAGTTTTTCTCACTCTTTGTGAATCAACACTTCTTGTTCTGTGGTTCTAACCATCTTAGGTTCCATCAACGCCTGGGCTGTTTCAATTAGGTGTTTACACATTTTCAAACGCTTCGTTTCCACTTCTGGTTGAGGATAAGTTAACCATCTCTGCTCTAAATTTTGGTTTGTTTTTAGCCTTGCTTCGTACGCTTGTAATAGAGCATCTAACGGCTCTAGCACTTTGTCAACCAAGACTGATCCCCCTGAGGACGCTTTCATCGGCTTGTTGTTAACCTCAACAGTTTTACTCTCTCTCTTGTTTAAGTTGCTCCTTCATTTCATGCAATTCATTTTGCATGGCAATTTGGCTGTTCAACCTTCTTGTTTTCATCCTGTTTCATTTTGCCTTCCAGGATTTTCGCTGGGTTCTCACGGATAAACTCTCATTTTCTGTGGGTATCGGCAACTCGACCTTTTCCTCCAAAGGCTCGTTTTTCCCTAAGTCCTTGGCTTGGGCTCTGGTTATCGCATTGATTTGGATCATGGGATCGGTTTTCGATCCGCTGCTTGCACTTGGTATCACCCCCACAATATTCATAGTCACTTTTCCCTTGTTGTCCAAATTTTTTGGGCAATCTGGCAATATGTGATTCACACCACATCCGTCACAAAACCCAAAAAATTTCACTCTTTCGCCTTTGAAAGGGCAGTTACGCTCCCAATGATCCGTACTTCCACAGCTATAGCACTGTCCAATTGGTGGTTGATTTTGAGGAGATGGTCCCATGGGTTGTCCTGCTCTATTTGGATATCCTCTCGGTTTGTAATTCTGGTCCGCAATGAACATTAACGTTCTTTCGTCTACCAAATATTTATCTCTCGAAGGTTGTGCTACATACGTTGGTGGTACCATACCCTCGCTATTTCCCCATGGTTGATAGACTTCGTCTGCGTACATTTGTGATTCAGGTTCCATTGCCTAAGGCTCATTCGGTTCCTTATAATAAAAAACTTGAAGTGTACTATTTGTTCCTGGTGATGCTTCACAAGGTTGAGCATACCTAATCATGGACCTATTTTCCTATGGTAATGGAGGTTGTTGACCCAACACAGGTTGAGGTCTGTCTGCTCCTGCTACCAGATTCATATTTGGTCCAACTTGATATCTAGGAGGAGGTGGTTGGGATGGTCCTAATGGAGGCCCATGCGGTCTTTCCCTCACATAGTGTTTGTTATAAAAACACTCTTCTGTGCTATGATTCGTCCATTTTTATTCTATGGCGTACCATCTCAGTACTCGTCCATTCGCAACTGGTGCTTTCGGCTGTTGTGGGCACCACGGCGTCCGATGATCCCCCCCACATATGTCACACTTCCTCGTTTGAGACTGTCTCATCACCGGATTTGATCTCATATGTTGCTGCATTCTCTTCGTTACCTCCTCTATCAATTGATCAGTTGTCGGCATCAAGGACGCCTGGGCATCTTTCTTGGTAGAGGGTTCGCTTTTAATCAATGAAGAGCCACTGGTTACTGAATCAGTATCCTCTGACACTTCCCCATGTTCTTTGCAGTTATCGACAAGATATAATGCTTCCCTTGTAACCTGTTGAAACGTGCTACAGGCTTTCAAGTGAAGGTCCTTTTTCAAGGTTTTGTTCCTAAGTCCTTCAACAAAGAGCACATACAATCTCTTGTCCTGCGGTAATTCCCTCCTCGGGCACCTCTCAATGTATTGCTTGAATCTCAAGGTTGCTTCCTTCACTTTTTCATTCTCCCTTTGTTTAAAAGCGTATATCTGCGATACAATATTATGCTTTATACCCTGTTTTGAGAATTCTTTCGCAAACTCATGCAATACATGTTCAATATTTGGACAAGTTTCAGGGTTTAAAGGTTGAAACCATGTTAAGGCCGTCCCTTCCAAGGTCTAGCCCAAATCCCTCGTATTGAGTATGGAAATCAGTGATCTGTTCTGCTCTTAAGACTTGCTTGAAGAGCGATACATGGGCATATGGATCCCCCGATCCGCTATAATTCTTCAGCATGCACTTCGCTAGTTGGGATGGCCTGATCCGTCTATGGTCTGCGGTCAATCTCATTGCTCTCGTGTCTCGACTTAATCGTTCTCGTGCATCATGGAGGTCGTAGGTTTCTCTCGTTGGCTCCCCTGCCCCAAATCTACTACTAGGAGGCAAATGTGATGGGGTGGTTGCAAATGTCGCACCTATAGCCGTATGTGTAGAGATAGGAACTGCACTACCTCGATTCATAGCCATTGATTCTCTGGAATGTAACGTTCCCATGGGGCTTGGCATCGAATAATGAGGTCGACTGAAAGAATCAGCTACATGAGTTCTCCCTCCACCTATGGTCAATGGTTCTGGCATGACAGTTGTAGGTGCTGGTCTTAGTGGGCTTAGAGTGACATAATACTCATGAAGTGGTCCCCCAAAGTACGTATATCCTTTCAATTCTTTTTTATCGATTGCTGCATATCGTCTTCCATACTTGTCGTATGCTGCAATTTTCGTTTCCGCTCCCTCTGTGTAGGTGAAGACATAAAGTCTTTTCCGCTCAGTCATCTCTCCGACGTAGGGTTCCTCGCATCTATAATAGAGATCTTGCTCTCCATTATTATACTGTATAACCCCAAGTAGACATTATCCGTGTTGATTCTCAACGTTTTGTTTTCTCGCATTAGGTAAGATCATTGTTGGTGCCTTTTCCTCATGTTCCTCGTCTATTTTGGCTTTTGTGCCCATCAATCCCCACTTGTCTACAATGTTAGGATTCAGGACTACCAAGTACATGATACCCTCGTCATTCAGGTACCTGTCTCCGCTATAGCTCAACGGCACTAATTCCTTGAACTCACTTGGTCTATCTTCTATTTTCACACAGTAGCGCTCCATACCATCTTTGTATATCTTGGCACCTTGCTTGTTGTCCTATTGATACTTGATGAACAATAGCTTTAGTGTGGCCGAGGGGTATGATGGTCCTACTGCCATGTTTTCTCTTCCGTTTAGTTTTAATTTTCCCAAGTGTTCTATGAAATACTCAAAAGATCTCTCTGAAGAAGTATCGGAGACGCCTTCTTCAGGATCGGCTCTAACGGTCGTACTATCCCTTGGTTTACACTCTCCTTCGTTCATGAACACTCGTTTGATCTGCTAAATTTAGGTGTCTGGTGTTGATTTGTTTTCGCGATCTCAAAAACATGAAGAAAGTGGGATTTACTGACTGAATCCAAACCTCTTACCTGGAGATGGAAAGATCTTCCAATTCCTGCGACTGCATGGGTTGTTACTTGATCGGTCTCTGCAAATGAATATACTAGATGGCTATGAGATCACTGTATCATTCCAACTGTCAGCAGATTCAACACTTCAAAATGATCTGAACACAATTTTGCTTGCAGATTATGGACAGTATGTCCAATCTGAGTTTTAACAACTCCTGGTATCTTAAATAGTCTAGGTCTATGAACATGTCAAAAATGACCTAGATTTGGGCCAGAGGTACACCGATCAAGATCGTACTTCTGAGCCCAAATCAGATGAAACTTCACCAGCTTGTTCACTAGGCTATTTTAAGACTACCTGCCAGACACTTTTGTATTTGGACTCAAAAAAGTCAAGTTTTTACCATTTCTTGGTTGGAAGTGTCAAATTTATCAATTTGACTTGATTTTGATGTTTGATTTGGGATTTGAGAGATACCTGGGGTTGTCCTGTGTACAGGCTATCCCTCTGTATGGTTACTTCCCAGTTTTGATGTGTTTTGGTCTACTGAAAGTCAATTTCTAAGCCAGTTTAACAATTTTTGACTTGGATCTGTATTCAGATGCTTTGACAGGTATTTTGAGATATCTGGCTCTAGGTCCTTTAGACTTTTATGTTTGTATACACCTGGGGATCCCACATATGAAATCTGGTAAAAAATCTGGCACTTAGGTATACCGATCGCGATCGTACTTCTGAGCCCAAATCAGACCAAATTTGGCATGCTTGTAGACACTGATGTTTTAAGGCTATCCCTAAAGTCTTTTTGCATTTGGATCACCAAAAGCCAAGATTTTGCACTTTCTATGTCCGTCAGGCTATTTTTACCCAAGTGGCCTGATTTCCTTGATTTTTGATGTTTTTGGGTGTGGTTGCTTTAGACAAAGTTGTTTACAATCTTATCAGGAAGGCACATGTCAAATCTTGTACAAATCTGACACTGAGGTACACCGATCGCGATCGTAGTACTTGGGCCAAATCTAATGAAATTTTGTCTACTCCCTCTAACAAGTGTTTCCTAGTGTTTTGTGCTACCACTTTGTGATTTGAATCAATATCAATCCTGTTTGGTCATATTTTCAGAATTTCAGAGTCTTATGGCTTTTTTGGCCAAAGTTATGGTTTTTTGGTTTCTCGGCTCTGACTTTTGCCCTGAATCTGACTGGAATTTGATTTACTTATCCTACTCCTAAGTACAGAAATGAAAGAACATAAGGAAATGAATCAAACAAAACAAACACGACGGATTTCGGGTGAGATTTCAGTACTCAATCGAATTAGAGAAAGTGAAGAGAAAAAATGATTTAACACACTCACTCACAGCTCCCTAAATCTCCTAAGAGAGGATCTAGCCGGTCCACTGGCTCTAGACTCCACTAAGCTCTAAACCGTTCTCTAGCAGCCTAACCGAGGTGTAAAATGGATTTGTGGATTGATCTTTTTTAAGGAGTCTAACTGCGCACTCAGTCACTCATCACCTAAGGTGCATTCCCCGGCAACGGCGCCACTGTTTGCGGGTCACCGCAACAGACGTCCATAGCATAGATCTCAAACATCAACATATTTATCAATATAGGGGAAGCGACTCGGATGAGGCATGGAAACTCACTAGGGTGTCATTCCTAATGAAGTGAACTCGAAGAGATGCAACTACTAACTCTACAAGCAAATCAAACGCATTACTGCCAAGTAATCTACCTATGTCCTCCAACACAGCTGTCCAGTCATCACGCCCGTTTACCATGAAAATCATATCGGAATCGCATGAAACTTGAAGGGAAGCTACAAGGGATTATTAGAAACATATCCTATCACTGTCACAGCATTCTGGAGGTACAACGATCGCGATCATTCATCCCAAAGTCAGCAAAAACAGTGAAAAAGTGATCTTAATGGGTCGTTTTAGGGTCCCTAAAGCCCCTCCTAGGGTCAAAACAACATAAAACACGCATATAGACACTCAAAACAGTGATTTAAGGCCTCAAACTTGTAGTTGAAAACCTACACCAAATCTTGAATGATTACACTTGAATGGAAGAGCAAGATGAGAGGAACACAATGCAATAAACAAATCTGAATTTGGATTACCGTAGCCACAATGGCGAAGATTACAAGTTTGAACAAGAAGGAGCTCTCAAACGTACGCTGTCTTCTCAGTTCTCCATTAAGAAGATTATCCTCCAACTTACAAAAAATGACCTTTATAGATTAGGTCTTTACAAATGACTTGTCCGGCCATAAGCTCCTAAACTTCTAACTGGCTCTCTAATATACAATTACTCCCATAAGACTAATCATACATCCTTTGACAAATTCCCGGCTTAGAGATGCTTCCTTACAAAAGAATTGTACAATGGTTTCTCAGAAAAATATGATCCTTCTTTGGAAACGGACGCTTGTTGCTTCGTCCGCCAAACAACATACAAACTAATGAGGACATGAACATCCATGTACTACCACTTGTTACTTGACTACTCCCAGTGTCGGTGTTGGGTTCTTGTTACATCCTTTAATAGATGATATTCCTGATGTCAAAGAGTGATTCGTTGCTTTTTTGTACATGGAATAACTGATTGCATTTACTCGAGCTCCTTTATCGACCAATCCATTTGTGCTATGATTGTTCAATTGTACTTTGATGCGAAGGTCCATTCCATCTAGCCATTCATCATTTGTTGACACTGCATCCTTCTGTAATTCCCATAGTCGTTCATCTAGTTCTAAAGTGTTGATGGGAATAGGTATTTGTTGATTTTTGAGAGCAACTTTCCTTTTCAGTACTCAAAGCTGAGCTTCCTCTTGGGCTTCATCACAATGACCTACTGTCGTTTCATCTTTCTCTGCTTTGTTGCATGCATCTTTTTTAAAAATTCATTGGTTAGTGGAAAATTGTACTTCTTTAAACAGAATCCATTAATTCGATTAGCCATTGGTTCACCATCTAGGGTGGATAACTTAACTGCTCCACTTGGAGATACGTCTTCAATCATAAACGGCACGTTTCCATTTTTCTTAAACTTGGGAATGTGTTGCTTAAGGGAATAAACTAAAACTAAGTCCCCTTTTTTGAAGATTTGTAACTAGATGGGAATCAAAAAAATGTTTTTGTTTTTGCTTTTGTGTATAGATGTGAGCTACATCTACTAGCCTTTGCTCATCAAGCTTTTCTAAATCTTCAAGCCTCTCTGACAATTCATGTCCAGTCCACTCAAGATCCTTAGCTACCCTTAGTGTCGGCAAGAGAAATTCTATCAGCAGTATGGCATCAAGACCATAAACAAGGTTAAAGGGTGTAGCATTTAAAGCTGTCTTGAATGAAACTCCATACGCCCATAGAGCGGTATGGAGATTCATTTCCCAATCAGTTCGTCCTAAATTGACCACTTCAGTCAATAGCGAGCTAAGAATTTTATTTGTGTGCTCCACTTGTCCATTTTGTTGTGGGTGATAGGGAGTCGATTTGTTATGGATGACCATAAATTCATTAAGCAAATACTCTATTACCTCATTGAGGAAATGAGTTCCCCTATCACTGACAATTTCTATTGGCAGTCCATATCTTGTGAACACATTCTCATACAAGAATGCGACTGTGGTTCTGGCATCATTCTTTTGGGTTGCTTTATCCTCTACCCACTTGGTCAAATAGTCCATAGCTACAATGATATATTGAGCTTGGGTTCTATGAACAGGTGGTTGTATTGGCTCAACAAAGTCTATACCCCATTTTGCAAAAGCTCTAGCCCCCATCATTGGTCTTAAAGGCATGCTATCTACACAGGTTGGCAATTTTGCTCGTTGACATGCATCACACCTTCAAATATATTCTTTGGTATCTGCAAAAAGTGTTGGCCACCATATGCCTACCATCAAGATTGCTCTTGCGGTCGTTTCCATTTCAGTGGTATACATCTCCTTTAGAGATTTTTTTAACTCTTGATACCTCTTTCTTCATTCAACTTGTGTCATGGTTGAATCCTTGTTCTAGTATTTAGGTTTTGATTAAGTTTCCTTTCTTGGTTTTCTCAATGTTTTTGATATTTCTTCCTTTTTGTTTAGCAGATATCTACCAATGATTTTGTCTTTGACACAATGATGTACATCTATTTGCATCAGAAACTGTGTTCTACTAGAGACTGATGGCATAGGTTTAATTTTCAAGTTTATAGTGTCTCTTTTTCTTTTGTACTATTTTTTTCTTCTCGTTTTCTGTTTTGGAAAGTCAAAAAACTTTCTATCCCCTCCTTTTATGAGTAGTTTATCCCTCAAATCATGTTCTTTCTCCGACCCCAAATCATTTAAGGTAGCTGAATGTTCTTCTAACTTGTTGGAAAGGGGGAAATGAGAAAAACACCATCACACAATCTGAATGCCTCTCTATAGCCTAGTGATTTCACATCACCCCTATCCCCTAGTAAACACACACCTAGATACACAATCTGCAAACTACTATTTCCCTTGCCCGAACCCAACCAACCTTGACTGTATACACCATGTCGCAAAGTATACAACCAATCATCTTGACCTCTGACCCTTGATAGCACCATACACTCACATATAAGTAGTGTCGATACCCACAGACAACCCAAGATCATTGGTAGACTCAAACCTTCCCGCTAGCTGTCATACTCAAGATATCCACCACAACCATATATGAAGCACTTTCTCACTCAACACTGACTAAAAGCACACATGCACCAATGCACCCTTGAACATAGGAGCAAGAGAGAAAGCAAACATTGGTTTGGGAAAAGATCAAATTAATATAAAGACAAAATGTCCCAAAAAGGGAGTGCACAGTGGTGGTACTTCGAAGCTATTAATAATACTGGCGCTACTTGCCACAGACTTCCTCTTTCAGCTCTACTCGACTTGCTACTTGGCTCTTCTTGGCTTGCTCACGACAACCCTCAGTAGCTCCAAGCAGGCTTATTCCCTGTGCTATCTAACCTTGTTGTGGCCTCTCTTGCACGTGAAGCTCTTGTCATGCAGCTTTGACATCCCTTTGACCACAATTCCCCTTTGGAGTCTTGCTCACAACCACCCCTTCCTCAGGTGGCCAATACCTGCAACTGCCCTCCTTGGCTCCCTTCTACTCAATGCCAGCCATGCAACCAATTCTAGCTCTACCCCTCATGCCATGCTATGCTCTTCAAGCCCTGACAACCCTCCCAAACCATAGTCCCTCATCCCTTTTCAATTGCAGCCCTTGGTGGCTTCCTGCTCCATGTGTTGGCCGTAACCTTTTGTAGACCTCCACCAGATGATGCTTTCTCAAGCCTACAACCAGAGGTCCTTCTATGGTCCTTGGCCCTTGCCGGCCCTCTCACCATCGACGGGCTACCCCCCCTACATGCAACTCCCTCCTATCCCTCTTTGGCCACTAGCGATATCGCTAGTGGTCACCTCCTCTACAACTAGCCTGGCTTCCATGCAACTACAGCGCTAGCCCCTTTTTTACTGCCGTATGACACCCAAGTCTGCAACCTCTATCCAACTAGCCGCTTTTGGGCTCCCTTCCATGCAAGAACTGCGCTCATCACTTAGTTTGGCAACATTATCATGCAGTAGAATTCGTTTCTTTAAAAACCCCAAGCCAACTTCTAGCTTTACCTTATTAAAACAAATCCCTGCATGTGTGGCCTACTTTTCCATGCTCCTGATGACTTCCATTGCCACGATGACTAAATTTAACTCCACTTCCCATGCCCTTGATTGTGCTCGATAGTCAATGTCAAAAAAACTCCAATTTGGCACCCCTCATCCTTTCTCCAAATGCCTTCGACTCCAAGGCTCCACACATTGGGAAGAGCACCACCATTACGAGTGTCGACAACCTTGCACTGCAACTTCTCGACATGCCTCCAATCAGAGGTTTGCAAGCCTTCTAGGTATCCAAAGAGCTTCAAGCTCATTGTAATGGAGTAGCTCTCAGCATACACATCAAAGCTCCAAAACCATTGGGCAATGATTGACTAATTGCTTCCATATGGCATACTCTTCTACCAAGGGCTTCAAATGCAAGTCTATAAAGCTTGAATGGTAGAGAGCATCAAGAGCTTGATTTGCTAACTATCACATTTGGCATACACTTCACAACAAGATCTTTTGTTCTCTGCCTCTAGCACTTGCTCAAGCATTTCCCCATCAGGCTATTGATTTCCACACTGCTGCTATTGGCACTTCCATGGGTCGACACAGATTGGGTGCACCATCATTGCCCACCCCCTCGTTGAGCATTCATGCTCAACCATAGCATTATTTAGATAAAATAAGTATGTATAGAGAGAATGATATAAAATAGCTACATAGACTGCATAAGAAAAATGATATAGTGGCTTTATAGATAAGATAGAGATAGAGAGAAAAGTGTCTGCTGCATCATCCACCAGGATCAAATGGAAAGCTCAAAGCTTCCCCAAGCATGGTGTAGAGTCCACCTAGATCAAAAGTAAAGCATTAGACACGGCTATCCATCTATAAAGCATGCATATTGAAGCCTCTCTTTGCACTTGTAGGCCAATCAACACGCCATGACTCTTCTAGCTCTTCATAGCATGGAGTTTTGTCACCCTGCATCCATAATCCTTCCTGCCAACCATAAGCATACTTTTGATCACTTGAAGCACCAGTATCATATGAATCTATCCTGTCATCCACTAGAGAACACTCCATATCATCATCTTTATCATATGAGCAGTGAAACCTGCATAGTACACCTTACAAAGCAACCTGCAACAACATATCTATCAACAACACAACACATAGCTTCAATGCCTTGCCATTTTCTTGAGCCTGCTGCATAGGCAAGAAAACTTGTTCCCTTTGCAAACCTGTATCCAAACCCTCTGTAAATGGTTCCAAGACCAACTTTTCATATCCAAGAGTATGACCTGCTCGAGCTTCATCAGGTTAGTGGCATCTTCCTCTCTGCATGGAGCCTCTCTCTTATAGGCTGCACCTGTATCTGTTTCCATAGAGTCATCTTCCAGAGATCCCTCCATAGTATAGTCTACTTCAAAAGAGCCTTGCAACTGATACAATGATACCTGTAAATCAACCTCCCTTCAACACCACATGTATCCATAGCATCACATAAAGTAGAAAAACCCTGCAATTTGCCTCCACTTGCTGCATAGCCAAGCAAACCTTTCCCCTTTACAAACCTGTATCCAAACCCTTTGTAAATGGCTTTGAAACCAACTCCTCGTACCTTAGAGTATGACCTGCTCGAGCTTCAACCTGTTCTTCAAACACCTCATCACCAACAAGGTTAGTGACACCTTCCTCTCAGCATGGAGCCTCTCCCTTATAGGCTGCACATGTATCAATTTCCATAGAGTCATCTACCGGAGCTATCTCTCCACGGCTACACACAAAATCTAAAACTATAATGTGCACCTCTATATGCCCACAAGGCAAGGTTGCCCCACCCCCTACATAAATAAATCACTTTGACATACCTTTGCTTCTGTTTCTCGCTCCTGCAAGTCATCCTCAAAAACCTGCTCTTCAATTAAGTTGGATGCACAATCAAACCATACCTCTTCCTCCCATAGGGACTCACCATCACGAGACACAAGAGAAGGCTACTCGACTGGCCGGTTCACACAAGGAATTTCCACACTTGCACTATGCTTCTCTGAGATATTCAGCTGGCTGATAGGAAACTCGTATGCGTCGTTCATCACTTCATCCACACAAAAAACATCATAAGTCTCATACCCAGAAGACATGGATTCTGTCTCCCATGTAGCATCTGTGTCCAAACTGCTGCTGGAGCTCTGAGAACTTTCGGACCCCTCTTCTGAATTTGTTGATTCTTGCACCACTGCTACCTTCCTCGTTGCTGGTTCTAGAACCAACACTTCTTCTTTAAGATCTTTTATCACCTCGTCCTCTTGAGCAAGCAAATTGGGTGGCACTCTGAATAAGCCTCTCTGTATCTTTTGAGACCTCATTGGCACTTGTTCTACCTCCTCTAGACTGGCATCAGCCTCACGTGCTTTGATCAAATGCATACCGATAAAAGAAGGATTTTTTACCTCTTGATATTCACCTATCTGCTTGAACTTAGGTCCACTGGCTGCTGTGATTGTAGACTATAGCAATCCTGCCTCCATCTTCTTCTTCATCTTTCGACTCTTTGCTCTGGCAACTTTGACAGCTTCATCAAAGGTCCTTGGATCTTCATAATCCACTCTCTCATGAACATAGGGATGCAAGCAAGATAAAAACTTTTCCAGCTTAAAATTTCCCGCATTGGTTTCTTCGGTAGCAGCCGCAAAATCCCCCCAATAAGCTTCAAATCTATCAAAAAAGGCATTGAAATTTGCACTTACGTCCTGCTGCAAGCCTTTGATCTTTGCATCTGCTTCCGAAGCCGACGCCACCTTTCGATACCTTTGTAGAAATTGCTCTTGAAATTCGATCCAATTTTGCTTGTGTACACCTTCTAAGCCATCGAACCAAGCTTTTGCTTTACCTCGCAGCACCAAAGGTAGAGTCTGGAGCTTTACTTCATCACCTGGCATCCGCAGTACTATCAGCATAAATAGCTCAAAATCCGCAAGCCAATCGTATGCATCTTCATCTCCTTTGAATATCGGACTAAATTCTTGCTTCATCTTGATTCACGAACACTTTGTTAGGAAGTAGTCAGTGGGTCCTCAGTGGGGGCACCACAAGATGGAAAGGGGGCAATGAGAAAACCACTAGCACACAATCTGAATGCCTCTCTATAGCCGAGTGATTTCACAACACCCCTATCCCCTAGTAAACACACACCTAGATACATAATCTGTAAACTACTATTTCCCTTGCCCGAACCCAACGACCCCTGACTCTATACACCCTTTCACAAAGCATGCAATCAATTATCTCAACCTATGACCCTTGATAGCACCATACACTCACATATAAGTAGTCCCAATACCCACAGACACCCCAAGATCATTGGTAGACTCAAACCTTCCCGCTAGCTATCGTACTCAAGATATCCACCACAACCATATAGGAAGCACTTGCTCACTCAACATTGACGAAAAGCACACATGCACCAATGCACCATTGAACACAGAACAAGAGAGAAAGCGAACATTGGTTTGGGAAAAAAACAAATTAATATAAAGACAAAATGTCCCGAAGAAGGAGTGCACAGTAGTGGTACTTCAAAGCTCTTAATAATCCTAGTGCTCCTTGCCATAGACTTCCACTTTCAGCTTTACTCGACCTGATGCTTGGCTCTTCTTGGATTGCTCACGACAACCATCAGTAGCTCCAAGTAGCCTTATTCCCTGTGCTATCAAACCTTGTTGTGGCCTCTCTTGCACCTGCAGCTCTCATCACGCAGCTTTGACCACGATTCTCCTTTGGAGTCCTGCTCACAACCACCCTTCCTCATGTGGCCAATACTTGCAACTGCCCTCCTCGGCTCCCTTCTACTCAATGCCATCTTGGCGACCAACTCTAGCTCTACCCCTCACGCCATGCTATGCTCTTCAAGCCCTAACAACCCTCTCAAACCACAGTCCCTTAGCCCTTTTCAATTGCAGCCCTTGGCGGCTTCCTGCTCCATATACTGGACGTAACCTTCTGTAGACCTCCGCCAGATGACGATTCCTCAAGCCTGCAACCAGAGGTCCTTCTATGGTTCTTGGCCCTTGTCGGCCCTCTCACCATCCACGGGCTACCCCCCCTACATGCAGCTCCCTCCTGCCCCTCTTTGGCCACTAGCGATATCTCTAGTGGTCACCTCCTCTGCAGCTGGCCTCGCTTCCATGCAACTGCAGCGTTGGCCCCTTTTCTACTATCATATGGCACCCAAGTCTACAACCTTTATCCAACTGGCCACTTTCGGGCTCCCTTTCATGCAAGAAATGCGCTTGTCACTCAGTTTGGCAACCTTATCATGCAGTAGAATTGGTTTTTTTTAAAAACCCCAAGCCAACTTCTAGCTTTACCTTATTAAAACAAATCCCTGTGTGACCTAATTTCCCCATGCTTCCGATGACTTCAGTTGCCGTGATGACTAAATTTAACTCCACTTCCCATGCCCTTTATTGTGCTCGATAGTTGACGTCAAAAAAGCTCCAATTTGGCACCCCTCAATTCTTTTCTCCGAATGCCTTCAACTCCGAGGCTCCACACATTGGGCACCACCGTTACGAGTGTCGAAAACCTTGCACTGCAACTTCTTGACATGGCCTTGAATCAGACGTTTGCTAGCCTTCTAGGTATCCAAAGAGCTTCAAGCTCATTAGAATGGAGTAGCTCTCTGCATACACATCATAGCTCCAAAACCATTGGGCAATGATTGACTAATTTTTTCCATATGGCATTCTCTTCCACCAAGGGCTTCAAATGCAAGTCTATAAAGCTTGAATGGTAGAGAGCATCAAGAGCTTGATCTGCTAACTATCACATTTGGCATACACTTCACGAAAAGATCTTTTGTTCTCTACTGCTAGCACTTGCTCAAACATTTCCCCATCAGGCTACTGATTTCCACACCGCTGCTACTGACACTTCCATGGGTCGACACAGATTGGGTGCACCATCGTCTGTTGCATCATAGTAGAGGTCTAAAAAGACTTCTTGAGCTTTCATTAAGTCCTTGGATTCTTGAAATTTGTCATCAATATGAAGAGTTGAGATCATTTGTATGGAAATTATGTCATAGCTGTCCCTATTACAAAATTGAGTAGGCATAGATGTATTTACACACACATCCATTGTTGCTAAAATTTGAGTCCACTCAGATGGATCAAACAAATGCTCCAGAAAGGGTTCAAGTACATAAGCTTCATTTGTGCAATCCCTTTCTAAGATACATTCTTCTCATTTTAAGCTCCCATTTTCTGTGGCTCCACACATCCAAATAGGTGTGTCTTTGTTCAACCAAGATGGAAGATTAGTTTCAGCTGAAGAGATTGAGTCAAATTCTTGTATGGGTGTTTTCATGACATCTCTATAATTGTGATCTTTTAGATTAACCCTTGTTATTGATCGCACTTGCTTCAAGTACAGGTAATTGTTTCCCCAATCTTGAATGAGTTGTACTTGTTGCATGAAAGGTCTTCTCAAGTTGATTTCATAATTGAGCTTCTTTCCAAAGTCCAATATTGAAAAAGCATCTTGATAACCAATTCCATAGGAATTAACTATCACTTTTTCAAGCATTCATAAGGGTCTTTCGATGTGTCCATCAGCCAATTGCAATTTCATTTGAGTTTGTCTAATGGCTGGTTTTCCCCATGGTTTCCATACTGCTTTCATGGCTATGGCTATGCCTGTCCCACTATCCACTATTGCCATGGTTTCTATATCATTTTATCTCACTAGAAGGGTTGTGTTTCCTTCTTCCCCTTTGTAGTATTCTCCAACTTTGTTCATTGGAACGGATCTAATCTCTTTGTTATCGAATTTGTGTTTCAATTTTTCCAAAATTTTCATGATTAGCGCAATTATCGCCACCTTCTCTAGAGTTTTTTGTAGATTATTCCATAAATATGGTTTGATTTTTAATAGTTCTCCTAAAGTAAGAGTGCATTGAATGGGTGTAGACATGATTGAATGGATGTTGTCTACCTCTAGGGTGTGTTCCGTTTATCTAAGTGGTTTTACACACTATGGATTCGTCTTTGTTATCTCCCAAGTAAGAGGGTAGTGTTTTTAGAGTCATTGGTTTAGACATTCCTAAAGCTTCAGAGCAGCAATCCCCATACAAGGATCGTACATCCATGTCCATATAAGGAGGTAGATTGTTTAATCAAACTTCCTCTATAGGAGCTGACTTTAAAGTTAGGCTCCCATCATTAATCTCTTTAATTTTTTCCCACAAGTGTCCTGGCCAATCTTCTTCTACGAACAAAATTCCATCTAAGGCATCTTCACTGTCAGGCACTATGAGTTCTGGCTCGTTAGTTTCACGGTGGGGTTCTACTGATAGCTGGAAATGACATGCCATATGGGGTGTCCTCTACACCACACATAGCTTGAACATTCCCAATCATCATATCAAGGTAGGAGTAATCCTATAACTAGAGATGGGCATCACCTAGAATAAGTGCGGCTAGGACGCAGACATAGATGACCTAGGGTAGAAAAAGTGAGATGCCCTCTAGGTAACCAATAGGAAATGATGATGTAGCAAACTTCTAGGTATAAAAATTTCTAGTCAATAGTCAGGAGTGTTTGTACGAGACATGTATGTGACAAGGTCAAAATGGAGCATACTGACTAACTGCAGAGGCCGCACATGATGAAGCACAAGCAGAGTGATATACAAGAGATGAAACATCCCATGAATGTGGAGAAAAAAAAACTAAGGAGAACAAAAAATGGACTCAAAGATCGAGACAACATTGCATAATTTTATTGATGATGGTGATACTTACGAACGGTGGTCTTGATTGTTACCAACCTTGCTCTTGTCCCTAAGGATGCATGATGGAATGCGAGCGCCATATGGTGCATGGAAAAATTTGAAGTTAGCGAGAGGTTAGCATGTTAGTGGGAGGTTAGTTGAGGGAAACATCAAGACAATGCAACCACCGATGACGTCAATCACCAGCATTGAGAGTGGCCTGAGGTAGCATGGTGTCGGTGCATTCAATCCTAGCATGCTCATGTTGTCTTGTGGGGGGTGATAGTGAGTTCCTTATACGCATGGGGTGGTCATGTCTAGTAACTCAACCATGGTGTGGTGGAGATTGGGATGATGGTGATGTTTCCAATGCTAAAATGCCCATGCTTGTAAGAAAACATGATTCCATGAGCTCCCTAGCTTGGGAGGTGCATTATGTGCTTAGTGGTGCATGAAATGTAGAGTGTGTGGATCTAGTGTGTTCTTCCTCCTTGTGTCTCTTTTGTGCATAGCGGAGGCCCTCTTTATATAGGCGTGAGAGGTGGTCCTTACCTTATGATCCTTGCAAATATCCACTGGTCTCTGTAGAGAGTTCTAGATGTCTCTCTAGTAAGAGAGATAGAGAGAGAGAGAAGGTAGAGATAGAGAGAGGGGAGGTGGGGGATAATGGAGGAGAGGGAGGGAGTGGTGCTAGAGGGAGGTGCGCCTTATCCAATATCATTAGCCCTCCCCCTAAGGTTAGGGCATTTATGCCTCTAACTCATATGTTTGATCATCCTCATCGGAGGGGGAGGTTGATGGTGTATCCTCATCAGGAATGTCGATAGGTGGAGTCTGATCAAATCATAGAAAATAAGGTTTAAGCCACCAACCATTTAATTTGGTTTTATGAAGCTTACCATCAGCTTCCATAAGCTGGTAACTCCCATTGGCGTCCTTTTTTTTAATGATGAAAGGGCCTTCCCGTCAGAGTTGGAGCTTCTTATCTTTGTGTGTGTCGAAGCGATTGTCATAGCGGAGCACCAACATGCCCTTCTTTAAATCTTTTCACCAAAGATGTTTATTGAAACTAAGCCGTCAGTGTTCACCTATGCCTCATAATAATTAATTGCTTCTTCTCTGTCCAGCTGTAGTCGTTCCAAGTCAAGGATGTGATCCCTCAAATGCATGTTGGGTCGTTGAAGTTGGCTTGCCATCACTCTGAGACTTTCTAGTTGCACCTCAATAGGTAAGATTGCCTCCTTGCCAAATACCAAATGATATGGGGTGAACCCCAAAGATGTGTGGAATGAGGTTCGGTAGGCCCACAAAGCTTGGAGTAGATACTTATCCCAATCTCCAGGATGATTGTTAACCTGCTTGGGGATAAATTTACAAACCATTCCATTCACTTTCTTAACTAGGCCATTACATTGAGGGTAATATGGTGAGGAGTGCCTCCTTGTAATGCCTAGTTTTTGCATTAACTCTCCTACCAAGTCTACTGTGAACCTGGCCCCTCTATCAGAGATGATTTCTAATGGTGTGCCAAACCTATAACATATGTGCTTGTACAACATATGTGCTTGTAGACAAACTTTGTAGTTGCAAATTCAAGAGCTAGGACTAGGTGTTCCACATGGGTGAAACCTTTCTCTACTGCCGTCATCGTTCAACTGGAGAAGTAGATTGGCCTCATGAAAGATGTTGTATCCTTCTGGAATAGCACAGCCCCCAAGGAGTCATCACTCACACTTGAGGCGACAAAATTTTTCATCCCACTTAGGCGGTGAGATAGTTGGTAGGGTGGATAAGACCTTCTTTACCATGTTGTAGTGATGTTCACTCTCCTCGTCCCATGTGAAAGTTGATCGTTGTGTGAGTTTTTGTAGTGGTAGAACAAGTTGTGATAGTAGATGTATGAATGTACTCAAGTACCTCACCTTTTGTAGAAAAGAGACCAGTTGACGTGCGGTTGTTGGTGAAGGTAGGGCTATGAGTGCGAACACCTTACTTGGATCGGCGTTGATACCTTTCGCTAAAATTTCATGGCCTAAAAGAATGACTCTACTTTCCCCAATGTGGCACTTGTCTACATTTAATTTCCCACCTAGGCTTTTCAACCTTGCCAAACCCTCATTTAACTTTTCTAAGTGTGAAATGCAAGGCCTATATATACAAAAATCATCAATGAACACTCTTATGGATGTTCCAAAGAATGGTTGAAAGACATATGTGACATATCTTTGGAATGTGGCAAGTGCATTTGTGAGACCAAATGTCATAACTTTGTATGCAAAACAACCCCATGGCGTAATGAAAGTGGTTTTTAGCTGATCTTCCAAGTCTATGCGTATTTGAAAATACCCGGAATAACCATCACACGCAGTGTAGCATTCAAAGCCATCTACTTCATTCAGAATTTCATCCAAGAAGGGGAGAGGGAAGTGGTCTCTCTTTGTAGCTGCATTTAGTGGTTTGTAGTCAACGCAGACCCTCCACTTACTATTCTTCTTAGGCGTCACTACTACGGGTGACACCCACTTTGAGTTTTCCACAGGATAGATGAACCTTCCTTCTAGTAGCTTCCTTACCTCGACAAGGAGTGCCTTTTATTGTATGACCCCAACCGTCGTAGCTTTTGCAAAACCGGTTTTACTCGTTCCTTCAACTTAATATGATGTTCCACTACTGTAATACCTGTGATTCTTTCATAGTTGTCAATGAAAAGGTCAGGAAATCCCATCAACATTTGCAAAAAAATTTATCTTTCTCTTCAATTGTTAGCTCCATAGACAACATACTCTTCAATTTACTTTCTCCCAGGCCAGGTAATTTGTTTTTTTCTTCGTTGCTTTGCCCTTCTGGTGATGGGTCGCCAATTGTGCTTACCCTTTGTGGATCCTTCATGATGATACCCATCACATCGATGGAACTGTTACTTTCATTGGTGGAAGTGGTCTCCTCCTCAAAAGTGGAAGACTCACTCGTGGTTTCATCTGCTGATGTCTCTAAATCCATTTGCTTTTGCTTGCAGATCTTCATGTTGTAATAGATTGTTTTCCCTTTCTTACCGGTCAGGTGTAGAAGGCCAGTGCCCCAGTCCTGTTTTTCCTTCATGGCCATCAACCATGGCCTTCCCAAGATTAATGGATAGCCCTCCCCCATAGTTGGCATCACAAAAATATCTACTTCTACCTCAATATTGAAGGATTTTACCTTCACAACACTTACCACACCTGCACATTTTACCTTTGCGTTGCTTGCTATCTTTGCTTTGCATGGAGAAGGCCTGTCAACCTCGAGCCAAAGCCAAAGCATCATAGCTTAACTCATCACACAAATTTGTGCACCACCATCAATGTAGGTGTTTCCAACCCTGTTACCCTTTATGTTGACGTCGACAATTGGAAGGATGTCATCTATGTTGCAACCTGAAATTGCTCCGGCTACCTTTGCTTTGGAGTGCCTTGTGCTTACCATTTTGGACCATTGACGCCTTACCTTTGGTGCAAGATGTAGCAGTTGTGGCCATGTAATCTTTGGTCCTTGCTCTGCCACATCCAATGTTAGATCATAGGGCCTAGAACTTTCCCTAACTGAAAGTCGGTGATGCCTATTCTCCGTCGTGGCCTTGACAGCCTCTTGCTAGTCTCTCCTTTCATGCTTCTCTCATCATCAGATTTTGTAGTTTTCTCCCTCCTAGCTCTCTTTATAGTCATGGCTTCAAATGGTCTTCAAAGGTTACCTTCTCCTTACCCTTATCTCTCCCCTTTACTCTGGGTGGATCTACTACTACGGCCTTTCCTTTCTATTCTAACCTTATGATGTTTACATGGTGATCAAGTGGTGGTGCCATGGAAGAGGTGGAATGGGTGCTTATGGTGGTGCCTATGGTGGACATAGAATTTGTGTTGGTGGGACTAGTGCTCGGGGTGGAGGTGTTCTCTCTCTAGCGGGTGACAATTGGTTTCTCCTACCTCCTCTATTATAGTTCTGTCATGGTTTGGGACAGTAGTACATACCGTGACCATCTTCTCCACAATTGTAGCAGTGATATGATGCATGGTTTTTAGGACCACTTCTGAAGATGCAATAAAGGCACAGTCAGTTGTTGGGGAGATGAGTATACTCTAGTCCAAGGGATCTCGAAAGAGAAGAAAAATCTACTTCACAAGCACCAAAGAGTAAAAAGTGCCATGGACAGAAGATACGTGGGAACGAGCTCTTATGCATGCCTACAACCTATATCTTACAGAATAGCCCATTCTAGGTGTGAATTTCTAGTGAATTTTACACGAGGATGTTCGTGTGGACTCACAGCACAGCATACTCCGTTTTCACTTTTTTACCACCAGTAAATATTTTTTACCACAGTAAATATTTTTCACCTACATGGTAAATACAAATCACTTTTTACCTACAGTAACTTTTTTTACCCATGGTAAATATTTTTTACTGCACCATAAGTATTTGGTAGGTAACAGTTCACTGTTACTAGAAGCAGTGATTGGGCATCAACAATGCAGTTACAGGAGGAGAAAATGAGAAAATCTTATGGTAAAGGTGAGTCAACAGGGATAAAGACTTTTGAGTTGAAAAGAGACATGCTGATTTTTTCAAAGAACACATGTCAAAAGAAGCCATGGTTGAGGATTTTTTGAGAATTTGATATTCAGGAGGACCCAGCTGCCACCCCCCCCCCCCCCCCCCCCCCCTGACATGTGCAGAACCTCCAGTTTCAACAGCCACCTTACCTACTCTTAAATGCTGGTCAAGGCCTTATCCCCATGTGTCACAATCAGAAAAATCAGCATTTACCCTCCCCTCTCACATCACTCTAGAGAATATCTTGATGGTGACATATCAGGTGACCTCAATCTGTTGACCACCCTAAGCAAAAAGTAACCCCAATCATCGGATTTAAGCATGTTTATCCCTAATCCTAAACCCTCTCAGAAACCTATATAAGGAGACCTTCTCTCACTCAAAACCAACACTTCACCCACTTCACCAAGCAACGAAGCTATGACGACATTGCTCACAACGAGGAGCTATGGATGGAGCTCTACTCTCTCTCCCTCTCTCTCTCTCCCTCTAGTATGCTACATTACTAGCCCTAAAACCTAAATAAGGAGTCTTCTCTCATGCTCCATGGCCACCATCCTCGCCATCATTCTCTAAGGTATTGATGTGTTGCTAGTAGGATCATACCTACTGATAGCCGTTTTTCGACTCTCTGTAATTGCCATAGTGAGTTATCTCACCCTATCAAATCACTCAAACACTGTGGTTACCCTCACCCTTTCACTGTATATAGGTGCGTGTGAGTTAGGGGACTTTTCCCATATCTCCTTACTGAAATAAAAAACCCTCAATTAGCTAGTCATTGGGCTAATTAAGCCAAAATATATATATATATATATATAAAATATAAGTATATTATGGCCTATGCATGTGTAAATATTTCTTTGTATATAGGGCCTAAATAAAAGATTTTTTCATAATTATTTTGGTATTTATTTAAATATTTCTACCTAGGTGTGTGTTATTTATGCTCTGTACATTGCCTCACCATTACCACAATTTTTCTTACCATTTTTCATACTTTTTATTCCATATAGAAATATTTTCATGTAAGCTTCTCTTATATTTGGTATAACTCCACCCCAACGAAATCCAAAAAAACTAGTTTTATTTATGTGTATATTTTTTCACTATTGTGATTTTTTCCTTCCTACATCTATTTTGTTCTTTTTCTAAAAAATTAGAACACCAAAAATATTTATCTTTTTATGGTAGCCTCATAATGAGAGAGATTTCTTTTGACCCCTTTATATTTTTTCCACTTATATTATTTATATTTGACATGTACATATTTTTTAGACCCCTCAATATTTGATTTTCTTAGTTGTACTATTCACTTATATCAAGATCTCAACAATATCTTCAATTATAGACCTACCAAATAAGGTCAAGGGTAGGTGGCATGCATACATGCACTATGGAGGGCTCACTCTTGGAGGAATTCAAAAGAATCATCCAAAGAAGGACCCCACAAGGACCTTGTGCAATGGAAAAACACGATTGGTTTTGCTGAATTTTTAAAGTTTACTTGCTCTCCGAATTTGAAAAGGTGATACAAACAAAAGTTGTAGCTCGTGGGCTGAACTTTTGCCTCAAATTTTTTCATATTTTTTTGAGCTACGAGCTGTGAGCTATGATTTTATTAGTGGACCCCAGTTTTCCCATGCTATTCAGCCACACTCTCTCTTCCACTTTATCATTTTCCTCTTTCACACACACTTCTCCACTCATCATCCCCACCTCCCTCGCCACTCCTCTCTGCACTCTACTCACCTTCTCCTCAACCTTGAAGAATAAGAGAAACCATGGTGAACTCATACCTCCCACACACAATTCCATTCCAAAATTGACCACCTAGTCTCATTTTTCCTCCTCCAAATTACCCATATCTATCAAAAAAACCACAAAATTCAGCCTCTTCTCTTAAAAGACATCATCATGGTGGTTGATTACTCAGCTTCAATTACCTTGTCTCTCAAGGAAGGTCAAGAGTGGAGAAAAAATATACCGTCAAAGCTAGTGGACCGTCAACAAGCGTCAAAATTGGCCCTACTCAAGACACTTGGAGCATCAACCTTGTAAGAAATCCACCTTTTCTTACCTCTTAAGAGTTTTTCTTCCTTATTTGTATCCTACATGGATACTCCCATTGTAAATATCCAATTCCATTTGTAAATTAATACTAACTCTACTAACACTAACCCACTATGAAAAGTCCTATCACCTCCATTTCTCTCCTCTCTCTTTCTCCACCAACTTCTTGATAATTCCAAGCAAAAGAAATTAGATAAATTGCTGAAAATCTAACCCAACCATGGTTAGAGGAGTAACCCTAGCCTTCAAAATTGCTATAAAAGGAGGGTGTAGCTAGCACAAAAAGGAGGAGCCATAAGCAAGAGCACTATGCTATAGCTTGAAAAGCCAAGCTCAACCTCTCTAGAAGGAGCTCTTGAGTGGAAGCTCATTGTCTTATGCATGTGCATGTGTTGTAATAGGGGATTAGCAAGGGAACTCTATGCCATTGTAAGAGAGAGAGTGATCATTCAATTGAGAGTAGGAAATCTATCATTTCTCCTACTAGTGTAAGCCCAACATTTGTTGAATCAAGGAGGGTGGATTTGGACTAAGTTTAGATATTTTGTCTCTCTTCCAACGTGAAGTAATGGACAACAATGATGCGTAAGTGTCTTGGTGTTTTTTGTTAAGTTCTTGATAGCTTGTCTCTGGTGTTGTCATCAATCTAGCCATAAATCCCACATACTGTAAGAGGGCGACAGGGTGGAGAGGACTCCCCTGGCTTTAAGACAGTGATTGGGGTGGCTTTTCTTGTGATGTGTTGTGGTGAAATTTACGCAAGCTATGTTGAACAAATACTAATTTCACTTTGATTTGTCATGACAGATTTGTAAGAAGGTATTAATGCAACAAGCACCCCCTCCCCCTTTCTCTCTCTTTCTTAAATATATAGTTGTGTTTGCTTGATCATTGCCGATACATTTCAAAGCAGCCCGAGCACTCTCTCTCTCTCTCTCTCTCTCTCTCTCTCTCTCTCTCTCACGTGTTTTAGTGTGTGAGAGTGTTCCATTGGTGTTAGGGTTAGTGTAAATTCCTTGCTTGTTTGTGGGTTGCTCTAACGATTCTCCTCTTTTGCGTCCTAGTTCGCTCTTAAACTAGGTGGTGCCCCTTGTGTAGTTGGGATTTGGCTGTGGGTTTGTTGTTTTGGTTTGTGTTGTGTTGTGCCCCAGCCCCATTGAGCAGTACGGGAGCCTTGAAGGGTGTCTAGAGGTTGCTCTTGTTGTTGCCCGCCCCGGACCGCCTCACTACTTGCTGGGTTGATTGTTTTTGACAAGGGATTATGCCATCCTTGGCTTGCTTCTCTATATCCTTGTTATGTATGATCAGATGTCGTTGTATTGTTAAGCTGATGTCTTGTGTATATATATGCTACATAAGGTCCCTAAGCATCGTTTCTATGTGTTTTGTCATATGTTTTGATGTCATCATAATGCCAGAAGTCTCACTTGCCTATGTGCACTATGTGTGAGGTCCCTAAACCTCTTAATTTAGGGTGGTACGTTTCAAAGCAGCCCGAGCACTATCTCTCTCTCTCTCTCTCTCTCTCTCTCTCTCTCTCTCTCTCTCTCTCTCTCTCTCTCTCTCTCTCTCTCGTTTTTTAGTGTGTGAGAGTGTTCCATTGGTGTTAGGGTTAGTGTAAATTCCTTGCTTGTTTGTGGGTTGCTCTAACGATTCTCCTCTTTTGCGTCCTAGTTCGCTCTTAAACTAGGTGGTGCCCCTTGTGTAGTTGGGATTTGGCTGTGGGTTTGTTGTTTTGGTTTGTGTTGTGTTGTGCCCCAGCCCCATTGAGCAGCACGGGAGCCTTGAAGGGTGTCTAGAGGTTGCTCTTCTTGTTGCCCGCCCCGGACCGCCTCAAATGGGTGCCCCCACGGAGGACGGCTTGTGTATTTTTGTGTAGAATAAACCTTTAGCATAGTCAAGTAGTTGGCATGAATCACGAAAATTTGTATGATCCCTTCATTCCCATTGCAAGGCAAAAGGTACACATAATTGTTAGTACTAAGTTGCAATTTCAACGTGTCATTCGTAGAATTTTAGGTCCTCTTAGGTTGGCCGAGATAAACGCTTCAGTAAATCCTTTTATTTTGCCTCTCATTAGGTACGACCTTAGTTTGGACGTCTATATTTTTGTTTTGTTTTAAGCATTATGTCATGCATAGACCATGGATAATGGCCCAGGAATAGAGGTTTTCCCCTTCCATTTCACTCCACACATTAGAATAAACATTGCAATTAGTAGGAAAATCCATTTTCAACAACGTATGGTGTTCATGTTTGGTGCCCAAAGAGTAGGAGAAATTCTCGCATCACCAAACCCTGTCATCCTACCTCTTATTGATTATCATAGGTCGTTTGATGTGAATATCTTTATTTTGTTGTAGAATAGATTGCAAGCTAGAAAACATTATTGTGTAAATCTTTTTAAGAAAGAAAAACAAAAATGGGTGTCACTTTGAAATCAATTCAATGGAAAGCCAACGCCAAATGTCTGGGTATCCTCTTTTCTTTGGAGAGCCTGGAGAGGATGCAGAATTATTTTTAGCGAATTTCAAGATGTCTTGCTGTATCAAGAGGATAATAACTGATCAAGAATGTGTAGAAATGTTTGAGGTGGTCCTTAGGAAAGATGCTAGCACTTGGTTTGACTCTTTGCGTGAGGAAGTTAAGGGGAATTACACAGAAGTTTTGAATCGTTTCAAGAAATACTTCTTTGATCCCAAAACACTCAAAAATTATGGTAAGACATTGTTTCTCATAAGCAAAAAGACTTAGATGACTACTACTTGTACAAGCAAGAGTTTCTACGTCTTTGGGCTCTATGGATACGAAATGTTGCTAACCCTGGTGATGGTGCAGAATTTCTAAAGAAGGAGAGGCTCATAGCCGGACTCTTTCCTGACCTTAAGGTAAAAGTTGAGGCGGGTGCACCTGCTACCTTTGATGCAGCTGAAACTAGGGCTGCTGAGAAATATAGGAAACTCAAGTGCTTAAGGGGAGAGGTTCCAATAGAAGGTCTTAGACCCAAAGGTAAGTCACAAGCATCAACATCGAGGGAGATTCCTGAGGTAACGACGGAAGTAATTGAGAAGTTAAACGAATCTTTAAGCAGCCTGTCAATTCACCTTGCACAAGCTGTAGGTCCAAAGGGACAAGCAAAGAAGTCTGAAGAGCGAGATCCACGACCTAGGAGAGTTTTGCAATGTTGGAATTGTGGAGAGTCTGGACATGGGATGTATAATTGTCCTTGGCCCCGTGGGGAGCCAGGGAGACCTAACTTGAATTACCCAGTGATGAATGCAGGTGAAGGAACTGGTCAACAACAAAGGCTTCTACAAAGACCAAATGGACCAAGACCACCTCCACAAGGGGTAGAAGGAGTTCCACCTTTGCCAGATCCAAATGTGCATGTGGTAGAGGTGACAAACTCAAATGAGGTTGACATGGAAGCAAATGGCATTAAGCGTGGCCGAGGAAAAGGTAAAGAGAAAGAGGGTGTCCCATCACAGAGTGACCATGGACAAGGCAAGAAGGCAAAGGAGACCAAGGAAGCTAAGAGGACTCGACGTCGTATCAATCTCCAAGACTTCCCTCTTGGACATGGTATGGCTCCATACAACCTGTTGGAAGACATGCGAGGTAAGGGTCCTGATATCTCATGGCCTCAGTTTCTTGCATTATGCCCACAAGTTAGGAGGGATTTAACAAAGGCAGTTAGCACTAGGAGAAAGGTAAAAGAGAGTTTTCCTGTTGTAAAAATTGCACATGCTGAAATGAACGAGGATATTACACCTGTGCTAGATTGTTACATAAAAGGAAGATTGGTTAGGAAAGGTCTAGTGGATGGGGGTGCACAAATTTGCATCATGACAAAAGGGCTCATGCAAAGACTAGGCATGCACATCCATGAGACACCTGAAATCAAAGTGAAAATGGCAAACAATAGCAAGGCTAGGTGCGTAGGCATTTGTAAAAATGTTTTTGTGGAGGCCTTTGGCATTAAGAAGGCAGTGGATTTCTATGTCATGTCTACCAAGGGAAATGGTTACCCATTTATCCTAGGAAAACCATGGGTAATGAAAATGCAAGCTTTGCAGGATTGGGAGAGTGGAAAGCTAATTTGCATGAATGACAATCACAAGAAGGTTGTCTTTGACATGAAGGAGCAACGCCAAGAGGAGCTCCATGAAGAATCATCTCGAAGTGAGACGGAAGAAGATTGGACTTAAAACACTTCAGAAGAAGAAAGTAGCGGTAGCATTACTGAAGAGGAGTCCTCCATTGAAGTCATGGGGGTAAGGTTTAAGCCAAACAACCAGGAGACCTCTTCTCGAGGTTTGGAAGAGGTAGGTTCCCAAGAGAACCAAAAGGTGGAAGATGAAGGAATGTTAGAAGGTATGTTGTCTACAACACTTACAAAGGATGAAAGAGAGGAGTTCAAATGTGTGCTAAGGAAGTTTCCTAGGCTTTTTGCTAAAGACTACACAGACGTGCATGGGGTAGATGTTGTTCAACACAAGATTGAGTTAAAGCCTGAGGCCACACCTAAAGCTCAGAAGCTACGAAGGCTAGGAGTTATAAAGGAACAGGCTCTACTCAAGGAGGTAAGAAAGCTTCCAGCAACAGGTTTCATTTATCCAGTGGAGAATTCAGAGTGGGTCTCTCCTGTTGTTGTCACTCCTAAGAAAAATGGCAAGTGGAGGGTGTGTGTGGATTACCGTCCCCTCAATGAGGCAACAAAAAGAGATCACTTTCCCCTCCCATCCCAGGATGAAATACTAAATGAGGTAGCTGGTCATGAGAAGTACACTTTGTGCGATGGTTACTCAGGTTACTTTCAAATAGGGATTGCATTGGAGGATCAATTGAAAACAACCTTTATCACTCCTTGGGGTTGTTATGCTTTTAGAGTCATGCCATTTGGTCTGACAAATGCTCCTACAACATTCCAACGTTTCATGAATATGGTGTTTCAAGCATTCTTTGGAAAGTCAATTAGGGTGTTCATTGATGATTTATGTATTTATAGCTCAAAATCATTGCATCTACAAAGGGTAGAAGAAGGTTTAAAGAAGCTCTACGACATGGGAGGTCAACTCAACCCTGACAAGTGCCATATAGGTGAGGATGAAGTAATCTTGCTTGGTCATAAAGTTTCTTACAAAGGCATTGAAGTGGATCCTTCAAAGGCAAAGGCTCTTATTGAGCTACCATCACCCAAGAGTCTTAAGGAGGTCATCTCATTCATTCAAAAGGTGAAGTATATGTCACGCTTCATTCACTTAGCCTCGGAGTTACTTCACTCTTTGCAAAAGTTGACACAACAAGTAGAATTTGCATGGTCTGATGAGCTTGAAGAGTACTTTTGTAACATTAAAGCCATTTTGTCAGAGCTACCAACACTCATGCCTCCTTGTTGGGAGTACACATTCTTTGTTAGCTCTAGTGCTGGGAAAGAAACAATTGGTGCAGTTTTGCTACAACAAGATCCCTATAGTACCAGGATGCGGCCCATCTACTTTGCTAGTAGGGTCATGAATGTTTTAGAGAGAGGCTATACGGAGGCAGAACTCATGATGCTTTCTCTCATGTTTGCGATAAGGAAGTTTAGATCCTACTTGCTCCCAAAACCTTTTGTAATCCTCACCGCAGAGAATTTGTTCCCTTGGGTGTCATCTCAAATGAATCTTAGTACTAGGATCTCAAAGTGGATTATGGAGTTGCAAGAGTTTCAATACTCTTTCAAGGTAGAAGATAGTGTGCGTGCACAATTGGCAAGGATTCTCACTTATAGGATGCATGAAAAAGAGATTAAGGTGCCTGAAGTAAATACCCTACCATTGCCACCACCAAAAAGTATTCCTAATGCTTTTACCTTGTTCTTTGATGGAGCTTTTCGTCAAGCCACAGGAAAAGCAGGGGGAGGGCTAGTGTTGCTCAACCCAAGTGGAGAGGTGGTCATGAAAGAGAAGTTCAATCTACGAAGTTCAGCTAGCAACAATGAAGCAGAATATGACACACTACTTCATGGTTTAAAAATATGCATTGGCCATGGTATACAGCGTCTCATGGTAAAAGGGGATGCACTTCTCATTGTGAAGCAGATTTTAGGCATTTGGGCATGCAAAAATGAAATACTAAGGGCCAAAGTTCATACCATCCGTAGGCTATTTAATCAATTTGAGGATGCTGATTTACTTGCACAACAAGCCGTTGCATGTGTAAAGAAAGAAGTGCAGGTCATCATGGTGGCGGCTGCTGTGAAGCAACCGAGGTACCAGGGATTGGAGTCATTGGCTCCCATCATTGGCTACATTTTGGAGGGTGAGTTTCCACCAAACTTCACAAAAGCTCAGAACAGGAGACTCATGAAGAAGTCAAGCATGTATCTCTTCCTAGAAGGCTCCCTCTATCAAAGAGGGAAGGATCAAGTGTGCAGAAGAGTACCAACTATCACGGAAATTCCAGCCATTCTAAAAGGTTTGCATGAAGAGGCATGTGGTGGTCATTTTTCCCAAGAATTAACTGTGAAGAAGATTTTGCTTGCGGGGTATGTTTGGCCAAGTCTACATGTAGATGTCCAACATTGGTGTAAAAGTTGTCACAATTGTCAGGTAAATGGGAATAGAAGATTGATTTATGGTCCAAGGCAAATCGTGCTTGCAAATGGACCCTTTGAAAAGTGGGGCATTGATGCTATGGGTCCTCTGCCTAGGACAAAAAATGGTAAACTCTATATTCTAGTGGCTGTAGACTATATGACTAGGTGGGTGGAAGCACAAAGTGTGGCAAAGGTAAATGAGAGGACAGTGAGCAAATTCGTCTACACTCACATTTGTTGTAGATTTGGCACACCTTTGGAGATTGTTTCTGATAATGGTCCAGGGTTTAGAAAGGGATTGCTCACAGAAGTCTGTGAAGAACTTCGCATTCTACATCGTCACAGTACACCCTACTATCCCCAATCAAATGGTTTGGTAGAAAAAGCTAATGGTGTCATTGCAGACATCATTAGAAAGATGGTGAAAAACAAGACAAAGTTGTGGGATGACTTCTTGGATGGTGCCTTGTGGGCGTATCGAACCACATATAGGGAAGCCACGGAGTTCACACCATTTCACTTGGTCTATGGTCAAAAGGCTTTACAGCCAATTGAGCTAAACATTCCAACAATGCGACTTCATGGCAAATCAGCACAAGATGATCAAGAAGCATGGATGGATCGACTTCTTACCTTAGCTGAGCATGAGTGGAAAAGAGAAGCAACATACGAGTGCTATAAGAGGAAAGCCACACAGACAAAGGAGAAGCTTGACAAGAAACTGAATGACAAAGGTATCAATGAAGGAGATCTTGTGCTAAGGTATGACAATCGACTCGATAATCGTTTTGATGCCAAATTTGAAACAAGATGGCAGGGGCCATACATAGTCAAGAAGGCTTTCAATTCAAGTTACTATCAACTTATGGACTTGAATGGGAAAGAGCACTCCAAGAAGGTAAACGGCTATCGCTTGAAGCCTTACTTGAGTCGCCTTCTACCAAAGGATCTACCAGAGCAAAAGGCAACTATCCCATGTAAGTATTGTTCGATGAAGCATGAGTGTAACACAAACCAAAATTCCAAGGAGCCAAACAATGAAGATCTTGTCAAGGACTCTGAAGCACTCTCTTTGGAAAAGGTTCTTTATGATGGTACATGAATATACCATCATCCTGGGGGAGGGCTAATGATAGCCGTTTTTCGACTCTCTGTAATTGCCATAGTGAGTTATCTCACCCTATCAAATCACTCAAACAATGTGGTTACCCTCACCCTTTCACTGTATATAGGTGCGTGTGAGTTAGGGGACTTATCCCATATCTCCTTACTGAAATAAAAAACCCTCAAGTAGCTAGTCATTGGGGTAGTTGAGCCAAAATATATATATATATATATATATATATATATAAAATATAAGTATATTATGGCCCATGCATGTGTAAATATTTCTTTGTATATAGGGCCTAAATAAAAGTTTTTTTCATAATTATTTTGGTATTTATTTAAATATTTCTACCTAGGTGTGTGTTATTTATGCTCTGTACATTGCCTCACCATTACCACAATTTTTCTTACCATTTTTCATACTCTTTATTCCATATAGAAATATTTTCATGTAAGCTTCTCTTATATTTGGTGTAACTCCATCCCAACAATATCCAAAAAAACTAATTTTATTTATGTGTATATTTTTTCACTATTGTGATTTTTTCCTTCCTACATCTATTTTGTTTTTTTTCTAAAAAATTAGAACACCAAAAATATTTATCTTTTTATGGTAGCCTCATAATGAGAGAGATTTCTTTTGACCCCTTTATATTTTTTCCACTTATATTATTTATATTTGACATGTACATATTTTTTAGACCCCTCAATATTTGATTTTGTTAGTTGTACTATTCACTTATATCAAGATCTCAACAATATCTTCAATTATAGACATACCAAATAAGGTCAAGGGTAGGTGGCATGCATACATGCACTATGGAGGGCTCACTCTTGGAGGAATTCAAAAGAATCATCCAAAGAAGGACCCCACAAGGACCTTGTGCAATGGAAAAACACGATTGGTTTTGCTGAATTTTTAAAGTTTACTTGCTCTCCGAATTTGAAAAGGTGATACAAACAAAAGTTGTAGCTCGTGGGCTGAACTTTTGCCTCAAATTTTTTCATATTTTTTTGAGCTACGAGCTGTGAGCTATGATTTTATTAGTGGACCCCAGTTTTCCCATGCTATTCAGCCACACTCTCTCTTCCACTTTATCATTTTCCTCTTTCACACACACTTCTCCACTCATCATCCCCACCTCTCTCGCCACTCCTCTCTGCACTCTACTCACCTTCTCCTCAACCTTGAAGAATAAGAGAAACCATGGTGAACTCATACCTCCCACACACAATTCCATTCCAAAATTGACCACCTAGTCTCATTTTTCCTCCTCCAAATTACCCATATCTATCAAAAAAACCACAAAATTCAGCCTCTTCTCTTAAAAGACAGCATCATGGTGGTTGATTACTCAGCTTCAATTACCTTGTCTCTTAAGGAAGGTCAAGAGTGGAGAAAAAATATACCGTCAAAGCTAGTGGACCGTCAACAAGCGTCAAAATTGGCCCTACTCAAGACACTTGGAGCATCAACCTTGTAAGAAATCCACCTTTTCTTACCTCTTAAGAGTTTTTCTTCCTTATTTGTATCCTACATGGATACTCCCATTGTAAATATCCAATTCCATTTGTAAATTAATACTAACTCTACTAACACTAACCCACTATGAAAAGTCCTATCACCTTCATTTCTCTCCTCTCTCTTTCCCCACCAACTTCTTGATAATTCCAAGCAAAAGAAATTAGATAAATTGCTGAAAATCTAACCCAACCATGGTTAGAGGAGTAACACTAGCCTTCAAAATTGCTATAAAAGGAGGGTGTAGCTAGCACAAAAAGGAGGAGCCATAAGCAAGAGCACTATGCTATAGCTTGAAAAGCCAAGCTCAACCTCTCTAGAAGGAGCTCTTGAGTGGAAGCTCATTGTCTTATGCATGTGCATGTGTTGTAATAGGGGATTAGCAAGGGAACTCTATGCCATTGTAAGAGAGAGAGTGATCATTCAATTGAGAGTAGGAAATCTATCATTTCTCCTACTAGTGTAAGCCCAACATTTGTTGAATCAAGGAGGGTGGATTTGGACTAAGTTTGGATATTTTGTCTCTCTTCCAACGTGAAGGAATGGACAACAATGATGCGTAAGTGTCTTGGTGTTTTTTGTTAAGTTCTTGATAGCTTGTCTCTGGTGTTGTCATCAATCTAGCCATAAATCCCACATACTGTAAGAGGGCGACAGGGTGGAGAGGACTCCCCTGGCTTTAAGACAGTGATTGGGGTGGCTTTTCTTGTGATGTGTTGTGGTGAAATTTACGCAAGCTATGTTGAACAAATACTAATTTCACTTTGATTTGTCATGACAGATTTGTAAGAAGGTATTAATGCAACAAGCACCCCCTCCCCCTTTCTCTCTCTTTCTTAAATATATAGTTGTGTTTGCTTGATCATTGCCGATACGTTTCAAAGCAGCCCGAGCACTCTCTCTCTCTCTCTCTCTCTCTCTCTCTCTCTCTCTCTCTCTCTCTCTCTCTCTCTCTCTCTCTCTCTCGCGTGTTTTAGTGTGTGAGAGTGTTTCATTGGTGTTAGGGTTAGTGTAAATTTCTTGCTTGTTTGTGGGTTGCTCTAACGATTCTCCTCTTTTGTGTCCTAGTTCGCTCTTAAACTAGGTGGTGCCCCTTGTGTAGTTGGGATTTGGCTGTGGGTTTGTTGTTTTGGTTTGTGTTGTGTTGTGCCCCAGCCCCATTGAGCAGCACGGGAGCCTTGAAGGGTGTCTAGAGGTTGCTCTTGTTGTTGCCCGCCCCGGACCGCCTCACTACTTGCTGGGTTGATTGTTTTTGACAAGGGATTATGCCATCCTTGGCTTGCTTCTCTATATCCTTGTTATGTATGATCAGATGCCGTTGTATTGTTAAGCTGATGTCTTGTGTATATATATGCTACATAAGGTCCCTAAGCATCGTTTCTATGTGTTTTGTCATATGTTTTGATGTCATCATAATGCCAGAAGTCTCACTTGCCTATGTGCACTATGTGTGAGGTCCCTAAACCTCTTAATTTAGGGTGGTGCCCCCTTTGTTTTGTTCTTTGCTTGTTTGCATGAGGCGTGGTTTGTGGAGTGTGCACGAGTACAGAGGCCACCTGATTGCACTGCTCTTTTTTCCGCTATCATTTTGGTGCCCCCACTGAGGAGGGCTACACAGACCTTCAGTCCACAAGCAATGAAGATGTGCAATCTACAACATGGACGAATGGCGTGAGCAGTTTGCAAATTGGAGAACAGAAGAGGAGGAGGCTTTAGAGTCCTTAAAAGCTTTCATCGAGGTCTTGTTATCAGGTTGCAGTGTCATTGAAATTCAAGAAGTAAGTTCTTCTACATGCCTTGTTCGTGATCGTCGCCAACGAATGAGAGTGAGAAGAAGAGCTTGATATACCTCTCCTCTCAACCTATGAGTGCTCCAGAAACCTCCAACGCACACGAGCTTGAAATATTCTACATCAACATACTTGAAGGTACTGTGACACACATTAAGAGAAGAGAAAGCATCACCAGACCTCTCTTTCCTGAGGAGCCGACTAAGAGGAGGAAGATCACCTCTACACCTAAGTGGCCCAAGGCCGCAGCGCGTGCTCAAGCGTAAGGTAATATTTGGCTTAATCTCATTAATAAGGGATTACATGACCACTACAGGCAAGAAAAAGGCTAGTGAGCAACCAACTTCAACCTCCAACTTACAACCACGACTCTCACCCCTAAATCCTCCTGAAGCAAAGAGGCGAAGGCTTGCCTACAAGATTGCCGCCCGTCTGCGAGTGCTCCCAGTGCACTTTGTGAATCCAGACACCACCAATCCCAAGCCAACCTCCTGTCCGCGTGAAGATCACTTTGGATATTGTCCAAAGTGCTTTGGAGACCGGGTGAAAAGCCTCCCTGCCGTACCTTTGCTGCTAATTTTCAAGAAGTTATCTCAATCTAAGGAAACTATCTTAGTTGATGATGTGCTGCACATTAATGGTGTCACTTTCATTCGTCATGCTGATTATGGTAATAGCATCCAATTATCGCTTGCTAAAAGGCTCAGCATTGTACAAAGTGTTGCCATCACGCCTTACGTCTTCACAGATGCATCAGGAAGAGTCGAAGTGATCCGAGGTGCTGACCTTCTGTGGCTGATCAGGCTCATTGGTCCTAAGGTGGTGCAACTAAGCTAGGCTCTTGTGTGTAAGTATGGATGCCAATAATGAGAATGATGATCCCCGCATGTTTCCTTTCCATTTTGTGCGTCATATCCGTGTGAATATTTGTATTGATAGAAAAATCTTTTATCAGCAAAGAATAGCCCTGTTGTTTGGAGCCGAGAGACTTGGGGAAATTTTGCGCTCTCCTCATCCTGTCATTCTACCCTTACTAGACTATTACCATTCCTTTGATGTGTCGATCTTCATCCTATTTTGAGCTAAGTTGTGCTAAAGCTCCAAATTGTAATTACCATACTCTATTTTAAAATAAATTGGAGCTGTTTGTGTAATTGTTTACTCTCTCACTTATGGCCTTCCCTAATTTTTATGGTAAGCCTGGGGAGGTTGCTCCAGACTTTTTGGATAATTTGGAAATGGCCTTTCTGGTATAGGGAAGGGATGACGAAGCTACTAAGTTAAGGGCCTTTCCTTTGGTCTTGAGGGAAGGTGAAAAATTATGGTATCAAACTTTGGCACCTGAAGAAAGAAGAGACTGGAAGTCCTTAAAGATGGCCTTCATCGAAGAATTTCGACGCCATGAGCCTCCAGAGGATATATGGAGACAGCTCTTAGAGCTACGCCAAACATCACCCAATGACTATAGAAGCTATGAAGGAAAGTTTTCCAACCTGTGGGAGAAATGGTGTGCATCACTAGGTGAAGGAGAAAGGGCGCCAGAATGCCTAAAGAAGGACTGTTTCCTGGCAGGGCTTTACCCCATCCTTCGAGAAAAGGTAAAAGGTAAATTCCCATATACCTTTGATAAAGCTATGACTTATGCAAGGGAGAAGGATAGGAAGTTAAAATTCCAAGCTCAACTACAAGGGGGAATGGAGCCTCCACCGCTAGCTCAACCTACGGCAAGGGTAGTAGCAGGGACAGGAGCAACAGACCAAGAGTCCTCTTAACAAGAATTACTTCAACAAATCACCAATCAACTAGAGAGCCTGTCCATCAATCTGGTTCAAGGTGTAAGGGCTCCCCAGCTAGGAAATGAACGAAATAGACAAGAAGGACAAAGGCAAGCACGTGAGTACATTTGCTACAACTGTGGAGAGGTAGGTCACGGCATGTATTATTGTCCCCATCCACGATGCTATCAAGGAAATGGTAATCAAAGACGGCCTCCTCGCCAGCAAGTCACTCCTCCTCGAGCTAGGCCACTAAATGGACAAAATGCACACGTGGCTCCACCAATCCAAATATTGAGACCCCCTCCTCCACCACCACAAGCACCAGCAGAGATCCCTCCACTACCATCGGGAGGGGAGGACAGGGCTGTCTCTGTCATAAGTCTTGAAAATGGTAAGGATAAGGGAAAGAAAAAATGGGGGAAGCTGTTGCCATGCCAATAAAGAGAGTTAGGAGACAAAGAACTGATGAAATGGAAGCTTCAGACCCGGATAAAGGGAATGAGGGTTCCTCCCAAGTGATAGGAGACAAGAAAAGGAAGATTAGGTCAAGGAGGCACATAGGAGTAGAAGACTTTCCACTTGGGGTAGGATCCATACCTTACGACCTAGTAGCAGATGTGAGTAAGCAAGGACCAAAGATTTCATGGCAAAAACTCCTCCACCTTTCCCCAAAGATGCGTAGAACCTGGTCTAAGATGGTCAGCACCAGGAGGGCTAAGGCAAAGTCATTTGGGTCTATTAGGGCAAGAGGCATGAAGGATATCGTGTCAGTCATTGATGCAGAGATTAAGAGTCAGCGAGTCTCCAATGTGTACGTAGATGGTGGAGCCAAGATTTGTGTTATGACAGAGAACTTAATGCACAGGTTGGGTTTGGAAGTAAACGAGCAAACTTTCTTACAAGCTAAGATGGCAAATAATGTAAGGGTGTCTTGTGTGGGAAAGGTTAATGGAGTGAAGGTTTCAGCTTTTGGTGTTGCAATCTCAATTGATGCTTATGTGATCCCAACTAAGGGGGAGGGCTATCCGCTAATCCTTGGAAGACCTTGGCTTATGGCTATGAAAGCTAGGCAAGATTGGGAGACAGGTTCCCTTGAGTTGCGACCAAATCATAAGGTAGGTGGCAAGCAACAAAAAATTGTGTATGACATGAAGCAGGGTAGACAACAAGACCTAGAGATGGAGACTTCTATGGATGAATGGAGCACAAGCAGTTTCTCTTCATCTGAGGATGAGTCATCTGAGGAGGATGCTAGCTCTTTGGAAGTCGTGGGTATAATACTGCGAAACCCAGAAGGAGAAGGTGGTCAAGACTCTCTAAACAAGGAAGAAGCCACAGGCTTAGAGGAGATGCTAGCTAAGGACCTACTAGAAGAAGAGAGAGAACCCTATTTGCAGGTACTAAAGAAGCATGCTGGCCTCTTTATAACTGATTACGAGCACATTAAAGGAGTGACGGTAACCCAACACCATATCCAATTAAAGGAAGGTGCCAAACCAATGGTGCAAAGGCTAAGGAGATTAGGGCTAGTGCAACAAGATGCACTCTTAAAAGAAGTAAAAAGATTACTCAAGGCAGGATTTATCTACCCAGTGGAAGATTCTGAGTGGGTGTCTCCAGTTGTGGTAGCACCAAAGAAAAATGGGAAGTGGAGGGTATGTGTGGATTACAAGCCTCTAAACGCAGCCACAAAAAGGGACCATTTTCCTTTGCCTTTTCAAGATGAAATACTAAATGAAGTGGCTGGTCATGAAAGGTACACAGTGTGTGATGGGTACTCAGGCTACTTCCAAATCAGAATTATAGATGAAGACCAAAGAAAGACTACCTTCATAACACCTTGGGGCTGTTTTGCTTATAGAGTTATGCCTTTTGGTTTAACTAATGTCCCAACTACTTTCCAGAGGTTTATGAACTTGGTGTTTCAACCTTACTTTGGTAAGTCCATACGAGTCTTCATTGATGATTTTTGCATTTACAGCTCTAGGGAAGTACATCTGTCCAAGGTTGATGAAGGTTTCACCCGTCTGGCCCAATTGGGTGGGCAATTGAATAAAGACAAGTGCCACATAGGTGAGAGCAAGGTCACTCTACTAGGCCATGTTGTGTCTCAAGATGGTATTGAGGCTGACCCTAAAAAGGTAAAGACATTGTTAGCTTTACCTACTCCTTCAAACGTGAAGCAACTAGTCTCCTTCATTCAAAAGGTTCGCTACATGGGACGATTCATACATCTCCTTTCTCAGACAATCTATCCTTTGCAGCAGCTCACTAAACACACTACATTGACATGGAGTGAGGAGGGTGAAAGGTGCTTTCAAGAAGTTAAAACCATTTTGAGCTCATTGCCTATCGTCCTACAACCCACATGGGGTGAATTATTCTATGTAAATCCTAGTGTAGGTCCAGAAGCTCTAGGAGCTGTCTTGATGCAAAAAGACCCAAAGACATCTCTCATGAGACCAGTCTACTTCTCTAGTAGAGTGATGATAGCTGCTGAAAAGGGTTTCAACGCAACTGAGCAATTGGTGCTAGCTCTTAAGTTTGTAGTGGAGAAGTTTCGGGCTTACTTACTTCCGAGACAATTTGTGGTGATCACAACTGAAGAGGTTTTTCCATATGCCCTACAACACATGGAATTGTCTCAAAGAATAGCAAAGTGGGTGGTACAGCTTCAAGAGTTTGACTACACACTACAAGTAGAGGATTCCACCCGTGCTTGTTTGGCAGATGTCCTCACACAAAGGTGTTATGAGAAGGCCAAGAAAGAGGCACCTAGTAAGGTACCGCCTATCCCGGAGCCTGAAGTTCTACTGGGAGCACACAGTCTGTATTTTGATGGGGCTTACAAGAGGACCAAAGACAAGGCATCAGCAGGCATAGTGATATTAGGTCCAGAGAAGGAGAAGATCTTTGCAAAAGGGTTTCGTCTAGAAGAGGTTCATTCTAACAAGGAAGCAGAGTACCATGCCCTTGTTTTAGGGTTGCAATGTTGTCTTTCTCAGGGCATCACAAAGCTAAATGTTTTTGGTGACTCCATGTTGATTGTTAAGCAAATGGTTGGTGTATGGGCCTGTAAAAATGACAAATTGTCTGTTAAGATGAGGGAAGCAAAGGCCTTGTTGAAGGGTTTTAAAGAAGTTCGAGTGCACTTTGTACCTAGAGATCAAAATCGAGAAGCAGATGCCTTAGCAGGTGAAGAACTACAAACTCTCATAGTAGGTGCTATCCTTGTGAAAAGTCCTTTATACCAGGGAAAGGAGGAGCTGCATGATTTACTTTACTTTCTTGAGCATTGTGAAGCACCCTCTGGTATGAGTAAAAGTGAACGTAGGTGGTTGGCAAAAAAGGCTACCAGCTATAGCTTAGTGAATGAGGACTTGTATTGTAGAGGGAAAGATGCTGTCTTAAGGAGAGTTCCTGCATCCCAAGAGATAAAGGATATTTTGTTTAGTTGTCATGAAGGTGTGTGTGGTGGCCACTTTGCACAAGAGATTACTAGCAGAAAGATTTTACAAGCAGGGTTCACGTGGCCAAGCCTCCATCGAGATGTACAACATTGGTGCCGCACATGTGAGGTTTGCCAAAAAGCTGGACCAAGGCGTCTTACCCATGAAAATCAGCATCCGATCAAAACCTATGGGCCATTTGAAAAATGGGGGATAGATGCAATAGGGCCACTACCTTGCACTCAATCAGGGAAGGAATACATCATTATGGGGGTGGAGTACATGACCAGATGGGCAGAAGCTCGTCCCACAAAGCGCATCACAGCCAAGGACGTGAGTGATTCATTTTTGAATGCCTTTGTTGCCGTTTTGGCACACCTTTGGAGATTCTCTCGGATAGGGGACCGGGATTTCGAGCTGATTTAGTCGGGCAATTGATGAGCAAGTTAAAAATCAAGCGCAGGCACTCTACACCATACTACCCTCAGTGCAATGGTCTTGTGGAAAAGGTAAATGGTCTTATATGTAAAATCATCACTAAGCAAGTGCATTTACATCCTAAGGCATGGGACAAACACCTAGATGCAGCACTTTGGGCCTACAGAACATCCTTTAAAACATCCTTGGGGTATACACCTTTTCACTTGGTTTACGGGCAAGAGGCACTATTGCCTATAGAAGTGGAGCTAGCGAGCCTCCGAGTTCTAAAAGCACATCAAGAGGATAGTCAAGAGAAGCAGGTGGAAGGAAGAATCATCGATTTGGAGAGGTTAGGGCTAGATCGAGAGTCAGCAGTGAAGTACTATGTAGCCTAGGCAGAGAAGAAACGAAAGAAGTTCAATCGCAACCTTGTCAAGAAAGGTATCAAGGAAGGTTCTTTAGTGCTCAGATACGACAATCGCTTTGATCGCAGGAAGGATGGTAAGTTCTTGCTTAAGTGGGAAGGCCCTTTTGTAGTGATACAGAGGTTCTCAAATGGTAGTTACCAACTAGGTGACCTAGATGGTAAGGTACATCAGACCCCGGTAAATGGTTGGCGATTGAAGGCCTACCAATGTCGTCTTTCACAGCCATATGCTGGTGAAATCAATGCTAAGGATGGTTCAAAGGAGAGCTCATCATATTCGAGCTCCAACTAAGGTAACAATCATATACATAGTCGTTTCAAAAAAAAAAAAAGAGAGAATGCTACCAGTGAAAGTGGATATTGACAATGGATGGGGTATGGCTTTCAAGGGTCTAGGAGACTAGTTGTTAGTCATGGATGGATACAATTCTTCATCAGAAAGGACTAAACAGGGTGCATCAGCCAAGAAAGCAGTAACATGGCAAATTCAATTGGTACTAGGTGGGTAAGTATTCAAGAGAACCCTATTGTAGCACAACCTACAGCTAGAGGCATCAAATACCTCTAGCTTAAGGGGGAGGGCTATATGATGCATGGTTTTTAGGACCCCTTCTGAAGATGCAATAAAGGCACAGTCAGTTGTTGGGGAGATGAGGATACTCTAGTCCAAGGGATCTCGAAAGAGAAGAAAAATCTACTTCACAAGCACCAAAGAGTAAAAAGTGCCATGGATAGAAGATACGTGGGAACGAGCTCTTATGCATGCCTACAACCTATATCTTACAGAATAGCCCATTCTAGGTGTGAATTTCTAGTGAAATTTACACGAGGATGTTCGTGTGGACTCACAGCACAGCATACTCCGTTTTCACTTTTTTACCGACAGTAAATATTTTTTACCACAGTAAATATTTTTTACCTACAGTAAATATTTTTCACCTACATGGTAAATACAAATCACTTTTTACCTACAGTAACTTTCTTTACCCATGGTAAATATTTTTTACTGCACCATAAGTATTTGGTAGGTAACAGTTCACTGTTACTAGAAGCAGTGATTGGGCATCAACAATGCAGTTACAAGAGGAGAAAAGGAGAAAATCTTAAGGTAAAGGTGAGTCAACAGGGATAAAGACTTTTGAGTTGAAAAGAGACATGCTGATTTTTTCAAAGAACACATGTCAAAAGAAGCCATGGTTGAGGATTTTTTGAGAATTTGATATTCAGGAGGACCCAACTGCCACCCCCCCCCTGCAGGTCCCCCCCTGACATGTGCAGAACCTCCAGTTTCAACAGCCACCTTACCTGCTCTTAAATGCTGGTCAAGGCCTTATCCCCATGTGTCACAATCAGAAAAATCAGCATTTACCCTCCCCTCTCACATCACTCTAGAGAATATCTTGATGGTGACATATCAAGTGACCTCAATCTGTTGACCACCCTAAGCAAAAAGTAACCCCAATCAGCGGATTTAAGCATGTTTATCCCTAATCCTAAACCCTCTCAGAAACCTATATAAGGAGGCCTTCTCTCACTCAAAACCAACACTTCACCCACTTCACCAAGCAACGAAGATATGACGACATTGCTCACAACGAGGAGCTATGGATGGAGCTCTACTCTCTCTCCCTCTCTCTCTCTCCCTCTAGTATGCTACATTACTAGCCCTAAAACCTAAATAAGGAGTCTTCTCTCATGTTCCATGGCCACCATCCTCGCCATCATTCTCTAAGGTATTGATGTGTTGCTAGTAGGATCATACCTACTTGCTGGGTTGATTGTTTTTGACAAGGGATTATGCCATCCTTGGCTTGCTTCTCTATATCCTTGTTATGTATGATCAGATGCCGTTGTATTGTTAAGCTGATGTCTTGTGTATATATATGCTACATAAGGTCCCTAAGCTTTGTTTCTATGTGTTTTGCCATATGTTTTGATGCCATCATAATGCCAGAAGTCTCACTTGCCTATGTGCACTATGTGTGAGGTCCCTAAACCTCTTAATTTAGGGTGGTGCCCCCTTTGTTTTGTTCTTTGCTTGTTTGCATGAGGCGTGGTTTGTGGAGTGTGCACGAGTACAAAGGCCACCCGATTGCACTGCTCTTTTTTCCGCTATCATGATACTCCCTGTTTTATCATCGTGCTCTTCTCGGGTCTTGATCTCTTTCTTGATTCCTTCCTTGCTGTATTAAGTGGACAGACAAATTTTCCAGTTGGTCAGTAATGTGTGCCAACATATCTTGCTGGTCATTTCTTAGCCCAGGAGCCGGTGGTGGTGGAGGAATGGTGGTTGTCATGGTTGTTGGTCGACACAATGTGCCTGCTTATGTTGACTCGGTTTCTTTGGCTTTCATTTGTAGTTTCTTGTACTTAAGGCGAGCAATCTTGACGGCTAACTCATAGTAGCAGGGAATCTACCCTTCACCTTCTCTTTGAGAAGCGGCCACAAGCCATGCGTGATTGGTCCTTTTTGAGGAAATCGGGTGTAGCTTTCCTCTTGCCAGTGACTCAACCCACTGTTCCCACAAATCCACAAACTTGGACTCATATGTGGCATAATCTCAAAGACCCTGCTACTTCAAGTCTCTCAATTTGTCCCACAGCTTCTCTGAAGTGGTACCTCCCCCAAAGCGCCTCTTAAAAGTAGTTTTTAAGGGCTCCTAGTCATCCTTAGTTGCTTGTGGAAGTGCATTGTACCATGACCTAGCTTCTAGCTTCATGAGATGCTTAAAGATTCTAACGCAGGACTCATCTGTATCTTTGCTACTTACTACACATGCTACTTCAAAGTCATCTAAGAAATCTGTTACCAAATCCTCCCCCTTCTTTCCTTTAAATGTTGGAAATGCAACACTAGCCATGATTACTGAGAGAGAGAGCTAGAAAGACACATGGTTTAGCTTGCAATCAAAAGTTTTTTTTTTTAAGGCGTGTATACCCTTTTTATACTAGAACATAGATTAAAATCTTAAACGGTACATTGCCTTGTACCAAAGGTAAGACAAATGGATGATCTGATGCCAGAACCTCAAAGAATCACTCCCACCTAGCATGGTGTCGATGATGTGCTTGTAGTGAGCCTTCCAGTCCAATATTACCTTGATTGAGCGTACTCATATCGGAATGTGTGATCTACCTTGAGGTTCATGTGAAACTTAGAGGTGCTTAGTCACTGTCCAAGCTTGTGGGAGAGGGTGGTTTTCTTTCCTGAAACAAGTTCAGTAGATCCCTAGTCTCTAGTGAGAGTGTGAGCATGTGCTTCCGTTATCTGTGCTACAGCATCAGGTGCAACTTGGAAACTGACTATGATAATTACCTTGGTGACTTGAGTTACCCGATTCTTGAAGTAGAATAGTGTTGATTATCTATTGTGTAGAGCTCCCTTCATCTTGTTGTCGTGGGTTGGTCATAGGTTGCAGACATGGTTTCGACTTCCTCCTCCTTCTCCTTGGCACACGGCCTATGTATATCCACTCAGTCTGACGTGTTGGTTGACTCTCCCACTACAAATCAATTACCTTTACGCCTGGCACTCAAGCTTCAATGGAGATGTGAAGTTTGTCTAGTTGTGCTTGGAGCTCTTCTTCTTTTGTCGTCCAGTTAGTGAACCTTGCTAACCATTCATCCATCCACAATTTAGGGCTTTCAGTCTTGTAATCTAGAGGGTTTCATGAAAGGATCCTTTGTGGGGGCGCCAAGAAAATGATAGCTGAAAATGACATGCCATATGGGGTGGCCTCTACACCACGCATAGCCTGAACATTCCCAAGCATCATCTCAAGGTAGGAGTAATCCTATAACTAGAGAGGGGCACCACCTAGCATAAGTGCGGCTAGGACGCAGACATGGATGACCTAGGGTAGCAAAAGTGAGATGCCCTCTAGGTAACCAACAAGAAATGATGATGTAGCAAACGTCTAGGTATAAAAATTGCCTAGTCAACAGTCAAGAGTGTGAGTGTACGAGACAGGTATGTGACAAGGTCAGAATGGAGCATACTGCCTGACTGGAGAGGTCGCACGTGATGAAGCACAACCAGAGTGATATACAAGAGATGAAACATCCCGCGAATGTGGGGAAAACAAAGCTAAAGAGAAAAGAGAATGGACTCAAAGATCAAGACAACATTGCACACTTTTATTGATGATGATGATACTTAAAAACGGTGGTCTTGACTGTTACCAACCTTGCTGTTGGCACTGGGGATGCATGATGGAATGCGAGCGCCATATGGTGCATGGAGAACTTTGAAGTTAGTAGGAGGTTAGCACGTTAGTGGGAGGTTAGTTGAGGGAAACATCAAGACAATGCATCCACCAACGATGTCAATCACCAGCATGGACAGTTTTCCAGGGCAGCATGGTGTCGATGCATTCAATCCTAGCATGCTCATGTTTGTTTGTGGGGGGTGATAGTGAGTTCCTTATATGCCTGGGGTGGTCATGTCTAGTAACTCAACCATGGTGTGGTGGAGATTGGGATGATGGTGATCTTGCCAATGCTAAAATACCCATGCTTGCAACAAAACATGATGCCATGAGCTCCTTAGCTTGGGAGGTGTATTATGTGCTTAGTGGTGCATGAAATGTAGAGTGCATGGAGCTAGTGTGTTCTTCCCTCCTTGTGTCTCTTTTGTGCATAGCGGAGGCCTCTTTATATAGACTTGAGAGGTGGTCTTTACCTAATGGTCCTTGAAAATATCCACTGGTCACTGTAGAGAGTTTAGATGCCTCTGTAGTAAGAGAGATAGAGAGAGAGAAGGTAGAGATAGAGAGAGAGGAGGTAAGAGTGGGGTGGGGGGAGTTTTCTTTACAATCCACTAGCCACTGACTAGGTTATTTGGGAAGAGTGGAGTTCGGGGTATTTACATATATATATATATATATATGTAAATTGTTTTACGCTGCAGGGAAACAAAGAAAGGGAATGAAAGTGAGAGAGCGCGGATGCTGGGGAGAGGGGGGGTGAAGAGTGTGTGTGTGTGTGTGTGTGTGTGTGTGTGTGTGTGTGTGTGTGTGTGTGTGTAGGTGTGTAGAGGTTGTGTGTGTGTATTATGAGAGAGAGAGAGAGATGAACTCGCAGGCACCTGCAGGCTTGACGAGGGGAGAGAGAGACACAGAGGGCAGGAGTGAGATGGGGGATCGAGGGGTGGTGTGTGTGTGTGTGTGTGTGTGTGTGTGTGTGTGTGTGAGAGAGAGAGAGAGAGAGTGAGAGAGAGAGAGAGAGAGAGAGAGAGAGACCTTCTGTACTACTGCACCTTCGAGCCGATAGAGGTCACAAGAGAGGAAGAGAGAGAGAGAGTGCGGATGCTCAGGCTGCACCTGCCTCGATAGGAACGAGAGGGGGGGTTGGGTCAACATGGTAGGGGAGGTAGGGGTGGTGTGTGTGGGCCATGTGTAGGTGGCGTGAGGCTGAGGGTGGGTGTGGGTATGGTATGTGTGTGTGTGTGTGTGTGTGTGTGTGTGTGTGTGTGAGAGAGAGAGAGAGAGAGAGAGAGAGAGATATTATCAGGATGGCCTGCATGCCGCCATAGGGATGGAGAGGGAGAGGGAGAGAGAGAGATAAGGAATCTATGCTTGAGGACGAGAGCGGGAGAAGGTGGCGTTAGGGCTGAATGAGAGAGAGAGAGAGAGAGAGAGAGAGAGAGAGAGATGGAAGAGATAGATGGGTGAGAGGGGAGAGAGGGTGCTGGCTAAGAGTGTCTATGTGTGTGAATAGTAGATGAGAGGGGAAGAGAGAGAGTTTTGTAAGAGGGGAAGGGTGAGGGAGAGAAGGTAGAGATAGAGAGAGGGGAGGTAGGGGATAATGGAGGCGAGGGAGGGAGAGGTGCTAGAGGAAGGTGTGGCTTATCCGATATCACTACCACCACTTTGGATTTCTCTTTACTGGTTCCTACCACAAGCACCTCAGGTTTTACTATACTCTCGAGCTTGGGTTTTTGATTTTCTAGCATCCCTTGAGTAATTCTTACCAAACTTTGATAATCTTCAAGATTAGTTGCTTCCATATATGGAGAAGGATAGTTTTTTCATTTGTTTTCCATGTTTTGGCCTGATTTAAGTCCCGCTTGGTAAGCTTCCAAGGCTGCATTGATTGGCTCAAAAATTTTGTCTACCAAAATTGACCCTCCAGATTTCACTGTGGTTTCCTTGATTTCACTTCCAGTTTCTTTCACTTTTTCCTAGAATAGTTTCTTGGCTTTCTCCTTGATTTCAGCCCTTTGTTTCTGTTTTCTCATCTCATACCTTTGGCTTCTTCTTCTCTTGGTCTTTTGAGAGGAAATTTTAGTATTCTCCGAATCATCAAAAGAGTTATGTTTCTTTTTTTGAGCTTGGGCTCTGGTGATTACCTTGATTGGAACAATAGGTTCACTCTCCAATGAGCTACTAGGTATCACTTGGACTATGTCACTACTGCTTTACCCTTGTTTAAAGGATTTTTTGGACAATATTCAGGGAAGTGTCCTCCCTTTTTGCAACATTGTATAAAAAAAGCTTCAACTCGCTTAATGTTCTGGTCAAGCTCTGGGAATTCATTTTTCTAGTGATCATCTGCACCATATTTATGACAATTTTCACTCCTTGTCTTAATCATGGGTCTTGCATCGAAAGTATAACACCTTGATTAGCTACATAGTACATCAGTGCAAGCTTTGGTGTAGTATAAGTTGCAGGTTCTTCCATTGGTGGTGGATGTGAATTATATCACTCTCCTTCTACCATTACAGTAGATGAACTAGGCTCAATATAGGGCGTAACAGGCACTAGTGTTTGTTCATCGATGACTCCCTCTGAATGCATGTACTTTACAGGCACTGCATTATGTTTAGGATATGGAGATTGTTGACCCAACAGGGTTAAGGTCTTTCCATACCCATCGGTGGTCTTTGAGCGGGGGCCATATTAGGTTGATATATGTACATGGGTTGTCCTTGTGTCCTCATAGGCACATATTGAACATTTCCATTATACTTTGGTCGGTAATAGCACTCATTGGTCTCATGATTCCATTTACTCTCGATTGCACACCATGTTTGTGTCCTAATTGGTTGTCCCTGTTGAGGTATCCCTTGCCCTGGTCCCCTCATAGGTGATTTTTGCACATTATTCATCATTTAATTCATCTTTTTGAGCATGCCTTCTATGGCTGTAAGTGGTGCTGCAGTAGCCATTCCCACTTGTGCTAGTTTGGTGGATGCTGTTATCTCACTTTGATTATCCTTAGAGACATCCTTTTCATTGAAAATATCACAATTGTCTCCTAAGTCAATAGCATCCAACACACACTCTTCTAAGGTCATATGCTTCTTGCTATACAATATAGCATGAAGTTCTTTGTTTAGTAGCCCCTCTAGAATTAATGATTCTAATCTTTCTTCTGCACGTATTTCTAGTTCTGGGTATCTTGCAATGTATTGCTCCATTCTAGTTGCACTATTCCTAACAGACTCACCTTGCTAATGTTTGAAGTTGTAGATTTGAGATAAAGTATTATGTTTGATCCCCGTTTTGAAACATGCAGCTACAAATCCTTGAGCTAAAGTATTTAAGTCCATGATTGACCTTGGTAGAATGTTTTGGAACAAAGTCAGTGCTTTCCCTTCTAATGCCATTCCAAATCCCTCAAATTGAGTATGGAAATCAAATATGTGTTCTGCTCTTAGCACTTGATTAAAGCTTGCTAAGTGGTCATATGGATCCCCAGATCCACTATATTTTTTGATCCATTTTTAAAAAGCAGCTGGTCAGACACGTTTATTTGGTTCAACTCTAGGTCTCATGGCAGTTGGTCCTATCCCAAGTCCTTCAAACCAGTATGTTGGAAATAGTGAATCATGTAGCCCTGGATTGGCTTTAGTATCATGCGGTTTTCTTTGCAAAGAGGTAGATTTGGGTTTTTTAACATTACTTCCAAAAGATCTCTCGCAGAGGTCCTCTCTTGGAATAGTCTCTAGTCCTTGACCCAATATCCAATCTCTTATGGAGTACCCTTGATATTTGGTTTGTTCTACCTCCTCAAGACTCATCATAACAAAGTTTTGGTTATAACAATCCCTAAATAGGTAGGTTGGTAGATCTACTGAACCCTTGTCTTTGATTTTGAAGATATAGATGATCTTCATGGGTGTTAACTGTCCTGATTTGGCATGAGAAGTCCATATAAGATCTTTGACAATTCTATCCTCCCAACAATAGACTCCGATCCTAGGATTATCCGTGATAATCCGTTTCAAAGGCTTCAAATCAACTTGATTGTATCCCTCAAATTCTAAAGCCAGTGGTCCTTCTTCTGCCGGCTATATCTGGAATTATGGTATTTACTTCTAACCCCCATTTGTCTATCACATGAGGGTTTTCAACTTGTAAATACTGAGACCTGTTTTTATCCATATACATTTTCCCTTGTCAAACTCTATGTCATGGTCATCAATGCAAATGGCATACTCTTCATTAGGATCCAGGTAAACCTAAGCTTTATGGCCATTAGTTTTATAAAAGGTGAGTATGTGCTTATACCTCATTGTCATTTCGGTTCTTGAATGAGTCGAATAGGAAGACATTTCAGATGTTGATTCTAAAAAAGTGTCTGAGACCTCTTCAAAGAAAGTGTCCAAGTGATCACCTTGATTCACACTCTCTTCGGTGGATACTCTACTAGCGGTCTCTCCAAATCTCGGGGGATTCACTATTAGTAATGGAGGGATGTCACCTGCGTGCATCAAAATTAGAGAAACCCCCCTATGTACGGTATCTTACATGCTAACCTACCCCCTACATACGGACAAGATACAGAAAATCTTGCGATGAGCCATCCCCCCTCATACGGATTTTGTACGCAATGTAATGACCCACTATTTTATGTATACTCGTAACATAACAATTTTAGAAGCACACACTTTTGCAAAAATACATGGCGAACTGCAAATGAACAAAAGTGTAGATTTTAGTGTGTTTTCATTTGCAATAGATGTTAAGAAAACAAACCATGAAAAAAAGTAATGAATACTACATTAAAATAAATCAATCGATTCAATGTAATTTGTCAAAAGATGGAGATCATTTCCCCTGTAAACTGATACTAATCTCAATCTCAAACAAATGATACTAGCCACCTACTCAATAGGCTTTCCACATGGGATTTAAGACACATATGAAATGGATTGTTCTCTAAATAACAAATGATGATATGCTCATAAACAACCATGGAAAACTTCACTTATTAAATCAAAACACATTACAAAAGTACTAACTTATTTTTTTTCTCTAAATGTATCTCTTTCTTATTAAAATCTCTCTCTCTCTCTCTCTCTCTCTCTCTCTCTCTCACACACACACACACACACATCATGTACCAAACTCAAACCTTTCTATGAATTCTTACTTTTGCAAACAATGTGTAATAGATTATTAGAACTATAAAATAAAGGCAAATTTAAATTTTTAGGTCAAAAGTTGAAGCTTTTGCTAAATGCGTTTTCAGTTCACTTTAAGGCACGCTTGCAATCGAGCTAGGTTTTTAAAATTCAAAGGACCAAAGCCAAAACTGTTGAAGAGAAAATTGAATAAAGAATCTAAATAACTTTTTTTTAACAAAAGAACTAGAGTTTAGAGACCAATAGCAAGAAAAGAGCAACAAAAGCAACTTTGTATGAAAAGAACCACTAACCAATGAATTGCAAAACCAATGATTGGGTAGAAGACTGTGCGAAGCTCTCTGAGGCTCATCATTTTCCTGCTCCTCACCAGAGCCATCATCAGAGGAAGGGGACTATCAAATACAAGTAGCACTAATATCACCAATAGAAACAAGTAACCAAGCCTCTTTCTTTGTGATAGCAACATTTTAGACAGAACTTACAAAGGCAAACATTTACGATGCCAGACTCATGGGTATCTATGACATACACCAAACTGCAGATTTCATTCTTCTTTGAAAACTCGCATATACACCAAACTACTCGCATATATATTTTCCCCCTAGTTTTTGCTCCCATTCCCACCTCCCATTTCCAATTTCATGCAACTATGGAAGACATACACCAAACTGCAGATCCCATTCTTCTTTGACAACTCGCATATACACCAAACTACTCGCATATATATTTTCCCCCTAGTTTTTGCTCCCATTCCCATCTCTTAATTCCAATTTCATGCAACTATGGAACTTAGCTAGAGAGATAGATAGAGAGAGAGAGAGAGAGAGAGAGATTCTTTCAATCAGAGAACAATTACCTCACTAATTTTTTTCTACCTATAATGCCAATTTGCATCCTTGATTCAATCTCCAATACCCATTGTTGCCCCTTGATATGATCTGAAAGCTTGGCTGATGTAAATTCCATTACTATTCCACAAACATTTGGCTGACTTGCAACCAACATAGACAAGAGAAATTCAAAATTCCATAATCTCAGACTCCTCTCGAATTGCAGCAAACAGGTCAGATGTCAAGTATCGCTCTGCGCCACTTGGTAGAATAGTCACAATCAACTTGCCTACATTCTTCGATCTCTTCGAGACTTGAAAAACCGTGAAAACAAGTGGGGACCTTGAGCACTAAACCAGATTGTCAATTCCAAATTGCATCCTTGAGCACCATTGAAAAGCACACAAAGTGTAGAACTACCTTCAATGAAGCAGAAACAGCAGTGCCAGAGGAAATGCCTGCAAGTAGGCCTCCCTCTTTGGCAAGCTGACATGCATACGTCATGGACTCTTCCGTCGTGACTGTGACGATCTCATCAGCCAAGCTAACATCCATCGTAGCAGGAATAAAGGCAGGACCAATTTCTTGAATCTTGTGTGGACCCTTGCAACCCCCTAAGCAAAAATTGTAGATCATAGTCTAAGAATGATAACCACAAACTCTTCACAACAGGGAGGCTAGATACATACCAGACAACACAGGGCTCTCAGATGGCTCAATTATCATTACCTTGATCTCAGGGTTCTGTTCTTTGAGGAACTGCCCTGCTCTAGAGAAGGTTCCACCCATACCTGCTCCCGCCATGAAAATATCCACCTTCCAAGCTGTATCTCTGGCCCTGCTTAATCAAACTAACAATTTCTAAACATACATATATTTGCCCGATTGTACAACGCATTAACGGCAAGACTACAGACAGTATTTACGTCCTCAATAGGTACATAGGATTTTCAAGGCGTACCAACCTCTTGATTGGAAATGAGCACCAGGATTCATGGTGTTCATTGCTTGATTCAGCATGTAATTGTTAGGTCTCGTCGCAACCATCTCTTTTGCTCTAGCAAAGAGTCTAGCTATCCATACAGAAGGATCTGAAAGTAAAGGTTCTTTTAATTCATCTACCCTAAAACGCTCATCAGAGACAAAAGAGACGTTCAGCTTAATGGAGATTAGGAGCGACCTCTAAGGTAGATCTCTGCTCCCAATGCACGCAGAATCATGCATCGCTCTAGTGAATATGATACGGGCATAACTGCTACAACTTTGTATCCTTTATGGATACCAACAAAAGCCAAGGAGATGGCAATATTTTTGCTAGTGGGCTCGATTAGAGTAGTAAGCCCAGGTTTGATCAATCCACGCCTTTTGGCATCTTCAATCATAGTGTCAGAGTCACAAGGAGGCTCAAAAGCATGGATGCCAAAGCAAATTGAGCAGGTGCAAATGCCATGCTGTTGGACAAAAGAACGAACAAGCATTCTTATAGAAGTGCATGCGGTCCTTGACAAAACTGAGGGGTTGGTGCCACTCTAGCTTCTCGATGATTCGAGCTAGGGCTCCTTCTTTGCTGGCTATATTCTTGAGCTCCACCAAAGGAGTCCTTCCTATTAGCTACACAAGCCAGTACCAAGCACAAATTATACATACAGAAAGGATTCCATCTCTCTCTCTCTCTCTCTCTCTCTCTCTCTCTCTCTCTCTCTCTCTCCCCCAAAAACAAAACAGTATAATCTACAACTCCAAGAGATCAGTTACATGAAGCACATTGATCAAAGGACAATGCATAGCTACCTTTACAAGCCTTGCAAGGTCTAAATAATGGTGTTATGCCATGGGTCAGCCAAATGGGTAAATAGGTTGTCAACAGGGCTCTTTCCTGTAATGTTGTGCTGGATCACAAAGCGGAGGAAGGCCAGCATAGCAAGCCGGCCATTTGCAATCTCCTTCTCCTTGTATTTCAGAGAAGTAGGGAAGTTGAAGGGGTTGAAGATGCCTCCAGGGTATTCAACCTCGCCAGGGGGCAGAGTAAGCTTAGGGTTGAACGAATCGTCATTCATACTGCGAGGGTACTTGATGTCTTGCCATCTTCTCACCCCCACATAGTGGAACAAGATGAACTCGATCACAAAGAGAGTGGAGGCGGGGGTGAAGTACTCGACCTTGCCTGCATCATACCATGCAGGAACATTGATGACACCAATCTTTGTCAAGAGGTCGAGGATCAACATGCCAGCTACTCCAAGCATTTCCCACCTTCCATTTTGAAGCCCTGCTTGCACATACGATTCGAGGTTGGCAGGCTCCTCAGACAAGTCGAGGGGGTCGCAGACATTCTCACCAGCAAGGTTTCTGTCAAGGTAAGTAGGGAATGCCAGACCGGGGAGCCATGCGCCTTTCTTTGCCTCGACCTTCAAGGCACGGATGGGGGAACGGGCAACAGCAGAGGCCACCCTAGAAAGACAAGAGACGCTCCCTAAGAAAGATGACTTGCATAGAGACAAAGAAGGAGAGGAAACACCTAATGTTGCCTGCATGGCAGCCATTTTTGCAAGCACACACAAGCTTCTCACTCTCGGGCCCCCTCTCGTTCTCTCTGCTTCCTTCTAAGTGCTTGATTGCTCGCGACTTCTCTCTCTCTCTCTCTCTCTCTCTCTCTCTCTATATATATATATATATATATATATATATATATATATATATATATATATATATATATATATATATATATATGTATGTGTGTGTGTGTGTGTGTGTGTCACCTACTCCGATGGAGGCGATGTTCTCCTTTGTGTGGAAGAGTTGTGGATGCCCTCCATGGGTACGCCCTCACTCTGCATTGTATCCTGCTTCCAAACAGTGAATGCGACCCCGATACGATTCCACTTGGAAAAACAGAAAAAAATGCAAGGAAAGATGAAGAAAAATCGGCATGAAGTGAAGCAACTATGGATCTGAAGGGTGTAGAGAGGGAGAAAGAAATACCATGGTAACAGAGGGCGAGGCACAAGAGGGAAGCTTCAGAAGGAAGGGATGCTGTCAACGTGAGGAAGATGGCGTCTTGGGTAGTGGTAGAGATATGGAAGAAGAATTTCTTTCTCTTTCAGAACTCGCCAAGGAACGAGCATTTGGGACAAGAAAGTCGAAACAACTGCACAACTCAAGCGAGGGAAAGCGTGTGGTATGAATAGCCCTTAAGTTTAAGGCTCTTTATTTTAACCTGCCTAGAGTGCCCACACGTAGGATATTTTCCGCTTAAAGGCATAGGGTAAAGGGGCCAATATAAGGCACCCTCAGTCTCTAGCCCTCTACATTGAAATAATGGCCTCACTTGGTTAAACCTTTGTGATGTAACCCAAGGTTGAGGGTTTGAGGCTCACGGGTTGCGTTCTCCTGGGTGTATTCTCTTCCTTTATTGGGGTGGGTGGTTCCCATGGTTGCCTCTCAAGGTTGTAATGTACATCAATGTACAATTGTAAATACATGATATGTGTAAACAAGGATCTAGATGAGAAGAAAGAGTTTGAAAAGCTACTAAACAATGCACAAACATGCAAAGATTGGGAAACTTAATATATATTACAATGACTCGTATCATGGGTTCAAGAGAAGCTCTTGATCATGCCATTGGTGTTGCTATTGAGTTTTCATATGAAGAAGAAGAAGAGAAGAGTGACTTGGATGATGTGCAAGAAGACAACAATAAATAAAATGAGGGTGCAGATGTGGAGACAAAGCCTATGCACATGGTGGTATTGATGATGATGATGTTGAAGAGGCTAATGAGGGTCTGAATGTCCAAGATATTGATGCCTAGTGGCTGCATAAAAGAAGGTTAGTCAAGTTTATGGTAGCATTGGCCCCAAAAAATCTAGAAGCTTGTTGAACAAGTCTTAAAGATGTTAGCTAAGGGAGAGACCAGGGAGGTACCATATCTTCTCATTGGCATAGCTATCTTAGTTTGCTAGTGGAATAAATCAACTCTTTGAAATACCAAGAACAACACATTGGCTTGTTAGAGCATGTGTCTTATGGCATAAGCATTTAATATCCCCCCCCCCCCCCCCCCCCCCCCGTGGGATAGGTCTCCCCCTCCCTTATGCATACGGTACAAGCATGAAATAATGGGGGGACTACCCCTATTGTATACGCTTATGTTTGACCTCTAAAACCCCCCCTCTTATATACTCACCTGATACCATACGAAAATCCATAGTGAATCCCTCGGGCTCCAAATATGCCTCGGTTTGCTATTATACGACCAGATCTAAGGTTCGTATAGACTTGTGAAGCACTGGATAGAGTACTTACCGTCGGATTGACTTGTTATCAGTTTCTTCCACTTGACTTGATTGCAATTCCTGTCAAGCATCCAATTCCTTATCTGTCGCCTGATTCCTGTATCATTTTTATTCAAGTTAGCTATCCTTTCACAAAGATTGTACAATTTTTGCTACCTATTGTGACTAGTCTATTTGTATCACTTCAATTTGAGCTAAGTGAGTCAGCAATTGAAGCCGCTCATCAATGTGATGCTTATCAATCCTAGAGGCTGTATGCTCGTAGAATCCATTAACACCTCTTCAAAATGGAAGACTAGTGATTATCTTGCAAGGATATATGAGCTTGTCAAAGCAAATTCAAGTGGGCCAAAGAATGTGACTTCAATTGTCACAGATAATGCATCCAATTACAAGGTTGTAGGAAGGGCTATCCAAGTTAAGTACCCTAAAATTACTTGGGTGCCATGTGCCGCACATACTCTTAATTTTCTATTAAAAGACATTGGGAAAATGGTCGTCATAAAACAAACGCTGCTAAATGCAAATCATGTGGTGAAATTTATTAGAGAGCATCAATTTTTGTATGCTCTTTTTTGAATAAAATCACCCAGCAAAACTTTGCAGATATTTTGTCCGATAAGGTTTGCAACCGCAAACTATTTTCTTGCCACCTTGCAAGAAGTGAAGCCTATATTTATTGAAACGCTAGCCGATAGAAGATGGTATGCTTGGCTCAGCAAGTATCCTAGCTACCAAGAGGTAGCTACAAGATGTGTACATCTTGTGAACTCCCAAGTTTTTTGGCGCAATGTAGAGAGAATTGTCACCCTAGCCAAACCATTTGCAGATCTTTTGCAAATAGTCGACAAAGACTCTTTTGTATTTGGTCAAGTCTATTGATATATGTTAGAGGCATTACACAAAGTAAGAGAGCATGCTGGCTTTGGTGAAAAGGACAAAGCTTCCATAATCACAACTACCAACAAGTGATGGGTGCAATTGCATACGCCGTTGCATGGTGTTGCATTTGTACTGGATCTTAAATTTCAAATGCACCAACAATTGGCCAAGAAAGAAGTCATGAGTTAAACAATGTGCTATTAAATTAGGACAAGAGGATGGAAATATTGTTTTTCATCAGCGAGTCGATTATGGTAATATAACTGGCATGTTTTAGGATCCATGGCATATAGATTCCATTGCACACACAAGTGTGCCTCTATGGTGGAAGAAGTATAGTGGGAGAAAGTGGAGCTACAACACATTGCTGTTAGAGTTCTATCTATTGCTGCATCAAGTGGAAGTTGTGAGAGAAATTGGTCGGCTTTTGACTTTATGCATGGGCCAAGAAACAAAACCTGCTTCATCCTAAACGTGCTGCTGATTTGATTTATGTTTTTTGCGACATGAGACTTATCCATAAACCAGTGAACATTGATTCAAGAGTAGGACAAAAGCACTACGGTGTCTTTCAAACCCATGAAGCTATAACTGCGGAAGTAGACAATGATGATGAAGTGGAATGGGAGATAGCTTTAGAATGCTGTGATATGGATGAAATGCATGATATGATTGGTGTGTTTGATGGAGACGAATATGTATGACTAAAGGCCTATAAGTAATTATGACACATCGCCATTTTACACTACAAGATGTTCACCTCTCTCTCTCTCTATCTATCTCAAGTTACTTTTGTAATAAGAGTCATAATTACAGTTAGATACAATACAATTCGTTTGATCGAGAATACAAAAATGGACAGTTGAGGGGATAAATTACAAGCTGTGATTACAAAAACTATAGCCCTTTGCCAAAATAGATAGGGAAAAAGTGAGCAAATTGATCTAGCAAAAGATCGAGTCAGCTCATTGAGTAGTTCATCTATACTCAATACTTTCAGGTGCAGAAGTTGGGGTTGGAGGTTTTTATTGCAAAGACCCTATTATGTGAGTTACATTTATTACATGTAGATGATTAGAGCATGAATGTGAACAACCCATCTTGTGTGAGGTACACTCAACACAAGTCCTGTATGTTGTTGTAATGTTGATTGATTGTTTAATCAATATAATCCTTGATGAAGTGTGTGGAGCACACAACACAACCATCAACGGATAATTAAAAAATATCAGATTGTGGCCAAACATCGTACATATTTACACCAAGTCATCTACCGATGAGTGGCATATCTATGGATCAGAAAGTACAAGAGCAAGGCGTGTCATGCTAATATGAAGAGGGCATATGTATGCCTCTCTCTACTTTTAGGTAGACAAATGTATCTCTCATATTTTTATGTAGTAAGAACAATAATATGACTTAATGAAATCCTTGATGAAGTGTGTGGAACTCACAACAAAAACATCAATGGATAATTTAGCAATCTTTTGTACTCTATTATTTTTCCGAGCTAGTGTAGCTACACTATGTGTAAATCTTGATTTCAAAGTAGCAAGTTGATTCCCGGAGTTGTAATTCTGCCATGATATATGTAAGGCCCATGTGAGCCACCCATTGGCCATTTAGAAATCCCTAGGTATGAAAGTCAATAACCTTAATGTGACAAGAGGCTTATTTTTGGAAGAAGAAAGCACTCTCCTGTATGTACACTTAAGCGACCACAAAGCTCCTAATTGTAGTCAACTTATCTAATGATTGGGTAATTTGTTTGCAAGTCTATACTTACATTGTGTTCCTCTTTCCACGCTCTTTTGATTAAGTATAATCATTGTCAATTTTGTTGAGGTTCGCGACTACAAGTTAGTGAGCTTAATCTTCAGGTTTGAGTGCTTAAATCAATGTTTTTGGACGTTTGACCCTAGGAGAGATTTCCTAGACCGTAGGACAACCTTTTTGGATAGCTTTGTTGCAATTTTCAAGACCTTGATCATGATAAATTATGATTTTGTACCTTGTCGGATTGCGACCAGACTTGGTAGGATAGTGCCCCTAGGTGTTTTAGACCTCCTCCTAAAGTTTCGTTGCATTTCGACTTCGTTTGTGTGCCAAAATGGTGTGATGACCTAGAGTGATGAGAAATGACATATACAAATTTTTTGATCATTGAGTGGTGGTTTGCTTGTTGAGTTGGTGTGTTTGCTTGTTAGGTGCACTTCTTGAGATTGAAAACCTCAAAGAGTCTCCCTGCCCCATTCGAGTCACTTCCCTGAGTATTGACATTATGTTAGTGTCAAATAGCTATGCTGCAGATGTCAGTCATGATGATCTGCTAAAACACACACAAAGAGAGAGAGAGAGAGAGAGAGAGAGAGAGAGAGAGAGAGAGAGAGAGAGAGAGAGAGAAAGTCCAATACTCCAAAGACACACCCCACATGGAAGGGAATGAAAATATTTTTAATGGACATTTTGTATTGAAACTGCACTTGCTCTTTGGTTTTCAATATATGCTAACAAACACAAGAAACTGATATTTTCCAAGACAGCATTCAATGACATGTTAACATGATTATACGTGACATTGAAAGCACATATTACATAGTAGCTATGGTCCCCTTGTCATTGCAAGTCTTCAAATCAAGGAAACTCTCCTTCTAATGGTGGTTCAAAATTCCACTATCTCAATCATGGTGGAGACCAGTAGTGGATGGTAGTGATAGGCGTTTTTTGGCTCTCCGTATTTGCCATAGTGAGCCAACTGACACAAGAAAAATCACCTTAACATTGTGGTGATCCTTACCTTCTCACTGTACATTGACGTGTGTGAGTTAGAGGACTTTTCCTATATCTCTTTAAAAACCCTCACTTAGCTAGTCACTCGGCTAGTTGAGCCAAAAAATAAATAAAAATAAGAGCCAAAATGTATTATGGCCCTTTTGTATATAAGTATTTCATTGTATATAAGGCATAAATATAGGGATTTTTTATTATAATTATTTTTGGTATTTATTTAAATATGTATGCTTCGGTGTGTGTTATTTACCTACGTATGCTATGTATATTTACTCACCATTATCATGATCTTTCTTACCATGTATTCTATTAAACATCATTTCATGCAAGATTCTCTTATTTTTGGTGTTAATCTACTCAAAGAAAAAACCTTTAAAAAAAAACCTTTCACCATCAGTCATTGCCTTTCACTAAATTTCTACAGGTATTTTTTCTTATCTCTTGTAAATAAATATACATTAATAAGAATAAATGAGGGCCCCATCATTTGATTTCCTATATTTTCATATATTTATTTTTAAAATATATGCCTTACACTATTTTAGATTCCATGAATTATTTATATATACTAACCTGTTTTTTCTATCATATCCATGTATTATATTTATGCATAATTCACAACTATGCATATTTTTAAACCCCTAAGAATCTATTAGGTCATGCTCTCATGCAAGGAGGGCCTCACCTTTGAAGCCTTATGAAAATTCACACAAAAAGGAGGTCACTGAAGACTTTTTTTGTGAAGGTAGGTTGATAGAAGTCTGACTTTAGTAACCATAATAGTCACATTGTGTGCTTCTTTGAACGTCTTTTCCTTTGCCTCTTGTGGTTGTTTTTTCTCCTAATTGAATTGTTTATTTTCCATTGATAGCTCGTCTTTCTCTTTGTATAATGTTTTTATTGAGGTGAGTAAGTTTAAGCTATTACCTCAGGCTTTTTGGCCCAAACATTAGTATTTCCTTGAAAGTAGCCTTGAGTAGTGATTGACTCATTTGATGCTACCCACCCTATTACCTTTGGTTATTTAGGTTGGTGTATCCAAAATGAATCTTTGACTTTGATGTAGGCTTTGGATACTAACACTTGGTTTGGCTTATTTTGGAGGCTTTGTTCTGATGGATACTTTGGTTGATAAACTTTTTGCTTAGGTTTCCATTAGTGTGTTGATGGTTTGTCTTTTCATGAAGAAGTTGTATAGGATGTTTGATGGAGGCTCATTGATGGTAAAATTGACTTGCAAGGTTGATCTACTTTTATGTTTACTTTAGATTTACCTTTTCCTTCTATGGTTAGTTTCTCCTATTTGGCATGGATTTGAGGTGCTTCAAGGAGTAAATAGGCTTTTTGGTGGGATTTTTTATATCCATCTCCACTCCAAATTTGAAGTGGTGGTTCAAAGACAAAATGTTAAAAATAAGCTGAATAATCACCTAAAAAATGTTGATAATTTTTGGAGCTACCACCGGTGAGACAGGATATTTTTGGCGATCCCTCAATCCGCCCACTTTTCTCACAAGTAACCCATAGTCTTTTCTCACATCCTTTCCTACTTCCACATGGCGCACGCGTGAGCGCGCGCATGCACACATACACACACACATATTTATTTCTATTCCTCACTCAAATCTGCAAATTACATAGTTTTATCTCATCTTCTTCACCATTAGCCATCCTTCTCACACCCATAGATCTCTTTTGAATCTCTACCTACATCCACCTTGTTCATATCTCTCTCTATTACTCCCATATTACAATTTTATTCTACTCTTTCAAGAATGCATCAAAAATCAGCAACCTAACCATACCTAATCTCTACAAAATGGGGTTTTTTTTATCAACAAAACCCTCATTCTCTTTGTGGTGATTGAATTATGGCAGCGGCGTGAAAAAAAGAAGAATAATGGCGGTCACTTTAGACAATCTACGCAAGGGTGAGTCCAAGATTCCTCAAGGATTCACCATCTCAAGGATACACTCATGTCATTCACCCCTCTTTTCTCATCCTTCAAGTCATTTTACCCTTTGTAAAAATATTACTAACTTTATGATTGATTGCTAACACTAACTACTGACCTACTAACACAAACACCCATTAACCCAACTCTAAAAGGCACCTCCCCTCAAACCATGTACATATAGTAAAAACTCTCTCTCTCTCTCTCTCTCTCTCTCTCTCTCTCTCTCTCTCTCTCTCTTAAAACTCTACTTTCACCTTATCTACCATCAATAATGCATTCTCTTGAGCCCACATCCATTATTCAAGCAGACAAAGAAGGCCCACAATGTTTTGATATTAAAAAAAAATCATATCAAAACATCTGAATATCTAAATCATATCAAAATCATCTGAGGGGTACACCCATATCATTCACACTTCCTTTCTCATCCAACTTCAAGTCATTTCACCCTTTGTAAAAATATTACTAATTTTTTCCAGTGATTGCTAACACTAACTACTAACCTACTAACACAAACACCCATTAACCCAACTCTAACAGGCACCTCCCCTCAAGACATGTACATATAATAAAACTCTCTCTCTCTCTCTCTCTCTCTCTCTCTCTCTCTCTCTATCCTTTCTTAAAACTCTACTTTCACCTTATGTACCATCAATAATGCGCTCTCTTGAGCCCACTTCCATGACTCAAGCAGAAAAAGAAGGCCCATAATGTTTTAATATTTAGAAAAAATCATAATCCTGATTTGTTAGCTTGTAAATTAGGATTTACAATAATCTTAATGAGGGGTCTCCAATCTATAAATAAGCCGCTCTCCTTCTTGTAAATCATCTCCAAGCTCTGACATAGCAGCCCAATACTATAGGCGTGAGGAGAGACTTAGGTGTAGCAACCACTTTGTGAGGTTCACACTTGTGTGAGAGAAGCTTTGATGCTACACATTGCCAAGTGAGACAGTGTGGGTGCGCCATCTAGAACCACTATTGTATATTCTCTTCCATTTTCAACAATTTGAGGTTTTGGTGCTTCAAAAATGTGTCTCGGTTCTAGAATTGTCATCCTTTCACGTGTGCCACGTGGTTTGGTGAATGCAAGGTGACTTGTATCTTTTAAGGTCCATCATTTGATCTTGTTTGAGAAAGTGGTTAGTGTGTTTTCATTGCCAAGTTTCTGGTTCATTGTAAGAGGGTTTTGTGGTGAGAGGTTTTCTCACACCCTACGACAATTTGTGTGTGTAGCTAGCAATGTTTACTATTCACTAATTGCTGGTTTAGATTATGCAAGCTGCATGATAGTGTGATAGTATACAACCTTACCTTGAAAGTTGTCAATCAGTTGATTGCACAAAATCCATTCCATTTCTCCTTCTCTACCCTTTTCTCTAGCTCTCTCTTGCTCCATGTGGTGGGTGTTTTTGTCTGAGATTACTTGTGTGCATTTGGATGCACCTCCTCTTGGTTGTGACAAAATTATCTCTTGCATCCTAGTTCGCATCCCATAACTAGTTGGTACCCCTATCTTGTTTTGGTTTGTTGTTGTGTTGTGCTTGTGGTTCCCCCATCCCCAATTGAGTAGCACGGGATCCTTGAGGGGTGTTTAGAGGTCGCCTCTCTTGTTTCCCACCACGGACCGCCTCAGTTTGGTGCCCCCAATGAAGGGGACTTGTGTATGTTGTTATGAATACTCCACCTTTAGAGTAATAAAGTAGCTAGCATGAATCACAACAATTTGTATAACCCATTTGTTCCCATTGCAAGGCAAAAAGTGCATATCAATGTAAGCGCACAATTACAATTTCAATGGGTAATTCATAGAATTTTGGGCCCTCTTAGGCTGGGCAAGATAAACGCTTCAGTAAATACTTTTATTTTGCCTCATTAGGTATGACCTTTGTTTGGACGTCTATACTTTTGTTTTGTTTTAAGCATTAAGTCATGCATAGACCATGGATAATGGCCAAAGATAGAGGTTTTTCCATTCTATTTCACTCCGCACATTAGAATAAACGTTGCAATTAGTAGAAAGATCATTTTTCAACAATGTATGGTGTTCATGTTTGGTGCACAAAGAGTAGGAGAAATTCTTGCATTACCAAACCATGTCATCCTGCCTCTTGTTGAGTATCATAGATCATTTGATGTGCATACTTTTGTTTTGTTGTAGAATAGATTGCAATTTAGAAAACATTATTGTGTAAATTCTTTTAAGAAAGAAATAAACGTTGTCGTGCTATGACACGTACATAGTGGGAACGCATGCTGCAAGATCTATCTTGTATTTTTTTAGATACATAATTATATTTCCTATAGTGTATATATGCATATTTAAGTACAATAATAAGCCTTCTATCTCATCCTATTATTTTTCTCAAGGGTAACATATCCTTACTTTACCATCAGAAAATACTATGGGAAAAGCATCAATAGCTCCGCCTCTTTAACTTGGGGCAAAAAGCATTGATTCTTTATTTCTACTATTTCATTATCATCTCACACCCTAGCTAGATCCTATATCTAGGGTAAAATCCAATATATATATATTCTATGTATTTTTTATACTTTTCTTATATTTCTTTTTAAATAGCTACTAGGAGAGAATTAAATCCTAGTGGGACACTAGGTGGCATGATTTCAAAGATACACTTATTTTAATGCATTATTGCAAGCATGATTACAAAACTTTGTCAAGGAGCAATGTCATGCTTTCATATGGCATGAGGTGTCCTTTGGAATTAAATGAAAGTCTAGGCTAAGGAGACCACATGAAGACTTTTGCTGCCATAAATGGACCCTATTTTGATGAATTTTTTACACAAGGTTCCAATCCGAATTGGAAAACGATTATAAAAATGAAAATCGTAGCTAATGAGCTGAAGTTTTTGCCCATATTTTTACTTTTTTATTTGGAGCCACGGTTGAGGAGATATGATCAAAATACTGGACCCCAGTCTGCCCACATCATGCAGGGACAGCTCATTTCCAACTTTTCCAATTCCTATTCACACTGGCTCCTCTCTTCTTGTGTAAACCTTTGTGGGTTCCCTTCACCTATAAAAGGGGACCTCTTCTTCCTTGGAAAGAACTCAAGCATTCAAGCCATTGATGAGAGGAATTCTTGAGGGAGTGAGTAGTAATTCCTAATTGTACTTAGCCATTAACATAAGCCCAAGCCTACACTTTCTCCTAGAGGGAGACTAGCCATTCTTGCAACAAGCTAACCTTGGAAGATCAACTCTAATCAAAAAAGGTCTTGCACTTGGTGTATCAATCAAAGTGGAATAATGGTGCCAAAGGGTTTTTCAAGTAAGATGTGTTCTACATTGATGTTTTCTTGATTTCTTGTTGTTTTCTTTTTCATCTCTAATCCAACATATATATATATATATATCTAATATTATCTCCTTAACCAAATCTATCTCTCTCACTCTTAGTAATTCATCCTCTCTACAAATTTTAGGTTCTCTTTGCTACAGGTACATCTCTCCCCGCAGTATCCTTATTGTCTACGGGCAAGAATAGGTCTTGGGAGGGAAAATTCTCATCTCTTCACTTCTCTCATATCTACATTTCTCACATAGTATCCTAGATGAATAACCCACATGATGATCATTTCTATCGCTTTCACTCTGTACAATCTATTAGAATTAACGTATGGATTAGCCGTAAAATACACTTTCAACAACGTATAGTGTTTCTCTTTGGCTCTAAAAGGCTCAATGAAATACTTCTATCACTGGATCCCATCATACTACCTCTCATAGACTATAATTTTTCTTTTGATGTAAGCATAGTTATCTTGCTATGAACCAAGAGGATTTGTACACACAATTAATCCCAATCACTAGACAAAATATATATATTATGGTAAGCACAAAACTACAATTCCAAAGAACAATTAGTAGCCTATTTGGTCAGCCAAGATTGAATGCCATTAACTCATCCATTAACCCTTTCATATTACCCATGATACGATATGACCATAGCCTTGATGTTTTCATCTTCGTATTGTTTTGACATTTTCTTTTGTGTTCTTTCTTTGTGTGTGTGAATGCAAGAGAGAAAGAGTGAGTCTTCTTTGATTGCATTTCTTTCCAAACCCTAGTCTTCATGGCATCTATGGTTTAACTCCTTCATATAGTTTTTGTTGAGTTCTCTCACAAACTCTCACAGCCATAAGCCCGGTGCTTTCCTGGCAAGACCGCAAATTTCTCGACATATTTTTGGTGAACCCGACGCGAATCTGCTAGGGTGAGAGTTTGTGGGTAACCATGGGTGATCATGTTGAGCAACAGGGTATGCATTTTGACCCAGCAACAATGCAAATGTTTCAAGCATTTGCAATGTTCATGCAACAACAACATGCTCCTGAAAGAAGGGAGATTTCAGCAACGAAGGCCATACAAGCGGTCGTCAACAAAATGGATCAGTTCAATGGCAAAGATGTAACCAAGTACTTACGCGAGTATGTGAAGGAGATGGAGTTGCATCGCGTGTCAGAAGGTGAGATGATTCAAAGCTTTGAGCTAGTTGTTGCTCCAGAAATTAGGGAGCATGTTAGGGCAATTAAAGATGGGCATGGGAGAAATTGGGAAGAACTCAAAGTAGCTTTAAAGGAGGAATATTTCATGGAGGACTCAGAGAGAGTGACCAAAAGGACATTCTTAGAATGGGTAGTCAAGCCAAAGCAAGGACTATCAATAACAGAGCTACTTAGGGAATTTGAGCGGCGCTATGCACAACTCACTAGGACAGAAAGGGCCACACTAGATGCAGAGAAGACATATCTTTTCTTACAAGCTGCAGGTAAAGAGTTTCAAGAAAATTTGGAGCTTCTTCTTGAAGATAAAGATGATGAGCAAGGACTAAAGACCGACTGGAATGAGGTTGAAGGTGCTGTCTCACTGCTTGCCAAACGACAAAGAAGAAGGGACAAGATGGTAGTAAACACTACAAGTCCTTCCACCTCAACTTCTGACAAAATGGTAAAGCCTACTTTTATCGCTCCTAAGTTTGATGAGTCCATGCTAGATCAGCTTGTGAAGGGAATGCGTGACTTGAAGGTGAAGTTTGCAAAGCTTGAAGAAAAAGTCCAACCATCAGGGCCACTTCCTAGGCAAAGACAACAGCCCAAAGAAGGGTTTGTTAATAGATGTATTTGGTGTGATAGTACAGACCATGTAAGAAGGGATTGTGATGATTTTAGTGATGCTTTGTCAAAAGATGTTGTCTTTTTTAAGGATGGTAAAATCCACTTAAGAGAGACAGGTCTACCCTTGAGAACTAACTTTGGGAAGGGGGGAATGCAAACCTTAGTTGAAGATATGGCAACCAAGCATGCCACCTCTTCAGTTGAGGCAGCTACTTATGGATGTTGCTAACCTTGGTGATAGTGCAGAGTTCCTAAAGAAGGAGAGGTTCGTAGCCGGTCTCTTTCCGACTCTCAAGATAAAAGTTGAGGCTGGTGCACCTTCTACCTTTGATGCAGCTGAAACTAGGGCTATTGAGAAGTATAGAAAACTCAAGTTCCTAAGAGGAGAGGTTCCAATAGATGGTCCTATACCCAAGGGAAAGTTGCAAGCATCAATATCTAGAGAGATTCCCGAGGTAACAGCTGAGGTGATTGAAATGTTAAATGAATCCTTAAGCAGCTTATCAATTCATCTTGCACAATCTGTAGGTCCAAGGGACAAACAAAGAAAGATGAGGAGCAAGATCCACGACCCAGGCGAGTGCTACAATGTTGGAATTTTGGGGAATTTGGGCATGGGATGTATAATTGTCCTTAGCCTCGTGGGGATCCAAGGAGACCTAACTTGAATTACCCAGTGAGGAATGCAGGTGAAGGAGATGGTCAACAACCAAGCTTCTACAAAGGCCAAATGGAGCAAGACCACCTCCACAAAGAGTGGAAAAAGTTTCACCTTTACCAGATCCAAATGTGCATGTGGTAGAGGTGATGAATTCAAATGAGGTTGACATGAAATCAAATGGTATTAAGCATGGCCGTGGAAAAGGTAAGGAGAAAGAAGGAGTCACATCATAGAGAGACCATGGATGAGGCAACAAGACAAAGAAGACCAAGGAAGCCAAGAGGACTCGACGTCGTATCAACCTCCAAGACTTTCCTCTTGGACATGGTATGGCTCCATATGACTTATTGGAAGACATAAGAGGTAAGGGTCCTGATATCTCATGGCCTCAATTTCTTGCATTAAGTCCACAAGTTAGGAGGGATTTAATGAAGGTAGTTAGCACTAAGAGAAAGGTAAAAGAGAGTGTGCCTGTTGCAAAAATTGCACAAGCTAAAATGAATGAGGACATTACACTGGTGCTAGATTGTTACATCAAAGGAAGGCTAGTTAGGAAAGGTCTAGTGGATGGGGGTGCACAAATTTTCATCATGACAGAGGAATTCATAAAGAGACTAGGCATGCATATCCATGAGACACCTGAAATCAAAGTAAAAATGGCAAACAATAGCAAGCCTAGGTACGTAGGCATTTGTAAAACTGTATTTGTGGAGACCTTTGGCATTAAGAAGCCAGTGGATTTCTATGTTATGTCTATCAAAGAAAATGACTACCCATTTATCCTAGGAAGACCATGGCTAATGAAAATGAAAGCTTTGCAGGATTGGGAGTGTGGAAAGTTAATTTGCAAGAATGACAATCATAAGAAGGTTGTCTTTGACATGAAGGAGCAACGCAAAGAGGAGCTCCATGAAGTATCATCTCAAAGTGAGATGGAGGAAGACTGGACCAATAGCACTTCAAAAGAAGAAAGTAGCCGTAGCATTACTGAAGAGGAGTCTTCCATCAAAGTCATGGGGGTAAGGTTTAAGCCAAGCAACCAAGAGACCTCTTATTAAGGCTTGGAAGAGGTAGTTCCTCAAGAGAACCAAAATGTGCAAGATGAAGGAATGTTAGAAGGTATGCTATCTACAACACTTACAAAGGATGAAAGAGAGCAATTCAAATGTGTGCTAAAGAAGTTTCCTATGCTTTTTGCTAAAGAATACCCAGATGTGCATGGAGCAGATGCTGTTCAACACAAGATTGAACTAAAGCCTAAGGCCACACCTAAAGCTCAGAAGCTACAAAGGCTAGGAGTTATCAAGGAGCAAGCTCTACTCAAGGAGGTAAGAATATTCTAGCAGTAGGTTTCATTTATCTAGTATAGAATTCAGAGTGGGTCTCTCCCATTGTTGTCACTCCCAAGAAGAACGGAAACTGGAGGGTGTGCGTGGATTATCAGCCACTAAATGAGGCAACAAAAAGAGATCACATTTCCCTCCCATTTTAGGATGAGATACTAAATGAGGTAGTTGGTCATGAGAAGTACATTGTGTGCTTTTAGATAGGTATCGCATTAGAGGATCAATTAAAAACAACCTTCATCACTCCTTGGGGTTGTTATGCTTTCAAAGTCATGCCTTTTGGCCTGAAAATTTCTCTTGCAACTTTCCAACGCTTCATGAACATGGTGTTTCAAGCATTCTTTGGAAAGTCAATTAGGGTGTTTATTGATGATTTTTGCATTTAAAGCTCAAAATTGTTGCATCTACAGAGGGTAGAAGAAGGATTGAGGAAGCTCTATGACATGGGAGGTGAACTCAACCCCGACAAGTGCCACATAGGTGAGGATGAAGTGATCTTGATTGGTCACAAAGTTTCTTACAAAGGAATCAAGGTGGATCCCTCAAAGGCAAAGGCTCTTATTGAGTTACCATCACCCAAGAGTCTTAAGGAGGTCATCTCATTCATTCAAAAGGTGAATTATATGTCACGCTTTACTCACTTAGCCTCAGAGTTACTTCACCCTTTGTAAAAGTTGACACAATAAGTAGAATTTGCATGGTCTGATGAGCTTGAAGAGTACTTTTGTAACATTAAAGTCATTCTATCAGAACTACCAACATTCATGCCTCCTTGTTGGGAGTACACATTCTTTGTTAGCTCTAGTGTTGGGAAGGAAACAATTGGTGTAGTTTTATTACAACAAGATTTCCACAGTACCAGGATGCGACCCATCTACTTTGCTAGTAGGGTCATGAATGCTTTGAAGAGATGCTACACAAAGGCAAAACTCATGATGATTTCTCTCATGTTTGCGCTGAGAAAGTTTAGATCCTACTTGCTACCAAAACCTTTTGTAATTCTCACTGTAGAAAATTTGTTCCCTTGGGTGTCATCCCAAGTGAATTTTAGTACTAAGTTCCAATACTCTTTCACGGTAGAAGATAGTGTGCGTGCACAATTGGCAAGGATTCTCACTTATAGGGTACATGAGAAGGAGATTAAGGTGCCTGAAGTAAAGACCCTACCATTTCCACCACCAAAAAGTATTCCTAATGCTTTTAACTTGTTCTTTGATGGAGCTTTTTGACGAGCCACATGAAAAGTAGGGGGAGGGCTAGTGTTTCTCAACAAGTGGAGAGGTGGTCATGAAAGATAAGGTCAATCTACCAGGTTCAACTGACAAAAATGAAGCAAAGTACAACATACTACTTCATGGTTTCAAGATGTGCATCAGCCAAGGTATACAGTTTCATGGTAAAAGGGGATGCACTTCTCACTGTGAAGTAGATTCTAGGCATTTGGTCATGCAAGAATGAAAGCCTAACTACAAAAGTTCATGCCATTCGTAGGTTGTTTAATCAATTTGAAGAAGTGCAACTATATCATATTCCTAGGAAAAAAAATGAAGATGCCAATTTACTTGCACAACAAGTAGTTACATGTGTTGAGAAAGAACTACAGGTCATCATGGTGGCAACAACTGTCAAGTAATCAAGATACCAAGGATTGGAGTCATTGGCTCCCATTATTGGCTACATTTTGGAGGGTGAGTTTCCACAAGATTTCACAAAAGTTCAAAAGAGGAGACTCATGAAGAAGGCAAGAATTTATCTCTTCTTAGAAGGCTCTCTCTATCAAAGAGGGAAGGATCAAGTGTGCAAAAGAGTATCAACTATTGAGGAAATTCCAGCCATTCTAAAAGGGTTGCCATGAAAAGGCATGTGGCGGCCATTTTGCCCAAGAGTCAAGGATTTAATATTTACGTAATTACCACAAATTTTGTGTGATCACAAGGTCTTATTGACACATTTACATAATCACACTTAACATGATCACAATGAAGCCAGTTAAGAGCAACCTGGAAATCCACAAAAAGCCCGTTGGGAATTTTAGTTTTACATGCGGGCTCAGCAAGAAAACCTAGAAGCCTAGCGGGGCTGCAAAATAATACATATAGAGCCCCCATCGGGCCCGCTGGGTGTTATTCCTTGAGCCATCTTTTGTGTGTGTGTGTGTGTGTGTGTGTGTGTGAGAGAGAGAGAGAGAGAGAGAGAGAGAGAGAGAGAGAGAGAGAGAGAGAGAGAGAGAGACAAAGAGACTACTTTGTAGCTATGTCAAGAGGAGAGAGGGAGAGAAGGGGTCGTGTGGGAGAATTCTTTGCATCGCTTTGAACGACAGTAGTAGCGGGGTACCTGACCACACAACTTGGGTATATGTTGTGTGGTAATGTGTTATGTTATGTATGCATTGTGTGGTAATGCCTTTTGTCCTATTGCACAACAATCATGAGGTACCTTACCACACAATGTGAGTGTGGCGTAAGCTGTTCTACGGAACAGTGCTTACCACAGGGGCATCACCTCGGTGACGAGGGGAATATGGTGTCCTTGTGGTAAGTATTGGCTCACTGTTTGGGTACTACATTGGTAACACGGAGATTCTAGTATCCTTATGGTGAGTCAACTTCTCTTCCCCTTTCCAAAAAAACATATGGGCATCGGTCGATAACACAGCTATATGATGCTCGTATACAGGCCATTATTTCTCCTTAGATTCGGACAACAGTTGATCGATAACGCGGCTAATTGAGTGCCATTTGTTAGAAGCATTTTTTTTTTTGCATAAATGTGACGTTCAAGTCGTTAACTCGGTTGTACAAACGCCATATAATTTGTATGTGCATGTGCAATTCATTTTTTAAAGTATTAAGTATATGAAATACTTAGTCGATAACACGGCCGTTAAGAGTATTTCATATACAATTGTGTATATCGTTTGAAAATATATACTAGCTAATCATATTTAAAAGATTTCTTTATTCATCAATCAAAATCGCTATTTTAAATGCTACATTTACATAAATTCTATGTAAAAAGTTATATGCACACAATTTGCATGTTAAATATTCATTTTTATCTTTTTAAAGAGCAAGACGTTCTTTGCAAATTTTGATTGGTTTGTATACTTTCAATGTTTTAAATGAGCTAATTTTTTTTTGGCAATAACGATGCATGTAGCTTCCAAGAGGCATTATTTTTAAAGTGAATTGTGATAACATAAAAATATAAACTCGCGTATTTTATTCTATCGAAAATTTTTGAATTATTTTGGGTTTTTTACAAGTTTTGTTAGATCTGGACAATTTTATTAGGAGTGACTTATTTTTATTCCATTTTACATGAGTAAACATACCATTTTAAAGTCAAAATGATTATCAATCTGAATAAATATAAGCTTGCACAATGTTGGGAGGTCTGTACGTTAGTGTATGCTTTTGTTTGAACTAGTGTGAGAGTGCACAGTGAAAAATATAAGTTAGAAATTCACAATATGCTGAAATGTTTTAGAATTTTAACATGTATTGTTTGATCTTGATGAAGTTCTTGAAAACTACTAGTTTGCTCTGCATTTTACACGAGTAAACATTGCATTTTAAAATGAAAATTGTTTCCAATGTGTATCAATATATTTGTGCACATTTCTTAAAGTCTTCAAGTCATGGTTATGGTTTGTTTGAACTAGTGTGAGAGTGTTAGTGCAATGTGCAACCATGAATTTGTATCTGATATGTTGTTTTTTATTGTCTAGTGCTAAAATGATGCCAGATCAAAAGAAAGTTATTATGCATGCCATTGTATCTTGGCAATATCATCATGTGCAGATGGTCGCATACAGAAAATTAGTGAAAGTGACATCTTCATTAAAGACCTCACTAGCACTATATGGGAGAACACAGAGCATAGGCTACAAGATGAAGGCCAATATGAGTTGCTGATTCCAATAGGGATTCGAGAATTTCACCCCTACCACAAGGTTAAGACAATGTTGGGCAATATGAAAGTGTGTTGCAGATACTTAAAGGAACATATCCCTCCTACCTGCAATATGACAAAATTAGAGCTCTAGGACAAAATATGGGAGGAACAAAAGGTCAAGATGACGCAAGCAGCTATGGGTGGCTGATCAGATGCCAGTGGCACCGACACAATCATGCGCACGATATTGAATGCCAAATGCGCTCATCTAATTGGCATTCCCCACAAGGCCTTGGTAGAAGGTGCAGAGCAGGATCTTTTGGTGTGTGCATATTATACACCATCAAAGGCATCTCTTTCTTTGCTTAAATATGTGGAAAAATGCTACAAGGGAGGGAATGAGGCAAAATTTGATAGATTCGAGACAAAGCAAGGAATTCAAACACGTCACCCCTCCATTGTAAGATACATTTTCTTTACCACCAAAGCTCCAAGGATCACAATATTCCCATACTAGAATGGGGGCACCTTGGGGGACATGATGTGCCGCTTGTCATTTGCCCATGGAGCATTCAGATGCCACATGCATAGGCTACAATATGGTTGGAGGTCATTGCCACCAGCAAATCAATGCTTACCAAAGAAAGAGACAACACGGATAAAAACAGTGATTGAGCAGATGTCAACAATCTGTCACGCCTTAATTGATTGTCATTGCAGCTGCTCACTTGGCTGGTATACTACAGAATGACGTGCATCCATTCAACATAATGTTGAAATTTACTGACGCAAATAAACCCCGCATTGGCATCATTGATTGGGGAATGATGCTTAGAATGGCAGCTAAGCGTATATCAAATAATTATCTGCATCCAAGCGGACAGTCGGACCCTGCAACTTTTGAGGCACAAAAAACAGGGGAAGGAGAGATTGTAAAGCAAGCGTGGATTGGATTGCTCCAAACTATACGATCCACGATGCGCATATGCGTACACAAAAGCAAGCGACATTTATGCATTAGGTTATCTACTGACAAGTTGATAGACTTTTGGAGTGCATCCAAAAGAGTTTATTTCCCAAAAGAAGTATTTTACCACCCTGATCAAGATGTTATGAGGGCCATTCCGATAAAAGTAGACTATTGGATGAAGTTAAGAGAGCGGTATCAAGAAGTGAGACTTTTGGAGTGCATCCAAAAGAGTTTATTTCCCAAAAGAAGTATTTTACCACCCTGATCAAGATGTTATGAGGGCCATTCCGATAAAAGTAGACTATTGGATGAAGTTAAGAGAGCGGTATCAAGAAGTGCGGAGTGCGACTAGGAAAGCGTCGGGCCTCTGACTATGAGGATTCATAGAAAAATCAAGCAAGATGTAGATGATTTGAAGCTAAAAAAACACTAAAAAAGAACAAACCTCCATTCATCAAAGCTCCATTTTGAAAAATAACCAAGATTAACTCAAAACTCTTGTGTGTGTACTGAAGATTAGGTATAGCCTCGCTCCCAATTTCACATATGCAGTGCTCATTCGACTTGTTAAAAACCCTAAATTTATGCTTTGATTCTTTGTTGTGACCATTTCATGGAAGCTTTAATACTTCATTGGAGAAGCCCAAGTAGTTATTCGAGGAGGGTAAACCCTAATTGGAGGCCTCACAGCCTCAACCAAGTAGTGGAAGCAGCACGGGACTGCACTAGCACCCTATAAAGGAATGGCTGTATCTCCTTACTCATATGCCCAAATGAGCTCATTATTGCTCTAAAACTTCCCTCTCCACTTAGAAAATGAAGGAACCATCATTGATGTGGCATTTTCAGCTATTTGTAGGCTATTTTTAAACCATTTTATGGCCATTTTTAGCCAATTTTAGCCCAAAAATGCCCCCTTTTTGTATGTAAAAAGCCCAAACGAGCTCGAAAAAATCCCTAAATTTGTGAAAAAATCCCATTGGGCTCAAATTTCACATTGAACCTCATCTTCCTACCTGATAAGCACTTTGGACACGTCTTTTATGCCCATGCAAGAAACCTACTATTTTTTACCAACATCGCCCGCATTGAACTTTCTAGGCAAAACCAGCGTGCCACTTCGAAACACTTGAAATTTATACATTCATCATGCAAAATAGGCATCATTTAATGTGTTAAAATATGCAACGATGCCACATCCCCGGTCTCCTCTGCCCGGCAAAGTATGTATACGCTTGAAACTATGGCAACCGTTTTCCCATAAAACACACTATGTATATCATAGCATTTGGTTCCACATAACAAAAGCATTGAGAGTGAGGTTGATATTTTAATTTCACGTTGTGAACGTTCCACGGCATGACATCCACCCCCTCTAAACCTTCATATCCTCCAGCATGTGCCACACATATCTTTTGCAGGTTGAGTCTTCATTTAAGTCAACATACATATCAATTTCGTTCATCACTTGCAACGAAATCTAACGCATCACCCTCTCGTTCTTCATCCACATTCATAAAATTTTCATCAGAGCCTTCATTCTGACTTTCCTTTGAATCATAGGGACTTGTATCACCTCTTCTTTTGAATAAGTTGATTCTTTTTCCTGCGATGGGAATCTTCATTTTTGTCCCGTCTAACTCATGCAAGGTATAAGTTGCATTCCAATGTACATGCTGAACCACATAAGGACCAAACCATCTCTATAAAGCTTTATTATTTTTGAATGCTATTTCTCAATACTACTGTCATACACCAACACCCATTCACATTCCTCAATAGCTTTAAGTCTAAGCCTATACCTCTTATCAAATCTGTCCTTATTCTTTAACCTTGCATCTTTAAATCATGCTACTGCAATATCAATATCTTGGGGCCTTCTTTCTAATTGTCGTATGCACAAAGGAAGAAGGTCTTCCCTAATCATTCCATCTTCCCAAGGCAATACATTCCATGTGGGAATTACATCCTCAATTGGCATTATAGGTTTCCTACCATACATCAACTCAAAAGGTATATAACCAGTAACTGAGCCTATAAAGCATAAGGCAATAGCCTAGGCCACTCTCCCATTTTACCTTTGCAGGAATTAACCAGAGCTTTAATGATAAGAGGATTCCCACGCTCTGATTTTCCATTTCCCTTAGAATTATATGCATTAGTGAGAGCAAGTTTCATTCCCAACCTAGAGAAAAACTCCCTTGCTTTGTCAACATCCAGCTCACCCCTGTCCGTTGTTATTTTCCCAACACAGCCACAATGGTTGATTACATCATCCAAGTGGAAATTACATACCCCTTCTATGCTTTTTTCTAACATTTAATGGCCTAGTAGCTTGTGTGTAGCAGAAAATACCTTGAACATAGTGAGAATTTCATTAGAATAGATTCCTAATGAGATTAACAAGAGTGCTTGGGTGGAGAAAGCAACAAAAAGCATAACACCTAGTTAGATTAAAGCATGAACAATACTTCAAAAGAGGGAGAAATTAAGCAATTGACAACAGTTGACAACCGGATTTTCATGGAGCGTGTCCCACCTCCGAAAGGCTTTGTATTATGGTTTTTCCCATCAAGAGAGACATTTTACAAATACAATTTCTTGTGTTCCTTCAATACAAGCTAGTGCAATGAAGATGGAAACTTCATGCACTATGCAAAACACTTATCAAACACAACATCAATTCCCTCACGGTCTCAGACCCAAGACCTCATACACCTTCGAAGATGGTGAGAGCTAGCGGGGTATGAGAGTAGATTGAGAGGAAGAAGGAGTATTCTTACGACAAAGATGTACATTTCCTCAGATAATCACTCATATTAGCATAGCTTAGCTTAGTAATTAGCATGGTAGAGGAGATGAGCCTGCATTGAAGCTTGGGTCTTGGTTGAATCGGCATCACAAAGCCAAGAGTTGTTGGTGTAGGCCTTCCTTCTCACAAGCTTGGAGTAGGTGATAAGCTTTCCATTAAAGCTTGAGAAGGAGAGAGAGTCTTCTTTACTTCACACATGAGACTGTGTGAGTGTGTGTGTGATAATTCCTTGCAAAAATCAGCCCCCTCTCTCTCTTGGTCAACCCGTCTTGATTTTTTCTCTTGCTAGCATCCTATTGGACCTCCCCAGGCTTAGCCAATGGTAATTAAGCAGCATAAGTGATAGCCTTCTGACATGTGTCCCCCTTTCCCCTTTTGTGAGAGCTTTAGGTAATTATTTAATTCAACTAAACTCTCATTGGACCCCTTTCACTACAACAAAAACAAGTGTTATCGACGCAGATATCGACGTGGCGCGTCGCTATGCGCGTCACTATCCGCGTCGCTGTGAAACCAGTCGCTATTTGCGATGCAGGTATCGACGTGTATAGACACGCAGATAGCGACGAGCATAGCGACGACCATAGCAGAAAAAAAATTTCTTGGGCAGAGGGCAGGTAGCCTGGCCTGTGCCTAGTTAAAAGATGGACACAGCCACAGCCAGACTTCCTGCCCTCTGCCCAAGAAAGCGAGCAGCACCAAAATATCAACCATGCTCTCGCGCGCAGAAATTTTGGCAGAGTTCCCTTTGTTTTTACATAAACTTTTCAAAAAAAACCATATCATGTATACGCCTCCTACATGCTATCCATGTAGGATCTCACATGAGATTTAAGGCCAATGAAAGACAACCGTACCAACTGAAAAGCATAGCCATAACTTAAAAGCATAACCATAACTTAAAATCATAACCATAACTTAAAACCATAACCGGCTATAACCACTTTGATCAAAACCATAATGCAGATAACCACCAAGAAAGAGAAACAATAACTGTCTATACAATGACAATGACAATAATCATAACCATAAGGGAAATAATAACTGTCTGAACACTAACTGTTTGTACAAAAAAGAGACACAGAAGCGTGTCTATGTCTCACAAATCATATATATGAAATCTGGTCCACTAATGACTAGGCGTCGCAACCTGCACATAGGACAACTCACAAAATTAGTATTGATATTACTTCACATATACTGACTTAATTAAATCAATTCACACATATTAACGTCTCACCTCAAGCGATCAGCGAGACTGTAAGGCCTCCCAGTCTACAGGCTCTCCTGAAGCTTCAAGATCATTCAGTACTTCATAGATACCTCTACGATATCCATCTGACTCCTCCTCGTGTGATGGAGCTCGATGCATCGCAAGATTTTGCGTTTATACAAAAATCAAAGTAATAAGAATACATGATTCATCGCGTTTTAAAAAACACCACAGTTAAGATTGGATTAGAAACTCACAAACTCATAGCGAAAGGTGTCGAAGCCTCCACTGCCAAGATGAGATGTCCCCCTAGTCATCTGTCGTACCTGCATGGCCTCACACTGCTGTTTGAACCGTGTGGCCGCTATCCGCTCATCCTCCTTGATCTGCAGCCACGTCTCGTGTGGGATGCCCAAAGGCTTCAGCGAGCCAGTCTTGAAAGCCTTCCGAGCTGCATCTCGTCGATGTTTGATGGTGTCCCGTGCAACACCCTTGATCCACCGCGCCGGAACAACGGAAGAACCCGAAGCAGGCTGGTACTCTCTCAGGATGGTCTCCACTATGTAAGTGACTTTTTCATTTTTTTGCTGATCCCAAGACATCAGAATGCTGGTCGAAAACTGCAGCTCCACGAGCTGGCAAATCTGTTGTCGCATCTTAGTCCCGACTCTATCCATGTCAACAGAACCATCTCCCCGTACAGTATAGAGCTTGGAGGCACTAGGATTGTGTGCCCCCCAAGGTGTCCGAGGTGTGCCAAGAGGTGTGTCGAGAGGTGTGCCTGGGTAAGACGAGGGTCGTGAGCGAGGAGGGGTCGAAGCATCTGTGGACCCTCCTCCACAACAACCACTACCTCCACCTGACGATCGCCGAGATCATCGAGTGCGCCTGTGCTACGGAGATGAGGACGTACCCGCCTCTGCCCCACCCCTAGGTGTCGAAGCATCCGTGATGGGACAAGAAGGCGTCGTACCCATAGGCGTCCTGAACCCCGTAGGCGTCCCCCCCCTAGGCGTCGGACCCTCGGGTGTGAAGCTCGGAGGCGTAGTACCCGTGCCTCTGGCTACCCAGTACTGAGAAGCCTCTGCCATCTGAGCAGGTGTCATCCGTGTAACGAAGCCCATGAATGCATCTGCACTCATGGAAGAGGGATCTGGAATCTCGTCTGCCATACTAAAGTCCTGCACAAAGAAAGTAAAATAAAGCGTCAGAATACAGTTGTTTAAATTAACTTTAAGCTTAATTTAAATCAAAGTCTTCACACAAACACTTACAGGCCTAGGCCTCGACGAGTGAGGCATCATCGATAAGATCTTGCACCGTATCATCGTCTATCTCTAATTGCAAACATAACTCTGCCCCAACTCATTCTGGCAGATTGTCTTCATCCATTGCATCTTCATCTACAAGTGTCAATTCTGGCTCGTCTATGTCATCCCTCGTTATTATCTGTCAGCTTCCTCTGCCATACTTTGTCCATCGCATCTAATGTCACAGTAGTATATGGAGTCGTCTGACTGACTTTCCTCCAGGAGATCTTGCCCTTCAAATACTTGTTTATTTCTTGGAGCAACCTGAACCACAAACCACCATTGTCGCTCTGAGGGTCCGGTACAAAGACCACTTGCTCGCAATGTTCGGGGAGAGAAAATGTGTCGCTCGCATCTGTCCATGTCTTTGTAGAATCTATTTGCACCAACCCTTTTCACTGCAAGGCTGTGGATATGTACCTAGCCTCCAGCAACCTCCATCTACTACATGGACGAGCAAAGTGCATTTGGGATATCCTTTGTTAAACACCACCCTTGACCGCAATTGGAAGAATGAATTGCAAGAACTTATGCCAGTCGTGCGATTTCAACCCTGACAGTTGATCGTCACGGGTGAATGCTGTCTTGAGACATCGCATATATCTGGTTGGCATCCTGAACTCTAAAATCATCCTTTTCACTTGTCGCTCTTTCTTTTTTTTGCAATACCCATGGTGCTCTTGGAAGTTTTGTTTTGACCAGCTGCATTGGTGAAAGGCCACAACTCTGGCATCTTTCCAATGCTGTCTTGAGACATCGCATATATCTTGTTGGCATCCTGAACTCTAAAATCATCCTTTTCACTTGTCGCTCTTCTTTTTTTTGCAATACCCATGGTGCTCTTGGAAGTTTTGTTTGACCAGCTGCATTGGTGAAAGGCCACAACTCTGGCATCTTTCCAACCGACTGCAAATCATCTCGTGAAGCTCGATTGTCTTTCATTCCCATGATTGTCTTCCAGAGGAGCTCTCCCACATTCTTGAATATATGCATTGGATCCAGTAAATGGTTAATTAGTAGATTACCCCAGTACAACAACGTATGGAGAATGGACAAATGTTTCATTCCTGGAACATGTTGCCGCTCATGTTGCTCCCATCGGCGACGCCACTCTTGTACATGCATAGGACGACATTCGACGCGACCAAGTTGGCCTTCACGCAAGTGATGGCCATCTGGAAGATAACAGTGGTGGCCTTGATAAATTGTCTTTCAAAGAGAGATAGAATAACGCACATCCAAAGACTGCCCGCAAATTGGACATGCATTGTATCCCGAAGTTGTTAGTCCTGCATATATCAAAGCATGAATCAGGCCAAGGCAAAGGGCTTGCGAATAGCAAGAATTTTGTAAATCAATAACCATTACCAGAAGCTTCTCCGTATCCTGGCCAATCATGATAGTCCACATAAGAAGTCCATGGATCCTTGCATGTTGTTGTCCTACTGGTTCAACCGCATCTGCTATGTCGATCCCATGCCATAACTCCTGGAGCTCGTCAACTAATGGAGCTAGATAAACATCCATGTTTTTTGCCTTGAACTTACCAGGTACAATCAAGCTTAAAATCAAATGACCCTTCTTGATAGCAAGCCACGGCGGGAGTTTGTAATTGATAAGGCACACAGGCCAAGTGCTCCATGACGAGCTTCTCAAGCCAAATGGATTGACTCCATCCATTGCCATGCCCAAACGCAAATTGCATGGTTCACTCTTAAAATGTGGCCCGGTATCTTCAATGTGCCTCCAAGCCTTCGAATCAACGAGCACCCTAAATGTTGCGTTAGTGGATCTATTCATAGAATGCCACCGCATCAACTTTGCAATGGAACCACAACGAAACATGCTTTTTATCCTAGGAATAATAGGGAAATGCCGCAACACTTTAGCTGGCATTGTCTCGCCAATTGCATCTTGTTTGTAGCGCATTGCTCCGCACTTAGGACACGACAGACAATCTGCGAATTCATTGTGAAAAAGAATGCAATCATTTGGACATGCATGAATCTTGTTGTAGTCCAAGCCAACTGAGGTCAGAAGTTGCTTTGCGTCTGGCCTGGAGGGGGGCATTTCATTGCCAGGAGGGAGAAGTTTCTCCCGCAATAACCTATTTAAGCCACATTAAATTAAAAAGCTCTCCGAGCACATCACCATTGCAATCGGAAAATCTCTTTTGTAAATTACGTACCTAAACAAAGCAGTGACGCTTGCATCTGACCACCCGTACATTGACTGAAGATTCAAAAATGCCAGACAAGTACAAAGCATAGATATTTTGGTGCCTTCATAGATTGGTTGACGTGCCAACTTCCTCAACATGTCTTCAGGAGATAGGCGCATGGCTTCTGGTGCTGCTTCGTTCGCGTTCTCCTCGCTTGTCTGGAAGAAGGCATCCAACATCTCCTCCATGCCATCGTCTTCTGTCTGTAAGTCCTTTTCTGCTTCCATCCGTGGCTCTATATTGGTCGGACCTTCACGCATAATCTTTTTTCTCTCTCTCTCAGATGTAGGTGCTATGTCGCGAAAATCAATGCCCGTTCCGTAGGAGTCGTATCGCAGATTCTGTACGGTTTCTCTAGGAAACTCTCTGTACTTGTGCACATCCTCATTACATATCCTACGCTTGCGCAGGATTTGATACTTGCAGAGCGTGCACAAGCATGCAATCTTTTCCTCCATGTTAGTTGATGACGTTGCCATCTACAATGATTATGAATGTTGTTTTAATATATATATATATATATATATATATATATATATATATATATATAATATATATATATATATATATATATATATATATATATATATATATATATATATATATATACTCCTCACAATGTAAACTACCTTGCATTCTCTAGTCTTGCCCAATCTCCGTACACCTCGGTCCAGAGGTGTACGGAGATCAGGACCACCGGGTCAAAATCTCGTCTTTATTGGTCAAATCCTATATGGGTAGACACATACGTGCACTCCTAGGTGTACATGGCAATGCATGTAGCAGGCAAAACCCCTTTGCCTCTTTTAGTTCCATAGTTTCTTCTCTGTCTATGTACCCTATCTCTCGTTCTTTATCTCTCGATCTCGCTCTCGCTATCTTTCTTTCTCTCTCGATCTCGCTCTTGCTATCTCTCTTTCTCTCTCTCTCTCGATCTCGCTCTCGCTATCTCTCTTTCTCTATTTTCCTATCTCTCTCTATTTCTCTATTTTCCTATTTCTCTACCATAACTCCTGGAGCTCCACTTCCCTATCTCTCTCTCTCTCTCTCTCTCTCTATATATATATATAATATATATATATATATAACTCTCTTTCTCTCTCTCTCTCTCTCTCTCTCTCTCTCTCTAATGATCGAACGAGCGACTGATCTAGGGAGATCTAGACGCCCATGACTGCGGAGGACTACACAACATCGACAGAGGCTACATCAGAGGATCTAGCTAGGTCACTTTGGCTCGACATGCACAACGTCCGGTCAGAGTACTGACCATGGAGGAGATCTACCTATCCCAACTAGCTCGTTTAGCCGTTTAGTCCACACCCAGCAGTTTAGGATTCCATAATATTTTATTTTGTCATCTTCTTACTCTGACTTTGTATCAGATCCATCACATTGTAACTTTCTTGTCTCATGTCTCATAGGTCACTTTGGCCTTTCGAAGACGTTAATATAACATTTCATTTCATTTCTCTCTTTAATTTTATTTTCTTTAGTTTTAATTTCCTAAGCATACATTAATTCTCTCTCTCTCTCTCTCTCTCTCTCTCTCTCTCTCTCTCTCTCTCTCTCTCTCTCTCTCTCTCTTTGATTACCTACACACACACACACACACACACACACACACATTTCTCTGTCTCTCTCTCTTTCCTACACACACACACATACACATTCTCTCTCTCTCTCTCTCTCTCTCTCTCTCTCTCTCTCTCTCTCTCTTTCCTACACACACACACACACACACACACCGTTCTCTCTCTCTCTCTCTCTCTCTCTCTCTCTCTCTCTCTCTCTCTCTCTCTCTCTCTCTCTCTCTCTTTCCTACACACACACACACACACACACGATGTAGAGGTAGAGAGAGAGAGAGAGAGAGAGGGGTTGGGGAGGGTGGAGATGGACATAATACCTGCGCAACAGGTTTCGGCCAAGACCCGAGCAGGCGAAAATGGCCCCTATACGCGGGTTTCGCTTTTTTTCCCCAATTTTTTTTGCGTCGATATACGCGTCCCTATACGCGTGGCAAATAAAGCCTTTCCATGCGTATATCGACGCACACTACGACGCGTATAGCGACACCCGTTAATGTCGTCGATATACGCATGGAAAAGCATGGCCGTCGATATAGATGCATCGATATCTTCATTTAGTGTTGTAGTGTTTGCCTCCTGGCCAATAGAAATCAGGCAAGCCATTGGGCTGCTGAATGCTCATTGGTCCCCTTGGGAGACTCTCCAATAGTCTTCTAGAGAGATTAATTCTTATTGGTTCTTTTATTAAGTGTTTTTAAATTAATGAAACTAAATTTACTCTAGACTAATTCTCATTGGTCCACCTCCAAAGCCATCCAATAGGAATTGGGTACACCTTGTGGGCATCCTGGGCTAGGGAGCTGACATGTGTCTCTCATTCCCTTTGTGTAAAGGGAGCGTGTGTGTGTGTGTGAGTTTCTCTCTCATCCCCTACTTGCAAGGCAGACCCCCTCCTATGTAGGGATTGCTAAAGACTTTTAGGACACATACAAAGCATCCAATTCTTCCAATGTTTGACCTTTGGACACAACCTTTGAATTTTGGAACCTTAGCATTTTGAAGTCTTAATGGGCTAAACCTTAGCGTCTTTTAAGCCCATTGTTGCACATGGCTCTTTTACAGATGGCCCCGCCATTTGGACCCCTATTTTCCCTCCTTTGGATCCCTATTGTGGCCTGTTTGCTAGCATAACCAATATTCTAGATTTTTCTCCCTTGGCACTTCCCCATATTAAATGATCAGTTTAACATGAGAAAATCATTTAGGAGAATTAGATATTGATTATTATGACATTACCTCTCTCTTTAAATCATAGTCGTCCTCGACTATGGGGTAGAGAAGATAAAGCATATCCATTAGTCCTTTTCTTAGCGGGTAGAGGATCCCTATGTTACCCTACGACATCATTCCACAATGAATGACTAGTCCATTTGGCGCTTGAGAGCCTGAGGCTACCGCAAGCATGTCTGCACGTTAGTCCTATCATCTTCCATAGTAGAGTGATAAGCTCTACTTGGTCTAAGCATAGTAGAGTGACAAACTTGATCTAAGCATGCATACTATGTGAGGTCCCCACCCCTCCGTATCCAACGGCGGATCTGATGGTGAACCTGGTGGCCACTAGATCTATAGCAGAAGCAAACAAAATGGTTCAGGGTTCAACTAGCAGACGATCTCTCATCACAAAGTGAATCGAGTTCGAGCCTACTAGCAAAGAGATCTAGCTCCACCTCGCAGGGGAAGCGTACTTAAACTATCTAGCGATCCTAAGACCCATCTTCCAAGAGGAGAGAACCCTCGAGTACCTTTTTTTCCATTTTTCAGAAGCACGTACATTCGAGGCTTCATTGCTCTAGGGGCAATGAGTATTACTAGTATCGAATTAAACACTATGGGGACAGAGAGTTCCCGATCAATCCGGACCACCCTTCTCATAGGCATTGGAAACCTGAGCCAAGCCCCCACTTTCCACCCCCACACTCACACTTCCTTGTGTGTCCTAATCACTACCACAATGGTTGTTCAACATAAAGATTCCTTGATTAGATTTCCGAATCACATTGTTCGTTAAGACAGCCCTTCAACTAGTATTGCAAACGGCACCAAGACAGTATTCTAGTAAAAATTTAACTCAAACTTATTCATTAAAATTCCAATGTTCTGGAGGTACAACATCCCCCCTCCAACGAGAGTTTACTCCTCCCCTTGTCGCCTAACTGCCCATACAACTAGGTATGTCCACCGCATAGAAAGCACGACATGGACACTCCCACCGCATAGAAAGCAAGACGTGGGTTCCCACCGCATAGAAAGCAAGTCGTGGGTATCCACCGCATAAAAAGCAAGTCGTGGATTCAAGAGCCCTTAACGAGGAACTCAGCCCCTGTGATCAGTAAGGTGGGTCAGGACTAATTCAACATTGGAAATAAAATGAACATGTCGAGCTAAATTTTCCCTAGAAGACATTCTTTCCTATTGCAAACAGCATACCCATCAATCATTTCTTTCCTACTTTAGACTTTAATGTACAAATGAATTCAATGCCGAGGTTTCCGTCGGATTTCTCTAACATGTTTGGAGATATGTTCTTTCCTAGATAAACGTGTGCAATGTTAATTTAAATGACTTGAATAAAATTATGACCTACCTCTTCCATTTCTTCGTCAATGGCCCGTGAGATGGCCGGTATTTGTTCGTCCATGGGAGCTTTTCCCTTTCCATTGACATTGCTCGTTCCCGCCTCGCGGTCATGGGCACCACCGAAGCGATTTCTCTTAACCGGGGCCATTTTACTCACTACTTTAAATGATAAACTTGAAGAAAAGAGCTAAAGTCCGAGAGCATCATAACAAACCAATTGACATATTAGAATCATTTAAGAATCCCCCTTATGCAAGAGATTAGAATCTTCCTTCGAGACCTAGCAATTTTATAGGTAGTTCTTTACTTGCCCTTTGGAAACTGGCACCAAAGTTAATCACTTGGCTTAGATGATTAAGAAATTCAGAATTTTACTAATTGATTTACAAGGAGATGAAGTTAGCAAGCTCAATCCCTTTCCTAGTGCAATTTGAAGATGCAAAATTACCGCAGGCATGTGTGATAGAAGATTCTCTTCTTAATGGCCTAATGACGGTTTAATTTTTAGTCTTAATCACATTTTAATGTGGGAGAAGATTGAGTCTAATTTAATTACAATACTATTGAATGATAAAAGAATGAATTTCATCAAATCTACCTTATTACCGACAGAAAGTTTATTAACTATGCTGTCTAGAGAGAGAATCTTTCCTAATCATGTATTAATCCTTGATTAAGGATGATGAATGGCTGCATAATTTAGCTAATTGAATGATGATTATGTAGTGGAGTATAGCTATGTAAATTTAGAGAGTAGCTATTGGGAATTATAACTAAAAGTAGGCATAGTAGACGAGAATTATGAGAGAGTAATGATGAGAATTAAGAAGAGCCGTAATTAAAACATAATTACCATGATTAGGGGCTGAGAATCCTCTGATTTTTCTGATCCAATGAATCCTCAAGATGAGAATTTCGGCACGACCTCCCCAAGGTGTGTGTAGGTGTGTGTGTGTGTGTGTTGTACTAGGTGTGTGTGTGAGCATGTGTGTGTGTGTGTGTGTGTAAGCACACCTTTAAATAGGGCTCCTCAAGCTGAAAATCGATCTGGGTTGCTATAAGCAACTGGGTGAGCACTCAGTGAATGCATTGGCAAGTCTAGTTGCCTACCCACCAAGTGGCCAGTTGGCTTGGTTAACTGGCTCTCACACTTAGTTGCAAGCTTGGAAACTCTACCAAGACTCTCACAAGGAAAAAGGACGCCCCCTAGCTGCTAAAGCTGACCTGGAGTGGCCTGGAACCTGCTCCCACACAGCCTCGAGACCCCCATGTCTCCCCGGGCAATTTTGGGAAAATTTGGTTTTATGCTAAAACGGGTCATACGAGTCGGATTTTCATACCGAAAATTGCTATACTAAGCTTTAACTAAGGCGTAATGGTCCGAGTACCTGCCATATTTAGCAGCCCCCGGGGTTTGAAAATGCATTTTTTCAAATTCGGGGTACGGGTGCAGTTTTTCGAGACGGTCAAAACTGGACGGGTCGGGTGACCAAAAACTTACTATTTTTGGATTTTTTTTACAAAATTTATTTTAATTCACATTTCGAAGCTTCAAAACATTCTAAACATCATGGCACTCATAGAATTCGGAAAACTGCTAAAAATAGTAACTTTTTCCAGTATATTCATTTCAAGATACAATGGTGCTCTTTTTGATCGGGGTCAGAGACCTCACAACCTCCCCAACGTGAAAAATTTGAGATGTCCTCATCTCAAGAATGTGTTTGGGTAATCTTTTATGAGCGTTGATTCGTCCTCCCAAGTTGCATCTTCTTCAGGGTAATCCTTCCACTTTACTAGATGCTCCGTGATTGTTCTGTTGCGTAACTTTCTTTCCCTTGTTTCCAGTACGTAGTCAGGTTGGAGCTCGAGAACTCCTTGTGCTGGCATGAATATCTGATCTGAGTCCAAGAATTGATCAGGGTTAGGAATATAGGGTTTGAGTAAGCTGACGTGGTCACTCACAGCCTTAACAATCTCGAATGGTCCACAATACCTTGGGCTTAGCTTCATATATCTGCCTAGAGATAAGTTGCTTTTCTTTGGTCGGACTCGCAGAAAAACCTTATCCCCTTCTTTGAAAGTGCTTTCCGAACGGTTCTTATCTGCATATTGATTCTGTCTATCCTGAGTTTCCTGAATGTCCTGGCGAATAGCTCTAGTCTGAGCTTCCTGATATTGATTCTGTCTATCCTGAGTTGCCTGAATGTCCTGGCGAATAGCTTCTACCCTGATGGTTGGATCTGAGAAGTTTAGTGGTGCTAAACAGTCCTGTCCATAAAGAGCTTTGAATGGTGACATTCCAATGGTTCTGTGTTCGGAAGAATTGTAAGCATACTCCACCAAAGGTAGATATTGTAACCACTTCTTTGGTTCTTGCGAGCAATAGGCTCTGAGAATGTCCTCGATGACTTGATTAACTCTTTGAGTTTTCCCATCTGTCTGCAGATGATACGTTGTACTGAAGGCTAATTGTGACCCAATAGATTGGAAAAGAGAAGTCCAAAATTTTGATGTAAACTTCGCGTCTCTATCATTGACGATACACTTGGGTAGACCATGTAGCCTAAAAATCTCCTTGATGAATACTCGGCTAACATCTGAAGCAGTAAAGGTTGTCTTTACGGGTATTAGATGAGCAATTTTGTGAGCATATCAACAACCATGAAAACAGAATCATAACCTCCTGTAGAAGGTAATCCTGTAACAAAATCCATACTGATGCATTCCCATTTCATCTGGGGTATGTCAAGAGGTTGAAGTTGCCCTGGTAACTTGATTTCGGCCTTTATCCGCTGACAAGAAAGACATTGCCTCACATAGAGAAGTATGTCTCCTTTCATTCCAGACCAAAATAACTCCTCCTAACACCATGAAGAGTTTTAGCATAGCCTGGATGTCTAGATGTAGGGCTATCATGTGCTTCATACAGCATAGCCTTCTTTAGAGCTGGGTCTCTGGGTACACACAGTCTATGTCTGTAGTAAAGACATCCTCCCATAAGAGAGTAATTTTTACCTTCAGGCATATTATTTTGCTGAACTAATGATACTGTACGTTGGTACTCTGGATCTACCAAGGATTCTTCTTTGATTCTATCCCAGATAGGGTTATTTGGAATAGAGATAGCTCCGAGAAAAGATTTACGGCTAAGACCATCTGTAACTGCATTTTCCTTCTCTGGTCTATAATTTATGTCAAGGTCATATTCATGTAATAGCTCTATCCATCGCCGTTGTCGCAGGTTGAGAATAGGTTGAGTAAAAATCCATTTTAAGCTCTTGTGGTCTGTAACCAGCTGAAACTTGCGTCCCATAAGATAATGTCTCCATAACTTCAGCGCATGTATAACTGCTAAAAGTTCCAAATCATGAGTAGGATAATTCTTCTCATGATCCCTCAGCTTTCGTGAAGTATACGCCACCGGTCTTCCTTCTTGAGTAAGAACTCCGCCTAGAGAAAATTTGCTAGCATCTGTCTCTACTTCAAATTCTTTACTGAAGTCTGGAAGTTTTAAAATAGGAGCTGAGACCAAGAATTCTTTTAGCTTAGCAAAGCTAGACTTGTTCTCGGTCTTCCATTCGATCCTCATTCCTTTCTTCAGGAGTTCCGTCAAAGGTGCAGCAATACATGCATAATTCTTGACAAAAATCCTGTACCATCCCGTTATTCCAAGAAATCCTCTTACTTCGCTGACGGTGGATGGTTGAGTCCAATCAGCGATATCCTTGACTTTGTCTGTTCTACTGAAATCCCTTCAACCGATATGACAAATCCAAGATAGTTGACCTTTGGTGAGAAGAAGGTACACTTGCTCTCTTTAATGTAAAGTTGGTGTTACCGAAGAAGATCAAGTACTTTGCAAACATGCTCTTCGTGATCTTCCTCGTTCTTAAAATAGATCAGAATGCCATCAAAGAAAACCAAGACAAAATCATCCAGGTAAGGTCTGAAAATATCCTGCATAAGTCGATTGAATCTTGCAGGAGCATTTGTTAGACCAAACAACATTACTGTGAATTCGTAGTTCCCATACCTAGTATTGAAAGCTGTCTTTGGAATATCTGATCCCTTGATCTTGATTTGGTAATATCCTGACCTTAGATCAATCTTTGCAAACATTTTGGCATCGTGGAGCCTGTCCAAAAGTTCGCCAATCCTTGGAATTGGATACTTATTCTTGACAGTTACCTGGTTCAGTCCACAGTAATCTATACATAACCTTAAGGTTCTATCCTTCTTCTTCTGAAAAAGAACTGGTGCACCCCAAGGAGAAGTACTGGGCCGAATGAATCCTTGATCAATGAGTTGCCTAAGTTGTTCCTTGAGTTCGATGGCTTCTGGAAGTGACATTTTATAAGGTCTTTTTGAGATAGGTTCACATCCAGGGATAGTCTCAATCTCATGATCTACCTCTCTATGTGGTGGAGGATTCGTAAGGTCTTCTGGAAACACATCATCATATTCCCTCAACCAGTTTGGTCGAAGTGAGGTATCTGATTGGTCCACCTTGTTAAGCTTTACCGCATAAATTTGCTGTCCCTTTCTTAGTCCCTTCAAGAGTCTGTTGGCCTTAACTAGAGTAGCCCTAGGTTTCTCATTTTCCCCCTTGATTAAGGCTTCATTACCCAAGTTATCTGTAAAGGTAAAGTTCCCTTGTGCACAATGGATATGGGTCCTATTTTGCTTTAGCCAGTCCATCCCTAGTATCCCATCAAAGAATCCTAAGGGTAGGGTTGGAAATTGGACAGAAGTTGGGTGTCCCCCTAAATCAAAGTCGATTTTTCCTGTAGAATGTTGAGATACTACTTCCTTTCCGTTTGCTAACTCTACCACTAGCTTGCTTGCTGGATACTTATCTAGCTTTAGCTTCCTCATGCATCTGGGTGAAAGAAATGAAAGAGTACTACCATAATCTATAAGGAAGTTAACTTGTTCACCTCTGAGAGATCCTGGCGTATGAATGACTGCGTATTGCTCGCAACCATTGGGATTGTCAATTGCAGCATGTAGGTTGCTCTCTCCACTGCTTCATCACCCACAGTTGGTTGTACCACTGCGGCATTCACTCTAGCGGTAGCTCCACGCCCTCGCCCTCTGTTCATCCTTCCACGTCCATCCTCTTCCATTAGCTTGGCCACTCACATGGGTATTCAAGGGTATGTCATTGGCGTTGGTTTCCTGAATGTTCCTGGGGCACTTGGATCTGTAATGTCCATACGCACCGCAACCATAGCATCAAACATCTGGGAACTCCATGGTTGTGGTGGTAGCCACAATAGGGAGTTGATCATATGCTTGGTTGTCTAGTCTATTATTCCAAGCAATTTTCCTTGCCCTCTTTGCCCAATGATTCCTCTTGTTCTGAATAACCTTTTGTACTTCAAGAGCTAGAGGTTTGGCCCTCAACAAGGAATCCTGTAGTGTTGTTGGCCTGAGAGCTTCCAATCGAGTATTCAAAGGGTTGATTAGCCCTTGGCAGAACCTCGCCACCTGTTGTTCCAAGGTCATCTTAGGAGCATATCCTCGAAGAGTGAAAAACATTGCATAATATTCTTTGACAAATGAAGTCAGCTGTCGAAGTGAAAAGAATTCATTCATCTTCAACGTTCTATAGGCAGGTGGTAAATAACGCCCCATTATCGCAGCTGTGATGTCTTCCTAGGATTGGGAAGATCCCTTCATTTCCAAATCCCTGCAATGTTGCTTCCACCATATCTTGGCATCGCCAGACAAGCGAAACATCGCAAGCATGGTCTGATTCATGGGTTGGGCCCCGCAGCTTCAAAGTAATTGTCCATGGCTTCCATACACACTTCAGCATCTCTCTCCACATTTGCCTCCTCGCCCATAAAGGAGGTTGGGCTTGCTTAAGGAGGAACTTCTTCTCTTGCGCTGCCGAGTATAGAGCAACAGGCGGTGCCTACATGGGTTATACGAGATTCTTGATACCATTACTTGGATTTCAAAATAGACACAAGACTTTAAATAAAATTCAAGATTCCACTTTATCAGGAGACAGAGATTCAGAGACAAAAACCACTTTATTGATGAAAATTTATTACAATTGAAACCCCTCAAGGTTTAGGATAACTGAGGATCAATTTATTACATGGCTTTTTGGATTGCGTGTAAAATATGCCTAGGAGATTGTGTTCTCATGATGCACTACTTTGTTCGTGAAGTAGTTCCTGTACTCATCCTTGAGTGGATAATAAACTAAGATATCAAGCCGGGATTCCTCTTTTGGTACTCCGAAAGTTCTGACTCTGTTTGATGGGATCACCTCAGTGACCTTTTCCAAGAGCCTGTCGTTGATGGTTTGATTGCAGTCGCCTGAAATAGTCAGGTCCAATTGGGTAGGCAGCAAGTAGAATAACTCTACCACCCTCAACTCTTCTCCCCAACGTATCTTCTCCAAATCGGTAGCCAGGCATCCTAGTTTCCGAGCGTTGATGTAGTAAACCCCTCCGGAAAGTGTCCAATCAAGTCCCCATCCACTATCGATGCGAGTGGAGTGTGGCATATGAGCCTTCATCAGTATCTCCATGACATCTCGCCTGAACTGGTAAACAGGGGATCGTCGAGCTTGCTCATAAATAAGCTCAAACACTTGGAACTTTCAATATTCTAGCACGGGGTCTTCCTGCAACACCAATGCAAGGAATTTGGATCAACTACCTATATACTTTCAGTTCCTTTTAAATGTTCAAACAATACGACTTTATTTCTCAGCCTAACCTAGGCTCTGATACCAGGTGTGAGGTCCCCACCCCGCTGTATCCAACGGCGGATCTGATGGTGAACCTGGTGGCCACTAGATCTATAGCGAAAGAAAACAAAATGGTTCAGCGTTCAACTAGCGGATGATCTCTCATCACAAAGTAAATCGAGTTCGAGCCTACTAGCAAAGAGATCTAGCTCCACCTCGCAGGGGAAGCGTACTTAAACTATCTAGAGATCCTAAGACCCACCTTCCAAGAGGAGAGAACCCTCGAGTTCCTTTTTCCCCATGTTTCACAGGCACGTACATTCGAGGCTTCACCGCTCTAGGGGCAATGAGTATTACTAGTATCGAATTAAACACTATGGGGACAGAGAGTTCCCGATCAATCGGGACCACCCTTCTCGTAGGCATTGGCAACCTGAGCCAAACCCCCACTTTCCACCCCCACACTCACACTTCCTTGTGTGTCCTAATTACTACCACAATGGTTGTTCAACATAAAGATTCCTTGATTAGATTTTTGAATCACATTGTTCGTTAAGACAGCCCTTCAACCAGTATTGCAAACGGCACCAAGACAGTATTCTAGTAAAAATTCTATTCAAACTTATTCATTAAAATTCCAATGTTCTGGAGGTACAACATCCCCCTTCCAGCGAGAGTTTACTCCTCCCGTTGTCGCCTAGCTACCCATACAACTAGGTATGTCCACCGCATAGAAAGCACGACATGGACACTCCCACCGCATAGAAAGCAAGACGTGGGTTCCCACCGCATAGAAAGCAAGTCGTGGGTATCCACCGCATAAAAAGCAAGTCGTGGATTCAAGAGCCCTTAACGAGGAACTCAGCCCCTGTGATCAGTAAGGTGGGTCAGGACTAATTCAACATTGGAAATAAAATGAACATGTCGATCTAAATTTTCCCTAGAAGACATTCTTTCCTATTGCAAACAGCATACCCATCAATCATTTCTTTCCTACTTTAGACTTTAATGTACAAATGAATTCAATGCCGAGGTTTCCGTCGAATTTCTCCAACATGTTTGGGAATATGTTCTTTCCTAGATAAACGTGTGCAATGTTAATTTAAATGACTTGAATAAAATTATGACCTACCTCTTCCATTTCTTCGTCAATGGCCCGTGAGATGGCCGGTATTTGTTCGTCCATGGGAGCTTTTCCCTTTCCATTGACATTGCTCGTTCCCACCTCGTGGTCATGGGCACCACCGAAGCGAGTTCTCTTAACCGGGGCCATTTTACTCGCTACTTTAAATGATAAACTTGAAGAAAAGAGCTAAAGTCCGAGAGCATCATAACAAATCAATTCACAGATTAGAATCATTTTAAGATGCTCCTTATGCAAGAGATTAGAATTTTCCTTCGAGAGCTAGCAATTTTATAGGTAGTTCTTTACTTGCCCTATGGGAACTGGCACTAAAGTTAATCACTTGGCTTAGATGATTAAGAAATTCAGAATTTTACTAATTGATTTACAAGGAGATGAAGTAAGCAAGCTCAATCCCTTTCCTAGTGCAATTTGAAGATGCAGAATTACCGCAGGCATGTGTGATAGAAGATTCTCTTCTTAATGGCCTAATGACGGTTTAATTTTCAGCCTTAATCACATTTTAATGTGGGAGAAGATTGAGTCTAATATTAATTACAATACTATTGAATGATAAAAGAATGAATTTCATCAAATCTACCTTATTACCGGCAGACAATTTATTAACTATGCTGCCTAGAGAGAGAATCTTTCCTAATCATGTATTAATCCTTGATTAAGGATGATGAATGGCTGCATAACTTAGCTAATTGAATAATGATTATGTAACGGAGTATAGCTATGTAAATTTAGAGAGCAGCTATTGGGAATTATAACTAAAAGTAGGCATAGTAGACGAGAATTATGAGAGAGTAATGATGAGAATTAAGAAGAGCCGTAATTAAACCATAATTACCGTGATTAGGGGCTGAGAATCCTCTGATTTTTCTGATCCAATGAATCTTCAAGATGAGAATTTCCGCAGCACCTCCCTCCTTGCTTCTCCTTCAAAAACCGTGTGTGTGCTGGCAGCTCCTCCCCAAGGTGTGTGTACTGGGTGTGTGTGTGATCATGTGTGTGTGTGTGTGTGTGTTTGTGAGAACACCTTTAAATAGGCCTCCTCAAGCTGAAAATCGATCTGGGTTGCTATAAGCAACTGGGTGAGCACTCAGTGAATGCATTGGTAAATGTAGTTGCCTACCCACCAAGTGTCTAGTTGGCATGGTTAACTGGCTCTCACACTTAGTTGCAAGCTTGGAAACTCTACCAAGACTCCCACAAGGCAAAAGGGAGCCCCCTAGCTGCTAAAGCTGACCGGGAGTGGCCTGGAACTTGCTCCCACACAACCTCGAGCCCCCGGTGTCTCCCCGGGCAATTTTGGGAAAATTTGGTTTTAAGCTAAAACGGGTCATACGAGTCGGATTTTGATACCGAAAATTTCTATACTAAGCTCTAACTAAGGCGTATTGGTCCGAATACCTGCCATATTTAGCAGCCCCCGAGGTCTGAAAATGGATTTTTTCAAATTCGGGGTACGAGTGCAATTTTTCGAGACGGTCAAAATTGGACGGGTCGGGTGAACAAAAACTTAGTATTTTTGGATTTTTTTAACAAAAATTATTTTAATTCACATTTCGAAGCTTTAAAACATTCTAAACATCATGGCACTCACAAAATTCAAAAAACTGCTAAAAATAGTAACTTTTTCCAGTATATTCATTTCAAGGTACAATGGTGCTCTTTTTTATCAGGTCAGAGACCTTACATACTACCTCATTTTTGTGCACAATAAAGAAAAAGAGAGTCTTATAAGACAAACATTTTGTTCATTTTTAACATTTGTACATTTGCTTACTCTTGGGAAGCATTGTAAGCATTGACAAGGTTTACTTTATCCTTTAATTGTATGCCTTGCATCCATCTAGCATCTTCAAACGGATAATTCTTAAACTTAATGAGATATCGTCGGATAGTCTTACCGCCTCTGAGTACCTTGTCTTCATGTCGAAGAATGGACTCGGGTTGTAGCACCTCTTCTTGGTCCTCGATCTCCAGTGGGTCTTCAATGGTTGGTTCTTGAGGTGGCTCTCCTTTGCAAGGCTTTAGTAGGCTCACATGGACAGCATTGTGTATGAGCCAATGGTTTGGCAACATGCGTTGATAGGCCATCTCATTGATTGGCCTAAGAATATGGAAGGGACCATAGTACCTTTCTTCTAACTTAGCATAGTACTTTTGGTGTCACGTAGGATTCTTGCCCGTCGTGTGCCTTCATCAAGCCTTGGGAAATTTGAGTAAGATCCAATCATTTTCTTTAAAGGCTTGGGCTCTTCTGTGCTTGTCAGCAACAGCCTTTTTCCTTAACTGTGAGATAGAGATAGCATCCTTAATCTTTTGGAAAGATTCTTGTAGGTCTCGGCTATACTCATCTGCAGTGAAGATCTTCCCGTGTACCTTAAGTAGCAAGGGACTTTTTGATCTTCCCTCAATTACCTCAAAAGGTTCTTTTCCCGTGGAAGTATGTACAGTGTTATTGTAGGCATACTCCACAGTATGTACAGTGTTATTGTAGGCATACTCCACTAAGGGTAAGTACTTCTCGCATTGGGATCTTTGATCTACTTCCGTTACATAGGCTTTTAGTAGATTGAGAATTGTTAGGTTAGCTATTTCACTTTGGCCATCCGTTTGCGGGTGATAGGCCGAAGAGAAGTTTAGCCTTGTTTCTAGATTCTCAAAGAGACCCTTCCAGAAGTTACTGGTCATTCTAGGATCTCTATCCGACACTATGGACATTGGCAAGCCATGGTACTTGAAGATTTGTGAAATGAAGAGGGTTGCCATTTGATGGGCTTTGATAGTCTTTTTGATAGGTATAAAATGAGCTTGTTTACTAAACCTATCTACTATCGTCCATATTCTCGTATTCCCATGGATAGATTTAGGCAATCCAAAGATAAAATCCATGGATATGCTCTCCCATGTTGAATTAGGGATTGGCAAAGGTTGAAGCAATCAAGTTGCTTCCCTCTATCAAAATTTGTCTTTTGGCATACCACACATTTAGAAATATACTCTTGTATGTTTGCTTTCATGGTAGGCCAATAGAAATATTTTTCAATCCCTTTTAGGTAGACTGAATCCCTCTATGCCCCGCATAAGGAGGAGCATGAGATTCATACATTACTTTCTCACGTAGTGAGGTAGTAATGCATAGTCTATTGCCATAGAGAAGATAACCATCTTGTAAAGTAAATGGTTCCTCTTTCTTCCCTAGTGCAAGGGCTGAAATCACATCTCTAAAATTGGGATCAATAGCATACACATCTATCATAGAAGATAGATCATTGTGAGTTTTTATGGAAACTGCATTCACTCTTGGTCGTCTTGAGAGTGCATCGGCTACTTGATTATGCTTGCCAGCAATGTGAGCAATATGAAAATGAAATTGCAAAAGAAAATTTGCCCACCTCATTTGTTTGTCGGAGAGCTTGGTCTGCGTCATGAAGTACTTAAGACTTTGGTGATCCGTTTGCAAAATGAAAGGAGTCCCCAATAAATAGTGCTTCCATGAGTCTAAGGCATGTAGAACTGCAAGGAGTTCCTTTTCATATATGCCTAGATCTTGCTCAACAGGGTCGAGCCTTCGACTTTCATAGCCTATGGCGTGCCCTTCTTGAAGCAAAACAGCTCCAAGGCAATCACCACAAGCATCACATTGGACCTCAAATGGCTTTGAGAGATCTGGTAGGGTAAGCACAGGTTGAGAGATAAGCTTTTCTTTAAGCTTTTTGAAAGTATTGTTCTCTTTGGTAGACCATGTGTACCTAACATTTTTCTTTGTTAGGTCATGTAATGGTCCTCCTATTAGTGAGAACTTTTCTATGAAGCGTCTATAGTATGCGCACATACCTATAAATCTTCTTAGCTCATGAAGATTCCTTGGTGTAGCCCATCCTTTTATTACCTCTAACTTTGATGGATCCATTTGGATGCCATCTTGAGAGATAATGTGACCTAAATACTGAATCTCTTGCAAGAAGAATTCACTTTTCTTTCGATTAACATAAAGTTTATTCTCTCTTGGAACTTGAAATATTACCTGGAGGTGTCGCTTGCGTTCATCTAATGAATTAGAGTAGAAGATGATATCATCAAAGCCACTTTTTAGGTCAATCCTACTGAAGTAGGTGGACCCTTGTAGCTTATCAAATAGGTCTTCTACCCGTGGAACAAGAAATCTATTCTTGATAGTGATCCTATTTAGTGCTCTATAGTCGACACACATACGATACGTGCCATCTTTATTTTGCACTAGTAGCACAAGAGAACAGAATGGTGATGAGCTAGGCCTAACCATGCCCTTCTCAACTAACTCATGCACTTGCCGCATAATCTCCTGTTGTTGAGCTTGAGAAACTCTATAAGGAGGTTTGTTAGGCGGTGAACTTCCTGGAAGAAGTTCAATTGCATGGTCATCATTACCTCGTTTAGGAGGCAGCTCACAAGGGATGTCGTCAATAAAGACATCTTGAAATCCCGTGAGAAAATTGGATAACTCTAATTCCTTTTGGTTGTGTATATTTTCTAAAACATTAGGTTCATTTTGAGAATCTTTAACAAAAATCATGTACATGGAAATAGAGCTCTTTATTGACTTGTTGAAAGCTTGAGTATGTACAATGGGTATAGTGTTACCCATTTCCTTAGCATCTATATACATATCTTTTTCCTTGAACTTAAAGGAGATTCTCCTTTCAGGGAATTTAACATTGGCAGCCATGCGATCAAACCATGGTGCCCCTAGGATTACATCCTCACGCTTGAGAGGAGAGATAAAGAAGTCCTCTTTTTCCACATAGCTTTGGACATGGAGCCTCAATTTTCCGATTAAGGGAGTGACTGAAGCTTTTTGCCCCTTGAAAGAACCATCTCTGGGTAGGACATCTCCCATCTCGTAGGTTTGTATGCCTAGCTTGGTGGCCAACTCTATAGATATAAAATTATGAGTAGAACCGGGGTCAAAGAGAATAAAAGCATCATGTTCTCTTAACTTTCCCCAAGCATGGCATATAGGAGATCCTTTGTGGCGAGTTTCCTCCTCTTGGAGTTTGACCAAGGTAGCTCTAGGAGGATCATGGTGGTTGTTCTTCTGGGGACAAGCGCGGTACGCATGCCCTTGTTCACCGCACTTGAAACATCGGTTATCCTTGTGATAACGCTCAAGCTCTTCAAGAGAGAGTTTATTTTTTCCTTTATAAACTCCCTTCTCTTTAGCTTTGTTGTAGTTGCCCTTAGGAGATTTTGGACATTGTCCTTCCCCTTAGGTTCATTGGAACCCTTTTTTTCAAGGGGCTTAGAATTCCTCTTAGCCCATGTTTGGAAATTGATTCAAGAGGCCACCATAGTATGATGTATTAGGTAGCCATATGGTCCGTGGCCTTTGGGAGTTGACATACTCCGCCATTTCTTCGGTTATGCCCGCACAAAATTTTTGCTTTTTCTCTCCAAAATCCAACTTTTTGAAGACAGTGGATTTGAGTTGTAGGTCCCAAAACTTGTCTACATATTTGTGGATAGATTCATAGGGAGATAGATTTAAGCTTTGCCATTCGGTGAGTACTTTGTCTTTGGCATTGGTGGCCAAAAACTTCTTCATAATGGAAGCTCTTAAAGCTTTCTATGTTTGTGGAGCTTCACCATTGGCCCGTAGGCTAGACCACCATTGTTTGGCGGACTTTTGAAAGTGCATAGCTACATGGCATAGCTTAGAGGACTCCGTGAAGCCCTCATCTCCGAACGCCGAATCAAATTGTTGGATAAAGGCCAAGACTTTGTCCATAGCACCAAAAGTGCCATCATAGCTAAGGAAAGAGATGCTCTTCCCTCCCTCTTTGAATTTCTTGAGCTTGGATGGCCTCTTCCATGCGGCATAGGATTTCCTATGGCCTCTTCTTTTTGATGGTTCAAAGGTTGCACCATCACTTTCCTCAAAAGATGAAGAATTTGAGGAAGATGGAGAAGAGGGTGACCTCTTTCTTGCCTTTTTCTTGCCTTGATCTTCACCGTCTTGACCATCACTTTCATAAGAGGAAGAGGATGAAGAAGATGGAGAAGAGGGTGTCCTCTTTCTCACCTTTTTCTTCTCTTGCTTTTTGTCATCCCTCTTTGAAGTATGGTGTGGATAAGTATGCGATGGTCTTGTCCATTTTGGAAGTGATGGAGAGCGTTTAGCCCGCCGTCTTCGTGGAGCCATCTCCGCCGAGGTGGCGGGAGACTCACTTCTTTCTTGATCCTTCGGTGGAGGCTCTTGAATTCTCCTTTGAGAAGGAGATGCGTCGTCAAGGAGAAAATTTTTTAGCCCTTCATAGGGATCCTCTTCTTCTTCCCAAATCGGAGAGAGACCCCTTTTGGAAGTCTCGCAAGGAGGCTTCCTAGGTGTTCTCTCGTCATGGTGGGGAGCTTGGAGAATCCCATGAGCACGAAGCTGCCATTGCACTTCACTTTGGAGGGATGGATTGCCCATGACTTGTTGAAGCCTAGAAACAAGATAGTTAACAAGCAGGGAATCATTAGTAGCTTGCTCGTTAGCAAAATCAAAGTTATCAACATTAATTTCAGTTTCTCTACTATTGTCATCCATTCTAACAGCTTTTAGGTGTAAACTTTTTAGGTGTAGTTTGGCACTTCAAGCCCTAGTTGCTACTCCTCTTTACCCCTTTAGAAAAGGCACTCAAGCTACTGTACCCATGGCTCAAAAAATACCATTGATTGCAAGGAATAGAAGAGAGGATCGTTCCACACCAAAATAGCACTTGCTCCTGTCAAGATTCTAATAGCTCAATAGTGGTTAAGCCGTAGACAAGCCCCGTAGGACTTCACTATTAAGACCGTAGCTCTCGACGGTGATGCCCCGTTAACTGCACAAAGGCAGGTGCACTGCAAGGCTGAAAAATCCCTATTCTACTTACTCACATGCAATTAATAGTACCAACCATTTATAGCTAGCTTGAGGACCTCCCTTCTTGAGCAAGAAAAGAGAAACCTTGTGCTCTGATACCAATGTAACATTTAATGGCCTAGTAACTTGTGTGTAGCAGAAAATAGCTTCAACATAGTGAGCATTTCATTAGAATAGATTCCTAATGAGATTAACAAGAGTGCTTGGGTGGAGAAAGCAACAAAAAGAATTACACCTATTTAGATAGCATGAACAATACTTCAAAAGAGAGAGAAATTAAGCAATTGACAACAGTTGAGGACCGGTTTCATGGAGCCGGTCCCCCCTCCAAAAGGCTTTGTATTATGGTTTCTCCCATCAAGAGAGACATTTTACAATACAATTTCTTGTGTTCCTTCAATACTAGCTAGTTCAATGAAGATGGAAACTTCATGCACTATGCAAAACACTTATCAAACACAACATCAATTCCCTCACGGTCTCAGACCCAAGACCTCACACACCTTCAAAGATGGTGAGAGCTAGTGGGGTATGAGAGTAGATTGAGAGGAAGAAGGAGTATCCTTACGAGAAAATATGTACATCTCCTCACATAATCACTCATATTAGCATAGCTTAGCTTAGTAATTAGCATGGTAGAGGAGATGAGCATGCATTGAAGCTTGGCTCTTGGTTGGATTTGCATCAAAAAGCCAAGAGTTGTTGGTGTAGGCCTTCCTTCTCACAAGCTTGGAGTAGGTGATAAGCTTTCCATTAAAGCTTGAGAAGGAGAGAGAGAGAGTGATAATGCCTTGCAAAAATCAGTCCCCCTCTCTCTCTTGGTCGACCCCTCTTGATTTTCGCTCTTGCTAGCATCCTATTGGACCTCCCAAGGCTTAGCCAATGGTAACTAAGCAGCATAAGTGATAGCCTTCTGACATGTGTCCCCCTTCCCCCATTTGTGAGAGATTTACATTATTATTTAATTTAACTAAACTCTCATTGGACCCCTTTGCCTCCTGGCCAATAGGAATCAGGCAAGCCATTGGGCTGCTGAATGCTCATTGGTCCCCTTGGGAGACTGTCCAATAGTCTTCTAGAGAGCTTAATTCTTATTAATTCTTTTATTAAGTGTTTTTAAATTAATTAAACTAGATTTACTCTAGCCTAATTCTCATTGGTCCACCTCCAAGGCCATCCAATCGGAATTGGGTACACCTTGTGGGCATCCTGGGCTAGGGAGCTGACATGTGTCCCTCATTCCCTTTGTGTAAAGGGAGCATGTGTGTGTGTGTGTGTGTGTGTGTGTGTGTGTGTGAGTTTCTCTCTCATCCCCTACTTGCAAGGCTGGCCCCCTCCTATGTAGGGATTGCTAAAGACTTTTGGGACACACACAAAGCATCCAATTCTTCCAATGTTTGACCTTTGGACACAACCTTTGAATTTTGGAACATTAGCATTTTGGAAGTCTTAATGGGCTGAACCTTAGGGTCTTTTAATCCCATTGTTGCACATGGCTCTTTTACAGATGCCCCCCCCTTTGGATCCCTATTTTCCCTCCTTTAGATCCCTACTGTGGCTGGTCTGCTAGCTTAACCAATATTCTAGCTTTTTGTCCCCTGGCACTTCTCCATATTAAATGATCAGTTTAAATGAGAAAATCATTTAGGAGAATTAGATATTGATTATTATGACATTTTTCTTATTAGAGCACAACCTTCAACTTGGTTGGTTAAATCTTCCCGTGCAAGCACTATGTATCTCATTGCCCATAAGCCCAATGGCATTGTAACAAGATCTACAACCCCCTTATAGTGCATGGCCAATGGGTAAGTAGGGTGCAACCCATCACGATGATGTACATTTGAATACATTCGACAGGTTTCACAAGACTCCACAAAATGAGATACATCTTTATACATACCTTTCCACCAATACCTGTCTTTCATTTTAGTAAAGGTAGCCCATACACCTCTATGTCGAACATAAAGACTTTCATGAAAATTTTTCATAAGCTCATTTTGAGCGTCCTTATCATTCATGACTCTCAACAACATTCCATTTCTTTTTTTTGAATGCTTCCATAAGTACCCATATTTCAAGAAGTATCCATAGGCCTTTCTCCATATTCTTTTGATCTCTTGATCAGTCCACCCTTCTTGCCTTGTCAAAGTGCTCAGATAACGTCCAATGAGCAACCAGTCACCTTGATATAGGTCCTTTGTAAATGACTCAAGTGCATTTGATAGGCAAACATGATCGCCCTTGGCATGAGCGATACTATAGAGCTATGTGCCTACATCATTGCCCCCGACAACCATGCCTTCTTCATTTTCATACCTTGCTTTTGAAAGCATATCCGCAACTGGATTATCTTTCCTTGCAATATGCTTAAATTCTGGACTCAAGGAATTTATGTAGGCAATCCATCTCAACATAGCAATGTTGGGAGTTCAGCAATTTGTGATTATTCCAAGAAGGGGTAGACAACCAGTCTCCACCATTACATTTTCTCCTATCAAATACTCTTTGTCACATTTCAAAGCTGTGACTACTCCCCATAACTCTCTTTTTATCTGTGGATAGTTGCATTGATGAGCACTTAGGACCTTTGCTCCAAATCTCACCACATATCGCTTGCCATCATCTTTTTTTGTCCAATCGCCCATCCAATTCCCGTGGGGCTAGTATCCACTATCACAATTACATATCTTCCACATTCATAGTTTACTTTCCTCAAAGTTAGAGACATAAGCAACAACTTTATTAATTTTCTCATGGCATGGGTATGCATTTCTTCCCATTGAAACTTTTGGTTCTTTCTCAAAAGTTGATACAAAGGTTTTTCTACATGCACATAATGCAGAATCCAGTTAACATAGAGCACACATGCACCCAAGAACCTTCGAACCTCTGTTACAATAATACATGTCCCTTTCACTTGAATCACATCAATTTTTACTGGACAAAGCCTTCTACCATATGGCCCGCACATATGTCCCACAATAAGGACTTTGCTCACACCAAACACTGACTTTTGTCAAGACAGTTAAGGTTCACCTCTTCCAACCTTGACAAGATATTATCACAATCATTGATATTGTTTGCCACATACATTTGGAACCCCTCAAGTCCAAAGCCACATCTATATCACTTACATCACATCCTTTGATTAGCACATCATCAAGGAAAGGCATTGTAGTTTGAAGTATGAATTCACGTAAAACTTTGTTCATACCATTCATCATATGTGAAACTGAGTTAGTTTCTCCTTGAGATAAGGTGCATATCCTTACCAGACTCAAAGGTGTACTCATGGTAGTTAGGTCCCTGCTTTCCGTTGCTAGTTGGAAGTGATCATACCCTGAGTACAAATCCCCCATAGAATATATTTCCCTTCCTACCTACAACTGGCCCTATACCCACGTTTCTAATTGTAACCTTGTTGACGGGTTTCATATCCTTTATAAAGCGTAAAGAACCATTTTTATTTGGAACCATGAACCACCTTTTTGAATATGGAGCACAAGAAAAAGGCTCCAAAATACCCATTTTGATGTTTTCATTAAGCAACTCAATGAGTTTTGGAAAATGGGCCTTTGGAACCGGAATAGGCTTCAAGTTCCAAGGTACACGAGGGATAGTGAAGATCACCATAGGAGCAACAATGGATGGATTACCACACCCTATCTCATGTGGCTCAAATGCAAAAGCCTTTCCATGTTTGGAAAACATTTCTTCAAAGCATACCCTTTCAACATCCATTAAACTGTCCTTGCAACCAATCTTTAAATCCTTCAAAGTATCTTGTGTAAACTTATGTTCAATCTTTCTTGGCTCATGAAGACTAGGTTGCAAAGAAGCTTGATCAATCTTATCCATATAGTCTTTTGGTAGAGGTAATGCCACTGGTTTCACTTTCTTTGCCATAGACTTGTACTTGGTCTCCAATTGTACATCAACACCTTGAGAAATTTTCAAGTCCTCAATGACTATGTACATTTATATTGAGCATACTTTCATGATCTCACTTCCCATATACAAATTGCAGTTCACTAAAGACTCCAAGTCTCGCATATTATCCACAAACGAACACTCATCAAACACACCTAAAATACATTCACCATCTTCTAGCAAATCATTCATCTTAAAACCTATTTGTACACTATTTACATGTTGCCGTTCACCTCGCTTTAAGTCCTCACACTTTGTAAAAGCAATAGATCCATATTCTGTTAATCCTTTCGTGGTCCACACAAATAGTACGGAGCTGTAATGCACGCTTCCCATCCCTTCTTCTTATCCTATCATAAGCTGACCCATCATCCATCACCTTGGTTTCCATGCAAGTAGCAGTGATGTATGGCTGCCCAAGGATAAGAGGGTATGTAGACATCTCCTGCACAAAGAAATTTTGGTCATCTTTCACATCCCCTAGAGAAACCCTTACATTTGTACAAGCTCTGTACAGCTCCCCTAATGAGTTGTTTGCTGCATGAATCATCCATCCATGATTTATATCAATTGTCCGTTTTCCTTTTTGATAAAGACTCTTTGACATGAGGTTAAATTTTGACCCATGATCTATCAACACAATGTATGGCTCTTCTAAGTCTCCCACTTTTACCACGGTCTCAGTAGTTGCTCTTGCCTAGTGAATCTTCAAGTAGTAACTTTTGTGAGTGGTGTCGGCTTCATCTTTATCATCCAAGAAGCAAACGTGTTTTACTTCTCCCCTAGACTTGTAGCACCCAACAATAGTTTCTTCACCTTGCTTGCCATAGAATTGTACACCCTGTGCATTTAAAGTCTCTTCTTCACCTTGTACATGGATAGATTCAGTAAGAGACTGCCGCTTCCTCTTTATGATATCAATTATTTCTGCATGAAACTCCCTCTTTGCTATTCCAAGGACCTCACCCAAGGTAAATTACACCTTATTGTTCAAAACCCTCTCTTCCAAAACCTTTTTGAGATCTGTTGCTACCTCTATATTGGATTGGAGTTTGTAGGCCGGACCCTTTGCTTTGGATTTTGTTGCTTCCTTCTTCTTTTCTTTAGAGGCTTCTTGCATAGGCACTTTGGGGACATGCATCTATTGCGGGGAAGGTGATCTAGGAGGTAGCACTGTGTCATTTTTGCCTCCACTCCTCGTCGCCCGTTTTGAAGACCCTTCATCCCCATTCTCATGCCTAGGTTTCTCTTCAACAATGGCCTCATTGGCTTGACATTTGGAAATGTATGCATGCACTGACAAAGAGTCCATAAGGTCATTCTAACCTCTTTCTAGCGGAATGCAGTCTCCAGCTTTATGTAAAACCTCTGTAATCATTTTATCCTTCATAGCAAATTCTGTTGCATGGCCACAGCTCTTCAATACCATTAGATTTCTCTTCTCCAACCTTGACTGATCCTTTTTTCTTAATAGGATCCACCGCATGCAGCACATTCTCTCTCTCTCTCTCTCTCTCTCTCTCTCTCTCTCTCTCTCTCTCTCTCTCTCTCTCTCGCACACGCGCGCACACACACACACACACACACACACACACACACACACACAGTCACAGTCACAGTCACATGAGAGAGAGAGGGAGATTTGTCACATGTAAATAGAGGGTCAGGACTCTGGATTCTTTGTTTACTGCATGCACAATGAGAGAGTGGGCGGGGGGGGGGGGGGGATTAGAAAAGTGCATAACAAAATTTAATGGGTTTTATTAAGATTCTTCCTTTCAAGAAAGGCGGGGAAACAAGTATGCAATAGTCGATGCAACGCAAACTTATTGCGTGTAGTTGACCTTCAATTTTGTCTTTTGGGATCTTGGTAGATTCCTCATAAAATCTAAATAAAACTCAATGAGGATACTGATACTCGTCACTAAATAGCAACAAATAGGTGACGATCTCAATTTGCAGCACCCTAAGATATTCACGATAGTCGGTTAATAAGGTTTCCCCATGAGCAAAGAGCTGAAAAGTAGTAAGATATGCAATTTAAAAATACTTAAATATAGTGCAAAAGTAAAGGGGCGGGGAGGGGGGGCTACTTGCAAGCTGGAGATAATGCACAGAAAGGGTTGCAGACAACATGTCACCAATGTTCTAGACCAATGTTTGAAAAAAATATTTTTTTGCAAAATTACAAAATTCCTTTGGACAATGGAAAATCTACAAGGTTTCTTTTACTTGCTAGCAAAAAACACAAGAAAGAACAACGTCAAGATTTATCCAATGTAAGGCTTACTAGCACCTTAGCACCTTCCTCTTGTATATCCATTCATACATTTAATTGTCATCTTTAGGAGTTTTAGGGACAATTTATTTAACCTCTCAAATGAAGAAATGATTGACTTATAGGAGCTTTGGGCTATGTGTGTTGTGATAAAGTGCCTCTCATTTACTCGCTCAATTTTATTATCGCTCAAAAAAGTTTGTTCGGAGTTTGGGATTCCTCATTCTGATACAACAATTGAGTACCCTAGACCCTTATCAACATAGCTAGCGCTTATGTTTTTAATCCCTGTCTAGAAAAATAAATGTGTAACTTGTCGTTCTCAAATTCATGAGATTATAGATCAAGGGTGAGGGAGGCACACTTTTTTGTTTTTTTGCATGCACGTGTGTGTGTGTGTGTGTGTGTGTGTGTGTGTGTGTGTGTGTGTGTGTTGTGAGGTGGTTTGTTTTTGGTTGGGGAAGGGGGCATGGCTTTGCTCAAGAGATTGACATCACGGTATGATTGGAGCTCCATGGGTGAGATATTTGCCTTGGAAGTGGCCACATCATCCAACATGCACACACATAGCTATAATCATATAAGAAAAAGAGCTTGCACGAGTGCGTGTTGTTGCCTTGGCTAGGCAAATAGTTGTGGACACTCCAAGTTGTGCAAGCCTTGAGATAGGCTTGGATTTTAGAGCTCTAAATCAGGGGATAGGTCTTTTTGTCAAACCCATTGCATTGCAAAATTTGTGCAAGTGTGTCTACATCATTGATCTCTTCATTTACACATGGGTCACCTGTGAGTGATTTTCCTTCACGCACAATGGCTTCTCCTCATAATGGGGGCCTTACAAATTTGCGCTTTTACCACAAAATATTACAAGGTAAATCAGGCTCCATACTTAACAGGAGGCCTCCTATAAGGAGGGATAGGTCCATTGCCAATTTGTGAATGGGATGCTCAAGGAAGTGAAGCAAGGAAAGAGGTTCACCCTCTTTCCAAGGCCACCCTTTATAGATATTGACAAAACAATCCATGCATTTGGCACGTGTGTTGCATGCGAGGAGTATCTAGAGGTGGAGTATATTCTGGGCAGCTTCATGTTAGAGTGCAGACATCAATAACACCCTCTTTGCTTCAGTGCACTTTTGCACACTAGTGGCACATGTGTGAAAGCTAGGGGGGGTAACTAATAATAAAATGCAATTCTACCGGATCAGACTACTCTTCAGTGCTACTCACATGGACAATTTGTTGATAGAGAAATAGCAACGTTTCATTGAAGGATTTCTTTTTTCTCTCTCTTCTAGAAGGCCTCCAAAAGAACTTCAAAAAGTCCTAATGCTTATCTTCCCAAGGGTGTAAAGAATCGTGCACATTTTGGGTCCAAACTCTAATGCCTTCATGATCTCAACACTGTATGACCACAAAATTCGGTCGTATGCCTTTTCCACATCGAGTCAAAGGAGGATTCCTTCTTGCTTAGTGAAATTAGCATGCTCCATGCTAACCATGGTTGGCAGTCTCTGTGTGAGCATCATGTGGGATGGGAGGTGCATGCTCTTGGACCTGAGGGAGAGTGAGAGGTGCAAGGTCGTAGAGTAGCGGGTCGGTCTACAGCTGATAGCCTCTGTAGGGAAGAAAGCGAGCACGGTGGAGCAAGTAGCAATTGGCCGGGGGGGTCTTGTGACGGGAACATGAGCCCTGATTTTGCTTCAAAATTTAAAGAGTTGCACCTAATCTCCAGCATGAATTAACGGGTCTTTTCATGCTAGTGGGTGCATATAATCTTACTTGAGGTACTAACTAACAAGAATATTCAGAGATGCGTTATTGGAAAGATAGATGAGAAAAAAAAATGGAAGGCAGAGGAGTGGGCAAATGACGGAGATTTTTTTGGACACATGGAGGATAGAGTTTAAATTTTTGATGCGCAAGCAACGGTTCTCTCTCTCTCTCTCTATCTCTCTCTCTGTTTCTCTCTCTGTCTCTGTCCCTTTGTGTGTGTCTCACCATTGCACTGCAACATAACATCTCTCTCTTTCTGTGTGTGTAGACAAACCATTGAGAGCAAGAGACGGCATGGCCTCCACCAATGAGAGTATTTTATTTTGTCTAGTTCCACAGGACGCGATGATATGCATTACAGCACATATGGCAGCCATTGTGATGGTGTCCAGACAAAGAGAAACAAATTTTTTCTCTCTAGATTCATGGGGCAGGACTTCGTGATGGTCTGGTGAAGGTACCTCCCATGTATAGAGACAATTGGAGAGAGACAAAGGGAGGAGAGGGAGATTGAAGGCAGAGAGAGAGAGAGAGAGAGAGAGAGAGAGAGAGAGAGAGAGAGAGAGAGAGGTTGAGCTTTCCTTGTAGCTCTACAATGAACAGGTGCCTGCTTGCTTCTGTGCAGACAACTGAATAGGAAACCCGATATTGTATAATTTCTCACCTGTGGATGAGGGCCAGGATGCTCAGCCTCTCGACAAAGGACCTTGACATGCATTACAAAAGAACATAAAAAATTATTTTATTTTATTTTTGCAAAACTCACAAATTGTAAGTGAATGTTATTAATCCCAGCACCAAAATTACAACACAACCTCAAGCTCAAGCCGAACCTTGAGGTGCTGAAAAATACAAATTGGATGTCTACAGCCTCTCACTGAGGCTAATCATAATCGGCTTTACAAAAACGTAGGTGAAGTATAGTTCAAGGCTTTTACTTATCACGTGTTGACAAGACAGCGTAGGTAGCCCTAGACCAATCACCTGATTCTTGCTTGCTTCTAATCATATATAATGCTTCCTTGTATAATCTCTAAAAATCTTGCCACCTCAAGATCTCCTTCAAAAACATATATGGTAAAAGAAGGACTCCCTGGTAGTTTGAGTGCAAATAAGAAGAGCAGGACTTCCCATCTTCTTTCCAGCAAGGAACAGATCAGTCTTAAAGAATTTGAAATGCCATGTCCTTTAGACCCACTTGTAGAGTTTTCCAACCAGGCCTCTGATTGACTGGCATTCCATGAATAGGTGTGCTAAACCTTCACTAGCTATCCTAGAATGGTGATACATGTATCGTCTTTTGTATTGAACCAAGAGGATGAATGTTAAGTGCTTAATGTCATAAAGAAATATTTGTTGAGTTACAGTACACTTGTTTACATTTTCTCATTGTTTATTATTGCACCTAAAAAGCGACACACTTAGAGGTGTTTTGGCAATACTAGATAAGGGTATGGGTGTTTCCTCCTATGTTTGGAGGCCAAAAACACGTTTCCTACTGATTTTTTTGAAAGAGTCAATAAAAACCCCTTACTTTTACTTGTCGCGAATGATAAGTCTCGTGCATCTATTTTTGTTGCATGGTCAACTTACAATGATAGAAGGTTTCCACGATACCATGAAAGGATATGGGTGTTTCCTCCTCCTTCTTTTTTTGAATGAGTTGATAAAAAACACTTTCTCTTACTTATCTCAAACCAAAGACTCATGCCTCTATTATTACTACACATTCAACTTGCTATGTAAGGTTTGTAGGCATTGTAGTAACGTGTGTGTGACAAGCTATCAAGCTATAAACTTCAGACTATTTATGGCTCCGAGGTCTACACACATTGAAAGCCCAAAGTCTGTGAATTTGAGTACCACTAGTAGCTCCCAAAGTATTTATGTGTATGAGGTATACATACACTGAAAGATACTAGTGTCATCTTGGTAGCTCTCAGTCACCCAGCTAGTGGGACAATACTGGTAGCTACCAAGATATGCTTGGTAGCTACTAGTATATCTTTAGTAGCCACCAAGATATGATTGGTAGCTAGTGAGTTAATACTCGTAGCTACCAAGATATGCTTTGGTAGCCACCAAAATATCATTGGTAGCTCATAGTTTGCATGGTAGCTACCCTTGTATGCATGGTCTGTATACCCCTAAGTCCATCTATTGAGTGGTAACTTCCGGAGTATTTACTGGTAGCCACCAATCTATCTAGTAACAACCCTTGTATTGACTCTACTATTAGAAATCAACAATAGCAACCAATGTATAATAGTGGTAGCCACTAGTAACAACCCTTGTATTGACTCTACTATTAGGAATCAACAATAGCTACCAATGTATAATAGTGGTAGTCACTAGTATTTATAACCTTGGTAATGACTTGATACATATTGGAAATTTTGTTTATTACACTGGTAATGACTCGATACATATTGGCAATTTTTCCTTGGATGCAAAGATTTTAAACTTTAGAATGTTTAGGGAGAGAGAAAACAAAATCGCTTCAGGTCTTTGCCTTTCTCAATCAAAGATAGACCTTTTGTACGAGCCATCGATGCATTGTTGGAACATTTCTTTTGGTCAATGTCAAATAAATTAATGACACCCAAATCAAAGTAATATAAGAAGCTGACGGATGTTTGGATTGAAAGGCATAAGTTCAACATTAATTAACCTCTTCAAGTGAAATATTGCATAACAAGTCTAGAAAGTGAATAGTAAAAGAGACACAATGATTAAAAAATCAAAGTCATAGAGCTCATTTTCTAACCGAATAGCATCAAGTACAACTTGTCTGGGAGGTAAGGCACTGCCCTTGCCAAAAGGAGGCCGACATCGACTTATCCACTTTCCTAGGAGATTCCCTTGCTAGGGAGAAGAGAGAATCTCTTTCTTCTTGAACAAGTAGATTAGATATGAGAGAGAATTAATGAATTTAGGATGATGTTTTATCTCAAGAGGAATGATAGATAAATGGTTAATAAAGGAGATTTTAGTAACTATATTAGTTAAAAATGAGAAGTCGAAATGAGGGTCAAAATTGTATTGTTAATCAATAAATTAGAGGAAATTTAGAAAAGCATCAACAAGAGATAAGAGATCAAAGTTATTTTTTTGAGTTTTTACTAAAAGAGCAAACTAGTCATTAATTGACGTTGTGTTAAGAGCAAAGAGGATGTCTTGTTGGAAAAAATTGCCTTCTTAAAATCAAATAACTTCTCGTAGGATTCTGCCCCTTTAAAAAAAGATAGGACACATTGACTAAGAGGGGGAATGGGATATAACCAACATACCCAAATTTCACCAATGAAGAGATCCAACCCCCATCAAGTACCATAATGAGGGCTAAATAACAAAGACACACTGTATAATCCTTAAACACCTACAAGCATAATATTAAATTTCAAATACTTATATCTAAATACCTGAATCCAGAGTATGGTGATTGCCTAACCAAGGGTAATCAAGGAGAAGTGTATGTGCATGTTTATGTGTAGTTTCCCTTCAATTGGAACCATGCTCAAATTAAGATGTTTAGATTAGTGTTCATAATTTAATACTAAAGTAGGTCTACAAACTATCCAAGTCAATATGCAACATACTGAAAAAGTAACATAAAAGGAGGGTTGAAGACCTTTTGAGGCTTGAAACATTTTGATCAAAGAAAAATTTATCATATTCTCAAAAAAATGCTAAACCATTTTGAGCTACATAGCATGCTATTTATAAATCCCTCGTCACATAGATTTGAGGACCTTCGTAATTGATAAAGGTGAGAAAAGGTACCTACCACCATCCACAAATATGAGATTGTTCAAAACATTCACCATGTGATTTGGGAAGACAGGAACATGATTGTTCGCCGATTATTTGTTACTAGAGATTTTGGGTTTGCGAGGGAGATCGGGTCTCGTGTGATCCTATTTACATTTGGTTGGGGTCGCTCTAGCTACAACAATATTATAGTTTACAAAGTCAATCTTAGTTTGGATCCTATCAGTTGACAGTCTGGCAATCATCTTTATAGAAACTTGCTTGTCATGCAAAAAAATCATTCTAGTGGCCAAGCCTATAAAATGTTTTATTGTATGTGTTTTCCTAAACCAATGTTTTTCATATCTTATTATCATATACAAAATGCTTTCTTTAAGAATATATGTGCCACAACATGCATTCCCAATGCATATATATACTTGAGTAATTTATTTGGAACAACAATATTTTTTTAAAAATAGATTTTGAGTACACTATGTGATTAGGAAATCCTATAATCATGACATAGCATGGTTGATTGATGTATGCCTAAGTAGGGTTAGGAGGACACAAACTCATGGAAAAATACATGTATGTGGTTATTACATGCTACATACATGAGAATGTGTATGTAAAAAAATGCTCAAGAAAAATAAGACTTAGAGTCCCTTTAAATTTTGGCAAAACCCAATTAAGATCTGAACTTACCAAAAGGTTGCCAAAAGAGCATTCATGGATGACTTATAATTTAGTAAAGTGAAGTTAGAGCAACCCAACTTATCAAAAAGTGAGCATCCAGTTTTGATTTCAAATAACTAGGAAGGTCCATTTCAAAAATATATCCTAGCAAGAGGAATGATTATTCAAACACCATGTAGCCGGATGTAGCCGGATGTACACCCCAAAATGTAGCCGGATGTACACCCCAAAATGAACCAGTTTTTAGAGTAACAACTAGTTTGCACACTAGAGTAGCAACCAAAGTAGCACCTAGGTAAGCAAACCATTTGTTGAAAAGCAATGAGAAAAGATCATCACCCAACATTTCAAGCTGCGAAGGCCATTGTTTTAAAACAAAAGTTAAACACCATCTATGTGCTTAGAAATCTCCCAAGGTAGTATTCATTATATGAGCAAGAGTTAATAAAAGAAAAGCGCTTATGAGGCAACCAAGCTTCTATAAATTCAAACAAGCCACAAGATTTCAAAGTACAATACCAAACTAGATCCTAGGGCTTAAAATCACCAAGCTATACCAAAAAAGGCACGGATCAAAACATTAGTAATAGCTTTTCAGCTAAGGCTCCCAAACTGTTTGGCTTAGGCTTGCAAATTGTGTATGAGCCAAACAACACTCTGTTGTATAACATATTAGGCAATGAGACCATAATAGCAACAATATTCTAAGATAAGAAGCCTCATATTCTATGCACAAGGTTTCAAGAAGAGGCTGGTAGCTCATTATGAGAAAATTGTCTTCATAAATCAGATCCCTAAGCAAGCAAAAAGACCAGGTATAGAAAGTGAAGTAGACAATACCTAGTAGGTTATCGCCAATAAGATCTTCTACCGAAAAACAACACTTTCTTTTCATAAGGTTAAAATTTAGGAGCCAAGCGATAAAAAAGCATCAGTAGAGTCCAAAGCCCACAAATCATTCAAGGTACCACCACAAATAAGCATAAGGCAATAACATAATCCTTATCAATAAATACCACAAATCATTAAGGTACCACAAATAATTACGGTACCATCACAAATCACAAATAAGCATAAGGTAGTAACATAATCCTTATTAATAAGCATACGTATCACCAACAGATAAGATGTGCTAGATGTAACTAAGAGTACAAAAAGATAGCAAAAACTTAGGACTAAGGCCCAAACAATAGAAAGCAAATCGAAGCCAGACTTTGTTATCTATGAGAGCTTTACAATGGTAAAAAATAAACCTTATTTTATACCCTTATCTCATATCAAACCCGAGCACATACTTATACCCTTATCCCGGCTCAAACCATAAGCAGTAAAACATCAAGGATTAACCACAATATATTAGTCTACAAGCCATAAAGCAAACCAATTTCTATCATAGCCACATCATCCCACATGAGCACTACCATATGCAAACCATTTTAGATCAAATAATCCAATAATGCTAGAGTAAGAAATATTAGAATATAGAAGTCAATGCAAAAAAATCCTTAGAAAGCATAGTATGAAGAATCTTTATAGATTAGTAGTGCAAATCAGAGCCAATAAGGTAAGATGGTTAGCAACAAGCAACGTACCCCATACATCATTTCCACTTCATTGTAGCCACAATGATCAGACATCCCAATAATCAGTAATTTAAGCCCAGCTATCAGTTTTTTATACAAGTCAAAGTACTTATGAGTGACAACTACAAGTAATTTAAAGCATCACCTCAGAAACCCATTCAAAGCCAGCTACTAAAAAAAATTAGAGATCAGAACCTGTTAGTGAGATTAGGGTGAAGCAACCCAAAAAAGTAAGCAAGCAAATAGCTATTAAAACCTTAGATGACTACCACATGATCATGGCAATTTATAAGACATCTAACACCTTAGATGACCACCACATTAGTATGACAATGGGCTAGTATTCCACTTTCAAAATAGGAATTAGTTTCCTGAGTTCCATCCAAAAATCTAGAAAAACTAGGGTGTTACGATATTTCCAAAAGCAACAAAAAACCTCAATAGAAGCAAGTATGCTAGAGTTAGGAACCAAGAAACAGATATTTCTCAAGATCAAATTACATATTAGATAGAAAATTGTTAAGAATAGGCATCCTTGACAAAATTCACGTCGAATATAGAGTGATAAAGTCCAATGTCTTCAAACCTCATCAGCATAGAACCACCATATTTTTGAAACACTAACTCTCTCTCTCTCTCTCTCTCTCTCTCTCTCTCTCTCTCTCTCTCTCTCTCTCTCTCCCCCCCCCTCTCTCTCTCTCTCTCTCTCTCTCTCTCTCTCTCTCTCTCTCTCTAAAGCAAGACAAATAGACTACGTAATCAAAGTCTAAGTGAGGGATTGAAATCCATCACCTTTAAATAGAAAGGGGCAATAAGACTAGTCTCTTCCTCGTTTCACAGCTAGTGTTAAGTAGGTTAATCCCATCTTCTTCAGTATGTACTTGGAGGAATAGAACGTGTGAACCTTGTAGCAGTGAAAACATTGTCCATGTTGAGACTAATGTATGAGCCATAGTGGGTATGGGCTGCATGTGCAAGTATTCAAGAATATGAGGTAGTAAGGTATAGAAGCACCCAAGCACTCCAATGAAAAACTAGAATAAATACATAATACAAAAAAGGATGCAAGAAATAGAGAAGCCTTGCAATATTTACCAATCTGCTTTAATATATGAGCAAACCTTAAAGCGCACAGTAATATCAATATGCCCTTGTCATAAATACACCTTCAAGAGCCAACCATATCACCAAGTTTGCCAATGGTCATTGGCCACGCCACTGCCCATTCCACGTGATGCAATCAAGACATCGCCGACCATGCACACTTGAAGCCATAGCTCGGGAAGGGGAAAACTTTGCATTTTGTTGACTTAATCATTCTCTCCTTTTAAAAAAAAAACCAAACAATTGTCTTGATTGCACCCACATTAGGGTTTTAATCAATGCCACGTGGAAATCCAAGAACATTTCCCCCTTTGATCTCAAGAAAAAGAAACCCATTAAACCCTCCAAAAAAATGGATTGCACTGGCCAAAAAATCCCCTCTTGGAGCCTAGAAAGGGTAGTAAAACAAAACTATAGGTCCTCAATCTTGGCACCCATCCCCAAAACAAAATCTTGGACTCTTCATTTCACTAGACCACATCCAAAGTATTGGAGCAACATTCAACCCTTCATAAACAACTCATTTGAGGCCTGAAGGGAACGCATAAACTCTAAGCTCATTTTGAATTCATCAACTTCATCCCATATGGCATACATTTACCTTTATATTTGCATGTCATCACGTCCTCATCATTGCACAAATAAGATATACACTTCAAACAGGTTCAACGTGCATCCTTTGACCTTTTTTTCCATCATGGAAGTGAAGCGACACGATAGCAGGATAGTTTAGAGCAATTTCCAGTAAGGTTAGCATTGTTGGCACACAAGGTTTGCATGATTTTCCCACAGGGAGAGTTTACATGGTCCATATATTAAGCTTAGCAAGATTTAAGTGTTCAAGCTTAATTTTTTTATTCAAATGCACAAAAGGTAGCGATCTTTATTGGGTAAATTGGATAAATGTAATTGAAAGTTTTTTGGGTATTGCTCTTAAAACTTCTCTTTTTATTTGAATGTAGTCCCTCTTATTCTAAAGGAGGTCCTAGAAGACAAAACAAGAGTGCGCCCACTCCAAAACCTGTTTATAGTGATCATGTAAGCTCGGTGGCCAAAATAGAGTATCCAGATGATAGCAATAGTCATGGCAGTGGTTTAGGCTCTTTACATGATGTAAACCAAAACATAGATACAATCAAAACTACTATGCAGATAGTACCATTTATAATGAAATCTAAAATATATCCAAGTGTTGCAAATGAAGATGATAGCACATTGCACATGGACATGGGAGAGTAAAACAAGAGTTTTAGCTGCTTTGAATGTCCTTCTCTACCCCTTTGTAGGATTACACCACATGCTAGAGTACATGGTTTAAGTTCATTAGATGTAACTGTCTTGAGGTCTACATTTTCTAGAGACGGATACATCGAAGAGAAGGTGCATTTATAGTGTCATTGTCTACATGTCAATAGGAAGAAACTTCGGTCACATGTATGATTTACGATTTTTATTGTTCTTCTTTTCTCTCGATAATCGGTAGTAGTAAAAGAATGTTCACTGTTTGTAAAGATGCAATTATGGATGGATGTATCCAATTTGGAAACAAGTCAATTTAGAATTTGAAGAAGAGGTTATTACACATCCACAATTTGAATCCTTGCTTAGAAAATGTTTTACGTGTGGGAAAGGAATCACAAAACTTTCTCTTGGCAGGCAGCCATTAAAGAAATGTACACTACAAAAAAACATAAGCATTGTATCTTTGGGCACTTCTTACACGAAAATATCTTCCTCGACTATTAGTTGATGTAAGTGCTCTACATTCTTGGATTCGAATGTATATGGTTTGTGATTTTATTGTTTTATGGAATATTTATTAGAAGGTTCAAATGTCAAATGAGCTCCAATGCAAGATAGATAGCAAAGAAAGATACTCTCTCCCCATAGGATTTGAAACAAGAAGAGAAACACATAATCAAAGAATTGTAGAATAAATATGGGGATCGTGTTGGAAAGGTTTGATTCTTTTAGTTAAGTTGTATTGCATTTTTTTCACTTTTTCTTTATGCAAGTTATGTGGTAGATTTTGAACATAGTTAGTCCTTGACATGGGAATGAGTGGTTTAATAAGGTTATAGGTTTGAAATGGGGTCAAGAGAGCTCACCTATACTAGAAAAGCTTAGTCTATTTACCTTTCATGATGCAAGAATGAAAAATAATTTCTTATGGTTATCTTTGTTGGAGTCTAGTAAGACTACACGAGCGGCCTATATATTGTCTCAAGGTGACCATAGATTCCATAGTTAGGTACCAAGAGTTTGGCTTTCTGTCTATAGGTGCTTCTTTTATGATTATTGTTTTTCTAATTTGTATCATTGTTTGTAATAGTTGGTTGAGAGAGAGAGAGAGAGAGAGAGAGAGAGAGAGAGAGAGAGAGAGAGAGTACAAAGAGTGCTTGACTATGTGGACGTGCCAAATGGAATCTCAATTCCCCCAGCAACTTCATTAGAGCTCTACTTTGGAAATATTATAATAGATCAGGATCATAAATTTATGTCTCGATTATAAGTGTCTTTGGAGGGCAAAAATAGTGATGCAGAGTTGCAAGCACTTAAGAAGATCGACTACTACTATCGAATGGCTTCACAAAGGCTACTACATGAGTGGTGACCACTACTACTTAAATTTATTGTACATTGTGTTAGTTTCATTGTTGTGACAATCTAAAATCTTGTTATAATATTGTTTTTTATATACTTCTATCAATATTAGGGATACAACATATTCTAATCATCCCTTTACTTGCCCGATAGCAGCGATAGCATGTATCCCCTTACTATGCATCATCAATCACAATGAGAGCTAGATCATTATCCTTGGTGGATAGACATGGACCAAAACTATGTGCTTGTTTATGAGAGAGACATCAATAGTGCACAGAGGACATCAAATCCCTCCACAACTGCTAGCACATATGATGGGGACACGCGGAGGGAGAATCAACATGATAGTAGATCTGAGCATGCATGTGAGTGCCTCTTTAATAACTTCACTTATGAATAAAGATTCAGCACAATCCTTATTGAATTATGTACATTGTTGTTGGACATGATTATTGTATTCTTTAAATATTTTTTCTCCCCAAAGATAAAGGGAAGCAACACGAGACAAAGGTTGCGCCTAACATGACATGTGTGAGAAACATGTACTCTTTAGTTTACTAATATAACCAAAGCTTACAAATCTTGTTGGTGTTTTTATATATGCTATGGCTTATTGATCTATATGTTTGGTTGCGTTCCTTAACAGCTTTGCTACCCAAAGATAACAAGAAGCAACATTTTACTAAACCCACAAAGGTTTACTAATCTCACTATTGTTTTTATATAGACTATTGTGTGAAAATGAACCTATGCTCTAGTAATTTCACTGTTGTTTCTAATGGACCTATGGCTTAGTAATCTCACTATTGTTTTTATATAGATATGGTGTGAAAATGAACCTATGGTTTAACAATTTCACTATTGTTTCTAATGGATAGACGAGGTTGGCACATAGAGCTTGCATCGTTTGCTATGATTTTCTTTCCTTAGAGAGCAGTCTATTCTAGGCATCGAGAAATCATAGATATTTAGCTATATTAGGGGACTACATCGCCATTGCATGTGAGTTTCATTTGAGTGTGCAGTCACCAATATGAATACCTCTACACGAGCATATGGTCAGAGTTTGGTCTACATATTTTGGTGGATACAAGAGGGATGGTAGTCTCGTGTGTCCTAAATTTTGCATCCTCACAACCCCCATGGGATGCTTGCATTGAGGATATAGGAAGGATGGTCAGCTCGTTCCATGGGCTACCAATTTTTATTTTGTGGACTTGCCTTTTGGAGGTGTCCTAATCCTACACCCTCACATCCCCCATGGGATGCTTGCCAATGAGGAGCAAATCACAGAGCTTCCATCCATTTGACACTTATTCCATTGACAGATTCTAGATAGCTTGTTGTTTTGGAATATACTACATGTATAAATATCTTCTATACTAAGACAACTAAAATTGTTGTTAAAATTTTGATTTCTAACATGGTTGTTCATCATCGGGTTATTTTTATTCATCAACCACCTTACGGATTTGTAGATGTTGGTGGATATCATCAAGAGATTGATTTTGATTTTAATACCTTGTGTGTGGAATGATCAAACTATGTCATTCTAAGTGTTTGCCATTTTTGTTTGTAATGTGATAGTTTGATGCTATATGCATGGCGCACCACCTCCAATTTACCACAATGAGAGCATGCCATTTTGTCTTGTTACGGGCATGACTCCTACAAATACCATCATATGACACCACGTTTTAGAGTACACTTATGCAGTCATGGATTCTGGGCTTGCATGGCAAGGTTGAATGTAGCATAGCTCTTCTTTCATTTGCTAGTCTTGTGGAGCTTTTGTATAATTGGAGGGCCTTTGTTTGGAGTTTGTTTGTGGGACTCCTCTTGTTCTTAGAGCATGTCTCTCTTTGGGACGTGCTTGTGCAACATTGGACATTATGAGGCTTTGAGTTCAACATTTGTGTTGCCTCTTCCTTGTCTCCAAGCTAGAGGGCAAGACATGTAGGGGGCCTCAACTTCTACACATGTGGTGGATGAGAAGAATAGACCTCCCATTGGGAACTCGTTCGATCATTTGTGAGAACTTCATTTGTTTTGGTCATAGAAATGTTAATTTTTGAGTGTCTCCCCTTACTTACATGTTTCTTTTGCAAGCTATGTAGTTTCATTGCAATATTTAAGAGCAATTAGCTTGCTATTTGTGTGGTTTTGGAGAATTTTGAAAAAACTTTATTTGCACTATTTTAGGTCGGTTGATTTATTTTGATGTGTTAATTTTTGGTCATTGAAGTGCCTTGCCAGTGTACATTGAGGTGGAAGCTAAAAGGATGGTGTAGGATCTACGGTACAGTGTTCAAACTTGGACCACGCAAAAAGCACGCGTTCATCAATGAGTGTAATTCATGCTAAAGTATCATGTTTTGTACTTGATGAAACCAAATATGAGAATTAATTTTTTGTTAAGAAATATGTTAGATAGTGTATACTAAAGTGCTACTTTTGACTAGAAATGGCAACAAATAAATCCTTCTTCTCTCTCTCTCTCTCTCTCTCTCTCTCTCTCTCTCTCTCTCTCTCTCTCTCTCTCTCTCTCTCTCTCTCTCGCTCTCTCTCGTTTTGCCTGGAATTTGCTCGGCTTTTATGTTCGGGCGGTGCTTGGTAAGACTCAAAAAATATAATTAGATGATAAACTAAATAAATAGATAATATATAACATTAAATAAGAGAATAAAATAAATAATTAGGCATTTGTTATTAGATACTTAGAGCATCAAATGAGATTAGATAAGAGAATAAAATAGATATAATTAGATAATAAACCACACAACTAGATTATAGATTAGACAATAAATTATAGAATTAGGTAACTAGATAGACAAGTATTAAATTAGAAATTTTGATGATTAAAAACTTAAAATATATTAATTGAGAGAATAGATTTAATACTTAGATAATTATAATGAGATAGTTGTACTATAAATCAAATATATCAGGTCAAAAAAAGGCAGCATCCTCATCTTTTGAAAACGCCCTTGTTATCATAAATATAATACAGACTACAAAAAGGATCGGCAATTATACTACTTAAGATGATTCATGCGAACATGTTTCAAAAATCCGAATGAGTTCTAGCCTCTCAAGCCGTCCATTTTTTCTTTGAAAACTTTGCCATGAGCTAGAAAGTGCTATGCATAGATCAATCCACATTAGCTTAATGTTGAAATTTGAATCTTCCTTTATGAAGACAATGAACATGACTCATTGATGCCAAGTTAAATAGATTGACGACTGTAAGTAGCCCTCTTGTCCCCTGTTGAGTTAGTTGTGAAAGCGAGTTTCCTAATCACCAATGGGTTAGCATTAGGCTATGGAGGGTGAAGCCTTAGCTTGACCATGGTGTTAGGGTTAGTGTTAGAGATATGGAAATTAGGATTAGGCTATGCCTAGGGCAAGAGCAGAGAGAGAGAGAGAGAGAGAGAGAGAGAATGATAATGCTCAAAGTGCAATGACTCATTAGAAAATAGCCTCTAATACAGGCTTAGTGCTTTACAGTCATTGGCTAGAGAGGCTGCACCCTTTTGCTATTGGACCATCTCATCATTTATCTCTTCTTAGGTAGCTAGAGGGATTGGGATTTCCCATATCGTGACACAAGTTGGGCTTCCCCTAGAAAATGGCCCCTTAAGCCAGACTTGGGGTTTTACAAAGATTTTGTGCTTTGCGGTTCATGTGTTCATTTCAAGATGCACTTCTAGGCTAAATGACTCATCTACATGATACATCATGGTTATTCTCACTGGATTTAACACTTCATGATTCTCAATCGGATACATCGTAGGCAATTCTCAACAAATTTAGTGACCATGGTTCAATCTCTCATGATACATCTGTTGGAATTAGGGTCGCAAAAAAACACACACAGCTTGGAGAAGATGAAGGAAGCTCAAGGCACACAACAGAGAGTGTGTTGCTTAGTGTGCAATGGAAAAGATAGATAGCCATAGAATGATGGGCATATATACAATGCACGGGGGAAAAACCTCCTAGTGAGGGAGAAAATGTCCGGGCGGTCCTAAGTGTGTTCAACACATCACTACCACATGTATATGGTAACAAATCGCCCCTGGAGTGATGCGGTGAACGAGAGCTGGCACATCAGTAAAGGGAAGTTCCATGCTCTGAGGACATGATTGGTCCACAAGGGGGGAAAATTCCAAAGCTTTGCAAAAAGCTTTGAACTTCTTATGAGACAATGCCTTTGTGAAAACATCTGCAAGGTTGTCCTGTGTTGGCACATAAGCCAAGTTGATCTCTCTTGCTGAGAGCCTCTCCCTGACATAGTGGTAATGCATCTCAATGTGATCTGTGCGAGCATGAAAAACTAGGTTCCTCACAACTACCAATGCGCTCTGACTGTAAGTGTAGATAGTGTTGGCAATGTCATGTCCAACACCCAAATCAGCCATAAGGCGTCTGAGCCATACACACTCAATCGTAGCTGTGAAGACTGCCCTGTACTCAGTCTCACAACTAGAAGCGGCCACATTAGGTTGCTTCTTGCTCAACCATGATATACATGAATCTGCCAAGCATGAAACAAAAACCACTTGACACTCGCGTGTCATAACAACCAGCCCAATCTGAGTCCGAAAAAGCATGTAAATCTGGAGGCAATGATCCCCCCTTGGGATAAAACAAGCCAAGATGAAAAGTGCCACTCAAGTAGAAAAAATTCCTCTTGACTGCCTTCCAATGCTTAGACCCTGGGCTATACATAAATTTGTTGACCTGTGAGACAAAAAACTGAATATCCGGCCTTGTGTTGCATACATAAATGAGGCAGCCAACAGCGGCTTGGTAAAGGTGACATCAACAGGATCACCAGTATCATTCATGTAGACTCAACTTCAAACCTCTTTCCATGGGAGTGGTAATAGGTTTGCAATCCTCAAGTCCAAACTTACATAGAAATGTCTCTATGTAACTTTTTTGACACAAGGCAATACCACCATCACACTGTTTAAACTACATGCCCAAGTAATGATGCAAAAGTCCCAAATCTTTCATCTTGAAAATAGCATTCGAATCAGTCTTAAATTCAACAATATGTCTTTGATTGGGTCCAATGATCAGCAAATTATCTACATAAAGAACCAAAATGAGAAGTACATCATCCTCACGCTTTACATACAATATGCTTTTTGTTGGACTATTACGAAAGCCTCATTTGACCAAATGAGTGTCAGCCTTCTCATACCAAGCACGAGGAGATTGCTTCAACCCATACAAATATTTGCAGCATTTGCACACCTTATCCTCTTGTCGTTTCTTGACAAAACCGCGAGGCTGTGTTACATAAACTTTCTTAAATATGTCACCATTCAAGAAAGCAGTAACAATGTTTGACTCATGTACATCCCAACCACAATGAGCTGCCAATGCACATAGAAAACGCACAGTAGTTATACGACAAGTGGGAGCATTAGGAAAAATATGGACTTTGCATGGACCTTGTAAGGAATCGTAATTTTTAGGGATTAAGGCTAATGTTGTGTAGGGTTGGGGACATGGGCATTGAAGAAGGTAGTTTTGAGTAGGCTTTTCTAGCCCTTTTTTTAGACAAATGTAGGATGTGGACTTAAGAGGTCACTTTCTCTCTTTAGCTTTTTCAAAGTGAATGAAGTATAGGGGTGTGGCCACATCAGCAAAAACGTCGGTCACTAAGAGGCAAAATTTGACTTTTTTGCAAAAAGCTTATTTTTTACTTAAAACTCCCTCCCTACATATATACATATTCAAAAATCATTTTTTGACCCTTTTTTTACCTACAAGCTTTGAAAATCTATTTTTTCAAAATCTTTTCTTCCAAAAAGTAAAAAACACTTTGTTCTCTCTTCCTCCTCCCTCCTCTCTCCCTCTCCTCTCCCTCCCTGCCCCTACCTTCCTCCTTCTCCCCAATCTCTACCTCCCCCCCTCCCTCCTTCTCTCCTCCCATATTCCTCCCTCTCTCTCCCCCTCCCCCTCTATCTTTTCATCCTTTGCTTCCTCACGCGGCAACAATCACCATGGTGCTTACGGACATCACAAATTGTTTGCTTCCACCACCACATACTCCGTACACCAAAAGCGTGCATATTCTTTTTCCCACGGCGTTTGCACCGAAGACCACATGTGAGGATGATCAAAGGTCATCACAAGAACGTCACGCCGTCGGTGAGACGAATATTGATATTTGGGTGGACAGCCATTTGTACCCCTACGATCCTATAAGCCACTTCCATCCATCCTTTAATAGCCTTTTGATATTTCTTCAATATCTTGGGAGGGAAGAAGCAGGCTTGTTAGGCTATTGCAAGCGGTTGTGTATGGGTGCAGGTGCTTCTTTGCATATATGGAGGCACGAATGTCAAGCTCTACAGCTCAAGATGGTGGCATTACAAGATAGTATTGCCTCTTCGGAGAGAAAGGTTGAAACTCTTCAACAACAAATGCAGGAAAAGGATTCCCACATTATGAAGCTTACCAACACCATCACATATTTGAAAGAAACACCCCTTGGTGCAAGGGAACACAAACACATGTATTCATCCATTGAAACCCTTGCACATTCGGGTGGAGCACGCAAATAACGAGTGTCAGCCACAAGGTGATTTGGTCTTTACTTGAATGATACATTCTTGCTTCACACTATTTTCTAACATTTATCTTATTCTTTGCTAGAAACTTCATCCAGGAGTCATGCGGTGGAACAAGCCAAGATGATCAAGTCAGCCTTCTCACTAGTTGTTTCAATACCCATGATGTGATTTCTATCTTACAATCACCAGGAGGTAAGCACATTAAGGATGCACTCACCAAGGACCTTCTGCACAAATTGAGAAATGTGGTTAGTGAAGATGACGTGAAACATGCTTGTGATGAGGCAGGGATCAACACCAAATCCTATTAGGCTATTTTTTGACTTCTAAAGGATGCCCTCAAAAGAGCGTGGCATTGTGGAAAACCTATTTCCCATTCCGCACAAGGTCAACCTTGCAAAGAAGGCCACAAACGAAGATGTGTTCTCCCACATTGGGGCATACCTACACATTGAGGACACAATGCCAACTTCGCTTTATGTTTCGTGCACAACAAAGGCAAGGGAAGAAGGTAAGAAACACTCCATTAGACCTACGGAGAAGGGATTCCCTTATACAATGTGGAATAATATTTTTGTGGACCTTAGAAGGCTTCAACAAGCCATGCTTAGATTTTATGAGTAACCTGAAGAAGGTGAGACACTAAACTTCTTTCTTTTGGATGTGTTCTTATCATACACTTTATAAGGTCTTGCCACTTTTTATTTTGCAGTGCTTGGCACAAAGATCCCTTTTGTGCTAAAACTTGATGAGTGTCAAACAGTGAAAGGCCAAAGATTAGAGAGGCTAAGTGTCACTTTAATGAATGAGTCCCTTTTGCAAGTCGACCACCCATCTTTTAGTGTGCAATTAGAGAAAGACATTTGGTGGTTGGGTGCTATTGAGGTGCACAAAGAGACCAATGGAGTACTTTCATGGCTTTTTGAGAGAACTCCATGGATCAGAGAAGTAATACACTCCCAAATTGCAGGTGAGAAGTAGGAGGTTGAGGATTTTGGTAGCTATGATATGGAGTGGCACTTAGGTGGGGACTTGAAGACCATAAAGTGTTTGCTTGGCTACAAACAAGGGGCTTCTCATACCTTGTCCATTTTTCACTCGAGGGTACAAACCTAGCAGACAAAAATCACACAAGATATCTACAAAGGTCGGTTCAATGCTTCCATGGCAAGGGGATGGAGACCAAGGGCTAGACTATCGTGATGTCAAAGGTGAAGGCAGAGAATGGGAAGCATCTATTCTAAGATATCCCATGCCCAATGCCCCAGGCCGTGCAAAAAAGGATCAGGCTTGGAATCCAATCTTTCCATTTCTTCTATCAAATGTACATTTCTGTACATTGCACGTATTCATGCGTATTTTTGATAGGCTATTGAAACTCCACATTGACTATGATTTCACAATGAAGCCATTGAAAAAATCTCAGGAAGCGATCAAAAGGGTGGAGGCACAATTGAATTCCATTGACTGTCACAGTGGAAATGTGTCTATTGTTGCTGCAAAGAACACAGGGGAGGCCCATGAAATTGCACAACAAGTGTCAATGAGTGGACAAAAAGCCATACACTTTTTAAAGAAAGTAACCCAAGGAAAGCTAGATTGATATGATGCTCAAAACAGCTCTAACCAGCAAGAAGGTAACCTTTGGGAACTTTGGAAGGAGTTATTGCAGAGCTACTACTGACAAATGATTCAAATGGCAAGCTTGCAAACAAGCGCAAGCAAGTTTGGGCACATTTTGATAAAATGGTCAAGCTTATGGGCCTTAACAGCACAACAAAAGAACAACGCCAAACATTTCAAGAAGCCTTGGTGGATTTTACCAAGGTCTTCACCCTTTCTTGGGGTGAAAATAACATCACACATTACATGGTAAGCCATGTACATGGTGAACTTATTACAAGGGATTGTTTTCATTAAATAATGTGGATCGTTTACTCATGTGAACAACATATCTTGTTTGCATGGTGCATTTTTTATGCACAAATATGGATCGCTTGAGTTTTTTAGCACTCAAGACATGGAGAAGTCCCATTATCCAGCAAGGGGGGTGTACTTCAAAAATACTCAACATGGTGGTGAAATGGTGCAATCCAATTATTTGGAGGAGATGTTCAACTGGTTTTTTTGCACAACATTTGCTCGTAAGCTCACAATGGAACGTGCACGACAATCCAAGATTGCTAGGGAAGTGCGGAAATGGAGTCTTCAAGAGCACAACAACAAGTGGAAAATTTTGCAAGGCCCCACCAAGCATGCTACATGGCGCCAATGCACAGTGCGACAAGGGTCTAAGTCTTGAGCGTTGACACCCCTGGGGCTTGCTCGTCCAAGAAATGGCCTGTGTTGGTGTCAATTTCTTAGATTCGTCTCAACCGCTTGGAGAATGGGCGATCACCTTTGTGTATGTAGCGCAAAAGATCGCAAGGCACCCAGATCCCTACATGTGGGGCGATAGATACATAATATTTTATGATGTGCTCCTCCATGAACGCTGAAATCTCGGCGAATGCATCCATGTGAAGGGCAATTGTGGCATCAGGGTTAGGGAGACGAGTAAAGAAGGTGTGGAGGTCCAACTTCCCTTTGTAATTGGTGTCTTCGAGGAAGAGGATAAAGAGTGACAAAGGGGTGGATGTGGGAGAAGATGCAGAGACTGTGGAGGCGTCTATGTCTAGCTTGGGATGCAAAGAGATAGTGGAGGAGCTCAAGTGTTGCGAAAGTAAAAAGTGTGAATGAGTTATGCAACCCCCCTTTTATAATGGTCCCTTATTTTTAAAGGCACTTTTTCCAACTTCTTTTAAAAAAAAGGCACTTTCACCAAAAAATGAACTTCTATCTCAATGTGTAAAATTATATTAAAAGTCATAATTTTTCAAAGCAAATCATGTTGATTACATGGGGGATTGTTACCAAAACTGCAAGAGTTACAAAGCTATAGCATAGTTCCATCCATGCCCCAGTCCTCCTCGACCTTCAATTTGTCTTCCATTCTCTTTCCAATCTGTGGACATTCATTACAATAAGTAGCCATTCACTACAATAAGTAGCCAATGATTGCCAAACTATGATGTATTGAAAATGTGGTGAAAGGATTCTCACATTGTGACCTTGCAAACAAAATTGTGCTTGTTGAAGGGACTCAAAACCCATAATAGTCAAATATTCTCGCACATTACTGAGAGTCCAATGTTTGTTCACTTGGACAGCCTCCAAAGCATCTTTGGGCATCCTCACTGCAATGTCAAAGCTTGCAATAGCGCCATCTACACTCTATAAGAGAGTCCACACTCCAAGCTTGTGTAAAGAATGAGGATGCAAGAGAGCTACACAAGACAAGCACAAAGCACACAGAGATGGAAAGCTTCTTCTTCTTCTTCACAGAAAAGAGAGTACAAAATGACTAAGTGCTAAAGCTGAAAAGTAGCACATATGTACATGCGGTCACTAAGTGTGAACTCGCTAGAAGCGTACTAGGCTGGCACTATAAGTGTAGTCCAGCTGTAGAATCACTGGCAGAGATCCTCCGTGTCGGTCACCTAATGCGCCAGTGAGTAAATTCCGTAAGCGGCGAAGACCCGTAGTGGATGCCAGCTCAAGGTGTAGAGCTCGACATCTCAACACTCCCCCTCGAGCTCTGCATGTCGCAGAGTCCAAGCATAGTCCGGAAACGTCGAAGCTTCTCAGCTCCGAGGGCCTTGGTAAAGATATCCGCTATTTGCTCCTCTGTGCTGACGTAGACCAAATCGATGTCGCCCGCCAACACTCGCTCTCGAACGTACTGGTAATGGACCTCTATGTGTTTGGTCCTGGCATGGAACACTGGGTTCCTAGCCAACTGCATGCTGCTGAGGTTGTCACAATGAATGACAATCTGCTAGTCCACCTGCACTCCCAAGTCCTCAAGTAATGTGCGTAGCCAAGCTACCTCGCACGCCGCAACTGCTGCACCTCTGTACTCAGCCTCTGTGCTCGATAAAGCAACCGTAGGCTGCTTTTTGTTGCTCCAAGTAACAGCAGCACTCCCAAAAGAGAACATGAAGCCACTCGTAGATCTCCTATCAACAATGCTACCTGCCCAATCTGCATCTGTATACCCATACAATGCTAATGGTGCATCTGTTGCATAGAACAATGCGTAGTCAAGAGTACCTTGCACATACCTAAGTGTGCGTCGTACTCCATCCAAATGTGGCTTCCTCGGAAGCTGCATGAACTGACTCTCCAAGCCTACTGTGTAGCTCAAGTCTGGCCTCATGATAGTCAAGTAGATTAGACTACCCACAATCTTCCTGTACATGTTGACATCCTCAACAACATCACCCTTTTCTGCACTCAGCTTTGCATTCACATCCAAGGGAATAGAAATTGGCTTACAATCAGCCATACCATACTTTGACAACATGTCCAAAGCATACTGTCTCTGTGATAGCCATACACCCTCTCAAGTCCTGATCACCTCAATGCCAAGAAAGTAGCGCAACTCGCCTAAATCTTTCATTTCAAACTCCTGTTTGAGAAGACCCTTCACATGGTCAATCTCCATAGCATTGTCACCAACAATGATAAGGTCATCTACATATATGGTAATGACCACAATCCCCACATCACTCTCACGTACATAGAGTGAATGATCAGCATGAGCTCTCCTAAAACCAATACTGACAAGATACTTGGCAATCCTGTCATACCACGCTCTAGAGCCCTGCTTCAAACCATACAAAGCTTTGAGAAGTCTGCATACATAATCTGGGTAACCTGGATCGACATAACCAGGTGGCTGATCCATATACACTTCCTCTTGCAACTCACCATTCAAGAAGGCATTCTTTACATCCATTTGATGCATAATCCATCCTCTAGATGCAGCCACTGCTATGACAGCTCTCACAGTCGTCATCTTTGCCACTGGAGCAAAGGTCTCCTCATAGTCTATGCCATACGTTTGTGTATAACCCTTTGCGACCAGCCTTGCCTTGTGACGCTCAATGTTACCATTAGCCTTATGCTTGGTTTTATACACCCATTTACAGCCAATAACTTTCTTGCCACTTGGCAATGGCACCAACTCCCATGTGTCGTTTGCTTCCAATGCAGCCATCTCTTCATTCATTGCATCATCCCAATGCACATTTCCAACTGCATCCTCAAAATATGTGGGCTCCACATCCTGTATCACCTTAGCCCTGAAGGCTTGGTGATGCGCTAGATACCCATCATAAGTCAATTTTTTAACTGGATTTCTGACTCTATTAGATCTGCGTGGTCTTGGGTCACTCCTTTGCCCTCTAGCATCTTCTTGTACTTTCCTTACACCAGGTGTCCTGACAGCCGGGATTCCAAATTCCTCATCAAGACTTTGTTCAGAACCATCTGAATCCATGTCTACATGTGAAAAACCTGATGATGCATCAGCCATAAAGGGAGGTTCATCAACCTTTTCCTTTCCTTTTCGTGATACATTCCCTGTACCTGTTGGTGGAGTAACCTGCGTACGTAGTCTACCATTCCATGGTTTCTCAACAGAGCCACGAGAAGAGGACTCCTGTGGTCCACTCAAAACCTGTGACTGTGGCCTCACATTTTGTACAACCACATCATCTTTTACATCAGCCCCAATAGTGCCATGTGCATTACTGTACCAACTGCTCATCTCATCAAAGACTACATCTCTGCTCACTCGTAATTCTCGTGTAGTAGGATTGTAGCACCTGTACCCCTTTTGTTCAAGGGAATATCCCACAAGAATACATTTCTTTGCTTTAGGATCCAATTTCCTACGCAACTCATCTGGTACATGCACGTAAGCTATGCAGCCAAACACTTTCAAGTGTGCCAAATCAGGCTTTGTACCTATAAACTTTTCCTCAGGTGTTACATCATGCACCGTAGCTGTAGGTGTCCTGTTCATAATGTACACAGCTGTATTTACGGCTTCAGCCCAGAAATGATGAGGCATGTTCTTCTCATTCATCAATGCACGTGCAACCTCTGCAATGTGCCTGTTTTTCCTTTCTGCGACCCCATTCTGTTGTGGAGTATATCTGCATGTAAACTGCCTGCGTATACCATGCATTCGCAGAAAATCTGAAAAATCATTGGAGAAGTACTCTCCCCCTCCATCTGACCTCAATGTCTTGATTTGCATATCTGTCTCCTTCTCAATCATGACTTTGAAGTCTTGAAAATGACCAAACACTTCACTTTTGTTACGCATGAAGTAGACCCATACTTTCCTTGTATGGTCATCAATGAAAGAGACATAATACCTGCAACCATGTATACTTGCAGTATCGGTTGGACCCCAAACATCTGTGTGCACCACCTCAAGTGGCTTTTTACATACATTGCGCTCATGTGGAAATGAGCCCTTTGACTGTTTTCCAAACTGGCATGCTGCACACACTTTATGCATACCATCCACCTTGAATTTGGGCAAACCTTTTACAATCTGTTTTGATTGCATGCTGCGCAATCTCTGCTCATTGACATGGACAATGCGTTTGTGCCAAATGTCAACATCAGCCACAACACCTGTGCCCTGTGCAAATAATGCAGCTTTTACCTCAAGCATGTCTACATTCAGCGTAAACATTCTACCTACACATTTGCCCTCTGTGATCAGCTTACAGCCATTCTGGAAATCTTCTACATAACAGCCATTTGGATTGAAGCGAACCTGCAAACCCTGCTCAACCATTTGTCCAACAGAAACAAGATTCTTTGTAATGTTTGGGACATGAAGTACATCTGCTAAGTACTTTGATTTCCCACTCTTCGTATTTAGAGGTATGTCCCCTACATGAGCAATGGGGTGAGCTGTGTCATCTCCTGTCTGCACATAGCCTGACACATCTGGTTTGCGCATATCTCTAAACCACTCTCCACGAGACGTCATGTGATTAGAGGCACCTGAATCCACATACCAAACATAATCTTGGGTGGAATTCTCTGCAGTCATTGTATTCATTACATACTGCATAACAAATATGCGCTCGTTTTTGCTGTCATCTGCATCTCTGCTAGTAGATGCATAGTTGCCCTGTTCTCTCTTTCCACTTGCTTTTCCCTTTGGACAGTCACGTGACATGTGACCTCTTTCACCACAAGTCCAACATTCTCTGCTATCTGGAGTATGTTGTTGCCTGCTTGATCGTGCACCACACCTCTTTGACTCCCCCTGCCTTGAGACTGGTTTCCCCTGCCACCTGTATTGTTTTGATTTGATTGACCTTCCAGAAATTGGCCCCTGCAACCCCTTGGGCCTCGACCACGACCTCTACCTCTACCTCTATTGGAGTTAGAATAAAAGGCGTGTTCAGAATTATTTCTGCCATGAGAAGAAGATGTGTCAAGGTTCTTCTCCTCAAGAATAAGCATAGAAATCAAATCTTGGAACACGGGGATGTCGTCTCTTGTATTCATAGAAGACCTGAAATGTACATACTCATCTCCTAAACCATCCAAGCATGCACGGACAATGTCATCATCTTCCACTGAGACTTTAATAGATCCAAGAGCCTCAATGATACTCTTGATCTTCAAGGCATAATCATTGATTGAGAGGTTGTTCCTCTTAACCTGATTTAGCTCCGACTTTAGTTGAAGCTTCCTGGCCTTGGTGTTCACCTCGAACACTCTGCCTAAGTTTCTCCATGCAATGGCGTGGGTTTCAGCATCCTGTAGATAGCCCATCATGCCATTTGTGATGCTCATAGAAAGCCAATACATCACTTTGCTCTGGCCTTGTTGCCAGTCCCTCAAAGCTTTCCTTTGTTCTGCTGTAGCATTTGCCTCGGGAATCTCTGGTTCCTTTTCATTGTCTCCTTCTACATAGTCCCAATAACCTTTTCCTTTTAGGAAATTTGTTATTCTGAACTTCCATGCAGGGTAGTTCTTTTTCTCAAGCTTCTCAGTAACAATCTGACTGAAACCGTCAGACATCTTGAAGCAGTAAGACAAAATAGCTGCAATCTGCAAAAACCTGCAAATCTGCTGAACCTGCTATCGTGGTACCTGTAATGCTTTCTACACTCAACGAGTGTCCACAATCAAGCGTACATACAACCACTGTGCTTGTACAGTAAATCTCTGTATACTGCACTTTGGAGACCTGTTCAGAAATCTGGTCGTGGATTGCGAACGAAGGGATTGTGATGCTCTTGCTCTCTTAGCCTCTCTTGCCTGCACCAGGCTCTGATACCATGTAAAGAATGAGGATGCAAGAGAGCTACACAAGACAAGCACAAAGCACACAGAGATGGAAAGCTTCTTCTTCTTCTTCACAGAAAAGAGAGTACAAAATGACTAAGTGCTAAAGTAGAAAAGTAGCACATATGTACATGCGGTCACTAAGTGTGAACTCGCTAGAAGCGTACTAGGCTGGCACTATAAGTGTAGTCCAGCTGTAGAATCACTGGCAGAGATCCTCCGTGTCGGTCACCTAATGCGTCAGTGAGTAAATTCCGTAAGCGGCCAAGACCCGTAGTGGATGCCAGCTCAAGGTGTAGAGCTCGACATCTCAACAGCTTGCACATCCAACGATCATAGTGAAAGCATACGTACAAGAAGGTACGGGATTTTAAATAGTGCATCCCAATATCTGAAGCTCCAACCTTACAATGGTATCTATCCCTGTTGTGCATGCCCTCCACAAAACCCCATTTCTCTTCTAAAAGCCTTCCTAATTCTTCATAATACACATCTTTACATACAAGCATTGTGGTAGTCTCCACAAATCCAAACTCCTTAAAAATATGCAGGTAACAATGAATAGGCAAACACCAACTCAAGTCCACAGACCTAGAAGCTATAGAGTATTTCAAAGAGTTTTGGATATCTATTATCATCTTTTCCTTGAAAGATGTTACCGACCACAAATCTGGTTGTGGCCACTCCATACTTAATAAGGAAAATACTTTGATGGGTTCAAGCTTTCCAAACTCTTCTGTAGAAGTAGGCACAATATAAGAGTGAGAATAGAAGAAAATCCTTCTTTAAACTAGTTTGGTTGGGCAAAGATGTGCGGAAATTGTTGCTCCAATATCCGCATGTATAGCATTGAATGTTCCAGAGACTATGTAGCGACTGCTCCTCCACCAATGTGGATGAAAATATGACTATAAATACATGCAAAATCTTAAGTATGAATCCACAAAAACATTACATTGTGATTCATACCTAGCTTTGTATTCTCAAAACATGTACTTACAATGTGTTGGAAATCGATGTGGTTGTTGCTATAGCATGCTCGACATTGAGAAAACATGTTGCACAATGGCTACGGTCCCCTTGTCTTTGCGGTTCTTGAATCCAAAGAGCTTTCTTTTCCAATGATGATCCAAGTTTGCATGATTTCACACACGGTGAGGGCCAATATCAGATGGCTGCATATATAACCAAGCACCTTTGGTGAACTCTTGTGGCACCTACTCATCATATATACCTCATGTGTTGTGGCATGCAAGTACTGTGACCTCATCCTTTGGCCGCCTTTGCGGAGTAGAGCTGGCCATCATTGAACAAAGACAATTAGGAGGAGGAGCAAGACATTGCTTGTTGCTACAATGTAGGTGGGAGTAGGTGATAGGAGAAGGTGAATAACCCTTGCTTGGTGTGGCAATGGGAGGAAAAGATGGATAACCCTTGCTTGGTGTGGCAATGGAAGGTGGAAGGGGAGGAGAGAGGAGCTTTCTTACTACAGCAATGGACATGGTGTAGAGAGAGATTGTTGAAGTAGAGGGTGAGTGCGATGGTTGCAACCAAAGAGGGGTTGGTAAAGGGGTTCTAGAGAGAGAAAATCACTTTTTACCTGAGGACTAGTTTTGGGGGGGCTTTGGATAGTAAAAAATGATATTTCAAAAGTTTTTGAATTTTAGGGATTTTTGGTGCACGTTTTGAATTTTTGAGGTCAAAAATTGCTTTTTTGACCATAAAATAGGTTTAGGGAGGTTTTAAGAAGATAAAATTTGAGCTTTGAAAATTTTAAAAATTTTCAAAAATTTGGGATTTATTCAAGGCCGGATCAAAAATGAGGAAAGTTGGAGGTTCCATATGGCCCACCACACTCCCCCCCCCCCCCACACACACCTTCTCACTAGGTAAGAGGCCATTAAGAAGTGTAAAACTACTTTGTCCCCCTACTTTTTTGAGGACATAGAGTGTGTCCACCACCCTCTTCTCATTGGTTGGCCTCTAATTAACCTTAATCCCAAAGGGCTCCTAGAAGGTTCATATTTTTCCTAATGGCAAAAGTCTCTTCATAATTTTTGCTTTTTTGTTATTCATAACCCTTTGCAACAAGTCGAGCCTTATAGGGATCAATCTCACCATCCGGTTTGTGTTCCAATTTGTAAACCCACTTTGTACCAATGGACTTTTTGCCAAGAGGCAAATCACATAAAGTCTATCTGTCATTTTCTATAAGTGCACCATATTTTGATTGCATGGCAGCCATCCAATTTTTTGAATTCTGTGCTTCATCAAAAGACAGAGGTTTCTCAACATCATGTAAGCTAGACACAGCCACAGTACAACAATCTGATGCATAAGATGCATGGCGAGAACCTGAACGAGTATGACTATACAAAGGTGCATCCAATTTACTAAGTATGCACCAGCCATTTAGGCATACCTCTAGCTTGCTCATTCTTAGACCTTTCCTCATCATGTACATCATGTACATCTGCATCAGTGATAGGCTGATTTATAACATTTTCATAAACCCCCATAGGCTGTACATTTGCCTCATTGGAATTTACATTCGTACTTACACCCCTGAAAAGAGGCTACAAATTGTCATAAATGTCGTGTGAGCTTACATTAATGTCTATAGTACATGAGAGTACAAGCTGAACAAAATCTTCCACAAACACAACATCTCGTGAAACAGAATACGCTTTATTTGTAGATAATGCAACCTGTAATCTTTGCTATTAGCACTATAACCAACAAAAATACATTTGACAGCCTTATCATCCAATTTTCTGCGTTGTGTGTTTGTGGCACCAAAGCATATGCCAAACAGCCAAAAAAATGCATGTGCTCAATAGAAGTCTTTATATCATGACATGCTTCATATGGAGTAATAGATTTCAAAGCTTTCGTACGACACCTGTTAAGTACATAAGTCATCGCACACATGATGGCCTCAAGCCAAAAATAATGCGACAAAGCTTGACTTTTGACCATACATCGTGCTATCTCCGTAAGTGACCTATTTTTCCTCCCAACAATATCATCTTGTTGAGGCGTATAAGGCACTTTATAATGGTTTTTTATCCCACGACTAGCCAAAAATGCATTAAATTCATGAGACATATACTCCCCCCCTCGATCGGAATGAAGGGTGCCCATAGTACATTTCGAAACATTTTCAGCCATAGCCAAAAATTGTTTGAAGCACATAAAAACTTTGGTCTTTTCTTTTAAGAGGAAATACCCGTGCATGCCTAGAGTACCATCAATGAAAGTCACAAAGTACAGGTCATTGCCCAAGGAAGAAGTTTGCATGGGTCCACAAACATCACTATGCACAATCTGCAACCTGCATGTGGCCCTAATTGAACCATCCTTTGGAAACTTTGAATGCTGCATCTTAGCCAGAATACAGCCTTCAGATACATGTTTGGTAGGTGCTTCAAGAGACAACAAAGAAGCAACTATATTAGATTTTTGCAAACGTCGCAAACTGGTAGAATTCAGATGACCAAAACGTACATGCCAAAGTTTTGCATCTGAAATAGCCTTTGAATCCACAACTACATTTGCAAAAAAATTCGTACACTTGTCATAAAAAGTGAGCTTACATAGCCCACAACATAAAATGCCACATGCAACAAATTCATCACCAAAACTGAGATCATATACAGTTCATCTGTCATCCACAAATTTGACTACAAGACCAAGTCTAGCAAGTACAGATAGAGATAAAAGATTCTTCTTAATCCCAGGTACATAAAGTGCATCAACAAGTGTAAAAGAATTGTCATTTCTAGCAGTAAGCACAATCTTTCTAACTCCCTAAACCGGATAAGAGGAATTGTTGGCATAAGTAACTAATTTTCTGTAAGGGACATACTCAAGAGAGGTGAACAAATCATGATGTGAGGTAATGTGCTTTGTAGCACCACTTTCAAAATACCACACATGTGAATCTGTAGCAACTGACATGCATGCATCATGGATAGCAATATTATAGGTACACTCTGCACTAAAAGCCCATTCTGCATCAACATCAGTGTCACAGTCTCCTTTCATAGAGGACTAAACAATAGCTGCATTTGTAGTGGAACCAGCATTTACAGTGGAACTACCCTCTTTCTTCTTACCTCTTTAGCCTTCAATTTAGGATAGTGCTTGATCAAGTGATCATTATCTTTACAATAATGGCAACGCATCTTCTTTTTGCTCTTATCACTAGAATTTTTTGATGAATTGCTGTCAGCAGAAGCATTAGGAACATGTGATTTTCCACTCATAGAAGAACCATAAGAAGTGGCTACATTGTTGCTACCACCCTTTCTTTGAGCAGCAATAAAAGCATGTTCAACTGTATACTATCTAGTCTTGTTTTTTATGGAAAGTGACTCTTGCAATAGAAATGTGCACAATGCATCAAACTTGATAACTTCAGGATTTCCGTGGGTCACTAGTCTCCAAGTACTAGCAAAAGTATGGTAAGAGTTTGGTAAGGCATCAAGAACAGTCTGCATAAGGGAACTGTTTGAAATGACTTCACCTACAGAAATAAGTTGCTCATTGATATCTTTTTCACTAGCAAGGAAAGTGTTCATATCATCTTCCTCATGCATAATCTTTGACTCCAGCTCTTTACATAGCAATGCAATTTTTGCCTCATTGCGGCTTGCATAAAGACCAGCCACCATATCTCAAGCTTGTTTTGTAGATTTCACTAAACGAACGTGAGGAGTAATGGTGCGCTTCATAGACAACACAATCAATGCATGAGCATGTGCATCCTTTACATCCCCACGAGCTTGTTCTGTCTTAGGCAAAACAACTCTAATAGCAGCAATCCTTGTAGCAACAAGACCTGCAACATCCTCAACATCTCCTAAATCCTCAAAATTAGGACGTACATCAATGCCCTATGCAATATTCAAGACACCCTTTGATACAAGAACATGTTGCATCATGTAATCCCACATAGGGTAATTGTCCCCATCCAATCTGTCCTTATCAACAAACATCTTGAACACATCTGTGTTGTTGTCAGCCATGATAAATGTTGCACTTGATGTGAAAACTTCCCAAAAAGAGGATAATCAAAGCAGAAACAACACCTACTATATATATAGCACAAACTGTAGAAGACTGTAAGAGACTTGTTATGCAAGAAAAGGCGATGACAAAAATTTGCACAAAATGACGAAATAGCCCGTGCAATACTGCCTGTATAGTGGAAATGGGGGCCAAAATGAGCCCGAATAAAAAATCTAAACTCTCCCAAATATTTTGTCAATTTGTGAACGCTCCCAAAGCTCACAAAAATTGGAGAAAGTGAGCAGGCATGTGCTCGAGCTATTGGCAACTAAGTCCGGGAGGACGCAACCTGCTTTGATACCAATTGTTGGAATTATGATTGCAAGAAAACACACACAGCTTGGAGAAGATGAAGGAAGCTCAAGGTACACAACAAAGAGTGCATTACTTAGTGTGAAATGGAAAAGATAGATAGCCCTAGAATGATGAGCGTATATACAATGCACGGGGAAAAAAACCTCCTAGTGAGGGAAAAAAACCCCGATGGTCCTAAGTGTGTTCACACACATCACTACCACATGTATATGGTAACAAAATTATGGCGGTTCTCTACTGGATTCATCGCTATGGTTCACAAAGTGAGACTTTGGTAGGTTCACTAGTAGTCCTAGTAGGTAGTACAAAATTTTGTTCATTTATTCATTCATCTATAAAGAGAACGTCATGCGTGTTCTCTTCAAAATTGTCTTCATGTTGTTGTTGTTGTCATTCATCGTCATCGTTGTTGTTTCCTTCATCTTCATGTCATTGGCTTCATCTTTACCGTTTCATACCTTTTCATCATGTCTTTATTGGTCCAAAATGTCCAGGATGTGGCCTTCATGGCCAATGATTTTAAACACACATACAGTTCATTTTGTGTGCTTGTGTATGTGCTCATAGTGATGAGCGGTCTTACCGTACACTCATTGTGTAGGCAGTGTCTAGAACTCGTGTGCGTTATGCTTTTCTACATAAATATCACCTACATGTCTTTTATGGCTTGTGTGCTTGTGTTTGTAGTGCCTTCATGCACATACACATGATATGTCAATTCAAAGTGGTACATTGCTCTTGCTTACTAAGTACTATTACTAGAGGAATTCTCAACTCCCTTCTTGCTACTCAATCTGAAGTTGGGGCCTCAGTGCCAAACGAGCAAGTTATGAGACACTACGAGGTGGGAACCTCAACCTAAAATATGCAAGGCCAAGAAGTGGGTTTAAAGTAGGAACAACCGCTCGTAATGAATTTGAGCAAAAATAAAAATCCCAAATAATCACAAGCTATTGATGATCTGGGGCAGACGGAGTTGTAAGCGATGATTGATGAGGATGAGTGCATGTGTGGGACTTGGAGATGAGCAAGAGATCCAATTGTTGTCGGGTCTGCAAAGCATGGGATCAGCACAACGCATAACAGGGTAGTTCCAGTTGAGGACCCTTGCAAGTTGGTCGGTGCAAGTCAGCCACACCTGCTGTGCAAAAGGACAGTCCCAAAGACAGTGACGCTCACTCTCCACAAGATGGTCATAAGCTGCACATGCGGTCGACAGACCACTATGCACAAGCCAGCTCCCAACTGCTGTAGCTCTGTGTGCGACCAGTCACTGAAACAAGGTGACTTTCCTTGGCTATCTGGAGTCCCACAACCTCTCCCAGAAGGCTGCCAAGAACTCAACTGTGAGACCCTCCTCTTGCCAATGAGGTGTTGCAGTGGGGCGGGCCTCTCTCTATGCTGCTAGTATGTCATGTCCCAGTCGAACAGTGTACTGAAAGAACGGGACGCCTGGATGGTCTGTAGAAGAGAAGGGGTCCCTCCAAAGCCACTCTCCAGGATCCCACTGTACTCGTGCCAGTGGACAGCACTCCGAAGCCCACAGTCTCCAGTGTCCAGTCTCAAGAGCTGCTGGGTCAGGATCGACGACACAAGTCACAGATACCTACCACTCGGATCCTCTGAAAACAGCACTCTGCCACCTGCAGGGCCTCTACTGCAGCATCCCTCACCTTGTAGCTCGAAGAAAAGGGATGGAACAGTCTTTGAGCAGGCTTGAACTGAGATAGAACCTCCAGTCATGTGAAGGCTCCCATCCACCTGGGTGCTACTGGCTCGAGCGGTGTGAGCCACTCAGCTCGAACTGCCTCTGAAATGTCCTGACACATGCCCTGCACCTCTCTCATGCCCTGTAGTAGCTGGAAACCTTGCACCTCCTCTGACAAGCCTGAAAACGCTAACCAGTCACCTAAAGAGCACGTTGGACCCGCTGCCATGGGACCCCAGGAAACATGAGGCCGACCACCAACCAAGTGGCCTCTCTGAGTGCTAACCATGGGGTTCCAAACAAGGGGCTGCCGTAGGCGCTCCTCCGTGCAAGTAGGCTGTCGCTGCTCTAGGTCTCACCTTCGTGCAAGTAGGTGGTCGCTACTCTAGGCTCCCAAGATGGAAGCAAACTCACAGCGAAGAGGTCCTCCAGTCTCCTGCTCAAACCAACTCTGTGCATCTCTGTGAAGATCCATCTGGTGGAAGGTCGCCAGGGGCCTCTAGCCTGAGGCACCCTAGCACGAAGTGGTTGTAGCAAGAACTCCTTCCAGGGCTCCTCACCTGGAAGAAGTCCTCTGACTATGAACTTCCCAAGAAGGGCTCTGCTCTGTTGTGCTGGGTCAATGATCCCAAGCCCTCCCTGTTAACAAGGAAGAGTGATGACCTGCCAAGCCACTTTGGCTCGCGCTATCCGAGTGTCACATCCTGACCAAAGGAAGCTCCTGATTAGCCTCTCTACATGGATAATACAAGAACTCGAGAAGATCCAGCAAGAAGTGATGTACCACATAGTCGCCAACGACACCTGGTTGGCCACTACTACTCTGCCAGCCAAAGAAAGTCGTGTTGAGCTCCAGTGTAACAGCCTCCTCCTGATAGACAGTAGGAGGGGAGCAATCTACTGCTCGGGAGACAAGTCCAAACCGATCTGATACCCCAAGTATCGAGCTGCAGTACCTGGGGGAATCCACCTAAAACCCTCTCCTGGCATCCAATCAGGCACAGGAGCACTACCAACCGAGAAAGCCACTGTCTTTCTCCAGTTGATCAGTGCACCACATGCACAACAAAAGGTCTCCAGAGCCTGCTCACACCTGTGAAGGTTGGCCTCCTGGCCATCTAAGTACAAGGCTGAGTCGTCGGCAAACTCAGCGTCCAGTAGCTCATCTCCCCAAATAGGGAGTGCTAAGCCCCGTAGACCAACCTGCTGCGACACCAAAAACCTGCTCATTACCTCCACATAGAATAGAAAGAGGAAATGGGTAAGAGGATAGCCCTGTCTGACCGAACGTTTGAGCATGAAGTGCTCACCTCTACCTCCTACCAAAAGTACCTGACTGGAGCCTGTCTATACAAAGCTGACACCCCTCTGATCCAAGCATCTGAGAAGCCCATCCTGCATAGAGTGCCCTCTAGAAAGTCCCAGTCAACTCTATCGTATTCCTTCTCAAAATAGAGAAGAAGAATCACCAGGTCCTCACCACAGAGCCTCGCTAGGGTAGAAGCCTCCCAAACACTAAAGATGTTGTCAAGGATACTGCGTTCCTTGAAAAAACCTGTCTGAGTCCCATGCATAAGGCTCTGTAGAAGTGGCTGGATCCTCAAACTGAGAGCCTTGGCAAGAATTTTGTAGGCTGAGTTGGGGATGGTGATGGGACACCACTCTTGAATCTCATCCAAGGAGCCACCCTCCTTGAGAATGAGGTAGATCAAGCCCTCACTCATGTTGTCAGGCATCACTTCTGTGTGCAAGATGTACTAGAAAGAACTACAGAGATCTGGGCCAAGCAAGTCCCAATACTCCAAGAAAAATCTGGGAGTCCATCCATCCTCACTTGGACAGCTACCACGGGGGAGGGCACTAAGAGCTGTGTGCATCTCCTCAAGCTGAAGTGGCATCTCAAGCCTCTAACGCATCTCCTCAGTCACAAGGCAAGGCATATGTGCCCACACCTGCTCCCTGCATGCATCCTGATGCTCTAACTGAGGCTTTGCAGACAGTAACTCACGGTAAAAGTCAGTAGCAACTGCAAGCATATCCTCGGGCTCAAAAGCAACTGACCTGACGGGCCTCCTCAACTGACTGACCTTGGCATGCGAATGCCGAGGTCCCACTGCCTCGAAGAAAGCACCAGTCACTTTGTCGCCCGCCTGTGTCCAATGAGATGCCTGTCAATGGAAAGCAAACTCATGTCGCCGCTCCTCTGTGCTAACAAGCTCTTGGCGAGCCTATTCTAGCTGCTCCTCCAACCAAGGAGTGTCTAGATGCTGCTCCTGCATCCTCTACAATGAATCAATGCCCCGTCTGAGACACTTCTCCTCCTCTCTCCCTGAAGCCGGAGAGCCAAAGACTCCTGGAGAAAGAAACGATTAATCTGAGCTAGTCCTGAGCCCACTCTGTCAGCATGACAATCGTGCCTCTCCAAGCTCTCTGTCTAGAGAGCCTCTACTCGCCCTCTGAGTGCAGAGTCCATCAAGACCCTCTCTAGGATGCGAAGCATCGTGCTCCCTCTTCTCTGCCTGTCTGCCACTGTGAGGATCACTGGTGCATGGTCCAAGAAGGAAGTCCCTGCCAGAATTCCAATGGTCCCTCCCAAGTCACTGAAGTGGTCACTAGTGTAGAAGTGATCTATCCGTGATGGATTCACTCCTCCCACTCTGCGGTCCGAACAAGAGAAGGCAAGGCTGCCTGGGAGCCTCACAAAACTAGAGTGTTGCCATACATCCGAGACCCTCAGAGTCATACAAAACCTCTCCCAAGCTGCCAGCTCAACTCCATGCACAATAGCATGGCTACCACCAATCCTGTCAGAAGGGTCCTCCAACATGTTGAAGTCCCCCCCTATGCACCAGTGTTCTGCCTACAGCAGAGACTCAACTATCTGTGACCAGAACTCTGCTCGAGCACTCTCCACATTGGGTGCATAGATGTTCAGGAAGCCCACAAGACAACCCTGAACCTGCATACTAATCCACTGAGCCCTGGCACAATAATCCCTCTGCCCTCAATGGCTTGCTGCAGAGAATCCACAATAGTCATACATACCCCACCCTGGATGCCTCCAGGTCCAAAAGCAGTTGACCAAAAAGTATCATATCGTCCACGCAAGAGCTGACCACAGTTTCTAATGCGGCTCTCACATAGATGGTGCTCCTAAAGTATAAGGAGATCAATCTCTCCTCCCACAAGGCAGCGCTGAAGCTACTGACGCAGTCAGCCCCGCTGACGTTGAAACTAGGGCCCACCAAGTCCCTGCACATTCCATGAGACGATCCTCATGGGGAGAGAGAGAGAGAATAGATGCTGCTGCAGCAGCTAAGCGTGCTATCTTCGAGGCTGGATTGGATTGGGGATTAATCCGCATCCGAGCATCCTCTAGATAGGCGTGACTGCAACGAGTGCCTGGCCCAAGCCCAAGTAGAGCGAGCAGTCCGTAATGCAACCTCCTCTATCCATGAGTCCTCATGAATGTGTACTTAGCATGGCAAGCACTGCGTATCGGCAAAGAAGTAGATCACAATGTTTCTACATCCTGCTGTATCAGGGGGGGTCACCGCAAACTTGGCCAGTGGCCACAAGTCTGCATCATGTCTGTAACTCCTAGTTCTCCCATGTGGTGAGAGAACTCTAGGACCTGTGTGTGTAACCACCCCAACACTGAGTCGAGAGTCCACTCAGTCTGGTCCCTACCACAGAGGGGGAACGAGAAGCCAACCACTGATTCCAAGGCCTCTTACCCCCTAGCTACAAGGAACAGAACATGGACCCTGAAGCAGGATGCCTCATGGTCTGCTGATGGGTCGCAGACAAAACGAGTGAAGTCATAGTCGAAGAAGTCCCATCGGCCTCGCAAGTCAATTCTCGTCAAACCACGAGGGATAGATGCAAAAGGAGACATATGTACCTATAGAGGGGGTCGCAAGAAAGGCTGTCCCTCTCTTGCCAAGCGACTCGTGGCAAAGGCGCTGCCAAGAGATCTCCTAGCAGCCGGAGATGGCCCTATCCCCTGGGGCGACTAAGGAACTGGAGCGGGAGGGGGGAGTAGGAGCAGGGGGAAGAGGTGGAGAAGAAGGGTGGGGGGGAGCGGCAGGGGTAGAGGGGCGAGGGAAGAGGCGGCAGGAGCAGGAGGCGAGGGGGAGGATGATGAGGAAGGGGGAACCCTAGAAGGGCTGGCGAGGGTGAAGATGAGGTGGGGGCTGGAGCAGGGACCTCATCCTGATCAAGAGGACCAAAATGATTCCCCGTGGGAACCCACCTGTTGGGCAGGCACCTATGGACCACTTTGAGTGCCTGGCTATCGCTGTGGCCCCTGCCTTTTTGTCGCCCAGGGACCTGCTACCATCCCTCCTCTGTTGGAGCCCCAGGATCAAAGGGTGGCTATGCATGTGTGTGTTGTGTCTCTGTCTGGGGCTGCCGGCCAGCCCTTGCAGGCTAGGGTTGAGCCTCTGGTGTAGGTCGAGGCCTCCTTCTTGGACAGGCCTTCGCAAGATGGCCCATCTGTTGACAAATGAAGCAATGATTCGGGAGGCCTGAATACTACACGCTCTATCTAAACCAATCCCCACTCACCCGAGGCAGAAGAATGACCTTCGGGAGCGTGTGAGCGTGTGAGTGTCCCCAACCAGAACGCGAATTGAGGGAATGTCAGCCGCCTTGGCAGCGATTGAGGTTTCCGTGTGAGGTGTCTCTAGGATAGTCCCAATCGTTGAGCCTATCCTGGATAAAAGTGGTAGGTACTCCCTCCGCAAACCATGTCTTCACTGTCGAAAGTGGGCTCGAGCTGCTCGGATGGTCAATGGACTCATGGCAATGACCTTGGACGCCATCTTGGAGGTCTCAAACTCGGTCTGATAGTATCCTCGTCCGAATATCTGTACGTCCAAGATCTTGCCCACCTCTGCGAGAAGGCGGGCCTGGAGAAGGTCACATAGCTCTCCTCTGTTGGGTCGAGTGCCAAGAATCTTACAGATGACAGAAGTCGCCTGCAAGCGCTCTACCTCTCCGGCTAGGCTCGCTTGCTCTGATGATGAAAGAGCAAGTTGAATGGTGGGCTCAGCGGGGTCGGGCGAGGGGGCTTTCGATGAGTCCCTCTGTGGCAGAGCTGGAGCCTCCATCTGTGTCTGCTGTTGTGGCGGAGAAGAAATAGCAAGGAGTCAGAGAGAGAAGTTCCTCTGCAACAAGAATAAAAGACATAGAAGATAGGGTTCTTTGAGAACAACCTGCTCCTTGGAGGGATGAGGATGAAAATCCAAGTGTTACTTATTGGATCTAATAGATGTTTGGCAGGTTGCAAAATGGCTAGTGAGGACCTTGGTCACCTCTTCAAGGATTGCCCGGCTATAAGTGGCCTAGCTAGAAATACGTGCAAATGGGTACAAAAGACTTAGAAGATAGGGTTCTTCAAGAACAACCTTCTCCTTGGAGGGATGGGGATGAAAAGCCAAGTGTTACTGATTTTCATGCAAATTGTTAGATCTTTCTATGTCAAGCAAGTATGGAAGGCAATGAATTGTTGGGTCTTCAAGAATTGTCTTTCTTGTGTCAATTTTTTGGAGATCATGCAAGAAAGCAAGGAATTGATTGTATCAATTGGTAAAAGAAAGGACCTTGACAAATGGTATTCTGCCATCAATGTTATTTTGGTAGTGTAGAGATAATCTAAGTCCGTGGCTTTCTTTGTTGGATTCTCTTTGAGCCCTACAATGTCTCATGTATCTCTATGATCCTATGGGGTGCCCTAGATCGGATTGTGAGAATGTATAGTCTTGTAATGTTTTGATATGTTTAATGCGAATTTTCCCAAAAAAGAAAGAAATTGGAATCTCAGGTTATGTCCTGGTAATTGTGGTCCTTGTTTTAGGCTCTATGCATTGTGAGTATGCTTGAAGTAAGAATTGGTGATATATCATTCTATAGCTAATTGTGATCCTTGTTTAAGGCTCCATGCATTGTGAGTATGCTTGAAGTGAGAATTGGTGGTATACAGGTTCTTGGATCTAGCGATAAAGACAGATAAAGCTCTAGATTTGGACTAAGTTTTGATTGGCCATTGAATGTGGGAAAAGAGACACTTTCCATGGTAGTAAATCAATGAGCAAACAATCACAAACTTTTGACTTAGTATAAAGGTTTACACATGGTTGAAAAACTTGAGCAGGAGCTAAGAAGAGCACAAAGCTAAAATAGAATAAAGATGCTTACATCAAAAGAGTGATAGTTATCAAGAATGGGCAAGATGATGGGACGTGGGGATCTAAGGATTTCATCAAGCATCTCTGCTCCAGATAGGAAAACAATCTTTTGCTGGAAGAATATCTTCCTGTCAATGTACATGTTTACATGCATGTGTTGCAAGAAACGAAAAGGAAATACTTATGGCCTATTGTTATTATCCATGTTGGATGTAGGACAAGGCTTTGACCACGAGAGTTGCATACCTTAAGTGTTGACAAGGTGACACCTTCACCACAGGCCTCTACCTCTTGTTGAAGTCCACATAATCCTACATATTGGATTCATAATAGACTGGGCAAGAAGAGTCTACCTCAATTGGATTTCCATTTTACATGCAAAGGCGACGCTTGGGTGGTCGTGACTTGAACTCTCTAGGCCTAGAGAGAACTTAGGCCCACTTGCTTTCACCAAATGCTTTAGGCTTTGTGGCTTGGACTTCGTGGTTGATGTAGTTTATGACTCTTCTTTGACTGTTGGAGAGAAGACACTTGATGCTACACAAAATCTGATTGATGTGAGAGTCCTGATGCGGTTCTCAAAAGCAAAACTCACCGAACTTTATTCACCTTCTCTGCCAGTACTCATTGATAGAATGCTTTGGTTGACATAATGATGAAATTTTGTAGCCCTCCCTCTTACTGCTCTTGATTTGCGATTAGCACAAGAAATGTGAGATGGAGAGTTTACCTCTTGGATATCGATGACGCTACAACCTGGCAGTAACACTTCGATGAAGGCCTTGACTGCTACTACTATTTCCTCTTCTCAATCCTCCAATTTGAAAACTCTTGTAGCCACTCGTCCATGATTGATGGCATGCATTTCTATGCTTTGTTGACTGAATATCTTTGCAAAGACCTCCCTCAGTGGGGGTACCAAATGAGAGGCGGAAGCACAAAACAGACCTACACCAAGCCTATTCACACTAGATTTGTCATGGGAGGTACACAATAGGGTTACCACCTAGCTTGGAATGCGGCCAGGACACACGGTAAGAGGTGGGCACATAACACAAGGAGATTATGAGAGAGAGAGAGAGAGAGAGAGAGAGAGAGAGAGAGAGAGAGAGAGAGAGAGAGAGAGAGAGAGAGAGGAAGATACCATTAGATATTTATTAATATAAGCTTCATAAACACCATAACATAAGGAAGATGTGAGAGAAGGAGAGAGAGGGAGAGGAAGAGACCATTATAGATTCATTAATATAGGCTTCTTCTATGTCTTTTGTACCCATTTGCACGTATTCCTGGCTAGGCCACTTATAGTCGGGTAATCCTTGAAGAGGCGATCAAGGTCCTCACTAGCCATTTTGCAACCTGCCAAACATCTATTAGATCCAATCCCTCTGGTGAGATCTTCACTCCTGACAACAAGGCTCCCCTATAACACTTTCCATAGAAATATCTTCATCATCAGAGGCCACTATGTCTTCAAAGTGTAATTTTTTTACCACCATCCACCTTGCCTCGGTCCATTGCTTTCACTAGAGCTTTTTTAGGGGACATAACAAAAAAGATGAGACCAGAAGATAGTGGTAGATGCCTTTGGTCTTTGGTTAAATTGCAAAAAATTCTATCCTTGGGCCATTGCCAAGCTTTCCATTTGAACACAAACTCACACATTGTCATACAATAATTTTCTAGCCCATCCGAAACTCTATTGGCCAGTAGCCTTTCAATCCCATTGAGGTGGAATTGGGTGGCCATGTGGTCTACCCTTTTCTAGCTCTTGCTAATGTTGTCCCAGAAATGGCCCAGATGTCAAAGTCCTATGTTGTTGATATTTCTAGCCATTTTTTCCCCAGCATGCATTATGCTACCTTCCAATGTTAGAGAGCCAAGGGGACCAATGGGTAATGGAGTTTTGGAAGTACTTTTCTCCTCTTCCCATTCCACGGCCTCTATAGGTCTAGTACACTTTCATATGATCTCGCCATCTATTCGTAATCTATTCCTCCTAGTCTTAAGCTAGAAATAACACTTTGAGCCTCCTTTGACCCCAAGGGAAGGACAGGCACTAAAGGATCAAGCTTAATTTTGGGTCCTCCACCCCATTTGGGAGAAAACAATTGTTAGGTTCCATCTTAAGTCGAGGGCCAAACAATGGCTTGAACTTCAGTTTGAGCCATTGCCCCATTCATAGCAAAAAAGTTGATGGCTCCATCGATCCCAAGGAGAACATGTCAGCACTTGAGGCTCAAACTTAAGTTTGAGGGCCTCCACCCTGTTCAATAAAAAAAATTATGTGGCTCCACTAATCCTAGGGGGTAGATCAACGACTGTTGGATGCTAGAACTTAAGTTCAAGCCTCCAACTCATTTTGACAAAAACATCATGTGGCTCTGGACCAAACCTAGGGGGCCGATCGAGCATGGAGGCTCAAATATTAGTGCACGCCTCCACCCCATTAAAGGCTCGCACTAATGGGTAAGAGAGGCAGTACTCAAGCCTTAAAACTCAAAATTCACCTAAGATTCCAATTTCATTTTGGGCCTCCTCTAGTCCCAAGGGAAGATCAAGCAGTGAAGGATCAAGCTTAATTTTGGGTCCTCCACCCCATTAGGTGGAGGGCCAAGCAATAGCTAGAACTTAAGTTTGATCCTTTGCCCCATTCATAGCAAAAACATTGATGGCTCCATTGATGCAAAGGAGCATATATGAAGCATTGGAGGCTCGAGCTTAAGTTCGAGCCTCCACCCTATTAAAGAAAAAAATTATGTGGCTACACTAATCCTAGGGGGTAGATAACCAAGTATTGGAGGCTTGAACTTAAGTTCAAGCCTCCAACCTATTTGACAAAAACATCATGTGGCTATGGACGCTATGGACCAAACCTAGGGGGTGGCCAAGCATGGAGACGGAAACATCAGTGCAAGCCTCCGCCCCATTTGAGGCTCACACTTATGGGTAAGAGATGCAATACTCAAGAGTTAAGTCTCAAACTTCACCTGCAATTCCAAATTCATTTTTGGCCTCCTGTGATCCCAAGGGAAGTTCAACAATAAAGGATCGAGCTTAATTTTGGGTCCTCCACCCCATTTAGAAGAAAAACATTGTTAGGTTCCATCTTAAGTCGAGCGCCAAGCAATGGCTCGAACTTAAGTCCGAGCCTCTGCCTCATTCATAACAAAAATTTGATGGCTCCACCGATCCCAAGGAGCATATGTCAAGCACTAGAGGCTCGAACTTAAGTTCGAGCCTTCACCCTATTCAAGAAAAATTGAGGCAGAGCGAGCCTCTGCCTCATTCATAACAAAAAAATAATTGGCTCCGCCGATCCCAAGGAGCCTTATGTCAAGCACTGGAGGCTCGAACTTAAGTTGAGCCTCCACCCTATTCAAGAAAACAATTGTGTGGATCCATTAAGTTTGAACCTCCACCCTATTAGAAAACAATTATGTGGCTCCACCGATCCTAGGGGGTAGATCGACAAGTATTTGAGGCTCGAACTTAAGTTCAATCCTCCAACCCATTTTGACAAAAACATCATTGACTTTGGACCAAACCTAGAGGGTTGGTCGAGCATGGAGACTCAAACATCAGTGCAAGCCTCCACCCAATTAGAGGATCACACTCATGGGTAAGAGAGGCTATACTCAATCATTAAGACTCAAACCTCAGTTTGAGACTCATGTGAATTGATATTGATGCGGTTGGAATGCCCGAGTTTGCTGTATTCAATTGTCATCATGACATCAAAACTCATCTCTACAAAATCCTCATATAAAAATCTTTTACAACTAAAGTCAGGTTCATATGAGCACGATAGCAAAGAGTGGCCTTTACATCATCCTCCTCCCCCCTCGTTCACAAGAGGCGATAGCAACATATGTTTGTGTATTTTCGACCTTTGTTCTGATTTGTAGCCCAATGGTGGGTCCAAAGCCTTTGCACACATTGGCACCAATTCAACGCGCATGCAATGCATTTTATGCTGGAAAATAGGTGGTAGTGAAGGTCTTCCGAGGGGGGTGGGGGGGCAATTTTAAAGTGGGTCCAAAAATGAGCCATAAAATTTTTGTCAAATAAAAATTCTCCACAAAGGACTCATGCCCCTTTGGTATTTTGTGTGTCGTTGCCTCGTTTGAACCCAGAAGCAGAAAAAACCTTGGTATATGCCTACACATTACAAGAAGGGTAAATCGAACCTCTCAAGTAGCAAGAAGGACAACATGAGAGGTAGCAAGAAGGACAACAGCATTAGCCTCTTTGATCTTCTTCTCCCCAAGGTTAGAGAAGAATTTGAAAGTTGTAACGACGAGAGGAGTTTTCGGGGGTGGGGGGGGGGGGCGGGGAAATCGCCTTCAAAGCTTTTAAAAAATATATTCTCTAGCGCATCGAATTACCCAAATTGTGGTATCTAGCAAGGGCCGTCCTCGAGGGCAGAAGTGAGGAGAGCCGTATCTAGCAAGGGCCCTCGACAGGCAGAAGCAAGGAGAGCCGAATCCAACAAGGGCCGTCGACGGGAAGACCCTCACCATCATCCGTTACTGCGACCTTTGAGGGCCATCGACGCGCAGAAGCGGGCCATCGGGCAAAAGCTAGAAGAGCGGAATCCAACAAGGGCCTCACCATCATGCGTTACTGCGACCTCTGAGATCTTCCATGGCATTCACTGACATGAGATATTTTGCTTCAACCTAGTTGTCATGGCGGCCTCGCTACGCTTGAACCAGTCTCTCTCTCTCTCTCTCTCTCTCTCTCTCTCTCTCTCTCGCACTTGCTGCAACAAAATCGAGTATGAGACAAAGGGTGCCGACTTGAGCTACTGCACGCTTTCCTTCTCATGCCTGTGCCATGGTGTGCAGGTTTAAGATGGAGCAGATGATGTCCTGGAGTATTTGATGATAGACGTCTATTTTGAATTCAAACTTAACGTTGACAATTTTCTCCGTCAAGTGCAAGAGGAATAATGAGACAACCGTGCAGTCTTGATATTTTTTCCTAAATCTATCCTCAAACTCAAGTTCTAGCCCTTGAGGCCAATCCTCATTCCTCACATCCTTTGGTGTTTGACACATCTTGCATTTTTTTTATATTCCCTCAAGATGTTCTTCATTCACTGCTCCTCCTCACATCTTAGCTCGTATTCAGTTTTATGAGCTCAAATCTCTAGAGATTCCCTCCTTCGACTCGCTTGCAACAACACATGGAGTTTAAAACTACCAAAGTAGTGTGGGAGTCGAACTCGAGTGTGTGCTACTCACGCCAAGCTTGTTGGGCTATCCATCACACCCCATCCTCCCCGTGTCAAACTACCTGGCCAACCTCTTCCACTTCATCCTACCACATACCTGGCTCTCAGGTCCCTACCTTGCTCTTGCGACACTAAAGGGAAAGCAGTACAGCAAAATGAGGGCCAAGAAGAATTTGATGCTAGTCAAGTTGGGGGTCAGGGGATGAGAAGAGTGCAGATGGGAAGACTGCAAAATAGGGACGGTTCGCTAGCAGCCTGGCATCAAAAGGAGCAACGGAGCTTAGTCGGATTCATGGGCTGGACAAGGTTATGGAAATTTCACTGGATTCAGAAGAGAAGAGGGGAAGGCTCGCAAAGAGTGAGGGTTCGTTAGCGGCTTGGCATCAAAAGGAGAAGTGGATCTTAGATGGCTTCATGGGTTGTACAAGGTTATGGAAATTGCACCCAATTCTAGAGAGCATAATGAGGAAGAGGAAGATGAATAGGACGAGCATGATAACGATGATTTTGAGGGGATTTGGAGTTGAGTAGCCCGTGTCCTTGCCCAACACCTACCATCTATAATTCCTTCCAATCTTTTACTCCCCAAGGCATCCCTAAAGATTCAGAAGAGCATAATGAGGAAGAGGAAGTTGTAGAGGACGGGCATGATATCAATCTGGTAAGCTAGTCTCCTTGCCTAGCACCTGCCATCTATGTTTACTTCTAATATTTTACTCCCCAAGGCATCCCTAAAAACTTTCCTTAATAAAGGAATTACTAGAATCATTGGCACATACTAACTCATCTTCACAACTTTTTTGTTAGGTATGAATATTCCACCTCATTTTGACTCTCTTTGCACCTCTAAAAAGGTTGAGTGAACAACAAAAGCACATAGTAATCAAGCTTTTCACTTTTTGTTTCGAGCATAGGTCTTTCACATTCACCACCATAGTTTGAGAGCCAATCTATTGAGGGTGTGAATATGCCACTTAAAAGAACTCTCCCTACGCACCTCCTCATGATGTGGCACCCTCACTAAGCCCTCCACTTCATGCAGTGTGCTTTCCTTGGCTTCATTGTTAGCTACTCGTTGCTCCTCCATTGCGCCATCTGCTTTGCTTGGCTTCATTGTTAGGCCAGCTGACACCCTTTAACTTTTCTTTGTTTGTAATGGGTATCCCCTGGGATTCGCATTAATGAACTATTTTCCAAAATCTGTACCACGTACTTGCTACAAGCTCATGAAGTTGTGGTAAGTAATGTGGGGATGTTTTATGCTTGATCATAGTTCTTGGGTTAGTTGTTGGGAAGAGTTTAGGAATGATGAGCAACTTATAGCTAAGTTCAAACTAGTATAAGCTAGATGTGTTGAAGTCTCTACATAACCTAGTTACTTCATAATCTAATTTTGGTTGATACAACTTCTTCATAATGATATTGTGTCTAAAATTGTGTCTCCATGAAATGTCCAAAATTCATTTTCAATTCTAAGTTTCAAGCAAGCTATGAAATTCCTTTAGCTTAAAATCTCTCCACTCCTAGTTTCAAGACGTGATGAAGTCTCTAACTTCTCAACTAACAAAAATTGTCCCAAAATTGTGCATTTTTTTCAAAATTCCTAAATATGTCTTATACACATAATTACTTATAGGTTTCTCTCCGTTATTGCTTGATTTTCTCTTATTTTATCAAGATTCTCTCAAATATTATCAGGAAGCTCTTGGACTCAAGCTATGGAAGGAGTCATGACAAACCTCACCATGATAAAGGCGATTAGGAGGAAATTGATCAATAAACGAGTCACGCGTAACTCTCTCATTGGGGGAATGTCTCTAACTAAGGTTACTTTGTAATAAATCCTCTTGCTCATAATCTCTTTTCTAATCACTCTCTTGGCCTATAAAAAAAGGCCTCTTCTTTCGTAAATAGACAATCAAGCTTTGACACACACAATCAAGCTCTAGTACTCACGCTCGCATATGTACATCCTTATGTATGCACCTCTACGCACACATAGTTCTACTATGGCATGATATTCGTTTTGGTTTCTTAATGGCCAAGAGGTTAGAGTTACCATGCACACATGAGTTTGTGAGATGTTGATTATGTGAAATTTCCCTCGTGAATGTTTGTATGGTGTTTATGAAGCCTATATTAATGAAGCTCTAATGGTCTCTTCAACTCCTCCTCTCTCCTTCTCTCACATCTTCCTTGTGTTATGGTGTTTATGAAGCTTATATAAATGAAAATCTAATAATCTCTTCCTCTCTGTCTCCTTCTCTCATAATCTCCTTGTGTTATGTGCCCACCCCTTACCATGAGTGGAGTACCAAATCAAGCTGAGGTTTCTCTTCCAGCTTAAGATTTTACATTATGGCACTTTGATTTTTTATTTGTTCATTTTCATCATTTTAATTTTGTAACTTTGGGGGGTCATATAACACTGTTACCCTCCCCAAGCTCATCACACTAATAAACTCCATTTATAATACTTAAGCTAAAGGTCAATAGGGACTAAGCCCACTAGAAAGCCCTAGTACATTTCACACAATGCTGCCTAAATCGAATTAAGAACCTAAGTAACCATTGTTTATTAGGAAGGCATTCCCCATGGTATTAAGAGAAGATCTCTAACGCCTAGCTTGGTCAAACTAGCTTAGTCAGACAGCTAGATTTTTAAACCTAGACAAGTGATTATGACAAAAAATTACATTGAATTTAATGTTTGATACTAAGCAAATGTGTTGAATATTATGCTACCAATCACAATTAAAGCAGACAAACATAGATGCAAAAAAGATAAGGGACAATGCTAATGGACAAGAAACACTTGTTTGTGTTGATGGTCGTTCTTGATTTGAAGTGTGAACGAGAGAAAGATTCCATGAAGGTCCAAATCCTAACCACAGCAACATGTTCCTGTACACTCTATGAAACACAAGAATACCTCTAGGAGGCACATCAGTGGGAAGAAAGAACTTTGCTAATCACTAAACTCTAAAACAGAAACATGTTCCTGTACACACTATGATCTTAGCTAGGAGAGAGGGATAGCTATAGAGGAGGAGGAAAGCAAGCGTGGAGGATGGACTCTCTCTCTCTCTCTCTCTCTCTCTCTCTCTCTCTCTCTCTCTCTCTCTCTCTCTCTGTGTGTGTGTGTGTGTGTGTGTCAATTGTGGACATCTCTCTCTTTCTCTCTCGCGGTGGAGATGGAGTGAGAAGGGCGTGAGACCGGCGGCTCAAGATGGTGTGCAATGCTCACTAAGAGAGACATAAATTTTCTAAAGCATAGTTTTCTATTGAAGTGTTAATTTCAGCGTTGATGAGGCTTGTGACAAGGTAGTTCAACATCGAAAAACATCAATTCTTCATGCCATGCAAGTGAAGGCATGCCAAGATCGGCATGGCCCTCGACATCTTAGAGTTTTGGCATGCACAAATCTCATCTATACGTGGAGAGCCGACGGCTCGGCAAGTTACCGAATGATGGTAAGGGAGATTTTGCAAGGAAGCAAGGCTTCTAGTTTCTACAAAGTTATACGCCATCATTGACCATCAATTTTGCACACGACAACAAGCTTTGAGACCAGGGAGTATGCAACAAGGCTGAAGGTGGACATGAATTTTTGTTTTGGCGCTTAATTTGGGTTGCATGGAAGGTTTTCAAGTAAAAGCATGAAGCTGGACTATCAAGCAAAGCATTCATGCAAAGAGGAGAAAGGCTTCATATATTGTTGCTGAAAGGCAATTTCTTTTCGAATCACATCATATGGGCTCTAAGATCAGGATGAAAGAGAGTTTCTCTGACATATTTCGACATGTCTCACAAAAACAAGGTAACTTCTTTCCAATCTTTTATCAATTGATCACAATCATAGTAGATGCAAGTAGGCAAGGTTGCGTAGCAACATAAGTAGATCAAGCATGGCTTGTGACTTGTACTGCAAAGATACTCGATAAGACCGGTTATTAATTCCAATTCTACGAAGCCAGCATGCATCTTTTTCTTCTAATTCAGAGTTTTGGGGCATGGCTCCTAGACCAATTTACTAAACCCGATGCAGTTAAAACAGATCATGTTCACCCCATTGTCAGCAAGAAAAATCCAATGGGATTTCAAGGGTAAAAGCCAGCAACATTAAGCAACCTAGATACGGTTGTTTCTACAATTACCATAGATGTTTTTAAACTTTTACTCCTGTATATTACTCAACAAGGTCAACAATTGGCACGGTTAATTTTCTTTCACCTAGGGTAAAAGTCCTAGTTTAGAGACGGTGAAATTGAAAAGAGAATGCCCAGGCGTATGTTGCATTGTTTTGCAACTAGAGGGGCGCAAACAGTGGGCCTGCTCATGACCTATCTACAGCAAAAAGCCGCACCTTGAATGGCACACGAACGACATCGCACCATACCATTTTCTTTTTTTGCGTGTAACAAAAATGCATACCACTCTTGACACAGTGTAGGGGGTGTTTAGAGACAGGTCGTCAACAATGCTTGAATGCACGATCGGACGGATGGGATTCAATCCTAGCTAAGATAACCAACATAGATGAGAAGCTTCATTGTCTCTGAACCGGCGCTTTATATGTTAAATGTGCACGGGGTCGATGGGTGCCTAAAAAGGGACCCGTCTTTTAATTGGCGCCTTTACCCTATCTCAAGTATGATAATTCCATAAGATGCATCATGGGAGCAAGGTTCCATATAAAGATACTCAAGAAACTAACTGGTGCATTACGACGGTAGTATCTCTTTAATGCATCCTCTATGTGTCGTCAAGCGGAGGGGAAAAGCAAGGCTTTTAGGAGCACCTCTCCCTACCTATATTTATGCATTGGGGACATGGTTACTTCAAAGCAATCACAGGTTGCCAGAGTGCAGGCAAAATAAGTACACGAAGTACATTGAAGACACAATCATGCCATAGGATGCTACGATTTCTCATGCCAAGGATGGTGATCATAGAAAATCGGTAAGTACCTTATATCTAAGTTTCCATTTTGGACTTATTCCATCTTGCAAGATTTTCTACAATGCCAACTTGACAAGCAGATGTTGCTTCGTTCAAGCGGAGTTTGACAATTGGACGACACTTGATAGGTAATTAGATTTAGGAGCTATCTCTTGTAATACTAGGCAATCTCATGATTCTCAATAAGCTGCATGTTTCGAAAAGGCCGTTCCTCTATGAAAGATGAAAGATCGACAAAGTCGATTCTGTTTTGCTTTAACATTTGTGTGTCACCCAGAGCACATTTTAGCTAAGAGCACTCGGACTCTATTCTAATTCATCTCCTAGATGAACTTATGCGAATCAAGGCTTCACTTTAGGGCATATTGCCTAGAAGTTTGCAAAGTTTGGAATATGCTAGTGACATACGATCTTGGGAAAATTTGGTAACCTCTCTCACTCATGTTTTCTTGGAGATCGGTATGACCCAAGCCATGAGGGCATCTAGGGTACAATCGATAGCTCTAAATTTTGTATGTATGCATAGCTATTAGGTAGATTCATCAATATACATGGCTATGAGCCTGCTTCAAGTACAAGGACGAAAAACGTAGACTAAGATTCACTCTCAAATGAGCATCTCCTTCTGAAATTTAATATCACGGTCCATGGAGGGGTGACAAGGTTAGCCACTTTCAAGTTCTTCTTGTTTTTTGTGTTTTTAACCTTTAATTTGGACATGATTTTCTTGTTGTGCAAAGCAGGTGCTTTGAAAGTTTTCATGGGAAGCAATGCTTCTATTCTGTGCGAACTTTATATCCATTGATTTGGGATCAATGATAATGGCACACAGATTTGGTAAATTGGCAATAACAGGATATAAGCTCACAGTAATGTTTGGAAATTGGCACCAACGAAATATGATGTATCCATGCCATTACAAAAAATATGCAAGGCATGTATGTTGAGACCATCATTGACGCCAAGGGATTATCTCAGTATTTTGTGTATAGCAAGTAGGCATGGCCTCACTATCAAGCAAATAATTCATGGAACGACATGAATAGAGTAAGAGAGCTTCAAATAAGGTGATCTCTTGTTTGGGGTGTTGATTTTATTTCTTTTCTCTTCCTGAAGAAATATGATTCTTTCAATCTAGTTGTGAATACGGTTCCAATTTACAAAGATCTGTTGTTGAATATAGAGCACTAATTGTGGCTATAGGAGTGGTGTTTCTAGGGGTATGACCTATCCAATACCAAATCACTCCATAGGTGTTGAGGGTCACTTATTGATCTCATCACAATCTTTCTTTGAAGGAAACAAGTCTACAAGGGGTAGTGGACAAGTTCAACTTCCAAAGTTGACTTCAATCACTATCAGACACGGTAGAATGTGTTGGTCACCATTGGCTACTAGTTTGAGATGTTCTCATATAGAGTCTAACCAAGGGGTTTGGCATTCCAGATTTTAACCAAGGGGTTTGGATTGCAAAGGAAACACCTAGGGTTACCAATGAAATACTAGTCAATTGTCACTAATCTTTCAATTAGTGTTACTAGGCCTTTTCATGTGGAAAATTTGATCATATGCATTTGATTACAGGTAAGTGAACACTATGTTCAACCTTTAGGTACTCATGTGATTTGGTTTTATTCCATTTCTCAATATAATTTGCCTAAATTCTCTAAGTAGGATGTGTCAGCTAAGACTTCACCCTCCATTTTGCTCTTCAAAGACATGACAAGGTCATGTAAGAGCAAAGTATTTTGGGGCCGTAGTGTTGGAAATGCATTTCTGCATCATGCAATTATGGACCTACATGTAGGGTTTTGTTTGGCACATGTTGTCACATGGGATACAACATGGTCTAGGAACTCATGGAGTTTGGTTTAGTCAGTGCGGAGCAAGGATGACGAGGGTCCCTCTCACTCATATCGCAGAGTGTTTATAGTTACCTCCACACACAAGTACATCTCATACTTGAAGGATATTCTTTTTTTGGACATCCTTATCTAAGACATATTCCACATGTGGAGAATATAAGTCTTTGGGATTGACACTGGCCCTGTTATTTCAATTATGTGTCGCGATAGAGTTCCTAAGTGATGGTCAAATCCGTTTATTAGGGAAAATTTCAATGGCAAAAAATTGTTGGATACTTGTTAACACTAGGTTGGTAACCTAATAGGACATAAAAGTGTCCTTTCAGGGTTTTGAAAAAAACCTCCAAAACCATAATAGATCCACTCATTTTGTAAAATCCTTTCATGAGGTTATAGTTCAAGGCCTACTACACATGTAAATAATAAGAAACTTGTAAAATTTCTCATCTTTTGGTCACACCAAGCCTCCAAAGTTGATGGACCAGTACATTTTCATCAAAACAGTCATTTCTTACGTTTTGTTGCATAAAAATAAGATTAGGGATTTTTGTAGGACTTGAGATAAATTCCCTAGTTAACTTCAATGGGTTGGTGATCAGAACATATGATTGCTTCTCACTCACTATTTTTTGTTTTGCCAAAAGAAATAGGTACAAAAAAGTTTAATTTTTACCATTCTGCAAACCTATCATCAAAGTTTCTATAGCCACACTCAATACAAATAATATATGCATGTTTTCTTAGTTCCCTATTGTCCTTTAGGTTCATAAGGAGCCATGGAGCATGTCAAAAGAATAATACATCTCTTCCCAAGGGGAATCTTGGGGACAAAGATGAAGTGCTAAGTACAACAAACATGAAAAAACTGGATTCAACATTATGAGTTGTAGAATCCCATAGAAACTATTCAATATCTATCCAAATTTGATCCTTATGACTAGATATGGTTACTACCTACAAAATGCATGTAGTTGTCACAAGAAACTAACAATATTGAAAAAGCTATACTTGATATACTAAAATCTTTCGTTTTCTTCTATAATTGAAAAAATCAACCATCGTTGTCTACTATGCAAAATAGGGTATTAGGTGCCCCAAAACTCAAGGAATATTAGCTTTATGTTACAATATGCGACGTAGAAAATCAAAACTGCATTTGGATATCATGAAAGTCACCAAAAAATCATAGAAGAGCTAAAATTGGCTAAAAAACAGGATTTGACAATTTTTGTAATTTGGTCATAACTTACAACTTTAACATTTATTTCTCCCTAGAAGCATCAGGTGATGTTGAGGACTACTAAAGATAGTTCTCTAGCATTATAGACCTCACAAACATGAATTCTAGAGTGGTATAGTTGAAAAAAGTTGAAAAAAGCCAAAAACAGGACCCGTTATTTCACACACTTTAGGTTGTGAAATGTTGTGCAAGGACAAGGTTAAAGATGGAATTGATATTCCAAAAAAATGTTGAGTTTTTTTCAGCTCATGAGACAACTTTCTAGACCGATAGCACCTCAAAATCCATTTTGAAACTCTTGACATAATTCAAGGAAAATGGTCACTTAACAGGACATAAAAGTGTCTTAGGACATAAAAATGTCCCATTACCAACCTAGTGTTAAGGTACAAGTATTGTTAAAAAACTTTAAGGGATGGTTATTTATACATGTAGCAAAATTATGTTTTATTAATGAACAAGTCAATTTGGTACCTAGATGTGATGGATTTTTACATTCTATTATAGTCCAAATATGTTAACACGGTTGTCAAGTAGTATTTAATTCTTTTCCCGATGAGCTGTGAGAGTAATATTAGCAATAAGCATTGGCAAGTACGGTTATGGATATGTAGGTTCGGATCCGTTTTTTTGGCTAAATGCATGCACACTAGGTGTTATGGACCCTAGTGTTTAGCAAAGGCTCATTCAGAGTGCCATGCACATTCATAACATTTTGTAGATCTACCAATCACCAATAGAGGTCATGGATCGGTTTAGGTGCTTGTAGATTAGCTCAGTAAAGTTAACCAAGATGGTTATTCCTAACACTGTTGATTACTTAGCAATTTTGCAACGAATTATGATCCTTGTTTACTACTCATTTTGGAGGATTGTCTGTAAACGAAGGGGAAACACACCTCAATTTTGTCAATTATCCAGAGAGGATAGGAAGATTATAAATGTTAGTCTTGTGCTAAAAGATATGCTAAGCGCGTACGCTAGCATCAAGCAATCCAATTGAAAACGGTTATCATGCTAGTTGGAATTTTCTTATATGAGACAAACCATGTTGCGACTAAGTTCAACCTCTTCGAGTTTAAATCGGGCTCTCACCCTTGAACACCGGATATGGTGGGGTTGTTTACTGATGACGAATGATATTAAGTCAAGGACTTGTACTTTGCTGATGAGTTACATCAGCCAGTTACTTTCATGGAAAGTGACAAGAGGTACTCTTTTAAATACAACTTACTTGTGACAACTTGTTTAGCATACTCAAGTGAGTTCTAAATGGAGTCTATACACTATGTCGGCAGATATGGGACGGTCACATAAGACTGTTGCAAAGTGACAACAATGTGAAAAATCAAGATGCTCGTCTTGATTTCATTGAACCTCCTACTAAACCGTGTTTCAGCGAAGTGGACAGCTAGATCCATAAAGGATGCCACTACAAAAAACATCAGTGTTTTTTATCAAGATATAACCACTTTTGTTTTCAAGGACGAAAACGCTTCTACAAGGGGGGAGTAATGTCATGCCTAGTGTAAAACCGGGTAGGCTAAGGGCCAGGACAGACATGCGGTCAAGGGGTGCTATATTTGGACGGCTATGAGCTTATCTATAGCGAGGTTGGATGGATAGTTGCATGGTCCAGTCCCCTTTGATCTTAGACTCTCTCTCTCTCTCTCTCTCTCTCTCTCTCTCTCTCTCTCTCTCTTAGAGAAAGAGAGAGCAAGCTCCAACATTTTTGCCTTGTTTCCAACCTCTTTTTGATACTCTCCTCCCTCCCTGCCTCCCTCCCTCCCTCCTTCCCTCTATGAAAACACCTTGCTTGTGGTGAATTGCAAAGAGGAATGAGGAAGGAGTGCAACCTATTGCTGGTTGAGCTTACCTTATACGTCCCTCCACCACAGTATTTAAGTGTTGTTTTTGGAGACGAATTTGCAGGAATGATCTTAGTTAAAGCGTAAACACAGTTGTTTAGAAAAGTTGGAAAGTAAGTGAGCAAAAATGTGAGTGGAATCACCCCACACATGCAAACATCTCTCTCTCTCTCTCTCTCTCTCTCTCTCTCTCTCTCTCTCTCTCTCTCTCTCTCTCTAGGCCGAGTAAGGAGGGAAGCAGTAGTACAAACTTTAGAATTAATGGTTATTGTGTGCTACCTTTCCACATCGAGGGTGCTGAGCACCCAATAAATTTAGTTATAAGGAAAACTAAAATAAAATAAATAATAAAAATGAATCCAATAAATTTAGGTACTTAGCTACGTACGAAGCAAATCGATTGGGCATCCTTGCCCATCCATTGCAAGGTGCAAACAAACAAAAAAAGTGTAGCGCGAAGGGATTTGATTGGCTTTCAACTCTACACATGATGCCGAAAACCCATGTACCTTTTGAAGCACTTGTGGCTAATTCGTGTAAAATCTAGTAAAGAAAATACCTATTCTCAATGTCCGCTCATTATGTGACATCTTAGGCGTCCATACAAGATCCTTTAGGGCATGTCCGACATCCATATGTGACATTGGTCCAAGGCAATAACTGCTCATCGAGTGCAAGAGATTCTTAATGTCAAGCCTAACTGACTTCAATGCAAGCTTGACCTTTCTACTACTTCCAAATTTGTGCAAGTGCTCCTCTCATGATTATTTATATACACCTTTTGAAATTGCTTCACTTCATGTCTAATTAGTTGGATCTCGATTGTGAGGACAAGTTTATATATTCATGCCTAATTTGATATGATGCAGCTTTGTTACACACTAAAGGAGACTAATTTCTGAAAATCTAAAGTGTTCTTGCTAGTAGATAACATGACCTCTGTAACGTCTTTGAAAGCGATGAAGCATATTCTTGGAAGTTTTGTGCTAGAGCAATATGAAAATGTCCCCAGCCTAGCAAATGAGGAGGCTCTTTGAGTGCTTCGGATTTGAGGTGCATTTATGGTACACAAAAAACTCACTAGGATTTGTAGGTTGCAATATCCAAGTCTTCACTAAGAATTCAAAACCATCAGATGCATATGGCTAATGGCATCTACAATTATGCAAGAGCAAGGTGCGAAGCCCACAAACTTGATATAGAATGCTCAAAACAAGTATTGCAATGTTTTTGAAGTGGCTGTAAAGATTTGAACAAGGTTCCCAAGTATGAGAGGGGGATTAAGAATACAAAACATTGTAGAGGTTAAAGAATTGGCTTTCACAGCTACATCATTCATGGGAGGGTGCAATATATGCATTATTTAAAGATATAGTAGCTTGGTAGCCTAGTTAAATATCCATGAAAAAGGCAGTGCCCTTGTCTACTACAGATGACCTTGTTTTCAAAAATCGTAGCACCTACCTGCAGACTCAAATTTTTGCATGTGAGTGTCAAAGATTACCTCTTCAAAATTTTAGCATTGTAAGTCGAATCTCCGTCTCTCACCATGGACGCAGAAGCTGGTGTGGATGAAGGTGAATCATGAATGACGAAGAAGAAGATGATTTTAAGCTTGGAGCATAGGTACAACTATAAGGAAGGGAAAAAAGCTTCACAAATATCTGATGAAAACATCCGCCATCGACATCAAATCAGAGACTAAAACGATCAAGCTTTATAGATTGCGGAGGTGAACCCGTTTCTTTACAGCAATGCTGCCAGAACTATCGACAATAATCAACAGAGAAGAAGCACCCGCTAGAAACAAATGCGAAAACCTGAAGTCCCAACCGGTCATAAATGTTGTCAGTACCACAACAGGTAACTCTCTCTCTCTCTCTCTCTCTCTCACACACACACACACACACACATCTGCTCATGGAAATACTAACAACAATGTGCTAGACTTTCCATGAGCAGATGTGTGTGTGTTTGTGTGTGTGTGTGTGTGTGTGTGTGTGTGTGTGTGTGTGTGTGTGTGAGAGAGAGAGAGAGAGAGAGAGAGAGAGAGAGAGGTTGAAGCTGATGGAAATACTAGCTACATTGTGCTTTAATTTAAGAAGAAGAAGAGAATTTTAATGTCATAGGAAACTATCCAGAGAGAGAGAGGTGATGCTCTCAAGGCCGTGTCGCTCTTGCCCCACGTTGCACACCTTGCGTCCAAGTGTGTACTTCGCACTCCGTTACCTCCCCGTTGCATGTTCGCCGTCGATGCCCTCCCCTCGCACGAGTCTACCAGTGTATGGGCACATGTTTGCTGTTGCGCTACCTTCCCTTTCCTATCTTGCATGCTTGCCTGGTTTCCCTTCTCCCTTGTGGTGTGGCTCTTCGTGTCTCCTTTGCAGTTGGACTCTCATCCATCGACCACTGATGGAACCCTCTGCAGATGCAAGCTCAACGACATCATTAACTTGTAGCGTTGTCCCTGTCGGCTATCGTTTTGTCGCCGCTAGCCTGTATAGCTTCGCTTGGTGGTCTGCTTCTTCAACTTCCCCGTCTTTATGCCTGATTCCCAAGTTACAGCCCTACCTCCTTCAACACGGAGCCCGTCAGGAGAATTGTCTCTGCCTGGAGGAGGATGCTTCCACGTCCTTGCTCCCACACTAGCTCCCCATCCTCGCGCTGCATATTCCCTGTCACTTCTCCCTGTGTTGGTTCGTCGATGCCCTTCTAGTTTTAAGAGTTTGGTCTTTGCTTTTGTTTTTTGTTGGTTTTTGCTTTTGTGTTTGTCAACGTTGGCATGTGCCTAAGTGTGTGCCCATGTATCCTCTGTTGGTTGACTTCTAGGTGTGTATGGATTTGATTGTGTATGGGTGTGTGAGTGGAAGCTTTCCTTTAGGGTATGTGTGTGTGTTTCCTTAAGATTTGATTTCGGGTGTGTGTGTGTGTGTGTGTGTTGAAGCTTGTCCTTAAGATTTGCTTTGTCTAGTTTTTATTTTCTTCGTTTTTGGTTGTTTGCTTTCCTTCCTCTTCTTTTTGGTTGGCCTCGGTTGTTTGTTTGGGGTTTTAGTTTTGGTTGTTGCTTGTTCGCAGTTGGTGTTTGGGGCTGGCCAATTGTGCCCATCTCGGCTTTTTCTACCAAGCTTCTTCTTCCGGTTTCCACCTGGATGTTGTGTCAAAGCCTCCTACACGGCCTTCTTCTGTAAGTGGACTAGTCGCTCTTCTTGATGAAAGCTCCTTGTCAGCTATGATGCAGTGCTTTGTTAGTCACCTAGTGTCATACTCATGAAGTATCTTGGTGATGTCAATTGCCTCTTCTCCCTCATCTTCACTACCAAATGCCCTCTCCCTTCTATTTCTCCATTACCTCTTGATGTTAGATTTTACCAATTGCAACTGCTTGACAAGCTTCTTGTAGCTACTCATTGTCATCTTCACCGTTGGTGGTGTTTGTTGGCTCTAGTTCTTGATTTACAGTTGTTCGCTTGGTTGAATGCATATCCTTCAGAGGTTGTTGACATCCTCTCTCCGGAATTGAAAGTGAAACTACGACGGATCTTCAACTGTTTGGAACACATTTCGAGGGAGTATCACCCCACTTTCAAAGTGAATCGAGAACAAACATCCATCAAAAAGAAACACACGAATACTGAGACTGCACCTAACACGGCAAGATCAAAAGAAGATCCTGCTCCCAAGCTCCACAAGAGGTGCTGAAGAAAGCAATCAAATAGGCTGTCAATCCTGCCCGCTGTACATGGAACCACAAGATTTGTAAGAAAGTAGTTCGAGAAACTTACTCCCAAGCTGGCTCCAGAGTCCACATCCCTCTATGAAGGGAGAACCATTGTAACATGGAATAAACGGAACGCAGACCAAATGTTCTGAAACGATGTTCCGGACGAGTCCCGTTCCCGAAACGGAGTTGGAAATGGAGCCCTTCCGGAATGGGATGTAACCGGAGCGATGTTTTGGAACGGGTGAGAGACGGGACGGAACGACAGAACGTGAGGCAGAACGGGCAAAAGTAGGCACTTGGGGGAAGGGGCTGTTTGGGGGAAAATTTGGGGCAGTTCAAGGGCAGGTTTGGGCAGATTTGGGGTTGTTTAGGAGTTGATTTGGGACTAAGCTGAATGGAGGTAATGCAAGCCTTACTTTAGTCAACCGTTCTGGCCTCATTCGCGTACTAGCCCCCCCTTCTCCTCCCCTTACCCGTCCCCTGTTTTCGTTCCGAGTAATGATGGGGAGAACACCCAAACCATAAATAACTATCATAACTCTCCAACAGTCTCTGTCCGTGATAGGTGAATCTGAAAGGAAAATAATATGCTTGTGGAATTTGGAACCAAGTATGGGAGAAGGACCACTATCCACTCGAAGGAAGTAACATACCAATCTAAGTGTGGCTTGTATGGTATAGTGTCCAAAGACGAGGCATAGGAACTACTTCTCGGATGCACTGGGAAGAGCAACGTCACACCACAAATCCGAAAGAAGAGAGAACCATCGAAATGGCTAAAGAAAACATCTTCTAAGATACTGACTGCATTGTGGCTAAAGCTCACCATCCAAAATCTCAAGAAATGGGCAAAACAACCAAGGACTGGAAGACTTCGTGCATGGTACTTCACTGAATGGAGCACCGGAAAAGTCGACTGAAGATAACAACCTGGAAGCCCCCGTTGAAAGAGACGTATTCTCAAAAGTATGCTCCAAGGTAACAACTGGCTCAAACCCGCGTCGTAATAAAGCAAACACTGTCACTGAAAGCTCCAACGCTAAAGCTGAGAACTCCCCCCAAAACATCACATTCATATTATATCACATTCAGATCTACGACCATGATTCCTGGCAACGTATTTAGCAATCGCATCTACATTCACACCGGACCTCAATGACGTCTATTTAACTGATTCTTATTGGAATCATGTCCATAGATTTCTCAAGACCGAAATGCTGCAGTCATTTTGTCAATCATTCCCTCTTTCAATCCTACACTAAAACACAATGACATGTGTGAGTAATCATTTTAGGGAATTCCAGTTCATCAATCAGACACTGAGTTCATATTGAACAAAGTGTTTCAATCATTCAGTTCTAGTCATCTTATCGTTGTGTAGCTATCTCATTTTGTCTCAAAATGATGACGTGGCAGCATTGTCCAGACGCAGAGAGCTAATGACGTGGTAGGCGGTACCTATTTCCACGTTTTACGGAATTTCACAAATTACGCTGACTGCTTTTTTGGCAGTTTTTGGGTCTTAAAACTTTTGGGACAATTTGCTTTTGAGTTTAACTGTTTTTGGAGCTTTGCTTTTAGGGCATCCCTTGTAAGAATAAATATGCCCTAAGGGCCACACTCTTCAGAGCATCTAGACACAGAGTCTGAGAGCACAGGTTCCTCGGGAGTTGTACTTTTGCAATGATTAATACAATTGAAAGGGACGCCAGACTTTGGGGCCAATACCTCTCGGGCTGTGTTGTCACGTGACACATCCAACCCTATGTGTCCGTGGACAAGCTATAGCGTGACAAGGGTTTAGTTCAGTCAAGTCAATCTAAAATAGGAAGTAATCTGGCACTTATGTGAGTCTGTTCGCAGACCGTGCATGTCCAGAAACTTAGATTAGATGCATATTCTCCGGTTGCACTCAGCATGATCATCAGAATCCATCAGGGGAATTTTTCAGTGCATTAAACCTATTTTCCCTATTTTTGACATTTTCCACCTATTTATTAAGTGACTTATGTTGAGAACTAGGCAGGGCAATTTTGCTAATGAAATATATAAGCAACCTAGCACTCGCACTATCTGGAAGAGGAGGAGAAAGGACATCAGGCAATTTATTGCAGTAGGCTTCTCTCTCCCACTCTCAACAAGAACTAGGACCCTCTCAGCCTGGCGTTTTCAGCAAAGGACTCCTACGTTTTCAGCCCTGCCCTTGGGTGTTTTCAGCAGCGTTTCCATAAGCGATTTCAGGCCTGCATGTGGCGCTTACAGTAGCATGTGATTGCAGCAACGATTACAGCCTCAGCCCTAATCAGCACCAATAGCATAGCGTTTTTGCAGCAGTAATTGAGCGCTTAGGAGACCAGCAACATAGCATTTTACAGGGCAGTAGGACAGCGGTTGGCACATGCAAATTCAGCGTTTTCAGTAGCATGACTTCAGCGTTTCTCAAGTAGCATGAACAGTAGCAGATCAGTCCGTCATTGTCGACAATTGCAAATTCGCAAGCACTCACAAGCATTCAGTTTTCAGCCCTAGTCTCGTCATCGTCAGCACCAGCGTCGGCCTCGACATAGCCCCATTTAGATTTGCATCAACATCTTGTACCAGATTGTGCAATCAATAGGAGACCACTCTCGCCATCGAGAGTGGGGCCCTTGGAGCAAGGTTTGACAACTTTCCGGTGTCGTATTCTCTTCTCTCTCTATCTCTGAGACTCATGCACCTTCACGCACAGTGTCCATTCACTTTGTTTGTGTCCATTGCACTCTCTCATTAAAGAACGGAAGGCTCTCTCTTCCCTAAGTAAAAGGAACCTTGAGCACAGTTCGGAGCACTCATCTTGAGCAAAGTTCAACATTCGCTTCCGCTGCATCTTACATTGGTATCATAGCTTTGGCAATGTTCTGTATCACTCAAGGAAAGAACCACAATATTTTTTTTTGCTTGTTGCGGTCGCACGTAACCCAAGTCCTCTTGGGCGTATCGATTCCTAATCGTGTTTTTGAAGAGTGACAGGAAACCCAAGAAAGAAGGGCTTGTCTAGCCTCCCCTTGTGCCTCTTTTCACTCATTGAGAGCGGACCGTGCACTTAGCGGCTGGCCAATTGACGTGAGGTGGGAAAAAGCAACCTTGGTGTGAGCGCAAGGCTGCCAAGGGGTGCGCCCACGGAAAAGAGCAGAACTCGGGTGAAGAGAAGATCCTTCTCTAACACAGATTGCAAGCGAAAGAAGAACCTCAAGAACCTGAAGAGCTCAAGAACCCCAGACCCACAAGAACCCAAGTTCCTCGTGAACTTAAGAACCCAAGACCACAAGAACCCACAAGAACCCAAGATTTCAGTGGATGATCATCACTCGAAGCGGAATGGATACTTCGCTTGGAGGCGATGAGCATGAGAGAGGCGAAGAAGAATTTTCCCCACGAGGAGGTTTTTCCGACCCTCCCCCTTCCCCATCTACGCCAAGGATTGCACTAACTCCTATGGAGGAGTTGGAGCAGATGTTTATGGACAGCAAGTTAGAACGCGAAGCAAGGAAGTTAGAACGCGAAGCAAGACAAGCAGAAATTGATGGTAAGTACGAAGACACAATGGCAGCCATAGCGCGTGAGCGCGAAGAAAGAGAAGCAAAATTTGATCACAAGAACAAAGAAATACAAGCAAAATTCAATCGCGAGAACAAAGCAAGAATGCAAGAGATGTTGCGACTCTTTTCTCAAGTTCACGCACAGATGCAAGAGATTCGGGAAAAGGAGACTCTCTCAATCTCTTCTTCTCCAGAGCATGACACAGGATCTGAAAGATGATAAGCATGAAGAATTGCATGACAATGACAAGCATGATGATCAAGATGTGATTTCTCACAAGCACGATGATTTGCATGAAGATAATGTGATTGTTCACAAGGATGATGTGTTAGTAGATACTTTTTCTAGTGAAGCTAACCTCATTGCAAAGACGATCAATCACGAAGAACCAATCTTGGCTCTCCAGTCAAGGTCCAAAGAACACGCACAGGACGATTCGACCAATCAAGAAGAACCGCTCTTGGCTTTCGAGTCAAGGTCCACAGAACCCCCACAGGAAGATTCGATCAATCATGCAGAACCGATCTTGGCTCTCGAGCCTAGGTCCAAAGAACCCCTGAGGGAAGAACTATGTGTTCGGATGATTCGTCAGCACGCATTGTTCGAGTGTTTCATTCATGATCGTTTCCTGTATTTTAGTCAGCATCTTTATGCGATCCCTTTCCAAAGGCATACCATATTGTACGTTGAGCACAATTCACTCATGGCTGAGCACGGATGTATGCGGATTTCTCATGAAAAGATGAAATGTTTGCATTCTAGGAGGTCATATTCAATGTCTCTTCCTTGGCACGACACGGTCGAAGAAAGAGCACAAGAAATATTGAGCATCAAGCATCGTCATTTCCATTGTGATTTGCCACAGTTAATTGATTTAGATCAGAAAGACAAGTTTTGACCCCATTTTTTGCGTGTGTTTGATGAACGGTTTGGCACTCCGTCACTTTGTTCATCTGCATTGCATGCATAGTTTTTTCGAAGGAATAGTATTTTTCCAGTCACTTTACATGGAATGGGTATGTTCATGTTAATGTGTTGGAAGTGGTTTTAGGAATTTTCAGCATCGGAGATTCTTGAAGAAGTTGGACGCATGACTCTCGACAAAGTTGAAGCATTGATGGAGCCACAGAAGACTTTGTGTCGCTTTCGGCGCAGCCCAAAGAAGCAAGCGTCGCAGACCTTTATGAAGTTCAAGTATCGCACGACCCACACATCAGAGTGGACCGGCGAAGAGTCCTTTCCAGGATTCCGGATGCTATTGCAATCTCCCTCGACGCCATACAGTTCGGTACCGGTACATCACTTTGAAAAGGAGGGGATGTCACGTGACACATCCAACCATATGTGTCCGTGGACAAGCTACAACATGACAAGGGTTCAGTTCAGTCAAGTCAGTCTAGAATAGGAAGTGATCTGGCACTTTTGTGAGTCTATTCGCAGACCGTGCATGTCCAGACACTTAATTTAAATGCATATTCTCCGGTTGCACTCAGCATGATCATCAGCATTACCATCAGAATCCATCAAGGGAATTTTTCAGAGCATTAAACTTATTTTTGACATTTTTCACTTATTTATTAAGTGACTTTTGTTGGAAACTAGGTAGGGCAATTTTGCTAATGAAATATTTAAGCAACCTAGCACTAGCACTATCTGGCAGAGGAGGAGAAAGGGCATCAGGCAATTTATTGCAGCAGGCTTCTCTCTCTCACTCCCAGCAAGAACAAGGACCCCCTTAGCCTGGCGTTTTCAGCAAAGGACTCCTGCGTTTTCAGCCCTGCCCTTGGACATTTTCAGCAGCGTTTCCATAAGCGATTTCAGCCCTGCATGTGGCGCTTCCATTAGCATGTGATTGCAGCAGCGATTCCAACCTCAGCCAGTGTTTTTGGGACAGCAACCTCAACGTTTTTGACAGCCCTAATCAACGTTTTTCATCAGCACTTCAGCACCAGCAGCATAGCATTTTTGTAGCAGTAATTTAGTGCTTAAGAGACCAGCAGCATAGCGTTTTACAGGGCAGCAGAACAACGGTTTGCACATGCAAATTCAGCGTTTTCAGCAGCATGACCTCAGCGTTTCTCAAGTAGCATGAACAACGCGTCATCGTCGACAGTAGCAGATTCGCGAGCATTTCTAAGCATTCAGTTTTCAGCCCTAGCCTTGTCATCGTCAGCACCACTGTCGGTCTCAACATAGCCCCATTTAGATTTGCATCAGCATCTTGTACCAGATAGTAGACCACTCTCGCCATCGAGAGTGGGGCCCTTGGAGGGGGGTTTGACAACTTTCCGGTGTCGTATTCTCTTATCTCTCTATCTCTGAGACTCATGCACCTTCACGCAGAGTGTCCATTGCACTCTCTCATTAAATAACGAAAGGCTCTCCCTTCCCTAAGTAAAAGGAACCTTGAGCACAGTTCGGAGCACTCATCTTGAGCAAAGTTCAACATTCACTTTTGCTGCACCTTACATGTGTCGACTCTCTCTCTCTCTCTCTCTCTCTCTCTCTCTCTCTCTCTCTCTCTCTCTCTCTCTCTCTCTCTCAATCAATTAAAGTTTAGTGACTATGAAGTTTATGTTCGCATGTTGCTATTGATTTCTTGCTTGGAGTGTCCAAGCCTGTTACAATGATATCAGAGCGTAGAAAGATTCTTCTTCTACGGAGGACCCGATCCTTGTTGCAGCACACGCAATTTTTCCGACCTTGATCAGATGAACGGAAATATCAAACTTTGCACAGCATGGGACAAAGTGCGAGACCAAGAAAACCCTTATCTTCTTTGATGGAGAAGCCAAGGCCAACTTCAACCGAATTGGCGGCTAGATTTGGAATTACGCCCATGGAAATAGGGCCACAAGCCGAGGCTGTTCTAGCGGAACCGGGACGGGATGTTGCCATTACACCGGTCATTGGCAAACTACGTTTGCAGTGCCAAGGGTATTTAGGGTACGAGGACTTTTTTCCCCAAGAAAAAGATCCTTCCATCAGTTAATAAAACTGTCCATAGTGCTACAATCACCTCTACTAGAGAGGTCTTTATCAACAGCAAGGGGAGACTGTCCCAATGAAAAAACAAATATGTACGATGGGGGCTAAATCACGAGATGGGAGGAGGAAAGAGCCACACAGGTGGATGTTAGTGCCATGTGGGTGCACCCTGGACCAAGGTGAAGAAGGGCCCTGGGCGCCAGAGTCGCAGGAAAGCCTCTCTGCGCTCCTGCAAGCGGTTAGATCTGCTCTAGAGTCTCTTGAACTGACCCCTGAGAGTGTGCATCAGCCCCAATTAAAAATCATGAACAGCCTCTGTCGGTGGAACAGGGCGAGTCCGAAAATGCCGCAGCAACAGGCCCGCCAATGAAGCATAATGTCAGGCCATAGATGAGCTTCCAACACACCTCTCTCTCACTGCACCACTCCTAGGGTAGCAAGCTGAAGTGTAGGTCGACCCCCTTGGATCACTATCATCCTACGTGTGGAGGCCAACTCAAACTAGAGTGCAAGGCCCGTAAGAGTGGACTAGGCTGCAGCACCCCAAGTAAATTGTCGAGCTGTGGAGAGAGCTAGCATCAGCCGAAGAACCTGAAGCCAAACCTATTGTGCCATGGGACAGCCCCACAAATGGTGTTGCTAACTCTCCAAAGGATGACCACAAGCTGCACAGGCTGCGGAAAAGCCATTGTGTACCCAGTTGATGTAGCTCTATGTGCAACAAGCCATTGGAACAAAAAGACTCCTCGGCTGTCTGGAGTCCCACAGCCGCTCCCAAAGACCCTAACAGGAACTTTTAGCGGTTGGACCTTCCTACCAATAAAGTATTGCAACAGGACAAGCCTCCCTCCGTGCTACCAGTATGTGATGCCCCATCGAACTGTGTACTGTAAGAATGGGATCCTAGGGTTATCGGCTGAAGTGAAAGGGTCTCTCCAGAACCACTCTCTAGGGTCCCACTGCACTCGTGCCAGAGGGCAGCTCTCTCAAGCCCACAACCGCCAGTGACCTGTCTCTAGATTTGCAGGGTCAGGATCTAAGACACAGGCCCTCCCCTTGACGCCCAAAACTCGTATCTTCTAAAAGCAGCACTCTGCAACCTGAGGAACCTCTACTAAGACTCTGCGAAGGAGACCCTCTCCCTGAATCTCAAAGAACATGTGAGGTACGGACTCCGAGCTAGCCCGAACTGCGACAAGGATCTCCAATCGCGTGAAGGCCCCCATCCATCTATGAGTTGTTGTCTCTAGAAGGGTGAGCCACTCAACTGGTGAGGCCTCCTTTATATCTTGGAACATGCTTTGCACACCTCTCATGCCCCGTAGCTGGATGCTCTAAGCCTCCTCGGACAAACCTGAAAACTGTAGCCAATCACCGAGAGTGCAGGCTAGACCCTCTGCCATGGGACCCCAAGAAACATAAGGCCTACTACCAACCAGGTAGCCTCTCTACGTACTGACCATGGGGTTCCAAACAAGGGGCTGCCTCAAGCGCTCCTCTATGCAAGTGGGCTGATGTTGCTCTAGGCCACTCCTCAACTGCTCCCAGGATCTAAGCAATCTCGCAACAAAACGGTCCTCTAACCTCCTGCTCAAACAGCTCTGCGCATCTCTGTGAAAATCCACGTGATGGAGGGGCTCCAAGGGCCTCCTGTATGAGACACTTGAGCTCAAGTCGATGAAGCAAAAACTCCTTCCAGGGCTCCTCCCCTAGAAGTAATCCTCTGACCACAACCTTCTCAAGAAGTGCTGTGCTGGGTCAATGAGCCCTAGCCCCCCCTGAGAACATGGTAAGGTGATGACTTGCCAGGCTACTTTGGTCCGGGCGAACTTGGTGTCTAACCAAAGAAAGTTCCTGATCAGCCTCTCCAGCTGGCTGATACAAGAGCTCGAGAAGATCCAGCAAGATATAATGTACCACATAGTGGCCAACAGCACCTGGTTGGCCACTTCAACTCTGCTTGCCAAAGAAAGAGTCGTGCCGAACTCGAATGTAGCAACTTCCTCCTAATGGACAAGAGGAGAGGAGCAATCTGCTGCTCAGGGGACAAGGTTAGGCCAACCTGACAACCCAAGTATCGAACACCAGTCCCTAGGGGAATCCATCTAAAACCCTCACCTAGCGACCAATCAGGCATAGGAGCACTGCCAACCCAGAAACCCACTGTCTTCCTCCAGTTAATCAGTGCGCATGATGCACAGCAAAACACCTCTAGAGAGTGCTCACACATGTGCAGGTTGGCCTCCTAGCCTACCAGGTACAAAGCCGAGTCGTCGGCAAACTCAGCATCCAATAGCTTGTCTCCCCGAATCAGGAGCTCTAACCTACGCAAGCCAACCTGCTATGAGACCAAAAATCTGCTCATCGCCTCAATATAGAACAAAAAGAGGAAGGGGACTAGAGGACAACCTTGTCTGACCGAGTGTGTGAGCATGAACCGCTCCCCTCTACCCCCTGCCAAAGCACCTGACTGTGTACACCTTTGTAGAGAGCTGACACACCTCTGATCCAAGCATCTGAGAAACCCATCCTGCGAAGAGTGTCCTCCAAGAAGTGCTAGTCATCTCGGTCGTAAGCCTTCACAAAATTGAGAAGCAGTATCAGCAAATTCTCTCCTCGGGGACGTGCGAGGACAGATGCCTCCCAAAAAGTGAAGATATTGTCAAGGACACCACGCTCCTTGACAAAACCTGTCTGGGTCCCATATATAATGCTCTCTAGTAGTGGTTGAATCCTCAAACTCAGAGCCTTTGCTAGAATTTTGTAGGCTGAGTTGAGGATGGTGATGGGTCGCCACTTTGAAATCTTATCCAAGGAGCCCCCATCCTTGGAAATAAGGTAGATCAAGCCCGCACTCATGCTGTCAGGCATCCCTCCTATGTTTAAGATGTACTGAAATGCACTGCAAAGATCAAAGCAAGTCCCAGTACTCTAAGAAAAAACTAGGAGTCAAACCATTCTCCCCTGGTCAGCTGCCTCGGGGGAGTGCTCTAAGGGCCTCATGGAGCTCCTCTAGCTGGAGGGAGAGCTCAAGTCTCTGGCGCATCTCCTCGGTCTTGAGACAGGGCATCTGTGCCCAATCCTGCTCTCTGCATGCATCCTGACACTCTGATTGAGGCTCAACAAACAACAGATCTGGGTAGAAGTCAGTCGGAACTGCTCGTATGTCGTCAGGCTCTAAAGAAACTGACCCGTCGGGTCTCCTCAACTGGTTGACATTGGTGTGCGCATGGCAGGGCCCCACCGTCTCAAAGAACTCCCCAGCCACTTTATCACCCAAGCTGCTTCTCAATGCTCACTTGCTCTTGTCAAGCCTGCTGCAACTGCTTCTCCACCCAAGAACTTTCTGGATGATGCTTCTGTATCCTTTGCAAGGAAGCAACGCCTCGTCGGAGACACGTCTCCTCCTCCCTGGCTGCAGCCAAGCAAATTGCAGACTCCTGGAAGAAGAAGCGACTAAGCTTAGCAAGTCCAGAGGCCACTCTACGAGCAGGAGTCTTTGCGTCCAAGCCCTCTATCCAAAAAGCCACCATTCTCTCTTAAGCTTTGAATCCAACAAGATCCTCTCAGGGATGTGTAGCATCGTGCTCCCCCTCCTCTGTTTGTCAGTCACAGTGAGGATCATTGGTGCATGGTCGGAAAAACAAGTCCCTGTCAAAATGCAAACAGATCCACCCATGTCACAAATGTGGTCATTGGCGTAGAAGCTATCTATCCATGATAGATTCACTCCTCCCACTCTGCAATCCAAGCGAGAGAAGGACAAGCTGTCTGGGGACCTCACATGCTGCCAAACATCCGAAATCGTCAAGTTCATACATGGACGCTCCCAAGCTGCCAACTCAGCCTCGTGTATAGTAGCATGGCTACCTCCAATCCTGTCACAGGGGTCCTTCAACATGTTGAAGTCTCCCCCAATACACCATTGCTCTGCATGCAGCAGAGACTCAACAATGTGTGACCAAAACTCTACACGTACACTTGCCCCATTGGACGCATAAATGTTCAGGCAGCCCATGAGGCAACCTTGAACCTACATAGAAAAAAATTGAGCCCTCCCCTGCACAATAATACCTCTGCCCACAATGCCCTGCTACCGTGAGTCCACAATAGTCATACATACCCATCCCTGGATACCACGAGGTCCAAATGCTGCTAACCAAAATGTCTCATACCGACCACGCAAAAAATGGCCACATCGTCCAATGGGGTTCTCGCTAGGATGATCCTCCTGCAGTATAAGAATATCAATCTCACCACCCACAAGGCATCATTGAAGCTCCTGACGCAACCGATCCCTCTCGTGCTGAAACTAGGGTCCTCCTAATCCCTGTACATTCCATGAGACAATCCTCATGGGGTTTGAGAAAGAACCAATGCTACAGCAGCAGCTAACCTCGCTATCTTCGAGGCCGGCTTGGATGGGGAGTAATCCGCATCCGAGCGACCCCGAGATAGGCGTGACTATAAAGACTGTCCAACCAAGGACCAAGAAGTGTGACTTCCGTAGGGCTACCTCCTCTCTCTAGGAGTCCTCATGTATATATACATAGCATGGTGAGCTCTGCGTGTCACCAAAGAAGTGTACCACAATGTGTCTACATCCTGCTATGTCCACAGGTGTCACTGAGAACTTGGCCAACGGCCACAAAGTCTATATCAAATTTGTAATCCCCAAGTCTCCCGTGTGGTGAGAGAACTCGAGATCTTGGGCCTGTAGTGAGTGCATCACTGAGTCCCTAGGACCCCCGCTACAGGTGCTCTCATTTTTGGCACGCCTGGTGGGACCTCAACGGAAGTCTCACTCCGTCAAAAGTCGAGTAAAGGAGCTACCTGGTTTCAGCTCTTTGTATCTGTCGGTTGATTTGCACAGGTCTGGGCCTGCTTCAGCTTGGTCCCATCTAGTTTTCCCTCGACATGCGTAGTTTTCAACGTGCTCGTCTAGACATGCTTGTCTAGTCTCTTGTCCTGGTCTAGTAGTCTCTCAGCTTGGTCTAGTACTCTCTCGTCCAGGTCTAGCCAGGAGGTCTAGTCACTCGCCCAGGTCTAACCAGGAGGTCTAGTCACTCGCCTTGGTCTAGTGGAGTCTGGACTAGTGTTTAGTAAGTTAAAGGTCTTTGTGCCCAAAGCTTGCATGGGCATTTGGTTATTGCATGACACATACAAGGCAATCAAAAGAGCGACAAAGCCCACTACTAAGTCCTTTGAAGTACTACCACACGAAGCGTTAACCCTTCGTGCCAAGCAGAAGCCCACCATCCCCATTACCCCTACCTTCTCCCTCAACCAGTTCTACACCTCCCCAGTCACCCCCATCAATAAAGTTCTCATCCCCAGTGTTATAGCAAGCTCCAGTACAACAAGCTCCTGCACTCTAGCTAAGGTGAATATTAAGTTTCCGACTTCCAAGAGTCTCTCCACAGAGGATGGCGACGACCATGCCCGGAGGTTTGTTTCTCTCTACAGAACTCGTGGCCTCAACCGAGAAGATGCCTACTTAGTACTCTTCCCATCTACCTTGGATGGCTTAGCAGACAAGTGGCACAGTCAGTTTGTTGAAAACCACTTTACTACTTGGGCCACATTAAGACAACAATTTTGTGACGCTTTCAGACCAAGGAAAAGGTTTTGGATGAGTTGGCCAACCTGATGCTTCAACCCAAAGAGACTTTTGCAGAACTCATGACCAAAACAAAGTCTCTGGTCGCCAAGCTTCCTCAGTAACCAGGTGAGTTTATGGTCAAGAAATGGGTACAGAAGGCTCTTCCAAAGGCTTCTCAGCAAAAACTCAGAGAGAATTTTCGACATGCCGCCAACGTGGACGAGTTTGTTGCTGTTGCTACTAGGATAGAGGGGGCAAGGAAGCTGTTTACCGTCTCTTCTCAAGTCGAGACTGCCTCTGTACTCTTGGAATGTCCATCCCCAAGGACCTCTGCTCTCAAACTATTGTGTTGTCCATACTACCACGTCATCAATTTGTGACAGTTGCATTAGTAACCAGCCTAGGTATTTATATGCATGTGAAGCACCTCTTTTAAGTGAGTTCATTAACTTACTAATAAGTGGCATTTTTAGAATCGTGGGATTTTATTTGGCATTGCCTGACCCAGCTTTAATCCCATATATAAATGACCCTAGGGGTCACTTCTTAAGCATAAGTCAGTACCAACACCCAATACCATCAGTATCCATGGCATTTTTGCATCAGCAGTTTCAGCCATGACCAGCTGATCATCGGCAATCTCAGCCATCAGTAGCAGATTTGCATCGCCGTTAGCTTTCAGCCCTAGCGTTTTTCAGAAGTTATTGATTTCAGCCAAAGTCCCAATGTTTTCAGATGCAGCACTCAGATCAGCCAGCGTCTTACAGTTTTCAGCCCATGGCCAACATGATCAGCCCATAGACTCGTCACAGTTGCAGATCCTCTTCAGCATCCCTAGCGTTTTGCATTTTCGGCCATTAGCCTCATAGATCCAAGCACCTATGGCAAGATCCAATCATCATCTCAGCATCTAGGATTATTGTATTAGCATTTGTGAAATTTGCCCTTGGAGGGGGGTTTGGGTACCCATCTAGTGTTAGTCTTCTCTCATAGAACCTTCACTCACCGTATCATTCTCTTCTCTCTCTCTTTCACTCACAGAACCTTCTCTCACCGTATCATTCTCTTCTCTCTCTCTTTCACTCACAGAACCTTCTCTCACCGTATCATTCTCTTCTATCTCTAGTCTTTGCACATCTCTCATGAAGTAAAGAACTCTCTCATTCAGTAAAAAGAGCCTTGAATACGCACTGAGCACTCGTCCTGAGCATTCACCATCAATCACTTCCGCTGCACATTGCAACTTTTGGGCAGCCATCGATGACCAACCGTAAGAGAGGCACGCAACACGAGATCTCGAGTCAAATACCGTGGAGGTTCTTCCACATATGCTGCAACCACTTCTCCATGCACCCGGTACAGCAATCCTAGATCCGATGATCCTCAAGGTACGTCTTCCTTTTCCAAAAGAAGATCTAGACTCACTATCCTCGTGCTTGCTTAATGGTTTCCCAATTGTTGCCAAGGTCTCATGTGCAGGAGTAGTTGGTCCTGTTAGTAGCAGTCGCAGTTGTGTGTACCTCGAGTCTATCCATTGGGCATGTCAGTTCTATGCCGGACCATCCTTGGTCACTTGTATGAGCAGCTTGTTATTAGCGTGAAGGGCCTCTCTCTCTCTCTCTCTCTCTCTCTCTCTCTCTCTCTCTCTCTCTCTCTCTCTCTCTCTCTCTCACACACATATTATCAAATGTCCCGTCTCTTCCTACCTCAGTGATCTCTCTTCTCCACACGTGCCTTGTTCATGTATGTGGGATTGCAAGAGTTCTGGATCGGAGTTGAGGTGTCCACCGGATCGCAAGCCAGTTCTTGTCTTCATTGCATCTTCCGTTGCCACCTTTGACATGGTATCAGAGCCCTCGCCAATACGACCACCTTGGATGCTTGGATTTGGTTAATCCGGTGCCGTTTTGGACTTGATTGAGAGAGAAGAAGCTTGCTGTTTTTCCTGTTTTTTTCTCCAATTTGGGGCTGATTTGGGTATATGGTGGCTATGAACCCTCAAGTACAACTTCCCCGTCTTACCCTTGTTTACCCCGACCTCTTTATCGAGGGGAGCCCGATGGAGGTTTCAAGATTTTTAGCAATGTTGGATTGCTTTGATTTTCCTAGATCGAGTCATGTTGTCGTGCCTTCCCGCAAGGGGAGCAAGCATGCAGTTGTTGGATCCAGAGGGGGAGCTATTCATTTCCAGTTGCTTCTTCAGAGAGAAGTGTTTGGACATAAGTAGGATCTTCTTCAACACTTCTAGAGTAGGTTTCTATGTCTGTGTTCTCTTCGAGGAGATGGATTGGCAAATTTGTTGTGCCTTTCGCAAATGCAATTCTTGGAATTGTCAACAGAGCTACCTATCCGATGGATATCAGGTTCATGATTCAGTTGCACTTTTGTACCAAATGTATAAGTACTCTTAGCTTTAAGCTTTGTGAAAAAAAGTACAAATTTTGACGTACCTAAAAACACAATCCATTTTGTGCTACATACCTTACGAACCAAATTTGTACCGAACACTACGTACCTAACCACCTTGGTTTAGAGTTGAAGCATGTGGTGCTAGACCCTTAGCCAACAATGACAACAGTTTGAGAAGGTTTTGTTGGAGTGTGGACTTCTATCTCCATGTTCTCTCCTTCCCCAGTGGTAATGTGGCCCTACAGATTTGGTCACTCCTTTGCCCTTTTTAAGATTTTGTCAGCACCAATTGTGCGACAAGTTTACGATCTCTTGTGTGTTTTCAAAGTTTTATGGGCAGTTTTCTCGATACCCGGCAGCAGATTTGTCCAAATCCTTTGGATAGCAACAGTTGGTGGGGACATCTAGCTCCTACTCCCACAATCAACAACATTTGAATTCTTCTTTCATACATCCCTTTGGAGAGCTTCAACCTTGGGGGCAATCCTTCGGGTGCAGATCTAGCCACAGCTAGCAACTATAGTAGGTTCTTTCTTCACTATTTTTTGCCCATCTTTCAAGCATGTTACAGATCAGCCCCAACATTCTTCTTGGGATGGTTGCAGTTCTTTTACTCTTCCCTCAGTGTTGGTGTTATATTGTGTATTGGTTGATTGTACAGTTTAGTGGTGGGTATATTCCCTCTAGCATAAGGGAAAGGACAATTTTGTTGCAAGAGGTCTCATGTGCAGGAACAATTCCAATGTTAGTAGCAGCAGTTGTGTGTACCTCGGGTCTATCCATTAGGCAAGTCCGTTCTATGCAAGACCACCCTCGGTCACTTGTATGAGCAGCTTGTTATCATCATGGAGAACCTTTCCCTCTCTCATTCTCAGGTGTACTCTCTTTCTACCTCAGTGATCTCTCTTCTCCACAAGTGCCTTGTTCATGTATGTGGCATTGCACGTGTTCTAGATCGGACTCGAGATGTCTACCAAATCACGAGCCAATTCTTGTCTTCATTGCATCTTCCGTTGCCACCTTTGACATAGGTATCCAATTGTACTAGTCATTGTGCAATCTATAAAGAAAATACCACTGTAATAATAGACATCGGGTGGTCTTGTCTCTCTTCCATTCTCTCTCATCTCTCTATTATCTCTCATCCTACATAAGGACTAAGTATCTCTAAGTAGTAGTTCAGTTAAGGTCATGTTTCTATGCGAAGCATAGAGCTTGAGAAACAATGCCTTCAAGTGCACCTTACATCCCCCATCACCATCCTCTCCAGTGTCTCAATGGCATTGGTGGACTCGGTGGTCAAGGCTATGATGGAGATGATGTTGAAGTAGGATGAGAAGCGGTTGGTAGCAGTATCTGAGTGTGAAGCACGTTGCTTGGCTTTTGAGGCTAAGGAGGATTGCAGTCTAGCCAATAAAGACGAAGGAGGAATGTTGTCTTGCCATGAAAGGAGGAACGTAGGCTCGCTTTGAAGGCAAAGAAGGAAGAACGTCGTCTCAGTAGTAAGATTGAGAGAGAGGAGCGTCATTTGAGCAAAGGCGCGCTCCCTACTAGGTAGCGGGCAAAGTCCCATGCTCTCCTTCTCCCTATCTTTTGCTAGCACGGAGACTTGGACAAAGGCTTTCGTTATGGAGTTTGTTCTTCACCATACTTTGCAAGCTATCCAAACTTGGGCAAGCTACATTAGATCATGCACTACCATTGACAGCCTTGCACAGAGTATGGGGACCACCTTACAGAGGACAGTTATGTTATGGCATCTCAAGTAAACTGCCCAATGTGATCCCATTATTTATTTTGGTTTTTAGGTTTTTATTTCACTTATTTGTCAAAGTCTGGATAGAGCAATTTACTGAGGTGAGCACATATGTGACCCATTGCCCCCATTGTACATTGCAAGAGATATTCATTGTCAAGGTTGCTTGGTTCAGGAGACTCTCTCTCTCTCTCTCTCTCTCTCTCTCTCTCTCTCTCTCTCTCTCTCTCTCTCTCTCTCTCTCTCTCTCTCTCTCTCTCTCTCTCTACGCTTCGGCATTCTCGACTTTGACATGGTATCACAGCCTTGGAGGAGTTGCACTAAGAAGAGCCCATGAAGAGAAACTCAGCACTGTGAGCCTGTTCGCAGGAACTCCATGTCGGGACAAGTCCATTAGATTAGGTTTTCCAATTTTGGAACCCTCTCGCATAAATGGTTTGTATACACGTTTTGACAGATGTTATTACACTACGGTGGGCATCTCACATAGCATGCATGAAGTTCTAGGTTAGAGGAATCCAACGAGCCATTCTTCACATCAATCGGATTCTCGGATGGGTAGATGTGCGACAGTTTCATTCAAACTGGAACCCCTTGACCTAACTTATTAATAGATCAGTTTATTGATTTATTTGTTGGGTGTGGTCGACGGATTGCCCTACCTAACCCTTAGAAGATTTATGAGCCTAAATCTCACCTATAAAGGGAGTCAAGCTGCCAGCGCTTTCATCAGATTGCAGTAGCGCCAGAGATCTACTACCGTTATTTAGAACAGATCAGCCCCAGCGTTTTTGCAACACATCAGCTAGCATTTTCAGATTTCAGCCCTAGCACTTGCAATCTTCAGCAAATCAGCCAGCATTTTCAGTTCTCAACCCGTTCCATCGCCGTAACACGGGTTGGAACTGCGGTGCGTACTTCCCGTTGCGGTCCGGTACTTCGGCAACCCATCGAGCCTCCCCTCGGCAATTCCCTTGCCAGCAATGAGTGCTCCATTGCTATCCATCATCGGCCTCCTCAATATCTGCGTTTTCAGCCCTTCATTCCTCTCACATCGGGAGTGCAAATCAGTCCCTTGGTGGTCATCCGCAATCGCACATCGAGAAGGATCCAAAGGTGCGTCAAATCAGCCCCGGAGAAGCCTCATCTTGAGGAGTTACCGCGGCAATTGTCATCATTCAAGTCAAAAGAGTTTGCACTTGAGGTATTGCATTGTGTGTGCATTCCATTTACCTAATCTAAAGAAAATACCAGAGATCTACTAGAGTTTTTTAGAATAGATGAGCCCCAGTGTTTTTGCAACACATTAGCTAGCGTTTTCAGATTTTAGCCCTAGCACTTGCAGTCTGCAGCAGATCAGCCAGCATTTTCAGTTTTCAACCCGTTCCATCGCCGTAACACGGCTCGGAACTGCGGTGCGTACTTCCCGTTGTGGTCCGGTACTTCAGCAACCCTTCGAGCCTCCCCTCGGCAATTCCCTTGCCAGCAATGAGTGCTCCATTGCTATCCATCATTGGCCTCCTCGAGATCTGCATCTTAATCCCTTCATTCCTCTCATATCGGGAGTGCAAATCAGTCCCTTGGTGGTCATTTGCAATCGCACATCAAGAAGGATCCAAAGGTGCGTCAAATCAGCCCCGGAGGAGCCTCATCTTGAGGAGTTACCATGGAAATTGTCATCATTCGAGTCAAAAGAGTCTGCACTTGAGGTATTGACTCTCTCTCTCTCTCTCTCTCTCTCTCTCTCTCTCTCTCTCTCTCTCTCGTTACTTTCATGTCCTCTCTTTTTCTACCTTAGTGATCTCTCTTCTCCACGGGTGTGCCTTGTTCATGTGTTTGGCAATGCAGGTATTCTAGATCGGAGTTGAGGTGCCCATCGGATCACGAGCCACGTCTTATCTTCATTGCATCTTCCGCTGCCGCCTTTGACATGGTATCAAAGCCATATGGTGATACGACCACCCTGGATGCTTGGATTTGGCTGATTCGGTGCGGTTTTGGACATGATTGAGAGAGAAGAAGCTTGCTGTTTTTTCCTAGTTTTCTCCAAGTTTGGGACAGGTTTGGGTATGTGGACGCGTTGGATCCTCATCTACAACTTACTCGTCTTTACCCTTTCTTTACCCTTGTATAGCAGTGCTTGATTGCTTTGGTTTTCCCCAATGGAGTCATGTTGTCGTGCCTTCTTGTAAGGGGAGCAAGCATGCAGAGGGGGAGCTATTTATTTCCATCTTCTTCTTTAGGGAGAAGTGTTTGGACAGCAGTAGGATCTTCTTTATCACTTCTGGAGCAAGTTTCCATGGCTATGTTTTCTTCGAGGAGATGGATTGGAAGATTTGTTGTGCCTTTTGCAAATGCACGTCTTTCTTGGAATTGTCCACGGGGCTACTTGGGTAGCATGTTGATGATTCAATTGCACTTTTGTATACGATTGTGGATTGTGGATTGTTGATGACAGAGAGGGATCTCTTCCCTTCTTGAAGCAGAGGATGTTTCTTTGACTTTCAATTGTCTACCTAAGGATGGAAGTTCTAGTCCCGACTTCAAATGACTCTTGTTTATCCAATATGCAGCAGTTCAAGTGCATTTCATAGTGCATATATTGGAGTCGGCTTTGACAAGCAGAGGAGGTTACTTCAATCTCCAGAACCACTTCTTGTTTGATCATCCGACTGCTTTGGATGAGGTTTAGAGGTGGAGCATGTGGTGCCAAACCCTTAGCTGACAATGACAACAGTTCGAGAAAGTTTGTTGGAGTGTGGACTTCTCCTATCCCCGTGTTCTCTCCTTCCCCGATGATAATGTGGCCCTACAGATTTGGTCATTTCTTTGCCCTTTTGTGAGCTTGTCAGTATCAGTTGTGGGATAGTTTACGACCCTTGTGAGCTAGTCAGCACCAATTTTGCGACGAGTTTGCAACCTTCCATGGGCAGTTTCCTTGATGCTCGACAACAAATTTATCGAGATCCTTTGGATGATAGGTTTGCACGTTGTGTCAATAGTTAGTGGAGACATCTAGTTCCTACTCCCGCACTCAAAAACATTCGGATGCGTCTTCCATACATCCCTTTGGAGAGCTCCAACTTTGGGGACATCCCTTCGTGTGCACATCACGCCACAGCTGGCAGTATAGCATGTTCTTCCCTTGCAACTTTTTGCCCAGCTTTCTGGAATGCTATAGATCAACCCCAACGTTCTTCAAGGGCTTGTTCCTCAAGCTGGTTCCTTTACTCTCCTCTTGAGTATTGGTGTCATGTTGTGTATTGAATATTGATTGCATAGTTCAATTGTCGGTTTATTCTCTTTAGCACCAGTATAAAGAACAGTTTTAGTGAAGATTTTAAAGAAGCAAGTTACAAGAGTGGAAGTATATGTGCTCTTCCTAGTCTATACACTTTCATATGCATGCTCCTTGCTCCTATTAGTTATCTGTACACAAATAACAAGAGCTTCTCAAAAACATTAATTCCACACATATTGAAATTTTTTGCAAAAAAAACCAGAGTTGTTGGACATAAGATCCATTCGTGTCAATGTCTCGAGCTTGTTGAAAGGATCAATTTTTCCTTCTGCAGCATATCTAAATTCTCAACCATCGAAGAGATTTTTGAAGGTCTTTTGGCAAACTTTCCTATCAAAAATTTGTCGTATTCTTCATTCTTTTCTTCAATTCCAGCGCTGGGTTGCAACTTTTCTATGCCTGTCCACCGAGAGGTGTTATCTCTGTCAAATTCTCCGCAATAAACCTGTGTACTCTTGGGTTCTTTATGGCTTATGCCCTTTAAGACAGAGCGATGAAGACGGGAGCACACCCAATGCGCGATGCATGAAGGGTAGGAGTCGCTAATAAGTCCGAGATCAGGGCGCGCAGATTCTTTATTAAAATTCCCACTAAACTTTGAAAGCACCGAAGTGCTCTGTTTGCTATTGAGTATGCTTTAAGAAAAGCACACGCCTGATGCTTTGATACTATTATTCCAGACTTGGGCAACCCAAGTCAAGAATCCGGCACGGCACACGAGAGAATCATTTAAAATACTTCACAAATTTTTTTCACACTTCAAAATTAGTCAACACGGCCCGACGTAGTTCCATGTCTAAAGGCATTGGCCCCAAAATCTGGCGCCCCTTTCAATATTTATTTTTATATTAATGCTTAAGCAGAAGTTACAACTCCCGTAGGACCTCTGCTCTTAGACTTTGCGTCTAGATGCTCTACAGAGTGAGGCCCCAAAGGTTCTATTTATTCTTACACAATGGATGCCCCAAAAGCAATTAGTTCAAAAGCAACTAATCCCAAAAGCATCTAGTCCAAAAACTGCCCTAAAAAGCATTCAGCGCAAATTGCCGAAACCTGTACAACTTGCGAAGTGGCACAGCCAATGCAAAACGTGAAAATCCATACTACTGCCACGTCAGCATGCTAGCGCAATTTCCTATCGTCTGTACAATGCTGCCACATCATCAGCTAATCAGTCCGGGTAGTACTACCACGTCAATATTTTGTGACATGTTTCCTCAATAATTGAATAGCTAAACTTGAATCTCATGGAACTCGAGACACAAAGAGAATCATACCATCGGTAACCTCCGGTTACTAAGAATAGGAAGACTCGTAAGATCGTCACATGAGAATCATGTTTGCTAAAGAAGTCGTCGGGGTTCAACAAGAACCTAGCTACTCAAGCAAACTCCGTGAGATCAAATCAAATGTCCGCCACTTCTATGCATCTGCCAAGATCAACTCTATAGGTACAATCCAATACAATATGTTGGAAGCATGGAGCTGGACCTTGACTCTTTTGCAACCCGGTAACCCATTTGCTTGAAATTTTGTCTGTTTTGCAAAAAAAATCAAGGATGACATGGCAAGGAATTTGCATTTGAAAGCAATATGGAGCGATGGAAACTCAAGAATGATTCCGTCGATTCAAGATAAGAATCATGAATTTTGTTTTTGATTTAAATGTATAATGATGATGAATGATTCTAGTACATCAAGATTTCCATATGAATGAGATGACTGGATACTGTGTGAGCGCATCAAGAGTTCTTGCAAAACAAGATGGTTACGCATCCATATGAATGAGATGACTGGATACTGTGTGAGCGCATCAAGAGTTCTTGCAAAACAAGATGGTTACACATGGATCTACGTGCATCAAGACTTCTGGACGGATGAGATGACTAGACTGAGTGATCTGCTGCTCAGGAGACAAGTCCAAGCCGTGACCTTAAGAAAGAAGTACTTTTAGGGAAGAAAGAGTATTTTTAGAAGAGGAGTATTTTTTAGAAAAGGAAAAGTATTTTTAAAAGAGAAGGAGTAGAAAGAGTATTTCTAGGAAAGGAGTATTTTTAGAGAAGAAAGGATAGTGAGTCAAGATTAGAGCTTCTTTTCTTGGAAGCCAAGCTATATCTAAAATAAGAGACTTGAAACCGTGCATCAAAATTCGTGTCCTTTATAAAAATAGAAAATAAATAAAAAATAAAAAATTTTAAACAGCCGCGAATGTGCGCGAACTTATCTTTCTGCTTGATGCTATTCTTAGCTTGTGCTTTTGGCTCTGGAGAGCCTATATAAAGACCCCTCTTCCCTCACTTTCAGACACACACACACACATAGAAGTTCTCAGAAGCGGAAGCTCTCTTGCCATAACGCCGGAGTTACCCTCTCTCCCTCAACCTCTCACCCTCAAACCTGACAGCCCAAGTAGCGAACTGCAGTCCCTGGGGGAATCCATCTAAAACCATTGTTACCAGGAACGGGAAACCGGAACGGGAACGCGAAACGGGAACACGGAACAAAATGCCATTCCCTGTTACGGGTACTCACGTTTGAAACACGGAACGGGGATTCGAAATGGGAACTTGGAATGGGAATGGGGAACGGAGACTTGAAAGCGGCCATTCCCTGTTACTATGTCTAAAACCCTCACCTGTTAACCAATCAGACGTAGGAGCACTGCCAACTCAAAAAGCCATTGTCTTCCTCCGGTTGATCAGTGCGCCGGATATACATAAAAAAGTCTCAAGAGCCTGCTCACACCTGTGCAAGTTGGCCTCTTGGCCCTCCAAGTACAAAGCTGAGTCATCTACAAACTAAGCATCCAGTAGCTCATTGCCTCGAATAGGGAGCGCTAAGCCACGTAGACCAACCTGCTGTGAAACCAAGAATCTTCTCATCGCCTCAGCATAGAACAGAAAGAGGAAAGGGGCTAGAGGGCAGCCCTGTTTGACCGAGCGTGTGAGCATGAAACGGTCTCCTCTATCTCCTGCCATAAGCACCTGACTATGTACACGTCTCTAGAGAGCTGACACACCTCTGATCCAAGCATCTGAGATGCCCATCCTACGTAGAGTACCCTCCAAGAAGTCCCAATCAACTCTATCGTAGGCCTTCTCAAAATCAAGAAGAAGTATCACCAGATCCTCACCTCGGAGGCGAGCGAGGGCAGACGCCTCTCAAAAAGTAAAGATGTTATCAAGGAGCATTGTCTCCTTCTATTGATAGCATTTCATCAGTTACAATTGTTAGCAAACGTGCCAGATACTTCTTCAATCTATAACCATTAACACGGTATTTATGCTCTGCACCATTTAAGTTTGCCAATTGATATGTGCCATTTTCAAATTTGTTTACAACAGTAAAAGGACCTTTCCACTTAATCTGAAACTTTTTCTGGAAAGTATTGTCCAGTTTACTATTGTACCGCAACACAAGATCACCCTTTTCAATTCCTTTATCCTTGACGCATTCATTGGCCTTCATCTGAGCCTTCTTTGACACTTCTTCATAATGACTCAAGGCCAAAATTCTGTCTAACTGCAAGCATTGTAAATCTAACAATCTTTTCTGCCAAGCATCTCACTGCTCTTCACCTTCCAATGACAACCACTTAAGTGCAGGGATTTCCACTTCAATAGGTAATAAAGCTTCCTTGCCATAAATCAAGTGAAAAGGAGAAAACCCTGTGCTTGTTTTGATAGCAGTTCTATAAGCCCATAGTGCACAAGGCAACTCTGAATCCCAAGTCTTCCCATGTGTCTGAGTCATTTTTGTCAAGATATTCACTAACTCTCCATTGAATCTCTCATTAAGACCATTGCATTGTGGATAATAAGGAGAACTGTACCTATGTTGTATATTAAGCTTGCCACAAAGGAAATCAAACAACTCTCCTCTAAATCCTGGTCCCCGATCAGAAAGTAGTTCCAAAGGCACACCAAACTTGCAGCATATGTCTTCGTACACAAACTTCCCCATTTCTTTACTGGTAATCTATTTGACACTTAGCTTCTGCCCAACGTGACAAATAATCCACTGCTATCAAAATGTAAGCATTTCTTTTACCAGTCATGGGTAAGGGTCCAATAGCATCAAGACTCCATTTTTCAAATACATCAAAAGCTAAAATCGTCTTTCGCAATTCAGGCTTCAAAATTCTCTTCCCCATCTTCTGGCAAAACAAACAAGACTTGCACCAATGGTTCACATCCCGCTGGACACTCGGCCACACATAGCCTTCTTGTAAAATCTTATGTAGCATAATTTTCATGGCAAAATGTCCTCCACAGGATCCTTCATGGTTCTCTTCCAAAATCTTATAGATTTCTTCTTTCCAGGGCACACCTCGCAATATCAAATCACTTCCTTTCATGTAAAGCACATCATCAAGCATTTTGTACTTTTTGACTCTTCTCATAAAAGCATACTTTTTGGATGATGGCAAATCTTCAGGTAAAACACCTGTTAGCAGAAAATCCGCTTCCTTTGATAGCACTTCTCTTCCATGATATAGAGGGGCATCAACCTTCAACACAAAACACACAAGTGATCATTTCTTGGGCAGCATCATGAGCTTCTTCATTCTGAGACCTCTCAATATGCTGTAAACTCCATGCCTCAAACTTTTTAAGCAAAGATTTCACTTTGAAACACAAATTTTTCAACTTAGGGTTCTTATTCTTCCACACCCCCAATACCTGCTTCACCACCAACAAGGCATCTCCTTTGACTTGCAGGCGTTTAATTCCCAACTGTAAGCAAATGTGCAGACCGCCCTCAAGGGCCATGTACTCTGCTTCATTATTACTTTTCGCATCAAGCTTTAACCCTTGTTTCCTCACAAGATTTCCTTGCGCATCGTAGACAACAATCCCTCCAGAAGCAACTTCATGACTTCTTCGATAAGAGCCATCAAAATATAACATTGAAGCATTGGATATAGCAAGAGTTTCGACCTTCTTCCTTTACACCACCTCTTCCTTAACCATTCCTTAACCAAAACAGGAGTCTCTTTGTAAGTGAGTAAATCTACCAGGGTAGCCTGAGTACTCTCTTCCACCAAAAACGTGAATTGAAATTCTGCAGTTCTATAACCCATTTCATCACTGTCTTTGATATATTTGAGTTGTTAAAGAACTGAGGCAGCAACGAATAGCTGGTGAGAAAAGTAAACGACTTTTGCAGTAGGTAATGCCTGAATCGTCTGCAAGCATAGACCATACTGATCATCACCAACTCAATCTCTGAGTACTCTCTTTCATGAGGGGTTTTAACCCGGCTAGCATAATAAACAGGCTTCATATACTTGGACTCCTTCCCTCTTTGCAATAGCATAGCCCCAATGGCATCATCTCCAACTGACGGGTTAACATAAAATTCTTTCTCCCAGTCAGGAGCTTGCATAATAGGCAGTGTGCTCAAAACTTCTTTGACCTTATCGAAAACTTCTTCACAGTCTTGTGTCCACTCCAATGGATCATTTTTAACCACTTGCTGCAGTGGGTACAGTAATTGTGATGCCAAAGGTATGAATCGAGACAGATAATTAACCTTCTGAATGAAAGTAGCCAATTGTCTTGTATCCTTTGGGGATGACAGCAATAATAAGGCTTCCACTTTCTCTGGATCTGCCTCAATCCCATTTTCTGAAATCACATGTCCAAGAAGCTTCACCCTTAGTTGCGCCAAATGACATTTTTTGGGGTTTAACTGACCCCTGCATTCATCATACCTTGCAAACGTCATTTCAAGCTTATGAACATACTCTTTCCTTGAATTGTATATGCAGAAATCATCTATGAACCCTTTGACAAACTTCCCAAGAAATGGGGCAAGGACCCAGTCTACTTTCCTTTCAAAAGCTCCCGGCCCATTTGTTAACCCAAAAGGAAGGCAGCAAAAGGAAAAACAACCCCATGGGGTGATAAAGGTGGTCTTTTTCCGATCTTCAGGAGCAAGAATAAGTTGGAAGTATCCTGAATAGCCATCGCAAACATTGTACCTTTCAAAACCTGCCACTGCATCTAGCAATTGATTTATAAAAGGCAAAGGGTAAGGATCTTTCTTGGTCACTGCATTTAGTGGCTTGTAATCAACACATACTCTCCAACGCCCATCTTTCTTTGGGGTGACTACTACAGGGCTTACCCATTCAGCATTATCCACTGGCACAATGAACCCTGCATCCAAAAGCTTATCCACTTCTTCCTTTAAAGCATTCATCTGGTCCTTGCCCATCCTCCTTAACTTCTGTCTGATTGGTTTTGCCCCTTCAACTAGCTCGATCTTCACAGGATCCCCAACAAAACCCCTTATTTCATGATAGGAGGTAATGAAAAGATTTGGAAACCTGTCCAACATTGCTAAGTACTCCCTTCTTTCTCCTTGTGTCAGATCAGTACTCAGCATATTTTGAATCAAATCTTTCTTCACCGACAGTTCCTGTTTAGGTTGCATCAACTCTTCAAGTTGCTCTAAACGGCTTGAAGCATTTATATTCCCTAATAATTGTAGCACTTCCCTAACTTCTCTCTGTTCCTCGTCTAACAACAAGAATGACACTTCACCCTCATCACTGGAACTTGAAGTAGTGCTACTTTCTGAGTCTTCAGAACTATGATCACTGGTAGACTCATCATTCTCACTCACATCTTCAAGTGCCATAGGTTGTTTGGTAGTCGTATCAAACACCCTCTTTTCACCCTTCTTGCCATGCACACCGATTGTGCCCTTGCCCTAATCTTGCACGGCACCAACAGCTCGAGCGTAACCGCGAAACGTTTCACCCCGAAACGTGGCATTTCACCCCGAAACGTTTGACCGAAACGCCAATTTTGTGTATATATAGAGTTATGTACCGACAAAATAAGTGTTCACAGTGCAGTGAGTAGAGACACATGCTATGTTAACGTTGAAATAGCATATACATAATAAATAAATACCTATTTAATGGCTAAATTCTCTAAAGGCAATTTTTCATTTCACGCGTTTCACTCCAGGCATTTCACCTTGTAGATGAAACGTTTCACCCGTTTCACCCGTTTCGCGTTTCATGCCTGCTGAAACGCGTTTCGCGGTTACGCTGAACAGCTCTCAACCAAGGTCGTCCCAAAATGAGAGGAAAGGCTCCTAGACCAGCTGGCATAACATGAAAGTTCACCATAACTTTCACGTTAAAGACTTCAACTTCCAAATTCTTGATCATCCCCAAACATTTCACCTTGGCATGGTTTGCTAGTCGAATCTGAAACCCAGAGCTTCCACATGTAATGAGACCCAATCTCTCGACACATGACTGTGTGATCACACAAACTTGAGCACCTCCATCAATGTAGGCTTCTCCCATGCCCACACCTTTGTGCCAAGCATTCACCACAGGATAGATGTCGGGTAACTCTCCCATGGACAACACTCTAACTTGTCCATGCTTCGGCTCTGTTTCAGGATTCACTAATGACTTCCACTGCCTTTTGAGTTTGGGTACCATATTCATCAACTATCCAAAAGTACAATCTACTTTCCTCCCGATCAAGTCCTCCTTTAAACTGTAAGTTGTTTGGCCTTCTCCCAAGGGCAAATCTGCCACTTCAAATCGTCTACGAGGCTTTCTCTTTCTCTTGACTTTTGCATCTTCACCCTCCTCCTTCCCTTTCTTTCGACTAGGCCCTGGTGCTGCATAGCCTTCCCTCTCTCTTTTGCCTACTGCCAACACATCTGCATCTTTCTTTTCTATCCGCACAATACCCACATGACCACCAGAGGTTGAGGCTTGATTTTCCTATCCAGTACCTTGATCTCCCCGTATATCCAATGCATAATCATTAGCTCTGTTAGGAATCTTCTGAGGAAGTGGAAACATATCCCCTCCCATCCTTGTTGGCTTTGGACAATAAGTGCTGATGTGACCAAGCTCACCACAATTATAACAAGTAGGAATGAACCTCCTTTGCGGCTCAAAACCACCTTGCCCATGACCCTGGTTAGCATTAGGATGAGCTTCACATGCCTGAGCCATCCCTCTACCACGTCCACGACCACCTCCACCACCAAGAACGCTAAGTCGTAATTCCTGCATCATGGTCATCATGTCTTGCATATTTCATTGTAACTGTTCAGTACTAGCAGCCCTTTGAACAGGTTGGCCTCCAGCTTTTGCCTGATTCTCCTCCTTTTGGCTACCATTATTTTGCTCAGGGACCGCTTTCCCGTATTCATTCTCTCTGGCAATGACGACCGCCTCCTCGAAGATGGCGGGCCTTTTTGGCTCAACTTTGAACTTCAAACTTTCTTTTAAGTTTGCCACAAAACGGTCCTTCTTTAACATGGATGGAGGGATCTCGTTTCCCAAAGCCCGGGCCCATTTATCCCATAAACGGGTGAACTGCATGACAAAATCATCAACACTTTGACTAGCCCTTTGAGTGTATCCCAGAATTTTATGCCAAACTTCATTTGGTACTTCGATGGATCGGTATTGTGCCAGGAAAGCTTGCTTCACACGATTGTAGTCCAAAACCACCCCTGGGCTTTGTGCCTGCATCAACTCCTCAAAATTGTGTAGCCAAACTTTTACCTTTTCCTGTAAGCTATATTGCAACAGCCGCAATAATATAGCTTGGTCTAGTATATTGCACAGTAAGCAATTGACTTCCAACTTTTCAATAAACGTCTGTGCATTTTCATTAGGCAATCCATGAAACTGTGAGAACTCGTCTGCCATGTTTGATTGCCACAAAAACATTTACATGTGACGTGAAAAACTCAAGGGATGTCGATGGATCGCTCCAGTACCTAATCCATCTCACACTGGGTAACCCGGCCCCCAGTGCTCGGCTTCACAAAACCTCACGACCCTCCAAAGGCTGCAATCCAATTATACGACCGCCTCAAGTGTTGTCCACAATTTGCACATATTTAGGCGGTTGTCCATAGGGACCCACATCTCTTTTACATTCACTGATTGCAGAATAGACAGATTTCATAGGAATTGAAGCATAGGAGCACTTGCTCCTCAATGGGGGCACCAAAACGATGTGGAGTGCAAACGACAATGAAAACGAATGTCCCTATAGCCTTGCACCGATCACACCGTCGGAAAGAACAGTTGCACCGTTGAATTCACCTGTGTTAAACACCTGTAAAGCTTGGAGAAGAACAGCTCTAGCGGAAACCACACTTGGAATTAGGAGAATTAGAGAACATAAGTGTGTAGATTGGCTCGTATAGATGTCCGTAGAGCATCCATATGCTTGATTCCGATAAGGAATGAGCAAATTACAAGCATTTGAAGTTCGGGGGTTTTGAAAAAGCTCCAAAAAGGAGGTCTCTGGAAAGTGTCTGCAGGTGTGCAGAGAAATGCAACTATTAAAGGGGGATTTTTTTGGCTCTTATCCCAAGGGATTTTCTCTCCCCTCTTAGCCGACTTCATTTCCCCCTTTGAGCACCTTTTTATTGGTCCATTTTGAGCTTTTTTTGGGTTAAAAATTGGGTTGTCGGCCACTTTTTGACCAAGGCAAGTGGGGGCGGGGGGGGGGGACAGTGTCTGGGGATCAAAAAATGGGCAGGGCGCCTGTCCAGGCAGTGGGAACACAAATTGGGCGCCCCCCTCCTCTCCCCAAAGTCCACGAGCCCTCACAAGCAAGGCCAAGAAGCTCCATTAACTCCTTTGATACGCTCTTAGGGGGTACCCACTCCCCCCCCCTTATACCCTCCAATTTTCATTTGCTCCCCCCCCATGTGGGGTTATTCCATTGCCACTTGGCACCATCCTCCCACCTCCCCAATTGAGCCAGTAAATTTCCTGTTTGCTCCTCACACCGAGCAATCTTGGCGGAGGTGTGGCGGGTAACTCCGAGCACCGAATGCAACGTTGTAAAGCCCGGCTCGGAGCTTATCACTTCGGCTATTTCCAGAGATTCTCGGCCACACTTTTTCTAGTTAAATCCATCAAATCAGCCCACTTGCCTTTCCTCGCATGCATCCGCATCCACTTTCTAAGTAGGGTACCACCCACCTCCAATGCATGTAACTCATGATGTATGAGTCAGATTCACTGGCTATCAAGCACGACTGAAAGCACTTATTAAAAACCACCTTTTAGAAGTTCGACTAACCCGAAACTCTTGCAAATGACAAGGCAGAACCAAGCCTTTATACATAAATTCTACAAGAGCACTCCGAAAACTCAAAGCATTATGTACATCTATGTACTCGGGACTAGTGAGCAAGCTTTTTAGCATGGATTAGCAACTTCATTTCCACCCAAAAAATGCATGACAACGCCAAGGATTGCACTAACTCCTATGGAGGCTTCCGACAAGACGATGATGGACAGTAAGCTAGAAAGCAACAAAAGAATGACAGCCATAGAACGTAAATACGAAGAACGAACGGCAGCCATAGCACGTGAATGCGAAGAAATATTGGCAGCCATCGAGCGTAAGTACGAGCAAGCACGTTTGGAAGCCAAAGAAAGACAAGCCAAATTTGATTGCGAGAACAACGCAAGAGAAGCAGAATTTGATCGTGAGAACAAAGCAAGAAAAGAGAAGAGCGACAAATACATGAAACACTTCTTGCGACTCTTTTCAATTGTGCAGGTGCGGTTTGAACAGAATCAAGAGAAGGAGACTCTCTCAGTGTAAGGTGCAGCGGAATGAATGTTTGAACTATGCTCAAGATGAGTGCTCCGAACTGTGCTCAAGGTTTCTTTTTGTTCTTATGCAAGGGAGAGCCATCCGTTCTTAATGAGAGAGTGCAATGATCACAAACAAGTGAATGGACACTGTGCGTGCAAGTATATAAGATTGAGAGATAGAGACGGAAGAGAAATACGACACCAAAGACGTTGTAAAACCCTCCTCCGAAGGCCCCACTCTCGTCGGCGAGAGTGGTCTACTATTGATTGCAAAAACTAGTACAAACTGAATTGCATGTGACTGATGCAAGTCTAGGCTAGATTGATGACGACGATGGAGATGGCGAGACCGACCTAAGGGCTGAAATCTAACGCTTATGAACTGCTGTCCAAAAATGCTGCTGGCTGAAATCTGCGGCTGATCTGTTGCTGTAACAAAACCGCTACTGGCTGAAATTCACCACCACCGAAAACGCTGATGTGGGCTACTCTTTGCGGGCTGAAAACTGCTATTCTTTAAGGTGACCAAGGCTGAAATCTGCTACCTTTTGCCTGCTGAAAAACGCCAGCACAAAGGAGGGCGATTTGGGGAACTTGGAAACGCTAGGGGCTGCAGATACTTGGCGATGCTGCTCGGATCAAAACGCTAGGTCTGGGACTGTTGGCTACGGCGATGACTGCTGAGTTTGAGGGCGATACTTGATGAAAAACGCTAGGGCTAAGGATCTTCTGCTTGGAGGGAAATCGCCACCAAGGGTTCCTGCATGAGAAGTTGCATGTGGAGAGATGGAGCTCTTGCTGCCTCTTGTACCAATTAGTGCTAGTCTAGGTGTCATGTGACACATCCCAACCCTATGTGTCTATGGACAAGCTACACCACAGCAAGATTCAGTCAGTTCCGTCAAGTTAGATTAGCAATGATCTGGCACTTTTGTGAGTCTATTCGTAGACCGTGCATGCCAAGTCACTTAGCATAGATGTATATCCTCCGGTTGCACACAACATGATCATCGGAATTCCCATCAGAATCCATTAGCATCAGTTAGGGGAATTTTCCAGTGCATTTAGCCTATTTTCCTATTTATTGGGATTTTCACTTATTATTTTTAAGTGACTTTTCTACAAAAGTAGGTAGGGCAATTTTGCTAAGTTAATATATAAGCAAACCCAAGTTAGCACTTTCTGGCAGAAGAGGCAGCAGGAGCACCTTGCTCAACAGGCAACTTCTCAGCAAGACCAACCTCCACGACTACTCTGGCATTTTCTCCACAGAAGACCTAGCGTTTTTGCATCAGATCAGCCTTGGCGATTTGTGCACAGCAGATCAGCCCCGGCGTCATCACAACACAGCAGATCAGCCTAGCGTTTTTGCATTTGCAGAATCCCGGCGACAGAAGGACCAATTTCAGCCCTTGGCGTTTTTGGATTTCAGCAGCAAATTAAGACCGGCATTATTCACCTAAAGTGTAGCAGATTCAGCCCGTAAAGACCATCAGTTTTCAGCCCTAAGAAACCTCATTTTTCAGCCAAGAAAACGCAGCCAAAACAGTCATTTTCAGCCACCGAAACAGTCCCGAAATTCAGCGATTAGAAGATCTCAGATTTCAGCCATCATCGTCGTCGTCGTCGTCATCAGCATAGACCAAGTTGCATCAGTCCATTGCATACGCATTGTACACCTTTGTGCAATCAAAGTAGACCACTCTCGCCGACGAGAGTGGGGCCTTCGGAGGAGGGTTTTACAACCTCTCGGGTGTCATATCTCTTCTCTCTCCTTCTCTCAGTCTCATTCACTTGCACACACAATATCCACTCACTTTTTTCGTGACCACAGCACTCTACAAGACGGAAAGCTCTCTCTTTCCCTAAGAACTAAAAGGAGCCTTGAGTAGTAAAGATCACTAATCTTGAGAAAATACAACATTCATTCCGCTGCACCTAACATTGGTATCAGAACTTTGGAGGTGTTTTGCATTACTCAAGGAAAGAACCACAAGACCCACAAGAATTTTTTTCCTTGTTGCGATCGCACGAACCCAAGTTTACTTGGGCGTGGCGATTCCTAATCGTGTTTTGTTGAAGAGTGACAGGAATCTCGAGAAAGAAGGACTTGTCCAGCCTCCCCTTGTGTCTCTTTTCACTCATTGAGAGCGAACCGTGCACTTAGCGGCCGGCCAATCGACGTGAGGTGGGAAAAAGCAACCTTGTTGTGAGCGCAAGGCCGCCAAGGGGTGCGCCGCAGAAAAGGGTAGAACTCGGGTGAAGAGAAGATCCTTCTCCAACGCGAGTTGCAAGCGAAAGAAAACCTCAAGAACCCCAAACCCTCAAGACTCAAGAACCTCAAGAACCCTAGATTCTCACGAATCAAGGACCTCAAGAACCCAAGTTCCTCGTGAACTTAAGAACCCAAGACCCCAAGAACCCACAAGAACCCACGATTGCAAAATGATCATCACTCGAACCGGATTGGATACTTCGCTTAAAAGTGATGAGCATGAGAGAGGCGAAGAAGAATTTTCCCCACCAGGAGGTTTTTCCGACCCTCCCCCTTTTCCATCTACGACAAAGATTGCACTAACTCCTATGGAGGAGTTGGACCAAGAAAGAGAAGCAGAAAGAAAAGCCTACGAAGAAGATATGGCAGCCATCGAGCGTCAGTACCAAGAAAGAAGGGCAGCCATAGAAGCAGAATTTTATCGCGAGAACAAAGCACAAATGCAAGAGTTATTGCGACTCTTTTCTCAAGCTCAGGCACAGATGCAACAGAATCGGATAAAGGAGACTCTCTCAGTCTCTTCTTCTCCACAGCATGACACACAGGAATTGCATGATGAGACGCATGATGAGACGCATGATGAATTGAATGATAATGATTTGCATGATGATTTGAAGCACAATGATAAGCATGATGATTTGGATGCCAATGATTTGCATAATGATTTGGATGACAATGACAAGCATGATGATTTGCATGATCAAGATGTGATTCCTCACAAGCATGATGAGTTGCATGAAGATGATGTGCTTGTTCACAAGGATGATGTGTTAGTGGATGCTTTTCCTAGTGAAACTAGCCTCGTTGTAGATTCGATCAATCACGAAGATCCGATCTTGGCTTTCGAGTCGAGGTCTAAAGAACCCCCACAGGACGATTCGATCATTCACGAAGAATCGATCTTGGCTTTCGAGTCGAGGTCCAAAGAACCCCCACAGAACGATTCGATCATTCAGGACGAACCGATCTTGGGTCTCGAGCCTTGGTCCAAAGAACCCTCACAGGAAGTATTATGTGTTCGCATGATTGCTACGCACGTATTGTTCGAGTGTTTCATTCGTGAAGGCCTGTATTTTAGTCAGCATCGTTATGTGATCCCTTTTCCTAGGCATGCCATATTGTATGTTGAGCACGTTTCTCTCATGGATGAGCACGAATATATGCGGATTGTTCATGAAAAGTTGAAAAGTTTTTATGTCAGGAAGTCACATTCCATGTCTCTTCCTTGGCATGACACAGTTCCGAAAGAGCACATGATAGTATGAGCACCCAGCATGCGCATTTCCATTGTGATTTGCCACATTTGATTGATTTCGATCAAACAGAAAAGATTCGACCTCATTGTTTGCATGTGTTTGATGAACGGGTTGTCACTCCGTCTCTTTGTTCATATACATTGCATACACAGTCTTTAGAGAAGACAAGATTTTATTCCTTCACTTTACATGGAATGGATATGTTCATGGTTTTGTGTTGGAGATGGTTTCAGGAATTTTCAACCATGGAGATTCTTGAAGACAAAAGACGCAGGTCTCTAGACGAAGTTGAAGCAGGAAAGGAGATTCAGAAGACTTGGTGTCGCCTTCGGCGCGGCCCAAAGAAGCAAGCGTTGCAGATCTTTATGAAGTTCAAGTACCGCACGACCCACACATCAGAGTGGGCCGGCGAAGAGTCCCTTCCAGGATTCCGGATGCTGTTGGCGATCTCCCTCGACGCCATATAGTTCGGTACCAGTACCTCACTTTGAAAAGGAGGGGATGTCAGGTGACACATCCCAACCCTATGTGTCCGTGGACAAGCTACACCACAGCAGAATTCAGTCAGTTCCGTCAAGTTAGATTAGCAGTGATCTGGCACTTTTGTGAGTCTATTCGTAGACCGTGCATGCCCAGTCACTTAGCATAGATGCATATCCTCCGGTTGCACACAACATGATCATCGGAATTCCCATCAGAATCCATTAGCATCAGTTAGGGGAATTTTCGAGTGCATTTAGCCTATTTTCCTATTTATTGGGATTTTCACTTATTATTTTTAAGTGACTTTCCTACAAAAGTAGGTAGGGCAATTTTGCTAAGTTAATATATAAGCAAACCCAAGCTAGCACTTTCAGGCAGAAGAGGCAGCAGGAGCACCCTTGCTCAACGGGCAACCTCTAAGCAAGACCAACCCCCGTGACTACTCTGGCGTTTTCTCCACAGAAGACCTAGCGTTTTTGCATCAGATCAGCCTTGGCGATTTGTGCACAGCAGATCAGCCCCGGTGTCATCACGACACAGCAGATCAGCCTAGCGTTTTTGCATTTGCAGAACCCGGGCGACAAAAGGACCAATTTCAGCCCCTGGCGTTATTTGATTTCAGCAGCAAATTAAGACCGGCATTATTCACCTAAAGTGTAGCAGATTCAGCCCGTAAAGACCATCAGTTTTCAGCCCTAAGAAACCTCTTTTTTCAGCCAAGAAAACGCAGCCAAAACAGTCATTTTCAGCCACCGAAACAGTCCCGAAATTCAGCGATTAGAAGATCTCAGATTTCAGCCATCGTCGTCGTCGTCATCAGCATAGACCAAGTTGCATCAGTCCATTGCATACGCATTGTACACCTTTGTGCAATCAAAGTAGACCACTCTCACCGACGAGAGTGGGGCCTTCGGAGGAGGGTTTTACAACCTCTCGGGTGTCGTATCTATCACAAAACGGAAGCGTACACGAGTAGTTAGAAATCTGAAAATTATAATACTTTGCAGACATGAGAGAAGGGAGAAGATCGATGCAGTATTGGGGACTAGAAGATGGGCTGGTCCCCCCCCCGTTAAGAGTATTCTTTTATTCAGGGAGAATTCTTATACAAGCACGAGAACCCGAGGAAATCCCTCCGTTTTGTAATCTTAGACCCGAAGGTCGTGCTTTCCCGTAAAGGGCTTTGGCACAAGGCTGTTCCTTCCCGTAAGGGACTTAGGCGTGAAGCCATACTTCCCGTAAAGGGCCTTCTCGTAAGACGGGAGATTCCTGCAAAACAAACCACACAAAGCAACAATTCTCAATGCGTATCAACACCTTATACCTGTCGCTCCTTGCTCGGAAAAGCGACCTCCGTACTTAGTCGTCACACGAACACTTGCAGTTTCCGTCGCCAGTCTCTGCTCCAGAATCCCAGCGCTTGCACTTTCTGCTGCTTCTGGCTTGTCCAGAAACTGAGCGCTGGCTGTTACTTTATAGGGCCTGGCACCCGGCGGGAATAGAAGCCGAAAAAGCAGAACTGGGCGCCCCCTAGAGAGAGGAGAGAGAGAGATCGCAAATTCAGTCCCCCCCCCTTGAGTAGCTTTTTAGCGCTGGCATATTTTTAAGAAGAGCCTTGCTTTATTTTATTAATAAAAGGGCTGGTCACTTAAAAGTGACCGGCCACTTTATAAAATAAAGTGTGAACCTGTTCAAACTTTAAAAACTCACTCAGTTAGTGAAAACAATGCTACACGAACACATTCCAGGCGTCCCCGGGTGCAGGACACGGCACAGATGCAATGCAGACACAGACTCCTCGCGGGAAAGCATCTGTCCTCCCGTGAATGTTCTTGCTTTTCGTAATAAGCTTCCTTGAACCCATCTTTATTCTTGTGCTTGCGTTCTTACTCGTATTTTCTTACTCAGTTCGGATTTCCTCCTTAGCCTACGGAATGTCCCCTTACTGATGCACCCGTCACCCATCATGTGACACATCAGGGGCACTCTTAACCCGGCCCTTTCCACCGAACTTACGGAAACTCCTTCGCGATGTTTACCCATCAAATGACACATCAGAGTTGTCCGTTCTTGATGGCAGTTCCTGTAGCTACAATCTTTTAACAGTTCTTAGTGCACACAATAAAATATCCTAAAAAAGAGATTAATCATTAAAAATAAGAAAATAGTCCAATTAGCAACATCCCTCTGGCTTCTAAACAGTTGACCTCAACTGTAGTGCTGGACATATACCTCCAGTATCTCGAGATAAGCTGCTAATTCCTCCTGCGTCATCCACTGAGCATCTAGATTCGAATAGTTCTTAAACTTAACCAAATACTTCCGTGTTATCTTTCCGGATTTGAGAGGCCGCTCTTGATGACTTGCTATCTGCTCCGGTTGGAGTATTTCTTCTGTTTCCTCAACCTCAGGAGGTTCCTCAGCACTAGGCTGGCTCGGAGGCGGTCCCACATACGGCCGGAGTAAACTGACATGGAAAGCATTATGGATCTTCCAATTAGGCGGTAGCTCTAATCGGAAGGTGACATCATTTACTCGCTCAGTGATCTTAAACGGCCCATAATAACGGGTAGAAAGTTTTACCACCTTCCCCTTATGAGACGCTTGTTTCTTAAGTCTTGCCTTCTCAAACTTAAGTAAGACTAACTGTCCGACTGTTAAGTCGAGATTCCTCCTGTGCTTGTCTGCAGCTTTCTTATGCTTTTCCTGAGAGCGTAGAATAGCTCTCCTAACTTGCCCGTAGGCTGTGTCCAAATCCCGGACAAATTCATCTGCTGCAAAGATCTTATCCTTAGTTAAAAGGATCGGTGGAAGCAAAGGCTTACCATAGAGAATCTCAAAAGGTGCTTTCCCCGTCGATGAGTGTATGGTATTGTTATACGCATACTCGACAAGAGGCAAATATTTCTCCCAGTCAGATTGCCGGTCTGACACATAAGCTTTTAACATATCCAATACTGTGGAATTGGCTATCTCACTTTGCCCGTCCGTTTGAGGATGGTAGGCAGATGAAAAATTCAGCTTCGTACCAAGATTTTCCATCAAGGCATGCCAAAAATTTCCTGTCATGCGAGGATCTCGATCACTCACAATAGACTTAGGCATTCCATGATGCTTAAAGATCTGTGCTAGAAAGACCCTAGCCATATGATCTGCTTTGATCGTTTTCTTGACTGGTATAAAGTATGCTTGCTTGCTAAACCTGTCCACAATGGTCCAGATCGCGTCATTTCCAGTCTGAGTTCTAGGGAGGTCCATGATGAAGTCCATGGCAATACTTTCCCAAGGTTCATTAGGCACAGGCAAAGGTTGTAGCAACCCAGGCGTCTTATGCCGATCATACTTCACTTTTTGGCAAACCAAGCATTCCCTGACATACTTATCAATGTCTGCTTTAAGGCTAGGCCAAAAGAAATATCTTTCCATTGCTAAGGTCGTAGGGAGAATACCCCGATGACCCGCATAAGGCGAAGTGTGTGCTTCATCCATGATCTTCTTTCTTAATGGTTCCGCCACACATATGGCCTAATGGTGGTAGAGAGACCCGTCCCGAATGGAATAGGGAAACTCATTCTCTCCACGATGTAGCTTTCCCCAAATGGTGGAGAAGTCTGGGTCATTCGGATACAAATCCGGTAGTTCTTCTAATTCTTGGTGATACACCGAAGTGATAGCGTTCACCCTTGGCCGCCTAGACAATGCGTCCGCGACCACATTCATACTCCTAGCCATGTGAAGGATCTGGAAGTGAAACATAGACTCAGATAGTTTCCTTTGCGTAAGAAAATACCGCAAACTCTAGTGATCAGTCTTGATCACAAAATCCGCTCCTAGAAGATAGTGCTTCCAGTTGGATAAGGCGTGAATCACAGCCGTGAGTTCCTTTTCGTAGATTGATGCATGCAACTCTGCATCCTTAAGCCGTCTGCTTTCGTAAGCCACTGCATGGCCTTCTTGGTTTAACACTGCTCCGATGCAATCGCCTGAAGCATCGCAGTGAACCTCAAATGGTTTCCTTAAGTCAGGCACTATCAAAATAGGTCCATGGCTTAGCAAGTACTTGAGCCGATCAAAAGCTCCTTGTTGTCTCGATCCCCATCTGAAAGGAATCTTCTTCTTTGTCAAATCATGAAGTGGTCCTGCTACATGAGCAAATCCTCGGACAAACCTTCGATAATCCCAGAAAGCTACGTACATCATGTACCGTAGTGGGAATAGGCCAATCTTCTACCACTTGGATCTTGGCAGGATCCATACTCACTTGATTGTGAGAGACTATATGGCCGAGATAGTGTATCTCTGAGAGGAAGAACTCGCTCTTCTTTGCATTCACATGCAACTCATGCTTTCGCAATTCTTGAAACCCTAAGTCCAAGTGCTTCCGATGTTCCTCTTCTGACTTAGAGAAGATGAGTATGTCGTCAAAGAATACTCCCGTAAAAGCTCGATATGGGCTAAAAATGCGGTCCATGCGATTGAACATCGCAGGAGCATTGGTCAAGCCAAAAGGCATTACCAAAAATTCATATAGTCCAAAGGTTGTGCGGAAAGCAGTCTTATGGACATCCTCAGGTGCGATCCGTATCTGATGATACCCACTCTTTAAGTCTATGCGACTAAAGACACTTGCACCCTGCAACTTATCAAGTATATCATCAATCCGAGGGATCGGAAAGCGATTCTTGATCGTGATCTTGTTTAAAGACCTATAGTCTATGCACATCCGAAACGTGCCATCTTTTTTCTGCACCAGTAGAACTGGAGAGCAGTAGGGTGAAGCACTTGGCCGTACTAACCCTTTCTCTAGAAGCTCGTTGACTTGCTTCAAAATTTTCTCTTGCTGAGCAAGACTCACCCGATAAGGGGGTTGATTGGGAGGCGAGCTACCCGGTATGAGATCCATGCGGTGATCTTCCGGGCGTACCGGAGGGAGTTCATCAGGAAGTGTTTCCGTGAAACAATCTTTGTACTTTCCAATAAATTGAAGACGCTTATTTTCCAGACTAGAGAGAGAGTCCCTACTAGTTTTATCCTTCTCACGTGCAAAAATCAAGTAAGCAGAAACACACTTCTTCATTTCTTTCTTAATGGAGATATGGCTTACAATTGGGAACTGCCAATCTCCTGCATCAGCATGAACCTTTATTTTCTTACCCCCATGATCAAAAGTGAGGGTCTTTTCCACATAATCGGGAATAGGTGTCATGTGGAAGTGCCATGGCATACCCAAGATGATATCACATCCCTCGATAGGTGCCATCAAAAATGATTCGCGATCCTTGTACTCACCAATCCGAAGATTGAGCTGTCCTTGCATGGGAGTTGCATTGGTTGTCAACCCCTCGAATGCCGATCCGGATGTAACCGGTGTGCCAAGCTGAGCCGGTGTGAGGCACATACGTTCTGCAGTATCCAGGGAGATGAAGTTATCCGTGGATCCTGGATCATAAAGAGTCAGTACTCGCTGGTTGTTCAAAGACCCCCAGCCCTTCAGAAGTTGACGCTTCCCTTTCTCCATTTCTGTGTTTCCTTGAACATCTGGGATTGAGTTCGAGCTTGGCGGTGCGGGTTCCTTCCTTGCTTTCTCTTGCCTCGTAGAGGCTTGTTCTTGCCATTGTTGCTTTAGCGGGCAATCCGATTTCATATGTCCTTTCTCGCCACAGTAGAAGCATCTTCCTTCCTCTCTGAAAGTTTGAAGTTGAGTAAGAGAAAGGTACTTAGTTCGCTTGCCAGTGCCCTCTGGCTTCTTAGAATGATCATCGTCCCTAGATGGAGGACATTTTCTTTCTTGGCCCCCTTGGTCATCGTAGACCCCTCTTTGTCTTGCACGGTAAGTGCTATGCTCCATTTTTCTGGGCGTCCCAGTTGAGTGCAAATCCTCAGCAATGATTGCTGACTCCATCATCCTCTGAAGAGTGTCATGCGGATACACTTTCATACCCTTTCGAAGCTGCGGTTGGAGACCCGCTTCGAACTTTCGTTTCTTTTCCTCGTCGGCAATCTTCATGAAGGGAGTGACCTTAAGAAGAACCGACCAATACTTGTCCACATAGGTCGTTACTCTTTCATGTTCCTTCTGGGCAAGCCAGTCCCATTCCTTCCGTATGTTCTGCTCGAAGTCAGGTGGAAGAAATTGTTCATAAAATTCAGATTTGAAGCTCTCCCAAGTTCTGGCCTGTGAACCTTCCAGAATCTTGGCTAACCACCAATTACTTGCCGTTTCCTTGAGATGCATCCCCACATGGCGTAATTTGGATCTTTCTGTGAAGTGCCCATTGGTAAAGGCGACTTCAAACTGTCTGATGAAGGACAGTGCTTTGGAGATGTCTCTTCGTCCATTGTAGGTTTCGAATTTGATGTCCTTGTCGCCCGATTTGAAGACTCTCATGCGATGTTGAGACTTGAGACCATGCTTCTTGAATTGAGGCTTATCTTTAGGTTGATGTAGGGTAGTGGCAGTAGTAGCGGCTTCCTTCTTCTGACGAGATGATCGAGAAGTAGAAGTATAATCAGGAGAGTAAGATGGAGATGAGATAGAGATGTCCTTGCTCTCGTCTAGCAGAGAGAGCGCTTTTTCCTGGCCTTTCCTTGAAGTAGGCCGTTCATTCCGATCTGAAGATCCTTTGTGCACCTCGGCACGTCCTTCTTCTCTTTCCTCCTGTGGTCTCACGCCAACAGCGTTGTCTGGATGCTTGGCTGCATCAGTTCCATTCGTTTTCTTCATTCCGCCCAAGAGCTTTTGGACGTCTAGCAACAGTAAGATTTGTTGCAAATCCGCAAGATGAGCTTGCACTTGTTGAAGCTCCTCTTCAACGCTTCTCCCTTGGCCCGACATGGTTCTTCCCATTCTTCCCGGAATCGTCCTTCTTTGCAGAGAAAGAGAGGATTCCGAGCTCTGATACCACTGTCACAAAACAGGAGCGTATACGAGCACTTAGAAATCTGAAAATTATAATACTTTGCAGACATGAGAGAAGGGAGAAGATTGACACAGTATTGGGGACCAGAAGATGGGCTGGTCCCCCCCCGTTAAGAGTATTCTTTTATTCAGGGAGAATTCTTATACAAGCACGAGAACCCGAGGAAACCCCTCCGTTCTGTAATCTTAGACCCGAAGGTCATGCTTTTTCGTAAAGGGCTTGGGCACAAGGCCGTTCCTTCCCGTAAGGGACTTAGGCGCGAAGCCGTACTTTTCCGTAAGGGACTTAGGCGTGAAGCCATACTTCCCGTGAAGGGCCTTCCCGTAAGACGGGAGATTCCTGCAAAACAAACCACACAAAGAAACAATTCTCAATGCGTATCAACACCTTATACCTGTCGCTCCTTGCTCGGAAAAGCGACCTCCGTACTCAGTCGTCACACGAACACTTGCAGTTTCCGTCGCCAGTCTCTACTCCAGAATCCCAGCGCTTGCACTTTCTGCTGCTTCCGGCTTGTCCAGAAACTGAGTGCTGGCTGTTACTTTATAGGGCCTGGCACCCGGCGGGTATAGAAGCCGAAAAAGCAGAACTCGGCGCCCCCTAGAGAGAGGAGAGAGAGAGATCGCAAATTCAGCCCCCCCCCCCCCCCCCGCCTTGCGTAGCTTTTTAGCGCTGGCATATTTTTAAGAAGAGCCTTGCTTTATTTTATTAATAAAAGGGCTGGTCACTTAAAAGTGACCGGCCACTTTATAAAATAAAGTGTGAACCTGTTCAAACTTTAAAAACTCACTCAGTTAGTGAAAACAATGCTACACGAACACATTCCAGGCGTCCCCGGGTGCAAGACACGGCACAGATGCAATGCAGACAAAGACTCCTCGCGGGAAAGCATCTGCCCTCCCGCGAATGTTCCTGCTTTTCGTAATAAGCTTCCTTGAAGCCATCTTTATTCTTGTGCTTGCGTTCTTGCGCGTATTTTCTTACTCAGTTCGGATTTCCTCCTTAGCCTACGGAATGCCCCCTTACTGATGCACCCGTCACCCATCATGTGACGCATCAGGGTCACTAGTAACCCGGCCCTTTCCACCGAACTTACGGAAACTCCTTCGCGATGTTTACCGTCACCCATCAAATGACACATCAGAGTTGTCTGTTCTTGATGGCAGTTCCTGTAGCTACAATCTTTTAACAATTCTTAGTGCACACAATAAAATATCCTAAAAAAGAGATTAATCATTAAAAATAAGAAAATAGTCCAATTAGCAACAATATCTCTTCTCTCTCCTTCTCTCAGCCTCATTCACTTGCACACATAATATCCACTCACTTTGTTCGTGACCACTGCACTCTACAAGATGGAAAGCTCTCTCTTTCCCTAAGAACTAAAAGGAACCTTGAGCAGTAAAGATCACTAATCTTGAGAAAATACAACATTCATTCCGCTGCACCTAACATTGATATCAGAGCTTTGGAAGTGTTCTGCATTACTCAAGGAAAGAACCACAAGACCCACAAGAATTTTTTTGCTTGTTGCGATCGCACGAACCCAAGTTTACTTGGGAGTGGCGATTCCTAATCGTGTTTTGTTGAAGAGTGACAGGAATCCCAAGAAAGAAGGACTTGTCCAGCCTCCCCTTGTGTCTCTTTTCACTCATTGAGAGCGAACCGTGCACTTAGCGGCCGGCCAATCGACGTGAGGTGGGAAAAAGCAACCTTGGTGTGAGCGCAAGGCCGCCCAGGGGTGCGCCGCAGAAAAGGGTAGAACTCCGGTGAAGAGAAGATCCTTCTCCAACGCGAGTTGCAAGTGAAAGAAAACCTCAAGAACCCCTAGAACCCCAGACCCTCAAGACTCAAGAACCTCAAGAACCCTAGATTCTCACGAATCAAGGACCTCAAGAACCCAAGTTCCTCGTGAACTTAAGAACCCAAGACCCCAAGAACCCACAAGAACCCACGATTGCAAAATGATCATCACTCGAACCGGATTGGATACTTCGCTTAAAAGTGATGAGCATGAGAGAGGCGAAGAAGAATTTTCCCCACCAGGAGGTTTCTCCGACCCTCCCCCTTTTCCATCTACGACAAAGATTGCACTAACTCCTATGGAGGAGTTGGACCAAGAGAGAGAAGCAGAAAGAAAAGCCTACGAAGAAGATATGGCAGCCATTGAGCGTCAGTACCAAGAAAGAAGGGCAGCCATAGAAGCAGAATTTTATCGCGAGAACAAAGCACAAATGCAAGAGTTATTGCGACTCTTTTCTCAAGCTCAGGCACAGATGCAACAGAATCGGATAAAGGAGACTCTCTCAGTCTCTTCTTCTCCACAGCATGACACACAAGAATTGCATGATGAGAAGCATGATGAATTGAATGATAATGATTTGCGTGACGATTTGAAGCACAATGATAAGCATGATGATTTGGATGCCAATGATTTGCATAATGATTTGGATGACAATGACAAGCATGATGATTTGCATGATCAAGATGTGATTCCTCACAAGCATGATGAGTTGCATGAAGATGATGTGATTGTTCACAAGGATGATGTGTTAGTGGATGCTTTTCCTAGCGAAACTAGCCTCGTTGTAGATTCGATCAATCACGAAGATCCGATCTTGGCTTTCGAGTCGAGGTCTAAAGAACCCCCACAGGACGATTCGATCATTCACGAAGAATCGATCTTGGCTTTCGAGTCGAGGTCTAAAGAACCCCCACAGGACGATTCGATCATTCACGAAGAATCGATCTTGGCTTTCGAGTCGAGGTCCAAAGAACCCCCACAAAACGATTCGATCATTCAGGACGAACCGATCTTGGCTCTCGAGCCTTGGTCCAAAGAACCCTCACAGGAAGTATTATGTGTTCGCATGATTGCTACGCACGTATTGTTCAAGTGTTTCATTCGTGAAGGCCTGTATTTTAGTCAGCATTGTTATGTGATCCATTTTCCTAGGCATGCCATATTGTATGTTGAGCACGTTTCTCTCATGGATGAGCACGAATATATGCGGATTGTTCATGAAAAGTTCAAAAGTTTTTATGTCAGGAAGTCACATTCCATGTCTCTTCCTTGGCATGACACAGTTCCGAAAGAGCACATGATAGTATGAGCACCCAGCATGCGCATTTCCATTGTGATTTTCCACAGTTGATTGATTTCGATCAAACAGAAAAGATTCGACCTCATTGTTTGCGTGTGTTTGATGAACGGGTTGTCACTCCGTCTCTTTGCTCATATACATTGCATACACAGTCTTTAGAGAAGACAAGATTTTATTCCTTCACTTTACATGGAATGGATATGTTCAGGAATTTCCAACCATGGAGATTCTTGAAGACGAAAGACGCAGGTGTCTAGACGAAGTTGAAGCAAGAAAGGAGATTCAGAAGACTTGGTGTCGCCTTCGGCGCGGCCCAAAGAAGCAAGCGTTGCAGACCTTTATGAAGTTCAAGTATCGCACGACCCACACATCAGAGTGGGCCGGCAAAGAGTCCCTTCTAGGATTCCGGATGCTGTTGGCGATCTCCCTCGACGCCATACAGTTCGATACCAGTACCTCACTTTGAAAAGGAGGGGATGTCACGCGACACATCCCAACCCTATGTGTCCGTGGACAAGCTACACCACAGCAGGATTCAGTCAGTTCTGTCAAGTTAGATTAGCAGTGATCTGGCACTTTTGTGAGTCTATTCGTAGACCGTGCATGCCCAATCACTTAGCATAGATGCATATCCTCCGGTTGCACACAACATGATCATCGGAATTCCCATCAGAATCCATTAGCATTTTTCTTGAGAGCGCGCCAATCGTCCTTCAATCGTGCGAGGTACTGAGGTGGCATAAACCACGCCTTGAGCTTGTCTTGGAAATTAGTCCAATTGAAGGAAAGGGACGTGAATTCGTCGGCTTCCTCTAGGTGCGCGGATAACTGTGCCTCTTGCCATTCGTAGTACCAATTGATGGAATCACCGGCAAGGTACATAGCTGCCGTCAAGACCTTGCTATTTCCAGTCTTCTTAGTTGTCGCAAAATAAGCATTAAATTGATGCAACCAATAATGAATAACCGTAGCATCCATCTTACCATCATATTTACTGAAAGTCAACTTCTCTGTGACTGGGTTGTTGGAATCCGCATCGTGGCTTGCGCCACTTGAGGAACTCCCATGATCTTTGGCTGGTTCGGAGTTCGAGGCAAGTACTTGTTGTACCAATTCTTGAGTGCGGAGTTCTCTGTGAGCCTCACGCTCGGCCTCCAAGGCCGCTCTTTGAACCTCACGATCGGCCTCCAAGGCCGCTCGTCTAGTTTCGGCTTCCTCCTTTCTTTGTGCTTTTCTTTCTTTTCGTTCGTCGCGCTCACGTTCCAAAGCAATGCGAGTCACTTCTTGTTCTATGGCAATTCTTTCGTTTCTTTCTTCGCGCTCGCAGTCCTTGGCTTCCTGTCGTTCTGCTTTTCTTTCTAGTTGTGCCATCATCTCCATAATCGACTTGACCAACACCTCCATAGGATTTGGTACAACTCGTGGCGTAGATGGGGAAGGGGGAGGGTCGGGAAAAACTCCTGGTGGGAAAACTCTTCTTCGCCACTCCCATGCTCATCACCTGTATGCAAAATATCCATTCCGCTTCGGGTGATCACCATGCACTTTGATCTTGGGTTCTTAAGTTCACGAGAAACTTGGGTTCTTGTGGTTCTTGGGTTCTTGGGTTCTTGAGGATCTTGAGGTCTTGAGGTTCTTGAGGGTCTTCTTTTGCTTGCAATCTGTGTTCGCGAAGGATCTTCTCTTCACCCAAGTTCTACTCTTTTCCGCTGGTGCATCCCTTGGCGGCCTTGCGCTCACACCAAGGTTGCTTTTTCCTACCTCACGTCAATTGGCCGGCCGCTAAGTGCACGGTCCGCTCTCAATGAGTGAAAAGAGGCACAAGGGGTGGCTGGACAAGCCCTTCTTTCTTGGGATTCCTGTCACTCTTCAAAAACACGATTAGGAATCGACGCCCAAGCGAACTTGGGTTCGTGCGACCTCAAGAAGCAAAAAAGAATTCTTGTGGTTCTTTCCTTGAGTGATACAGAACACTGCCAAAGCTCTGATACCAATGTAAGGTGCAGCGGAATGAATGTTTGAACTTTGCTCAAGATGAGTGCTCCGAACTGTGCTCAAGGTTCCTTTTTGTTCTTATGAAAGGGAGAGCCTTCCGTTCTTAATGAGAGAGTGCAATGATCACAAACAAGTGGATGGACACTGTGCGTGCAAGTGTATGAGACTCAGAGATAGAGAGAGAAGACAAATACGACACCAGAGACGTTGTAAAACCCTCCTCCGAAGGCCCCACTCTCGTCGGCGAGAGTGGTCTACTATTGATTGTAGAAACTGGTACAAACAGAATGCATGTGATTGATGCAAGTCTAGGCTAGATAGATGACGACGACGGAGATGGCGAGACCGACCTAAGGGCTGAAATCTGACGCTTATGAACTGCTGTCCAAAAACGCTGCTGGCTGAAATCTGCGGCTGATCTGCTGCTATAACAAAAACGCTACTGGCTGAAATTCACCGCTACCGAAAACGTGATGTGGGCTACTCTTTGCAGGCTGATATTTGCTACCTTTTGTCTGCTGAAAAGCGCCAGCACAAAGGAGGGCGATTTGGGGAACTTAAAAATGCTAGGGGCTGCAGATACTTGGCGATGCTGCTTGGATAAAAAACGCTAGGTCTGGGATTGTTGGCTATGGCGATGACTGTTGAGTTTGAGGGCGATACTTGATGAAAAACGCTAGGGCTGTGGATCTTCTGCTTGGAGGAAAATCGCCACCAAGGGTTCTTGCGTGAGAAGTTGCCTGTTGAGCGATGGAGCTCTTGCTGCCTCTTCTGTCAATTAGTACTAGTCTAGGTTTGCTTATATACAAACTTACTCAATTTGCCCTACCTACTTTCCAACAAAAGTCACTTAAAAATATGAAGTGAAAAATGTCAAAAATAGGTAAAGTAGGCTAAATGCACTGGAAAATTCCCCTGAAGGATTCTGATGGGAATGCTTATGATCATGCTGTGTGCAACCAGAGGATATGCATCTACAGTAAGTGACTGGGCATGCACGGTCTACGAACAGACTCACAAAAGTGCCAGATCACTTCTAAATCTAGACTAACTGAACTGATTGAACCCTTGTCGTGCTGTAGCTTGTCCACGGACACATAGGGTTGGATGTGTCACGTGACACTCAGTCTCTTCTTGTCTAAAGCATGGCACACATGAAGATTTTCATGATGATTTGAATGATAATGACAAGCATGATGAATTGCATGATGATGATGAGCATGATGATTTGCATGATCAAGATGTGATTTCTCACGAGCATGATGATTTGTATGATCACGATGTGATTGTTCACAAGGATGATGGTTTAGTTGATACTTTTTCTAGTGCAGCTAGCCTCGTTGCAGATTCGATCAATCACAAAGAACCAATCTTGGCTCTCGAGTCGAGATCCAAAGAGCCCCCACATGAAGATTCCATCATTCACGAAGAACCGATCTTGGCTCTCGAGTCGAGGTCCAAAGAACCCTCACAGGAAGTATTATGTGTTCGAATAATTAGTCAGCAAGCATTGTTCGAGTGTTTCATTCGTGATCGTTTCCTGTATTTTGGTCACCGTCCTTATGTGATCCCTTTTCAAAGGTACGCCACAAAGGTATGTCATATTGTACGATAAGCACGATGCGGATGATTCATGAAAAGATGAAATGTTTGCATTCAAGGAGTTCACATTCCATGTCTCTTCCTTGGCATGACACAGTATCAGAAAGAGCACAAGAAGGATTGAGCATCAAGCATAGGCATTTCCATTGTGATTTGCCACAGTTGATTGATTTCGATCAGAAAGTCGAGATTCGACCCCATTGTTTACGTATGTTTGACGGACGGTTTGGCAATCCGTCACTTTGTTCATTTGCATTGCATGCACAGTTTATTCGAAGGAATATAATTTTTCCAGGCACTTTACATGGAGTGGGTATGTTCATGTTTTTGTGTTGGAAGTGGTTTCAGGAATTTTCAGCCTCCGAGATTCTTGAAGAAGGTAGACGCATGACTATAGACGAAGTTGAAGCATCAAAGGAGCCACAGAAGACTTTGTGTCGCTTTCGGTGCGGCCCAAAGAAGCAAGCGTTGCAGACCTTTATGAAGTTCAAGTATCGCAGGACCCACGCATCACAGTGGGCCGGCGAAGAGTCCTTTCCAGGATTCCAAACGCTATTGGCGATCTCCCTCGACGCTATACAGTTCGTTACCAGTACCTCACTTTGTAAAGGAGGGGATGTCACGTGCACATCTAACCCTATGTATACATGGACAAGCTACTTCATGACATAGGTTGGGTTCAGTTAGCTTAGGAAGTGATCTGGCACTTTTGTGAGTCTGTTCGCAGACCGTGCATGTCCAAACACTCCGAATAGATGCATATTCTCTGGTTGCACACAGCATGATCATCAGATTTCCATCAAGAACCATCAGGAGCATTTTTACAGTGCATAGACCTATTTTCCTATTTTTGAAATTTTTCACTTATTTAAGTGACTTTTGTTGGGAACTAGATAGGGCAAGTTTAGAAAGTAAGTACATAAAGAAACCTAGCGCTAGCACTTTCTGGCATTAGAGGCAACAAGAACTTCGGTTCAACGGGCAACTTCTCAGCAGGAACCCCCCAGCAGACCTAGCGTTTTTGCACCAGCTGCAAAGCCTAGCGTTTTTGCATCAAGATCAGCCCAGCGTTTTTGCATTGCAGTAGACTGGCGACAGCAAGACCACAGAGCAGCACTAGCATTAGCAAATTTCCACCAGCAGGATAGTTTTCAGCCCTAGCGTTTTTGGTTGCAGATCAGCCCTTGGCCTTTTGCAGATCCACCGCGACAGGACAACTACAAGCACCAGCGTTTTCAGTTTTCAGCAGTCCGACACCGCAGTAAAAGTCCCAAACCTCGCAGATCTCACCTTCCCGCAGCAAATCCTCGCCGCACGGTCAGATCCAGCGTAGTTTGCAGATTCAGCCCGGAAAACACAGATTTCAGCATCTACGTTTTCAGCATGTCGTCATTGCATCGTCCTCATCGATATAGAGTCAGAATTCAGCAAATAAAGATTTGCAGATTTCAGCCCTTAGCATTTTCAGATGTCAGCCCGTCTCGTCGTCTTCTTCATCGTCTCGACATCGTAGGCAAGTCCAAAGCATTGTAGAGATTTTTGCAATCAATAATAGACCACTCTCGCCATAGAGAGTGGGGCCTTCGGAGAAGGGTTGACAACATTCTGGTGTCGTATTCTTCTCTCTCTATCTCTCAGTCTTACCACCTTCATTCACAGTGTTTATCCACTTTGTTTGTGATCACTTGCACTCTCTCATTAAAGGAACGGAAGGCTCTCCCTTCCGTAAGTAAAAGGAACCTTGAGCACACTTCGGAGCACTCATCTTGGGCAAAGTTCAACAATCACTTCCGCTACACCTTACCCTACACTAGTGACCACTTTTGTGACTTGGATGGGACAGTTGGCATTCTGGCAGGGACTTCCTTTCGGACCATGCAACACTGATCTTTACAGTGAGTTATAGACAGAGGAGGGGGAGCACGATGCTACACATCCCTGAGAGGGTCTTGCTGGACTCTGCGCTCAGAGAGCGAGTAGAGGCTCTTTGGACAGAGAGCTTAGACATGCAGGATTCTCTTGCTGACAGAGTGGCCTCAGGACTTGCTCAACTTAGTCGATTCTTTCTTCAGGAGTCTTTGGCTCGCCTAGCTGCAGCGAGAGAGGAGCAACAGCGTCTCCGACGAAGCGTTGCTTCCTTGCAGAGGATGCAGGAGCAGCATCCAGACAGTCCTTGATTGGAGGAGCAGTTACAGCAGGCTCGCTATGAGCTCGTCAGCACAGGGGAGAGGTGCTATGAGTTTGCTTTCCATCGAAGGCATCTCGGTGGACCCAAGTGGGTGACAGAGTGACAGGCACTTTCTTTGAGACAGTGGGACCCCGGCATACGCATGCGAAGGTGAGCCAGTTGAGGAGGCCCGACAAGTCAGTTGCTTTAGAGCCAGAGGACATGCGTGCAGTTACTACTGACTTCTACCATGATCTATTTTCTGCAGAGCCTCAGTCAGAGTGTCAGGATGCATGCAGAGAGCAGGTGTGGACACAGATGCCTTGTCTTGTGATTGAGGAGATGTGCCAGAGTCTTGAGCTTCCTCTTCAGCTAGAGGAGTTACACACGGCTCTTAGAGCACTCCCCTGTGGTAGCTGTCCAGGTAAGGATGACTGGACTCCCAGCTTTTTCTTGCAGTACTGGGACTTGCTTGGCACAGATCTCTGTAGTGCTTTTCAGTTCATCCTGCACACAGGAGAGATGTCTGACAGCATAAGTGAGGGCCTGATTTACCTCATTTCCAAGGAGGATGGCTCCTTGGATGAGATTCGACAGTGGCGCCCCATCACCATCCTCAACTCAGCCTACAAAATTATTGCCAAGGCTCTGAGTTTGAGGATTCAGCTACTTCTAGAGAGCATTATACATGGGATACAAACAGGTTTTGTCAAGGAGCGTAGTATCCTTGACAACATCTTTACTTTTTGGGAGGCTTCTGTCTCCGCGCGGCTCCGTGGTGAGGATCTCGTGATTCTTCTTCTCGATTTTGAGAAGGCCTACGACAGAGTTGACTGGGACTTTTTGGAGGGCACTCTACACAGGATGGGCTTCTCCGATGCTTGGATCAGAGGGGCGTCAGCTTTGAGCAGACGGGCACAAGCCAAGTACTTTTGTCAAGAGGTAGTGGGGATCGTTTCATGCTCACACGTTTGGTCAGACAGGGCTGCTCTCTTGTCTCCTTCCTCTTTCTGTTCTATGCTGAGGCAATGAGCAGGTTTTTGGTTTCACAACAGGTTGGTTTACATGGCTTAGCGCTCCCTATTCGGAGAGATGAGCTACTGGACGCTGAGTTTGCAGACGACTCAGCCTTGTACTTGGATGGCCAGGAGGCCAATATTCATAGGTGTGAGCAGTCTCTTGAGAATTTTTGTTGTGCATCAGGCACACTGATCAACTGGAGAAAGACTGTGGCTTTCTGGGTTGGTAGTGCTCCTACGCATGATTGGATGCCTGGTGAGGGTTTCAGGTGGATTCCCCCAAGGACTGTAGTTCGGTACTTGGGCTGTCAGGTTGGTTTGAACTTGTCTCCCGAGCAGCAGATTGCTCCTCTCCTCTTGTCTATCAAGAGGAAGTTGTTACATTGGAGCTCCGCACGACTTTCTCTAGCAGGCAGAGTTATAGTGGCCAACCAGGTGTTGTTGGCTACTATGTGGTATATCACTTCTTGTTGGATCTTTTCGAGTTCTTGTATCAGCCAAGTAGAGAGGCTGATCAGGAACTTCCTTTGGTCAGGGCGTGACACTCAGATAGCCCGGGCCAAAGTGGCATGGCAGGTCATCATTCTTCCTTGTTCTCGGGGAAGATTGGGATCATAGACCCAGCACAGCAGAGCAGAGCCCTTCTTGGGAAGTTTATCGTCAGAGGACTTCTTCTAGGAGAGGAGCCCTAGAAGGAGTTCTTGCTTCAGCGGCTTAGTGCTAGGGTGCCTCAGGCTGGAGGCCCGTGGCGACCCTCGACTAGATGGATTTTCACAGAGATGCACAGAGTTGGCTTCAGCAGGAGACTGAAGGATCGCTTCGCTCTGAATCTCCTCCGATCTTGGGAGCAACTGCGGAGAGGCCTAGAGCAGCGTTGTTAGCGTGCAAACAAGAAGAAAAATGAGAACCTCCATAGCCTTGCACACACCACACCGTCGGAAAGAAACACCATGAAGTTGCAGAAAACACCTATGCCAAACACCTATAAAGTCGGGTGAAAAAGACAAAGCTTGCTGAAAACCAGAGACCATAAAGACAAAGCTTGTGTCGTGTAAATCTCCGTAGAGTACCCATATGCTTGATTCCAATAACAGATGAGAGAGTTACAAGCTTCCGAAGATGGGAGTCTCTCAAAAACCTCCAAAAAAACAAGTCTCTATAAGAAAAAGGGATGTGCAGAGAATTGCAGCTAAAATAATGGGGGCATTTTCCCTTTTATTGGAGTGGATTTTTCTTCCTTATCTTAGCCGACATATTTCTCTCTCATCTCCTCTTTTTATTGGCTCATTTTGACCATTTTCTGGAAAAGGGGGGCTCCATGTCAGTCACTTTGACTTGGGGAGTGGGCAATGTGGAGTGTCCAATGGCAAAAAAAAAGGTCCAGGCGCTTGGGCGGGGTGTGTGAACTCAAAATGGGCGCCCCCTCTCTCCCCCAACACCCACGAGCCCCCATTGGAAAGGCAAGAGAGCACCGTTTCCCCCTTTGACTCAACCTTAGGGGGTACCACTCCCCCCTTTATACCCCCCATTTTCCACTTGCTCCCCCCCATGTGGGATTACTCCATTTCCACTTAGCACCATCCTCAAGCTCCCCAACTTCCCAAAAATTTCCAGTTTCTCCCAAAGCATAAGAGGACTTCTCAGACAATTTTCCCCGAGGCATAACTTGATGCTCCGGTCATCAAATGACGCACCGTGACACACGGCTCGAAGCCCATCACCTCGGCTATCTCCAGAAATGTATGTCATGTGACACATCCAACCCTGTGTGTCCGTGGACAAGCTACACCATAACAGGGTTTCCATCAGTCCAGACAGTCTAGATTAGAAGTGATCTAGCACTTTTTGTGAGTCTATTTGTAGATCGTGCATGCCCAGTCACTTAGTATAGATGCATATCCTCTGGTTGCACACAGCATGATCATCAGTATTTCCATCAAAATCCATTAGAATCAGTTAGGGGATTTTTCCAATGCATTTAGCCAATTTTTCTTATTTTTGACATTTTTCATTTATTAATTTAAGTGACTTCCCAACAAAAGTAGGTAGGGCAATTTGGGTAAGAAAATATATAAGCAAACCAAAGTTAGCAATAAATGGAAGATGAGCCAGGAGTACAACAGGCCTTTGGCAACAGGTCCTCCCCTCTCTCAACAAAAACCCTCAAGCACCCATTTGCCTAGCGTTTCCACTCCCCAACAGCCTGACGTGTTTGGTCCCAAGCATCATCGCCCGCAGCTTCAGCCCTAGAGTTTTGTAGCATCGCCAGCAACCCTTTTTTCCTTGGCGTTTTCCACAGGATCTAGACCGCATTGCATCCTTTGCATCCAGCGTTTTCAGCAGCAGATAAACCTGCGTTTTCAGCCCTAAAACACGGCAGCCATCAGCGTTTTTATCAAGGGAAATTCAGCGTTTTTTGCAGCCTAAAATCAGCCTCAAGAACCAGCGTTTTACTTGCAGCAGATTTCAGCAGATAGCGTTTTTGGACAGCACTTAGAACCATCCCCATTTCAGCCCTATTGTCGTCATCGCCATCCCGGTTGTCGTCGTCGACATAGCCCAGATCTGCATCAGTTTTATGGATCATCATTGTACCCGTTTGTGCAATCAATCGTAGACCACTCTCACCAACAAGAGTGGGGCCTTCGGAGGAGGGTTTTACAACGTCTCTGGTGTCGTAACTCTCTTCTCTCTATCTCTCAGTCTCATACACTTGCACGCACAGTGTCCACTCACTTTGTTCGTGATCATAGCACTCTCCATTAAGAACGGAAGGCTCTCCCTTCCATAAGAACTAAAAGGAACCTTGAGCAAATACGGATCACTCATCTTGAGAAAGTACAACATTCATTACGCTGCACCTAACATTGGTATCAGAGCTTTGGCAGTGTTTTGTATCACTCAAGGAAAGAGCCACAAGAATCACAAGAATTTTGTTTTTGCTTGTTGCGGTCGCACGAACCCAAGTTCGCTTGGGCGTGTCGATTCCGAATCGTGTTTTTTGAAGAGTGACAGGAATCCCAAGAAAGAAGGGCTTGTCCAGCCTCTCTTGTGTCTCTTTTCACTCGTTGAGAGCGGACCGTGCACTTAGCGGCCGGCCAATCGATGTGAGGTGGGAAAAAGCAACCTTGGTGTGAGCGCAAGGCCGCCAAGGGGTGCGCCCGCAGAAAGGAGTAGAACTCAGGTGAAGAGAAGATCCTTCTCAAACACGGTTTGCAAGCAAAAGAAAACCTCAAGAACCTCAAGACCCTCAAGAACCTCAAGACCCTCAAGACCCTCAAGAACCCAAGACTCTCAAGAACCCAAGTTCCTCGTGAACTTAAGAAACAAAGATCATAGTGCATGGTGGTCACCCAAAGCGGAATGGATACTTCGCATACAGGTGATGAGCATGAGAGAGGCGACGAAGAGCTCTCCCCACCAAGAGATTTTTCCGACCCTCCCTCTTCGCCATCTACGCCACGAGTTGGACCAACTTCTATGGAGGCGATGGTCAAGTCGATGTTGAACATGATGGCACAACAGCAAGAAACGAATCGAGTTGCATTGGCACAACTAGCAAGCAGGAAGCTAAGGACCGCGAGCGCGACAAAAGAAACGAAAGAATTTCCGCACAACAAGAAGCAAATCGCATTGCTAAGGACCGCGAGCGTAACGAAAGAACCGAAAGAATTGCCGCACAACAAGAAGCAAAATCGTATTGCTTTAGAACGCGAGCGCGACGCACGAAAAGAACGGAAAGAACAAAGAAATGAGGAAGCGGCAGCACAAAGCGCAGCCTTGGAGATCGAGCGAGAGGCTCAAAGAGACCTACGCACTCAAGAGTTGGTTCAACAAGTACTTGCCTCGAAGTCCGAACCAGCCAAAGATCGTGGGAGTTCCTCAAGTGGCGCAAGCCACGATGCGGATTCCAACAACCCCGTCACAGAGAAGTTGACTTTCTGTAAGTATGATGGTAAGATGGATGCTACGGTTATTCATTCTTGGTTGCATCAATTTAATGCCTATTTTGCGACAACTAAGAAGACAAGAAATAGCAAGGTTTTGACGGCAGCTATACCTTTCCGGTGATGCCATCAATTGGTACAACGCATGGCAAGATGCACAGCTAGCCGTGCACCTAGAGGAAGCCGACGAACCCACGCCCCTTTCCTTCAATTGGGCTAATTTCCAAGACAAGCTCAAGGCACGGTTTATGCCACCTCAGTACCTCGCACAATTGAAGGACGATTGGCGCGCTCTCAAGCAAAATGGTATGCCGGTTATGTCTTTCTCTAATCGTGTTTTGTAGCTAGGTACCCAATTACGCAAGTCGGATGATGAACGCAAAGAGGCATTCCTTGATGGATTGGACGAGTATATCAAGTACGATATCGAGGTGCTCGATCCAATCGATCTCAACAAGGCGGTAGCAATTGCTCTCGCACAGGAGATGAAGCACAACAAGGGAAAGCCTAAGGAGAACAAGACTTCCACAAGTACCTCGCATACTTCTCAGAACCCTCAGAACGGTAAGAACGGTAAGAATGGTAACTCTTCTAACCAATCTTCCAACAATCTCTCAGAAAAGAATTCTTCCAATGAATCTAAGGGTAAGGCTAACACAATTGCTAAACCTAAGCTTACTCCAGATGAAAAGGTAGCACAAGGAATTGTAGGAGGATACATCACGTCGGAAGAGCAAAGCACTTATTCCAAGGAAGGTCGTTGTTTTCATTGTCACATTAAGGGTCACATAAAAAGAACATGTCCTAAGCTTGAATCGAATGAATCTAAAGAATCCACAAAACCCACTTCCTCTGTCCATGCAATTAATGATAACACGAGTATGCCCCAAGTTTCTCATGACCCTCCCATTGATGATTCTCTCATTAAATCTTATGGTCATACGACGGGGCAGCGTTTTGTCATATTGTTTGACCCAGGTAGTATACATGATGTGATCAATCCCTCCCTTGTTGAGAGAGCCCGCCTAGAAGTTAGTCAGAGATCTCCTATCGAGGTCTCTGGCTTTGTTCCCAGTACGGACGCTCTCATCACGGAGGAGTGCCTTGTTGTGTTGTTTGCAATTCAACAAGTTGCCTTCACTAGAAGATTTGTTGTCTCTTCTCTCTCAGGATGTGATATGATTTTGGGCTTTCAATGGTTTCGTGATGCTAACCCTCTCATTGATTGGGAGGCTAACACTATAAATCTCAATGCCACAAGTGGTTCTCCTATCGTCATTCATGGAGAGGACATTGCTCATTCTCCATCTCTCATTCCTAATATGCAGGACAAGATTGAAAGGATTCGGGATAAGGAGACTCTATCAGTCTCTTCTTCTCCAAAGCAAGACACACAAGATTTGCATGATTGTGAGCAGCATGATATTTGATTGACAATGATCAGCATGATGATTTGGATGATAAAGACAAGCATGATGATTTGCATGATCAAGATGTGATTTTTCACAAGCATGATGATTTGCATTATCAAGATGTGATTTCTCATAAGCATGATGAGTTGCATGAAGAAGCTGTGATTGTTCACAAGGATGATGTGTTAGTTGATGCTTTTGCTAGCTAAAGCTAACTTCGTTGCAGATTCGATCAATCACGAAGGATCGATCTTGGCTCTCAAGCGTAGGTCCAAAGAACCTCACAGGAAGTATTATGTGTTCACATGATTGATTTGCACGTATTGTACGAGTGTTTCATTCGTGATCGTTTCCTGTATTTTAGTCAGCGTCTTTATGTGATCCCTTTTCCTAGGCATGACATATTGTACGTTGAGCACGTTTCACTCATGGATGAGCACGAATGTATACGGATTTCTCATGAAAAGCTGGAAAGTATGCATTCAAGGAAGTCACATTCCATGTCTCTTCCTTGGCATAACACATTCGTAGAAAGAGCACATGAAAATATGAGCACCAAGCATGGGCATTTCCATTGTGAATTGCCGCAGTTGATTGCTCTAGATCATAAGAGAGGGTGAACAGTTTAGCACTCCGTCTCATTGTTCATCTACATTGCATGCACAGTTTTTAGAGAAGACAAGATTTTTCCCCTTCACTTTACATGGAATGGGTATGTTCATGATTTTGTGTTGAAAGTGGTTTCAGGAATTTTCAGCCATGGAGATTCTTGAAGAAGAAAGAAGCATGACTAAAGACGATGCCAAAGCATCGAAGGAGCCACAGAAGACTTTGTGTCGCTTTCGGCGCGGCCCAAAGAAACAAGCGTTGCAGACCTTTATGAAGTTCAAGTACCGCACGACCCACACATCAGAATGGGCCGGCAAAGAGTCCCTTCCAGGATTCCGGATGCTATTGGCGATCTCCCTCGACGCCATACAGTTCGGTACCAGTACCTCACTTTGAAAAGGAGAGGATGTCACGTGACACATCTAACCCTATGTGTCCATGGACAAGCTACACCATAACATGGTTTCCATCAGTCCAGTCAGTCTAGATTAGATGTTAGGTGCAGCGAAATGATTGTTTGCGCTTTGCTCAAGATGAGTACTCCGAACTGTACTCAAGGTTCCTTTTAGTTCTTATGGAAGGGAGAGCCTTCCGTTCTTAATGGAAAGTGCTATGATCACAAACAAAGTGAATGGACACTATGCGTGAAAGTGTATGAGACTGAGAGATAGAGAGAGAGAAGAGAGAAACGACACCAGAGACGTTGTAAAACCCTCCTCTGAAGGCCCCACTCTCGTCGGCGAGAGTGGTCTACTTATGATTGCACAAAGTGGTACAATGACGATGCAATGGACTGATGCAATGTGGGACTATGCCGATGACGAGGTCGGTGATGACGACGATGACTTTAGGGCTGAAATCTGTGATCTTCTACCTGCTGAAAATCTGCAAATCTTTGGGCTGTTTTGGGTGGCTGAAAATGACTGTTTTGGCTGCGTTTTCGAGGGCTGAAAATGGGGGTATCTGCAATGCTTCTAGGGCTGAATGGTCTGCTGTCCACGAAGGCTGAAAACGCTACTGTTCTGCTGCGGGATGGGCTGAAAACCAAAAACGCTGCAGCTTCTCTAGTGTTAGTAGAAAACGCTGCCCTGTCTGATCCTGATGGCGATCATGGGAAAAACGCCAGTTGTGGAGGTCTTGTTGCTGCTGCTTGAAAACGCTAGGTTTCCAGGGAAGTTGGCGATGATCTAAGTTGAAAAACGCCGGGCTGATGTGCGGCGAGGATGAGGACCAAAAACGCTAGGGGTTTCTGTTGGGATTCTGCTGAGAAAGTGCCTGTTGAGCATGTGCTCCTGCTGCCTCTTCTGCCAGAAAGTGCTAGCTTGGGTTTGCTTATATATTAACTTAGCAAAATTGCCCTACCTACTTTTGTTGGAAAGTCACTTAAAAATAATAAGTGAAAATACCAAAAATAGGGAAAATAGGCTAAATGCACTGGAAAATTCCCCTGACTTAATCTGATGGATTCTGAAGGGAATACTGATGATCATGATGTGTGCAACCAGAATATATGCATCTATGCTAAGTGACTGGGCATGCACGGTCTACGAACAGACTCACAAAAGTGCCAGATCACTGCTAATCTAGACTTGACTGGATTGATTGAACCCTGATCATGCTGTAGCTTGTCCACGGACACATAGGGTTGGATGTGTCACGTGACATCCCCTCCTTTTCAAAGTGAGGTACTGGTAACGAACTGTATGGCGTCGAGGGAGATCACTAATAGCATCCGGAATCTTGGAAGGAACTCTTCGCCGGCCCACTCTGATGTGTGGGTGGTGCGGTACTTGAACTTCATAAAGGTCTGCAATGCCTTCTTCTTTGGGCCGCGCCGAAAGCGACACAAAGTCTTTTGTGGCGCCTTCGATGCTTCAACTTCGTCTAGAGTCATGCTTCTTTCTTCTTCAAGAATCTCCGAGGCTGAAAATTCCCGAAACCACTTCCAACACAAAACCATGAACATACCTATTCCATGTAAAGTGAGTGGAAAAAATCTTGTCTTCGCTAAAGACTGTGTATGCAATGTAGATGAACATAGAAACGGAGTGACAACCCATTCATCAAACACATGCAAACAATGAGATCGAATCTTTCGCTTATGATCTAGAGCAATCAAATGTGGCAAAACCCAATGGAAATGCCCATGCTTGGTGCTCATACTTTCATGTGCTCGTTCGGAAACTGTGTTATGCCAAGGAAGAGACATGCAATGTGACTTCCTTACATACATACTTTTCAGCTTTTCACGAAAAATCCGCATACATTCGTGCTCATCCATGAGAGAAACGTGCGCAACACACAATATGTCATGCCTAGGAAAAGGAATCACATAATGATGTTGACTAAAATTAGGAAATGATCACGAATGAAACACTCGAACAATGCGTGCGTATCAATCATGCGAACACATAATACTTCCTATGAGGGTTCTTTGGACCTGAGCTCGAGAGCCAAGATCGCTTCTTCCTGAATGATCGAATCGTCCTGTGGGGGTTCTTTGGACCTCGACGCGAAAGCCAAGATCGATTCTGCGTGATTGATCGAATCTACAACGAGGTTAGCTTCGCTAGAAAAAGCATCCACTAACACATCATCCTTGTGAACAATCACATCATCTTCATGCAAATCATCATGCTTGTGAGAAATCACATCTTGATCATGCAAATCATCATACTTGTGAGAAATCACATCTTGATCATGCTTGTCATTATCATCCAAATCATTGTCATTCAAATCATCATGCTTATAATCATGCAAATCCTGTATGTCTTGCTTTGGAGAAGAAGAGACTGATAGAGTCTCCTTATCCCCGAATCCTTTAAAATCTTGTCCTGCATATTAGCAATGAGAGATGGAGAATGAGCAATGTCCTCTCCATGAATGACGATAGGAGAACCACTTGTGGCATTGAGAGTTATAGTGTTAGTCATAAAATCCATGACAGCGTCATTATCACGAAACCATCGAATGTCCAAAATCATATCACATCCAGAGAGAGGATGTGATATGATTTTGGACATTCAAATCATCATGCTTATAATCATGCAAATCCTGTATGTCTTGCTTTGGAGAAGAGGAGACTGATAGAGTCTCCTTATCCCCGAATCCTTTAAAATCTTATCCTGCATATTAGCAATGAGAGATGGAGAATGAGCAATGTCCTCTCCATGAATGACGATAGGAGAACCACTTGTGGCATTGAGAGTTATAGTGTTAGTCATACAATCCATGAGAGCGTCATTATCACGAAACCATCGAATGTCCAAAATAATATCACATCCGGAGAGAGGAGAAACAACAAATCTTCTAGTGAAGGCTGTCTGTTGAATTGCAAACACCACATCAAGGCACTCCTCCGTGATGAGAGCGTCCATACCGGGACGAAAGCCAGAGACCTCGATAGGAGATTCGGACTAACTTCGAGGCGGGCTCTCTCAACAAGAGAGGAACTGATCACATCATGCATACTACCTGGGTCAAACAATATGACAAAACGGTGCCCCGACGTACGACCATAACATTTAATGAGAGAATCATCAATGGGAGGGTCATGAGAAACTTGAGACACCCTCGTGTTATCATTAACTGCATTGACAGAGGAAGTGGGTTCTGTGGATTCTTTAGATTCATTCGATTCAAGCTTAGGACATGTTCTTCTTATGTGACCCTTAATGTGACAATGAAAACAACGAACTTCCTTAGAATAAGTGCTTTGCTCTTCCGACGTGATGTATCTTCCTACAATTCCTTGTGCTACCTTTTCATTTGGAGTAAGCTTAGGTTTAGCAATTGTGTTAGCCTTACCCTTAGATTCAATGGAAGAATTCTTTGCTGAGAGACTGTTGGAAGATTGGTTAGAAGAGTTATCATTCTTACTAATCTTACCGTTCTTACCGTTCTGAGGGTTCTGAGAAGTCTACGAGATACTTGTGGAAGTCTTGTTCTCCTTAGGCTTTCCCTTGTTGTGCTTCATCTCTTGTGCGAGAGCAATCGCTACCGCCTTGTTGAGATCGATTGGATCGAGTACCTCGACATCGTACTTGATATACTCGTCCAATCCAAAGAGAAAAGCCTCTTGGCGCTCATCATCCGATTTCCGTAGCTGAGTACCTAGCTGCAAAACACGATTAGAAAAAGACATGACCGGCATACCATTTTGCTTAAGAGAGCGCCAATCGTCCTTCAATCGTGCAAGGTACTGAGGTAGCATAAACCGCGCCTTGAGCTTGTCTTGGAAATCAGCCCAATTGAAGGAAAGGGACGTGAATCCGTCGGCTTCCTCTAGGTGCGCGGCTAGCTGTGCCTCTTGCCATGCGTGGTAACAATTGATGGCATCACCGGCAAGGTACATAGCTGCCATCAAAACTTTGCTATTTCCTGTCTTCTTAGTTGTCGCAAAATAAGCATTAAATTGATGCAACGAAGAATGAATAACCGTAGCATCCATCTTACCGTCATACTTACTGACAGTCAACTTCTCTGTGACTGGATGGTTGGAATCCGCGTCGTGGCTTGCACCACTTGAGGAACTCCCACGATCTTTGGGTGGTCCGGTCTTCGAGACAAGTACCTGTCGAACCAATTCTTGAGTTCGTAATTCTCTTTGAGCTTCACACTCGGTCTCCAAGGCCGCGCTTCGTGCTGCCGCTTCCTCCATTCTGAGTTCTTTTCTTTCTTTTCGTGCATTGCGTTCGCGTTCTAAAGCAAGGCGATTTTCTTCTTATTGTGCAGCATATCTTGCGTTTCTTTCGTCGCGCTCGCGGTCCTTAGTTGCTTGATCACGGTCCTTAGCTTCTTGTTGTTCTGCTTTGCTTATGAGTTGTGTCAATGCAACTCGATTCGTTTCTTGTTGTTGTGCCATCATGTCCAACATCGACTTGACCATCATCTCCATAGGAGTTAGTATAACTCGTGGCATAGATGGCGAAGGGGGAGGGTCGAAAAAGTCTCTTGGTGGGGAAAAATCTTCGCCGCCTCTCTCATGCTCATCACCTGTATGCGAAGTATCCATTCCGCTTCGGGTGACGACCATGCACTATGATCTTTGGTTCTGAAGTTCACTAGGAACTTGGGTTCTTGAGGGTCTTGGGTTCTTGGGTTCTTGAGGTTTTCTTTTGCTTACAAATCGCGTTTGAGAAGGATCTTCTCTTCACCCGAGTTCTACTCTTTTCCACGGGCGCACCCCTTGGCGGCCTTGCGCTCACACCAAGGTTGTTTTTTCCCACCTCACGTCAATTGGCCGGCCGCTAAGTGCACGGTCCGCTCTCAATGAGTGAAAAGAGACACAAGGGGAGGCTGGACAAGCCCTTCTTTCTTGGGATTCCTGTCACTCTTCAACAAAACACGATTAGGAATCGACACGCCCAAGCGAACTTGGGTTCGTGCGACCTCAAGAAGCGAAAAAAATTCTTGTGGTTCTTGTGGTTCTTTCCTTGAGTGATATAGAACACTGTCAAAGCTCTGATACCAATGTTAGGTGCAGCGGAATGATTGTTTGCGCTTTGCTCAAGATGAGTGCTCCGAACTGTGCTCAAGGTTCCTTTTCGTTCTTATCGAAGGGAGAGCCTTCCGTTCTTAATGGAAACTGCTATGATCACAAACAAAGTGAATGGACACTGTGCGTGCAAGTGTATGAGACTGAGAGATAGAGAGAGAGAAGAGAGATACGACACCAGAGACGTAAAACCCTCCTCCGAAGGCCCCACTCACGTCGGCGAGAGTGGTCTACTTATGATTGCACAAAGACGATGCAATAGACTGATGCAATCTGATGACGACGATGACTCTAGGGCTGAAATCTGTGATCTTCTATCTGCTGAAAATCTGCAATCTTTGGGCTGTTTTAAGTGGCTGAAAATGACTGTTTTGGCTGCGTTTTCGAGGGCTGAAAATGGGGGTATCTGCAATGTTTCTAGGGCTGAATGGTCTGCTGTCCACGAAGGCTGAAAACGCTACTGTTCTGCTGCGGGATGGGCTGAAAACCAAAAACGCTGCAGCTTCTCTAGCGTTAGTAGAAAACGCTGCCCTGTCTGGTCCTGATGGCGATCATGGGAAAAACGCCAGCTGTGGAGGTCTTGTTGCTGCTGCTTGAAAACGCTAGGTTGCCAGGGAAGATGGCGATGATCCAAGTTGAAAAACGCTGGGCTGATGTGCGGCGAGGATGAGGACCAAAAACGCTAGGGGTTTCTGCTGGGGTTCTGCTGAGAAAGTGCCTGTTGAGCATGTGCTCCTGCTGCCTCTTCTGCCAGAAAGTGCTAACTTGGGTTTGCTTATATATTAACTTAGCAAAATTGCCCTACCTACTTTTGTTGGAAAGTCACTTAAAAATAATAAGTGAAAATACCAAAAATAGGAAAAATAGGCTAAATGCACTCGAAAATTCCCCTGACTGAATCTGATGGATTCTGAAGGGAATACTGATGATCATGCTGTGTGCAACCAGAGGATATGCATCTATGCTAAGTGACTGGGCATGCACGGTCTACGAATAGACTCACAAAAGTGCCAGATCACTGCTAATCTAGACTTGACTGGACTGACTGAACCCTGATCATGCTGTAGCTTGGCCACGGACACATAGGGTTGGATGTGTCACGTGACATTAAAAGTGATCTGGCACTTTTTGTGAGTCTATTCGTAGACCGTGCATGCCCAGTCACTTACTATAGATACATATCCTCTGGTTGCACACAGCATGATCATCAGTATTTTCATCAAAATCCATTAGAATCAGTTAGGGGATTTTTCCAATGCATTTAGCCAATTTTTCTTATTTTTGACATTTTTCATTTATTAATTTAAGTGACTTCCCAACAAAAGTAGGTAGGGCAATTTAGGTAAGAAAATATATAAGCAAACAAAAGTTAGCACTAAATGGCAGATGAGCCAGGAGTACAACAGGTCGTCCCCTCTCTCAGCAAGAACCCTCAAGCACCCATTTGCCTAGCGTTTCCACTCCCCAGCATCCTGGCGTGTTTGGTCCCAAGCATCATCGCCCGCAGCTTCAGCCCTAGCGTTTTGTAGCATCGCCAGCAACCCTTTTTGCCTTGGCGTTTTCCACAGGATCTAGACCGCATTGCATCCTTTGCATCCAGCGTTTTCAGCAGCAGATAAACCTGCGTTTTCAGCCCTAAAACACGGCAGCCATCAGCGTTTTTATCAAGGAAAATTCAGCGTTTTTTGCAGCCTAAAATCAGCCTCGAAAACCAGCGTTTTACTTGCAGCAGATTTCAGCAGATAGCGTTTTTGGACAGCACTTAGAACCATCCCCATTTCAGCCCTATTGTCGTCATCGCCATCCCGGTTGTCGTCGTCGACATAGCCTAGATCTGCATCAGTTTTATGCATCATCATTGTACCCGTTTGTGCAATCAATCGTAGACCACTCTCGCCAACGAGAGTGGTGCCTTCGGAGGAGAGTTTTACAACGTCTCTGGTGTCGTAACTCTCTTCTCTCTATCTCTCAGTCTCATACACTTGCACGCACAGTGTCCACTTACTTTGTTCGTGATCATAGCACTCTCCATTAAGAACGGAAGGCTCTCCCTTCCATAAGAACTAAAAGAAACCTTGAGCAAATATGGATCACTCATCTTGAGAAAGTACAACATTCATTCCGCTGCACCTTACAATGTAAAACTTCAGCATTTCTAATATTAGATCCCCAAAAGGAGAGAGAGGTGTGCGAGAGCAGAATCATCGTGCTACATAGTGCAAGGGAGAAGGCAAGCTTTCCATTAAAGTTTCAACACCTGCACCAACTACTCACACACACACACACTGTAAGTCACAAATGAGAGAGAAAGGTAGCCCCAAATTGCTTTTTGCGCCAAATCTTAGCTGAGGTGGCTGAGTTTGACTTTCTGCACGCTCTGGTCTTGAAGTGTCCATTATGCCTCTTTGAGTTAATTTTCCTAGTACCCACCAACTTATAACTGTAGCAAGGGGGCCTAAATGACTTTGAACTGAGCCTAGACACCCTTTTACTGCTCTGATTCCGGTGCCGGTCAGCCTGACCAACTCGTGGGCGACAAGGCCTTCCCATCTGCGGAAGAGACTCTCGGCCACTGGCCGTTTCACACTGGCCACACAATGTCCGACCATTTGCAACTTCAGAAAGAGGATCCCAAAAATTAAATAAAAATCATTGGAACCAACAACTAAGGTTAGCAGTTGCCACGTCTTCGTGACAATAATTAGCAAATGCAACGTGTCTAGTTCTAAGATGTCCTCTCTATTTCTGCCTTAGTGATCTCTCTTCTCCACAGGTGTGCCTTGTTTATGTGTTTGGCAATGCAGGTGTTTTAGATCGGAGTCGAGGTGCCCACCGGATCACGAGTCAGTTATTGTCTTCATTGCATCTTCCGTTGTCACCTTTGACTATCAAAGCCCTATGGTGATACGACCACCCTGGATGCTCGAATTTGGCTGATGCAGTGCAGTTTTGGACATGATTGAGAGAGAAGAAGCTTGTTGTTTTCTCCAAGTTTGGGACGGATTTGGGTATGTGGAGGCGTTGGATCCTCGTCTACGACTCCCTCGTCTTTACCCTTGCTTATCCGACCTCTCTTCACCTAGGGGAACTGAAGGAGGTCTTAGGATGTATAGCAGTGCTCGATTGCTTTGGTTTTCCCAGATGGAGTCATGTTGTCGTGCCTTCTTGCAAGGGAAGCAAGCATGCAAAGGGGGAGCTATTCATTTCCATCTTGTTCTTCAGGGAGAAGTGTTTGGACAGTAGTAGGATCTTCTTCATCACTTCTGGAGCAAGTTTTCATGGCTGTGTTTTCTTCGAGGAGATGGATTGGCAGATGTGTTGTGCCTTTTGCAAATGCACGTCTTTCTTGGAATTGTTGACGGGGCTACCTAGGTAGCATGTTGATGATTCAGCTACACTTTTGTACACGATTGTGGATTGTGGATGACAGAGAGGGATCTCTTCCCTTCTTGAAGCAGAGAATGTTCTTTGAATTTCCATTGTCTATCTAAGGATGGAAGTTCCAGTACCGGCTTCAAATGACTCTTGTTTATCCAGTATGCAACAGTTCAGGTGCATGTCATAGTGCATGTATTGGAGTCGGCTTTGACAAGCAGAGGGGGATACTTCTATCTCCAAAACCACTTCTTGTTTGATCATCCAACTGCTTTGGATGAGGTTTAGAGATGGAGCATGTGGTGCCAGACCCTTAGCCGACAATGAAAACCGTTTGAGGAGGTTTGTCGGAGTGTGGACTTCTCCTATCCCCATGTTCTCTCCTTCCCCGATGATAGTGTGGCCCTACAGATTTGATCATTTCTTTGTCCTTTTGTGAGCTTTCAGTATCAGTTGTGGGATAGTTTACGATCCTTGTGAGTTAGTCAACACCAGTTTTGGGACAAGTTTGCAACCTTCCATGGGCGGTTTCCCTTGATGCTCGATAGCAGATTTGTCGAGATCCTTTGGATGACAGGTTTGCACGTAGTGTCAATAGTTAGTGGGGACATCTAGTTCCTACTCCCGCACTCAACAACATTTGGATGCTTCTTCCATACATCCCTCTAAAAAGCTCCAACCTTGGGGGTAGCCCTTCATGTGCAGATCAGACCACCGCCCCAACGTTCTTCAAGAGCTTGTTCCGCGAGCCGGTTCCTTTCCTCTCCTCTTGAGTATTGGTGGCATGTTGTGTATTGGATATTGATTGCACAATTCAGTTGTGGATTTTTTCTCTTTAGCACAAGTACAAAGGATAGTTTTAGTCAAGATTTTATGGAATCAAGTTACAACAATGGGAGTATATGTGCTCTTTCGAGTCTGTACGCAGTTTGGTATATTGTATTGGATTGTACCTATAGGGTTGATCTCGGCAAATGGAGAGAAGTGGCGAACATTTGGTTTAATCTCACTGAATCTGCTTGAGTAGCTAGGTTCTAGTTGGATCCTGACGGCTTCTCTAGCAAACATGATCCTCAAGTGACGACCTTATAGGTCTTTCTATTCTTAGCAATCCAAGGTTATCGAATGTCATGAATCTCTTTTGTGTCTCAAGTTCCATGAGATTTAGGTTTTGCTATTCAATTATTGAGGAAGCACTTTTACTCAAGATTGTCTTAGATTTCTTCTGGTGGTACTTATTCTCTTTTCCTAGGATTGAGCGAGAGGAGGACCTCCTATCTTGGGGGAGTTCTCAGCTTTAGCTCTGTTTGTTCTGTTTCGACGTGGGGTTGAGCTAGTTGTTACTTCAGAGCATACTTTTGAGATTTCAAAGGGGTCTTCCACGTTGTTATCTTCAGTCGACTTTTTCGGTGCTCCATTCAGCAGAGTACCACGCACGGTGTCTTCCAGTCCTTGGTTTCCTTGCCCATTTCTTGCGATTTTGGATGGTGAGCTTTAGCCCATAGTGCAATCACTATCTTAGCGGATGTTTTCTTTAGCCATTTCAATGGTTGCCTCGTCTTTCGGATTTGTGGTGTGATTGTTGCTCTTCCTAATGCATCAGAGTAGTAGTTCCTATGCCTTGTCTTCCAGATTGATCCCTCGAGACTATACCATACAAGCATACCTACTTACCTTATCCTTTGACTGGCATGTTACTTCCAACAAGTGGATGGTGGTCCTTCTCGAACTAGGAACCAATTACATTTAGCCATGGCATTCTTCAAAGAGGAGAGACAGTCTTCTTGGTTTTCCCAGAATTGATTCCAGGTTCCACAAGCATATTATTTTCCTTTGTGAGTCACCTATCACGGGTGATCCAGCTACACAGGCAGAGACTATTGGAGAGTTATTATAATTATTTATGGTTCGGATGTTCTAACTTCTTCCTTCAGAGAGGGATGTGGAGCCAGCTTAGGAGTAAGTTTCCAGGACTACTTTCTTACAGTTCTTGTGGTTCCATGTGCAGCGGGCAGGATTGACAGTCTATTTGGCTGCTTTCTTCAGCACCTCTTGCAGAGCTTGGAAGCAGAATCTTCTCTTGACCTTGCCGTGTTAGCTGCGTCTCAATATTGTCTGGACTTTTGTTCCCAGTTCACTTTGAGAGTGGGGTGATACTCCCTCGGAATGTGTTCGAAACAGTTGAAGATCCATAGCAGTTTCCCTCTCAATTCCGGGGAGAGGATGTCAGCAATCTCTGAAAGATATGCACTTCAACCAAAAGCCAAGTCAACAACTGTAAATCAAGAACTAGAGCCACCAAACGCCACCAACGGTGAAGATGACAATGAGCAGCTACAAGAAGCTTCGTGTCAAGCAGATGCCTGCCAACTGGTAAAATCTGATAGCAAGAGATAATGGAGGAACAAAAGGGAGAGGGCATTTGGTAGCAAAGATGAGGGAGAAGAGGCAATTGACATCACCAAGATACTTCATGATTATGGCACTAGGTGAGTAACAAAGCACTGCATCGAAGCTGACAAGGAGCTTTCATCAAGAAGAGCGAGCAGTCCACTTGTTGAAGGTGGCTCTTTTATTCTTATAAAGGGATGCAAAAAGCAGAGCCCCAAAGGCAGTTAAACTCAAAAGCAATTGGTTCTTAAAGTAATAATTCCAAAAGCAACTAGCTCCAAAAACTATCAAAAAGCAGTCAACGCGAATCACGGAATTTCGTACAGTTCAGCCACGTTAGCATGCTGCTAGCGTAATTTGTGCCACGATTTGCGGGCGTCCGTGTACTGCCACGTCAGCAGGTTGTCAACATGATCTACGAGCATCCGTAGAGTTGTCACGTCAACACTGCCACGTCATTTGTTAGTATTGTCTGTCCGTCCGGGCAATACTGCCACGTCAACATTTTGAGACGCTCTCTCTCTCTCTCTCTCTCTCTCTCTCTCTCTCTCTCTCTCTCTCTCTCTCTCTCTCTCTCAATCACTCAAATTATGGCACAATGTGGCTAGTATTTTCATCAGGTTCAAGAATCTTCTCCTCTCTCTCTCTCTCTCTCTCTCTCTCTCTCTCTAAGTAGTTTCCTACGATGTTAAAATTCTCTTCTTCTTTGTCTTCTCTATCAAACTCTCAAATTAAAGCACATTGTAGCTAGTATTTCCATGAGCAGATGTGTGCTTGTGTGTGTGAGAGAGAGAGAGAGTTACCTATTGTGACAGTGACACCATTTATGACCAATTGGGACTTGAAGTTTTCGCATTCATTTCCGGCAGGTATTTCTGCTGCGCTGATTATTGCCGACAGTTGTGGCAGCGTTGCTGTAAAGAAAAGAAGTTAAGAAGAGAGAGAGAAGTTCACCTCCGCAATCTGTAAAGCATGACTGTTTTAATTTCTAATATGGTGTCGATGACGGATGTTCTCATCAGATAATCGAGAAACTTTTTTTCTTCCTTGAACCTTGCTGTCTTGTGTGCAAAATTGATGGTTGACGATGCCTTCCCTCGATCGTCAACACCTGCATACATACTTGCTACTTCCCGCTGCCCTATGCCATGGGAAAAACCTCATAGAGTGGAGGGCAAAATAGGACGCCCTTAAACTCTTAAACTCTAAAAAAATAAGCATGTATGAAAGCTTATGCCGTGGGAAAAACCTCATAGAGTGGAGGGGCAAAATAGGACGTCCTTAAACTCTAAAAAAATAAGCATGTATGAAAGCTTATGCCATGGGAAAAACCTCATAGAGTGGGAGTAGGGGAGGGGAAACAAAATAGGACGCCCCTAAACTCTAAAAAATATGAAAGCTTGAGATCAAGCTATGGCAATAGCGCATTGATACGCAGGGGGAAGGAGATTTCCCACAGTGATGGTTGATTCAACAATGGGAGATGTTCATGAAACAAAATCTGCTCCATATGGCGGTGCAAATTCAGAGATGTTGTCTGTTTGGCATTCTCTGGTGCTCCACCATGCCCATGGCCCTCTTTAGGGACGTTTCTCGCGTTCTTCACTGCCAAAACTCAAAGCCTTCTTAGCCGCGAGTCTCACGCCCTTCTCACCTCCCACCTCCATCTCCATGGAGAGAGAGAGAGAGAGAGAGAGAGAGAGAGAGAGAGAGAGAGAGAGAGTCCATCCTCCACACTTGCTTTTGCTGCCCCTCTCGCTGAATTTGATACCAATCTAAGACTAATCTAAGACTAGAGGAGATTGGAGAGGTAGATGAAAAATTGTGAGAGGATACGTTTTTCTGTAACATTTGTTTGACCACATATGCCATAGCACAAATCTACATTAAACCATGCAAATTGACATTACACATTGCTTGGTTTCTTGAATACCACGTTTGCACAAGCATGCACAAAGTAAAACTAAAGCTAAAATAGGAATCAAACTCGTCAAAGAGCCAGCCAAGTCCAAGCAGTAATCAAACATGTCAAGGTTGCTTGTTAGTTGCTTTGAATTGTAGCCATCCAAATATATCACCCCTTGACCGCATGTCTGTCTTGGCCCTTGGCCTACTCGATCTTACCGTAGGCATGTTAGAGAGGTAGAGTTATTCAAGCCTCTCTAATAGCTATAGTGAGAAGAAAGATCTCTCTCTCTCTCTCTCTCTCTCTCTCTCTCTCTCTCTCTCTCTCTCTCTCTCTCTCTCTCTCACACACACACACACACACACACACACGTTCATGCCTCTCTAAAATCTATCGTAAGACATACCAAATATAGAGAGATAGAGGGCTAAAGAGAGGGATCCCTCTTACCATAGCTATTAGAGAGTCTTGCATATGTGTGTGAGAGAGAAGGGAGCCGTCTAAGAGGGGGGGATGTTAGGGTAAGCTTAACTTGTGGGACCATATGGGAAAGACTTCTAGCCACCTAAGAAGAGATAAATGATGAGATGGTCTAGTAGCAAGAAGGTGCAACCTCTCTAGCCAATGATTGTAAAGCACTAAGCTTATATTAGAGGCTATTTTTTAATAAATCATTGTACTTTGAGCATTATCATTGTCTTTACTCTCTCTCTCTCTCTCTCTCTCTCTCTCTCTCTCTCTCTCTCTCTCTCTCTCCATGCTCTTTCTCTAGGCATAGCCTAACCCTAATCTTCATATCTCTAACCCTAACCCTAATATTATCCTTAAGCGAAGGCTTCACCCTCCATAGCCTAATGCTAAACCATTGGTGATTAGGAAGTGCAAGTCTGCAAACAAACCCAACTAATGCTATCAGAGCCCACGGTTCCATACCTAGGCCTATCTATCAATAAACCCTTGTTGCATTAGCAATCCTAAGAATCCACTCCCTAATCTACGATCACTTATTAAGCTTGGACATGCTCTTGGAAATACCAATGAGCCACTATCCTTCTTAGTTAATTGATTTGTGATTAATGATGTTCTAATAATTGTGTGCATGTGTGCAATTTTTTTATTATTGTGCATTTTTGTGTTCATTTTCAGCTTGCTTTACAGCCCCATTTCTCTCATTCTTTGCATCATTTTCTTGTGAAATTTGTGTGTGTACGGTGTGCTTCTCGACGCCATTTCATTGAAACCTCAATTACTTGCATCAAACATCTTTTAGCCCTCCTACCAAGCTGTCAAAATCCCCGTGTTTTTAGCTTCAAAACCAATTCTTAATCTCTCGATTTCAATTTAATTAGCCCTTCTAATCTTAACCCTATTTCTAGGTGTGTGTGTGTGTGGGAGAGTTAAATTGCCGTCAGGGGAGTGGACATCCACTTTACAACAGCTAGCACTAGCCCTGCATTTTCATTATGGCAAGTTTTTTGCGGCCCCTTCTTCTCCCTCAAGAGAATCTTGCCAAGCGAGTCACATGTTTCTATCACATGTTACTCCCATCCTTTCGATGTAGTAGGCTCAAGACTTGGAAGTTGTTTTCACCGAGTCGGAATTGCATGCCAGCTTTCTTGATTTGGGTCCATGGAGAGCTCCTGGTTGGGATGGTCTCTCTGTGGAATTTTTCTTGTCTTTCTAGGATTATTTGAAGTTGCCTTTGTTGTTCATGATGAATACAGCTTGGGAACAGTACAAATTGCCCTCCTCTTGGAAAGAAGAATTGTGTGAAGAATTCCCTCATTGGCGGCCTATTACACTCATGCCTGTGGTATATAAAATAATGGCAAAAATGCTAGCTAACCGACTCAAGGGCTTTCTGCAGGAAGGCTTGCATCAATCCCAATATGGCTTCATTCCACGACGTCAAATTATTGATAACCTCGCGAATGTTATCATTGGTATGGAATATGCAAAATATACTCAATAGGATGTCTTGGTCATGCAAGTTGACATTGAAAAGGCATTTGATATTGTTCTTTGGGATTATATTGCGGATACCATGCAACACTTGGGATTTGGGCCTAGGATATCCCGTGTCGTGCTTATCTTTTATGCACACAGCACTTTTGTAGGCTTGTTGGATGGATCTCGTACAGAATCTTGGCCTTTGGGACGGTCGGTGAGGTAGGGTTTCCCTTTGAGTGCTTTGCTTTATGCGATCGCTACTCACCCCCTGTTTATGTATTTGGATTCCTTGACTTCCACTGCTAGGCTACATGGCCTGACTTTACCTTCAGGACGGCAGTTTACTGGTCAGGCCTATGCGGATGACTCTTTGTTTATGCATGGCAATCATTATGATGATGTACAACAAATTATGCATACTTTTCACTTGTTTGGATTGACAGTATGTCTCAAAGTCAACTTTTGTAAATTCAAGCTATTTCCTCTAAAGGAGTGTGATTGGCATAAGATATTGTGGCATGGGGAGATTGTTCCTCCACATGTTCTGGTTTGCCATTTGGGTTATCCGTTGGGTTGAAATATATCGGCTGTGCGAAAACTAGATTGGTGCTCCAACGCCTACATTCCAAGTTGTATTATTGGAAGTTGTCCACGTGGCCACTTCATGTACGTCTCAGGATTGTCTAATGCATCCTTGTGGTTTATGTGCAGTTTTACTTTCCTTTGTTATCGTGGCCTCGGTTGCGCTTGCAGTCCCTCGTGTCCAATATTTTAGAGAAATTTTGGCGGACCTCGTCTACCAAGAAGGGTCTTCGGCTTCTTTCTATGGATAAGCTGTGTTCTCCCAAGCGGCTCGGACGGTTAAATATTTTGGACTTGCAATGTCATCTTTTGGCTCGAAAAGCTGTGTTGTTGCCAGTTTTGGTGGAGCAACAGCAACCCTGGGCTCTCATGGTCACATATTTGTGTACGCGCATTGTCACCCCAGCTTTTGGTCATTGGCAACCGACTTATTGGGATGTTGTTTTTGGGAATCTTGAAGGACACATTCCTGGATGTCCTTTTACTTCTTCTCTCATTGTTGATTGTAAGGACATGGGTCCTATGGGCAAGGTCACTGGCACACAGCGGCTTGCATGTGCGTGCAATGCCTTGCTTCTCTCCCATGTTCCGTAGACAGCGACGTCTTCGCTGTGCAGCAAAAAGAAGGCAGGCACAGTTTTCTGTGTGAGCAGCGCATGGTATTCGAGCTATTTTTGGAAGGAGGCTAAAAGTGGCTTGCATGTGCGTGCGACGCCCTACTTCTCTCCCACGTTCCGCAGACAATGACGTCTCCGCTGTGCAGCAAAAAGAAGACAGACACAGTTTTTTGTGCGAGCAGCGCGTGGTATTTGAGCTATTTTTGGAAGGAGGCTAAAAGCGGCTTGCATGAGCGTGCGACGCCCTGCTTCTCTCCCACGTTCCGCAGACAGCGACGTCTCCGCTGTGCAGCAAAAAGAAGGCAAGCACATTTTTCTGTGCGAGCAATGCATGGATAGACAAAGATAGCCGACCGCGACCGCCCCACCTAAGCCCTCCATAACGCACGACCATTGCAATCAAGGCAAACTCGACCAGCAACTCGACGGCACCAAGGCTCCGAAGGCTTCTGTTGGCACCGTTGGCTACGCGCATGGGAAGGCCCGCTTAACCCTTGCATGAAGGAGGGTTGAACCCACCCCATGAGGGTAAGAGGCCAACACTTTACCATCAAGCTATTGGCCCTTGTTCTGTATAACAAGGAAAGATAGTCTACTTGTGTTGAAAGGAAAACTAGAAGGAAAAGAAAAGCTTCAAACTTCAAGGAAGTAGCTTTACCCTTCCTTTTCACTTCTTGGAGGAAGGCAAGTTTTTCTCCAAAAATTCATTTTTCCTCAACAAGGTCGCTTCAAAGTGAAGAAAATCCTTCACAAAAACGATGAGTTTTTGTGAAGAATCATCAAAGGTGTTCTTACAACGAACGACAAGTGAAGCGCTCAAATTTTTACAAGACGACGTTCGCATGCAACGCAAATCGCGAAGCATACAAAACACAAAGACTTCAATTTCTCAAGGTAAAAGTTGTCATTTTTTTTTCTCTTTTCACATTAGTGTGTTTTTACCATGGCTAGTGAAGATATCCCACCTACACATACGTTTGATTTTTAGCAAGTAGTTGAAAATTAGGGCACCACGGGTGCTACTGACACTAATATGCATGATGATGATGATCTAGGACATCATGGGCTTGTAGATATGGCTTCTTTCAAGACTTTGGAACATCACCAAAGCGTACTTGAAAGCAACCTCTCTACACTCAATGCAAATGTTACCAATCTTACGGAGTTGTGAAATTTATGAATTCACATATGACTCAAGGAGCCACAAGTGGCACGGTTCAAGGGAACCAAGCTCTCACAACTCAAGGAGTCCAAGAGACAAGTGTTGCAGAAGATGCAGAAGGTAGCAATGCATTACTTAAGAATATCACCATTCCTGAGTTTCATGGGGAAGAGCGTGATCGCAACAAGGATGCGGTCAATACGTTCTTACACAAATGGAGTGATATTCATAGATTGAGACACACCCCAGATATAAAGATGGCTGTGGAAACAAGTCTATCTCTTAAAGGCAAGGCCTATAAGTGGTGGATGACATTTCCAATTGATGCTCGTCCTCTGTCTTGGGCTGCGTTTCAAGCTTCTTTCTCCAAAGAGTTTTTGGACTCCAATGAAGAAGATAAGAATTGGTTAGCATGGGATGCATGCCGCATGTCTGGCCTCTCTCTCACACAGTACCTTTCACAGTATCGGGAAATCATACTAAAACTAGAAGGTCTAGAGGAATTCCAAAAGATACGGGGTTTTAATAGGGGCCTTGACAAAGACTATCGTCTTCATGTCAAGACCCAACATCCAAAAACTTTGGAAAAAGCCATTAGTCATACGCAAAGATATGATAATGACCAAGAGAGGAAAGGAAATGTTCCCTACTCTAAGAATACTTTTGCTAAGAGCAATGTGGCTGAGAGCCAATGGCGAGGTAGATCTCCCACACGTTCCAAGAGGAATAAGAGACAATCTACCTCTCCACGCCCACAAGAGGCTAAGAAGCCTAAGCAATCACGAGATACTCCGCATGGGTCTCTCAGCACTGCTGATTTTAAGCGTGCAACGAAACACAATTTGTGTTTTAGATGTCTTTCGGACCAACATAACAAGAAAGATTGTCCTCTTTTGCAAGGCAAAGAAAGGGCCATGCACACGGTGCAACGGCTCACATTAGTTTCGTCTCCTAAATATTGTGTTGTAAAGGTTCTTCATATGGAAGAAAAGCACGAGTGTTGTGTGCCTGCTTCAATGTGGTAGCCCACCTTTGGCCCCCATGATTTGATTCGCATGCATGGCATTATTAACGGACAATGTGTTCGTATTTTAGTGTATGATGGTGCAACTCATAACTTCTTAAACTATAAGCTAGTCAAGAAATTGAAGCTTACATAGACTCCTTGCTCTCACAAGTATGTGGTGGAGCAGATGTCTGGGAATGATAAAGAAGTATGGGACACCGTAGTTCAAGGGGTTGAGCTTATTGTTGAAGATCATACGATGACCCTTGACTTCCAAGTTATGAACATGGACCTTGCTGATGTAGTTTTAGGACGGGAGTGGCTGCATGGTTTAGGAAACACATTGCACACTAGTTATGAACACAACTCCCTATCCTTTATGGCCAATGGTAAACATGTGCTTTTGCTTAGTGAAAAACATATACCATCTGCACCTCTTATATGTACAGCCAAGCTTTCTATTTTGCAGAAAGCAAATTTAATAGATGAAGTCTTTTTGTGTTACTGCTTGTCTCCAAGTCTTGTGAATTCTCAAGAGCAAAGTGTGGTGAATTCTAGTAATGGTATGCAAAGTGCGGTGAATTCTAGTAATGGTATGCAAAGTGCAATGAATTTTAGTAATGGTATGCAAAGTGCAATGAATTTTAATGATATGCAAAGTGCAATGAATTCTACTGATAAGCAAAGTGTTAACAAATTTAACGAGCAAAGTGCTCTCAATTTTAATTTTATAGAGCAACGTGCAGCTGTTGTAAAATAAACATTACAAGCATTACAAGATTCTCCATCCCAGCATAACTCTAGTTTACTTTCTCCTTTTGCACGGCAAAAGCTGACTCACTTACTCACGGAGTATAGTGATGTGTTCTCAAGCGATTTACCACCGGGTTTACCCCCTACATGTGATGTGCAGCATGGCATAGATGTCTTGCTAGGCACTAAACCGGTGAATAAACCACCTTATTGTATGAGTGCTAAAGAAGCCAAGGAGGTTGAGAGTCAATTGGCTGACTACCTCGCTCGTGGTTTCATTAGACCTAGCACTTCGCCTTGGGCATCACCAATTCTATTGGTAAAAAAGAAAGATGGTACTATGCGCATGTGCGTAGATTATCGTGGATTAAATGCGATAACCATCAAGAACAAGTATCCTTTATCTTGAGTGGATGAGTTGTTTGATCAACTCACAAGATACTATACAAAGATAGATCTTCGTTCAGGATACCACCAGGTACATATCCTAATACAAGATATCTCCAAAACTGCCTTTAGAACACGGTTCGGGCATTTTGAATTTTTGGTTATGCCTTTTGGTCTAACCAATGCTCCAGCTACATTTATGACACTCATGGATAGTGTCTTACGTCCCTATCTTTGAAAAATTTGTTGTGGTTTTCCTTGATGGCATTCTCATTTACAGTAAGACTGAAGATGAACACATAGAACACTTATGATTAGTGTTTGAACAGCTACGAGCTCGCGCGATGTATGCTAAGCAAAGCAAGTGTGATTTCTTTAAAACAGAGATACATTACCTCGGTCATGTGATCTCTTATTCTTGCATCAAGATGGACATTGACAAGGTCGCTTCCATTCTTCGATGGCCACATCCGAACACGGTTGAGGACCTTCAAATATTTTTAGGCATGGCTCGATTTTATCGACAGTATATCCGTGACTATGCCAAAATGACTGTTCCTATGACGGATCAACTTAAAGCAAACGGTAAGACCTTTTCTTGGGAAGAAGCCCAAAAACGCAGTTTCGAACAGCTCAAGGTAGCTATAGCCACTGCTCCCATCCTAGCAATCATCAATCATTTGTGGTAGAGATTGATGCTAGTGATAAAGCCATTGGTGCGGTACTTCTCTAGGAGGGAAGACCTATAGCCTTTGAAAGTAAAAAGTTAGATAGAGCTCAACAGAATTATTATGTCTATGATACGCTAGGGGGAGGCTATAAGATAGCATGGTTGGGTGGAGACTACCACACGCATTACCGCCGCCCTTTCATTGATTGGAAGGTTATCACTGTGCATTTGGCTTGGAATGGTCGACAATCCCATGTGGGTAACTCTCTACGTTCCAAGAGTCATCATTGAAGGAGGGCCTTCGCTTCGACTTTGGTTCAACGGTCTCCTCGCCAAGCATATTTTCTTTCCCAAAAAGGAATCTGTCAGGTGCATCAGGTGCTTGATGACTCGGGTTTTGTTCTTTCCTTTGTTGATGCAGTGTCCTGCTTTCGGAGTGTTCCTCACTATTCTCCTCTCTGGCGGGAAATTCAAAGGATTCTTGCTGATCACTCACCCATTCCTCCTTTGGATGTGGACTCTCACTTCTCTGATTGGAATCTGGCCACTACTCGATTGGACTGCATCTCAGCTGACAGTGTATATGCCATCCTTCAATCTGATATATGGATTGTGCATCATGGTAATCAATTGTGGGTGCTTTCCGAGTCCTCCTTGTGGTGGCAACGCACGTTGTCTCATATTTGGCAAAGTCATCTACCTTTGAAGGAACGTGTTTTTGTGTGGCGCTGCTTGGTGGGAGCTCAACCTGTTGGCGGTGTGTTACATGCTTGGCATATTGCGCCTTCCCACTGTCCCAGATGCCTTGAAGCTGAGGAGACTGTGCTCTTCGACTGCATTTTCCTTTCGGCTCTTTTCTTAGACACTTTTGGATTTTGGGGTGCTCCAATCATAGCATTCTCAATTTGCGGTGTTCTTCACCTGGGTCAGATTTTGGACTCTGTGGGCTATCTGGCATCATAGAAACTCCTTCATGTTCCAAGGAACTTACGTTGACCCCTTCTCCTATTTCAAATTATCTCTTGGTCAAGCACTACATTTCGCTTATGATGTTGGAGACATCACTCTTGATGTCTACAGAATTTACTTTGACTGCTTCTAGCTTTTGGAGCCTCATAGTGCTCTGCTCTTTGTATCCCTTTCTTTTCGTGGGTTTTCCTCGCTTTGAGGTTTCCCAGTTGTAAAGTAATCAAAGCAAATTTATAAAAAAACAAGTGTGTGTGTGTGTGTGTGTGTGTTTGACTTTGTGTGGAAAACTATTTTTCTCAATAGAAGCAAAGTAGCCTTACTTGAGCCTTTTGGTTATTCAAATGGCAAGGGTTACATTTCCACTCAGATCGTTGGTTGAAGAATATTTGTCAAAATCATATGGTCTTTAATTGTTGGCATTCTGTGGTTCATTGTTCCAGATGCATCATATCACAAATCACAAATTATGTATGCCCATGAGCAAGGTGTAGACTAGTGCGACCTTGTGATTGGAGTTCACAAGACGACACCATGAATATTTAGCACATAGCTAAATGACAAAGAACTCCCTTGTGTTCCTGTGTCTAAACATATGGGTGAATGTGCATGTGTGCATGATAGACAACCAGACCCAATGAGGGTTGTAGGAGGGGTTGTAGGAATGTGTATGTGTATGCTCTTACATACATGCCCAAGGGCTGCCAAAGAAGGTCTCCACGTGTGTGCGTGTGTGTGTGTGATATACAAAGAGAGAGAAAGTGAGACAACGAGATGATGACCAGCGTATACATACATACCATATTGATTAATGCGAGTAAAAGCAGAGCCATCATATGGTTGTTGTGTGAGCATGTGCAAGGCTCCGGATGGTGAGCCTGATGCAACCTGTCCCTCTCTGAAGCTCGTGTATTGAGTTCAATGAAAGTCCAAAAAAATTTATGTAAAATCTCAAAGGGAGAGAAAAATTAACCTGAGAATGGGTGACAGAGAGAGAGTGCCAGTTTGATATAATAAATCTTAGCATGTGCCTATTATTAAGAGGCAATTATGTGGGCCAACACCCATGTTGGACATGTCAATATGGGCTGAACATCCCTTGGCAAGAGGGAGAGGAACCAAACTACCCTTCTAAGTGTAGGTACTACTCTCCAGGCAACATCATCTTGGAAGGAATATCTGAATATAGTGTTAACAAGAGCGAGTCACACAGAGAAGGAGGGACAATATTTGATGACGAGCTTAGTAAGTTTAGGATTTTCAAACTCGAGAGAAGAGAAAAAATTTGGTCGGCATGTTGACAATAGTCTAAGTTTTAGTTGGATAAGCTTGTGTTGGTATTAGGTAGTCCAAAGTGTCTGAATGCACAAGGATGGGATAGAGTGTTATAGTTGTTTAAGAGCGATCGGAACAGACATTCTCTTGTTTATATAAGTGTCTATTAGCAAACTTGGGGGTGGAGTTCAAGGCACTCTATAATTAGAGGGCCACTAGTTTGTATGATAATTTGGCTACTGCCTGTTACCTAGAAAATGTGTGTGTGTGTGTGTGTGTGTGGCCCTCCCCCAACCCTAGGAGAGGTTCCACATGGTGGGAGGTAGGGCCCACCATGTGGAACCCTACCTCAACCAAGTAGAATCAAATGGGAGTTTAGATAAAAAATTATTATCTTGTGTTCAAAAGAAATTCACAAGCATGTTTCCAAAGGATATCTTTTCGTAAAAGTGGTGCCCATATGGCTTATAGAAATATCTTACTACAAAGAGGGTCAAATCATGGTAACATACGTAACAAATATTGTAAAATGCAGACTATATATCATCACGAATACCATTTACTAGAGCAAAGATCGGTGCCAATAATAGGGATACCGGTAAGAGAATTCCTCTTACCCATTATTCTATATAACTTAATTAGACAGCGAGTTGTTTATCTAGAATATAATACTATAAGCTTTTATGTACTTGACCAGATGAGGAGCCATTGGCCCCAACCCATCCTCTTGGATTGGGTAGGTCAAGTCAAGAGATAAATGATTGTTCTAGGCCCATTGTATGGTGCTAGCCCGACCAAAGGCTAGCTAGAAATAGGAGTGTGTGTGTTTATGATTGATTATCTAACAAAAGTTTGATTTAACAAACTATTGAACCATACAATGGGACTAGAGACAAGACAAGGGTACATAAAAATACATCTTTATAATAAACAAGAATGATAGAGACAAGATTGTACAAATGACAACATTTAGACTGGATGTATTGCATATATATTTATCCAGGAAGTGTTTACAAGTACTATCTATACATTGTTAAAAACAAAACCAACATTGGATGATCTCCAACTATTACTGCAGCTCCCTTTGTAATCCCAAGGAAGGAACCTCTTACCTGCCACCATCCAAGAACACAAGCACGTCAATACTGGCATTACTTGGGAAGACAGGTGTCAATGACCCCTTCCCCTTGTTATCGGTGTCCAGAATTACCAAGAAATTAACAGCTAAGCAGAGATCAAATTTATGACAAAAAGAAAATGAACCACATTTTGGATATCTTTAAGATTATGTATGCTTATAAATTTCTATTCAAAATTTGCAAAAATATTCTTTTCTTCTATATTATGAAAAGTCCTTGTAATCCAAGGTCCCCACAATAGTATAAAGTAAAGAGTTTATTGACGTTTATATACCATTCCATCTTCTAGATTACTAATCTCTAGAAAGTAAAAATTGGACAGCATCTCTTTTGTATAGCGGATAGATTTTCAAATTTCTAGTCAAAGCCATCTCTATTGAGACCCTCACATGAGGTTAATTCTGGCCATCAAAAAAAGAAAACAAGTTCAAAATCTATAATGTCCTTGTAGTTTTATTCTTCCAAAGTTAACAATCCTACATTTGTTACCAGTACCAATTGGACACTCATCTGGGTACATATTGAACTTTTTCTTGCTAAAAACCTGCAAAACAATTGTCTAAAATTATATATTCGAGAGTGAAAAACTATGAAAGCCATCATGTATATGTCTATGTGCAAAGCTATAGTATGCCAACAAAACCAGAACCAGTCAAAAACTAAGCAGACTCCATATCAAACAAAGTACTGAATAGGTGTCATTCATGGATTAAAGTATTTTTTGGGGCCAATTGGGAAATTGATATGCTTTATCATAAAGCAAGAATGAATATCACGTCATAAATTCCGATTCTTGACACAAGTTAGCAACCAAGGTGCTCCATATCAATATTCCCATCAATCAAAGTCACCTCAGTCCAATAGACCAACAACTTTCAGCCAAAAATTTCAAGTTCTAATTGATCAAATGCTAAAAACTCTCGATTTTTTTTATTTTTTTTTTTGCAGCTTCATGTTTGTGTTTTAGGGAAATTTCCAAAACTCCAGTCAATAGGTATAAAGTTAAAAAGACAACATTACGAACCATCATTTATATGTTTCTTTTACTAGCGATGGTGTCATTCACAAGGATGTGAGTTTAAGAGTCGTAGAAAAAACCATCATTCCATCAACTGATAAGTATCTACCAACAATTGCGCAAGTTCCCACATGCATTAAAACCTCGTTCAATAAAATAATTTTCAAAGTTATCTTTAAGGTTCAAGGTCTCGATTTGTATATACAAGGGTCGCTTTATGATGTTGGTCAATTTCTCAATCAACTTGCCATCACCAAGCCGATCTTCATTAAATCCCCAAAGTCAATAACCATACCCGGATATGAGTGTTTTTATCCCTTAGAATTATTAATGTGCGTGACTTCAAAGCTAGAACCCACACCATTACAATAAGAAGAAACCTTATCTATACAAGTAAAGGCCAGTCTCTACTCATACTGAATTGATTATTCATCTTTGGACATAACATGTGCAATAAAAAAAAGAGTGTCACAAAAAATACGTTTTCCAAAATCCGAAGTGTACTGAGTAGGTGCAGATGCACCTACCTGAATGATGTTGTATCCTTTTCTGTTGTCGACATTGCATAGAGGATGAAAGGGGGTTGTAGCCGAAGGAAGCACTTCTTCAGTTTTCAAATGGAGAGGGTTACATTTCCACTCAGATCATTGGTTGAAGAATATTTGTCAAAATCATATGGTCTTCAATTGCCGACATTCTGTGGTTCGTTGTTTCCAGATGCAGCATATCACAAATCACAAATTATGTATGCCCATGAGCAAGGTGTAGACTAGTGCGACCTTGTGATTGGAGTTCACAAGACGACACCATGAATATATAGCACAAAGCTAAATGACAGAGAACTCCCTCGTGTGCATGTTTCTGAACATATGGGTGCATGTGCATGTGTGCATGATAGACAACCAGACCCAATGAGGGTTGGAAGAATGTGTATGTGTATGCTCTTACGTACATGCCCAAGGGTTGCCAAAGAAGGTTTCTAGGTGTGTGTGTGTGTGTGATATACACAGAGAGAGAAAGTGAGACAGCGAGATTATGACCATCGTATACATACATACCATATTGATTAATGCGAGTAAGAGAAAAGCCATCATATGGTTGTTGTGTGAGCATGTGCAAGGCTCCGGATGGTGAGCGCGATGCAGCCCGTCCCTCTCTGAAGTGGTTGTATTAAGCTCGATGAAAGTCCAAACAATTTTATGTAAAATCTCAGAGGGAGAGAAATATTGACTTGAGAATGGGTGAGAGAGAGAGAGTGCCAGTTCGATATAATAAATATTAGCATGTGCCTATTATTAAGAGGCAATTACACCCATGTTGGGCATGTCAATATGGGGTGAACATCCCTTGGCAAGAGGGAGAGGAACCAAACTAGCCTTCTATGTGTAGGTACTACTCTCAAGGCAACAGCATCTTGGTAGGCATATCTGTATATAGTGTTAACAAGAGTGAGTCACACAGAGAAGGAGGGATAATATTTGATGACGAGCTTATCAAGTTTAGGATTTTCAAACTCGAGAGAAGAGAAAAAATTTGGTCGGCATGTTGACAATAGTCTAAGGTTTAGTTGTGTTGGTATCATGTAGTCCAAAGTGTGAATGCACAAGGATGGGATTAAGTGTTATAGTTGTTTAAGGGTGACTCTATATAAGTGTGTATTAGCAAACTTGGAGATGGAGTTCAAGGCACTCTATATTTAGAGGGAAACTAGTTTGTATGATAATTTGACTACTACCTGTTACCTAGAAAATGTGTGTGTGTGTGTGTGTGTGTGTTTGACTTTGTGTGGAAACCTATCTTTCTCAATAGAAGCAATGGATTCATTTTTGTAGCCTTACTTGAGCCTTTTGGCTATGTAAAGGAGGGAAATTGATAATTTTTTTCTCAATCGAAGCCTTTGTGGGAGGATTTTTGATTTGTATCACATTCGATTCTCATATCCAATTGGCTCTAACTAGCCGGATATCACCGGAGTAGTTCAAGATCCTCACCCTCTTGTGCTCGTTCACCAATTGGCTACTCCGCACCGACCGCCTTCTGCCTATTACCTGTTGCCATCAACGACGACTGCATCAAGTGTCGATGGCTGCTAACTTGCATCAACTATCTTGTGAAGGCCCTTAGCTGGAACTATCCTGCTATGCATTGTGCTTCTTGCACAACCAATTGTGCTATACGACACTAAGCCCATGCTTTGCAAGCCCAACAACAATTGGATCTCCTGCTCATCCTCCTCATTTTGAGCTTGTGGCCACTCTCATCAATCATTGCTTACAACTCTCTCTGCCCCATATCATCAACGGCCTGTGATTATTTGGGATGTTATTTTTGTTGGAATTTATTACAAGTTGTTGTTCCTACTTCTTCTTGGCCTTGCATATTTGAGGTTAAGCTTCGCACCTAGTAAAGGACAACACATCAAAGCCGTAGCATCTCATAACTTGCTCGTTTGCAAATATGGCTCAGTAAGGACATTGACTTTCTCACTCTTTTCCAAAATGAGAGCACTGAAATTTTTTAACAAAAACTTGTCGGTGGACCTTTTGGATTTAGAATGTATTCATTTAGATCTATCCGTTGATATATATCATGCCATTAAATTGCTTAGATTCTAGAAGATTCTATTTTTTGATGTGACAATTCTGTCTTATAAAATGGAATCTCTTTCCACTTTTCATTTTCAGTGGGGAGGTCATAACTTCTACAAATCAACTCCAAATTTGTCAGAGTTTTAGAACCTACTTTCTAAGATCATTCCAATGATATGCTGGTTGATAGGGTTTTGACAAAGCGTTCATGGACTTCATCAGGTTTCCCACTTTGGACAAGAGAGACAAAGTCAAAGAAGCCAAATTTTCCCTAATGAAGGGAGTCGAGAATTCCTCTATTCATACATTCATCATAGTACTCGGTCGGCAAGAGCAATGTACCACTTTGAGTTGATGCATCATGTGTATGTGCATGAAGACACTACAAACACAAGCACACAAGCCATAAAGACATGTTTTTAATATTTATGTACAAAAGCACAAAGCAGACAAGCTCCAAACACTGCCTACACAATGAGTTTATGGTAAGACCGCCCATCACTATGAGCAAACACACAAGTACACAAAATGAAATGTATGTGTATTTTACACCATTGACCATGAAGGCTACATCCTTGACATCTTGAACCAATAAAGACATGATGACAAGGCATGAAGATAAAGATGAAGTCAATGACATGAAGATGAAGCAAACAAAAATGACAACAATGAATGATGATGACAACAACATGAAGACGATTTTGAAGATGACACACATGATGCCCTCTTCACATGTGAATGAACAAATGAACAAAAGTTTGTACTACCTACTAGGAATGCTAGTGAGCCTACTAAAGTCTCACTTGTGAACCATAGCAATGAATCCAGTAGAGAACCGCTATGATGTATCGTGGGACATTGAAACATGGTTGTTGAATCCGTTGAGAATCGCCCACGATGTATCTAATTGATAATCGTGAAGTGTTAAATCTAGTAAGAACCACCATGTTGTATCGAGTAGATGAATAGTGTTAGCCTAGGAGTGCACCATGAAATGAACACATGAACCACAAAACACAAGTAAAACCCCAAGTTTGTCTTAAGGGGTCATTTGCTAGGGTAAGCCCAACTTGTGTCACAATGTGGTAAAGCCCTCTAGCCACCTAAGAAGAGATAAATGATGGATGGTCCAATAGCAAGAGGGTGCAACCTCTCTAGCCAATGATTGTAAAGTAGTAAACCTATATTAGAGGCTATTTCTACTGAATCATTGCACTTTGAACATTATCATTGTGTCTACTCTCTCTTTCTCTCTCTCTCTCTCTCTCTCTCTCTCTCTCTCTCTCTCTCTCTGCTCTTGCCCTAGGCATAACCTAATCCTATTGTCCATATCTCTAACCCTAACCCTAAAACCATGGTTAAGATAAGGCTTCACCCTTCATAGCCTAATGCCAACCCATTGGTGATTAGGTAACACACTTTCACAACTAGCCCAACAGCGGACAAGAGGGCTACTTACAACCGTCAATTTATTTAACTTGGATCAATGAGTCATGTTTATGTTCATTCTTTAAAATCGATTTGGAGAAATGAGAAAGGAGAACAGTGCCATGTGGCTTCCCTTGATTGGACAGAGACATTGGGAACATCATTTGTGTACACAAAAAGTGGAAAAAGCAATGGGTAAAAAAAAAAGCGCATGAATGGACCCGCCTAAATCTGTCACAATGAGAGCATCGGCCTAAATCTAACATACAAAATCATATAATGCACCCTATCCCCGTCGATTGCACGCGTGCGTGCGGGCGCAGCACACACACACACACACATAGAGAGAGAGAGAGAGAGAGAGAGAGAGAGAGAGAGAGAGAGAGAGAGAGAGAGAGAGAGAGAGAGAGAGAGAGAGAGAGAGAGAGAGAGAGAGAGAGAAGAAGAAGGAATTGGTGCACACACGGCTTTGTAGACAAGAAAGAGAATGGGTCTTTCTTTCATGAGCTCACTTAAAGACTGTGCTAAGGAGAAGTTTTTGTACCAAGGCAGTAGAATTCATGCTGATAGTGGGTAACTTGAAAAGAATGCATACTTGGAAAAATGATGGCCAATAAGTATGTCAAGTGTGGTGCACCTGTTAGTGTGCACCAAGTCTTCGACGAGATTACTGTGCGGGATGTCATCTTGTGGAATGCACTGATTACAGAATATGCCCAACACAGAAATGTGGTGCACTTGAGAAAGCACAAATAGTGCTTCAAGAGCTTTTTGTTTGGAACAACGTCTCTTGGAATGCACTATTGTTTCAAAATAATTTCGTGATTTGCTATGCCTTGGTTGATATGTATGCCAAATGTGGTACACTTCGAAAAGCAAAAAAAGTGTTTGAGGAGCTTTTTATCTAGAATGTTTTCTCTTGGAGTGCATTGATTGCAGGATGCGTACAATAGGAGCAAGCCAAAAAGCTCAAGGATATTTTCAATGGATGCAAAGCAATGGCCTCTCTCTAGATGAAATCACATGCGCATGCATCTTGACCTTTTGTACCAAGGCACTATGATTCATGTTGATATTCGCGATAGTGGGTAACTTGAAAAGAATGCATACTTGGAAAAATGTTGGTCAGTATTTATGTCAAGTGTTGTCAGTGTGCAACAAGTCTTTGACAAGCTTATTATATGGGACATTGTTTTGTGGAACGCACTGATAGCAGGATATGCTCAATAGAGATGCAATCACCTATGCATGCATCTTGAAGGCATGTGGATCTACCGAAGATGTTGATATGGGCTTAAATATTTGCTTTGATATTGTTAGCCAAGGGCTGTTGCAAAAATTGTCGTGTTTGGCAATGCCTTGCTCCATACACATCGATTTTCTCTCGCAATACCCCCAAGCAAGCAACAATAAAGGCTAGACAAGAAAAAATGGAGAGCAAGAGAATGAGTCTTTCTTTTGTGAGCTCACCTAGAGATAGTGCTAAGGAGAAGATTTTGTACCAAGGCAATAGCATTCATGCTGATATTTGCAATAGTATGTTACTTGAAAAGAACATGCATACTTGGAGAAAATGTTGGTCAATAATGTCAAGTGCGGTGCACTTATCAAGTCTTTGACCATGTTATTGTGTGGGATGTCATCTTGTGGGACGCACTGATTGCAAGATATGCCCAGATATGGCTAAGAAGTTGTGGGATGTTGCTAGCTGGTGCATAGTAAGGGCCTATATCCAGATGAAATCACCTATATCTGAAAGATGCAGATATAGACACAAAAATTCATGATGATATTGTTAGTCTAAAGCTTCTGAAAAGAGACGTCATGCCAATCTGTTTTCAGCAGATGCAAAGCAAAGGCCTCTCTCCACATGCAATCACCTACATATGAATTCATATGGCTGTACGCAAGATGCTGATGCAAAGCGAGGGCCTTTGTCCATATGCATCTTGAAGGCATGTGAATCTATGTAAGATGTTGATATGGGCTTAAAAATTTACTCTGATATTATTAGTGAGGGTCTGTTGCAAAAGATTGTTGTGCTTGGCAATGCCTTGCTTGATATGTATGCCAAATGTGGTGCGCTTTGTAAAGCACTAAAAGTTCTTGAGGACCTTCTATCCAAAATGTCGTCTCTTAGAGTGCGTTGATTGCGGGATATGCACAACAGAAGCAAGGCCAGAGAGCTCAAGACTGATTTCAATGGTGTATGCAAAGCGAGGACTTCTCTTCACGTGCAATCATATACGCGTGCATCTTGAAGGCATGTGGCTCTATGCAAGATACTGATATGGCATAAAAATTTGTGATGATATTGTTAGTCAGGGGCTGTTGAGAAAGGGTATTGTGCTTGAAAATGCCTTAGTTGACATGTTTGCTAAATGTGGTGCCCTTAAGAGAGCACAAAAAGTGCTCAAGGAGCTTTCTGTTCGGAGTGTGGTTGACTCGTCAAATGCACTGACTGAAGGATTTTCCACACAGGGGTAGGGTCAAAAAGCTCTAGTCCGTTTTCAGTAGATGCGAAGCGAGGGCGTCTCTTCAAATGCAATCACCTACGTACGCATCTTGAAAGCATGTGACTCTATGCAAGATGCTGATGTGGGCACAAAAATTCACAATTGTATTTCTAGTTAAAGAATATTGAAAAGATGTTGTACTTCACGCTGCCTCAATCGATATGTATGCCAAGCATTGATTGTGGGTTACTCACAACAAGAGCAGGGCCAAAAAGCTATAGGTTGTTTTTAGTGGATGCAAAGTGAGGGCCTCTGTACAGACAAAATCACCTATGCATGCATCTTGAAGGCATGTGGCACTATGCAGGATTCCGATATGGGCTTCAAAGTTCACTCTAATATGGTTAGTTTTGGGTCGTTGCAAAAAGTTATCGTGCTTTGCAATGCCTTGGTCAATATGTAGGCTAAATCTTGTGTCCTTTAGGGAGCACAAAAAGTGCTCGAGGACATTCATGTCTGTAATATCGTCTCCTAAAGTGAATTGATTAAGGGATATGTGCAACATGAGGAGGACCAAAAATCCCTACGCTGTTTTTAGCGGATGCAAAGTGATGGCCTCTCTCTTGATGCAATCACGTAGGCGTGCATCTTGAAGGCATGTGGCTCTAAGCAAGATGTTGATATGTGCATAAAAATTCACACTGGTATTGTTAGTCAAGGAATGTTTAAAAAGACGTCATGCTTGGGAATGCCTTAGTTGAAATTGTTTGCTAAATGTGGTCCACTTTAAAAATTCACTTCTGATATTGTTAGTCCGAGGGTTGTTGCAAAAAGTGTCGTGCTTGGCAATGCCTTGGTCAATATGTATGCCAAATTTTGTGCACTTCACAAAGCACAAAAAGTGCTCAGGAGCTTCCTATTCGGAACGTTGTCTCTTGGAGTGTATCGATTGCGGGCTATGCACAAGAGGAGCAAGGTAAAGATCTTTAGGTTACTTTCACCTGATGCAAATCGAGGGCCTCTCTCCTGATGCAATCACGTACATGTGCATCTTGAAAGCATGCGGCTCTATGCAAGATGTTGGTATGGGCATAAAAGTTCACACTGATATTGTTATTCAGGGGTTGTTGAAAAAGATGTGCTTGGCAAAGCATTGATTGACATGTTTGCTAAATGTGGTGCAATTTAGAGAGCACCAAAACTTCTCAAAAAGCTTCCCGTTCGGAGCTAGAATGCACTGATTGCAGGATTTGCCCCACAGGGGCAGTTTTCGATAGATGCAAAATGATGGCCTCTCTCCTGATTGCAGGATTTTGTCCACAAGGGCATCACCAAAAACCTCTAGGCTATTTTCAGCAGATGTGAATCGAGGGCTCTTGGAGAAAGATATCGTGCTTGGGGATCTTGGAGAAATTTGTCGGGATTGACAATGCTTGGATTGATATGTATGCTAGATGGGCAATTTGTGTATGTGTATGTGTGTGAGCTTACGGACGGACAATCTGACAAATTCAACCTACCAATGCACGTAATGGTAGGCATGATAGAAAAAAGTAAATGTGACAGTTGACATGTTGGCAAAAGTCACGAAAGGGATGACAATGACAAAACACATACTGGTGGGAAGGTGATGCAACAATGCAAGGGAGGTCTAATAGCCGATCCATCCAACATTGTGCTTCAATGCAGACTACCAATATCAAAGGTACACTTATATTTTGTGTTTTGATTAAAGTAATGAATTTATATCATTTTATTAAAAAGATTTCAGATGAAAGTGACAAGGACTTGTTATGCCCAACAAAGGGACACATGGACAATACACCAAGACATGGCAACATGGAATGATACATGTCTCTATAACCATCCATAATGAGTTCTTCTTTGCACAATTATAATATTTTTACAATGAAAAGTCCAACACTGGAGGAGAATCATAAGTCCCCCTTAAACACTGGAGGGGAAAAGGTGGTGTGGGAAAGGCATGTTCCCTACGGTATCTTTATAAATGTGGAGAACGCTGCCAACTCCACACCATACATATGTATGGTTTTTTTTCTAAAAACGGGCACAAGCATCGCAAATGCACTAAATGCATCTCGTTTTATTTTTATTACAATGTGGAAATGTTTACATTCATACATCTTTCCATGCAAAATCTCATTTGTGATGCGAGGCCATAGAACTTTTGGAGAAAGCTTCAAGGAGAGATGCTATGGAGCCATCATCACGAGCTATGCCATGCAGTAAAATCCACACCACTATCACTATATTACTTCTTACCATATACATAGTAAAGCAATCAAGGCAAACTAGTTATTGTCTTCATAAAAGGGGATTCAAACTTGAACATTCAGCTAATATGTACCGACCTATGAAGAGTGTGTTTTTTTTGCGAGCTTCCAATTTTGAGCTTTTGCAATGAAAACAATTTTTGCGAGCTTTTTGACGTTAAATTTGGAGCCTTTTCTAACAATACCAAAAAATCTAACCCAAAAAATAGCCATTGCTCATATGATACACACCAAAAAACGTGCATAAGTTCCCAAAAGTCCTAACTTTGAGCTTGAACACCTGTCAAGATATAAACATAAAGCATACATCTATAACGAGAGGAGATTTAAAAAAAATCGAGTGCATGAAGATGTAAAAATATCCACTTTTTTGGGAAAAAGGGGGGCAAGATTGTCCCAATCATCATCGGGGGGCTCTTGCCCCCCTTTTTCCCTTTGAAAATTTTGGATATTTTGAGCACGTGAAGAAGTCAAAATATTGAACTTTTTGGAAAAAAAGGGGGCCAAAATATTCAACTTGTGGGAAAAAAACGGGGGGCAAGAGCCTCTCAATCATCCGCGTACACACGGACTCAGGGGGGTTCACTATATGTAAAACTACCATATCACGTGCGTTCAAGACATGTTTGTAAAACCCCTTATCTGTGAATTTTGTTAAGAATATAACGTACCTTTTTTTAAAAAAATCTTTAAGTTTTTTTCAAATTTGAAAAAATAATGCCCTTTTGTCTATATATTTCTGTAAGTTTCAAGAACTTTAAATACCCTTCTGTTGAACTCACGTGATAGGTTACATTTTTATTAAGTGACCTCCCCGAGCACACGGATGATTGGGGAGCTCTTGTCACCTCCTTTTTTTTCAAAAAAAATTGAGTACGTGAAGATGTTAAAATATCCAAATTTTGGAAAAAAAGGAAGGCAAGAGCCCCCGATCATCTGTGTGCATGCGGATAATCGGGGGGTTCTTGCCCTCCTTTTTCCCTTTAGAAATTTTGATATTTTGAGTATGTGAAGAAGTCAAAATATTCAACCTTTTGGGGGGAAAAAAGGGGAGGTAGAGCCCCTCGATCATCGGTGTGCACACTAATGATTGGGGAGCTCTTGTGCCCTCCTTTTTTTTCAAAAAATTTGGATATTTTGAGTATGTGACGATGTCAGAATATCCAAATTTTTGAAAAAAAGGGGGGCAAGATCCCCTTGATCATCCGCGTGCACGCATATGATCATGGGGCTCTTGCCTTTCTTTGTTTTTCCACAAATTTTGATATTTTGACCATTTCACATAATTGCACTTCTTTTTTCTTTTTCAAAACTTTTGAGATTTTGAACTCTTCATGTACTAGAAAACCGTTTTCTCAAAATTTTGGAGGTTTTTTCACCCTCAAATTTCAAATTTAGAGGCAAATATTAAAATTTATAAGTGGCATTACACTAAACTAAGGTAGAGTTCTTTGTCTCGTCCCTCTCTCTCTCTCTCTCTCTCTCTCTTTCTCTCTCTCTCTCAGCTGCGATCTCTCCATGGTGCAACCTGCATGGGCCTCTCAAGGGAATGGAATGTTATGGGTGAGCTCCCAAGGGAAAGGGACAATCTGCATGTCCATGAAGAAGGAGTTGTCACTACCTACAAGTGTGAAAAAAGGGAAGGGTTGGAGCCCCCCCATCATCCGCGCACGCGTGGACGATGGCGGGACTCCAACCCCTCTATTTTTTTTCCAAAGTTGAGAATTAGCTTTTGTTTCAAAGGTCATGCTATCAATTGCTGAGAACAGCTATCACTTCACTTTTGGGGCCAATGAAATAGATATCAATGCTTTGGACACTAAAGACTAGATAAACCAAAAACGGGGCCCGGCTATGTTTCATAGAGCAAGCCCGGAGCAATTTATAGTTCAAATTGTTTGTCCAAACAACTGTGTAAAGCGTTGTAAGCATCTCAATACATAGCCAAATGCATATTTTGAATGTGGCGGTAACGAAAGACAAGTGAGACTTAAGCTTATCTCAAAATGTGAACCTTCTACACATCCACCTTGACCACTAGGCTACAAGGTCAGGCTCGAACCCTCGATGGTATCTTTCTTGTTCAATTTCAAAGTTCAACTACCGTCAAGAAAAAATAAAATATGAGGCTTCATTTGGAAGGTAGTTTTATTGCTTAGAGAAGCTTTAATAATCTACTAACATAATATGGCGGAAGGGGGAGCCCTTTACACGTGTCGCAATCTGCGAGCTGAAGGCTAAAGTCCAAAACTAAAAAAAGCCCCTTTGCACGTAATAAAGAGGGAGAGAGGGGAGAGAGAGAGAGGCCGCCGAAGGCGGCCGGCCGTACTAGTAGTTATCTATGTTTAGGCCATGTCATCAAAGGTTTTAATCTAGAAAAAAAAAGGGGGGGAAGGGGTTGGAAGAGTACACTTTGTTTTCATATCATTACAAGAGAATGGGCACACGCTGATGATGGGGGGCTCCAACCCTCCCTTTTTTTTGGATGTGGTTGCTGCGTTATCATATTTCTTAGAAAGTTGAGTCGCCAGAGTTCCTTACCTAGAACTCTTTTGTTTTCCTGTGATGCTGTGATGAGCATACTATGAAGAGCAGAAGATATAGCAGGCCTGCAACTTCTAAGGTGATGTGCTTCAAGAAACACGTGTACAACAAGGTCATATATAAGAGAACTAAAAAGGTCGGAAGTCAAGTCCTTTTTGGTCCTACAAAACCTTAAGTCTCGCTTCTAAAGGAGGACACTGTCAATTCTACAAATCGATGAGACCAGTCATCATCACAATCACCTTTGCAAAATCACACCTTGATCTTCAAAATCCCATAATGTATGCAGAATATTCACACAAGGTGCGATGCTATAGAGCTGCATGCAAAGCAACTATGCTAGGAGCAGTACACGCTGTTGTGAAGCTCACTGCCTGGACAAGACGTCCTGCAATTCTTGCTTCCTCTTGTTTCTGGTTTTTTGGAGCACCACAATATGAAGCCATGTTCTTCTGCAAACGTTTTGTCCATGTCTCAGGGGTGTGGGTGTGTGTGTGTGTGTGTGTGTGTGTGTGTGTGTGTGTGTGTGTGTGTGTGGGGGGGGGGGGGGGGGGGTTGGAAGAGACCTTTGAGACGGCCATTATGCGGCAAGGAACGTAGACGGAGATGGTGAAGGAAAAATCCTGCATAATGTTGCAAAAGACGACCTGCCTTGTCACACAAACGTTTGCATAGCCTACCATCGTCACTATGTGGCATGACTGGATTCCAGAGGGGATCGAGGGCTGGGGGAGTAGGGGGGATAAGAGCTGTCCGATTGGGGGGGACCTCGGTTCAGGCGATGGCGGCGCATTGAATGAAGGGGGAGCGTGAGCATCAAGGCCCTGGAGGGTGAACTAGCCTCGGTGAACTGCAGTCTTGCTGCACGGTTTGCTTTTCGACTTGCGTGCCTCCCTCCATCTCCCTCCCTTGCGTGTCATGTGTCAGGTCGGCCCCCAGCGTGAGCACCTGCCACCCCTGCCCATGCCTGCACCGCCTAGCTTAGCTCCTATGCGACACTTGGTTTAGCCCCGGCACGAGATTGCAGCACCCACAATAGGCCTGCGTTTCCTCCTGCTCACCATATTGTAGTTTCCCGCCTTGGGTTCCCCTTGCTTATTACCTTATTTAAGCATTGAAGCATTGCTTATCTACACCAGTATCATATGCTCGGGGAGACCCGTGAAGCCTTATACCCTCAGCTCTGTGCATTAAGCTTAATACCATGCCTTAAGCTTTAGGAGGAGAGCATTCAATTAAATTTCCTGCTTCAAGAAGCTCACAAATAAACAATCACGAGGGATGGAAGATGCGAGGCCGCTTTACATCAAAATTGTGCGTGACAATGGGAGAAAAACTCATCAATGCATTGCAACGAAAGAGTTTCGGGCTAACAAAATATGTTACGAGAAGAGGGGTGACATGATGGACCATCTTCGAGATGATCATGGCACCGAGTGTGATATCCCGCTACACAAGGGTGGTAGACCTCGAGGCATGATGAATCGGACTTCGTCAAGGGCAAACACATATGAGAAGCAATCAAAGGTGCGCTTCAAGGATGCGGCTTATAAGTTCAAAGACATATGAGATGCAAACACATATGAGAAGCAATCAAAGGTGCGCTTCAAGGATGCGGCTTATAAGTTCAAAGACATATGAGATGCAAACACATATGAGAAGCAATCAAAGGTGCGCTTCAAGGATGCGGCTTATAAGTTTGAGAGAAACAAATCAAAGTTTTTATAAGGGAGGGAGCAATCCTTGCTTCGAAAATGGAATGCTTTCGATGAGAGTGAGAAGCTAGCAAAGGGATCGAAAGAAGCTTTTGTAGAAAGAGAAATGGCCAATGCATTAGGGGACTACATGAGCACAAATGATGCACGCATGGCGGCTATACAAAAACGGATTGATGGTGGCTTTGAAATGAATGTAAGCATATATACCGCAACCATCACTTTTTATTTGTTATAAGGATTAAGTTTTTTTTTCTCTTCGCTCTCAACTCTTTTTAGAAGTGTAACCCCGGTGGAAAAATACATAAGGAAGAGGAAAACGTAGAGGACAAAAAAGTAGAGGAGAAAGTTGATATTGAGCAAGCATGTACTCCGGTATGTCACATGTAGTGTCGTTATTTAAATGACTAATTGTATGGTATGATGTTTTGGTGTTAAATGAGTTCCATGTCTTGTAGACAAATCTCACATTGGATGATGGTCATGGTCCTTTGCTTGCACCCATGAAGCAAGGAAAAAAAATGAAATTCATAGAGGGTACTCCCGTACCGTTAGGTGCTTCCTTGCTTGAAAATTCGTTGTCCATTCAAAGAGGAAAACGGGTAAAACTTTGTTCATGTAGAAATATAAATCATGCATATAGTAAATAATGTTACTTAGCTTCTCTTGATCTTGTCAATTTACTTTTAGGTTCGGGTGACCATTGGTTCGTCAAAGCAAATCCAAATGATTAGTGACTCTCCTCTTTGCAAAGGCGACATGCCACTTTCTTTGGTGATAAGCAACGGGGGAATTAACTTGGAAGCAAGTAGTAGTAATGGCAATGAATCCATAAAAGCAAGGTGAATATTACCATCCTTTAAAGGTTTGACATTCTCTATCATTTGTTAATGTTTAAATTTGCTTTGACATATAGTTTTGAAAGTGGATCATCATTCACTTTAGATCTCATTGATCTAATATAATTTCGGGAGTGGACATGAAAATGCTTGAAGATATTTCTCATGCCAAAGATTCCACAAAAACAATGAACTTGTTTATGATGTAAGTATAGCTTAGAGCTCATTTCTATGCTTTCAAAAATATTTTGTGTATTATGTAAGTTTTCAACGCAATGCCTATGTATACTATTTACATTGACTCACCGTTACCACAATTTTCCTTACCATTTTGCATACTCTTCTTTCCATAAAAATATTTTCATGCAAACTTCTCTTATTTTTGGTGTAACTCCATCCCAACAAAAATCCAAAAAAACTAGTTTTATTTGTGTGTATATTTTTTCAGTAGTGTGTTTTTTCCTTCCTACATCTATTCTCTTTTACTCTCATAAATTAGAACACCAAAAATATTCATCTTTTTATGGTAGCCTCATAATGAGAGAGATTTACTTTTAAAGTTGACCCCTTTATATTTTTTCCACCTATATTATTTAAATTTGACATGTACATATTTTTTAGACCCCTCAATATTTGATTTTCTTAGTTGTATTATTCACTTATATCATGAGCTGAGCAATATCTTCAATTGTAAACCCACAAAATAAGGTCAAGGATATGTGACATGCATGCATACATTATGGAGGGCTCACTCTTGGAGGCATTCAAAAGAATCATCCAAAGAGGGACCCCACAAGGACTTTGTGCAGTGGAAGAAGGCAGTCGGTTTTGTTGAATTTTTAAACACCACTTGCTCTCCAAATTTGAAAAAGTGATAAAGACAAGAATTGTAGCTCGTGAGCTGAACTTTTGCCTCAAAGTTTTTCATATTTGTTTGAGCTATGATCTGTGAGCGATGATTTTATTGGTGGACCCCAGTTTGCCCATTCCATGCAGCCACACTCCCTCTTCCACTTTATCATTTATCCTACATGGATACTCCCATTGTAAATATACAAATCCATTTGTAAATTAATAAAGATACTAACTCTACTAATCTACTAACACTAACCCACTATGAAAAGTCCTATCACCTCCATTTCTCTCCTCTCTTTTATTCATCTATCTCCACCAACTTCTCGATAATTCCAAGCAAAAAATAGATAAAGTGCTGAAAAATTAACCCAACCATGGCTAGAGGAGTAACCCTAGCCCTCAAAAATGCTATAAAAGGAGGGTGTAGCTAGCACAAAAGTGGGAAATCCATAATCAAGAGCACTATGCTATAGCTTAGAAGCCAAGCTCAATCTCTTGAGAAGGAGCTCTTGAGTGGAATCTCATTGGCTTATGCACATGCATGTGTTGTATTAGGGGTGATTAGCAAGGGAGCTCTATGCCATTGTAAAAGAGAGTGATCATTTAATTGAGAGTAGGAAGCCTATATTTCTCCTACAAGTGTAAGCCCAACATTTGCTGAATCAAGGAGGGTGGATTTGGACTAAGCATGGCTACTTTGTCTCTTTTCCAACGTGAAGTCATGGAAAACAATGTTGTGTAAGTGTCTTGGTGTTTTATTTAAGTTATTTATAGCTTGTCTCTGAGTGTTGTTATCAATTTAGCCATAAATTCCACATGCTGTAATAGGACGATAGGGTGGAGAGGACTCCCCTGGCCTTAAGACACTGATTGGGGTGGCTTGTCTTGTGATGTGTTGTGGTGTAATTTATTCAAGCTATATTGAACAAATGCTAATCTCACTTTGATTGGTCATGGCAGATTTGTAAGAAGGTATTAGTGTAACAAGCACCCCCTTCCCCCTTCTCTTTCTTTCTTATGTATATATTTGTGTTTGCTTGATCACTGTCGATACGTTTCAAAGCAGCCTAAGCACTCTCTCTCTCTCTCTCTCTCTCTCTCTCTCTCTCTCTCTCTCTCTCTCTCTCTCTCTCTCTACACGTCCTAGTTCGCATCCAAACCTAGGTGGTGCCCCAAATTTGTGTAGGGTTAGGTTGCGGGTTTGTGTATGTATGTTTGTTGTTTTTTTTTCCAACCCCAACCAAATTGAGCAGCACGGGAGCCAAGAAGAGTACTTAGAGGCCACTCTTCTTGTTGCCGGTCCTAGACCGCCTCAAATTGGTGCCTCCACTGAGGATCAACTTGTATATGTTTTTGTGTAGGATCAACCTTTAGAATAGTCAAGTAGTTTGCATGAATCACGAGAATTTGTATGATCCTTTCATTCCCATTTCGAGGCAAAAGGTGCACATAATTGTTAGTAATAAGTTACAATTTCAGCGAGTAATTCGTAGAATTTTCGGCCCTCTTAGGTTGGTCGAGATAAACGCTTCAGTAAATCCTTTTATTTTGCCTCTCATTAGGTACAACCTTAGTTTGGAAGTCTATATTTTCGTTTTGTTTTAAGCATTAGGTCATGCATAGACCATGGATAATGGCTTAGGAATAGAGATTTTTTCTTTCCATTTCACTCCACACATTAGAATAAATGTTGCAATTAGTAGAAAGATCCATTTTCAACAGCATATGATGTTCATGTTTGGTGCCCAAAGAGTAGGAGAAATTCTTGCATCACCAAACCCTGTCATCCTGCCTCTTATTGATTATCATAGATCGTTTGATGTGCATATTTTTATTTTGTTGTAGAGCAAATTGCAATTTAGAAAACATTATTGTGTAAATATTTTTAAGAAAAAAATGTGTGTCACTTTGAAATCAATTCAATGGAAATCCAATGCCAAAGTTTTGGATATCCTCTTTTCTTTGGAGATCTTGGAGAGGATGCAAAATTATTTTTAGCAAATTTCAAGATGTCTTGCCCTATCAAAAGGATAGTAATTGATCAAGAACGTGTAGAAATGTTTGAGGTGGTCCTTAGGAAAGACGCTAGCACTTGGTTTGACTCTTTGCATGAGGAAGTTAAGGAAAATCACACAGAATCTTTGAACCATTTCAAGAGATACTTCTTTGATCCCCAAAACACTCAAAAACTATGGCAACACACTGTTTTTTATAACAAAAAAGACTTAGATGACTACTACTTGTACAAGCAAGAGTTTCTACGTCTTTGGGCCCTATGGATACGAAATGTTGCTAACCCTGGTGATGGTGCATAATTTATAAAGAAGGAGAGGTTCATAGCTGGACTCTTTCCTGATCTTAAGGTAAAGGTGGCGATGAATGCACCTACCACCTATGATGCATCTGAAATTAGAGCTTCCAAGAAGTATAGGATACTCAAGTGCCTAAGGGAAGAGGTTCCAATAGAAGGTCTTAGACCCAAAGGTAAGTCACAAGCATCGACATGTAAGAAGCTTCCTGAGGTAACGGTAGAAGTGATTGAGAAGTTAAATGAATCTTTAAGCAGCATGTCGATTCACCTTGCACAAGTTGTAGGACCAAAGGCACAAGAAAAGAAGTATGAAGAGAGAGGGCCATGACCTAGCAAATTCTTGCAATGTTGGAACTGCAGAGAGTCTAGACATGGGATGTATGATTGTCCCTGGCCCCATGGGGAGCCAGGGAGACCTAACTTGAATTACCCAGTGATGAATGTAGGTGAAGGAATGAGTCAACAACCAAGGCTTCTACAAAGGCCAAATGGAGCACGACCACCTCCACAAGGGGTAGAAGGAGTTCCACCTTTGCGAGATCCAAATGTGCACGTGGTAGAGATAACAAATTCAAATGAAATTGACATGGAAGCAAATGGCATCAAGCGTGGCCGTGGGAAAGGTAAGGAGAAAGGAGTCACATCACAAAGTGACCATGGAAGAGGCAAGAAGGCAAAGGAGAACAAGGAGTCCAAGAGGACTTGATGCCATATCAACCTCCAAGACTTCTCTCTTGGACATGGTATGGCTCCATAAAACCTGTTGGAACATATGAGAGGTAAGGGTCCTAATATCTCATGGCCTCAATTTCTTGCATTATGTCCACAAGTTAGGAGAGATTTAGCGAAGGCAGTTAGCAATAGGAGAAAGGTAAAAGAGAGTGTACCTGTTGTAAAAATTTCACATGATGAAATGAATGAGGATATTACACATGTGCTAGATTGTTACATCAAAGGGAGGTTGGTTAGGAAAGGTCTAGTGGGTGGGGGTGCACAAATTTGTATCATGATAGAAGGACTCATGCAAAGACTACATCCATGAGACACCTGAAATTAAAGTCAAGATGGCAAACAATAGCAAGGCTAGGTGTGTAGGCATTTGTAAAAATGTTTTTGCGGAGGCCTTTGGCATTAAGAAGGCAGTGTATTTCTATGTCATGTCTACCAAAGGAAATGGTTACCCATTTATCCTAAGAAGACCATGGCTAATGAAAATGTGAGCTTTGCAAGATTGGGAGAGTGGAAAGGTAATTTGCAGGAATGACAATCATAAGAAGGTTGTCTTTGACATGAAGGAGAAACACCAAGAGGAGCTCCATGACGAATCATCTCCAAGTGAGATAGAAGAAGACTGGACCGATATCACTTCACAAGAAGAAAGTAGTGGTAGCATTACTGAAGAGGAGTCTTCCATCAAAGTCATTGGGGTAAGGTTTAAGCCAAGCAACCAAGAGACATTTTGCCCAGGCTTGGAGGAGGTAGGTCCTCAAGAGAACCAAGTTGTGCAAGATGAAGGGATGCTAGAAGGTATGCTATCAACTACACTTACAAAGCAAGAAAGAGAGGAGTTCAAATGTGTGCTAAGGAAATTTCCTAGGATTTTTGCTAAAGACTACACCGACATGCGTGGGATGATGTTCAATACAAGATTGAGTTAAAGCCTGAGGCCACACCTAAAGCTCAAAAGCTGCGGAGGCTAGGAGTTATCAAGGAGCATTCTCTACTCAAGGAGGTAAGAAAGCTTCTAGCAACAGTTTTCATTTATTCAATGGAGAATTCAGAGTGGGTCTCTCCCATTGTTGTCACTCCCAAGAAGAACGGCAAGTGGAGAGTGTGTGTGGATTACCGTCCACACTAAATGAGGCAACAAAAAGAGATCACTTTTCCCTCCCATTTCAGGATGAGATACTAAATGAGGTAGCTGGTCATTAGAAGTACACTGTGTGCAATGGCTACTCAGGTTACTTCCAAATAGGTATCACATTGGAGGATCAGTTAAAAACAACCTTCATCACTCCTTGGGGTTGTTATGCTTTTAGAGTCATGCCCTTTGGCCTGACAAATGCTCCTGCAACTTTCCAACGTTTCATGAACATGGTGTTTCAAGCATTCTTTGGAAAGTCAATTAGGGTGTTCATTGATAATTTCTGCATTTATTGCTCAAAATCATTGCATCTACAAAAGATAGAAGAAGGTTTAAAAAAACTTTACGACATGGGAGGTCAGCTCAATCCCGACAAATGTCACATATGTGAGGATGAAGTGATCTTGCTCGGTCACAAAGTTTCCTAGTAAAGGCATTGAGGTGGATCCTTCAAAGTCAAAGGCTCTTATTGAGTTACCATCACCCAAGAGTCTTAAGGAGGCATATCATTCATTTGAAAGGTGAAGTATATTCATGCTTCATTCACTTAGCCTCAGTGTTACTTCACCCATTGCAAAAGTTGATACAGCTAGAATTTGCATGGTCTGATGAGCTTGGAAAGTACTTTTGTAACATTAAAGTCATCCTATCAGAGCTACCAACACTCATGCCTCATTGTTGGGAGTACACATTCTTTGTTAGCTCTAGTGTTGGGAAAGAAAAAATTGGTGAGGTTTTGCTACAACAAGTCCCCATAGTACTTGGATGCAACCCATCTACTTTGCTAGTAGGGTCATGAATGCATTGGAGAAAGGCTACACAAAAGCAAAACTCATGATGCTTTCTCTCATGTTTGCGGTGAGAAAGTTTAGATCCTACTTGCTACTAAAACCTTTTGTAATTCTCACTGCTGCTAAAAATTTGTTTTCCTTGGGTGTCATCTCAAATGAATCTTAGTACTAGGATCTCAAAGTGGATTATGGAGTTGCAAGAGTTCCAATAATCTTTCAAAGGTAGAAGATAGTGTGCGTGCATAATTGACAGGGATTCTCACTTATAGGGTACATGAGAAGGAGATTAATGTGCTTGAAATAAAGACCCTACCATTGCCACCGCCTAAAAGTATCCCTAATGCATTTACCTTGTTCTTTGATGGAGCTTTTTGACGAGCCATAGGAAAAGCAGGGGGAGGGCTAGTGTTGCTCAACCCAAGAGGAGAGGTGGTCATGAAAGAGAAGGTCAATCTACCATGTTAAACTAGCAACAATGAAGAAAAATACAACACACTACTTCATGGTTTAAAGATGTGCATTGGCCGAGGTATACAACATCTCATGGTAAAGGGGGATGCACTTCTCATTGTGAAGCAGATTTTAGGCATTTGGGCATGTAAGAATGAAAGTCTAAGGAAAAAAGTTCATGCCATTTGTAGGTTGTTTAATCAGTTTGAAGAAGTGCAACTATATCATATTCTTAGGAAACAAAATGAAGATGCACATTTACTTGCACAACAAGTAGTTACATGTGTTGAGAAAGAAGTGCAGGTCATCATGGTGGTAGTAGTTGTCAAGTAGCTGAGATACCAGGGATTGGAGTCATTGGCTCCCATTATTGCTACATTCTAGAAGGTGAGTTTCCACAAGACTTCACAAAAGCTCATAAGAGGAGACTCATTAAGAAGGCAAGTTCCTATCTCTTCCTAGAAGGCTCCCTCTATCAAAGAGGAAAGGATCAAGTGTGCAGAAGAGTACCAACTATTAAGGAAATTCTAACCAGTTTAAAAGGTTTTCATGAAGAGGCATGTGGTCGTCATTTTGCCCAAGAGTTAACTGCGAAGAAGGTTTTGCTTGCAGGGTATGTTTGGCCAAGTCTGCATGTGGATGTCCAACATTGATATAAAAGTTGTCACAATTGTCAGGTAAATGGGAATAGAAGACTGGTATATGGTCCAAGGCAAATTGTGCTTGCCAATGAACCCTTTGAAAAGTGGGGCATTGATACTATGGGTCCTTTGCCTAGGACAAAAAATGGTAAACTCTACATTCTAGTGGCTATAGACTATATGACTAGGTGGGTGGAAGCACAAAGTGTGGCAAAGGTAAATGAGAGGACAATGAGGAGATTCGTCTACACTCACATTTGTTGTAGATTTGGCACACCTTTGTAGATTGTTTTTGATAATGGTCTAGGGTTTAGAAAGGGCTTGCTCACAGAAGTCTGTGAAGAACTTCACATTCTACATCGTCATAGTACACCCTATTATCCCCAGTCAAATGGTTTGGTAGAAAAAGATAATGGTGTCATTGCAGGAATCATTGGAAAGATGGTGTGGGGTGACTTCTTGGATGGTGCTTGTGGGCGTATCGAACCACATATAGGGAATCCACAGAGTTCACACCATTTCACTTGGTCTATGGTCAAGAGGCTTTACAGCCAATTGAGCTCAACATTCCAACAATGTGACTTCATGGAAAAGCAGTACAAGATGATCAAGAAGCATGGATGGATCGACCTCTTACCTTAGCTGAGCTTGAGTGGAAAAGAGAAGCAGCATACAAGTGCTACAAGAGGAAAGCTACACAAGCAAAAGAGAAGCTTGACAAGAAACTGAAGGACAAAGACATCAATGAAGGAGATCTTGTGTTAAGGTATGACAATCGACTCGATAATCATTTTGATGTCAAGTTTGAAACTAGATCATGGCAGGGGCCATACATAGTCAAGAAGGCTTTCAATTCAAGTTACTATCAACTTATGGACTTGAATGGGAAAGAGCACTCCAAGAAGGTAAACGGGTATTGCTTGAAGCCCTATTTGAGTCGCCTTCTACAGAAGGATCTACCAAAGATCTGTCAAAAGGTAGCTATCTCATGTAACTATGAGTCCATGAAGCATGAGCGTAACTCGAGCCAAAATGCCAAGGTGCCAAACACGAAGATCTTGTCAAGGACTCTGAAGCACTCGAGTCTTTGGAAAAGATGCTTTATGATGGTACATGAATATACCTCATCGTGGGTTAAAACTATTGATATCCGTTTTTTGGCTATTTAAAATTTCCATAGTGAGCTACCTCACCCTATCAAATCACTCAAACACTGTGGTTATCCTCACCCTTTCACTGTATGTAGGTGTGTGTGAGTTAGGGGGCCTTTCCCATATCTCCTTAAAAACCCTCAATTAGCTAGTCACTGGGCTAGTTGAGCCAAAATAAACATAAAAATTTAAAAATTATATTATGGCCTCTTTGTGTGTAAATATTTCATTGTATATAGGACCTAAATATAAAGATTTTTCATAATTATTTTGGTATTTATTTAAATATTTCTACTTAGGTGTGTGTTATTTGCCTATGTATGGTATTTACATTGACTCACCATTACCACAATTTTTCTAACCATTTTTCATACTCTTTATTCCATAAAAATATTTTAATGCAAGCTTCTCTTATTTTTGGCGTAACTCCACCCCAACAAAAATCCAAAAACACTAGTTTTATTTGTATGTATATTTTTTCACTATTGTGATTTTTCCCTTCCTACGTCTATTCTCTTTTACTCATAAATTAGAACGCCAAAAATATTCATCTTTTTATGGTAGCCTCAGAATGAGAGAGATTTACTTTTAAAGTTGACCCCTTTATATTTTTTCCACCTATATTATTTATATTTGACATGTACATATTTTTTAGACCCCGCAATATTTGATTTTCTTAGTTGTATTATTTGCTTATATCATGAGATGAGAAATATCTTCAATTATATTCAAGGATATTTGGCATGCATGCATTCATTATGGAGGGCTCACTCTTGGAGGCTTTCAAAAGAATCATCCAAAGAGGGACCCCACAAGAACTTTGTGCAGTGGAAGAAGACAGTCGGTTTTGGTGAATTTTTAAACGCCACTTGCTCTCCGAATTTGCAAAAGTGATAAAGACAAGAATTGTAGCTCGTGAGCTGAACTTTTGCCTCAAATTTTTTCATATTGTTTGAGCTACAAGCTGTGAGCTATGATCTTTATTGGTGGACCCCAGTTTGCCCATGGCATGCAGCCACACTCCCTCTTCCACTTTATCATTTTCCTCTTTCACACACACTTCTCCACTCATCATCTCCATCTCTGTGACCTCTCCTCCCTGCACCTTACTCACCTTCTCCTCAACCTTAAAGAATAAGAGAAACTATGGTGAACTCATGCCTTCTACACACCCTTCCATTCCAAAATTGAACACTTAGTCTCATTTTTTCTCCTCCAAATTACCCATATCTATCAAAAAAACGACAAAATTCAGCCTCTTCTCTTGAAGAACAGCATCATGGTGATTGATTACTCATCTTCAATTACCTTGGCTCCCAAGGAATGCCAAGAGTGGATAAAAACTGTACCGTCACAGCTAGTGGACCGTCAACAAGCGTCAAAATTGGCCCTACTCAAAGACACTTGAAGCATCAACATTGTAAGAAATCCATCTTTTCTTACCTCTTAAGCATTTTTCTTTCTTATTTTTATCTTACATGGATACTCCCATTGTAGATATACAAATCCATTTGTAAATTAATAAAGATACTAACTCTACTAATCTACTAACACTAACCCACTATGAAAAGTCCTATCACCTCCATTTCTCTTCTCTCTCTTTTATTTATCTATCCCCACCAACTTCTCAATAATTCCAAGCAAAAAATAGATAAAGTGCTGAAAATCTAACCCAACCATGGTTAGAGGAGTAACCCTAGCCCTCAAAAATGCTATAAAAGGAGGGTGTAGCTAGCACAAAAGTGGGAAATCCATAATCAAGAGCACTATGCTATAGCTTAGAAGCCAAGCTCAATCTCTTGAGAAGGAGCTCTTGAGTGGAATCTCATTGGCTTATGCACATGCATGTGTTGTATTAGGGGTGATTAGCAAGGGAGCTCTATGCCATTGTAAAAGAGAGTGATCATTTAATTGAGAGTAGGAAGCCTATATTTCTCCTACAAGTGTAAGCCCAACATTTGTTGAATCAAGGAGGGTGGATTTGGACTAAGCATGCTACTTTGTCTCTTTTCCCACGTGAAGTCATGGACAACAATGATGTGTAAGTGTCTTGGTGTTTTATTTAAGTTCTTGATAGATTGTCTCCGGGTGTTGTTATCTATTTAGCCATAAATCCCACATGCTGTAAGAGGGCGATAGGGTGGAGAGGAATCCCCTGGCCTTAAGACAGTGATTGGGGTGGCTTGTCTTGTGATGTGTTGTGGTGTAATTTACTCAATCTATGTTGAACAAATGCTAATCTCACTTTGATTGGTCATGACAGATTTGTAAGAAGGTATTAGTGCAACAAGCACCCCCTTCCCCCTTCTCTTTCTTTCTTACGTATATATTTGTGTTTGCTTGATCATTATCGATACGTTTCAAAGTAGCCCCGGCACTCTCTCTCTCTCTCTATGCGTCCTAGTTCGCATCCAAAACTAGCTGGTGCCCCAAATTTATGTTGGGTTAGGTTGCGGGTTTGTGTGTGTATGTTTGTTGTTTTTTTTTTGCAACCCCAACCAAATTGAGCAGCACGGGAGCCAAGAAGAGTGCTTAGAGGCCACTCTTCTTGTTGCCCACCTCGGACTGCCTCACTATCTGCACAACGTGGTATGGTTTTTTTACGTAGCACTAGCAAGAGTTGAACGTTGAGGTCCACAACAACTAATGGTTTTTCAACAATCAACTGTGATGGTTCCATCCGCATCTTCATAGGCTGCATGATTCGGAATTGCCTCTTGATAATCTCTTGCACCATTCAAAAACAGCCCCATTTGTCGCCTTGGATCCTCTTTGTTTGTAGCCACATGTCTCTCCCTTCAACCTCCACGCCAACGTTCATCGTCAACTGAGAAGGTGTTGGAAGTACTGAATGTGTTGGACATGCATCATCACTTCTATCCGCTATTGTTGCACTCACTTCTTCCGTGCTGAACGTGCTAGAACCAGTCCGTGCCGGCGCGGACTGGTTTTGACAGGTTTCACAAAATTTCTTTCTTCACTATAGGCAAAAACAATCTGCATGGCATTGATGCATGATGTTGTCCAGGCCCTGCTCTAGGCATCTCTCTTTGCTTAATAAGACGTGCTCTGCTGCAAAACGCACTGGCAATATAGCAAGCTGTAGGTACTGTGTTATCGAAATGTAGTGTTGCATTCTAGATTTTATAGGCAGGCTGGTTGGCTGAGTTGGTGACCACCCCCGGAAGCTCTGCTTAATTTTCAACATGGCATCGCTGTCTTGTCGATGCGTGGCTATTCACTTCTGCCACCACCTTATTTAAAAATGGCATCTTGGAAGCTTGCACGTAGACTACAGTGCCCAGCAGCAAGAACAATTCAGTTTGGCATGCAAGAGGGATTTGCACTTAACAAAAAAGCAAGGCCTAGTCTGAGCAATAGTGGTGCCTCCTGCCTTGAAATTTGAATACATTGCCATAGTAAAGGATCCACAAACGGCGCTTCGCATACAGGAGAACCAATGACAAATCTTATTGTGATAGCAAGGGCGTATTCATAGTAGGCAGGGTGGGATTGGTGATCTTAGGTGTGCCAGGATCAGTACTGCAGGTTATTACTACAATCATTGATGATACCATGTTAGGTAGTGGTCACACGAACATAGTTATCCGTTGAGGATAACTAAGCATAATTAATGAGACCTCATTTATCAGCAGGTGTTGGTCAGGTTCATTCTGGCCATGCATAGATATGCTTGTAAGGCACAGGTAGGTGGAGGTCAAGTCAGTTGGTCATCCCGTCGTGCATATGATAATGAGAGAGGGCCCAGCTTGTTTGCTGCTAAAGAGCTGGAAAAGCTGCCTTGCAGAAGGCCACACTACACTACTGCAATGAACTACGTAAATGTTGTCGCAATAAAGTGAATGCATTGCCCCTAGCTTAGACAATGCTCGAGAGAAACCTAGGTTTAGTGTACTTCCACCTACATATTTTTGGATTTACCTCCAAATTTTAAATTTGAAGGTGAGAAAACCTACCAAACTTAGACAATTTTAGTGTAGTTAAATGTAGAAACCTTCTAGTTTAATCAATTTACATCTAGTGTTTGATATATGTAAGAGTAAAGATGAAATGCTTTTTGCTGGTCGGTATGCACGTCTTTTACCCATTTAATGCAAGGCAGCCAGATGAGGAAAGGGATTTCAAATGAGAGGGTGGAAGACCTAAGCTATTTGTTGTGGCACTACTCCATTGGACCAAAGACTAGAGGTGCATTTTAAGGACACCTAAACATGCATGCAAGGTCCTCTCACTTTGCCACGAGAGCTTGTAAAGCTTGAGCGCAAAGAAAATAACATGGGAGAGTATGTTTATGCTATTGATCATAAGGTTTCTTAGTTCTACAAGGTTGTTATGTCTACTTCTCCATTGCAAGCAACATTGGTTCCAACATTTCACAAATATTTATCAAAGAGGACCTCCACGAAAACATCCATCATTGGGCAAGCGTTGCTGATATCATTAGTAGATGACCACCATTGTATACCAACATTATGATCGCACTTAGTCAAGCTTGAGAAGTAATGCAAGGCCATGAGCTTCCATCGTAGTATGATGGATATATTGGCTTTTGAGATGCAACCACAATGTGATAATTGAAGCATTTATGGTATGGAACAACGATTTGATGAGCATTTTTGGACAGAATATGTAGCTTGCAATAGTGACTTGTTTAAAAGTGTGGTGCACTTTAGTAGGTGTTATAGCCACTTGCAGTGTGTTAATGTAGATTGCAAGTACATTGTTAGGATGTGCAACATGACATATTTATTTTCTTCAATATACCTTGTGCTTGCATCAATTTGTCAAGGGTAATGCTCATATTTGTTCAAAAATTGTCTTTGCTCGGTTTTCTTTGCTCGCTGATTGGAAAGCCCCAATACAATGTGACAATGAATGAGCCATGGGCTTCAACGTTTGTGTTTTCACCAAATGTTGCTCTTTCTCCCACATGTGGTGATCATAAAGACCTCTAAGAGAAATGAGATACAATGTCCATGCTGTCTATAATTCTCAACAAGTTGTTGACCATACTAATGCAAAAATTATTGCACTTTGTGAGGGTTTTTCTCCCCTTATCATCTTTGATGATTGGTCTTGTGAGGAGTTGTCGTTTCTTACCTTGTTCCTTTGGGAAAAAAAGAAAATATCAAACACTACAATAGGAGCTAAAGATGGTGATAGATGCTTTTCAAAAGATATGGGAAACTTTTTTTCAAAATAATAAAAATAATTATCAACCACCACATTAGTATGACAATGGGAAATTCAATCAAGCTAGTATTCCACTTTCAAAATAGGAACTAGTTACCTATGTTCCATCCAAAAATTTAAAAAATAATAGGTTTCTAGGATATTTCCAAAAGCAACAAAAAAACTCACATATCTTTTTTGCACTTTTTCTTTATGCGAGTTATGTGACAGATTTTGAACATAGTTGATCCTTGACATGGGAATGAGTGGTTTGAGAAGGTTATGGGTTTAAAATGGGGCCAAGAGAGCTCGGCTACATTAGAAAAGCTTAATTTGTTTACCCTTCATGATACAAAAATGAAAAATATGATCTTATGGCTATCTTTCCTGGAGTCTAGTAAGACTACACGAGCGGCCTACAAATTGTCTCGAGGTGACCATAGATTCTGTAGGTAGGTACCAAGAGTTTGGATTTCTATCTTTAGGTGCTTCTTTTATGATTATTGGTTTTATAATTTATATCACTATTTGTAATAGTTGGTTAGAGAGAGAGAGAGAGAGAGAGAGAGAGAGAGAGAGAGAGAGAGAGAGAGAGAGAGCTATACAAAGAGTGCTTGATGGTGCTGAGACTCTTTTTCTTGACTATGTGGACGTGCTCGATGGAATCACAATTCCTCCAATAGCTCTACTATGGAGAGATTATAGTAAAGGCTCATAAATTCATGTCTCTATTAGAGGTGTCTTTGGAGGGAAAAAATAGTGATGCAGAGTTGTAAGCACTTAAGAAGGTCAACTACTACTATTGAATGGATTCACAAAGACTAGTATATAGATGGTGACCAATACTACTTAAATTTATTGTATTTTGTGTGAGTCTCATTGTGACAATCTAAAAGTTTGCTACTATATTGTTTTTTATATACTTCTATTATTTATCGAGGATAGTACATATTATAATCATCCCTTTACTTGCCCAATCTGTGAGTGCACGTGTGCAGCGTGCACGCATGGTGTGGTGTGATGCATGCGGGGAAGGGGAGAAGCACGAGAGTGTGTGGGTGGAGCAACCTCAGGAAGTCTAATGAGTGAGGAGCTCCTTATTCTTCATATACAAAGAATAAGGGTATGTACACACGGTGGGTGGGCGGTCGGGGACACCGGACGTCGGTTCCCGGGCAAAGGTGCCTCGCCTTTAACCCAACAAACTCCCACTTAAAGGAGATTCATCAATAAGTGATACCTACTAGCTTAACTACTAGTATGTACAAGAAACTAGGTGAGAGACTCTCTCAACCTATGCCCAATGGCTCATTCAATCAATCTACATGTAGTCGTATCAGCTCTAGTGGTAGGTGAAGGGGAGAAGCACGAGAGTGTGTGGGTGGAGCAACCTCAGGAAGTCTAATGAGTGAGGAGCTCCTTATTCTTCATATACAAAGAATAAGGGTATGTACACACGGTGGGTGGGCGGTCGGGGACACCGGACGTCGGTTCCCGGGCAAAGGTGCCTCGCCTTTAACCCAACAAACTCCCACTTAAAGGAGATTCATCAATAAGTGATACCTACTAGCTTAACTACTAGTATGTACAAGAAACTAGGTGAGAGACTCTCTCAACCTATGCCCAATGGCTCATTCAATCAATCTACATGTAGTCGTATCAGCTCTAGTGGTAGGTGAGCATGTGTACCCATGCTAGAGCCTACATATTAATCCTTCAGACAACTTTGTATGGTCTGTAAAGCTCCATGAAGTGTCATGCTAGTGTCAACCACCGTACGATTGACAATCCTTGTTGCCAATGCTCCCATTGGTGCTGCTAGGTCGGGCCTCAACACTAGTAAGTCAAACATGAGACGTCCAAAAACTGACAAAATCTACACAAACATGGATGTACTTGCCTCCCCTACGCTATTTTCATATACTGCATCATCAAGACTACTCATCGCGTATGGATGTGTCAACGCTGACACTGGAATAGCTACATCCCTCTTAGCGATAGGCGGAAATGTGTATCCTAGTATCAACTCATCAGCCCCTAACATAAGGATATCAAAAAACTCCAAATCTGTCATCTCTATCATTGGCTCTAGGGAGCATACCTATTATACCTCTATCTGCACAAAGTCTGACAACACCTACTGTGTCTCACTAGAGCACTGCCACTCTACCTCTGTCTCTATAGAGTCTGCTGGAACATCCTGCATAGCTAAATGCTCTATCTCATGAGCATGGTGGAGCTCACCTGTGAAGGAGACACGTCACATCTCTTGATCAAAGCATGCCAGCAACAAAACTAAGACTATGTTGTCTCGAACCTCAGACATATGCATAGGATATACCAAGCCACTACGGGCTCCTTTGGCAATCAGTAAAGAATCACAATGCATCTTGAAAGACTCCTCTCTAAGAAGTGTCTGACAACCAAAATTTGATAACTATCCCACTGAGATCAAGCTCTATCTCAGCTGAGGAACGTAGCACACATGCCATAACGTATATGATGCACCATTGGGCAAAGATAAATAGACGTCTTCTGCACCCTCTATGTCAAACGTCAAACCATCATCGAAGTGCACATAGCCAAAACTCCCACTAGAAAATGTGATGAAGCACTCATGACATGGTGTGATGTGGAAAGCAGCATCGCTATCTAGTAACCACTGTGAAGAAAGTGTGTTACCTTAGACATATCTGCAAGAGGTACACTCGAGGCAAGCATGACATTTATCATCACTGGCATGGACTACCACTGGAATTGCCTCTCTAACATGTGTCAAAGCCGTATCTGCATCACACATAATCTCTATTGATGTCTTATATGTCTGAAACAACGGTGCCTAATATGTCCCGTGTGACCAGAATGCCAACATTGTATGTATCGGCAAGAACAAGACTGCCATCTCTCATTGTCACATATGTCTGTTGTCATAAGTGAATGCCAAAATGGCAACAAAGTGGGAGATCACTCGACCACTACACAATCATGAAACCATGACAAATAGCATCAAATAGCTCCACAATCTGCTATCTGCAAGCATATAATCTGGGACAAACTGCTCAACCGAGCATAAAGCGCATAACCATATATGCAAGTTGAGAGAAAACTATCTCAAAATGCATCCCACAAGAGAAACTACCTACAAAAATCTATGAAACATGTCGTTGTCTATCTGTAGCCACACAAGCATATGCAATCCTCACTCCTGCGAGAGTGTGTACAAGAACACCAAGCTGTGTCCAAGTTGACAAAACTTGTCAAAGTGAAAGTAAACACTTGATCACTATCAAAATGGGAATATGTCGACCACTGTACAAGATGGCATAACATTGAAAACTTTTATGGCAAGAAGACGGGGAGAAAAAATAGAGTTTCCTTTGCAAAATGAGCCAAAACTCAACGCAAACTACAAGCCAAAAAACTAGAGATAACTACTAGAGTGGGAGTAAACTCGACCACTAAACCATCAAAGAGTAAACTGTAAATGTGTGCAAAATATGGCGAGTATGGGGACAAACGAAAAGAATTTCTCCTGTATTTTGAGCAAAAATCTCAAAAAATCTCACCAGAAAACTGCACCAAAACAGATTTTAATGTCTCAATAACCAAATCCACAAAATGGTCTACATAAGCTGCCAAAAGCCTGGCAAAATAGCTCACTCTTGACCAAGTCACTCTATGGACATATACCTGTTCAAAAGCACCTATAAACCTGCAAACCTGCTACATGCGAGCTATGTCGAGCTAAAGCCATATCCACAAATGCATACATAGCATGAAACTGCACAAGACCGTGCCAAAAAGCTCTCTGGAATGCTCCACACAATCGTACATGAGCATTACATGCGCCGCATCAGCTGTGCTAGAAATATTGTGCAATCTATGAACAAAACCACTGGGAAACTGGCACACACCACCTCATACCTTAAAATCATAATCTTCATATAGGTGTTGTTGCAAAATTATTAGTATAAATATATACCACAATTTCTTTCTTTTCTCTCTACTCACTAGGTTTACATTTTCAAAAATTTGTCATGATACTATTTTTGTGTGGTCATAATAAGAATCAACATGCTTAATATAGTCATTGTGTGCTAATTACTAATATAAGTTTTTGTGTCACATTTAGTAAAAGATTTTTTTTTTCATTTGACCCGGTTTTATTCAAGCACCAATTGTTATCATTTCTAGTTATTGATTACATTAAATTTGATTAAAATTCTTCCCTTTGTTTTGTTGATGCAATAAATTTGACTTGAATGGCATTAACCAGATGATTTTATAGTTGGCCTTCATTTTTTATGATTTGTTTATCTTTTAATGATTCACGAAGGGATATGCAAAGCATAATACGGCCTACCCAATTTTATCTTGACTTATTACATGCATACAATCAAGGCTAAGCACACTTGGAGATAACCAATCAGATATTCTCACAAATCTACACCCAAGCAACTTTGCAACAAGCAACAATGTCATCCGACACTTTCAAAACACAGAGCTCTTTTACTTGTTTACATTGTGTTGTAAGCTACAAATCAATTGTTTTTAGGTCATGGCATTGTACTTACATTGATTGGAATTTTGAGTGAGATAACTTGTCATACAACCACTTACATCAACTCATTCGTCAACATATGGTATATAATTTAGCACTCCAACCTACTCCAATTTGGTATTAGGTAAATATTTTGTAAATATTATGCCTTGTCTAGTTCATTGGTCACATGCATACTAATTCACCAAATTAGGTAGTGCATAAATGCTCATCCTGGTGTATATTTGTCGATCCGGGCAACACCAATTATACGTACAAATATGCGGGTTTAGGAAATACAAGTGCAGATTTGCCGATCTAGGCATCACACCACCAAAGTGCAGATTCACTATTTTAAACAATAATTGGTGCATATTTGCCAATCTAGGTAGGAAAAACTTAACGCAAATCCATCGGTTTAGGCAGCATTGGTACAAATTCGTTGATTTAGGCAACATGTCTCATTGGTGTAGATTTGTCAGTTGAGCAAACACCAATCACAAAATCCAGTGTTGCATTGGCTGGCCACCACTGTAACTGGTATGATTTTGTTAACCTAGGTATATAATGACAATGATTTGGATTTAGAATTATATTGAGCTTTGAATTGGATTTGGTATATGATGATTTCCTATCACGACAATGCTTATGAAATTGGATTGGAGTTTATAAAGATGGATTATTGAATGATGAGTGTGACCAATGATATCCTAATTCATCAGGATATGAAATATACTACTTATTCTAGTGGTATGGGACACTAGAATATGTAGTATGTGGATGATGGCAGGCATAAGCAATGTTGTTTAATTTTATGGATTTTTCTTCTAATATGTCATACTTCTAAAATAGAATACTAATCATTGCTTTTGACAACTATGGTTTGCAGATTCTTACATTCCCAATAGAGGACAATTGCTTTCTAATGGAGAGGTATGTAATGAAAATAAATGTATGTATTTATTATAGGTGATAGGTGGAAAAAGCTAAAGAATATGCGAAAGGACATCACATTTATGTATACTGTATCATTCAAGGGCTCTTTATGAGCTATGAACATTATTGTGTCCGACCGGACAATTTGTACTCACTTTGAGCATTTTATAAATAAATACGTGTAAGATGAAAACGCTCACTCTTGCAAGGGGGGAATTTGCAACCAGTGCCTATGTCTATACTTCTCTCCTCTCTGCTCTTCTCTCTCGCCGTGCCGTTGTAGCACTTCACTCTAGGAGGTGCATCCGCACGTGCTCTCTTGCTCTCTCTCATGCTCTCTGTCTCTATCTTATCACGTATATCTTGGATTATGTGCCAAGATGTTTAACAGGTATGCATATCTCTTATTTTATGCCATCTAGTATGTTGTTTCCAATATTTTGCAGGGTCTTCTATGCTCCCAGCTGTAGTAGCACCCTCTTGATATTGGACCATCTCATCATTTATCTCTGCTTAGGTGGCTAGATGGCTTTCCCATAGCATTACACAAGTTGGGCTTACCAATAGCAAACGGTCCCTTAAGCCAAACTTTGGGTTTTACTAAGATTTTGTATTTTGTGGTTCATGTGCTCATTTCATGGTGCACTCCTAGGCTAACATAATTCATCCACCTGATACATCATGGTGGTTCTGTCTGGATTTAACATTTCATGGCTCTCAATCGGATACGTTGTGGGCTATTCTCAGTGGACTGAACAACCATGGTTCAATGTTCGATGATACATCATAGCGGTTTTCTACTGGATTCATCGCTATGGTTCACGAGTGATACTTTAGTAGGTTCACTAGTAGTCCTAGTAGGTAGTACAGACTTTTATTCATTTGTTCATTCATCTCTGAAAAGGGCATCATGTGTGTCCTCTTCAAAGTTGCCTTCATGTTGTTGTTATCATCATTCATTGACGTCGTTGTTGTTTTCTTCATCTTCATGTCATTGGTGGTGTGGTTTTGAGAGATTTTGAAAATGGCTAAAAGGATGGTGATGGAGCCATGGTACAATGTTGAAACCTGCAACAAACCATGCAAAAAACATGCTTTCATCAATGACAAGTGTGATTCATGCTAAATATCATGTTTTGTACTTGATGAAACCAAATGTGAGAATTACTTTGGTGTTAAGAACTGATGTTATATGTACACGAAAGTACTACATTTTTGACTTGGAAATGGAAACAAATAAATCCATCTTCATGCTCTCTCTCTCTCTCTCTCTCTCTCTCTCTCTCTCTCTCTTCTTGTTTTGTGTGGATTTTACTCAGCTTTTATGTTTGCTTGGTGCTTGGTAAGAATAAAAAAAAATATTCTTAGATGATAAATTAAATAAACTAAATAAATAGATAATAAATAACACTGAATAAGAGAATAAACTGAATAATTAGGCATTTATTTAGAGATTGAAACTAGACTACATAAAAGAATAAAATAGATATAATTAGATAATAAACCACACAAGTAGATTATAGATAAGACAATAAATTATCTAATTAAGTAACTAGATAAACAAGTAATAAATTAGAAATTTTAATGATTAAAATCTTAAATTATATTGATTAAAAGAATAAATTTAATACTTAGATAATTCTAATGAGATAGTTAGACTATAAATCAAACATATCAAATTGAAAAAAGGGAGTTCCCTCATCTCTTGAAAACGGCCTTCATGTTATCATAAATGTAATACATATTATAAAAAGGATGGCAACTATGCTACTTAAGATTATTCATGCGAGCATGTTTCATAAATCCAAGTGACTTCTCGCTTCTCAAGCCGCCGATCTTTTCTTTGAAAACTTTGCTATGAGCTAGAAAGTGTTATTCATAGATGGGGATTTTATATTTGTGAGCTTTCATTTTCAAGATTTTGCAATTGAAAATTTATCTTTGAGCTTTTAATGATTGCGTTACACTAACGATATGTTAAAATATCATTATGCATGAGAAAAGTCTACACTGGATTGTGCATTTTGAGAGACGAAAGTGCAAAACAGACTCGGTGGCCTCTACACCAAGACTATGCATGATGCCCTCATCATGGGAGGTACAAAATAGGGGCACCACCTAGCTTGGAATGTGGCTAGGACACATGGTAAGGGGTTGGCATATGACACAAGGAGAATGTGAGAGAAGGAGAGAGGACACCATACAAACATTTACGAGAGGAATTGCACATTATCAACATCTCACAAACTCATGTGTGCATGGTAAATCTAACCTCTTGGCCATTGAGAAAACAAAACGAAGGACCATAGCCAATAACTATGTCCTAGTAGAGCTATGTGTGCGTAGAGGTGCATACATAAGGATGTACATATGAGAGCGTGAGTGCTAGAATGTGAGAGAAGGAGAGAGGACACCATACAAACATTTACGAGAGGAATTGCACATTATCAACATCTCACAAACTCATGTGTGCATGGTAACTCTAACCTCTTGGCCATTAAGAAAACAAAACGAAGGACCATAGCCAATAACTATGTCCTAGTAGAGCTATGTGTGCGTAGAGGTGCATACATAAGGATGTACATATGAGAACATGAGTGCTAGAAATTATGTGTGTGGAGCTGGATAACCATGCCTTCTTCCCTTGTAAACAGATAGGATCCACCATTTTGGCCATATTTCCCAAATCGTAGCTCCAAAAGTTATCAAAAATAGGGCTAGAAAGATCACTCAATGCCTACAACTTTGTTATTGAAAACAATTTCCAAATTGAAATTGAAAAAAGAGAGAAAAATCCCACAAAAATATGTATCCTCAATGCCTACAACTTTGTTACTGAAAACAATTTCCAAATTGAAATTGAAAAAAGATAGAAAAATCCCACAAAAATATGTATCCGTCTTTTTCCTTCTAAAAGTCTTCCAGGTGGTCCCCTCTTGACTCTATGTGCAAGCCTTGTCTCCACAAGTGAATTATGCTTGCATTTGATAATATTTTGTTGACTTCAACTTCATAATACATAATATTCTCTTCACTTTCACTATTGACTCTTATTCTTCACCTACAGTGACCGTCAGGTAGAATCAGCATCCAATTAATAATTTTTTCGTTTGCATAGGGTTTGTTCTTACCTCTCCTTATTTTTGAGATAGCTATATACAAAATATATACATAGATTTTTTTGTGATTTTCATGCATGAGGTCCTTCCTCCTCCACAAAGCCTTGAAGCCTTGCCATCAAGTGCATACCAAGAGAGAGAGATGGTCCAAAATTTGAAAAGAGGCCCTCATTAGCGCTCCCCCTGAAGCTAGGGACATTTATGTCGCTAGCACTCTACTTGATTCTTCTACAATTGAGGTGGATCAGGGATTTCCATCATAGGTTCTTGATCAAACCTCAAAATGTATTGCTCCAGACTCCATCCATTGACATGTGTTTTGTGGAGCCTACCATATGCATCCATCAATTGATAATTGCCAATTTTGTAGTGCTTTCTAATGACGAATGGCCCCTCGATCCCATCTGGGTGAAAACTTTTTATCTTTCCTAGTGTCAAACCCGTTATCATATCTTAGGACCAACATACCTTCCTTGAGACCTTTTGCCCTATGTCCCTTATTGAAGGTAAGTCAACGTTGCTCTATTTGTGTTGCATAGTAGATGATAGCATCTTCTCTATCTAGTTGAAGCCTCTCTAAATCAAGAATGTGGTTGTGAAGATGAGCATTAGGGCGTTCCATCTGCCTAGCTAGCACCCTAATAACCTTGTCCCAATCACTTGTATGATTGTTTACATGTTTAGTGAGGATCTTGTAGATCATACCATTTACCTTTTCTACCAAACCATTGCATTGTGTGTAGTAGGGAGTTGAGTGTTGTCGTGAGATACCCAGCTTCTCCATTAGCTCTCCTACTAGGTCTCCTCTAAAACCTGGCCCCCTGTCAAAAATTATTTCAAGAGGAGTGCCAAAATGGCAACACATGTTTTCAAATACAAACTTAGCCACTTCCTTAGCTGTAATCCGGGTGGTAGCAACTTCTTTAGCCCACCTGGTCATGTTGTAAACACCCATTATGATATACAATTTACTTGATTGGCTCCTTGGAAAAGGCCCAATGGCATCAATTCCCCATTTCTCAAAGGGTCCATAAGAGATTATAGGATTTTGTGGCTAATATGTGAACCTCCTATCACCAACCTTTTGACACTCTTTGCATGTTTTGCACTAGTGATGCAAATCGCTCTATAAACTAGGCCACACAAACCCAGCTCGTAGAACCTTCCTATTCGTGATGTCAAGTGCAAAGTTCCCTCCACAAACACCATCATGGCAACTTGAAATTATTTATGTGATCTCTCTAGAGAGAAGTACACGCCTAAGAATTTGATCCTTACCCTTGCAGTAGAGTTCGTCATTGATAAGGCGATATTTTTTTGCCTTGTGCACAAGCCGTTTCTTTTGGCCCTTAGTAAGATCTCTAGGACAAATGTGTCCAAGAAACTCACGATGTTAGGCATATAATTTCTACCTTGGAAGAGAGGCAGCTTCAACTTGATAGCACCCACCACTGGAGCATCTTGTAGCTTCTCTCTAACTAGAGCATCTGCTTCTTGATTTTTTGCTCGAGGGACATGATGTAATTGTACAGCTTGAAACTTCCCTAAACGTTTCCTAACTTGGTGCAAATGGACCAGCAAGCTATGATTTTTACAAGCCCAAGTTCCTTGTAGCTGTTTTATTAAAAGCATGACATCACCAAATATGTTTAACCGTTGAATACCTTGTGTCACAGCACTCTAACCCAAGAGTTAAGGCTGCATATTCTGCCTCATTGTTGGAGTGGGAATCCAAGAGATGCCCAATGGAGAATACCTCTTCCCTTTGTTCATTCAAGATGATAATTCCCGCTATAGCTTTTTCCATTCTCCTTCTTATAGGCTCTATCAAAGAAAAGAGAGTGAGTCCTCTCCAACTTAGGGACTTCCAACACAAGTGTTACTTCTTTGTCACTTGTCTTGATCTTCAACTTCTTTTCATAGTGGCGATGAGTGAGAATGCCTCCTAGACTGGCTCTTGTGGAGCTCTCTACTTGCATTGTATAGTCAAACTCTTGCAACCTTGTGATCCATTTGGAAATCCTAGAAGAAACATCCATGTGCTGCATTACATAAGGAAATTCTTCTTCCGTTGTTAAGATTATGAATGGTCTAGAGAATAAATAAGAGAAATATTTGGTAGTAGCAAACATTAATGCAAGCATCATGTGTCCCACTATCATGTATCCCTTTTTTGATGGAGTCATCATGCGACTAGAGAAGTAGATCAGACGCATGAAAGAATCTTGAGGATCCTTTTGCATCAATACCGCCCCAAGTGTGTCATTGCCCACACTAGGCTTTACATAAAATGGCTCGTCCCACTTTGGAGGTGCAATGGTGGGAAGTGAGGTTAGAATTTCTTTTACCTCATTGAATTGTTGTTCATTTTCTTCACTCTAAGTAAAGATCTCTTGATGGGTAACTTGTTGTAAAGGGAGAACCACTTGAGAGAGCAGGTGAATGAACCTACTCAAATACCTCACCTTTTGAAGAAAAGAGACCATGTTTTTTGTTGTGGTGGGAGAGGACAAAGCCACCAAGGCTTGAACGTTGCTTGGGTTAGCTTCAATGCCCTTGGTAGAGATCACATGGCCAAGAAGAGTAACCTTGCTTTCACCAATGTGGCATTTCTCCACGTTGAGTTGGCCACCGAAAGCTTGCAACTTAAATAGACCTTCATAAACTTTCTCCAAATGAAGAGAGCAATAAAAACACGAACTGATTTTCCAAAGAATGGCTGAAAAACAAATGTCACATAGTGCTGAAAAGTGGTTGGACCATTGGTGAGACCAAAAGGCATAACTCTGTAAGCAAAACATCCCCATGGTGTGATGAAGGTTGTCTTCTTTTGATCTTCTTCAGTGATGCTAATTTGGAAGTAGCTTGAGTAGCCATCACAAATTGTGTAGCACTCATATCCTGCTACCTCATTGAGAATTTCATCTTGAAAAGGAAGAGAAAAAATGGTCCCTCTTTGTGGATGCATTAATGGGCTTCCACTTACCATTCCTATTTGGTGTGACTACCATTGGACAAACCCACTCTGAGTCTTCAATAAGTTAGATTAAACCTGCTTCTAGCAGTTTCCTTGCCTCTTTGAGAAAGGTGTCTTGTTGAATTACTCCTACCCGTATGAGTTTTTTCACTACAGGTTTACTTCCCTCCTTGAGCTTAATGTGATGTTGAGCTACTGTGATGCCAGTGATTTTATCATATTCATCAATGAACAATGTGGTAAACTTAGCATCAAAGTATAATCTTCACGTTCCTTCCCACAAAACTCACTAGAGAGCATTCGGCGTAGCTTACTTGCTTCTATCAAAGGTTGTATACCTGGTGTCTCCCCTTGGTTTGATGATGATGCATCAGGTTGCTTCATCCTCTTAGGGTCCTTGAGAATGACCCCCATCACCTCGATACTACTGTCACTTTCTTCAGTGATTGTTGACTCCTCCTTTGAAGTGGTTGTCAAGAGTCACTACTAGAAAACTCATCCCCATAGGTTTCTAGATCCATGTTGCATTGACAACCAGTCTTCATGTCATAAAGTATTGGCTTCCCTTTTGCATACTTCATCTGGATTATTCCATTGTCCCAGTCCTGCTATAGTTCTCATATCCATAAGCCAAGGCCTCCCTAGAATGATAGGGTAGCCCCCCCCCTTGTGTGGCATAACAAAGTGTCCACATCCACCTCGATGTTGAACGCCTTTACCCTAACTGCATTTATAACACCAACACATTAAACTTTTACATTATTTGCCATTTTGGCTTGGCATGGTGCTGGCCTACTAACCTCTAAACCAAAATGGTGCATCATTTTTTCACTCATGACGCATATTTTTGCACCACCATTGATGTAGATATTGGAGATGTACTGCTCTTTGATGTGAGCTTCCATTACTGGTAGTTTGTTATCTAGATTCCTCCCAGAGATAGCCCCAAATATCTTTGGCTTTGGTCTTGTGCTAACCATCTTTGTCCATTGTCTCCTCACCGTAGGTGCTAAGTGGAGTAACTGGGGCAAGGTGATTTTTCGGCCCTGCACTAAAACATCTTGAACCAAATCATATGGTTTAGAACATTCACCCAAAGAGAAATCTACAATGCCAATTTTACGCCATGACTTGGACGGCTTTTTGCTAGATTACCCTTTAGTTTTCATCTTTTTTTCCTTTTGGGAAGATTCATCATGCCTAGCGCACTTTACCCCCATGGCATCTACCCCTTTAACCTTGGTCTCTCTTCTCCTCTTTAACCTTCCCTTCCCCTCTTTCTCTCTCTCCCTCTCTCTCTCTCTCTCACACACACACACACACACACACACACACACACACGTAGTATTTTTGAGAGAGAGAGAGAGAGAGAGAGAGAGAGAGAGATAGAGAGAGTACAAATATAAACAAAAACGCACACACACATACATAAACAAAGAATGCACACACACATTGAGAGAGGAAAAGAGAGAGAGAGCATGCATAAACAAAAAACGCACACATTGAGAGAGGAAAAGAGAGAGAGAACATGCATAAACAAAAAACGCACACATTGAGAGAGGAAAAGAGAGAGAAAACATGCATAAACAAAAAAACGCACACACATTGAGAGAGAAAGAGAGAGAAACTAATTTAACGTCGTAGGAAACTAATTAAAATTAAAAGACCTAAAGATCTAGCCGACGAGGAGTTGAACTCAAGACCTATTATTCAAGAGGGAAATGGCATAACCAATCTATCATACTTGGCATGGGTTATACCATTTATCTCTTTTTATTGGCACACACATCCACACACACGCACACACACAAGAAGAAGAGAGTTATAACGTCGTAGGAAACTATCCTAAAAGACGTTAAAGATTAGGTTAGATGTAGACTTACGTTAAATTAGATTTAGGTTTATTTTTAGTTAGATTTACGTTTATTTACGCTAGATTTAGATTTACGTTATATTAGATTAGATTTAGGTCTCCATAGACTGCGATGCCTGCATGAAGTGGGTGAAGAAAGCCCTCAATGGAATATAGGGTATTGCTGCCTTCACTCATGGTGGGCTCCGTCGATCCAAAAGTACTGGTGAAATGTCTTCAGGAGATAGGGAAGAAGGTGGATCTTCATGGCGGCAAGAGTCACTACATCCCCGACAATGACCATCTAGACAACCTCTAGTCATTCAACAGCAACTTCAAAGTTAGTAACAAGAGCAAGAACGGTCCAAAGGGCCAATTGCTGTCGCCAGATGTGGATGGAGATGAGGCAGTGTCACCGCCGGAAGTTAACTCTCACATCTTTAGTGATGAGAATGCCAACTCTTGCCGAGTTATGTGAAAAATAAGTTTTAAGCTTCTTATAATCCCTGTTAGTTTAGTTCTTTGTTTTTAATATAACATAATTTACGTTAGATTTAGATTTATGTTATATTAGATTAGACTTAGGTTTATTTAGGTTTACCCACACACACACACACACACACACACACACACACACACACACACACACACACACACACACACACACACACACACACACACACACACACACACACACAAGAAGAAGAGAGTTTTAACGTCGTAAGAAACTATCCCAAGAGACGTTAAAGATTAGGTTAGATGTAGACTTACGTTAAATTAGATTTAGGTTTATTTTTAGTTAGATTTACGTTTATTTAGATTTACGCTTATTTACGTTAGATCGAGTCCACGCAAGAATTACTTACGATTTAGGGTTTAGAGTTAGACGAACAGTGAAAAGATCTACTATGAAAAGATGTTAAGATGCTGTGAAGTGCTACAGCTAGAGAAGAGGCAAAGGGGTTTTGTCCACTACATGCAGTATCATGTAGATGTGGGTCTGTAGATTTCTTGTACCCACAAATATAGGTATTGACCAATAAAGACGAGATTATACCCGGTGGTTCTGATCTCCGTGCACCTCTAGACCGAGGTGTGCGGGGATTGGACATGACTAGAGAATGTGAGGTAGAGAGAGAGAGAGAGAGAGAGAGAGAGAGAGAGAGAGAGAGAGAGAGAGAGAGAGAGAGAGAGAGAGAGAGAGAGAGAGAGAGAGAGAGAGAGAGATAAGACGAAGAATGCCAATAGAATATTAAATTTGTTGTCCAGGTTATAAGATTTTTATCCTCATTATGAGTAGTGACGAGGATGTGGGACCGTCCAACCGAAACACCTATCTATCAACGAGGGTCTTATGTCCTTGTAATCAATGCAAGCATGCTGTGCGACGGACAAGACGTGTTTCTTTGCAGCACGTTCCCGAATTTGGCGAGTTCGATCCATCTATTATAGATCGAGTTGTTGCCAATTATAACTCGTCGGACTCTGACGCTGGCCAACAAGCAGCAATCTTGCAACCCAATAGACGTGTTCGCAGGCACTTTGGTCAAGCAGCATATGTGAGGCCACAAGATGTAGCCTCTGACAACTCGGGGGATGATCATGCAGAGCACATTCCCAACGGGGCAATGTTTGAGCCAGAGATTGATGAAATGATCGAGACGATCATGGATTCAGAAAGGCTTATCTATGATGATATGAAAAGTGAAGCCGATACGCCATTGTATAATGGAGCACGTATGTCTAGATTGAAAGCACTCCTGGTTCTTCTCAACATGCAGGCAAAGTTTGGATGGAGTGACACTAGCGTCACAGCGCTTTTCAGGTGATCTATTACAATTAGTTTACTTTAATAAAACTCTAAATGTATAATGATCTGATAGATTTTCACACGACTGTATCGTATTTTTATGTTGTGTAGATTGCTTAAAGAGCACATACTACCAGCTGACAATGTGATGGCAGATTCCTGAGATGAAGCAAGAAAGATTTTGCGAAACTTGGGGATGGATTACAATTCTATCCACGCTTGTCCTAATGACTGCATTCTTTTCAGAGGGGAATACATAGACATGGAGAAGTGTCCGAAATGTGATTCCGAAAGATATCGAGTAGATCTCCACAGGACAAAAATTCCACAAAAGGTTTTGCGACATTTTCCTCTGCTTCCTCGCATCAAGCATTTCTTAGAATGTAAGTCCATGGCCGCCCTAGCATCATGGCATGAGGAGAATAAATCTTCGGATGGTGTGCCACGAATTCTTGCAGATTGCGCAGCCTGGAAACATATAGATGGAACATGGTCGGATTTTGCCAGGGAAGCTCAAAATTTGCGCTTAGGCCTGGCTATGGATGGCGTAAATCCATTTGGTCAAAGATAAACATCTTACAGTGTATGGCCCGTTGTCATCGTCAACTACAACATTCCCCCGTGGTTGACTACGAAGAAGGGGCACCTATGGCTAAGCTTGATTGTGCCAGGGCGATATAAAGTGGAGAATATGGATGTGTATCTTCGTCCACTATTGGAAGAGCTACAACAATTGTGGATTGGCATAGAGGTGGTGGATATGAGCCGACACACAGGACGACGGAATGCTTTGATCTGAGGCATTCTAATGTGGACCATGCATGACCATCCCGGGCTAACAGAATTCTCAGGTGATCTATTGACACTCCTCACTCAGACACTATAAATCTTGTTTGTTCCCATAGTTGATCTATTATCATGTGTATACATGCAGGGCTTCAAACAAGCGGATACAGAGCATGTGTCACATGTGGACCTAGACTGAATGCACGTAGGGCGCCCTCACTAAAGAAGCAAATCTACGAAGGTCATCAAGCGTATCTTCCAGAGAATCATGTGTTACGCGACGGCTTTTTGGGAAGAGAGCCACCAAGGATGTCTGCACAAGCATGGTTAGAGCAGAAGGAGATGTGCGATGACGGATTGCCTCCAGGGATGAAGAGACTATCTCTATGGTACGAGTTACCATACTGGCCCCGACTCATGATCAATCACTTGCTCGATCCAATGCACATATTCAAGATTGTGGGTAATCTACTATGGGACCATCTGACCGGCAAGAAAGATACTTGGGGAGCCAGAGTTGACCTTAGAAATGTGGATCGTATGGAGCAATATTGGCTGCAAACAGCGTCTGATGGATCGATAAAACTCCCTAAAGCACCATGGATTTTCACAGGAGCCCAAGAACGCAAAGTAAAAGAGACCATTCTATCTTTGCGGACCCCCACTGGCGTAATGCACTCACTCCGAACGTGTTTTACTAAAGAAGGAAAGCTTACCGGTTTGAAGTCACACGATTGGCATAAAATGTGTCAGGTATGTTCATAGTGGACTTTAATATCATTGCATAAAATGTGGACTTTAATATCATTGCTGCACATACTTTACAGTTTATTTTACGGGTTGCCATTGAGGGATGTTTGTCTCTCGACATCCGTAACACAATCTACAAACTTGCAAAGCTGGTGCAATGGATCTCACAAAAGGAGATCAACGTAGACTCCATACCATTCGCCAAACTAAATGCTGCGGAGCTTGTGTGCATGTTTGAGAAACATTTTCCTACTACCATGCTAACCATTCAGGTGCATCTTCTTGTTCACATAGTTGATGAGGTGGAAATAGCTGGCACAGTTCATTCCAGATGGATGTTCTTCTTAGAACGTTTCATGAAAACGCTTAAGGGATATGTGCGTCAAAAGGCACGTCCCGAGGGTAGCATGGCAGAAGGTTGGTTGGTATCAGAGTCCCTAGTGTACATTGGAGAGTGGCTAGACGGATTTGATAAAGCTTAGGACACGCTATGGCGAACCATAGATGATGAGCGCATATTTGGGATTGTCATGTGCAATCTCGGTGTTGAGAAGGAGATGACGGAAGATCTAGAGGCTAAAATCAACCGATTTTGCATGCTTCACAATCCAGTGATGCAAAAGTGGATTTCACAATATGAGGATGCAAAGCAAGAGCGACAAAGGGCACGAATCGAGTGGAGACGGGGAAGACTACCCGAGCATTGTGAACAAGTAAGTATGTAAATAGTTAACATCCCCCTTTTACAAGTTATGTGCTTGAAACCTCTCATGTAAGTTATGTGGCTCTGGCAGGTAATATTTCATCCTACAAAGTCTACATCAAACTGGTGGTACGTCATAGAGGTAGCCCCTCGTAGTGCAAGGACGTATGAAGGCTACCATGTGCCAATCACAATGGCATCAATGGAGGAGATCAGAGAAGATGCTCAACCAGAAGCCATTGCGGTGGTGCCAGACGAGCATCAAGATGCTACTACTCTATATGGGGTGCATGCAGAGGAGCTACAAAATGAAACAGAGGATATGTGTTTAAACGGAGAGCTCTATGTATATATAAGAAGTTATGCTGAGTTATGCGAGGATGAGAGAGAGATCTCTTAAAGCCACAAATATTGTATTTGAACAATTTTGCTCCGTGTTGTAAACGCTCTGGCTCTCTAAGTACCTTCCATGGTGTATAACACTCTTTTCTACTCGCGCTCACATCTTTTGATTGAAAATTCTGAGTTTTCGACTTGCCTCTTCTATCACTCAATTCATTGCGTCATTGTATTTATATGCGTCATTACGTCATTGTATTTAATGGTCTTTGCGTCATTGTCTACTCTATTCATTCAAGATTAAGTTTAAATATTCGTGTGTTTAATGCAGGTATGGATGATGAGGAGTTTCTTTCTTCTTTGTCACTGCAGCAGAGACAGTGGTACGTGGAGCATCATCGCTCTGGCGCATCATCGTGCGTTCCTACTCCATCCGCATCTCCCTCTCTTTCGGACCATTCGGCGCGCTCCGAAGCTTCGGCGTCGACGAGACGAGCTTCACACTCGTCTAGACACCGGCGCTCTAGTGGTGGCGGTGGCGGTTGTTGTGGGGATTCCGTCGCCGATGTCTCCACACCGCCTCGTGTTCGACAAGGCTCTTTACCCTCCCCTTCTTTGCCCGCCCCCCCACCAGCCACAACATCGCCATCTACGCCAGGTTTGGCGCGGCTGACTGTTCCTAGCAGCTACACACCTCTACCTACTCCGCCAGGAGCCACCCCACTCGACACTCCTTGCTTCGGGGCCCAGACGCTGGTGGAGACACCTGACGTCCGTACCCCCATCGACACGCCGCTAGAGACCCCTGCCGGGACACCCAGGTTCACGCGTCACCGGCCAGAGGGCTTGCCTTACTCCGTCGACTTCAGCGGCGGCATCATCATGGATGATGACGGCAAGAAGGTGATCTCGCGCATGCGTGGTCTTTTCTCTCAGCTGTTTAGACACTACATACTAAACAAATGGAGTGAAGTACCAAGTGATTAAAAAAACAGAGTCATCAGCATACTTCATGATGAGTTTCCCGTTCCAACACGGGATTAGCGCTTCAATGAAGACCTGATGAAGATTCGAATGCGCGAATACTGCAAACACAAGCGTTCCGAAGTGCAAAAAGCAATCAAGCATGGGTGGAACAGGCCAGATTGGCTGGCCAAAGAAGATTGGAAGAATGCGAAGAAAGCAGCGCGCGAGAATCCCGACAAGTGGAAGCAACAAAAGGATGCAGCCAGAGCGCGAGTAGAGGCAGGGAGCTCGCACCACTTGGGGAGCGATGGATGGGCATCATTTGAGGCCGATTTTGTAAGTGTTTTCGCATTGCTCTTTATGTTCGATAGTTTAGGGTTTATGAGTTTTTGAATTCTAACATAGTGAAATCTTTGTATGTTTTGACAGTGGTCGATGACAGGACGTGATCCCACACCGTACGAGCGCGAGTACGCAGGCAAGAAGGGCTTAAACGCCCTGATGGACATTCTCAGTTCTCGCGGCGGCATGGTTAGTATTAGGGTTTACTCTTTTCTATTTTTTGTATTGTTTTATAAATGTCGTTATATGTTTATACTTACCGAAAGCTGTCTTATTGTCTTTTTTTGCAGAATCCGACAGATACGCCGCTTGGAAGCGATGAGACGTCTGACTAGACGACGTCAGTTTAGCTGTAGCTAGATAGCATTAGTTTAGGGTTTCTCATAGCTTATGTATCATGAGACGGATTTTATACATCTTTTTGAACCATGTATATTATTACATTTGTCACCGCAGTTCATTTTGCCAATCAATTCTTTATGCCTATGATGTTGTACAATTGTCATTATTACATTTGCCAATCAATTCATTTTGCCTATGATGTGCACAATTGTCAATTTTACGCTTGTCAATTTTGCAAACAATGCATCTTGTGGGTGACTATTTTGGGTCTATTATCTACCCTTGCACTTTTTTTAAAAAGTGAATCAAGTACAATATGGTTGATGGGTGGCAGGGCATTCAATGCCCTGTCACCAAAAAAAAATTCTCTCGACCGTCGCTATTTATGGCTTTGTAGCGTCGCTATAGACTTCTGTGTAAACGTCGCTATAAGCGTCGCTATGACCGTCGTCATGAGCGTCGCTATACGCGTCGCTATATAGCGATGCTCGTAGCGACGCCTATAGCGACGGTTATAGCGACACTCTTGTAGCGACGCTATTAGCGATGGTTTTAGCGACGCCGGGGGTTATAAAAACCCAGTGTATTTCCGTCGCTAACAACGTCACAAGAGCACACAACCTCTTGTAGTGAGGCGACTTGAAACCAATACATATACATGAATGACCCTCTCTCCTTCCACAGAGAGATCATTTACGATCTTGTAGGCGGATACCCGTTGATGAAAATTTGTTGCCTTCATCAAGCTCAATCACTCTCCTTAGTATCAAGCTGCAAAGATCCAACGTGCCTTCTTGCCTTTACCTTGCAAAGATATTAAAAAGGTACGGAAGGGAAAATTGTAAAAGAACCTATATAAGAAACCGCTTGGTTCCCATTGGGCATATCAGACGCTCAGAAGATCAAAAATCCAAATTAGATACCAAGATCCTCTTGCCTCGAATGGGGATATTGAAGGAGTTGGAGAAAGGATCCCTAACTCTCTTTTGTATTCACATTTACCATGCATCCACTTTTGTTGTCATGGAATTATTGGATGTTCCTCCAAGGACCCTTACGTTTTATTTTCATCGGCAATGTTTTCAAGACTTGCTCATTTGGGGTGGTAGTACTTGCTCGCTAGGCAAAGTCAACATCAAGATTGATATTCTATGACAGTAGTAAGGCTACCTAGTAACTTGGTTGGTCAATCAAAAAGATGCACTTGGCAGAGTGGTCCCGACTAAGGGTTGGATTGCATGTAAGTATAGCGTGTAAAAAATGAGTGCCACTATATATCTGGCGATGAGAAACTATTGCAGTCTGAACGTAGTTGTAGGTTGCACCTCCATATCCCCACCAAAACCCACTTTTGGCAGCTTGTAATAGGAAATTCTAGCTTGAAAGATCATTGTTTCAACAAAAGTTGTATATCTGCACTATTATCATGTGATTTGTCAATCATTAGCATTGTTCCAATATTCATCAAAACTTGCTTGACCCATCGAGATAGTCTTCTCAAAACAAAAAAGGGTGTCGTCGAAGGGACGTTGAGCATGTTATTTTGGATCTTCCATTATCTATTTGGGTGTGAATTGGGGAGTGGTAGAAATATTTTGGCACCCTTATAGAATAATCAAAGGGCTGAATATTCGCAATGGGATGTATTGGGTGGTAAAGGTGGATTGGCCAATACACTACAACATGCAACAGGTGGTACATATGACACCATAAAAACGTATCATAATTAGCAAGGATAATGCCGGGACTCTCGCGCTTATAAAGGAAGTGGCACAACTAGCCATTTCAACATAGTAACTCTCCTTGGTTTGATGCAGTACGACAAGTGTTAGTATGTGATGTCGCAGCTGTACTGAGTATTAAAAAAGGGTGTCCCTAAGTGATCGGCTCAATTAAAAGGATCCACTCCCCGTCCCATTGAATAAAACCAACACTGAGCCAGGTAGGTAGGCTATCCTCGTCACTATGTGGCACGGCTGGATTCCAAAGGGGATCTATGGTGGGAAAGGGAAGCGGGAAGCGAAACATAATCCTAGCCGTCCGGCAAATCGGCGAACTAGGGGTGAACTACGTGTGAACTAGGATATGGTGAACTGGGGTGGAAAAGCAAATTGCACGTCTTTTTAGGAAGATTGATTAATGATTGGAGGTGAACTTGGGGTAAACTAGGCCTAAAAAGTAGATTTGCACATAATCCAAGGACAGTTAAAGGGGGAGTCATTATTACTTTGAGAAGGCACATTTTAAAAAGACAAACCTTCACATAGGGGGGACTCTAATCTGCACGTATAGTGACAGAGAGAGCTTTGAAATTAGTGAACTAACAGTAAACTAGGGTGAACTAGAGGTAAACTAAGGTGTTTTTACTTCACCATAGTGAACTAGGGGTGAATTAAGGGTAAACTAGTGGTGAACTTGGCCTCGCCTGTAAATGTGGGTTCACAGAGGTGAACTAAGGATGAACTAAGAGTGAACTAAACTCACCTTCCTACAATATGGAATCACTTGAAGAACCATGCGGGCAACGAGATCATATCGGACCTAGTGGGAGAGTGACTCAAGCAGTAGAAACACATGTGATCAAGCTAGTGACTCTCCGAGCTCCTTAGAAGGTGATGAAGTCATATCGCGGAGGACACAAACAAGGCTTATATTTAGGCCCTATATACAATGAAATATTTACACACAAAGATGCCATAATATACTTTTCTTTATATATATATATATATATATATATATTTGGCTCAACTAGCCAAATGACTAGCTAATTGAGGGTTTTTAAGGAGATATGGGAAAAGCCCCCCAACTCACACACACCTATGTACAGTGAAAGGGTGAGGATAACCACAGTGTTTGAGTGATTTGATAGGGTGAGGTAGCTCACTATGGAAATTTTGAATAGCCATAAAACGGCTATCAATAGTTTTAACCATAAAACGGCTATCAATAGTTTTAACCTATAATGAATAAAAAAAACTTAGAAAGCCCTTGTGAAACGTGTCGAAACCAGCACGTGCCGGTGCAGATTGTTTCCAACACGTTATACAAGGCTAAATCATATCGGCATTCACACAGAGCTAAACTAGCTTTTTAGTTAAAATTTTAGGAGCAATGTGGGCTGTCACCTCACTGCTACAGAGAGTGGATAGCAGCAATGCTTCAGAGAGAGAGAGAGAGAGAGAGAGAGAGAGAGAGAGAGAGAGAGAGAGAGAGAGAGAGAGAGAGCACTCCATTTTCTCAAAGCGGCCCTTCATCCCCCTCTTGAGATATTTAAACAATAGCCTCTGACCAAGACATGAGAGCGAGAGAGAGAGAGAGAGAGAGAGAGAGAGAGAGAGAGAGAGAGAGAGAGAGAGAGAGAGAGAGAGAGAGAGAGAGAGAGACAGAACGAACTGCCACTTCGCATGTAGCCTGAGAGTTCATCCTTTTGTAATATAAGCTTGGTAGAACATACTCATTTTTTTACTAAAATATTCTAAATTAAGTCGAAAACCTTTAATTTTAGGCTTTGTACCAATTTTTACATTAAAATCTTCTAAATTTAGCCCGTTTCCATCAAGGTGAGCCGCCAAACTAGCCAAGAAATTTCAATTTATGTCCTTTAAAAATAGACTAAAGGGTCCTCGAACAGTTGGTCTAATGGTAAGGCTTTGGCCTCTCAACCTATAAGTTGTGGATTCAAATCCCCCATTGGGTCACACTGTAGAGGCACACCTTGTGCTCACCTAGTGTTCACGTTCCTAGGGAACTTGCCCTTGGGCACTTGAGTGCATCCTGCTCCTGGGGTGGGTCACCCAAGGAGGAGGTTCCTAGCTGGTTGCTACAAATTCTCTCAGTGTTCCTAACACGTCGTGCATCAATTAGGTGGCCATGGTGATGCCTACGCGTGGCTCTTGCACGATGGTATGTGGACCTTGCTCAACCATGTAACATGGATAATATTTGGAAGGGATAAGCATCTCCCCCTGTGGGCCCTCTGGTGTGTCAAAAAAATACACTAAAGGCAAATTTTCTTTGAACACTAGGCTTCACTAGGCTATACAAACACCATAATATATGGCATTGGTGAAAGTAGCCCAAACCAGTCCGCATCGACGCAGACCGGTTTCAAGATGTGGTGGCGGGTGCCATCACTGGCAACAATAGATTCGGGGGGTGCTATGGTAGATTTTTGTGTTTTTTCATAAAATCACTTTCTTAGATGATGTGAATCACATTTATATGAAAATAAATCTCTTGGCATGTAGTTTGAGAAGGCGGAAAACTACCCAAACTTTAACACGCCTATGGGTTGCAATAGATTCCAAAAGCCCTCCTCTGGCCTTGATTCAAACAAATCCAAAGCTTCCTTCACCACTCCTTGTTGGAGCTTTTGTCCATTTAAGTAAAATCAATGATACTTCATTTAGAAGGAGAGAGTAGCACTAGATTTGCCAAAAAAAAAGGCCTACCTTTGTTGTCCTACCTTGCATTCATGCATTCCAAAAATAAATAAAGTAAATGAATTTTGGCATATTGGTGAAAAAATAGGCAATGGATGGCCAAGTGAACACTAGCTCTTCTTGGAATGTGTGGATGCAGCGCATGGTCAACAACGGTAGTGCCTATGATCTCTTTGTTGTTTATAATGAAATCTTCATAGATGTATTTTCTTTGACAACACGTATAGGACAATATGGTCAATAATGACGAGAAAAGATGCTATAGGTTGTTTTTAATGGATGCAATAATAGGGCTTCTAAAAAAGTATGCCATGCTTAGTGTATGCCAATGTGGTATACATATGAAAGGATAAGAAACGTTCCCAAAATGAAAAGTTTTGACCATACTTTTTGACATTGATATTCTTTGCAACCACACACCCATTGATGTCTTGCTTGTACTAAGGGCATGTGAGACTCTCGGCTACATGGAAATTCATTGTGATGGAGACATGGCAATGGATTTTTCACATAATATCTTAGTCTTTAGCTTTAGTTTTCTGTCTCTGGAGTTGAACATTTATCACAATGTTATCACACTTATTATGTCCCTTTTTCCTTATCACTTTTAAAAATCTCTCTAATTCACAAATAAATTTTTTGAGGGACTTGCTCATTTTTTTGCTTGAAAAAACTTATTCGCCATCTTGTAAGACTCATTGTATTCAGTATACAATGGTGTGCTCAAGAGCTTGATGAGTGCACAAAAAACTACGAAAAGTTGAACAATACCACTGAAATATGCATGATCATTTCTTGATCCTAACAAGGATTGTGGATATATTGCTTGCAAAGTGGGGCAAAACTGTTTGCATTCTTGAAAAATTAGCCATGATGCTCACTATACTTCCACACAACTCATACTAACCTTCGAAATTCAATTGCTGAATGTGAGAAAAAGGTATGCAAAGGGAGACAAGACGCTTTTGAATAGCATTCAATCCTTGAACAATTGGAAGTGTAGTGTTGAAGACCATGTCTCTACACATGCAATAAGTTGGTTCTTGTTAAGACTTCTTGCAAAGTGAACATACATGCCAAGATTTTTTCCCGAGATCAAGAGGGTGATATGTCAATTGTCTATAAATGTTTTTTGAACATTAGTAATACCTCTTAAGATCTTATGGAAAAGAAGGGTTCCACAGGAAAGCTAGGTGTATCCAGAACTCTGCATCCAAGAAGTTAGGTTTTCTTATGCCTTTTATGCATCACATTTCTTTCCGACGATGGTACATCTCATGCCACAACTTGTAGCTTTTGATTTGAAAACTTGTTTGGTGTTGTATGGGACAAGGACCAAAGAAAATCCAAGAAGTTAGGTTTCTTATGCCTTTTATGCATCACATTTCTTTCCGAGCGATGGTACATCTCATGCCACAACTTGTAGCTTTGTTTTGAACTTGTTTGGTGTTGTATGGGACAAGGACCAAGGAAAGAAATAGAAAAAACTATTTCATGCACAAAAAGGCTTGGATGGTCACATATCAAAGATTTCAAACTATTCAAAGCCCACTCGGCGCTTGTGCTTGCCAAGTGAAGTCCAATAGGGGAAGACAAAAAACCATCTTGAATGTCAACTAGATTCAAAACATGGTTTATGAAAAAGGAAACTTCATTTAAAGGCCAAAAATTTCCATTCTCTCAAAAAGAAGATCTTTAAAGAGGTAGACTTTGCAAGAAGACCTATAGATATGACACACTAGAGAAATCAAGTGCATGCTCAAGAGCTTAGATGTGCAATACGTGCCAAGAAGAGATTTTTGTCACTCTCATAGGGCCACAAAGTTATTGTTGTGTAGCAACAAGTCAATACTCCATGTTTTCAACACATTCGTAGTTTGTACCAATTGTACTCAAATGTACATAATCATTAGCTCAACGATATTCTCAAGTAATGCATCAATGATCAAGTCATGTCCAAGCACAAATGAAAAGGCACACAAAACATCTTGATTCATAGGCAACAAAGAGTAGAACTTTGAGTCTATATTTACTTAGAAATTATTTGCATGGAACAAATTACAACCAAAAATCATTGCAGATGAGAAATATGGACAAAAGCGCTCAAGAAAAAGCTATAGGTAAGCTGATTGCAAAATAGAACTACGTTCAATTAGCAAAATAAAGGGAACTAGGGAAATTGCCGAAGAGGTAATTACAACTTCTCAAAGGGTTAAGAGGTTTTATGTGCACTTGAAATCAATTATATTCCCTTGATTGCCAATAGTGAATGTGCCAATGCTTTTGAGGCTAATGAGAGAGGACTTTAAATAAAAAAGATTGTTTTCATACAACTCTAAGAATGAGCATTGCAAACCAAATACTTGATCCACTACTTTACTATGCAAAGTAATCTTGATAATCTTTCCATCTCAGTCAGTAATCTTAGCTTGCAAGGAGGGAACCTTGAGAATAACTGAAGCTTTGTCACATGAGAGGAAAAACGGAAGTGATGCTTGGCGGCTTATAACTCTATTTCCCTTACAATAGTCACAAATGTACTATAAACCAAGATTGTTCACATTTACCACCTCAAGGGAACCAAAGACCTCTATAAAACAAAATCAATCAGCCTTTAAGAGCATCAAAACATGCTACAAACAAGGAGCTTAAGTAGTTGAAGATTTATTCACACACCTTATTCCTAAAGTCCAAGCCGACAACTTGCTTCATAATATGGTTCTCAAAAGGCAACGATAACTTGCCGGGAGAGGGCATAAGATGGCTGCATCAATTGAGAGAGTGTTGGATAATGTCTAGAACACATTTATGTTGTGAGCAACACAAGAGAAGGAGCCATTCTCTTTAACCTTATTGACCATATGATAGTAGTCCACCAACCTCCATGATGGCACAAACAAGAGCTACAAAAAAAAAAAGTTTTATAATTATGGATGACATTTGAATTTATTAAAGAAGAATAAAAAATCAAAGAGAAGTAATTCCTTACACTTGCTCTATCACTTGAATATGGACCACAACTATGACAAGAGGAACGCTATTACCACCATATATCCTAGCTACATTTATATCTTCACAACCATGAAAGATATAGTAGACACAAAGTCCACTAAAATTGGAGGATGACTAGCAACCATATTTCTTATTTTACGTTCATGAAAGAGGACTAGATTGCATTCAAAAGGTTCAGCTTTTAACTACAAGAGTTGTTGGATCAACATGCACGGCCCACATACAAGTGCCTCCATCACTGTGCATTTTTTTTCCATAAAAGCACCCTCTATGCGCAAGAAGTCATTCACCTCAAATATCTCAACAAATTGAGGTATATAGGCTTCAAAATGACAAAAGTAATGGTGTGTTTTGACTCCTTGTCGATAAGATCTACCTTCAAAAACCTACAGTAACTGGTCTCACAAATTTTATATGTGGCATACTTGGCCAAAAGCTTCCCCTCAAATGAAAATCAAAATTTTAAGTTCTAAAAATTGGAAGGGCTTCGAGAGCTTTGGGAGCAAGAGAAAGATGAACTAAAAGTATCTACAATAGGCTTATTTTTAGCCGTAGCACAAGACTACTCACTGGTAGATTGAGAAACAAAAACTTCCTTCTCTTGCATCAGGTTTTCCTAAACAATGGAATAATAAACAACAACGTTTAGGTATTAATAAACAACTTTTCCTTGCAAGCACAAGGATTGAACACTACTAGATTTGGAACTCAATTGTGGATAATAGCAAAGACCAAAGATTTTTATAATGTACTCTAGATACTTAATAGTGAAAATTACATTATATGTAAAAAGATTTGGGGTCTTGCAAAAAACTCAAAATGGTAGTCTAGAGGGTATGTCAAAACTTGGATGCCAAAATTTATATATAAGTTTTGAGTTTTCTCTTGGTAAATTATCTTGGCGGACTACCTAATGCAGATTTGGCTAGGCAAAAGCGTAGGGGAAATTGGAGAGGTGCTAGATGTTGCAGAGTTGAGACAGTCAAACACACTGTTTGGAACTGCTCAGTAGTTAATGAATGGTGGAGATGGGCTTAGAGATGGTGGAGATGGGCTTAGCAATGGTGGATGGAGTAATGGGGAATTCACATTTCCAAGGTCATAGTGACATTTGGGTTTTTGGATGATGAAGATGTTTCTTTGCATATTTTTCTTTTTTTCTTTAGACTGTTGTTTCAATGGCTCATTTGGACTACCAAAAATACAATGATGTATGATCACATTGATATGTATGCTTCTTTCTTTCTTGATCAATTGTTTGCTAAATGATAGGATGCTAGAAGATATCTTAGTCATCACTGGCCAAGAGCTCTAGTCTAAAGCTTTGTATGTACTATCTAAAATGTAAATAGAGCACACATTTGAGTGTGTGTGTGTGTGTGTGTGTGTGTGTGTGTGTGTGTGTGTGTGTGAGAGAGAGAGAGAGAGAGAGAGAGAGAGAGAGAGAGAGAGAGAGAGAGAGGTGCTACAAAGCCAGTGCAGATACAAGATTGATGACCAATTGAACGAAAATTATCCAAACTTGATGAAACTTGGCTAAGGAGCTTAAGTTAAGCTGCTTAACAGAGAAGAATATAATTTTGTAAGCTTTTGGTTTAGAGCTTTTGGCACAAATTTAGATCTTTTGGCTGCAAGTGGAATACAAGTTCATCTTAACACTAGGTTTGTGTTTCGGCCATTCAAATTATAGTGTGCATGTCAAATACTAACACTAGTGTGCGCGCACGCACACACACACACACACACACACACACACACACACACACACACACACACACACACACACACACACACACACACACAAAGATCTACCTCATGAGTCTTGAACTCTTGATGTGTTCCTCAAGAAACAAATTGTATGCGTGTTGTATGCTCTAAAGTAAGATACCAAGTCACCAAAACCTATGTTCTAGAATCGATATGCCTCCTCCGACACTAGACATGGTAAGAGATTTATCACAACTACTCTCCAAGCTGATCAATATTGTCACATCCCACTCAGCATGACCTAAGACTAACAGTTGCTCCACTCTAAATTTTAGGACAAGCATTCACATATGCCTCATCAATAATTTGTTTCACTATGGCATGTCCTCCTTGTTTTGTTCTAGTCCTCTTCTATAAAAAAATGTGATGCATTACTGCTAGTAAAATGAGGTTCTTGGTAGGAGCAGCTGAGGTTGACTAGAGTGAGATGTGGTAGACTTCGAAAATGGTTACTGTGCATATGTTTTGTTTAGGTTTAGAAAATAGTTCAAATCTTTTACAAAGAGAGTTTGGAAACACCTTACATAATTTCTTTCCCTGAGTTTGCAAAAAAAAAGGCTAATTTTGTATATTTCTACATTAGCTTTCTCAAAATCCAAACACGATTTTCCTTTTCCTCTTGCTCTCAAGTGGAAATTTTCAGTTTCAAAGCGCCCTAATTGTAACTTGAGACACGTTTTTTCAAACACTACTTGCAAACAAAAATAATCAAAATGATATAAAACAACCCAACTGTAGCATAATCATGTACAGGTTCCACTACAAGCTAGTTTATAATTACTCAACAAAATCTATTCAAATCCTCTTTGGTTCTGCTCACAAGGTCCTTTGTGGAGCATCACAAGAAAAACTCTGAAGCTCATGCTTGAACCTTGGTTATCCACTAGAGCTTGGGAGGCCTAACCACACCATCACAATTCCACACTGAAACCTCTGCATATAATTCGGTTACATATAAAAAAGCTTTGCATGTGCAACCGCATAGCTGCTGCTCCGCTTGTGCCACTATGCTCCCTCCTCCTCCCCTATCTCCTGCTACCATCTCTTGCCTATAATATACCCTCATGCCATCACCCTGTGACACCATGAGTCACCCTTGTATGCATCTTAAGAGATTCTCTCTTATATTCAAATTTTATTCAATAGATACTCTCTATTACAACCTATCAATTTGAAACCTTACTTTTGAATTTTAAATTCAAAGGTGATAATACATACAAAATTTAGTGTAAAAACCTTCAAATATATCCATGTACATCTAAAAAATTTCACATGGAGGTTTTTATCACATCTTGGTAATGTTCATATAAAATTTGACATAGTGTGTAAACCCATCTTCCATACATAATGGAAGAAGAAACATTAATAGAAGACAATGTATGCAATGTTTGTTAAATAATGAGTTATGCTGTGCTTTCAAAAGTAGTGAAATTTGACATACATATAGCACTATAAAACAAAATAAATTATGAGCAACTTTCAAGTATAGGTATCAAGATGAATTGCTCGTTTATATTCAAGTTCTACATAATTCCATTCCTTCCACTTGTACATATATGTGGTTTTTTCTTGAGGCAAATGATTGCTTTATGCTTCTTGTCTCAATTCAGATTTCTTGAAATTTGAGCTTGACAATATCTGTAGTTCATCTCCTATTAACATTGATTGAAATCAGTGTGTAGTTCATGATTGATTGAAATGCTTTTTATATACACACATTACCTACAAATGCTGCACCGCTCGCATGCGGGCAACAATCTTTTGATGCACATGCTTGCATGGTCGTTTCCTAAGATGCTCAACAATCAACGGTCCATTTGCCAAGTACTGTGTTAGGCCCCATAATTATAAAAGTTTTCTCATAAGCGGCTCTTTGATCTCTCATGAGTCATCACTTAAAACGTATTTGTTTGCTTTGTTTTGAGGATGTGTTTGTGGCCCTAGCCCCTTTCAATGGCTCTAATGTGGAAATTTGTAGCTTTTTTGGTGTTTCTTTTCATCTAAACTTGCCCCACGTCTACTTTAGTAGCATTTGTAGCAAGGTTCAGTAGAGACAATGTATATCACAATGATCCCTTTTTTGGCAAGTTTCTCCTAGTAGCCCAATTATCTTTCCTGAACTTGTAATGAAATCACACTTCATAGAGATGTATTTGACTATCCAGGATGCCCAAGTACTTGTAAGGCAATCTACAATATTTCCTTGGGTACACACATAAAAAGAATGCACATACCAAATGAGGGTGCATCATGCCGTATATATGCACATATGAATTTAGTTTATAAAGGACGTTGGTTATTTATGCCTATGTGAGTGTGCATACATAATTGTTGAGGCAAATACACTTTTGATCAAAGAGAAATATCTATTTAATCCAAGATTTTCCTTTACATGGTCAAATTGGATCGGGTCATCTTGTGGCGGTCTGGAATCTGGGTCCTGGCCTTTTGTTTTGAAGATATTTGGTTCAAATATTTTAGCATTGGGATGTCTACCTCGGATTATAAATGAACATGATATGATACCCTATCGTCAATCTGGAGGGTTGGCCTGCTAGCGTAAGTTTAAAGGATCTCGTCAATCTGGAGGGTAAAAGAAAACACCAACCTGCCAAACGATTACAAAACCGAATTATCTGGAAAACACAAAGGCATACATAACCCATTTCATCCACACCCCAAATAAAAACCAAACTCTGCTCTAAGAAGATCAATGGAAGAACATCTATACTCTAAGGTTCAAATGCAAGTATAGAAACTGCATATCAAGAAAAAAAACCACCCCACATTCCTGGTATTTTCATTAAAACAAGTATTTGAAGAACTTCCAAATCAACCTCAAAAAAAACAATAACATTTAAAATGCTCGATGAACCACTACAGAAGCACCCCCACATCCTGACAGTTTGATTGAAACAAGCATTGAAAGAACTTCGAGTAAAACACACAAAACATAAAGCAATAAAAAAGAAAAACATGCTAGAAGTTCAAACCTTGTAATCAGGATTATCTATTGTTCTAAGAAGCTGCATTCCATAGGCCTACAAAATCCAGAAAGGAGCTTAGCTTTAACCGTTATTACTAGCACAGCCTTTACTCTTAGCATAAACTATAAACTCTAAACCTTTTCATAAAACTATAAACTATAAACCTTTTCATAAAACTTGATAGAACGATCAAGGTCCCCAACTCTTAGCATGACTTGACAAAGAGGCTCTGGGGTGGGGCCTCTCTATATCAGCTCAAATTTGTAGCCATCTGGATCTTCAACAAATGCAATTACAGTACTTCCTCCTTTGACCAGACCTGCTTCTCGAGAAACCTTACCACCCTTGGACTTCACAAGCTCTACAGCTTTGTAAACCTAAATAGCTCCATCAACATAAGAGTATCAGATGCAACGGCATTCTTCAGGTAACTAACTGGGGCATCTTTTCAATCATATTATCTTAAATCACAAAGCTTGATAAGTCAACCCACATCTTCAACTGCAATACCAAAACGGCCGAAACCTGCTCCTATATCGTATTTATCAACGCCGTAGTCTGAAAAGGAACCATGGCATGAAACTGCACAAGACCGTGCCAAAAAGCTCTTTGGAATGCTCCACACAATCGTACATGAGCATTACATGCGCCGCATCATGTGTGCTAGAAATATTGTGCAATCTGTGAACAAAACCACTGGGAAACTGGCATACACCACCTCATACCTTAAAATCATAATCTTCATATAGGTGTTGTTGCAAAATTATTAGTATAAATATATACCACAATTTCTTTCTTTTCTCTCTACTCACTAGGTTTACATTTTCAAAAATTTGTCATGATACTATTTTTGTGTGGTCATAACAAGAATCAACATACTTAATATAGTCATTGTGTGCTAATTACTAATATAATTTTTTGTGTCACATTTAGTAAAAGATTTTTTTTTCATTTGACCCGGTTTTATTCAAGCACCAATTGTTATCATTTCTAGTTATTGATTACATTAAATTTGATTAAAATTCTTCCCTTTGTTTTGTTGATGCAATAAATTTGACTTGAATGGCATTAATCAGATGATTTTATAGTTGGCCTTCATTTTTTATGATTTGTTTATCTTTTAATGATTCACGAAGGGATATGCAAAGCATAATACGGCCTACCCAATTTTATCTTGACTTATTGCATGCATACCATCAAGGCTAAGCACACTTGGAGATAACCAATCAGATATTCTCACAAATCTACACCCAAGCAACTTTGCAACAAGCAACAATGTCATCCGACACTTTCAAAACACAGAGCTCTTTTACTTGTTTACATTGTGTTGTAAGCTACAAATCAATTGTTTTTAGGTCATGGCATTGTACTTACATTGATTGGAATTTTGAGTGAGATAACTTGTCATACAACCACTTACATCAACTCATTCGTCAACATATGGTACATATTTTAGCACTCCAACCTACTCCAATTTGGTATTAGGTAAATATTTTGTAAATATTATGCCTTGTCTAGTTCATTGGTCACATGCATACTAATTCACCAAATTAGGTAGTGCATAAATGCTCATCCTGGTGTATATTTGTCGATCCGGGCAACACCAATTATACGTACAAATATGCGGGTTTAGGAAATACAAGTGCAGATTTGCCGATCTAGGCATCACACCACCAAAGTGCAGATTCACTATTTTAAACAATAATTGGTGCATATTTGCCAATCTAGGTAGGACAAAACTTAACGCAAATCCATCGGTTTAGGCAGCATTGGTACAAATTCGTTGATTTAGGAAGCATGTCTCATTGGTGTAGATTTGTCAGTTGAGCAAACACCAATCACAAAATCCAGTGTTGCATTGGCTGGCCACCACTGTAACTGGTATGATTTTGTTAACCTAGGTATATAATGACAATGATTTGGATTTAGAATTATATTGAACTTTGAATTGGATTTGGTATATGATGATTTCCTATCACGACAATGCTTATGAAATTGGATTGGAGTTTATAAAGATGGATTATTGAATGATGAGTGTGACCAATGATATCCTAATTCATCAGGATATGAAATATACTACTTATTCTAGTGGTATGGGACACTAGAATATGTAGTATGTGGATGATGGCAGGCATAAGCAATGTTGTTTAATTTTATGGATTTTTCTTCTAATATGTCATACTTCTAAAATAGAATACTAATCATTGCTTTTGACAACTATGGTTTGCAGATTCTTACATTCCCAATAGAGGACAATTGCTTTCTAATGGAGAGGTATGTAATGAAAATAAATGTATGTATTTATTATAGGTGATAGGTGGAAAAAGCTAAAGAATATGCGAAAGGACATCACATTTATGTATACTGTATCATTCAAGGGCTCTTTATGAGCTATGAACATTATTGTGTCCGACCGGACAATTTGTACTCACTTTGAGCATTGAAGCAATTTATAAATAAATACGTGTAAGATGAAAACGCTCACTCTTGCACGGGGGGAATTTGCAACCAGTGCCTATGTCTATTCTTCTCTCCTCTCTGATCTTCTCTCTCTCGCCGTGCCGTTGTAGCACTTCACTCTAGGAGGTGCATCCGCACGTGCTCTCTTGCTCTCTCTCATGCTCTCTGTCTCTATCTTATCACGTATATCTTGGATTATGTGCCAAGATGTTTAACAGGTATGCAGATCTCTTATTTTATGCCATCTAGTATGTTGTTTCCAATATTTTGCAGGGTCTTCTATGCTCCCAGCTGTAGTAGCACCCTCTTGATATTGGACCATCTCATCATTTATCTCTGCTTAGGTGGCTAGATGGCTTTCCCATAGCATTACACAAGTTGGGCTTACCAATAGCAAACGGTCCCTTAAGCCAAACTTTGGGTTTTACTAAGATTTTGTATTTTGTGGTTCATGTGCTCATTTCATGGTGCACTCCTAGGCTAACATAATTCATCCACCTGATACATCATGGTGGTTCTGTCTGGATTTAACATTTCATGGCTCTCAATCGGATACGTTGTGGGCTATTCTCAGTGGACTGAACAACCATGGTTCAATGTTCGATGATACATCATAGCGGTTTTCTACTGGATTCATCGCTATGGTTCACGAGTGATACTTTAGTAGGTTCACTAGTAGTCCTAGTAGGTAGTACAGACTTTTATTCATTTGTTCATTCATCTCTGAAAAGGGCATCATGTGTGTCCTCTTCAAAGTTGCCTTCATGTTGTTGTTGTCATCATTCATTGACGTCGTTGTTCTTTTCTTCATCTTCATGTCATTGGTGGTGTGGTTTTGAGAGATTTTGAAAATGGCTAAAAGGATGGTGATGGAGCCATGGTACAATGTTCAAACCTGCAACAAACCATGCAAAAAACATGCTTTCATCAATGACAAGTGTGATTCATGCTAAATATCATGTTTTGTACTTGATGAAACCAAATGTGAGAATTACTTTGGTGTTAAGAACTGATGTTATATGTACACTAAAGTACTACATTTTTGACTTGGAAATGGAAACAAATAAATCCATCTTCATGCTCTCTCTCTCTCTCTCTCTCTCTCTCTCTCTCTCTCTCTCTCTCTTCTTGTTTTGTGTGGATTCTACTCAGCTTTTATGTTTGCTTGGTGCTTGGTAAGAATAAAAAAAAATATTCTTAGATGATAAATTAAATAAACTAAATAAATAGATAATAAAAAACACTGAACAAGAGAATAAACTGAATAATTAGGCATTTATTTAGAGATTGAAACTAGACTACATAAAAGAATAAAATAGATATAATTAGATAATAAACCACACAAGTAGATTATAGATAAGACAATAAATTATCTAATTAAGTAACTAGATAAACAAGTAATAAATTAGAAATTTTAATGATTAAAATCTTGAATTATATTGATTAAAAGAATAAATTTAGTACTTAGATAATTCTAATGAGATAGTTAGACTATAAATCAAACATATCAAATTGAAAAAAGGGAGTTCCCTCATCTTTTGAAAACGGCCTTCATGTTATCATAAATGTAATACATATTATAAAAAGGATGGCAACTATGCTACTTAAGATTATTCATGTGAGCATGTTTCATAAATCCAAGTGACTTCTCGCTTCTCAAGCCGCCGATCTTTTCTTTGAAAACTTTGCTATGAGCTAGAAAGTGTTATTCATAGATGGGGATTTTATATTTGTGAGCTTTCATTTTCAAGATTTTGCAATTGAAAATTTATCTTTGAGCTTTTAATGCTTGCGTTACACTAACGATATGTTAAAATATCATTATGCATGAGAAAAGTCTACACTGGATTGTGCATTGTGAGAGACGAAAGTGCAAAACAGACTCGGTGGCCTCTACACCAAGACTATGCATGATGCCCTCATCATGGGAGGTACAAAATAGGGGCACCACCTAGCTTGACATGTGGCTAGGATACATGGTAAGGGGTTGGCATATGACACAAGGAGAATGTGAGAGAAGGAGAGAGGACACCATACAAACATTTACGAGAGGAATTGCACATTATCAACATCTCACAAACTCATGTGTGCATGGTAAATCTAACCTCTTGGCCATTGAGAAAACAAAACGAAGGACCATAGCCAATAACTATGTCGTAGTAGAGCTATGTGTGCGTAGAGGTGCATACATAAGGATGTACATATGAGAGCGTGAGTGCTAGGATGTGAGAGAAGGAGAGAGGACACCATACAAACATTTACGAGAGGAATTGCACATTATCAAAATCTCACAAACTCATGTGTGCATGGTAACTCTAACCTCTTGGCCATTAAGAAAACAAAACGAAGGACCATAGCCAATAACTATGTCCTAGTAGAGCTATGTGTGCATAGAGGTGCATACATAAGGATGTACATATGAGAACATGAGTGCTAGAGATTGATTGTACCCCCAATGAGAGAGCTTTGTGTGCCCTGCTTATTGAACAATTTCCTCCTAATGGCCTTTATCATGGCGAGCTTTGTCTCCATGCCACCGTTCGTAGGTTGAGTCCAAGAGCTTGCATATAATATTTGAGAGAATTTTGATAATATAAGAGAAAATCAAACAATAATGGAGAGAAACCTATAAGAAATTATGTGTGTGGAGCTGGATAACCATGCCTTCTTCCCTTGTAAATAGATAGGATCCACCATTTTGGCCATATTTCCCAAATCGTAGCTCCAAAAGTTATAAAAAATAGGGCTAGAAAGATCACTCAATGCCTACAACTTTGTTACTGAAAACAATTTTCAAATTGAAATTGCAAAAAGAGAGAAAAATCCCACAAAAATATGTATCCGTCTTTTTCCTTCTAAAAGTCTTCCAGGTGGTCCCCTCTTGACTCTATGTCCAAGCCTTGTCTCCACAAGTGAATTATGCTTGCATTTGATAATATTTTGTTGACTTCAACTTCATAATACATAAGATTCTCTTCCCTTTCACTATTGACTCTTATTCTTCACCTACAGTGACCGTCAGGTAGATCAGCATCCAATTAATATTTTTTTCGTTTTCATAGGGTTTGTTCTTACCTCTCCTTATTTTTGAGATAGCTATATACAAAATATATACATAGATTTTTTTGTGATTTTCATGCATGAGGTCCTTCCTCCTCCACAAAGCCTTGAAGCCTTGCCATCAAGTGCATACCAAGAGAGAGAGAGATGGTCCAAAATTTGAAAAGAGGCCCTCATTAGCCCTCCCCCTGAAGCTAGGGACATTTATGTCGCTAGCACTCTACTTGATTCTTCTACAATTGAGGTGGATCAGGGATTTCCATCATAGGTTCTTGATCAAACCTCAAAATGTATTGCTCCAGACTCCATCCATTGACATGTGTTTTGTGGAGCCTACCATATGCATCCATCAATTGATAATTGCCAATTTTGTAGTGCTTTCTAATGACGAATGGCCCCTCCCATCTGGGTGAAAACTTTTTATCTTTCCTAGTGTCAAACCCGTTATCATATCTTAGGACCAACATACCTTCCTTGAGACCTTTTGCCCTATGTCCCTTGTTGAAGGTAAGTCAACGTTTCTCTATTTGTGTTGCATAGTAGATGATAGCATCTTCTCTATCTAGTTGAAGCCTCTCTAAATCAAGAATGTGGTTGTGAAGATGAGCATTAGGGCGTTCCATCTGCCTAGCTAGCACCCTAATAACCTTGTCCCAATCACTTTTATGATTGTTTACAAGTTTAGTGAGGATCTTGTAGATCATACCATTTACCTTTTCTACCAAACCATTGCATTGTGTGTAGTAGGGAGTTGAGTGTTGTCGTGAGATACCCAGCTTCTCCATTAGCTCTCCTACTAGGTCTCCTCTAAAACCTGGCCCCCTGTCAAAAATTATTTCAAGAGGAGTGCCAAAATGGCAACAAATGTTTTCAAATACAAACTTAGCCACTTCCTTAGCTGTAATCCGGGTGGTAGCAACTTCTTTAGCCCACCTGGTCATGTTGTAAACACCCATTATGATATACAATTTACTTGATTGGCTCCTTGGAAAAGGCCCAATGGCATCAATTCCCCATTTCTCAAAGGGTCCATAAGAGATTATAGGATTTTGTGGCTAATATGTGAACCTCCTATCACCAACCTTTTGACACTCTTTGCATGTTTTGCACTAGTGATGCAAATCGCTCTATAAACTAGGCCAAACAAACCCAACTCGTAGAACCTTCCTATTCGTGATGTCAAGTGCAAAGTTTCCTCCACAAACACCATCATGGCAACTTGAAATTATTTATGTGATCTCTCTAGAGAGAAGTACACGCCTAAGAATTTGATCCTTACCCTTGCAGTAGAGTTCGTCATTGATAAGGCGATATTTTTTTGCCTTGTGCACAAGCCGTTTCTTTTGGCCCTTAGTAAGATCTCTAGGACAAATGTGTCCAAGAAACTCACGATGTTAGGCATATAATTTCTACCTTGTAAGAGAGGCAGCTTCAACTTGATAGCACCCACCACTGGAGCATCTTGTAGCTTCTCTCTAGCTAGAGCATCTGCTTCTTGATTTTTTGCTCGAGGGACATGATGTAATTGTACAGCTTGAAACTTCCCTAAAATTTTCCTAACTTGGTGCAAATGGACCAGCAAGCTATGATTTTTACAAGCCCATGTTCCTTGTATCTGTTTTATTAAAAGCATGACATCACCAAATATGTTTAACCGTTGAATACCTTGTGTCACAGCACTCTAACCCAAGAGTTAAGGCTGCATATTCTGCCTCATTGTTGGAGTGGGAATCCAAGAGATGCCCAATGGAGAATACCTCTTCCCTTTGTTCATTGAAGATGATAATTCCCGCTATAGCTTTTTCCATTCTCCTTATTATAGGCTCTATCAAAGAAAAGAGAGTGAGTCCTCTCCAACTTAGGGACTTCCAACACAGGTGTTACTTCTTTGTTACTTGTCTTGATCTTCAACTTCTTTTCATAGTGGCGATGAGTGAGAATGCCTCCTAGACTGGCTCTTGTGGAGCTCTCTACTTGCATTGTATAGTCAAACTCTTGCAACCTTGTGATCCATTTGGAAATCCTAGAAGAAACATCCATGTGCTGCATTACATAAGGAAATTCTTCTTCCGTTGTTAAGATTATGAATGGTCTAGACAATAAATAAGAGAAATATTTGGTAGTAGCAAACATTAATGCAAGCATCATGCGTCCCACTATCATGTATCCCTTTTTTGATGGAGTCATCATGCGACTAGAGAAGTAGATCGGACGCATGAAAGAATCTTGAGGATCCTTTTGCATCAATACCGCCCCAAGTGTGTCATTGCCCACACTAGGCTTTACATAAAATGGCTCGTCCCACTTTGGAGGTGCAATGGTGGGAAGTGAGGTTAGAATTTCTTTTACCTCATTGAATTGTTGTTCATTTTCTTCACTCCAAGTAAAGATCTCTTGATGGGTAACTTGTTGTAAAGGGAGAACCACTTGAGAGAGCAGGTGAATGAACCTACTCAAATACCTCACCTTTTGAAGAAAAGAGACCATGTTTTTTGTTGTGGTGGGAGAGGACAAAGACACCAAGGCTTGAACGTTGCTTGGGTTAGCTTCAATGCCCTTGGTAGAGATCACATGGCCAAGAAGAGTAACCTTGCTTTCACCAATGTGGCATTTCTCCACATTGAGTTGGCCACCCAAAGCTTGCAGCTTAAATAGACCTTCATAAACTTTCTCCAAATGAAGAGAGCAATAAAAACACGAATTGATTTTCCAAAGAATGGCTGAAAAACAAATGTCACATAGTGCTGAAAAGTGGTTGGACCATTGGTGAGACCAAAAGGCATAACTCTGTAAGCAAAACATCCCCATGGTGTGATGAAGGTTGTCTTCTTTTGATCTTCTTCAGTGATGCTAATTTGGAAGTATCTTGAGTAGCCATCACAAATTGTGTAGCACTCATATCCTGCTACCTCATTGAGAATTTCATCTTGAAAAGGAAGAGAAAAAATTGTCCCTCTTTGTGGATGCATTAATGGGCTTCCACTTACCATTCTTATTTGGTGTGACTACCATTGGACAAACCCACTCTGAGTCTTCAATAAGTTAGATTAAACCTGCTTCTAGCAGTTTCCTTGCCTCTTTGAGAAAGGTGTCTTGTTGAATTACTCCTACCCGTATGAGTTTTTTCACTACAGGTTTACTTCCCTCCTTGAGCTTAATGTGATGTTGAGCTACTGTGATGCCAGTGATTTTATCATATTCATCAATGAACAATGTGGTAAACTTAGCATCAAAGTATAATCTTTACGTTCCTTCCCACAAAACTCACTAGAGAGCATTCAGTGTAGCTTACTTGCTTCTATCAAAGGTTGGATACCTGGTGTCTCCCCTTGGTTTGATGATGATGCATCAGGTTGCTTCATCCTCTTAGGGTCCTTGAGAATGACCCCCATCACCTCGATACTACTGTCACTTTCTTCAGTGATTGTTGACTCCTCCTTTGAAGTGGTTGTCAAGAGTCACTACTAGAAAACTCATCCCCATAGGTTTCTAGATCCATGTTGCATTGACAACCAGTCTTCCTGTCATAAAGTATTGGCTTCCCTTTTGCATACTTCATCTGGATTATTCCAATGTCCCAGTCCTGCTATAGTTCTCATATCCATAAGCCAAGGCCTCCCTAGAATGATAGGGTAGCCCTCCCCCTTGTGTGGCATAACAAAGATGTCCACATCCACCTCGATGTTGAACGCCTTTACCCTAACTGCATTTATAACACCAACACATTAAACTTTTACATTATTTGCCATTTTGGCTTGGCATGGTGCTGGCCTACTAACCTCTAAACCAAAATGGTGCATCATTTTTTCACTCATGACGCATATTTTTGCACCACCATTGATGTAGATATTGGAGATGTACTGCTCTTTGATGTGAGCTTCCATTATTGGTAGTTTGTTATCTAGATTCCTCCCAGAGATAGCCCCAACTATCTTTGGCTTTGGTCTTGTGCTAACCATCTTTGTCCATTGTCTCCTCACCCTAGGTGCTAAGTGGAGTAACTGGGGCCAGGTGATTTTTCGGCCCTGCACTAAAACATCTTGAACCAAATCATATGGTTTAGAACATTCACCCAAAGAGAAATCTACAATGCCAATTTTACGCCATGACTTGGACGGCTTTTTGCTAGATTACCCTTTAGTTTTCATCTTTTTTTCCTTTTGGGAAGATTCATCATGCCTAGCGCACTTTAGCCCCATGGCATCTACCCCTTTAACCTTGGTCTTACCTTTCACCACTCCCTTGATATCCTCCTCCACTTTCTCCTTTCCCTTACCTTCAAGACTAATGACACTTACTGTGTGGTTGTAGATTGGTGGTGGGGGTAAGGGTGGAATGAGAGGTTGTGGTGGTGGTGGTGGATGTGGTTGAACGGGTGGTTGTAGGATTTGCAAAGGTGGTGCTTGTTGTGGTGCCCTCATTCGGTGGTGGTGGTCTTGCTCTCGGTGGTGAAACTTGGTTTTGTCTTGCTCCTCATTTGAAATTCTACCTCCTTGGGTGTGGGCAGTAATACATGCCATGGCCATCTTTCCCACAATTGTAGCATTGGTATTCTTGGTTTTGCCTTCGTTGTCCTCTCCATTTCTCTTTATTGCAGTTGTGTGCATGCCCTTGTTGCACCAAATGCACAGATAGATTCTCAAGCTGAGTAGTGATGCGACTCAATAGGTCTTGCTGCTCTTCTGATGCCTCTTGTGGTTGGGTTCTCTAAGCAGCTATTGCAGTTATTGGGGCTAGTCGGACTGAGCTTGATTCTTCTGACTCATTGACTCTTGCTTGCATGTGCAGCTTCTTGGTTTTAAGGAGGGCTACTTCCATTGCCAACTCATATGATGCAGGGAATCTCCCCTTCACCTTCTCTTTAAGCGGCAACCATAGGCCAACAATGAAACGGTCCTTCTTCAGGAAATTAGGCACTCCACCTTCCTCTAGTGAAGCAATCCATCGCTCCCACAAATTCACAAACTTGGATTCGTAAATGGCATACTCTATCAGACTTCCATGCTTTAACTCTGTCAATAATTACCATAACTTTTCTCAGGTTGTGCCTCCATCAAAACTCTTCATGAATGCAACACGTAGTAAGTCACATGCATCCTTGGTAGCTTGGGACAAAGAATTGTACCAAGACTTGGCCTCTATTTTCATCACTAGAGCCGTGAGGCGTCGTCATCCTTGTTAAAAACCACACAAGTGATGTTAAATTTATCCAAAAAATCGATGGTGATGTCTTTTCCCTTCTTGCCACCCAACCTGGGAAAAGAGACACTTGCCATGGTAGTAAATCAATGAGCAAAAGATCACAAAATCCTTTTTTTTTTTGGGAATGACTTAGTGATTCATAAAGGTTTATACATGGGTGGAAAACTTGAGCAAGAGCTAAGAAGAGTGCAAGGTTAGAATAAAATAAAGATGCTTACATCAAAAGAGTGGTAGTAATCAAGAATGGGCAAGATGATAGGATGTGGGGATCTAAGGATTTCATCAAGCATCTCTGATCCAAATAGGAAAACAATCTTTTGCTGGTAGAATATTTGCATGTCAATGTAAACGTTTACATGCATGTGTTGCAAGAAACAAAAAGGAAAGACTTCTGGCCTATTGTTATTATCCATGTTGGGTGTAGGGAAAGGCTTTGATCACTAGAGTTGCATACCTTAAGTGTTGACAAGTTGACACCTTCACCACAGGCCTCTACCTCTTGTTGAAGTCCACATAATCCTCCATATTGGGTTCAAAATAGACTGGGTGAGAAGAGTCTACCTCAATCAGTTTTCCATTTTGCATGCGGCGACGACGCTTTGATGGTCATATTCATTTGAACTCTCTAGGCCGAGAGAGAGCGTAGGCCCACTTGCTTCCACCAAATGCTTTAGGCTGTTGCTTGGACTTTGTGGTTGATGCAGTTGACAACTCTTCTCTGACCGTTGGAGAGAAAACACTTGGTGCTACACAAAATCTGACTGATATGAGAGTGCTGATGTTGTTCTTAAAAGTAAAACTCGTCGTTCTTCACCTCCTCTGTCAGCATCATTGACAAAATGATTTGGTTGTTAGCAGTGATGACATTTTGTAGCCCTCCCTCTTAATGCTCTTGATTTGCAATTAGCACGAGCAATGCGAGATGGGGAGCTTACCTCTTGGATATCAATGACACTACAACCTGGAAATAGCTCTTTGATGAAGGCCTAGAGTGCTTCTACAATCTCCTCTTCTTCAGTCCTCCAATTTGAAAACTCTTGTAGCCACTCATCCATGATTGATGGCATGCATCACTACTCTTTGTTGACTAAAGGTCTTTGCAAAGACCTCTTCAGTGGGGGCACCAAACGGAAGCGCAAAATAGACTCGGTAGCCTCTACACCAAGACTATGCATGATGCCCTCATCATGGGAGGTACAAAATAGGGACACCACCTCGTTTGGAATGCGGCTAGGATGCATGGTAAGGGGTTGGCACATGACACAAGGAGAATGTGAGAGAAGGAGAGAGAGGGATAGGAAGATATCACTAGAGTTTCATCAATATAGGCTTCATAAACACCATACACAAGGAAGATAGGAGAGAAAGAGAGAGAGGGAGAGAAAGAGATCATTAGAGCTTCATTAATATAGGCTTCATAGACACCGTACAAACATTTACGAGAGGAATTGCACATAATCAATATCTCACAAACTCATGTGTGCATGGTAACTCTAACCTCTTGGCCATTAAGAAAACAAAACGCAGGACCATAGCCAACAACTATGTCATAGTAGAGCTATGTGTACGTAGAGGTGCAAACATAAGGATGTACATATGAGAGCGTGAGTGCTAGAGCTTGATTGTGTATCTATTTACAAAAGAGAAAGCCTCCTTTTATAGGCCAAGAGAGTGATTAGGGAAGAGATTATGAGCAAAAGGAGTTATTACAAAGTAGAAGCATTCCCTTAATGAGAGAGCTTCGTGGGCCCTACTTATTGACCAATTTCCTCTTAATGGCCTTCATCATGGCGAGCTTTGTCTCCATGCCACCTTCCATAGCTTGAGTCCAAGAGCTTCCTTATAATATTTGAGAGAATATTGATAAAATAAGAAAAATTCAAGCAATAATGGAGATAAACCTATAAGAAATGATGTGTGTGGAGTATAACCATGACTTCTTCCCTTGTGAACAGATAGGCTCCACCATTTCGGCCATATCTCCAACCGTAGCTCCAAAAATTGAAAAAAATAGGGGTAGAAAGATCAACTCAACGCCTACAACTTTGCTGCTAAAAACTTTTTCCAATTTGGGATTAAAAAAATAAAGAAAAATCCCAAAAAATATGTGTCCGTCTTTTTCCTTCCAAAAGTCTTCCAGGTGGTCCCCTCTTGACTCTATGTGCAAGCGTTGTGTCCACAAGTGAATTATGCTTGCATTTGATAATAGTTTGTTGACTGCAACTTCATAATGCATAAGATTCTCTTTGTTTTCAGTATTGACTCTTATTTATCACCTATAGTGACCATCAGGTAGTGACCGTCAGGTAGAATCAGTATCCAGTTAATACTTTTTTTGTTTTCATAGTGTTTGTTCCTACCTCTCCTTATTTTTGAGATAGCTATGTACAAAATATATACATAGATTTTTTTGTGATTTTCATGCATCAGGTCCTTCCTCCTCCGCAAAGCCTTGAAGCCTTACCATCAAGTGCATATCAGGAGAGAGATGGTCCAAATTTTGAAAAGAGGCCCTCAATTCGTTCAATTACCAAACAAATAAATGTGAAATTCATGCATGCATGTCTGTGCTTGAGGGAATATAGTCTTAATCACTCTCTTATTAGAATAAAACATAACTTTTAAAAAAGGACCATTTGTATTTAGTTTTGAGTAGCACATTCGAGATACATATCCCCCGCTGGACATAGCATGATAAAAATTTACTTCAAAACATAACCGTGGATTAGTTGTCTTGTTAGCCATGCCACCGCAACACAACAAAAAATCGTGCCTGGAAATATCATCATGGATATATATTGATTTTCCCCCTTTCAGTAACCCCAATCTCAACATTGGTTCTAAGGATACAAGCATACATCATCTCAATTAAAAGGATGTTCTCATGGTGCATCTGTACAAAATAATCAAGAGCTTGTTGTTGGCATTGCCCAATAGAAGTACACTTTGTTATTAAATCATCATAAGGGACAACCCTACAAGAAGGAATCTTCTCTAGGATACCTACCCTTGACATCAAAGAGCATGAAGATAACCTTTCTTAGAAGTCTCATCATGGATATGCTTCCATATTCCATGTGTTGAAGCCCAACATAGGGTCTAAGGATACAAGAATAGGCCATCTCAATTATATGAATATCCTCGTGGCACATCTGTTCAAAATACTTACGAGCTTGTTAGCCTTGCTCAACTTGAGTACACTTTGTTTTCATATCATTACAAGAGAATGCTAGGAGAAGGGAGATTCTATAGGATACTTGTCCTTAATGTATAGGATACTTGTCCTTAATGCAAAGCACCACACTTGGCATAAATACCGACGATAGTATTGCTACAGAGTATGATACTTACTAAGCAATTTTTGGAACACCCCAGACCCAATCAAGTTTACCTTGCAATCGGAGCACTCCAAGAAAGGACGATACACGAAGGTAGGGCAAGTTGTAGCTGATTACAAACTTTGTCTTCCATGTGACAGCAGTGGGGAACATGGAAGGAGTTCCCAAGTAAGAAAGATTGTGTTTAGGAAACACAAAATGAGATTCTAGTATGTAGTGTGACATAGGATAGTTAATTGGAATTGACGTAGGATTCTACATATTGTATTGGGGTATTCCAATTATCATATATTTCATTAGATTCTTTAAGATTGAAACCTTTGACTCAAAGAAACATTTCAATTTATGTAAGTATTCCAAAGTAATCCAATGCTATGTAAGCCTTCATTCTTATGTGTACGTTCTTTTGCAATTAATCACATGTAACACGCTTTAGAGACTTGATGGTGCATTCATTAAGCATTGTCTTTCCATCAATAAAATTATAAGATCTCTAATAAATTATCTTTCATAGGTCACTTTTATATAATCATCTCCCTCGATCCAAAATTTAAAAGATGGTAATTTTAATTTGTAAATTATCTTTCATAGGTCATTTTTGACCTACAGAAGGCCATAGTGTAAAGGGGCCAATAATGGACTGGGGTCCAAAATAAGGCCACCTTAGAATTAAATGAACAATATTACCAAATTATGTGGTAATTATGATTGGGATGGTAAGAGGTTGACATGATCTATCTTTTTGCATCAATTTCATTGAAAATTGTCAATCAAACCATATAATCGACATCATTCAAGTTGAATGTCCCTCTATTGGCCCCTATGTTTTAAGTGGCCTTATATTGGCCCCTTTACCCTAGGGGGTTGATTGATTTAAGCATGAATTCCTAAGGTGTTGGATTCATTTCCACAATTAGTGACAGGGACCCTCCAAGTTGTAGCATCCATCCATGTGGAGGACCTATTTTAAGATTTTTTGGCAATGCACCTTGTGTCGTCATGCGTGACACAGTGAATGCAGAGCAAGAACCTTGAGAGATACATTGGTCCAAATTTAGGCTCTACGAGGATCCGCCTCTAGAAATGTGTGCAATGCTAATGCATTACTTCACAGAATCAAGCAAATGTATGGCATGATGTGTGCATTGAAATGAGCCATCTTGGGATTGAACTCGTTGAGTATCCCTATGATCCCCATCATGAAGAAGTTTAGAAAGGCACTACAAGAGGCTATTCATATTAGCGACGCTCACACAGCGACGCTCAAAAAAAAAAATATCGGCGTCGCTATGAGCGTCGCAAATTTACAAGTAAATTTGCGACGCTCATAGCGACGCCGGCTGGGCTAAAAAATAACAGAGAGCGCCCAAAAACTCAGATCTCAGATCTGAGTTTTTCAGCGCCCTCAAGCAAGAGCAGGTAACGCTCTCCCTCTCTCTCTCTCTCTCTCTTTCTTCACCACACACACACACACACACACACACACACACACACACACACACACACACACACACACACGAGGAGAGGAAGGAGAGCCAGGTATGCTCCTTCCCTCTCCTCACTCTCATGTTCCCTTCCCCTCTTTCTCTCTCCCTCTCTCTCTCTCTCTGTCACACACACACACGTAGTGTTTTTGAGAGAGAGAGAGAGAGAGAGAGAGAGAGAGAGAGAGAGAGAGAGAGAAAGAGTACAAATATAAACAAAAACGCACACACACATACATAAACAAAGAATGCACACACACATTGAGAGAGGAAAAGAGAGAGAGAGCATGCATAAACAAAAAACGCACACATTGAGAGAGGAAAAGAGAGAGAGAACATGCATAAACAAAAAACGCACACATTGAGAGAGGAAAAGAGAGAGAAAACATGCATAAACAAAAAAACGCACACACATTGAGAGAGAAAGAGAGAGAAACTAATTTAACGTCGTAGGAAACTAATTAAAATTAAAAGACCTAAAGATCTAGCCGACGAGGAGTTGAACTCAAGACCTATTATTCAAGAGGGAAATGGCATAACCAATCTATCATACTTGGCATGGGTTATACCATTTATCTCTTTTTATTGGCACACACATCCACACACACACACACACACAAGAAGAAGAGAGTTATAACGTCGTAGGAAACTATTCTAAAAGACGTTAAAGATTAGGTTAGATGTAGACTTACGTTAAATTAGATTTAGGTTTATTTAAGTTAAATTAGATTAGATTTAGGTTTATTTTTACTTAGATTTATGTTTATTTATGCTAGATTTAGATTTACGTTATATTAGATTAGATTTAGGTCTCCATAGACTGCGATGCCTACATGAAGTGGGTGAAGAAAGCCCTCAATGGAATATAGGGTATTGCTGCCTTCACTCATGGTGGGCTCCGTCGATCCAAAAGTACTGGTGAAATGTCTTCAGAAGATAGGGAAGAAGGTGGATCTTCAGGGCGGCAAGAGTCACTACATCCCCGACAATGACCATCTAGACAACCTCTAGTCATTCAACAGCAACTTCAAAGTTAGTAACAAGAGCAAGAACGGTCCAAAGGGCCAATTGCTGTCGTCAGATGTGGATGGAGATGAGGCAGCGTCACCGCCGGAAGTTAACTCTCACATCTTTAGTGATGAGAATGCCAACTCTTGCCGAGTTATGTGAAAAATAAGTTTTAAGCTTCTTATAATCCCTGTTAGTTTAGTTCTTTGTTTTTAATATAACATAATTTACGTTAGATTTAGATTTATGTTATATTAGATTAAACTTAGGTTTATTTAGGTTTACCCACACACACACACACACACACACACACACACACACACACACACACACACACATAAGAAGAAGAGAGTTTTAACGTCGTAAGAAACTATCCCAAAAGACGTTAAAGATTAGGTTAGATGTAGACTTACGTTAAATTAGATTTAGGTTTATTTTTAGTTAGATTTACATTTATTTAGATTTACGCTTATTTACGTTAGATCGAGTGCACGCAAGAATTGCTTACGGTTTAGGGTTTAGAGTTAGACGAACAGTGAAAAGATCTACTGTGAAAAGATGTTAAGATGCTGTGAAGTGCTACAGCTAGAGAAGAGGCAAAGGGGTTTTGTCCACTACATGCAGTATCATGTAGACGTGGGTCTGTAGATTTCTTGTACCCACAAATATAGGTATTGACCAATAAAGACGAGATTATAACCCGGTGGTTCTGATCTCCGTGCACCTCTAGACCGAGGTGTGCGGGGATTGGACATGACTAGAGAATGTGAGGTAGAGAGAGGAGAGAGAGAGAGAGAGAGAGATAAGACGAAGAATGCCAATAGAATATTAAATTTGTTGTCCAGGCTATAAGATTTTTATCCTCATTATGAGTAGTGACGAGGATGTGGGACCGTCCAACCGAAACACCTATCTCTCAACGAGGGTCTTATGTCCTTGTAATCAATGCAAGCATGCTGTGCGACGGACAAGACGTGTTTCTTTGCAGCACGTTCGCAAATTTGGCGAGTTCGATCCATCTATTATAGATCGAGTTGTTGCCAATTATAACTCGTCGGACTCTGACGCTGGCCAACAAGCAGCAATCTTGCAACCCAATAGACGTGTTCGTAGGCGCTTTGGTCAAGCAGCATATGTGAGGCCACAAGATGTAGCCTCTGACAGCTCGGGGGATGATCATGCAGAGCACATTCCCAACGAGGCAATGTTTGAGCCCGAGATTGATGAAATGATCGAGACGATCATGGATTCAGAAAGGCTTATCTATGATGATATGAAAAGTGAAGCCGATACGCCATTGTATAATGGAGCACGTATGTCTAGATTGAAAGCACTCCTGGTTCTTCTCAACATGCAGGCAAAGTTTGGATGGAGTGACACTAGCGTCACAGCGCTTTTCAGGTGATCTATTACAATTAGTTTACTTTAATAAAACTCTAAATGTATAATGATCTGATAGATTTTCACACGACTGTATCGTATTTTTATGTTGTGTAGATTGCTTAAAGAGCACATACTAACAGCTGACAATGTGATGCCAGATTTCCGAGATGAAGCAAGAAAGATTTTGCGAAACTTGGGGATGGATTACAATTCTATCCACGCTTGTCCTAATGACTGCATTCTTTTCAGAGGGGAATACATAGACATGGAGAAGTGTCCGAAATGTGATTCCGAAAGATATCGAGTAGATCTCCACGGGACAAAAATTCCACAAAAGGTTTTGCGACATTTTCCTCTGCTTCCTCGCGGCAAGCATTTCTTCGAATGTAAGTCCATGGCCGCCCTAGCATCATGGCATGAGGAGAATAATCTTCGGATGGTGTGCTACGAATTCCTGCAGATTGCGCAGCCTGGAAACATATAGATGGAACATGGTCGGATTTTGTCAGGGAAGCTCGAAATTTGCGCTTAGGCCTGGCTATGGATGGCGTAAATCCATTTGGTCAAAGATAAACATCTTACAGTGTATGGCCCGTGTCATCGTCAACTACAACATTCCCCCGTGGTTGACTACGAAGAAGGGGCACCTATGGCTAAGCTTGATTGTGCCAGGGTGATATAAAGTGGAGAATATGGATGTGTATCTTCGTCCACTATTGGAAGAGCTACAACAATTGTGGATTGGCATAGAGGTGGTGGATATGAGCCGACACACAGGACGACGGAATGCTTTGATCTGAGGCATTCTAATGTGGACCATGCATGACTATCCCAGGCTAAGAGAATGCTCAGGTGATCTATTGACACTCCTCACTCAGACACTGTAAATCTTGTTTGTTCCCATAGTTGATCTATTATCATGTGTATACATGCAGGGCTTCAAACAAGCGGATACAGAGCATGTGTCACATGTGGACCTAGACTGAATGCACGTAGGGCGCCCTCACTGAAGAAGAAAATCTACGAAGGTCATCAAGCGTATCTTCCAGAGAATCATGTGTTACGCGACGGCTTTTTGGGAAGAGAGCCACCAAGGATGTCTGCACAAGCATGGTTAGAGCAGAAGGAGATGTGCGATGACGGATTGCCTCCAGGGATGAAGAGACTATCTCTATGGTACGAGTTACCATACTGGCCCCGACTCATGATCAATCACTTGCTCGATCCAATGCACATATTCAAGAATGTGGGTAATCTACTATGGGACCATCTGACCTTCAACAAAGATACTTGGGGAGCGAGAGTTGACCTTAGAAATGTGGATCGTATGGAGCAATATTGGCCACAAACAACGTCTGATGGATCGATAAAACTCCCTAAAGCACCATGGATTTTCACAGGAGCCCAAGAACGCAAAGTAAAAGAGACCATTCGATCTTTGCGGACCCCCACTGGCGTAATGCACTCGCTCCGAACGTGTTTTACTAAAGAAGGAAAGCTTACCGGTTTGAAGTCACACGATTGGCATAAAATGTGTCAGATACGTTCATAGTGGACTTTAATATCATTGCATAAAATGTGGACTTTAATATCATTGCTGCACATACTTTACAGTTTATTTTACCGGTTGCCATTGAGGGATGTTTGTCTCTCGACATCCGTAACACAATCTACAAACTTGCAAAGCTGGTGCAATGGATCTCACAAAAGGAGATCAACGTAGACTCCATACCATTCGCCAAACTAAATGCTGCGGAGCTTGTGTGCATGTTTGAGAAACATTTTCCTACTACCATGCTAACCATTCAGGTGCATCTTCTTGTTCACATAGTTGATGAGGTGGAAATAGCTGGCACAGTTCATTCCAGATGGATGTTCTTCTTAGAACGTTTCATGAAAACGCTTAAGGGATATGTGCGTCAAAAGGCGCGTCCGGAGGGTAGCATGGCAGAAGGTTGGTTGGTATCAGAGTCCCTAGTGTACATTGGAGAGTGGCTAGACGGATTTGATAAAGCTCAGGACACGCTATGGCGAACCATAGATGATGAGCGCATATCTGGGATTGTCATGTGCAATCTCGGTGTTGAGAAGAAGATGACGGAAGATCTAGAGGCTAAAATCAACCGATTTTGCATGCTTCACAATCCAGTGATGCAAAAGTGGATTTCACAATATGAGGATGCAAAGCAAGAGCGACAAAGGGCACGAATCGAGTGGAGACGGGGAAGACGACCACCGATGCACTATCCGACGGTTCTGGAGAGCCTACCAACATTCATGAGCTTAAGATGGTTTCACAACCAATTGAAAAGCGCACAACAATGCGGTGACGAAGTGACCGAGGAAGAGTGGGAGTACTCTCGGGGTTGCGCGACCAAGGTAAGTTTGCAATGTATGACTAGCTAGTGACTTTATTTCTAAACGTTTGAACGGCCACTCATAATCTTTGTTCGTTGTAGTATAAGTCATACACAGCAGCATGGTGTAAAGGTCGACATTTTAGGGTGGAACGGATCGACAAAAAGCGTTTCACTCAAGATTGTGGAATCATGGCAAAATTTGAACAGTCTAGTCGACGATGTTCCTCTGATGCAGATCCTGTGGTGGCGGAACTCACTCACTTCGGCACGCTACAAGAGATTTTGAGGATCGATTACAAAGGATTTTTTGTCGACTTGTTCGACGTGCAATGGTTCAAGATAATCATGGAGGGTCGCAACGCTACTGTGCGTAGAGGAGAGTCTGGTTTTTTTGAGGTGGATTCTACTAAGAAATGGAATGACCTAAGAGACACTTTCGTACTACCCGAGCATTGTGAACAAGTAAGTATGTAAATAGCTAACATCCCCCTTTTACAAGTTATGTGCTTGAAAGCTCTCATGTAAGTTATGTGGCTCTGGCAGGTAATATTTCATCCTACAAAGTCTACATCAAACTGGTGGTACGTCATAGAGGTAGCCCCTCGTAGTGAAAGGACGTATGAAGGCTACCATGTGCCAATCACAACGGCATCAATGGAGGAGATCAGAGAAGATGCTCAATCAGAAGCCGTTGCGGTGGTGCCAGACGAGCATCAAGATGCTACTACTCTATATGGGGTGCATGCAGAGGAGCTACAAAATGAAACAGAGGATATGTGTGTAAACGGAGAGCTATATAGACATAGTAAGTTATGCTGAGTTATGCGAGGATGAGAGAGAGATCTCTTAAAGCCACAAATATTGTATTTGAACAATTTTGCTCCGTGTTGTAAAAGCTCTGGCTCTCTAAGTACCTTCCATGGTGTATAACGCTCTTTTCTACTCGCGCTCACATCTTTTGATTGAAAATTCTGAGTTTTCGACTTGACTCTTCTATCACTCAATTTATTGCGTCATTGTATTTATATGCGTCATTACGTCATTGTATTTAATGGTCTTTGCGTCATTGTCTACTCTATTCATTCAATATTAAGTTTAAATATTCGTGTGTTTAATGCAGGTATGGATGATGAGGAGTTTCTTTCTTCTTTGTCACCGCAGCAGAGACAGTGGTACGTGGAGCGTCATCGCTCTGGCGCATCATCGCGCGTTCCTACTCCATCCGCATCTCCCTCTCTTTTGGAGCATTCGGCGCGCTCCGAAGCTTCGGCGTCGACGAGACGAGCTTCACACTCGTCTAGACACCGGCGCTCTAGTGGTGGCGGTGCCGATTGTTGTGGGGATTCCGCCGCCGATGCCTCCACACCGCCTCGTGCTCGACGAGGCTCTTTACCCTCCCCTTCTTTGACCGCCCCCACACCATCCACAGCATCGCCATCTACGCCAGGTTTTGCGTGGCTGACTGTTCCTAGCAGCTACACACCTCTACCTACTCCGCCAGGAGCCACCCCACTCGACACTCCTTGCTTCGGGGCCCAGACGCTGGTGGAGACACCTGACGTCCGTACCCCCATCGACACGCCGCTAGAGACCCCTGTCGGGACACCCAGGTTCACGCGTCACCGGCCAGAGGGCTTGCCTTACTCCGTCGACTTCAGCGGCGGCATCATCATGGATGATGACGGCAAGAAGGTGATCTCGCGCATGCGTGGTCTTTGCTCATAGCTGTTTAGACACTACATACTAAACAAATGGAGTGAAGTACCAAGTGATTTAAAAAACAGAGTCATCAGCATACTTCATGATGAGTTTCCCGTTCCAACACGGGATTAGCGCTTCAATGAAGACCTGATGAAGATTCGAATGCGCGAATACTGCAAACACAAGCGTTCCGAAGTGCAAAAAGCAATCAAGCATGGGTGGAACAGGCCAGATTGGCTGGCCAAAGAAGATTGGAAGAATGCGAAGAAAGCAGCGCGCGAGAATCCCGACAAGTGGAAGCAACAAAAGGATGCAGCCAGAGTGCTAGTAGAGGCAGGGAGCTCGCACCACTTGGGGAGCGATGGATGGGCATCATTTGAGGCCGATTTTGTAAGTGTTTTCGCATTGCTCTTTATGTTCGATAGTTTAGGGTTTATGAGTTTTTGAATTCTAACATAATGAAATCTTTGTATGTTTTGACAGTGGTCGATGACAGGACGTGATCCCACACCGTACGAGCGCGAGTACGCAGGCAGGAAGGGCTTAAACGCCCTGATGGACATTCTCAGTTCTCGCGGCGGCATGGTTAGTATTAGGGTTTACTCTTTTCTATTTTTTGTATTGTTTTATAAATGTCGTTATATGTTTATACTTACTGAAAGCTGTCTTATTGTCTTTTTTTGCAGAATCCGACAGATACGCCGCTTGGAAGCGATGAGACGTCTGACTAGACGACGTCAGTTTAGCCGTAGCTAGATAGCATTAGTTTAGGGTTTCTCATAGCTTATGTATCATGAGACGGATTTTATACGTCTTTTTGAACCATGTATATTATTACATTTGTCACCGCAGTTCATTTTGCCAATCAATTCTTTATGCCTATGATGTTGTACAATTGTCATTATTACATTTGCCAATCAATTCATTTTGCCTATGATGTGTACAATTGTCAATTTTACGCTTGTCAATTTTGCAAACAATGCATCTTGTGGGTGACTATTTTGGGTCTATTATCTACCCTTGCACTTTTTTAAAAAAGTGAATCAAGTACAATATGGTTGATGGGTGGTAGGGCATTCAATGCCCTGTCACCAAAAAAAATTTCTCTCGACCGTCGCTATTTATGGCTCTGTAGCGTCGCTATGAGCGTCGCTATAGACTTCTGTGTAAACGTCTCTATAAGCGTCACTATGGCCATCGTCATGAGCGTCGCTATACGCGTCGCTATATAGCGACGCTCGTAGCGACACCTATAGCGACAATTATAGCGACGCTCTCGTAGCGACGTTATTAGCGACGGTTTTAGCGATGCCGGGGGTTATAAAAACCCAGTGTATTCCGTCGCTAACAGCGTCACAAGAGCACACAACCTCTTGTAGTGAGGCGACTTGAAACCAATACATATACATGAATGACCCTCTCTCCTTCCACAGAGAGATCATTTACGATCTTGTAGGCGGATACCCGTTGATGAAAATTTGTTGCCTTCATCAAGCTCAATCACTCTCCTTAGTATCAAGCTGCAAAGATCCAACGTGCCTTCTTGCCTTTACCTTGCAAAGATATTAAAAACGTACGGAAGGGAAAATTGTGAAAGAACCTATATAAGAAACCACTTGGTTCCCATTGGGCATATCAGACGCTCAGAAGATCAAAAATCCAAATTAGATACCAAGATCCTCTTGCCTCGAATGGGGATATTGAAGGAGTTGGAGAAAGGATCCCTAACTCTCTTCTATATTCACATTTACCATGCATCCACTTTTGTCGTCATGGAATTATTGGATGTTCCTCCAAGGACCCTTACCTTTTATTTTCATCGGCAATGTTTTCAAGACTTGCTCATTTGGGGTGGTAGTACTTGCTCGCAAGGCAAAGTCAACATCAAGATTGATATTCTATGACAGTAGTAAGGCTACCTAGTAACTTGGTTGGTCAATCAAAAAGATGCACTTGGCATAGTGGTCCCGACTAAGGGTTGGATTTCATGTAAGTATAGAGTGTAAAAAATGAGTGCCACTATATATCTGGCGATGAGAAACTATTGCAGTCTGAACGTAGTTGTAGGTTGCACCTCCATATCCCCACCAAAACCCACTTTTGGCAGCTTGTAATAGGAAATTCTAGCTTGAAAGATCATTGTTTCAACAAAAGTTGTATGTCTGCACTATTATCATGTGATTTGTCAATCATTAGCATTGTTCCAATATTCATCAAAACTTGCTTGACCCATCGAGATAGTCTTATCAAAACAAAAAAGGGTGTCGTCGAAGGGACGTTGAGCATGTTATTTTGGATCTTCCATTATCTATTTGGGTGTGAATTGGGGAGTGGTAGAAATATTTTGGCACCCTTATAGAATAATCAAAGGGCTGAATATTCGCAATGGGATGTATTGGGTGGTAAAGGTGGATTGGCCAATACACTACAACATGCAACAGGTGGTACATATGACACCATAAAAACGTATCATAATTAGCAAGGATAATGCCGGACTCTCGCGCTTATAAGAGGAAGTGGCACAACTAGCCATTTCAACATAGTAACTCTCCTTGGTTTGATGCAGTAGGACAAGTGTTAGTATGTGATGTCGCAGCTGTACTGAGTACTAAAAAAGGGTGTCCCTAAGTGATCGGCTCAATTAAAAGGATCCACTCCCCGGTCCCATTGAATAAAACCAACACTGAGCCAGGTAGGTAGGCTATCCTCGTCACTATGTGGCACGGCTGGATTCCAAAGGGGATCTATGGTGGGAAAGGGAAGCGGGAAGCGAAACATAATCCTAGCCGTCCGGCAAATCGGCGAACTAGGGGTGAACTACGTGTGAACTAGGATATGGTGAACTGGGGTGGAAAAGCAAATTGCACGTCTTTTTAGGAAGATTGATTAATGATTGGAGGTGAACTTGGGGTAAACTAGGCCTAAAAAGTAGATTTGCACATAATCCAAGGACAGTTAAAGGGGAGTCATTATTACTTTGAGAAGGCACATTTTAAAAAGACAAACCTTCACATAGGGGGACTCTAATGTGCACGTATAGTGAGGAGAGAGAGCTTTGAAATTAGTGAACTAACAGTAAACTAGGGTGAACTAGAGGTAAACTAAGGTGTTTTTACTTCACCATAGTGAACTAGGGGTGAATTAAGGGTAAACTAGTGGTGAACTTGGCCTCGCCTGTAAATGTGGGTTCACAGAGGTGAACTAAGGATGAACTAAGAGTGAACTAAACTCAGCTTCCTAAAATATGGAATCACTTGAAGACCATGCGGGCAACGAGATCATATCGGACCTAGAGTGGGAGAGTGACTCAAGCAGTAGCAACACATGTGATCAAGCTAGTGACTCTCCGAGCTCCTTAGAAGGTGATGAAGTCATATCGCGGAGGACACAAACAAGGCTTATATTTAGGCCCTATATACAATGAAATATTTACACACAAATATTCCATAATATACTTTTCTTTATATATATATATATATATATATTTGGCTCAACTAGCCAAATGACTAGCTAATTGAGGGTTTTTAAGGAGATATGGGAAAAGCCCCCTAACTCACACACACCTATGTACAGTGAAAGGGTGAGGATAACCATAGTGTTTGAGTGATTTGATAGGGTGAGGTAGCTCACTATGGAAATTTTGAATAGCCATAAAACGGCTATCAATAGTTTTAACCTATAATGAATAAAAAAAACTTAGAAAGCCCTTGTGAAACGTGTCGAAACCAGCACGTGCCGGTGCAGATTGTTTCCAATACGTTATACAAGGCTAAATCATATCGGCATTCACACAGAGCTAAACTAGCTTTTAGTGAAAATTTTAGAAGCAATGTGCGCTGTCACCTCACTGCTACAGAGAGTGGATAGCAGCAATTCTTGAGAGAGAGAGAGAGAGAGAGAGAGAGAGAGAGAGAGAGAGAGAGAGAGAGAGAGAGCACTCCATTTTCTCAAAGCGGCCCTTCATCCCCCTCTTGAGATATTTAAACAATAGCCTCTGACCAAGACATGAGAGAGAGAGAGAGAGAGAGAGAGAGAGAGAGAGACAGAACGAACTGCCACTTCTCATGTAGCCTGAGAGTTCATCCGTTTGTAATATAAGCTTGGTAGATATTCTAAAATATTCTAAATTAAGTCGGAAACCTTTAATTTTAGGCTTATACCAATTTTTACATTAAAATCTTCTAAATTTAGCCCGTTTCCATCAAGGTGACCCGCCAAACTAGCCAGGAAATTTCAATTTATGTCCTTTAAAAATAGACTAAAGGGTCCTCGAACAGTTGGTCTAATGGTAAGGCTTTGGCCTCTCAACCTATAAGTTGTGGATTCAAATCCCCCATTGGGTCACACTGTAGAGGCACACCTTGTGCTCACCTAGTGTTCACGTTCCTAGGGCACTTCCCTTGGGCACTTGAGTGCATCCTGCTCCTGGGGTGGGTCACCCAAGGAGGAGGTTCCTAGGTGGTTGCTACAAATTCTCTCAGTTGTTCCTAACACGTCGTGCATCAATTAGGTGGCCATGGTGATGCCTACGCGTGGCTCTTGCACGATGGTATGTGGACCTTGCTCAGCCATGTAACATGGATAATATTTGGAAGGGATAAGCATCTCCCCCTGTGGGCCCTCTGGTGTGTCAAAAAAAATACACTAAAGGAAAATTTTCTTTGAACACTAGGCTTCACTAGGCTATACAAACACCATAATATATGGCATTGGTGAAAGTAGCCCAAACCAGTCCGCATCGACGCAGACCGGTTTCAAGATGTGGTGGCGGGTGCCATCACCGGCAACAATAGATTCGGGGGGTGCTATGGTAGATTTTTGTGTTTTTCATAAAATCACTTTCTTAGATGATGTGAATCACATTTATATGAAAATAAATCTCTTGGCATGTAGTTTGAGAAGGCGGAAAACTACCCAAACTTTAACACGCCTATGGGTTGCAATAGATTCCAAAAGCCCTCCTCTGGCCTTTATTCAAACAAATCCAAAGCTTCCTTCACCACTTCTTGTTGGAGCTTTTGTCCATTTAAGTAAAATCAATGATACTTCATTTAGAAGGAGAGAGTAGCACTAGATTTGCCAAAAAAAAAAGACCTACCTTTGTTGTCCTACCTTGCATTCATGCATTCCAAAAATAAATAAAGTAAATGAATTTTGGCATATTGGTGAAAAAATAGGCAATGGATGGCCAAGTGAACACTAGCTCTTCTTGGAATGTGGTGATGCAGCGCATGGTCAACAACGGTAGTGCCTATGATCTCTTTGTTGTTTATAATGAAATCTTCATAGATGTATTTTCTTTGACAACACGTATAGGACAATATGGTCAATAATGGCAAGAAAAGATGCTCTAGGTTGTTTTTAATGGATGCAATAATAGGGGCTTCTAAAAAAGTATGCCATGCTTAGTGTATGCCAATGTGGTATACATATGAAAGGATAAGAAACGTTCCCAAAATGAAAAGTTTTGACCATACTTTTTGACATTGATATTCTTTGCAACCACAGACACCCATTGATGTCTTGCTTGTACTAAGGGCATGTGAGACTCTCGGCTACATGGAAATTCATTGTGATGGAGACATGGCAATGAATTTTTCACATAATATCTTAGTCTTTAGCTTTAGTTGAGTCTTTGTCTCTGGAGTTGAACATTTATCACAATGTTATCACACTTATTATGTCCCTTTTTCCTTATCACTTTTAAAAATCTCTCTAATTCACAAATAAATTTTTTGAGGGACTTGCTCATTTTTTTTGCTTGAAAAAACTTATTCACCATCTTGTAAGACTCATTGTATTCAGTATACAATGGTGTGCTCAAGAGCTTGATGAGTGCACAAAAAACTACGAAAAGTTGAACAATACCACTGAAATATGCATGATCATTTCTTGATCCTAACAAGGATTGTGGATATATTGCTTGCAAAGTGGGGCAAAACTGTTTGCATTCTTGAAAAATTAGCCATGATGCTCACTATACTTCCACACAACTCATACTAACCTTCGAAATTCAGTTGCTGAATGTGAGAAAAAGGTATGCAAAGGGAGACAAGACGCTTTTGAATAGCATTCAATCCTTGAACAATTGGAAGTGTAGTGTTGAAGACCATGTCTCTACACATGCAATAAGTTGGTTCTTGTTAAGACTTCTTGCAAAGTGAACATACATGCCAAGATTTTTTCCCAAGATCAAGAGGGTGATATGTCAATTGTCTATAAATGTTTTTTGAACATTAGTAATACCTCTTAAGATCTTATGGAAAAGAAGGGTCACCGGCGAGAGGGCTTGCTTTACTCCGTCGACTTCAGCGGCGGCATCATCATGGATGATGACGGCAAGAAGGTGATCTCGCGCATGCGTGGTCTTTGCTCTCAGCTGTTTAGACACTACATACTAAACAAATGGAGTGAAGTACCAAGTGATTTAAAAAACAGAGTCATCAGCATACTTCATGATGAGTTTCCCGTTCCAACACGGGATTAGCGCTTCAATGAAGACCTGATGAAGATTCGAATGCGCGAATACTGCAAACACAAGCGTTCCGAAGTGCAAAAAGCAATCAAGCATGGGTGGAACAGGCCAGATTGGTTGGCCAAAGAAGATTGGAAGAATGCGAAGAAAGCAGCGCGCGAGAATCCCGACAAGTGGAAGCAACAAAAGGATGCAGCCAGAGTGCTAGTAGAGGCAGGGAGCTCGCACCACTTGGGGAGCGATGGATGGGCATCATTTGAGGCCGATTTTGTAAGTGTTTTCGCATTGCTCTTTATGTTCGATAGTTTAGGGTTTATGAGTTTTTGAATTCTAACATAATGAAATCTTTGTATGTTTTGACAGTGGTCGATGACAGGACGTGATCCCACACCGTACGAGCGCGAGTACGCAGGCAGGAAGGGCTTAAACGCCCTGATGGACATTCTCAGTTCTCGCGGCGGCATGGTTAGTATTAGGGTTTACTCTTTTCTATTTTTTGTATTGTTTTATAAATGTCGTTATATGTTTATACTTACTGAAAGCTGTCTTATTGTCTTTTTTTGTAGAATCCGACAGATACGCCGCTTGGAAGCGATGAGACGTCTGACTAGACGACGTCAGTTTAGCTGTAGGTAGATAGCATTAGTTTAGGGTTTCTCATAGCTTATGTATCATGAGACGGATTTTATACGTCTTTTTGAACCATGTATATTATTACATTTGTCACCGCAGTTCATTTTGCCAATCAATTCTTTATGCCTATGATGTTGTACAATTGTCATTATTACATTTGCCAATCAATTCATTTTGCCTATGATGTGTACAATTGTCAATTTTACGCTTGTCAATTTTGCAAACAATGCATCTTGTGGGTGACTATTTTGGGTCTATTATCTACCCTTGCACTTTTTTAAAAAAGTGAATCATGTACAATATGGTTGATGGGTGGCAGGGCATTCAATGCCCTGTCACCAAAAAAAAATTCTCTCGACCGTCGCTATTTATGGCTATGTAGCGTCGCTATAGACTTCTGTGTAAACATCGCTATAAGCGTCGCTATGACCGTCGTCATGAGCGTCGCTATACGCGTCGCTATATAGCGACGCTCGTAGCGACGCCTATAGCGACGGTTATAGCGACACTCTTGTAGCGACGCTATTAGCGATGGTTTTAGCGACGCCGGGGGTTATAAAAACCCAGTGTATTTCCGTCGCTAACAACGTCACAAGAGCACACAACCTCTTGTAGTGAGGCGACTTGAAACCAATACATATACATGAATGACCCTCTCTCCTTCCACAGAGAGATCATTTACGATCTTGTAGGCGGATACCCGTTGATGAAAATTTGTTGCCTTCATCAAGCTCAATCACTCTCCTTAGTATCAAGCTGCAAAGATCCAACGTGCCTTCTTGCCTTTACCTTGCAAAGATATTAAAAAGGTACGGAAGGGAAAATTGTAAAAGAACCTATATAAGAAACCACTTGGTTCCCATTGGGCATATCAGACGCTCAGAAGATCAAAAATCCAAATTAGATACCAAGATCCTCTTGCCTCGAATGGGGATATTGAAGGAGTTGGAGAAAGGATCCCTAACTCTCTTCTGTATTCACATTTACCATGCATCCACTTTTGTCGTCATGGAATTATTGGATGTTCCTCCAAGGACCCTTACCTTTTATTTTCATCGGCAATGTTTTCAAGACTTGCTCATTTGGGGTGGTAGTACTTGCTTGCAAGGCAAAGTCAACATCAAGATTGATATTCTATGACAGTAGTAAGGCTACCTAGTAACTTGGTTGGTCAATCAAAAAGATGCACTTGGCAGAGTGGTCCCGACTAAGGGTTGGATTGCATGTAAGTATAGCGTGTAAAAAATGAGTGCCACTATATATCTGGCGATGAGAAACTATTGCAGTCTGAACGTAGTTGTAGGTTGCACCTCCATATCCCCACCAAAACCCACTTTTGGCAGCTTGTAATAGGAAATTCTAGCTTGAAAGATCATTGTTTCAACAAAAGTTGTATGTCTGCACTATTATCATGTGATTTGTCAATCATTAGCATTGTTCCAATATTCATCAAAACTTGCTTGACCCATCGAGATAGTCTTCTCAAAACAAAAAAGGGTGTCGTCAAAGGGACGTTGAGCATGTTATTTTGGATCTTCCATTATCTATTTGGGTGTGAATTGGGGAGTGGTAGAAATATTTTGGCACCCTTATAGAATAATCAAAGGGCTGAATATTCGCAATGGGATGTATTGGGTGGTAAAGGTGGATTGGCCAATACACTACAACATGCAACAGGTGGTACATATGACACCATAAAAACGTATCATAATTAGCAAGGATAATGCCGGACTCTCGCGCTTATAAGAGGAAGTGGCACAACTAGCCATTTCAACATAGTAACTCTCCTTGGTTTGATGCAGTAGGATAAGTGTTAGTATGTGATGTCGCAGCTGTACTGAGTATTAAAAAAGGGTGTCCCTACGTGATCGGCTCAATTAAAAGGATCCACTCCCCGGTCCCATTGAATAAAACCAACACTGAGCCAGGTAGGTAGGCTATCCTCGTCACTATGTGGCACGGCTGGATTCCAGAGGGGATCTATGGTGGGAAAGGGAAGTGGGAAGCGAAACATAATCCTAGCCGTCCGGCAAATCGGGGAACTAGGGGTGAACTACGTGTGAACTAGGCCTAAAAAGTAGATTTGCACATAATCCAAGGACAGTTAAAGGGGAGTCATTATTACTTTGAGAAGGCACATTTTAAAAAGACAAACCTTCACATAGGGGGACTCTAATGTGCACGTATAGTGAGGAGAGAGAGCTTTGAAATTAGTGAACTAACAGTAAACTAGGGTGAACTAGAGGTAAACTAAGGTGTTTTTACTTCACCATAGTGAACTAGGGGTGAATTAAGGGTAAACTAGTGGTGAACTTGGCCTCGCCTGTAAATGTGGGTTCACAGAGGTGAACTAAGGATGAACTAAGAGTGAACTAAACTCAGCTTCCTAAAATATGGAATCACTTGAAGACCATGCGGGCAACGAGATCATATCGGACCTAGAGTGGGAGAGTGACTCAAGCAGTAGCAACACATGTGATCAAGCTAGTGACTCTCCGAGCTCCTTAGAAGGTGATGAAGTCATATCGCGGAGGACACAAACAAGGCTTATATTTAGGCCCTATATACAATGAAATATTTACACACAAAGATGCCATAATATTTTCTTTATATATATATATATATATATATATATATATATATATATATATATATATATATATTTTGGCTCAACTAGCCAAATGACTAGCTAATTGAGGGTTTTTAAGGAGATATGGGAAAAGCCCCCCAACTCACACACACCTATGTACAGTGAAAGGGTGAGGATAACCACAGTGTTTGAGTGATTTGATAGGGTGAGGTAGCTCACTATGGAAATTTTGAATAGCCATAAAACGGCTATCAATAGTTTTAACCTATAATGAATAAAAAAAACTTAGAAAGCCCTTGTGAAACGTGTCGAAACCAGCACGTGCTGGTGCAGATTGTTTCCAACACGTTATACAAGGCTAAATCATATCGGCATTCACACAGAGCTAAACTAGCTTTTAGTGAAAATTTTAGGAGCAATGTGGGCTGTCACCTCACTGCTACAGAGAGTGGATAGCAGCAATGTTTGAGAGAGAGAGAGAGAGAGAGAGAGAGAGAGCACTCCATTTTCTTAAAGCGGCCCTTCATCCCCCTCTTGAGATATTTAAACAATAGCCTCTGACCAAGACATGAGAGAGAGAGAGAGAGAGAGAGAGAGAGAGAGAGAGAGAGAGACAGAACGAACTACCACTTCTCATGTAGCCTGAGAGTTCATCCTTTTGTAATATAAGCTTGGTAGAACATACTCATTTTTTCACTAAAATATTCTAAATTAAGTCGGAAACCTTTCATTTTAGGCTTTGTACCAATTTTTACATTAAAATCTTCTAAATTTAGCCCGTTTCCATCAAGGTGACCCGCCAAACTAGCCAGGAAATTTCAATTTATGTCCTTTAAAAATAGACTAAAGGGTCCTCGAACAGTTGGTCTAATGGTAAGGCTTTGGCCTATCAACCTATAAGTTGTGGATTCAAATCCCCCATTGGGTCACACTGTAGAGGCACACCTTGTGCTCACCTAGTGTTCACGTTCCTAGGGCACTTGCCCTTGGGCACTTGAGTGCATCCTGCTCCTGGGGTGGGTCACCCAAGGAGGAGGTTCCTAGGTGGTTGCTACAAATTCTCTCAGTTGTTCCTAACACGTTGTGCATCAATTAGGTGGCCATGGTGATGCCTACGCGTGGCTCTTGCACGATGGTATGTGGACCTTGCTCAACCATGTAACATGGATAATATTTGGAAGGGATAAGCATCTCCCCCTGTGGGCCCTCTGGTGTGTCAAAAAAAATACACTAAAGGAAAATTTTCTTTGAACACTAGGCTTCACTAGGCTATACAAACACCATAATATATGGCATTGGTGAAAGTAGCCCAAACCAGTCCGCATCGACGCAGACCGGTTTCAAGATGTGGTGGCGGGTGCCATCACTGGCAACAATAGATTCGGGGGGTGCTATGGTAGATTTTTGTGTTTTTCATAAAATCACTTTCTTAGATGATGTGAATCACATTTATATGAAAATAAATCTCTTGGCATGTAGTTTGAGAAGGCGGAAAACTACCCAAACTTTAACACGCCTATGGGTTGCAATAGATTCCAAAAGCCCTCCTCTGGCCTTGATTCAAACAAATCTCCTTCACCACTCCTTGTTGGAGCTTTTGTCCATTTAAGTAAAATCAATGATACTTCATTTAGAAGGAGAGAGTAGCACTAGATTTGCCAAAAAAAAAAGGCCTACCTTTGTTGTCCTACCTTGCATTCATGCATTCCAAAAATAAATAAAGTAAATGAATTTTGGCATATTGGTGAAAAAATAGGCAATGGATGGCCAAGTGAACACTAGCTCTTCTTGGAATGTGGTGATGCAGCGCATGGTCAACAACAGTAGTGCCTATGATCTCTTTGTTGTTTATAATGAAATCTTCATAGATGTATTTTCTTTGACAACACGTATAGGACAATATGGTCAATAATGACGAGAAAAGATGCTATAGGTTGTTTTTAATGGATGCAATAATAGGGGCTTCTAAAAAAGTATGCCATGCTTAGTGTATGCCAATGTGGTATACATATGAAAGGATAAGAAACGTTCCCAAAATGAAAAGTTTTGACCATACTTTTTGACATTGATATTCTTTGCAACCACAGACACCCATTGATGTCTTGCTTGTACTAAGGGCATGTGAGACTCTCGGCTACATGGAAATTCATTGTGATGGAGACATGGCAATGAATTTTTCACATAATATCTTAGTCTTTAGCTTTAGTTGAGTCTTTGTCTCTGGAGTTGAACATTTATCACAATGTTATCACACTTATTATGTCCCTTTTTCCTTATCACTTTTAAAAATCTCTCTAATTCACAAATAAATTTTTTGAGGGACTTGCTCATTTTTTTTGCTTGAAAAAACTTATTCGCCATCTTGTAAGACTCATTGTATTCAGTATACAATGGTGTGCTCAAGAGCTTGATGAGTGCACAAAAAACTACGAAAAGTTGAACAATACCACTGAAATATGCATGATCATTTCTTGATCCTAACAAGGATTGTGGATATATTGCTTGCAAAGTGGGGCAAAACTGTTTGCATTCTTGAAAAATTAGCCATGATGCTCACTATACTTCCACACAACTCATACTAACCTTCGAAATTCAATTGCTGAATGTGAGAAAAAGGTATGCAAAGGGAGACAAGACGCTTTTGAATAGCATTCAATCCTTGAACAATTGGAAGTGTAGTGTTGAAGACCATGTCTCTACACATGCAATAAGTTGGTTCTTGTTAAGACTTCTTGCAAAGTGAACATACATGCCAAGATTTTTTCCCGAGATCAAGAGGGTGATATGTCAATTGTCTATAAATGTTTTTTGAACATTAGTAATACCTCTTAAGATCTTATGGAAAAGAAGGGTTCCACAGGAAAGCTAGGTGTATCCAGAACTGCATCCAAGAAGTTAGGTTTCTTATGCCTTTTATGCATCACATTTCTTTCCGAGCGATGGTACATCTCATGCCACAACTTGTAGCTTTGTTTTGAACTTGTTTGGTGTTGTATGGGACAAGGACCAAGGAAAGAAATAGAAAAACTATTTCATGCACAAAAAGGCTTGGATGGTCACATATCAAAGATTTCAAACTATTCAAAGCCCACTCGGCGCTTGTGCTTGCCAAGTGAAGTCCAATAGGGGAAAGACAAAAAACCATCTTGAATGTCAACTAGATTCAAAACATGGTTTATGAAAAAGGAAACTTCATTTAAAGGCCCAAAAATTTCCATTCTCTCAAAAAGAAGATCTTTAAAGAGGTAGACTTTGCAAGAAGACCTATAGATATGACACACTAGAGAAATCAAGTGCATGCTCAAGAGCTTAGATGTGCAATACGTGCCAAGAAGAGATTTTTGTCACTCTCATAGGGCCACAAAGTTATTGTTGTGTAGCAACAAGTCAATACTCCATGTTTTCAACACATTCGTAGTTTGTACCAATTGTACTCAAATGTACATAATCATTAGCTCAACGATATTCTCAAGTAATGCATCAATGATCAAGTCATGTCCAAGCACAAATGAAAAGGCACACAAAACATCTTGATTCATAGGCAACAAAGAGTAGAACTTTGAGTCTATATTTACTTAGAAATTATTTGCATGGAACAAATTACAACCAAAAATCATTGCAGATGAGAAATATGGACAAAAGCGCTCAAGAAAAAGCTATAGGTAAGCTGATTGCAAAATAGAACTACGTTCAATTAGCAAAATAAAGGGAACTAGGGAAATTGCCGAAGAGGTAATTACAACTTCTCAAAGGGTTAAGAGGTTTTATGTGCACTTGAAATCAATTATATTCCCTTGATTGCCAATAGTGAATGTGCCAATGCTTTTGAGGCTAATGAGAGAGGACTTTAAATAAAAAAGATTGTTTTCATACAACTCTAAGAATGAGCATTGCAAACCAAATACTTGATCCACTACTTTACTATGCAAAGTAATCTTGATAATCTTTCCATCTCAGTCAGTAATCTTAGCTTGCAAGGAGGGAACCTTGAGAATAACTGAAGCTTTGTCACATGAGAGGAAAAACGGAAGTGATGCTTGGCGGCTTATAACTCTATTTCCCTTACAATAGTCACAAATGTACTATAAACCAAGATTGTTCACATTTACCACCTCAAGGGAACCAAAGACCTCTATAAAACAAAATCAATCAGCCTTTAAGAGCATCAAAACATGCTACAAACAAGGAGCTTAAGTAGTTGAAGATTTATTCACACACCTTATTCCTAAAGTCCAAGCCGACAACTTGCTTCATAATATGGTTCTCAAAAGGCAACGATAACTTGCCGGGAGAGGGCATAAGATGGCTGCATCAACAATTGAGAGAGTGTTGGATAATGTCTAGAACACATTTATGTTGTGAGCAACACAAGAGAAGGAGCCATTCTCTTTAACCTTATTGACCATATGATAGTAGTCCACCAACCTCCATGATGGCACAAACAAGAGCTACAAAAAAAAAAAGTTTTATAATTATGGATGACATTTGAATTTATTAAAGAAGAATAAAAAATCAAAGAGAAGTAATTCCTTACACTTGCTCTATCACTTGAATATGGACCACAACTATGACAAGAGGAACGCTATTACCACCATATATCCTAGCTACATTTATATCTTCACAACCATGAAAGATATAGTAGACACAAAGTCCACTAAAATTGGAGGATGACTAGCAACCATATTTCTTATTTTACGTTCATGAAAGAGGACTAGATTGCATTCAAAAGGTTCAGCTTTTAACTACAAGAGTTGTTGGATCAACATGCACGGCCCACATACAAGTGCCTCCATCACTGTGCATTTTTTTTCCATCAAAGCACCCTCTATGCGCAAGAAGTCATTCACCTCAAATATCTCAACAATTTGAGGTATATAGGCTTCAAAATGACAAAAGTAATGGTGTGTTTTGACTCCTTGTCGATAAGATCTACCTTCAAAAACCTACAGTAACTGGTCTCACAAATTTTATATGTGGCATACTTGGCCAAAAGCTTCCCCTCAAATGAAAATCAAAATTTTAAGTTCTAAAAATTGGAAGGGCTTCGAGGGCTTTGGGAGCAAGAGAAAGATGAACTAAAAGTATCTACAATAGGCTTATTTTTAGCCGTAGCACAAGACTACTCACTGGTAGATTGAGAAACAAAAACTTCCTTCTCCTTGCATCAGGTTTTCCTAAACAATGGAATAATAAACAACAACGTTTAGGTATTAATAAACAACTTTTCCTTGCAAGCACAAGGATTGAACACTACTAGATTTGGAACTCAATTGTGGATAATAGCAAAGACCAAAGATTTTTATAATGTACTCTAGATACTTAATAGTGAAAATTACATAATATGTAAAAAGATTTGGGGTCTTGCAAAAAACTCAAAATGGTAGTCTAGAGGGTATGTCAGAACTTGGATGCCAAAATTTATATATAAGTTTTGAGTTTTCTCTTGGTAAATTATCTTGGCGGACTACCTAATGCAGATTTGGCTAGGCAAAAGCGTAGGGGAAATTGGAGACGTGCTAGATGTTGCAGAGTTGAGACAGTCAAACACACTGTTTGGAACTGCTCAGTAGTTAATGAATGGTGGAGATGGGCTTAGAGATGGTGGAGATGGGCTTAGCAATGGTGGATGCAGTAATGGGGAATTCACATTTCCAAGGTCATAGTGACATTTGGGTTTTTGGATGATGAAGATGTTTCTTTGCATATTTTTCTTTTTTTCTTTAGACTGTTGTTTCAATGGCTCATTTGGACTACCAAAAATACAATGATGTATGATCACATTGATATGTATGCTTCTTTCTTTCTTGATCAATTGTTTGCTAAATGATAGGATGCTAGAAGATATCTTAGTCATCACTGGCCAAGAGCTCTAGTCTAAAGCTTTGTATGTACTATCTAAAATGTAAATAGAGCACACATTTGAGTGTGTGTGTGTGTGTGTGTGTGTGTGTGTGAGAGAGAGAGAGAGAGAGAGAGAGAGAGAGAGAGAGAGAGAGAGAGAGAGAGAGAGAGAGAGAGAGAGAGAGGTGCTACAAAGCCAGTGCAGATACAAGATTGATGACCAATTGAACGAAAATTATCCAAACTTGATGAAACTTGGCTAAGGAGCTTAAGTTAAGCTGCTTAACAGAGAAGAATATAATTTTGTAAGCTTTTGGTTTAGAGCTTTTGGCACAAATTTAGATCTTTTGGCTGCAAGTGGAATACAAGTTCATCTTAACACTAGGTTTGTGTTTCGGCCATTCAAATTATAGTGTGCATGTCAAATCCTAACACTAGTGTGCGCGCACGCGCGCACACACACACACACACACGCACACACACACACACACACACACACACACACACACACACACACACACACACACACACACAAAGATCTACCTCATGAGTCTTGAACTCTTGATGTGTTCCTCAAGAAACAAATTGTATGCGGGTTGTATGCTCTAAAGTAAGATACCAAGTCACCAAAACCTATGTTCTAGAATCGATATGCCTCCTCCGACACTAGACATGGTAAGAGATTTATCACAACTACTCTCCAAGCTGATCAATATTGTCACATCCCACTCAGCATGACCTAAGACTAACAGTTTCTCCACTCTAAATTTTAGGACAAGCATTCACATATGCCTCATCAATAATTTGTTTCACTATGGCATGTCCTCCTTGTTTTGTTCTAGTCCTCTTCTATAAAAAAATGTGATGCATTACTGCTAGTAAAATGAGGTTCTTGGTAGGAGCAGCTGAGGTTGACTAGAGTGAGATGTGGTAGACTTCGAAAATGGTTACTGTGCATATGTTTTGTTTAGGTTTAGAAAATAGTTCAAATCTTTTACAAAGAGAGTTTGGAAACACCTTACATAATTTCTTTCCCTGAGTTTGCAAAAAAAAAGGCTAATTTTGTATATTTCTACATTAGCTTTCTCAAAATCCAAACACGATTTTCCTTTTCCTCTTGCTCTCAAGTGGAAATTTTCAGTTTCAAAGCATCCTAATTGTAACTTGAGACACGTTTTTTCAAACACTACTTGCAAACAAAAATAATCAAAATTATATAAAACAACCCAACTGTAGCATAATCACGTACAGGTTCCACTACAAGCTAGTTTATAATTACTCAACAAAATCTATTCAAATCGTCTTTGGTTCTGCTCACAAGGTCCTTTGTGGAGCATCACAAGAAAAACTCTGAAGCTCATGCTTGAACCTTGGTTATCCACTAGAGCTTGGGAGGCCTAACCACACCATCACAATTCCACACTGAAACCTCTGTATATAATTCGGTTACATATAAAAAAGCTTTGCATGTGCAACCGCATAGCTGCTGCTCCGCTTGTGCCACTATGCTCCCTCCTCCTCCCCTATCTCCTGCTACCATCTCTTGCCTATAATATACCCTCATGCCATCACCCTGTGACACCATGAGTCACCCTTGTATGCATCTTAAGAGATTCTCTCTTATATTCAAATTTTATTCAATAGATACTCTCTATGACAACCTATAAATTTGAAACCTTACCTCTGAATTTTAAATTCAAAGGTGATAATACATACAAAATTTAGTGTAAAAACCTTCAAATATATCCATGTACATCTAAAAAATTTCACATGGAGGTTTTATCACATCTTGGTAATGTTCATATAAAATTTGACATAGTGTGTAAACCCATCTTCCATACAGAATGGAAGAAGAAACATTAATAGAAGACAATGTATGCAATGTTTGTTAAATAATGAGTTATGTTGTGCTTTCAAAAGTAGTGAAATTTGACATACATATAGCACTATAAAACAAAATAAATTATGAACAACTTTCAAGTATAGGTATCAAGATGAATTGCTCGTTTATATTCAAGTTCTACATAATTCCATTCCTTCCACTTGTACATATATGTGGTTTTTTCTTGAGGCAAATGATTGCTTTATGCTTCTTGTCTCAATTCAGATTTCTTGAAATTTGAGCTTGACAATATCTATAGTTCATCTCCTATTAACATTGATTGAAATCAGTGTGTAGTTCATGATTGATTGAAATGCTTTTTATATACACACATTACCTACAAATGCTGCACCGCCCGCATGCGGGCAACAATCTTTTGATGCACATGCTTTCATGGTCGTTTCCTAAGATGCTCAACAATCAACGGTCCATTTGCCAAGTACTGTGTTAGGCCCCATAATTATAAAAGTTGTCTCATAAGCGGCTCTTTGATCTCTCATGAGTCATCACTTAAAACGTATTTGTTTGCTTTGTTTTGAGGATGTGTTTGTGGCCCTAGCCCCTTTCAATGGCTCTAATGTGGAAATTTGTAGCTTTTTTGGTGTTTCTTGTAACATTTAATGGTCTAAAATCTTATGTGTAGCGGAAATTAGCATGAACATAGTGGGCATTTCATTAGAATAGATTCCTAATGAGAATTACAAGAGTGCTTGGGTGGAGAGAGCAACAAAAAGCATAACACCTAATTAGATAGCATCGACAATACTTTCAAAAGAGAGAGCAATTAAGCTATTGACAACAGTTGAGGACCGGATTTGCATGGAGCCGGTCCCCCCTCCAAAAGGCTTTGTATTATGGTTTCTCCCATCAAGAGAGACATTGTACAATACAATTCTTTGTGTTCCTTCAAGACTAGCTAGTGCAATGAAGATGGAAGCTTCATACACCAAGCAAAACACTTAATCAAACACAACTTGAATTATCCCCGTTCTCAGACCCAAGACCTCACACACCTTCGAACATGGTGAGAGCTAGCAGGGTATGAGAGTAGATTGAGAGGAAGAAGGAGTATCTTACAAGAAAGATGTACATCTCCTCACATAATCACTCATATTAGCATAGCTTAGCTTAGTAATTAGCTTGGTAGAGAAGATGAGCATGCATTGAAGCTTGGCTCTTGGTTGGATTTGCATCCACATGCCAAGAGAGTGTTGATGTAGGCTTCTATCTCACAAGCTTGGAGTAGGTGATGAGCTCTCCATTAAAGCTTGGGAGGAGATAGAGTATTCTCCCTTCACACATGGTCAAGTGTGAGTGTGCGTGTGTCAATGCCAAGCAAAAATCAGCCCCCCCTCTCTCTTGGGCGAGCCCTAGCTGCTAATTAGGTCTGGCTTTTGCCTCATTGGACCTCCCCAGGTCAAGCCAATAGGAATTAAGCAGCATAAGTGATAGCCTTCTGACATGTGTCCCCCTTTCCCCTTTTGTGAGAGCTTTAGGTAATTAAATAATTAAACAAAACTCTCATTGGACCCCTTTGTCTCCTGGCCAATAGAATTCAGGTAAGCCATGAGGCCTCTGAATGCTCATTGGACCCTTTGGGAGACTGCCCAATAGTCTTCTAGGAGACTTAATTCTCATTGGTTCCTTTTATTAAATGTTTTTAAATTAATTAAACTACATTTACTCTAGCTTAATTCTCATTGGTCCATTTCAAGGGTCTTCCAATAGGAATTGGGCACACCTTGTGGGCATCTGGCCTAGGGAGCTGACATGTGTCCCTCATTCCCTTTGTGTAAAGGGAGCCTGTGTGTGTGTGTGTGGCTTTCTCTCTCATCTCCTACCTTTGGGGCTCGCCCCCTCCCATGTAGGGATGTGAAAAGACTTTTAGGGCACACACTAAGCATCCAATTTTCCCTAGGGTTGACCTTTGGACACAACCTTTGAATTTTGGAACCTTAGCATTTTGGAAGTCTTAATGGGCTGAACCTTAGGGTCTTTTTGGCCCATTGTTTCACATGGCTCTTTTGCAGATGGCCCCCCCTTTGGATCCCTATTTTCCCTCCTTTGGATCCCTACTGTGGCCGGTCTGCTAGCTTAACCAATATTCTAGCTTTTTCTCCCTTGGCACTTCCCCACATTAAATGATCAGTTTAATATGAGAAAATCATTTAGGAGAATTAGATATTGATTATTATGACATTTATTTTCATCTAAACTTGCCCCACGTCTACTTTAGTAGCATTTGTAGCAAGGTTCAGTAGAGACAATGTATATCACCATGATCCCTTTTTTGGCAAGTTTCTCCTAGTAGCCCAATTATCTTTCCTGAACTTGTAATGAAATCACACTTCATAGAGATGTATTTGACTATCCAGGATGCCCAAGTACTTGTAAGGAAATCTACAATATTTCCTTGGGTACACACATAAAAAGAATGCACATACCAAATGAGGGTGCATCATGCCGTATATATGCACATATGAATTTAGTTTATAAAGGACGTTGGTTATTTATGCCTATGTGAGTGTGCATACATAATTGTTGAGGCAAATACACTTTTGATCAAAGAGCAATATCTATTTAATCCAAGATTTTCCTTTACATGGTCAAATTGGATCGGGTCATCTTGTGGCGGTCTGGAATCTGGGTCCTGGCCTTTTGTTTTGAAGATATTTGGTTCAAATATTTTAGCATTGGGATGTCTACCTCGGATTATAAATGAACATGATATGATACCCTATCGTCAATCTGGAGGGTTGGCCTGCTAGCGTAAGTTTAAAGGATCTCGTCAATCTGGAGGGTAAAAGAAAACACCAACCTGCCAAACGATTACAAAACCGAATTATCTGGAAAACACAAAGGCATACATAACCCATTTCATCCACGCCCCAAATAAAAACCAAACTCTGCTCTAAGAAGATCAATGGAAGAACATCTATACTCTAAGGTTCAAATGCAAGTATAGAAACTGCATATCAAGAAAAAAAACCACCCCACATTCCTGGCATTTTCATTAAAACAAGTATTTGAAGAACTTCCAAATCAACCTCAAAAAAAACAATAACATTTAAAATGCTCGATGAACCACTACAGAAGCACCCCGACATCCTGACAGTTTAATTGAAACAAGCATTGAAAGAACTTCGAGTAAAACACACAAAACATAAAGCAATAAAAAAGAAAAACATGCTAGAAGTTCAAACCTTGTAATCAGGATTATCTATTGTTCTAAGAAGTTGCATTCCATAGGCCTACAAAATCCAGAAAGGAGCTTAGCTTTAACCGTTATTACTAGCACAGCCTTTACTCTTAGCATAAACTATAAACTCTAAACCTTTTCATAAAACTATAAACTATAAACCTTTTCATAAAACTTGATAGAACGATCAAGGTCCCCAACTCTTAGCATGACTTGACAAAGAGGCTCTGGGGTGGGGCCTCTCTATATCAGATCAAATTTGTAGCCATCTGGATCTTCAACAAATGCAATTACAGTACTTCCTCCTTTGACCAGACCTGCTTCTCGAGAAACCTTACCACCCTTGGACTTCACAAGCTCTACAGCTTTGTAAACCTAAATAGCTCCATCAACATAAGAGTATCAGATGCAACGGCATTCTTCAGGTAACTAACTGGGGCATCTTTTCAATCATATTATCTTAAATCACAAAGCTTGATAAGTCAACCCACATCTTCAACTGCAATACCAAAACGGCCGAAACCTGCTCCTATATCGTATTTATCAACGCCATAGTCTGCAAAGGAACCATGGCATGAAACTGCACAAGACCGTGCCAAAAAGCTCTTTGGAATGCTCCACGCAATTGTACATGAGCATTACATGCGCCGCATCATGTGTGCTAGAAATATTGTGCAATCTGTGAACAAAACCACTGGGAAACTGGCACACACCACCTCATACCTTAAAATCATAATCTTCATATAGGTGTTGTTGCAAAATTATTAGTATAAATATATACCACAATTTCTTTCTTTTCTCTCTACTCACTAGGTTTACATTTTCAAAAATTTGTCATGATACTATTTTTGTGTGGTCATAACAAGAATCAACATACTTAATATAGTCATTGTGTGCTAATTACTAATATAAGTTTTTGTGTCACATTTAGTAAAAGATTTTTTTTTCATTTGACCGGGTTTTATTCAAGCACCAATTGTTATCATTTCTAGTTATTGATTACATTAAATTTGATTAAAATTCTTCCCTTTGTTTTGTTGATGCAATAAATTTGACTTGAATGGCATTAATCAAATGATTTTATAGTTGGCCTTCATTTTTTATGATTTGTTTATCTTTTAATGATTCACGAAGGGATATGCAAAGCATAATACGGCCTACCCAATTTTATCTTGACTTATTGCATGCATACCATCAAGGCTAAGCACACTTGGAGATAACCAATCAGATATTCTCACAAATCTACACCCAAGCAACTTTGCAACAAGCAACAATGTCATCCGACACTTTCAAAACACAGAGCTCTTTTACTTGTTTACATTGTGTTGTAAGCTACAAATCAATTGTTTTTAGGTCATGGCATTGTACTTACATTGATTGGAATTTTGAGTGAGATAACTTGTCATACAACCACTTACATCAACTCATTCGTCAACATATGGTACATAATTTAGCACTCCAACCTACTCCAATTTGGTATTAGGTAAATATTTTGTAAATATTATGCCTTGTCTAGTTCATTGGTCACATGCATACTAATTCACCAAATTAGGTAGTGCATAAATGCTCATCCTGGTGTATATTTGTCGATCCGGGCAACACCAATTATACGTACAAATATGCGGGTTTAGGAAATACAAGTGCAGATTTGCCGATCTAGGCATCACACCACCAAAGTGCAGATTCACTATTTTAAACAATAATTGGTGCATATTTGCCAATCTAGGTAGGACAAAACTTAACGCAAATCCATCGGTTTAGGCAGCATTGGTACAAATTCGTTGATTTAGGCAGCATGTCTCATTGGTGTAGATTTGTCAGTTGAGCAAACACCAATCACAAAATCCAGTGTTGCATTGGCTGGCCACCATTGTAACTGGTATGATTTTGTTAACCTAGGTATATAATGACAATGATTTGGATTTAGAATTATATTGAACTTTGAATTGGATTTGGTATATGATGATTTCCTATCACGACAATGCTTATGAAATTGGATTGGAGTTTATAAAGATGGATTATTGAATGATGAGTGTGACCAATGATATCCTAATTCATCAGGATATGAAATATACTACTTATTCTAGTGGTATGGGACACTAGAATATGTAGTATGTGGATGATGGTAGGCATAAGCAATGTTGTTTAATTTTATGGATTTTTCTTCTAATATGTCATACTTCTAAAATAGAATACTAATCATTGCTTTTGACAACTATGGTTTGCAGATTCTTACATTCCCAATAGAGGACAATTGCTTTCTAATGGAGAGGTATGTAATGAAAATAAATGTATGTATTTATTATAGGTGATAGGTGGAAAAAGCTAAAGAATATGCGAAAGGACATCACATTTATGTATACTGTATCATTCAAGGGCTCTTTATGAGCTATGAACATTATTGTGTCCGACCGGACAATTTGTACTCACTTTGAGCATTGAAGCAATTTATAAATAAATACGTGTAAGATGAAAACGCTCACTCTTGCACGGGGGGAATTTGCAACCAGTGCGTATGTCTATTCTTCTCTCCTCTCTGCTCTTCTCTCTCGCCGTGCCGTTGTAGCACTTCACTCTAGGAGGTGCATCTGCACGTGCTCTCTTGCTCTCTCTCATGCTCTCTGTCTCTATCTTATCACGTATATCTTGGATTATGTGCCAAGATGTTTAACAGGTATGCGTATCTCTTATTTTATGCCATCTAGTATGTTGTTTCCAATATTTTGCAGGGTCTTCTATGCTCCCAGCTGTAGTAGCACCCTCTTGATATTGGACCATCTCATCATTTATCTCTGCTTAGGTGGCTAGATGGCTTTCCCATAGCATTACACAAGTTGGGCTTACCAATAGCAAACGGTCCCTTAAGCCAAACTTTGGGTTTTACTAAGATTTTGTATTTTGTGGTTCATGTGCTCATTTCATGGTGCACTCCTAGGCTAACATAATTCATCCACCTGATACATCATGGTGGTTCTGTCTGGATTTAACATTTCATGGCTCTCAATCGGATACGTTGTGGGCTATTCTCAGTGGACTGAACAACCATGGTTCAATGTTCGATGATACATCATAGCGGTTTTCTACTGGATTCATCGCTATGGTTCACGAGTGATACTTTAGTAGGTTCACTAGTAGTCCTAGTAGGTAGTACAGACTTTTATTCATTTGTTCATTCATCTCTGAAAAGGGCATCATGTGTGTCCTCTTCAAAGTTGCCTTCATGTTGTTGTTGTCATCATTCATTGACGTCGTTGTTGTTTTCTTCATCTTCATGTCATTGGTGGTGTGGTTTTGAGAGATTTTGAAAATGGCTAAAAGGATGGTGATGGAGCCATGGTACAATGTTCAAACCTGCAACAAACCATGCAAAAAGCATGCTTTCATCAATGACAAGTGTGATTCATGCTAAATATCATGTTTTGTACTTGATGAAACCAAATGTGAGAATTACTTTGGTGTTAAGAACTGATGTTATATGTACACTAAAGTACTACATTTTTGACTTGGAAATGGAAACAAATAAATCCATCTTCATGCTCTCTCTCTCTCTCTCTCTCTCTCTTCTTGTTTTGTGTGGATTTTACTCTGCAACAAAATGAGTATCTTCTGGACCATAGCCAAGAAAAGCATTGCGTTTCTAACCTCACAATGACAAAAGAATTGTGGCAATCACAAGGGGCACCAACCCTGCAACCGGCATCGACGTCAACCCTGGTGAAGACACAGATGCCGTCACTCTCGATGATGGCGATGCGAAAAGTGCAGACGTAGCTATGACATGGTATTGTTGCGAGGTTAGAAACGCAACGGACATGAAGCTTTTGCGGAAACTTTTGTTATTATTGCTGACGACTTCAATATGATCAGCATCATCGAAGCCTTCGTAGCATAAGTCTCATAGAGCTCCGTTGCGTCGTGACCATAGCAGGGCAAAGAGGCGAACTTTTCGTTGTGTTTCTAACCTCACAACAACCCGGCACTGGTGCTTCTTCCTCTACCGAGCTCTTCAAGCACGCCATTGTCGCCCGCAGAAGACCCCACCTTTGTAGCTATTAATCATTGCCATGTCGTTATTCCCTTTGCTCTTTACGCATTCCATGGGCGTAGAGCAATGCTCCAGAATGCGCATCAGCAATCGCTATTGAGAATGACTAGTATTTTTCATATCTTGAGCTCACTGTCCGTCTGCGTGCACGCGGACGAACAGTGAGCTCAAACTATGAATGATACATATTGTCACAGAGTGGGTGTAGATTCACATGGGTGGGGAAAATCGTCTCTAGGCTTAGCCTTGAGCTAGTTGGAAATTCAAGAAAATAGATTGAGAAGGGAGGGAAAAAAATTCCTCTTGAATTTTCCTAGAAAAATAGTACGAATATGCAAAAACTATTAGAGGCAGCACAAACTATTGGATGTATAAGGGACGACTTGATGTTTGAGATCACCCAGTAGGGGAGGACCCATTTTTTAAAGCAGAATAACAGGAGATCTTTGGTGTGGGTTTGAAATAAAAAGGAAGACAATGATAGGTGGCTAGGGGAAGGTGACATGGGAGCCATGTGCGTGTCTCTAGGGGGAGGTCAAAGCCCGAGACAATAGGCATTGGTCACAACGAGCGAGCCAAGGTCAAAATCCAAGGGGGAGGAGGTGACTGAGTTTGGAGATAGATCTCTCTCTCTCTCTCTCTCTCTCAAACATCTGCGCATGCCACAAAATCCTTGCTGTGTGTGTGTGTGTGTGTGTGTGTGTGTGTGTGTGTGTGTGTGTGTGTGTGTGTGTCATGTGGTTGCGCTTGATGAAAGGGGCATTCTCATTGGGAGGAATGTGTGTCTCACACTGCCTGGGAGAAATGCGATAGGTTGTGGCGGAACGGGTAGGAACCATCGTCGCTTGTGAGGGGCTGTCGGACGACATGCTGGTAGGAGATGGGTGGTGCAAGGGAAGATGGCAATAAGCAGGGGGTGGGATTAATTGGAATGCAAAGGGGAGGAGACACTGGAATTTGAGAATATTCCTACTGATAAAATTAAAATCGAACAAGTTAGTAATTGCTTTTTGTGACACACATCCATTTTGCTAGGGTCTAGTGAGAGTGTGTGTGTGTGTGTGTGTGTGTGTGTGTGTGTGTGTGAGAGAGAGAGAGAGAGAGAGAGAGAGAGAGAGAGAGAGAGAGAGAGAGAGAGAGAGAGAGAACCAAACCAGGTTACTTACACATGATAAACGTGTTTGGGAGGAAATTGTTATGTAGGATGCCAAGGAAAATGGCCTTGAGCTCAATAGAAAGGTAGGTTTCTAACCCTTTTTCCTATCGCTAGAGGATCAAATGGCTTCACATGCACAAGAACAAAGGATAGTTTGTTTGATAACATTAATTTCTCTCAAGTTGATAACTGTTTTTTAAAAACTCAATATGCTCTTGCTACCTGCCTTCATGTTTAAGTTGTTGGCCGTAGTATAGTAGGAATGCTTGAAGTGAAAAGATCAATCAAGAAAAGGTTGCATGCTTGTCCCTACTACCCTTTGCAATTGGTTCACATCCACTTGTATCTTTACATCTTTGTCTCAGCTATACTAAAAATGATCGAACCCTCCACAATTTGGTGAGTAAATGATAATTTCTAAGACTCCATTGTTCATTAGCCATTCGAAAATTTCGTAGGTCATTTGGAGGGCCTTGTAAGAAATTGTATTTCTCTCTCTAGAAACTTTTTATAAAATGCACTTGCACCTTGTGAGTACGTTCAAAAGGACAACCAGACACTCTAAAAATTAGATTTATATTCCCAATCGTCCTTGAAAACGGTCACTTTTTTATTTAATGCGAGCGTCTTTTTCAGGAGGCAGGTGCGGCGCATTCAATGCAGCTTACGTCATCATTAAAAGTTGAAAAGTCACAAATTGTCAAATAGTGATAGATTTTGAGGCTTCTGACACCACCAATGCGTTCGGAACGCCAAAATACCCTAAAAACGAATGTCTACTTGCCTCATTCCGACAACCGGAGAGGCAAAAAATGTCAAAAAACCCCAAAAAATGGGCTTTTTACTTAAAGCGCGCGAGGAGGCATTTCTAAATTCTAGAATGCCCCTCTGCGCGCTGTTAGTACAAAGCTCCTTTTAGTGATTTTTGGACACTTATCTTTCCCAAAGCCCCTTTTTAGAGGTTTTTGGACATTTTCCTCTCAAAAAGCTCCCTAAAAAGAGGAAAAAGGGCCTTTTTACTAACGGCGCGCGAGGAGGCATTCCAAAATTCTAGAATGCCCCTCTGCGCATCGTTAGTACAAAGCTCCTTTTAGTGATTTTTTGACACTTATCTTTCGGCCAGAAAGCCCCTTTTTAGAGGTTTTTGGACATTTTCCTCTCAAAAAGCTCCCTAAAAAGAGAAAAAAGGGGCTTTTTACTAACGGCGCGCGAGGAGGCATTACAAAATTTTGGAATGGCCCCTCGTGCGCCGTTAGTAAAATGTTCTTTTAGGGCTTTTTGTCATTTTTTTGCCTCTTTGGATGTCTGAGCGAGGCAATTGGACATTCATTTCTAGGAGATATGTGCGTTCCGGACGCATTGACAATATCAAAAGTTTCAAAATCTTCCACCACTTGATAGTTTTGTGACTTTTTGAGTTCTAGTGATGACGTAGCCCGTATCAAATGCACCGCATCTACCTTCTGAAAAAGGTGCTCGCATTAAATGAAAGAGAGTGCTCGTCTTCAAGGACCACTAGATTATTAAATGAGGAGAGGGACACCTTTTATATTTTTGTTAATATCAATCTATTTTTCTACGTAACGTAGGCTCTTCTCTCATTGGAGGAGCTTATTTTCCTCTCTCTTCCAAAAGGCCCTCCAAAAGACCTCCGAAATCTTCTAATGCTTTCATTTTAGATTCAAATTATGTTGCACGACCAATTAGTCGCCATCATTCTAGAAATGTGCCAGCTTAGAGATTTCTTTGTTACTCACCAAGCTCCCTCCAAAAGGTATTTAAGGATCCTCCTCATAGCTTGGAGATCCAAGGGACCAGTGTAAGATGGGGCACTTGAAGTATTTTAAGGTCTCTCTCCATTCTAGTGATTATACCACTTTGCTGCTTTTTTTGAGTATCCCTCCCATGCAAACCCCCATGCTTTCAAAAATTCTTTCTTGGAGCTATAATTCTCTCATGCACTTTAGCCTCCTTGAGACAATGTTTCTCCTTTGTCAACCATATCCCAATCGATCACGACTCCATCTAATTAAAGATTGCCCTTTCTCACAGGGTCAATTTGCAGATGGGCACAAAGGACATAGAAACACAAATGGCGAGATACATCTATCTGAACCTTTGTGTATTTGGGAGAATCTCTATGGTAGCTTAGTTCAATGATATCATGCTCGAAAGAACTAAGTTTATATATTTAATAGTGTCAACCGTAGAGACAATTGTGCACGTTTAAGAATGGAAACATGCACTACATCAACTACTTGGGTGGTGCCCTCCAGGGGGGAAACAGACTGCTTCCTTTGGCTAAAGCTTCTAGATAAGTATATACATGGTCTTTTTCTTATGAATTGTACACCACCTTTTTAGAAGTGTTGGCCCCTTAAGGCACTTGTAGTGCGTAAGGCTCGTTGTTGATTATGTGTTGAGTTAATATAACATCTTCACTAACAATTGTTAGTATGGTTTTTTAAAAAAAAGTTGTTGATAGCCGCAACGAGAATGACATTTCATGCCACTCTAGCAATTGATGGTTTTGATCACTTGATGTAGTTCTAACAAAATTATAAATAAAACATCGAATACATACATAGTGGAATAGAACTGGAATGACAAGATAAATAATCTATGATATCCATCATTTCACACATATGGAAAGAGATGTATACATGTAAGACATGGACTTAGGACTTTAGTTTAAAAATCTTAGGCTTTGACTTTGTATCTTTGTTATGTATTGTCCTACCTAGTAAATTCTCATATAATTTTATACTTTGTATGGTGGGGTGGTTTGCCCCTTCTAGCCGTCTAAAAAAGAATCAGAACACACCAACAAATAAGAAATGTCAAAAAATTGCTACAAGAGTATTTGAAACTAACCTAAATCAATTATGCTTTAATGGGCTAGTAGCATTCAGAAAATATATTTGTTTTAACTTTTCCTTTTTACCTCGATAAAGGAAGACTCTAGAATGTAAATATTGTGACTATCATTTAGAATACCTCAAAGATCTACCACAATAAGCCATTTGCAATCAAGTCTAAGGGCCCCTCCAAAAGAGAAAGCCATTTGCCTTCAACTAGCTAGATGATGTCTTTTCTCATGTCCTTTGCCTTTCAAAATGGAGAAAGACTCATCTTCAATTGCATCCCATAGTGATTTTATGTGATAAATCTTGACAATGGAATGATAATCTTACTCGATACCTATCTCCTCAATCTAGTTGTGTGCATATCTTTGGACACTTCTCACCCCTTGTTTGTTACCTTAACATGCTAGATCTCCATTTCTTGCGTTCCTTACGTACATGAGAATTTATTTCCTCAAATTTTTGTCTTTAGAGGTAAAAATATGTGTTTTGTAACCACCCTATGCTGCATATTATGGATGAAAAAACCAAAAATATTAATGATGATGACTCGACCCTAGATGAGTATGTTTCCTCTAAAGAGATGGTTGTGTTAGTACATAGACAATTTTTCTCTTTGCAAACAAGGTCACTATCAAGTCAAGGATTCTTTGGAATTTTGTGCTCAATGCCATGCTACCAAATTTGATGCATATGGTCCATTAGATCAACACTCGATCTAATCACATCCTATGTAGATTCTAAAGAAAATGCTGTTATTATCGGGTAACGTGTAACTTCAAAACCTATTATATGAAATATGGGGAGTATATTGTTTGTTTTTAGAGCTCATCAAATTCACTACAATTTAAAAGAAAACAATTCATTACTTTAGCCTAAAACATTGAGAGACGGGACATTGGTGGAAACTAGAAGGCTATGGAAATTGGAAGGTTGAACATGGATTAGGAAAGTGAAGATAAATAATATAGGAAACAAAAAGTCTCATGAAATTGGAAAGTCAAAAAAATTTGTAGAACTATGATATTTTTCCAAATTCTACCCACAACTTGAGAAGACCTAAATCTTTTTTAAAAAGCTCTAAATTAGGAGCTCCCAAAAATTAAGCACTCCTTAACAGATATGTGTCAAGGTTGTTACAAAAAAGTGTAAAAAATAGATGGAGTAAATCATCGCGATTATTTACATCTGCTACAAAAATTGATATTCTTTCACATTTGAGTATACCACAAGGTCAAGCATATCAAGTAGACCACACGTCAATTTTGGTGAAATTTAGATCACAAAAGTGAGACTTAAGCCGGATTCTTGAAAAATGAGTCCGCGGACACAAAACAATTGATAACTTGAACATATTTTGTCCAAACTAGTGAAGTTTGTCCAGAGACCTTAACAGGTTGTATACTTGGCACAGTAAAGAGAGAATTAGTCTTATAAGACAAAAACATTGATCATTTAAAATAAACATGTACATTTTCTTACTCTAATGTAGCATTGTAAGCGTTGATAAGGTTCATACTATCCATAAGCTGGATTCATTGCATCCATCTAGCATCTTCAAAAGGATAGTTTTTGAACTTAATAAGATACCGTTGTCAGGAGTTTTTTGGAGCAAGGGATTGCGCATATGTACATACACATGCATGGTGCATCAAATGAAGGATTGCCCAATTTCCATAGCCAGGTGGTTACGTGGGGCCCACATGTGTACAGGTAGGACAGCATGTACATAGTGCAACGATTTTCTCTATTATCAGTATTAGTGTGTTTTTTCTACAATAAGGAGGAGTTGGTAGCGCGTAAAACTTCTCGAGGAAGCTATCCGCGGGCCGACGACGTGAGGTCAGCAGGTACGTTAGATGGCATCTAGTGGCGTCAGGAGGGCGAACGAGGTCAATATTTGCACGCGGATGAGGACGGACACAACGTGGGTGTTTGCTTGTGAGAATTATGCAGAAAGGTCATCATTAGGACCACTTTTTGGGGCCACTTCACGTGGTGGCGAGATGCATTAGTGGAAAAAAGTTGAGTGCCAGGTGTGCGAATGATGCAAAAAGGTGACAACTATGCACTGCGAGGTCAGTTTTTGGCCTGTTCGGGGTCTGTTTGAGGTCATCTAAAAGGCCAAGGGTGCCCAACTAAAAAAGCTAAGTGTGGGAACTGAAAAAACTGAGAAAAAGACAAAAAAAAACGTGGAGAAGAGAGGAGGAACAGCCGCAGTTGTGTTTTTGCTCATTTTGGAGCCTGTTTTGGCCGTAAACTGCTCATCCGAGGTCGGATTTGAGCACTTTGACATTGAAGACTGGGGTTTTGGGCCGTTCCGGACGCGATGGCGCTGTCCATTTTGCCAAATTCCTCACTCTTTTCCTGCTGTTTTTCTGTGTAAGTTTCTCCTATGAGCGAAGTTTCTGCTCTAGTTTGTGATTGTATCTGGCTTATTTTACCCATATTGTGTGAGCTGTTTGCCCCATTGGTGTTGGCCCGAGCTCATTTGTATCTAAACATCAGAAGTTCTCCTCTTTTGAGCTGAGTTTTTGTGTGTGTGTGTGTGTGTGTGTGTGTGTCTCTGTGTGGAGTGGGCAAGTGGATAGTCTCTCTCCTCTCACTCCAGAGGTGTGTTCCCTGTCTCGGCCAGGTGTGTTGTGTAAGCCGAGTGGTGCCCCCTAGTGTGTGTGTGTGTATCTTCCCAAGAGTGTGTGTTGGGTCGTTATAGAGGCGCTGTGTGTGTTTTCATCCCGCTCACATTCTTTTGGCGCCCTCACGGAGGATCTTCTTCGAGTACCTTCTGCTTCGAGCTTCGAGCTTCGGGATTACAGGTTGCAGATTACAGGTTACAGGTTACAGGTTACAGGGACAGGTACAGGTACAGGTGATTCACACAGGTACATGTAGCTGGAGAACAGTGATATACTAGCAGTGATGTCACTTGCAGTTGTTGTGGGAATGCATCACTTGGCGCCTATTTAAGCGCATGGTCTGCTGGATTGTACGTTACTTGTGGAAACTGCCATTGTACGCATTTGTGGAGCCATACTTGGTTGTATTTGGCAGTCCCAGCCATTTCTGAGACTTGGTCTGGAAGATAGTCATTTTTGAGACTTGACTATATGTGATTTGCATTAGCCTTCGTGTGAGGGTCGATAGCGTGAGGTTTTTATTGAGCTGGGGGATTCTCAAATGTGGAGATACTTTCGGTGATACAGGTAGCTGGAGCACCCTTTTCGTGACCTCGCCATAGGCTATGTACTAGTGAGTCCTATTTGATGCTCGGGTTCTATTGTTGGCAGTTTATGTATACAGATACAATCTATATTTTGGGTTCTCATTGCTCTACTTCTGGGGAAACTCTGGCAAAATTTTCTCAAGTCATGATGGCTGGTTTTTTGGTATTTTGAGCCATTTATGTTGTTATGCTGCTGAAATTCTAGCAAAATCAGAGGTTGAGTCAGGTGTGCCTTCTTGGGAGCTTCATGGTTGGCTTTAATGGATGATCAAAATGGCCCTCAGTTCACTCCTTTTCATTTAACTCAAAGAATTCAGATTAGTGTTCATGTGTCCAGGAAGATCTTTTTCCAGCAGCGCATAGTCTTTATGTTTGGGCCAAGAAGATTGAGAGAGATCCTGGAATGTCCTTTGCCTGTTGTAATTCCGATGATCAACTATGAAAACTCATTTGATGTGCATGTGTTTGTCCTTATCTAAAGTTGAGCTCCATTGAAGTTTCTGGGGATTGGGTAGTGAAAAGTTTTGGGTTCTTGCACGTGTGTTCGAAGGGGTTCTCAAAGCATCATAATTTGGGTAGCCATGGCTTTCTCTTATCCCGAGTTTCATGGAAGAAGTGATGAAGATGTGGAGGACTTTCTGGAAAAGATGGAGGTTGCCTGCATTAGCAACCAGATTCATGACCCTGCGCAGATGTTACGCCTTCTCCAAATTTGTTTGAAGAGTGATGCACGAGTTTGGTCCAAGGCATTTGAAGAGGAGTTGCGTGCAGCAGATCCACCTATAAGATTGAGTTGGGACAATCTAAGGCATGGATTGGAAGTGGAGTTTGTGAAGATAGAAGATCCTGACAAAGTGTGGCAAGAAGTACAAGGTTTGGTGCAGAAGGAAGGTGAGCCAGTAGATGCGTACATACGTAAGTTTTCATTGGCATGGGAGCGAATGTGCAAGGCTTTAGCACCACAGGTACCCCCGCCTGACATGATGAAGAAGGACAGGTTCTTGGCTGGTCTTTGGGAGAATATACGTTGGAGAGTGGAGCTAAAGAAGCCTAGGACATATGAAGATGCACTAGAGGTAGCAAGGAACAAAGAGTGGAAGCTGAGGAAAATGAGCCAGTTAGGGGTGGAGTCTTTGCCCATGAGGTCTGAATTTCAGCCTATGGACTCTTTACAAGGTCGTATGTCAGGGGTTCATCATGAACCAGTGGTTCCTGTTACTACTCAGGTTATGCCAGCAGTGGTCACTACAGCAGTGCAAGATGATGGCCTAAGGCAAGACATGAGGCAAATGGTAGATTTGATGAAGAATCTCAGCCTAAACATGCTAGGTCAAGTGGGAAATAATCGAGGTCGAGGGCGGTTTGCAAATCATCCAGGAGGTGAAGAAAGACCTAGGAATGGTGCTGGACAAAGTAATAGTAGGTTTTGGAGGCAGACGCCCACATGTTATAATTGCGGAGAGTTGGGCCACATCAGCCCGCAATGTGATAAGCCACCAAGGATGGGGGGAGACATGTATCCATTGCCAAAACAGGTGCTAACTAGGTCGCATGATTATGGCATCGAAATTAAGGGAGACGAAGGAACGAGTGGACTGACCCAGGAGGAAAAGGGAAAGACAAAAGTGCTAAGTGTAGTCACCTTGGAGAAGGCATCAAAGCTAGAGGATACATTAGTGATGCCTATTGGGAAGAGGACCACAGAGGATAAGGAAGGAAGAAGTGCCCCAGGTCCTAGTAAGAAGAAAGGAAAGAGCCATGAAGGCGAGGATGTCAAGGCCAAGAGGAAAAGGAGAGCTCGTCGAAAGTTTCATGTTTCAGATTTTCCACTAGGGGATGGGCAATTAAGCTATGACTTAAAGGAGGATCTGACGAGCAGGAAGGCAGATGTTACTTTTGGGTAGCTTATAGAGATGGTGCCTAAGCTAAAGCGACAGTGGAAGAGGATGGTTAACCCAATGGAGAAAGAGCCAGAGAGAGGTTCAGTAAAGGTGTTGGCAATGGATGAGCTACCATACATTTGTCCAATAGTAGATGTGTGGCATAAAAGGAAAAATTTGGGACAAGGTTATGTGGATGGCGGAGCCCAAATATGCGTCATAACACACTCATGCGTTGAGAAGATGGGTCTCACAGTGGCTGGGGTGTCAGGTTTTCGGATCAGATTGGCAAACCATCAAAAAGTAAAATGCTTGGGTGTTGTAAAGAGCTTAGAAGTGGAGGCATATGATGCAAAGGCAGTGGTTGATTTTCATGTGATGCCAGCAGGGTTGGGAGCATATCCTATTATACTGGGCAGACCATGGTTACGTGCAGTGGGAGCTGTTCAAGATTGGCGACATGGTACGATTAGCCTCTATGGAAAGACAGGTACCAAGAAGCTTTATAATATGGACACAAGGAAACGATTAGAGGAGATTTATGAAGATGAGGATGAGTCTAGTGATGAAGACTCTTCCACGGTGACACATGAGGATAGTGATAGCACTACCAGCAGTGATGAGGATGCTGATGTTGTATTTCTTTTGATGGATAAAGAAATCCAGGAGTTTGGTTTAGTTGCATTTGCGAATGAGGTTGAAGATGAAAGTGAAGGGCCTTATGAAGTGATTGAAGGGCTGATACAAACCAAGGTTGAGTTGTCAAAGAAGCAAGAATTAATGACGCAAATGATTGGTGGAGACCTCTCAGCTATGGAGAAGGATATATTTTTGCATATGCTGGCTAGTTTTTCTGATTTGTTCATTACTTCATATGAAGAGATCAGAGGGTTCAAGGGTGAAGAGATGCATATAGAGCTGAAAGAAGGTGCTAAGCCAGTGCGGCAAAGGCTAAGAAGGATGGGTCAAGAGAAAATGGAAGCCTTGCGGGTAGAGGTGGACAAGTTATTGAAGGCAGGGTTCATAGTCCCTGTGGAGACCACAGAATGGGTGAGTCCAGTAGTAGTCAGTCCAAAGAAGGATGGGAAGTGGAGGATTTGTGTAGATTTTAAACCCTTAAATGCAGCCACTAAGAAGAACCCATATCCTCTTCCATTCATCGATCAGATCTTGGATTCAGTGGCAGGTTATGAGAGGTACAGTGTGTGTGATGGTTTTTCAGGCTATTTTCAATTGAAGATTGCTCTTAAAGACCACACAAAGACAACTTTTATTACGCCATGGGGCTGCTATTGCTACACAGTATTGCCATTTGGGTTGTCAAATGGACCTTCCTTCTATCAAGAGAGAGAAAATTGGGTGTTGGAACCATTCATTGGTAGTTGTGTTAAAGCTTTTATGAATGACTTTTGTGTCTATAGCAGTAGGGCTGATCACCATGAGAAGCTGCAAATGGTATTGGCTCGATATGATGAATGTGGAGGACAACTAAATCCAAAGAAATGTCATCTAGCACAGCCAAGGGTGAAGTTATTGGGCCATATGGTGTCAGAAAATGGCATTGAGGCTGATCCAGATAAGGTGAAGTCTATTATTCTTCTTCCATCACCTATGAGTACGAAGCAATTGGCAACCTTTATACACAAAGTGAAGTACATGGCACGGTTTATTCCATTGTCTTCGCATCTTCTTTATCCATTACAGCAAGTGGCAAAGCATGATCCATTGCAATGGGATGACAAGTGTGAAGAAGTGTTTCAAGAGGTGAAAGAGGTGTTAGGGGGGTTGTCAGCCATGCAGGCTCCTGATTGGGAGAAAGTTTTTTTATGTAAATCCATCTGTAGGGGATGATGCCATTGGAGCCATGCTATTGCAAAAGGGGAAGGGCAGCCATTATATGAGGCCAGTGTATTGTGCAAGCCGAGTGAAGTTGGTAGCGGAGAGAAAGTTATCGGAAGTAGAGCTAGTGATGGCCAGTGTAATATTTGCTTGTCGACGATTTCGTCATTACTTGCTACCACGGCCTTTTGTTTTCTTGACGAGTTATGCCTTTTTGCCACAGTTAATTAATGATATTAACATGTCAAATGTGGTGAAGAAATGGGTAATTGAGCTGCAAGAGTTTGAGTTCTCTTTTCTAGTGGAAGATAGTACAAGGGCTACCCTAGCTGATTTGTTGACCTACAAGGAGAATCCCCTTATTGTTAAGGAAGAGGTGGTGAGAAAGGTAGTTGAAGAAGTGCCACATATCAGAAATGCACATGTGTTGTTCTTTGATGGTTCATACAGAAAGAGCCACGATGCAGCTTCAGGGGGTATAGCACTTTATGAACCAGAGGGGAAGCTAGTATGCAAGAGAGGGTTCAAATTGGATGCGCATAGTAACAATGAGGCTGAATATGCTACATTGGAAGCCGGATTACACATTTGTTTGAAGCATGGGGTTCGAAGGTTGAGCATAAAAGGTGATGCCTTGTTAGTGGTGAAGCAAGTGCTGGGTGTGTGGAAGAGCAAGAACACCTCATTGAAGGAAATGTGCTTCAGAATTAAAGGCCTGTTAAAAAAGTTTGAAGCATGGAGTATCAGACACATTGAATGTGCTCTAAATGGAGAGGCACATGAAGCAGCTCAAGGCATGATTGGGGAGCTATTTGTGTTGAGGACCACTTTACCTCTTTATCATGGCCGGGAAAGTTTGGCTCAAGAAGAGGAGTTTTTGCTAACAGGAATCATTCCAAAGGAGATTCAGAAGTCTAAGAAGTATGGCTTTGTGCGTAGAGCATACAGGTACAAATTGATTGGCGATGTCTTATACATGAAAGGAGCTGATCTCGTGTTGAGGCGTGTACCTTGGCGGGAGGAGCTTTACAGAGTGTTGGAAGAGAATCATGAAGGCGCATGTGGTGGCCATTTTGCTCTAAAGATCACCTTGCATAAGATTTTGCCAGAGGGGTATGTATGGCCTAGTTTGCACAAGGATGTTCACCATTGGTGTAGGTCTTGCAATAGGTGTCAAGCATTTGGGAAGAGAGTGTTGAAGCCAGAGCTACGAAAAACCATTATGGCGTTTGATGTGTTTGAAAAGTGGGGGATTGATGCAATAGGCCCATTACCTATCACAAGCAGGGGCAAAAGCTATATTTTGACGGCAGTGGACTATCTTTCTAGATGGGCAGAGGCTATAGCAGTAAAACAGATCACTGCAAAGGATGTGGCAAAATTTGTGTATGATGAAATATGTTGCAAGTTTGGGGTGCCATTAGAGCTACTTTCAGATAAGGGGCCAGGATTTAGAGCTAAACTGCTAGACTTCTTATGCACAAAGAAGAAGATTAGGCACCAGCATACCACTCCTTATTACCCGCAGTGTAATGGCTTAAATGAAAGGTTCAATGGTGAGTTGGTACAAATTCTTTCTAAAGTGACAGAGCACCAAGGAAAGAATTGGGATTTGGAATTGCCTAGTGCATTATGGGCTTACCGTACTTCAGTGAAGACAGGTACAGGGTTTACTCCATTTCATTTGGTGTATGGAAAGGAAGCACTATTGCCTGTGGAGGTAGAGTTGCCTGCGGTCAAGATGTTAGAGAAGTTGCTTGGGCCGCCTAGTGATGCATTCAAAGAGAGGCTCTTGCAGTTACAAGAGGTCCAGTTGGATAGGATGAGTGCATTGGAGCATTATGGGCAGATGCAGGATAAGGCTTTGGCAAAGATAAATGAAAAGGTCAAAAGTAAGGGTATCAAGAAACATGACTTGGTTTTGCGCTACAACAGTAAGCTGGACAGCACCTTCCAAAAGAAGTTTCAAATTAAGTGGGAAGGCCCTTTCAAGGTAGTAGAGTGTTTTCCAAATGGCACATATCAGCTGGCTAACCTGGAGGGTGTTCTACATAAGTTAAGGGTAAATGGGTTGCGTCTTAAGTTGTATCATGCCAGGTTGATGATGGTGGAGCAAGATGAGTTTTCTGAAGAGCGAGTGATGTCTGTGAGGGATGAGGAGACCTGTGATGCGGCGAGTCTCATATCTCTCTTTGCTGCTGTTGATCATGAATGATCTAGCAGGCTAGGGGGTGGGCAAGTTATGTCAGGAGTTTTTTGGAGCAAGGGATTGCGCATATGTACATACACATGCATGGTGCATCAAATGAAGGATTGCCCAATTTCCATAGCCAGGTGGTTACGTGGGGCCCACATGTGTACAGGTAGGACAACATGTACATAGTGCAGCGATTTTCTCTATTATCAGTATTAGTGTGTTTTTTCTACAATAAGGAGGAGTTGGTAGTGCGTAAAACTTCTCGAGGAAGCTATCCGCGGGCCGATGACGTGAGGTCAGCAGGTACGTCAGATGGCATCTAGTGGCGTCAGGAGGGCGAACGAGGTCAATATTTGCACGCGGATGAGGACGGACACAACGTGGGTGTTTGCTTGTGAGAATTATGCAGAAAGGTCATCATTAGGACCACTTTTTGGGGCCACTTCACGTGGTGGCGAGATGCATTAGTGGAAAAAAGCTGAGTGCCAGGTGTGCGAATGATGCAAAAAGGTGACAACTATGCACTGCGAGGTCAGTTTTTGGCCTGTTCGGGGTCCGTTTGAGGTCATCTAAAAGGCCAAGGGTGCCCAACTAAAAAATCTAAGTGTGGGAACTGAAAAAACTGAGAAAAAGACCAAAAAAAAACGTGGAGAAGAGAGGAGGAACAGCCGCAGCTGTGTTTTTGCTCATTTTGGAGCCTGTTTTGGCCGTAAACTGCTCATCCGAGGTCGGATTTGAGCACTTTGACATTGTAGACTGGGGTTTTGGGCCGTTCCGGACGCGATGGCGCTGTCCATTTTGCCAAATTCCTCACTCTTTTCCTGCTGTTTTTCTGTGTAAGTTTCTCCTATGAGCGAAGTTTCTGCTCCAGTTTGTGATTGTATCTGGCTTATTTTACCCATATTGTGTGAGCTGTTTGCCCCATTGGTGTTGGCCCAAGCTCATTTGTATCTAAACATCAGAAGTTCTCCTCTTTTGAGTTGAGTTTTTGTGTGTGTGTGTGTGTGTGTGTGTGTGTGTCTCTGTGTGGAGTGGGCAAGTGGATAGTCTCTCTCCTCTCACTCCAGAGGTGTGTTCCCTGTCTCGGCCAGGTGTGTTGTGTAAGCCGAGTGGTGCTTCCTAGTGTGTGTGTGTATCTTCCCAAGAGTGTGTGTCGGGTCGTTATAGAGGCGTTGTGTGTGTTTTCATCCCGCTCACACCGCCAGATAATCTTACCATGTCGTAGTACCTTGTCTTCATGGTGAGGGATAGCTTCGGGTTGTAGTACCTCTTCTTGATCTCAATTTTGGGAGGGTCTTCAATAAGTGGTTCATTTGGAGGCTCTCCTTTGTAGGGCTTGAGTAGGCTCACATGAAAAGCATTGTGTATGAGCCAATGGTTAGGCAGTTTGAGTTGATAAGCCACCTCATTGATTGGCTTCAAAATTTTAAAAGGACCATAGTATCTTTTTGCTAGTTTAACATAATACTTTTGATGGCCCATAGGATTTTTTCCCGTCGTTTGCCTCAATCGAGCCTTAGGAAACTTAAGTAAGACCCAATCATTTTCTTTGAACGTTAAGGCCCTTCTATGCTTGTCAGTAGTAGCTTTTTGCCTTAGTTGGAATATGGATATAGCCTCTTTAATCTTTTGAAATGATGCTTGCAGGTCACGGCTATGCTCATCGGCAGGCAAGATCTTTCCATGTACTTTAAGTAGCAAGGGAATTTTATGTCTTCCCTCTATGATTTCAAAAGGCGCTTTTCCCATAGAAGTATGGATAGTATTATTATATGCATACTCCACAAGAGGTAAGTACTTTTCCCATTGTGAGCGTTGATCTACTTCTGTAACATAGGTCTTTAGTAGATCAAGAATTGTAAGATTAGCTATCTCACTTTGGCCATCCATTTGTGGGTGATAGGCCGAAGATAAATTCAATCTTATACCTAGATTTTCGAAGAGACCTTTCCAAAAATTACTGGTTATTCTAGGATCTCTATCTGACATGATGGATGTTGGCAATCCATGGTGTTTGAAAAAGTGGGATATGAAGAGAGTTGCCAATTGGTGTGCCTTAATAGTCTTCTTGACAGGGATAAAGTGTGCTTGCTTGCTAAACCTGTCGACTATTGTCCATATTCCCATATTCCCATGGATAGACTTGGGTAATCCAAAGATAAAATCCATGGACCATGGTGAATTAGGAATTGGCAATGGCTGGAGTAATCCAAGTTGCTTCCCTCTATCGTACTTGGTCTTTTGGCATATTACCACACATTTTGAAACATACTCTTGTATGTCCACTTTCATGGTAGGCCAATAAAAGTACGTCTCTACTCCTTGACGAGTAGGTTGAATGCCTCTATGCATGGGATTCATACATGACTTTCTCACGAAGGGAGTGGTTAACACATAGCCTATTGCCATGGAGAAGATAACCATCCTGCAAGGTGAATGGTTCCTCTTTCTTTCCCAAAGCAAGGACTGACATTATGTCTTTAAAGTCAGGGTCATTAGCATACTCATCTATCATAGAATATAGATCATTGTGAGTTGCTATTGACACAACATTAACTTTTGGTCATCGTGAAAGTGCATCAACCACTTGATTGTGCTTACCAGCAATGTGAGCAATGTGGAAATTAAATTATGAAAGAAAAAATTCCCACCTCATTTGTTTGTCGGAAAGCTTTTTTTGCGTCATGAAGTACTTGAGACTTTGATGGTCTGTTCGTAAAATGAATGGAGTCCCCAATAGATAGTGCTTCCATGTGTCTAGGGTATGTAGAATAGCTAACAGCTCTTCATAAATGCCTAAGACCCATTCATCCCTATTGAGCCTTCGGCTCTCATATGCTATGGCATGCCCTTCTTGAAGCAAGACTGCTCCAAGGCAATCACCACAAGCATCACATTGGACCTCAAATGCTTTTGAGAGGTCCGGAAGCATAAGGATTGGTTGGGAGGTAAGCTTCTCTTTGAACTTGTCAAAAGCACTTTGCTCCTTAGCAGTCCATGAATACTTAACATTTTTCTTTGTTAAGTCATGTAATGGTCCTGCTATTTGAGAGAATTCTGCTATGAAGCATCTATAGTATGACACATACCAATAAAGCTTCTTAGCTCATGTAGATTTCTTGGATTAGGCCATGCTTTTATTACCTCCAACTTTGATAGATCCATACGGATACCATCTTGAGAGATAATATGACCTAAGTATTGAATCTCTTGAAGGAAAAATTTTCTTTTCTTTTGATTGAGAAAAAGTTTATTCTCCCTTCATGCTTGAAAAATAACTTGGAGATGTTGCTTGTGTTCCTCCAAGGAATTGGAGCAGATGATGATATCATCAAAGAACACTTTAGTGAATTTGCGGTAGGGTCTATTTTTTTTTCAATTAATCGATTAAATGTAGCTGGTGCATTAGTCAAGCCAAAAGGCATGACTAGATATTCATAAAGGCCAAACGTTGTACGAAACACGGTCTTTATGATATTTTTCATTCACTATCCTTATTTGATGGTAGCCAATTTTAAGGTCAATCCCACTGAAGAAGGTAGAGCCTTGTAGCTTATCAAACAGATCTTCTACCTGAGGTATGAGAAATCTGTTTTTGATAGTGATATGGTTTAGTGCATGATAGTCCACACACATGCGGTATGTACCATCTTTCTTTTGCACTAAAAGGACCGGAGAACAAAAGGGAGAGGAGATAGGCCTCACCATTCCTTTGTCTACCAATTCTTGTACTTGCCTCATGATCTCGTCTTGTTAAGCTTGTGAAACTCGATAAGGAGGTTTATTAGGCGGTGAGCTTCCTGATAGGAGCATAATTCGATGGTCGTCATCCCCTCATTTTGGAGGTAAGTCCATAGGGATATCATCGATGAACACATCTTGGAATCCTTTTAGAAAGTTAGACAAGTCTAACTCTTCTTTATTCTTACCATTCACCTTTGATGAAACATTAGGGCCTTTTAGGGGTTCTTTGACAAAAATCATGTACGCAAAAACTGAGGTCTTCATTGATTTATCAAGAGCAAGAGGATTTACAAGTGGTATAGTACGACTAGACCCATTAGCATCTATATACATATTCTTTCCCATGTAGGTGAAGTAGATTCTCCTTTCAGGGAACTTCATGTTGGAAGCCATGCGGTTGAACCATGGTACTCCTAGGATAGAATCCTCATGTTGGAGAGGAGAGATAAAGAAGTCTTCTTTGTCGACATAACTTTGTACATGAAGCCTCAACTTCCCAATCAAGGGAGTAATGGAGGCTTGCTGTCCCTTGAAAGCGGCATCGATAGAACAACATCTCCCATCTCAAAAGCTTGAATGCCCAACTTGGTGGCCAACTCCATTGATATGAAGTTGTGAGTAGCACCAGGGTCAAACAAGATGAAGGCATGATGCTCCCTTACCTTTCCCCAAGCATAGGAGCAAGGTGATCCTTTGCAATGAGCATCCTCTTTTGGAGCTTTGATAGTGGAATCTCTAGAAGTCTCATTGCGAGCATTTCTTTTGAGACAAGAACGATAACCATTTCCTTGCTCCCCATACTTAAAACATTTTTGATCCTTGCAAAAAGTTTCAAGCTCTACAGGAGAGAGTTTATTTTTACCTTTGTAAACTCCTTTCTCCTTGGACCGATTGTTGTTGTTTTTGTTGTTGTTGGAATGGCCTTGTGAAGAATTTTGGGCATTAATTTTTTCCTTTGCATCACTTTGTCTTTATTTTCTATGGGCTTGACATTCCGTCTAACCCCTTGTTGGAAATTGATGCGTGAAGCAACCATGGTATGGTGGATTACTTCGCTGATAGAACCAAGCCATTGAGAGTTGACATACTCGGACATCTCTTCAGGTAATCTTGCACAAAATTTTTGCTTTTGCTCAGCAAAGTCTATCTTTTGAAAGACAGTAGCCTTGAGATGTAAATCCAAAAACTTGTCCACATTAGACTCATGAGAGAGAAGCCTCAAACCCCGCCATTCGGTGAGCACTTTCTCCTTTTCATTGCTTGCAAGGAATTGCTTCATGATGGAAACTCGTAGAGTTTTCCATGTCTTTGGGGCTTCTCCATTGCCACGAAGGCTAGCCCACCATTGACGAGCCAATTCTTGGAAGTGCATAGCTACATGGCGTAGCTTGGATGACTTCGTGAAGCCCTTGTCTCCAAAGGCAGCATCAATTTGTTGGATGAAGGCCAATACTTTGATGTAGCACCAAAGGTGCCATCATAGGTGAGAAAAGAGATACTCTTTCCTACCTCTTTGAACTTCTTGAGCTTTTGTGACCTTCGCCATGCAGGGTAAGATTTTCGATGTCCTACCCTCTTATATTCTCTAGGAGGATAACCATAGCTTTCATCTGTAGAGGAGGAAGGTGAAGAAGAAGGAGAAGAGGGTGACCTCTTTCTTGGACTTTTCTTCCATGGTTTCCTCTCTTCCCTTTTGGAGTGATGAGGAGAAGGACTATGGGTTAACCGTTTCCTCTTAGGAGGAGTTGGCGATCGTTTAGTCCACCTTCTTTTTGGAGCCACATCTTTGAAGGAATTTAGGCATTCATTACTTTCTTGATCTTTGGATTCCTCCTCTCGTATGGGAGAGATTATTCTTTTGGGGGTCTCATAAGAGGCCTCCTAAGCTCTCTCTCCTCTTGGAGAGGAAAGGAAATCCCATAAGCACGAAGTTGTTGAGTAACTTCAGCTTGCAAAGCGGGGTTGCCCATAGCTTGTTGCAACCTAGTGACAAGATAATTAACAAACATGGGGGCATCATCGTTAGCACCTTCATGTGAAATATCAAAGTTATCAATGTTCATTATACTCTCTTGGTTATTGTTATCCATGTTAATAAAACTTATGTGTTTACTTAGTGTATGCTTTGGCAATTAAAAACCTTAGTTGCTACTCCTCTTAGCCTTTGATAATAGGCACTTAAGTATCTACACCCACGGCTCGAATTGGTTAATTATAGAGAGTAGTGGAGTCAATCTAACATAGCGAAGTTGCCGAGGGTTAGCTCCTTTTGGACTTCTTATGGCTCAATAATGGTAAAGCCGTAGGCAAGTCTAAAAAGACTCCATTATTAAGACCAAATCTCCCGAGGTGTGCACCATATCCCACATAGTGGGCTCAACAAAACCGATAATAGATCCCAGTCCCACTTACCCTAATATAATTAACAAAAACAACCATTAGGCTACTTAAGGACCTCTCTTCTTAAGCAAGAAAAGAGAAACCAAATGCTCTGATACCAATGTAATGGAAATGGCCTATGAATTTTGAGAGTAGCGGAATTAGGAAATTAGATGAAGTACTTTTGTGAGATTACTATGTGAGCATAGAGGGTGAAATTAATTGATGGTAGCAACATAAACATGGTACTTAGTTAACTTGGCATGAAAAATACTTTTTCAAGAGAGAGAGTTTAGAGAACATGACAATAGTTGAGGACCGGATTCATATGGAGCCTGTCCCCCCTCCAATAGGCATTTGTATTATAGTTTCTCCCATCAAGAGAGACTTGGTACAATACAATCTTTGTGTTCCTTGTGACCTAGGTGATGCAATGAAGATGGAAAGCTTCATGCATCACAAGCATAACATAAACTTTGTAGAAATCATTAACTATCCCAAGCCTCAGTCCCAAGGCCTAAAACACCTTCGAAGGTGGAGAGAGCTAGCAGGGAATGATGATAGGGAAGAGGAAGAAGAAACATTTCATAGGAGAAAGAAATAGCTACTCACTTATCATCACTCTTCTTTCTAGCATACATAATAGCATAGTAATGAATATGGAGAATATGGCAAGCTTAAGCATTGAAGCATGGCTCTTGGTTGGATTTGCATTCCATAGCAAAGAGTGTTGGTGTAGTCTCTCACTTCTCACAAGCTTGGAGAAGGAGGTGGAGTTCCTCAACTTTCACCAAGTGAGAATGGATCCACCAAATGAGTGTGTGTGTGATGGTGTATATCCCCTAGCACCCCCCTTGCTTGCTTGGGGCGAGTTCTGACTTTTCCACATGCTGCAAGCTCATTGGACCCCTCTCCCCCTAGCCAATCACATGCAGCATGCATTCAAGAACATGGGTAGTCTTTTCACAAGTGTCCTCCTTACCCCTTAGAGAGAGAGAGAGAGAGAGAGAGAGAGAGAGCTTGAAAATATCTAGATATTTTTTGGATGTAATTAGAAGCTCATTGGACCCCTCTTTAGCCCAACCAAGAGCATTCAAGCACACCATCTGGTTAAGCTTAAGGAGAATCTGACATGTGTCCCATGTGCCCTTTGAGAAAAGGGGTGCCCTTTGGGTGAGTGGAAGGTTAGGTCAAAGATTCCCCTAACTTTGGGACTTTCATGCATAGGAAGCTTCTCAAGAACCTTCCTCATTAAGTTTGTAGGGTCTCTTTTTGACTCAAGCACCTTACCCCGCATGCATGGGAAGCTTCTCAAGAACCTTCCTCATTAAGTTTGTAGGGTCTCTTTTTGACTCAAGCACCTTACCCCGCATGCATGGGAAGCTTCTCAAGCAACTTCCTCATTAAATATGACAAGTACCTCAAGTACCTTAGTCATCAAGCATGACAAGCACCTTAGGTGGAGTTCCCACCTCAAGCTCAGCCCTAGCTTGCCCAAGGTCAAAGGCAAGTTTAGATCGGGTTCCCACATGAAGCTTAGCCCTAGCTTGCCTAAGGTCAAAGGCAAGTTTAGGTCGAGTTCCCACCTCAAGCTCAGCCCTAGCTTACCTAAGGTCAAAGGACTTTTAACACTAACCATTGGAGGTCTTTAATGAAGCTAACCCTAAGGTCTTTTAAGCTCCATTAGTTAACCTTGCTCTTTGACAGACCATCTCTCATTTGGGCCCCTTTATCATTGGCCCCGTGTTGAGATAGATCCGTAAGCACATGTCTATACTCTAACCCTTGTTCCCGTTTATTATCCCACACTAAATGATCAATTTAATATGAGAAAATCATTTGGGTTGGTTAGATATTAGATTTAATGACATGAGATCTCAAATCATTGCTCACTCCAAAAGAATCATCTGTGAGTTGTTTATGTGAAGTTGAAGAATTTCAGGTCTACGGCTAGAAACAACACCAAAAGACTGTCAACCAGTGAATCCAACTGGAGATTATTCTTTAAAAGTTGTATGAACTAGTGGGTAAGCTTAAGGAAGTATTTGAGGTAAATTTTCAAGAGTTTGCAAAAACTCAGATTATTTACTTTTTCTTGATATGTAAGTTTTGACTTGACTCGGAGGCTTAAAATAGATCATATCAAGACTGTCCATTGAAAAAGTTGAAAAAAATGTTCATTTTAGGTCAAAAATAAATAATTGCGATTATTTACTTTTAGCTCAAAAATGATCAAGGTTGATACCACAGACTCTATGCATGATTACAAACATCTTTTGTAAAGGCTCATAGAGTTTGGACCACAAAACAGGCCAAAAACTTGGTAAAAACTGAAATCAATACTAATTGTCAATAAATTGTGTCTTACTTGGTAAATCTTGTTCAAATTCTATGAGACTTGACTCAGAGGCTTAAAATAGGTTATAAAACAACTGTCCAGTGAAAAAGTTGCAAAAAGTGTTCATTTAAGGTCAAAAGTAAAAAATTGTATTTTTTGCATTTGGCTCAAAATGGATCAAGGTTGATACCGGAGACTCTATGCATGATTACATATATCTTTAATGAAGGCTTATAGAGTTTGGATCACAAAACAGACCAAAAACTTGGCAAAAACTAAAATCCGTAATGATTGTAGAGAAATTGTGTCTGACTTGGTAAATCTTGTTTAAATGCAGTGAAACTTGACTCAGAGGCTTAAAACATGTCACAAAAAGACTGAGTATTGAAAAAAGTGCAAAAAATGTTCATTTTAGGTCAAAAGTAAATAATCATATTTTTTGCATTTGGCTCAAAATGGATCAAGGTTGATACCATAGACTCTATGCATGATTACAAACATCTTTTATGATGACTCATAGAGTTTGGATCACAAAACAGGCCAAAAACTTGGTAAAAACTGAAATCTGTGCTGATTGTCGAGAACTTGAGTGTGACTTGGTAAATCTTGCTCAAATTTAGTGAAATTGGACTCAGAGGCTTAGATTGAAGTGTTAAACAAGTGTATAGGCTTAGTTGATAAAAAGATGCAAAAATTTTCTAGAAGTAAATAATCACGATTATTTACATCTGTCCCAATTTTCAACTTTTTTGACCAAGTCAGCATACCACTAGCTTTATCATGTTATATTAAGCCCACAAACCAAATTTGGTAAGATTTGGATAATTGGATTGAAAATTGTGGCCAAATTTGCAAAGCCAGTCTGCAGATACAAAACTGATGATCAATTGAACAAAAATTATCCAAGCTTGATGAAACTTGGCTAAGGAGCTTAAGTTAAGCTGCTTAACAGATCTGTGTCAAGGTTGTTACAAAAAACTGTTAAAAATAGTTGGAAAAAATAATCGCGATTATTTACATCTGCTACAAAAATTGATATTCTTGCACATTTGAGTATACCACAAGGTCAAGCATATCAAGTAGACCACACAAATCAATTTTGGTGAAATTTAGATCACAAAAGTGAGACTTAAGCCAGATTCTTGAAAACTGAGTCCGTGGACATGAAACAATTGATAACTTGAACATATTTTGTCCAAACTAGTGAAACTTTTCTAGGGACCTTAACAGGTTGTATACTTAGCAAATCACGCCAAAAAGTGTAAAAATTTGAGAAAAGTAAATAATAGCGATTATTTACTACTACTACACAAAGATACCATTTTTGACTTTTGAACTTGTATAGTATTAGACCAACATAATACAAGGCCACCAGGCAATTTTGGGTTCAAAGTGATCCAAATTAGTACATGTTCAATCAATTTTCAGATTGCACTTTAGTCCTTTGGCTTTTTGCAAAAGTGAAATTTGAAAGTCTCACCTGTTGACTCACTTAGCTCGATTTGAAGTGATACACATAGACCAGTCACAATAGTTAGCAAGAATTGTACAATCTTTGTGAAAGAATAGCTAACTTGATTAAAACTGATACAGGAATCAAGTTGCAGACAAGGAATTCAAAGCTTGACGGAAGTTGCAATCAAGTCAAGTGGAAGAAATTGACAACAAGTCAATCCGATGGTAAGTGCTCTATCCAGGGCGGGCTTCACAAGTCTATATGAACCTTAGATCTGGTCGTATACTAGGAAACCAAGGCATATTTGGAGAGACCGCTAGTCGAGTATCCACCGAAGAGAGTGTTAATCAAGGCGAACACTTGGACACTATCTTTGAAGAAGTCTCAGATACTTTTTTGGAATCAACGTCTGAAATGTCTTCCTATTCGACTCATTCAAAAACCGGAAAGATAGTATATTATACGCATATACTCTCTTTTTATAAGACTAATCGCCATGGAGCTCAGGTCTACCTGGATCCTAATGAAGAGTATGCTATTTGCATTGATGACCATAGTATTGAGTTTGAAGAAGAAATCAGGGCAAACAAACAAGGACAAATATACATGGATAGAAACGGCACTCAATATTTACAAGTTGAAAACCCTGACGTGATAGATAAATGGGGGTTAGAGGTAAATATCATAATTCCAATTATGGCAGCAAAAGAAGGACCACCAACTTTAGAATTCAAGAGATATGATCAAATTGATTTGAGGCCTTTGAAACAGCTTAGTACGGATAATCCTAGGATCGAAGTCTATTGTTGGGAGGATAGAAACATAAAAGATCTCCTATGGACTTCTCATGCCAAATCAGGACAACTAACTCCCATGAAGATCATTTATATCTTCAAACTCAAAGATAAGGGTTTAGCAGATCTACCAACCTACCTATTTACGGATTGTTATAAGAATAACTTTGTTATGATGACTCCTGAAGAGGTGGAACAAACCAAATACCAAGGGTACTCCATAAGGGATTGGATATTGGGCCAAGGACCAGAAACTATTCTAAGAGAAGAACTCCACAAGAGATCTTTTGAGAGTAAGGTTAAGAAACCAGAAACCGCCTCATCACGAAGAAAACCGGGTGACACTAAAGCCAATCCTGAGGTACATGAGTCACTATTTCCAATAGTCTGGTTTGAAGGACTCAGAATAGGACCAACTGCCAGGAGACAGGGAGTTGAACCATATAGAAGTGTTAGACCAGCTGATTTTCAAAAATGGGTCAAAAAATACAGTGGATGTGGGGATCCATACGACCACTTAGCAAGCTTTAAACAAGTGCTAAGAGCAAAACGTATATTTGACTTCCATACTCAATTCGAGGGATTTGGAACGACATTAGAAGGAAAAGCACTGACATGGTTCTAAAACATTCCACTAAGGTCAATCATGGACTTAAATACATTAGCTCAAGGATTTGTAGATTCCTTTTCCAAAATGGGGATCAAACACAATACGGTAGCTCAAATCTATAGCTTTAAACAAAAACAAGGTGAGTCTGCTAGGGATTGTGCAACTAGAATGAAACAATACATTGCAACATGCCTAGAGCTAGAGATACGCAGAACGACTAGTATCATTGTTTCTAGAGGGACTAGTAAACAAAGGACTTCATGCTATATTGTATAGCAAGAAGCATACGACCCTAGAAGAGTGTGTGCCAGATGCTATTGACTTAGGAGACAATTGTGATATTTTCAATGAAGAAGATGTCCCTAAGGATAACTAAAGCAAGAAAACAGCATACACCAAACCAACACAAGTGGGAACGACTGCTGCAGCACCGCTTTCAACCATAGAAGACATGCTCAAAAGAATGATGCCATGATGAATAACATGCAAAAAGCACCTATGAGGGGACCAGGGCAAGGGATACCTCAACAGGGACAATCAATTAGGCCACATAAATGGTGTGCAATCGAGGGTAAATGGACCAACCATGAGACCAATGAGTGCTATTATCGACCAAAGTATGATGGAAATGTTCAATACGTGCCTATGAGGCCACAAGGACAACCCATGTACAAATATCAGCCTAATATGGCCCTAGCTCAAAGACCATCGATGGGTATGGAAAGACCTCAACCCGAGTTGGGTCAACAAACTCCATATCTGGGACATAATGCAGTGCTTGTAAAGTACATGCATTCAGAGGGAGTCATAGATGAACAAGCACTAGTGCATGTTACACCCTATGCTGAGCCTAGTCCATCTATAGTAATGGTAGAAGGAGATCGGTATAACTCACATCCACCACCAATGGAAGAACCTATGACTTATACTACACTAGAGCTTGCACCAATGTACTATGTAGCTAATCAAGGTGTTAGACCTCCAATGGTAAGACCCATGATTAAGCCAAGAACTGAAAACTGTCATAATTATGGTGCAGATGATCATTGGAAAAATGAATGCCCAGAGCCTGACAAGAACCTCAAGCCAGTTGAAGCTTACTACATACAGTGTTTCAAAAAGGAAGGACACTTCCCGGAAGATTGTCTAAAAATCCTTTAAACAAGGGTAAAACATTAGTGAACGTAGTCCAAGTGATACCTAGTAGCTCTTCTGAGAGTGAACCGATTGTTCCAATCAAGGTAATCACTAGAGCCCAGGCTAAGAAAAGAAACATAACTCCTTTGATGATTCAAAGAATACAAAAATTTCCTCTCAAAAGACCAAGAGAAGCGAAAACAAAAGGTGTGAGATGAGAAAACAGAAACAGAGGGCTGAAATCAAGGAGAAAGCAAAGAAGCTATTCCATGAAAAGGTGAAAGAAACTGGAAGCAAAATCAAAGAAACCACCGTGAAATTTGGAGGATCAATTTTGATAGACAAATTTTTTGAGCCAATTAATGCAGCCTTAGAAGCCTACCAAGCGGGACTTAAAGCAAGACAAAACATGGAAACAAATGGAAAAACTATCCTTCTCCAAACATCGAAGCAACTAAGCTTGAAGCTTATAAAAATTTAGTAAGAATTACTCAAGAGATGCTGGAAAAACAAAAACCCAAGCTCGAGAGTATGGCAAAACCTGAGGAGCTTGTGGTAGAAAGTAGTAAAAAAAAATCCAAAGTGGTGGTAGAACCCCACCTTGAAACAAAAGAGACAAAACTTATAGTCCGGACAGCGAAGATGCCTTAGACGGAATTCCATTCATAGATAAAGACTAGCTAGGACACTTATGGGAAAAAGTGAGAGAGATTAACGACAGGAGCCCAACTCTGAAGTCAGCTCCTATAGAGGGAGTTTGGCTAGACAATTTACCTCCTGATATAGACATGGATGTACAATCCTTGTATGGGGATTGTGGTTCTGAAGCTTCAGGAATGTCTAAACCACTAACTTTGAAAACATTATCCTCTTACTTGGGAGATAATGAAGATGTATCCATAGTATGTAAAACCACTCAGATAAAGAGAGCGAAACAGACCCTAGAGGTAGACAACATCCATTCAATCATGTCTACACCCATCCAATGCACTCCTAATTTAGGATACCGTTGAAAATCAAGCCATATTTATGGAATGATCTACAAAAAACTCTAGAAAAGGTGGGGATAATAGGGCTAATCACAAAAAAATTGGAAAAATTGGAACACGAAATGGATAACAAAGAAATGAGATCTGTTCCAATGAACAAAGTTGGAGAATACTACGAAGGGGAAGAAGGAAACACCACCCTTCCAGTGAGATATAATGATATAAAAACCATGGTAATACTGGATAGTGGGGCAGGGATAGCCATAGCCACGAAAGCAGTATGGGGATCCTGGGGACAACCAGTCATTAGACAAACTCGAATGAAATTGCAATTGGCTGATGGACATATGGAAAGACCCTTAGGATTTCTTGAAAAAGTGATAGTTAATTCTTGTGGGATTGAATATCAGCACACTTTTTCCATAGTAGACTTTGGAAAGAAACTCAATTACGAAATCATCTTGGGAAGACCTTTCATGCAACAAGTACAACTCATCCAAGATTGGGGAAACAATTACCTGCACTTGAAGCAAGTGGGATCAATAACAAGGGTTAATCTAAAAGATCACACTTATAGAGATGTCATGAAAACGCCCATACAAGAATTCGATTCAGTCTCTTCAGCTGAAACTAAGCTTCCATCTTGGTTGAACAAAGACACTCCTATTTGGATGTGCGGAGCCTCAGGAAACGGGAGCTTAAAACGAGAAGAATGTATCTTAGAAAGAGATTGCACAGACGAAGCCTATGTACGAGAACCCTTTTCAGAGCATTTGTTTGAGCCATTTGAGTGGACTCAAATTTTAGCGACAATGGATGTATGTGTAAATACGTCTATGCCTACTCAATTTTGCAAAGAGGATGGCTATGACATAATTCCCATAAAAATGATCTCAACCCTTCACATTGAAAACAAAATTCATGAATCCAAGGACTTGATGAAAGCTTAACAAGTCTTTTCAGACCTCTACTATGATGCAACAGATGAGTTAGAAGAACATTCACCTACCTCAAATGATACAGGGTCAGAAAAAGAACATGTGAGAGCTAAACTACTCATAAAAGGAGTGGAGGAAATGTTTTTTGACTTTCCAAACCAAAAACCGAGAAGACAAAAATGGTAGAGAGAAAAAAGAGACACGAGAAACATGAAAGCTAGACCTATGCCATCAGTCTCCAGTAAAACACAATTCCTGATGCAGATAGATGCACATGATTGTGTCAAGGACAAAATCACTGGTAGATATCCTTTAAACAAAAAACAGGAAATGTCTAAAACATTAAGAAAAATGAGAAAGGAAACTCAAGCAAAACCTAAAAACCAGGACAAGGGTTCAATCATGACACGAGTTGAGCAAAGAAAGAAATATCAAGAGTTAACACTAGAATGGTAACCTAAGAGGACATAAAAGTGTCCTTTCAAGGTTTTGGGAAAAATTTCCAAAACCATAGTAGATCCACTCATTTTGAAAAATCCTTTCATGAGCTTATAGTTCAATAACTACTACATATGGAAAAAATGAGAAACTTGTAATTTTTCTCATCCCTTGGTCACTACAAGCCTCCAAAGTTGATGGACCAATGCATTTTGCCCAAAACAGCAATTTCTTACAATTGATTGCATATAAATAAGAGTGGAGATTTTTGTAGGACATGAGATAAAATGCCCCGTTAACTTCAATGGGTTGGTGACCAAAACATATGGTTGCTTTTACCTCACTATTTTTTTTTGGGCAAAAAAAATAGGTACAAAAAAGTTTCATTTTTGCCATTCTGCGGACCTATCATCAAAGTTTCTATAGTTACGCTCAATATAGATACTATATACATGTTTTCTTAGTTCCTTGGGCCTCTGGATTCAAAAGGAGCCATGGAGCATGTCAAAAGGATAATGGATCTCTTACAATTGGAACCTTGGAGGCAATGATAAAGTGCTAAATACAGCAAACATGAAAAAATTGGGTTTAGCATTATGACCTCTAGAAACCATAGAAACTACTCAATATCTAGCCAAGTTTGTAGTCTATGATTAGATATGGTTACTACCTACAAAATACACATAATTGACCTAAGAAACTAGCAATATTGAGAAAGTATACTTGCTACTCTAAAATGTATTGTATTCTTCAGCAATCAAAAAACTCAACCATCATCATATACTATGCTATATAGCATATTAGGTCCCCCAAAACTCAAGGATGATTAGCTTTATGTTATAAATTACACTTACACCATCAAAATTGAATTTTGATATCAAGAAAGCCGCCAAAAAAATCATAAAAGTGCTAATTTTGGCCAAAAAACAGGATTATGCAATTCTTGTAAATTGGTCATAACTTTCAATTTTAACACTTAGCTCTCCCTACAAGCATCAAAACATGTTGAGAACTATGAAGGCATAACCTCTAGCCATCTAAACCTCACAAACATGAAGTTTAGAGTGGTATAGTTGCCAAAAATTGAAAAAAAGCCAAAAACAGGACCCGTTTTTTCACACAGTTTAGGTTCAAAAATGTTGTGCAAGAGTAAGGTTAATGGTGAGATCGATACTAAAAAAAAAATGCTAAGTTTTTTTCAGCTCATAAGGCAACTTTGTGGATATATAGCACCTAGAAATTCATTTTCATACTCTTCAAATAATTCAAGCAAAATGGTCACTTAACAGGACACAAAAGTGTCCAAGGACATAAAAGTGTCCTGTTACCATTCTAGTGTTAAAAAAATCTCTAAAGGAGATATATATGACTAAAATGGAAACCTCTGAAGAGGATGGTAAAGATGTAATGAGTGTTCCATCCCATTACAAGAAATATACTCTCCAAGAAAATCATAGTCGAACAACCTGTCAGGGAACTACGGTAATATCGTGAGTCTTACAAGGGACCTGAAAATGCAAAAAAGATAGATCTGGCCAAAAGAGCCTAGACCTGTCTACATTGCAAATGACCTGACGGAAGAAGAAGAGATTCTGTTAATCTTACTGAAAGAATACCAAGATATCTTTGCTTGGTCTTATAAGGATCTCAAGGGTGTTGATCCAGAAATCTATCAACATACCATACCTATGAGAGATGATGCAAAACCAAGTAGACAAAGGCCATATGCATATAATGAAACATTTTCCAGGAAGTTCAAAGAAGAGATAGAAAAGCGAAAGGAAGCCGAATTCATTTGTGAAAGTGAACACAGAGATTGGGTGTCTCCAATTGTGGTAGTACCCAAGAAAAATGGAAAATTACGAGTGTGTGTAAATCTCAAAAAAGTGAATGTAGCTACCATTAGAGACAACTTTCCTCTTCCAATCACTGAGCATGTTTTAGAGAGAGTTGCAAGAAAAGAGGCTTACAGCTTTTTAGATGGATTTTCCGGATACAATCAACTTTTGGTTGACCCCAAAGACCAGCATAAAACTGCCTTTGCAACTGAATGTGGTATTTTTGCCTATCGGATTATGCCTTTTGGGTTAACTAATGCTCCTGCCACCTTTCAAAGACTGATGAGCCATGATTTTAAAGAATATCTTTGAAATTTCTTGGAAGTATATATGGATGATCTATGTGTACATTCATCAATCCGGGCTAATCATTTTGAACACCTCAAAAAGGTATTCGAAAAATGTACACTTTATAGGATTTGCTTAAATCTTGAAAAGTGCACATTTATGGGTAGACAAGGAAAAATTCTTGGACATATAGTGTCTAAAAATGGCATAGCTATTGGTATGGATAAAATTCATGTTATTGCTGATTTGCCTAGACCGATAATAGTCAAGGGGGTTCAAGCCTTCATGGGACATTGTGGATATTACAGAGGGTTCATTTACATATACGTTATAATTGCAAAACCCATGTACAACTTGATCACACACTTTCAATAATGGACTGATGAATGTGAAGAATCCTTCATGAAGCTTAACCAAGTTCTCACTTCAGCTCCAATATTGAAAGCATCAGATTGGAATAACATATTTCACATACATGTAGATGCTTCCAATTTTTCCATTGGGTGTATACTAACTCAACCAAGAGATGGGAATATTGATTTTTCTATATATTATGCTAGCTGACAATTGAATATTGCAGAGAAAAACTATACAACCACCGAAAGGGAAGGACTAGGAATGATCTATGCCGTGAAAAAATATAGACATTACCTATTAGCTAACAATTTTGTGTTCTTTGTGGACCACCAATTCTTATTGTACTTGGTCAACAAGCCATGCAACACAAGAAGAATATTGAGATTGTTCATCATTTTTTTGGAATTTGATTTCACTGTAGTTGTGAAAAAGGGCACCACTCATCAAAGAGCAGATCATTTGTCAAGGATTGTTTCAGGAGACCCACCTAAGGGAGTAGACAATGATCTACCAGATGCATATCTATTCTCCGTAGAAATGATACCTCGATGGTCGGAAAACATGGTATCAATGATAACCATAGCTCAAGTGGATTTGCAAATACCACTTCCTATTACAATTGGATTAATTGAGCAATCAGCTATGTATCAATTACTAGCTGGAAGTTTGTACAAAAGAAATTGAGATGAAATATTGCTTTTATGTATTAATCCTGAGGAGAAAACCCAATACCTAAGTCAATCACACATTACCATAGTAGAACCTCACTTTGCGGAAGACCAAACTATGTGACGGATCTTGAGACTTGGAGTATTTTGGCCAACTACGAGGAGTGATGTTCATTATTTTTGAAAATTTATCCTCAATGTCAAAAACAAGCACCCATACCTCATGTGACATTGTTCCAAATATCACTTGTTCCTAAGTGGGGTAACTATTTAGTTACTCACTTATCAAGCCAAACATTTCCTAAGACTATGGAATTATAGAAGGATGCAGTGTCAACGTATGATGAATGGTTAGATGGAATGGACCTTCGCATCAAAGTACAGCTGAACAATCCTAGCACAAATGCATTGGTCGATACAGGAGCTCGAGTAAATGCAATTAGTTATTCCACGTACAAGAAAGCAACAAGTCAGTCCTTGACAGTAGGAATAGTGACTATTAAAGGATGCAACAAGAACCCAGCACCGACATTGGGAGTAGTCAAATTAAATGTGATAGTACATGGATGTTCATGTCCTCATCAAATTTTATGCTTACCAGACGAACACATGAATGAAACAATGACTCTTGGAATCTCATGGATGTGGATGTACAAGGTAGTACAAGATTGGGATACCAATCAGCTCAAGCTATCACCTAAAGGTGGACAACTCTTTGTTCCAATTGCACCAAGCAAGGAGGAATGGAAAGAAGGTTACCAATAGAGAAAACCACAAAGCAATCAATCTTCTCCATCCTATCGACAAGCAAATGCTACAAGTAGCATGCAAGGAGTCATGCAAATTTGGGTACCAAAAGCATAGCTTAAGGACAAGCCGATTCAAATCTGGGTGCCCAAAACATCATCTAGTATACCAAAGATGGTTCTAAGTTTCAAAACACAGAGGAGATTATCTCCAAGTAAGGAACCTAACACAAAATGGATTTGGAAGGAAAAAGAGCACTTATCTTCTTCGCAAACCGTAAAACCAATCATGCAAAGGAGAGCTAAGTCTCAAAAGACTCAACCACACCATTCTGACCAAAGCAAATCAAGATATCAATGGCGGGTAAAAGCTCAACAACCATCATTATTGATACCAACAGCTCAAGAAATCAGCGTGCCAAAGCATCCTGACGGTACAATAAAGCAAAGAGCACATAAGCTACAAGATTTTCTCTTTGGAAGACATCCAAGGAATACCTCGACATCAGAAACCCTTGAGTTGATTACTCAAGACCCAACTCTTGCACAACATAATGGTTTGAATTGCATTGATCTTCAAAGCATGGTAGAGCCAACCAAGGCTATGCATAGACACGATTGTTCAACCCATGCACACAGTCGTCCTGGAGAACATCATCTAGGAGGGGTGGAAGAGAACTAAGTAATTAAGGGCAATGTTTGAAGAGGGAGGAAAAAGTTTTATGTTAACGTATGATTTTTTGCAAAATTACCTAATAATGCCAATACAAATCATCAACAGGGGAAATTAACTGATAACATCTCCTCGATGAGTGTAAATAGTGTATATACTATGAGAAAATCATAAAAAAACAATATTTTTTGGTTATTTTTCATCATTTTTCTTGATATTGGGACTTAAAAATAAAGAAATCCAGCAAAAAATAATAAAGCTATGTTTTTCAATGGATTTTCTTAATTATTGGACTTTTACTTTGCTTTTTTAGCGCATTTTGTTATTTTCTTTGATTTTTTTAATAAATAGGTAAAAAATTATCAATAAATAGCAGATGAGCTCAGATGAAAAAACTAAAGATACATTGATGATCAAGAGGATAAGGCGGATAGGCCAAAAAAATTTCAATCAAATCGATAGATGGAAGCGCGAAGCCTAAATCAGGCGGCCAAGGCCTACTTTTGTAGAATTCTTGCAGAATGAGCTACCGGAATCCGATTGAGGAAATTTTTGAGTCTAGCATAGATTTCACGGCCTAGTAGGACTAACATGGGAATTTGGGAGAAAATGGTTTAGAAAGTCTGAATATAGATATCCAGGGTAGTCTAAAATCACCTCATTTCCACTTGTCGCCTTTGGAGAGAGAGCTTTTGACCTTCTTCGCGCGCATTTTCCGGAGTCCGTAGTCGCCCATTTACAGCGTCGTCTCACACGAGACATGAGGGGTAATTTCTATACTTATCAATAATCCATTATGTATGGCCGGTAGCTAGTCTAAACCCCAGGAACAAATCCTAGAATCGGAGCAGTGCATGAATTCCTACAACCAAAAATTGACCAAAGTGGCCTGTCAGCTCAACGAAATCGAACGAGACTTGAACTGTAGCATGCCCCTATATGATTGAACACTTCTATATCAATAGTTGACCATTCGGTAGGGATCGAGGGGGGTCTCAAGTAGAAAAGCTACATTTTTGGCAGATGCCTCGATTTTGACTCCACAGACAGCTTGTAGACTGGGTCTATATACAATGTATATGGTTGGTTTCATAAAATCAATCAAAGCAAGCTCCCGAAAGAAGAAAATAGCTCAAAGTCTACAAAGCGTCAAATTTGATATACGAAGTCAAACTGACCCCAAATGGGCCAAAATTGGATGATTAGCTTTAGGACTATGTAGCGGACAAGTCCATAGACTAAAAAGTGACTAACCAACTCCACAGGCCACTTAGTCACAAAAATCGGTGAATTCAGAGACGACAAAGCATGAAGTGATACCGACAAGACAAAACTTTACCAAATTCAATTTAGGACTTGTTTTAGGTGTATTGAATATGTTTAGGTCAAAATTTGTCAAGTTTAGCAAAAAAAGTTGATTGCTGTAAATAATCACGATTATTTACTTTTGCAATTTTTTGGCTTGAAAATTGTACCTTCACCTCACCTATTAGAAGAGGAGACTCATGAAGAAGGCAAGCGTTTATCTCTTCCTAGAAGGCTCTCACTATCAAAGAGGGAAGGATCAAGTGTGCAAAAGAGTATAACCTATTCAGGAATTCCAGCCATTTTAAAAGGTTTTCATGAAGAGGCATATGGTGGCCATTTTGCCAAGAGTCAAGGATTTGATATTTACGTAATTACCACAAACTTTTTGTGATCACAAGGTCTTATTGACACATTTACATAATCACACTTAACATGATAACAAAGAAGCCAGTTAAGAGCAACCTAGAAACCCACAAAAAGTCTGTCGGACATTTTAGTTTTACATGCGGACCTGCCGAGAAAACCCAGAAGCCCAGGGCTGCAAAATAATACATATAGAGCACCCATCAGCCAGCTAGGTGTTATTCCTTGAGCCATCTTTAGAGAGAGAGAGAGAGAGAGAGAGAGAGAGAGAGAGATGATTGACTTCATGAGTATGTCGAGAGGAGAGAGGGGGTCATGTGAGAGTGTTCTCTATGTCGCAATGCACGGTAGTAGCGGAGTACCTGACCACACAACTCGGGTATGTGTTGTGTGTGTGTATGCGTTGTGTGGTAGCTCGCCTTTTGTCGTATTGCACGGCAGTCATGAGGTACCTTACCACACAATGTGTGTCGTTTGTTAGAAGCATCTATTTTTGCATAAATGTGGCGTTCAAGTCGTTAACCCGGTTGTACGAACGCCATATAATTTATATGTGCATGCGCAATTCATTTTTTTAAGTATTAAGTATATGACATACTTGGTAGGTAACACGGCCGTGAAGAGTATTTCTTATACAAATGTTGATATTGTTTGAAAACATATACTAGCTAATCATATTTAAAAGATTGCTTTAATCATCAATCAACATCACTGTTTTAAATGCTACATTTACATAAATTCTATGTAAAAAAGTATATGCACACAATTTGCATGTTAAATATTCATTTTTATCTTTTTAAAGAGCAAGACGTTCTTTGCAATTTTTGATTGGTTTGTATAATACTCTTATTGTTTTGAATGAGCTAAAATAAAATTGGCAATATGTACATCACGATGCATGTATCTTCCAAGAGGCATTATTTTTGAAGTGAATCGTGATAACGTGAAAAATATAAACTTAGGTATTTTGTTCTATCGGAAAATTTTGAATTGTTTTCGATTTTTAACATGACCCGTTAGATCTGGACAATTTTATTAGGAGTGACTTATTTTTATTGCATTTTACACGAGTAAACATACCATTTTAAAGTCAAAATGATTATCAACCTGAATAAATATTATCTTGTACAATTTTTTGAAGTCTTTACGTTAGTGTATGCTTTGTTTGAACTAGTGTGAGAGTGCACGATGAAAAATATAAGTTTCAAATTCACAATATGCGGAAATGTTTCAGATTTTTAACATGTATTGTTTGATCTGGATGAAGTTTTTAAAAAACTACTTGTTTTCTCTGCATTTTACACCAGTAAACATTGCATTTTAAAGTAAAAATTGTTTCCAATGTGTCTCAATATACTCGTGCACATTTCTTAAAGTCTTCAAGTCATGGTTATGGTTTGTTTGAACTAGTGTGAGAGTGTTAGTGCAGTGTGCAACCATGAATTTGTATTTGATATGTTGTTTTTTATTGTCTAGTGCTAAAATGACACCATATCAAAAGAAAATTGTTATGCATACCATTCAAAAAGAATGTATCTTGGCAATATCATCATGTGCAGATGGTCACATACAACAAATTAGTGAAAGTGACGTCTTCATTAAAGACCTCACTAGCACTATATGGGAGAACACAGAGCGTAGGCTGCGAGGTGAAGGCCAATATGAGTTGCTAATTCCAATAGGGATTTGAGAACTTGACCCCCACCGCAAGGTTAAGATAGTGTTGGGAAATATGAAAGTCTATTGCAGAAACTTAAAGGAAGATATCCCTCCTACCTGCGATATGACAAAATTAGAGCTCTGGGACAAATTATGGGAGGAACAGAAGGTCAAGATGAAGCAGGTGAAAGCTGAGGACCAAGATTCCGTACCCAAGAGATTGAAGATGGCCCAAGAGAGGCAAGAAGTTGTGGGTGGCCGATCAGATGCCAACGGCACCAGCACAATCATGCACACGGCATTGAATTCCAAGTATGCTCATCTAATTGGCATTCCCCACGAGGCCTTTGCAAAAGGTAGAGCAGGCTCTTTTGGTGTGTGCACATTATACACCATCAAAGGCATCTCTTTCTTTCATTACATATGTGGGAAAATGGTACAAGAGAGGGAATGAGGCAAAATTTGATAGCTTCTAGACAAAGCAAGGAATGAAAACACTTCACCCTCCATTGTAAGATACATTGGCTTTACCACCGAAGCTCCCTAGATCACCAATAACTAAGCTATGAGTTATACGATCAGCCCGTAAAGCATAAGGAAGTAGCCTAGGCCACTCTTCCATTTTACCTTTGCAGGCTTTTGCCAAAGCTTTAATGATAGGAGGATTCCCACGCTCAGATTTTCCATTTTCCTCATGATTATATGCAGTAGTGAGAGCAAGTTTAATGCCCAACCTAGAGAAAAGCTCCCTTGCTTTGTCAGCATCCAACTCACCCTTGTCCACTGTTATTTTCCCAGCACGGCCATAATGGCTGATTAAATCATCCAAGAGGAACTTACGTACCCCTTATGTGCTTTTTCTTCTTAGAGCACGACCTTCAACTTGGTTGGTTAAATCTTCCTGTGCAGGGACTATGTATCTCATTTGTCATAGGCCCAATGGAATTGTAACAAGATCTACTGTCCACTTAAAGTGCATGGCCAATGGGCAAGTAGGGTGCAACCCATCATGATGACGTACATTTGAATACATTTGATAAGTTTCACAAGACTCCATAAAGTGAGATATATCTTTATACATACCTTTCCACCAATACCTCTCTTTCATTTTAGTAAAGGTGGCCATACACCTCTATGTCCAGCATAAAGACTCTCATGAAACTTTTTCATAAGCTCATTTTGAGCATCCTTATCATTCACAACTCTCAACGACATTCCATTTCTTTGTTTCGGACGTCCATAAGTACCCATCTTTCAAAAAGTATCCATAGGCATTTCTCCGTTGTCGTGCTGTGACACGTACATAGTGGGAACGCATGCTACAAGATCTATCTTGTATTTTTTTAGATACATAATTATATTTCCTATAATGTACATATGCATATTTAAGTATAATAATAAGCCTTCTATCTCATCCTATTATTTTTCTCAAGGGTAACATATCCTTACTTTACCATCAGAAAATACTATGGGAAAAGCATCAATAGCTCCGCCTCTTTAACTTGGGGCAAAAAGCATTGATTCTTTATTTCTACTATTTCATTATCATCTCACACCCTAGCTAGATTCTATATCTAGGGTAAACTCCAATATATATATATTCTATGTATTTTTTATACTTTTCTTATATTTCTTTTTAAATAGCTACTAGGAGAGAATCAAATCCTAGTGGGACACTAGGTGGCATGATTTCAAAGATACACTTATTTTGATGCATTATTGCAAGCATGAGTACAAAACTTTGTCAAGGAGCAATGTCATGCTTTCATATGGCATGAGGTGTCCTTTGGAATTAAATGAAAGTCTAAGCTAAGGAGACCACATGAAGACTTTTGCTGCCATAAATGGACCCTATTTTGATGAATTTTTTACACAAGGTTCCAATCCGAATTGGAAAACGATTTTAAAACGAAAATCGTAGCTAATGAGCTGAAGTTTTTGCCCATATTTTTACTTTTTTATTTGGAGCCACGGTTGAGGAGATATGATCAAAATATTGGACCCCAGTCTGCCCACATCATGCAGGGACAGCTCATTTCCAACTTTTCCAATTCCTGTTCACACTGGCTCCTCTCTTCTTGTGTAAACCCTTGGGGGTTCCCTTCACCTATAAAAGGGGACCTCTTCTTCCTTGGAAGGAACTCAAGCATTCAAGCCATTGATGAGAGGAATTCTCGAGGGAGTGAGTAGTAATGCCTAATTGTACTTAGCCATTAACATAAGCCCAAGCCTACACTTTCTCCTAGAGGGAGACTAGCCATTCTTGCAACAAGCTAACCTTGGAAGATCAACTCTAATCAAAGAAGGTCTTGCACTTGGTGTATCAATCAAAGTGGAATTATCCACTCTTCTTCTCTCTCCCATCAATAATGGTGCCGAAGGGTTTCAAGTAAGATGTGTTCTACATTGATGTTTTCTTGATTTCTTGTTGTTTTCATTTTCATCTCTAATCCAATATATATATATATATATGTATCTAATCTCATCTCCTTAACCAAACCTATCTCTCTCATTCTTAGTAATTCATCCTCTCTAGGTTCTCTTTGCTACAGGTACATCTCTCCCCGCAGTATCCTTATTGCCTACGGGCAAGAATAGGGCTTGGGAGGGAAACTTCTCATCTCTTCACTTCTCTCATATCTACATTTCTCACATACTATCCTAGATGAATAACCCACATGATGATCATTTCTATCGCTTTCACTCTGTACGATCTATTAGAATTAACGTATGGATTAGCCGTAAAATACACTTTCAACAACGTATAGTGTTTCTCTTCGGCCCTGAAAGGCTCAATGAAATACTTCTATCACCGGATCCCATCATACTACCTCTCATAGACTATAATTTTTCTTTTGATGTAAGCGTAGTTATCTTGCTATGAACCAAGAGGATTTGTACACACAATTAATCCCAATCACTAGACAAAATATATATATTATGGTAAGCACAAAACTACAATTCCAAAGAACAATTCGTAGCCTATTTGGTCAACCAAGATTGAATGCCATTAACTCATCCATTAACCCTTTCATATTACCCATGATACGATATGACCATAGCCTTGATGTTTTCATCTTCGTATTGTTTTGACATTCTCTTTTGCGTTCTTTCTTTGTGTGTGTGAGTGCAAGAGAGAAAGAGTGAGTCTTCTTTGATTGCACTTCTTTCCAAACCCTAGTCTTCATGGCATCTATGGTTTAACTCCTTCATATAGTTTTTGTTGAGTTCTCTCACAAACTCTCACAGCCATAAGCCCGGTGGTTTCCTAGCAAGACCGCAAATTTCTCGACACCGTATTCTTTTGAACTCTTGATCAGTCCACCCTTCTTGGCTTGTCACAGTGCTCAGATAACGTCCAATGAGCAACCAATCACCTTGATATAGGTCCTCTATAAATGATTCAAGTGCATTTGATAGGCAAACATGATCGCCCTTGGCATGAGAGGTACTATAAAACTATGTGCCTACATCATCGCCCTCGACAACCATGTCTTCTTCATTTTCATACATTGATCTTGAAAGCATATCCACAATTGGATTATCTTTCCCTGCGATATGCTTAAATTCTGGATTCAAGGACTTTATGTAGGCAATCCATCTCAAAATAGCAATGTCGGGAGTTGAGCAACTTGTGATCATTTCAAGAAGGGATAGATAATCAATCTCCACTATTACATTTGCTCCTATCAAATACTGTTTGTCACATTTCAAAGCTGTGACTACTCCCCATAAATCTCTTTTTACCTGTGGATAGTTGTGTTGACAAGCACTTAGGACCGTTGCTCCAAATCTCACCACATATCGCTTGCCATCATCATCATCTTGTCCAATTGCCCATCCAATTCTTGTGGGTCTAGTATCCACTATCAAATTACATATCTTCCACATTCATAGTTTACTTTCCTCAAAGTTAGAGACATAAGCAGCAATTTCTTTAATTTTCTCATGGCATGGGAATGCATTTCTTCCCATTGAAACTATTGGTTCTTTCTCAAAAGCTGATACAAAGGTTCTGCTACATGCGCATAATGTGGAATCCAGATAACGTAGAACACACATGCACCCAAGAACCTTCAAACCTCAGTTACATTGATACATGTCTCTTTCATTCTTTGAATCACATCAATATTTTAATGGACAAGGCCTTCTACCATATGGCCCACACATATGTGCCACAATAAGAACTTTGCACACACCAAACATTGACTTTTGGCCAGACAAGGTAAGGTTCACCTCTTCCAGCCTTGACAAGATATTATCACAATCATTGATATGGTTTGCCACATACCTTTGGCACCCCCTCGAGTCCAAAGCCACATCTATATCACTTACATCACATCCTTTGATTGGCACATCATCAAAGGAAAGGCATTGTAGTTTGCGGTATGAAGTCACGTAGGACTTTGTTCATACCATTCATCATATGTGCAACTGAGTTAGTTGCTCCCTGAGGTAAGGTGCACATCCTTACCAGACCCAAAGGTGTCCTCATGGTAGTCAGGTCCTTGATTTTCATTGCTAGTTGGAACTGATCATACCTTGAGTACAAATCTCCTATAGAATATATTTCCCTTCCTGTGAATGCCTCTGCAAATTCATCTACAACTAGCCCTGTACCCACATTTCTAATTATAACCTTGTTGACGTGTTGCATATCCTGTATAAAGCATAAAGAACCATTTTTCTTTGGAACTGTGAACCACATGTTTGAATATGGAGCACAAGAAGGCTCCAAAATACCCATCTTGATCTTTTCATTAAGCAACTCAATGAGTTTTGGCAAATGGGCCTTTGGAACCAAAATAGGCCTCAAGTTCCAAGGTACATGAGGGATAGTGAAGATCACCATAGGAGCAACAATGGATGGATCAACACACCCTATCTCATGCGGCTTGAATGCAAAAGCCTTCCCATGTTTGGCAAGCATTCCTTCAAAGCATACCCTTTTAACATCCATCAAACTGTCCTTGCAACCAATCTTTAAATCCTTCAAAGTATCTTGTGTAACCTTATGTCCAATCTTTCTTGGCTCACAAAGAATACGTTGTAAAGCAGCTTGATCAATCTTATCCGTACAGTCTTTTGGTAGAGGTAATGCCACTGGTTTCACTTTCTTTGCCACAAACTTGTACTTGGTCTCCACTTGTACATCAACACCTTCAGCATTTTTGAAATCCTCAATGACTTTCTACATTTCTATTGAGCATACTTTCATGAACTCACTTCCCATATACAAATTGCAATCCACTAAAGACTCCAAGTCTTGCATAGTATCCACAAACGAACACTCATCAAACACACCTGCAATGCATTCACCATCTTCTAGCACACCATTCATCTTAAAACCTCTTTGTACACTATTTACATGTTGTCATTCACCTCGCTTTAAGTCCTCACACTTTGTAAAAGCAATAGATACATAGTCTGTTAATCCTACAAAACTTATAGAAAATGTTTCCTATGCATATACATCATGCGAGAACTTTTCTCTTCTTGTACCACTATAATCCCGCTCTACAATGGTACATGGCCAAAACTCCTCATATCCCTGTAGTCCTTGAATTCTTTGTTTGTCTTTGGCAAGGGTTATTCTCTAAGACTTTCACGGTTCCTTTCATGGTCCACACAAATAGTTGGGAACTATACTGCAAGCTTCCCATCCCTGCTCCTTATCCTAGCATAAGTTGAACCATCGTGCATCACCTTGGTTGCCATGCGAGTAGCAGTGATGTATGGCTGCCCAAGGATAAGAGGGTATGTAGACATCTCCTGCACAAATAAGTTTTGGTCATCTTTCACATCCCCTATAGTCACCTTTACATTTGGACAAGCTTTGTAAAACTCCCCTGATGAGTTGTTTGCTGCATGAATCATCCATCCATGATTTATATCAATTGGCCATTTTCCTTTTTGATGAAGACTCTTTGACATGAGGTTAATTTTTGACCCATGATCTATCAATGCAATGTATGGATCTTCTAAGTCCACCACTTTTACCAGGGTCTCAATAGTTACTCTTGCCCAGTGACTCTTTGAGTAGTAACTTTTGTGAGTGGTCTCGGATTGATCTTCATCATCCAAGAAGCGAACGTGTTTTACTCCTCCCCTAGACTTGTAGCACCCAATAACAGTTTCTTCACCTTGCTCGCCATAGAATTGTACACCTTGTACATGGATAGATTCAATAAGAGATTGCAGCTTCCTCTTTATGATATCAATTGTTTCTTCAGAAACTCCCTGTTTGCTATTCCAAGGACCTCACCCAAGGTAAATTCCACCTTACTGTTCAAAATCCTCTCTTCCAAAACCTTTTTGAGATCTGTTGCTGCCTCTATATCGGATTGGAGTTTGTAGGCCAGACCCTTTGCTTTGGATTTCGTTGCTTCCTTCTTCTTTTCTTTAGAGGCTTCTTGCATAGGCACTTCAGGGATATGCATCTGTTGCGGGGAAGGCGGTCTAGGAGGTAGCAATATGTCATTTTGCCTCCACTCCTCATCGCCTGTTTTGAAGTCCCTTTATCCCCATTCTCACAGCTACGTTTGTCTTCAATAATGGCCTCATTGGGTTGACATTTGGCAATGTATGCATGCACTGACAAAGAGTCCATAGGGTCATTCCAACTTGTTTCTAGCCGAATGTAGTCTCCAACTTCATGTAACACCTCTGTAGTCATTTTACCCTTCATAGCAGATTCTAGCGCATGGCCATAGCTCTCCAATACCATTAGATTCCTCTTCTCCAACCTTGACTGATCCTTTTTTCTTAATAGGATCCACCTTCAACCGATAGGAGGCTACCTCAACCATTGAGATGGCATGGCTAGTAGCCATGTCCTCAACTAGCTTCTTCATCCCTCCTTTTCCAAAGTTTGTCCCCAAGAGCTTACCTATCTCACTTAAGTGAATCTTACCATCTTTAAAGAAAACAATCTCCTTTGTCAAAGCGTCTTTAAATCTTTCACAAGCCCTCCTTGCATGGTCAGTACTATCATACCATATACATCTATTGACAAAGCCTTCTCTTGTTTGAGATCGTTGCCCTGTAGATTGACCCAATGGTTGCCCCTTTTCTTCTAGCCTTGTAAGCTTTAACTTGAGCTCTTGCATTCCCTTGACAATATCATCTAGAATGGACTTGTCACTCTTTGGAACCACAATAACAGGCTTTATAGGACTCTCGGGAACACTTGGGACTTGAGTAGGGTTGACTATCATCTTGTCTCTTCGTCGTTGTTGCTTAGCTAGCAGCAAAATGGCGTCTTCAACTTCATTCCAATTAGTCTTTAAGCCTTGTTCCGCATCCTTATCCTCAAGTAGTAACTCTAGCTTCTCTTGAATCTCTTTACCTACTACCTGCAAAAAGAGCTTTGTCTTCTCTGAGTTTAGTGTATCCTTTTTAGTCCTTGACAATTGATCATATCCGTGTTCAAATTCCCTTGGCAATTCGGTAGGCAAAAGCCCCTCTTTTGGTTGAACCACCCACTCTAAAAAAGTCCTCTTTGTTACCCTTTTGGAGTCCTCCATGAAATACTCTTCCTTCAAGGATAATCGGAATGCTTCCCAAGCTGCCCCATGCTCATTTCTAATTCCCCTTACATACTCTCTAATCTTGGGAACCACAATTAGTTCAAAACTTTGCACCATCTCTGCTTCGGGCACTCGATGTAGCTCTATCTCCTTTACATACCCACCAAGATACTTTGTTATATCTTTACCTCTAAATTGGTCCATTTTTTGAACACCACAGATTGAAGCGCTTTGGTTGATGAAAGCTCCCTCCTTTCTGCAGCTTGTTGCTGCTACATAAACACTTTAAACGCTTGGAAAATTGCATTGTAACTTGATCAAACCGAACCCCCTGTTGCTCTTGTTGTTCCATAGCTTTAAAATTTTTAATTGAGACTCTCAATGAAGCTTTTGAACCCTCACCCTAGCCTACTTCGCGTCGGGTTCACCAAAAATGTGTTGAGAAGTGCACAGTGCAACTAGGAAAGTGTCGGACCTCTAACTGTGAGGATTTGTATCAAAATCAAGTAAGGCGTATATGATTTGAAGCTAAAAACACACTAAAAAAGAACAAAACTCCAGACATCAAAGCTCCACTTTGAAAAAGAACCAAGATTAGCTCAAAACTCTTGTGTGTGTGAAGATAAGGTGTAGCCTCGCTCCCAATTGCACAGATGTAGTGCTCATTCGACCTGTTAAAAACCCTAAATTTATGCTTCGATTCTTTGTTGTGATCATTTCATGGAAGCTTCAGTACTTCATTGGAGAAGCCCAAGTAGTTGAGGAGATGAAAACCTAATTAGAGGCCTCACAGCCTCAACCAAGTAGTGGAAGCAGTATGGGACTGCACTAGCACCCTGTAAAGGAATGGCTGTATCTCCTTGCTCATGTAGCATTTAATGGCCTAGTAACTTATGTGTAGCAAAAAATAGCATGAACATAGTGAGAATTTCATTAGGATAGATTCATAATGAGCATAACAAGAGTGGTTGGGTGGAGAGAGCAACAAAAAGCATAACACCTAGTTAGATGGGCATGAACAATACTTCAAAAGAGAGAGAAATTAAGTTATTGACAACAATTGAGGACTGGATTTATATGGAGCCGGTCCCCCCTCCAAAAGGCTTTGTATTATAGGTTTCCCCCATCAAGGGAGACATTTTACAATACAATTCTTCGTGTTCCTTCAATAACTAGCTAGTGCAAAGAAGATGGAAGCTTCAAGCACTAGCAAACATGTTAAAACACAACATCAATTCCCTCACGGTCTCAGAACCAAGACCTCACAAACCTTCAAAGATGGTGAGAGCTAGTGGGGTATGAGAGTAGATTGAAAGGAAGAAGGAGTAGTCTTACGAGAAAGATGTACATCTCCTCACATAATCACTCATATTAGCATAGCATAGGTTAGTAATTAGCATGGTAGAGGAGATGAGCATGCATTGAAGCTTGGCTCTTGGTTGTATTTGCATCACAAAGCGAAGAGTTGTTGGTGTAGGCCTCCCTTCTCACAAGCTTGGAGTAGGTGATAAGCTTTCCATTAAAGCTTGAGAAGGAGAGAGAGAGAGAGAGTCTTCTTGCTTCACACATGAGCTAGTGTGGGTGTGTGTGGAATAATGACTTGAGAAATTCAACCCCCTCTCTCTCTTGGTCAATCCCTCATGCAATTTACTCATGCTGACACCCCATTAGACCTCTCCCAGCTTAGCCAATGAGAATTAAGAAGCATAAGTGATACCCTTCTGACATGTGTCCCCCTTTCCCCTTTTTTGGAAGCTTTAGGTAATTAATTAATACAACTAAACTCTCATTGGACCCCTTTGTCTCTTGGCCTTGTCTCTTGGCCAATAGGAATCAGGCAAGCCATTGGGCTGTTGAACGCTCATTGGACCCCTGGGGAGACTGTCCAATAGTCTTCTAGAGAGCTTAATTCTTATTGGTTCTTTTATTAAGTGTTTTTAAATTCATTAAACTAGATTTACTCTAGCCTGATTCTCATTGGTCCACCTCTATGGCCATCCAATAGGATTTGGGTGCACCTTGTGGGCATCTGGGCTAGGGAGCTGACATGTGTCCCTCTTCCCCTTTGTGTAAAGGAAGCTTGTGAGTATGTGTGTGTGTGTGTGTTTCTCTCTCATCCCCTACTTGCAAGGCTCGCCCCTTCCTTTGTAGGACTCATGAAGACTTTTTGCACACACACAAAGCATGCAATTTTCCTAAGCTTTGACCATTGGACACAAACTTTGATTTTGGAACCTTAGCATTTTGGAAGTCTTAATGGGCTGAACCTTAGGGTCTTTAAAACCCATTGTTTCACATTGCTCTTTTGCAGATGGCCCCCCCTTTGGATCCCTATTTCCATCCTGTGGATCTCTACTGTGGTCGGTCTGCTAGCTTAACCAATATTCTAGCTTTTTCTCCCCTGGTACTTCCCCATATTATATGATCAGTTTAACATGAGAAAATCATTTAAGAGAATTAGATATTAGTTATTATGACAACTCATATGCCCAAATGAGATCATTCTTGGATCTAAAACTTCCCTCTCCACATAGGCAACGATGGTACCGTCGTTGATGTGGCATCTTGAGCTATATTTGACCATTTTATGACCATTTTTAGCCCAAAAATACCCCTTTTTGTTCATAAAAAGCCTAAACGAGCTGGGAAAAATCCCTAAATTTGTGGAAAAATACCATTGAACTCAAATTTCATGTTGAACCTCATTTTTCCACTTGGTAAGCACTTTGGACACGTCTTTTATGTCCACGCACGAAACTTGCTATTTTTGGCCAACATTGTCCGCATTGAACTTTTTAGGCAAAACGAGCGTGCCACTTCGAAACACTTGACATTTTGTACATTCCTAAAGAAAATTAGGCATGATTCAATGTGTTAAAACAGCCTGCCCAACAAAGTACGCATACGCCTGCAACTATGGCAACTGTTTTCCCATATAACACACTATGTATATCATAGCATTTGGTCCCACATAACAAAAGCATTGAGAGTGAGGTAGATATTTTAATTTCACATTATGAACGTGCCATGGTACAACAACGGGAAACTAGAAGAAATGCATCTGATGTTTTGATATTTTTCAAAGAACATTTAAAGACAGACGCTAATCCTATCCAACGACCGCTTGTTGAACTTTCACCATCTTTTTACCCGGCCTAAACATGTTTGTGATATTCATTTTTCTTGTTTTTTGAGTTATTTCATTTTTATTGAAGTGTATTATCTAGGTTTGGTGTGGTTCACCTCATTGATTCATGTCTTGTATTTCAATCGGATCAATTGTCTTGTATTTTAATCGGATTAATTATCTTTAGAAATTTCAAATTTGTCTTGTTGTCCAGGGTATTTTAAATTTGTCTTGTGGTTCAATTGGTTTTGTCAATTGTGATTTTGTTTTTTGCATCAATTGTGATTTGATTTAGTCGGCCTATGACGTCTTATGTAGTGGACAAGACGATTTACTTTGTGTCTCTGTGAGACTGTTGAATCGTGAGAATCTATTTTTTGTCAATGATATTGAATATTTATCTATTTGTCCATTGCAGCTCTAAGATACTATGGCCAATGAAGAACAATTTTTTGGTACACAATCAGTGCCTGATGATCAACAACAAGCGGATGTTAATGCATTTCAGTGAAATCTCTAGCACACGGTATGTCTGCACAACAAGCGACGCGCACTGCTTGACAAATTTCAAAATGGGCAAATCCAAATCACATGCAATGGAAAGAGATCAATAAATAAGTGACCAAGGACATGATCAAAACAATATGGTCATGTGAGGATGCGGAGATAAAGAAAGGACGGTGGAAGATATCGAAGTGCCTCTACAAAGCAATCAAAGAAAACACTGAGAGGATCTGCTTGGAAGTTTATGGCCATCCACTGCACAATGTAGATTGTGTGTTATATTTTGCAAAAATGTTATATGTTCATTTTGTGCAACATCGACTAGTAGAATTTTCATCAAAGGAGACCACCATTCCCACCCATGATATCAGGGAGAGTTGTGTCACTTTCACCTGAGATGAACTGGCATTGATAATTGAAGGTGCCAACCTACATTTAAAGAGAGAGAAAGATATTTACATGACACAGCTGGAGGAGAAAGATGCAAAAATAACACGACTTTCTATAGCCACCCAAACACCCCAACCATCACAGGTCCGGATGGAGAAAAGTATTCACCACCTAAGCCAAGATATTCAAAATCTGACAAAGCAAGTGAATCCTCCACCTGTACAAGGGACACACATCAGTCACCTTGTCTTGCATCCAGATTTGGTCTGCTTGTATACTTTGGATGTATCTTCATCTTCCCAATGTCCAACTTGCTACAAGATTTGATGGATGGAGTGGATATTATGCATTGATATGTGGTCATTATTATCACTTCGTCTGTTTAATTTGTCTAATGAAAAATAGTAGCTGATGCGCAATATGTTCACAAGATATTCCACAAGGAATATATGTTATATTTGGCATGGCAAATGAGTATAAATTCAAGAAAACCCACCAAGATACCCCTAGCACAATTAAAAATCTGTTTGGTGACCAAGGTACTGGTTCTGAGCATAACAATGGAGATCTACAAACTATGTATAATCGCAAATACGAAGCATTGTATATGATCAAAACACATTGAATACAAGCTCTTTCATAATGGTTTTTGACACAATCTTTATTCTGCTCTCAAGGTATATTGAATTTGTGAAGTTTTTATGTGGTTCTAAGTCTACGTGTTGTGGGTCTCCTTGTAATTCAACTTCCACATCTATTATCAGACTCTCCTCTATTTCGTCTATAGTGCATTGAGATACACCAACATTGAACTCTACTTCGTCTTTGTTTTGACAATCGTACACCCAGGTTGGCATTTCCTCCTCGCAGCCAGCACTTTCAATGTGATGAAATATCTTTTTGTTGCAAAACATATACACTAATTTCTCCACTCTGTCTGCTAATAGTCTATTGCAAATAGTGCTATGAACATACTTGTGCATACTCCAATTTCTCTCTGAACTTGAGTTTGTTGCACATTGTGCCAGTACCTTCATTGCAAGGGGATGTAAGGTCGAGTAATGCTCTCCACCATTCATCATCCACCACTTCCATGCAGGTTGCTCTTTTGCCATTTTGTGTACAAGATCATTCGCAAAAGGACCTCTTTTAATCTAAATGTACTCATTTCTTTGATACAACCAGTTCGGTCCTGAACGTCGGAGTAGAACGTGTTGACCACATGATACAAATCGCTGACCACCTCTGTATTGGACATCATATCTAAATTCCAATACTCCTGATTGAGCATGTAATCCATACTATGGAGTGGACTATGAGCGCTCTTCCATCTTGCATGAAAATACTTGGCCAATTTTTTTTGTTGTTTGCCAGAGAATGGTAGTCACCACTCCTTCTTTGCTATAGACTCTTTTAGCTCCTTGGGATTTAGATTATGCAAGCTGCATGATAGTGTGATAGTATACAACCTTACCTTGCAAGTTGTCAATCAGGTAATTGCACAAACTCCATTCTATTTCTCGCTCTCTTTTCTTTTCTCTAGCTCTCTCTTGCTCCATTTGGTGGGTGTCTTTGTGTGAGATTGCTTGTGTGCATTTGGTTGCACCTCCTCTTGGTTGTGAAAAAATCTCTCTTGCATCTTAGTTTGCATCCCATAACTAGGTGATGCCCCTATCTTGTTTGAGTTTGGTTGTGGGTTTGTTGTTGTGTTGTGCTTATGGTTGCCCCGGCCCCAATTGAGCCTTGAGGGGCGTTTAGAGGTCTCCTTTCTTGTTGCCTGCCCCGGACCGCCTCAGTAGCATGTATACCCTTACCCCTTTGATGAGCTATTGTGGCACCCACTACCAATTAGGGAAAATATGAACCCAAAAGGGCTCTTTAGGGGCAAATATGCTTTTGGAATATAATCTCTACACTAATGAGAATGGGTGTGTGGCCACGGTCCTACCATTTTTTGCATTTAATATTCAAATATCCATAACTTAAGCATTTTAACTTCAAACTTGTCGGACAACAGTGCATTTGGATCGCATTGCCAAGATCTTTCCATTGATAAAAAGTCGGTTTTCACGTTTATAAAGGACTATGTTTCGATCAAATTCCTAAGAAATTGTATAAGATAGTGTTTTTGCTAATGTAGCACTGTATAATACAGCCGAGTAAAGATAGGTGTCATATAATATGTCCGTTTAAATTGTATTTTATGTACACCGTAAAGGTCAAAACATGATTTTTTAACCATAAAATAGACTTTTTAATGAGGAAAATATGGCTTTTGAAAAATTTCCAAAATTTCAAATTTCTAGGATATTTTCAAATCCGGGCCACAAGAGGGGAGAAAAGGAGTTAGAGTGGTCCCCCAACTCCTCCCCCCCCCCCCCCCCCCCCACACACACACACACACACCTTCTCACTGGGTATTCTGAGTCCATCAAGATGTGTAAGACTACTTATTCCTCTACTTTACTGAGGATATAGAGTGTGTCCACCCCGCTCTTTCTATATTTGGTTGCCCTTAAAGGGTCCATATTTGTTCTAATGAGAAATTCTACTTCAAGGGGAGGATCTTTTATTCTTAGTAATAGCAATAAAGCTTGTTTCACATGTAGCAAAGAAGAGCACATAGCCAAAGATTTCTTAGGATCGAAGGCTTATAGCATTTGTAGGAAAAAGGGACATCCTCCTTCCAAGTGCTTCTAGAAAAACAAAGGCAACACCAACAATAATCCAATGCCCATAAGTTCAGTTTATCTCATAAAAAAAGACAAAGATGAGGATGAAGAAGAACACAACAGAAACCTTCTAGTCTCTTGTGACTAAGACTATGATGGCATTCTCTAGATTTTATTTTTCTTTTACCTCTCCGTGTGTTTGTTTGGAGATAGCTTGGAGTATCTTGGACGCAGTCTTTATCTATCGGTTTGAGGAATAGTGTGCATAATCTCTTGGAGTAGAGATGGTTTGTCTCTTGGATTTGCTCGGATTGTGTTAGAGATGTCAATTTTCATATTCTAAATCTCAAGGGGGGGGTTGTAAGGGTTTTGGGCTCTAGCCTATACTTGTGTATAAGACCTCTTGTGTACTGAGGGGATGTATATGTGGCATAGGGCCATGTGGTAGCATGTAGAAAAGGCACCTAAGGGATGTTGGTACCCATGGGGATCATTTAGAAAAAGGGTGTAGACTCACCTAGAAATAGGTAAGAAGCTCCACCCTCGAGTTTGCAACTTGTCGAGTTTGGCTAATTTTAGGGTATCTATGTGATGTCATGCATGATGCCAGATGAGATGTCTACAATAGCTCTATAAAATGAGCCTTTTGTACAAACTTTTAGTTCAATCAATCAATCAATCAAGTTTTAATCTATATTCTACTCTACTTCCATTTGTGTAGGCTCAAGTTATATTTACCATACTAATGCCATGAATGGTTCTCTAATAATCTGCCCTCCCTAATCCTATCACTAATGCACATGCTTAGGATGTGGCAACACATATATTGATGATCATTAAGATTCTACTAATGCAACTATATCAAAATCAACATAATTACAAAATTCCTTGCATAGTTGCACATAACACAAATAGTTGGTGCATGTGAGACTATGGACGAGGCACAATTATTTCAAAAGTAACTAATAACTATGCATCATGTGACCACCGTTGTATTTGGGACTATTGATCCTCTCAAAGTAGTCAGTAATCCATGTGTTCCTTAAAGGGCCAAAAATCTATTGGAAGGCTACAATAAATAACCTTGCTTAGAAGGGGAAGATTTAAAATCTTGGTTACAAAAATCAATTTATGTCAATTTATGACGTGTATAGGCCATATTGACCATGCTCTACACATATTTAGCGGTACAAAAATTACCGCTTCTGTAGTAGTAACTACAGTGTCATTGTAGTTGGTCTCATTGACGAAGAACAACATCCATATTTTGAAGTAGCAAGCTTGGAGCAAGTCCATGTAGAAAGAAGATGAGGATGAGCTTTAATGCACTTACATATGTCAGAGCAGGAAGGCTTTCTATAAGATAAGCAAGAAGATTTTTACACTCACGGATTGGATATGGTAGATCATGTGCTCAGTCTCCTACACAAAGAAGCAACTAAGACCATTGATTCTATGAGGTTCATAATTCATGTCAAAGCTTTGATGTAGCCTGATGCATCAATTTATGCCTCATAACCTTCCCAGATGCTGTCTTCGGCAATGTCTTCACAAACCTAACCTGCCTTATTCGTTTGTATGGTGCTACCTGGATCCACATACACATTTACATAAGAAGGATGCAATCACCAAGAATATTGCATCCTAGATCACATTATTTTTGTACAAATGTCCAAGGTGTCCACCTTTAAATATGTGAATGTAGCACATGAATTCATCAAGAGGGCCTTTGAATTTTAAAAAAGTTACAGTTTTACGTTGATAGAAGGGATTCAAAAAATTAAAAAATCTACAAATTTTGAAGGAAGATGGATCATTTAATTCATGAAAATATGTACCTATGAAGAGAGGGGTTATTTAGATGTTAATTGAACACACATTTATTATGAATGTAGGATGAAGTACAAACCTTAGCCTCCACAAAAGAAATCACATCCGACTCTTTCAATAAACTGCCTTGAGCTTGCACAATAAATGCGACCGGTATTTCTCCAGCATACTCGTCGGGGAAGCTGAAAAGGATTGCACACATGTAACAACATAATATGCAAAGACTCATGAGATGGAAAGCATTAACACAAGAAGATACGGATTTTTTCTCATGTAAGAAAACGGAGCCTTTTTCAGTGTTTTGCATACAATGCATATCATCCTGAGCTTTTGCTCGAGAGGCACCACATACCTAGCTAGGTACAAATGGGGGCAGGGGACCACCGGGCTGGCAGTCCCCTGCCCCCCATCGTACCTAGCTAGGTAGGTGGTGCCTCCCGCACAGAAGCTCATGATGTTGAGGTAAGTCAAAATGTGGGAATTTGTCCTAAACTACTTGTGATTGCTTACCCCACAACGGCCGCGTCCGTAATCGCCGGATGTGTCAGAAGAATTGTTTCTAGCTCTGTGGGTGCAACCTAATTAGAAATTACAGATTTTAGCTCATTAAACTATAACTTCATAGCTTTTTTGAATTAGTGAGGACCTTATTGATAGCATTGCAATGCACCTGAAAGCCCTTGCACTTGATCAGATCTTTGAGGCGGCCTACAATGTGAAGCCCACCGTCATTGTCGAAGTACACCAAGTCTCCAGTATATAACCATCCATCTTGGCTAATGGTTGCTGCTGTGGCCTCTTCATTGCGAAAATAACCTAATTCATTGGGATTGGGGGAGGTAGCAACCAAAGCATTGTGAATGAAAACCTTTGCTATTCTATCGCCACATAAACTTGAGTGAGTCTAGTCTTTAGCTAGCATGTAAGAGTCTCATGTCTAAAATGCAGTCATTAATCCATGCAGATCTATAGTGAAATCTGAGACCAGTAAGTAAATATCCCCTTCATTAGCCAACATGAATTAGATGCAGCACTGTTGAATCAAGTGTACTTATACCTTGGATGACATTGGATCCTCGAACCCATAACTCGCCTTGCTCGTTAGGAGGAAGTCGTTTCTTGGAGCTCGGGTCGACCACAAGGGCTTCCATGCCTGATGTCAAAGAGCCCACAAAGCCCACCTTTGCTTCGGTGAGCCGCTTGCACGCAGTGATAGCAATTCTACCACTAGCCTCCGTCATGCCATAGTCCTAATGAATATGCAAACCAATGCTAAATTTGAAAATTGTACCTTGCAAACATGGCAGATCATGATTGATGGTTAGAGATGCTTAATCTGCGAAGGTGAAAGATTAAGTGCACAATTAATCAGGAAGCATATATATGCATTAAGAGGCCGAGATTTATATGCAATCAGATGAGTTGGAAATTACCAATCTGACATATGCATTGGACTGCAAACGTTGCAGCACTTCGTCCATTGCCTTATCACTTACGCGACCGGCTCCGCAGACCACCTCAATGAGCGAGCTAAGTCTTGATCTAGTAGCAGACTCATGCTTGGCCAGGGCAACCATAATGGGGGGGACGACTGGCAAGTGGGTCACCTGATAGGCCTCAATGGCATCCAGCATATCATCAATGCTGTATTTGGGCATCGTAATGATAGTGTTGCCCATGTGCAATTGCGCCACCATGATCACTGACATGCCAAAGCAGTGAAACATAGGAACACAGCATAGAAAGCATTGGCCTCCCGCTCCCTCATAGCACTCGCCTGCTGCAAGCCGGACTTGGAGCGCAGCAGATATGAGATTTTTGTGAGAGATGAGTGCACCTTTGCTAGCTCCAGTGGTGCCAGATGTGTACAAGAGAACTGCGGGATTGGTCTGCTGGATGCGTATGGAGGGGGTTAAATGTCGAGAGGATTGCTTCAAAATTTGGGAGAGCTGTAGAGACTCTGACTTTGATGCTGATGCAGGCAATGCTTTTGATGATGTGGTTTCGTCGACGACTAACATGGGCATATGCACATGGCTCTGGAGCCTAGCTGCAAGTGTGGGAAGAGTAATAAGGAGCTTTGCATTAGAGTCCGTAGCTTGCTTGATGATCTCTGTAGGAGTACTGACCGGATTCGCGCAAGTCGCAATGGCACCGAGAGAGATGATTGCGAAGAAGATGACAGGAAAGTGTGTGGAGTTGGGCAATACCATGAGGATGACATCTTGCTGCCGAATTCCGAGAAAGGAGAACGCCCTTGCTACGTACTGGATATGGCGGCGAAGCTGTAGAAAAGTGAGAGATTGTGCAGTAGAGCTGTCAGCGATGGCGATTCGGTGATTAAAGGTGGGTGCGCTGGTGATGGAGAAGATGAAAGATAGAATGTTGAGATCTGGCGGAATGGAGAGGAGGGGGTGAGGGGAAGAGTAGATGGAAGCTGCCACATCAAAGCAGTAATCAGTAGCTACCTGCAGGGTGTGCGCCATAGCTAAGTCTGATCATGCGCAAACAAATTCGAGAGTGTTTGTGTTTTGGGCAGGGTGGGCAATGTGTTTGAGAGAGAGAGAGAGAGAGAGAGAGAGAGACAGAGTCGAGACGGAGGGGGGAGGAAAAAGAGGCGGGGAAGGTGGATTTGACTTCATAAGACGTGCTCCCGCAAGAATAATTTTTAGACAAATTCTAATAAAAACTCCCACATTAGATAGAGTGCGCACATGCACCAACAACGACACGGTGAGGGTGAGCAAGTGCTAATTCAGTGGTCGTATGCGCACATGCCTTATGGTGCCTACCGTTTTAGTGAGAGAAGTGAAGAGAGAGACTCTGTCAACAGTACTGTAGAGTTCTTGGCTCAATCAGCAATGCTCTCGCCACTCAAACGGCTACAATTAACGGCAAATACGAAGGCATAGCTGGTGATGTGTTGATTGCCACAGGTCAAGAAATGATATATTTTGACAAGGGCATGGTGGGCCTCTGGTGGGCTCACTACTCTTTTCCATCGGACCAAGTTGCCGACGGCTTGCATGTGTGCAGCCTGAGAGAGAGAGAGAGAGAGAGAGAGAGAGAGAGAGTTGTGGAAGGGTGCCAAAAGAGAGCTCTTTGAAGACTCAAAGGGACATTGGTATGAAGGCATGCCCTCTTACGGGCTGAGAGAGGCAGAGGTGGCTAGTGGGTAGCACCATCAAACTCTCCATCTGTTGCTCATTGATTGCTCTCTGCAATGCCATGTATCGCACACGTTTCACACGCTTTTTTGTTTTTAGAACATTGGGGTGCCCTTTCTTGCCCTCCCCCCCCCCCCCCCCCCAATTATATGCGATGTTTCCCACGAGGCAAGGTCAGGGGGCGATCGCTATGTATGTCAGGCCAATGGTAGGACCGGGAAGCATGCCAAGGGCCAGGGATTGAATGGTTCAGTACGGCTAGGAGCCGAGGGCCATGCATGGGTTAAGGGGGCCTACTTGCAAGGGCCAAGGGTTATAAGTAGGGAGGTTGGGAGGAGAACCACATGCCAGTCTTTCACTGGTATTAGAGCTCAGGGGTGAAGGGCATGGAGGAGTAGCCGTGGAGGAAGGAGAAGATTAGTGCTTGCATGGCGTTGCATGGTCTCTCTCTCTCTTGCATGGTTTCTCTCTCTCTCTCTCTCTCTCTCTCTCTCTCTCTCTCTCTCTCTCTCTCTCTCTCTCTCTCTCTCTCTCTCTGTCTCTCTGTGCACGGCCGTGGGCAAGCTCCATGAGGGCAACTCTATTCTCGATGTTGCAGGGCGAGCATGGCCCCTTGGGTGGAGAAAGCTTCTCCTAGCTACCCGCATGGGAAGGACCGCTAAGCAGGGATGGGCCCGACAAACAGCACCGTCAGAACGACCTCCTACATGCAATCGAGACTTGCACAAAATAGGTAGCAGCTTAGCTCGCGGGATTCATGCTACAGAGAGGATGTTTTCTCGTCACTTGACCCCCTGCAAAGAGCCATCACAGTGGTTTCCTCCTCTCGCTTCGTCACAGGCGCAGTCAGTCATAGCGACTGCAGCAAAAATGCAATATATATATATATATGTATATATATATTTTTATTATTATTATTATTATTATTTTTATATTATTATTGTTTTTATTTTATTTTTTGCCCTACCTAACTAAGGTCTTTGGCCCATGGTGCTCAGTATCCGGGCTCACTTAAGCCATGCGAACCTGACAAAGCCACATGCAACTCGCATGCATGGTGCATCCAAGAACATGCAGGTAGTGGGGTACAAAGATCTTCAATACGGAAAGCTTTGAAAACTCAAGGCTCAATCAACTTCGATAGAGTTCAACACATGATTGGCAATGCATGGCTTCACGTACACTATATTTCACTTGAGAAGTTGCAAGTTTTCTATGAGAACGGACACAAGGTAACCGCTTTACATTTGGTTTTTCTCAGTTGATTACCCTCATAGTTTATGCAGGGCAGCAAAGTTGCCTAGTAGTAATGGTCAATCAGGCTGTATTGCAATGAGCACGGCTCGTGTAGTCCAATGTTGTGTTACTGCTTTCATAATATTTGCAGTTTCCCCTCGGTACCATATTCGATTTTTGGGTCGGCAAGATTTCTCAGCAAGTGTACTTCATGAGGTATGCATTTGATTTTTGTTTAATGAGCATCTGCTTGATAGCTTTGATATGCAACAGCCGTGCATACACTTTAGGCACGCAAAGCACAAGCATGGCTTGTGAAAATTACTATAAGCACCAAAAATTTTATTGGTTTAAAGATTGGAATCAAGCATGGCTTGAGTACCAACCGCCTTGCTCCGCAGCACGGCTTCTCAGCGGTTCGATTTTGATGCAAAAGCATAGCAAATTTACAATGTTTTGGAATCTCAAGGAGATTGGCACATTCTATTGCTTGACTTGATGAAGGGGGAAAGTTGCTCGGCATGGCCGACTCCTTCTCAATGTTTCTAGAAGTTGACAAAGGATGCTTGCCCCACAGTACTGGCTAATTTTCGTTGAAATTGCTCGACAAGGTTGATTGTTTTTGTCATGATATCTGTATGTCAACAGCCGCATCATTTGGCTATCAGCAGGGCTTCAATTTAAGGGAAGCAATACTTCCGGCTTATGCTATGAGCATAACAACTTGGAGGAATTTGTCACTTTGTTTGCGTGTTATTTCATTACATGCAAAGAGGGTGTATATGATATACGCGACACCTCTCTCGCGCACAGCAGCTATGGCTATGAGCCATCTTCCAGCAAGTTTGTCCTTCAGAATTTCAAGACAACTGGTTACAACAGGATGACCAAGTTAGACAATTTTAAGTTTTACTTTGTTAACCGTCGTGGCTCACGGACACCCTATCGCCTACGACGGACACCGTAATCGTATTATTTATTTAAGTAGAGTCAGGCACCGGGCTTGTTGGTCCAATAGGGAAAGGTAGAGTGATCGCCGATGAGAGGCGCACTCTAACACGAACATGCTAGGGTTAGTTGGCTAAGCATGGGCGCCCAAGTGTGAATGGGGTGAGCTCACATAAAAGCTAATTAAACCTAAAATTGAGTCATTCTCTCATTGTGCAATAGAAGCTGCTCTTGCTCCATCTCCACCTTCTCCTTCACCATCTCCTTGTGTGTGTGCGTGTGAGAGAGAGAGAGAGAGAGTGTGAGAGTAAGTGTGCGATCGAGCGTTACGGCGGCACGACGGCGGCGAGGCGGTTGAGCGCGGCGTAGCGGCGTCTCCCTCTTCTTCGCGGCGCAGGAATCCTTCATTCGCAACTACGCAGGAAGGTGAGTGACACACCGTTCTTCCTTGTGAGCTTGTCTGTTGTATGACTGTGTGCTAGGAGCCTTTGTGGCTCGCACACGGCGCATAGCAAGTCCCTAGCCTTGACATTTTTGGCGCCGCTGCCGGGGAGCTATTGCGTGTGAAGCTCCAATGGCGACCTGTAAATTGTATTGAAGCTATTTTTTATGTAGGAAAGGCGTTGTTGACTGCATTCAAGTTTTCTGTGTTCTGTTAAGCTTTGTTTTGTTAGTTCTATTAAGCTCCGATTTCAGCTTACACAGTTAGCATTTCTTACGTTTCTGCGTTTTTTTTGCATTTTCTGGTTTGCACTGCATAGTTATGTCAAGTTTCAATTTCTGCATTTTCTGTGTTTTCTGTGTTTTCTGGTTTGTGCGCAGTTAGGCGCACAGTTAGTTAATTAAGCAGGTTAGTAATTAGGTGAACCACTGATTAGTAGGTCAGCAGGTAGGCGGGACAGTAAATAGTTAGGTGAGGTCGACGCGCACCAAAACGCGTACCAAATAATATCCAAAAAATAAATAAATAATAATAATAATTTAAAATTTAAAAAAAAAACTTTTCCAAAATTTTTTTTTTTTGAAAAATAAAAACGTGAGTGAGAGGGAGGTTAGATTTTCGAAAATAAAAAACGTGAGTTATAAAAACGGACGGGTTGGTTTGTATAAAAGTTAGATCGGGATCATTTCCCCAGGCCCAGGTCCAGGCCTCAGTCCTCAGTCTTATGATATACACTAGACTCACTCTTATATATATACCCTACCCCCTCAAGAGGGAATGAGAGCATGTGGGACAAGTCCTCCACTCTCCTCCCTTCTCTTCCAACTTGCACCCTTAGACTTGCTATTTGGAGCCTAGTTCCCCAGCTAGGAAAAGACTGTTTCGGGCTTTTCTGGAGCAAAATAGAACCAAACGGTGGGCTGTAAAGCACAGCGCGTCCCTCCTAGCGATACGTTCGTTTCGAGCTATCACACGACCCATTCCACGACACGCTCTAAAAAATCTAGCAAAAAAACAAACAAAAAACACGCAAAAAACTAGTCACAAGGCCTCCTAGAGCAGCTTTTTGACACCTTAGGGTATCAAAAGCACATGCACTTACGCTCTGGGCGGGTGCTAGAACACGAGCATATTGAGGGTGCCTCTGTTCATACGGACACCCATTACCCATCCACGATAGGCTCTAGACCCTCAGCGGGGACACAAGGTAGTACCACCCAAGACCCTAAAATAGCCGCTAGTGATTCCTCCTCCGACTCAGAAATCATGGAAGCATACCCTACCCAAAACACTGAGAGAGAAGGCCATGCACCTCCCGAAGCTCCACAGCCTAGTACTAGTATGTTTAGCCGTTTCATGGAAACATTAGGTAGAGCTACTCGCTCAAACCTGATGCAAATGAAGCACACGAAGGGGGTGGGGAAGTGGAGTCTCCTTTCACATCGCACGTGGACCCCACACCCCCAAAGAGTGTCCATGTGGATATCCTGCCAACTTCTTACCAAGAAGGCCCTGTTGAGATGCCTCCTTCAGAAGTTCCCTCTAGAGTACCGGTGGTGACAAGTAAAACCACGGGGAGCAACATTGCTTCTACCTCACAAGAAACCGTTAACACGTCGACTCTAGAAGGATTGTTCATTAATGATCATTGGACATACGACCTCCACACTGAGGTGTTGACGTATCTACACTCTGGCCACGCCTACCATGTAGGATGGATAGAGATTGTACAATCCACCTCTAGTGCCACCAGCATCGAAGATCAACAGAAAATGATCTGTAATGTTATCCATGGCATTATTCAACCGGAAAGGCAAAACCGAGGGGTAAATATACTCTCAACTGGCCCCATGAGATTTCTGGATACGAGCAAGGCTCAACAGCCTACTCTATCACAAATGGAGACTCCTCTAATGAGTCCCATGGACCCATCTTACGTCATTTCACCTGGGGTCTCTATGCAATCTGAGCCTCCGAGCGACAACTTTAGCTTCCCTAACTTGGCTCAACCCTCTATTAAGGAAAACAAAATTCTCACCCCAGGGATAAGCCTGACAGAGAATGTACCGATGACATCTACGGTTGGCGCAGTGCCACTACTTAGTGTCGTAGTACCTAATATGGGGCCTCGACCGTATGTGCCTCTAGCCCCTTATGCACACATGGCCCCCACACCTCCAATTGTACCACTTGTTTATGCTCCTCGAGTGCCGCTCCCTAGCCCTTATCCGAGTGGACCTATGCCCGGTTATGTTCCATATCCTGCATCATCCACACATATGCCAAGACCGGTACCCGTCCCTCTCCCACATATGATTCCAAGAGTACCTCCACCGGCCCTGCCTCCTCACATAGGTGACTTGGCAGCGTTTGCTCAAACCATAGGTCGATCTATCGCGGAAAATATGCGTCATGCATCTGATAGAGAGCCTAGAAGTAAGGCAGTACAAATTGCCAAACTCACACAAAAATTCAATGGGGACGAAGATGCTAGAAAACACATTGAAGTGTTTGAACAAGTATGTGATTCCTTAGGGGAACGCAACGAACTACATAAGTGCAATGCCTTAAGCTTGACATTAAGTGGGAAGGCTGGAGATTGGTATAGAACCCTAAGGGTGGACGAGAAAACAATCTACCCTACCCTTCGAAGGTTGTTTCTAAAGGAGTACATATGAGAAGGTGTGCTTTGGGGTGTAGCATCTCAACTACAGAAGGCCGAACGTAAGGAAGGAGAGTCAGTAAGGGACTTCATTAGTCGTCTAAAGCACTTAAACTCTCGCTGCCCTGTAAATGAGCGCTTCAACAATAACCAACTGCTTGATCGATTCATCCGAGGGTTGAGGAATGAAGGAATCTATAATGGACTAGTGATTAGAGGTATCACAACCTGGGAAGATGTCACTGCCAATGCAATCCAATTAGAGGACAACTTGATGATAGCAGGCATGAGGGTGTCTACTGACACGAGATCCACTAGCTCACAAGCCATTGAGTATGAACCCATGACTGCAAAGCCCATTGCCAATGAGCCAAAGGTATTTGAGACATTCTTGACAGACCTCACCAAGGCAATCCAAGAGTCTCTTAAGGATAATCGACCCCCTCAAAATAGTCACATGTATCCAAGAAGGGAGCAACAATGGTGTTCCATTTGCTTAGGTCCACATAGCACTAGTGAGTGCCCTACGTTTAGAGTAAAATTTAATGGAACTTGCAACGCATGTGGTAGGTATGGTCACCAAGCTAAGGATTGTTTAATGATCAAACGTATGATGGCAAATAGACCACCGGTAGCCTGGACGGATGCACCTCGAGCTCCTGTATTGATGCCTGCTCCACCTGTTGAGCAACTACCGCAACACATGGTTCCTAGATCTCAAAATGTTGTACAAGCTACACCGCTACCACCTCCTGTGCTAGGACCGCAGCCCCCGCATCCAAGAGTCGCCCCTATGAACCAAGTGGGTTGCGAGCCATCGAATGCTTATGCAAATGGCTGTGAGGAGGAAATGGACACTAGTATTGCCTACGGACTTGATACATTGGAAGAGTGTCCTATATACTACATGGAAGATTGTTGGGGACAAGTCAAGCCGGTTTATCAAGCTGCTGCTCTCGCATCCAGAGGTCAAAATATCAACACCCAGGCTAGGAGGCCACCTCTTCAATGCTACGAGTGTGGTGGACCACATCGGGCAACGGAGTGCCCTATTAGGCTGCAAAAGAATGCTGCACAGATGCAAATGAATCAAGGGAGCACGTCTGCAATGCCAATACTCACATGTAATCGTTGTGGCATAGATCACTTGATTGCCCAATGCCCCTATAACCCAAATGCGCCTAAAATCACACCCCTAAATTTGGTCGAAATTGCTAGTGTGATATCGCCAATACCACCCGTCGCACCCGCTTATGCGATTACACGGTCCATGCTTCAAGGGCCAGGCCATATCCTCGAAGAGAGAGATACCGTGTCAGTTATCCAAGCAAAGAAAAAGAAGACACGAAGGAAGAGGTCGCAGAATACGGGAAATTCAAAGCCAAGTTCCAAAACAAACATAGGAACAGGAGATGACCCCGTGTATATGAATGACCTCGAGGATGATTCAGATTCAATCGAGACAATGGAGACTAGAACCAATACCACAAAGGGAAAGACCGACAAAGAAAACCGTAACATGGAACCAAATGAAAATCGAATAAGAGAAAACCATAAAGAGCCTCTGAAAACACCAAGAGTGTTTCCAAATCCAATCCAAGACCCCCAAGATAAACCGCAGGGGCAAAAAGGGAAGAATCGTAAAAAGAAGATTGGGACGTACCCAAACCCAGTAGACAAGATTGAGCAGGTGAAACATCTAAGAGGTTTAGTGGAGGAGACTCAAAGGAAACTAGAACCAGAACCCATGCATGTCAAAATTCATGACACAGTGTTTCCCACGCAAGTTCATCCACCCCACATGAACCATAGACCGTTAGCCATATCTAGTATCATCCAAGAAGGGAGTGAGGACGGGACATCAGAAAGTGAGCATACACCTTTCTTGTTGGAAAGGATGTTTAACGAAGGAATAACTGATCCCATTGAGGAATATGAGATTCCATCCTCACCAGTTCCTAGTCAAGGACCTACACCCTGCAAAATGCCAATGAATGTTGCCAAACTGGTGGACTTCATGTCTTCTGAGGTCCGAACCACGATCATAGCAAAGCTGTATGGAGATCCTGAGTTATTCCTTGCACTTCGAGCATTCCTTAACGGAGAGCTACGAATGGGATTACTGCAGTTTGCGCAACCAAATAGTCCCGACTCGATTATGATTGATGAGGAAAATCATGTGCAATCACTTGACTTAGATGGACACGAGTCTGTGATCGAGGTACCCATTAACGAATTAGGGCAGTATTTTGAAGGCGACGAGTCTAATGCGACCCTACCCATCACTACCAAGGGATTAACTATAAAGGGAATTCTTGATGGTGGTGCGGGAGTTAGCATCGTTACAAAAGATTGTTGGCAATCCATGGGAAAACCCCGCCTCAGTGTTACTAACATTGTGGTAAAGATGGCAAATGGTACCATAGCCAAACCTATGGGGATGCTCAAGGATCTTAGGATCAAAGTTCTAGGACACAAGGTACGACATACGTTCATTGTAATGGATTTCTCTAAACACCTTATGTCATATGAAATGATTTTAGGACGACCATTCATGAGGGAAGCACAAATGGTTCATGATTGGTCTAAAAATCATGTCTATTTGCAATTCCAAGACTCTGTCCTTAGAGTGGATTTGGTGACTGGTAAGGTACACCCCTTAGGGAGTAAAACCATTATTGATCATCACTCTGACACCACAGTTCACTCGGCCCCACTACAATATTGTTACACTTGTAAGAAGGATACAGACATTGGCCAAGATTCTCCTTACATGGATGTGTTACCGGGTATGATGGAATCAGACAGCGTAGACTGGGTACACCTAGCTGCAACCATAGATACCTGGGGAAATAGAGGAACCACTTGGGTCACACCAGAGGGGGAAGAGGTACCACAAATTGCACCTCTGAACATGATAAGTGCCATACATGCATCTTCTAAGGGCAAGGCAATTGTGGACCAATCTGACAGTGACACCGATAGCTCAATAGAAGACTTTAACCAACACAACTCAGACACCGACTTCCAGAGTGAAACGGATTCTGAATCTCATGAATTAAAGAGCGGAGCAAGTTCAGAGTCAAAACATTCGGAAGGACCGAGCACATCAACCCATGATAGCTCCTCCGAGAGTGAAGAGGACACCAACGAGAACTCCTTTAGTGAGCCAGATCTAAATGCAAATCAAAAGAAGGTCTCAAATAAGAAAAAGAAAAACTTTAAGAGGCGTCGATATCGAGCCAATGTACGTGCTAGGATAAAAAAGAAGAGATCCTCAGCAAAATGGCTCAGTTATATAGGAGCATGTGATGCTCATCGAAAATTGGTAGACGATTGGGGTGAATATCTCCAAAATGTTATGTGGTGTAGACCAAGACCCCATGACATAGCCCAATTAGAGATCATAGACAAGCCAAAGTTGAGCCGCACTGCAAGGAGGCGTCAAAACCAAGAGTTAGCTCGACAACACAAGAAAGTAGAAATAGAAGCACAGACCAAAGCACAACCAGAATCCACAGACTTGCATCCTGCACCAGAAAATTTCAAATCTTACACCACAGGGGAAGCAAAGGTTGTGTACACAAAAGCCCAAAGAATACCTATCGATGGGAATAATGGAATCTATGATGGTCCGGAAATAGTTAAAGAAATAGAATTAGCTGACCCCGGTGAAGAATCAAAACCTGTTTTTATTGCCCAAGACCTCACAGACGTTGAAGAGGCGGTCCTCAAAGAGCTTCTCAAGGAATTCAAGGACATATTCGCTTGGACATACCATGATATGAAAGGTGTTCCACCTTGTGTGGTCCAACATACAATCCCTATGATTAGCACTGCGAAGCCCGTACAACAAAGACCCTACCCGATGAATCCTAAGTACGCAAAGATCATTCAAGAAGAACTAGAAAAGCTTATCAAATGTGGGTTCATATATCCTATTGAACACTCTGAATGGGTGTCTCCAATAGTTATCGTGCCAAAAAAGAATGGGAAACTCAGGGTGTGCGTGGACCTCAAAAAAGTTAATGCAGCTACTGGAAGAGACCATTACCCCCTACCATATTCCGAACATGTACTCGAAAGAGTTGCAGGCAAGGAAGCTTATAGCTTTCTAGATGGGTACTCAGGCTACACCCAAATCACGATAGCGCTAGAGGACCAAGCTAAAACTGCCTTCATCACAGAATTTGGCGTGTTTGCATTTCGTGTGATGGCTTTTGGCTTAACAAATGCCCCTGCGACATTCCAACGATTAATAAACACTGCTTTTAAAGAATATTTGAGAGAGTTTTGTGAAGCTTTCTTAGACGACCTTTGTGTTTACTCTTCTTGGAAAGAACATCTATCATGTTTGCGGAAGGTGTTTGAAAAGTGTAGGTTATATCGTATCTCATTGAACCCGTTCAAATGCCAATTTTGGGTCAAGCATGGAGTTATTTTAGGGCATATAGTATCTAAGAATGGTATCTCAACCGATGAGAGCAAAATTAAAGTGATTCTAGAGTTACCACCACCAACCAATTACAAGGTAGTTCAAAGGTTCATGGGACACGTGGGTTATTATCGACGGTTTATTTTATTTTTCGCTGAGATAGCACGTCCTTTGTACAAGCTTCTCATTGAATTTAAATGGACTGAAGAGTGTGACCAGGCCTATGAACAATTGAAGAAAACACTAGCAAGTGCTCCGATTTTAAGGACACCTAACTGGGATGTCATTTTCCATGTGCATATTGATGCATCAAACTTTGCTATTGGGTGTGTTCTCACTCAACCAGGAGAACATAAATTGGACTATCCCATTAGCTTTGCAAGCCGTCAATTGAACGATGCTGAAAGGAACTACACCACTACAGAGCGAGAAGGTTTGGCAATGGTTTATGCAGTAAAGAAATTTCGCTACTACCTTCTGGCAAACAAGTTTGTATTTTATGTGGATCATCAAGCGTTGCTGTATCTGGTAAACAAGCCATGCTCCACAGGAAGAATCACACGATGGTTGTTAATTATTCTGGAGTTTGATTTCACGATTGTAGTGAGACCCAGTAAAAGGCACGTCATGGCTGATCATTTGTCTCGCATACCCAATGGTGAAGCCCCTACAGGAGTTGATGATGAATTACCCGATACTTCCCTCTTCATAGTTGAGACTATGCCTGAATGGAGTGAGAACATTGTTAACTTTTTAGTTAATGGTTTTCCACCCAAGGAACTTCGTAAGGATATCGCTCGAAGGCTAGTAAAAGAATGTGAACCCTATTTTTTGATTGCCGGAACTCTGTATAGATTAGGCAAGGACGATATTCTTAGGCGTTGTGCCCGCGAGGATGAATATTTGTATATCTTGCAAGAAGCACATATGGGCATAGCAGGAGGACATTTTTCAGGAGACCTGACTGCTAGAAAGGTGCTGCAATTAGGCTATTGGTGGCCAACTTTATTTAAGGATGCATCACTTTTTACAAAAGGGTGTGATGAGTGCCAACGTTACAAGACCACACAACGCAAAGACAGAATGCCCTTACATCCTATTAAAGTAACCCAACCATTTGAAAAATGGGGCTTAGACTTTGTAGGTCCAATTAGTCCCGCAGCTCGCAACACTCAATCTCGATATATTCTAGTTGCTACGGACTATGTAACAAAGTGGGCTGAAGCTAAGGCTTCACAAAAATCTTACGCGAGGACAACAGCTAAGTTTCTTTTTGAGAACATTATCACAAGATTTGGTTGCCCTTTTGAAATTGTTAGTGATAATGGTACCCATTTTATAAATGAGGTAGTAAGAGAGCTTACCACGACCTTTATGATATCCCATCATAAGTCTACACCTTATTACCCGCAAGCTAATGGACAAGCCGAGAGCACCAACAAGACTCTAATCTCTATTTTAACCAAAACGGTAGAAGCTCATCGCACTAATTGGGATTTGAAGTTGACATCTGCTCTATGGGCTTATCGTACTGCTTATAAAGTGGCTATTAATTGTACGCCTTTCAAAATGGTATACGGCCAAGAAGCGGTTATGCCTTGGGAGTTTGTCATTCCTAGTCTTAGGGTAGCTTCGCAAGAAGGATGGAATGGTAACCCCTTAACCGAGCGTTTGTATATCTTAGAAAAACTAGACGAAGAGAGACAGTTGGCTGTGCAAAATGCTCTTGTGGAAAAGGATAGGAGAAAGAAGTGGTTTGATCGCCATGTGAAGGATAAGGACATCAAAGTTGGTGATAAAGTCCTTATGTATGGAGTACGTAAAGAGAAGAAAAAGTTGAAATATGCTGGTAAAGGACCATATAGAGTATGTGAAATTACCCCACAAGGTACCCTTCATGTGGAAACTCTTGATGGAGTTGAAACCATTGGATTCCTCAATGGGAGTAAATTCAAAAGATATTATGATCCTTTAAGCCAAGAAGAACTACGGGCCATTCATCAAAAGAAGGCCGCCAAAGCACAAACCGAGTTAAACAAGATACAAGCTCAAGCTGAGGCTAAGGAGCGACAACAACGTATAAGACAAAAACGAGAGGCTAACCTTGGAGTCACAAATGCATTCCACGTGGAAATCGAAGAGGATTGGTTGGACTCTGACACACCTCTACGATACCCTATTGAGTTAAATAGTGCCTATGGAAAAGTGCTATATAACGCCTTATTGGACACAGGTGCTAAATATAATCTGCTATCCTATGGGGTGTGGTGTCAGTTAGGGAAGCCACCTCTATCTGAGAGTATTATCCAAGTCAAGGGTGTCAACAAGAAAAAAACTACGGTTTTTGGAATCTGGCACACTTCTGTCAGTTATGACAATGGAATTGTAGCTCAAGACTTTTTGGTCATGCCTATTGGAACTATGGAGGGTAATATAAACCTAGGCCGCACGTGGATGATAGCCACCAAATGCACTATTGATTGGGGGACTGGGGGTGTTACAACGCAAAAACCAACTCTTAGCCCTACCACTCAAGCCATAGTCCCTGAGATATTGCCTAAGGAAATAAAACCCAAGCCATTGCATGTCCAGGAGGTTGAACCATACGTCCCCATAGCCCAACTCTCTAGAGCTTCAACTGATGTAGTTGAAAGAAAGCTTGAGACACACAAGAACCATCCTAATATAACAGAGAAAACATACAAGTGGGTCCCTAAAGCTTCTGTAGTGAGCATGGTTGATGCAAAAAAAACGAAAACCTCGTAAGAACCGTGTAATGGGGTTGATCAGGAAAGGCTTAGACAGATTCTGCATATTCTGTGATAATTGCCTAACACTTAACCAACCACCAATACAGGACTACACAGTATGTATGCACTTCAAACCTTCAGATACTTCATCGACAAGATCAAAGGGAATACATATATCTCATATTTATACTCAGGATTTCATCAGTTATTCATCAGACATAGATCAGAATCAGAACAGACAATAGACAGATAGATATAACTGCCGCCTTCCATTTCCCATCATCATCACACACATCAGCGTCATCCCCTTACTTCCTTACATCATCAAAGATCACAAAAGCTACAAAAGCCCCTACGAAAAGTTACATCCTTTCACATAATGTCTTTTCCTACTTACTTCCTAATAGGTTTCTGATTATCTCCTGAGTTAACTCTGACCTGATAACTTCCTGATTGGAATCTGAAGTCATCCTGACAGTTCCCTGACTGCATATTAATTATGGTAAAGGTCCCCTTTACCACCTGGCACACCCGGTGGTACCAAAAAGAAAGTTTTTTGGCGACCTGAACCCACAATTCCCTTGATCACTCCTTTTGTTCAACCTCCAGCACACCATCTTCTTGAGTAAGCATTTCTTCAACTTTGTCCTCCATATTTTGCAATTCTGTATCTCCCTGATCATCTACTATCAGTTGTTGCAAGCTTTCTTCTTCATTAATCTGCGCCTGCTGCATCAGATTTGTTTTAGATACAGTCTTCTCCTTTTCTGCAACCACACTGTTTGGCCCCTGATCTGCAATCTCTTCAGAAAACTTTTCCAATTCCTGATTATCTTTTTTCACATGCTGTGCAATTGTATCCACTAAAGTATCCAACATTGGAGTCTTTAGTACATCATCTTCCTGAACACCCTCTTTTTCAATCTGTTTGCTGTCCTGTGACTGTTGCTCAAGGAGAGAGTTATATTTTTCATGTAACTCCTCATACTGAAATTTCAGTAACTCATACTCCTCCTTGTTTTCGTCTTTGGCAAATATTTCATATGGTTTAGACATCACTTCTTCTAGCCTGACTCCCAGATTTTGCCAAATTTGTTCTCCCTGCTTCCTCAGTTGAGCCTTCATGTCTTCAACCTCCTCAGGTGACAAGTACCATCCATCAATTGACAACTCATCATCTGTGCATTCTCTAATTTTCTTTTCCACATCTTTACAGGCTGCCACTCTATTCAGCAGAACCCTATTGTCTGCTTCTAAAGCTACATTAGTATTTGCTAAATTCCCCAACTCCATAGTCAATACTGCTTTCCACTCATTCTGCCACACTTTGTACATTTTTGCATTGCTCTCTCTTCTGTGCAAATGACCCTGAAACATCTTTAACTTTTCTTCCATTTTTTGATTTTGCCCTGATGCTGCCTTGAGCTTCTCCTGCAACTCTTCAATTTCCTCCACTGTCATTGTCTTTTTACTCAACTGCCTTGCCAATTCTTCTTTCTCCTCCACAAGTTTTCCATTTGTCCTCTCCAAAAGTACACTGTTCATGTTCTGCTGCTCCACAAACTCCTTTAATATCTCTACAGACTCTAAGGCTTTTGAGTATGTAACATCTTGAAAAAATTGTTTAACAAGAGACTGTTTGATATCCTCTTGCTTCTTTCCACTCTCAGTCTCCTTGGTCTGCACGACATCTAACCTTCTTTTCTTCAACTTGATGGAACGCTTCACCGGAGTTGTCTGAGCCCCCACAAGCTTTATCTGTCCATCTTCCTCTTCATCCCAGAATTTTGGAATCTCTACATCTGTATTCAACCCCATAGTTTCCATACATTCACCATGTGAATACTTTGCTGACCACATACTCTTATATATGCCTGTCTTGGACTCATGATACTTCTTTGTCTTCATTTCCCTGTCAATCATCTGCTCACAATCCAACAGTTCATGCTGCCCAAATACTTCCTGACTGTGTCCTTCCTGTCCGTCAGCCACCTGTCTTGACCCTGATGGTGTCATCGCCCTCAATACACCATTATTCTTTACATGCATGAAAATTGCAGCAATCAAAGGTCCCACTTTTGTACTTCTCTGCACTCTTTTCTTTTCTTTGAAAAATACCTCTGAATGTATTCTTTCATACAACATTGTTGCCCATCCAAATCTCTTACCCTTCTCTGCCATGCTGAGAATTGCATAATTCTCTCTTGATATGTAATCCAACTTCACCAATAACATGACCCTTTCCAAAAACCATTTTATTTGCTGCAATCTCTCTGCATCAGACACATTTTTCAAAGCAAAATAATTGCGAGTACCTTCACTCTTCCCGAATTCTGCATCCATGTCCTCCTCAGATGCTTTGTCCACCGCATTATCAATTCCTTCAGGCAATCCAAATACTGTCGCCACTAATGCTGCTGACAAGTAAACTCCGTGTCCCACCAATCCATTACAATCTATAAGTTGCGCCATCATCATGCCTGTTTGAGTCGTGAAACGCCAGTGTGTCCATGGCAACTGTGCATACTCCAATAGCTGAATAGACTGCAGCCATCGTGCATGTCTGGGTTGGAAGGAATCGATCTCCACCTTAAAATCCATGAGATGATGCTCTGTTGCTTGTCTGGCCTTCATTTGAAGCGGTGTCAGCTGCTGTACATCCTCTTCCTCATCGTCGATCTCCACCATTGTTCCAGGGCTTGGCCTTGCCGATCTCAGCCCCCTCCTTTGCACCATCGCTTCAAAATCTGCAGCTTCTCTAGCTAACGGCGGCATACACTGGGCTTTCTCTTCACCTAGCAACACACTCTTTCTCTTCTGCATGGCAGGCACTAACGTTGACGCACTATTACTTGAGATGTCAAGTCCTCTGTCAGTTTGAAAACACGAAAACGTGGTCTCACACTCCACCTTCACTTCTCTATTCATAATACCTCATACCCCCGAATCGAGAAAATATATTCCCACCTCATTTTGACACTCTTTTTGAGGAACCTCCCCTTCAAATAATTTCAACCGATACCCATTCAGTGGTTTTCCAAACTGGTTCCCAACTTCATCCTGTAACACAAAAGTTCCTGGCCCTCTAACTTTTGCTATCTTATAAGGCCCTACATATCTCAGCTTGAGTTTCCCTGGTCTTGGCCCCAACTTACTGTTATATACCATGACCCAATCTCCTTTTTTAAAAAATTTGAACTTAATGTGTCGAGACACCCATGCTTTCCTTCTGTTCTGCACTGCTTCTGCCAAATAAGCACTCAGAATCCTATCCTCCTCCAATTTCAACAAGGATTCCTCCCTGAAAGGTATAGACTCTTCTGGAGACAGTCTATGCTCAGCTGCAATTCTCAGACTAGGAACTACAAATTCCATTGGTACTACTGCTTCTAGTCCATATACTAGCCTGAAAGGTATCTGACCTGTTGTCACCTTGAAAGCTGTCCTGAAAGCCCACAAAGTAGAATCAAGCTTTGTATCCCAATCCTTCCTATTGTCCTCCACAATCTTCTTCAAAATTCTAATCAGGATCTTATTAGTACTCTCTGCCTGTCCATTTGCTTGTGGATAATACACTGTAGACTTCTTGTGTATTGTCAGGTGTGACTCAGTCAACTTCTTGATCACTTTGTTGAGGAAATGTACTCCTTGATCTGAAACCAATTCCACATGACACCCAAATCTGGTCATAATATTCCTATAGAGGAATCTTGCCACACTACCTGCAGTATTATCCCTTAGTGCCACTGCTTCAACCCATTTTGTTGCATAATCAGTAGCCACCAGAATATATTTGTTTTGAGTATTTCTTGCAGAAGGAATAATAGGTCCCATGAAATCCAACCCCCACTTTTGAAAAGGTTCAAGTGGTACCACTGGTTGCAAAGGCATCCTATCTGCATCATTTGGCCTTCCATCCCTCTGACACACCAAACACTGCCTGCAATAGTTGTAAGCATCCTTATGAATACTTGGCCACCATAACCCTGTCTGAAATACTTTTCTAGCAGTTACTTCATGAGAAAAGTGTCCTCTAGCATTGCCCCAATGAGCCTCTGAAAGAACTGCCTTTTGTTCAGCTTTCCCTGAAACACACCTTCTGATCACTTGATCTATTCCTTGGCCACCATCTTCATTCTCACCTTTTTCTTGCCCTTTCTCAATATCACATAATCTTCTCCCCAATGTTGCTTGACTTTTGCTGCTCTAAGCCAAGGTCTCCCAAGAATCATAGGATATGACTGAGAAGACTTTTCCAACTGCAACACCACAAAATTAACTTTAAACTTGAGACCTCCAATCTCAATTTCCTTATTCCTGACAATCCCTAATGGCTGGATCCTCCTCTGATCTACCATTTTCACTTGAAATGGTGCCGGATCCCAACAGGTAATGTTCATCTTCCTGCATGTTTCCTCTGGAAGTACATTCACTCCTGATCCTCCATCAATCAACACTCCTGGCATAAATATCTGCTCCATCTTTACACTGATCACTGGAACTTTGTAATCAACATCTGCAGGTTGCATTTCTGCTACCTCAATCTCCTGATCCGGATCTTCATCTGTCTGTAAGTCAATCGGATTCTTTCCCCCATACTGTTGTTGTAACTTTTGCATGAATTGGTCTGCAAAGCTTGGTACCAAACTCAAAATTTACCTCAAACTGATCTGAGTGGGTGCTTCCATTAATGCATCAAAAAACTCCTCAGACATCTTGACTGCAGCTTTCTTCTGTACAGTCAGCGCCTGATCATGTCCTTTACCAACTCCTTCCTGTATTCTGTCCGCCGGATACCTTACTATTGCCTCAGGGACTTCCTGAGTTTCCCTTCTTTTATCCTCCTGTCGCTTGTTCACTTTATTTATCTCCTTCAATACTCCCATTCTAATCTGGTCCTGAACCTTCCAGTCGATTGGTTGTTGTTCTTCTTTTTTCTGAACCTTATCCCCCTTTACCTTTCCTGATGACTTGGTTACCACCATAGCTCCAGGAACATTATCCCCCTCTTTAACTCCTTCAATCGAGACACACTCTGTACAATCACATTGGAACAGGTTGCTTGATTCCCCTCTTCCACAGCAGCGCTCATTAGGCATCCGGGCCCTATCAGGCTCCACTTTGGCATTCATCAGGAACTCTTCAGATTCCTGTTCTTCTTCTTCCAACATGACAACATTTAACTGTGCAGGAGGCCTTTGTTGAGGCTGGCCGCATTTATTATTATATTGTACTATAGGGATCTCCCTCTCACTCCTGTGTTTTTCTGAACCTTATCCCCCTTTACCTTTCCTGACGACTTGGTTACCACCATAGCTCCAGGAACATTATCCCCCTCTTTAACTCCTTCAATCGAGACACACTCTGTACAATCACATTGGAACAGGTTGCTTGATTCCCCTCTTCCACAGCAGCGCTCATTAGGCATCCGGGCCCTATCAGGCTCCACTTTGGCATTCATCAGGAACTCTTCAGATTCCTGTTCTTCTTCTTCCAACATGACAACATTTAACTGTGCAGGAGGCCTTTGTTGAGGCTGGCCGCATTTATTATTATATTGTACTATAGGGATCCCCCTCTCACTCCTGTGTTTGCACCACAGGGTGCATTCAGGTCCCTGTCTGTGCCCTTGTGTTCCACAATAGGTACACGGTAAATTTCCTCCTATTCTGTCCTGATTCCTTTGATTACCCCACCCTTCTTGGGCTTGAAGTCTCTGACTAGGACCTGAATTTCCCCAGTTTCTAAAATTCTATGGCCTTCCCTGAGGCCCTCCTGCAATCATGACATTCGCTGCAGGTGGATTCATTCTTTGCTGCACCCTTTCTGGAATGCGTCCCCGATAATTTGGATTGTACCAACATCTTTCATCACTATGGCCAAACACTTGACATGTTTGACAATAAGGCCTCTCTGGCATACCCAGTTTTGTAAGACCCAAATTCTTCAATTGACTGACAATCATCTGACTGATGTCTTCTTTTCCAGGAACTGTCTGATCCCTGCTTTTACCCTTTTTCTCTTTGTCCTTCTCCTGCCTGGAGGATTTCTTCTTTTTCTTCTTACTTTTCTTCTTCTTTTTCTTTTTCTCTGACCAATCATCATCTTCTTCATTAGAATCCTTTTCAGACTCTGAGTCTTCCTCATCTGAGGAGTCATCTGTTTCTTCATCATCTTCTTCATCCTCTGAATCTGATTCTTCCCTTTTTGAAGATTTCTTTCTCTTCTCAAGGCTTCCATACCTTCTTTCTGCCCTTGTGGCTGCTTCCACCAACTCATTGAAATCTGCTTCATTGTTGATCACTCCTCTTCCTGCTACTGAACTTCGCAGCTCCAGATTCAATCCTCTACAAAAATAATCGCCCAACTGTTCAAATGATGGCCTCTATGCTGCCAACAATCTGTTGTTGAGGTTTCTAAATTTCTGAGCATAGTCTTCCCCTAGCAATTTTCTTTGCTTCATCTTTCTCATTTTGATCAAGATATCCTCAGGGGTCTTTTCCTCCCTGAATCTTGCCAAAAATCTGTTTCTTAATGCTTCATATGTTGGAAAAGCTGCAATACCATACTGTATAAACCAAGCCATTGCCTTCCCCTGCAATGTGGCAGCAAAATGCTCCTTTTTGGTAGCATCATTATGGATCACATTGTATCCACTTGCCATCCACCTGGTCTCAAACTGCCCCACATGACTGTCAGCATCCTCCTTGGATTTCCCGGTGAACTTAGTTGCCCCCACTTTCGGGTTGGGTACTGGTTGAGCCATCACTACAGGTTGTAGTTGGAGTTGATTCACTGGTACTGGTACCGGTACTTGTCCTTGATTTATTTGTCTCAAAGGGTCAAATGGTAATGGTGGTGTGTGTGTTTGAAACTGCAGCCTTCTTGGTCTAAAAACCTGATTGACTGCTAATGCTCCCACAAACCTTTGCAGGTTCAGATTAAAAATCTCCTCATTCTGTTGCTCAAAATCTTCGGTATTGCCAGAAGAAGTACTACTTTGCCTTTTAGGAGTTGACGGTTGACTGCCTTCCTCCTCTTCTTCTATTGCCCCGGATGAACCTACTCCTTGCCTGCTACTAAAACTTGTCCAATAAGGATGTTGTGCAGACTGGCGACCATCCTCCTCTTCACTCATACATTAAGTCGGCTTGCCAGTTGCTTGTCGCCTGAGAGCGTACTTCCTCCGAAGTTCCAAGTATCTCCTGAGTTGCCGGATGTTCACAAACGACCAACTTACAGGGAGATCATATATGCCAACCGGATGAATGCACCGGAAGAGGATCACCACTTTGATTCTAATACACTTCTGCACATCCCTAGGCAATTGTGGAAAGTACTCCCGCAGAAAAATTCTGTCGTACTCCTGCTTTTCTTCTTCCTCTGTTACCCAATTGCGAAATATGATTAGCAAATCATTTCCTTCTTCCTCTTCTGACTCCCAATGTCGAAATTCATATAGCAGGTCTGTAACATCCTCCTCTGTCATCAGAAACACTTTAGTCCTCTACGCCACAGGTAAGGAACAGATCCGAAACATTTTGCAGGATCGCCAAAGTGTAATGGGGTTGATCAGGAAAGGCTTAGACAGATTCTGCATATTCTATGATAATTGCCTAACACTTAACCAACCACCAATACAGGACTACACAGTATGTATGCACTTCAAACCTTCAGATACTTCATCGACAAGATCAAAGGGAATACATATATCTCATATTTATACTCAGGATTTCATCAGTTATTCATCAGACATAGATCAGAATCAGAACAGACAATAGACAGATAGATATAACTGCCGCCTTCCATTTCCCATCATCATCACACACATCAGCGTCATCCCCTTACTTCCTTACATCATCGAAGATCACAAAAGCTACAAAAGCCCCTACGAAAAGTTACATCCTTTCACATAATGTCTTTTCCTACTTACTTCCTAATAGGTTTCTGATTATCTCCTGAGTTAACTCTGACCTGATAACTTCCTGATTGGAATCTGAAGTCATCCTGACAGTTCCCTGACTGCATATTAATTATGGTAAAGGTCCCCTTTACCAAACCGTCCCACTCACTCCAAGAAATGTAAAGAAACGTTGCGTTGGATTCCTAAATGACTATTGGAAGCCCAAGGATACTATGGAGGAAATGATCAAATCTGGGTGCCCAAACGTAAAGTGTACTCTTACCTGTCACCTGGCCCATGTAAACCCAATCCTGTGGCTCCAAAACAAATTGAAAATCGCGGAAAGGAAAAAATCATGGAATGTTACACACCCGCTCTAGAGCTAGTTTGGGTACCAAAGAAAGAACGATTTGTTCCACCTAGCTCAGGAACAGGGAAATCAAATGAAGCTTCTTGCTCTTCTTGTAGTTCCTATACGCAAATAGAAGCTTCGACACAACCTCCACCTACCACTGTACATATCCATACAAGCACGAAAGAGTTTGCACCTCCCAGGGTAAGTTCACCACCTACAACAATGTTGCAAATAAAATCATGGGAGAGTACCTTACCACCCTTGCAACTAATCTTAGGGAATGTATATATATAGCCTTATACTCACAAAAAACAAAAATAGTAAAGAGCAAGAGCGACTAGCAACGAAAGAGCACCCTATCAGATCTTACATATAAGTCCAAATTCACCGTGTCAATTCAAGCAACACACAAAAAAAACTCTTATGTTTTAAAGGCCTAACCAAATCTATCTGTATTGTCAGAAATGGCTACTTCACCAGAGGCATGCACTTCTATTTTTGATGAAAGGTACCCTTTGTCTTTTCCTCAAGTGTTCTACGTGTGCTACCCTATACTTTCTTGCGAATGGGATTTGATAGAGAGCCTTGCATGTGAGAGAAATTTTGAGGAGTTAGAATGGCTGATACGTCTATGGCTAACTAGTGATCCCTACCCAATAGCGAATGTGTCTCCAATGGCACATGCTTATTCTTTTGCACAAGATGAGTATCCACGCATCGCGAAGTTCTTGATTAGCATGCTTGCACAAGAGGATGATGAAGAGGAACTAATAGAGACCGAGGAAGACTATGGCCTCACGGACAACGATTTTATTTATCTAGATGATGAGGATAAAGGCCTAGCCTTAGGGTGGCCACCTGGTTTATATAATATCCTCTTTCCTTGATTCTAAAAGGGGTGACAGATAGGTAGGTTAGGGGTCTAGATTGTGTTTTGAGTTTGTTTTTTAGGAGTTTTAATTTTTCACACTGACATGCCTCCTAGAGGTATAGTGCCTGTTTTTGGATGTGTTAGGTAGGACTTATATGGATCTCCATCCACATGGCTGAGGACATCTGCTTCAACAAAATGAGCCACTCCATACCTCCAGGTGTACTACTTTCCATGATTCATGTTGGTGGACATGTGTAATTGCTAATAATGATTTTTCATGCTTTGTTTGAGTGCAATAGTTATGATTGTTATCTGCCATTATAGATGTATAAATTTGTCTTTGCTTAAGTTGATTGAACTCCAGTTTAATCTTATGGATGAGCCTGGAGATTAGGAGACCGTGACTTTAGGTTAACTCATTTACTTGACCACTAGGCCTAGCTAATAAAATTATCCGAGTATTTGAGACCTTAGGAATGTTTTAGGCAGAGAAAGGCTTGCTCACTTAAACAACAAAAAACACTAGTGCGAATACCAAGGAAATGGAACCAAAAAAAAACATAAGTGCCACAAATGAAAAATCTTACGCTGGAAGAGAAATCCTGGCTTGAATTGGTACTTCACTCACATGTATTGTCTATGGTACTAGAGCCCTAGAGGTTCCCAGTGTGGGCGCTTTTCCTTGAGAAGCAAAAAACCCCGGACGTACAAAATAAGCACACACGTCACATGATTGTGACCCAAAGTAAAAAAGTATTAAAAAAAAGAAAAATAAAAAAATAAAGAAAAATTAAAAGACTTCCATTGAGCTTACAGTTAACATTTCAAGCTTTTGTTTGCAGTTGTGAGAGCGAGTTGGCTAATCAAAGCTGAAAAGCATAATTAGGGAATCTTGCATTTAGATAATCTTCTTAGCTTAGCTAGTACTAGAGTAGTTGTTTTAACCTTATTCATAGCTAACTAATTGATAGACTCACCCATAAGCTCAAAACTCTTGATTAATTAATTTACTCAAAGTGTAATTTATTTGTCCTTAATGGAAGTCTAACATTTCATAAATATTGCATTTACTCATTTCCACATGTACTTTACATTCCCCTCATGATTTATGGCAATATAATTCCGCTTGCTAAAACAGTGACTTTGCCTTGCAGATTCAAATCTAGAAGCTCTACAACATGGACATACCAAGCTTCAACTCAATAGCTTCCGAGGACGGAATCTACATCAGGAAGGGGGGCAATGTTAACCCTCGTGGCTCACGGACACCCTATCGCCTACGATGGACACCGTAACCGTATTATTTATTTAAGTAGAGTCAAGCATCGGGCTTGTCGGTCCAATAGGGAAAGGTAGAGTGATCGCCGATGAGAGGCGCACTCTAACACGAACATGCTAGGGTTAGTTGGCTAAGCATGGGCGCCCAAGTGTGAATGGGGTGAGCTCACATAAAAGCCAATTAAACCTAAAATTGAGTCATTCTCTCATTGTGCAATAGAAGCTGCTCTTGCTCCATCTCCACCTTCTCCTTCACCATCTCCTTGTGTGTGTGCGTGTGTGTGTGTGTGAGAGAGAGAGAGTGTGAGAGTAAGTGTGCGATCGAGCGTTACGGTGGCACGACGGCGGCGAGGCGGTTGAGCGCGGCGTAGCGGCGTCTCCCTCTTCTTCGCAGCGCGGGAATCCTTCATTCGCAACTACGCAGGAAGGTGAGTGACACACCGTTCTTCCTTGTGAGCTTGTCTGTTGTATGACTGTGTGCTAGGAGCCTTTGTGGCTCGCACACGGCGCGTAGCAAGTCCCTAGCCTTGACATACTTGTTTTTCCATGTTTTCACATTTATTTTGGAAAATATTGTAGGTTGTGCAACACAAAGTGCTTTGACAATTTCATGTGAAGGAAGGCTTTTAACGTTACAACAATACATCCCATTGACTTCAAATCAAGGGCATTGGTATACACGTTTGTGGAACTCGTAAAATACGGATATCTGCTCCCATTTTATGTGTGGAAACATCAAGTTAGGATGTCTCCCTAGCATTAAAGGCTATTGTGCAAGGCACTTTTGTTTTGGCTCTCACGTTTGAGGCCATCACTCTCAGTACATGCTTATAATTCTGCATGCAAGGCATGCTAGCTAGGTGAATTCAATTCTACCGCCTCATGAATTACGCTTCCGCTATCACACTAGCAACTCTGTCAAGGACATGACAAGTGATAGATTGTTTAGCATGATTTTTGGTTGCTGTCAGCACACAACAACACTAAAAGGAACCTAACTCTAGGATTTATTTCACAGGCAAAGTGCCCTATTTAAGTCATCATTGTACCGTCACGACCCCTACAAGATTGATGGGTCAAGATGTGACTCGTGGTATCTGTTACCTCTCTCGATGAGAGCATCATACAGATAGATTGTTGTATACTTATAAGACAAGCTAGGCATAAGATGCGTGAGAGCACGTAGATTGGGTACACACTCCAGCAACTTAAGGAAAGTTCCTCAACCTAGCATGCTGTCTTTCTTCTTTCTCTCGAAGAATAATGACAACTTTCTGAGAAGATTTTGATACATGTTTTGCTCGTGAGTCACCCTAAGCCAAGGTGCTCTAACTCTTAGCTAGAAAGTGGCCAAGACGTCACCCAAATTAGTCTTCATCGGCTTGTTGATTGAACACTAATTTGTTATTGGCATAAGGGCTATGAGCCACAAAGGCTAAGAGACATTGTCATACCTAGGGTAGGACCCAAATGTCGGGGCTATAAGTAGGGAGGTTGGGAGGAGAACCACATACCAGTCTTACTATGGTCTTTCATTGTATAAATTGTATATATCACGTGCGTTCAAGGACTATTTTTTAAAAATATTTATTAGTGAAGTTTTGACAAATAAAATACACCCTTTTCTTATTTTATCTATAATTTTTTCCCCAATTCCATTTTGTATGTGAAAATGTGAAAAAAATAAAATTTAATAACCCCTTTTGTTGCACTCACATGATAGTCACATAATTATTAAGTGAACCCCCCCCCCCCCCCCCCCGAGCACGTCTACCTCGATTTTTCTTGGAGGTCGTTTTGAACCAAGCCATGATGGCATGCAAGGTACATCTGATAGCTCTAAATTACTTAGCATACATGGTTATAAGCTAGATTCAAGCAAAGGAAAGTGCTCTCAGAGGGGCGACAAGATTATCCACAAGATTATTCAATTTCAAGTTCTACTTTTTTGTCTATCTTTAACATATTATTTGAGAAATATTTATCTATTGTGAAAAGTGAAGTGCTTTGACAGACATAAAGCGAAGCAAGGCTTCTTATCCGTTCCAAGTATTATCTATTGATTTGGGATCAAGGATAATGGCACACATGTTTAGTAAATGGAAAATATTAGGATATAAGCTTACTTTATGGTTGGTAATGAGAAATTGTGATATATATATATATATATATATATATATATATATATATATATATATATATATATATATATATATATATATATATATATATATACCAATACAAATTGTGCAAGAATCTTAAGTATGACTACCTTGTTTGGGGTGTCAAAAATCTTTTTCTTCTGTTCATGGAGTGATATGATTCTTTCAAGCTCTAGTTGTGAATACGATTCCAACTTATGAAGATCTGTTGTTGAATATATTGCACTAATTGTGGCTCTAGGAGTGGTATTTCTAGGGGTATGACCAAACTAGTATCAAATCACTCTATGCATGTTGATGTTCACTGATTGATCTCTTCAAAGTTATACTTTCAAGGAAAAACGTCTAGAATCTTCCAACCTGGGTAGTTGATAAGTTAAATCCTACAACTTTATTTCAACCTTTATTAGACATGGTAGACTAAGTTACTCACCATTTCATTAGTTCACATGGAGAATTTAACCAAGCGATTTTGTTTGCCAAATTAATCAACACCCATGGTTGCAAGTTACATGTTGTACTTTTATGGTTTGGCTAGTGCACTTGTCTCCGGGTAAGTGGACACTATTTTCAACCTCCAAGTAAACCTATAATTTGATTCCAATTCATTCTTGCATATGATTTGATTAAGTTTTCCAAGTGGGATGAATATGCTAGAATGATTTTATCCATTTTTCTCTTAAGACACATGACAAGGTCATGTAGGAGTAAGAAATTTGGGATAGCACTATACTTAGTACAATTTTGCATCTTGCAGTTATAGACCTACATGGTAGGGTTTTTTTGGCATAGGTTGTCACAAGGGGTGAAAAATGGTCTAGGAACTCATGGAGTTTGATTTAGCCACCGTGCAGTAAAGTTTATGAGGGTCCCTCTCACTCATGTCGTTGAGTGCTCATAGTTATCTCCACGCACAAGTACATCTAGTACTTGAAGGATTTCATTTTTGTGCCTCCTTATTTGAGACATATTACACATGTGGAGAACATGAGTCTCTGGGACTGACACTGGTGCGTGTTATTTCAATTATGTGTCGTGACAGAGTCCCTAAATGTTGGCCCGAGTGTTGGTCAAATCCATTTTGCTTACCATTTTTAGCACGTAGTATTATGAACAATTTTAGTGGCCAAAAATTTCGGGTACTTAGAAAGACTTGTTACGGTTACAAGTGTAGCTAAAAAAAATTAACAAATGCTTTTTTATGTATATAGAAAGGCTATGTATTGTTAATGGAAATGTTTCATTGTTTGTACGTAGATGTGATTTATGTTTCACATTCTATTATGGTTTGTTTTAGCAAGGCTTGCACCTGATTGTAGTAGGCAGTATCTAGTTTCTTCTAAGAAATATTTACTCTTCTCTTTGATGTGTACTATGAGTCACATTTTTCATACGTATTGGAAATTACAATCAATGGAAATGCAGGCTCGGATTAGTTTTTGCTAAAGGCATGCACACTAGGTGTGTTGGGCCCCAGTGTTTAGCAAAATTTGATATGGAGCGGCATGCCCATTCATAAAATTGATATCTTAGGAAGCATTTCACACTTTATGTCCAATATCTCTACGAGCTTATTTGTGGGTCTTCCAATCCTCAATAGAGGTCATGGCTTGGTTTGGGTTTTGGTAGCTAATTGACTCAACTTTTTCCAATTAACCAAGTTGATTGTGCATACCGTTGTTGATTACTTAAAAATGTTGCAATGGATTGTGACTCACATTTACAAGCCATTTTTGGACGACTATCTGTAAACACTAGGGAAGAAAACTTAGTTATTGTCAGTCATCCAAAGGTGTATAGGTAGTCTACAAGTATTAACCTTGGGCCCTAAATGATATGCTACGAGTGTACATTAGCAACAAGGAATCCAATTAGAAAGACTATATGCATACTCATCCATATGATTCACTTCTCCACTTGCGATTCCTTCGCCAAAATCCAAAAGATCATATTTTGTCTTTATCCAACTACCACATATGTCATACATAGCATCATCCATAACAAACTCTTGAAGTACCTGCAAGAACTAAAGCATTAGGGAAATTTTAGACTCTCAAAGGGGCCCTATAAGAACTTGAACTTTCTCTCTCTTGTCCAAAATGGACACACGGAAAAAAAGTTAAAAATGAAATCAAAACTTGTATGACCTTTTGGATTTAGAATGTATTCATTGAGATCTATCCATTGATATATATAGCATGCCATTAGGTTTCTTATTTTTTAGAAGATTCTATTTTTTGATGTGACAACTCCGTCTTATAAATGGAATCTCTCCCCACATTTCAGCTTCAGTGGGGAGGCCATAACTTCTACAAATCAACTCCAAATTTGTCTGAGTTTGGGGATTTAGAACCTACAAATGATTTGTTGGTTGATAGGGTTGACAAGCCGTTTATGTACTTCACCAGGCTGCCCACTTTGGACAATAGAGGGAAGGTAAAACCTCCTTATAGGGCCCCTTTGAGAGTCCAAATTTTTCCTATTGTGCATGTATTGGCAAGTCAAAATAAAGAGGATATCCTGCTTATGGTGATCTTTTTGTCCACAATTGTCAAATATATTCTCACAAGATTCCAGTTACCTTCTCAAGTGCTCAAAATATTGCAAAGTCATCTTTTAGCCAAGATTACACAAGGCCTTGCGTTGACCTTCAAATGCACTCCAATTTGTAGATCAAAACCCTCTCAAAAGGACTCTCTTTTCCTCCGTGGGGACACCAGTTTATGTGAAGGATTGGGGAGCTGGTCTCTACAACACCTCAAACCACCAAAAATAAAAGAGTGTGAAGAGAATATCTCTCTCAAGATAATGTGGGTTGAACCTCGCTCAGAAATTTTGACAGTCTCACTCACACTCTACCTTGACTAGCCTCTACTAGCTTCCCTCTACACCACTACAACTGCCACTACACTTGGATGCACTAAAGGAAGCAAAGGGATCAAGAAAACCAAAGAAAAAAATTAAGGAAAAACAATGAGAATATCTGAACTTTCTCATAAAACCAAGGGATTCACTTCTTTTCAAACGCCTTTCCATGTGCTAGTAGAGACTCCATAGGCGCTCCTATATATACACATAGTTTGACCAAAATCCATCCAAATCAAGCCCAATTTGAAAACCCACAAAGTTCAGAAATTGTTTTCAAAAAAAGTGATGGAAAACTTGGGGAAAACCTTGCCCTTTCTTATATGTACAAGCAAGGAATCGTAGTGCATAGTCTACCCTTGACTAGCTGCACCACAGGGAGTTTGTTAACTGAGTCAATGTCGGTTAATAGAAGCTGCTAAAGACCGAAGATGTACGGATGCACATCAGGATGAATACGAAGAAGCAATAAAGATTGAAATTACACATTTTTCACGTTTTGCCAAAATGGTCACGTATTGTAAATTCTCGATTTATTTCAAGCCATTGTAATATTTCTAATGTGTTACGGGGTCAATGGGAGTTCCAAGTTGTAAAGAATAGGTCACTTAGTGTGCCTAGGTTGCGGATTCAGTAAGTGGTGAGCCCTAAAGGCCTTGGGCACCCGAACATTGCATATTTTTAATCTAGAAATATAAGGCAGTGTGTAAAAGAAATTAGGGTTCTCAAGTCATTTGTTGAGAGCAATCTTTGGTGAGAGCTCTTGAGGTGTGTGGCTATGGAGTCCTTGAGCTTCTCCTTGCTCATGAAACTTGATTAGCACTAATCAATGATTCATTCTCTCTCACCATGCCTCTCTCTTACTTCTTATGATTGCCTATGATGCTTAGATTAACTAGATCTTAACTAATTAGTGGTTAATCCCTCTTTAGTCTTGTGTGATTGCCCTCTTTTGCTTGTGTGTGCATGTAGGTTTGATTTGGAGTGTGGTGCTCGATAGATCTATGTGTGTGTGTTTGCGATTAGTGTGTTGCATGATAGGATTAGTGTTGTGTGCGTCTTGCAATCGTAGTGTGTGTGATTGGGTTGATTAGAGGTGATGAGAAGTGGATATGGAGATTCCCCTTCATTGCGGCTTCGCTCCTCCATAGGCCGAGAAGCTCACCTCGTAGAGTTAACCATTTGTGTTGCCACGATTAGCTCACTAACCGTGTGAGTGTTTCCATGCCTTAGCCGGGTAGCTCATCCCTCCGGATTGATAATTTTGTTGGTCATTGGAGCTATTGCATCGATGGGACCCCCAACATTTGGCGCCGTTGCTGGGGACGATGGCCTACGCTAGTGTAATTGTGGCATAAACGAATGCGTTCGCTCATTAATTTCACTTGTGTGTTTATGTTTTTGTGGATTTTGAATGTGTGTGCATAAAGCACTGTGTTCATAATTCCCTAATGTGTGACCATATCTTGCCAATTGTCTGTTTACACACTCTAATTTCACACTAACCCCTTGCTAATTTGACTAATTTTTGCTAACTTACTAATGTGCTATGAAGGATTGGAGCATTCGACCATTCAATTGAGCTTCAACGGAAAGGTAATTAAGGTGGTATTCTCAACCTCCCTAGAATCTAGAGATGTGTAGAATTGTGTAGATATCCCACCATGATGCAATGTAATGCTATGCTATGTTGATGCAATGCAATGTTGATGTTATGGATTGAAAATTTTACGATTTTCCGTTTTCACGCCGTCGTACTACCGAAATTTTTAAGAATTGGGGGCGTATGATTTGACAAGTTTCAATCGCTAATTGATGATTGTGGATTGCTAATTGGGTGCCTAATTAAGTTGATTACATGTTTAGATGGTCAATTTTAGGTGTGTGTGCACTAAAATCAAGTGTGTGTGCACTCTAATTGAGTGTGTGTATGCTAATTTTAGGTGTGTGTGCACTAATTTGCCTATGTTTGAGCACCTAGAAATCAACGTGTGCGTTATGATTTTTCAATTATGATGATTGAGGTGTGTTGTGCACATGTATGACTATTGATTTGTGAAGTCATATTGCAAATTCGACAAATTTCACCCTTTTGTGTGCGCACCTAAAAACTGTCAATTTTTTATTGTGTGTGTGTGTGTAAAAAAATGTTAAATTTGCATGATTGATTCATATTTTGATTGCATAATTGATGTGTGCAATGATGAATTTCTGCGTTTTTGTGCTCAAAACAGTGATTTAGACACTCTAATTGTGTCAAATTTTGACTTACTTTTGTCGGTAATTTTGTCGGTTTCATTGCCTAGTTTTGATTTTAGTGATAAAATTAATGGCAATTGAATTGATGTGATTTTGGCAATTTTATTTGTCTGCACCATTTCCCAATGTGTGGAAAATTTTTGGGTATTTTTCGGATAATTTTTGTAAATTTTTGCATTATTTTTTGGATAATTTCATAAAAAATTGATTTTGTGATCTTTCCGAGCTATTTTGTGTGTGCAAAATTACGGCATCACTTTTTTCACATTTGTGCCCTCCATGGTCAAGTTTGGAGCGTTTGCTATTTTCAGGGACCGGGTGAATAATTTTGTCGAAATTGGTATTTTCAAAAAAATATGCTATTTTCGGTGTGCTTCTGTGTATTGGAAATGTTCGGTTGTGAATGTCGGTGATTTTCTAAGATTCCTAGAATTTTCCGGGATTTTTTTGGGACTTTTTTGGCAACTTTTGGGATTTTCTGGTGATTTTGTGGAATTTCGGCTAATTTTCGGTCATTTTTTGGAAATTTTAAAATAAAAAATAAAAAATAAATAAAAGAAAGCCGGTTCAAGCTCGAAGCTCATGCCTTGCGGCGCAAAAAACATCTTCGTCGACTAAACCCTTATGATTGCTTGTCGGGTTCAAAATTCTTCTTCTTCTTCTCTCTCTAAGTGAACTCATCCCATCACACACTCTTGATTAATCTACAAGAAGACAAAAAAAAAAAAACAAGGACCACTCTTTCCTCAACTCAAAGTCTGCCGCCTCCTCAGCCTTTTGTCTTTTTGTTTTTCTTTGTCATTGACTTTTGTAGTGTATTCATTTCATTTTGTTTCTTTCAATTCCATTTCAACTCTTTTTCATTTTCATTTCATTTCGATTCAATTTCATTTTTTTCCTTTACATTTCATTTTCTTTTTTCTTCTCTCATTTATTTGTTTATTAGTCAAAAAATTAAATAAATTTTTTAAAAAATAAAATAAATCACTATCAAATCAAAAAACTCATAAAAATTTGAAAACTTGTTAGAAAATTCTAGAAAAAATCAAAAGTTCACAGAAAAAAATCACAAAAAAAGCACATAATTTTTTTATAAAAAAAAACCAAAAATCTCATAGAAAATCCAAAATCCTCCGAAAAATCAAAATAAATCAGAAAATTCAAAAAATCCCAAAAAAACGAAAAAAAACAAAAACTTCAAAAAAAGCGTAAAAATATATTAAAAAATAGAAAAATTAAAATTTCACAAATAATTAGGAAAAATAAAAAGGAACTTGCCGGAAGTGCCAAAAAAAGACAGAGAGAGCCAGGAAGTGCCAAAAAAACCCAGAAAAGGCAAAAAATCACATGCCGAGCAAACAACACCAAAACGAGCAAATCAAAAGTTGAAAAACAAAGCCGGAGAAGTGCAGCGCAAAGCGGGCACAAATCGAGAATAGTTGCCAAGAAAAAATCAAGCAAACAATTGAAAAAAGCGAGAAATCGACCAACTCACAGCCGATTAAGCGACAATCAAATTGTCAAAATTCTGCATGCTAGAAATTTGCTAGTACAAGTACTTGCTGCAAAAGTGCTTTGACACAAGCAGTTTTATTAAGCCGGGCAGAAGAAATTTTGCTAATCAATACCAAAATTTGCTCGCAGACAGTTTTTACAAAACCATTCGACATGGACTCAAATCGAACCGAGAGTTCAAGTACAACAGAGCATGCTAGTAGCAATGGCAACACATGTACAACTGCAACAGAGAAAATTTTGCAGCTATCTGGCTACAATGGGGATAAGGTTTTGTACACAGATAAAAAGGCCATAGATACTTAATGAGCAGCAAAAGCAACACAGGAGCCAAAATCCTGTTGATCAGAGTAAAGCCAGATTCAGAGAACTCCCAAATGTTCACAAACTTCAGTGGATCCAGGTATTGCAAGCTTAAAGATGAAGTGCAGATAGGGGTTCAAAAAGTCAACCCAAGTGTTTATCTAGAAATTTGCACAAGCCAGCAAAGCATACAGTTGGTGCATATGCAATTAGGGTCATTGTACATGGATTACAGTGGTCATATCTATTAACGAGAAACAGAATTGCAAGATCCAACAGATCAACCAATTGAAACCAATCTAATTGGAGAACCAAGACAAAGACGGTACAAAGGTCAAGACGAGGCAATCTACAGCTTGATGCTCAATGTTCTAAAAGAAGATGCCGACAACTTGGCAAGTACAAAAGCTGAAACTTCTCAGTTAGAGCTTGACATGATAGAGCCGGATGAAATACCACCATTCATGGCGTATTGCTCAGATTGTGGACGAAAAGGTGGACACTTTTTTGAAGATTGTCCAAGAAATCCAGCCAACAGGGATATATCAACTGCCAAGCAAGACACAGAGCAGATTGAAAATGCGAATCTCGATGTAAGTGCATTTAACTCGTCACTTTTAATGCAATCAAATGATTCTGGATTACCATTAGAAGCACCAATAAAAGCACTGCAAATTCAAAATCAGCATAAGGATGCACAAGCGCTTGAAAAGCTTAAAATTGATTCTTTGAACAACAAATTCTTGCATGAATTTAGTAAAGGTATCGAGATATCACCAAAGGGTGAAAAGATTGTGCAATCATTCAAAGTCTAAGGGACACATCAAACAAAATGATGTTAGCATTGTACGACACACATAATTCATGTGCACACTATGTAGACCAAAAAGGGAAATTGTACAAAAAGGATCAACCTGTGTTTGAACGGCCCACATACCAACTCATAGAAGTATGTCCAGTGATAGATAAAAAAGGATGGTTCATTTCAGAGAAAAGAATCTATTATAGCCCATCCTCTCTAGAGCTAAAGGATATTACCTGAGTGAGCTCAGAAATTTGTTCAGAGCCAAACTCTCCTCCATCAGAAATCAAGCTTCGATATTGTGACCAAACGAGCATATACTTTGACCAAAACAGTCGTAGATATAGACGAGAGTCTAGCATCTATGATTCCTTGGGTCTTGAAACTATAGAAGCTCATATCATAGGAGATCCATTGGATAGACAATATCAGGGCAAAGATAAAGCTATCTACAACTTAACTTGGGGAATAATTTGTCATGTTTCACAGAGATACATAGGAAACTATGTAGAAGGTTTACAGATACCAAATGTCAATAGTGCTAGCCGAAGTGTACCTTCACAGTCCCAAAAGGTGAGACTAAATCAGAGACAAACAATTTTGAACTCTTACAATGAAGTAGGCTATAGTGATCACCCTAGGAAGGGGGGAGCTACAAATACATCAAGCTCAACTTATGTACCAGGAAATGATGCACCAGGTAGAAGCCCTAGAGCTTCTAGCCCAACAAACTCCTTCAAGATAGAAACCATTGAAAGATCATATGGTTGTTGGAAGTTTCCAATTGATCCAGATTCCATCAAATTCTGCAGCAGACAAATGCTTATATGAAGATCATCAAGAACAAACGTTTTAGCTGATCTCCACAAGTCAGAGTCAAAAACCGACAAATCCAATAGTGTTCAAACAGTTACATGTGATCAAGCTCACATATGCATATCAAGATGCACATGGTAAAAAATATCAGCTAGGTCACGACCTTGTACAAACCCATATGGATGGCCCAACTGAAGTCAAAGACTATCTGAAGATGATGCAAGGCCTCAAGCTGCCAGAACAGGTAACAGATAAGTCAAAGTTAATGAAAGGTAAAGTTCAGAAAGCTACACAAAGGTCACCACCACAATCTCCTCCAACGAGACAGATTCTGCCAGAAAGTACATCGGATCTTCTAAGATCAAGGGTTACTCAGATGTAGAAGGACAATTCTCAACAATTGCAAAAAAGTGTAGTACCACAGCCAATGGAGTCAACATCGATCGAAAGAGGTGATCAAAGCAAAGAAGTCAAAGATAAAGTTCAACCAAAGGACACTGCCATAGCAAAAGCAAAAAATCCTGAGAAGATCAAGTGCAATATTGTTGGTGAACACGAAGAAAAGTTGTCAACAGAAGTAAAGCTAGATTTTCAGCTAGACAAGAACCTCATGTCTTTCCTCACTTGGAAAAGATGTGGCCAACCACTGCTGGAAGATGCTCCTGAATTTGTGAGCATATCTGGGAACAAACGAGCAGAATGCTAGGGAATCATCTCCACCACCATTGAAGTAAGTTCACACATCATCAAAGCTCAATTTCATGTGATCACAGCAAAGGATATGCTAGACGACATCATAATGGGAGTGCCAATGGCCCAGAAGATGTTAGAGATATAGGATGCAATCATCAAAGGCAACAAAGAATGAAGACCAACATTGGTCATCCGCGGACGACAGCACAAAGTCCTCAAGCGCAGTTAGAATGGAGACTAATTTCAAAGCAAATCTTATTGAAAATGATTCATCTCCATCATTCAGAACTTTCGAAGAGCTTAAAGCAAATCAGGCAATAGCAAGTGCAGATGAAACATAACAAAAAGCAACCTTAGAAGCTATTGAGCAGAGAATGTCATCGAAGCTAGACGTAAAGAATAACGGAGTTGCAGACAACCAAGAAGCAATAGGAAGTCTAAAGATTCAGACAGTGCCAATCGAATCAGCTGATGCAAGCCAGATTGGAACACAAAGTCTCAAGCTACTCTCCATAGAGACACAATCAGATGAGACCATGGCAAAAGTAGGACAAAGATCTTCAATAGAACCAAAAATGTCAGATTCAGAGTTGCAGAAGTCACAAGGATCGAACACAAATCTTGCAGACAAAGGTAAAGCTAAAGTGGAACTTCCACCAATTAGCAAAGAAGAGGTGACAACATATGCCTCGATATCAAAGAACCCTCATGGATCAGCTTCTTCAAGCAAGTCAGGCTTTCAAAACTTGAAGTCAATTGCTAACCAACGGAAACCTCTAAGGAGCCACCTAGAAAAGCAAAGATATTTCAGCCAAAGTACTCACAAGAAAGCAAAAGATAATCAAGAAGGTGTTTGTTCTGAGCATTTTAGTCAAAGTCAATGATCCGGTCTGGATTAAAGACATGAAATCAACACAGAAAGACGAACACATGGTATGGATAGCATCACAATGGAGCTTAAAGGAACAGGAGTACCATGGAGGTAATAGACAGATATGGGTACCAAAACCGCAGGTTAGAGCATATGAAGTAACTTCAAGACCCTCCCAAGAAAGAAGGCCCACAAGGTATCAACCTCAACCATATCCTAAAATACCTAAGGAGCAGGTATACAATAGAACAACATTGAAAGATGCTAAAGTCAACCACAACTCTCAAGAGGATACATAACAAAAACAAATCTCAAATGATCTTCCTCTTAGACAAGGATTCTACACAGGCTATACAAAGATCTGGCTACTAGTTAATCGCAAGCCAACTGCAACTACACCAAACCTGCATGAAGATCTCAAGAAATCAGCAGGACCTAAAGCTCAACAAAGTCAAAAAAGGAGATACAAAGGTTATCAAGAGATTTGGATTCCTAAGTCTTCCAATGCTCCTAATCAAAAGCCAAATGCCGACAGTAAACAAAGGCCTACAACAACACCAAAGACTCCTATCGACATGCCTAATTGGAGAATCAAATGGATAATGGAGTTTTCACATTCAAAGAAGGACAACCCAATCAACGAGAATGCAGATTCAAGGATGAAAAAACAGGTATCGCAAAACAAACCTTCAATGCCATCTTGGTCCTTCACTAATCCTCTTTTTGAGGATTCAAGCTTACTTTTACCTGAAGAAATGTTTGTAGTACGCTCAAGAATGTAAAAAGTCAAGTTGACAGGGTGCAAAAAACACTCTTTGGCATAGTGAGAGTCGGGCTACTGAGCCATGAAATGAGCAAAGCATTAGCCCCAAATCTTCAAGTCATATTAAACTCTATGCTAAGAGTCATAGTTATTACGCTTACGCTCAAACTGGACGAGTTGAGCATATCTAAGTCGTGTTGCTCATGCTGGATGAGATGAGCATAAGAGTCGAAGTCTATTAACTTACAATTGGTGGAGTGTCGTAGAGTCCACCACTCATGCACAGTGAACAGCTAGATGAGAGCACATACCCTCGTCAACCAAAACCATTCTTAAAGGGGTGCCAACTTGCAAAGCCATGTCATATGCTTTTATAGCTACACCATCTTTATGCATAACCCCTCAAAAGCTTTCTTGCACAGCATATTGTTTTCCATGCATTTTTGTGTATGCATAAATAGGATGTCCCATCATTGGACATATGCATTAGACACTCTTTGTGCTTCCACCTATGCACCTTGAGTGGACTACAACACGAAAACCAATGTTCCATCATGCTACCCTCTCATATTTTCCGCCTTTTTAATTCCATATCTATCAACAAATAATCCCTTGAGTACTTTATTAATATTTCCCATGCTAATAAGTAGTCCAATAATGCGCGTATCCCAAAGGCACTTTTTTCCCACTGGGTTTTTTTCCTTTGGTCATCCAGGTGTTAGACCCTAATTTAGAACCTCATCATTCTACTTCTCTTGTACATACTTTTCATAAATAAACAGAAGCCTCATCATTATGCTATTACAACGGACAAATGCAACATCATCTCTCACATCAGACATATTTGGACCAATGAAGATGCTGCAGCAAAGTGAACCTCATCAACAAATTCAATGACAAATGAAGACGATCAACCCATCAACAACCAATCAAAACCTTCCCTGGCCTCCACGGACAACTTTCAACAGTGGCCGAGGACGAGCACTATAATAGGAAGGGGGGAAATGTTAACTGAGTCAATGTTAGTTAACAGAAGCTGCAAAAGACCGAAGACGTACAGATGCACATCAAGGATGAATACGAAGAAGCAGTAAAGATTGGAATTACATATTTTTCACGTTCTGCAAAAGTGGTAAGGTATTGTAAATTCCCGATTTATTTCAAGCCATTGTAATATTTCTAATGTGTTATGGGCTCAATGGGAGTTCCAAGTTGTAAAGAATAGGTCACTTAGTGTGCATATCTTGCAGATTCAGTAAGTGGTGAGCCCTAAAGGCTTTGGGCACCCGGACATTGCATATTTTTAATCTAGAAATATAAGGCAGTGTGTAAACGAAATTAGGGTTCTCAAGTCATTTGTTGAGAGCACTCTTTGGTGAGAGATCTTGAGGTATGTGTCTATGGAGTCCTTGAGCTTCTCCTTGCTCATGAGACTTTATTAGCATTAATCAATGATTCATTCTCTCTCACCATGCCTCTCTCTTACTTCTTATGATTGCCTATGATGCTTAGATTAACTAGATCTTAACTAATTAGTGGTTAATCCCTCTCTAATCTTGTGTGATTGACCTCTTTTGCTTGTGTGTGCATGTAGGTTTGATTGGAGTGTGGTGCTCGATAGATCTATGTGTGTGTGCTTGCGATTAGTGTGCTGCATGATAGGATTAGTGTTGTGTGCATCTTGCAATCGTAGTGTGTGTGATTCGGTTGATTAGAGGTGAAGATACGTGGATATGGAGATTGCCCTTCATTGGGGCTTCGCTCCTCCATAGGCCGAGAAGCTCACCTCGTAGAGTTAACCATTTGTGTTGTCATGATTAGCTCACTAACCGTGCGAGTGTTTCCATGCCCTAGTCGGGTAGCTCATCCCTCCGGATTGATAATTGTTGGTCATTGGAGCTATTGCAACAATGGGACCCCCAACAGAGTTGCACACAACATGGCTGCCATACCTCAAACTAAGATGAAGAGAGGTCAATATCTAGAGATAACCACCCACTTTTATCAGCCCATTGAGGAGAGACACACTCTCAACTCAGCCTACCAGGATCTTGCAAGACAAGAGGGGCACCCCTACATCAAAACCCCCACCCTTCACCATAGGCTGCGACAACATAGAGTTTCCTCTTCACAGCTGAAAACTCCCACTCACTCACGAACCCAAGCTGTTAAAACTTCAGTTTTTATTCATGTTTTTTAAGCACTTACTCACTCTTTGAAGTCTCAACACTTCTATGTACAAAAATATCAAAACTATGTACCCCACACAACTGGCCCACATGCGTATAGACAACTGGCACACACCGCCTTTGTACACTTTGTACAAGCATGCTTTATCTACATCCAAGGGGTAAAAAAATAAATAAAAAATCTTGCAAAGACTTTGAGGTGGCCCACACCATTCTGCCAAGACACGTCACACCATGTTGGATAACTCAAGGCAAAATTTAGATTTCTGAGATAGGTGGGGAAGTACTTTCTACTTCTTGTTCCAGAAAGAAGACCAAGAACCGTTGTTACAATTACGGAAAGCGTGGTCATTTGGATAATGATTGCATATGCAAAGGAAAAGACATAGATTCTACAAGGGACAAAGGTAAAAACAAGCATCAGGAGGAAAGTAGTGATAGTGACTCAAGGAAGGATATCAACAAGGTTGGTGGTGTAGTGGAGTCTACACTGGCATAGAGTCCCCACTTCTAGTCACATAGAGACCACTCTCACCACTAGATTCAGCTAGAGAGAGTTTTTTGAGTGGAAGAGAGGAGAAAACAATGCTTTGTATAATTAATTTGGCCCCTTGTGTTGGAGTTCAAGTTATTATTGTTTGAACCGGTGGGTTGGAGTTCAAGGCACATGTATCTAGGACAGAACCAATCAAACATATCTAAAACACTATGAATGAGTACATCAATCCGTTGATGCTAGTTGGATCATGGACATGATGTGTTCCACAGTTCATTACCTTGGAGTATTTGGACGTGATGTATTCATAGTTCACGAACGGGGATTCTTGGACGTAGTGTGGTCTACAATTCAAATTGTCTAAAACACAACCGATGCCCAAGATGAAATTTTTCTCAAGTACGAAATTGAGGGTAGCAAAACCAAGGTGTACCCAATTGATGGACACTTATGGGGTATCCATGGTAGCTTCTTCATCGACTTGGTCTCACTATTTATATCCACTATGAGCCGGAGAGAGGGTGTTAGAGTTTTGGCATCTCAAATGAATTGTCAAATGTGATCCCATAATTTATTTTATTTTTTAGGTATTTATAAATTATTTTACTTATTTGTCAAATTTTGGGTAGGGCAATTTATTGAGGTTGGTATATATGCAACCCCGCCCCTTGCCTCCATTGTATTACACATTCAGTTATTCATTGCCAAGGTTGATTGGTTCAGGAGACTCTCTCTCTCTATCTATCTCTTTCTCTCTCTCTCTCTCTCTCTCTCTCTCTCTCTCTCTCTCTCTCTCTCTCTCTGGTCTCTACACTTCTACATCCTCGACTTTGATAGGGGGAGGTATCTCAGCTATATTTCACACCATCATGGAAAATGGGATCAAAGGTCCCCATCAATCTAGAATCGTGGCATTAAGCAGGAATCATAGATGTTTTCATGGACCCAACTTTACTCTTGTGCCTAGTTTACTTCCCCTGCAATACATTTGCACGTTGTTGGGAAAACAAGAACAAGACAACCCGATAGCCTTCAAAAAACTCACTAATGGGCACTCAAGACAACCCGATAGCCTAAGACGTCCACTTGGAAATATGTAAGGTAGCATGTGCAAACAAAATGAGGGAATTATAATTACGTACATTTACAAAAAAATGTACTTACATAAAGGGTTTTATAAGAAAGTGAAAATTTCATACATAAGGACTAGGTTTTCTTTAAAACTGCGTACATAAGGGGTACATATATTACTTGAAAATATATAGGTAAGGACTATTTATATACCTCTTGTTCACACGTGCTATATGCAATTTTTACATAGTGAACTGCCCAAGCTTGAGGGGTTCACTATGCGTAAAACTACCATATTACACGTGTTCAAGACATGTTTGTAAAACCCCTTACCTGTGAAATTTTTTAGGAATGTAATGTACCCTTTTATCTTAAAGTCCGTAACTTTTTTTCTAATTTAAAAAAATAGCATCCTTCTGTACATATATTTTTCTGAGTTTCAAGAACTTTAAATACCCTTCTGTTGAACTCACGTGATAGGTTACATTTTTCTTAGGTGACCTCCCTGAGATTTTGTCTTTCTATGGCACCCTTCCCATCATCACAAGATTAACCCCTTTCATATACAAGGCATCATTAAGCAGCACATACCTTTTGGCATGAGGAAGGAAGTCATACTTCTTTGATTTTTCCAACTCAAATGTGTAGAAACTTTATCTTCCTTTTCCAAAGCTTGACTTACCAAGTAAGGAGGAAAATCAACCCTTATCACATACAATTGGCCAATTGAAGCTTGGGCTGCACCATGTGCTTCTTCAATCTAAGACTTGTCCACATGCCTTAATTCCAAGCTTCCAAATGCTTAAGCAGATTCTTCACTTGAAAACACATATTTTTCAACCTTGGATTCCTACTTTTTAACACCCCAAGCACCTGATTAACCACAAAAAGAGCATCCATCACCTCTTACCCTCACATGATGGATGCCAAGCTCAAGGCAAAGGTATAGTCCTTTCTCCAAAGTAGTAAACTCGGCTTCATTATTACTTTGTGTTCTAAGCTAAAAACTCCTTTTGGTTACCAAAGCACCTTGAGGTTCATAAATTACAACACCTCTTGAAACTTCACCATGATCTTTCATGTAAGATCCATCAAAAAATGATAAATAGGTATTGTCTATGTCAGGAGCTTCCATGTGGTGCTTCTTCATGACATCCTCCTTGATAAGAACATGGATTTATTTATAAGTAAGAAAATTGGCCAATAGAGCCGTAGTACTCTCCTCAAAAAGCAAAGAGAATTGGAATTCACATAGCTCCACAATCCATTTCATGAGTCTCTTTGATAAAGTAGAGTTATTCACCAATCAAGGTAAAAGAGTGTAGCTAATGTGAAATGTGAAAAGTTTGGGAAGTTCATGAACCTTCATAGGCTTCACAAAGTTGCTACCTTGTTGAAGAAGCATAGCTCCACTAGCATCCTCATCACCTACTGATGAATTAACATAGAAATATTTATCCCAATTAGGAGCTTGCATAGCAAGAAGAGAACCAAGAACCTCTTTGATGCCTTGAAAGACCTCTTTACGTTCATGTGTCCATTACAAAGGATCCAACCTTGCTGCTTGTTGTAGAGAATAAAGAATTTGAGAGGACAAAAAAGGAATGAACCTTATGCCACCTTTTGAAGAAAAGTAGCAAGCTGATTTGCATCTTTAAGTGATGGGAGGAGCACTAAAGCCTTCACTTTTTGAAGATCTTCTTCAATCCCATTCTTAAAGATCATATCCCGCAAAAACTTCACTCTTGGGTGAGAAAGATGACACTTCTTTGGGTTGATTTGACCTCCACTTTCATCATATTTCTTTAATACAATCCCAATATTTGAAAAGTGACCCCTTCTAGAGCTATAAACACAAAAGTCATCAACAAGATTGTTCACAAACTCTCCAAGGAAGAGAGAGAGCACCTTATTGATGTGCTTTTGGTACCAAGCATATCCATTCATAAGACCAAAAGGAAGAGCACAACAACAAAACCATCCCCCGATCAAAGTGGTCTTCTTTCAGTCTTCTAGAGCCAAAGTGAGCTGCAAGTATCTAGAAAATCCATCACATACCCTATACCTCTCGTGCCTTGCAATATAATCAATTATGTCATATATGAAAGAAAGAGGATATGGATCTCTCTTCATGGATGCATTTAGAGGCTTAAAATATAAAAAAATTCTATCCTTATTATGTGTAAAAACAATAGGACTCGCCCATTATGAAGTACTCAAAGAATATATAGAATGAGCTTCGAGAAGCTTGTACACCTCTTCCTTCAAAGTATAAAGTTGTACTTGTCTCATTCTCCTTAGATTCTGGTATATGGATTGATCTCATTTCTTTATTGAAATGTGGATTTTCTCTCCTTTGAAGCCTCTAATTTCCTCATAGAAGTGATGAATATATTAGGAAACTGCTACATCATATGTAGATACTCACCCTTCTCAACTAGCCAAATCTATAGATAGCATGCTTTGAATCAGCTCCTATTTGATATTAGGTTGAACTTTGAGTTTCATCAGCTCTTAAATTTTCTCATAAGGACTAGATATGTCCTCATTATCCATAAGGCAAATAAATATTTGTTTCTCATCGAGCTCCTCTTCAAGAAACAAGGAAAAAACATCTACATCACTATCGCTTCTATCTTCCACGTCAATAACATCATACCCATCATCATCTTCTTTACTTGAGTACTCTTCTTCATCATATTCCTCATCAAAATAAGCATCCAAAAATTGCTTTCTATCCATGTCAAACTCTTCTTATCACCTCTTCTATTGTAGAGAGTGATGGTACCATGTCCCCAATCCTATACAACTTTGGTTTCCTGTAACCATGGTCTTCCGAGTATGAGAGGAAATGCATGGATACCCTTAGGGCATAACATGTCAATTGAATAGATCTTTAATATTAAATACATCCACCTCCAAGTCCTTTGTAACTCTCAAACACTTCACCCTTGATTGGTTTACAAGATTTATACAAAACCCTAAATTCTTCACCATGTTGAGTCCCAACTTTGATACACAAGTTTGAGTGATAACACATACTTGTACACTTCCATCAATATAAGGCTCTCCAAGCATATACACTTCCTCTTATTCCATGCATCCATAGTAGGGCATATATTGGGTAGCCCATTCAAAGATAGGACTCTCATAGACCCCCTATAAAGCTCCTTCTTTGTAGGGTTGACCACATACTTTCTTTGCCTCTTTAACTTAGAATACGTCTCCATGAGTTGTCAAAAGGTAACTCCAACCTTTTATCTCACTAAATCAGCCCTCAAACTATAATTTGTGTGCCCTTATCCCAAAGGAAAATCGGATGCATTGTAGTGTTTCTTGGTTTTCTCTTCTTCTCTTTGTATGTACCTGTTTCAACTTGCTTCCCTCTCTTATGGACGGGACTTGCATCAATCATTTCATGATTTGTTTAACCCTCTTACCTAAAAGAACAAACGTATCTCTTGAATCATCCTTGTTCTTATCCAAAAAATTTATTCTTACCACCTTTGTCTTGCCCTTCTCATCAGTTGTCAAACCAGTTGGTCTCAATACCATAGTCTTGAGATCAAGAAGGAATCTATGAAGGAAGAGGGAACATATCACCTCCCATTCTCTTTGGTTTGTCACATTTTTGTCACATTGAGGGCTTTGATGATCCCATTCACCACAATTGTAGCATTGAAAAATATCCTCTCTTTGAGCCATGCCTCTTTCTCTACCATCTTCAAACCCCTCATTGCTTCCATATCCACGACCATGATCCATAGATTTGACATCTTCCACCATCCATCATATGTACACTAAGATTATTCGTAAGACCTACCACCTCTTGCATGTCCTTACAAAAATCATCCACACCTTGAGAAGCTTGTTGATCATAACTTGGTACCCCAATGAGTACCCTTGGTTGCTCTATACATTTCACTTCAATCTTTGGCTCCACATTGATTCCAAGTTGAGTAAGACACTTTACAATTTTCTCTTAATTCTTTGCAATTTCAACTACCTCTTCAAGGTCTATGGCTACTTGAGCTCCACCTTCAAGCATATGCGTCTTCTCAATCTTGCAAGAAACATTTCCTTCTTTAACATGGTTGGAGTAATTTCAGCCCCCAAAGAAGTACACCACTTCGTTAATAATGCATCGAGTGCCTTCACAAAGTCCTATATGATCTAGTTTTCACCCTGCACTAGGTTTGAATAGACTGCCATACCTTCCTAGGTCTTCCACATGTCAAAATTGTGTAAGAAAAGTATGTCTTACCATTTCATAGGTCATAACTTGAGGATTTTTGGATGATTGCAGCTCCTTTTCATAGCCTTCCAACCATTCTTGAGCATCTCCCTTCAAACAAAAGTAGAAGACTAGAAGCACCAACGTTGGGTCATGCTTGTCCCGCAAGAAGGGCAAGCAAACTCAATTGCTCAATAAAACCATTGGCACTTTATTTTTCCTTTCCATTAAACTCTGGACAAAAAATTCCATGGCTTCCATAACCTATAAACTAAAGGTAGCGTGAAGAAATTCCTCTGTGGGTGGGCACCAAACAATAGTTGGGAAATCAAGAACAAGGGGAACCTCTATAGCAATGTCTCCTAATAGTACTCAAGACACAAGATCAACACCACATATGTAATCAAAAGAACCACAACAAAACCACAACTCAAGTGATCCCCTAGAAATTTATAAGCACACGCCCACCCAAAAGACCACCATGGAAACTAGGAAGCACCTACCATAGCACGGATTTATAGAGGAAAAGATCTTCCCCCTTCATCAAATGATTTTTAAAAACCTAAAATTTAAGGTGTACACATGCCACAAAACAAGTGAGTTTCCACAACTTACCCTAAACCAAACTACCCGTAGGAGGACATATCCCCCCCCCCCCTCCCCCCTTCCACACACACACACACACACATATAGGCATGTATGTATAGAAATGTGTTGTAATTTCTATTTTTTGGGGAGGTTGGAGGGGAGAGAAAGAGAGAGAAGGGGGGATAGAACTAAAAAGTAGTGAGTTTGGGGACCTAGAGATGTGGGAGATAATGCAAGGTGAGTGAAGTTGTAGTGTGTGTTATGGAAATTGCCTATAAACTTTGGAAGTAGCGGAATTAGGTGAATCACTTTTAAGAGATTACTTTGTGAGCATAGAGGGTGAACTTAGTTGATGGTAGCAACATAAACATGGTACTTAGTTAACTTGGCATGAACAATACATTTGCAAGAGAGAGAGAGAGAGAGAGTTTAGAGAACATGACAACAATTGAGGACCGGATTCATATGGAGCCGGTCCCCCCTCCAATAGGCATTTGTATTATAGTTTCTCCCATCAAGAGAGACTTTGTACAATACAAGTTTTGTGTTCCTTGTGACCTAGGTGATGCAATGAAGATGGAAAGCCTCATGCATCACAAACATAACATAAAATTGAAGAAAGCATTAACTATCCCAAGCCTTAGTCCCAAGGCCTCAAACACCTTCGAAGGTGGAGAGAGCTAGCGGGGAATGAGGATAGGGAAGAGGAAGAAGAAAAATTCCATAGGAGGAAGAAGTAGTTCCTCACTTATCATTACTCTTCTTGCTAGCATACATAATAGCATAGTGATGGAGATGGCAAAGATGTCAAGCTTAAGCATTGAAGCATGGCTCTTGGTTGGATTTGCATTCCATAGCCAAGAGTGTTGGTGTAGGCTTTCGCTTTCACAAGTTTGGAGAAGGAGGTAGTGTTCCTCAACTTTCACCAAGAGAGAATTGTGTGTCAAATGAGTGTGTGTGATGGTGTATATCCCCTAGCACCCCCCGTCCTTGCTTTGGGCAAGTGGAGACTTTTCCACATGCTGCAGGCTCATTGGACCCCTCTCCCCCTGGCCAATCACATGTAGCATGCAGTCAAGTACATGGGTAGTCTTTTGACAAGTGTCCTTCTTACTCCTTAGAGAGAGAGAGCTTGAAAATATCTAGATATTTGTTAAATGTAAGTAGAAGCTCATTGGACCCCTCTTTAGCGCAACCAATAGCATTCAAGCACACCATGTGGTTAAGCTCCTGAAATGTGTCTGTGCTCTTTTAGAATTCCCCTAACTTGAGATTTTTATGCATAGGAAGTTTCTCAAGCAACTTCCTCATTAAGTGAGTAGGTTCTCTTTTTGACTCAAGCATCTTATCCCCCATGCATAGGAAGCTTCTCAAGCAACTCACTCATTAAATGTGACAAGTACCTCAAGTACCTTAGTCATCAAGCATGACAAGCATCTTAGGTGGAGTTCCCACCTCAAGCACAACCCTAGCTTGCCTAAGTTTAGGCCGGGTTCCCACCTCAAGCACAGCCCTAGCTTGCCTAAGTTTAGGTCGGGTTTCCACCTCAAGCACATCCCTAGCTTGCTTAAGGTTCCCACCTCAAGCACAAACCTAGCTTGCTTAAGGTCAAAAGGACTTTTAACACTAACCATTGGAGGTCTTTAATGAAGCTAACCCTAAGGTCTTTTTAGCTTCATTAGTTAACCTTGCTCTTTGACAAACCATCTCTCATTTGGGCCCCTTTACCATTGGCCGTGTGTTGAGATAGATCCGTAAGCACATGTCTATATTCTAACCCTTGTTCCCATTTATTGTCCCATATTAAATGATCAATTTAATATGAGAAAATTATTTGGGTTGGTTAGATATTAGATATTTAATGACATTACCTCTCTCTGGAAATCATAGTCGTCCTCGACTATGAGGTAAAAGAGATAAAGTCATAGTCATTAGTCAATTTGTCTTAGCTGGTAGAGGATCCCTTTTTACCCTACGACATCATTCCAAGATGGATGACTAATCCATTTGGTGCTTGGGAGACATAGCTGCCGCAAGCATGTGTGCTCTTTAGTCCATTTCATCCTCCCAAGTAGAGTGATAGATTCTACATGGTGTTTGAGAGACGTCATCATCCCAAACATGATTCTTAGTATGCATACTACTTAAATTTATGCACAATAAAGAGAGAATTAGTCTTATAAGACAAAAACATTAATCATTTAAAAGAAACATGTACATTTGGTTACTCTAATGTAGCATTGTAAGCATTGACAAGGTTCATACTATCCTTAAGGTGGATTCCTTGCATCCATCTAGCATCTTCAAAAGGATAATTTTTGAACTTTATAAGATACCGTCGGATAATCTTACCATGTCATAGTACCTTTTCTTCATGCCGAAGGATAGCTTCGGGTTGTAGTACCTCTTCTTGATCTTCGATTTCGGGAGGGTCTTCAATAATTGGTTCATTTGGAGGCTCTCCTTTGTAGGGCTTGAGTAGGCTCACATGAAAAGCATTGTGTATGAGCCAATGGTTAGGTAACTTGAGTTGATAAGCTACCTCATTGATTGGTTTCAAAATTTGAAAAGGACCATAGTATCTTTTTGCTAGTTTAGCATAATACTTTTGATGGCCCATATAATTTTTTCCCGTTGTTTGCCTCAATCGAGCCTTAGGAAACTTAAGTAAAACGCAATCATTTTCTTTGAACGTTAAGGCCCTTCTGTGCTTGTCAGTAGTAGCTTTTTTCCTTAGTTGGAAGATGGATATAGCCTCCTTAATCTTTTGAAAATATGTGTGCAGGTCACGGCTATACTCATCGGCAGCGAAGATCTTCCCATGTACTTTAAGTAGCAAGGGACTTTTAGGTCTTCCTTCTATGATTTCAAAAGTGCTTTTCCCATAGAAGTATGGATAGTATTATTATACGCATACTCTACAAGAGGTAATCACTTTTCCCATTGTGAGCGTTGATCTACTTCTGTAACATTTGTCTTTAGTAGATCAAGAATCGTAAGATTGGCTATCTCACTTTGGCCATCTGTTTGTGGGTGATAGACCGAAGAGAAATTCAATCTTGTACCTAGATTTTTGAAGAGACCTTTCCAAAAATTACTGGTCATTCTACGATCTGTATCTGACACAATGGATTTTGGCAATCCATGGTGTTTAAAAATCTATGATATGAAGAGAGTTTCCATTTGGTGTGCCTTAATAGCCTTCTTGACAGGGATAAAGTGTGCTTGCTTGCTGAACCTGTCGACTATTGTCCATATTCCTGTATTCCCATGGATAGATTTTGGTAATCCAAAGATAAAATCCATGGATATACTCTCCCATGGTGAATTAGGAATTGGCAATGGCTGGAGTAATTCAGGTTTCTTCACTCTATCATACTTGGTCTTTTGGCATACTACACATTTTGAAACATACTCTTGTATATACACTTTCATGTAGGCCAATAAAAGTACGTCTCTACTCCTCGAAGAGTAGGTCGAATGCCTCTATGCCCCACATAGGGAGGGGCATGGGATTCATACATGACTTTCTCATGAAGGGAGTGGGTAACACATAGCCTATTGCCATGGAGAAGATAACCATCCTGCAAGGTGAATGGTTCCTCTTTCTTTCCCAAAGCAAGGGGTGACATTATATCTTTAAATTCAGGGTCAGTAGCATATGCATCTATCATAGAAGATAGATCATTGTGAGTTGCTATTGACACAACATTAACTTTTGGTCGTCGCAAAAGTGCATCAGCCACTTGATTGTGCTTACCAGCAATGTGAGCAACGTGGAAATTAAATTGTGAAAGAAAATTTTCCCACCTCATTTGTTTGTCAAAAAGCTTTGTTTGCGTCATGAAGTACTTGAGACTTTGATGGTCTGTTCGTAAGATGAATGGAGTCCCCAATAGATAGTGCTTCTGTGTGTCTAGGGCATGTAGAATAGCGAACAACTCTTTCTCATAAATTCCTAATACCTCTTCATCCATGTTGAGCCTTTGGCTCTCATATGCTATGGCATGCCCTTCTTGAAGCAAGACTGCTCCAAGGCAATCACCACAAGCATCACATTGGACCTCAAATGGCTTTGAGAGATCCGGAAGCATAAGGACTGGTTGGGAGATAAGCTTCTCTTTGAGCTTGTCAAAATCACTTTTCTCTTTAGTAGTCCATGAATATTTAATGTTTTTCTTTGTTAAGTCATGTAATGGTCCTTCTATTTGAAAGAATTTTGCTATGAAGCGTCTATAGTATGCACACATACCAATAAAGCTTCTTAGCTCATGTATATTCCTTGGAGTAGGCCATGCTTTTATTACCTCCAACTTTGATGGATCCATACGGATACCATCTCGAGAGATAATGTGACCTAAGTATTGAATCTCTTGAAGGAAAAATTTGCTTTTCTTTTGATTGAGAAAAAGCTTGTTCTCCCTTAATGCTTGAAAAATCACTTGGAGATGTTGCTTGTGTTCCTCCAAGGAATTGGAGTAGATGATGATATCATCAAAGAACGCTCCAGTGAATTTGCGATAGGGTCTAAAAATTTTCTCCATTAATCGATTAAATGTAGCTGGTGCATTAGTCAAGCCAAAAGGCATGACTAGATATTCATAAAGGACAAATGTTGTACGAAACGCAGTCTTTAGGATATCTTCATTCACTATCCTTATTTGATGGTAGCCACTTTTAAGGTCATTCCTACTGAAGTAAGTAGAGCCTTGTAGCTTATCAAACAGATCTTCTACCCGGGGTACGGGAAATTTGTTTTTGATAGTGATATGGTTTAGTGCGTGATAGTCCACACACATGCGGTATGTACCATCTTTCTTTTGCACTAAAAGTATTGGAGAGCAAAAGGGAGAGGAGCTTGGCCTCACCATTACCTTGTCTACCAATTTATGTACTTGCCTCATGATATCCTCTTGTTGAGCTTGCGAAACTCGATAGTGAGGTTTGTTAGGCGGTGAGCTTCTTGATAGGAGCTCAATTCGATGGTCATCATCCCCTCGTTTTGGATGTAAGTCCATAGGGATATCATCAATGAACACATCTTGGAATCCTTTTAGAAAGTTAGACAAGTCTAACTCTTCTTGATTCCTACCATTCACCTTTGATTAAACATTAGGATCTTTTAGGGATTCTTTGACAAAAATCATGTATGCAGAAACTGAGCTTTTCATTGATTTATCAAGGGCAAGAGGATTTACAAGTGGTATAGTACAACCAAACTCATTAGCATCTATATACATATTCTTTCCCCTGTAGGTGAAGTAGATTATCCTTTCAAGGAACTTCATGTTGGCAGCCATGCGATTGAACCATGGTATCCCTAGCATAACATCCTCATGTTGGAGAGGAGAGATGAAGAAGTCTTCTTTGTCGACATAGATTTGGACATGAAGCCTCAACTTCCCAATCAAGGGGGTAACGGAGGCTTGCTATCCCTTGAAAGCGGCATCGGCTGTTACAGCATCTCCCATGTCAAAAAGCTTGAATGCCCAACTTGGTGGCCAACTCCATTGATATGAAGTTGAGAGCAGAACCAGGGTCAAAGAAGATGAAAGCATCATGCTCCCTTACCTTTCCCAAAGCATAGGAGAGAGGTGATCCTTTGCAATGAGTATTTTTGGAGCTTTGATAGTGGAAGCTCTAGGAGTCTCATTGCGAGCATTTCTTTTGGGGCAAGAACGATAGTCATGTCCTTGCTCCCCACACTTAAAACATTTGTGATCCTTGCGAAAAGTTTCAAGCTCTTCAGGAGAGAGTTTATTTTTACCTTTGTAAACTCCTTTCTCCTTGGACCGATTGTTGTTGTTGTTGTTGGAATGGCCGTGGGAAAAATTTTGGGCATTAATTTTTCCCTTTGCATCACTTTTGTCTTTATTTTCCATGGGTTTGACATTCCGTCTAACCCCTTGTTGGAAATTGATGCGTGAAGCAACCATGGTATGGTGGATTACTTCGTTGATAGAGTCAGGCCGTTCAAAATTGACATACTCGGCCATCTCTTCAGGTAATCCTGCACAAAATTGTTGTTTTTGCTCATCAAAGTCTATCTTTTGAAAGACAGTAGCCTTGAGATGTAAATCCCAAAACTTGTCCACATATTTGTGGAGAGAGAAGACTTAAACTCCACCATTCAATGAGCACTTTGTCCTTTGCATCACTTGCAAGTAATTGCTTCATGATGGAAACTCGTAGAGTTTTCCATGTCTTTGGGGCTTCGCCATTGCCTCGAAGGCTAGCCCACCATTGACGAGCCGATTTTCGGAAGGGCATAGCTACATGGCATAGCCTGGAGGACTTCGTGAAGCCCTCGTCTCCAAAGGACGCATCAAATTGTTGGATGAAGTCCAATACTTCATCAGTAGCACCAAAGGTGCCATCATAGGTGAGCAAATAGATACTCTTTCCTCCCTTTTTGAACTTCTTGAGCTTTTGTGACCTTCACCATGTAGGGTAAGATTTGCAATTTCCTCTCCTCTTATATTCTCTAGGAGAATAGCCATAGCTTTCATCGATTTAGAAGGAAGGTGAAGAAGAAAGAGAAGAGGGTGACCTATTTCATGCCTTTTCTTCCTTGGTTTCCTCTCTTCCCTTTTGGAGTAACGAGGAGAAGGACTATGGGTTAACCGTTGCCTCTTGGGAGGAGTTGATGATCATTTAGTCCTCCTTCTCCTTGGAGCCACATCTTTGGAGGAATTTAGGGATTCATTGCTTTCTTGATCTTTGTATTCCTCCTCTTGTATGGGAGAGAGTCTTCTTTTGGGGGTCTCTTCAAGAGGCCTCGTAAGCTCTCTCTCCTCTTGGAGAGGAAAGGAAATCCCATAAGCACGAAGATGTTGAGTAACTTCGGCTTGCAAAGTGGGGTTTCCCATAGCTTGTTGCAACCTAGTGACAAGATAATTAACAAACATGGGAGCATCATCATTGGCACCTTCATGTGCAAAATCAAAGTTATCAATGTTCATTCTCCTCTCTTGATTATTATCAGCCATGCTAATTAAACTTATGTGTTTACTTAGTGTATGCTTTGGAAATTCAAAACCTTAGTTGCTACTCCTCTTAGCCTTTGAAAATAGGCACTTAAGTATCTACACCCACGGCTCAAATTGGTTAATTATAGAGAGTAGTGGAGTGAGTCTAACATAGCAAATTTGTCGAGGAATACCTCCTTTTAAACTTCTTATGGCTCAATAATGGTAAAGCCGTAGGCAATTCTAAAAAGATTCCATTATTAAGTCCAAAGCTCCTAAAGTGTGCACCATATCGCACATAGAGGGCTCAACAAAAACGATAATAGATCTCAGTCCCACTTACCCTAATATAATTAAAAAAATCAACCATTAACAAGCTACTTAAAGACCTCTCTTCTTAAGCAAGAAAAGAGAAACCAAATGCTCTGATACCAATGTAATGGAAATTGCCTATGAACTTTGGAAGTAGCGGAATTAGGAAATTAGGCGAAGCACTTTTAAGAGATTACTTTGTGAGCATAGCGGGGGAACTTAGTTGATGGTAGAAACATAAACATGGTACTTAGTTAACATGGCATGAACAATACTTTTGCAAGAGAGAGAGAGAGAGTTTAGAGAACATGACAATAGTTGAGGACCGGATTCATATGGAGCCGGTCCCCCCTCCAATAGGCATTTGTATTATAATTTCTCCCATCAAGAGAGACTTGGTACAATATAAGCTTTGTGTTCCTTGTGACCTAGGTGATGCAATGAAGATGGAAAGCCTCATGCATCACAAACATAACATAAACTTAAGGAAAGCATTAACTATCCCAAGCCTCAGTCCCAAGGCCTCAAACACCTTCGAAGGTGGAGAGAGCTAGCGGGGAATGAGGATAGGGAAGAGGAAGAAGAAACATTCCATAGGAGAAAGAAGTAGTTCCTCACTTATCATTACTCTTCTTGCTAGCATACATAACAGCATAGTAATGGAGATGGAGAAAATGGAAACCTTAAGCATTGAAGCATGGCTCTTGGTTGGATTTGCATTCCATAGCCAAGAGTGTTGGTGTAGGCTTGCACTCTCACAAGCTTGGAGGAGGAGGTGGTGTTCCTCAACTTTCACCAAGAGAGAATGGTGTGTCAAATGAGTGTGTGTGATGGTGTATATCCCCCTAGCACCCCTCCTCCTTGCTTTGGGCAAGTGGATACCTTTCCACATGTTGCAGGCTCATTGGACCCCTCTCCCCCTGGCCAATCACATGTAGCATGCAGTCAAGTACATGGATTTTGACAAGTGTCCTCCTTACCCCTTAGAGAGAGAGCGCTTGAAAATATCTAGATATTTGTTAGATGGAAGTAGAAGCTCATTGGGCCCCTCTTTAGCCCAACCAATAGCATTCAATCACACCATGTGGTTAAGCTTAGTGAGAGTCTGACATGTGTCCCATGTGCTCTTTTAGAATTCCCCTAACTTTGAGATTTTTATGCACAGGAAGTTTGTCAAGAAGCTTCCTCATTAAGTGAGTAGGTTCTCTTTTTGACTCAAGCATCTTACCCCCCATGCATAGGAAGCTTCTCAAGCAACTTCCTAATTAAATGTAACAAGTACCTCAAGTACCTTAGTCATCAAGCATGACAAGCACCTTAGGTGGAGTTCCCACCTCAATCACAACCCTAGCTTGCCTAAATTTAGGTCGGGTTCCCACCTCAAGCACAACCCTAGCTTGTTTAAGGTTCCCACCTCAAGCACAACCCTAGCTTGCTTAAGGTCAAAAGGACTTTTAGCACTAACCATTGGAGATCTTTAATGAAGCTAACCCTAAGGTCTTTTAAGCTTCATTAGTTAACCTTGCTCTTTGACAGACCATCTCTCATTTGGACCCCTTTACCATTGGCCCCGTGTTGAGATAAATCCGTAAGCACATGTCTATATTCTAACCCTTGTTTCCGTTTATTATCTCATATTAAATCATTAGTTTAATATGAGAAAATCAATTGGGTTGGTTAGATATTAGATATTTAATGACAATGTGTCATTGAATGTGCTCTCTAGCTTATTTCATTCTAAGAAGTGCTTCCAAATTCTTTCTCTCTCTCTCTCTCTCTCTCTCTCTCTCTCTCTCTCTCTCTTTCTTTTGCATTGCAAAATCTTGTGATTAGTGATGCAAACTCCACTTAAGTGTGCACTTTGTCCTTTCTCACTGCCCATTTCAATGACTAAACATATTTGAATAGCCATGAAACTTTAACGGAAGCTATATTAGGTATAAAGGGACAAAGTCTACAAGGCCTGGTAGCTTTCTAACAAGGTACCAAAATCATGAACCATCATTTACCACGTCACAAAAACTACAATAGAACTACTGTTGAGCCAGTAGAGGATCACACCCGCATTTTTGCTCACACCCATCATTTTGTAACCATTGATTGTAATAAATGTCTTTTCGACATTAATTTTGATTTGAGCCATTCATTAAGTAACGGGACTCAATTGAGTTTCCAACTTGTAATCCCGAAGTAATTTCACCTGTTGATGTAAATAATTAGAGATGTTCTCACCTCCAAGGCTGAGGTATATAAGCCAAAGTTTTGTAACCTAAGGGAGATTCAATTATTAATCAAAGTGAGTTTTTGAGCGCCGTGACTGTGTCTGAGAGAGAGAGAGAGAGAGAGAGAGAGAGAGAGTCTTATCTCCTTGCTATGCGAGCTACGGGGCCGCCATTGGAGAATCGACACCGCCATTGTGTTAGCAATGGTGAGAGCTACGCACAGATACCAAGAGTGCGCGCTATCGGCTTCTACGTGTGGTAAGTTCCTACGAGCTTCGGTGTGAGTTTTCTTCCAACTCGTGTGTCGGAATAGAGCGTGCATCATATCTATAGAACCACAACGAGTAGAGCTACACATTAGTACCCTCGGGGTCAAGTTTCGGTCACCTGTATTTTTCGGCCTGTCTTCGTACGCGTTTGCCGCACGGAGTGGTTATAGGTTGATTTTGCAGTTCAAGTCTTTAGGGTGTTGTTCTTACCTAGTGCATAGACTTCCCCTTGAGTTTGAGATCGATTCAATGATTCTAGATCCTGTTTCGTATAGCATTCGTTCGTAGTACGAATTTCAGTCACTTGCGTGTTTTAGAACTTAGATTTGATTTCCTTAGTAGTGATTGTCATTAGAAGGTCGAGTAGGTGATTTGACACCCACCTAGTTGTTTCCATGCGCCTGCAGGTCAAGCTTCGTCCTCGTCTGACAAATTCTGTTGTTGGTTGAGTTCTCGCTATTTAGCTTCCGCTAGCGGTGTAACCGCCTTAACATTTGGCGCCGCTGCTGGGGACGAGAGCCCTAAGTAGGTGACCTTAGACTAATCCTACGAGGTGAGTCATATAAACTACTTTGTATACTTTAGTTAGAAAAGATCTAGGAGTGGTGGACTCCGAAGGTCTCGAGAGATACTAGGAAGTGGGGTATTCCTGGGTCTTCCGTGTTGACAGTATTTTTAGTTTAGCTTAGATTAGATTGTTTTTGATGGTGTTTAAGTGGTTGTTGACATAAAAATCATTTGCTACTCCTTGTGTGGTAGTAAATCTCTTTATATTTTCAATTGCAAAAAATCCATTTTATGATTAGAAGTAGCTTAGGTAGGGCCTGATTTGATCCTGATCTAGAGCTATCAATTGGTGTTCTATTTGCTTGATGTGTTTGATTGCATGTTAGATCACTGAAAAAGTTGCTTTGGTAGTGAAATATGCAATACACAAAGTTCAGAAAAATTTTCTGTGTAACTGATTGTTGCTGAGCACTTAAAAGAGCTATTGGAAGAGTTCTGTGCTAAAAAACTGGAAATCTGCAACTTTAGACATCATACGTGTATGATGTCTTAGGACCTAAACAGAGACTAAAATTGAAAATTTGACATTGCCAGAGTGTTTAGAAGGGGGGTTTTACCCTAAGATCAACTTAAAACAAGAGCATTAACACTCAAAGAAACCCAAAAAGACAAGTCGGAGTCCAAGAAACGCAAAGAATAGGAAATTTTGGATTCAAATCTTGTTTTTACATTCAAAACCTGACAAAAACACTTGAAACTCAATTATAAACATTGGAGAAGGCTGAAAACCAAAAATAGTCAAAATCTGGGACAAAAGACATCATACGTGTATAATGTCTTTTGGCACATCCACTGCTTATTTTTGAAATCTGACCTGACAAGATTGTTACAAACACTGTGGGAAGCATAAATATCAAGTTTGGACCCAAATTGATGAAAAAGACATCATACGCGTATAATGTCTTTGACCTAATTTTGGACATATTTTGATACTTTGCCAACACAGATCCATTGTAATAGCTATCTAGAGGCTATATTTCAAGTTTCATCCCATTTGGATAACAATTGACCCAAAAAACAAGTCAAAAGCGGAAAATTGCCAAGAAAAGCCTAAATTAGCCATAACTTGCTCAAACAGAGTTCAAACTGAATTTTGTGAGTGAACAGAGCATAAAGGGGCCACTGAGAGTGAGCATAACCAAAATAGTCAAAATCTGTGAAAAAAGACATCATACGCGTATAATGTCTTTTTCAGCATAACAGTAACAAAATTCTCACTTGATGAAACAGAAGATGTCCAACTGACAAGATTAAACAATTGACCAAGTATCAATCAGTTTGGATCAATTCTGACCACAAAAACTTGGGGAAAACAAATTGCCGAGACAGAAAAGTTACAGTCCTTTAGGGGAATTGATGAATTTGAGATCGGGCAGGAATCTCCGGAATAATCAACCAAAACAAGGGGAACCAGCAAGTGTCATATCAACCGAGGGAAGTGTAAACCAAAGTTGGGTGCAACCATTAGAGCCGATCTTTGAAGGAAGTGTCTCTGATACTTCTTCGGAGAGATCTTACGAGATTTTCACCGAAAACTGGGAACACTTGAACCTGAACAACAGAGAAAATATGGCAGCAGGATCATCAAACCCTTCCGCCACCATGAAGCTATTGTTCATAAAATACCAGTACGACAATGAGCAAGGTGCCAAGATCTACAAAGATGGAATGGACCGCTATTGTGTAAAGATAGAAGATAGACCTAGTGAGTTCAAGGACTTAGTGCCTGTGAGCTATAGCGGAGATAGATATCTAGATGACGAGGGTACCATGTACTTGGTAGTCCTAAACCCTAACATTGTGGACAAGTGGGGATTGATGGGCACCAAAGCCAAAATAGATGAAGAACTCGAGGAGAAAGCACCAATAATGAACTTCCCTAATGCGAGGTTAAGAAGAGAGAATGAAACTACAAGGATCAACACTGATAACATCTATGTGGGCTATACAAATATAATAATGGGGAGCAAGATCTCTATTATAGATGTGAAGAACCCTACACCGGAGAGTTGACAGACAAAAAAATACTCTATGTCTTTACCTATACAGAGGGATCGAAGTGAAAATTGCTGCTTACGATAAGTATGGCAGGCAATACTCAACAATGGGCAAGAAAGAATTAGAAGGATATACATACTTTGGGGGACCACTACATCAGTATTATGTTACTTCTAGCTCACATAGACCAGCACCAACAACTGGAGTGCAAAACTCAATGACAACAGGAGGACAAAGAACGCAGGTTGCTGACTCTTTCAGCCAACCTCAGTACTCGAAGCCCGGACCAATGGGATCATTACATTCCAGAGAGTCAATGGAGACGAATCGAGGTAGTGCAGTTCCAATCCCCACCTATACCACTCCAGGTCCAAGGTTTGAAGCGGAACCATCACATTTACCTCCCAGTAGTAGATTCAGGGCAGAGGAACCGACGAGGGTAACCCATGAAGTCCATGATGCTAGAGAAAGCTTTAGCCGAGACACAGGAGCAATGAGATTGGTAGCAGATCATAGACGTATGAGACCATCTCAAGTAGCCAAGTGTGTGCAAAAGAAGTATGGTGGTTCAGGAGATCCGTATGCACATGTGTCACTCTTTAAGCAAGTCTTAAGAGCTGAGCAGATAACCGATTTCCATACACAATACGAGGGATTTGGTCTTACTCTAGAAGGTACTGCATTGACATGGTTTCAACCAATGAACATAGGGGGATTCCATGACATTGACCATTTGCTAAGAGAGTTTGCTGAGGAATTCTCAAAACGAGGGATTAAGCACAATACGGTCTCACAAATATATGCTTTTAAACAGAGAGAACACGAAAAAGTGAAGGAAGCTTCACTTCGCTTCAAACAATACATTGAGAGATGTCCAGTACGTGAACGACCACAAGATGACAGACTATCTGTTCTCTTTATTGAGGGACTGAGGAACGACACTCTCAAGAAGGACTTGCACTTGAAAGCTTGTACAAGTTTCGAGCAAGTAACGAGAGAGGCATTGTACTTAGTGGATAACTGTACGGTTTATGGAGAAGGTGTCAGCGGATACAGATTTTGCATCCAGTAGCTCCTCCTCCGTAGCGAGCGAGACTACCACTAAAAAGAATGTTCAAACAACAACCATGCCAAATGTAGAGCAAATGATAGAAGATGCTCTAAAAAGGATGGCACCATACCAAAAACCATTGCCAAAACCACTGAAATGGTGTGCTATTGAGCAAAAATGGACAAATCATCCAACAGAGGAGTGTTATTACAACAAAGGGTATGTAAGGGAGCGCCAGTATGCACCTCCAGCTCAATTAGCACCACCTCAGATACATCCAGTACCTCGATACCCAACGGGAAATGTACCTGGACCTATGGGGATAGAAAGACCGCAACCGGTATTGGGACAACAACCACCTTTACCAGGAGCAAGACCAGTGGGCATTAGATATGCACCAACCTTAGAAATCAGAAGAACAAGCCTTAGTGCCTGTTCAAGCCTATTATGAAGAATCGGGTGCACACATGTCTCCAACTATGTATTACCCACCAGAAGAACCCAAACAACCAGAACCATGGGGCATGATAGGGGATGTTGGAATACCAACAATTACAAGTGCTTCTGATGAAGAGAGATACAATTTGGACGCAAGAACATTGATGTTCATAGCTCATGGAGGGTTAACAGGACAGAGACCATCCTATCCACAAAGGACGAATCAAATGGGACCAAGACCAACACTAGGACCCTGTTACAAGTGTGGAGGTGACCATCTGATGAATGTTTGCCCACATACGGAAATCATTAGAATTAACGCTTATTGCACTGAGTGTGGGGTTACTCACTTCATTGAGGATTGTTCAAAGAATCCAAACAAAGTGCAAAAGACGACATTGAATATGCTAGAAACTATTCCTACCAGCAGTGGGTCTGAAAATGAAACTCTGATACCAACGCAAGTTGTTACTAGAGCTCAAGCTAAGAAAACCACTAGAGACCTGAGAATGGAAAGTTAGCGACTGAAGTGGTTAGTCAAGGACCGCGGAGTCAGAAAAACACATGGAAAGCTAGAAAATCACGCATGAAGTTGAGAAAAGAACGTGAAGACGCTATTCTAGCTGAGGAACTAAAGCAAACTAAAGCTAGATTAGAAAAACTTGAGAGTCAAAACGGGAAACGAGAGATGAGCCCGGAAAGAACGAAACAAAAGTGTATCAAAGAAACAACGAGCTTAAGCTCAAGGGGATCAGTGCTAGTCGACAAAGTACACGAACCATTGGATGCACTGCTAAGAGCTTACGAAGCTAGGTTAAAGAACAACCAAACACAAGAACAGAGGTGGATGACATACCCAAACGCGAAATTGGAAAAGCAGAGACTTGAAATGTGCCAGAGAATGATCGAGACTGCACAAGCCTTATTAGAACCACCAAAAGAAACAATGAATTGTGGGAAGGAAAACCCAATTCAGCAAGAGACTATCGTTTCACGGGTAGCTGAAAAGACTCCCAGTGCACAAAAGCCTGAAAATACACACAAGGATGACCGCATAGTGTTGAACACAACCGATCAGGAGGTCGAGAGTTTTCATCCAGTCATACAGAGGTCTTACGGAAGAGATGATGATTATAATGAATTTTGGAAACAAGTGAGAGAGGCAAACTTTGCAAACGAGCTAAGTTGCCAAGCTAATCAGACAAATGGGAAAAGGACATCAGAAATCCTCCCATTGTGGAATTTGAGGCAGGATCTCAAGTGGACTTGGATCTGCAATCTTACTGGGGAGATGGGGGCTCTGTTAGAACAATGGAGAGAAAACCTCATTCACTGAAAACCTTACCTTCATACTTAGGAGAGTATGAAGCAAAATCCGAGATTAGAGCACTTCCCTCACGAAAAATCTCATCAGAAAAAGTCATGGACTCGCAAGGATTGATAGAGATTTTGTCAACACCAGTGACATGCACTATCACTCTAGCTGAGCTTTTGAGGGTAAGACCACATATGTGGACCACTGTAGGAAAATGCTTGGAGAAATTCGGGATAAAAGATCCAACATCGAGATTGCAAGAGAGCATAGAGGAGCTGAGCAAACCACAAAAGAACGCTAAGCCTGTACCCTTAAACAAGGTCGGAGAGTATTGCGAAGGTGAAGAGGGGAATACAACCTTACCAGTTGAATTCCAAGGAGTGAAGACGATGGCAATACTAGACAGCGGAGCAGGGTAGCCATTGCTACAAAAGAAATCTGGAAAAAATGGGGGAAACCAGCAATAAGGAAGACTAGGTTGAAACTCCAATTAGCAGATGGACACATGGAGAAACCTATGGGGTTTATTAGAGAAAGTCGTAGTGACTTCTTGCGGCATTGAATACGAACATACTTTTGCTATTGTCGATTTTGCCAAGGAGAATAACTATGATATCATACTGGGAAGACCATTCATGAGACAGTTGAAAATGGTCCAGGATTGGGGCTACGATCACATATACCTGAGAAATATGGAAACCACTACACGTGTGAACCTGAAAGACCATAGCTACAAAGATGTGAACCGAACACCGGTAGAGGAGTTTGATTCAGCTACTTTGGCGGGATCCGAATTTCCAGCTTGGTTAGGTAAACCCAAGGAGTTATGGATGTGTGGAGCTTCGAAATGTGGAAGTCTGAAACGAGAAGAATGTGTTTTAGAAAGGGCTATCGAAGACGAAACTTATGTAGGAGAACCCTTTCCAGAGGACACGTTTGAACCATTAGAATGGACACACATTCTAGCAACCCTAGATGTTTGTGCAATTCCAGATGGTCCCACAACGAAATTTTGCGACAAGGACGGGTACGACGTGGTTCCGTATTTCATGTTGAGAACTGTACTCAAAAAAGAAACTGAAAAGAACGATACACTGGAAAAGGAAGATGAAGAAGAGGTGTTTCACGACATTCCCGATCATCCTGAGTGGGGAAATGAAGCAGACAACGAGTCAACGGACAATTCAAGCGGAAACGAAGAAACTATAATGGATGTCCGATTTTATGATTTTCCGAACCAAACAAAACAACGCCAGAAACACTATAGAGCAAAGAAAAAAACAAAAGGGGTTAGAACCAATCCGATGCCTAGAATAAGAGGAAAAAATCAATTCCTAATGCTAGTAAAGGCTGAAGATTGTGTTAAGGATAAGATTTCTGGAAGAATGAGAGGCAGTGATCAAAAGAGCTTACGAAAAGACAAAAGAGGCTCAAGAAATCAAGTTCAAAATAATGGAACGAAAACTGAAACAGAAAAATCAGAAAAGAACAAGCGCAACAGAGAATACACGGAGTCCAAGTTAGAACGTAGAAACAAGTACAGAGAGCTCAAGAAAACTCTGAAGGAAGTTTGGACGACAGAAATTGAGAGTGGAGAGGACGAAAACGTCAAAATCAAGGAAAACATGGATGTTCCCTCTCACTATAGGAAATTCACAATAGAGGATAGGAAGGTGATATTAACCCCACCTATTCGAGAGAGGAAGGAGAACGAATCTTATGACGGACCGGAGGATGCAAAAAAAGTTGATTTAGCAGCTCCAGGTGAGACGCCTAGACCGGTGTACATAGCCACAGATTTGTCTCCAAGCGAGGAAGAGAGACTTTTGAGTCTTCTCAGAGAGTACAGGGATGTGTTTGCATGGTCTTATAAGGACTTAAAGGGAGTTGACCCATCGATATGCCAACACACAATCCCACTAAACAAGACGCAAAGCCTAGCAGACAGAGACCATACACATATAATGATACTTTTGCTAAGCGAATCAAGGAAGAGATAGATAAGCTAATGGAAGCTGAATTCATATACGAGATTGAACACACTGATTGGGTATCTCCGATTGTGGTAGTACCTAAGAAGAACGGAAAACTCCGAGTGTGTGTCAACTTAAAGAAAGTGAATGCTGCAACAATCAGGGACAATTATCCCCTGCCGATAACTGATCATGTTCTAGAGCGTGTATCAGGGAAAACAACATACTCCTTTCTTGATGGTTTTTCAGGATATAACCAGCTAGCCATAGCACTGGAAGATCAACATAAAACAGCTTTTGCAACGGAGTGGGGAATTTATGCTTATCGGGTTATGCCTTTTGGTCTAACCAATGCTCCCGCAACCTTCCAGAGGCTGATGACGCATGCTTTCAAAGAATACTTAAGGCTGTTTCTAGAAATCTACATGGATGACTTATGTGTACATTCTCTTCTGAGAGATGAGCATCTAGAACACCTAAGAAAAGTATTTGAGAAATGTAGGACATATCGCATTTGTCTCAATCCTGAGAAATGTGTGTTTATGGTCCGACAGGGCAGAATTCTGGGACATATTGTCTCACAAAACGGAATATCCACGGATTTAGAGAAGATAAAAGTTATAGTGGATATGCCTAGACCAACCAATGCGAAACAAGTACAGAGCTTTATGGGACATTGTGGATATTATAGACGATTCATTTACATGTACGCTATAATAGGCCAACCACTTTACAGGCTAATAGTGAACTTTGAATGGACAGAGGAGTGTGAGGAATCGTTCAAGAAATTGAAAGAGGCACTCATTACTGCTCCAGTCTTGAAATCACCAGATTGGGAGAAGATATTCCATGTGCATATAGATGCTTCGGCATATGCAATAGGATGTATTCTGGCTCAGCCAGAAGAAGGAAACATGGATTTTCCTATCTGTTACGCCAGTCGACAGCTCAACCATGCAGAGAAGAATTACACCACAACAGAGCGAGAAGGATTAGGAATGATCTATGCTGTGAAAAATTTCGGCATTATCTTCTAGCCAACAAGTTTGTGTTTTTTACGGATCACCAAGCCTTGCTCTACCTAGTGAATAAACCATGCAATACCGGGAGAATAGTGAGATGGTTCATTATCTTACTGGAATTCGACTTCACGGTAGTAGTAAAGAAAGGAAAAACACATCTTAGAGCTGATCATCTTTCGCGATTGACGAATGGAGAAGACCCTATAGGAGTAGATGACGACATGCCAGACGCGTACTTGTTCAACATAGAAATGATACCGAGGTGGTCTCAAAATGTCGTTAACCTATTAACCTATGGAGGAGAGTTCGATAGAAGAGAATACAACCTGAAACATATTGCTATTCAGCAATCCAAGAATCTTCAATTGGTTGCAGGAAGGTTGTATCAATTGGGAAATGATCATGTTTTACGACTATGCATCAATCCTGAGGAATATAGTATATATCTGCGCGAAGCACATGTTCAGGAATGTGCATTTCATTGTTCAAGAAGGAACACATATAGGAATTTGTTACAATTGGGAGTCTATTGGCCAGGAATGAAAGAAAGCGTACATGAATATGTCACTGTATGTATTGTATGTTCATCAAAACCGCCAGTCGAGTATTCGACATTATATCAGATAATGATCGCTCCAGAATGGAGTCAGTATATTGTTGAATATCTCACAAATAGAACTTTCCCAGAAGGAACGTCAAAAGCTCGTCAGAAATCTGTAGAGACAGAAGCTAGAGATTACGCTTTAATAGGAGATCAACTCTATAAGAGAGGTAAAGACAACCAGCTTAGGATTTGCGCATCAGAGTCTGAGTATGTGATAATCCTGGAGCAAGCTCATGGAGGAGTAGGTGGAGGCCATTTCTCAGGTGATAAGACAGCAAAACTTGTCTTAGCCGCAGGAATATGGTGGCCAACATTACATATGGACGCTGAGGAATACGTTAAACGGTGTGATGACTGTCAGCGGACCAAAGTACCACTTAAAAGAGATGATATGCCGCTTAGACCAATGATGGGGGCAAGAGCTTTTGCAAAATGGGGGATTGATTATGTCGGACCCATTTCACCTCCTGCATATAAGACTCATGCACAATACATCATTGTGGCTACAGACTATCTAACAAAGTGGGTCGAAGCAAAGGCAACTCAAAAAGCAGATGCCAGGACCACGGCACAATTTCTATATGAATACGTCTTTGTACGATATGGATTGCCAATAGAAATTGTGAGTGATCGAGGCACACATTTCATAAATGAAGTGATAAAGATCCTTCTAGATGAATTCATGGTAATCCATAGGAAATCAGCCCCGTATCATCCACAAGCAAACGGACAAGCTGAAGCAACAAACAAAACCATATGCACGGTCCTTACGAAGATTGTATCTGAGTCGAGAACTGACTGGGACCAGAAGTTGCATTCAACATTATGGGCATATAGGGTAGCATATAAAACATCAATAGGAACGACCCCATATAACATGGTTTTTGGGCTAAATGCTATCTTACCAATAGAATTCTTGATTTCAACCTTAAGGGTGGCTAAGGATCTAGAGTGGACAGGGCACGAGCTCTCTGATAGAATAGATGACCTGGAAAAGCTAGATGAGCTTCGCCTAAAAGCAGTAGCTTCTATCTACGCTCAAAAAAGGCGACAAAAGGAATTTTTTGATAAGCATGTGCGGACTAAAGAGTTTAAAGTTGGGGACTATGTCCTAGTTTACACTCTGAAACAGCATGCTAAGAAGCTTAAAAAGCGAGGGATGGGACCTCTGGTGATTAAAGATCTATCACCAAGTGGAGCCGTCAAGCTTGCTACATTAGACGGAGAAGAAATGCCCAATTGGATTAGTGGATGCAGAGTGAAAAAGTATCTGTTGCCGCTAACACAAGACATGCTTCTCAAAATACATCAAGAAAAGCTGCGTGTCCAAAAAAAGAAAAAGATTGTAGAGGAAGCGCAAGCCGAGGCGAAGGAAAGAATGGAGAAAAGAAGACTACTGCGTCAGAAACAGCGCAATGAAGGAGCAATACGAATAAACGCAGTTAGTATAACAGAAATGGGGAATGACAAAGAAGAACCCATCATTGAATGCAAAGTAGGGACCAACCAAATCAAAGCCAGAGCACTATTGGATTCAGGAGCTCAAGCTAACCTACTTTCACTCAGTTTGTATAGACAATTGACAAATGACACTAAACTACAAACTGCCAAGCAAGAGTTAAAGAGTTACTCTGAGAATTCAATCAAAACTGTCGGATGCACAGTTTTACATATACAGATTAACCAGTATGTGTATCCTCATATGTTTTACGTGGTTGAAGACCAAGCTACACAACATCCATTATTGCTAGGACAACCATGGCAGAAGCAATACAATGCAATGATTGACTGGAGTTCTAAATCAGTGCTTATCAAATACGAAGGTGAAAGTCAATCAGTTAAGTTCACCAAAGGAGAAGAGCCAACTCCAAAGGACGAATCCAAAGACAAAGATAAACAACAACCAGAGAAAAAGAAGAAGCAATGGCAACCAAAAGTTTCTATACAACCGGATTACTCTTCGACGAGGAATTCTCAACAGTGGATAAGGAAGACAAGCAATAATATAACAGCTCAACCTTGGAAAAAAACGGAGTCAAAGTTGGTATGGAGACCAAAAAAGGTTGTGCCAGAGAACACAAAGGTGGAAAACAGAGTCTTCAATACCAGACAACAGAGTGATCCCCGACAATCAAGGACAGTGAAACAGATCTGGATTCCAAAGAAGTTCATGACGGCACAAAGCTACAGCAAGCAAATTTGGATCCCAAAGATTTGTAAACAGGAACTCCCTTCAATACAATCAACGGAAACTCCTAGGTATTTCAAGGCGAGGAAATCAACACACAGAACAAAGCAGGTTTGGGTCGCAAAGAGTTTGTGGCAAGCACAAGCAAAGCGGAAGCAGATTTGGATTGTGAAAAAAGACAACAAGGTAATGAAGAATCCATCTACTGATTCTACTACCGAAGTGCCAAAACCAACCCAAAACCCGACCACCAATCCTTCAATCAAACAAAGAGCAGCTTTTTGGAAAGAATGTTGTATCGTCGCTCTACAATTGCATTGGGAACTTATGACCAAAACAACTACAATGCTTCACCCACAGACACTTCATAGTCGTCCGGGAGGACTCAGACTAGGAGGGGGGGAGGTATACAGGAGCTACAAAGCAGCTACAAGCGGAAAAAACAAAGAAAAACAAAAATTATATTACAAGGGCAGTGTCTTACATGATTTTGCAATTTTTTATGTTTGATTGCGGATATTGATAATATTTATGCCCTTATATACCTTGTTTTGCAACAAGAAGAGATCAAATGATGAATTTGGGTCTCTAGATGTGTAAATATCACTAAATAAGAGTGTTTTTGGAGCTAAAAAGTGGAAAAAAGTGGTAATCCAAGTCCAAAAATCACAAAGAAGTGTATATTCATATACACAGGGTTACCAGCTATTTATCGTGTATGTTTGGAATTTTTTGGCTTCAATTTGCTATTTTCCTTTATTTTTTATGATTTTCTTAATAAAAATAAAAGAAAAATAAAAAAGCAGGTGAAATGAGATCGGAAAAAAGAAAAGAATAGACGGTGATGATCCTAATGACAAGGGCAACCCATGGTAAAAATGGGGTACAATTCTGAAAAAGTTGCGGAAAGCCCGAAATGACAGAATTTTGGCAAAGTGGACAGATTTCTCAGAAACAGGTCAAACGGAGTCCAAATTGAGAAATTTCAAATCCTAAAGTGCATTTCACGACGAGATAGGAGCACATGTCAAATTTGGTAACAAGTGATCCGGGAAGCCCGAAGTTAAGTATTTTTCACTTCACTATCAAGCTCATTTCCACTATTACCTTCTTGGAGAGAGCAAAGAGCACACAGGAGCATCCGACCTTCTACCGCCTTCTACGACTACTACGAGAGCTCAGAGGACACCAGACATGAGAGGTAGACTCGTTGCCATAAGCTTTTGATGCTTATCGTTAACTTTTGTCGCGAAAACTCACCAAAACCAAGAAACAAGAGCAGACGGGGAATGGGGAGGAACGCTAGGTAGGGGCACAACCGCCTAACCAAACCTTGCAAGAACTTAGAGGTGGGTTACCCTAGTATAGGAGATGAGTTTCTAGCACTCAAAGCTCGAGAAAGAACGACTGGAAAAACCCTAGGTCAACAGAGCCTGCAAGAGGCAAACAGAAAAAAGTTGTCAGAACGACACAAAACTTCTCAAGAAGCTTAACAACATCGAGGGCAATGCAACCATGGAGTATCTCCGGGTTTGGATCACCAAAAGTAGGTCGGAACAACCGATTCGGCTGCGGACACACAAAGCGTCATTTTGGCATAACGGCTAAAATTGACGACCAAATGACATGAAACTTCACAAGCAGCTTCAACTATACATGGATGACTTATGTTTGCAAGCAAAACCCAAAAGAAAGCTGATTCACTTACCGATGGTGAAAAAGACGCTTTCGGGCAACCAAATGGAAAAGATGGAGAACGGGGAGCCAAAGTCAAGTTCAACCAAATAGGTGGCTTCACAACATATCCAATGAGCTGGAAATGCAACTCTCAAGAAGAAAAGTTGAAGAAATTCAACTCCAAGGCAAAAAGACGACTTCGGAGACTGAAATGCTATAAGGGGGCTTTTTAGCTAAACTGATGACTTTTTAAGTTGAAAACTAGTTAGCAGGGCTTAGGGCACTAGCACAAAGCATTCTTTGCACAAAAAGACCAACATTTCAAGAAAAGACATCATACGCGTATGATGTCTTACAGCATGATTTTCACATCCATTTCAACATTTGAGTGCATAGCCTCATTCCACATGTTAATCACATCCTATGAACCAAGTATCATGAGAATTGGAGTTAGAAAACCCAAGGAAAACCAAAGTAGGCCATAAAATTGATTTTTGGTCCTAATTTTGTCAAAATAACTCCAAACTCATTGAAACTTTGTAGGATTGTTGATTAACACCTCTACAAGCTATCTGGAACCAAAAAGCACCATTTTGACACAAAAGACATCATACGCGTATAATGTCTATTTGCACTTACAGAGCAAAAAATGCTCATTTGTCATCATACATCCATTATATATATCTAATACATGCTACATATGAAGTTTGGAACCATTTGGTCAGGTGGATCACCCCATTAGCCCAATTAAGAGAAAATCCTTCATACAAAGCCTATTTTTGTCCCAAATCCAACATATTCAAGTCCAAACCAAGATTTGAGTATAAACAGTCCTTCACTAGCACATGGAGAGTCCACAGAACCAATCCCATGAAAAATTGATGAAAAAGACATCATACGCGTATGATGTCTCCAGAGCCATTTTTAGTCCAAATTCTATCCAAACTTGATAAACCCACTGAATAAGCCTATCTAAAGCCAAATCCAAGCTTATAGAGAAATTTGGTCCAAAAATACACTAAAAGACATCATACGCGTATGATGTCTCACTATGTGATTTTGGCACCTCAGGGCTTCAACCACCAAACAGAAGTGTTCTACATGCCATTTGAAAGTAATCCACCAAGTTTTACCCAATTTGGATCATAAAATCCATTTCCCTTTCAAAATTTTTCCAAGAGCCTGAACTGGACTGAACTGGCCAAAACTTGACCAAATGGGATCCAAACTCAAATCCAAGCATATGATACTCATGTATACACTATCATCTACAAGCACAACCAATATGAAGTCATTCTGACACAAAAGACATCATACGCGTATGATGTCTCAAGCATGTTTTTGAGCCCAGTTGCATATTTTTTCACCTACATTGCATCCTTAGGCCTTGAATAGCTCATGTTTCAATTTTCAAGTCATTTGAATAGTTAAAAGCTTCATTTCGGCTTTCAGTACTAAAAAGACGCTAACTTCTGAAATTGGAGTTACAGGATCCATGGATTCCGCTAAGTCATCGGCAACTAAGAGAAAAAGACCAACCATCAAGGACGCTCTTGCAGAAGCAGAACCTTTTGATATTCCAACAGAAACCCTAAAGCCAACCAAGACTTGGGTGGAGGAAGCAGTACTAGAAAAAGAGGGAATAAAGATCTACCAGGGGACTTTCAGAGATCCTCAAGGGCAATCGGTCGATGTACCTATGATCCCACGAGAATTAGTGGATTATAGCAGATCAGAGAACATAAGCAGATACCTGGAAAAGGCTGACTTACACAGGTTCTTCACCTCGAGACCATCAGGTGTAGACACAAGAAGAGTGTACGAGTTGGCAACATCCATTCAGAAGGATGGGAAAGCCACGTTGATAGCCATGGATGGAGAAACAGTTGAAGTACAGATCACTCCACAGCTCATTGCAGATGCATTGAAGCTGCACAACAAAGGGAGTTCTGTCAGAGAAAGAAGGGAGGCCATAGAGGTCTATGGATCAAAGAAACAAAATACAACCTACGGAGATATGGCAGATCAACGAGCGGCAACCCTTTGCCGATTATACAACCAGTTTTTCCATGTGTGCAGTAAAAGACCGCAGAAGTATACTACACCACCCCATGCCATTGCGACAACCATCACATGGGCACTGAAGAGCAACGTGCCAAAAGAGGTGAATTATGCTCAATACATCCACGAGCAAGTAATCGCCATGCACAACCAGAAGCCAAAGTACATAGGAGGAGGAGAAATCCTAACAAGAATAGCTTATGAAGCTATTGGAGCTAGGGATCAAGGGCCACGGGTTCCCTCCCAGAATGAGTGGCTTAGAGAAGCCGATGAGGAGGAAGAACAGCAAGAAGTATCCTAGAGGGCGTCCACAAGAGCACGCCGAAAACTAGAAATAGTTTCAGAACCTGAAGAGGCCGTGGACGAGCCGCTCAAGAAGAAAGTGAAGAAGAAGGCCGATCCCAAGCAAACCAAAAGTCAAAAAGCCGCAAGAATGGAAAGGCTGGTAGAGCAGTTTAGAGCGGAAAGAGCTCTAAAGGGGGACTTCGAAGAAATGTTGGTGCCGGACCCCAGTAAAGTCGGAACCAGCTCAGCCAGGCCACATGTTGATCAATATGATCAATATATTAGAGCTTATGAGGAGTCGGAGGCCATACTGGAGCAGCAACCTGTCGAGCCTTATACTGAAGAGGAAGTACAGCTTTTAAAAGCTGAGCTGCAAAAGGACGACAAGGGAAAGAAGAAAGTAGATGAGTCTACTGAACCTCAAGAGAAAGACGGGCAAGCAAACAAAGGGAAAGCCAAGATGACTGAGGACAATCAGCCCTCTTTTACTGTTGTACCAAGCCCGAAGAAGATGGAAATGATTGTGGAGGAAACCCCAATAGAAATAGAAACAGAAGTTATGGAAAAGCCGGAGACCGGGACCAAGGAAAAGGAGATAGATCCAGTTCAGCAAAAGAAAGATGATTATGAGGATCTGGTAGCGATTGGATACAGTGAAGAAGAGGCCCTGGAGGCAGTTTATGGGATATCCCTACGAAAACAAGATGATCGGAAAGGGACGAAGGAAAAGACAAAGGGTACAATGGAGAGTGAAGAAAAAATGAACGAACAGAACATACTAGAAGAGCCGGAGCCATTGGAGGAGGTGGCAGAAAGAGCTGTCAAGTTGACAGATGAAGATGAAAAAGACATGCACATGGTGCATGAACTGCTCAGCAAGATTAAAGAAAGATCTAGAGCAAAGGAAGTAGCACTTGAGACAGCAAAACAAAAGGAAGCCGAGTTGCAGAGGAAATTAGAGGATGCTATGACTGAATCTGAAAGTCATAAAGCATCACTCTACGACGCAGAAAACGAGAGAGACTGCTTGATACTCCAACTAGCCGAAGCCTCAAGAGAGGTAACAAGTTCACAGGAAGCAAAGGAGCGAATAGAAGATGAGCTGGAGGCAGCCAAGGATGAGCTCATTGAGCTAAGGGAAAGAGTCGAACTTCAAGAAAGAACAATCACTAGACTCAGGACTACCCCTAGAGCTAGCAGAGTAGGAACCGAACAAGAGGGAGCTCTTGTACCAGCTCTGGAAGACCAGGTCCGAAGCTTACAAAGAGAGCTAAGATTAGAGCAAGTGCAAAGATTGCACATGGCGGAGGGATCATTGGCTGCAGAGGAGAGGCTCACATCAGAAAACCAAACACTAAGGACAGAAAATGAGGCCCTCCGCAAACAGCTCCAAGACCTCCAAGAGCAACAAAGAAGAGAAACAGAGCCACCACAAGAAGAAGCAGGGGGAGCAGCCATAGAGCTACCAGAAACTGGAGAGGCAACCACAATTGAATATCCAGCCCCAGTTCAAGAAGTGGCCTCGACTTCAGGAATCTCTGAAGAAGAAGAACAAAGGCTCCAAGACCAAATAGAAAAGTCAACAGAGGAAAGTGCCAAGGCGGAAATGGAATGGGAAAGGAGACTCCTCATCTCCATTAGACTTCAAGGTTTAGACACAAAAGTGCTCCATGAAGAGTGGATGCAACCCAGCCTGCCTTTCCCTCTGATGAAATTTGAAGTGATAAAGACGAAAAAGAGAATAGAGGAGGAGCAGTATGTCGCTCTTTACGAAGGCGACATCACAAAGGATGAACAATCAAAGAAGATTGTAGATTCTCAACCTAGATGGAGGAAAGGTTGGCTGAACAAATACCCAGCCTACCTCATCTACTTGGTAGAGGCTCCAAAGGAGATTCGGGAGGATGCAACCTTCTGCCCGGTGCCAAGAGTCAGAAATTGGAAAGAGCATGGCAGGATTGCAGAAAAGAAGCCAAATTGGCTTAATTATCCCAGGATGCCAGGACCAAAGGAAGGAGAGAGAATAGGTAAAGCCTACATGGTGAAAACCCTAACGGGCACCATCAAACTCTTTACTGGCTCTCTTGACCTTTCGTGTCAGATGCTAAAGAAAATCTGCAGGACTCTCTTAGCATGCATTGAAGTGTTCGCGCCAGATAAAGCCACGACCTCGAGTCTACTATCGACGGCCGACACAGTGACGGATATGATGTATGATCTTTCATTGCAGCCATCACCAAAGGTGTTACATCTCTTGTACCAAAGAATTATGTTTTTACCTAGCTTCCACATGCAAACATTCGAAGAAGCTTTCTACACCGGCTTTTTCACTCACGAAAGCAAAATATTCGGCCCAACCTTGACCATCGGCAACCTACGCTACGAATCACATTTGCAGATGCTCAAGACGACAGGACTCTATTGACCAAGCCTAAAAGTCATGTCAGGGATGACATGAACGTGGAGGGGGGGAGTGTTGAGCCAGCAGAGGATCACACCCGCATTTTTGCTCACACCCATCATTTTGTAACCATTGATTGTAATAAATGTCTTTCCGACATTAATTTTGATTTGAGCCATTCATTAAGTAACGGGACTCAATTGAGTTTCCAGCTTGTAATCCCGAAGTAATTTCACCTGTTGATGTAAATAATTAGAGATGTTCTCACCTCCAAGGCTGAGGTATATAAGCCAAAGTTTTGTAACCTAAGGGAGATTCAATTATTAATCAAAGTGAGTTTTTGAGCGCCGTGACTGTGTCTGAGAGAGAGAGAGAGAGAGAGTCTTATCTCCTTGCTACGCGAGCTACGGGGCCGCCATTGGAGAAGCGACACCGCCATTGTGTTAGCAACGGTGAGAGCTACGCACAGATACCAAGAGTGCGCGCTATCGGCTTCTACGTGTGGTAAGTTCCTACGAGCTTCGGTGTGAGTTTTCTTCCAACTCGTGTGTCGGAATAGAGCGTGCAGCATATCTATAGAACCACAACGAGTAGAGCTACACATTAGTACCCTCGGGGTCAAGTTTCGGTCACCTGTATTTTTCGGCGTGTCTTCATACGCATTTGCCGCACGGAGTGGTTATAGGTTGATTTTGCAGTTCAAGTCTTTAGGGTGTTGTTCTTACCTAGTGCATAGACTTCCCCTTGAGTTTGAGATCGATTCAATGATTCTAGATCCTGTTTCGTATAGCATTCGTTCGTAGTATGGATTTCAGTCACTTGCGTGTTTTAGAACTTAGATTTGATTTCCTTAGTAGTGATTGTCATTAGAAGGTCGAGTAGGTGATTTGACACCCACCTAGTTGTTTCCATGCGCCTGCGGGTCAAGCTTCGTCCTCGTCTGACAAATTCTGTTGTTGGTTGAGTTCTCGCTATTTAGCTTCCGCTAGCGGCGTAACCGCCTTAACAACTACTCAAGCAGGTCACCAAAATCATGATCCATCATTTACCAAGTCACAAAAACTGCAATAGAACTATTCAAGCAGGTCATCCTCTCATCACCCTAAGGTCTAATAACAATCTCCTATGCTCAAATGTTTTAAAAAAATGATTTAAGTAATCAAAACTAAAGATAAGGCTTACAGATGCAAAGTCATAAACCACGATAGAACTTGAAATGCTTATCCCATCATGGATGCCACTTCAAATGTTTGCATGTAATGCAAAGTTAGGAACATGATTCTAGCATACATGCCCATGATGACATTCTTTGATGGTGCTTCTATATGTAGGTCCCAACTAATTCAATTGGTGCTTTGAGAAATACTTCCCATAGACTCTCGCCTTGTCAATGTCATCAAAGTATTTGATGCATGTGATAATCATTTTTTCTATCTTAGAGGTCATCAGGCATGTCAAATCTTCCACATTTGTCTTTGGTGAGTTTGAATTTATGTGAAGGTTTGGCAATGACAGGGAAATTTAGCACCATTTTCCTCCTTCTCTTCCACACTCTATATGTCTCCTAGGACCACCTTCTTGGGATAGCATAATAAGTGGGGTTGATCCAAAGGTGTTGGGGATAATTTTTGTAGATAGTTTCATCCTGAGGTTATATTAAACGATTTATTTTTCCATAAATGTTGGCGGATATGCCGCAACGACATCAGCACAGCGAGAACTCACCTAGCAAGATTTGTCAGCTAAGGACGAAGCTCGACCCATAGGCGCGTGGAAGCAAGCATAGGGTGTCAACCTACACTTTACCGACTCTAGACTACTTCCTACAAAGGTCGCTATCCAATGTCTAAGCTACAGCCTTCAGGAGTGCATAAGAGGAGATTTCCTACAACACATTCAAGAGCCAAATGCCCATCAAACGTTCTCAAAATGCCACAGAACTTGAAGGAGACTCTATTAACACCAATAGGTCGCTCTCCCCAAGGTCCATGAACCAAAATCCCAACCCTAAACACTTGGTGCAAAATCACGTAGGATGTCTGGTCGAAATTTGTAGATCGTCGTTTTCAAAAACTAAAGGGCCTAATGTGTAGCTCTACTCGATGCGAATGCGTGGATATGCTGAAATGAAAAAACAGACAACGTATGCTCACCGAATCACCAGATGTAGCTCGTCGGTCGAGTTTGCGAAATCAGACCGTACACCCGCAATGTAGGTATTGGCGGGTAGCTCTCGTCACGGGCAACACGCTGCACTTCTCCGCACTCGATTCTGACCTTCGGTGCGCACATAGCGTCAAGATAAAACTCTCACTCTCTCTCGTACACAGTACGCTCACTCACACAGACAAAACTTTTTAAAAATGACAAAGGGTTCTTTTCATTAAGGTCAAAAGTGGTATAAATACCTTACAATCTCAAACCCTAATGTTCCAATTTAACCATCTACTCAATCTAAATGTCAAAAATGGGATATAATCTAGAAGCTTCTGCAAGCCCCACTATTTACAAAGGTGAAATGACGGTTTTTCTCCATTAAAGAATAATTACAAAAAATAAATTTCCATCGAGCAATCATTCTCTGTTGGGTGTGTCCAGCTGCTAACACTCCCCCCCTCCTAGTTCATGTCATCCTCGACATGGTAGTAGAGCTGCTTCTTTAATGGAGGCTTTTGCACATGTTTAGAAGGGACTCATATCGCGCATGCTGAGCTAGTAACGTCAGGCCGAATATCTTTGTGTTGATGGTGAAGAAGCAGGTGTAGAAGGCTTCTTCAAAGGCCTAGAGGTAATAAGAAGGCAAAAACATAATTCTCTGATAAAGTGCATGTATCACCACATGGGAAGGCTGAGCAGACAGATTGTATGCACATCTGTATGTATCTTGGAAGAAAAAGATATTGTATGTTGCCTGTCCAGGTTTAAAGGATTCAAAGAATGCCAGAAGGGTTTTACATATTTTTCTAAGCATGATGCAAGATAGGTCAGGTGAGCCAGTGATGGCACCCGTTAGGGTTTTCACCATGTATTGCTCACTCATTCTCTCACCTGCCCTCAAGCCTGACAGCTTTGGGTAATTGAACCAAGTGGGTTGGCTTCTCTGCAATAGCTCGTGTGCTTTCCATGTCTGCATCCTTGGTAGATGGAAAAAACTAAGGTTGTCTCTGATTCTTTTGGGCGCCTCTACCAGATGAATTAGATATTGCGGATATTTTGCGAGCCATGCCTTTCTCCATCTTGGTTGAGAATCCACTATCAGCTTAACTCCTTCAGGTTTGGAGATATCTGCTTTGTATAATGGCACTGTTGGCTCCTATTTTATCCGTTTGTTGATTGTAGTAGCTTCATACTTTAGAAGAGGATAGGGGAGAAAAGGCTGTAGCCATTCACGCCGAACGATACTGGCATCTATCTTCTGAATGGTCATAGATTTAAACACTCTTTGCTCCCACTCTAATGCTTCTTTGATTGAGTCTCTTACTGCCACTTCTATGGCCTTCTGCAGCTTTTCTTCTTCTTCTTGTGTCAGATCCTGGGGTTCTTGTGAAGGTCCCACAAGGATGTCTTCTTGCAAATTGGTGTCCACTGGATCTGACACATTTTCTATGTCAATTCCTTCCATTGCTGCTGGCCCGGTGCTAAACTGTTTCTCTTCAGTTTGTTGTTGTCCTTTCAACTCTTCTACCTGATTCTGAAATGTCTTCTTTGCCTCTTTCGCTTAATCTCCCATGTTTACTAGGAGGTTGTTCAGATCTGCATTGATTTTTTCTGCCTCCTCGAGCTTCCTCTTGATGTCTTCGTTTTCTATTTTCCATCTCTAAAATTCCTTGTCCATCTTTCTTTTCACGGTTTCTAGCTCATTTTTCATGGCCTGGTTCTCTTCTTCCAAGCGGTTTTGCATTACAGGAGATCCCTCAGCCAGCATCAGTCTTTGCCTCTTCTCCACTGTTAACTCCCTTTGGAGTTCCTTCATTTGTTCTTCATACAAATCATTTTCTGAAGTTGTGCCAGTCGAGCTAGCAGCTCTGACTCTGACCGGAGATGCCCTTAGCCTTTGGATGGTCTGATCTTTTACTTTAATCTGATCTTTCAGCTCGATCACTTCATCCTGGCTTGCCTCATGTTCTATCTCGGGCCTTTCCTTGGCATTCCTCAGGGTTTCAATCTTTTTGTACTCTTCAGCAAGTTGTAGTGTCAGGTGGTTCCTCTCTTTTTCCGCATCTGTCAGTGACTTGCTGATTTTCTTGTATTCCTCTTCAGCTCTTTGAACCTTGTGTTTGGCTGCCTGATTCTATCGTTCCATCTCCTGGAATTTTTGTAATGCCGCGTTCAGATTGGCTTGCAGCTTTGTTTGTTTCTCTATGTTTTCTTGGTCCTATTTTTCCAGAGAGTCCACTTCAGCTTTGATAAGAACTTCATTTGTTTTGAGATTATCAATCTCACTCTCAGTGGCCATTGATCTTGCTTTGAGTCCGGTTAGCTTTTGCATTACCACATCCCAATCATTGGTCGATGGCTGTAGGTCCATTGTATCCGTGGCCATTTCTTTCAACTCTACTAACCGAAGGCTCTACAGAGATTCCTTGGGTTTTGTGCTTGCCAACTCGAAAGCTATCGTAGCTGCCTCTTCTCGAGAGTACCCCGCAGCTACTAGATCAAGAAATATTCTAAAGTTTCTTTCTTCTGGATCTAGCTGCTCATCTTTTGGCTCAGCCTTTTCCTTTTGCTCTTCCTCTTTGTTCTTCTCTTGCTTGGACTCTTTTTGTTCCTCAGGTCTGTTCAGCTCCTCTTTTTGTTGGGTTTGTGGAGGGCTAAGGGGAGGTGGTGATGGTGGTGGGCTGGATTCTCGGCTTGATGGTGGAGTTGGTGGCTTCTTCTTGAAATCTTGGTCCACCTTGGTTTTTCTCTCTCTTTCTTGGCCTTCCTGCTCTTCTAGCAACTTCCGTCTTACTTCGTCCACCTCTTCTTCTGTAAATGGGATATTCAGGATATTCTCCGCCGTAGCATCTAAGATCTCAAAGTTTTTGATATAGTCTTCAAACCGATCCCGGTGAACCCTTCGAGATGATCCCGACATGGCTTCGAGGGATGGCTTCCACAACTCGCTTAGATCTCCTTTTAGTGCTCTCTCGGCTCTGAAACTTTCCATCAATCTTTTGAGCCACGCCGCTTTTTGAGACTTGGTTTCCTTGATTGGCACATATACGTTTTCTTTCTTTCCCTTCTTTGACTCTGGCGGCTCTTCTAGCACGGTCTCTAACTGGCGCTTCAACCGTGTGGCTACCCTGGGTGCCTTGGGAGGTTCTTCTTCCTTGTCTTCCTTTAGCTTTAGCCAATCATTTTGTGAGGGGGTTCAGGCCAGTTTCCTTTGGCATGCAATGCTCCATAGACAACTTTTGTTATCAGCTCACCAGGTACAATATAGGTGGGGTTTCTGTTCCCCATCTTCACCAAACTGTCGTGTATGTAAGCGGAATAATTTATCTCTTTTGGTTTGCCTTTCTGCATTGCCTAGGTGAAAGTGGTGGCTATGGCTCTCGGTGGCATCCTGTATTTATGTGGCCGCTTTGTACACATGTGGAAGTATTGATTGTAGAGTTGGCTCATGATAGCCTCCTTTGGGTTTGCAATATCTTCAAATGTGTAGTTATTCTTCTTTTTTGAGTAGACCTTGACTTCATCTCGCCTCTTTGTCACACTGTCTCCTATGTTTGAGATGTCAAGTGTGGCCGCCACCACCCTCTCTGTGATGACAATCATTGTATAAGGCTTGCCTTGCAGATCGGTGACTCGGGCCACTCCATCTTCTTTGATTGTGATTACAAATTCCCACACTCTTTTTATATCAATCCCCGCTGGCAAAGCTTCAAAGTAGTTGTGGAGATCCAGCTTCTCCAAGAAATCCCCCATCTTGCTCCTTACAAATTCATTGAGCTCTCATGGTATAATGGGTAGCTCCACTGCATTTCCTTTAGGATCTTTGAATACTCCTTGGTAGATTCTCAGATCATTGGACTCTAGTAGATCGTCTTGAATCCATGTGCTTGTGGGCTTCAGGGTTCCTTCTAGGATCACAAAAGGCTCCACTTCTTCTAAATAGTCCTTTATAGTCCTCCTCTTCTTCTTTGCAGGTGACTTTGCGGCTGCCATGGATCCTATTGCACTCAGTAGTCCAAAGTTAGTGTTTTTTACATATTAGCTGATAAAATGAGTTCTAACTACCCAAATGACTTGAAAATTGAAAATGAAACTTAAAAGGAACTAGGGAAACTCTGCATTTGCCCATAGTAGCTTTTTGGCTTAAAAATTATCATGTAGACATCCTACGCATAGGATGTCTACCTTGTCTATTTTTGGTGAAACTTGGTAGGCTAGTGGCCCTTGACTTGTACAACATGGCTATGTGATAGGAATTGGGTTTGGGCATCAAAAAGTGTAATTTTGGGTAGATTCGGGATTTTGGCTCACAAATTGGGTAGGATGTCCTCAACAGGTGGAAAATGATATTCAAATGGGTTGAAAGTTGATTTACAGGCTTCTTACACCATGTAAATGGTTTCCATGAAGTCAGATCCTGCACAGTAGGTCAATATCACACTGGAGACATCCTACGTGTAGGATGTCTATTCTATCAGAATGGCTTGAAATTGGTTCTGTGGGTAGCCCTTAGCATGTGGAACATGGCCCTGCTCTTAGGTTTTGATTTGGATAAGCATTCGTGTGGCTAAGAGCATGTGTAGTGTTTTTAGGCTCAATAAGTGCATCTTGGAGGTTTTGGGGGCCAAAGGTGATGGGAATGGCTTGAAATTTGATACATGAGCTTGTGAAGGTGTTATAAAGAGATCTGGAACTCAAAAATACCATCTGGGGGTCAAATTGGTCATTTAGACATCCTACGCGTAGGATGTCTATTTCATCAATTTTCACATCTGACCCCACAGTTAGCTTGGCAATGTGCTCATGAGTATATTGTGCAAGTTTCATGTGATTTGGACTAGTTTTGGTAGCTCTATGACCCATTATTTCCTCTATGCTCTGACTTTGCGTTTTTTGATGCATATGAGGTCAACTTGGTGGCTAGCATGCACAGGCTATGTAGAAGCTGTGTGTGAGATGAGATGTTGAGTTTGGTTCCCAGATATGGCCTTGAGACATCCTATGCATAGGATGTCTCCTGATGAAATTTATATGGGAAGTGCTATTGGTACATTCCCTGAGCCCCCTTGAGTCCCTTTTAAGCCCTATTTCAACAGAAAAGTCAAATAGATAGATAGAAATTCCTTGTGTGACTTTCAGAGCCTCTGAGCCGTTTTCTGACTCTTGGAGTGCTTTTCAGCGATGAATTTCTTGACGTTAGTCTCCATAGCTTCCTGGTTCCTTGGGGATCCTTGCCATATGGTTTTTGTTGACTTTGGCTTCACCGGAGCTTCGTTTGGTAATTTGTCATTCTGGAAGCGCCCGTGGTTGCGTTTACATGTCGTCGATGATTTGTGGTGGTATACCATCATAGGAATTGGTTGTTGATGGTCTAGGAAAGCCACTCGTGAAGTTTGGTGGCAAACAGACATGCGGTTTGGCCGTGAGAGTTAGTTGACGCTTTGTGTGTCTGATGCCGTTTCTGAAGCTTAGTGCCGCTTCAGGTCTCCTTATGTCCATGTGGCCTATATAGACTTGTAGAGCATGTAGAGATGCTCCTACCCATGAGTTTTGGTAGCATTTGGACGCCTTTCCACCGATTTACCATTTGGTGGCCTCTTGTAGGGCTCTAGACGTTAGGGTTTTTCCCGATGGTTTTCCGCCGCCTTTGTGCATTCAAAAGTGGTCTCGTATACTAGGGTAAGCCACCGATGAAGCCTTATTGCTTTTGGGTTAGTCGTTAGGTGGCTACTTCTGCCTGTAAGTCTCTACTGTTCTTTTCCCATGTGAACCCTACGCTAGTTTTCGCGACAAAACATCAAACATACGCGAAAAGCTCAAGGTGGTGAGCCTACCTCTCATGTCTGGAGCCTATTGGGTGGTCGTGTGTCATAGAAGCTGCTGGAAGTCGGTTCGCTCTAGGTGGCAAGAGCTCTCTCTCAAGAAGGCAATAGTAGAAATGAGCTTTAAATGAAGTGAAAAAACCTTATAATGGGGTTCTTCGAACCACTTTCCATGAAATTTGACATGTGCTCCCAACTTCTTGTGAGATGCGGTTTAAGCTCAAAAAATTCTTGATTTGGACTCCATTTGCCCAATTTTCATGAAATTTGACGTTTCGGTCAAAATCTGGCAAAAACAAGCTTTCCGCTTCATTCACATAATTGCACCCCCATTGTACCATAGGTTTTCCTATAGTCACTGATTATCCCCATATTTTTTGTTTTTCATTACAACCGTATTTCACCTGCTTTTTGTATTTTTGAAGTTTTTCTATCGATAATTAGTAAAATTAAAAAGAAAATAGCAAATTAAACCCAGAAAATTGCCAAAAATCATAATAACTCAAAAACATCACCGCAAAACACTATATACACTCACATGAAATTTTTATGGCCGGATTTCTCCGTTCTATCAGTAATTTGCCCGAAGAATGGCTATTTTTACCTATATACACACACCTAGGGGCTTGATTTGGCGTTTGGCCCCATATACTTGTAGATTCATGCTGTATAAGGACATATGTACTTAGGTTAGTCCAAAAAATTTTGCAATCAAACGACAACCCTAAAAAATAATCAAAAAACATGCCCTTTTTTGCTCTTTTTACCATTGGGTCCGCATTTGAGAATGCCTCCCCCCCCCCAATCTGGAGTCCTCCCGGACAACAAGGTATCACCTCGGAGTATGTGCCGTGCATGGGTTGAAAATTGTGCTAATGCTCGGCCGTGTAATGTGGCCCTATATGACACATACTCGGTCAGTGCATGGAAAAATCAATATTGTGCAAGAGGAGGGAATAAGCAAGATGCTTATTGGCATTCGCCGTCGAGGTTTCCTGTTTGTTGTTGAATTAATTGGCACATTTTCTTTGCAAGTAAAAGTTGTAACTCTACAGCTCTCTGTTTTATCGTCTTGCTTGCAAAAGTCGCTTGGTTTGCCCCTACTGTCGATATGGCCATGGTTGTCTCCTTGGAGAGAATTGTCGTCGCGGAATTGGCCATAGTCTTTGTCTCTTTGGCTTTCCATTGGTAGCTTCATTTTGGAGGTTTTTGTAGGTTTATTGCTACTTCCGCGGTTGTCATTGTTGTGCTGCTGAGTGGCACCCACATTGATCGGCTTGTCGGTTTCATAGGTCGTGTACGTCTGTATGCCGATGTTGCTTGTACTGAAGAGAGTTCCCGTTGCTTTGGTTTCTGGATCCAAATGCGAGTCGCATTTAAGTTGTTTCTGAGCATTCTCTTTGGGATCCATATCTGTTTTGCTCCCTTGGTTTTTGGTTGAATTGTGTGCTTTCGTTGACTTCTTCTCTTGTATTGTGGTTGGTCTGCCATGTCACCTCTATCCTTCCGCACCCATACTTGTTTTTTGCGTGTTGCTAACCTTGGTCTTGCACTACGGTCTGTGTTGTTTTATGTTTGTAGTGAACATGGTTGGCAGTTCCCTGGTTGTTCTCCATGGCTATCGTGTTGTTCTTTAGTGGCACCCATCCTTTTGGTTCTTTATCCAGTGATTGCATTGCTGCCATCTGGTTCTTCCGGGGTTGCTGAGCAAAGGCTACCACTTGTTGTTCTTGTGCATGTTGAATTTTGACTGCATCCGCATTCCAATCTATTTGCACATTATACTCTTTTTGCCAAGGTTGTCCCAACAACATGGGGTGTTGTGTGCTTTCATCCTGAACCACATAAAACTTGTGTGGGTTCATATATTGATGTATTTGTACATGCAATATAGTCCAGCCTAATGTTTTTAGCGAATGTGATTTACTACTTTCCAGCACTTGTGGAGTAGGATGTAGTTGATCTTTGGGCTTGAACTGTTTGTATAATTTTTAAGAGATCAGATTTTCTTGAGCTCTAGAATCAAGCAATGCCGTCAATTCAACTTGATTGCTACCCACTTTGATTGCAATTATTGGCTCCACTGCATCTTCACCAAAATTCGTGAGTCGAATAGCATTTATTCGCAACGGTGATCCACATTGTTGTTGTTGTCGTAGAAGCCTTCTTTTTACAATGCATTCTTTTGCTTCTGCTTGGGCCTCTTCTCGTACCCTCTATTTCTCTTTCATCTGTTGTTTTTCTTGATGGATTTGTTGAAGCATCTCCCGTGTTAGTGGTAAATGATGCTTTTTCAATCGACACCCACTAATCCAATTTGGAATTTCTTCTCCGGTTAATGTAGCAAGTTTGACAGCTCCACTTTGTGATAAGTCACTAATCACAAAGGGTCCCATCCCTCGCTTTTTAAGTTTCTTGGAATGTTGCTTCAGGGTATAAATAAGTACATAATCACCTGTTTTGAACTCTTTCGTACGCACATGCTTGTCAAAAAACTATTTTTGTCTTTTCTTTTTATCATAGATCGAAGCTACAGTTCTCAATCGAAGTTCATCTAGCTTTTCAAGATCATCTATTCTTGAAGAGAGCTCATGCCCTGTCCATTCTAAACGTTTCGCTACTCGTAGAGTTGGAATTAAAAACTCTATGGGTAATATAGCGTTTAGACCAAACACCATATTGTACGATGTTGTTCCTATTGATGTTTTGTAAGCTACCTTGTATGCCCATAGTGTTGAGTGTAACTGATGATCCCAGTCTGTCCTTGACTCTGATACAATTTTAGTCAAAACAGTGCATAGTGTTTTATTTGTGGCCTCAGCTTGTCCATTTGCATGTGGATGATATGGAGCAAATTTTTTATGTATGACCATGAATTCCTCTAGCAGATATTCAATGACTTCATTAAGAAAATGTATTCCTCGATCATTGATAATTCCTATTGGTAATCCGTATCGTACAAAGATATTCTCATCTTTTGCTGGTATAAGGCTTACCATATAATAGGGTAGCACATCATAGCCGTCCTTATCAAAAAAATTTGTCGTTGGGCTATCTGTAATGGTACAGACATCCAATGTTGCTAGTATGTGTTTCCATTCCATAGGTTCTAAGGCATCTTTAGGAAAAGGTTCCGGAATATAATCCTTGTCCTCAATAGCTCTTTCTAAGACGCATTCCTCTCTTTTTAAGCTCCCACAATGTGAAGCTCCGCACATCCATAGCTCTTTTTTTTTCCCTAACCATGCTAGGAGTTCGGACCCTGCCAATGTAGCTGAATCAAACTCTTCCACTGGTCTCTTGTTCACATCTTTGTAACTATGGTCTTTTAGGTGTATTTTGGTTGTAGTCTCGCCATGTCTGAGGTATATGTGGTCGTAACCCCAATCCTGGACCATATTTAATTGTCTCATGAATTGTAAGGTCCCTCCCTAAACCCTAGAGCCATTCAAAAATTTCTCGGCCTAGAAAATAATTTAGAAAAAGTAAGACCGACAAAGAATTTATACGGACAACGAGACTTTACTCCATAATAAAAAGACACGGATATTTCAGATAAGAAATTACATCATCCCTATATTTTTCCTTTATGATTAAGATTATTTTTATACTTCTTCGTGAAAATCCGCGTGGAAACTGATCTAGATCAAGAACTAGGAGCAAAAGGGACTAACTTAATTGAAAGGTAAAGTTAAGAGATAAGAACTAAGAAGAAAATTGGGGTCCAATAGCATTTGAGAAGAGAAATTGGGGTCCAATAGCATTTGAGAAGAGAAATAGGGTCCAATAGCATTTGCGAAGAGAATTTGGGGTCCAATAGGAATTGAGAGGAGAATTGGGGTCCAATAGGAATTCAGAAGAGAAATTGCGGTCCAATAGGAATTGAGAAGAGAATTACACACACCTTTTTCCTATATAAGCACCCCCTCTCCTTTGTATTTTTAGGACACATATTGCGAAGCTACTTGCATACTTGCCATGCTCAAGACTATGCTTAAGTAACTCAAGGTTTCCATTAAACCTTGCTCTTGCTCTCTCCCTCTCTTGAAGGCCAAACCCTCAACTCTCTTCGTCTCTTGAAGCAAAAGTATATTTGCACTCGTAAGCTAAGCTTTAATGGTAACTTTGCACTTAGAAGTAAGCTTTAGGGATTACCTTGCATTTTTAGGTTTTAAGCTTTTATGGAAACCTTGCAATTAGGGTAAGTGATAAGAGTATCTATGCATCATAAAGCTAAGCTTCAAAGGTAGATTTGCTCTCGTAAGCTAAGATTTAATGATAACTTTTCACTTAGATGTAAACTTTAGTAACTAGTATTTTAGGTTTAATCTTTAATGGAAAGCTCGAAAACTCATAAATTATAGGATGACCTTCTAGCTTCCTAAAATGGAAAGCTAGGTACCATAAGAAAAGAGTAGTTGTCTAAGCTCGATAGAAGTAGTTCAATTTTTGGTATTGAAGAGTATTTCTAAAGTTTTCAATTTCAAGTTTGTTTGCAAATACGGGGTGGGGGAGATAGGGGATAACTTCGCGGAATTGATCTTCGTGTTGTTTGAACTGAAAACTCTACAAGCTTCCATGGAGATGCCCCATGGATGGCAAAGGATTGCAAAAACCTGGGAATCGACAAAAACGAGGATTGAACTTAAAAAGTTGGCATTTCCGAAGAGACATGAACCATCAAATGCCTATGGCAAAAACTCGCTTGTATTTTCTAAATAAACTTGGCTGATAGATAAATTAATCAAAGTAGGAATTAAGGTTGATAAATAAATGAACCTGGAAATTACCAACTAGGAGTTAAAAGGAATCTCGAGAGGTGATAGGGATAACCCATTGCAAAACATAAATTTAACTAGGAGTTTTGAAGATTGTCTGGAAATGACCGGGAACCAAGATGGATCTTCTTGGGGTCAATTTGATTGAAAGGCCGACCCATTGAGTGGATTATCTTGGGGAACTTGTCGGAGATTGGTCCTTTTCGGCTAGGGCAGCGTAACCGGCAAGTTGTTATACCTAGGTAATTCATGCCAGAGGGATAAGGGATGAATGGGTTTGTTTTATATTTACCCGGTCGGGTGAAGTACCTGCGGTATCTTATTGGAAATCAGCCATAATCCGGGTATGGCGTGATGCCAATGGTTGGATGAAAAGGTTATACTCAGGGAGGATGATGTGAATTTAATTGAGGAAATTTGGATGACATGGCTTGTAAGGGTCATACCCAGACTCGCCCCTACTCACCTGCGTCGGTCCTCTAGACCGTTCCAGGGAATGACGTAGATCTATCTGCAGGTATCCCTCCCACTTGGGACCGACACTCAGACAGGACTCCGGTCTATCTCGAACGCCAACCCAATGTGAGGGCCATACCCAGACTCGACCCTACCCAGCTTCCTCAGTCCTCCAGACCGTCCAGGGAATGATGTAGATCTATCTGCAGGTATCCCTCCCACTTGGGACCGACACTCAGACAGGACTCCAGCCTATCTCGATTGCCAACCCAAGGGGGTACATCCCTTCATTCAATGATTCTATCCGCTTCTCATAATCAATATGTCCTCGACAGCTTTCCGCACCCAAAATCGTGGTCCTTAGTCTTAATTCTCTTTATCTTTAACTTGAGGATCTGCTCTTGCTTTCTTGTTCTCCCTTGGTTCACTTTTTCCTCACAAGCAGGCACGGCGGTTATCACTTTCCCCTAAGAAGAGGGATCTTGCAATCCTACCTGATCTCGCTCATCCCCGATTACCCATTTTTATTCCACGTAGTCCTAGCGTTTAACATAAAAGTTTTAAATCAACATCCGGCCATCTGACCCTCCGGATCCGCCCACCCACCGAACCATTTCATGAAAATCCCTTCGCGAGGTAGTACTTAACTACTACAAAATCAGGAAGACAACAGTCTATCAGACGTCATCAAACAACAAGCAGCATGCAATCTGTTGTATACCCTCGTTCAGGGAAATTCATCTGGTTGTTCCCACCAAATCTTTATTTAGAAACTTTTAATTCATTTTATTTCCTTTATTTGCTATAATTATCTTGTAACTAGTTTTATTACTAATCATGCAACACATTTAGTTTCAACCAATTTATCTTGCCTCCCCATTTAGGCCAAGATAATCGGTTACAGCCATCAAAATGGCAACACCTTCACAATATTCCCAGAATTAAGTGTTTGGGAAAGGCTCATCAAGTAATTTAATCATTCTTTCCTAAGCATTTTATTTCGAGAGGTATAGCACCATCTGGTGATAGATGCACAGGATAGCCTCTATATTCCTAGCCTTTCCAATTCCTTTTTAAGCAGCCATGTAGAACAAATTTCCTTAATTAAATTCATATCATCCTCTCTGAGTATACCTTCTCATCCAACCATTGGTATCAGGCCATACACGGATTATGGACGATTTCCAATAAGATACCGTGGGTACTTTACCCCGTCGGGCAAAAAATAAAACAAACCCATTCATCCCTTACCCCTCCAGCATGAATGACCTAGGTATAACAACTTGCCGGTTACGCTGTCCTAGCCGAAAAAGGACCAATCTCTGACAAGTTCCCCAAGAGAATCCACTCAATGGGCCGGTCTTTCAATCAAATTGACCCCAAGAAGATCCATCTTGGTTCCCGGTCATTTCTAGACAATCTTCAAAACTCCTAGTTAAATCGATGTTTTGCAATGGGCTATCCCTATCACCTCTCGAGATTCCTTTTAACTCCTAGTTGGTAATTTTCAGGTTCATTCATTTATGAACCTTAATTGCTAATTTCATTAATTTATCTACCAGCCAAGTTTATTTAGAAAATACAAGCGAGTTTTTGCCATAGGCATTTGATGGTTAATGTCTCTTCGGAAATGCCAAACTTTTAAATTCAACCCCCGTTTTTGTCGATTCCCAGGTTTTTACAATCCTTTGCCATCCATGGGGCATCTCCATGAAAGCTTTTAGAGTTTTCGGTTCAAACAACACATAGCTCAATTCCGCGAAGTTATCCCCTATCTCCCCCATCCCATATTTGCAAACAAACTTGAAATTGAAAACTTTAGAAATACTCTTCAATACGAAAAATTGAACTACTTCTATCGAGCTTAAACAACTACTCTTTTCTTATGGTACCTAGCTTTCCATTTTAGGAAGCTAGAAGGTCATCCTATAATTTATGAGTTTTCTAGCTTTCAATTAAAGCTTAAACCTAAAATACGAGGTAGTCACTAAAGCTTACACCTAAGTGAAAAGTTACCATTAATGCTTAGCTTACGAGAGCAACTCTACCTTTGGAGCTTAACGTAATGATTCATAGATGCTCTTATCACTTGACCCTAATTGCGAGGTTTCCATTAAAGCTTAAAACCTAAAAATGCAAGGTAATCACTAAAGCTTACTTCTAAGTGCAAATTTACCATTAAATCTTAGCTTACGCATGAAAATATACCTTTGAAGCTTAACGTTATGATGCGTAGATACTCTTATCACTTACCCTAATTGCAAGGTTTCCATTAAAGCTTAAAACCTAAAAATGCAAGGTAATCGCTAAAGCTTACATCTAAGAGCAAAGTTACCATTAAAACTTAGCTTACGAATGAAAATCTACCTTTGAAGCTTAGCTTTATGATGCATAGATACTCTTATCACTTACCCTAACTGCAAGGTTTCTATTAAATCTTAAAACCTAGAAATGCAAGGTAATCGCTAAAGCTTACATCTAAGAGAAAAGTTACCATTAAAGCTTATCTTACGGATGCAAATCTACCTTTGAAGCTTAGTTTTATGATGCATAGATACTCTTATCACTTACCCTAATTGCAAGGTTTCCATTAAAGCTTAAAACCTAGAAATGCAAGGTAATCGCTAAAGCTTACATCTAAGAGCAAAGTTACCATTAAAGCTTAGCTTACGAATGCAAATCTACCTTTGAAGCTTAGCTTTATGATGCATAGATACTATTATCACTTATCCTAACTGCAAGGTTTCCATTAAAGCTTAAACCTAAAATTATGCACATAAACCTTCCTAGTATTAAAACACATTTAATTAAACCTACTAGAAATGAAGATTACCTCCTCTAAGCAAGATGGATGTGGGGTTGAAGTCTTTGTTGAAGAGATATGAGGCTCACGGAGGGAGGAAGGGATTTATGGTGAAGAGGAAGGAGAGAGGAGCTTCTTCACAAAACCCTCAAAGATTTTGGCCTTCAAGAGAAGAAGAGAGTTGAGGGTTTGGCCTTCAAGAGAGGGAGAGAGCAAGAGCAAGGTTTAATGGAAACCTTGAGTTACTTAAGCATAGTCTTGAGCATGGCAAGTATGCAAGTATCTTAGCAATATGTGTCCTAAAAGTACAAAGGAGAGGGGGTGCTTATATAGGAAAAAGGTGTGTGTAATTCTCTTCTCAATTCCTATTGGACCCCAATTTCGACATCTCATGCCCGAGGGATAAGGGATAAATGGGTTTGTTTTATTTTCACCCGGCCGGGTGAAGTACCCGCGGTATCTTATTGGAAATCGGCCATAATCCAGGTATGGCCTGATGCCAATGGTTGGATGAAAAGGTTATACTCAGGGAGGATGATGTGAATTTAATTAAGAAAATTTGTTCGACATGGTTGCTTAAAAAGGAACTGGAAAGGCTAGGAATATAGGGGCTATCTTGTGCATCTGTCACCAGATGGTGCTATACCTCTCGAAATAAAATGCTTAGCAAGGAATGATTTAATTACTTATTGAGCCTTTCCCAAACACTTAATTCTAGAAAATATTGTAAAGGTGGTACCATTTTGATGGCTTGTAACCGATTATCTTGGTCTGAATGGGGAGGTAAGATGAATTGGTTCAAACTAAATGTGTTGCATGATTAGTTAGGAAACTAGTTACAAGCTAATTATAGCAGATAAAGAAAAGAAAATGAACTAAAAGTTTCTAAATAAAGATCTGGTGGGAACGACCAAATGAATTTCCTTGAACGAGGGTATGCAACAGATTGCATGCTGCTTGTTGTTTGATGACGTCTGATAGACTACTGTCTTCTTGATTTTGTAGTTAAGTACTATCTCGGGAAGGGATTTTCATGAAATGGTTCGGTGGGTGGGTGGATCCGGAGGGTCAGATGGCCCGGGATGTTGATTTAAAACTTTTATGTTAAACGCTAGGACTACATGGGATAAAAATGGGTAATCGGGGACGAGCGAGACCAGGTAGGATTGCAAGATCCCTCTTCTTAGGGGAAAGTGATAACTGCCGTGCCTGCTTGTCAGGAAAAAGGGGTTATCTCCATGAACCAAGGGAGAACAAGAAAGCAAGAGCAGATCCTCAAGTTAAAGATCAAGAGAATCAAGACTAAGGACCACGATTTTGGGTGCGGAAAGCTGTCAAGGACAGATTGATTATGAGAAATGGATAGAATCATTGAATGAAGGGATGTACCCCCTTGGGTTGGCAATCGAGATAGGATGGAGTCCTATCTGAGTGTCGGTCCCAAGTGGGAGGGATACTTGCAGATAGATCTACGTCATTCCCTGGAACGGTCTAGAGCACTGAGGGAGCTGAGTAGGGTCGAGTCTGGGTATGGCCCTCACATTGGGTTGGCGTTCGAGATAGACCGGAGTCCTGTCTGAGTGTCGGTCCCAAGTGGGAGGGATACCTCCAGATAGATCTACATCATTCCCTCGAACGGTCTGGAGGACTGAGGAAGGTGAGTAGGGTCGAGTCTGGGTATGGCCCTCACATGAATGGTCCTCCCAAGATGATCTCGTAATTGTTCTTTTTGTCGAAATCGACTATTGCAAATGTATGCTCATACTCGATCCCGCATGAGGTGACAATTACTTTTTCTAAAAGTCCTAGAGGCTTTTCCATGAATCCATCTGCAGTTGCAATTTCATTCTGGTAGCTCTCTAAGCCGGTTTTTCCCATTTTTTCCAGATCTCCTTAGTGGCGATAGTGACTCCTTCTCCACTGTCAAGAATAGCTTTGGAAACTACTCCTTGGAATTCTACTGGTAGTGTGGTATTTCCATCTTCTCCCTCGCAATATTCTCCAACCTTGTTTAAAGGTAATGGCCTAGTGTTTAGTTGAGGCTTGTCCAATTCTCTCATCCCTTCTTGAAGCTTCGAGGTGGGATCTTTTACTCCAAATTTTTCTAAACATTTGCCTACGGTGGTCCACATGGTTGGTCGTAACCTAAGAAGTTCTGCTAATGTGATTGTGCATGCTACAGGGGTGGACAATAACTCAATCAACCCTCGTGAATCCATTACTCTGCTAGAAGAAAGTCTTTGAGATGGGATTTCTCTCACCTCAGACTTGGCTTCATACTCCCCTAGGTAAGAGGGTAGAGCTTTTAGTGAGTCTGGTTGGCTGTGCCCCGAACTAATTGATTCGTGGTTTCCCCCTTGTGAATGCATATCAAAGTTCATTTATGATCTTGCCTCAAATTCTTCAATAGGAGGTAAGATCTCATTTTTCTCTTTTCTCGTGCTATTCATTTGGTAGCTCACCATGTTAGCTTCTTTGGCATCGCGGATTTGCTTCCACAGGTCATCTAGAACGTTACAATCCTTACCCATTTCTATCAATGTTTTAAGCTAAAAACCATCAATTGTCTCATCTGTTGTATTTGGCACTATGATAGGTTCTCCCCTAGACTCAGAGGTAGTCATGAGTCTCTCCTTCATGTCTACTTGTTTCTCTAAAGTTGGTTTGATAGGGGTTGGAGTTGGTACTTCATGCCAACTTGCAGGTTTACCAAGCGGGTTTTCTATCAAGGATTGGGCTGTTTCAATCATCTTTCGACACATTTCCAACCTCTGTTTTTCTATTTCTGCATATGGATAAGTCATCCATCTTTGCTCTTGGGTTTGGCTTCGTATGCTTTTAAAAGTACGTCTCACTGCTCATTTACCTTTTCTGCCAACACTGATCCTCATGATCCTGCACTTTTTGGTTCTAATATTTCCTTGGGTGCTATGGTTGCCGCAGTGTGTGAGCTTAGACTAGTTAGATCCTCTAACTGCTCTAATCTATCCTTTGTGTGTTTTAACTCCTCGGATAGAGCTGTTTGCTCTCGTTCTCTCCTGGCTTTCATACACGCCTTTCTATCTTTCCAAGTGCTTCTCTGATTTTTCATTTTTGAACTTGGGACATTGGTTTTTGGATCTTCAATTATGGGTTCATTCGTCATTCTTTGAGCTTGGGCTCGTGTCACTGCCTGAATAGGTATTACTGTCTCATTTTCTGACCCTCCACTGGAAGGCAGTGCTTCTAGCATGTTCAAGGTAGTTTTTGATCCTTTGCTTGGGTTCTTAGGGCGATCAAGAATCAAATGAGTAACTCCCCACTCGGTGCAATATGCGTTGACTCTAATGATTTCATCAGGAGGACAATCTCTTAGCCAATGGTCTCCACCATACTTGTAGCAGGGTCCCTTAGGCTGTTGGGGTGCTCCTTGACCTCTTGTTTGTTGGTATGCATGTCTCTGGCCGCCCATGCCTCCGTTGGCTATGAACAACAATGTTCGTTCATCCAAGCTATATCTTCCTTCTCCTGCTGCCTATGCAGCTGTTGGTGGTCCTGCACTTCCCATCATGCTCCATGGTTCTGGTTTTGGGGGTTCTTCCGGTGGATAATAGACAAGATTTGCAGCATATCCATTGGGATCTTCGTAATATGCATGCATAGGCACCAAAGCCTTCTCTTCTGGTTTGGTTATGGTTGGTGTGTATCTTATGCCGACTGGTCATAATCCTAGTAGGGGTGGTTGCTGCCCCAACACTGGTTGTGGTCTTTCTACAGTCCTGGTAGGTTGCCTGCTTGATACCTAGGCATCGGTGGAAGTTGAGGAGATGCTACCTGAGCCTGGGGAGCATAAGGTCGTTCTCTCACATATCCCTTGTTATAATAACATTCCTCCGTCACATGGTTTGTCCATTTTTGTTCAATAGCACACCACTTTGGCTGTTTAGCCTGAGGTTTGGTATACAAGTTAATCTTTTTTAGCACTTCCTCTACAAGCTGATCCTGGCTTACAGCTATTTCTCCTTTCGGTGCTGTCTTAGCGGCACTTTGTTGTGAGGATGAATCGTCATCAAGATCCTTGAATTCACCCTCCTCATAGACCGCACAATTGTCTACAAGGTAAAGAGCTTTCTTAGTTAAGTCATTTAATGTCGTGCTCCTCTTCATATGTAAGTCCTTCTAGAGATCTTCCTTCCTTAGTCCTTGAATAAATATAAGCATTAGTCTGGACTGAGTTGGCAGTTCTTCCACAGGATAGAACTTAACATATATTTTTAGTCGTAGAGCTACCTTTCGCACAGACTCCCCTTCTTTCTGTTTCAATTTATGAATTTGTGAGACTATATTATGAGCTATCCCCCTTTGTGATAATTACTCAATAAACTCGTCAAACACCTCCTCCATAGACTCAAAGTCTCTACGCTCCATAGAGTCAAACCAAGTAGCAGCATCCTCCTCTAGGTTCAGTCCAAACCCTGCAAATTGGGTAGGGGAGTCTAACACTTGTTCAGCTCTAATTACATGCACAAAGTCTGTTACATGATCTCTTAGATCTCTGTTTCCCATGTATTTCTTGTTTACCCATTTTTGCACGTGAGAAGGTCTAATTCTACGATGGTCTACAAATCTCATCATTGGTTCTCCTCGTCCCAATCGATATACCTCCTCTGGACTTCGGTAGTGGGAGGGTTCCTCTCTCAGTGGTGATCCTAAGCAATAATTTCTGACAGTTTTTGCAAGAGATGGTTCATCTCTTCGAACTCGTTCTATGGGTTGTCTTCCAAGCTCTGTTGACCCTTGAGTTTTTGGCTTACTCTCGCCTTGATACCATGAATAGAGTGGTGGTTCTTGTAAATCCCTTAGCCCTCGTGCAACTGGATAACCATCTCGGTTTTGGTCTTGTTCTAATGTTGCACTTTGTCGGAGCCATGCCTGCAATGATGGTTGGGTTGCTGGTTGGTTTTGGTAGTTGAACGTCTGTTGTCGGTTAGAATGTGAGGTCGTGTTGTACTCTTCTAAAAATGGATTTGTCGACTTGCTAGGGGTGTAGATGACCCTTGGCACTTCTTCGGGGGCATATGTTGATGTTTCTGGAACTATTGCCTTTTCTACCTCCTCAGGGAGAATACGTTTGTATTCTCGCCCGTACCTATCAACAAAAATGATATCCTTCCCCATAGCAATTTCATAAGAGAATAAGTAAAGAACCTTGTCTTTGCTTAATTCTTTTGGGTAGGGTTCTTTGCATCGAAAATAAGAGACTACTCCCTCGCTCTCATGCTTGTAAATTCCCACATTCTCATTATAGGTAGAGACCCTGGTTGTTTTCTTATCATACATAAAAAGAGCTCTAGGTCGATCAACGTTTGGAGGCGGTTCTTGAGTTTCTGAAACCATTTTTCCTTTTGCCACGTTATCTCCATATCTGTTGTAATCCTCAGGGTTACTAACTATCAGATAGCGGTTCCCCTTTTCTTCTCGGAATCTATCTCCATCATCATAGACTCGAATTATCTCCAGTCTCTGCGCAGGCATTTCTTCAATACAAATACACTTGCATCCTCAATAGCCAGAATAAACTAAGGCTCCCCTAGAGTTTGTTCCTTCTAAGAAGATTATAGTGAACTTGGAATTGTTCAAAGGATTATGGGAGGTGCTTTCTCCTAGCATTGGTCCTTCATCGGAGAAACCTCCTGGCTGTTGATTACCCATCATGAAGAAGGACTTATCGGATGAAGTGTCAGTATCACTACCCTCCTCAACGATCGGTGCTAGTGGATCTAACCTTGCCTGAGTTACACTCTCCTCGGTGGACACTAAGCTACCATGATCACCTGCCACCTTTTGATCTCTAAGAATGTGTCTTCCTGATCTTAAATTCATCAAACTTAGCAATTCAATTTATCACAAATCCAACCACTCACTTGGCAAAGGATTAGTTTCTGCACAACTTCTTGCTTATCCGCTGAATATACATGTACACAAGCATTTAATTTTGGCAATTGAATCAAAGCATTTAATCGCTAGAGATGGTCTTAGTAATGATTGGTATAACTCGAGGGTTAACCTCAACCACTACTGTATTTTATACACTTCTGATGTTCTTGATTTTGTCTACTAATCTGGAACTATACTTCCCTTGGATTTTGGTCAATTTACATGGAAAGTCTTAATTCCTTCTTTGCTCCATCAAAAGGTCAAACAGGTCCAATTTCACTTCTGAAATAAGTTCTGAAACTCTTAAGTCAACTCGAAAATCACCCTATTTTCTCAGTCAGCTTTTCTCTTCACTAAGCCCCTGTAGACATCCTACGCGTAGGATGTCTATCTGCTCTATTTTGCCTGGAGTTTTCACTATAGATTCCCCTTGATGTGTTGAGTCCACAGCTGTTTTTACTTTTTGACTTGGACATCTATAAGCTGGTCAATTGATCAGAAATCTTTTCCACCAGCTTGATGTTGGTCTGACCAGTCAAATCAACTCCAATTTTGACCAAAATTGACTAGGAGGCTTGCTTCAGGCTATACAACACCCTGCTATGCCTTTAGTCAGTTTTTGGCTTCAACATCATGCATTAGACATTCTACACGTAGCATGTCTAACAACTCAAAATAACTTCAAATTCAAAGCACAGACTCCTCTTAAGATGCTGATCACTCTGGTATGCTCAAAGATGGGTTCGGAGTGCTAAATCACACAGAACACATCCTACGTGTAGGATGTCTATATGGTCTGTTTGACCCCAAACTTGAGCCACAGCTTCCCTTGATGTCAGTAACCGAGTGCTATGCTTAGATTTTAGTTTGGATTTCAAAAGACCCCAATTTTAGCTATCCTAGCCCTTTTCAGTCAAAAATGCTAAAGTCTACTTAAAACCCAATTTCCTCACCCAATTGAGATGAAACCTTTCTCAGGCACTCAATAAATCATGCAGATCATGCTCATGCATCCATCCTATGGTTTTGGTCTTAAAATAATGTCTTAGCACAATTTGGGTAGGATGTCTGACAATTTTCTTTCTATCTGGCCTTATCCTGTCAAGATATAGTCAAACTTCCACTTTCTAGGTGAAAATAGGGTAAAACCTACCTTCTAAACACACTGGTCAACTCAGATTTTCAAAATTTCCACCAGAACACCTTGTAGACATCCTACGCGTAGGATGTCTCATGGCTTAAAATTTAATTGTTTCCTGACAGAAGTACTCCTTATGCTCTGCAGCACTCACAGAAACTTTTGAAAGTCACTTCAGCTTTCAAACACTCTTTTCCGTCTTTTACAACCTTGTGATGAGCCTAATAGCAAATATAAGATGCATAAAGTGCTCTAGATCATAAATCATGATGTCCTACTTACCCTACTCCTACTCATCATGTGAGATGGTGATAATGGTGTCTTGGTTTCTTCCTGGCCTCTCTAGACTCTCAAGCTCTCCTTCCACCGCCTCTACCACTCCAACTCCTACTCTCTACACCACAACTTAACTAATACCTAAAACTATCTAAGTCTACCTAAGTCAAAGGATCTAAGCCAGACACTCGCTCCCTAGACTCCTCCTAAGACCTAGAGAGTCCTCCACCCTCTGATCCTATCTAAATGTAAAATGAGACTCTGGCAAGCTAGAGAATCCATATCCTCAAGGACTAATCTCAGTCACCTACCTAGGGTTTTCGTCCCCGGCAGCGGCGCCAATGTTTGCGGATACGCCGCGACGGACGTCACCATAGCGCGAACTCACCTAACAAGATTTATCAGCTAAGGATGAAGCTCGACCCACAAGCGCGTGGAAGCAAGCATAGTGTGTCAACCTACACTCGATCTACTCTAGACTACTTCCTACAGAGGTCTCTATCCAATGTCTAAGCTATAGCCTTCAGGAGTGCATAAGAGGAGATTTCCTACAACGCTTTCAAGAGCCAAATACCCATCAAACGTTCTCGAAACGCCACATAACTTGAAGGAGACTCTATTGACACCAATAGGTCACTCTCCCCAAGGTCCATGAACCAAAATCCCAACCCTAAACACCTAGTGCAAAATCACGTAGGATGTTTGGTCAAAATTTGCAGGTCGTCATTTCCAAAAACTAAAGGGCCTAATGTGTATCTCTATTTGATGGGAACGCGTGGATATGCTGAAATGCAAAAACAGACAGCGTATGCTCACCGAATCACCAAATGTAGCTCGTGGGTCGAGTTCGTGAAACCAGACCGTACACCCGCAATGTAGGTATTGGCACGTAGCTCTCGTCAGGGGCAACATGTTGCACTTCTCTGCAGTCGATTCCGACCACCGGTGCATGTAGTGTCAAGATAAAACTCTCACTCTCTCTCGTACACAGTATGCTCACTCACAAAGACATAACTTTTTAAAAATGACAAAGGGTTCTTTTCATTAAGGTCAAAAGTGGTATAAATACCTTACAATCTCAAACCCTAATGTTCTAATTTAACCATCTACTCAATCTAAATGTCAAAAATGGGATACAATCTGGAAGCTTCTGCAAGCCCCACTATTTACAAAGATGAAATGACGGTTTTTCTCCATTAAAGAATAATTACAAAAAATAATATTCGCCGAGTAATCATTCTCTGTTTGGTGTGTCCAGCCACTAACAATAAAGGTTGGCTCTCTAGGATTAATATTTATTCTCTAGTAACTGCTATCCCTTCATAGTCTCCATGTGCATTGATCTCTAAAGTGAGAAATAATTTCTTCTTCCATAGGATAGCCTCTTTCTTCATTAAGGGTAGTGCCACCGTGTCATGGACAAAGTTCTTTATCTGCTCATATTTTGTATCATCAAAAGCGTCATAGAGTTTAGAACTTTGAGTTCATATGTTGTGTATTCTTTAGCTACCTCATCTGACATGTCTTTGATCCACTGTTTGAGCTCATCTCAAGCATCCACTCCTTGTCGGTCTTCTCCTCAATCATGAATGCCTTCCATGGTTGAAGTATCAAGTAGTTCTATTAAGGGTAGGTAATCAGCACTCTTAAACTTAATATATGTGGTTTGGGTATCGGTACATGTGCATGTCCTTGTGAAGTGCCACCCAAGGCTAGAGCTTTGGGTTTTAACACTTGAGCATGCATTTTGGCTTGTGCAATTAAATTTTCTTTGGCTTTGGTGATCTATTCAGGTAACTCTTTGATTTGTTGCTCATTTTAGGCATTGGTTGGGAGCATGCCAACCATCAATAGTTTCCTTTGCAAGTTCTCTTATTTTAGCTCCGCCTTTAGTGGTTTGACCTCCCCTAAATTTGTTGTTGAAGATTGAGAGGTTGAGGCTAGTGGTGCCACATTTTGATTGGCAAGGAGGAGTGACAGATTGTGCTTCACCAACACACCTCTCTCTCACTACACCACTCTTGAGGGGTAATCTCTATAGCAAGCTAGAGAGTAGGTCAAGCCCCCTAGATCAACATCATCCTACTCGAGGAGGCCAACTCAAAAAAAGGAGCACACAGCCTATGAGAGTGGATGAGGTTACACCATCCCAAATGGAATTTTGAGTTGTGGAAAGATCCGGCATCAACCAAAGAACCCAAATCCAAATTTATTGTGCCATGGGTAGTCCCATAGACATTGATGTTGACTCCCTAAAGGATGGCCACAAGCTATATAGGCTACCAAGAAGCCATTGTTTACTATCCAGCTTCCAACTGATGTAGCCCTATCTGGAACTAACCACTGGAATATAGTAACTCTCCTTGACTACATGAAATCCCGTAGCTACTCCCCAAAATTTGACAAGAACTCAGTTGTGAGACCCTCCTCTTGCCAAAATGAAGTATTGTAGCAGGACAAGCCTCTCTTTTACTCTACCAGTATGTAATACCCCAGTCAAACTGTGTAGTCAAAAAAGGGGGTCCCTAGGGTGATCGACTGAAGAGAATGGATCTCCCCATAACCGCTATCTAGGGTCCCTCTATATTTGTTCCAAAGGGCATCTCTCCCAAGCCCAAAGTTTCCAGTGGCTTGTCTCAAGATTTGAGAGGTCAAGATCTATGACACATGTCCCCCCACAAATGCCCACAACTTGTATGCTCTAAAATAAACACTCTACAATGTGTGGAGCCTCTGATGAGACTCTGTGAAGGCGACCCTCTCCCTAAACCTTAAAGAACATGTGGGTATAGAGTGCGAGCAAGCTAAGTTGAATTGTACGTTATATGGTGTACATATAATACGCTTTAAACGGACGTATTATACGATACCTAGTTTTATTCGACCATATTATTTAGTGCCACGTTAGCAAAACCACCATATCGTATAATTTATTAGCATTTCGATCGAATAATATTTTGATCAAAATAATATTACGATCGAATAAAATTTCGATCGAACTAATATTACGATCGAAGTAAGTTTCTTTATATACCATGAAAACGGCTCGTGTTGCTCATTCCATTGAGTTCTCTTCTCCTCTTCTGGTCTATAGGTGAGCCTCCACAACAAGAAAAATCTAAAAAAATTAGTTTTGATGTTAATGATTTTTTAAATAGAAATTTAGAGGTTTAAACAAAATGTGTTTTTATGTTTTGGAGTTGATTTTCTTTATCTGCTCTGTGTGAAGTATATCTTACATTGAGAGGTAAATTAAGTAAGGTAGTTAATGATTACTTGCATTGTGTAGAGGAAACTCATACTTGGAAGTGATTCAATATAAGTAAAGTTAGCAGTTATTTGCTTTGTGTTGAACTATGTTCACACTTATTAGAAGTAACTTAAGTTAGATAGTTACAGTGAGGAGTTACTTATTATATGTTGAACTATGTTCACACCTGGAAGTAACTTAGGTTAGATCTATCTAATGATTGTTTGTCATGTGTAGAGTAGTCATTCATCCTTCGTAGGGGATTGTAGCTCTAATCCTACAGGAAGCTCTGCTAACATAAGCCGAAGTGAAGCATGGACTGGAGGAGAACCTCCATCAAGTGGTCCTACTTTGCCTCAGGCATTTGGTAAACAATGGCTCCTTGAACTCCATCTTAAGTGGACGCAAGCATTTGTTGCGTGTGGAATTTCTTTTAATGTCATTCGAAATCCTATCTTCAAAGATGCTTTAATGAGCACGACGAAGAAGGATTTTGTGGTATCTGATTATAGTAAGATGCACATAGAATACTTAGATAAAATGAAATATACATCAAGAAGTATTTTAAAGTGCACAACTCTTGATTATGTGCCACAATATGGATGCACAGTTGCTCTAGATGGTTGGAAAAATTGTCAGAAGAAACCATTAATTAATGTGATGTTGATTTGTCCAAGAGGTTCCATCTTTCTTGAGGCGATTGATACATCCTTGAAAGAGAAAACTAGTGGATATCTTGTTGGTGTGTATGAGCGTTTGATCAGAAGGGCAGGAGGACCTAAAAATGTGACATCCGTTGTCACAGATAATGCATCTAACTACAAAGCAGCAGGAAAAGCAATTGAAGCAAAGTATCCAGAGATAACATGTGTTACATGTGCTGCTCACACTTTAAATCTGCTCTTAAAGGACTTTGGGAAAGTTCCTTCTATTAAACAAACTCTTCTAGATGCAAACCACTTGGTGAAGTTTATAAGAGAGCATTCATTTTCTTATGCTTTGTTCAGAACAAAGCCCCACCAAAAATTTACAGATTTTTTGTGTGACCTGTTTTGTAACAGCATATTACGTTCTGTCAATAATGCAGCAGGTTAAAGCGGCCCTTGTTGAAATAGTGGTAGATAGAAGATGGGACATTTGGCTTGATAATTATCCCAAGTATGAAACTGCTGCATCCAAATGCTATCAACTTGTAAACTCTTTTGTGTTTTGGAGAAATGTAGACAACATTGTTTCTGTCACAGAACCCTTAACTCATTTGATACGATTAGTGGACAAAGAAGCCTCTATCTTTAAACGGGTTTACTGGTACATGCATGAAGCCACTCGCAAGTTAAAAGACTGTATATCTTATGTAGGAAAAGAGAAAGCCATGATGATGTCGTTTGTCAAAAGACAATGCGAGCAGCTACGTACTCCTTTGCATGGAGCAGTTTTGTTTTAGATCCTAAGCTTCAGATGCACAAGCAATCTTCAAACAATGCAATGATCAGTGATTTCAAGAAAGTGTGTGTTCAACTACTAGGCAATGTGGATGGACAGGTGGCATACACACACAAAACGACATATACTAGCAGAGAAGGAATGTTTGGGAATCCTTGGCATATAGATGCTATCAAGACGGTGAGCACACCAGTTTGGTGGAAAGAGTACGATGGAGAAAAAGTGGAACTTTAACATGTGGCTGTGAGAACATTGTCTATTGCTGCTTTGAGTGGTAGCTGTGAAAGAAATTGGTCTTTGTTTTCTTTCGTGCATACTAAAAAACAAAATCAATTAAGTCCTAAACGAGCTGCAAATTTGATTTATGTATTTTGTAACATGCAACTTATGCACAAGCCAACGAAGTTAGCCACACGTGCCATAGAAGAAAGCTTCGGGCGCTTTCAAACACACAAAGCAATTGCAAATGAACTCAACTCCGATGATGAATTGGAGTGGAACCTAGACGATATTGATCGAGAATGTTCAGATGTTGAAGAAATTGATGACATGGTGCCTGTGATTGAGGGTACGGATGAGCTATAAAGTTTGTATTGTATTCTCTATCAATTTTGCAATGCAAAAGTTATGTAGAGTTTAGCTTCAAAATCTCTCTCTCTCTCTCTCTCTCTCTCTCTCTCTCTCTCTCTTCCTCTTTCTTTGTCTACCTTTCTCTCCATCTGCTCCATATCATTGCCAAAAAGAGAGGGAGAGAGAACAAAACTTACACAATTGTAACAACAGCCGACATGTTCATTCGTTGCAATAAATAAAGATTTACAGTCCAAAAAGAGGTTTTCCTTACAAATCTTGAGATTTAAGATACAAAAAGAGCTTAGTATTGTGAGGGAGATTTAATTTAATTCATGGGTTGCATCTCCTAAAAGGCCAGATACACAAAATTCTGATTGGCTAAATGAATCGCTTGCACCCGCATTTACCATCTCTTCTTCATTAACAGGCCCATACTTTGCCTCGTACCATGCCAACTGTCTTTCTAGAACTGCTATACAAGCATGCAGCATGTCTGGGGTCTCTCCTTGACGTACCAAATCTACGCCTTGGGTTGCAAGTTGCTCAATGACTGCGGTTTCTTCGGGCAAGTATGTATATCCTCTCTTGCGAGGAGGGTCTTCTTGATTAGCTTTTCGTGCATGAATCTTCTCGGCTAGATGTCCTTTGCAACACCTCCTGTAGTGGGATGATCGTTCCAATAACTTTGAGCCGCAATACATAGTAGCATAGCATTGTTGTACAAAGTAAATTTCCACTTGATTATTGTTTGGTGGCGATCTTTACACTTGGATAAATCTTGCAAGGATATTTGTTGCGAGGACAATGTGTCGCAAATCTGAAACCTTCAAGAGAGCGAAAGGTTTAGCATTTCCACTGACTTGAAATAATGTGTTGCGTACAAAGTGATTCGGGCATAGCTGTCTGCATTACCTGTAATTTAGTGGCTCCCCTTGAAGTTCTGATTCATCTTGTTGGCTTGCAGCCAAAGCGCTTAGATCTCCTTGAGCCGCCCAAATCTCTTCCTCTTTGTAAATTTGTTGAGCCAATGCATGATTAAGCAAAGGATCATTTGGTTGCTGTGCATTCTGGTCGGGAGCAATATCTTCCATAACTGAAATGCAAAATAGTAAACTTCAGTGAAACAGGTCTTAACAATTGGAAAAGAGAGCTGTTTTAGAGAATTGAGCGATCCAACTTGAAATACTTTAAAACCTCAACTTGAAGAACTTTAAAGACGTAATTGAACACCATTAATGAAACACTTTAAATATCACCACACTAAATATCATCACACATTGCACACCATTAATGTCAAAAAAGTTGATTAATGGTTTAATCATCAACAGGCCTCAAGCCAGATTCGGTTACAATATGATAGCCAACATTATGGCCTCCATTGAAACAAAGGCTTAAATCCCATATCTTAGGTCTATCTAAGGGTTTGGAACATGGGGGATTTTCCACTAGCAAGATGTTTATTTACATTTCACAAAAATTTGCGCTTGAGAACCTTAGCGGGCTCTGGCATTAGAAAATTTCGGAGGTCTTTTGGAGGGCCTTTTGGAAGAGAGAGGAAAATAAGCTCCTCCAATGAGAGAAGAGCCTACGTTACGTAGAAAAATAGATTGATATTAACAAAAATATAAAAGGTGTCCCTCTCCTCATTTAATAATCTAGTGGTCCTTGAAGACGATCACTCTCTTTCATTTAATGCGAGCACCTTTTTCAGAAGGTAGATGCGGTGCATTTAATACGGCTTACGTCATCACTGGAACTCAAAAAGTCACAAAACTATCAAGTGGTGGAGGATTTTGAAACGTTTGATACTGTCAATGCGTCCAAAACGCCCAAATATCCTAGAAATGAATGTCTAATTGCCTCTCTCCGACATCCAAAGAGGCAAATAATTTCAAAAACCCCTAAAAGAACATTTTATTAACGGCGCGCAAGGGGGCATTCCATAATCTTGGAATACCTCCTCGCGCGCCGTTAGTAAAAAGCCCCTTTTTTCCTCTTTTTAGGGAGCTTTTTGAGAGGAAAATGTCAAAAAACCTCTAAAAGGGGGCTTTCTTGAAAGATAAGTGTCCAAAAACCACTAAAAGAAGCTTTGTACTAACGTTGTGTAGGGGGGCATTCTAGATTTTAGAATGCCTCCTCATGCGCCTTAAGTAAAAAGCCCAGTTTTTGGGGGGGTTTTGATATTTTTTGCCTCTCCGGATGCCGGACCGAGACAAGTAGACATTCATTTTAGGGTATTTTGGCGTTGTGGATGCATTGGTGGTGTCAAAAGTCTCAAAATCTATCACTATTTGACAGTTTGTGACTTTTCAAGTTCCAATGATGACATAAGCTGCATTGAATGCGCCGCACCTGCCTCCTGAAAAAGACGCTCGCATGAAATAAAAAAGTGACCGTTTTCAAGGACGATTGGGAATATAAATCTACTTTTTAGAGTGTCTGGTTGTCCTTTTGAACGTACTCACAAGGTGGAAGTGCATTTTAAAAAAAGTTTCTAGAGAGAGAAATACAATTTCTTACAAGGCTCTCCAAATGACCTCAGAAATTTTCTAATGAATAAACACAATCAAGCGTCTAAGAATATATGAGAGACTATATATATCAGATGCCTTGGTGAATGGAGGAGGATTCTGATATTTTTAGGGGTAGTCCATGGATAATCTCATTCAAATTGAGCTCTGCATTGAGGGGTGATATTTGGCACCTTGGGAAATGTTGCAGACATGCTTGATGGTGTGCTTTGCCCCCAGTCCACAATGCTAGCATACAGTCAAATGAAGTAGAATATTTCTAGTGTGTGGATCATTGTGAATGAATTCGTGACTATGCATGAATTTAATTGTCTACAGAAGAGCATTACAGATTGGCAAAAAATGTTGTCTGTGAACTGTTGTATAGTTTCAGACGTGTGTTGGAACTCTCTGATTGCAGGCTTGCTTCCATCATGATGACATGCTTGAATCCACTACTTAGGATGACCTCCATTCCAAATCTTGAAGATCCGCATAGTTCTTTTGCTATACCAAACAAGAGCACGAGGGAATATCATGCCACAATGCTGAACAGTTGTAGCAGTTGCCTCCTCTAGCATGATCTGTAATGTCGGCTTGCTTCCTATTTGGTCTTTGTAGCTCTTTGCCGCATAGACAGGATCTTTGAAGAGAGGTGGAGCCACTGATACTCGTTTCAGATTTGCAAAACGTCCCTCACCTAATTGGGGTGCTTGCAAGTGAAAGATGAAATGCTCCCCAAGTAAGTGTAGGACAGGAGGACATACCGTATCATTCAGGTGTATAGCTAAGGGTTGAGCACCTAATGGAGGAGGTACATCCTCTTCTGTCCTAGGACATTTTGAAGAGACTTCAATCTTATGTTTGCTCTTTAATTTTGAATGTTGTTGTGCTACAAGCTGCAGTCCCTCTTTGATTCCAGGTTTGGTTTTGATTTCTGGATGAACCATACTTTCAGAACTTCTAGAGACTTGAACCAATAATTTCTTTACTGTGTTATGCATCACTCCATTGTTGCACAGAGCTGGGTCAAATGAAACTGGGAATGCAGTGCACAGCTTCAGCCAACACTACTCCCCAAGTTCAATCATAAAATCATTGAACTTTGCCTGTAGTGGATCAAATGCTCGTCGCAAATGATCGTTTGAAGCTCCATATAGAGACAAAATTAGATAATCACTAATGATTTTGCGTTGCTGACATGTTAACTTAGTCTCTACCATGACTGAAGCCTGAAAATACATGACGCAAATATAAGTAAGGTAAATCTAGAATAGATAAAAATTTGACATATGTGATTGTAAATAATTTTAAACAAAAACATTTCATGGACAATAATAACCTCCCGTAATGAAAGATTGAAACATTTCATGCACCATAATAACATTAGTAATGAAAGACTTTAAAATGAAAGACTTCCAAACCTCTCCCTATAGTGCGACACGGTGGTCAGCAACAACTAGAGACGAGGAATCTATTAAATCCAATCAACCTAAAGTGCGACAGGATGGTCAAAGCATTCAGGATTGAAGGATGTAAAATATATATCTCCTCCCTGCTGTGCAACACGGTGGTCAGCAGCAACCAGAGACAAAGAATCCATTAAATCCAATCTCCTTGTAGTGCCACATGATGGTCAGCAACAACCAAGAACGATGGATTTAAAAAGTCTAAACCTCTCCCTATAGTGTGACACGATGGTCAACAGCAACCAAAAATGAGGAATCTATTAAATCCAATCTCCTTGCAACATGCGATGTGATGGTCAGTAGCAACCAAGGATGATGGATTTAAAAATCCTAAACCCCTCTTGACAGTGCAACACGGTGGTTAGCAACAACCAGAGACGAGGAATCTATTAAATCAAATCTCCTTACAGTGCAACGGGATGGTCAGCAACAAACAAAGATGATGGATTTGATAACCCTAAACCCCTCCCTGTAGTGTGACACGATGGTCAGCAACAAGCAAAGACGAGGAATCTATTAAATCCAATATTCTTGCACTGCGACGTGATGGTCAGCAACAACTAAATATGATGGATTCAACAACCTAAACCCCTCCCTGCAGTGCGGCACGGTGGTCAACAAAAATCAGAGACGAGAAATCTATTTTTGTAAATCCGATCTTCCAATAGTGCGACGCAATGGTCAGCAACAACTAGGAAGAAAAGAGGTAAGTTAGCTAGCTTCTCCCTATAGTACGACTCAGTGGTCAGCAACAACCAAGGATGGAAAGTCTAATTGAACAACCTAAGCTACTCCTTCCAGTGCGAAACGGAGGTTAGCAACAGTCAAGGACAAAGCGTCTAAAGTCTAACCCCCCTTGCAGTGTGTCACGAGGATCAACACAGTCAAGGACGGGTATCTAAACCTGCAAACTAACGATGAGGTGTGAGCAAAGCTCCACAACAGCAACGCTAGTAAAAAACAAAACGTAAAATAACACTAAGGTGCAAGCAAAGCTCCACAACAACAATGTTACCAAAAAAATTGCAAAAAAATAAAAATGAAAAACAGTACAAAAAAAAATTACCTGCTTTGTCTGTCTCAACGCGCGCTCTGTATCTACTCTCTCTATTATCCTCTCTCTGTAAAAACTATCTCTACACCTCTCTAACAATCACTATCACGGCTCTCTAACAATCACTATCGTGGTAGTTCGTTCGAACTGCCGCGGCACCTTTTTTTATAAGTCTAACAATATTTCAATCAAAATATATTTCGATCAAACTATTATTCGATCGAAATATATTTCAATTGAAGTAAATTTTATTCGGATAAACGCATATAATATGGATATACAACGTATAACTACGTAATATACGTACAATTTTTAATATGCAGGCGTATAAATGCAACTTAACGAGTAAGTTCAAACTTCAATAAGGACCTCTAGTCGCGTGAAGGACCCCATCCATCTAGGATTTGCTGCTTCTAGAGCGGTTAACCACTCAGATGGTAAAACATCTATATTATCCCACATGCTCTGTACCCCCCTCATGTCTCATAGTTGGATGCTCTAAACCCCCTTGGACAAACATGAAAATTGAAGCCACTCGCTAAGAGTGTAGGTTGGACCCTCTACCATGGGACCCCAAGAGACATGAGTCCTACTACCATCCATGTGGCCTCTCTAAGTGCTAACTATGAGTTTCCAAACAAGATGTTGCATCAAGCACTCCTCCATGAAAGTGGGTTGATGCTGCATGCTCCATGCCACTCCTCAGCTGCTCCCAAGACCTAAGCAGGCTCATAGCAAATCGATCCTCCAACCTCCTGCTCACACCAACTATGAACATCTTTTTAAAAAATACACCCAATGGATAGGCTCCAAGGGTCATCCACATGAGGAACTCCAGCTCTAAGCAAATGAAGCAACAACTCCTTTGTGGCTCCTTCCCCAAAAGCAGTCCTTTGGCCACAAACTTTTCATGGAGGACTTTGCTCTGCTGTGTTCGATCAAGGATCCCAACGCCCCCTTAGAACATGGTAAGGTGATGGCTTTCCATGCCACTTTGGCTCGGGCTAAGTAGGTGTCATTCCCTGATCATAGAAAGTTCTTGAACAGCCTCTATAGGTGGATGATACTGGAGCTTGAGAAGTTTAGCAAAACGTGATGTACCACATACTAGCCAACATCAGCTGGTTGGCCAATACAACTCTCTCTGCCAAAGAAAGGTGTGTCGAGCTCTAGTGAAACAATTTTCCTAATGGAAAGGAGGAGGGGAGTAGTATGATGCTCAGGGAACAAGTCCAAGCCAACTTGACAACCCAAATAGCATATTGGAGTCCCTGGGGGAATCCACATGAAGCCCTCACTCAGTGACCAATCATCAAGGCGTAAGAGCACTGTCAACCTAGAAATCCACTATCTTCCTCCAGTTGATCAGCTCTCTTGATGCACAACAAAACACCTCAAGAGCCTACTCACACCTATGTAGATTGGCCTCCCAGCCCTCCAAGTACATGGCTGAGTTTTTAGCAAACTCAATGTCAAGTATCTCGTCTCCCCTAATAGGGAGCTCTAAACCAACAAGACAACCGGCTGTGAAGTCAAAAATATGCTCATCACCTTAGCATAGAAAAGAAAGAGGAAGGGGTATAGAGGGAAACCCTATCAAACCAAACATCTGAGCATGAAGTGTTCCCCTCTCCCCCTATCAAGAGAAATTGACTCTGTGGACCACTATAGAGAGTTGACGCACCTCTAGTCCAAGCATCTAACAACCCCATCCTACATAAAGTGCCCTCCAAAAAATCCTAGTAAACTCTGTTGTAAGACTTCTCAAAATTGAGAAGGAGTATCACCAGATCTTCTCCTTGGAAATGCGTGAGAGAAAACGACTCCCTTTTAAGGAGAAAATGTTGTCAAAGATACTACGCTCCTTGAAAAAACCTATCTGGGTCCCATGTATAATGCTCTCAAGTAGCATCTAAATCCTCAAACTCAAAGCCTTTGCGAAAATTTTGTAGGCTGAGTTGAGAATGGTGATGGGTCGCCACTGTCAAATCTCATCCAACGAGCCTCCGTCCTTTGGAATAAGGCGGGAGATTAAGTCCTCATTCATGCTTTCATGCATTTATCTAGTGTGCGAGATGTACTGCTAGGCACCACAAACCTCTAAACCAATCTAGTCCCTGTACTATAAAAATAAGCAAGGAATCAAACCATCCTCCCCTAGACAGCTACCCCGGTGGAGTTCTTTGAGGGACTCATGGAGCTCCTCTAGTTGGAGAGGAAGATCTAGTCTCTGACAGATCTCCTCAATAACAAGGCTAGGTATCTACACCCAAACTTGCTCTCTGCATGCATCCTGATGCTCTGATAGAGGATCAACTGATAGAAAATCATGATAGAAGTCACTGGGAGCTACATGCATATCCTTCGGCTCTGAAGCCGCTGACCCATGAGGTCTTGTCAATTGGTCAAAAATGGTGTTTGCATGGTGTGGGTCCACCATCTCAAAAAACTCCTCAAAAAATTTCTCACCCACCTGGGTCCATTGAGATGCTCTCAATGGAAAGTGAACTCATGAAGCCGCTCCAATCAAGCCTATTGGATGATCTGATCCTCTAGCCAAGGACTATCTGGGTGGTGCTACTACATCCTCTGTAAGGAAACAATGCCTCATTAGAGATGCTTCTCCTCCTCCCTGGTGGCTACAACCAAGAGAGCTATAAACTCCTAGAGGAAGAAGCAACTAAGAAATTGAGTGAGACTAGAGCCCACTCTGTCAACAGGGTGTCCTAAGTGTCCAAACTCTCTATCCACAGTGCCACCACCTGGTCTTTGAGCTCTGGATCTAGCAAGATCCTCTTAGGGAGTTGAAACATCATACCCCCACTCCTCTGTCTGTCTATCTTAGTGAGAATCACTAACGCACGGTAAAAAATTGTGGTCCCTGCCAAAATGCAAACAGATCTATCCATGTTACATATGTGGTCATTGGCGTAGAAGCGATCTATCTGAGATAAATTCACTCCTCCTACTTTGTAGTCAAAGGAAGAGAAAGACAAGGTGTCTAAGAGCCACACAAAGACCATATAATGCCAAACATAGAAACCCTCAATGTCATACATAGACGCTCCTAAGTTGCCAACTCAGCCCCATGCACAGTATCATGGATACCTCCAATCCTATATGAGGGGTCCTCCAACATGTTGAATTCTCTACCTACATGCCATTGCTCTACATGCGGCAAGTTCGAGGGGTTCACCTCTTAGACATGTAGGTTACCACGTGACTTCAAATGGATGGGTTTTTAAATTGATTTTAGAGGAAAAACCATAAGTTTTTGAAGAAAAAGGGATTATTTTATTACCTTAATCATGTAAGTAAAGTGGTTTTAAATACCCTTTGAATGCATGTTATATGAATGGTTTCTTAAAGGTGCACCTCTTGAGGCAGCAAGGACTCTACAATATGTGACCAAACTCATCTCGTGCATTTTCCAAATTGTGTGCATAGATGTTCAAGAAGCCCATGAGGCAACCATGGATGTGCATAGTAGTCCACTAAGCCCTACCTGGCACAATAACACATCTGCCCACAATGGACTTCCATGAGTGTGCAATAGTCATACATACCCCTTTGTGGATGTCTCCAGGCCCAAATGCATCTCACCAAAATGTCTCATAGTGACCACTCAAAATATGACCACATTGTCTAATGGGACTCTCACAAAGGTGATGATCTTGAAGCATCAAATTATCAATCACACCACCCACAAAGCATCACTAAAGCTCATGACATAATCAAGCCCGTTGATGCTAAAATTAGACCCCACCTAATCCATACACATTCCACGAGCTTCCTCGAGATAGTCGTGACTGTAGAGCTTGGGGGCGGGGGAGAGGGGGGGGGGGGGGGGGGGGGGTCACCTAAGAATCTTTTGACTATCACGTGAGTGCAGAAGAAGGGGTTATTAAATTTCATTTTTTCTTACATTTTCACATACATAAGGGTATCATAAAATAAAATTGGGAAAAAAAATTATAGATTGAATAGGAAAAGGGTGGAAATTTATATGTCAAAAATTCATAGGTAAGGAGTTTTGAAAATAATCATTGAATGCACCTGATATACACAATTTATACATAGTAACCCCCCGAGCTGTAGAGTCTCTCCAGCCTAGGCCCAAGAAGAGTTGTGACTGTAGAGTGTGTCCAACCAACCTAGGCTCAAGAAGAGCGTGTCGTCCGTCCATCATGCTACCTCCTCTATCCAGGAGTCCTCATGTACATATACATAGCATGGTGGAATCTACTTGTTAGCAAAAAAGTGTACCACAATGTGCCTACATCTTGCTGTGTTTGGAGGTGTCACCAAGAACTTGGTCAATGGCCACAGAGTCTGTATCAATTATATGTCACCCCAAGTCTCCTGTGTGATGAGAGAACTCAAGATCCTGAGCTTTGCATGAGGCACAGGGAGGGAGTGCAATGAGGCGGAGGGGGGGCAAGCAGTACCGCCGCCTGCAACAGCTCTTAAGCATGTCTCATCTAGTTTCTCAAGAATATGTAATCTTTCTAAAATCTTGTGACCCATGCACTCTGAGGTTTTGGCTACTTTGAGGGTTGTAATCAAGAAATCTAAGCAATACGGCATTAAGACCAAACACCATGTTGAAAGGAGTTCTTCCAATTGATGCTTTGTAAGCTACTCGTTGGTTTTCCCATAAAGTTGAATGTAGCTTTTGGTCCCTTTGGCTCTTGATTCACTTACTATCTTTATGAGCACCGTGCATATGAATTTTTTTGTGCTCTCAGCTTGCTCTCCATTAGCTTGAGGGTGATAACGTGTTGATTTGTGGTGAACTACCAAATTCATCTATTAAGAATTATATCACTACATTTATGCAACGAGTCCCTCTTTTGCTAGCTATTTCAACTGGTAGCCCATATCTCGTAAAGATATTCTCATACAAGAATTGTGCTATCATTTTATCATTGTTCTTTTTTGTTGACTTTTCTTTGGCCCATTTTGTCAAATAGTATATGTTCACTATGATATATTGAGCATGTGTACAAGATGCTAGCGGTGTTATAGGTCCCACAAAATATATGGCCCATTTGGAAAATACTCTTGCTCACTTCATCAGTCTTAGAGGCATCTCATCTCTTCATGTGAGCTTTAGTATCCATGCACAAGGTAGGCCACCCAATTCCCCCAACAAGAATTGCTTTTGTAGTTTTTTCATTAGAAAAATGTCCACCTGTTTGTCCAGCATGGGCTTGCTCTAGAGTCAATATGTATTCACTCTTTGTGGCATACATTCGCAATTTATCATTCTTCCCTCTTTTGTAGAGGCAATCTTCAATCAGCACGTAACTCTCCACTCTAATATGAATGGATTTAATCTGCTTGTCCTCGAGCACTGTTGAGAAGTGTTTCTGGAGGCTAGAAGTTGTTGATTGGTTGTTAATGGGATATATTGTCTTCATTTGTCATTGAATTTGTTAACAAGGTTCATTCCGCTGTAGCATCTTGAATGTCCAAGGTTGTGTCTAGTGTGAGAGATGATGTCACATCTGTCTGTTGTAACAACATATGGTGAGCTTTTTCTTTAGTTATTAAGAGTATGTACAAGGAAATTAGAATGGTGAGAATCAAAATTAGGGTCTAATACCTAGATGATCAAAGGGGAAAAACCTAGTGGGAAAATGCATTTGGGATACGCTCATTATTGCAGTACTTATTGGCATGGGAGATATTAATTAATGAATGGAGGAATTATTTGCTGATGGATATGAAAATAAAAGGGTAGCAAATATAAGGGTAGAAATATAGAAATTTGGTTTGCTTATTGCAGTCCACTCAAGGTGCATAGGTAGAAGCCAAAAGGAGTGTCTAATGCATATGCACAATGGTGCTACATCCTATATGCATACACCAAAATGCATGGAAAACAATATGCAGTGCAAGAAATACTTTTGAGGGGTATTCATAAAGAAGGTGTAGCTATAAAATCATATGACATGGATTTATAATCTGGCACCCCTTTAGGAAGGTCTTTTGTTGTCAAGGATATGTGCTCTCATCTTATTGTGCACTGTGCGTGAGTGTTGGACTCTATGTCACTCTACCATGATAAGTTAATATACTTTGACTCTTATGCTCATCTCCTCCCACATGAGTGACACAAATTAGATATGCTCAACTTTTCCAGCTTGAGCGTAAGCCTAATAACTGCGACTCTTAGCACATATTTTATTAAGACTTGAAGCCTTGGGACTATTGCTTTACTCATTTTGTGGCTTAGCACCATGACTCTGACTATGCCAAAGAGTGTTTTTTTTTTCACCCTAGCGACTTGACTTTTCACATCCCCAGCATTCTACTCATTAATTTTCATATATGCTAATGAGTTTAAAAGCATCTTCCAGTTATGGTTGTCCATACTTCTTCCAGTTGTGGTTGGCCATACTTTTTCCAAGTTTAAGAAAACATGAGGTTATTATGGAGCTGAAAAACTAGCTTAACTTTGCTTGACAACTTTTCTTCATGTTCACCAGTAATTTTGCACTTGATCTTCTCAAGATTTCTTTCCGTACTGACTAGTTTTGCTTGTCTTAATTTTTTTCGACATCTTCTTGGCTTTGATCACCTATTTTAACCGATGTTGGCTCGATTGGCTATGTTACAATACATTTTCTTTGCAATTGTTTAGCATTATCTACCTGCATTTGAGTGACCTTTGATCTTAAACGATCCACTATACTTTCTAGCAGAATCTATCTCTTCTGAGGAGATTTGGTGGTGCCCTTTGTGTCACTTTTTGAGCTTTATCTTTTATTGATCTTGAGTTGTCCATCACCTATTTTGTAAGCTTGAGGTTTTGCACTATCTTTGGAAGATCTTCAACTTCCATCTTGACATCGGTAGGGGTTTGTATAAGTGGACCTAGAGATCTACAAGACGCTTGGGTGCACTTTGATCACACTCGAGTGTGATCACACTCACCGAGTGGCGGATTGGGTGACCATGGCATGTCATGTTTATGATCCACGGTTTTTTGTTTTAGGAACATATTTTTGAATTTTGACATATCTTAAAAAACAACCAAAAACATGTTTACTAATGTGCATATCTTATGTTGTAGCATGCCCTCACTATTGCAATTTGTGAGATGAAAGAGGAAGACATGGAAGCACATGTCCTTTTATGGAAGTGCATAAATGAAGTTATGGAGGTTCATAGATATGAGAGAGTGGATTCCCACAGATTCATGGCGAACGAAGCTCAAGCCAACTGGAATGCAGTTCGCACCAGGTTCAATGGTGATATTTCCATATGCCTCTCTATATGCATATGTGAGCTTGGTCACATGCAATTGCTTGAACACTATGGGTTGGTCATCTTTTGACTTTGTCTTATTGAGGTCAACTAAAACTTTTGTCCCTGATGATCTTCATAGAAGCATACGTCGATAGATATCAATGGAGGCTGGGACAACTGGGAACTCATACAAACCATATGGTCTATGGCTTGCGCTTTGAAGGGGTTTGCTGGCTAGAAATCCTAGGGCTTCTAACTGACATTGTGGTTCTTGGTTCAAGAGCTGATCTTACTGGATTTGCAACCCCTCCCCCTTCCTAGGGTGATCGCTAAAGCTTTCTACATGATGAGAGCTTAAAACTATTTGGCTGTAGTTTGATATAGAGAGAAAACTTTTCATTTTTGGAAAATGAACAAGGAATTTTAAAACCCAAAATTGAGGGGAAAACTTTATATTTTTGTTGGATGCACTGGATGTTACATTTTGGGGGCCCTTGTGTAGTGTCATTTTCAAATCTCTTGGGAATGTGTCCCTTTCACAAAAATTCTCCCTCCCAATGCATCGTTATTCTCTTTTGGTCCACATTTCAAATTTCCCTCTGCTCATTTGGTCCTTTCTCTACACCTTTCTTTGCACCATATCCAAATCATCATCTTCCCACATCATCTCCATGAATTTTGTTAAAAGAGGTATCTATTACATCCATGTCGAGTGGGAAGATAAATATTCCCCTTTCCAAAAAAGAAATAGCCTCTGTGAAACTCCTCCTTCTGCCATAGAAGCATTGAGATTTAGAACAAAAAAATCATATTGATCTTTGGACAAATGGTAGATTGTATCCCATAGACCCCATCACCAAATGCACCCCACCATTATTCAATTGTTCTTCGTTGATGAGAATTGTAGGAGATGGTATGAAAATGGTATTAGGCTATACACAACACCTTACAACAGAGAGGGACATTCTTAAGTTGGAAAACCATTTGCTACTACAATTGAAGGATTATCTTAATCATCAGCTTCAAGAAAGCAAGTAGAAGGTAAAGAACCTTTAGTCATTGTTGAATATAGTCAGAAGAAAGAGGACAGAGCTTGGGCTTAGACAAAGACAAAGGAAGTTGAAGAATATTGAGAGTCTCAAGAGAGGAGGTGGAGGCTACATATCAAGAATCAAAGCATTCAGGTAATTGTTTTTTTTTAGTTTGATAAATTTTTTGCAGGTTGGTATCTTTGGGTGCTATAGTCTTTCTTTGTGTTTACCTCAGGTCCTTAGTTTAGCCAGACTGTACACAAGGAAACATGAGAGGTGCATCACAATCATTTTGTGAAGTGGTTCCATCTATTGTTTCTGGAAACTTACTGAATGAAATAAGATATAGGATTGCTAGGTATATGTGCATCAATGGATTATTTCAAAGTTCTATGTTGGACAAAGATAAATTTCAAGGCACTTTGGACAAAGTTGGAATCAGTAGGGCACGTTACCGAAAGATATTCAAGCTCATCAATAGAAACCTGAAGTAGTCAAGAGTGAAGGGGTCCTTGCTTCCAAATCCATGAGTTGTTAAATAGGCTAGGCTCAAAATTGATTCCAAGGTCATGGAGATGCTTGGAGAGCCTTTCTACATCAATGTCATATATCCCAGTAAGAAGAGAGACCTCGATTTTAACTCTTTCAACAATCTGTTCTTTGACTTGAGAAATTTGTTGAGGTTAATCATCAAATTCTATGATCTTCAACATACTGAGGTGAATGGGCAAGCCTTTTTTGTCATCAAATTATATAGAGTGAAATTTTAAAGGGTAGAAATATTTAAAGAATGAATAGATCTCTTTATACCATAGAGGGGGAAAAACCCCTAAAAAATTTAGTGTAAGATTGATATGAGATGGACAAGAGGTGTCTTGGCATGTATGCATGAGGCTCCTAAACACCTTGTTATTGAGCTCTTCCAAGATGCATACATATGTGCAACCCACTCTAACAAGTCACCTTATGGACAAGGATATGATTATCATGAGTAGATTAAGGTACAAAGTTAGGAAAAAATCATAAACTAGTACCTGTGCTAGATGAGAAAACCTTCAACATTCTCAACATACCCTCATCAAGAAAGGCAAAAGAGCATGTGATGAAGGATATCACAAAGGAGAAGGATGTTTTGGAAGAAGGGTAGGAGCCCAAAGTTGAGAGGGAGGAACTAGAAGCAAAGGAACTCAGAGAGATTGTAGCTCAACTCCCTTCACTACTGAGAGGTGTCAATCCCACAGGCTTGTTTGTGACTACTTTCTTACCTGAGTGTGTTGACATCCTCAAAGACTAGGAAAGAGAGATCAATGACACTATTATTCTTGCATCCTTGAGGTTTTCCTAACCATCAAAATTCTTTATGTGTTTTTGTAGATTGTTCATAATTAATAAGTTTTATTTGAATTTGTTTATAGATTACTGATGCATGATTATAAGTTAGATGTTCAACAAAAGGTGGACATGGTTGACCAAACCATCTCTCACTATTTGAGATTTGGTTCTGACATAAGGAACTTGCTAGGCAATATAGATTTTGAGACTTCTAAACTTCATCTCTATCCCTACCATGAGTGGTATGTTCTAATGCAGCACTATGTTATTTTCAAAATTTCATCTTGGAGTCTTTTGACAATGTCCAGTGGTCTTTTGGACACATTAGGTTGCTTCTTGAGATACATGTACTACTGAGCATGAAACAAAAACCACTTGTAGACACTTGCGTGCCAAAACAACCAGCCTAATCTGAGTCCCAAAAAGCATGTAAATATCGCATCAATGATTCCCTCTTGGGATAAAACAACCCAAGATGTAAAGTGCCACTAAAGTATCAAAAGATCCACTTGAAAACATGCCAATGCTTACACCCTGGGCTACGCATAAATTTGTTGACCTATGAGAATGCAAAATCAATATCTGGCCTTGTTTGCATACATAAATAATGAATCCATCAATAGTTTAGTAAAGAGTGACATCAATACGATCACCAACATCATAAAGACTCAATTTCAAACCTCTTTCCATGGGAGTGGCAATAGGTTTTTAATTCTCAAGTCCAAACTTACATAATAATGTCTCTATGTAGCTTGTCTAACACAAGGCAATAGGTTTGCAGTACTCAAGTCAAACTTACATAGCAATGTTTCTATGTAGCTTTTCTGACACAAGGCAATATCACCGTCACACTGCTTAAATTGTATGCCCAAGTAATGATGCAAAAATCCCAAATCTTTCATTTTGAAAGTAGCATTCAAATCAGCCTTAAATTCAACAATATGTGCCTCATTTAGACCAGTGATCAGCATCTCATCCACATATAGAACAACTATGAGAAGTACATCACCCTCATGGTTTACATACAAAGTGCTTTTTCTTGGATTGAACTACAAAAGCCTCATTTGACCAAATGAGTGTCAGCTTTCTCATACCAAGCACAAGGAGATTGCTTCAACCCATACAAAGTTTTCTTACATTTGCACAATTTATCCTCTTGTCCTTTCTTGACAAAACCACCAGGCTGCGTTACATAAACATCCTCAAATATGTCACCATTCAAGAAAGCACTAACAATGTCTAATTGATGTACATCCCAACCAAAATGAGTTACCAATGCACATAGAAAATGCATAGTTGTCATATGACAAGTGGGAGCAAAAGTCTCTTTATAATCTATGCCTTTCTACTGTGCATAGCCTTTTGCAACAATTTGAGCCTTATAGTGATCAATCTCACCATTCGGCTTACATTTCAACTTGTAAACCCCCTTCTTACCAATGGCCTTTTTTCCAAGAGGAAAATCATATAAATTCTATGTGTCATTTTCTATAAGTGCATCGTATTTTGATTACATGATAGCCATCCAATTTTTTGAATTTTGTGCTTCATCAAACGACAAAGGTTCCTCAACGTCACATAAATTGGAAACAACCAAAGCATAACAATATGATGCATAAGATGAATGGCAAGAATCTGAACAAGTGCGACTACACAAAGTTCAATTTATTCTCACGCAAAGTATGCACCAACCATTTTGGCATACCTCTAGCCTGCTCATTCTCAGTGCTTTGCTCATCAAGTACATCATATACATCTGCATCAAAAATTGGTTGATCTATAAAATTTTCAAATACCCCCATTGGTTGTACATTTTCCTCATTGGAAATTACATTCGAATTTCCACCATTGAAAGGAGGAAATAAATTTTCATAAATGTCATGTGAGCTTACATTATTGTCTCTAGTACATGACAACAAAGGTTGAACAGAATCTTCCACAAACACAACATCCTATGAGATCAAGATATGCTTTGTTTGTGGATGGTACAAACTCTAACCTTTTCTATCAGTACTATAACCAATAAAAATACACTTGACAGCCTTATCATCTAATTTTTTGCGTCGCGTTTGTGGCACCAAATCATAAGCCAAACACCCAAAAACGCGCATGTGATCAATAGATAAAACAAACCGTCACAACTTTCATCATTTAGTTTGTCCATCATAACTCCCTTGAACTAAATCTCTCAAAGCAAATGCCACTTAGGAGAGGCACATTTTGAGACCAAACCACGAAAAGTCTCGCTAATTGCCGTCCTGAGTTGCTACCGAGGTTGTCCAAGCAACTCAATGAGAAATACACGATAATAGTTAGTGCGATTGTAAATTACAGATTTAATCAAGGTAACATAATGAAGGCATAATGATAGTCAAGATACCACAAAATAAGCTTTTGCATGATTGTAGTGAGCGAATCACATAAAACCATTGTGCACAAGCATGCCAAAGTTGTTGCCGCTTGACCTTTCAAATTTTGAACCCAAAGATTAGGGGACAGTTGCGTGGCCCTATTATCCAGCTTGCTGTCCGATCACGAATCACCACCCTTCTCTCTCTACACGCCAAATCAAGGCTAATAAAGAGGTCCAAAAAATTTCAATCCTTGTCATTTTCCTTGATAAGGAAGGTAGGAACCCCCGAGCATCCACTAGGAAATATGTAAGATAGCATGTGCGAACAAAATAGGGGTAGTTTCTTTTACAAAAATGCATACATAAGGGATACATATAATACTTGAAAATATACAGGTAAGGGATTATTTAAATACCTCTTGTTCACACGTGCTATATGCATTTCTTACATAGTGGACTCCCTAGGGTAGGAACCAACCCCGATAGCGGATGACTTTTTGTGCCCTCTACATTTGCTAGAAAACTACTCAAGGTCATTAACTGAACATTGGCATGAATAACTTGAATGTCGGTTTTCTTGATCAAGAGAGAGCACTAGATGGCCAAATAACAAGCTAAGGTAACCAAGTCCTTATTGTATAGCACACACTTTTGCAAATCATTACACTAGAGAAAAGGAGGAAAAGATTATAGACTGAATTTATTTAACGCACCTTTTCTTCCTCCCCCCCCCCGGCCCTCTCTCTGGCTCTTGACAAAAAACCTCTCGGATACATGCAATATCAAAAGAGCTCGCGTTGAGGTTTCACCTATAGATGGATTCAGCTTGGCTTTGTTCTTAGTGTGTGACCATGGAGGGAGCTTTTGGCCTTCCACTCATTGGGGGATCGGGGATCTCCCTTAGTAAGCCTAGTTCCTAATAATTGTAACTAAGCCGTGACTGACCACACCCTTAGCTCTTCCACACTCCTCTTTTTATTCGAAAAAGCGCCAACAATAGGTGTGTTGTTAAAATAGGTGTGTCGAGTTTTGAACCCATTTCTTTTGTGAAGAATTTGAAAAGAAATGAAGAATCTAGCAAGGTGCTTTTGGCCTTAGAGGAGGAAAAGTGATGCTTTTCACTTAAGAGAGTGATAAACTTTTCATTCCGAAGAGATTAATCTTCTTTTTGAGTTGCTTAGTTAAGGAGAATATGGGGAGATGCCTTCCATGGGTTTGAACTTTGAAGCCAAAAAGAGGGGAGGGGCAGGTGGCATGTGGAGAGAGAGAGAGAGAGAGAGAGAAGTGGAAATAGATCTGTTTTCCCATGCCATGTGAGGACGAGGCGGTATAGAGAGAGAGAGAGAGAGAGAGAGAGAGAGAGAGATGGCGCCATTGAGCTTCTCAGCAACGCCAGTATTTCTCTCTCTTTCTCTTTCTCTGATGCTGCACACTAGCATTGATGTAAACATTGCGCGCATCTTCTTGCTCTTTCTCTCATGCTCCATGCTAGCAGTGATGTAAACATTGCAGTGAGGAGGTTGACCCGTGCTGCCATGAGGAGGCTTGCCCTTTCTCTCATCTTGCTGGCAAGAGGGCTTTCCTGTGCTACCATGAGAAGCTACGTTGCTGATTCCTTTCGTGCGTCTCTGTTGACGGCTGCATAGCGTAGGGAAAGGCGGAACGGACCGCACAGAGGCAGCCATGGCTTGGTGAGGGAGGTAGAGATGAGGGCGATAGCACGTCCACCTTTTTTTGAAATTGCCAATTTCCCTAAGAATCTCAATGGCTAACTAATTGAGTTTTTCAGCGTGGACCGGGTGTGATTTTGGAAGCATTTCTTTAAGGATAAATCCTTTTTCTTCTTTTGCAAAACTCTTCTTTTGCAAAACTCACAATTGTGAGTGATTGTATTATAATGTCAGCAAGAAATATACAAATCAGCTTTAAGCTCAAGCTCAAGCCGAGCCTCAGGAGACACAAGGTTACATCGGAGCATAGTTAACAATATCTAGAAGTGCACTATTACCAAAAGTCCAATCCTTTATCCAGCAAGGCTTGACGAATGGCGAGGGTCGCCCTAAGCCAATCATTTGAGCCCTGCTTTTTACCTACCACATAAATATACTACTTACTTTCTTGTACAATCTTTGAGAAGCTAGCCACAGAGAGGTTGCTATCAAAGACACGGTAGTTCCTGGCCTTCCAGATATTACTGAAGAAACAGTATCGGACAATTTGAGTAGAAGTGCAGAACTTCAAAACTGTCTCCCACCAAGGTACAGATCCTTCTTGAAGAACCCCATCTTCCACGTTCTTTGTATCCATTTGCACATCTTTCCTGCTAGACCTTTAATTGTCTGGCATTCCATAAAAGTGAGGTCTTTGCTAGCCAACCTGCACCCTGAGTATCTATTGGATCCAATACCACATGCAAATATCTTTAGCCTGTCGGCAAGGCCTCCCACAATACCTTCCACAGAATATCTTTAAGGATAAAGTTTAAGAGATGCCGATTTGTTGAGGGAATTTTATCCGTTTTGGATTATTTTACCATTTTTTTATGAGCAAAAATATGCGATACCCTGCATAAAATATAGTAAGCCTATCAAAAATATGTTTTGAAATTTAAAGGGCAAGGGTGCCAATCAAAATTTACTCTAGTAGTAGGTAAGCAACAACATTTGAACAAGGGACATGGATGGGGCATGGCTTGCCATAATAGATTGCAATCTTCTTCTTTTGATAACAACCAAGCTTCGAGTTGATGGAGGCTCATCTGGTGCTTGGTGTGGTAGTGTATACACTTCAATTTTTGGTGAATGGTCCTTTTTTTTCTTTTTACAAAACTCACAATGGTGAGTGGAATATATTAATAGATCCAAAAAATTACATATTCTTGCCATGCTTGTGAGACGAGCCATGATCACTTCAACGGATCTCATATACATCAGCTGATGGGAGAACCACCTCATGACCATAAATGAGCCCACACTTTCATCTTTGCACGTCCATTATTGCAGCCCCTAGGGTCCTCTTCCACTCCTCTGAGTTTCTTTGCTTTCCAACGGTGATGATTGTTACCCTGCTTTCTTGGACTATCTCCACAAACTTAGCTATTTCCATTGAGTTCTCAAAGATTCGATAGTTCCTTATCTTCCAAATGTGAACCTCACAATTTGTGTAGCAATGAGCAGTGTATGGCTCTTGAACGTCTTCCCTCCCAACGAGCCTCCCAAGAAGAGATCATTCTTAAAGAATCATTTTTTCCAGGTTTTTTGGACCCATTTGCAAATCTTGCCTGCAAGACCACAGATTGTCAGACACTCCTTGAACATGTGAGAGATGTCTTCACAAGCTGTTCTACATTGCGAGCTTTTATATGGACCAATTCCCCTGGCAAGGACCTTCACTCCTTTTAGCATGGATGTCATAGAACCTTCCATAAGAAGACCTTCATCACATGCAACCATTGAGGGCACCGAATGTCCTTGATAATTGTCTCCCACCTTGACCCTGGCCAATTTTTGCCCCACTACTTATTGAGCGAGGAGAACCAATCATGTGACTCCATAAGTGTCATGCCAAGGGTAAGATCACGTAGGCCAAGGCCCAGATGGACATGCGGTCAAGGGGGCCCTATTATTATCAAGGTAGCCCTCTATATAGGGCATGGTCGGGTGGAGAGCTGCATGCTCATGTCCTCTCAATCTTACATTCATATCATGGATTAGAGGAGAGGGAGATATGAAGGAGGGGGAAAGCAGACACGAAGGGCCTTTCATGGTGATGCATGGTCTCTCTCTCTCTCATGGCGAGATTGCAGCCGTAAGGGGAGAATTCATGGATGTTCTCTCGATATCGGTTCTCCTTAGCAAGATTGCACTCGTCAGCAGCTTCGATATTGGAAATATATGTGGGCAAGTTCTTTTGCCAAGAAAGAGGAAAAGATCGTGGGCATGGCCACTTGGCTCTCAAGGAAGGTTCAATAGAGGAGCTTCAACAAGGAGAGGAAACCGCGGGCATGCACCCTTGTAGATAGGGTGAGACCATGGTCAACCTACATCTTTGAGTCGTGTTTAGGCTTGACGTGAAAGAGTAGAAAAATTTGTTTCTACGGTGACCCCATCCAAGAACGGTGGTAGATTTTTTTGCTTCCCTGCTCCTCGACGCATGCTATCAACATCGCCATGGATTCTGGGGTGGTTTGACACGTGGTGGGATCCCTAAGGTGCCCTAAGGTCACCCTAAGGGGCCTATCCCAGTGAAAGTCATCAGGTATAAACAATAAATAAGGTGTCGGTAATGGGAAGCATGTAGATCATATGATGGCCATAGAAGCCATGTGATGCCTTCTATGAGGCCATGCCAGGGACCATCAGCTGCACCATCTCCAAATGGATACACCACGATTTGTGATATCCCTCCCGCTTGAGACCGACACCAAGACAGAACTCCTCCCGCCCTTTAATGTCAACTCAAGGGGTTGATAACATTCACTTTCCTCTTACAAAACCCTTAACCCCAAAATATATTTCCTTATCGCTTTGAAATTTCCAGTCAAAGTCATCAGACTAAATGTGAACTCAACCTTCTTAGGTCAACTCGTGGGGGTTCTCTAGTTCACCCTTGGTTCAAGGTCACTGATGCTTTTTTCTCGGTTATGGCCCAACACAACCGTCAGAGCGTTCCCCTGAGATGAGTGTATTTAATAGCTACACAAAGCCCTCATGCTCAAGTTTGATCCCTACCCCATAGATTGGGATCACTTATCCCATTTTTGACTTAACTTAATGGACAATATAAAATTGGGTTCAACTTTGCGACCAACAAATTAACCCTCCGGAATCCACCCACCCACCGAACCGTTTGGTAAATGCACCTTCCCAAGGTAGTACTATATTACTAGAAAATAGTATTCCAACCCTGTCATACCAAGAATACAATTCAAGCATTTGAAAGCAACATGCAAACTATTGCATACCCTTGCAAATGTGCATTTATCAGGTTGTTCCCACCTTTTTCCTTTATAGAATAGTTTACTTCTTTTTTCCTTTAGTAATAGTAACATTATCTAGTTATCTTTCAAGCAAGTACATATACTCCTCTAGGCATATCTCTATCCTCGTCCCAGGACTTGGGTATCATGTCTCCTTCGCCACGTATGGAGGCGGCGCCTTGACACAATTTTCAATTCTTATTTTTCTTTATCTTGTGGGGAAAGTCTTACAAAAATAATTTACTCTAGATTCTTTTTAAATCATTAATCCGAGAAGTAGAACAAAGGTCCGACTGATGAGGAAAATTACGGAATAGCCCATTTAGGTTCCTAGCCTTTCCAAGGCTCCTTTTTACCAAACAATTAGAAGAGTTTATTAATTATATCACATCCTCCTCCCTTATCATGATCCCTTTATGGACCCATTTTTTCCTTACTCCTTTTCTCGTTGACATAAGGCCTACCCAGACTAGGCCGATTTCTAGACGCATCCGTAGATCCCTAACACCCGGACTCACTCCCATTCAATCCCATTTCTAGAGCAATGAATGAACCCGATCTCAAAATATAGACCAACGATTATCAATCCTAGTCGCAAAGGACCATCCCCTATTGCATCCCACACGTAAACACGTGCGTCGGCCTTTTCCAAACATGTAAGACAAAGTTCACACTTAAACTTTCTATGTTATGCTAGGGCTATCCACATCAAATGTTCTCGGTAAAGTTTTTAATCTTAGTTGAAATCTAGATTATGTCCATTTGATTTATAATCCCTTAGTTCTTATTTCCTCTTAATTTCTACTCAAACAAGACCTTAAGAAAATAATGAATCTCTCGGAAGTTAATGTTCTGTCTCAACGTAAGTTTCAAGTTAACCACGACTTCGACAAATCCCATTTTGGTCCCTTTGCATCATTTGCCATCCATGGGACATCTCCATGGAAGTGATGGGAGTTTTATGTCAAGCAACACGGGCATCACTTCCGTGAAGCTATCCCCTTACTCTCCCCTTCGAATTTGCAAAACAAACTTGAAAGTAGACAAACTTGAAATGAACAATGCATATGCTTTCTACAATGAGTTTTGCTTCCGTATGATCTATGCGTGGTAAACACAAAACTTCAGAATGCACCAACTTGCAATCTTGAGACAAATAATCAAGAAACTTCCTGTGAGTGCTTATGCAAGAGTGAAACCCTTCCATACATGGTAGTGTAATCGTAAAACAAATTGCAAATTTCTTAAGAGTGGGCATACTAGTGTAGTGAAAAATGCTCATGTAATATTGTATGAATGATTAACAAATTCTTCTTTAAGAAGGGATTTAAGCATACCTTTGTTATCATGGAGAGGATTAATTATGTAGCTCTAGGAGAGGTGTAATTACGGGTTTGGAGTTTTCCAATTGGCAAGAGGGGGATAACCTTACTTGGAATGAGAATCCTCTTACAAAACAAACTCCCTTGTTTATGATAGAATTCTCCTTCGAGACTCAACTTCTTCTTGAGAGAATTAGATATTAACTTTATTATGTCACTAAAAAGCTTACCCACATATTAAGGGGAGAGGAAAAAAATATTCTTTCTTTATTTAAATTGAAAGCATGAAGAAAAAGTGGTGAGCCTTTTTATGAGAGCATTTCTTTTAGAGAAATTTTATTGCCTCTTTTGGAAAACTAAAATTAGCTCCAAAAGAGATTCCAATATTTAATTTCCTTTGATTTATGGCATTTTATCTCTATTAAGTCATTTAAATAAGAGTAACCTTAAAGAACAAGAGTAAGAGGGTAACTTAAAAGTCAATCAACAAAATGTTTGATGGGAATTAGAGTTAATTATACATATTAGTCACCATTCATCATGCATACTATTTAGTTGAGTATGATCTCTAAGCACCTATTAGCGTGGTACTCTAAAGAACTTGAAATAACATCGTAGTTAGTGGTTAGCACGTTGTTAGTTAACAAGAGAAAATTAGTATTTTGTCTTTCTAAGAAAGAGGAAAGTTTGCTTATGTAAATGAGAGAGCTTAAGCATGAATTAATGTAGAATGAAGATTAACCCAATTAAAATTGGAGCTGATCTCTTGAGACAGATAATTCCAGTGTTGAAAGATTTCAGCAACTAGTGTGGAAAGATTTCAGACATCAGACTGGACAAAAATTAGAGACTAGACTGAAATGTGGATACTGAAATGTGGATACTGAAATGTGAATCAGACTTATGTACTGGAAATAAGGTTCAGATACAGATTCAGATTCAGAAGACTGGATGAGAAGTAAGTATAACTGAAATATATGCCATGATTGGGATTACAGATCAAGATTACAACGAATATGGTTACAGAGAGAAGGTACAACCGACAATACTGCCAATGATGCTTAAGTACGATTATAGCCAAAGCGCTAATACAAGTGATAACAATTGCCCACCCGATAATAATGTAATGGGCCCTATTTATACACTTCGGGTTTACTGTAGTAATTACTCTAGTAATTACTAAGTAATTTGCTGCCCATCTTCTAAGAAGATGTTCCCACATAGTGACTATCCAGCTGTCTACATCCTTCCCTTCTTTCTTGAATTTTGGCAAGATTCCAAAATTTCTGAAAAATTCCCCTATCTGATTCTGATGTGAGACTGAAAAATCCATCGTCTGGTTCTGATGTTGGGATGCCAACTTCATCACTGAGAGAATGTCCATTCAAAGATTACAAGTAGGAGTTCAAGAAGGACCAAGGATTGCGAGAGGCAGCTGAAAAGGCCAAGGTGGAGCTCTCATCTTTCCCTGCCTGCTGAGAAGAAAAGTCACCACTGAATTCTGAGATGGAACTACCCAGTATCCTTCCATTGGACTGTCTTCCTTTTGTCTTTGCTCTTTGACCGGGACGGTGCCTGAGAAGTCCCAGCACCAGCATTCTCCTTCTAAATCAGTCGATAAATGGCCTCCTACTCAAGTTGATCCCACCGGTCGGGGGTCATCTCTACCTCATAAGGCGTGAGAGAATGATAGGTTTTGGTGTCAGGATCATAGAGTGTACGCCTACCCTTACTCAGTCTGGTTCTGGCCAGCTTATGACAATGCGAAGCAGTATGGATCGATCCTTCTAGAAGAGGCTGATTAGTTTTGACTCGAGCTTCGAAAAGAATCTCAGTCATCTCCCTGTACTGTGGTGCTAGACCCGGCTTTGCTGCAATGTCTTTTTCAGGAAATTTGGAAGATTCGATTGTAAGTTGTAGCAATTGATTAGTAATCCTGGTCAATCCTCTGACTTGAATCTTCCACTGACCCATACACAGCTGAATCCTATGCAGCTCCTCTTTCATTGCCTGAATGTCATTGATTTGGAGAGCATCATTGAGCAACGTCTGCCAAGTCTTCCATTCTACAGTTGACCACTCATACCAATCCTAAAGCTCATCAGTAATTTTGAAGTATGTGAGACGATCAACTGGTTCTTGATGTTGAGGATACAGGGCTGGAAAGAATCTTGGCAGCTCAGTTTCTCTTGCTGGAACATCATACAAGAGAATTGGAGAATCAGGCATAAACTCTAAGAAATTGAGAACAGCCTGGTTCTCCTGCTACATCATCTTTCTGGTAATTCTCACTAGCTGGAACAATGTTCGAAGATCAGTTGCCTGTGCTCCTACTGACATTCGCGTTTGAGGTCCTTTGCGAGTGGCCGTCTGGTCCTCAAGAATGGCTTTGAATCTTTGATCCAAAACACCTCTAGCAGTTTGCATTTGCACCAAAACTTCCTTGAGTTGTACCCTAACATCCTTCATACAGCGGTAAGTTGGTTTGTTACCCAACAAAAGTTCCAGTTCCAGGGCTAGGGAGCGACAATCTGCAGTAGACTGGCTTTGCCACTGCGGGTTTACCACTCTCTCATCAGCATTGAGTATCCATTCAGGAACTCGTTCCAGCAGCTGGACTATACTGGGATGTGCAGGTAGTCGGCAGGCTTCTTTATCATGGAAAGCTGCTGATTTCCAATGTTCTACCATTTCCCTGGCTCCTACATATAGTCTTTGAAATATTTCCAAGTCAGTCCAGAGAGCATCATCCTCCAGATACTGTCTGGTGATGGAGGCCTGTTGATGTCTTAGTTGCCTATTCAAGGTAATGAGCTGCAGTGAATGCTGATGATTAGAAACTGGTCCCTCATCCTATACTTTCATTTTCCCTTTAGCATCTCTATTGAGATGGGACTGATCAGTTGGCTGATTCCCAGTGTTACTGGGCTGCTGCTCTTGAGTCTGCTGATTACCCGACTGGTGCTCTTTGTCCTGTCCTTCCTGCTAGCCCTCATTCTGGTCTGGCTGGTCTGGCTGTGACTGGCCTCCTTCATTTGGCCCTGTCCCACCAGTACCAGGTCCTTGAGGTGGATATGGTGGTGGGGCATCATCATCATCCTTTGTATGCCCAACTTCTTGATCATCCTCCTCCTGATCAGCTTCATCTTCTTCGTCTTCTTCATCCTCATCCGGAGAAGTCTGCTGCTCAATATAATCCATTATAGCTTGGTTCATCAGAGCATTATTGAACTCACCCACCTTGTCCTACAAATCGCTCTGCATACTTTCCATCAAGGACTTTAAATTTTCTAAGTTGAAAACAGCATTGCCTGAGGGGTTTAAAATTTCAGACAAGCTATTGTAGATGTATCTTTCAGTCGGCGAAGCCTCTCAGAGCTGTATGGTACAGTAGCAGCTTTCTGAATTCTGCGCGCTTCATCCTGAGCATTGTTTCAGCTCGCTCGGCAGCTCTCAGTGCTTCATTCGTTTGACTCTTAATGATCATGATTTCAGATTCAGCCTTAGCTATCTTTTTGTTTAACAATTCATGAGTCCTTTCTGATTGAGCTTCCAGTACCCTGTGTTCTATGTTCTACACTTCTTGGGCTTTTTGGAGCGTTTCAATCTAATGCTGTGCTTCTGCCAAGTCAGCTTTGAGCTTTTTGACTTCTTCTTCTGATCCAGCAGCCTCTACCAGTTGTCCCATACAGCTGACAATGGTATTCAAGAAGACTATATAAGGACTGAACATCTGTCTTTGACTGTGGTTGGATCAGAATCAATAGGCTCATATATTGCCACTGGAGCCACGTAGGGTAAAGTTTCATAATCAGCTTTGCTAAGCAGAAGATGCCCTCTCAATTTTTGAGTCTGCATTTGCTGCAACTTATCATGTTTTACCAGTTGCTGAGGGTTTTCAGTAATTGCAGGAACTCCACCAGAAAAAGTCGAGAACGTTGGACCTTTCCCTTTGTCCAGTTGACTCTTGCCTTTGTCCCCTGACTGGTCTGGTATCTACTCAACAGTGACTTGTTTGACATGATCTTTCCCAGACCCAGTAGCAACTGTATTCTTTACAATTGATTGGTCAGGCACCGTCTTCTGAGCAGAGTGCTGCTCAGTCTGACTTACTTCAGCTTTCTCAGTGCTTACTGCCTTGACCTGGCTTTCTATCTGCTTCAAAAACTCACTACTTTTTGTCAGTGTAATTCTTGGCTTCTTTGAACTGCCAGCTTCTTCTGTTGTTGCTTTCCTTTTCAGGTCTATGGAAATGGTTTGACTGTCTGTTTCCTCATCGTCTGAGGACAGTTCAATTTTCTTTGGTTCAGAAATGGGCTTCTCACTCCAAGCCTGCTTTACCTGCTCATTAACATCTGCAGCAGTAGCCCAATACAGGAATTGCCAAACATACCAGGCCTTGAAAACAGTTTGAGATTTTAGCTTGGTAGTCTGCTGGAGACTAGAGTACATTATGCGAGAGTATTTGACAAAGGTTGATATGGACTTGTGGATCCAGTATCTTAGCCAACAGCATAGCAAACAATTTTTCGGATACATACGTTGGGTTGTTCTTAAGGCTCACTGCTTCAGCTACAAACCTGTAGGTAGCGGAGTCTTCCAGTCCTGCTACTGGAACTCCTTGAGCACTAGCCTTGCGCTTTCGTCTAGCCGTTTCATCCTCCTTCAGAGAGATACTTATTTGCTCGGCAATTTCCACAGAAGGTTTGGGCTCATTGGGCATCCGGAATGCAAATGCAATGGCTTCTGGTGTCACTGACACCTTTCTACTATTTACCATAGCACTGTCAGTTTTGCGTCAAAGGAATCAAGAACTTGCTTGATGATATCTGAATCAAAAGCAATCCTTGTAGCTTGCAACACAACTCGAAGATCCCAGAGTTGTAGTAGAGTCATTGATTGATTAGTAAATACATAACGTTGGATTTTGCTGTATGGAAGAATGGGAAGGCTTGCCTTTGCCTTAGCAACTATAGCCTGGGTTTCCTCAAGAGTCTCCTGCATCTTTTCTGAGCGTTTCCTTCTACCCATACACTGTGAGGTTGATGACGATGAAACAGGCGAAGGAGAAGATGACTTACTTGTGTCGAAGCCGTTTCCTGGTGTCCCTAGCAAGACTATCTGACAATAAACTGTCTCGTCAGAGGTTGAAGTTTGCGGCTGTAGTGAAGAAACCTCGGAGCTCGGCGATGGCGAATGGTTGACAGGAGGGAAGCTTCGCGCAGGAGATTTATGGGGAAAAATGCTAACTCTCGTGATTGTTATACGTGTTCGCACCATAAAAGCTCCACCACTCGCCGCTCCTAGACTTGTGTGCGTCGTTGCTGTCATGTCAGGCATGCATTGGACAAGACTGCGACCCATCCCTGTAATAATTACCACTGGCGTGCCATTTGACCGTTGGGCGCTTAAAAATTGGAAAGTGTGTCCATACTGGTACTGAACTGATTACCAGTCTGGCTCGACCATACTGGTACTGATTCTAAGGTTAGCCTGATCTGGTCCTTCTAGTACTGGTTCTGAAACTGGAACTAGTTGCACATGAAAAAGTCCAAACATGTTTGATTCTGGTATCTCTTGATCAAAAACCTCCAGTTCCTTAGTACCTTGTTCCAACCCAGTTTCTCTAGTCTCTGAATAATAGAGCTTGATTTTTGCTCCATTATATACTCCCGGCAACATCAGTTCCGATAAATCTTTCAATCTGGCTGTGCCATTGGAGAAGACCCAATCTACCTCAAAAGGTCCTGCCCAGGCAATCTTCAAGTTCGGCTTCTTTGGACCCAGTCTAGACTGATATAGAAGCACTAAATCTCCTTTATGGAATTCTCGAACTTTAATTCAACAATCATGCCAGTGCTTCCTTCGTTGTTGAGAAATTTCTTGTTCCAATATAGCCCTTTGCCTGAGTTCATCTAATTGCATCAGTTCATCTAGCCTTTTCTTAAGATTTTGGTGGAAGTCTAATCCATACTTCACAGCCATTCTCATACTGGGGATTACAAATTCCATAGGAACCACAGCTTCAGTACGCTACACCATTCTGAATGGTGTCATTCCAGTAGTTACCTTATAAGCTGTCCTATAAGACCATAGAGCAGTTTGAAGCTTCAAATCTCACTGGTCTGGTTTCTTTTGCACCACCTTAGTGAGAATAGTCTTTATTGTCTTGTTGCTACTTTGAGCCTATCCATTGCATCTAGGATAGTAAGGAGTAGATTTTCGATGCTTGACTGAAAGCATATCCAATGGGATTTCCATAGTGTCATTGATAAAATGTGTTCCTTGATCGGTCACAATCTCTACTGGACATCCATATCGGCAGACAATATTCTCAAACAGAAACCTTGCAGTTGACTTGGCTGTGTTGTCAGGAAGAGCCTTAGCTTCAACCCACTTGGTAACATAACAAGTAGCCATCACTATGTACTTGTTCTTCCTGGGAGTCACCTTCTTAAAAGGTCCCATAAAATCCAGTCCCCATTTCATGAATACTCCCAATGGTTGTATTGGCATTAAGGGAGTCATATCTACAGTTGTTGATCGGCCCATTCTTTGGCATATGTCACAAGTTTTACAAAAACTTTTGACATCAGCAATCAGTGTTTGCCACCACAAACCAGCTTGCAGAATCTTCTTGTAGGTTACTTCATTGGAAAAGTGTCCACCAGATTCACCATTATGCGCTTATGAAATCACTTGCATTCTTCCTTCCATAGGGACACATCGTCGAAGTATACCATCCACACCCAGTCGATAAAGTAATCCTCCTATGATAGTAAATTTTAGGCTTTTTATGATTAGAGATTTCATTTGATTCTGCTTCCAATCCTTTGGAAAGGCACCTTGGGAAAGGAATTGATAAATATCAGACCATTCAGGATCCACTGATTCTTCTGCCTCTAACTGAAATAAATCAGCATCCACTGGCTCATCTCCCAAGGGTGATTCTGAATATCCTTCTGTACTCCTTGAAAGAAAATCAGCTCCACAGTGGTTTCGGCCAGGCTTATGGAAAATTCTGAATTCAAATTCCATAAGGAACATCATCCATCTTATCAGCCTGCCTTGAATAACAACTTTGTTAATCAGAAACAGAAGAGCTTGATGATCCACATAAAAATGGAATAACTTTCCCATCAGGTAATGCCTGAACTTCGTGGCGCTAAAAACCATTCCGAGGGCTTCTCTCTCAGTGGTCGTATAGCCTAGTTCAGCCTGACTGAATCTGCGACTAGCAAAATAGACTAGATAGTTTGTTCTGCCATCTGGCTGTGCTAATATTGCCCCCATTGCCAATCCTGAAGCATCTACATGTACATGAAAAATAATATCCCAATTCGGTTGCCTAAGGATTGGTTTACTGGTAATGGCTTTTTTCAACCTCTGGAAACTCTCCTCACACTCAGCAGTCCAGTTGAACTTACTGGTCTTCTTTGTAAGCTCATATAGTGGTACTGCTTGAGAAGAAAACTTGTGTACAAATATTCTATAGAAATTCACATAACCCAAGAATGAACTCAACTCTGAGGCAGTTTTGGGTGCTTTAGCTTGCTGGACACGCTGTATTTTGTCATTGGCCATCTCTATTCCATTGCGGGAAACCACATGTCCCAGTAGTTGTCCCTTCCAGACTAGAAACACAGATTTGAATGGATTCAAACAAATCCTCTTCTCCTGACAGCATTTAAAAACCATCTCTAGGAATAGAAGGTGTTGTTCCTCATCTGAATATACAGTGAAGTCATCCATGAAAATGGCGAGAAACCGATGAAGAAATTCATTAAACATCTCCATCATACACCGCTGAAAAGTAGCTGGTGCATTGCACAGACCAAAAGGCATCACCAGATACATGAATGCTCTCCACTCAGTGATGAAAGTGGTCTTGGCTCTATCTTCACGAGCAATCTGTAACTGGTTATAGCCGCTATAACCATCCATGAATCTATACATCTCATATCCTGAGATCTCATCAAGCAACATATCAGTAAAAGGTAAGGGAAATGGATATTTGATAGTCTGGGCATTTAGTTTCCTATAGTTGACACAAACTCTTAATTTTCCCATTCTTTTTAGGAACAACAACTATGGAAAACAGCCAATCACTGCTTGCTACTTTCGTAATGAACCTAGCCTTGAGAAGGTTATCAATCTCCTCCTTGATCTTCTTTGCATAATTGGGGTTCATTCGGTATCTTTGCAATCTTACTGACCTAGCATCCGATTTCAGTGGTATTCGGTGCTGACAGACTTCAGGATCTACTCCCTTCAAATCTGTATGCTCCTAGGCAAACACATCTTTATAGTTCTGGAACATTTTTCGTGCCTTTTCCTTCATTGCTGGGTTGAGGTGCTTGTTGACCTTGATCATTCTGGGATTTTCCTCTGATCCCAGGTTCCACTCTTCTACTTCCTGATCGTCTAGAAGCAACCAGTTTGGTCCGCCTCCTTTTCGTTTGGTCGATGCTTCAGCGTAGTCCCAGGATGGTCCATTCATTTTTTAATCATTATTCTGATCCAGTGGGTACTCTTCTGAACATACCGGTTCCTCTACTATACCAGTATTAGCTGGTTCCTCCATCCTTCCAGTTAGCTGAACTGCTCTTTCCCCTGCATTGACTTCGGTAAACTGATCAGGGAATTGTCTCTTCTGCTTGTCAGCCTGCTCTTTGTTCATCAAGATTGCATTCAAGTCGATTTCTGCCAAAGGGAATATGTTCATAGCCGCTAGCATTCACTCAATTTTCTTGGCTCTATACTTCTGACACAACTCCTTCGGCCTCAGTTCCTTTTTCCAGCTCCTGGTGTTGTTGGTCTGGATTTGGATTCTACCACTGGCCCCTTCTATGGTCAAAGTTTGGTTTGCATAGTCATGAACAGCATGTGTTGTTCTTAACCATGAGCGCCCTAGTAGCATTCCATATGCTCCCTGCACATCTAGGACTAGGAAACTGGTTTTGAATTTCTCCCTCCCAACTCTTATCTGCATGTTTTCAATCATACCCGTTGCCTGTACGACTTGATGATCTGCCATTCTTACTTTGAATGGTGCTGGTTTCATGTTAGTGATACCCATTCTTTGCTGAAGATGGGCTCCCATTATGTTGACTCCTGCTCCTCCATCCAGTATGACGCTTGAGAGAGGTTCCCACTGCTTCCTGACCTTGTAGTCTACCTGAATAAGTGGAACTTCATCATCTCGGACAGCCATGAGGTCCACTGCTCTGGCCTCTGCGTCAGTCTTCCTGTGCTGTCTGATAAAGTTGGCCACCTCAGGCAAGGTCTTTCTTATATCCTCCAGTTATACAGTCAGCTTCTGGATTCTATCACAAATTTTCACATGAATTTTTTCTCGCTCTTGGTCAAACTAATTGTCAGAGCTTGAAGAACTTGTGTCTTCACACTGCCATTCTTCTTTTGCAGTGCTTCTACTCTTTCCATCCACTCCCATTTCATTAGCTAGTCCATGTACCACAGCTAGCATGGTCTCTGTATGGCCGGTACTGACTGATTTGTATCAGTTGATTGGGTTGGTATCCTCTGAATGGCTCTAGCTTCGGAACTTTCTGGCTGCTCTGGCAGCTTCTTAGCTAAATCCTTCGTGATTTTAGCTGCTAGTTCTCGCTGCTCTTGCCACTCATCTACCACCTTTTCTTTACCTTTGGTCTTCCAAACTTCCCTTTGTTGAGCCCACTTGTTGCTGTTGGGATTGACTGGTACTTCTGAAATGTTTGGAATTTCTTCAATGACTACTCCCTTGCTCCTGGTAACCACCCTGACTGGTACTGGCTCTGGTGCCTTAGCCTCAGTAGCAGTCGTTACCAGTGCATCTGGACATTGGGCTGCAAAATGACCATACTTCCCACAAGTATAGCAATTCATGCTCCTGTTCTGGAAGTTGCCTCTTCCTCTTCCTCTGCCCATTCTTGGTTGGTATCTGCCACGTCCTTGACCAGTACCACTGGTACTTGGTCTCTCCTCTTGAGCTACTTTGATTGGTTCTACCTTCACTGGTTCCGTGTAGGCAACCAGTGACAGATCCTTTCCTTTCTTAAAATGGTGAATTCTGATTCCACAATTATTCCATAGGTGACCAAAGGCCTTGCAGTAGGTACATTGTGGACATTCAGTGGAGATGTGGTCCTTAGATTTACATCTTGAACACCAAGTCTCCATCTTTCGGAATGGCTATCTTGTGTGGCTAATTTCTGCAATTTGCCTCGCCATCTCTTCAATTTTCTTGGTCCATGATCCCTTCTTTGATTTCTCCTTTGCTCGTTCATTGGAGCTGCTCTCGGAGCTACTGGACATTTCACTGGCATCATAAGTTTCAGAAGCAGAACTACTGCTACTGGTCCTTCGCTTCTTATGGCTCTTCTCTTTCTTAGCCTGCTATTCCAGTTTTAATGCCCTTTGGACCAGATCATTGAATTTTTTTTGTAGGGGCTGGTACTTCTTGTTCCCTAAGCTTCTTGCTTCTAAACCCATTCAAAAACCATGCCTTCAATCTCTTCTCAGACGGCGGTTCTTGCAACTGCCTAGTTAGTTCTTTTATCTTTTCTACATAGCTGTGGTCTAACAAATTCCTCTGTTTGATCTTATCTAATTCACAGAGAATATCCTCGTCCCCTCGATTTTCGGAATATTCCAACCTGAAGGCCTTAAGCAATTTGTTATATGATCTCAGCTGGCATGGAGGGTAATGGTAATACTATTTCCTCGCTGCCTCCTTCAAGGTTTGTGGAAAATATTCCCCCCAATCATCTTCATCAATGTTTTTTAGTTCAACATACTGCTCGAAATCTTGTATGTGAATATCTGGATCATCCTTTTTCCCTCCTTTGAATATGGGAAAGGAAATCTTCAGGGAAGCTGTGTAATCATTTCGATTACTGTTGATCCTGCCACTTCTCTTCTTGGCTTCAGAATGACGCTTGGGAGCCTTCTTGCAATTGTCAGTGTCAGCATCCCAATCAATCTCTGTCTCTGTCTGAATATCAGTGTCTTCCCTGTTTTGTCTGCTAGAAGTACGGTGACTTCCCTTTCTACCCTTGGTATGCTCATCTCTTTGGCGAGACTGAGAACTCTTGGAACTCTTTGCCTTTCGTGCTTCCCGTTTTGCCCGTCGGTGTCGAGAATGACTGGAGTGTTGTGAGTCCTGCGCCTCATCAACCTGACTATGCTCCTCCTGAGCCTTAGTATCAGTCATTTTCTCTTGCTTGGGGTCAGACTCTCTTCCTGACTCCTCAGCAATGGGGTCCAAACGAATGGTAGATTTCTTGCCACGATTGGATTTTGGTGCCATTGCCGAAAACTTCAACTGGGAGAAGAGTCTTTCACTCAACGAGCTTCAGCTCGAGCCACCGTGATCGCCAAAATGAATTGGAGCTGATCTCTTGAGACAAATAATTCCAGTGTTGAAAGATTTCAGGTACTAGTGTGGGAAGATTTCAGACAGTAGACTGGACAGAAATCAGAGACTAGACTGAAATGTGGATACTGAAATAAGAATCAGACTTATGTACTGGAAATAAGGTTCAGATTCAGATTCAGATTCAGAAGACTGGATGAGAAGTAAGTATAACTAAAATATATACCATGATTGGGATTACAGATCAAGATTATAGCGAATATGATTACAAAGAGAAAGTACAGCCGACAATACTGCCAATGATGCTTAAGTACAATTATAGCCAAAGCGCTAATACAAGTGATAACAATTGCCCACCCGATAATAATGTAATGGGCCCTATTTATACACTTCGGGTTTACTGTAGTAATTACTCTAGTAATTACGAAGTAATTCGTTGCCCATCTTCTAAGAAGACGTTCCCACATAGTGACTATCCAGCCATCTACATCAATGTTTAAGGTGTGCAATGGCATGAAGATGACAAGGAAACACTTACCTTGGTGTATGTGTATGTGTGTGTGTGTGTGTGTGTATGGTAAGAGTCGTCTCCTTGCTTTGGGTGATTGAAGAAGCTTGTTGATGTAGTCGACTCTCCCCCTCTTCAAGACCACCAATTGTGCTACTTGGAAGGAGAGAATGGAAAGAGGCAAGAGAGGTTTAAGCTATGGAAATCTTATGGGTTATGAGAGAGTGTAATGGGAAGAAGAAGATCAAGTTATAGGAAGCATGGTTATGGTTTTTGGCCATGGCTTCTCTTGGAGAGAAGGTGTGTGTAGGAAGTGTGTGTGTGTGTGTGTATTGCAAGTGGCTTGGCTATGGCTTCCTCAAGCTTTGCTACAACTTACTCTCTAGTTGCATTTTAAAAATGGAGGAGAGAAGTGAAAAATACAAAAACTCTTGCTGGTGCGCCTATTGAGGGGATCAAGTTGGAACACACCCGACCCCCAAAAAATTTCATTTGGCCATAACTTTCCTTCTGGGGCTTTGATTGTTGAGAATCTGAGAAGATCGGCATGCTTTACAACTTGAGCTTTGCACACCTATCTACCCATTATAGCTTGGGCCACCTGTCCCCATCTGCCCCGCCCTTCGAGAATCTGCCAAAGCTTCTAACTTTAAACTGCTCTAACTTTCACACCATGGCTCTGTTTGATGAGCCATCTGGACAAGCTTTTAGAGCACCTTGAGCACTATGTTCCAAGGCATGTTTCCAGCACTTTTCACACCTTGGATTTCCATCATAAGTGGACATTTCTTGAGCACTTTTGGCCTAAGAAATCGCATTAAGCATGCATTTCAACTGCACCTTACCTTCGTAGGCCCTTCATACTCTATTTAGCATTTGGTCCCACACTTGTAGGCATCCATAGCCTTGCATAATACACTTACTGGATTGGACCATCTTTACTTACACCAACGGTTCCATATCTAGGCCTATCTATCAATAAATCCATATTTCATTAGCATTCATAAGAATCCACTCCCTAATCACTACGATCACTTATTAAGCTTGGACTGGCTCTTGGAAATACCAATGAGCCACTACCCTTCTTAGTTAATTGATTTGTGATTAATTGAGTTCTAATAATTGTGTGCGTGTGTGCAGTTTTTTTTTTGTGCATTTTTGTGTTCATTTTCAACTTGTCCTCCCTGGGAGTCCACCATGTAAAAATTGCATATAGCATGTGCAAACAAGAGGTATGTAAATAATCCCTTACCTGTATATTTTCAAGTATTATATGTATTAATGTATGCATTTTTGTAGAAAAACTAGCCCCTATGTATGAAAATTTTCACTCTCTCAATTAAAAAACCCATTATGTAAGTACATTTTTCTATATATATACCTAATTATAAATCCCTTATTTTGTTTGAATGTGATATCTTACATATTTCCTAGTTAATGCCCCATGATTGTCTGATAGCCCCATCGCTCTCATTCTTGGCATCATTTTCTTGTGAAATTTGTGTGTGTGTGTGTGTGTGGTGTGCCATTTCATTGAACCCTCAATTGCTTGAATCGAACATCTTTTGGCCCTCATACCAAGCTGCCAAAATCCGTGTGTTTTTAGCTTCAAAACCAATCCTTAATCTCTTGATTTCAATTCGATTAGCCCTTTAATCTTCACCCTATTTCTAGGTATGTGTGTGTGTGTGTATGTGTTTGGCTTTGTGTGGAAACCTATCTTTCTCAATAGAAGCAAAGGATTCATTTTTGTAGCCTTGCCTGAGCCTTTTGGCTATGTAAAGGAGGGAAACCGATAAATTTTTTTATCAATCAAAGCCTTTGTGAGCAGATTTTTGATCTGTATCAAATCCAATTCTCATATCCAGTTGGGTATGACTGGCGGGATATCACCGGAGTAGTTCTAGCTCCTCACCCTCTTGTGCTCATTCGCCAATCGACTTGCACCGACTAGCTTGCGAAGGCCCTCAACTGGAACTACCCTGCTACACGTTGTGCTGCTCGCGCAACCAATTGTGCTATATGACACTGAGCCCATGCTTTGTAAGCCTGACAACAATTGAATCTCCCTACTCATCCTGCTCATTCTGAGCTGGTGGCCACATCATCAACCTACCTAACTGCCTCGTCATTTTCCGTGCCATGGCCCCTGGCATGCACTCACCCTCATCAGTAATTGCTTACAAATCTATCAACCCCAGATTGTCAACGACCTGTGATTATTTGGGAATTTCTTTTTGTTGGAGTTTAGTAAGAGCGGTTGTTCCTACGTAAAACCCACTTCTTGGCCTTGAATATTTGAGGTTGAGGCTCCCACCTAGTAAAGGACAACACACCAAAGCCGTAGTGTCTCATAACTTAATGCTCGTTTGGCACTAAGGCCCCAACTTCAAATTGAGTAGCAAGAAAGTAGTTGAGAACTCCTCTATTCATACATTCGTCATAGTTTCATCATAGTACTCGGTTGGCAAGAGCAATGTACCACTTTGAATTGATGCATCATGTCTATGTGCATGAAGTCACTACAAACACAAGCCATAAAAGACATGTATGTAATATTGATGTACAAAAGCACAAGGCACACGAGTTCCAGACACTGCCTACACAATGAGTGTATGGTAAGACCACCCATCACTATAAGCACACACACACACAAGCACATAAAATGAAATTTATGTGCGTTTTACACCATTGGCCATGAAGGTTGCATCCTTGACATCTTGGACCAGTAAATACATGATGAAAAGGCATGAAGATAAAGATGAAGTCAATGACATGAAGATGAAGCAAACAACAATGGCGACAATGAATGATGACAACAACAATATGAAGACACTTTTGAAGAGGACACACATGTTTCCCTCTTCATAGATGAATGAACATATGAACAAAAGTCTGTCCTCCCTACTAGGACTATTAGTGAACCTACTAAAGTCTCGCTTGTGAACCATAGCAATGAATCTAGTAGAGAACCGCTATGATGTATCATGGGACATTGAACCATGGTCTTTGAAACCATTGAGAATCGCCCACAATGTATCCAATTTAGAACTGTGAATTGTTAAATCCAGTGAGAACCACCATGATGTATCAGGTAGATGAATTGTGTTAGCCTAGGAGTGCACCATGAAATGAACACATGAACCACAAAATAAAAAATCTTAGTAAAACCCCAAGTTTGGCTTAAGAGGTTGTTTCCTAGGGTAAGCCCAACTTGTTTTCACAATATGGAAAAGCCCTCTAGCCACCTAAGAAGAGATAAATGATGAGATGGTCCAAAAGCAAGAGGGTGATGCTACAGCTGGGAGCGTGGAAGACCCTGCAAAATATTGAAAACAATGTACTACATGGAATAAAGCAAGAGATTTGCATACATGTTAACCATCCTTGCACATAATCCAAGCTATACGTGATAAGATAGAGATAGCGATCATGAGAGAGAGAAAGAGAGCATGTGCGGATGAGCCTCCTAGAGTGGAGTGCTACATTGACACGGCGAGCGAGAAGAGCAAAAAGGAGAGAAGAATAGACACATGCACCGGGTGTAATCTCCCCCCGTGCAAGAGAGAATTTTCCTCTTGCACGTATTTATTTATAGATTTCTTGAATGCTCAAAGTGAGTACAGATTGCCTGGCTGGACACAATAATGTTCATAGCTCATAAAGAGCACTTGAATGATAAAATATACATAAATGTAATGTCTTTTTGCATATTCTTTAGCTTTTTCTACCTATCACTTGCAGTAAATAAATCATTTTCCATTTTCATTACATGCCTCTCCATTAGAAAGAAACTGTCCTCAGTTTTGCAAAGATAAGAATCTGTAAACCATACTTGTCAAAAACAATGGTTAGTATTCTATGTCAGAAGTTTCACAAATTATAAGAAAAATTCATAAAATTAAACAACATTTCTTATGCCTACCATCATCCACATACTACATATTCTAGTGTCCCATACAAAGAATAAGTAGTATATGTCATACCATGATGAATCAGGATATCATTGGTCACACTCATCATTCAATAATCCATCTTTATAAATTCCAATACAATTTCATAAGCACTATCGCAATAGGAAATCATCATATACCAAATCCAAATTGAAATTCAATAGAATTCTAAATCCAAATCATTGTCATTCTATACCCGGGTTAACAAAACCATACCAGTTACAGTGGTGGCTAGCCACTATAGCATGATTTTGTGATTGATGTTGCCTCAACCGACGAATCTACACCAATGAGATGTGTTGCATAAATCAGGGAATCTGCACTAATGCTACCTAAAAAAACCGATGGATCTGCATTAAGTTTTGTGCTGCCTAAATCGGTGAATCTGCACTTAATATTGTTTAAAATAGTGAATCTACACTTTGGTGGTGTGTTGCTTAAATCGGCAGAAAATATTGTTGGAATTAGGGTTGCAGGAAAACACACACAGCTTGGAGAAAACGAAGGAAGCTCAAGACACACAATAGAGAGTGTTTTACTCAGTGTGCAATAGAAAGATGGATAGCCCTAGAGTGATGGGCATATATACAATGCATGGGGGAAAAAACCTCCTAAAGAGGGAAAAAATGCCCCGGGGGTCCTAGTGTGTTCACACACATCAGTACCACATGTATATGGTAACAAATACACCCTGGAGTGATGCGGTGAATGAGAGCTGGCACATGAGTAAAGGGAAGTGCCATGCCCTAAGGACATGATCAGTCCACAAAGGGGAGTAAGCCCAAAGCTTTGTGGAAAGCTTCAAGCTTCTCATGAGACAATGCCTTTGTGAAAAGATCTACAAGGTTGTCCTGTGTTGGCACAAAAGCCAGACTGATCTCTTCTACTAAGAGCCTCTCCCTGACATAGTGTTAATGCACCTCAATGTGCTTTGTGAGAGCATGAAAAACTAGGTTCCTTGCAATTGCCAATGCGCTATGACTGTCAGTGTAGATAGTGTTGGTAGTGTCCTGTCCAACACCCAAATCAGTCATAAGGTATCTGAGCCATACACACTCAACCGTAGCTGTTGTGAAGACTGCCATGTACTCAGCCTCACAGAAGTGGCCACAGTAGGTTGCTTCTTGCTCAACCATGATATACACGAACTACCAAGCATGAAACAGAAACCACTTGTGGACACTCTCGTGTCAAAACAACCAACCCAATCTGAGTTCAAAAAAGCATGTAAGTCTGGCGACAATGATCCCCCCTTGGGATAAAACAAGCCAAGATGTAAAGTTCCACTAAGGTAGAGGAAAATCCTCTTGATAGCCTGCTAATTCTTAGACCCTAAGCTATGCATAAATCTGCTGATCTATGAGACTACAAATTGAATATTCGGCCTCGTGTTGCATACATAAAAGAGGCATCCAACAAAAGTTTGGTAAAGAGTGACATACCCAAAAATTTTGTCGACTTGCGAACGCTCACCAAAGCTCACTAAAATCAAAGAAAGTGAGCAGGCATGTGCTGGAGCTGCTGGCGACTAAGCTCAGGAGGACCCAACCTACTTTGATACCAATTGTTGGAATTAGGGTTCCAGGAAAACACACACATCTTGGAGAAGACGAAGGAATCTCAAGGCACACAATAGAGAGTGTGCAATTTAAAGATAGATAGCCCTAGAGTGATGAGCGTATATACAATGTACGAGGAAAAAAACATCCTAAAGAGAGAAAAAATGCCCTGACGGTCCTAGTGTGTTCACACACATCACTACCACATGTATATGGTAACAAATTTGCACTCATACTCCCTAAAGCGATGGATTTGTACATATAACTGTGTTGCTTAGATTGGCAAATCTACACTAGGATGAGCATTTACACAATTCCTAAATTGACGAATCTGTGTGCACGTGACCAATGAACTAGACAAGGAGTAAAATTTACAAAATATTTACCTGATACCAAATTTGAGTACGTTAGAGTGCTAAAGTATGTACCAAATGTTGGCGATTGTGCCAAATCAATTGAGTTGATGTAAGTGGTTGTATGACAAGTTATCTCACTGAAAATGCCGATCAATGTAAGTACAATGCCATGACCTAAAAAATAATTAATTTGTAGCTTACAATACAATGTAAAAAAGTAAAAGAGCTCTGTGTTTTGAAAGTATCCGATGGCACTGTTGCTTGTTGCAAAGTTGATTGGGTGTAGATTTGTGAGAATATCTGATTGGTTCTCTCCAAGTTTTCTTAGCCTTGATGGTATGCATGCAATAAGTCAAAATAAAGTTGGATTGGCTATATTATGTTCTACATATCCCTTCATGAATCATTAAAAGCTAAACAAATTATATAAAATGAAGGCCAACTATAAAATCATCTGGTTAATTCCATTCAAGTCAAATTTATTGCATCAACAAAACAAAGGAAGAATGTTAATCAAATTGAATGTAATCAATAACTAGAAATGATAATGTTACAAGACTGAGCACCTTCTGGTTGCATGTGGTTAACTACAATCGGGATAGCTGGCTTAATGGTTAATTATGTGCTGTCTATTTGAATTTTACTAACACTGAGTGCATGATGGTTTGTAGATTGGAACTCTGGGAGTTGACGAGGAGGCACCGGAAAATAATAATTCTCTCACTCATTTTATCCTAGCACAGTATTTTAGATCTTTTATCAATAAGTCACTATGGTTGCTTTGTAAATAGGACAGTGAGAACTCACCCTACCCGTACAAAGTTTTTAGCATGACAGTAACTGACTATGGAGAGGCTAAAGCAAGGCTTTGAAATTGATTTTGACAGCATACCAAATTTGAAATAAACCTATGACACTGAACATGTAAAATCAACTTTAAACTCTGCAAATTGGTGATGGACCAATTTCTTGAAAGCAGATCTTCTTCTTTCTTATGATTGCCAATGTGTTTGAGCATGTCGTAAACCTAGCTTGAAGCCGTAGTCTTGTAGTGTCTGAGATGCATACAAAATCTCTTTGCTATTTATGCCTCGGTGATGCATAAACACCATTGTGAACCAGCTATTGACTGCGTTTTAAGATGCTGCCTTTTGATAGGCTTCAAACACTCCTCGCAAATTCTTCTTCTGCCGCAATAAGTAGTGTGTACCACTCATAACTAAATTGGGACTAAAGTGTAAAAGAGGGACCTCCAATTTTTGTCACTGATAACAAATCAAATATCAAATACCAAACTCCACAAGAGGTTCCGTGGAGTTTGGGGTTGAAATCTTTAGGCCTTTCTTGTGTAGATTCTCTTAGTTTTCCCCTTTCCTCTCTCTTATGCTATGTTGTGTTTCTCTATGTACTCCATGATTATGTCTACACATCTTACACCTCTCTTACACTCTCTTACACACTTCCCTTGTCAATTTGTTCTCTTGTGTGTGTGTGTGTGTGTGTGTGTGTGTGTGTGTGTGTGTGTGTGTGTGTGTGAGCTTGGAAATTGGAAAAAGAGGTTGACAGGTTGGTGGTGATGTTTGTAATCAAGTGTTGAATTGTTTTAAGCACCGGTCTCCCCTTCTTCACAACCATGGTATCAGAGCCTTAGGTTCGAGGAAATTGGTGATCAATTTGTCAAATTTTTCAAATCGGCAACTCTGAATTTGCAAACCTTAAACTGATCAAAAATTAATTTTTAAAGTTCGAGGAGGAATTTCCAAAATGGGCAACATTGAATCCGCCAAACGAAGCTAACTAGTGGCTAACCAATCCACTAATCTTGCTCATTGAAGATCAAGAATCGGTAAGACGAGCTTAAAATTTCACTTGAGGGATTAACTCTTGCGGATTGTGAAGGTGAGAGATATCGAAGAAACAAAGAGCTTTCAAAGCATTAAAGAAGATGATATCCGGGTGAAGAATTGAGAGAGGAAGCTGAATAAGAAGAGGCAGATTGAAGAAGAAGAAAGGGAGTTGAGTGAGGCAGAATCGATCTTGAAAATCGGGGTTTGTTAATTACTAGCAACAATTGCTCTTGCTGGCTTGTCCATCAATTTTTGCAGAAAGGCCTTGTGTCCAATAACCCTTCCTGGTCGAGCTGCACCAAAATGGGTACAACCACTCTCAAGCTGGTCGTCAAAGGCCTGTCAACACATCTCCCTTCTTGCTCGCGGGTCGAGGAGACCTCTACAGGCCGTGAGCACCCCAATTAGCCTAGCACGCTATTGTCCACGCTACATGCAACTCGGTCCACAACTTGCCCAGCTTAATGATTTAAATTTTTTTTTTAAAGCATGCAAGTGGCCATCCCATGGTCCAAGGCCGCCCAGTGCAACATCCCATGATAGTGCAATTACATAGACTGGAGCACACATTGACCTATGATTTTGGATGTAGATAGACAAGAGCAGACCATAGGACATTCTGAGCCAGCTATAGCATTATGGTATATCTTATTGGATATCCTCACAATAGGATTTATAGGGACACATATGGTACTCAATATTCCTTGATGATTGGATTGCCCTATTCTCCATGGCATGGCCAGGATCCTACAATGATGACCACACAGAGTCCATAGACACCTCCTAGATAGACTTCCTCTACCGAGTCACCTCCCAAATCTCCATCACATAGATATATGTTACCTCAGAGAATAGTTGATCAATTGAGGTCTAGAGTGATTGAGATGAAGGGGACAAATGAAGGGGATCGGGGAGCACCACAGACAGAGAGTGAGAGAGAGAGAGAAGAAGACACACGACACAGAGATATGGGTGGGGAGACTCCAAGAGTGAGCAGCCCCCTATACACTTATGCTATGTATAAGGTATACAAGTCAGTGGGCGCCCAGACTCTGGGCGGCCGGGCAAGGCACAGGCGCCTATACCCCAACAACCTCCCACTTAAAGGCGACTGTGCCTTTAAGCAAGAGAACCTAGTCTAAAGACTACAAAAGGTGAGAGAAAACCGCTCTCAACCGATGCCCACTGGCTGGCTGTGATCATGTGCATCCAGCTGTCCTGCTTCCGTGTAAGTCCATACACCACCAGACGTACCGCACACGTACTGCAAGTATGTACGCAATACCTGCATATCTCCCTCATGCACTATGTCATCATTAGTCAACAAACGACTGACAACCCCAACTGCAAATGCTTCCACTCCAGCTGCGATATCTGGTCTCAAGATCAACATCTCATACATGAGACCACCGAATGCCGATGCAATGCTAGCGGGCCCTGCTAGCTCTACGAAGCATGCATCAACATATATATCCCTGGCAATAGGCATCTCTGACTGACAAGGCGTGTCAGCCACATGCATCTCCTGACTGTCCACAAAAGACGCATCAACCTGTCGTGCAACCTCAGAGCAAACCAGCTGCTCTAGGTGTCTGCTGGAAGACATATCCTGCACAACTATATTCCCATGCTCACTGTCGAGCATAGAAAGGAATGACTGCATAATCGCTGACATCTCAGCCTCCTCTGCAATCATCCACTGCAAACATGACCACTCAATCTGCTGTGACTCACTAGAGCTCTCATGCTCTAACTCCGTATGCATAGACTCTTGCACAACGTCCTCCTGTCGTGACTCACTAGAGCAAGACCGCTCTACCTGTCTATCCTGCATAGAAGTATCTCGCACAACTGACTCTCTGCTTTGCTCAGTCACTAGCAAAGCATGCATGTCCGACTCTATCACCTCTCTGTGTGACTGCTCAAGTCGTGGCCCAAGTGTGTGCACAACGAGCTCACTACTCTGCACTCCATGCAAAGTACCCTGCAACCCATGAGCAAAAGGGACTCGCCTGCTCTCTCGCTCTCTACCTGGCTGCATGATCACAGAGACAACACCGTCTCTCTCGTGATCCACATGCAATGGGTAACCTGTACCACTCCTGGCACCTCTCGCAATCACTAGCGAACCCAAATGCATCACAAAATCTCGCTCTCGTAGCAAAATCTGACATCCACTATCCCGTAACTGTCTCACTGAGATCAAATCCCGTCTCAGATCTGGCACATAATGGACATGACGCAGGGTAAATCTCATACCACTGGGCAAGGACAAACATACGTCTCGTGCACCCTCAATGTCATACAAAAAACCATCAACCATGTGCACACAATCAAGTCTTCCACTAGAAAACGTGCTAAACCACTCACGATGCGACATGACATGGAAAGTAGCATCTGAATCTAGTAAGCAATGTGAAGACAATGTGCAATCCGATATGCAATCCGTAGACATAAGATCGTCTGAAGACAAGCTAGATGTAAATGTGACATCGCCGTCACAAGCATACTCAGTAACCACTGTACTGATCTCACTAGCATCTGTCATGCCCAAATCTGCATCACGCATCTATCGCCTCCGTTGTCTCAAACGCCTGAAACATCGATGCCTAATGTGCCCTCTATGTCCACAATGCCAACATGTCAAGTCTCTATGCCGTCGAGACTTGCGTGTGGGACCAATCTCTCCCATGGACATAGAAGTGGGACTAGACTCCCCTGTAGACATGGATGTCGCGTACATAGCATGTAAACTCTGCCATAAAGCATGAGTTGTAGTCTCCCTCGAGACCTGCCAGTAAACAGACTCAACCAGATGCAAACAAATCGTAGACATGGCTAACTCATCAAGATCCTGCCAATCATCATCACGCATAGACTTGGGCTTCGCCGATAAACCACGCAAGGGTTTATCCTGCCCCAAATCCGCCAATGCAACAAGCATATTCTCCTTCCAAGCAACAAAATCTGCACCATCAAACTGTGTCAGACCATAACGCTGGAATTCAAATGAAAAATCAGCCATAATGCTCGCAAAAGAGCAACTAACAATGAGTAGAAAATGTCAACCAAATCAGCCCTAAACTGGCTCGAATCTCATCAACAAAAGTCTGCAAATATGGTTGTAAGATATGGCTGCAAATCAGCCCCAAAATTCAGCTCTTAAACAACTACATAAACAAGTCACAAATGTGTCCCAAATCAGCCTACAACTGAGCCATACATGGACACCTGCAAAGAGGAAACAATGGCTGAAAATTCAGCACCCAAATAAGCCCTCAAACCTACCTATAAACTTGTAAACCTGTAGCTGAAACCTGCTGAAAAACCTCAAGCCGTTAGTGCTCGAATCCGGCTACCTAGCTCGTAGCCACACAAGCATACACCACAATACTCACTCCTGTGAGTGTGCCAAGATAACTGTACGCCTGTCAAACCCGTGAGCTAATCACCAAGCCCACAGTGTGCGGTATCGATGCATACACACGCACAAATCTCCCACCTGTAGAGAACACCGCACGCAAATGTTGAGTGCAACCCCCAATCTCTACCTAGATCGCATAAATGATACGCATAAAACTCCTGGGAAAATTTCTCCAGAGTTTCGTCAGTAAAACGGCCACAAAACCAGTAACCAAACTGATTGTACGCTCAAAACCATGAGCAACCAAAGCGCATCAAGCCGCACTCCAAATGCATGCACCAATCTCCACACTTTGCATACATCATTGCAAACACATCTAGTACACAAATATCTTCTCTACCTGTGACTGCCAAAAAACATGCTCGAGGCATACATTGCCGAGCTCAAAATGCAATCACATTAGTCTCCCTGAGCATCAAACCACATAAGGCATACATTGCATACAATAGCCATACACACCAAATAAAAACATTCACAACCTTCAAGATTTGAGATAGAGTGAGGTAGAGAGCATAAATAAACTTAAGCAATTGAATCCTAGCCTGAAGACTTTATGCTTACAAAGCTTGGGGAGAAATAGAGAGACAACACAAAGCTTGATCTTGCTACCACCATACACATTGTCTTAGGGTTGTTGGAGACCTCTCATCGTATCACCCTCTTACAATGGATGCTTAGGAAACAAATCAAACAAGCCCTCAAAACACCAAGCAAGAAACACAACCTTGAGAACTAAACAATTCATGGAATCTACAATAATGTCACATGTACATAAAAAATAAAATATATAAAAATATAGGGAATCAAATGAGGGGGCCCTCATTTGTGATTTTTGATGTAGTCCTACTCACAAGAAGTAAGGAAAAATGCATGTAGAAAATCGTAATTTAGTAAAAGGGAATGACTGGGTGAGGTATTTTGTGATTTTTTCTTGGAGTGGATTCACATGAAAATTTAGAGAGACTTGGGTGAAACAATATTTTTATAGAATAAAGAGTATGCACACTGGAAAGAAAATTGATGGTAATTGTAAGTCAATGCACATAACATACTTAGGAAAATAACGTACACCTATGTTAAAAAATTTAAATAAATACTACAATAATTACAATAAAAATCCCTATATTTATTGCTATATATAATGAACTATTTACACACAAATGGTCCATAATATACTTCTATTTTTTGTTTTATTTATTTTATTGGCTCAACTAGCCCAATAACTAGCTAGCTGAGGGTTTTTAGGAGATATGGGGAAAGCCTATATACAATGAAAATGTGAGGATAGGCACAATGTGTTGGGGGTACCATTGTAGTATAGAATCAATGACCAATAATAATTGTCAATTTGAAGGGATGAGCTACCCGGCTAGGGCATGGAAACACTCACCAATTAGTGAGCTAATCATGGCAACACGAATGGCAACTCTATGAAGTGCGCTTCTCGGCCTATGGAGGACTAAGCCATGATGTTTGGAAATCTCCACATCCACTTCACTTCACCTCAAATCAACCCAATCACACACAGTAACAATTGCAAATACACACACATCACTTATCCTATCATGCAACACACTAATCACAACGGCACACACATAGAACCATTGAGCATCCACACTCCAACCAAACCTACATGCACACACAAAGAATAGAGGGCAATCACACAAGATTAGAGGGGGATTAATCACTAGATAACTACAATCTAGATAATCAAAGCATCATTAACAATCATAAGACGTATGAGAGAGGCATAGTGAAAGAGATTTAAGCCTTGATTAGTGTAAATCAAGTGACATGAGCAAGGAGAAGCTCAAGAACTCCATAGACACACACCTCATGAGCTCTCACCAAAGAGTGGTCTCAAGAACCCTAATTTCTTTTACACATTGCCTTATATACCTAGGGTAAAAATTGCAATGTTAGGGCACCCAAGGCCTTTAGGGATCCACAAATTATTGAATCTGCAACCTAAGCACGCTAAATAACCTATTCTTTACATCTTGGAGCTCCCATTGAGCTCATAACCCATTACTAATATTACAATGGCTTGAAATAAATCGAGAAATTACAATACATGGCCATTTGGAAAATTGTAAAAAATGTGTAACTCCAATCTTGAGTCCTTCATATTCATCTTCAATGTGCTTCGTAAGGCTTGGGCCTTCAGAAACTTTTGTTAACTGACATAGGCTCAGTTAACATTCCCCCCTTCCAATTTTAGTGCCCATCCTTGGGCGCTGTTGAACAGTGTCCATGGAGGCTGTGGAAGGTTTTTGATTGGTTGTTGATGGGCTATATTCATTTGTTGTTGAATCTATTGATGGATCCAGATCCATCTTCATTGGTCCAAATTTGTCTTTGATGTGAGGGATGATTCCACATTTGGTCCGTTGTAGCAACATAATGGTGAGGCTTTTGTTTATTCCTTAGGAGTATGTACAAGAAAAGTACAATTGTGAGGATCTAAATTCGGGTCTAATACCTAGATGACCAAAGGGAAAAAACCCAGCGAGAAAAAGTGTCTTTGGGATACACGCATTATTGGAGTACTTATTAGCACAGGAAGTATTAATAAAGTATTGAAAGGATTATTTGCCGATGGATATGGAAATAAGAGGGCAACAAATATGAGAGTAGCATGATGAAACATTTGTCTACCCGTTGTATTCCACTCAAGGTGCATATGTGGAAGAAAAAAAGGGTGTCTAATGCATATGTGCAATGATGGGACATCCTATATGCATACACAAAAATGTATTAAAAACAATATGTTGTGCAAGAAATTCAGGGTATGACATATACATCTTATTCTAGTGGTATGGGACACTAGAATATGTAGTATGTGGATGATAGCAATCATAAGCACTATTGTTTAAGTTTATTGTTCTTTCAATATGTGACATTTTTGACACAAAATACTAACCATTGTTTTTGACAAGTATAGTTTGTTGATTCTTATCTTCGCAATTGAAGATAGTTTCTTTCCAATGGAGAGGTATGTAATGGAAATAATAGATTGTATTTATGGTTTATTGCAGCTAATAAGTGGCAAAGAAATAGATGCTTTATAAAATGTAAAAAGGATACCAGATTATTATCATTGTATTATTAAAGTGCTCTTTATGGTATATGGCCAATTAATGTCTCGACCAAACATTGTGTATTCATTTTGAGCATTCAAAAATCTATAAAGTAAATACATGCAAGATGAAAATGCTCACTCTTGCACAGGTTGCGATTGCACCCAGTGATTGTGTCTTTCTTCTATCATCTCCTCTCTTCTCTCTCGGTGTGCCGACATAGAACTCTACTCTAGTGTGAAATCCCCAACCCACCAATACCAAAATTGGGATGGGTTCCTTGATAGGTCTCTAGGCCTAATAAAAATCAGAGTCTCTAAACAAAAAAAATCCAAGGAATAGACCTTTACCATTGACAATGGCTTGGGTCTATAGCCGTAGAAGAAGACCTAGTCCTGTCTCGCAGCGAAAACGGAACAACATATTAAAAGTCTAAAACTATTTCGGCCCTATAACTTCCACAAGTTGGGCTAAGGTGTCCTCAACCAACGCTTTTTTCCTCCTAATAGATGTGAGGGCACAGCCGCTGGTGGACTCCTCTTCCAATTGAAGAAGTATTCTAATTGTTTTTAGTGTGCGGGAATGGATAGCTACCTGACTAATCAGGTCCACCCGTCCATGATTGACAATCTTAGTCAATCCCCACTTACCACCCCGCACTCACACATGATTCTTTTTGTTTCCTAATTACTATAACATTGTTTTAACATTTAAAAGAATGGCTTATTTTAACTTTTTGTCACTGTAATTCCTTCAATCAAGTATTAAAGACTTTTTGTCACAGTAATTCCTTCAATCAAGTATTAAAGACAGCATTGAAAAGATTTCTTTTAGCAAGCAGACAGCGTTAAACTTAAGACAGGGTATTGTCAGTCAAAACATTGTCCATAGTAACCATGACTAGTACTCTTCTTGTCTCAAGACCACCTAAGGGTGAAAAACAACACCCATTCCTTGCTCACAATTCGGGGTGGATAAACCCCCACCCAAGGTTCGGGGTGCCCATACACCAAACCAGTTGCCCATACAACCGAGCGGCTCCCCTAGGATAAAAACGGTATCCTAACTTATGTAGAAACATCAAGACATGACACAGAGTAGAAACTCATCGCTCATGGGGATAACTGACTTATCCGTGCCTGGAAAGCCATCATTATCATCAAAATATACCATGGAGTTGGAGGTATCTTGAGACAAGCTGTCTTAAGGATGATCAATCATTCTTTCCTAATTCAACCAGCTTTAGGCCAAATAATTCTTTCCTAATTTACAAACAAATGCACATTGGTTTCTTGAAAGATGCCTTTCATTTTTAAGCCAATTTCACCTTTCCCAATTCCTTACCCGCTCTTTTACGTATGCAATGCTATTACTTAAATAAGAACTTACATTATTTAAAACTTAAACTATAATGAAGATTCACCTGAGAATGTGGTCAAGGATTTGCTGCAGTTTGTTGTAGCTTCTTTATTATGTAAATAACTCTGATAAATAGCACCTAATTATCTAACATGATTTACTAATTTCCCCCTTTAATTTTCAGTTAGAATTAGTCTAATTTGACTTAAATAAATAGCTATATTATTTTTCTACCTTAAGATAATTATCAAGACTTCTTTATCATGTAAAACAACTCTGATAAATAGCACATAATTATCTAGCATGATTTACTAATTTCCCCCTTCAATTTTCAGCTAGAATTAGTATAATTTGACTTAGATAAATAGCTATATTATTTTTTAGCTTTAAAATAATTATCACGGATTATTTATCATGTAAAATAACCTTGATAAATAGCACTTAATTATCTAACATGATTTACTAATTTCTCCCTTTAGCTAAAAACTGCTAATTTCAGCCTAATTAAATACTTAGATTAGTTATCTGCTAATGAATAATTTACCTTGTGTTTCTAATATTATTTTCAAACTTTGATAATTAACTTAAGAATCTTTGAGCTAATTAAATAGGTTTCCCATCAGTTTTTTAATATAAAACAGTTAGTTTTTGCCTAATTAATTACAAAAACTAATCAAAAAATTAAGAGATAATTTTCCTAGCTTCTTGATAGCCTAATCCAGCTTTGATAATTATATTATACTAATCTAAGTTTAGTTAATATAATTACCCTTAATTTAAGACAAAAAGATTAATTTCAAGCCTAATATGGCTTAATAATCAACTAGATTAATCCCTAATCTTCATCTAAGTAATCAATAGAATATTAAGAATTAAGAGAGTAATTTAAATTGTAAATAAGTTTAATCTTCTTAAAAATATAGGTAAATTAGCATAATTTTGTTAATTAAGAAGGAATTAGGCTAATTATCGTGGATAATCAGCTAGAGTTTTTGCTCTCTAGTGATTTTTTAGTAGAGTTCTCTCTAAGTGAGAGAAATGGGCAGGACTCCAAGTCTGAGTGAAATTGTGAAGCAAGGGGTCCTATTTATAGGTTTTTGGATACTCATAGGCTGGAATTGGCAATAGCTTCCATCCCAAGGCAGCCCTACAACTCACCAAGTGTCCCCTACTGCTATTCCTATCCTTGGCAGGTCAGTGATGACCCCTCCTATCACCTGTCCGCTTTAAAAATCAAATCTGCTAAATTTTGACCTTTTTTTTAGCTTAATTGATAAATATCTTGTAAATATCTGTAAAATATCTGGGAGGATGTCAGGACAGGGGTCCTGTACCCTAAGAACTAGGCTAGGCAAGGACTACGGCCAAGGGTCGGGCTAGGCAGTGTGGACAGGGGATCCGTCTAGGGCAAGGGGCTAGGAGCCCACCTATAAAGGGAGGTTGGGAGGAGGATCCAGGAGAGCCTAGTTGCCTAGTTTCTTACACTGGTATCAGAGCCTTAGGCTATTCTGGGAGGAGGGCATGGCTGCTTAGGCGGGAATGAAGTCGAGCAGGTTTGATGACCGTGGGCAAGCACCCTTAGTCGGGATGAGGATTGAGGTCGACCTCGGCAGAATCCTGCATGCATAGGCTTGTCAGATGCGCAAGGCAGAGATCAGGAGATCTCGTTGCTTCATGGTGGTGTGAGGAGCCTTGCAGAGCGCGAGCTCTCTCTCTCTTTTCCTCTTCTACGATGCTGCCCGCTACCGCCATGGCTTTCAACCCCCTCATTCAGATTCGGCCGCCCTTTGGGCCTTGAGTAAATTGGCCATCCCCTTGAAAGGGGTCCTTTCCCACCCGCTTCCAACAAGCCAGCCCGCCCACATGCACCACAAACACAACCATATGCATTTGTGCGGGGATTGTGCGACCATGTGAGGATGGACGATCCTCAAGGCTGCAGGAATTAATCATGGACAGTCGATTTGGGAAAATCTACGGATGTCCAAACTTTTGAGTTTTTAAGCTTTCAATATTTAGCAAGGGTTTCACTGGATTTGGAATTGACATAGCAAGCAAAGTGCAAGGCCTACCATGCATGACAAGGTCGTAGTTTCAAGGATTATGCTTGTGGAAAAAAGATTTTGAGAGCAAAAGCAATGCCAACAAGGATTGATGAAGATAGTCGCGATGTTTGGCATGCTCGACTAAGAGCAGGAGCCTTCCAGTACTATGATGCCTTCACGGATTTTCGACATGATTCCAGGTATTTATGTCTATGTTTTGGCATTACTTCTTGAATTATTTATGCAATCAATTGTTTTTTTTATGGATCGTTGACATGTAACAAGCACGGCTTGATTGTCTTTTACAAGCACGGCTTGTATTGACTCCTCAAGTGCTAAGTGGTAGTTGAGGTATCTCAACACCCATTAAGGTATGCGCCTAGTATGGTGCTCTTGGCATTCATTGTTGGCATCTCCTCAATGCTTAACTTGCAAAATTGACTCAAGCATGGCTTGAGTACCTGCCGCACTGATCTGTCGCACGGATCATCGGCAGATCAATTTTTGTGCCAATGGACTCTCAAGGAGATCGACACACCATGTGGCTCGCCTTGATGAAGGGTGCATAGGGCTCGGCATGGCCAACTTCTTGACACTGCTTTCAGCCAGCAGGCAAAAATACTCGCCACACGGCACTAGCCAATTTCAATTGAAATTGCTTGATAAGGACAATTCGTGTTTTCCATGATCTTTGTACGTCAATACCAACATCTGTTCACTACAATTTGGGCATCTTTCCTTGAAGATTCCCACAATTGGACTATGCTATGAGCATACAACCTGGGTGGTGGAATTGGCAATATGACTGCAAGTACATTGTACATTAGATGTTTTGATATCATGCATGACAAGGAATGCCCCTAGAGAAGGCATACGACCTTATATTCTTGATATGGTATGCTTACGATAGAACACTTGGTTGAGTCGTAGTAGATGGATGTGTGTGTCAAATTACTTCGGAATACACTCCATGTGTGTCACGGATTCTACCCTACATATACGACATGGACATGGCTCTTGCGGAGGGGGCATAACCATGTGTGCTTGCGGAGGGTATGGCTTTGGTAGCATGATGCGGGGATGTCCTTAGTAGTTGCATATACTCTCGTCTACTCGATCAATGCATGTGTCATATCTATAGAGCATGTTGTTCACTTGCTTGAGGCAAGTTGTAACCCTTATGCGTAACCGATGATAGTGCCATTCTCGAGATAACCCCTATGTCTCGGAGGCAAAAAAAGTGTGCCTAGCAGGCACCATGTTTGCCTAAGTAGCAGTAAGCATGCCTAGGAGATCATGAAGGTGTGCCAGGCATACACACATGTCTCAAAGGAAGTTATCAAGCAGAGCTTGAGGTATGCAAGGCGTCAAAGCATGCGTCACATGCATGGCATGGTGATGGCATGTACGATGCAAGGACACTAGATTGTGCTACCTAATTGTGAAGGGCATGAGTACGGTTAGACACACAAGGCTTGTCCAATGTGAGACTAGGCTCGACGCTATGTCTCTTACTCCTTACGTTGGATGAGACTGGGCTAGGTGCTATGTCTCTTACTCCTTATGTTGGAGAGTTGGTTCATGTGTGAAGCTTGGGTATGTGGCGACTTCGTGCGTTTGGCATATGCTATGAGCATACAAAATTGCAAAGACATAGGCAATGTGTTTGCAGGTTAATTCATATTGCAGGATATTTCATTATGTACCAGGGGGGTGTATAGGATATACGACGGCGTCTGTGCAGATACGGCTATAAGACATTTTGGCATGAGTTTTTCCTTCCAAATTTCATGACAACTGGTTGCAGCAACAACGACCAAGTTAGCCAAGTTTATGTTTTTTTTGTTTTCACTTTACTTGGCAATTACTGTCATTGTGCAAAGCAAAGTGCTTTGGCAATTTTATAGGAAGCACGGCTTCAGGGAACTGGCAAAATAGGGGATCTCAGCTCATAGAATCCTTACCAGTTTCAATTGTGCAAGGTGCCCTTTCAAGTCATCCCCATACAGTCACGACCCTACACGGTAGATGGTCAAGATTCAACTTGTGTTTTCTATTGCCTCTCTCGATGAGAGCGTCATATAGACAGATTGTGGAATGCTTATAGGATAAGCTGCAATTCAGGCACAAGATGTCTAAGAGCACACATTCTGGGCACGCACTCTCACATTTAAGGAAAGTTCCTCAGCCCAGCATGCTCTTCTTTTCTCTCTTTTTCTTATTTCTTTCACGAATAACAAAACTCTTCTAAGAAGCTTTTGCTACATATTCTGCTCGTGAGTCAGCTTGAGCCAAGGTGCTCTAACTCATAGTTAGCACGTGGCTAAGATGCTACTCAAATTACTCTTCATCGATTCGTCGATCGAACACTATTTTGCCTAAGGGCTATGAGCCAAACAGGCTAAGCGTCGATGTCAAGATACGGGTAAGACCCAACTATTGGCATTCTTTGGGTGATTGTTGTCCAGATATACCCACCGAAGTACACATCGACGTTAATGGCCAAGCAAGAGTCTTGTCATTACGGATATTTAGGGTGTCATTTTTACACTATAGGTTTCTAGTGTGATGCTCAAGTTGCGTTTTTTGCACTTACATCAGCTGATCTATACCATGGAGTCTAGAGACAGCACACAGTTCAGACAGCATGGCTGTTAATACGAGCTAGACATCTGACTTATGTGGATTTCTTGCTCTCACTATAGCACTACGGCGTGTCTATGAATATACTTTTTGGGGTAAGACCCGGCGGGTGATTGTTACATCACACCATAGGCATTAAGGATCACAGTTTGATCTGCATTGAGGATCACAGTTTGATCTCTCCCAGTTAGACTTTCAAGAAAAGAATTGTGCAATCTACCACGCGGTAGCGGACAAATTCAACTTCTCAAGTTGATTTCAATCATTATGTACACGGTTAACTATGTTGGTTATTGCTACCTGCTAGTTGAGCAGTTTCTACACAGGGTCTTACGAAAGGGTTTGACTATGTACATTTTAACCAACGGGGTGGGATTGCGAGGGCAACACCCATGGTTCCCATTGCAATGATGTTTGGTTTTTCAGGTAGGAGACGTGCTCCTCTCCTTTTGAATACGGGTAAGTGAACATTACGTTCAAATCTCCAAGTACACATTTATTGATTTGGTGTTACTCCATTTTTAGTATGCTTTGCTTGGTTTTTCAAGACGTCTAAGTACGCTTCAATGTTACAGAGTCATGCCAAGGGCATGTCGACACAAAGTATTTTGGGCCAAGTAGTCAATCTATCTTTCTGCCTTATGCCGTTACGAACCTACTTGTAGGGTTCAATTTGGCACATGTTGTCACATGGGATACAACATAGTCTAGGAACTCAAGGAGTTCGGTTTAGCCAATGTGGAGAAATGAATGAGGGTCCCTCTCACTCCTGTCGGAAAGTGTTTAGAGCTACCTCCACACACAAGTACATCTTGTACTTGTAGGATGTTCTTTTTCAGACATCCTTACTTGAGACATATTCCACATGTGGCGAATATGAGTCTCTGGGACTGACACTGGTGCCCCTATTTCAAATATGTGTCATGACAAAGTCACTAAGTGCTGGTCACATCTGTTTTCTAGACCATTTTTAGCACGACATATCAGGAGCAATTTCGTGGCCAGAAATTATCGGATACTTAGAATGACTTGTTAAGGTACAAGTATTGCTAAACAACATTATAGATGGTTGTTTACACATATAGCAAATGAAAAAGTTTCATCGCTTGTACCTAGACGTGATCACTGTTTCACCTTCTAGTATGGTTCAGACATTTCAACAAGGCTTGCAAAAGATTGCAACTGAAAGTATTTACTTTCTTTTCATAACTATTTACAATCCTCTTTAATGTGTGCTAGGTGCATCACATTTGCCACAAGTTGAAGGCAAGGATCACCATGGATATACAGGTTCATATCTATTTTTGCTAAATGCATGCACACTAGGTGTTATGGGCCCTGGTGTTTAGCAAAGGCTGATTTGGAACGGCATGCATATTCCACAGGTTGTTGCTTATGAAGCATTTTGCACTCTATGTGCACTATCTCTATGAGATTACTTTTAAATCCACTACTCACCAATAGAGGTCATGGCTCGGTTTGGGCGTTTCTGGATTTTTTTTCACGTTAACCACGATGGTTATTTCGGACATTGTTGATTCTTCACCAATGTTAAATACCACTATGATTTCGCGTTTACCAGTCATCTGGGACGACTGTCTGTAAACTATGAGGAAAACACACCTCAGTACTGTCAGTTATCCAAGGGGATAGGCAGATTACAAAGATTACAAAGAGTAATCTTGTGCTAAAGGATATGCTAAGAGCATACGTTAACACAACGCATTTCTAAATAGATGATTTTCTCCCTATTCTAGAATTTGCTTAAGTACGATTTTTGACTTTGAACACCTCTTGCGGTGGGGTTGGAGATTGTGTCAATACTTTCATACGTCAAGGACTTACCAGGTGTGCTGACAGAGCGTGTTGGCAATTAACCTTCATTAGGGATGAACATGTAATGGACTGTTCAAGATACTCAGGCAAGTAGGAAATCTGGCTCCCAACTGCATGGAAAGTTACGCCATGGTTTCCTTGCATTATTCCAGTACCTTCAGAAGATCTGAAAACTGGTTATGCCTTTGGACAACTCTTAGTTGTGGTTCCTCCTTTACAGTACTCAAGTGAGTTATCAATGGAGTTACCATTTAGACCCAAGTGGTTGCAAACGGACAACAATGTTGAAAATCAAGATATTCATCTTGGTTTCATTGAACCTCCTCACGCCACCAATTATCGGTCATACAGACAACTGGCTCACTTATGGGACGTCAATTAAGAGAACACCAGTATTCTTAAGAAGATGTTACTACTTGTGTTTTCGAGGACGAAAACTCTTCCTTAAGGGGGAAGTAATGTCAGGACACGTGTCTTGTACCCTAAGAACTAGGCAAGGCAAGGACTACAACCAAGGGCCGGGCTAGGCAGTGTGGACAGGGGATCCGTCTAGGGCAAGGGGCTAAGAGCCCACCTATAAAGGGAGGTTGGGAGGAGGATCCTGGAGAGCCTAGTTGCCTAGTTTCTTACAGAGGCCTTTAGTAAAATTTATGCTTAAATGATTACTGCAACCACTCAATTTTTCTTAATAATTTAACTTACATTGAATCTTTTGAAAGGACTAGCGGGGTTAGTGTTTGTCCGAATTTAATTCCGAAAATTTCTAGCCTGAGGTTTGTTGTGCTTAAGATTCCAAAATACCATTTTTTATTGCTTTTGAGATTGTGTTTTACGTGATTGTATGACCAATTCTTTTTCCTAAATCATTGAGTTCATTCCCGGTAGCTAGAAAGGTGGAAACCTTACATCTAGGAGTTGTGCGTACACGTGTTCTCTCGCTCTCTCCCACTCTCTATCGCTCTTTGTTCTTGTGCAGTCTCGATTATGTGCTATGTGATTTTTTAGGTATGTAAATTTGTGGTTTTATCACTTATAGTATGTCTTCCTCGATATATTTGCAGGTCTCTCCGTGCTCAAATTAGTAGCAGAAGATCTTTGAGGGGTTCTTCAGAAAGAAGGTGTAGCTATAAAAGCATATGGCATGGCTTTACAAGCTGACACCCCTTTAAGAAGGGTTTTTGATATCAAGGATATGTGCTCTTATCTAAATATGCACTGTGCATGAGTGTTGGACTCTACGTAACTCTACCATGATTAAGTTAATAGATTTGGACTCTTATGCTCATCTCATCCAGCATGAGTGACACAATTTATAAATGCTCAACTCTTCCAGATTGAGCATAAGACTAATAACTACGACTCTTAGCACAAAGTTTAATATGACTTGAAGCTTTGGGACTAACGTCTTGCTCATTTTGTGGCTCAGCAACCCGACTCTAACTATGTGCAACCGGACTCTAACTATGTGAAAGAGTGTTTTTCACACCCTAGCGACTTGACTTTTTAGATTCTTGAGCTTACTATACAAACATTTCTTCAGGTAAAAGTAAGTTTGAATCCTCAAAAAGAGGAGTATTGAAGGACCAAGTTGGCATTGAAGGTTTATTTTGTCATACCATTTGTTGGGAGTAGGAAGCGGAGAACGGTCGCTTCCAACTTCCAATCTTGCTTGCACACTTCCCTGTCAACCTCTCACCATCTCTTTCAATTTCCAAGTACACACACACACACACAAAGATAATAAATTTGATAAAGGCACAATGTAAGAGATGTAGACATGATTAAAGGGCACACAACATGATTTACCGTAGTCTAAGAGAGAAGAGCAAATAATCTTGCAAGTGAATGGCCTAAAATCATAGCCCCAAACTCCATGGCACCCCTTCTTGTGGAGTTTGGTATTTAATTTATTACTTAAGTTTTGGGTGCCAAAATTGGAGGTCCCTCTTTTATATCTAGTCCACTTTAGTACTTGAGTGGAGCACATCACTTATTGCGTGTCCCATAAGGGTAAGTTCTAAGTAGAGCTATTTACAAGCATCCATAGTGGATTATTGAACAAAAAGTCTAAAATATTGTGCAAAGGTAATAATAACCAGCGCCTCCTTTTTTACTCCTAGAATTCCAATCTACAAATCATCACCAGCTCACTATTAGTAAATCAAATAGACATCACATAATTAACCATTGAGCCAGGTATCCAAATCGTGATTAACCACATACAACATGAGGGTGCCCAATCTCATAACATCCCTTCCACCAGGGATAGCAAATGTCCTTAGTTGCTCAATAGCTAGTGAATCAACTGGACCGTGAGTGATGGAAAGTGTGAAGAAGATCTAGGAAATCACGGAAAAACTTTTCAAGCATCCATTTAGCATCCTCTCTAGGGTGACCTTTGAAAGTCAAAAGATGGTGGTTATAAACTATGCAAGTGCGTGTGGTGGTCTCCTAATCAAGTATTTGTGCAACGATGAGGTGTTCTTCTTCGTCCACAAAAGAAGGTGGATTCTCACAAATGTGATGTGTAGGTAGGGATCCTTTGAAAGGTCTTAAAAGAATAATGTGTAATGCATTGTGAATGTGCCAATGTGAAGTTAAGTCTAAACAAAGTGAAACATCATTGATCACATCAAAAATTTTGAATGGATGATAAAAATGAGGAGCAAGTTTAACAAAAATATTAGTATGAACACTTTTGATCTTTCATTTTTCAATGTGAAGCATAACATAATTACCTTCCTTAATTTGGTGTGCCTTGTGGTGCTTTTTAGCATTCTTAGTGTAAAGTTCTTGTGAACGTTTAATAAAAAAGTGCACACTTGCATACACATCATGAAAATTAGTAGTACAATCATCAACAGCAGGTGGATCCTCACAAATGTGATGTGTAGGAAGGGATCCTTTGAAAGGTCTTAAAAGACTAATGTGAAATTCATTGTGAATGTGACAATGTGAAGGTAAGTCTAAACAAAGTGAAACATCATTGATCACAACAAAAAATTTGAATGGATAATAAAAACGAGGAGCAAGTTTAACAAAAATATTAGTATCAACACTTTTGATCTCTCATTTTTCAATGCAAAGCATAATTAACTTCCTTAAATTGGTGTGCCTTGCAGTGCTTTTTAACATGCTTAGTGTAAAGTTCTTGTGAACGTTTAATGAAAAAATGCACACTTGCAAACACATCATGAAAATTAGTAGTACAATCATCAACAGCAGGCACAACATTTGAAAGAGGTGAAGTAGAAGTAGGAAGAGAGTGACCATACACAATTTCAAATGGAGATTTACCTGTGGTAGCTGTGTGAGTGGTGTTGCTCTATGCAAACTATAGAATATGCAAGTAATTATCCCATTTCTTGGGTTGAGAAGAAACACAAGCTTTAACAAGTCAATGATAGTGCAATTAATGACTTCGATCTAACCATTAGACTCAAGATGGAATGCAACTGTAAAATCAAGTGTAGTTTCAAGATTTTTAAAGCAGTAGTCCAAAAAGAACTACAAAATTTGGAATCTCGATCAGATATTATGACTTTAGAAAACCCATGATGTGAAAATACAACTTTAAGAAGTAGAAGTGCAGCTTGATGTGCTGTGAGTGTTTTCTTACAAGGAATGAAGTATGCTTGTTTAGAAAAACGATCAATAACAATCCAAATCATATCATGCTTGTGATTAGTGAGTGGAAAACCAGTCACAAGATCCATTAAAATGTGTTCCCAAGGTTTTTCAAGAATGTAGAGAGGGTGTAAAAGTCCCAATTTCTTACCTGTTGTTGCTTGATCTTTTGGAAAATCAAACAAGTTGAAACATATTGTTTAACATCACTTTTTTCATAGCTGACTAATAGAAATCTTGACATAAGTTTTGAAAAGTAGCAGCAAATCCTCTATGTCTAGCATAGGGTGGTTTGTGCAATTCTTCAATGATCAATGTATGAAAAGGTTTAGTTACACACAATTTTTTTTTGAAATAAAGAAAGTTTTCTTGAATAGTGTATTCCAAAAATATGTGCAAATAATTGTCAAACATAAGCAACCATGTGGTTTTGAAATCATCATCTTGCATAAGTGTCAGGCATAGAATCAAATGAAGTACCTATAATGGTTGATAGATTATTAAGAGAGTGTCTTTGACTCAAAGCAAGAGAGTGAGGAAATGAGATTTTCTTTAATGAGAGAGTGAGGTAATGAGATTTGTAAGCAAAGTTACGTACAAACTTCCTGTAATAACTACATAGACCAATAAAAGAACAAAGTTCATGCAAATTTTTGGGTCTAAGCATAACTGAATGGATTCGATTTTCTTGGGGTCTACATGTATTCCCTTGCTCAATACAATGTAACCCAAATATTCAATCTCAGATTGGAAAAATGAACTCTTTTCAGGATTCAGATACAAGTGGTTGTGTGCAAACATATCAAATACACGTGTTAAGTGCTCTTTATACTCTTGCTTAGATTTACTAAATACAAGAATATCATCAAAGAATACAATCATAGAATATTGATGGTCAATGAAAATTTTGTTCATCATGCGTGTGAATGTTACTCGTGCATTTGTTAGACCAAATGGCATCATAGTGTCCTGTTTGTCTTCATAAAGCAGTTTTGTAGAAATCTTGGTCAAACATTTTGACTTGATGATACCCCAATTTGAGGTAAGTTTTGCTAAAAATGTTTGCCTCTTTCAGTTTGTCTAACAGATTATCCACTCTACGAATAGGGAACCTATTCTTGATGGTGATCTTGTTTAAATACCTGTAGTCGATACACATACAAAAGGTTTCATTTTTCTTCTTAACAAGAAGTATTGGAGCTCAGTATGGTGAACTGCTAGGTCTTATAAGTCTTTGATCAAGCAAGTTAGTGATTTGAGTTTGTATCTCCCTGTTTACAGTCGGATTTACACGGTAAGGTGCTCTACAAGGAGGTTCACTACCCGATCTAATATCTATTTTGTGGTCTTCTGGGCATCAAGGTGGAATTCTAGGTGGCAGGTCATGCATAAAACAATCCTTAAATTGGGAAAGAAAATCATCATATGAAGAGTTATGTGAAGTTTCAATTTCAGTAGAGATTTGATTTACTAGCACCAGATATGTTTTTCCTTGTTTTCAAACTCCTCTTTTGGCTTGCGTCTGAGAGAGAAGTGAAATTTTTTGATGTGCTAGTGTTGCTTGAATGGAGGAATTTTGATTATTGTGAGTGAGGGACATGGTACATGGTTTATAATTAATCAGATCAAATTCATAACGAAATGGCATTCCCAAAATCATGTCAAGACCATGCAATGGTGCTACCAAAAATGTATGTGCTTGTGTAAACTCACCAATGTAAACCTCATTACTTGGGTCTTGCAATTGAAACGTTGATTATTAAGCAGTTTTGACTTTGTGAGGTGAAAAAATTTCAGAGAGAGAGCGAGAGTTGTTGTGCCAATTGACTGTGCCTTGCACTTTAAACAAAGTATGAGGAGATATAGGAGTATCTGAAGATGGACTATCATTGTGATCATACTTAAGATCATATTTCTCACCATAATTGGCTTTCTCTTCATTGTCGTTGGGATTAGCATCTTTGATTAGGTTAACTGTAGCACCATTGGGGTAATTTTTGTTGAAAGGTCTTTGGTTTGGATTTTGGGTGACTCCATTATATTGCCCATTTCTCTTAGTAGGACCATTTGTGCACTTATCTGCATTGTGACCATACTAGAAACATTAAAAACACTTCACCTTTTTGTTACCACTAGAGTTTTGAGAAGGACATTAGTTGGAACAATTTTGAATGCCTTGTTGCTGTGTGTTGTTGTTGTTGTTGCCATATAGGTTGAGAAGTTGTAGCAGAGTTGTCAAATCTGCATCTCTTGAAAAAGAATCGATCAACTGTCTAGGGAGCCACTTTTGATCCAATCCTTGTAGGGTTTGGTCGAGGTCGACATTGCTACATCTTTGCATGCAAGTGGAAATTCCCACAATGTTGGCCGACGCAACTTGAAGGCTTCAATGCTTGGAAAGCTTTGAATATTGAGTTCCAAATCCACTTCTTTTGCCTTTCCTCAATTCCCCACCTCTTCTTGATTGGCCACCTCTCTCAATCCTCCACCAATTTTTTCACTTAAAAACTATTTTCAATGGAATCCGATGCCGAATTTCTTAGTCACGGCTTCCACCCAAACTCCTTCCAAGCATGCCCAATAATGTGTAGCCCAAATCCCTGATTTGATTAATCCGATCCTTCTCAAATCCTTCTTTGTAAACCTCGCAAATTCGTCTTCACAAGACTTAAATTTAGGCGTTAAATTTTAATTACATACCAACATTTGATTATCCAAAAGCGCAATTAATTGGTTTCAATTTGAGGCCTTGATATTGCTAATTCACAATTTTCTCCTTAAAATTTGAATTTGTTGCGGGAGCGAATCACACCGCCCATAAAGTGCATGTAACACAACCTAGATCAACATAATGTCAATCGAGGACACAAATGACACGTTAGGCACATGGAGGAAATCTCTTTAGCTTGCCAGGCTGAGACCATCCTACACATACAACACTCTGGAAGGCCAACTAAACCACAATCTAGAGTCTCACTACTCTCAACTACACCATCTACCCACATACACACAAACGGCAGGAAACCATCATGTCAGAATCATATGATACTCAAGGAACACCATACCCTCACTAGGATACACCTGTCCCTAAGCCTCTACACTCAAAACCCTAGCTTTAAACCTATCTATAGAAAACACATATAAACATAGAGCAAAATTGTGAAGTACCCAAAATTGAAATTCATGACTACCTATGTGTAGCTTATGCCTCCACAATTCTAATGACTACTTTGCGTGAGCGTGTATGCTCCGTTCCGTGAGGAATGGTTGGCGTTGTCGCTTAGCTCTTGCCGAGGCTAGCACGATGGTGTTGTCGGTTCTCCAATGTGATGAGCAAGCGGGGAGTAGTGACATGCTGAAGCTCACACTCTCTCTCTTCCTCTCTCACACGTAGTTGACGGCAGCTTAAAACTTGATTATGATAAATCTCTTTACAAAAATGACCTAGGTACCTTATATACTAAGGCTACCTTAAGTTAACCAAAAATAGAGTTTTGAGGGATCAAATGGCTTTGTATTTACAATCTGAAAGTGCCATTGCATCCCGGCTTCTGCTACTAGACTACCTACTTATTACAAATGATGTTTATAACCATAATCCACAGAATTTCATAACTCTCAGAAAATAAGGCTTTGGTATGGAAATTGAGTTATGTCGTACTATTGACCTAGCCGTCAACACTCCCCCCCTCCGCATTCATGTCATCCCTGACATGACCTGGTTGTCGATGTCAGTGCGGTCTTTGTTGTCTTTTTGCTGATGTAAAGAAAGTATAGATTGTAGCCTCTGCACAAGCTCGTCCTGTTCGTCCAATCCGATGTATATAGTCTTCACATGATTCAAGAACATCATAATTGATGACGAGCATCTGCCAATTTTGTGTCATTCTCATTTTTTAGAGATAGCTTCTACAATCTTCAACTTCTTTAGGCCAAGTTTCACTCCAATGCAAAGTCTGTATGTCAGGCCGAATGTGGGAGATAAGTTTTTGGACTTCAGGTTCAAAATCCATGTCTTGCATTCAATCCGCCTTATTAAGTACAATCTTTTGAGATCCTCTGATTACTTTTGTGTCTACTCTTTTTTCATTGGGGACTTCTTTGTTCATGCATCAAGGTGATCAAAGTTGCATTTACCATTGTTAGCTTTTGTGTGACTTGTAAATCAATATACTTCTTCTACTTGATACATGACTTAGCTAAAGCCGACAAACCTAGTTTGTTTCCCAAGTCAGTAACTTGCTTCAAAAGGGCTTTATCCAACATCATTCCTTATCAATGAACTATCATTGTCTATTTGTTCCCAAAATTCAGATACATGATGTACAAGGTATGTAGGTGTCTATCATGGCTTTAGATTTGAAAAAATTGCATCTTTGGTTAAGGGTTAGACTTGTTCTTTTTCTTTTTTGAAACGCTTAGCTTGTCATCTCTATTTGTAGCCTCCTGACAAAGTTTAGCTTAATTCAAACTTGTATTTGGAACTTTTTTTGGATTTCACTCTCGAGAATGACTGATGGCATCTTTGGCACCTTTTGGCTGCCAATCGCATGTAGAACCAATGATGATGATCAGAATTGGGCTTGACTCTTGGTTGCTCTGGCAGACATCTATCATAAAAGATGATTGAACTGTCATCTCTGCCCCTTCTGTTCTTGTAAGTATTGTTAGACCCTTTTGTTTGTTAGGCTTCATTAAGTCACATACAAGATAGAAGATTTACAGTATAATGATCTACTTCCTCTATATGGCCTTGTCGTCGCGTGAAATGTTCGATAGGCAACTTTACACTTGATGGGTGCTTTTGTTTAGTTGCATCACCAACTTTCTTTGTCGTTGTAGGCCATCCTAGAGTTTGATGACCATTCTCACTCATGTTTGGCCTCATTGTTGAAGGTTGATCAACATTCTTTTCTTACCTCTGACATTCATGTACCTTCTTCTCTTTGTACTTCTCAAGCATCTCTTCAGTCTTTTCTTCACTTGGATTATGGATTTTTTTTTTCTTTTTTTCTCAAGAAAATCTCAAAAATAACAAAATAAAACCAAATTCAACTCAAGAAAAAAATCAAAATGATTCTAATAGAATTCTAACGTTATGTATATTGTACAATGTCCCTAGGGACTCATATATGGATTTTGTCCCCGTACTTCTGATTGAAGGTTGTAGAGCTTTTTCGAAGGCTTACTTATCTGTTTGATGCTTCTTTGGAATCCAGTTAGCCTTGTTGTTGGTTGTTGTATTTGGCATTGTTTTGCACGAGTGGGTTCTCTTCTAACTGTACTATAATTGTAGGAGGAATTGAAAGAATTCAAGCGACGGTGCAGTGACATTATTTTATTCATTTCCTTTGGGACCCACTTTGTCATGATTACTTCCTGCTGCGTTGATGCTACTCGTTCGGGAACCCATAGTTGTCCCTGCTTTTTTTGTGTTTCAAGAGACTTCTTTGGGCTCTACCTTGTCTTTGTGTGAGTCTTCAGCGGTCCTTGCTTCAGGTCTTGTACTCTTGGTTGAGGACAAAGTTCAAACTTTGGGAGTTGACAAATTAACCATTTTGGAATCAAATAAATTCTTGACCTCTTTGTGCTTAAGCCAATTTCTTTGAAACCAAAATTTGATTTGTGGAAGCTTAGACTTTGTATTTTTCTTAGATGTTCTTGCAGGCTTCGACTGTTTTTTTGTTGGCATTGGATCTTGTGATTTTTCATCAAAGATTTTTGTCTGCTTAATCCATACCTCCTTTTGGCCAAGCTGGCTCTTTGGTATCCAGATTTGTCAAACTTTTTGGTTTTGACTTGTTGTTCTTTGCTTTTGGCCTTCCTTGGTTCTTACTGAAGCTGCTAGTGATGGTGATGACCTGAGTTTCTGGTAAGGAATGTCAAAAGAATCATCACTGTCGCAGCTGTCCTCAGCAAGGTTACATTCTAGCACTTTCCCTTTATGGTTTGGCTTGTTATGAAAAGCTACTGTCTGTTTGCTCTTGGATTGTTGTTCTTGGGATGACTTTTGTATCCACTTGATCAGAGCGCTGGTAGCTCATTGACATAGTTGTCTTTTCTTCACAAATAGGAGCTATGCCTCTTGTGGTTGGGTTCTCTGAGTGGCTATTGCAGTTATTGGGGCTAGTCGGAGTGAGCTTGATTCTTCTAACTCATTGACTCTTGCTTGCATGTACAGATTCTTGGTTTTAAGGAGGGCTACTTCCACTGCCAACTCATATGATGCAGAGAATCTCCCCTTCACCTTCTCTTTAAGCGGCAACCATAGGCCAACAATGAAACGGTCCTTCTTCAAGAAATTAGGCACTCCTTCACCTTCCTCCAGTGAAGCAATCCATCGCTCCCACAAATTCACAAACTTGGATTCGTAAATCGCATACTCTATCAGACTTCCATGCTTTAACTCTGTCAGTAGCTACCATAACTTTTCTGAGGTTGTGCCTCCATCAAACCTCTTCATGAATGCAACACGTAGTAAGTCACATGCATCCTTGGTAGCTTGGGACAAAGAATTGTACCAAGAATTGGCCTCTATTTTCATCACTAGAGCCGCGAGGTGTAAGACAAGGGAAGCTAGAGCCTGAGAGTCCACCACCCAACCACCCATTATATAGGAAATCCCCTGGCCCTTTGCCCTAGTTGGACTCCCCATTCCACACCGCCTAGCCCGGCCCTGCCCTTGTCTAGTCCGGCCTTGCCGGTGTCCTGACATTACTCCCCCCTTAAGAAGAGTTTTCATCTTCAAAAACAAAAGTGGGGAACTTCTTCTTAAGAACACTAATGTTTTCCCAAGTGGCACCTTCTTCAGGTCGGTCTTTCCACTTGATTAAGGCTTGTTGACGTACATGATGACGTGTACGTAACTCATGACAATCAAGAACACATTCAGGTTCATGCGGTAGGGTAGGAGGTTCAATGAAATCAACCAAAACCAGGTCAATGACATTGTCGTCCCCATGTAACCGCTTACGTAAACGACTTACATGAAACACTGGATGAATGCGATAATGTGAAGGTAGTAATAATTTGTAGGCATGATCACCTACTCGCTTGATTATTTTGAAAGGCCCACAATATCGGGGAGATAATTCAGGCGTCGACCCAGTTTTCAGACTTTCTGAATGTTCTGGCACACATAAAAATACTTCCTCCCCTTCTTCGAAGGTAACTTGCCGACGTTTCTCATCAGCGTACTTCTAATACCGATCTTGTGCTTGCCAGTTCAGCATATCCATGTGGTCTTTGAGAAAATCCTTAACCTGTTGGAGTTTTTTTATTGCCAACCCCACCGTATCTGGTGACCTAGGTTGAAACACGTACATGAGCATGAAAGGACTAAAACATGTTGTGACATGCTTAGCACTGTTGTAGGCAAACTTAAGAATAGGTAAGTATTCTTCCCAGTCTGACTGTTTTTTGCTGACGTATGCTCTTAGCATATCCTCTAGCACCTAGTTAAGCTGTTCCATTTGACCATCCGTTTTTGGATGATCAGCTATACTGAGGTTTAGTTGTGTATCCAATCATTTAAATACATCTCTCCAAAAGTTGTTGTTAAACTTGGCATGATGGTCACTAACAATGTTACTCGGCAAACCATACAATTTGTATAGATTGTCCACAAATAACTTGGCTAGTTCTGGTGTCTTAACCGTTGATTTGGTCGGAATAAACTTACATATTTTAGTCAACCTATCTACGACCACCCATACTGAGTCATGACCTTGTACAGTGGTTGGTAAACCTACAATAAAATCCATAGAGATGCTTTTCCATTTTCCATTGGGAATCTCCAAAGGATGTAAGAGTCCTCCTGCTTTCAGGCGCTTTGCCTTGGTAACTTGACATTTTTGGCAGTGCAAGACATAAACTTGAACAAAGCCTTGTAGACCTAGCCAGTAAAACTATCATCGTATGAGAGCATAAGGTTTTTTTAATCCCCAGGTGCCCTGCACTTGGACTATCATGACATTCATAAAGAATTTGGCACCGAATGTCTATGTCCGTCGGTACACAAACTCTCCCCTTGTGGAGTAGGTACCCATTGTCAATGGTAAAATGCTTCCATCGCTGTAGTTCATCACTTGATAAAGGAGAACTAGGTGTGGAGGTTAACTGTACACCACCGTCATTGGAGTGAGAAGGATCCCTCTTTTGAACATGGCTCCACACTTTGGAATATGCTTCATCATGCTCATATTTTCCCTTGAGAGAATCTAAAAGTTCACTACAAAGTTCCGTGAATAAGAGCAAATTGATCTTTGGCATTCGACTTAGAGCGTCTGCCACTACATTGTATCGTCCTTTGCGATACCTTAGCTAGACGTCATATTCCTGAAGGATCTTGGCCCACCTGGTGAGGAAAGCTTTTCCATGCATGGGAACCCCCCCATATATTTTTGCCCTTTTATCAAAATATTTCCCATTATATAAGTTACTTTTGATTTTTTTCTTCCTTTTTCACAAACGTTTTAGCCTTTATTAAATAAATAATACTTATGCTAATCAATCACGATGTAGCATAATAAGTAAGCTTTCTTTGTTGATCTCTCTTTTGACCTTAAATATTATATATATATATATATTCTAGTATTTTCTAATATATTTTTTCATGTATATATATTAGTCCACTCTACCAAATATTTTATTCGCTAGTTTTCATTTTCAAACCTCAACCCCACTTTCAAATTTCAATAATACCTCCATCTAGATGATTGTCAATCTTTTCAACACTCTAGGTCATGTTTTCATACACATGAAGGAGCTTACACTTGAAGGCAAGAGAGAAGTCCACTCAAAGGGGACCACCAAAAGACTTTTGCAGCCACAAATAATACATTATTTGGCTGAATTTTTTAAGTCAAGAAGAACCCCGAATCTGAAGGAGCATTCAACATAAAAGATGTAGCTCGTGATCTCAACTTTTAGCTCAATTTTTTTCAGAATTTTTGGAGTTATGAACACGGAGATATGATTTTTGTAGTGGACCCCAGTTTTCTCGTGTAATGGTGACACAGGCCATCCCCACTTTTCTTCCTTCTAGAATGGCTATGGTTCTACAAGTCTTCAAGCATGATTACAAGAGACAAGGCTCTTTTAATGACGTCTTGGCTAGTCTAGAGTAATTCTATCACCATTTTTGGAGGATCCATCCTCATCAACAAATATCCACCTTCGACAACCTATCTTATAATTTTCTTACCTCTCTCTTCTCTCCCTAATAAGCTTATGTCTATCCAAAGCTAGACTATTGTAAATATTTCCTATCCTCCACATCCTACCCACATTCTCTCTTCTCTCTCTATTGACTCTGGTATTTTAAATAATGAGGAGACAAGATGGGAGCCACAGTCACATGCACCCCATTTTCCTAGTCACCAAAGTGGGACACTCACCTCAAATAGAAGTATTGCTAAATCCTTCCCTCCTTCCCTATATAAGGAGGCCATGAGAGCTCACTTGGGGGGGGAGAACACACACACACACACCTATCCATACACACTCTTGTGCTACGTACTTGTAGCATGAACCCTAATCACATAATCACAACACCATCATCATCACCATCACCATGCACAAAAGATGAGCACCACACCTCCACACCACTTGTAATTAAGGTTTGAAGGCACAATTTCAAGAAGAAGAAGGGTGGACACACTCATGATCTTCCTCGCCATCAACTCCCATCTCTCCATTATGCCTCCTACGATCTTGTTCCCTTCTCATTTTCCCGCCATACGCTACCTATTGTATTCATCTTTTGCAAGCAATCAACACACTCCATCTTGGTGCCATACTTTGTGTCCCTTTGGATACATCTCATTGTGAGTATGGTATATGCTTGTTCCTTGCCAAATTTTTTTCTGCTTATGTTAAGGTGTGCGGATTCGCCACCATACACACACACTCTCTCTCCCTCTCATATTCCTATCATCTTGCTACTTCCATCTTGAGGTGTGCGGATTCGCCACCTCTTGTATGATAAGTGAGCATACTTGCAAGTTTTCCCTACCTCATTATCTTCCTTACTAACATGCACGAGTAGCAAGCCCACTCACTCATTCACCACTCCTCTCACCTTATTCTCCGACCACCCCATTCCACATTTGGGCGTGGATCTTGAAATTGTTTTCCGTGGCATGCTTCATTGTGTATATGTATGCGTCCTAGCCGCATATCTTGCTAGGTGGTGCCCCTATTGTGTATCCCCCATGATGAGGACATTGTGCATAGTCTTGGTGTAGAGGCCACCGGGTCTATTTTTCACTTCCGCCTCTCACTGGCTTTTCGACCCTTTAAGTCCGTTTGTTGTGTAAACCATTTGATGCTTTCATGGTCAAACACAGTCTCGAACTGAGCACCATACAGACAATGCCGTCATGTTTTTAAGTTAGACACTATTGCATAGAGTTTGCGTTCATAAGCAGAATAGTTCTGCTGAGCTGCATCAAGCTTCTTGCTTTCAAATGCAATCGGCCATCCGTCTTGTAACAGGACATCTCCAATAGCACGATTGCTGGCATCCATTTCCAAAAGAATGGTTTCAAAGGATCTTCAATAGCTAGTATAGGAGCTGTAGCTAATGCATCCTTGAGCATATCGAAACTGTGATGTTGAGCGGATCCCCACTAAAAGCTTTACCTTTTCCTTTTAGTTGATCCGATATAGGAACAGCAATCTGAGCATATTTTTTAACGAACCTTCAGTAAAAACTTGAAAATCTTAAAAATATATGTAATTCTTATAGATTTTTAGGAGGAGGCCATTTCCTAATGGTATCCACTTTGGATTGATCCATGTATAGTCCGTTAGCTGAATAACATGCCCTAAATAACGAATTTCATATTTTAGAAAATCACATTTAGATTCCTTGGCATATATCTTGTTTGTGCGTAACAACTCAAACACCTACCTGAGATGTTATAAGTGTTCTTCTTTAGAAGCACTATAGACTAGGATTTCATCAAGGAAAACAATGACAAACTTGCCCAAATATGGCTTCAAGACACTATCCATAAGTTTCATGAATGTTTCGGGCGCATTGGTTAACCCAAAGGGCATTACCAAAAACTCGTAGTGTCCAAACCGTGTTCAGAATGCAGTTTTTGGTATATCGGCAAGTCGAATATGAACTTGATGATATCCTGACCATAAGTCTATTTTTGTAAAAATGCGAGCATGAGTGAGCTTATCAAACAACTCATCTACTCTTGGCAATGGGTATTTGTTCTTAACTGTAACCGCATTTAAGCCCCGGTAGTCTACGCACATGCGCATACTGCCATCCTTTTTCTTCACTATGAGGATAGGCAAAGCCCATGGCGAAGAACTGGGTTGTATAAACCCTCTGCTAAGGTAGTCAGCAAGATGACGTTCCACCTCAGCAGCCTTTGAATAACTCATACAATAAGTTGGTTTACTAACACGTTTACAGCCTGTAGCCACGTCAATGCTATGTTGTACTGATCATGATGGCGGTAGTCCTGATGGCAAATCATTAGGAAATACATCTTGAAATTCCTTTAATAATTTTTGTAATTGACTAGCAACGTTTGCTTGTTTAGAATTAGCAATTGGTGGAATAGAGGAGAGAGAAGCATGCGGCGTTGACGAATGTTCAACAGACTCAATGTTAGAAAGATAATGAGACAGTGAGTAACCCAAGAAAACCTGATCTATTTCATTATCAAAAACGAGTTGCATAAGCTCAACAGTACAAAGCAGTGGTGATGAAGGTATATCTTTTTCTCCTAACAACAACACATGTGTGCCATGGGATTCAAACATCAAGCTGTTGTGCTCATAGCTACGCTTCAGTGATGGTCCTAGGCTATGCAACCACTCCCTACCAAGAACCACATCAGTCCTTTTCATGTTCATAACGTGAAAATCCAAACAGGTAGAGTACCCTTGTACCTCCAATGGAACAGCTTGGCATTGAGTATCCCATATTTTAGTATCATGTCCATTCATCATTGCTACCTTGTAGCGGTCAGTACTCGGAGTTTGAGGCAGTTTGAGTTTTTTCACCAATCCGTAATTGATGAAATTGTGAGTAGCACCGTCATCTACCAAGATGTGCACCTTGTGCCCTTACAGATATTCGTGCATATGTACTAACTCATGTGGTCCAAAGGTTGGTTTCCACATGGAAGCTGTGAGACAGCATTCAACCACCTCAGTGTGTGTTACTTCCACTGTAGAGAATCTTGAGGAAGACTCAAGAGGCAGCAATTGCACCATGTGCACTGCTTATTCCTTTTCCTGAGCAGCATATTTCCCCTTGGGACAATCCTTTTTTCCATGACCTCTTCCTAAACATTGAAAACATAACTTTTCTTTCTTGGCTTTGTCAAAATCCTCAGGAGAAAGAGGACCCCTTGGGTTTTTTAGATGCATCTGAATTAGCAACTAGAAATTTTCTTTTATTGTGCCCATACTGAGTGCGTCTATTACCATGTATGCTAGCAGGCACGTGACTATTATGTATTTTCTTCTCATCAGGATCATCATGAATATGTGCTTTCACTATGGATTCCTCAAGTGTTTTAGGGTCTTGGGTCTTGACATACTTCTTAAGCTCGGATGTCAGACCTCGTATGAACCCCCGTACTTGTTGAAAGGTATCCAAGCCTTCAAACTTGAGGTTAACGTCCCAATAGTGAGAGATATATTCAAGGAGTGATGGGTATTGGCTCGTGGAACATGTGTCCCAAGCCGTCCAATTCCGATCGGCCTCGTTTGTAGGAAAACATTTCTTGCTAAACATTGCTTCAAAAGCTGCCCAACTCTGCGGTATGATGTTCTTCTCCTTGAGAGACATCCACCATTTGTAGGCCTTGCCTTCCAAAGTTAAGCTCCTTTGCAGAGCTCTGACTGCATCCGGAGTGCGCTGTAAGGCGTGAATTCCATCCCACTTGCTGAGAAAGATATTCATTGCATCCTTATTGCAATCTCGGTCTTCTCCCTTAAAATTGGTGGTTTAGTGTTCTTTAACAATTCATCCACCTCTTTGGCAGTGAGAGTATGCAATGTATTAGTATTTGGCCCTTGCCCTAGATTAGAATTGCCCTGCCCTTGTGTGGCATGCGTGTCAGCAGGACTCTTAGACTGCTGATGCATTAATTGAACTACTAATGTGGATAGTTTAGTAACATTTTCATTTAAAGTTTTAAAATTTTCATCCATGACTATCATGCATGTCTGAAGTGCACGACATTCTTGAATATCAAGCAATTTGTAAGTATCTTCGCCTGCCGTAGCGTCGTGGATACTCTCCTTCAGAGGATCTGGCCGCGGGCCATCATTGGTGGGATCGGGAGTACTTTGCTCAAAATCGAATGTCATATTGAAATCCGAATCCATGGTACACAGTGCAGTGAAAGAAGTACTTAAATAAAATACCTGATATTGAGAGCACTCGTAAATTATAGGATCTTGCTAACTCCATCAAAATCGAGAGTAGTCCCGTGAAAAATAATTTGAATTGTCCACCGTATATGGAATTCCACTCGCTCTTGATAGTAGAATCAATTAGGCTTGAAAGAGGTAATTGATGCCAATAAAAACTTGTACTGCAACTTCGCCAAATTGGTTGTCTTGAAATTTTTGAGTTTCTCCGTAATATGCAGGAAATTATTATTGGAATGCGTGCCGGATTTGTTGATGCCGCCTAGCCTAGCCTGGCCTTGCCACACTCACATGTAGTGGAGTAGGGGGGTGGGGTACCCACTGTGGGTACCACCCCTTAAGCTTAAAATTATTGTGCATGGACACTACCCTTAAGGGGGTGGGCGCCCTTCCAATGGGAAAAAGGAACTTACAGTCGGCTATGGCGCCCAACGGGCAGCACGCAGAGGCTTTGAGATCCTGGGACGGACGATGCGAAGCCCGAGGGGCTTTGGCCTTGTGTCGTAAAACTCCCAGCACGGCCTTGTGCCGCTTGCCCACGGACTGCCTCTTCGTCGACGACCTTGCTAAGGGGTGATCCCCACTGTGTAAGACCCCAACAGGCAAGCCTTGAGTGGCTAGAAAGCTCCATGCTTCCCCCTTTCCGAAAATAGACACAAGGTATGATACGAGTGTAAGACAAGGAAGCTAAAGCCTGAGATTCCACCACCCAACCACCCATTATATAGGCAAGCCCCTGGCCCTTTGCCCTAGCTGGACTCCCCATTCCACAATGCCTAGCCCGGCCCTGCCCTTGTCTAGTCCGGCCTTGCCGGTGTCCTGACATGAGGCGTCGTCATCCTTGTTAAAAACCACACAAGCAATGTTCAATTTATCTAGAAAATCGATGGTGATGTCTTCTCCCTTCTTGCCAGTCAACGTGGGAAAAGAGACACTTGCCATGGTAGTAAATCAATGAGCAAAAAGTCACAAACTCCTTTTTATTTTTGGGAATGACTTAGTGATTCATAAAGGTTTATACATGGGTGGAAAACTTGAGCAAGAACTAAGAAGAGCGCAAGACTAGAATAGAATAAAGATGCTTACATCAAAAGAGTGGTAGTAATCAAGAATGGGCAAGATGATGGGACGTGGGGATCTAAGGATTTCATCAAGCATCTCTGCTCCAAATAGGAAACAATCTTTTGCTGGTAGAATATTTGTCTATCAATTTAAACGTTTACATGCATGTGTTGTAACAAAAAGGAAAGACTTCTGGCCTATTGTTATTATCCATGTTGGGTGTAGGGAAAGGCTTTGATCACTAGAGTTGCATACCTTAAGTGTTGACAAGGTGACACCTTCACCACAGGCCTCTACCTCTTGTTGAAGTCCACATAATCCTCCATATTGGGTTCAAAACAAACTGGGTGAGAAGAGTCTACCTCAATTAGTTTTCCATTTTGCATGTGGCGACGACGCTTGGGTGGTCGTATTCACTTGAACTCTCTAGGCCTACAAAGAGCGTTGTCGGGGGATATGTGCTCGCTACGTGAGCCGGGCAGGCGTCGGGCCTCTGGCTGTGGGAGGTGTAAAAGAGAGAGAACAAGAACAATAGATGCAACTGAATTTGGAAATCACCGTAATCATCAGTTAATTGATTAACGCTTGAGTACAACTTAATCTTTAGCCAAGGCGGGTTGTTAACAACACCGTCACTTGGATCATCTGTTAATTTAAGAGTTTAAGCTCCTGTTTATAGGATTAGCCAAGCCGTTAACGACACCGGATTTAACAAAATGCTAATGTAATCTTTAACGGATGACGGTGATGGAAATTATCTCTTTTCGCTTTATCTGCTTCAAGTTCCATTAGATTCTGCAAGCTTCAAGTCAGTTCACTGCCTCAATCATCAAGCCTCAATTATTATCAATTATCCTCGCCTTTGGTCCTCCGACTCTCTTTTTCTTGAGTACTTTATCTTGCCGGAATCTGCTTATCTGCTCTTGCCAGTCATCCTTTCCCTTGCCAAAATCTGCTTATCTACTCTTGCCAATCATCCTTTCCCTTGCCAAAATCTACTTGTCTGCTCTTGCCAAACTTCACTCTTTCCCTTGCCGAGATCTTCTTACTCTTGAGCGAGAGAGTTCATAGATTTTCCGATTCAATTGTGAGCTTGAAGTTGAGCCTAGTTCCGTTATGCCTCCTCTTGATTATGGCTGAGAGAGGGAGATTGCTTGGTGCTCTTGTCTTCTTCCCGGATGCTTTTCTTTCTCGATCTCTTTCCTCTCTCAAGCACAAGAGAAAGAGCGCCTTGATTGTATGAGAACGAGAAAGAGAGAGAGAGAGAGAGAGAGAGAGAGAGAGAGAGAGAGAACGCTCTCTTGCTTACCCTCCTTCTTCCTGCCTTCCGAATTCTCCTCTTCGTAACCCCCTTCTTCTTTTCTTCTTGCCCTTGTGTTATGCCCTCTCGTTGATAGCCCTCGTTGGCTTGTAATACCCTCCTGCAAAAAAAAAAAAAACCCAAAACTATAAATAGCTCTCCTCAGTAGAGCCGACGTCACTGACGTGGCATGAACCGGGTCTATGACGAGGTAGGGCCGGCTGCGGACCAATGCCAAAATTGGCAACACAGGTGCCGAAATGGTGCACCCTACTGATCCACGCAGTTCTTGTTCATGCCACGAGCTCGTCTGAGCATCAGGGTGCCCAGCATGAGCATCCCAAGCTCATCCCCACTGCTCGCTGCCTCCTTTCACGCCATGTCCGCCCTCTTTTCTTTTGTTTCACACAATAAAGCCCTTTTTATTTTATCAAGTGGGCGGCCTTTGGCCTTAATGGGCGGCCATAGTGATCTTGGCTCTGGGCGGCCATTAAAAAGGTGCCCCATTTGGTATCCATGCTGGCCAAGGCAATGCCAAGCACGACATCTCCGGGCAATTCTCAAAGGGCACCTCATTAAGCATACATATTGGCAAAGCATTGCCAAGCACGACAACTGGTTTTTAATGACAATATCATCATGAATTTTATTGCTCATTTTAGTGTTACAGACCTTGCCGCAAGGCATTAAGATGCAAAAACCCTCGACTTCGTATCTGCTTAAGCGATAACTGTGTTGGAAATTTCCTGCTATAAGAAAATCCAGTAAATAATTCTTGTCAGGCTCAACATATCAACCAGACCATTGCTGCATGACGTCGCGAAACTTGGTCAATGTCAAAATTCCCAGATAGCACCTTGACCGAGCCGACCAGGGCGGTTCGAACTCGCCCCCTGATAAATCTTTAACGGACAATAACTTGGCAATCGTAACTCCGATCCCTGATTTGAAAAGACCGACATGCTCCACAAATGGACCACTTCAAGCCCGTATATTAATTTCATTTCTGTCACCTCAGCTGCAGTTGCCCAATCCGGTGCGGATGTGCAATCGACTTAAACTTCAAAGTGCCATACTTCTTCACCCTGACTCCAATCGACGAGCCATAAAGACAGGCCGGTAGAGCACTTCAAGCACTATAGTTCTAGATCATAATCTCTCATATGTGGTCACTTGAAGCATACTTATTTTTGGCATCATTGAGGCATCTGTTGGCCCTTCTAAGCCGCATCTGGCATACATTAATCATTAAGCTTGGCTTGTTATCAAGCCTTGATCACTGCTCACTTAATGTGTAGGCTTCAAAGAAGCTTAGCTTGCATTTCTCTGCTCTTTTTCTTATCATGGAAGCGGAGCTGCACGACATCCACCCCCTCTGAACCTGCACAGCCTCCGGTCTATGCCAACAACACTTCAATCTGCATCTGCTACAGGTACTTTAAGCTCCTTACCATCATCAGACTCACTTAACTGTTAAAAATATGAAAAATGAAATAAGGCTTATACCCTATCATCAATGTTTTAGCTTAATCATTAGGTAGCTGTCCATCAAAAATCTCTGAACTTTAACTGTCGTATCTTCAAAGAATTCAGTCATGGATAACTTGTTTAGTGAACCCTGCCAGACTCAAGTGCTCCAGTTAATGATGCACACGGCTTGACCATTAAGCTCTCTCTTAAGGAACCCTGTCAAGTTCAAGTATGCCTTACTCTGTCTGCACACGGAATGACCGTCAAGTCTTTTACCTCAAGTTCTGTTAGCAGAACCAACTCAAAAGATGTGAAGATACTTCATCAATTATCCAAAGAAGTTAGCTGGAAGCCAGCCATGTTATCTTATTGAATGCATAACCAAACACTCTTCTAACTTAACATAATCTAGAAAACAAAATCTTGCATCATGTAGCCTGCTACATCAGGCATCTGGTATCCTCTGCATCTGCAACTTGCACTTTAGTAACCCCCAGGATCAAATGGGATAATAAGGAATTTTCCACACACTAGAGCATTATAATATCCACATGAGCATACATTTCCGGTATCAATCAGCATCACATATTTTTGGTGCAAATATGCTACCCTTGGTTCAAATAGCACGCAACTACTATGCATACTGATCAATATCCATCCATATTGAATTTGCTTACGAACATCGTTAGAATCTCTTGGATCAAAAACCATCGAGATCACATAGCATTGATGGGCTCCGCAATATACTAGAGCTTCACTTGAAGCATAGTGCAGCACCCACATCCCGTAAACTGTTGGCAACTTAAGCTCGTTATTAGAAACCATTAAAGAAACCTGACTCCCTTTTACTGGCAGCCAAGACATCACTGATATAAGCATCAATAGGAATAGCATCCAAATCCAGCCACATTTGGCACATTGTCCAAGAAAATGAAAAACCATGTGTACTTTATGCAGTATCAAGGATGATTTAGCATCATCACCCCCTCTAGCTTCATAGCCATCATGAAAAAACTTGGGAGTCTCTCTACCTTTATCATCAGAGGAATTTTTACCTGTTGGATTTGCATCTTGATCATGCAAAGAAGCTTTATCCTATAGATCTTCAGATTCCGTAGCATCCTCTAAAAAATCACTCTTAGAAGTCTCAACATTAATCAAAAGTGTAGGAGTTATCTCCTCATGCAGTCCATCTACAAGCATAGATGTAAAATCCTTGTCGATAACCTGTTCACAATCAGCATGATCTAAGCAATCGTCATACTCATCGATATCATCCTCTACTTCCTCATCTGCATCCATGTTACTTAGCAATACATTATAGAGCTGTAAAGGCTCATCTGGCACCCCCTCTGAAGAGGTATACGCATCAGAAAGCTCCTCTATACTGCCATAAACAACTCCTTTAGATCTAGACAAAATTCACTGATTATAGCATCCTCTTCTATGATAGCAACATCTACAAGCATATTTTTAGTAGCAATCATAGGTTCATTGACATCCTCAGGCTCATCCTTTGCTGGGTCCACAATCTTAGTCACTTCATCAGTTACTGTGTATATAATAGCTTTATTTATGCAATCATCTGTAGTAGACATGTTATCCTGCTCGGCAGCTATAGTGCAAATAGCTTCAGTAACATCCTGGAGAGGTTCATCTGCTTGATAAACTCTTTCAGAACAACCCATGTCAAGATCAACAGCTTGCAAACCGCTTGCTGCACTGTCTATGTCTTCACTGGAACCATTATTAGAGGTAGCGTCCATGCAAGCAATCTTTGAAAAAAATTCATATAAATCTGTTCCAGCATTAAACTCATTGTTTACCTTTTCTTCGTTGCTTAAATTAAGCTCCTCTCGAACTGAATCTGCTACTTCCAGCTCAACATTTTCTTTGGCTTTACTTCTTTCAGAAATATGCTCCCAAAATTCATCATAGTTGAGGATCTGCATCTGATCCCCTTCACCTTTACTCAAGACAACCTTATTTCATTCAGTAGTCTCCTTTATTTCCTGATCTAGAATCTTTGAGCTTTCGTAAATAAATTCCTCTGCAAAAAACTCCCACCGTGTGGGATATTCTTCTGCCAGTTCTTGAACCTGCTTTTTAAAATCCGAGTTTACAACCTCCTCAAAAGCTGCAATCATCCGATCTTCTGGAACATTTTGGCTCTTCATCTCAACTTCGTAACATGCAATAAAACCTTCTGGATCATATCCCTGAAAATTATAATACTACTCCCGAAAAGCATCAAGTGCTAGCTCTATAGCATCATTAGTCTGCTTTTTTATCTGCATGGCTTTTGCTTCCTGTAGATACCCCTGAACCAATTCCATCATTTTTGGCAAATCTGTAACTGCCAGATTTGTACCAAATCCATTGGCACTGAAATCTTCAATAAACTGCTTTAACTGTTCTGGCATCTCCATCTTTACCTCCCACCCTGGCTCGTTTCGCGTCGGGTTCACCAGATGTCGGGGGATATGTGTTCGCTACATGAGCCGAGCAGGCGCCGGGCCTCTGGCTGTGGGAGGTGTGAAAGAGAGAGAACAAGAACAACAGATACAATTGAATCTGGAAATCACCGTAATCATCAGTTAATTGATTAACGCTTGAGTACAACTTAATCTTTAGCCAAGGCGGGCTGTTAACAGCACCGTCACTTGAATCATCTGCTAATTAGGAGTTTAAGCTCCCGTTTACAGGATTAACGAAGCCGTTAACAACATCGGATTTAACAAAATGCTAATGTAATCTTTAACGGATGACGGTGATGAAAATTATCTCTTGTCGCTTTATCTGCTTCACGTTCCATTAGATTCGGCAAGCTTCAAGTCAGTTCACTGCCTCAATCATCAAGCCTCAATTATTATCAATTATCCTCGCCTTTGGTCCTCCGACTCTCTTTTTCTTGAGTACTTTATCTTGCCGGAATCTGCTTATCTGTAGTTGCCAATCATCCTTTCCCTTGCCGAAATCTGCTTATCTGCTCTTGCCAATCATCCTTTCCCTTGCCAAAATCTGCTTGTCTGCTCTTGCCAAACTTCACTCTTTCCCCTGCCGAGATCTTCTTACTCTTGAGCGAGAGAGTTCCTAGCTTCTCCGATTCAATTGTGAGCTTGAAGTCGAGCCTAGTTCCCTTATGCCTCCTCTTGATTATGGCTGAGAGAGGGAGATTTCTTGGTGCTCTTGTCTTCTTCCCGGATGCTTTTCTTTCTCGAGCTCTTTGCTCTCTCAAGCACGAGAGAAAGAGCGCCTTGATTGTATGAGAGAGAGAGAGAGAGAGAGAGAGAGAGAGAGAGAGAGAGAGAGAGAGAGAGAGAGAGAGAACGCTCTCTTGCTTACCCTCCTTCTTCCTACCTTCCGGCTTCTCCTCTTCGTAACCCCCTTCTTCTTTTCTTCTTGCCCTCGTGTTATGCCCTCTCGTTGATAGCCCTCGTTGGCTTGCAATACCCTCCTGCAAAAAAAAAAAACCCAAAACTATTAATAGCTCTCCTCAATAGAGCAGGCGCCACTGACGTGGCATGAACCGGGTCTATGACGAGGTAGGGCCGGCTGCGGACCAACGCCAGAATTGGCGACACAGGTGCCGAAATGGTGCGCCCTACTGATCCGTGCAATTCTTGTTCATGCCGCAAGCTTGTATGAGCATCACGGTGCCCAGCACGAGCATCCCAAGCTCATCCCCGCTGCTCGTTGCCTCCTTTCACGCCATGTCCTCCCTCTTTTCTTTTGTTTCACACAATAAAGCCCTTTTTATTTTATCAAGTATGCGGCCTTTGGCCTTAATGGGCGGCCATAGTGATCTTGGCTTTGGGTGGCCATTAAAAAGGTGCCCCATTTGGTATACATATTGGCCAAGGCAATGCCAAGCACGACATCTACGGGCAATTCTCAAAGGGCACCTCATTAAGCATACATATTGGCAAAGCATTGCCAACCACCGCATTGCCAAGCACGAAAACTGGTTTTTAATGACAATATCATCATGAATTTTATTGCTCATTTTAGTGTTACAGACCTTGCCGCAAGCCATTAAGATGCAAAAACACTCGACTTTGTATCTGCTTAAGCCATAGCTGTGTTGGAAATTTCCTGCTATAAGCAAACTCCAGTAAATAATTCTTGTAAGGCTCAACATATCAACCAAACCATTGTTGCATGACGTCCCGAAACTTGGTCAATGTCAAAATTCCGAGATAGCACCTCGACTGAGGTGACCAGGGCGGTTCGAACCCGGTCCCCGATAAATCTTTAACGGACAATAACTTGGCAATCATAACTCCGATCCCTTATCTGAAAAGACCGACGTGCTCCACAAAGTGAGCACTTCAAGCCCGTATATTCTTTTCATATCTGTCACCTCAGCTGTAGTTGCCCAATCCGGTGCGGATTTGCAACGACTTAAACTTCAAAGTGCCATAACTTCTTCACCGTGACTCCAATCGACGAGCTGTAAAGACAGGCTGGTAGAGAACTTCAAGCACTACAGTTCTAGATCATAATATCTCATATGTGGTCACTGCAATCATACTCATTTTTGGCATCATTGAGGCATCTGTTGGCCCTTCTAAGCCGCATCTGGCATACATTAATCATCAAGCTTGGCCTTTATCAAGCCCTGATCACTGCTCATTTAATGTGTGGGCTTCAAAGAAGCTTAGCTTGCATTTCTCTGTTCTTTTTCTTATCATGGAAGCGAAGCTGCACGACAGTGTAGGCCCACTTGCTTCCACCAAATTCTTTAGGCTGTGGCTTGGACTTTGTGGTTGATGTAGTTGAGAACTCTTCTCTGACCGTTGGAGAGAAAACATTTGGTGCTACACAAAATCTGACTGATGCGAGAGTGCTGATGTTGTTCTTAAAAGTAAAACTCGTTGTTCTTCACCTCCTCTGTCAACACTCATTGACAGAATGATTTGGTTGGCAGCAGTGATGACATTTTGTAGCCCTCCCTCTTAATGCTCTTGATATGCAATTAACACGAGCAATGCAAGATGGGAATCTTACCTCTTGGATATCAATGACAGTACAACCTGGTAGAGTAGCTCTTTGATGAAGGCCTTGAGTGCTTCTACAGTCTCCTCTTCTTCAGTCCTCCAATTTGAAAACTCTTGTAGCCACTCATCCATGATTGATGGCTTGCATCACTACTCTTTGTTGACTAAAGGTCTTTGCAAATCCCCCCGGGGAGGTCACCTAATAAAAATGTAACCTATCACGTGAGTTCAACAGAAGGGTATTTAAAGTTCTTGAAACTTACAGAGATATATATACATAAGGGCATTATTTTTTCAAATTTGAAAAAAACTTACAGATTTTAAAAGAAAAGGGGTACATTATATTCTTAACAAAATTCACAAATAAGGGGTTTTACAAACATGTCTTGAACGCACGTGATATGGTAGTTTTACACATAGTGAACCTCCCGGGCAAATCCCTCTTCAGTGGGGGCACCAAACAGAAGCACAAAACAGACTCGGTAGCCTCTACACCAAGACTATGCACGATGCCCTCATCATGGGAGGTACAAAACAGGGGCACCACCTCGTTTGGAATGCGGCTAGGACGCATGGTAAGGGGTTGGCACATGACACAAGGAGAATGTGAGAGAAGGAGAGAGAGGGATAGGAAGAGATCATTAGAGTTTCATCAATATAGGCTTCATAAACACCATACACAAGGAAGATATGAGAGAAAGAGAGAGAGGGAGAGAAAGAGATCATTAGAGCTTCATTAATATAGGCATCATAGACACCATACAAACATTTACGAGAGAAATTGCACATAATCAATATCTCACAAACTCATGTGTGCATGATAACTCTAACCTCTTGGCCATTAAGAAAACAAAACGCAGGACCATAGCCAATAACTATGTCATAGTAGAGTTATGTGTGCGTAGAGGTGCAAACATAAGGATGTACATGTGAGAGCGTGAGTGCTAGAGCTTGATTGTGTATTTGTTTACAAAAGAGAAGGCCTCCTTTTATAGGCCAAGAGAGTGATTAGGGAAGAGATTATAAGCAAAAGGAGTTATTACAAAGTAGAGGCATTCCCCCAATGAGAGAGCTTCATGTGCCTTGCTTATTGACCAATTTCCTCCTAATGGCCTTTATCATGGCGAGCTTTGTCTCCATGCCACCTTCCATAGCTTGAGTCCAAGAGCTTGCTTATAATATTTGAGAGAATCTTGATAAAATAAGAAAAATCAAGAAATAATGGAGAGAAACCTATAAGAAATTATATGTGTGGAGTATAACCATGACTTCTTCCCTTGTGAACAGATAGGCTCCACCATTTCGGCCATATCTCCCAAATTGTAGCTCCAAAAATTGAAAAAAATAGGGGTAGAAAGATGAGCTCAACGCCTTGCTGCTAAAAACTTTTTCTAATATTAAAAAAATAAAGAAAATTCCAAAAAATATGTGTACGTCTTTTTCCTTCCAAAAGTCTTCCAGGTAATTCCCTCTTGACTCTATGTGCAAGCGTTGTGTCCACAAGTGAATTATGCTTGCATTTGATAATATTTTGTTGACTGCAACTTCATAATGCATAAGATTCTCTTTGTTTTCACTATTGACTCTTATTTATCACCTATAGTGACCGTCACGTAGAATCAGTATCCAGTTATTAATTTTTTTGTTTTCATAGTGTTTGTTCCTACCTCTCCTTATTTTTGAGATAACTATGTACAGAATATATACATAGATTTATTTGTGATTTTCATGCATCAGGTCCTTCCTCCTCCACAAAGCCTTGAAGCCTTTCCATCAAGTGCATATTAGGAGAGAGATGGTCCAAATTTTGAAAGCGGCCCTCAATTCGTTCAATTACCAAACAAATAAATGTGAAATGCATGCATGCGTCTGTGCTTGAGGGAATATAGTCTTAAGCACTCTCTTATTAGACTAAAACATAACTTTATTTAGTTTTGAGTACCACATTCGAGATACATATCCACCGTTGGACATAGCATGAGAAAAATTTACTTCAAAACATAATCGTGGATTAGTTGTCTTGTTAGCCATGCCACCGCAACACAACAAACAACCTTGCCTGGAAATATCATCATGGATATATATTGATTTTCCCCTTCAATAACCCCAATCTCAACATTGGTTCTAAGGATACAAGCATACATCATCTCAATTAAAAGGATGTTCTCATGGTGCATCTGTTCAAAATAATGAAGAGCTTGTTGTTGGCATTGCCCAATAGAAGTACACTTTGTTATTAAATCATCATAAGGGACAACCCTACAAGAAGGAATCTTCTCTAGGATACCTACCCTTGACATCAAAGAGCATCAAGATAACCTTTCTTAGAAGTCTCATCATGGATATGCTTCCATATTCCATGTGTCGAAGCCCAACATAGGGTCTAAGGATACAAGAATAGGCCATCTCAATTATATGAATATCCTTGTGGCACCTATGTTCAAAATACTTACAAGCTTGTTAGCCTTGCTCAACTTGAGTACACTTTGTTTTCATATCATTACAAGAGAATGCTAGGAGAAGGGAGATTCTATAGGATACTTGTCCTTAATGTATAGGATACTTGTCCTTAATGCAAAGCACCACACTTGGCACAAATATCGACGATAGTATTGCTACAGAGTATGATACTTACTAAGCAATTTTTGGAGCACCCCAGACCCAATCAAGTTTACCTTGCAATCGGAGCACTCCAAGAAAGGATGATACACGAAGGTAGGGCAAGTTTTAGCTCACCACAAACTTTGTCTTCCATGTGACAGCAGTGGGGAACATGGAAGGAGTTCCCAAGTAAGAAAGATTGTGTTTAGGAAACACAAAATGAGATTTTAGTATGTGGTGTGACATAGCATAGTTAATTGGAATTGACATAGTATTCTAGTATCAAGCTGCAAAGATCCAACATGCCTTCTTGACTTTACCTTGCAAAGATATTAAAAAGGTACGATAGGGAAAATTGTGAAAGAACCTATATAAGAAACCGCTTGGTTCCCATTGGGCATATCAGACGCTCAGAAGATCAACAAATCCAAACTAGATACCAAGATCCTCTTGCCTCGAATGCGGATATTGAAGGAGTTGGAGACATGATCCCTAACTCTCTTTTGTATTCACATTTACCATGCATCCACTTTCGTCGTTATGGAACCATTGGATGCTCCTCCAAGGACCCTTACCTTTCATTTTCATCGGCAATGTTTTTAAGACTTGCTCATTTGAGGTGGTAGTACTTGCTCGCAAGGCAAAGTCAACATCAAGACTGATATTCTATGACAGTAGTAAGGCTACCTAGTAAATAGGTTGGTCAATCAGAAAGGTGCACTTGGCAGAGTGGTGGTTGGATTGCATGTAAGTATAGCATGTAAAAAATGAGTGTCACTATATATCTGGCAATGAGCAACTATTACAGTTTGAATGCAATTGTAGGTTGCACCTCCGTATCTTCACCAAAACCCACTTTTGGCAGCTTGCAGTAGGAAAGTCTGGCTTGAGAGATCATCGTTTCAACAAAAGTTGTATGTCTGCACTATTATCATGTGATTTGTCAATCATTAGCATTGTTCCAATATTCATCAAAACTCGATTGACCCATCGAGATATTCTTCTCAAAACAAAAAAGGGTGTCGTCGAAGGGACGTTTAGCATGTTATTTTGGATCTTCCATTATCTATTTGGGTGTGGAATTGGGGAGTGGTAGAAATATTTTGGCACCCTTATAGCCAATGGGATGTATTGGGTGGTAAAGGTGGATTGGCCAATACACTGCAACATGCAACAGGTGGTACATATGACACCATAAAAACTTATCATAATTAGCAAGGATAATTCCGGACTCTCTCTCTTATAAGAGGAAGTGGCACAACTACCCATTGCAACATAGTGACTCTCCTTGGTCTGTTGCAGTAGGACAAGTGTTAGTATGTGATGTTGCAGTTGTACTCAGTATTATAAAAGGGTGTCCCTAAGTGATCGGCTCAATTAAAATGATCCACTCCCCAGTCCCACTGAATAAAACCAGCACTGAGCTAGGTAGGTAGGCTTTGCAAATGTTTGTTGACAAGGCAGGTCATCTTTTGCAGCATTGTGCAGGATCTTTCCTTCGCCATCTCCATCTACGTTCCTTGCCACACGATGACCATCTCAAAGGTCTCTTCCAACCCCTCCCCCTCCCCCCCGGCCCCCCCCACCCCCCCCCCCCCCCCCCCACACACACACACCCCTAAGACATGGACAAAACGTTTGCAGAAGAACATGGCTTCGTATTGTGGTGCTCCAAAAAACCAGAAACAACAGCTCACAAGAAGATTTAGAAATTTTTTCATATAGGAAAACGGAGTCGTTTTTAGAGTTTTTCATACAATGCATAACATCATGAGCTTCTGCTCGAGAGGCAACGCATACCTAGCTAGGTACGATTGGGGGCATGGGACCGCCGGTCCCCCCTTCACCGGGCCGGCGGTCCCTTGTCTCCAATTGTACCTAGCTAGGTATGCAGTGCCTCTCTCACAGAAGCTCATGTTGAGGTAAGTCACAATGTGTGAATTATTGTGAGAATCTGTCCAAAACTTCTGGAATTGCAGGACGTCTTGTCCAGGCAGTGAGCTTCACAACAGCGTGTACTCCTCCCAGCATAGTTGCTCATTGTGTCGTACCTTGTGTGAATATTTTGCATACATTATGGGAGTATGAAGATCAAGGTGTGATTTTGCAAAGGTGATTGTGATGATGACTGGTCTCAATGATGTCGAGGGATATGTGTTCGCTAGGTGAGCCGGGCAGGCGCCGGGCCTCTAGCTGTGGGAGGTGTGAAAGAGAGAGAACAAGAACAACAGATGTAACTGAATCTGGGAATCACCGTAATCATCAATTAATTGAATACAACCTAATTCTTAGCCAAGGCGGGCTGTTAACAGCACCGTCACTTGGATCATCTCCTAAATGGGAGTTTAAGCTCCCGCTTTGCAGAATTAACCAGCCAGTTAGCGACACCGGCCTAACAGATTGATTAATCAACCTTCAGACTGATGACGGTGATGGAAACTTTTGCCTGGCGCTTTATCTGCTTCATCTACATTCAAGATTCTGCAAACATCATTTAAGTACACTATGTCAATCATTGTGCTTCAATTATGCCAACTGTCCTGTAGCTTCCTGCTCTGTGTGCTTTGCATTGGCTTAATTTTTGCTCACAAATTTTGTAATCTCCTCTAATCAACTTACTTTGATTGTCGTCAGGCTTTGTATGCCCACGTAATTTCTCTTTTCCAGTTCGACCTTCTTCTTCTTGCTTTGAATGGAGATCAAGAGAGAGAAAGCACGCCTTGATTACCTCCTCGCCTCACCTTGCTTGAGCCGGAGATCGAGAGATAGAAAGCACGCCTTGATTCCTTGGCTTGGAGATTCCTTCTTGGCTCCTTGAAGCTTTGAATTTCCTTTATCTTCTCCTCGTTATGCCTCTTTGCTTTGGTAGCCCTTATTCTTCGTTCAAGCGAGAGAGAGAGAGAGAGGAAGAGTCTCTCCTTTTCTTCGTTCAAGCTCTATAAGCTCTCCTTGAGCTCCCTCGCCTCGCTTGCTTCTCAACCCCTCATTATGCTCCTCCCCATCTCATGTAAAAGAGGCAACTCCTTCCACTAATAATAGCGTGCCCCAATAGCGCCGCCGCTACTGACGTGGCACAGGAATCATCTCTATGATGTGGTAGGCCGAGATTTCGACCGGCACGGAATCGCGCGGGAGCAGCTCCGAAATTCTATGACATGGCATGCTGATTCTTTCTCGTCACAGGGCCGCGCCCATCTGAGTAGTCCCCTGGCCGTCGCGAGCAAATTTCCCCCTTCAGCGTTGCTCGTCCCTGGCTTATTCGCCATGCCTTGCTTGGCTTCACACTTTTTTGGTTTTATTGGGTGGCCATTGGCCATGCCCTTTAATTGGGCGGCCAACTTTATTGAGTTATGGGCACCACACTTGATGTAGATTTCAACTAGGCGGCCTTATGGCTTTGTAAGGGCACTGTATTAGGTATAAATCTCGGACCCCGGCCAAGGCAATGCCAAGCACAACATTTTTGTCCAGCAGCAGTCCTTGACTAACAATATCTTCGTGACTTTTACTGTGCATACTAGCATCTCGAATAATGCCTCATGCTTCTAAGATGCACGTATAGGTGATTAAACTTTCCAGAAGTCCCTTTGCACTCGGTTGTTAATAGCTTGCATCAGCTTCTCAGATAATGCCGAAATTATTCAGCTCAACAGTGCTAGCAACTGTCATTGGCCTCAAGCCGTATTATCTCATCAAGCCGTAAATTCCTTTAGCCTTCTCAAACTGCATAAAATGGATACAAACCCTGTTGAGGCTTCAAAATTTCCTAGATGGCACACCGACTGAGCGGATCAAACTGGTACGGAGCCGGCCCTTTGCGAATCTTTAAAGGCTAATATCTTGGCAACCGGAACTCCGATCACTGATCTAAAAAGACCGACATGCTCCACAAAGTGAGCACTTTAGGCCCGTGCATTCATTTCAATTCTTTCACCTCAGTTGAAGTTGCCCAATCCGGTACGGATCTGCAATTGACTTAAACTTCAAAGTGCCATAACTTCTTTACCGTGGCTCCAATCGACGAGCCGTAAAGACAGGCCGGTAGAGCACTTCAAGCACTAAAGTTCTAGATCACAATATTCCTTCTATGCTCACTTCAAGCATAATCATTGAGGCATCTTTTGGCTCTTTTAAGCCGCATCTGGCATACATTAATCATTAAGCTTGGCCTGTTATCAAGCCCTGATCACTGCTCACTTAATGTGTAGGCTTCAAAGAAGCTTAGCTTGCATTTCTTTGCTCTTTTTCTCATCATGGTAGCGGAGCTGCACAACATCCACCCCCTCTGAACCTGCACAGCCTCCGGTCTATGCCAACTGCACTTTAATCTGCATCTCCTATTTAAGCTCTTTGCCATCATCAGCAGACTCACGTAACTGGTAAACGTTGTCAGGAGTTTTTTGGAGCAAGGGATTGTGCATATGTACATATACATGCATGGTGCATCAAATAAAGGATTGCCCATTTTCCTTAGCCAGGTGGTTATGTGGGGCCCACATGTGTACAGGTAGGACAGTGTGTACATAGTGCATCGATTTTCACTATCACCAGTACCGGTATGTTTTTTCTACAATAATGAGGAGTTTATAGCGCGTAAAACTTCTCGAGGAAGCTATCCGCGGGCCGACGACGTGAGGTCAGCAGGTGCGTCAGATGGCATCTAGTGGCGTCAGGAGGGCGAACGAGGTTAATATTTGCACGCGGATGAGGACGGACACAACGTGGGTGTTTTCTTGTGACAGTTATGCAGAAAGGTCATCATTAGGACCACTTTTTGGGGCCACTTCACGTGGTGGCGAGATGCATTATTGGAAAAAAGCTGAGTGTCAGGTGTGCAAATGATGCAAAAAGGTGACAACTATGCACTGCGAGGTCAGTTTTTGGCTTGTTCGGGGTCCGTTTGAGGTCATCTAAAAGGCCAAGGGTGCCCAAGTAATAAAGCTAAGTGTGGGAACTGAAAAAAGAGAGAGAAGACCAGAAAAAACGTGGAGAAGAGAGGAGGAACAGTCGCAGGTGTGTTTTTTCGGTTTTTGGAGCCTGTTTTGGCCGTAAACTGCTCATCCGAGGTCGGATTTGAGCACTTTGACATTGTAGACTAGGGTTTTGGGCCGTTCCGAACGCGATGGCGCTGTCCATTTTGCCAAATTCCTCACTCTTTTTCTGCTGTTTTTCTGTGTAAGTTTCTCCTATGAGCGAAGTTTCTACTCCAGTTTGTGATTATATCTGGCTTATTTTACCCATACTGTGTGAGCTATTTGCCCCATTGGTGTTGGCCCAAGCTCAATTGTATCTAAACATCAGAAATTCTCCTCTTTTGAGCTGAGTTTTTTGGGTGTGTGTGTGTGTGTGTGTGTCTGGAGTGGGCAAGCGGATAGTCTCTCTCCTCTCACTCCAGAGATGTGTTCCCTGTCTCGGCCAGGTGTGTTGTGTAAGCCGAGTGGTGCCCCATAGTGTGTGTGTGTGTGTGTATCTTCCCAAGAGTGTGTTTCGGGTCGTTATAGAGGCGCTGTGTGTGTTTTCATCCCGCTCACAACGTATGAAAAATGAAATAAGGCTTATACCCTATCATCAATGTTCTAGCTTAATCATTAGGTAGCTGTTCATCAAAAATCTCTGAACTGTATTTGTCGTATCTTCAAAGCATTCAATCATGTATAACTTGTTTAGTGAACATCACCAGACTCAAGTGCTCTAGTTAATGATGCACACGGCTTGACCATTAAGCTCTCTTTAAGGAACCTTGTCAAGCTCAAGTATGCCTTACTCTGTCTGCACATGGAATGGTCATCAAGTCCTTTACTTCAATTTCTGTTAGCATAACCAACTCAATAGATGTGAAGATACTTCATCAATTATCCAAAGAAGTCAACTGGAAGCCAGCCATGTAATCTTATTGACTGCATAACCGAAAACTCTTATGACTTAGCATAGATTTAGAAAACAAAATCTTGTACCATGCAACCTGCTACAACAGATAACTGGTACTCTTCAAATCAGCAACTTTGGACTTTAATAGTCCCCCAGGATCAAATGGGAAACTAATCATCTGTCCCACTGTGAGCATTCCTTTAAAAAAAAATTACCATCCTCTAGGATCATAGGGAAAATACAATAATTTCCAATCATTACAGCATAAACATACATTAACCCACAAATCTTCATGCAAACCTCCTGGATCATATGGCATATAAGTCAATTGCCCAGGACCATGCATATATCTGTCACCTCCTGGGTCAAAATCTAGCTCAAAATCTCCTACATCGTAGGGTAGCATCAGATTCCATATAGCATCAGGTAGCACCAGATAATGCCATATCCCCTGTGCAACTGGCTCATCCAATTGTTGTTCATCAATCACAGGTAAAAGCATTGGCAGTGCACCTTCACTCGCACTAGTATTGAAATCTTGATCATGCATATCTAAATACATTAAGTTTCTGGAAAAAATCTCTTCATTAGGCTCAAAAGATGCATCTGAAAACAATTCTCTATCTTGTAGAGGCTCAAAATCAAGTAAAGCATCATCCAGCAACTGCATAAGTTCATCATCTGCTGAATCTGAACAAACTGGCTCATGCATGATTCTGAATTTATTGGTATCCTTAGCATCTGTGTTTGAGAATCCTTCCAAAGCTTCATCCAATAAGAACATAAGGTCTAGATCCACCGCTTGAGAAGGTTCCTCAATCCTGCACATCTCAAGTTGCTGCAATAAACAAGGATTTTCACATATGACCTGCATACTAAACACATCTGCAGTAAACTTCTCTTCAAGTCGTTCACCCTCATCCAAATATCTTTGCACTTCTGTAGCACAAAGTTCAGCATGCACATTGAAAATTTTATCTACTGCCCTGTCTATATCATCGGCACAATGAAACCAATCATATTCAACATCAAGAGATTGCACTTCACTATGCACCCCCTCTGAATCAGCATCATCAATTTCATGATCATCTTGCCATAGTGTCAGCCTTGTGTCACAGATTGTCGATAGAGAAGAATTTTGCTCCCTCTCTACATCACCATCATCAAATTAAGGGTCAGTCTGCCAGATTGGTAGCTCTAGGTCACAGAAGCGTGTCAAAGGAGTCTGCACCCCCTCTGAATCATCATAATCACGTTCAAGGTCAGTTTTCCAATTTGGTAGCTGTGCTTCACAAAAACTTGTCATTGAAGGAGTCTGCACCCCCTCTGAATCAAGCACATACTCTTGCTTAGCCAAGTCCTCAAAATCTGGTACATCCAAATTCGGCAAATCTGGTATATCAAAATCCATGGTCTTGCTGCTCTCAACATCAGCCCTTCTTTGACCTATGACATCTATATCATTAATCAACTCTTTGACAAAACCTGTACCAGTAACATCAATCACCTCTATGGTAGAATCTGCACCAGAAAAATTTTGCTCTAATTCTGGTTCAGTGGCAAAAGTATCAGTTGTAACTGAATCTTGATGCATGTCTACCTGAATATGACTGCACTCATTCACCTGCACATCTTCCTAAGCTTTAGCCAATTCATTGTCTTGATCCCATGATTTCTTTTCCTCCTGTACTACAGGTACATGTTCTTTGAAAATTTCACCCTGCGTAGTTTGAGGCTGTAGAGACTCACCCTCAAGGACTTCTACTTCATGCAAGGCATCTGCAAACCCCAACTTCTCATACACATCTTTGACTATGTCTTCATCATTAGCCTGTAAGAAGGTAGCATCCTGTACAATAAACTCATCAATCACAGCTTCTAACTTTGATCGTACTTGTCCTCGGATATCTGCGTAGTCTGGTAGACTTGAACTCTGTTCTTGATAGATTTCATACTCCTCATAACGTATTTGCACAACAGTTCCTTTGAAATACTCCCAGTCATCGTTGCAAGCTTTGGTATTTGAATCTGCTCCTTCACATCTGAACTCACTAACTGCTCAAACGATTTGATCATCAATTCTTCTGGTATCCCTCGTACCTTGGTCTCCAGCTCATAGCACTCTAGGTAGCCCTCTGGATCGTATCCATCAAAGAGTCGTCTTTCATCATATATTGCATCTAAAGCTGCATCCAAAGCTTCATCGATTTGAATTTTCTTCTTTACGGTCTCCATTTCAAGCAGAGATCCTTGAACCAATTGAAGCATCTTCGAAAAATCTGGAACTGTTGACTTATCATCAAAACCGTTCGCACTTAATTCTGCAATCATCTTCATCATCTGCTCCAAATTCTCCATCTTAATCTCCCACCCCGGCTCATTTCGCGTCGGGTTCACCAAAGATGTCGGGGGATATGTGTTCGCTACGTGAGCCGGGCAGGCACCGAGCCTCTGGCTGTGGGAGGTGTGAAAGAGAGAGAATAAGAACAACAGATGTAACTGAATCTGGGAATCACCGTAATCATCAATTAATTGAATACAACCTAATTCTTAGCTAAGGCGGGCTGTTAACAGCACCGTCACTTGGATCATTTGCTAAATAGGAGTTTAAGCTCCCGCTTTATAGAATTAACCGGGCCGTTAATGACACCGGCTTAACAGATTGATTAACCAACCTTCAGACTAATGACAGTGATTGAAACTTTTGCCTGTCACTTTATCTGTTTCATCTACATTCAAGATTCTGCGAACATCATTTAAGTTCACTATGTCGATCATCGTGCTTCAATTATTGCCGACTGTCCTGTAGCTTCCTACTGTGTGTGCTTTGCATTGGCTTAATTTTTTCTCACAAATTTTGTCGTCTCCTCTAATCAACTTACTTTGATTGTCGTCAGGCTTTGTATGCCCTTGGTAATTTCTCTTTTCCAGTTCAACCTTCTTCTTCTTGCTTTGATTGGAGATCAAGAGAGAAAGAGCACGCCTTGATTACCTCCTCGCCTCACCTTGCTTGAGCCGGATATCGAGAGAGAGAAAGCACGCCTTGATTCCTTGGCTTGGAGATTCCTTCTTGGCTCCTTGAAGCTTCGAATTGCCTTTATCTTCTCCTCGTTATGCCTCTTTGGTTTGGTATCCCTTATTCTTCGTTCAAGCGAGAGAGAGAGAGAGAGAGAGAGAGAGAGAGAGAGAGAGAGAGAGAGAGAGAGAGAGAGAGAGAGAGAGAGAGAGAGAGAGAGAGAGAGGAATAGTCTCTCCTTTTCTTCGTTCAAGCTTGATAAGCTCTCCTTGAGCTCCCTCGTCTCGCTTGCTTCTCAACCCCTCAATATGCTCCTCCCCATCTCATGCAAAAGAGGCAAGTCCTTCCACTAATAATAGCGTGCCCCAATAGCGCCGCCGCTACTGATGTGGCACAGGAATCGTCTCTATGACCTGGCAGGCTGAGATTTCGACCGGCACGGAATCGGTCGGGAGCAGCTCCGAAATTCTATGACATGGCATGCTAATTCTTTCTCGTCACAGGGCCACGCCCGTCTGAGTAGTCCCCTGGCCGTCGCGACCAAATTTCCCCCTTCAGCGCTACTTGTCCCTGGCTTATTCGCCATGCCTTGGTTGGCTTCACACTTTTTTTGTTTTATTGGGTGGCCATTGGCCGTGCCCTTTAATTGGGCGGCCAACTTTATTGAGTTATGGGCACCACACTTGATGTAGATTTCAACTAGGCGGCCTTATGGCTTTGTAAGGGCACTGTATTAGGTATAAATCTCGGACCCCGGCCAAGGCAATGCCAAGCACAACATTTTTCTCCAACAGCAGTCCTTGACTAACAATATCTTCGTGACTTTTACTGTGCATACTAGCATCTTGAATAATGCCTCATGCTTCTAAGATGCACGTATAGGTGATTAAACTTTCCAGAAGTCCCTTTGCACTCGGTTGTTAATAGCTTGCATCAGCTTCTCAGATAATGCCGAAATTATTCAGCTCAACAGTGCTAGCAACTGTCATCGGCCTCAAGCCGTATTATCTCATCAAGTCGTAAATTCCTTTAGACTTCTCAAACTGCATAAAATGGATACAAACCCTGTTGAGGCTTCAAAATTTCCCAGATGGCACACCGACTGAGTGAATCAAATTGGTACGGAGCCGGCCCTTGGCGAATCTTTAAAGGCTAATATCTTGGCAAGCGGAACTCCGATCACTGATCTAAAAAGACCGACGCGCTCCACAAAGTGAGCACTTCAGGCCCGTGCATTCATTTCAATTCTGACACCTCAGCTGTAGTTGCCCAATCTGGTACGGATCTGCAATCGACTTAAACTTCAAAGTGCCATAACTTCTTCACCGTGGCTCCAATCGACGAGCCGTAAAGACAGGCCGGTAGAGCACTTCAAGCACTATAGTTCTAGATCATAATCTTCCTTCTGTGCTCACTTCAAGCATAATCATTTTTGGCATCATTGAGGCATCTGTTGGCCCTTTTAAGCCGCATCTGGCATACATCAATCATTAAGCTTGGCCTGTTATCAAGCCCTGGTCACTGCTCACTTAATGTGTAGGCTTCAAAGAAGCTTAGCTTGCATTTCTTTGCTCTTTTTCTCATCATGGCAGCGGAGCTGCACGACAACGATTTGTAGAATTGATAGTGTCCTCCTCTAGAAGACCAAAAAGGACTTGACTTCCGACCTTTGGAGTTCTCTTATAAATGACCTTGCTGTACACGCGCTTCTTGAAGCACATCACCTTAGAAGTTGCAGGCCTGCTATATCTTCTGCTCTTCACAATATGTTTATCATAGCATCACAGGAAAACAAAGGAGTTCTAGGTAAGGAACTCTTGTTGTTGGACCATTGATCACGTATCTACACACGACAATCTTCATGTTTCGAGAAATTTAGATCAATTCTTTGCTCTTGACCAAGATTCCCCAACACATGGTCACAGGTACACTTGATCTGCTCAGCGGGCTAGCCATGTGCTTGCTTACTTCCCCTGCGGTTTCCCAGCTTACCATCTTCTGCTTTCATACATGTATGTGTGCATCTTATGCCTTGATCTTATACGTGCCTTCTTTATGCATACACAAGCACATGCAATTATACTTAGACAAAATTGTATCTAGAGACTCAACTTTCTAAGAAATATGATAACGCAGCAACCACATCCAAAAAAAAGGGGAGGGTTGGAGTCCCCCATTGTCCGTGTGTGCCCCCCCCCCCCCCCCCCCCCCCCCCCCCTTTTTTTTTCTAGATTAAAACCTTTGATGACATGGCCTAAACATAGATAACTATTATTAAAGCTTCTCTAAGCAATAAAACTACCTTCCAAATGAAGCCTCATATTTTATTTTTTCTTGACGGTAGTTGAACTTTGAAATTGAACAAGAAAGATACCATCGAGGGTTCGAGCCTGGCCTTGTAGCCTAGTGGTCAAGGTGGATGTGTGAAAGGGTCACATTTTGAGATAAGCTTAAGTCTCACTTGTCTTTCGTTACCGCCACATTCAAAATATGCATGTGGCTATGTATTGAGATGCTTACAACACTTTAGACAGTTGTTTGGACAAACAATTTGAACTATAGATTGCTCCAGGCTTGCTCTATGAAACATAGCCGGGCCCCACTTTTGGTTTATCTAGTCTTTAGTGTCCAAAGCATTGCTATCTATTTCATTGGCCCCAAAAGTCAAATGATAGCTCCTCTCAGCAATTGATAGCATGACCTTTAAAACAAAATCTAATTCTCAACTTTGGAAAAAAATAGGGGGGTTGGAGTCTCGCCATCGTCCACGTGTGCGCAGACGATGGGGGGGCTCCAACCCTTCCCTTTTTTTACACTTGTAGGTAGTGACAATGCCTTCTTCATAGACATGCATATTGTCCCTTTCCCTTCGGAGCTCACCCATAACATTCCATTCCCTTGAGAGGCCCATGCAGGTTGCACCATGGCAAGATCGCAGCTGAGAGAGAGAGAGGGACGAGACAAAGAATTCTACCTTAGTTTAGTGTAATGCCCAGGGATTTTAATTACACGATGACGCATTTTGTTAAATGTTAATTGTTGTTTTTATTTTCACTATTTTTTTCATGTTAATAACATATCTAATGTCATGACCTACGACAACCGGTAGAAAACATAGAACCGGCGGGGCAACCAACAATCCCGGCAGGCCCGGCGGGCTTGTCATGAAACCCCGCGGGCCAAGCGGGCAAAGCAAGAATCCCGCCGGCCCCGTCATGTACCCCCTCCATATTTGGCGGCTCTATATAACCCTGTAGTAGACATCACATCACATCACCGCTTCCTCTAAATTTGGTCATCCTTTAAAATTTAGAAGAAAAACTAAAGGTAAAAAAATGAATAGTCTTTAAAAAAAATTAAAACTTAATGTAACTATGATCATGGATCATTAGTTCTTTTTTGGACTGAACTGATTCTTGAAAGGAGGTAGAAAGGTGAATCTTTGGGTCGGTATCTCTACATTTGGGATGGACTAATCTCATGTTTGGTTCACCGTTATATTTGCTAAATTGATTGCTATATTGATTAGAACTTCTATCATGGGTCATTAGTTCTTTTTTGGACTGAACTGATTCTTGAAAAGAGATAGAAAGACGAATCTTTGGGTCGATATCTCTACTTTTGGGATGGACTGATCACATGTTTGATTCACCATTGTATTTGCTTGCTATTCTGATTAGAGCTCCAATCATGGGTCATTAGTTCTTTTTTGGACTGACTGATTCATGAAAGGAGGTAGGAAGGTGAATCTCTGGGTCGATATCTCTACTTTTGGGATGGACTGATCACATGTTTGATTCACCGCTGCATTTGCTTGCTATTTCGATTAGAGCTCCAATAATGGGTCATTAGTTCTTTTTTGGACTGGACTGATTCATGAAAGGGGTAGGAAGGTGAATCTTTGGGTCGATATCTCTACTTTTGGGATGGACTGATCACATATTTGATTCACCGTTGTATTTGCTTGCTCATGTTTGAGTAGATTGAGGTTTATTCCCTTCAGGCTTCACTACTACGCTTGTGTGTGATATTGATTATAACACTAATGTTTGGTTTGAATAATACTTGAAAGAAGAGATAGCATACTGAGCTATGTTTATTGGTATTGCAGGCATCCAATAAGTATGTCTTCCACCGGGAATGTGAGCGGTGATGTTGGTGTCTCAAGCGTGGCTTCCTTGAGGAGACCTCCTACCTCAATGCCAGGTCCTGCTTTGCAGGGCACCACTTCGCAGGGCAAGTGAAAGGCAGGTGGAAAAAGTCCAAGTGCCGAGTGGAATTTTTCCACAAATTTAAATAAGTATCAAGATTGGAAATGTAACTTTTGTGGCAAAGAGAAATCTGGAGGAGCACCAAGAATAAGGGATCATTTGCTAGGTGGCAATACCAGAATCCAAGGAGGAAAGTGCAAGGGCTTAGGTGCAGAAGAAGCAGCTATGCGCTTAGAAGCTTTAATTGGTAAGCTAATTTCCACAAGCAAAAGATCAAAACTCTCTACTTTTGACCATCACACCCCGGTATCGATATGATCAAACCAGTATGAGGGATCATTGGGTGTAACGCCCACCAATGGAAGCACTCAAAGCAGGGAACCAACTTCTCATATCGATGGAACTACACCTCCAAACCATGGATCTCCTGACTTTCAGGTAGGATCGTCAAAAAGTAGACAGGTTAGCTTATAGACGAGCTTCAAAACGCTTGCCTTAGAAGAAGCACAACTTGCACTAGCTAAAGCCGTCTATTTCACTGGGGGATCATTGGCCATTGTCACCCGTGATGCATGGAAGTCAACTTGGAAACACATTAGGGAGTATGGTGCTGGATTTACCCCTCCAACATATCACCATATGAGAAACCAACTGTTGGATAAATGTTACACAAGCACACAACAAGATATTCAAAGGGTAATATTAAATGCAAAAGAACAATCTGGTCACACCATAGTTAGTGATGGTTGGTCCAACGTTCAAAGGCGGCCATTGATCAACATCATGCTTGTATGTCCTCGTGGTGAATGTTTTATCAAAGTTGTGGATAGCTCTGGTCAAATAAAATCTGGAAGTTTTATAGCTGACATCATTGGCGATGCCGTTGAGGAACTTGGAAAAGAAAATGTTGTCCAAGTAATCATAGACAATGCCAAAAATTGCAGGGCTGTAGGTAGGATACTTGAAAGTCGCTTCACTCACCTATATAGTGTTGGTTGCAGTACACACAGCTTGAACTTGGTATTGCAAGATTGGTACAAGAGGGAGGCCACAGAGTGGTTCAAATGGATAGTAGACAATGCTCGCTTAATAGTCAAGTTTGTTTTGAAGCGTCAGAGGGTTCTTGACATGTACCGTCAGAGGATGTTTACTATGTTAAAACTGTCATGCGAAACTAGATTTTGCACCAACTACTATACGGTAGAATCACTAATAAAAAATAAGAATGCTGTGATGGAGACATTTGTTTGTGCCACTTTTTCAGAATGGGAGGCTGGTCAAAGGGAGAAGATAAAAAGAAAAATAGGGGTGATCAGAGATCTACTAGCTGATCGCCACTTCTGGGATGATGTGGTGGATGTGCACAATGTCATGATGCTAATTATGCTCGCATTACACCAACTGGTTCTGCCTTGCCTAACATAGGTAAGGTGTGGATGGCTTGGTGGACTGTTCAAGAAAGCCTTACAAATCCAGAGGAGCCCCAGGAGCCAATTGTGAAGCCTTGGAAGACACCATTCACTCAAAAGAGGAGAGAAATTTTGAGAAAGTATGTGCATGGTCGATGGGTTGGAGAACATAGTCCACTACACAACGTAGCTTTCTTATTGGATCCAGAGTATTGGGCAATGGAAATAGACAAACTTGATGAGGAGGTGCTGGAAGACTTTTATGATGTGATAGGCAGGTTTTATGATATTCTTGATGACCATGCATCAGCTATTATTGATCTTACGAAGTTTAAACTCAAAGAGGGTAAGTTTGGTACAGAATTTGTGCAGAAACTTGCCACGGAGCAACCAGCGTGGAAGTGGTGGATGATGAATGGTGGTAGTGCACCCACCCTTAAACGCCTAGCTGTTAGAACCCTAGCCCAATGTGCATCCAATTCAGGTTCTGAGAGAAACTGGAGTACATATAAATATGTACATTCCATCATCAGAAACCGCCTTCTAAATTCAAGAGCTAAACAATTGGTGTATATGTACTGCAACCATCGGCTATTGGCAAGAGTTCAAGCTGAGAACTACAAAGAGGAGATGCCGCACTGGACTTATGATGTAACCAATGATGAGGTGGACGAAGACAGTGAGCTGCAAGGGGAATCTCATGAAGTAGAAACTACATGTACTTTATGTTAGGAAATAAGACGTAGCTAAATAGAGAATTGAGTAGATTACTTAATGGAGAGAGACAGATTTATATACACGACATTATAGAGTAGAGAGAGAGAGAGAGTACACACGATATATGTGGTTCACCCAATGTGGGCTACGTCCACAGGAAAGCAGCCACTCAATGGCTTTAGTACATCAAAACAAGAAGTAGTTTACAAAGGGATTATACCCTTAATGGAGCTCCCGCCTTGCTTCACTCTCACCACCTCACACTCACCTTGTTGCATCAACTTATCACTATGAAATGTGTGTAGAAATGGCCTCCTTTTATATGCCAAAAGAGCTACCCTCTCTTATGAGAGACAGCCATGTGTAGCCGCCCTTGTGCGAATAAGTCCAAATCGGACCCTCCAATCCGCCCATGTGTGGCCGCCCTTGAGAAGACAAGTCCGCTTTTGAATTCGGCCACCGGCCACCGGCCATTGACTTCCGACCACCGGCCACCGGCCATTGACTTCCGACCACCGGCCATCGGCCATTGACTACCGGCCATCGGCCAACCGACCGGTTGTTTTTTGACCACTTTTCGGCCGTCGTCCGGCCATCATATTCCGGCGAAAAAGAATATTCCGGCGAAAAAAAAAGTCTCGGGGGCCTCCGTCCGCGAGGCCTTTAAAGTTGCCCCTGATTCTTGTCCATGAAAATTTTGGTTTCCGGTGAGTGATTTTCTTTCACGCACGATGGCTTCTCCTCATAATGGGGGCCTTACAAATGTGCGCTTTTACCACAGAAAATTACAAGGGTAAATCAGGCTCCATACTTAACAATCTCGCACTTGGAGACTGATCTCCAAACCAAACATGTGACTGCTTTCCATTCTGGCTTCTTATCCTTGAATGCCGATTGAATATGAGCAAAAGCTCAACTTCTCCTTGTTGACCACCTTTGTAAACATGTCTGCAGGATTTTCACTTGTATACACCTTTCCTAGCTTTAGTTGTCCCTCTTCCAAAAGAGTGCGTATGAAGTGATATCTCACCTCAATGTGCTTTGTCCTTGAATGAAAGGTTGAGTTCTTCGCAAGATGGATAGCACTTTGGCTATCACTGTACAAGACACAATTGTCTTGTTTGAATCCAAGCTCTTCTAAGAATCTGTGAAGCCACATAATTTATTTGCTTGCCTCCGTCATTGCTACATACTCTGCTTCCGTGGTAGGAAGTGAAACCACTTTCTGCAGCTTTGAAGCCCAGCTTACTGTTGTGCCTCCAACCGTGAACACATAGCCAGTAGTGATCCTTCGAGTATCTTTGTCACCTGCCATATCTGCATCAGCATACCCTTCTAGAAAAATATCAGTTCCTCCAAAATACAAAGCATTTGTTGTTGTCCCTTTTAGATACCTAAGTATCCACTTCACAGCTTGCCAATGCTCTTTACCTGGGTTATCCATGAACCTACTCACAACTCCCACTGCATGTGCAATGTCTGGCCTTGTCCAGACCATAGCATACATTAGAGAACCTACCGCTGCAGCATATGGAACTTTAGACATATAGGCTATCTCCTCTTGTGTCTTTGGACACATATCCTTCGTTAGTTTAAAATGACCATCCAAAGGTGTAGAAACTCGTTTTGCATTTTGCATTTCAAACCTTTCTAGTACCTTCTTGATGTAATCTTCTTGAGATAGCTTTATTGTCTTCTTCGTCCTGTCCCTTGATATTTTCATACCAAGTATCCTCTTTGCAGCACCTAAATCTTTCATTGAAAAAGATTTGGACAGCTCCTCTTTTAGGTCTTTGATGCCCTGCATGTTAGCACTTGCAATCAACATGTCATCAACATACAACATTAGGATGATGAATTTCCCATCTCCCAAATTCTCCGTGTAGACGCAGTGATCCGAGTTGCATCTTGTGAATCCATGATCCAACATCCATCGATCAAACTTCAAGTACCATTGTCTTGATGCTTGCTTTAAACCATACAAGATCTTCTTTAATCTAAAAACCATTTTCTCCTTACCTTTTACTTCATACCCCTTTGGTTGAAGCATGTAGATTTCCTCCTCTAAGTCACCTTGAGGGAATGCTGTATTTACATCCATTTGCTCGAGATTTAGATCATGAGCAGCCACAAGGCTTAAGACAAGCCTAATTGAGTTCATTTTTACAACAGGAGAAAATATTTCATTGAAGTCAATACCTTTCTTTTGAGAAAAACCTTTTACCACAAGCCTAGACTTGTACCTTTTCTTCCCACCTTCTTCTTCCTTTAGCTTGTACACTCATTTGTTTTGAAGTGCCCGCTTACCTTTAGGCAACTCAACCAACTCCCATGTTTGGTTGCGATGTAGTGAGTCCATATCCACTTGCATGCTCTTCATCCATTCTTCTTTGGATTCATGTTGCATAGCTTCTTCATATGATTCCGGCTCTCCAGAATCTGAGATCAAGAGATGGTTGAAGGAAGGAACAAACCTTTCTGGAGGTCTACTTGCTCTTGTAGATCTTCGAGGAATAGGTTGAGGCTCCTCATTTGGTTGACGTTGTTGCACATTGTCACCGTTTGCAGTCCTTGAGTCTTCACCGTCCTCAAGCTCCATGTACTCATCACCTGTTTCTTTTGTTTGTTTTCTTTCCAAGTAATCTTTGTACATATTTTGTTCGTTAAAAATTACATCCCTACTCCTTAAGATTTTACCATCTTCAGGATTCCATAGGCGATACCCAAAGTCTCCTTCTCCATAGCCAATGAAGAAACACTTTTTGGACTTTGCATCTAACTTTGATCTTAGGCTTCTATCTATGTGCATGAAAGCCTCACACCCAAACACTTTGAGAAATGCATAATTCACCGGTTTACCTGTCCATGCCTCTTCTGGAACACCCCCATCCAATTCCATTGAGGGTGACCGATTGATTAAGTACACAGACGTACTTACAGCTTTTGCCCAAAGCTCAAGCGGTAGGCCTGCATGTAGCCGCATGCTTCGTGCTCGTTCCATGATTGTCCTGTTCATCCTTTCCGAAATCCCATTTTGTTGAGGTGTCCTTGGGGTTGTCCTTTGCCTCCAAATGCCATTGCTAGCACAAAAGCTTTCAAAAGCTTGGCTGCAATATTCGCCTCCATTGTCGGATCTGATGCATTTAACCGTGGTACCTGTTTCATTCTCCACAAAGGCTTTCCACCTTTGAAATATGGAAAATACATCGGATTTATTCTTCATGACATAAACCCAGTTTTTCTAGTCGCATTGTCTATGAATGTTACATAGTACAATGAGCCACCAAGTGATGGTGTACTTACAGGACCCCAAACATCAGAATGAACCAACTCAAGTTTTTTATTTTTTCTTTCATTTCCTGATTTTTGAAATTTTACCCTCTTTTGTTTACCATAAACACAATCTTCACTGAACTCTAAGTCCACTTCTTTCAAACCTGGTAGAAGCTTCTTTGTTTGAAGGATTTGCATTCCTTTGGCACTCATATGTCCAAGTCGGTAGTGCCACACCGCACTGTCAACTTCTGTAGTTGCTGCACAAGCTGAAGGTTGCGTGCTAACAGTACACAAGTAAAGTGTACCGACTTTTTCACCCTTGGCAACCACCAAAGATCCCTTTGAGATCTTCCACCGTTTGTTTCCGAATGCAATGTTGTGACCTTCATCGTTCAATTGTCCTGTAGAGATCAAATTTTTGCGAAGAGAAGGAACATGCCTAACATCTTTAAGCTTCCATTCATTTCCGTTAGCAGTTTTGGCAGAAACTGTACCTTTGCCGACAATCTCACAAGCTTCATCATCTCCCAAGTATACATTCCCAAAATTACCTTTGGTGTAGTCTTGGAAATGTTGCTTGTGTGGTGTCGCATGGAATGAAGCTCCGGAATCTACTATCCAGGAATTAAACACATTGTCTAATGAGAGAATTAGAGCATCTTGCTCTACTTTACCTGCCACATTGGCCTCCGATGTTGGCTTGTTGTCTTGAGACTCTGTCTCCTTCTTCTTCTTGGACCAGCAATACTTCTTGACGTGGCCCTTCTTGCCGCAGTTCCAACATTCAAGAACTGACTTTGTGCGTGACTTGCTCCGCCTTGAGCGATCACGACCCTATTGGTTTTTGAACCTCTCCTTAAGCCTTCCTCTTGTTTCCACTGATAGTGCCTCACTTGATGATTCTCCTGTGCTTCTCCTTCGCATTTCCTCACTTAGGAGAACACCCACAACATCATCAAACTTAAGAGTATTTGTGCCAGAGATAGAATTACTTACAGCCATCACAAGGCTGTCCCAACTATCCGGTAGAGATGATAGTATAAGGAGAGCTCGCACTTCGTCATCGAAATTGATTTTCACTGATCGAAGTTGACTTATGTTTGTGTTAAAGTCATTTAGGTGTTCTGCAACTGAACCATTCTCTGCCATCTTTAGATTGAACAAGCGCTTCATAAGAAATACCTTATTGGATGCCGATGGTTTCTCGTAGAAGTCGTCAAGTGACTTCATCAAGTCCTCCGTGGTCTTCATCTCCGAAACATTGAAGGCCACCGTTGACGCCAAGCTTAACCGGATTGTTCCCAGTGCCTTTCGATCAAGGACAATCCATGCTTCATCTGCCATTGTTGCGGGCTTCTTCGCAAGACCGCCTAGTGGCAAATAGAGGTCCTTCTGGTAGAGATAGTCTTCAATCTGCATCTTCCAATGTTGGTAGTTTTTGCCGTTGAACTTCTCAATCTTGATCTTCCCTTCCTCCGCCATAACTCCCACTCAATTCAAGGAATCCTTTCCTTGAGATAATTTATCTACGAGCAAACCTTGCTCTGATACCAGTTGTTAGGAAATAAGACGTAGCTAAATAGATAATTGAGTAGATTACTTAATGGAGAGAGACAGATTTATATACACGACATTATAGAGTAGAGAGAGAGAGATAGTACACACGATATACGTGGTTCACCCAATGTGGGCTACGTCCACGGGAAAGCAGCCACTCAATGGCTTTAGTACTTCAAAACAAGAAGTAGTTTACAAAGGGATTATACCCTTAATGGAGCTCCCACCTTGCTTCACACTCACCTTGTTGCATCAACTTCACACTATGAAATGTGTGTAGAAATGGCCTCTTTTTATAGGCCAAAAGGGATGCCCTCTCTTATGAGAGACAGCCATGTGTAGCCGCCCTTGTGCGAATAAGTCCAAATCGGACCCTCCAATCCGCCCATGTGTGGCCGCCCTTGAGAAGACAAGTCCGCTTTTGAATTCGGCCACCGGCCACCGGCCATTGACTTCCGACCACCGGCCATTGGCCAACCGACCGGTTGTTTTCCGACCACTTTTCGGCCGCCGTCCGGCCATCATAATCCGGCGAAAAAGAATATTCCGGCGAAAAAAAAAAGTCTCGGGGGCCTCCGCCCCCGAGGCCTTTAAAGTTGCCCTTGATTCTTGTCCGTGAAAATTTTGGTTTCCGGTGAGTGATTTTCCTTCACGCACGATGGCTTCTCCTCATAATGGGGGCCTTACAAATGTGCGCTTTTACCACAGAAAATTACAAGGGTAAATCAGGCTCCATACTTAACACTTTAGAAGAGATTGAAGATAATTTGGAAATTGAACCAACTTTGACCCGTCACAGCAAGCGACGGTGGTTTAATTAATAGATTATCGAATCCATTGAGTGACTTCTGGTTAAGTTCAGAAACTGTTTATCTTATAAGCTTTTTTTTATATTTAGTTTAAGGTTTAAACATTTGCTTAATAATAAACGAAGCCCTTAAAAACCTTTACAAGGCCACAAATCACTATTAAAGCTTCATAATATACAAAGCCCTAACAAATCGTTGCATTATCACATATCATAATTGAAGCTGAAGTGAAGACAATTCACAATTCACTAATAAATTCTCGCAAGACAACGAGTAAATGTTTTCAAATGTTACAAAAACTATCCAAGTGATAGTGAAATATTTGTGAGAATATCTTCATTCTCCTGTTCATGCTGACCTTTAAGCTTATTATAGTCTTTAGACATTTTGAACATTGCATATAGCTTTTTGGATATCTCATACTCACATATAGCACAATGAAAGTTATTCATCATGCTTTGCATCAAGCATGATATATGATACATATGTCCGCATGGCAAGCTGAAGTGACCACACCACTCATCAAAGAATGATCTACATATGGGGCAAGGACCACCGTGCTCACCAGAAGCTAGAGGGGCCTCAATAGATGTTGGGTGCTCAATCAATGTGGCAGCATTTTGTTTTTTTATAGTCGCCCCTAACTCTTTTACGTGGCGAGATAGCACCTTCACCTCCCTTTGCAAGTCTCTATTTAGGGTTTCTTCTGCATGAGAGCCTTGTGTAGCTTGTGATGCTTGCCTGAGTTGAGTTTGAAGCTCCTCCTTAACTTGGTGCACTTCCATTGATGCACCTTCTAGTGCCAATGACATCTCTTGCCGTGTGACGGTGATTGCAGTACTGCGAATGTCCTCAACCGTCATGTGAGGTGTCCTTGAGCTAAAGTCCACTGCTTCACCCAAGACATAATGCATGTATAACATCTTGGAAAACCACAATGGACAATCCATATGATGCATAGGATGACCCATAACATCGAGATATATGTTCTCTCCATTGTCTCGTATGTCTGCATTAATGCATTGTGATAGCTTGAGTCGGCCTTTCTTGATGTTGTCATCTGCAACGCCTGGCCATATGGATTTGACCATTTCTCAGTCAATCCTAGTGTTCACCTCTTTCCATTGTGTACCCACTGGGTTGGCCCACTGGGAGCAACGAGCTGCAATTCGAGCGGTGTCGTTCACTCTACCGCCTTGACACATGGATCTGAGACACTCAAAAGCGCGCTTAGCCCTTTGATTATCATTATCCATATCCTGATTAAACACTATACTTCAGTTACGGCATACAAACTTAATGATAATCAATTGCTATAAGAGTAACCACCATTTTACGACAAGCAATTGCTATAATTTTAACCACGACTTTACGACAATCAATTGATATTAGAATAACCACCATCTTACGACAATCAATTGATATAAGAGTAACCACCATTTTTTAAATCAATGAATGACAATCAGTGACTCCACGTGGCTTATTGCTTGAAACTTAAGAGAACAAAGTGTTTTTATTACTCATACATCATCCATGGCGCATAAAACCCAATTTTTAAAAGTGCTTTTATAAGTCAAAATTCTCAGAAAACCCTGCTTCATAAAGTACATCATATATCCATCAAAAAAAGGCTACACTCATTTCAGAGGGAGGGCGTAAGCGTCATTCTGGTTGGGCTTCAAATCTTTCTAATTCTTCGTCCAAAAGTGCCAAGGTCTTTCTGTCTGTGGATTTCTTCCTCACCCAACCTTCCACAACAATCCTAGATATGGTTTGTACCTCAACCGAAACCTTATGTTTGAACCAATCTGTGATGTAGTAGTCAAAGAACTCTCCACAAAACTTACAAAATTGCCATATCACCCATCCTATGGCATACACATCTGTGGCCTTGGTCCATGGGCATAAATTCTTGCCATCTAGTAACTCAAGAGCTTGCCAAGGATGAATCTTTTGCCAGTTTTCATCGGTATTGTTGGTCTTTTGTGTCTCTAAGCCAACACGCAGAGCCAATCCCCAATCAATTATTCCAATACGGGGAGTGAGATCCTTGGTAAAGTCCAACATGATGTTCCATGGATGGAGATCATTGTGGATCACTCCCTCGTCATGTGCGAATCGCAATTCCTTCACCAAGGCATGGATCAACGAGGGAGCATGATTGCACAGGCTCTTGATACGTGTTTTCTTGTCTTCAGAGGGCATTCACGCACGGTTACTTCTTTCAAACAAATGCTCCTGTCATTCTAGCAGCAACACACCTAGTTGCAATTGCAACCATGTGCCGAAGCATGAATGACTGGGAGCAATATAAAACATAATCATTGTACGCTTTTGCAATGACACACCTAGCCGCAATTGCAACCATATGCCAGTGCATCCATGTACGATGATTTGATAAAAGAAATTTTATACCTTTAAGTTTTAACGCAAAAAACCAAAAAACATCAATAAAATAAGGAAGGGATTAAAAAATTACTGCTACACTGCTTTGAGAATGTGGAAAGCTACCAGAAAGTTTGGTGAAGAAGACTTTTCAATGTACCTCTTTTGTGAAAAAGACAAGCACCGGCGTCGCCTTTATATAGCCACGGCGGGCCCGACGGGGAAAATGCTTTACCCGGCGGGCCCGGCGGCCAACTACTTAGCCCGGCGGGCCTCGAGCCGGTCTCCAGGTCTCCTTGGAGGTCAAAAAAGATGAATGTCAATTAACATAATATTTGTTATTTTGCATTTATATTGTTATTAACCTGAAATTATAGTGTGATCACGTCATTTTGAAATCCCTGGTAATGCCACTTATAAATTTTAATATTTGCCTCTAAATTTGAAATTTGAGGGTGAAAAAACCTCCAAAATTTTTGAGAAAACGGTTTTCTAGTACATGAAGAGTTCAAAATATCAAAAGTTTTGAAAAAAAAAAGAAGGGCAATTATGTGAAAAGGTCAAAATATCAAAATTTGTGGAAAAACAAAGAGAGGCAAGAGCCTCGTGATCATCTGCGTGCACGCGGATGATCAGGGGGATCTTGCCCCCCTTTTTTCAAAAATTTGGATATTGTGACATCTTCACATACTCAAAATATCCAAATTTTTTGAAAAAAAAGGAGGGCACAAGAGCTCCCCAATCCTTAGTGTGCACGCCGATGATCGAGGGGCTCTACCTTTCCTTTTTTTCCCCCAAAAAGTTGAACATTTTGACTTCTTCACGTATTCGAAAAAGGAGGGCAAGAACCCCCCGATCATCCGCATGCACACAGATGATCGGGGGTTCTTGCCTTCCTTTTTCTTCCAAAAATTGGATATTTTAATATTTCACGTACTCAATTTTTTTTGGAAAAAAAAGGAGGAGACAAGAGCTCCCCAATCATCCGTGTGTGCGCGGATGATTGAGAGGCTCTTGCCCCCCTTTTTTTTCTAAGAAGTTGAATATTTTGGCCCCCTTTTTTTCCAAAAAGTTGAATATTTTGACTTCTTCACGTGCTCAAAATATCCAACTTTTCAAAGGGAAAAAGGGGGGCAAGAGCCCCCTGATGATGATTGGGACACTCTTGCCCCCCTTTTTCCCAAAAAATTGGATATTTTTACATCTTCATGCACTCGATTTTTTTTAAATCTCCTCTTGTTACATATGTATGCTTTATGGTTCATATCTTGACAGGTGCTCAAGCTCAAAGTTAGGACTTTTGGAAACTTATGCACGTTTTTTGGTGTGTATCATATGAGCAATGGCTATTTTTTGGGTTAGATTTTTTGATATTGTTAGAAAAGGCTCCAAATTTAACATCAAAAAGCTCGCAAAAATCATTTTCATTGCAAAGGCTTGAAATTGGAATCTCGCAAAAAAAAAACACACTCTTCATAGATCAGTACATATTAGCTGAATGTTCAAGTCTGAATCCCCTTTTATGAAGACAATAACTAGCTTGCCTTGATTGCTTTACTATGTATATGGTAAGAAGTAATATAGTGATCGTGGTGTGGATTTTACTGCATGGCATAGCTCGTGATGTTGGCTCCATAGCATCTCTCCTTGAAGCTTTCTCCAAAAGTTCTATGGCCTCGCATCACAAATGAGATTTTGCATGGAAATATGTATGAATGTAAACATTTCCACATTGTAATAAAAATAAAACGAGATGCATTTAGTGCATTTGCGATGCTTGTGTCCATTTTTTTTTAAAAAAAACCATACATATGTATGGTGTGGAGTTGGCACCGTTCTCCACATTTATAAAGAGACATGCCTTTCCCACACCACTTTTATCCCCTCCAGTGTTTAAGGGGGACTTATGATTCTCCTCCAGTGTTGGACTTTTTATTGTAAAAATACTATAATTGTACAAGGAAGAACTCATTACTGATGGTTATAGAGACATGTATCATTCCATGTTGCCATGTCTTGGTGTATTGTTTGTGTGTCCCTTTGTTGGGCATAACAAGTCCTTGTCACTTTCATCTGAAATCTTTTTAATAAAAATGATATAAATTCATTGCTTTAATCAAAACACAAAATATAAGTGTACCTTTGATATTGGTAGTCTGCATTGAAGCACAATGTTGGATGGATCGGCTACTAGACCTCCCTTGCATTGTTGCATCACCTTCCCACCAGTATGTGTTTTGTCATTGTCATCCCTTTCGTGACTTTTGCCAACATGTCAACTGTCACATTTACTTTTTTCTATCATGCCTACCATTACGTGCATTGGTAGGTTGAATTTGTCGGATTGTCCGTCCATAAGCTCACACACATACATGTACACAAACTACCCATCTAGCATACATATCGATCCAAGCATTGTCAATCCCGACAAATTTCTCCAAGAGCCCCAAGCATGATATCTTTCTCCAAGAGCCCCAAGCACGATATCTTTCTCCAAGAGCCCGCGATTCACTTCTACTGAAAATAGCCTAGAGGTTTCTGGTGATGCCCTTGTGGACAAAATCCTGCAACAGGAGAGAGGCCATCATTTTGCATCTGTCGAAGACTGCCCCTATGGGTAAAATCCTACAATCAGTGCATTCTAGCTCCGAATGGGAAGCTTTTTGAGAAGTTTTGGTGCTCTCTAAATTGCACCACATTTAGCAAACATGTCAATCAATGCTTTGCCAAGCACATCTTTTTCAACAACCCCTAAATAACAATATCAGTGTGAACTTTTATGCCCATACCAACATCTTGCATAGATCCACATGCTTTCAAGATGCACACCTACGTGATCGCATTAGGAGAGAGGCCCGCGATTTGCATCGGGTGAAAGTAACCTAAAGATCTTTACCTTGCTCCTCGTGTGCATAGCCCGCAATCAATACACTCGAAGAGACGACGTTCCGAACAGGAAGCTCCCCAGCACTTTCTTTGCTTTGTGAAGTGCACAAAATTTGGCATACATATTGACCAAGGCATTGCCAAGCACAACATTTTTTGCAACAACCCTCAGACTAACAATATCAGAAGTGAATTTTTAAAGTGGACCACATTTAGCAAACAATTTCAATCAAGGCATTCCCAAGCATGACGTTTTTTTAAACATTCCTTGACTAACAATATCAGTGTGAACTTTTATGCACATATCAACATCTTGCTTAGAGCCACATGCCTTCAAGATGCATGCCTACGTGATTGCATCAAGAGAGAGGCCATCGCTTTGCATCCGCTAAAAATAGCCTAGGGATTTTTGGTCCTCCTCATGTTGCACATATCCCTTAATCAATTCACTTTAGGAGACGATATTACAGACATGAATTTCCTCAAGCACTTTTTGTGCTCCCTAAAGGACACGAGATTTAACCTACATATTGACCAAGGCATTGCAAAGCATGACAATTTTTTGCAACGACCTGAGACTAGAGTGAATTTTGAAGCCCATATTGGAATCCTGCATAGTGCCACATTCCTTCAAGATGCATGCATAGGTGATCTCGTCTGGACAGAGGCCCTCACTTTGCATCCGCTAAAACCAGCCTATAGCTTTTTGGCTGTGCTCTTGTTGTGAGTATCCCGCAATCAATGCTTGGCATACATATCGATCGAGGCAGAGCGAAGTACAACATCTTTTCAATATTCTTTAACTAAAAATAAAATTGTGAATTTTTGTGCCCACATCAGCATCTTGCATAGAGTCACATGCTTTCAAGATGCATACATGGGTGATTGCATTTGAAGAGACGCAATCGCTTCGCATCTACTGAAAACAGAGTAGATCTTTTTGGCCCTACCCCTGTGTGGAAAATCCTCAATCGGTGCATTTGACGAGTCCACACTCCGAACAGAAAGCTCCTTGAGCACTTTTTGTGCTCTCTTAAGGGCACCACATTTATCAAACATGTCAACCAAGGCATTGTCAAGCACAATACCCTTTCTTAACAGCCCCTGACTAAAAATATCATCACATATTTTTATGCCCATATCAGTATCTTGCATAGAGCCACATGCCTTCAAGATGCATGCGTATATGATTGCACGTGAAGAGAAGTCCTCGCTTTGCATCTGCCGTTGAAATCAGTCTCGAGCTCTCTGGCCTTGCTTCTGTTGTGCATATCCCGCAATCAACGCACTCTAAGAGATGAAATTTTTGATTGAAGGTCCTCAAGAACTTTTAATGCTTTACAAAGCGCACCACATTTGGCATACATATCAACCAAGGCATTTCCAAGCACAACAATCTTTTCCAACAGCCCTCACTAATAATATCATAGTAAATTTTTAAGCACGTATCAACATCTTGCATAGATTCACATGCCTTCAAGATGCATATGGACAGAGGCCCTCGCTTTGCATCAGCATCTTGCGTAGAGCCATATGAATTCATACGTAGGTGATTGCATGTGGAGAGAGACCCTCGGATGAAGCCTTAGCTTAACCATGGTTTTAGGGTTAGGGTTAGAGATATGGACATTAGGATTAGGCTATGCTTAGGGCAAGAGCATAGAGAGAGAGAGAGTAGACACAATGATAATGCTCAAAGTGCAATGATTCAGTAGAAAATAGCCTCTAATATAGGTTTAGTGCTTCACAATCATTGGCTAGAGAGGTTGCACCCTCTTGCTATTGGACCATCTCATCATTTATCTCTTCTTAGGTGGCTAGAGGGGTTTACCACATTGTGACACAAGTTGGGCTTACCCTAGCAAACGGCCCCTTAAGCCAAACTTGGGGTTTTATTTGTGTTTTGTGGTTCATGTGTTCATTTCATGGTGCACTCCTAGGCTAACACTATTCATCTACTCGATACATCATGGTGGTTCTCATTTGGTTTAACACTTGACGATTATCAATTAGATACATTGTGGGCGATTCTCAACGGATTCAACAACCATGTTTTAATGTCCCATGATACATCATAGCGGTTCTCTACTGGATTCATTGCTATGGTTCACAAGTGAGACTTTAGTAGGCTCACTAGCAGTCCTAGTAGGTAGTACAAACTTTTGTTCATCTGTTCATTCAGATGTGAAGAGGGTGTCATGTGTGTCCTCTTCAAAATTGTCTTCATGCTGTTGTCATCATCATTCATTGTTGTCATTTTTGTTTGCTTCATCTTCATGTCATTGATTTCATCTTTATCTTCATGCCTTGTCATCATGTCTTTATTGGTTCAAGATGTCAAGGATGTAGCCTTCATGGCCAATGGTGTAAAATACACATACATTTCATTTTGTGTACTTGTGTGTTTGCTCATAGTGATGGGAGGTCTTACCATACACTCATTGTGTAGGTAGTGTTTGGAACTTGTGTGCTTTGTGCTTTTGTACATAAATATTAAAAACATGTCATTTATGGCTTGTGTGCTTGTGTTTGTAGTGTCTTCATGCACATACACATGATGCATCAACTCAAAGTGGTACATTGCTCTTGCCGACCGAGTACTATGATGAATGTATGAATAGAGGAATTCTCAACTCCCTTCATTAGGGAAAATTTGGCCTCTTTGACTTTGTCTCTCTTGTCCAAAGTGGGCAACCTGATGAAGTCCATGAACGCTTTGTCAAAACCCTATCAAGCATATCATAAGAATGATCTTAGAAAGTTGGTTCTAAAACTCTGACAAATTTGGAGTTGATTTTTAGAAGTTATGACCTCCCCACTGAAATGAAATGTGGAAAGAGATTCCATTTTATAAGACAGAATTGTCACATCAAAAAATAGAATCTTCTAGAATCTAATCAATTTAATGGCATGCTATATATCAATGGATAGATCTAAATGAATACATTCTAAATCCAAAAGGTCCACCGACAAGTTTTGATTTCACTTGTAAATTTTTTTTCGTGCACTCATTTTGCACAAGAGTGAGAAAGTCAATGTCCTTATTGAGCCATATTTGCAAACGAGCAAGTTATGGCATGCTACGGATTTGATGTGTTGTCCTTTACTAGGTGCAAACCTTAACCTCAAATATGCAAGGCCAAGAAGTGGTTTTAAGTAGGAACAACAGCTTGTAATAAATTCCAACAAAAATAACATCCCAAATAATCACAGGCCGTTGATGATATGGGGCAGAGAGAGTTGTAAGCAATGATTGATGAGAGTGAGTGCATGCGTGGGGCCATGGCATAGAAATCGATGATGCAGTTGGGTAGGTCAATGATGTGGCCACAAGCTCAGAATGAGGAGGATGATCAGGAGATCCAATTGTTGTCAGGCTTGCAAACCATGGGCTTAGTGTCATATAGCACAATTGGTTGCACAAGAAGCACAATGCGTAGCAGGATAGTTCCAGCTAAGGGCCTTCACAAGATAGTTGATGCAAGTTAGCAGCCATCAACACTTGATGCTATCGTTGTTGATGGCAACAGGTAATAGGTAGAAGGTGGTCCGTGTGGAGTAGCCAATTGCTGAACGAGCACAAGAGGGTGAGGATTTTGAACTACTCCGGTGATATTCGGCTAGTCAGAGCCAATTGGATATGAGAATCGAATGTGATACAAATCAAAAATCCGCCCACAAAGGCTTTGACTGATAAAAAAATTATCAAATTCCCTCCTTTACATAGCCAAAAGGCTCAAGTAAGGCTACAAAAATGAATCCTTTGCTTCTATGAGAAAGATAGGTTTCCACACAAAGTAAAACACACACACACACACACGCACACACACGCACACATTTTCTAGGTAACAGGCAGTAGTCGGATTATCATACAAACTAGTTTCCCTCTAAATATAGGGTGCCTTGAACTCCATCTCCAAGTTTTCTAATACACACTTATATAGAGTCGCCCATAAACAACTGTAACACTTAATCCCATCCTTGTGCATTCACACTTTGGACTACATGATACCAACACAAGCTTATCCAACTAAACCTTAGACTATTGTCAACATGCCGACCAAATTTTTTCTCTTCTCTCGAGTTTGAAAATGCTAAACTTGCTAAGCTTGTCATCAAATATTATCCCTCCTTCTCTGTGTGACTCACTCTTGTTAACACTATATACAGATATGCCTACCAAGATGATGTTGCCTTGAGAGTAGTACCTACACATAGAAGGCTAGTTTGGTTCCTCTCCCTCTTGCCAAGGTATGTTCACCCCATATTGACATGCCCAACATGGGTGTTGGCCCACATAATTTCCTCTTAATAATAGGCACATGCTAAGATTTATTATATTGAACTAGCACTCTCTCTCTCTCACCCATTCTCAGGTCAATATTTCTCTCCCTCTGAGATTTTACATAAAATTGTTCGGACTTTCATCGAATTCAATACACGCGCTTCAGAGAGGGACAGGCTGCATCGCGCTCACCATCCGGAGACTTGCACATGCTCACACAGCAACCATATGATGGCTCTACTCTTACTCACATTAATCAATATGGTATGTATGTATACACTGGTCATAATCTCACTATCTCACTTTCTCTCTATGTGTATATCACACACACACACACACACACACACACGCATGTGCACGCGCACACACACACACACACACCTGGAAACCTTCTTTGGCAACCCTTGGGCATGTACGTAAGAGCATACACATACATATTCATGCAACCCTCATTGGGTCTGGTTGTCTATCATGCACACATGTACATTCACCCATATGTTCAGACACAGGCACACAAGGGAGTTCTCTGTCATCTAGCTTTGTGCTATAGGAGTCAGTCAAATTTCGGTACCAAAAGCATAGCTTAAGAACAAGCCGATTCAAATATGGGTGCCCAAAACATCACCTACTATACCAAAGATGGTTCCATGGTTCAAAACACAAAGAGGAGCATCTTCGTGCAGGGAGCCTACAACAAAATGGATTTGAAAAAAAAAGGAGCACTTATCTTCTCCGCAAACTGTAAAACCAATAAAGCAATGGAGAGTTAAGTCTCAAAAGACACAACCACAACATTTGGACCAAAACAAACCAAGATACCAATGGCGGGTAAAAGCTCGACAACCATCATTATTGATACCGACAGCTCAGGAAATTAGCATGCCAAAGCATCCTGATGGTACAATAAAGCAAAGAGCACACAAGCTACAAGATTTACTCTTTGAAAGACAGCAAAAGAAAACCTCGATATCAGAAACCCTTGAGTTAATTACTCAAGACCCAACTCTCGCACATCATAATGGTTTTAACTGCATTGATCTTCAAATCATGGTAGAGCCAACCAAGACTATGCATAGACACGATTGTTCAACCCATGCACACAGTCGTCCCGAAGTATGCCATCTAGGAGAGGTCAAAGGGAACTAAGTAGTTAAGGGCAATGTTTAAAGAGGGAGGAAAAAGTTTGGTATTAACGTGTGATTTTTTGCAAAATTACGTAATAATGCCCTTACAAATTTATCAACAGGGAAAATTTAATTGATAACATCTCCCAGATGAGTGTAAATAGTGTATATACTATGAGAAAATCATCAAAAAGTGGTCTTTTTTTGTTATTTTTCATCATTTTTCTTAGTATTGGGACTTGAAAATGGAGAAAGCCACCAAAAAACAATAAAGTTGTGTTTTCCAACGATTTTCTTAATTATTGGATTTTCACTTTGCTTTTTTAGCGTATTTTGTTATCTTCTTTGATTTTTTCAATAAACAGGTCAAAATAATAATAAATAGCAAATGAGCTCATACGGAAAAACTGAAGTAATGATGATGATAAGAAGGACAAGGCGGACAGGCACAAAAAATTTCATTCAAATCGGCGGATGGAAGCGAGAAGCCTAAATTAGGCGGCCAAGACCTATTTTTGCAAAATTCTTGCAGAATGAGCTACAAGAATCCGAATGAGGAAATTTTTGAGTCTAACATAGATTTCACGGCTTAGTAGGACTAGCAAGAGAATTTGGGGAAAAATGGTTCGGAAAGTCCGAGTATGGATATCCAAGGTAGTCTAAAATCACCTCATTTCCACTAGTTGCCCTTGGAGAAGAGAGCTTTTGACCTTCTTCGCGCACGATATTCGGAGTCCACAGTCGCCCGTTTACAGCACCATTTCACACGAGACATGAGGGGTAAGTTCTATGCTTATCAATGCTCACTTCCATACGGCCGGTAGCTAGTCTAAGCCCAAGGAAAAAACCCTAGAAATCGAGCAGTGCACGAAGTCCTACGGCCAAAAATTGACCATAGCGGCCTGTCAGCTCAACCAAATCGGACGAGACTTGAACTGTAGCATGCCCTATATAATAGAACACTTCTATATCACTAGATGACCATTCGGTAGGGGTCGAGGGGGGTCCCAAGTAGTAAATATAGGTTTTTGCCAGATACTAGAATTGGATTCTAACTCCTTGGACAACTTATAGACTAGGTCTATACACAATGTACATGGACGGTTTCATAAAAACTATCAAGTCAAGCTCTTGAAAAGCAAAAAATAGCTCGAAGACTACAAGGCGTCAAATTTGACATATGAAGTCAAACTGACTCCAAATGGGCCAAAACTGGATGGGTAGCTTCAGGGCTATGTAGCGGACAAGTCCATAGCCTCAAAAGTGAGTAACCAACTTCACAGGCCATGTAGTCACAAAAATCGGTGAACTCAGAGTCGACAAAGCATGAAGTGATGCCGACACGACGAAACTTTACCAAATTCAATTTAGGACTTGTTTTAGGTGTATTGAATATGTCTAGGTCAAAAATTGTCAAGTTTAGCAAAAAAAGTTGACTACTGTAAATAATCACGTTTATTTACTTTTACACTTTTTTGGCTTGAAAATGGTACCTTCACTTCATCAATAACTTGTACACACCTATTACATGCCACATTTCAAGTATGAGCCAAAATGATCAACAAAAACTTGAAAATTGTCAAATAACGCAAAGAAGTCTTTCCAAACCAATTTTCAAGTTATCTGTCACATTTTTTATCCATATCACACCATATCTCATAGACATAGTCTACATCATGCCTAGAACCAAGTTGCACAAAAGAATATATATTTTGGTGAAAAAGTTAATAATCATGATGATTTACTTTCTTGCCAAAATGGGGTAAAATTGTAACTTTGACCTTATTGGACCAAAGCACATGATGTCTCAAGCCCACTGACCAAGTTTGAGCAAATTTGGATCTCTAAATCCCAAAATCTCTTTATATCTACTATTTCAAAGACTGAAAGCATAAATCTGGAACCATTTCTACCCAATGCATTCAATTGAGCCCACGCTTCACTTAGAGCACCTAATTGCTATATATTTCAAGCCTATGATGTCAAAAATGCAAAAAGTTGAAAAAATCTCCAGTTGTAAATAATCGCGATTATTTACAATTGTTGCAAATTTTTACCTGAACTGTATAGTTTTGATCTTTACATGTTTTTATGCATCTATGCATGCTCCAAAATTGATTCGAAGCAAATTGGACTTAATTTGTCAGTAATTCAGACTCAAGGGCATTTCAGAGCGAAATTTGCAGAATTTCCTGACTTTGGCACTGACTTCCCCTAACAGGAACAATGCAAGCTACGAAGAAATCCAAGAAAAGGGTATCCGAAAAAGAAAATTTGCAAGAGCTACCACCCTACCAAATGGACCCAAGTTTAGTAAAGACGGCCAAGGCAACATATTTGTCAAGAGAACAGCTTGAGAAAAACAATACAATAGTTTTCACAGGCAGGTTTAAGAGTGAAGAAGGACACCAAGTAGAATTGCAGATGCTACCAAAAGAGATCTATGATGTAGCTGCCAAGCCGGACACAAAGGAAGCCAACAGAGCCTTCGGGACTTTTACGACCAGGAACCGTGCGGCGTAGACTAACAAAAAACCTATGAGTTATTGTCTTCTATGAAAGAGGATTGATCAGCCCAAATCACCGACCAACAAGGGCAAAAAGTCGAAGTCGTTATCACAGCAGGCGCCTTCACCAAGGAGACTGCTGCTGTAACTTTTTCCCACCTCAACCAAAGGCAAGTGGAAGAACCAGCACGTCTGTACCACTAGCACTTCCACTTTCTAGAAAAGAGACCGCCACGGTACACCACACCAAATCATGCAATTGCGCCTACATTCACCCAAGTGTTGAAGTCGACAACTAGGCAACCAATCAATCACGCAAAGTATGTGCTAACAACAGTGAAGGGCACCAAGAAAGAAAGTAAAATCACCTATCTGGGCATGCCTGAAGTACCGACAAGAATAGCATATCATGCGAATGGCATGACCAACAATTTGCCGCCAGTCCCATATCAGAACACATGGATTATGTCTGCATAGCCTTCTCCAAGAACTATACGTTTGTCAAAGAGAGTTTACAAGTCAGATGAAGAATCGGCAGAAAGCTCTTATGAAGATCATAGCAGTAAGAGCTCAGACAATGAAGAGAGAAGGGCCAGGATTAAAGAAATGAAGAATAAATCATTAGCTGCACACCAAGAGGAACCTCAACAAAAAAAGGCGAGATTTGAAAGAAAAACAAACTTACAAAAAGAAGCCACCAAGCTGCAAGTGAGGACCCGGAAAGGTGGGTTCTAAAATAGATAAGGGGTCCCATAACTAAGAACCCTGCAAGGAAAGAAGCAGAGGACCCCACAGACTTTCTTGAACGCATGTATTGAGAGGCAGAATCCCTCAAGTTAAAAGAAGCTCAGGAAGCCAAAAGAAAGGCAAGAGAGGATGCAACAGTGCAACAAAGACAAGCGGAGGCTACGGCACAAAGTGAGACACAGCACGACCAAGAAGAAATGCCTCCGAAGGCCACCTCACCTGCTACGGAGCAAAAAGACCACCCAATGCCAAGCCCTCCCCCTTCACCAATAGTTAGACCCAATGAGGGTGAGGAAGCCAAAGACAAAGAGCCTGAACCATAGGAAGCATCGAGTTTTGAGCAACCCAAAGCTAAGAAAACAGAGGCCACACCATCCACAACCACCCAACAGGAAACAATCGAGGCATCCATGAAGCCTCAAGAAGTAAAGGTAGTTGAGGCAATTGCAACACCTCAAGGAGAGGTAGAACCCCCACCGCAATCACAAGCAACCACCATAGAACCACCCAAGGAACTACAAGCTGAAATAGATGAAACATCCAGACAGCCTATAGAGCCTAAAGATTGCCAGACAAATGATGGTCATCATACAGGTGAATGAATATGACAAGCAGATGCAGGTAATGACCAAAAACATGCAAAAAGCAGCACTTAGCTGCAGTGCTAAGGCTAGGGAGCTGGAAATGGTCATTGATGCTCTACAAAATTAGATGATAGGTTGAATTTTTTCATCACAGATTTACACAGACAAGTCCAAGAGCTGAAATTTGAAGCCGAACAAAAAGAGAAGCAACCAAAAGAAATGAGGAGCTGGGCAAACTTCTCACCAAGTTATCAGATGCTTGCAAGACCAAAGACCAACAATTGATAGAGATAACCAATGAACTCCTGACCACAAGTCTATTAGTATAGAATATCCAAGTGCAGCTCGACATAGAAAATGCCTCTTTGCACTACTCAGAGCAAAGGATCAATGTTTAGACAACTTTTTTGAGATAGATCAGAGAAAATCGTGCAGTTGCCTTGAGCAAAATGAAGTCCATAAGACTTTGGAAAAGAAGCCTTAAGGATCTCGAGCTAGAGTTAAAGCTAGAGCAATCACACAACAAGAAGAACAACTGCTCAAGGAGATGGCCAAGCTTAAAAGAGTCAATCAGCTGCTGACACAGGGACAACCAAAGACACAAGAAAAAGCAGGTACCTCTGAGCAACCGACTATCAAAATTCCCTCAATCTCTTTTGCTGAGATGGAAACATAGCCGACAGAAGGGCTAGAAGATGAACATTTTCAAGGACCGCTCACACATGCTGAACAAGTCCCATGGTCCAGCTAAGACAAATTTAGGAAATTGGGGAAATATTGACAAATTTGGGACAAATGTATCAATGTTGAGGTGCTTGCCATGTCCTTGCAAAACATGAATTAACAAGCACCAAGAGTAAAGAACCATACTGCCTGAAGCTAGTTGAGCCGCGATTAAAAGTCTCAAGCACCATCTTTGTAAGTCTCACATCAAGATTGAAGAAGACCAAGGACGTGGAGAGTGAGTTTGGTATTCCAACTCATAGAAGATGAGATTTGAAAGTTTGGTTCTTGATTTTTGACAACATGACGGCAAAGGAATTGCTATAAGGCATTAATGCTAGCTTGCTTATCTCATAAAGTTTAGAATATGTGCCATGTGGTGGCGTAGTGTTTTTGGCCTTCAAAAAATAAATTGTAGTACACACTTTCCTTTTCTCAAAAAGGATTTCAAGCTTATCCCCATGTAAAAATCATGACGTTCTAAGGAAGCAAATGGTTTTCATCTTACTCTTTGTTAAATGGAATTCCAATATGATTGCACAAAGATTTCTCACTTCTAAAAAACGTTATGGAAAACAAAGATAACAAAATTATTTGTTTTTTTTGTAACTTGGAACTTCTGTTGAAAGAGAACAAGGATTGAAGCAAGTGGTGCAATTGTTACAAGTATGGTTTCCTTCTATACAAGGACTAGAGAAAGTCTTTCAAGACATGGTGAACCTCCTCTTGGCTAAACTTGAGCTTGGAACAGAATGAGCTTGAACTCCATCAAACAAACTTGAACTTGAGTTCCACATGCTCTCGTTTTGAGTTGTCTCCAAATATGTCACAATAATATGAACGGTTGGATTCGTAAGTGAACAACCCAAACGTCCTTAGCTACACATTCATACCTACCTAGGTGTGTTGGAGGTACTTTTTCCCAACCACACCTAGCTGGTATAGTTTTTCATGAGGAGCAGGTAGGATGTTGGAAACTATAAGCGCCAACAATGTAAGAAAGCTCCCTGCTCACATAAAAATGTCAAAGAAAACATGTGATAATGCATGGTCTCCAACTTGAGTTCAGCCTTGACCTTGACCTTGACATGCCCCATTAGCAAAGGTTTGAGTCTCTTGAGATAATGTATGGGCGTCATTGAGCTCAGAATGCAGCATCTATGGTTTGGAAACTCTTTAGATTACTAATGGGTCGATCTCAAGTTTGAGGCCTGGGTGTCGTGAGAGGGATTTATTAGTCAAGGCAACAAAGGAAATAAAAGGTCAAAAGTGAATATATTATTGCTGGCATTTATGGCTGGAATGCATCGGCCCCAATTTCAAATTTCAAACTTGACGGCGGTTTTGAACTTGACGTCCTCCCGTCACTGCTCCATTTGTTGCCGCCTATCATCGGTAATTGTGTTGCAACCAAGCTACACCATTGATTGAGTGATTCCAGCCAAGTTGCACCACCATGGACTATTAGACCATCCTAGCAGGATAGTTGACCATTGCAAATTTGTTTGCTCTCTGCATGTTTAGACCTGCTTCTCCTCAATAGCTTCTTGTTTTTTGGCACTCCTCATCAATAACTTTGAGCACTTTTCATTTCCACCTTGGCTTCTCCTGGCTATTGACAACATCAATACGCAAAATGACTTGTATACAGGGCTCAAGATATCTACAAAGAAGGGGCGACATTAGATTTCACACGTGAGCAAGTAGAGCAAAGGTAGTTGAAATGCTTGCCTGAGAAGGATAGGCAAGATGTCTTGTAATCTGTATGCGTGATGTGGACGTGCAGCTAAACAGATTCACGCTTGAGCTCATCTGTAGCAATCCAAGTATGTCCACTGCTGTGAAGCAGGTTTTTGCTACTACGTGAAGCGTCTACTGCGTCCTGCATAGCTAGCGCCTTAGCTCTTAAGACGCCATAGGGTCCACAAAATTGATCATCGAGCTTCAACATCAGCAAAAACTTAGTAGCAAGCCACAGTAAGTTTTTTTCATCAATGTTGAAAGAATTTTTGGCATTAGTACTCGACCTGACTTGATAGGTAAATCTAAGAATGAACCTTGACGCCTTCTTGCATGTCTCTTGTCTTTTGATTCAACTTGACCACAAGGGAACCTTTAAACCATACTGGTTCATACAACCTCTTGGTTCATTGTTAAAAGTACAACATCCTTGTTAGGAACTTGAGGAAAATAATTGATGTCAAAGCTAAGGCACATCTATAAATGTCTTTCAGCCAATAATAAAAAAAGTAGTGTTTTAATAAGCTTTCTTTTTTTCTTCACATGATGTGGATCGGTTAGATTAGACCAAATAATTGTATCTTAGTCTAATTAGAGTCACAAACTAAGTTTCAATTTTAAGGTTTCTTACCTAGATTGGGTGAAGTTTGCAAGGTCCAACTTACCTTCAAACCTCTACCCCCTCTAAGGGAGAAGTACCTATAGTGGGATAGAGGCTCGAACTTAACTTTGAGGCTCCAAGCTGTTAAAGGAAGAAGCACCTTCAAGGGATTAGAGGTTCGAACTTAAGTTCGAACCTCTACCCTTTTCAAAAAACCAATATCCTCTATGAGGGTGAAGACTCAAACCACTGCTCCATCCTTTTTAGAAAGCCTCCTCCACCCCCTCTAAGAGAGAAGTACCTCTACGGGGATAGAGGCTCAAACTTAAGTTCGAGCCTCCTAGCGTCATTCACCCCATCTAAGGGAGAAATACCTCTAAGGGGATAGAGGCTCGAACTTAAGTTGGAGCCTCGAAGCCCTTAAAAAGGGAGCAGCACCCTCAGGGGGTTGGAAATTAAGTTCAAGCCTCTGCTTCCTTTAAGAAACTAGTATCCTCTATGAGGGTGGGACTCAAACCATCCCTCCATCCTTTTAAGGAAGCCTCCTGCACCCCCTGTAAGGGATAAGTATCTCTAGAGGACAGAGGCTCAAACTTAAGTTCGAGCTTCCAACCCCTTAAATGAAGAAACACCTTCCTGGGGCCTGAGGTTCAAAATTAAGCTCGAACTGCTACAACCTTCACAAAATCAGTATCCTTATAAGGGAGAAGTACCTCCAAGTGGGATGAAGGCTTGAGCTTAATATTGAGCATCCACCCCCTTCAAGGAGGTCCAAGCTTCCACCACTTCATAAGAGAGGAGTTTCTCTATATGGTGAAAATACCTCTCTTTAAAGAATAAGAACCTCTAATAAGGTGGAGATATAAGCTTAAGGATCATTGTTTAAGGTAGAAGTACCTCTAAGGTGGTGGAGGTTGGAGCTTAAGCTCAAGCCTTGAATCCTTTAAGTGTGAAGTACCTCTACGGGGGTGGTGGATTAAGCTTATGTTGGAGTTTTCACGGCCATGCTCTTTGAGAGAGGTTCAATGCTATGTCCCTAAAAATAGAGGACTATTTAGGGGTGGAGGTTAAGTTTGAGCCTCTACCATTCTAAAGTACCTCTAAGGGAGTAGAGGCCTAAGAGCAGCCCAATTCATATGTGATTAGGCTCATAGTTGAAATATTTACCATGCAAATTCAAGCTGTTGGATTAACTCCTTGTGAATCTATAGACAAAAAAGTGATAAAATCATGAGGATATCTTATACTTGTCCGCAAAGAGTAGAATACCTTTCACTCAGTGTTCAAAAAAAGTGCATCTCTGCTCAATGTTGAGCTTATTAAGAATCCAAACGTGCAACTGGCATGAAAGAGATTAGGAGAATTTTCACTTAGATTTTGGGAGATAACAATGTAAGTAAGGGAAAAAGTATGATGAATTTGGAAAATCTTCCTATTTATAAACATGAAAAAGAGCTTTTTGTATAATAATGCTAATGCTAAACATGACAAATGTTTAAGTGGTTTGTTAGAAGCATGTACAAAGATGAGCATTGTTATACTCATATGCATAGCAAAGGTTCATGTCACTCACACCTAGAAGAGTCTCAAAAGATTTGTGATCTCAGTAGCATAAGCATGTATAAAGAGCATTGAGTTTAGCGGAATAAGAATGTAGAAAGCTACGAATGGTTATAATAACATCAAAGGTCAATAAAACTCACATAAATAAGAGGATTGAGTTTAATAGCACATCAATGAAACTCCCATCAATGTGCTTTCATCAATGTGCTAGTGCCTCATTTTGGTATGGCACAAAGGTTGCCAACAAACAATCTAGAGGCCAAACTATAAAATAAATAATGCTATTTTAAGTCCACCTTTTGAAAATGGGACTTGAATAAATCCCAAAATTCCTAAATATGTGTTAGCTGTTTAAAGCTGAAGAAGATGCACTAAAGGAACATATTGCCCAAGAGACAGATGTTGAATGGAAAGCGGTGATGGATTGGGATTTGAGAGTTCTCCACTCACTTAATGTCACTCAACTCACTCCCAACCAAACCAATGCACAATGGCATCAATAATCATTGCCATATCCTTTGATCAAGGTAGAGGTATTATAGGTCAAGGAAAGATTATACAAAGATATGCACGCCGAAGGCACAGAGGATGTCCACCCCAAGTGGAGGAAGAGATGGCTAAAAAAGAATCCACGATATCTTATTCTGTTCACAAGAGCACCTGCCGCACTTCAGAAAGACCCAACCTTTTATCCTGTACCAAGGGTAAGGACATGGCAAGCATATGAAGCACTGAGAAAACAGAGGCCTACATGGTTGAACTACCCACGATTGCCAGCTCCAAAGCAGGGACTGGCAACAGAAGAGTACATGGCAAAAACCCTAACGGACGCCATGACTTTCTTTAAAATCCTTCTTGACCTCTCATGTGCCATGCTATATAAGATTTTTTGAATGCTGCTTACATGTATTGAAGCTTTTCATGAGCCAGAGCAAGTAGGGGCACCATGGATGTCATTCCTCGAAGGCAATAAGGGTCTCTGTTTACGACTCAAGTGGCCAACCTTTCGAAGAAGTCCTTTATAGCTTCTATGCCAGATGCATGTGTTTGCCATCTAGCAATATGTTGGTGTTTTGAGAAAGAATTTTATACAGGGTTCTTCACTTGGCAAACGAAGATATTTGGGTCGGTGATGATAAACAACCTAACATCCAAATTTTTTGGCTATTCAGCCATTGAGCTTAAAAATCGAGTCACCATGCAGTTCTTGCAGGTTCCTGACAAAGAGAGAAGACTGACTCATATGAGAAAGCACTCCACGCGCTTAATGACCACCTCACCAGCCGTCAACCCGAAGACTACTTCAACCCATGAAGCTATGTCAAGGGATGACACAAGTGAGGGGGGGAGGAATGTTTTTGAAGTTTTCATTGTAAAAACACTTATTATTTTGATGAATTGGAATATTTTAAGTCCTATTTTCCAGATAACATTGTAATTGATGAGCCGGGGCTACAAGCTTCCAGATTATATCAACCTGTCTTTAGCTAGAGCTCCCAGAGTATTAGTTTTGACCACCAAAAACCTTGGCTAAGGTATAAAAGCCAATTTTTGTAAGTTTTTAGTAAGTTTTGGATAATAGAAACAAAGCGTGAGCTAACACGCTCACTTCTCTCCTTCTCGCGCTTCCTACTCCCTCCTCGATTGTCACATTGCAATCGCCTCTGTTGCGTTGCAACCGCAAGTAAGCGCTCTACGCATCAACGTAAGAATTTCACGGTATTTTGTAGCTTTTGGCGGTGGCCTAATTTCATCATAAGTAGGAACTTAAGCTTTAAAATAAAAAACTAAGTATAGGCGGGGTATTGGGGCATCATTGCTAAGCATTTAGATGCATTCTGGGTCGAAAATGACTAGGTCAAAAACTCACTGCTGTTAATAATCGTATTTTTTTCACTTGACCTAAAGTGAGATTTGAGACCATAATCATGTATGCTTAGGTCTTATAAACATTTTCTAAAAGTGTCATAATGTTTGGATGTCATTTGATGCTATAATGGATGTGATTTGTTTGCCGATGAGTGATTAGCTTTTGGTGATTTCAGTCATTTGAGTGTAACCTAATTTAGATGCGAGTTGTTTGTTGTTTTCTAAGAGATTGAAAACCTCTTGTAGCCTCTATGCACTAGTCGTGTCAGCTTTATCCCATGGATTGAAAATTATATCGTGGTTCTCACTATGTCTGCAATAAGATAGGAGTGAGGTTAGACACCTGTCCCACCCTTCTCCATTGCATGAGTGATTCCATAAAAAATGAAGTCTTGTGCTTCAACCAAACCAACATTTTTTTTTCAAAGATGCTCAAACTGGTTCACATGGTGCACAAATGGTAAATTTTTTCTCCCCAGCAGGATTGCCAAAGGAGGATGGAGCAAAAGACATCGTGAGCTTACTCACACATCTTGACGCCTCAAGACAACACAAGAAATTCACTTGATTCTTCCACCTCACAGAAAAACACTCAAGAGCTCAATGAATATTCTCCCCACAATCCCTATTCAAACTCCAAACACCTCAGCCCTTGCCTGCCCGTAGACACTAATAGGTGAGTCAAGTTGATCAAGGCTTGAAATCACACTCGATGATGACCAAAATATACAAGAAAACCCATCAAAAACTCAAAAAATCTAACCACAAAATGCATCCGTCAAACCATTGCAAAAGATTCACCAAAATCCACTTTGCTAGACTATTTGGAGTAGCCCCAATCCTAAAGGCACTGATAGAGGGTCGTCTTGTGAACTCCAATCACAAGGTTGCACTAGTCTACACCTTGCTCATGGGCATACATAATTTGTGATTTGTGATATGCTGCATCTGGAAACAACGAACCACAAAATTTCGGCAATTGAAGACCATATGATTTTGACAAATATTCTTCAACCAAAGATCTGAGTGGAAATGTAACCCTCGCCATTTGAAAGTTGAAGAAGTGCTTCCTTCGGGTACAACCCCCTTTCATCCTCTATGCAATGTCGACAACGGAAAATGACACAACATCATTCAGGTAGGTGCATCTGTACCTACTCAGTACACTTCGGATTCTGGAAAACATATTTTTTGTGACACTCTTTTTGTTATTGCACATGTTATGTCCAAAGATGAATAATCAATTTAGTATGAGTAGAGACTGGCCTTTACTTGTATAGATAAGGTTTCTTCTAATTGTAATGGTGTGGGTTCTGGCTTTGAAGTCACGCACATTAACAATTCTAAGGGATGGAAACACTCATATTTGGGTATGGTTATTGAATTTGGGGATTTAATGAAGATCGGCTTGGTGATGGCAAGTTGACTGAGAAATTGATCAACATCATAAAGCGACCCTTGTATACACAAATCGAGACCTTGAACCTTAAGGATAAATCTGAAAATTATTTTATTGAACGAGGTTTAAATGCATGTGGGAACTTGCGCAATTGTTGGTAGATACTTATCAATTGATGGAATGATGGTTTTTTCTACGACTCTTAAACTCACATCCTTGGGAATGACACCATCACTAGTAAAAGAAACATATAAATGCTGGTTCCTAATCTTCTCTTTTAACTTTATACCTATTGACTGGAGTTTTGAAAATTTCCCTAAAACACAAACATGAAGGTGCAAATCAAAAAATAATAATCAGGAGTTTTTAGCATTTGATCAATTAGAACTTGAAATTTTTGACAGAAAGTTGTTGGTCTATTGGACCGAGGGACTTTGATTGATGGGAATATTGAATGGAGCACCTTGGTTGCTAACTTGTGTCAAGAATCGGAATTTATGACGCGATATTCATTCTTGCTTTATGATAAAGCATATCAATTTCCCAATTGGCCCCAGAAAATACTTTAATCCGTGAATGGCATCTATTCATAACTTTGTTTGATATGGAGTCTGCTTAATTTTTTATTGGTTCTGGTTTTGTTGGCATACTATAGATTTTCACATAGACATATACATGATGGATTTCATAGTTTTTCACTCTTGAATATATAATTTCAGACAATTGTTTTGCAAGTTTTTTTAGCAAGAAAAAGATCAATATGTACTCAGATGAGTGTCCAACTGGTACTGGTAACAAATGTAGAGTTGTTAATTTGGAAGAATAAAACTACAAGGACATTATAGATTTTGAACTTGTTTTCTTTTTTTTATGGCTAGAATTAACCTCATGTGAGGGTCTCAATAGAGATGGCTTTGACTAGAAATTTGAAAATCTATCCACTGTACAAAGGAGATGCTGTCCAAATTTTTACTTTCTAGAGATTAGTAATCTAGAAGATGGAATGGTATATAAGCGTCAATAAACTCTTGGACCTTGGATTACAAGGACTTTTCATAACATAAAAGAAAGAACATTTTTGCAGATTTTGAACAGCAATTGATAAGCACACATAATCTTAAAGATAACCAAAATGTGGTTCATTTCTTTTTGTCATAAATTTGATCTCTGCTTAGCTGTTAATTTCTTGGTAATTTTGGACACCAATAACAAGAAGAAGGGGTCATTGACACCTATCTTCCCAAGTAATGCCAGTACTGACGTGCTTGTGTTCTTGGATGGTGGCAGGTAAGAGGTTCCTTCCTTGGGATTACAAAGGGAACTGCAGTAATAGTTGGAGATCATCCAATGTTGGTTTTCGTTTTACCAATGTATAGATAGTACTTGTAAACACTTCTTGGATAAATCTATATATGCAATACATCCAGTCTAAATGTTGTCATTTGTACAATCTTGTCTCTATCATTCTTTGTTTTTATAAACATGTGTTTTTATGTACCCTTGTCTTGTCTCTAGTCCCATTGTATGGTTCGATAGTTTGTTGAATCAAACTTTTGTTAGATAATCAATCATAAACACACATACACCTATTTCTAGCTAGCCTTTGGTCGGGCTAGCACCATACAATGGGCCTAAAATAATCATTTATCTCTTGACTTGACCTACCCAATCCAAGAGGATGGGTTGGGGCCAATGGCTCCTCATCCGGTCAAGTACATAAAAGCTTATAGTATTATATTCTAGATAAACAACTCGCTGTCTAATTAAGTTATATAGAGTAATGGGTAAGAGGAATTCTCTTACTGGTATCCCTATTATTGGTACTGATCTTTGCTCTAGTAAATGGTATTCGTGACGATATATAGTATGCATATTACAATATCTATTATGTATGTTACCATGATCTGACCCTCTTTGTAGTAAGATATGTCTATAAGTGTTGAGATGTCGAGCTCTACACCTTGAGCTGGAATCCACTACGGGTCTTGGCCGCTTACGGCATTTACTCACTGGCGCGTTAGGTGACCGACACGGAGGATCTCTGCCAGTGATTCTACAGCTGGACTACACTTATAGTGCCAGCCTAGTACGCTTCTAGCGAGTTCACACTTAGTGACCGCATGTACATATGTGCTACTTTTCAGCTTTAGCATTTAGTCATTTTGTACTCTCTTTTCTGTGAAGAAGAAGAAGAAGCTTTCCATCTCTGTGTGCTTTGTGCTTCTCTTGTGTAGCTCTCTTGCATCCTCATTCTTTACATGGTATCAGAGCCTGGTGCAGGCAAGAGAGGCTAAGAGAGCAAGAGCATCACGATCCCTTCGTTCGCAATCCACGACCAGATGTTTCTGAACAAGTTTTTCGCACAAGTTTCTGAACAGGCCTCCAAAGTGCAGTATACAGATATTTACTGTACAAGTACAATGGTTGTATGTACGCTTGATTGTGGACACTCGTTGAGTGTAGAAAGCATTACAGGTACCACGATAGCAGGTGCAGCAGATTTGCAGGTTTTTGCAGATTGCAGCTATTTTGTCTTACTGCTTCAAGATGTCTGACGGTTTCAGTCAGATTGTTACTGAGAAGCTTGAGAAAAATAACTACCCTGCATGGAAGTTCAGAATAACAAATTTCCTAAAAGGAAAAGGTTATTGGGACTATGTAGAAGGAGACAAATAAAAGGAACCAGAGATTCCCGAGGCAAATGCTACAGCAGAACAAAGGAAAGCTTTGAGGGACTGGCAACAAGGCCAGAGCAAAGTGATGTATTGGCTTTCTATGAGCATCACAGATGGCATGATGGGCTATCTACAGGATGCTGAAACCCCCGCCATTGCATGGAGAAACTTAGGCAGAGTGTTCGAGGTGAACACCAAGGCCAGGAAGCTTCAACTAAAGTCGGAGCTAAATCAGGTTAAGAGGAACAACCTCTCAATCAATGATTATGCCTTGAAGATCAAGAGTATCATTGAGGCTCTTGGATCTATTAAAGTCTCAGTGGAAGATGATGACATTGTCCGTGCATGCTTGGATGGTCTAGGAGATGAGTATGTACATTTCAGGTCTTCCATGAATACAAGAGACGACATCCCCGTGTTCCAAGATTTGATTTCTATGCTTATTCTTGAGGAGAAGAACCTTGACACATCTTCTTCTCATGGCAGAAATAATTCTGAACAGGCCTTCTATTCTAACTCCAACAGAGGTAGAGGTAGAGGTCGTGGTCGAGGCCCAAGGGGTTGCAGGGGCCAATTTCTGGAAGGTCAATCAAATCAAAACAATACAGGTGGCAGGGGAAACCAGTCTCAAGGCAGGGGGAGTCAAAGAGGTCGTGGTGCAGGATCAAGCAGGCAGCAACATACTCTAGATAGTAGAGAATGTTGGACTTGTGGTGAAAGAGGTCACATGTCACGTGACTGTCCAAAGGGAAAAGCAAGTAGAAAGAGAGAACAGGGCAACTATGCATCTACTAGCAGAGATGCAGATGACAGCAAAAACGAGCGCATGTTTGTTATGCAACATGTAATGAATACAATGACTGCAGAGAATTCTACCCAAGATGATGTTTGGTATGTGGATTCAGGTGCCTCTAATCACATGACGTCTCGTGGAGAGTGGTTTAGAGATATGCGCAAACCAGATGTGTCAGGCTATGTGCAGACAGGAGATGACACAGCTCACCCCATTGCTCATGTAGGGGACATACCTCTAAATACGAAGAGTGGGAAATCAAAGTACTTAGCAGATGTACTTCATGTCCCAAACATTACAAAGAATCTTGTTTCTGTTGGACAAATGGTTGAGCAGGGTTTGCAGGTTCGCTTCAATCCAAATGGCTGTTATGTAGAAGATTTCCAGAATGGCTGTAAGCTGATCACAGAGGGCAAATGTGTGGGCAGAATGTTTACGCTGAATGTAGACATGCCTGAGGTAAAAGCTGCATTGTTTGCACAGGGCACAGGTGTTGTGGCTGATGTTGACATTTGGCACAAACGCATTGGCCATGTCAATGAGTAGAGATTGCGCAGCATGCAATCAAAACAGATTGTAAAAGGTTTGCCCAAATTCAAGGTGGATGGTATGCATAAAGTGTGTGCAGCATGCCAGTTTGGAAAACAGTCAAAGGGCTCATTTCCACATGAGCGCAATGTATGTAAAAAGCCACTTGAGGTGGTGCACACAGATGTTTGGGGTCCAACCGATACTGCAAGTATACATGGTTGCAGGTATTATGTCTCTTTCATTGATGACCATACAAGGAAAGTATGGGTCTACTTCATGCGTAACAAAAGTGAAGTGTTTGGTCACTTTCAAGACTTCAAAGTCATGATTGAGAAGGAGACAGATATGCAAATCAAGACATTGAGGTCAGATGGAGGGGGAGAGTACTTCTCCAATGATTTTTCAGATTTTCTGCGAATGCATGGTATACACAGGCAGTTTACATGCAGATATACTCCACAGCAGAATGGGGTCGCAGAAAGGAAAAACAGGCACATTGCAGAGGTTGCACGTGCATTGATGAATGAGAAGAACATGCCTCATCATTTCTGGGCTGAAGCCGTAAATACAGCTGTGTACATTATGAACAGGACACCTACAGTTGCGGTGCATGATGTAACACCTGAGGAAAAGTTTACAGGTACAAAGCCTGATTTGGCACACTTGAAAGTGTTTGGCTGCATAGCTTACGTGCATGTACCAGATGAGTTGCGTAGGAAATTGGATCCTAAAGCAGAGAAATGTATTCTTGTGGGATATTCCCTTGAACAAAAGGGGTACAGGTGCTACAATCCTACTACACGAGAATTACGAGTGAGCAGAGATGTAGTCTTTGATGAGATGAGCAGCTGGTACAGTAATGCACATGGCACTATTGGGGCTGATGTAAAAGATGATGTGGTTGTACAAAATGTGAGGCCACAGTCACAGGTTTTGAGTGGACCACAAGAGTCCTCTTCTCGTGGCTCTGTTGAGAAACCATGGAATGGTAGACTACGTACGCAGGTTACTCCACCAACAGGTACAGGGAATGTATCACGAAAAGGAAAGGAAAAGGTTGATGAACCTCCCTTTATGGTTGATGCATCATCAGGTTTTTCACATGTAGACATGGATTCAGATGGTTCTGAACAAAGTCTTGATGAGGAATTTGGAATTCTGGCTGTCAGGACACCTGGTGTAAGGAAAGTACAAGAAGATTCTAGAGGGCAAAGGAGTGACCCAGGACCGCGCAGATCTAATAGAGTCAGAAATCCAGTTCAAAAATTGACTTATGATGGGTATCTAGCGCATCATCAAGCCTACATGGCTAAGGTGATACAGGATGTGGAGCCCACATGTTTTGAGGATGCAGTTGGAAATGTGCATTGAGATGATGCAATGAATGAAGAGATGGCTGCATTGGAAGCAAATGACACATGGGAGTTGGTGCCATTGTCAAGTGGCAAGAAAGCTATTGGCTGTAAATGGGTGTATAAAACCAAGCATAAGGCTGATGGTAACATTGAGCGTCACAAGGCAAGGCTGGTCGCAAAGGGTTATGCACAGACATATGGCATAGACTATGAGGAGACCTTTGCTCCAGTGGCAAAGATGACGACAGTGAGAGCTGTCATAGCAGTGGCTGCATCTAGAGGATGGATTATGCATCAAATGGATGTAAAGAATGCCTTCTTGAATGGTGAGTTGCAAGAGGAAGTGTATATGGATCAACCACCTGGTTATGTCGATCCAGGTTACCCAGATTATGTATGTAGACTTCTCAAAGCTTTGTATGGTTTGAAGCAGGGCTCTAGAGCGTGGTATGACAGGATTGCCAAGTATCTTGTCAGTATTGGTTTTAGGAGAGCTCATGCTGATCATTCACTCTATGTACGTGAGAGTGATGTGGGGATTGTGGTCATTACCATATATGTAGATGACCTTATTATTGTTGGTGACAATGCTATGGAGATTGACCATGTGAAGGGTCTTCTCAAACAGGAGTTTGAAATGAAAGATTTAGGCGAGTTGCGCTACTTTCTTGGCATTGAAGTGATCAGGACTCCAGAGGGTGTATGGCTATCACAGAGACAGTATGCTTTGGACATGTTGTCAAAGTATGGTATGGCTGATTGTAAGCCAATTTCTATTCCCTTGGATGTGAATGCAAAGCTAAGTGCAGAGAAGGGTGATGTTGTTGAGGATGTCAACATGTACAGGAAGATTGTGGGTAGTCTAATCTACTTGACTATCACGAGGCCAGACTTGAGCTACACAGTAGGCTTGGAGAGTCAGTTCATGCAACTTCCGAGGAAGCCACATTTGGATGGAGTACGACGCACACTTAGGTATGTGCAAGGTACTCTTGACTACGCATTGTTCTATGCAGCAGATGCACCATTAGCATTGTATGGGTATACAGATGCAGATTGGGAAGGTAGCATTGTTGATAGGAGATCTACGAGTGGCTTCATGTTCTCTTTTGGGAGTGCTGCTGTTACTTGGAGCAGCAAAAAGCAGCCTACGGTTGCTTTATCGAGCACAGAGGCCGAGTACAGAGGTGCAGTAGTTGCGGCGTGCGAGGTAGCTTGGCTACGCACATTACTTGAGGACTTGGGAGTGCAGGTGGACCAGCAGATTTTCATCCATTGTGACAACCTCAGCAGCATGCAGTTGGCTAGGAACCCAGTGTTCCATGCCAGGACCAAACACATAGAGGTCCATTACCACTACGTTCGAGAGCGAGTGTTGGCGGGCGACATCGACTTGGTCTACGTCAGCACAGAGGAGCAGATAGCGGATATCTTTACCAAGGCCCTCGGAGCTGAGAAGCTTCGACGTTTCCGGACTATGCTTGGACTCTGCGACATGCAGAGCTCGAGGGGGAGTGTTGAGATGTCGAGCTCTACACCTTGAGCTGGAATCCACTACGGGTCTTGGCCGCTTACGGCATTTACTCACTGGCGCGTTAGGTGACCGACACGGAGGATCTCTGCCAGTGATTCTACAGCTGGACTACACTTATAGTGCCAGCCTAGTACGCTTCTAGCGAGTTCACACTTAGTGACCGCATGTACATATGTGCTACTTTTCAGCTTTAGCATTTAGTCATTTTGTACTCTCTTTTCTGTGAAGAAGAAGAAGAAGCTTTCCATCTCTGTGTGCTTTGTGCTTCTCTTGTGTAGCTCTCTTGCATCCTCATTCTTTACAATAAGCCCTATGGGCACCACTTTTACCAAAAGGTACCCTTTGAAAACATGCTTGTGAAATTCTTTTGAACACAAAATAATAATTTTTTATCTAAACTCGCATTTGATTCTACTTGGTTGAGGTAGGTTTCCACATGGTGGGGCCCTACCTCCCACCATGTGGAACCTCTCCTAGGGTTGGGGGAGGGCCACACACACACACACATTTTCTAGATAACAGGCAGTAGCCAAATTATCATACAAACTAGTGGCCCTCTAATTATAGAGTGCCTTGAACTCCACCTCCAAGTTTGCTAATAGACACTTATATAAACAAGAGAATGTATGTTCCCGTCGCTCTTAAACAACTATAACACTCTATCCCATCCTTGTGCATTTAGACACTTTGGACTACCTGATACCAACACAAGCTTATCCAACTAAACCTTAGACTATTGTCAACATGCCGACCAAATTTTTCTCTTCTCTCGAGTTTGAAAATCCTAAACTTACTAAGCTCGTCATCAAATATTATCTCTCCTTCTCTGTGTGACTCGCTCTTGTTAACACTATATTCAGATATGCCTTCCAAGATGATGTTGCCTTGAGAGTACTACCTACACTTAGAAGGGTAGTTTGGTTCCTCTCCCTCTTGCCAAGGGATGTTCAGCCCATATTGACATGTCCAACATGGGTGTTGGCCCACATAATTGCCTCTTAATAATAGGTACATGCTAAGATTTATTATATCAAACTGGCACTCTCTCTCTGTCACCCATTCTCAGGTTAATTTTTCTCTCCCTCTGAGATTTTACATAATTTTTTTTGGACTTTCATCGAACTCAATACACGAGCTTCAGAGAGGGACAGGTTGCATCGGGCTCACCATTCGGAGCCTTGCACATGCTCACACAACAACCATATGATGGCTCTGCTCTTACTCGCATTAATCAATATGGTATGTATGTATACGCTGGTCATAATCTCGTTGTCTCACTTTCTCTCTCTTTATATATCTCTCTCTCTCACACACACACACACACGTGGCGACCTTCTTTGGCAGCCCTTGGGCATGTATGTAAGAGCATACACATACACATTCCTACAACCCTCATTGGGTCTGGTTGTCTATCGTGCATACATGCACATTCACCAATATGTTCAGACACAGGCACACAAGGGAGTTCTTTGTCATGTATCTCTGTGCTAAATATTCATGGTGTCGTCTTGTGAACTCCAATCACAAGGTCACACTAGTCTACACCTTGCTCATGGGCATACATAATTTGTGATTTGTGATATGCTGCATCTGGAAACAATGAACCAGAGAATTCCGACAATTAAAGACCATATGATTTTGACAAATATTCTTAACCAATGATCTGTGTGGAAATGTAACCCTTGACATTTGAATAGCCAAAAGGCTCAAATAAGGCTACTTTGCTTCTATTGAGAAAAATATTTTCCAGACAAAGTCAAACACACACACACACACACACGCACACACTTTTTTTTTTATAAATCTGCTTTGATTACTTTACAAGTGGGAAACCTCAAAGCAAGGAAAACCCACGAAAAGAAAGGGATACAAAGAGCAGAGCACTATGAGGCTCCAAAAGCTAGAAGCAGTCAAAGTAAATCATGTAGACGTCAAGAGTGATGTCTCCAGCATCATAAGCGAAATGTAGTGCTTGACCAAGAGATAATTTGAAATAAGGGAAGGGGTCAACATAAGTGCCTTGGAACATGAAGGAGTTTCTGTGATGCCGGATAGCCCCCCGAAGAACACCGCAAACTGAGAATGCTATGATTGGAGCACGTCGAAAATCCAAAAGCGTCTGTGAAAAGAGCCGGAAGGAAAATGCAGTTGAAGAGCAGTTGACACTTGCCAAATGAAGGCTCTAGAGTGGCGACAATGCCATAGCAAGTGTGGCACAGTCTCCTCAGCTTCAAGGCATCTAGGGCAGTAGGAAGGTGCAATATGCCGAGCATGTAACACACTGCCAATAGGTAGAGCTCCAAATGAAGGCTCTAGAGTGGCGACAATGCCATAGCAAGTGTGGCACAGTCTCCTCAGCTTCAAGGCATCTAGGGCAGTAGGAAGGTGCAATATGCCGAGCATGTAACACACTGCCAACAGGTAGAGCTCCCACCAAGCAGCACCACAAGAAAACACGTTCCTTCAAAGGTAGATGACCCTGCCAGATATGAAACAACGTGCATTGGCACCACAAGGAGGACTCGAAAAGCAACCACAACTGATTACCATGATGCACAATCCATATATCAGACTGAAGGATGGCATATACACTGCCCACTGAGATGCAGTCCAAAGTAGTGGCCAGATTCCAATCAGAGAAGCGAGTCCACATCCAAAGGAGAAATGGGTGAGTGATCAGCAAGCATCCTTTGAATTTCCCGCCAGAGAGGAGAATAGTAAGGACCCAACCAAAAGCGGGACACTGCATCAACAAACGAAAGAACAGAACCCGAGTCATCAAGCACCTGATGCACCTGACAGATTCCTTTTTGGGAAAGAAAATATCTTGGCGTGGAGACCGTTGAACCAAAGTCGAAGCGAAGGCCCTCCTCCAATGATGACTCTTTGAACGAAGAGAGTTACCCACATGGGATTGTCGACCATTCCAAGCAATGAAAGGGCAGTGGTAATGCGTGTGCTAGTCTCCACCCAACCGTGCTATCTTATAGCCTCCCCCTAGCGTATCATAGACAGAATAATTTTGTTGAGCTCTATCTAACTTTTTACTTTCAAAGGCTATAGGTCTTCCCTCCTAGAGAAGTACCGCACAAATGGCTTTATCACTAGCATTAGTCTCTTCCACAAACGGCTTAAGTGGGTCGACGATTGCTAGGATGGGAGTAGTGGCTATAGCTACCTTGAGCTGTTTGAAACTGTGTTTTTGGGCTTCTTCCCAAGAAAAGGTCTTACCTTTTGCTTTAAGTTGATCCGTCACTGGAACAATGATTTTGGCATAGTCCGGATATACTGTCGATAAAATCCATCCATGCCTAAAAATATTTGAAGCTCCTCAACCGTGTTGGGATGTGGCCATCGAAGAATGGCAGCGACCTTGTTAGTGTCCATCTTGATGCCAGAATAAGAGATCACATGACCGAGGTAATGTATCTCTGTTTTAAAGAAATCGCACTTGCTTTGCTTAGCATACAACGCGTGAGCTCGTAGTTGTTCAAACACTAATCGTAAGTTTTCTATGTGTTCATCTTCACTCTTACTGTAAATGAGAATGTCATCAAGGAAAACCACAACAAATTTTTCAAGATAGGGACATAAGACACTATCCATGAGTGTCATAAATGTAGCTAGAGCGTTGCTTAGACCAAAAGGCATAATCAAAAATTCAAAATGCCCGAACCGTGTTCTAAAGGCAGTTTTGGAGATATCTTGCAGTATGATACATACCTGGTGGTATCCTGAACGAAGATCTATCTTTGCATAGTATCTTGCCCCATGGAGTTGATCAAACAACTCATCCACTCGAGGTAGAGGATACTTGTTCTTGATGGTTATCGCATTTAATCCGTGATAATCTACGCACATGCGCATAGTACCATCTTTCTTTTTACCAATAGAATTGGTGATGCCCAAGGCGAAGTGCTAGGTCTAATGAAACCACAAGTGAGGTAGTCAGCCAACTGACTCTCAACCTCCTTGGCTTCTTTAGCACTCATACGATAAGGTGGTTTACTCGCCGGTTTAGTGCCTGGCAAGACATCTATGCCATGCTGCACATCACGTGTAGGGGGTAAACCCGGTGGTAAATCACTTGAGAATACATCACTATACTCCGTGAGTAAGTGAGTCAGATTTTGCTCGTGCAAAAGGAGAAAGTAAACTAGAGTTATGCTAGGATGGAGAATCTTGTAATGTTTGTTTTACAACAGTTGCACGTTGCTCTATAGAATTTAAATTGAGATCACTTTGCTCGTTAGATTTGTTAACACTTTTGTTTATCAATAAAATTCATTGCACTTTGCATACCATTAAAATTCATTGCACTTTGCATACCATTACTAGAATTCATTGCACTTTGCCTACCATTACTAGAATTCACCGCACTTTGCTCTTGAGAATTCACAAGACTTGGAGACAAGCAGTAACACAAAAAGACTTCATCTATTAAATTTGCTTTCTGCAAAATAGAAAGCTCGGCTATACATATAAGAGGTGCAGATGGTATATTTTTCTCACCAAGAAAAAGCACATGTTTTCCATTGGCCATAAAGGATAAGGAGTTGTGTTCATAACTATTGTGCAATGTGTTTCTAAACCATGCAGCCACTCCCGTCCTAAAACTACATCAGCACGGTCCATGTTCATAACTTGGAAGTCAAAGGTCATCCTATGATCTTGAACAATAAGCTCAACCCCTTGAACTACCGTGTCCCATACTTCTTTATCATTCCCAGACATCTGCTCCACCACATACTTGTGAGAGTAGGGAGTCTGTGTAAGCCTCAATTTCTTGACTAGCTTATAGTTCAAGAAGTTATGAGTTGCACCATCATTCACTAAAATACGAACACATTGTCCGTTAATAGTGCCATGCATAAATCAAATTATGGGGGCCAAAGGTGGGCTGCCACATTGAAGCAGGCACACAACACTTGTGCTTTTCTTCTATATAAAGAACCTCTATAACACAATATTTAGGATATGAATCTAATGTGAGGCGTTGCACCGTGTGCATGACCTTTTCTTTGCCTTGCAAAAGAGGACAATCTTTCTTGTTATGTTGGTCCGAAAGACATCTAAAACACAAATTGTGTTTCTTTGCACGCTCAAAATCAGCAGTGTCGAGAGACCCACACGGAGTATCTCGTGATTGCTTAGGCTTCTTAGCCTCTTGTGGGCGTGGAGAGGTAGATTGTCTCTTATTCCTCTTGGAACGTGTGGGAGATCTACCTCGCCATTGGCTCTTAGCCACATTGTTCTTAGCAAAAGTATTCTTAGAGTAGGGAACATTTCCTTTCCTTTCTTGGTCATCATCATATCTTTGCGCATGACTAATGGCTTCTTCCAAAGTTTTTGGATGTTGGGTCTTGACATGAAAACGATAGTCTTTGTCAAGACCCCTATTAAAACCCCGTATCTTGTGGAATTCATCTAGACCTGCTAGTTTTAATATGATTTCCCGATACTTCGAAAGGTACTATGTGAGAGAGAGTCCAGACATGCGGCATGCATCCCATGCTAACCAATTCTTATCTTCTTCATTGGAGTCCAAAAACTCTTTGGAGAAAGAAGCTTGAAACGTAGCCCGAGACAGAGGACGAGCATCTATTGGAAATGTCATCCACCACTTATAGCCCTTTGCTTTGAGAGATAGACTTGTTTCCACAGTCGTCTTTATATCCAAGGTGTGTCTCAATCTATGAATATCACTCCATTTGTGTAAGAACGTATTGACCGCATCCTTGTTGCAATCACGCTCTTCCCCGTGAAACTCAGGAATGGTGATATTCTTAAGTAATGCATTGCTACCTTCTGCATCTTTTGCAACACTTGTCTCTTGAACTCCTTGAGTCGTGCAAGCTTGGTTCCCTTGAACCGTGCCACTTGTGGCTCCTTGAGTTGTCCGTGAATTCATAAATTTCACAACTCCGTAAGATTGGTAACATTTGCATTGAGTGCAGAGAGGTTTCTTTCAAGTACGCTTTGGCGATGTTCCAAAGTCTTGAAAGAAGCCATATCTACAAGCCCATGATCTCCTAGATCATCATCATCATACATATTAGTGTCAACAGCACCTGTGGTGCCCTGATTTTGATCTACGTGCTCAAAATCAAACGTGTGTGTAGGTGGGATATCCTCACTGGCCATGGTAAACACACAGTAATGCAAAGAGAGAAAAAAAAATGACAACTTGTACCTTGAGAAATTGAAGTCTTTGTGTTTTGTATGCTCTGCTATTTGCTGTTACCATATACATGTGGTAGTGATGTGTGTGAACACACTAGGACCACCGGGGCATTTTTTCCCTCTTTAGGAGGTTTTTTCCCCCGTGCATTGTATATACGCCCATCACTCTAGGGCTATCTATCTTTCCATTGCACACTAAGTAACACACTCTCTAGTGTGTGCCTTGAGCTTCCTTCGTCTTCTCCAAGCTGTGTGTGTTTCTCTGCAACCCTAATTCCAACAATTGGTATCAGAGCAGGTCACGTCCTCCCGGGCTTAGTCGCCAGCTGCTCCAACACACGCCTGCTCACTTTCTCCAATTTCAGTGAGCTTTGGGGAGCGTTCGCAGGTCGACAAATATTTTGGGAAAGCTCGAAGAGCTTGGTCTGCTCATAATTTTGATTTGGGCTCATTTCGGCCTCCGTTTCCACTACGGGCAGTCTGCACAGGCTATTTCGTCATTTTGTGCAAATTTTTTGTCAGTGCCGTTTTTTGCATAATAGGTGCCTTATAGTTTTCTACGGTTTGTGCTATATAGCACAAGTTGTTCCCGCTCCATTTCTCCTATTTTCGGGCAGTTTTCACATCAGGTGCAGCATTTACCATGGCTGACAACAACAACACAGCTGTGTTCAAGATGTTTGCTGCTGAGGACAGGTTGGATGGGGACAACTACCCTATGTGGGCTTATATGATGCAACATGTTCTTGTGTCAAAAGGCGTCTGGAACATTGTGCAGGGCATTGATGTACGTCCTGGTTCTGAAGATGTAGGCGATGTTGAGGATGTTGCAGGTCTTGCTGCAAGGATTGCTACAGTTAGAGTTGTTTTGCCTACGGTAGAACAAGCTGATTGGGATGTTAAGGATGCGGAGGCTCATGCATTGATTGCATTGTCTGTGAAGCGCACCATTGTTCCTCACATTTGTTCAGCAAAATCTGCAAAACAGGCTTGGGATATTCTAGCAGGTCTTTATACAAGCCGCAATGAGGCTAAAATTGCTTTGCTGCGTAAAGAGCTAGAGTCGAAGATTATGCATGAGGAAGATGATATGGACACTTTCCTTGCTAGTGTCAAGGATATCAATGAGCAACTCATTTCTGCAGGTGAAGTCATTTCGGACAGTTCCCTTGTGCAGACTGTTCTTGATGCCTTACCAGATTCCTACCAGACTTTTGCTAGTACTTGGAGACTGATGACCCAAGGAAATCCTGAAGTTGTCAAGTTTGATGCATTATGCACATTGCTGTTGCAAGAGTCACTTTCTAGAAAAAACAGGACTAGGCAGCGTGCAGTTGAACAGGCTTTTATTGCTTCTCAAAGAAAGGGTGGTAACAGTAATGCAGCCACTTCTTATGGTTCTGCTGCGAGTGGCAAAAATTTTGTTCCTAATGCTTCTGCTGGTAGCACTTCGTCTGGCAATTCTGGTGATAAGGGCAAAAAGAAGATGCGTTGCCATTATTGTAAATCCAATGATCACTTGATCAAGTCGTGTCCTAAGTTGAAGACCAAAGAGGCTAAGAAGAAAGAGGGTGGTTCCACTGCAAATACTGGTTCCACTACAAATGCAGCCATTGTTGAGTCTTCTGTGAAAGGAGATTGTGATGCTGATGTTGATGTAGAAAGCTGCGCATGCAAGCAAGAGTAAACGAGTTAGAGGAAACAAGCTCGGCCCGACCAACCTCAGTGGCTGCAACAGCCAATCATAGAGTCCAACCACAGGAGACATCAGAGGGACAGCAAGACCTGCTGAGTCGCATCAGCACCCAACTAGAGAGTTTATCTGTGCATCTGGTGCAGCAAGGGCATGCATCTGGCAGAAATCCAGAACAAGGAAGAGGACAACGAAAGCAGAACTCAGAATACCACTGTTACAACTGCGGGGAAGACGGCCATGGAATGTACTACTGCCCACACCCAAGAAGGCAGAATTTCAATAGAGGGGGGAGACAGAATCAGATATCTCCGCCAAGAGAAAGACCACCACCAAGGCAGCCAAGACCAATCCCAACAATCCAAATCCTGCGACCACCTATACAACAACAACCACCACCCCAACCTCTCATTCCGCCACTACCCCCACCACCTGCGGTGAACCAAACGGTGAGTGTCATTAGCTTAGAGGCTAAAGGGAAGGCGAAGGTAGAAGAGTGAGCTCGAGAGAAGCACAAAGGAAAAGCGAAGGTAGAAGAAGTGGATGCTATGGGAGTGAAACGTGCGAGGCACGAGGAGGCATCTCAAAAAGAAGAGAAGATGAAAGGGAAAGCCGAGTCTAGCAAGCAAGCAGCTAAACCGCGGCGGAAGATAGACATCGTGGACTTCTCACTAGGTGAGGAAGCACAACCCTATGACTTAGTTCAAGATGTGTTAATGCAGGGCCCGAAGATAACTTGGCCCCAATTACTCCACCTTGCACCCACAATGAGGAGGCAATGGATGAAAATGGTAAGTACCAGGAAATCAAAACCACGGATAGCTGGGGCTATCTCTGGGAGGGATCTCGATGACATCTTGCCAACCATGGATGCTCACATCAAAGGGCAGCGGATTTCAAACGTCTACATAGATGGTGGCGCGCAAATATGCATCATGAGTGAGAAGATGATGCACCATCTAGGTCTAGAGGTAAGTAGGCCGGCACCCTACCGAGCCAAGATGGCAAACAATGTAAGAGTAAAATGCGTAGGCATTGTAAATGCGGTCAAAGTAAAAACATTCAATACGGAAGTGGAAGTAGACATCTTCGTCATGCCACACAAAGGGGAGGGCTACCCCATCATTCTTGGAAGGCCTTGGCTTATGGCCATGGAAGCCAAACAAGACTGGAGCATCGGGATGATCCAGATGAAGGATGAAAAAGGGAAGTCCATATTCTACGACATGAGGACTGGAAAGCAGCGCAATATGATTTTGGAGGCTTCAGAAGACGAGTCCACCAGCGACTCCTCGTCTACCTCAGGAGAAGACACAACCACCACCGATGGGAGTGACAGTAGCATCGAAGTAATGGGAGTCATTCTTAAAGACCCAAACAGATTAACACAATCTGAAGCAACCTCAGCAAACCAAGAGGGACCATCAGGTAAGCAGTCATTGGAGGATGCAGGTAAGCTACAAAAAATGCTCTCAAATGAGTTAACCAATGAACAAAGGAAGGAGTATGTCTCCATGTTAGGCAACTTCACTACTTTGTTCATTGATGGCAATGATAAGATCACAGGAATTACAGTAGTACAACACCACATAAAGCTCAAGGAAGGCAGTAAACCCGTAGTACAGAAGCTCAGAAGACTTGGAGTAATCCAACAAGAGGCATTGCTTAAAGAAGTAAGGAGTTTACTACAAGCACGTTTCATCTAAACTGTCGAAGACTCAGAATGGGTCTCCCCAGTAGTAGTCACACCAAAAAAAAATGGTAAATGGAGAGTCTGTGTGGATTATGAACCTCTCAATGCAGCCACGAAAAGGGACCATTTTCCCCTCCCATTCCAGGATGAAATACTCAATGAAGTGGCAAGTCACGAATGCTACACAGTATGCGATGGCTACTCAGGATACTTCCAAATTAGCATTGCAGAGGAGGATCAGAAGAAGACAACCTTCACCACACCTTGGGGATGTTTTTCCTACAGAGTAATGCCATTTGGCCTCACCAACGCCCCAACCACATTTCAACGCTATGTGACATTTGTTTTCCAACCCTATTTTGGAACATCAATACGGGTTTTCATAGATGATTTTTGCATCTATAGCTCACGAGCCCTTCATCTAAGCAAAGTCTATGATGGCTTAACCAGGCTACAAACCCTGGGTGGCCAACTCAACGTGGACAAGTGTCACATTGGTGAGAGCAAGGTCACTCTCCTTGGTCATGTAATTTCAGCAAAAGGAATCGAGGGTGACCCTAGCAAAATTCAAGCTCTGGTATCTTTATCATCTCCCACCACCGCCAAGCAGTTGGTTTCTTTCCTTCAGAAGGTAAGATATTTAAGCAGGTTCATTCACCTGCTATCTCAAGTGGTCCTTCCCCTACAAAAACTTACCCAAAGGGATGTTTTCTCATGGAGTGAAGAGAATGAGCAGCAGTTTACTGAGGTAAAGCAAGTCCTATCTAAGCTTCCCACTATTTCACCTCTTAAGTGGGACGAGCCATTCTATGTAAACCCTAGTGTGGGAAATGACACTCTGGGAGCAGCGCTAATGCAAAAGGATCCCAAAACTTCAATCATGCGCCCTATTTACTTCTCTAGTCGAATCATGACCCCATCAGAAAAGGGATTCACCGAAGTAGAACACATGGTTCTGGCACTAACGTTTGCTAACACGAAATTCCGCTTCTATCTCTTGCCTAGACCATTTGTAATCCTGACAATGGAATAAGTTTTCCCTTATGTAATGCGACACATGGATGTCTCATCTAGGATCTCAAAGTGGTTAATTAGACTACAAGAGTTTGATTACACCATGCAAGTAGAAAACTCCACCAGGACTAGTCTAGTAGGAATTCTCACTCATCGCCACTACGAGAAGAAACTGAAGGTCAACACGGAAGCAAAGGAAGGAATACCATATAAAGAGAGCCCTAAGCTAGAGAGAGCTCACTCTCTTTTCTTTGACGGAGCATACAAGAGAACAATGGATCAGTCTGCAGCAGGCATGGTTATCTTCAATGAGCAGCAGGAAAGAGTATTCTCCATGGGGCAGTTATTACACTCCCACTCTAACAATGAGGCAGAATATGCAGCCCTAATCCTTGGGCTGGAACAATGTATTTCACAAAAAATTCAGCGCTTGAATGTGTTCGGCGACGCTTTGCTTTTGATAAGACAGATAAATGGCACTTGGGAGTGCAAAAATCAGGTTTTACTTGGTCAACTTCGCCAAGTTAAGGACCTTCTGAAGAAGTTTGAAGCAGTAAAGCTCTTCCATATTCCTAGAGCAGAAAATCAAGAGGCAGATGCACTAGCTAAAGAAAGAATACAAGATGTTCCCATAGGAGCAGTCAAATTAAAGCTACCCCTCTTCCAAGGCAGTGACGTTATGCCTGATATCATCATCTTTCTGAATACAGGGGAATGTCTAACAGGACGCACTAAAGGCCAAAAACAATGGCTGGTAAGGAAGGCTACTAGGTACCGCCTTATAGACGACCACTTGTATTGCAAGGGCAAAGATCCAATTCTCAGGCGGGTGCCAACCCCCAGTGAAATCACAGAGGTAATTTCAAGCTGCCATGACGGCGTCTGCGGTGGTCATTTTGCTCTAGATATCACCAGTAGGAAGATTCTACAAGCAGGATACTTTTGGCCTAGTTTGAACAGAGATGTGCACCATTGGTGTAAAACATGTAAGGCTTGTCAAGTGGCCAGTGATCGTACGATTACCTACGAGCCACAAACCCCTATCATTTCATATGGTCCGTTTGAGAAATGGGGAATAGATGCAATTGGTCCTTACCAAGGGCCCAATCAGGTAAATTGTACATCATAGTGGGTGTAGACTACATGACGCGATGGGCAGAAGCAACGGCCACCACCCGCATTACAGCCCAAGAGGTGGCAAAGTTCATTTTTGAGCATATCGTTTGCCGTTTTGGCACTCCTCTTGAGATAATATCAGATAGAGGACCAGGATTCAGAGGTGATGTAGTAGGAGAATTGATGAAGAAGTTAGGCATCACACGTCGGCTTTCCACACCAGACTATCCACAATGCAATGGTCTGGTAGAGAAGGTAAATGGAATGATTTGCAAGATCATCACAAAACAGGTGAACAATCATACAGGAGATTGGGATAAACATCTCATGGCAGCTCTTTGGGCATACAGAACAATGTTCCGAACATCACTAGGTTTCACCCCTTTCCATCTAGTTTATGGAAAGGAGGCAATTCTACCCATTGAGGTACAAATAGCCAGCTTACGAGTCTTGGCCAGCCAGACCCACCGTCCAATCATAAACCTTAGAAACCACATCTTGGATCTAGAGAGAATCCAACTGGATAGGGAAGAAGCAATCAATCACTATGCAGCACAGGCAGAACGACGCCGACTCACTTTCAATCAAAGGCTTAAAGAGAAAGGACTGGAAAAAGGCATGCTAGTACTACGATGCAACAACAGATTTGATACCAGGAAGGATAAGAAATTTCAACCCAGATGGGAAGGGCCATTCATCATCAAGAAGCGCTACGACAACGGCAGCTATAAGCTGATGGAAGCAGATGGGAGAATTCACAAGACTAGAGTCAATGGATGGAGACTGAAGAGGTATTTTTTTCGATTTGACCCAGAATTCGTGCTAGACATTCCAGAAGAGGGAGAACCCTCTAACTCTATAGCCGAAGAAACTGAAGAAGGGCTAGAAGCATGAATGACTCTAGCCAAAAGAGAGAGGGCTAATGATAGCCGACTTTCGGAAAATCAAAGAAAAAAAAAGAAAAACTCATTTCACCCCCCCCCCCCCCCCCCCCCCCCCCCCCCCCCCACTCTCAATACCCCCCCACCGTAACTCATTTTTCCCCCTCCCGCCCTACAGGCATCGGATAAAACCCTTGCACTCTCTCCTCCCCATTTTCCTTGCATACCCCCTTCCCTAATATCTCTCCCCCCCTGATTTACCCTCCCCGGCCAGGCAGAAATTCAGAAAAAACCCCCCAACCCCTCTCTCGTGCTCCCTCGGTGTGAGCCGCATGAGAATACCCCCCCCCCCCCCCCCCCCCCCTCTCACTCTTACACTCACCCTAATCACCCTCTCCCATTACCCTCTACCCTATCCTACCCCCCCTCCCCCCCCCCCCCCCCCCCCCCCCCCCCCCTCTTTGGCCCGCAGATATATTCCCTTACACCCCCCCCTCTTTGGCCCGCCAATATTCCCTCCCTCGACCCCTCCTCCCTCTTCCCCACCCGCTCGCCTCACCCTCCCTCGGCTCATTCACACCCCCCCCTCGGCCTCATTCCCCCCCCTCTTTGGCCCGCAGATATATTCCCTTACACCCCCCCCCCATTGACTTATTTCCCCTTCGTCCTCAAGCCCCATGCAAGACAACACACCCCCCCCCTCTCCCTCTCACCCACACATCCCCCATACCCCGCCATACCCCCTCTCCCCTCACTCTCCCTCACACACTCTCTCTATCTCTTATCCTCTCACCCCTCTCCCCTTCCCCTCTCCCTCACTCTCTCTCTCACGGCAGCGCGCAAAGCTCTCTCTCTCTCTCTCTCTCTCTCTCTCTCTCTCTCTCTCTCTCTCTCTCTCTCTCTCTCTCTCTCATCTGGATGTCGGCAGCACGCCAAGGCTCTCTCTCTCTCTCTCTAGTGGGCAGCAGCGCTGTACACACAACACACACACACACACACACACACACACACACACACACACACACCCCACAACACCCCCCCCCCCTCTCTCTCTCTCTCTCTCTCTCCCCATGCGCTGTGCACCGCGCGCTGCATCCCACACACACACACACGCCTTCTCTCCCATGCGCAGTCCGAATTCGATACACACACACACACACATCCATGCGGGCAGCAGCAAATACGCCAACACAACACACACACACACACACACACACACACACTCACCCACCCACACCACACCCCCTATCTTAACCGCCCCCCCCTCCCTTTCCGCCATGCGCAGAAAAACATGCCGCCGGCCATCCTCAGAAGAAGAAAAAAAATATAAATATATATATATACATTATATATATATATATATAGCCCCCTTCCCACGCACGCTTTCGCACACACATGCTTAGACAAAACACACACACACCCGCCTCATGCACAACTACATACACACACGCATATATGCACCACACCGCAATACGAAGGAAAAGGCTACGACATCAACAAACGAAAGAAGAAGGATCCAAAGCACGCGCCGCCAACGACAAAAAGAGAAAATGCGCCGAAGGCATGCCCCGACCGACTCCGAAAAGAAGTACGCTCGACACCGATGCACCAAGAACACGCCATTCTCCGGCAACACGCAACCATGACGCCATCCCAGTAATTTTAGGTTGTTTTGTGATTATCTTCAGTTTTTCACCCAAGCCATTGTAAATTTCCATTTTGTAAATATCCTCTCTCTAGGTGATGGTCACACAAGCCCACCTAGAGATTCCCATCTTTTAATAACCCTCCCCAAAACAAAGCAAGGGTCAACCACACCGGGCCCACCACTTGCTTTGTCTCCCCGATTAAGATTACCCTAACCACACTGGGATTACCATAATCCAAGTAGCCAACACCTATAAATTGGCACTGAGAGGTCACTATCAGGGGGGGCAACTTATGTGGAACCAAGCATTGGGTAGAGTGTACTAGGAGGGATTGACACCATCACCATCACGGGGAGGGGGTCTTGTGTGTTGGGTTTGCCTTGGAAATTGCACCATGCGAAGGGAACCACACCCATCTCTCGACTCCAATGGTCGATGCACACACGTATGCACGCTCTTGGCAATGAGTATTCACAGCCATTGAGTCGCCCTAGAGAACGCACCAAGTAGGTTGCACCATCTCCTCCCCCTACCTCTCTACCACCACGGCATGCCACCTTGTAAATATTGCAGAAATAACTCACCCTCACAACCCCGAGGTTGTTTTCATCAATTGAAAGTGTTCTCTCTCTCTCTCTCTCTCTCTCTCTCTCTCTCTCTCTCTCTCTCTCTCTCTCTCTCTCTCTCTCTCTCTCTCTCTCTCTCTCTCTCTCTCTCTCCTTTCCCCTCTCTCGGTGTGTAGGCTCGCGGTGTTCATATCATCATGGGCTTTGCGTCCTAGCTGCTCAAAGCTAGGTGGTGCCCCCTGTTCGCTTTACCGTGGCAGGCTCGAGGCGAGCCATTCGGCCCCCGGCGTTTTAGAGGCCGTCGGGGTTCGGGTTCTGCTTTGCGTCCGTGAGTACTTATTCGTCTTGAAAAACCAAGCAAATCATACTAAAAATGGAATAACACCAAATCAATAGATGCGTACCTGGAAATTTGAACGTAATGTTCACTTACCCGTATTCAAATGGAGAGGAGCATATCCCCTACCAGAAAAAAACAAACAACATTGCACTGGGAACCCTGGGTGTCGCCTTTGCAATCCCAGCCCTTGGATTAGAATCCATGTAGTCAAACCCCTTGGTAAGACTCTTGTAGAAACTGCTCAACTAGCAGATAACGGTAACCAACATAGGCAACTGTGTTCAGAATGATTGGAATAAACTTGAAAAGTGTATCCATCCGGTACCACGTTTGGTAGATTGCAGAATTCTTTCCTTGAAAGTATAACTGGGAGAGATCAATTGTGATCTTGAATGCAGATCAAACTGTGATCCTTAATGCTTATGGAGTGATGTAACAATCGCCCTCCGGGTCTTACCCCAAAAAAGCATGTCCATAGACACGCCATAGTGCTATAGTAAAAGCAAGAAATCCACAGAAGTCAGATGTCTAGCGCGTATTAACAGCCATTGAGTAGCGTTAAATGGTAACCTTGCATTTGCACTACATTTCTACTCAAATGTATATATTTTTTATCAGAGTTTTAACCTAGTGTTCATTCTCTCTTTCCGTAATAGCCTTTTTCCATACAAACACCTTACCCTTCTCAGATCTTTATGCATTTAGATCATATTTCTCTCTTCATGCTAAATGTAAATAGTAAACTTAATTCTACTCTCCTAGTTTTTTTACTGCACATTCTTTTAACTAATTACCTTTACTAATTTAAATAGCTATCTACATCCCATAATTTGTAAATAAATAATTTATGGGCACTTATCTTACCCATCTTCTCTCAAGGGTAGGGTTAACCTTGTAGGCCTTCCCTTCCCCACCACTATGTGACCCAAGTCTTGGATCATTTACTTGTGTTGGTCAACAAATCTTAAATATAATGTATATCCCCAATAAATCAAACTTTATTGGAGCCTACCTCATTTGTTTAAGGTGGATTCTCTTTTGAAAAAGCATGCTACACCTTGGATGCATGCTAAAGGGCCCCCCACAAGGAGACTTTGTTCAAAAGGTGTTTTGGATGCATCCTTGAACGCCTTAGCTCGTGGGTATACTTGAGGAACACTCCAAAATCAGCTTAAACACTTTGAGAAGGTCAGCTTTGCCTTTTACAGCACCCAATTCTGAGTTACACGCTGAAAGTTATGGTGAAAACAAGGTGCTGCGGACACTGTTACTGCAGGTCAAAGTTACAATCAGGTAAACCACAAAGGTGAAAAGTTTTCTTGACTTCTCCAATATTCTAAAATACCAATGGGGAGTTAAAAACCACTTGCATGTGGAGGGGTCGGCTCAAGATGCTTCCAGAGACACAACAAACAGGATGGGGACACTCCGCAGGAGCCACTGGAGGGACATCATGGTGGGGCCCACATACATTATCAACCCTTATGGAGCCTCCACGACCTAAAAGGATATTTTTAATGAAGAAATAAGTCCTTTATTTGAATAATTGAAGGAATGGTCAAAAGGGAATCTAACTATGGTTAATTACCTACCCTAGTCAAGTTTAACCTAACCCAAGGTCTTGTACAACTATAAAAAGGCCCTTTGGCAAGCACAAAAATACACACACCTACTCCATTGCTGCAAATAAGCTCCTCTAAGGTTAGGGAAGCCCTAATCTCTCTCTCCTCTTGTCTCCCTATCCATTTCCTAAGCTCGCTATCATAAGCGGCACCATAGAGAGAGCATCAATATGCTATTGCTACCATTCTCTTGCAAATATTTCTCTTACCATACTCATCCCTAAATAAGGATTGTAGATTCTATATGAGAGCAAGGATATCAATTTCAATGATCTATCTCATGGTTTGATCAACAAATCGTTACAATTGGGGTGTCGTCGTCACACTTTTGCTCTAAATGCATGCAAAATTGGTAAGCTATCTTGGCAGCTTCTCATATTTTGTGCTCAGTGGGTTGCTTGTTTGTTGAGAAAGTTTTTGTGCACCATGGTGTCTATTTGCTTGGCTTCTCTCCTTATGTTGTGTGTAAGTAAGTCTTGAGGCTGCATAGATGGAGAAGAGCTCTCTATGCATGCCGCCTTATGTGTGTAAGTAGTCTCTTCTTTTGGGAAAGGAAAGGAGTTGTCAAGTATTTGTGCATTATGGTGTTTTGAGTTTTGAGGTTTTGTGCTTGCTTTTCTTAGAAGTATATGAGCACTAATATGGTGAAGGTCAATCTTTGCATGTGAGTTTTGTGCAGTGTTCAAAGGGATCTTAAGGAGTGTGTGTTGAATGGTTGAAGGGCATTTTGTGTTGAAGCACATAAGGAAGGTGTGTGTCTGTGTGTGTGTGTGTGTGTGTTGTATATGGTTTGTTTTGGTTTCCTTCTTTCTCCATAAAAGAGGGTGGTGCCCCTAAGAAATATGCGTGTGTAGGGTCTCACGGAGTGGTTGTCTGGTGGGAGCCTTGAGTTGAGCCCCATCTCAAAAAATCCGCTCTCACCATGTTGTCGCAACTGTGTGCTGCCGCTAGACTCCATGGTATAGATCAGCTGATGTAAGTGCAAGAGTATCAAAAACTCAATGTGAGCATCACATTAGAAACATATAGTGCAAAAATGACCCCCTAAATATCCGTAATGACAAGACTCTTGCTTGTCCATTAACATCGATGTGTACTTCCTTGGGTATATCTTGAGAACAATCACCCAAAGAATGCCAATAGTTGGGTCGCACCCTTGTCCTGACATCAGCTATTAGCCTGTTTGGCTCATAGCCCTTATGCACAATAGTGTTCAATCGACGAACCGATGAAGACTAATTTGAGTAGCGTCTTAGCCACGTGGTAGCTGTGAGTTAGAGCACCTTGGCCCAAGATGACTCACGAGCAGAATATGTATCAAAAGCTTCTTAGAAGAGTTTCGTCATTCTTGAAAGAAATAAGAAGAAGAGAGAAAAGAAGAGCATGCTGGGCTGAGGAACTTTCTTGAAGTGACGAGCTTGTGTAAGTTGTGCCCAATCTGTGTCCTCTGATGCATCTTATGCCGGACTTGCTGCTTACCCGAGAAGCATGCTCTACCTGTATAACACTCTCATCAAGAGAGGTCACAAAAAATACAAGCCATAGCTTGACCCACTTACCATGTATGGGGTTGTGACTTTTCAAAAATGACTTAATATGGCACTTTTCCTATGAAATAAGTCCTAGATTTAGGTTCCTTTTAGTGGTATTATATGTTCATAGCATTCCAAAAATTTAAAAATCTGTAGCCATGCATACAGATTGTGAAGCCCTTGGCGAGAGTGATGGCCTCAAAAGTGAGAGCCAAAACCATTAGTGCCATGCACATTCTAAATTGGTAGGGATTTTGTGATATGATATCCCTATTGTAGCAGCTCCCCAAACTTGTGTGCCAATGCCCTGGGTTTGAAGTCAATGGGCGGTATCATGACACACGGTAGAAGGCTTGCTTCGCCTGGAACTGTCAAAGCACTTTGCTTTGCACAACAACAAGGGTTTCCAAAGTAAACATGAAAACATGGAAAAAATAAGGAAAACTTAAAAATTGTCTAACCTGGTTGTCCTGCTGTAATCTGTTTTCCCACGATTCCATAGAAGAAACACGCTCAAAGATGGGTCCTAGCCATATCTGTTGCAAGAGTGGTGGCTATCGTATGTACATGTACGCCCATCTGGCACATAATGAAATTACCTGCAAGAATATTGCCAAATCCTGCCCAAGTTTGTATGCTCATAGCAAATGCCAAACGTGGGGAGTTTCAATGCAAGATGCATAAATTGAAGCCTTGCTTCATATACCTATGTCTGGTTTTATTGCCAACAAATGCTAGTGACTGCAAATGTCATAGCAAAGAGATTCGACCATGTGGATCATGCAGAAAAATTGACCCTGTCGAGGAATTTTAATTGAACTGATCTAATATTGTGTAGGAAGCATCCACTGGCGGCTGTTAAAATCAGTGACAAGGAGTCAGGCCATGCCGAGCAACTTGCCTCCTGCATCAAGGCAAGCAGTAGGATGTGCTAATCTCCTTGAGATTACAAAACATAGCAAATTGGCTATACTTTTGCATCAAAAGTGAACCACTATGAAGCCGTGCTGCGGAGCAAGGTGGTTGGTACTCAAGCCTTGCTTGATTCCAATCTTTAAACCAATCAAATTTTTGGTGCTTACGGTAATTGTCACAAGCCGTGCTTGTGCTTTGCCATCGTAAAGGGTACGCACGTCTGGTGCATGACATAGCGATGCAATATGTTCCAAAAACTTTACCAAAACAAATGCAGTGTCCTGACACTATACCAAGACTATGCACACTAGCCTCCTCATGGGAGGTAAACAATAGGGGCACCACCTAGCTTGGAATAAGGCTAGGACGCATGGTAAGTGGTGGACACATAACACAAGGAGATTATGAGAGAAGGAGAGAGAGAGGAAGAGATTATTAGAGTTTCATTTATATAAGCTTCATAAACACCATAACACAAGGAAGATGTGAGAGAAGGAGAGAGAGGGAGTTGAAGAGACCATTAGAGCTTCATTAATATAGGCTTCATAAACACCATACAAACATTCACGAGGGAAATTTCACATAATCAACACCTCAAATCATGTGTGCATGGTAACTCTAACCTCTTGGCCATTAAGAAACCAAAACGAATATCATGCCATAGTATAACTATGTGTACGTAGAGGTGCATACATAAGGATGTACATATGAGAGCGTGAGTACTAGAGCTCGATTGTGTGTGTCAAAGCTTGATTGTCTGTTTACAAAAGAAGAGGCCTTTTTTAATAGGCCAAGACAGTGATTAGAAAAGAGATTATGAGCAAGAGGACTTATTACAAAGTAACCTTAGTTAGAGACATTCCCCCAATGAGAGAGCTGCGTGTGCCTTGTTTATTGATCAATTTCCTCCTAATCGCCTTCATCATGGCGAGGTTTGTCATGCCTCCTTTCATAGCTTGAGTCCAAGATCTTCCTGATAATATTTGAGAGAATCTTGATAAAACAAGAGAAAATCAAGCAATAATGGAGAGAAACCTATAAGTAACTATGTGTATAAGACATATTTAGGAATTTTGGGAAAATTGCACAATTTTGGGATAATTTTTGCTAGTTGAGAAGTTAGAGACTTCATCACGTCTTGAAACTAGGAGTGGAGAGATTTTAAGCTAAAGGAATTTCATAGCTTGCTTGAAACTTAGAATTGAAAATGAATTTTGGACATTTCATGGAGACACAATTTTAGACACAATATCATTATGAAGAAGTTGTATCAACCAAAATTAGATTATGAAGTAACTACGTTATGTAGAGACTTCAACACATCTAGCTTATCACTAGGTTGGTAACCTAACAGGACATAAAAGTGTCCTTTCAGGGTTTTTAAAAAAACCTCCAAAACCATAGTAGATCCACTCATTTTTTAAAATCCTTTCATGAGGTTATAGTTCAAGGCCTACTAAACATGGAAAAACTAAGAAACTTGTAAAATTTTGAATCTTTTGGTCACACCAAGCCTCCAAAGTTGATGGAGCAGTGAATTTTCATCAAAACGGTCATTTCTTATGTTTTGTTGCATAAAAATAAGATTAGGGATTTTTGTAGGGCTTGAGATAAATTCCCTAGTTAACTTCAATGGGTTGGTGATATGAACATATGATTGCTTCTCACTCACTATTTTTTGTTTTGCCAAAATAAATAGGTACAAAAAAGTTGAATTTTTACCATTCTGCAAACCTATCATCAAAGTTTCTATAGCCACGCTCAATACAAATAATATGTGCATGTTTTCTTAGTTCCCTATTTTCCTTTATGTTCATAAGGATCCATGGAGCATGTCAAAATAATCATACATCTCTTACCAAGGGGAATCTTGGGGACAAAGATGAAGTGTTAAATACAGCAGACATGAAGAAACTGGGTTGAACATTATGAGTTGTAGAATCCCATAGAAACTATTCAATATCTAGCCAAATTTGATCCTTATGACTAGATATGGTTACTACCTACAAAATGCATGTAGTTGTCACAAGAAACTAACAATATTGAAAAAGCTATACTTGATATACTAGAATGTTTCGTTTTCTTCCATAATTGAAAAAATCAACCATCGTTGTGTACTATGCAAAATAGGGTATTAGGTGCCCTAAAACTCAAGGAATGTTAGCTTTATGTTACAATATGCGACATAGGAGATTTAAAAAATGAATTTGGATATCATGAAATCCACCAAAAAATTCATAGAAGAGCTAAAATTGGCTAAAAAACAGGATTTGACAATTTTTGTAATTTGGTCATAACTTACAACTTTAATATTTTTGTAATTTGGTCATAACTTACAACTTTAATATTTATTTCTCCCTAGAAGTATCAGGACATGTTGAGGACTACTAAAGATAGTTCTCTAGCATTATAGACCTCACAAACATGAATTCTAGAGTGGTATAGTTGCAAAAAGTTGAAAAAAGACAAAAACAGGACCCGTTTTTTCACACAGTTTAGGTTGTGAAATGTTGTGCAAGGACAATGTTAAAGATGGAATTGATATTCCAAAAAAATGTCGAGTTTTTTTCAGCTCATGAGACAACTTTCTAGATAGATAGCACCTCAAAATCCATTTTGAAACTCTTGACATAATTCAAGGAAAATGGTCACTTCACAGGACATAAAAGTGTCCCAGGACATAAAAGTGTCCAATTACCAACCTAGTGTTATACTAGTTTGAACTTAGCTATAAGTTGCTCATCATTCCTAAACTCTTCCCAACAACCAACCCAAGAACTATGATCAAGCATAAAACATCCCCACATTACTTACCACAACATCGTGAGCTTGTAGCAAGTACGAGGTACAGATTTTGGAAAATAGTTCATTAGTGCAGATCCCAGGGGATACCCATTACAAACAAAGAAAAGTGAAAGGGTGTCAGCTGGCCTAACAATGAAGCCAAGCAAAGCAGATGGCGCAATGGAGGAGCAACGAGTAGCTAACAATGAAGCCAAGCAAAGCACACTGCATGAAGTGGAGGGCTTAGCGAGGGTGTCACATCATGAGGAGGTGCGTAGGGAGAGTTTTTTTAAGTGGCATATTCACACCCTTAGTAGATTGGCTCTTAAACTATGGTGGTGAATGTGAAAGACCTATGCTCGAATCAAAAATTGAAAAGCTTGATTACTATGTGTTTTCGTTGTTCACTCAACCTTTTTAGAGGTGCAAAGAGAGTAAAAAATGAGGTGGAATATTCATACCTAACAAAATAGTTGTGAAGATGAGTCAGTATGTGCCAATGAACCTAGTAACTCCTTTATTAAGGAAAATTTTTAGGGATGCCTTGGGGAGTAAAATATTAGAAGTAAACATAGATGGCAGGTGCTAGGCAAGGACACTAGCTTACTAGATTGATATCATGCCCGTCCTCTACAACTTCCTCTTCCTCATTATGCTCTTGTGAATCTTTAGGGATGCCTTGGGGAGTAAAAGATTGGAAGGCATTATAGATGGTAGGTGTTGGGCAAGGACACGGGCTACTCAGCTCCAAATCCCCTCAAAGTCATCGTTATCATGCTCGTCCTCTTCATCTTCCTCTTCCTCTCTTTAGAATTGGGTGCAATTTCCATAACCTTGTACAACCCATGAAGCCATCTAAGATCCACTGCTCCTTTTGATGCCAAGCCGCTAATGAACCCTCACTCTTTGCCAGCCTTCCCCTCTTCTCTTCTGAATTGGGTGAAGTTTCCATAACCTTGTCCAGCCCATGAAGCCGAATAAGCTCCGTTGCTCCTTTTGATGCAAGGCTGCTAGCGAACCGTCACTGTTTGGCAGTCTTCCCATCTACACTCTTCTCATCCCCTGACCCCAAACTTGACTAGCATCAAATTCTTCTTGGCCCTCATTTTGCTGTACTGCTTTCCCTTTAGTGTCGCAAGAGCAAGGCAGGGACCGGAGAGCCAGGTATTTGGTAGGATGAAGCGGAAGAGGTTGGCTAGGCTGGAAAAACAAATTATTATAGTATAGATGCATCATTGTTTGACACGAGGAGGATGGGGTGTGATGGATAGCCCAACAAGCTTGGCGTGAGTAGCACGCGCTTGAGTTCAACTCCCACACTACTTTGGCAATTTTAAACTCCATGTGTTGTTGCAAGCGAGTCGAAGGAGGGAATCTCGAGAGATTTGAGCTCATGAAACTGAATACGAGCTAAGATGTGAGGAGGAGCAGTGAATGAAGAACATCTTGAGGGGATTATTAAAAAAAAAGCAAGATGTGTCAAACACCAAAGGATGTGAGGAATGAGGATTGGCCGGCGATTCCCCCCCCCCACCCCCCCAAAAACTCCTTTCGTTGTTACAACTTTTCAAATTCTTCTCTAACCTTGGGGAGAAGAAGATCAAAGAGGCTAATGCTGTTGTCCTTCTTGCTACTTGAGAGGTTCGATTTGCCCTTCTAGTAATGTGTAGGCAGATACCAAGGTTTCGTTTTTCTTTTGGGTTCAAACGAGGCAACGACACACAAAAAACCAAAGGGGCACGGGTCCTTTGTGGAGAATTTTTATTTGACAAAAATTTTATGGCTCATTTTTGGACCCACTTTAAAATTGTCTCCCCCCCCCCCCCCCCCCCCCCCCCCCCTCCCACCCCCCTCGAAAGACCTTCGCTAACACCTATTTTCCAGCATAAAATGCATTGCGTGCATGTTGAATTGGTGCCAATGTGTGCAAAGGCTTTGGACCCACCATTGGGCTACAACTCAGAACAAAGATCGAAAATACACAAACATATGTTGCTATTGCCTCTTGTGAACGAGGGGGGAGGAGGATGATGTAAAGGCCACTCTTTGCTATCGCACTCATATGAACCTGACTTTATTTGTAAAATATTTTTATATGAGGATTTGTAGAGATGAGTTTTGATGTCATGATGACAATTGAATATAGAAAACTCGGGCATTCCAACCGCATCAATATCAATTCACATGAGTCTGAAATTGAGGTTTGAGTCTTAATGATTGAGTATAGCCTCTCTTACCCATGAGTGTGATCCTCTAATTGGGTGGAGGCTTGCACTGATGTTTGAGTCTCCATGCTCGACCAACCCTCTAGGTTTGGTCCAAAGTCACATGATGTTTTTGTCAAAATGGGTTGGAGGATTGAACTTAAGTTCGGGCCTCAAATACTTGTCGATCTACCCCCTAGGATCGGTGGAGCCACATAATTGTTTTCTAATAGGGTGGAGGTTCAAACTTAATGGATCCACACAATTGTTTTGTTGAATAGGGTGGAGGCTCGAACTTAAGTTCGAGCCTCCAGTGCTTGACATATGCTCCTTGGGATCGGCGGAGCCATCATTTTTTTTGTTATGAATGAGGTAGAGGCTCGAGCTTAAGTTCGAGCCTCTGCCTCAATTTTTCTTGAATAGGGTGGAGGCTCAAAATTAAGTTCGAGCCTCCAGTGCTTGACATATGCTCCTTGGGATCGGTGGAGCCATCAATTTTTTTGTTATGAATGAGGCAGAGGCTCAAACTTAAGTTCGAGCCATTGCTTGGCGCTCGACTTAAGATGGAACTTAACAATGTTTTTCTTCTAAATGGGGTGGAGGACCCAAAATTAAGCTTGATCCTTTACTGTTGAGCTTCCCTTGGGATCAGAGGAGGTCAAAAATGAATTTGAAATTGCAGTTGAAGTTTGAGCCTTAAGCCATGAGTATTGCATCTCTTACCCATAAGTGAGCCTCAAATGGGGCGGAGGCTTGCACTGATGTTTCCGTCTCCATGCTTGGCTGACCCCCTAGGTTTGGTCCATAGCCACATGATGTTTTTGTCAAATAGGTTGGAGGCTTGAACTTAAGTTCAAGCCTCCAATACTTGGTGATCCACCCCCTAGGATTAGTGTAGCCACATAATTGTTTTCTTTAATAGGGTGGAGGCTCGACCTTAAGTTCGAGCCTCCAATGATTCATATATTCTCCTTGGCATCAATGGCGCCATCAATGTTTTTTCTATGAATGGGGCAAAGGATCAAACTTAAGTTCTAGCTATTGCTTGGCCCTCCACTTAATGGTGTGGAGGACCCAAAATGAATCTTGATCCTTCAATGCTTGATCTTCCCTTGGGATTAGAGGAGGCCCAAAATGAAATTGGAATCTCAGTTGAATTTTGAGTTTTACGGCTTGAGTACTACCTCTCTTACCCATTAGTGCAAGCCTTTAATGGGGTGGAGGCGTGCACTAATGTTTGAGCCTCCATGCTCGATCGGCCCCCTAGGTTTGGTCAAGAGCCACATGATGTTTTTGTCAAAATGAGTTGGAGGCTTGAACTTAAGTTTTAGCATCCAACAGTCATTTATCTACCCCCTAGGATTAGTGGAGCCACATTATTTTTTTATTGAACAGGGTGGAGGCCCTCAAACTTAAGTTCGAGCCTCCAGTGCTGACATGTTCTCCTTGGGATCAATGATCCATCAATTTATTTGCTATGAATGGGGCAATGGCTCAAACTGAAGCTTAAGCCATTGTTTGGCCCTCGACTTAAGATGGAACCTAACAATTGTTTTCTCCCAAATGGGGTGGAGGACCCAAAATTAATCTTAATCCTTTAGTGCTTGACCTTCCCTTGGGGTCAAAGGAGGCTCAAAGTGTTATTTCTAGCTTAAGACTAGGAGGAATAGATCTCCGGGGGTTCACTATGTGTAAACCTACCATATCACGTGCGATCTCTAAAGTTCGAAGGTAGCTTAATGCATGCTGGGGAAAAAATGGCTAGAGATATAACAACATAGGACTTTGACATCTGGGCCATTTCTCGGACAACATTAACAGGAGCTAGAAAAGGGTAGACCACCTGGCCACCCAATTCCACCTCAATGGGATTGAAAGGCTATTGGCCAATAGAGCTTTGGATGGGCTAGAACATTATTTTATGACAATGTGTGAGTTTGTGTTCAAATGGAAAGCTTGGCAATGGCCCAAGGATAGAATTTTTTGCAATTTAACCAAATACCAAAGGCATCCCACTATCTTCTGGTCTCATCTTTTTTGTTATGTCCCCTAAACAAGCTCTAGGGAAAGCAATGGCCCGAGGCAAGGTGGATGGTGGTAAAAAAATTACATTTTGAAGACATAGTGGCCTCTGACGATGAAGATCTTTCTATGGAAAGTGTTATAGGGGGGCCTTGTTGTCAGGAGTGAAAATCTCTACCAGAGGGATTGGATCTAATAGATGTTTGGCAGGTTGCAAAATGGCTAGTGAGGACCTTGATCACCTCTTCAAGGATTACCCAACTATAAGTGGCCTAGCCAGGAATACATGCAAATGGGTACAAAAGACATAGAAGATAGGGTTCTTCAAGAATAAAAGACATAGAAGATAGGGTTCTTCAAGATCAACCTGCTCCTTGGAGGGATGAGGATGAAAAGACAAGTGTTACTTATTGGATCTAGTAGATGTTTGGCTGGTTGCAAAATGGGTAGTGAGGACCTTGCTCGCCTCTTCAAGGATTGCGCGGCTGTAAGTGGCCTAGCTAGAAATACGTGCAAATGGGTACAAAAGACTTAGAAGATAAGATTCTTGAAGAAAAACCTCCTCCTTGGAGGGATGGGGATGAAAAGCCAAGTGTTACTGATTTTCATGCAAATTGTTGGATCTTTCTATGTCAAGCAAGTATGGAAGGCCATGAATTGTTGGGTCTTCAAGAATTGTCTCTCTTGTGTCAATTTTTTGGAGATCATGCAAGAAAGCAAGGAATTGATTGTATCAATTGGTAAAAGAAAGGACCTTGACAAATGGTATTCTGCCATCAATGTTATTTTGTTAGTGTAGAGATAATCTAAGTTTGTGGCTTTCTTTGTTGGCTTCTCTTTGAGCCCTACAATGTCTCATGTATCTCTATGGTCCTATGGGTGCCCTAGATCAGATTGTGAGAATGTATAGTCTTGTAATGTTTTGATATGTTTAATGCAAGATCACTCACTTTTGAGAATTTTCCCAAAAAATAAAGAAATTGGAATCTCAGGTTATGTCCTGGTAATTGTGGTCCTTGTTTTAGGCTCTATGAATTGTGAGTATGCTTGAAGTGAGAATTGGTGATATATCATTCTATAGCTAATTGTGATCCTTGTTTAAGGCTCCATGCATTGTGAGTATGCTTGAAGTGAGAATTGGTGGTATGTAGGTTCTTGGATCTAGCGATAAAGACAGATGGAGCTCTACATTTGGACTAAGTTTTGATTGATAATGAAGTTATGAAAGGGATGAGAACTTGTATGTTAATGCAAAGATTTATCATAAATACTTAAATTTTTACCATATATTCAATGTAATTTGTTCAAATTATCCACAAGCCAGAGATAAATATGCTCTTAAATGACTTTTTTAATGAATAATAAAGGAGCTTACATAGACCAATGGTCTAAACATGCACTTGATTCAAATCCAATATACCCCAATATGCTTAAAAATTGCTACGATTCAAGTTTCACTTTTGTAAAATGGGACTTGAATAATTTCCAAAATTCCTAAATTGGTGTTGTATGGAGTTGGATAACCATGACTTCTTTCCATGTGAACAAATAGGCTCCACCATTTCAGCCATATCTCCCAAACAGTAGCTCCAAAAATTATTGAAAAAATAGGGACGAAAATATCGGCTCAACGCCTACAACTTTGCTATTCAAAACTTTTTCCAATTTGAAATGGAGAAAATAGAGAAAAATCCCACAAAAATATGTGTTCGTCTTTTCTCTTCCAAAAGTCTTCCAGGTGGTCCCCTTTTGACTCTATGTGCAATCTTTGTGTCCACAAGTGAATTATGCTGGCATTTGATAATATTTTGTTGACTCGAACTCCACAGTGCATAAGATTCTCCTCCTCTTTCACTATTGGCTCTTATTCCTCACCTATATTGACCGTCAGGTAGTGATTGTCAGGTAGAATCAACATCCAGTGAAGTTTTTCATTTCCATAGGGTTTGTTGTTACCTCTCCTTATTTAGGAGATCCAAATGTGTCAAAACCATAGCTATGTAAAAAATGTATACATAGATTAATTAGGTCCCTTCATGCATTAGGTCCCTTCTCTCTCCCTATGCTTTGAATCCTTGCCATCAAGTACATACCAAGAGAGATGTGGTTCAAAATTTGAAAAGCGACCGTCATTAGCCCTCCCCCTGTAGATGCATTTATGTCTCTAGCTCATACTTGAGTTACACTACAGTAAAGGAGTCAATATCTAGTTGCCATTTGAACTAGCCATTGCATTTGGCCATTAGTGAGATCTTTGGAACATTCACCTGTTTTCAAGAAAATCAATATGTACTAACAAGGCTCCTTGGCTAGAGCATTAACGATCAACAACTCAAACTACCTTTGAATAAGTGGGAAGCCTACGACTCCCATAATTTTGTGCCAATATCCTGCAGGATCCCCGGTAAAGAATAGGATAGTCACTTGGAATGTCCTAACAATAAGACTTCTTGCTTTCTGCCAAAAGGAATAGGATTGGTAACCACCATAAGTGAAAGGATAATTGAGCACTTTATCTCTTTCCAAGACAATACTTAGGATCATGATCCCCAAGATTGTACCAAGAGTCCTCTATCTAAGGCTTTCTTGTTGATGTTGCAAGTCCCAATTTTCTTCAGAACCTAGCTTATCGTTGTTACTAAAGAGAGTAAAAGAGTCAGTATCCTCTTGGTGCTTCAAAAAGGTCCATTGCCTTTCCTGAAATTGGTAATAAGCCACCAACCTTCTCGCTCAAAGGCAAGCTTTATACATGTTGTACCAAAGTGCATAGCATATAGAAAAGATAGGTTGCAATCCACTAGTTGAAAAACACTTCATCTCGACTATATGCATGGAGGACCATACTGCCATCTTTCTTACGTTGGGATCCATTTTTTGTGAGCCTTATGACCATCCCTTGTGCTAAGGTTTCTTTAAAGCTTTCTTAAATGCATCTAACACAGTATGATCAAACATAATCTCCACATCTAGGTATCCAAACCTAGATTTCCAATAAGTTGCCACTACATTTACTTGCTTAAGAATCTCCTTAGGGTGGACTCCAAAATCCCACTCCTTGGTAATAACCATTTGAGTTTGGTATTCAATTGCTTCCTCTAATTGGTGTAGTACCAAAGACTTCATGCTTACTTCTTGCAATAGTATATCTGGTGGATCCACCTTGTTGTGATCAGTGAGAATGAGACCCATGATTTCAAGATAGTTGTGACTATCATTCTTGTGGTAGATTCTTCCTCCAATGCTATAGTAGAATTATTAAAGAGCTTATATGCAATAGTTTCTAGGTCCATCCCTTGTTGCTTACTGGCCTTCATGTTGTATAGAATGTCCTTGTACTTTCTACCTTGCATCTTGAGAATTCATGTGTCTAAATATTTATTTGCTGTCATGGACATGAGCCATGGTCTCTCTGAAATAATTGGGTAGATATCCCCCTTATGGATCTTCAAGCCCTGTAGACTCACCAATTGTGAAATTTCAAATGCCAGTTTTTTGTCGTGGCTTAGACTTCCTCTTGATTGACTCCCTTTTTGTCTTCATATTTTCTTTACTTTTTGAAGCTTCCTCATGTATAGTGTGCTTAACTCCCATGTCATCTACCTCTTTGGCCTTGGTCTTTCCTTTTGCTACTTCTTTGATCTGGGTTTCTCCACTTTCATCTTGCCATTACCTTCAAGACTGATGACACTCACTACCTGATTACTAGCTAGTGGTGCTGGTAAAGGTGGAATGAGGGTATGTGGTGGTGGTTGTGGTTGCACAGGTCGTTGTAGGATTTGCATGGGTGGTGCTTGTTGTGGTGGCCTTGGTGCTGGTTGTCTTACTCTCGATGGTGAAATCCGGTTTTGTCTTGCTCCTCTGTTGCCTCTTCCTCTTAATGATGTCAATGATCTCCTCGTGGAATTCACGCTTTGCAATGCCAAGAACTTCTCCCAGAGTGAACTCAATCTTGCTATTCAAGATCCTTTCCTCCAAGACTTTCTTTAAATCTGTAGCAACCTCAATATCAGATTGTAGTTTATAAGTTGGGCCTTTTGTCTTACCTTTTGTTGGCTCTTTCTTCTTTCTTGTTGTAGACTCCTCCATGAGTACTTCAGGTGGAGATGCTCCTTTTGTTGAGGGTGTTTGAGAAGGAATTGAGTCACTTCTTCCCCCAGTTCTAGAAGCTCTTTTTGATGGTCCTTCATCAGCATTCTCACGTCTGCGCTTCTCTTCTACAATTGCCTCATTTTGTTGGCATTTTGTAATGTAGGCGTGCACTGACAATGAGTCCACTGGATCATTCCATCCTGTTTCTAGACGTATGCAATCACCTGCTTCATGTAGAATCTCATTTGTAAGCTTTACCTTTTTAGCTAATTGCATGACATTTGGCCAAATTTGACCATGATGGTCACTCACCTCTTCATCACAAAAATGTTCAATTTTTACTCCATAAGTAGCTACCTCAACTGAAGAGGTGGCATGCTTGGTTGCCATATCTTCAACTAAGGTTTGCATTCCCCCCTTCCCAAAGTTAGTTCTCAAGGTTAGACCTGTCTCTCTTAGGTGGATTTTACCATCCTTAAAAAAGACAACATCTTTTGACAAAGCATCACTAAAATCATCACAATCCCTTCTTACATGGTCTGTACTATCACACCAAATACATCTATTAACAAACCCTTCTTTGGGCTGTTGTCTTTGCCTAGGAAGTGGCCCTGATGGTTGGCCTTTTTCTTCAAGCTTTGCAAACTTCACCTTCAAGTCATGCATTCCCTTCACAAGCTCATCTAGCATGGACTCATCAAACTTAGGAGCGATAAAATTAGGCTTTACCATTTTGTCAGAAGTTGAGGTGGAAGGACTTGTAGTGTTTACTACCATCTTGTCCCTTCTTCTTTGTCATTTGGCAAGCAGTGAGACAACACCTCCAACCTCATTCCAGTCGGTCTTTAGTCCTTGCTCAGCATCTTTATCTTCAAGAAGAAGCTCCAAATTTTCTTGAAACTCTTTACCTGCAGCTTGTAAGAAAAGATCTGTCTTCTCTGCATCTAGTGTGGCCCTTTCTGTCCTAGTGAGTTGTGCATAGCGCCGCTCAAATTCCCTAAGTAGCTCTCTTATTGATAGTCCTTGCTTTGGCTTGACTACCCATTCTAGGAATGTCCTTTTGGTCACTCTCTCCGAGTCCTCCATGAAATATTCCTCCTTTAAAGCTACTTTGAGTTCTTCCCAATTTCTCCCATGCCCATCTTTAATTGCCCTAACATGCTCCCTAATTTCTGGAGCAACAACTAGCTCAAAGCTTTGAATCATCTCACCTTCTGACACGCGATGTAGCTCCATCTCCTTCACATACTCGCGTAAGTACTTGGTTACATCTTTGCCATTGAACTGATCCATTCTGTTGACCACCGCTTGTATGGCCTTCGTTGCTGAAATCTCCCTTCTTTCAGTAACATGTTGTTGTTGCATGAACATTGCAAATGCTTGAAACATTTGCATTATTGCTGGGTCAAAATGCATACCCTGTTGCTCAACATGATCACCCATGGTTACCCACAAACTCTCACCCTAGCAGATTCGCGTCGGGTTCACCAAAAATATGTCGAGAAATTTGCGGTCTTGCCAGGAAAGCACCGGGCTTATGGCTATGAGAGTTTGTAAGAGAACTCAACAAAAACTATATGAAGGAGTTAAGCCATAGATGCCATGAAGACTAGGGTTTGGAAAGAAGTGCAATCAAAGAAGATTCACTCTTTCTCTCTTGTGCTCACACACACAAAGAAAGAACACAAAAGAGAATGTCAAAACAATACGAAAATGAAAACATCAAGGCTATGGTCATATCGTATCATGGGTAATATGAAAGGGTTAATAGATGAGTTAATGGCATCCAATCTTGACTGACCGAATAGGCTACGAATTGTTCTTTGGAATTTTAGTTTTGTGCTTACCATAATATATATATTTTGTCTAGTGATTGGGATTAATTGTGTGTACAAATTCTCTTGGTTCATAGCAAGATAACTACGCTTACGTCAAAAGAAAAGTTATAGTCTATGAGAGGTAGTATGATGGGATCCAGTGATAGAAGTATTTCATTAAGCCTTTCTGGGCCAAAGAGAAACACTATACGTTGTTGAAAGTGTATTTTTCGGCTAATCCATACGTTAATTCTAATAGATCGTACAGAGTGAAAGCGATAGAAATGATCATCATGTGGGTTATTCATTTAGGATAGTATGTGAGAAATGTAGATATGAAAGAAGTGAAGAGATGAGAAGTTTCCCTCCCAAGCCCTATTCTTGCACGTAGGCAATAAGGATACTGCGGGGAGAGATGTACCTATAGCAAAGAGAACCTAGAGAGGATGAATTACTAAGAATGAGAGAGATAGGTTTGGTTAAGGAGATGAGATTAGATACATATATATATGTTGGATTAGAGATGAAAATGAAAACAACAAGAAATCAAGAAAACATCAATGTAGAACACATCTTACTTGAAACCCTTCGGCCCCATTATTGATGGGAGAGAGAAGAAGAGGGGAGAATTCAATGTTGATTGATACGCCAAGTATAACACCTTATTTGATAAGAGTTGATCTTCCAAGGATAGCGTACAAGAATGGCTAATCTTCCTCTAGGAGAAAGTGTAGGCTTGGGCTTATGTTAATGGGGCTAAGTACAATTAGGCATTACTACTCACTCCCTCAAGAATTCCTCTCATCAATGGCTTGAATGCTTGAGTTCCTTCCAAGGAAGAAGAGGTCCCCTTTTATAGGTGAAGGGAACCCCCAAGGGTTTACACAAGAAGAGAGGAGCCAGTGTGAACAGGAATTGGAAAAGTTGGAAATGAGCTGCCCCTGCATGATGTGGGCAGACTGGGGTCCAGTATTTTGATCATATCTCCTCAACCGTGGCTCCAAATAAAAAACTAAAAATATGGGTAAAAACTTCAGCTCATTAGCTACGATTTTCATTTTAAAATTGTTTTCCAATTCGGATTGGAACCTTGTGTAAAAAATTCATCAAAATAGGGTCCATTTATGGCAGCAAAAGTCTTCATGTGGTCTCCTTAGCCTAGACTTTCATTTAATTCCAAAGGACACCTCATGCCATATGAAAGCATGACATTGATCCTTGACAAAGTTTTGTAATCATGCTTGCAATAATGCATTAAAATAAGTGTATCTTTGAAATCATGCCACCTAGTGTCCCACTAGGATTTGATTCTCTCCTAGTAGTTATTTAAAAAGAAATATAAGAAAAGTATAAAAAATACATAGAATATATATATATTGGAGTTTACCCTAGATATAGGATCTAGCTAGGGTGTGAGATGATAATGAAATAGTAGAAATAAAGAATCAATGCTTTTTGCCCCAAGTTAAAGAGGCGGAGCTATTGATGCTTTTCCCATAGTATTTTCTGATGGTAAAGTAAGGATATGTTACCCTTGAGAAAAATAATAGGATGAGATAGAAGGCTTATTATTATACTTAAATATGCATATATACACTATAGGAAATATAATTATGTATCAAAAGAAATACAAGATAGATCTTGTAGCATGCGTTCCCACTATGTACATGTCACTGCACGACATCCACCCCCTCTAAACCTGCACATCCTCCGGTATGTGCCACATTGTCTCTTTGTAGGATTAGACCTCTTGTACATCTTCCTTGTCTTCTTCTTTACTGGATGATTCCAGAGCTTCATGTTCACTTTGATCTTCACCTGTGTTTTTCTCTTCCTCCTCATCCATATCTTCTAGATCATTGTCTCCTCTTCTCTTAAACATTTTAATCTTTTTTCCTGCAATGGGAATCTTTACTTCTGTACCATCTAGTTCAGACAAGTTGTAAGTAGCATTTTCATGCACATGCTTTACAACATACGGTCCAAACCATCTTTTTGAGAACTTCCGCATGACTGTGTGCTGGTTATCAAGGCTACTATCATACACTAAAACCCAGTCACCGTTTTCAATTGCTTTGCTCCTGAGTCGATGTCGCTTATCAAAATAATCCTTGTTTTTCAACCTTGCATTTTTGAGTCGTTCTTTTGCAGCTTCAATGTCTCCAGGTCTTCTCTCTAGCTGCCTTATACGCAGTGCAAGGAGATCTTCCCTACTAAGCCCCTCTTGCCAAGGTAGTACATTCCATGTGGGAATTGTATCCTCAATAGGCATCACTGGCTTTTGACCATGCATTAGCTCCGCAGGCATGTAGCCAGTTACTGAGCTATGTGTTGTACGATCAGCCCATAAAGCATATGGTAACAATTTTGGCCACTCACCAACTCTTCCTTCGCAAGCCTTGGCCAAAGCTTTGATGATAGGAGGATGCCCTCTTTCACTCTTTCCATTGCCTTCAGGGTTGTAAGCTGTAGTAAGAGAAAGCTTGATCCCTAATCTAAAAAAGAACTCCCTTGCTTCTTCGGCATCCAGTTCACCTCGATCTGCAGTGATTTTTCCCACACAACCATAACGGCAAATCACCTCATCAAGAAGGAATTTGCACACAGCTTCTGTGGTCTTAGCTCTTAATGCTCTTCCTTCAACCTGGTTAGTTAGGTCCTCTCGTGCAAGAACCAAGTATCTCATCTGCCAGAGTCCTAAAGGCATCGTGACTAGATCCACAACCCATTTATAGTGCATGGCTAGTGGATATGTAGGGTGCAATCCATCACGATGTCGAACATTTGAATACATTTGACAAGTTACACATGACTCTACAAATTGAGATACATCTTTATACATACCCTTCCACCAGTATTTTTCTTTCAACTTGGAGAAGGTTGCCCACACACCCCTGTGTCCAGCCCATAGACTCTCATGAAACTCTTGCATGAGCTTTACTTGAGTCTCTTTTTTATATATAACCCGTTGTGGTGTAGCACCCTTTTTTTTAGGATGCTTCCACAAGTAACCATCCCTTAAAAAGTACCCATATGCTTTCCTACGTATCCTCTTGAATTCTTGTTCAGACCAATCATCCTGTTTTGTTAGAGTACTCAAGTACCTTCCAATAGAAAGCCAATCACCTTCATAAAGATCTTTCAAGAACAATTCAAGTGAATTAGTCATGCAGACATTGTTACCTTTGACATGAAAGATAGAATAGAATTTTGTGCCTACATCATCTCCTTCATCAATCATTTGTGACTCATCTTCATACCTTGCCCTTGATAGCATATCTGCCACTGTATTGTCTTTACCTGCAATGTGCTTAAACTCGGGATTTAAGGACTTAATGTAGGCAATCCACCGCAACATAGCAATGTCTGGTGTTGAGCAGCTTGTAATCATCCCAAGAAGTGGTAGACAATCTGTTTCTACAACCACACATGCACCAATTAGGTACTCTTTCCCACTTTTCAAGGCTGTAACCATACCCCATAACTCTCTCTTTATCTGTGGATAGTTTCTTTGGCGAGCACTTAGTACCTTTGCTCCAAATCTTACCACATACCTGTGTCCTTCTTTGTCATCTTGCCCTATTGCCCATCCAATCCCTGTAGGACCGGTATCTACTGTCACAATCACTGGCCTTTGACACTCATAGTCTACCTTTCTCAAAGTTGTTGCTGACTGGAGTAACTCCTTTAGCTTTTTCATGGATTTTACATGTGCTTCTGTCCATTTAAACTTTTGATTCTTTCTAAGCAGCTGATAAAGAGGATCAGCTACATGTGCATAATGTGGAATCCAAATAACATAGAAGACACATGCTCCCAGAAACCTTCTAACCTCAGTGATGCTAGTGCATGTTTCTTTCATTCTTTGGATGGCATCTACCTTTGATGGACAAGGTTTCCTACCATATGGCCCGCACATGTGCCCCACAATGAGCACTTCTTTGACACCAAACATAGACTTTTTTCCTAACAATGTAAGATTCACTTCTTCCAACCTAGACAAAATTTTATCACAATCATTTATGTGATTTACCACAAACCTGCGACATTCCTTGAGATCCAAAGCTTCATCTTTGTCACTTTCTTCACATCCTTTGATAGGCAAATCATCAATGAAAGGCATTGTGATTTGAGGAATAAAGTCACGTAAGACCTTATTCATCCCATTCATCATATGTGCAACCGAGTTGGTTGCTCCCTGTGGCAAGGTACACATCCTTACCAAACCCAAAGGTGTCCTCATGGTTGTCAAGTCTCTGCTTTCGATTGCAAGTTGAAATTGATCATACCCTGAGTAGAGATACCCCATTGAGTAGATTTCCCTCCCTGCAAACGCCTCTACAAATTCATCCACAATTGGACCTGTACCTACATTTCTAATTGTCACCTTGTTCACTGGTTGCATATCTTGGATGAAGCGTAGAGAACCATTCTTCTTTGGAACTGTGAACCACCTGTTTGAGTATGGAGCACAAGAAGGCTCCAAGATTCCCATTTTGATTTTCTCATTCAGTAGCTCTACTAACTTTGGCAAATGAGCCTTTGGAACCAGAATAGGCCGCAGATTCCAAGGCACATGAGGTATTGTGAAAATTACCATAGGAGCTACAATATAAGGATCAACACATCCTATCTCATGTGGCTCAAATGCAAAAGCCTTACCATGCTTTGAAAGCATTTCTTTGAAGCACTTTGTCTCCTCCTGTGTTAGAAACTCCTCGCAACCAATCTGCAACTCTTGAAAAGACTCCTTTGTGAAGGTATGCCCGATCTTTTTAAGATTCCGCAAACTTGGTTGTAAAGAAGCCTGTTCAATATTTTCCCTGTTGTTGGGTGGTAAGGGTGAAGCTACTGGTTTCACCTTCTTTGCTACACTCTTGTATTTAGTTTCAACATGGACTTCTGGGCCATCTGTTTGGCTTTCTTTAAAGGCTTCTATTATTTAATACATTTCCATAGAGAAAACTTCCACAACTTCATTTTCAAGATGCAAACTAGACCTCATTATAGCATCAAGCTCACCCATAGTATCTACAAAAGAAACTTGTTCACACAAACCCAAAACATTTTCAGTAGGCTTTAGCAACCCACTCTTTTTCATGCCTATTTGTACATTATGCACATATTGCCTCTCATATCTCTTCAAATCTTCAAGTTTTGTAAAACATACTGATCCATTCCTTGTTACCAAGGAGCTCATTGAGAAAGTTTCACCTATTTTTGGATCGGGCGAGACCCTTTTTCTTTCTGTACCACTGCAATCCCGCTTTACAATGGTACTTGGCAAAAACCCATCATTTCTCTATGATCATGAAACTCTTTGCTTACCTTTGGTAGAGGATGTTCTCTCAGGTTGTCACGATTTCTTTCATGGTTTATACAAACTGTGAGAAATTGGACAGCTCGTTTACCATCTTTGCTACGTATTCTAGCATATGCTGAACCATTGTCCATTACCGTTGTTTCCATTCGAACTCCCACAATGTAGGGTTGCCCAAGGATGAGATGATATGAACATGTATCCTGTACAAAGAAGTTTTGGTCAATCTTTACATCACCTATTGTTACCTTCACACCTGGACATGCTGCATACAATTCACCGGATGAATTGTTTGCCACTTTTACCATCCATCCATGATCTGTGTCCATCGGCCATTTGCACTTGTTGTAGAGACTCTTTGACATTATGTTTATTTCTAAACCATGGTCAATCAAGGCAACAAATGGCTCTTCAAGATCACCTACCTTGACCAAAGTTTCTGTAGTAGCCCTTGCCCAATGACTTCGTGAATAGTAACTCCTAGGAATATCTTCAACTTCTTCATCATCATTTGAGAAATACACTTGCTTCATTCTCCCACTAGATTGGTAGCATCCTACCACAGCTCCATCATTCTCCTTATTTTGCAGTTGCATCCCTTGTGTCTTCGAGGTTTCCCCTTCAACCTGTCGACGAGAAACTTCAGCAAGGGTTTGCCTCTTCCTCTTGATGATGTCAATGATCTCCTCGTGGAATTCACGCTTTGCAATGCCAAGAACTTCTCCCAGAGTGAACTCAATCTTGCTATTCAAGATCCTTTCCTCCAAGACTTTCTTTAAATCTGTAGCAACCTCAATATCAGATTGTAGTTTATAAGTTGGGCCTTTTGTCTTACCTTTTGTTGGCTCTTTCTTCTTTCTTGTTGTAGACTCCTCCATGAGTACTTCAGGTGGAGATGCTCCTTTTGTTGAGGGTGTTTGAGAAGGAATTGAGTCACTTCTTCCCCCAGTTCTAGAAGCTCTTTTTGATGGTCCTTCATCAGCATTCTCACGTCTGCGCTTCTCTTCTACAATTGCCTCATTTTGTTGGCATTTTGTAATGTAGGCGTGCACTGACAATGAGTCCACTGGATCATTCCATCCTGTTTCTAGACGTATGCAATCACCTGCTTCATGTAGAATCTCATTTGTAAGCTTTACCTTTTTAGCTAATTGCATGACATTTGGCCAAATTTGACCATGATGGTCACTCACCTCTTCATCACAAAAATGTTCAATTTTTACTCCATAAGTAGCTACCTCAACTGAAGAGGTGGCATGCTTGGTTGCCATATCTTCAACTAAGGTTTGCCTTCCCCCCTTCCCAAAGTTAGTTCTCAAGGGTAGACCTATCTCTCTTAGGTGGATTTTACCATCCTTAAAAAAGACAACATCTTTTGACAAAGCATCACTAAAATCATCACAATCCCTTCTTACATGGTCTGTACTATCACACCAAATACATCTATTAACAAACCCTTCTTTGGGCTGTTGTCTTTGCCTAAGAAGTGGCCCTGATGGTTGGCCTTTTTCTTCAAGCTTTGCAAACTTCACCTTCAAGTCATGCATTCCCTTCACAAGCTCATCTAGCATGGACTCATCAAACTTAGGAGCGATAAAATTAGGCTTTACCATTTTGTCAGAAGTTGAGGTGGAAGGACTTGTAGTGTTTACTACCATCTTGTCCCTTCTTCTTTGTCATTTGGCAAGCAGTGAAACAGCACCTCCAACCTCATTCCAGTCGGTCTTTAGTCCTTGCTCAGCATCTTTATCTTCAAGAAGAAGCTCCAAATTTTCTTGAAACTCTTTACCTGCAGCTTGTAAGAAAATATATGTCTTCTCTGCATCTAGTGTGGCCCTTTCTGACTTAGTGAGTTGTGCATAGCGCCGCTCAAATTCCCTAAGTAGCTCTGTTATTGATAGTCCATGCTTTGGCTTGACTACCCATTCTAGGAATGTCCTTTTGGTCACTCTCTCCGAGTCCTCCATGAAATATTCCTCCTTTAAAGCTACTTTGAGTTCTTCCCAATTTCTCCCATGCCCATCTTTAATTTCCCTAACATGCTCCCTAATTTCTAGAGCAACAACTAGCTCAAAGCTTTGAATCATCTCACCTTCTGACACGCGATGTAGCTCCATCTCCTTCACATACTCGCGTAAGTACTTGGTTATATCTTTTCCAATGAACTGATCCATTCTGTTGACGACCGCTTGTATGGCCTTCGTTGCTGAAATCTCCCTTCTTTCAGTAGCATGTTGTTGTTGCATGAACATTGCAAATGCTTGAAACATTTGCATTGTTGCTGGGTCAGAATGCATACCATGTTGCTCAACATGATCACCCATGGTTACCCACAAACTCTCACCCTAGCAGATTCGCGTCGGGTTCACCAAAAATATGTCGAGAAATTTGCGGTCTTGCCAGGAAAGCACCGGGCTTATGGCTGTGAGAGTTTGTGAGAGAACTCAACAAAAACTATATGAAGGAGTTAAGCCATAGATGCCATGAAGACTAGGGTTTGGAAAGAAGTGCAATCAAAGAAGATTCACTCTTTCTCTCTTGTGCTCACACACACAAAGAAAGAACACAAAAGAGAATGTCAAAACAATACGAAAATGAAAACATCAAGGCTATGGTCATATCGTATCATGGGTAATATGAAAGGGTTAATAGATGAGTTAATGGCATCCAATCTTGGCTGACCAAATAGGCTACAAATTGTTCTTTGGAATTGTAGTTTTGTGCTTACCATAATATATATATTTTGTCTAGTGATTAGGATTAATTGTGTGTACAAATTCTCTTGGTTCATAGCAAGATAACTACGCTTACGTCAAAAGAAAATTAATAGTCTATGAGAGGTAGTATGATGGGATCCGGTGATAGAAGTATTTCATTAAGCCTTCCTGGGCCAAAGAGAAACACTATACGTTGTTGAAAGTGTATTTTTCGGCTAATCCATACGTTAATTCTAATAGATCGTATAGAGTGAAAGCGATAGAAATGATCATCATGTGGGTTATTCATCTAGGCTAGTATGTGAGAAATGTAGATATGAGAGAAGTGAAGAGATGAGAAGTTTCCCTCCCAAGCCCTATTCTTGCACGTAGGCAATAAGGATACCGCGGGGAGAGATGTATCTATAGCAAAGAGAACCTAGAGAGGATGAATTACTAAGAATGAGAGAGATAGGTTTGGTTAAGGAGATGAGATTAGATACATATATATATGTTGGATTAGAGATGAAAATGAAAACAACAAGAAATCAAGAAAACATCAATGTAGAACACATCTTACTTGAAACCCTTCGGCACCATTATTGATGGGAGAGAGAAGAAGAGGGGAGAATTCAATGTTGATTGATACGCCAAGCACACACCTTCTTTGATTAGAGTTGATCTTCCAAGGATAGCGTACAAGAATGGCTAATCTTCCTCTAGGAGAAAGTGTAGGCTTGGGCTTATGTTAATGGGGCTAAGTACAATTAGGCATTACTACTCACTCCCTCAAGAATTCCTCTCATCAATGGCTTGAATGCTTGAGTTCCTTCCAAGGAAGAAGAGGTCCCCTTTTATAGGTGAAGGGAACCCCCAAGGGTTTACACAAGAAGAGAGGAGCCAGTGTGAACAGGAATTGGAAAAGTTGGAAATGAGCTGCCCCTGCATGATGTGGGCAGACTGGGGTCCAGTATTTTGATCATATCTCCTCAACCGTGGCTCCAAATAAAAAAATAAAAATATGGGCAAAAACTTCAGCTCATTAGCTACGATTTTCATTTTAAAATCGTTTTCCAATTCGGATTGGAACCTTGTGTAAAAAATTCATCAAAATAGGGTCCATTTATGGCAGGAAAAGTCTTCATGTGGTCTCCTTAGCCTAGAATTTCATTTAATTCCAAAGGACACCTCATGCCATATGAAAGCATGACATTGATCCTTGACAAAGTTTTGTAATCATGTTTGCAATAATGCATTAAAATAAGTGTATCTTTGAAATCATGCCACCTAGTGTCCCACTAGGATTTGATTCTCTCCTAGTAGTTATTTAAAAAGAAATATAAGAAAAGTATAAAAAATACATAGAATATATATATATTGGAGTTTACCCTAGATATAGGATCTAGCTAGGGTGTGATATGATAATGAAATAGTAGAAATAAAGAATCAATGCTTTTTGCCCCAAGTTAAAGAGAAAGAGCTATTGATGCTTTTCCCATAGTATTTTCTGATGGTAAAGTAAGGATATGTTACCCTTGAGAAAAATAATAGGTTGAGATAGAAGGCTTATTATTATACTTAAATATGCATATGTACACTATAGGAAATATAATTATGTATCTAAAAAACTACAAGATAGATCTTGTAGCATGTGTTCCCACTATGTACATGTCACTGCACGACAACACTCCTACAACTTCCTCCAGTGAGGAAACCCATTGCTCCCACAAATCCACAAACTTGGATTTGTAAGTGGAATACTATAGCATACCTCCCTACTTCAACTCTGTCAGCAGTTGCCATAACTTTTTTGAGGTTGTGCCTCCACTAAACCTCTTCACAAATGCAGGATGTAGTAGTACCATGCATCCTTGGTAGCTTGGGGCAAATCATTGTACCAAGACTTGGCCTCTACTTTCATGAGTAGAGGAAAGATTCGTAGCCATGAGGCATCCTCATCCTTGTTAGAAACCATAGAAGTGATGTCAAAGTTATCCAGAAAATCGGTGGTGATATCTTCTCTCTTCTTGCCACTGAATGTGAGAAAAGAGACACTTGCCATGGTAGTAAATCAATGAGCAAACAATCACAAACTTTTTTTTTTGTTTTTTGGAATGACTTATTGATTCATAAAGGTTTACACATGGGTGAAAAACTTGAGTCGGAGCTAAGAAGAGCACAAAGCCAAAATAGAATAAAGATGCTTACATCAAAAGAGTGATAGTTATCAAGAACATTTGGGCAAGATGATGGGAGGTGGGGATCTAAGGATTTCATCAAGCATCCTTGCTCAAAATAGGAGATCAATCTTTTGCTGGAAGAATATCTTCCTATCATTGTACACGTTTACATGCATGTGTTGCAAGAAACGAAAAGGAAATACTTATGGCCTATTGTTATTATCCATGTTGGGTGTAGGGCAAGGCTTTGACCATTAGAGTTACATACCTTAAGTGTTGACAAGGTGACACCTTCACCATAGGCCTCTACCTCTTGTTGAAATCCACATTATCCTCCATATTGGGTTCAAAACAGACTGGGCGGGAAGAGTCCACCTCAATCGGATTTCCATTTTACATGCAAAGGTGACGCTTGGGTGGTCGTGACTTGAACTCTCTAGGCCTAGAGAGAGAATAGGCCCACTTTCTTTCACCAAATTCTTTAGGCTTTGTGGCTTGGACTTCGTGGTTGATGTAGTTGACGACTCTTCTTTGACTGTTGGAGAGAAAACACTTGGTGCTACACAAAATTTGATTGATGTGAGAGTCTTGATGCGGTTCTCAAAAGAAAAACTCACCAAACTTTATTCACCTTTTGTGTCAGTACTCATTGACAGAATGCTTTGGTTGATATCAATGATGACATTTTGTAGCCCTCCCTCTTAATGCTCTTGATTTTCCATTAGCACAAGAAATGCGAGATGGAGAGTTTGCCTCTTGGATATCAATGACGCTACAACCTGGCAGTAACACTTTGATGAAGGCCTTGAGTGCTTCTACTATCTCCTCTTCTTCAGTCCTCCAATTTGAAAACTCTTGTAGCCACTCGTCTATGATTGATGGCATGCATTGCTACGCTTTGTTGACTGAAGGTATTTGCAAAGCCCTCCCTCAGTGGGGGTATCAAATGAGAGGCGAAAGCACAAAATAGAGGTACACCAAACCTATGCACACTAGATTCGTCATGGGAGGTACACAATAGGGACTCCACCTAGCTTGGAAAGTGGCTAGGACGCACGGTAAGGGGTGGGCACATAACACAAGGAGATTATGAGAGAAAATGAGAGAGAGAGAGAGAGAGAGAGAGAGAGAGAGAGAGAGAGAGAGAGAGAGAGAGAGAGGAAGATACCATTAGAGCTTCATTAGTATAAGCTTCATAAACACCATAACATAAGGAAGATGTGAGAGAAGGAGAGATAGGGAGGAAAGAGACCATTAGAGCTTCATTAATATAGGCTTCATAAACACCATACAAACATTCACGAGGGAAATTGCACATAAGAAACATCTCATAAACTCATGTGTGCATGGTAACTCTAACCTGTTGGCCATTAATAAACCAAATGAATACTTTACCATAGTAGAACTATGTGTGCATAGAGATACATACATAAGGATGTACCTCTTGGTGATTAATAAACCAAAATGAATACTCTACAATAGTAGAACTATGTGTGCGTAGAGGTACATACATACATAAGGATGTACATATGAGAGCATGATTGCTAGAGCTTGATTGTGTGTGTCAGAGCTTGATTGTTTGTTTACAAAAGAAGAGGCCTCCTTTTATAGGCCAAGAGAGTGATTTAGGAAGAGATTATGAGAAAGAGGATTTATTACAAAGTAACCTCAATTAGAGGCATTCGTCCAATGAGAGAGCTCCATGTGCCCTGCTTATTGATCAAGTTTCTCTTAATCGCCTTCATCATGGCGAGCTTTGTCTCCATGCCTCCTTCCATAGCTTGAATCCAAGAGCTTCCTTATAGTATTTGAGATAATCTTGATAAAATAAGAGAAAATCAAGCAATAATGGAGAGAAACCTATAAATAATTATGTGTGTGGAGTTGGATAGCCATGACTTCTTTCCATGTGAACAAATAGACTCCACCATTTCGTCCATAACAGTAGTTCCAAAAATTATGAAAAAATAGGGACAGAAAGATCAACTCAATGCCTACAACATTGTTGTCCAAAACTTTTTCCAATTTGGAATAGAAAAGATAGAGAAAAATCCCACAAAAATACGGGTTCGTCTTTTTCCTTCCAAAAGTCTTCCAAGTGGTTTCCTCTCGACTTCATGTGCAAGCCTTGTGTCCACAAGTGAATTATGCTTGCATTTGATAATATTTTGTTGACTCCGACTCCATAGTGCATAAGATTCTCCTCCTCTTTCACTATTGACTCTTATTCCTCACATATAGTGACCGTCATGTAGAATCAACATCCATTGAATTTTTTCATTTTCATAGGGTTTGTTTCAACCTCTCATTATTTTCAAGATCCAAATGTGTCAAAACCGATAATGGTGTCAATCTGATACATTGCACTCACTACTGCCTACCCCCTTCGCTTGCTGCCTTCGCCCCCCCCCCCCCGCTGCTGCCTTCACGTCCCCTCCCTTGCTGTGCGCGTTTCAGCCCGCTCACACCCGCCACTGCACCCACTGCCCCCGCTGCTCGCCACAGCCCTCTCCCCGCCACTGCTCGCCACAGCCCTCGCTGCCCTGCCACTATCCGCCATTGCCCCCACCCGCTGCCTTCTCCCGTTGTTGATTTTCCAGCCCCCCCCACCGCTCAATTCAATTGCAGCCTTTCTCTCCCCGAAGATGTTCTTTTGACTGGCTCAGATAGTACTGGACTTCTATGCAATGATGGCGAGGATCTATTGCAGAGGAACGCCGCAGAGGTAGATCCCTTGCAGGCGACTTCTGTCATATGCAAGATTCTTGGCACCCGAACCAACAAAGGAGAGTTGAGTGACCTTCTCCAAGCCCGTATTCTCGCAAAGGTGGGAAAGATCTTGGACGTACAGATACTCGGAGGAGGGTACTATCAGATCGAGTTTGAGACCTCCGAGATGGCGTCCAAGGTCATCGCCATGAGTCCATTGACCATTCGAGTAGCTCGAGTCCACTTTCGACAATGGAGACATGGTTTTGACCCTGATTCTAATGTTCTGGTAGAGGAGGCAGACATCCCCATCTCCATCTGCTTTCCTGGTTTGCGGAGGGAGTACCTACCACTTTTTTCCAGGATAGGCTCAGTGATTGGGACTGTCCTGTAGACACCTCGCACGACAGCCTCAGCAGCTGCCAAGGCGACTGGCATTCCCTCAGTTTGCGTTCTGCTTAGGGACACTCACACGCTCCCGAAGGTCATTCTTCTGCCTCGGGTAAGTGGGGGTTGGTTTAGACAAAGTGTGGAGTATTTGGGCCTCCCGAACCACTGCTTCATTTGTCGACAGATGGGCCATCTTGCGAAGTCCTGTCCAAGGAGGAGACCTCGACCTACATAACAGACTCAGCGCGAGCCTGCAAGGGCTGGCCAGCAGCCCCAGACAGAGACACAACGCACACATGCATAGCCACCCTTTGAGCTTGGGGCTCTAGCAGAGGAGGGATGACAGCAGGTCCGTGGTCGACGATGGCAGGGGCCACAACGACAGCCTGACACTCAGAGTGTTTATCAAGTGCCTGGCTAGCAGCAGTGCGTTCCCATGGGGAACCGGTTTGGTCCTCTTGAACAGGATGAGGTCCTTGCTCCAGCCCTCACCTCAGCTTCACCCTCGACAGTCCCTTCCCCCCCAGAGTTCCCCCCTTCCTCATCATCCTGCCCCCCCGCCTCTTGCTCCCGCTGCCTCTTCCCCCCGCCCCTCTACCCCTGCCGCTCCCCCCCGCCCTTCTTCTCCACCTCTTCCCCCTGCTTCTACTCCCCCCCCCCCCTCCCGCTCCAGTTCCTTAGTCACCGTAGGGGGCAGGGCCATCTCTGGCTGCTAGGAGATCTCTTGGAAGCGCCTTTGCCACGAGTCGCTTGGCGTGAGAGGGACAACCTTTCTTGCGACCCCCTCTACAGGTACAGACATCTCCTTTTGAAGCTATCCCTCGTGGTTTGAGGAGCATTGAATTGCAGCACCGATGGGACTTCTTCGACTACGACTTCACTCGTTTCTCGGTGACCCATCAGCAGACCATGAGGCAATCTGCTTCAGGGTCCATGTTCTGTTCCTTACAGCTAGGGGGATAGAGGCCTTGGACTCAGCGATTGACTTCTCGTTCCCCCTCTACGGTAGGGAGCAGACTGAGTGGACTCTCGACTCAGTGTTGGAGTGGTTACACACAGAACCTAGTGTTCTCTCACCACATGGGAGAACTAGGAGTTATAGACATGCTGCAGACTTTGTGGCCACTGGCTAAGTTTGCAATGACCCCCTCATATACAGCAGGATGTAGACACATTGTGGTCTACTTCTTTGCCGATACGTAGTGCTTGCCATGCTATGTACACATTCATGAGTACTTCTGGACAGAGGAGGTTGCTTTATGGATGGCTCACTCTACTTGGGCTTGAGCCAGTCACTCGTTGCAGTCACGCCTATCTAGAGGACGCTCGGATGTAGATTACTCCCCATCCAAGCCAACCTCAAAGATAGCACGTTTAGCTGCTGCGGCAGCATCCGTTCTCTTGATCCCCATGAGGATTGTCTCATGGAATGTGCAGGGACTTGGTGGCCCCAGTTTCAGCGTTAGCGGGTCCGACTGCGTCAAGAGCTTCAGCGCTGCCTTGTGGGAGGAGAGATTGATCTCCTTATGCTTCAGGAGCACCATCTGTGTGAGAGTCGCATTGGACGTTGTGGTCAGCTCTTGTGTGGACGATATGATACTTTTTTGGCAGATGCTTTTGGAGCTGGAGGCATCCAGGGTGGGGTATGTATGACTATTGCGCATTCTCTGCAGCAGGCCATTGTGGGCAGAGGTATTATTGTGCCAGGTAGGGCTTAATGAATTACTATGCAAGTTCAGGGTTGCCTTATGATCTTCCTAAACATCTATGCACCCAATGTGGTGAGTACTCGAGCAGAGTTTTGGTCACAGATAGTTGAGTCTCTGTCGTAGGCAGAACACTGGTGCATAGGGGGGGACTTCAACATGTTGGAGGACCCTTCTGACAGGATTGGTGGTAGCCATGCTATTATGCATGGAGTTGAGCTGGCAGCTTGGGAGAGGTTTTGTATGACTCTGAGGGTCTCGGATGTATGGCAGCACTCTAGTTCTATGAGGCCCCCAGAAAGCCTTGCCTTCTCTCGTTCGGACCGCAGAGTGGGAGGAGTGAATCTATAGCGGATAGAGCGCTTCTACACTAGTGACCACTTCAACGACTTGGGAGGGACAGTTTGCATTCTGGCAGGGACTTCCTTCTCGGACCATTTACCAGTGATCCTCACAGTGGTAGACAGGCAGAGGAGAGAGAGGAGGATTCTTCACATCCCAGAGAGGGTCTTGTTGGACTCTGCACTCAGAGGGCGAGTAGAGGATCTTTGGATAGAGAGCTTGGACAGATAGGATTGTCCTGCTGACAGAGTGGCCTCAAGACTAGCTCAGATTAGTCGTTTCTTTCTCCAGGAGTCTTTCCCTCGCCGGGCTTTAGCGAGAGAGGAGGAGCAGCGTCTCAGACGGGGCATTGCTTCATTGCAGAGGATGCAAGAGAAGCATCTAGACAGTCCTTGGTTGGAGGAATATCTATACCAGGCTCGCCAGGAGCTTGTTAGCATAGAGGAGAGGCGACATGAGTTTGCTTTCCATCAACGTGCATCTCAGTGGACCCAGGTGGGCGACAGAGTGACCGGTGCTTTCTTCGAGGTTGTGTGACCTCGGCATTCGCATGAAAAGGTCAGTCAGTTGAGGAGGCCCGACGGGTCAGTCTCTTTTGAGCCTGAGGATATGCGTGCAGTTGCTACTGACTTTTACCGTGAGTTACTATCTGCAGAGCCTCAGTCAGAGCATCAGGATGCATGCAGGGAGCAAGTGTGGGCATAGATGCCTTGCCTTGTGACTGAGGAGATGCGTCAGAGGTTTGAGCTGCCACTTCAGCTTGAGGAGATGCACACAGCTCTTAGTGCCCTCCCCTGTGGTAGTTGTCTTGGTGAGGATGGGTTGGCTCCCAGTTTTTTCTTGGAGTACTTGACTTGCTTGGCCTAGATCTCTGTAGTGATTTTCAGTACATCTTGCACACAGGAGTGATTCCTGACAGCATGAGTGAGGGCTTGATCTACCTCATTCCCAAGGAGGGTGTCTCCTTGGATGAGATTCGACAGTGGTGCCCCATCACCATCATCAACTCAGCTTACAAAATTCTTGCCAAGGCTTTGCGTCTGAGGATCCAACCACTTCTAGAGATCCTTATACATGGGACTCAGACAGGTTTTGTCAAGGAACGTAAATCCTTGACAACATCTTTACTTTTTGGGAGGCTTCTGCCCTAGCGCGGCTCCGTGGTGAGGACCTGGTGATTCTTCTTCTCGATTTTGAGAAGGCATACAACAGAGTTGACTGGGACCTTTTAGAGGGCGCTCTATGCAGGATGGGCTTCTCATATGCTTGGATCAGAGGGGTGTCAGCTTTGTACAGACAGGTACTTTTGGCAGGAGGTAGAGGTGAGTGCTTCATGCTCACATGTTTTGTCAGATAGGGTTGTCCTCTTGCCCCTTCCTCTTTTTGTTCTATGCGGAGGCAATGAGCAGGTTTTTGGTTTTGCAGCAGGTTGGTCTATGGGGCTTAGCACTCCCTATTTGGGGAGATGAGCTACTCGACACTGAGTTTTCCGACAACTCATCCTTGTACTTAGATGGCGAGGAGGTCAACCTTCATAGGTGTGAGCAGGCTCTAGAGAGCTCTTGTTGTGCATCTGGCACACTGATCAACTGAAGAAAGACAGTGGCTTTCTCGGTTGGTAGTGCTCCTGTGCCCGATTGGATGCCAGGAGAGGGTTTTAGGTGGATTCCCCCAGGAATTGCAGTTCGATACTTGGGCTGTGAGGTTGGTTTGAACTTGTCTCCCAAGCAGCAAATTGCTCCCCTCCTCATGTCTACTAGGAGGAAGTTGTTACACTGGAGCTCAACACGACTTTCTTTGGCTGGCAGTGGCCAACTAAGTGTTGTTGGTGACTATGTGGTACATCACTTCTTGCTGGATCTTCTCGAGTTCTTGTATTAGGCAGGAAGAGAGGCTGATCAGGAACTTCCTTTGGTCAAGACGTGACACTCAGATATCCCGAGCCAAAGTTTCTTGGTAGGTCATCACTCTTCCTTGTTCACAGGGAGGGCTTGGGATTATTGACCTAGCACAGCACATCAGAGCCCTTCTTGGGAAGTTCATAGTGAGAGGAATTCTTCTAGGTGAGGAGCCCTGGAAGGAGTTCTTGCTACAGCGGCTTCGTGCCAGAGTGCCTTAGGTTGGAGGCCCCTGGCGACCTTCGACCAGAAGGATCTTCACAGAGATGCACAAATTTGGTTTGAGCGGGAGATTGGAAGACCGCTTCGCTGTGAGTTTGCTTCGATCTTGGGAGTACTTGTGGTGAGGCCTAGAGCAACAACAACCTACTTGCACGGAGGAGCGTCTACGACAACCCCTTGTTTGAAACCCCATGGTTAACACTCAGAGAGGCCACTTGATTGGTAGTCATGTTTTCTGGGGTCCCATGGCAGCGGGTCCAGCGTGCTCTTTAGGTGACTGGTTAGATTTTTCAGGCTTTTGAGAGGAGGTGCAGGGTTTCGAGCTACAGGGAATGAGAGGGGTGTAGAGCATGAGCCAAGACATTTTAGAGGCAGTTTTCCAGCTGAGTGGTTCACACCGCTCGAGCCAGCAGCACCAAGGTGGATGGGAGCCTTCACACGACTGGAGGTTCTCATCTAAGTCCGGGCATGCTCAGAGACTGTTCCATCCCTTTTCTTTGAGCTACAGGGTGAGGGACGCTTACAATGAGTTGCAGTAGAGGCCCCGCAGGTGGCAGAGTTCTTTTTTCAGAGGATCCGAGTGGTGGGCATCTGTGGGAGGACTTGTGTTATCGATCCTGACCCAGCAGATCTTGAGACTGGACATTGGAGATTGTGGGCTTGGAAGTGCTGTCCACTAGCACGAGGACAATGGGATCCCGGAGAGTGGCTTTAGAGGGACCCCTTCTCTTTTGCAGACCACCCAGGTGTCCCGTTCTTTCACTACATTATTCTATTGGGACGTCACATACTAGCAGCATAGAGAGAGGCTCTCCCCGCTGCAACACCTCATTAGCAGGAGGGGGGAAGCATGGCATGATAAAAAGCCTTCTATTGAGCACATGCATGTTTTTGGTTGTTTGGTATATGCTTTGGTGCCACAAACACACGACGCAGAAAATTGAATAATAAGGCTATCAAATGTATTTTTGTTGGTTATAGTGCTAAAAGCAAAGATTACAGGTCGTATTATCCACAAACAAAGCGTATTCTGTTTCACGAGATGTTGTGTTTGTGGAAGATTCTGTTCAGCTCGTACTGTCATGTACTAGAGACATTGATGTAAGCTCACATGAAATTTATGACAGTTTGTTGCCTCTTTCAAGGGTGGAAGTACGAACGTAAATTCCAATGAGGCAAATGTACAGCCTATGGGGCGGGGTTCACCCACTATGCTCACAAAGTAATCTCACAAAAGTGCTTCATCTAATTTCCTAATTCTGCTACTCTCAAAATTCATAGGCCATTTCCATTACATCTCACATTTGATTCTACTTACCCTACTCCTAGGTTCTTTTGCAATTGGGTTGTGGAAAGTGTCCACAAACATTGGTTTTCTTGTTTTTTATGGTTTTTTGAGCTTTGATCTTAAGACTTGTCTTGTCCATCAATCATTCTAAAAATCCTAATCTAATCCTACAAGGTACTTAGCCAATACAATCTACTTCCAAGCTACCTCTACACAGCAAAAGACGACACTCTTAAGCTAAAGTTTAACTCTAGGTGAACCTAGAGTAAGTTAATGGACAACTATACAAGACGCTCCTATTTTCCCTAGTTTAGGTCTCTTCGTCCCCGGCAATGACGCCAAATGTGGGACAGGTGTCTAACCTCACTCCTATCTTATTGCAGACATAGCAAGAACCACAAATATAATTGTCAATCCATGGGACAAAGCTCACTCGACTAGTGCATAGAGGCTACAAGAGGTTGTCAATCTCTTGGAAAACAACAAACAACTCGCATCTAGCTCAAGCTACACTCAAATGACTAAAATCACTAAAAGCTAATCGCATCACATTCGTTATAGCATCAAACGACATCCAAATGTTACGAAACTTCTAGGATGTCATGTTTATAAGACCTAATCACACATGCTTATGGTCTCAAATCTCACTTTAGGTCAAGTGTAAAATGCAATTATTAACAGCAGTGAGTTTTTGACCTAGTCATTCTCGACCCAGAATGCATCTAATGATCTTAAAGCTTAAATTTCTACTTATGATGAAATTAGGTCGCGGTTCGTCGGGATGCCAAAAGCTAGGAAATACCGTGAAATGCTTACGTCAATGTGTAGAGCTCTTACCTACTGTTGCAACGCAACATACGTGACTTCAATATGACAACCGGGGAGGGAGTAGGAAGCGTGAGAAGGAGAGAAGTGAGCGCCGTTAGCTCACACTGTGTTTCTATTATCCAAAACGTTTTTATAAACTTTACTAATAATCTGGGAGCTCTAACTAAAGACAGGTTGATACACTTTGGAAGTTTGTAGCCCCCGCTCATCACAATTACAAAGTTTATCCAAAATCAAAATAATAAATGTTTTTACAATGAGAGCTGCAAAAAATGGTATCCGAGTTAGCTTGCTGCTAACACTCCCACACTCTTCCACCAAAACACGTCACATATTGCCTCCCCAACAAAGCATGGAATACTTTCAAGTGTTCCATAGACATACTATAGTATAATTGTAGGCATCCTCCCGTTTACATCCCACAAAAGAGTCACTATATACAAAGGGAGATAAAAGAATAAATATATTCTCTTACCATCCACCTCCATGATGTATCTAATATTCATACACATAACATACCAAATAGTTCCCCCATAAAAACAAAAGCCTGTATACTCATGAAAACAAATATATATCTCTTCCCTTTATCATAGACAAAAGATTGCATTGAATCCAAACCATAATTATCATACTTCAATTCATAAAAAATTGACCTCAAACCTATCCATCAAGCTTCTACATTATCAATCATAAAGTGTTCAGCCAAGATATTCAAGGTATCCTTGCATGCCAAACCACAAAAGAGCACTTTCTCTTGACCATCACAATTGAGACTATAAGGCATGGCGTCATCCAACTCGGTAAGAATATCAAAGCCATTAACACAAATTATATGACCATCCATCTCATCAATCTTTGAAAATCCAAAACCCTCTTTCCTTATCTTCATAGCTTCCTTTAAAATTCTCTCTTGATTGAAAGTAGAGCTTGCAACAACAAGTAGCTCACCAAACAAGTCACTAACAGATATACCATCATCAAAGAGGATAACATCATGCATAAATGTGGGCTAATAATTAACATTAAAATCATCCAAATACGTATTTTTAACCTCAACATGAGACTCAATAGAACCTTGTGAGGTACAACTGTTCACATGATCAACAACCATATGCATATCATCAAACAATCCATAAGTGGAAGCATTATCTTAAGACATCATAATCTCATGCATAACCATAGGATCCATGTCAATCTTAGAAGCATTAAAATTAGCAACTTGAAGCTCACTATAATATTTCATAAGATCATTTTGAATGCAACCATCTATGACATGATTTGCATTTATAGGCATCTCATCAAATTGCTCACACACTGAAAAAAGTCTTCATCCACCACCACTGCAACGTCAAGGACATGAGAATATTCTAGCCCATGAATTATACTCAAGAGAAGAGTCCATAGAGTTCATATCTTGTGACCTTCAATTGTAGCATATGCTTCCAAAACTTCTACTGCATTGTCATCAAATAGCCCACATGTAGACACATAGTCTTCATCCTTTGTCATACCCTTCTCATGCATGGACTCCAAGTCATCCTCAATATCATACACATTCACATGTACACCTTCAAGAGGAGAACCCAAAGAAGAATTTGCATTATCATCTCACATATTAGCCACATATATGGCATCTTCTTCCGTATGTTTACATGCCACATCATTCTCATGCATCACCACTTTCTCATCAAAGCCCATCTCAAGCTTCCACAATGCATAATCTACCATAGGCTTACCCAAATGAGCTTATTCATACTAAAAATTCACATTCATAAGTTTCATAACCTCATCCATTTTGCATGTGCTATCAAACACAATGTCTTCCTTGTCCCACAAATATGCATACTCATCCATATGATTCACTTCTCCACTTGTGAGTCATTTGCTAAAACCCGAAAGAGAATATCTTTTCTTTTTCCAACTACCACATATATCATACATAGCATCATCCATAAAAAACTTTTGAAGTACCTGGAAGAACTCAAAGTGCATGTATTGGCAAGCGAGCATAAAGAGGATACCCTGCTTATTGTCATCTTTTTGTCCACAATTGTCAAATATATTCTCATAAGATTCCAAGTACCTTCTCAAGTGATCAAAATACTGAAAAATAATCTTTTAAGACATATTACAGAAGTCCTTGAGTTGACCTACAAATGGAATCCAATCTGTAGATCAAAACCCTCTCAAGAGGACTCTCTTTTCCTTCGTGGGGGCACTAGCTTATGTGAAGGATTGGGGGGCTAGCATTCAAACCACCACAAAGAAAAGAGGATGAAGAAAATAGCACTTTCAATGTAATGTGGGATGAACACCACTCACAAATTTTGACAGCCTCACTCACACTCAACCTCGACTAGCTTCCCTCTATACTGCTACAACTCCCACTACACTTGGATGCACTAAAGGAAGTAAAGGGATTAAGAAAACCAAAGAAAAAAATTAAGGAGAAACAATGAAAATTTTTACACTTTTTCTCATAGAAACAAGGGCTTCACTAGGCTTTTCGAATACCCCTCCATGTGCTAGTAGAGACTTCATAAGCTCTCTCATATAAACACACAATTTGACCAAAACCCATCCAAATCAAGCCCAATTTGAAAAGCCAGAGACTTCATCAAAAAAAATAAAAAAGTGATGGAAAACTTGGGGGAAATCTTGCTCTTTTGCATATGTACAAGCAAGGAATCGTAGCGCATAGTCTACCCTGGACTAGCTGCACCATAGGGAACTGCACACAACATGCATGCCATACCTCAAACCAAGATGAAGAGAGGTAAATATGTAGATCTAATCACCAATTTTAATCAAACCATTGAGTAGAGAAACACTCTCAACTCAACACACTAGGCTCTCAGAAGACAAGAGGGGCACCCCCTACATCAAAACCTTCACCGTTCACCGCAGGCTGCAGCAACATAGAGTTTCCTCTTCACAGTTGACAACTCCCACTCACTCAAAACCCCAATATGATAAAACTTAAGTTTTTCTTTATGTTTTTGAATAACTTACTCACTTTTTGAATTCTCTATACTTCTATGTACAAAAACAACAAAACGATGTACCCCACACAATTGGCTCGTATGTGTAGAGACAATTGGCACACACCGCCTTTGTACACTTTGTATAAGCATGATTTATTTACGTCCAAGGGGTCCAAAAGCATCAAAAAGCATCCCTCAAATTCTTTGAGGCAGCCCACACCATTCCGCCAAAAAACTTCACACCATGTTGATAACTCAAGGCAAAATTTAGATTTCTGAGACAGGTGGGGAAGCACTACTTATGATCTAGAAAGAAGACCGAGAACCATTGTTACAATTTTTGAAAGCATGGCCATTTGGCTAAGGATTGAATATTCAAAGGCAAAGACATACATTCTACAAAGGAAAAAGGTAAAACCAAGAATAAAGAGAAAAGCGGTGATAGTGACTCAACGAAGGACATCAACACGGCTGGTGGTGTAGTGGAGTCTACAATGGCACAGACTCCCCGCTTCTAGTCACATGGATACCAGTGTCGCCACCAAATCCAGTCAGAGAGAGGGTTGTGAGTGGAAGAGAGGAGAAAATAGTGCTTTGTATAATTAATTTTGACCCTTGTGACGCACTCGCTACTGCTACATGCCCCCCCCGCTACGCAATCGCTACCCCCCCCCCCCCCCCCCCCCGTCCTCGTGCTGCCTCCCGTCCCCGCACTACCTCCCTCGCCCTCACGCTGCCCAGCCCAGCCCGCCCCCCTTGCGCGTTTCTGCCCACCGCCCTCGCCCCGCGCTGCCCCCCGGCCCGGTCGCTGGCCCCCCTTCCTTGGCCGCTCCTCTCTCCCCCCCCCGCCCTCGTGCTGCCTCCCGTCCCCGCGCTACCTCCCTCGCCCTCGTGCTGGGCTGCCCCCCTTGCGTGTTGCTACCCACCGCCCTCACCCCGCACTGCCCCCCGGCCCGGCCGCTGGCCCCCCTTCCCTAGCCGCTCCCCCCCCCCCCCCCCCCCCCCCCCCCCCCCCCCCGCAGCCTCTTGAACTCTCGCTCGCCGCTTTATCCGTTTCCCCTCCCCCCCCCCCCGTCCTCGTCGTTCTCGAAGATTTTCTGCACCTCTCTCTGCAACACTTCTTCTTCGGACAGTGCTCGACGTACTCGGTTGCAGATTTTCTTCACCGTCCGCTTCTTCGCCCCAGCAGTAGACACAGATGGAGGCTCCAGCTCCGCCATAGAGGGACTTACCCGAAGCCCTCTCGCCCGACCCCGCTAAGCCCACCATTCGACTTGCTCTTTCGCCGACAGAGCAAGCGAGCCTAGCCGCAGAGGTAGAGTGCTTGCAGGAAACTTCTGTCATCTGCAAGATCCTCAACACCCGACCTAGCAGAGGAGAGCTGTGTGACCTTCTCTAGGCCCGCCTTCTCGCAGAGGTGGGGAGGATATTGGACGTACAGATACTAGGACGCGGCTACTACCAGATCGAGTTTGAGACCTCCAAGATGGCATCCAAGGTCATCGCCATGAGTCCACTGACCATCCGAGCAGCACGTGCCCACTTTCGACAGTGGAGACATGGTTTCGACCCTGCTTCGGATGTTCTAGTAGAGGAGGCAGACATCCCCATCTCTCTCTGCTTTCCAGGTTTGTGGAGGGAGTACTTACCACTTCTGTCCAGGATAGGCTCAGCTATTGGGACTATCCTGGAGACATCTCGCACAATAGCCTCAGTAGCTGCCAAGGCATCTGTCATTCCCTCATTTCGCGTTTTGGTCAGAGACACTCGCACGCTCCCAAAGGTTATCCTTCTGCCTCGGGTGAGTGGGGGTTGGTTCAAACAGAGTGTGGAGTATTCGAGCCTCCCGAACCAATGCTTCATTTGTTGACAGATGGGCCATCTAGCAAAGTCCTGTCCACGGAGGAGGCCTCGACCTACACCACAGCCACAGCCCCAGCCTGCAAGGGTTGGCCAACAGACACAACCAGAGACATAGCACACACAGGCAGAGCCACCCTCTGAGCCTGGGGTTCCAGTGGAGGAGGGATGGAAGCAGGTCAGTGGTAGACGTCGATAGGGGCCACAACATCAGACTGGCACTCAGAGTGGTCCTCAGGCACCTACTCAGCAGTAGTGGGTTCCCACGGGGAGCCGTTTTGGTCTCTAGAGCAGGACGAGGTCCCTGCCCTAGCCCCTTCCCCAGCTTCAGCCTTGACAGCCCCTCCCCCCTAGAGTTCCCTCCATCTTCCTCATCCTCCCCCTCACCTCCTACTCCCACCGCCTCTTCCCCCCATCCTTCTATCTCTATCACTCCTTCCCGCCCTTCTTCTCCACCACTCCCCCCATCTCCCTCTCCCCCCCTCCTACTACAGTTCCACATTCGACCCAGGGGGCAGGACCTTCTTTTGCGGCTAGGATATCTCTTGGCAGCGCCTTTTCCACAAGTCACTTAGCGAGAGAGGGACAGCCTTTCCTGCAACCCCCTTTGCAGGTAGATACATCTTCCCTTGGCTATCCCTCGTGGTCTGACGAGCATTGACATCCGGCTCCGATGGGACTTCTTCCACTACGGCTTTACTCATTTTCTCGGGGACCCCTCAGCAGACCATGAGGCAGCCTACTTCAGGATCCATGTTATGTTCCTTGCCGCTAGGGGGACAAAGGCCTTGGACTCACAAGTTGGCTTCTCCTTCCCCCTCTGCGGTGGAGACCAGGCCGAGTGGACTCTTGACTAAGTGTTGGGATGGTTGCACACACAGGTACTAGAGTTCTCTCACCACATGGGAGAACTAGGAGTTACAGATTTGCTCCATACTTTGTGGCCATTGGCCAAGTTTGCGGTGACACCTCCAGACTTAGCAGGATGTAGACACATTGTGGTTTACTTATTTGCCAATACACAGTGCTTGCCATGCTATGTATACATTCATGAGGACTCCTGGACAGAGGAGGTTGCTTTACATACAGCTCGCTCTACTTGGGCTTGGGCCAGGCACTCATTGCAGTCACGCCTATCTAGAGGATGCTCGGATGCGGATTACTCCCCATCCAAGCCATCCTCGAAGATAGCTCCTCTAGCTGCTGCAATAGCATCTGTTCTCTCTCGTTCTCCATGAGGATCATCTCATGGAACGTGCAGGGACTAGGTGGGCCCCAGTTTCAGTGCCAGCGGGGCCGATTGCATCAGGAGCTTCAACATTGTCTTGTGGGAGGAGAGATTGATCTCCTTATGCTTCAGGAGCACCATCTTTGTGAGAGCCGCATCAGACGTTGTGGTCAGCTCTTGCATGGACGATATGATACTTTTTGGTCACCTGATTTTGGACCTGGAGGCATCCAGGGTGGGGTATGTATGACTATTGCGCCCTCTTTGCAGTAGGCCATAGTCAGTAGGGGGATCATTGTGCCAAGTAGGGCTCAATGGATTACTATGCAGGTTCAGGGTGGCCTAGTGGGTTTCCTGAACATCTATGCGCCCAATGTGGCGAGTGCTCGTGTAGCGTTTTAGTCACATATAGCTGAGTCTCTCCTGTAGGTAGAGGATTGGTGCATAGGGGGGGACTTCAACATGCTGGAGGACCCTTCTGACAGGATTGGTGGTAGCCATGCTACTGTGCATGGAGTTGATTTGGCAGCTTGGGAGAGGCTTTGTATGACTTTGAGGGTCTCACATACATGGTAGCACTCTGGTTTTGTGAGGCCCCCCAGAAAGCCTTGCCTTCTCTTGATCGGACCACAGAGTGGGAAGAGTAAATCTATTGCGGATAGATCACTTCTACACTAGTGACCACTTCAGTGACTTGGGAGGGACAGTGGGCATCCTGGCAGGGACCTCCTTCTTGGACCATGCACTAGTGATCCTCACAGTAGAAGATAGGCAAAGGAGTGGGAGCACGATGTTTCGCATCCCAGAGAGGGTCTTGTGGGACTCAGCTCTCAGAGAGAGGGTAGAGGCTCTCTGGATAGAGTACTTGGACAGGCAGGACTCTCCTGCTGACAGAGTGGCCGTAGGTCTAGCACATATTAGTTTTTTTTTTTCTCCAGGAGTCTTTGGCTCGCCGGGCTACACCAAGAGAGGAGGATCAGCATCTCAGACGGGGCATTGCTTTGTTACAGAGGATGTAGGAGCAACATCCAGACAGCCCCTGGTTGGAGGAGCAGTTACAAGAGGATTGACAGGAGCTTGCTAGCACAAAGGAGACGTGACATGAGTTTGCTTTCCATCGACAGGTATCTCAGTGGACCCAGGTGGGTGAGAGAGTGATTGGTGATTTCTTTGAGACAGTGGGACCTCGGCACTCGTATACCAAGGTCAGTCAGTTGAGGAGGCCCGATTGGTCAGTTGCTTCTGAGCCTGAGGATATGCGTGCAGTTGCTACTAACTTTTACCATGAGTTACTGTCTGCAGAGTCTCAATCAGCACGTCAGGATGCATGCAGGGAGCAGGTTTGGGCACAAATGCCTTGTCTTGTGACTGAGGAGATGCATCAGAGGCTTGAGATGCCACTTTAGCTTGAGGAGCTGCACACGGCTCTTAGGGACCTCCCCCGTGGTAGTTGTCCAGGTGAGGATGGACTGACTCCCAGTTTTTTCTTGGAGTACTGGGACTTGCTTGGCCCAGATCTCTGTAGTGCTTTTCAGTACATTTTGCACACAGGAGTGATGCTTGACAACATGATTGAGGGCCTGATCTACCTCATTCCCAAGGAGGGTGTGTCCTTGGATGAGATTCGACAGTGGCGCCCCATCACCATCCTCAACTCAGCCTACAAAATTCTTGCCAAGGCTCTGAGTTTGAGGATTCAGCCACTTCTGAAGAGTATGATACATGGGACTCAGACACGTTTTGTCAAGGAACGCAGTATCCTTGACAACATCTTTACCTTTTGGGAGGCCTCTGTACTGGCACGGCTTTGTGGTGAGGACCTCGTGATCCTTCTTCTTGATTTTGAGAAGGCATACGACAGAGTTGACTGGGACTTTCTAGAGGGAACTCTATGCAGGATGGGTGTCTCAAATGCTTGGATCAGAGGAGTGTCAGCTTTGTACAGACAGACTCATAGTCAAGTACTCTTGGCAAGAGGGAGAGGTGATCGCTTCATGCTTACACGCTCGGTCATACAGGGCTGTCCTCTTACCCCTTTCCTTTTTCTGTTCTATGCGGAGGTGATGAGCAGGTTTTTGGTGTCGCAGTAGGTTGGTCTACGGGGCTTAGCAATCCTTATTCGGGGAGATGAGCTACTGGACAACTCAGCCTTGTACTTAGATGGCCAGGAGGCCAACCTCCACAGGTGTGAGCAGGCTCTGGAGACCTTGTGTGGTGCATTAGGCACACTGATCAACTGGAGAAAGACAGTGGCTTTCTCGGTTGGTAGTGCTCATGTGCCAGATTGGATGCCAGGAGAGGGTTTCAGGTGGATCTCCCCAGGGACTGCAGTTCGGTACTTGGGCTGTCAGGTTGGTCTGGACTTGTCTCCGGAGTAGCAGATTGCTCCCCTTCTCCTACCTATCAGGAGAAATTTGTTACACTGGAGCTCAACACGCCTTTATTTGGTTGGCAGAGTAGTAGTTGCCAACCAGGTGTGGTTGGCGACTATGTGGTACATCACTTCCTGCTAGATATTCTCGAGTTCTTGTATCAGCCAGGTAGAGAGGCTGATCAGGAACATCCTTTGGTCAGGAGGACGTGACACTCAGATAGCCCGAGCCAAGGTGGCTTGGCAGGTCATCACTCTTCCTTGTTCACAGGGAGGGCTTGGGATCATTGATCCAGCACAGGAAAGCAGAGACCTTCTTGGGAAGTTCATCATCAGAGGACTTCTTCCAGGTGAGGAGCTCTAGAAGGAGTTCTTGCTACAGCGGCTATGTCCTAGGGTGCCTCAGGGAGGAGGCCCCTAGTAGCCTTCGACCATATGGATCTTTACAGAGATGCTCAGAGTTGGTCTGAACAGGAGACTGGAGGATTGCTTTGCTGTGAGTCTGCTTCGATCTTGGGAGAACTTGTGGTGTGGCCTGGAGCAAAGATAGCCTACGTGCACGGAGGAGCGCCTACGGCAGCCCCTCGTCTGGAACCCCATGGTTAGCACTTAGAGAGGCCACTTGGTTGATAGTCGGCCTCATGTTTCCTGGGGTCCCATGGCAGCAGGTCCAACGCGCTCTTTAGGTGACTGGCTAGAGTTCATAGGTTTGTCAAAGGAGGTCCAGGGCATGAGTGGGGTGCAGAGCATGTGCTAGGACATCTGCGAGTCAGTTTGAGCTTAGTGGCTCACACCCATCGAGACAGTAGCACCCCGGTGGATGGGAGCCTTCACACGACTGGAGGATCTCATCTCAGTGAGGGACTGCTCAGAGACTATCCTAGCTCTTTTCTTTGAGCTTTAGGGTGGGGGACACCTTCAACGAGTTACAGTAGACACCCTGCAGTTAGCAGAGTACTGTTTTCAGAGGATCCGAGTAGTGGGCATTTGTGGGAGGACCGTTGCCATAGACCCTGACCCAGCAGCTCTTGAACTGGACACTGGAGGCTGTGGGCTTGGGAGTGTTGTCCACTGGCACGAGCACACTGGGATCCTGGTGAGTGGCTATGGAGGGATCCCTTCTCTTCTGCAAACCACCCAGGAGTCTCGTCCTTTCAGTACACTGTTCGACTGGGATGGCATATACTAGCAGCACAGAGAGAGGCCCGCTCCACTGCAGCACCACATTGGCAGGAGGAGGGGCTCACAGCTGAGTTCTTGGCAGTTTTCTAGGAGAGTCTGTGGGACTCCGGACAGCCGAGGCGAGTCACCTTGTTTCAGTGGTGGCTGGTCACACACATAGCTACAGCAATCGGGAGCTGGCTAGTGCATAGTGGTCTCTCGGCCCCATGTGCAACTTGTGACCACCTTGTGGAGAGTCAGCGTCACTCTCTTTGGGACTGTCCCTCGGCCCAGCAGGTGTGGCTACGAGTTCTTCGGCTCATGCCTACTCTCTCCACGGCTTGACAGTACACTTGGGGAGCAGTGGCTTGGTCCACCCTCTCAGGCCCGACACTTCAATTTGAGCTATCTTCCACCAGCAGGATGATAGTGATGCAAGAGGGGCGACCTACACTCCAACCTGCTACAAAGCTTACTCCACAAGAGTGGTGCAGTGAGAGAGAGGAGTGTTGGGAGCTCATCAGTGGCATGGCACTCTGGTTCATCTAGCGGGCCCGCTGCTTCCGCATCTTTGAGGCTCGCCCTGTGCCACCAGCAGAGACTGTTCGTGACTTCTGGCTAGAGCTGATCCACACTCTTAGAGGACAGTTTGAGGGACTATAGGGCAGCTCTGACCACATGCGGGAGCGCAGAGAGGCTTTCCTTTGACTCTGGCGTCCTGGGCCTTTCTACACCATGGTCCAGGGTGTACTCCGATGGCATTACCGACCACATGTGTGGCTTTTCCCTCCCCCCATTTCTTGATTTATCACCATTGTACATATGCTGGTTTTTTCATTGGGAGAGTCTCCCACCATGGTTGTTGTAGCCCTCTCTTGAAGAGGTGGTTGTAGCCCTATGGGTAGTTTCAGTAACTATTAGAAGGATATTTTTCTCGGAAAAAAAAATTTGACCCTTGTGTTGGAGGTCAAGCTATCAATGTTGGAACCAGTGGGTCGAAGTTCAAGACACATGTATCTGATAGGGAACCAATGAGACGTATCTAAAACACTATGAATGAGTGCATCAATACATTAATGTTGGCTCAATCATGGGCATAATGTGTTCCATAGTTCATTGTCTTTGAGTATTTTGGATGTGATGTATTCATAGTTCACAAATGGGGATTCTTGGGCGTAGTGTGGTCTACAATTCAAAATTTCCAAACTTGGCAACCGATGCCCAAGATGAAATTTTCTCAAGTACAAAGTTGAGGGTAGAAAAACCAAGGTGTACCCAATTGATGGACACGTCTAGGGTGTCCATCTTAGCTTCTTCATTGACTTGTTCTCACTATTTATGTCTGCTATGAGTCGAAGAGAGGGTGTTAGAGTTTTGGCATCTCAAGTGAGCTGCCAAATGTGATCCCATTATTTATTTTATCTTTTAGGTTTTTATAAATTATTTTACTTATTTGTCAAAGTCTGGGTAGGGAAATTTACTGAGGTTGGTATATATGCAACCCCTTGCCTCCATTGTATTACACATTCAATTACTCATTGCCATGGTTGATTGGTTCAGGAGTCTCTCTCTCCCTCTCTCTCTCTCTATCTCTCTCTCTACACTTCTACATCCTCGACTTTGACAGGAGGAGGGATCTCAACTATATTTCACACAGGCATGGGAAATGGGATCAAAGGTCCCCATCAATCTAGAATCCCGACATTAAGCAAGCATCATAGATATGTCATTGACCCGGATTTACTCTTGTGCCTAGTCTACTTCCCCTACAATATGTGTAGTGGTAGGCACGTAATTATTACACAGTGATCTCTCATCGAGATTGTCATGAATATGAGCTTGCACTATAGCCTCCTCAAGCATCTTGGGATCTTGAGTCTTGACATGTTTCTTAAGCTCTAGTGTCAGACCATCGATAAAGCCGTGCACTTCTTGAAAGGTATCGAACCCTCAAGGCTCCGGCTTGAGAATGACATCCCAGTAGTGAAAGATATACTCTTGGGGGGTTCATCATTTAGTACTCCCCTATATAATGTGCATTCATGGGGTATTAAAAAACCCCCTCTTTTAACATGTGTGAATGAATAAAATGACCCCTTATTTTAGAAAATTTTTCCAAAATTGAATTTAAAAACCTCTTATTTTAATGTATCTCTCTTAAATAGCCTAAAAGTTTTGCAGTTTAAAACCCCTGCTATCAAATTCACGTTATACATTGACATGATTACGTAGTGCACCCCCCGAGGATATACTTGAACAGTGTTTTATGTTGACGCATGGAACACTTATCCCAAGTAGACCAATTTCTATCCACCTTATTTGTGGGAAAAAATTATTTTCTAAATACACCTTCAAAGGCTACCCAAGCTTGTGGTATGATGCCCTTCTTCTGGAGAGACATCCATCATTTGTAGGCCTTATCTTATAACGGCAGACTTGTTTGCAGTGCCTTGACTACATTCAGAGTGTGTCTCGAATTGTGAATCCCGTCCTATTTACTAAGGAATATAATGATTGTATCTTTATTGTATTCTCTTTCCTCTCCCCTAAAAATAAGTGGTTTTGTATTTTTCAACAAATCTTCTACCTCTTTTTGGGTGAGAGAGTGCGGAGAATCTAGATTGGGACCTTGCCCTTGATTAGAGCCTTGCTCCTGCATATGCATACTAGCAGATCCCTTGGTTTGTTGTTACTACTAAATCTCATAATAAGTTAGTGACATTTTCATTCAAACATACAAAATTATTCTCTAATACAGACGTATGTTTGTAGTGCACAAAACTCTTGTATATCAAGCAGCTCATAGGCATCATCGGGCCCTAGTGCCATGCGGTACACTCCAAACACCATGAACTCGAACTTAAGGAAGCTTTGAAAAAAAATTACTGAAATTTCTGTAGCTTTTGTTGTAATCTCGCTTTGTGCACCTTTGAAAGGCTTTGTGGCCTTCTCTTACCATGTTTTTGCATCCAAAATTATGTACTTGTCAAGCTTGCTAACTCTACGGTTGCGGGGTGTGTGCCCGGGTTGGGCATGCACACTTAATTAATTTTTAGGGTGGCCAAGGTGCCCGAAATTGGTGCCTTGGTTTGAAAAGGACCTCCCAAAGGCTATGGTAGTGTGCAGGCGATGTTGGGGGGGGGAGAGAGAGAGAGAGAGAGAGAGAGAGAGAGAGAGAGAGAGAGAGAGAGAGAGAACCCATGGGGTGTTTAGAATTTGGCACCACCATAGAGACGAGAAATGGTCCACACAATGATGCGACCTTGTAGAGGGTCTTTGCACTTGTTTTGGCCTAGGTCGACCTGCCTCGCTCTGTGTCTCTCCCACACCGTGCTTGGACAACTCTCCTCAGTTCCTCTTCTTCCCCACTCCACGACATGCAAAAGCATCCAAAAAGCATGCAAAAACTTCCCAAAACTTAAGACCACACCCTCCTTTTCCAAGGAAACTCTATGCTCTGATACCAATTAAAGACCCCTTGGGATCTACCGTGAGAATCCTCCGTCCTACCACCTTGGCCTTCTATGTTTAAGATTCCATGTACACATCTAGGTTGTTAGCCCTTGGTCTGGGTCTGTGACCCCCCTGGGTTGCCCTTGGACTTACACATATATTGCTAGTAGTGAATGTTGTGGATGCACAAGTGATATGCATAAAATATCTATTTGAAGGAAGATTCAATATGTGTGGAACAGGTCTTATGGAGTTCGGAACCAAAATGTGGGCGATAGCCCTTGAGCTCGTGGGATGTTGGACTCTGTAGGCGAGAGTCAAAAGGCCGAACAGTGGGAAAAACTGCTCCGACAAATTCCAAATTAGTATTGCAAAATAAAATAAAATTACAGGGTGTTGACGTGAGCAGGTGTGGAGCAGCCTCAGGACTAAGTGGCATGGGCATGGGAGGGTGGGATCTACGACGGGGGCATTGTGAACCGTAGATCTGGAATGCGGGTACTATAGACTACTTTTATAATCAAGGGTAAATAGTAATCGTACCCCATTTTGCGGGCATGGGGTTTGAACCAGTGACCTCACCCATGAGAGGCACATGCCCTAACCACTTTGCCATGCGCGCGTTGTGAAACATGGGGCCCTAATTTACTTAAAGCATGTATGCAAAGTGGCGGACGCCGAAAGATTACTTTTTATTACAAAAAGAAATCTAGAGTACCCTAGATTACTTTAGGCACCACCACTGGTATCTACGACCCACAATGCCCCTGCCGTAGATCCCACCCTCCCATGCCCATGCCACTTAGTTTTGAGGGCGGAGCAGCTTGTCTCACGAGGACCACTGACCAAGATTGTGAGACAAGGACAGTCGATCAACCAGGGCCAATATGAGGGTGAATGTTGTGAGGAATCAGGCGTTCAAAGTCCACAATGAAATTCCACTTTACCTTTTTACCTTGATCTATATCTACTAATGATCTAAATTGGCTTACCTAACGCTCTCATATGCACCTCAGATAAACCTTTTTACCTTCAAATAAACCAACCTTTTATCTACATCTACTAATGCTTTAAACTCCCATTGAGAAAATGCTCTCATTTTCAAATAAACCTTTTTACCTTCAAATAAACCAGCTTTCCTATGGATGAGCATGATATGTGTGCCCTCCATTTCCTTGCATGGTGCAAGTGATAGCTTACACCCCAAATCCCCATGCATATGAATCTCGATGTGTTTTCCCATCCCTCTCAATCACTCTATGCTTCCTTCTATTAGTTCCCCAATCATTCTATCTCTACCCCCAGGTGTGCAAATAACCGGTCCTTTTATAAGAGAAGGAGAGGTTGCTTCAGAGAGATTAATGAAAATCTTATTTTTCCAAGTCAAAGAATGGTAGGTAAGATTTTGGCTACCATCTTGGCCACACAAGGAAATGCATGGTGCATTCACATGGGATAGATGCTCTAGCCTAGCCCACACAAAAAACAACTAGATAGTGGTGGATTATACAATTATTCATGGCTTTTAAACTACAAAAAATTGGGCAGATGGTGAAGGTGGGATAGGTAACTTGATAGATGGTTATGATTACCACAATGGATACTAGGAATTCTTTGCTTATTGATGGTAGATGAGTTTTTACAAGGGATAGGTGTAATGAACATGGGCAAGCCACTTACAAACGAAGGGATGGAGCGTAGTGCCCATTGTTGGCTAATGTAGTTGCATCGTAGCCCATCAAAAACCTTCTTGATTGATTGTCACAAATGGATAGCCATCGTTGAATGGTTATTGCATCACACTATCATTGAAATTAGTCCGCTCCAGGGCACCCCTCCTGGTGGGGATAGTAGTACTCCGGTGGGGAGAGATGCCTTCATTGTGTTACCTTGATTAGCTCTATAATTCACAACCTCATTAACTATCGTTATGCATTGGTCATCCAGTCTCTTGGCCACGTCTTGGTAGCAACTTAGGATGGAACTTAGCCATACTTATTTAGGTTGGGTCTCAATATGTGCCTCTCTTAAGACAAACTAAATGACTAAATTTGTGATGGTTTTTTTTATAGAATGATCTACTAATGCTCCACATTTGCTTACCTATTGCTCTATTCCACTTGACCACCTTCAATAGTGGTTTGTACATAGAGAGAGAGACTGGTAGCGTTTAGCATCACATGCAATCCACCAAATGGCCATCCATAATTTATTTCTCCCTTAGCCAACACTAGCTTCTAACAATCAATGCCTTCATGACATGTGTTTATTAGGCTATGCATGTAAGCATTGGTGCATGTATAAGCTTTGTAGCACCTCTCTCTCTCTCTCTCTCTCTCTCTCTCTCTCTCTCTCTCTCACACACACACACACACATACACTCACACACACACACACAAATGTGTGTTCTATTTACATTTTAGATAGTACATACAAAGCTCTAGACTAGAGCTCTTGGCCAGTGATGACTAAGATATCTTCTAGCATCCTATCATTTAGCAAACAATTGATCAAGAAAGAAAGAAGCATACATATCAATGTGATCATACATCATTGTATTTTTGGTAGTCCAAATGAGCCATTGAAACAACAGTCTAAAGGAAAAAAGACAAATATGCAAAGAAACATCCTCATCATCCAAAAACCCAAATGTCACTATGACCTTGGAAATGTGAATTCCCCATTATTGCATCCACCATTGCTAAGCCCATCTCCACCATCACTAAGACCATCTCCACCATTCATTAACAATTGAGCAATTCCAAACAACGTGTTTGACTATCTCAACTCTGCAACATCTGGCACCTCTCTAATTTCCTCTACGCTTTTGCCTAGCCAAATCTGCATTAGGTAGTCCACCATGATAATTTACCAAGAGAAAACTCAAAACTTATATATAAATTTTGACATCCAAATTCTGACATACCCTCTAGACTACCATTTTGAGTTTATTGCAAGACCCCAAATCTTTTTACAGATAATGTAGTTTTCACTCTTAAGTATCTAGAGTACATTATAAAAATCTTTGGTCTTTGCTATTATCCACAATTGAGTTCCAAATCTAGTAGTGTTCAATACTTGTGCTTGCAAGGAAAATTTGTTTATTAATACCTAAACATTGTTGTTTATTAATCCATTGTTTTGTCCTTTAGGAAAACCTGCATGCAAGGAGAAGGAAGTTATTGTTTCTCAATCTACCAGTGAGTAGTCTTGTGCTAAGGCTAAAAATAAGCCTATTGTAGATACTTTTAGCTCATCTTTCTCTTGCTCCCAAAGCCCTCGAAGCCCTTCCAATCTCCAATATTTTTTAGAACTTAAAATTTTGATTTTCATTTGAGGGGAAGCTTTTGGCCAAGTATGCCACAAATAAAATTTGTGAGAGCAGTTACTGTAGGCTTTTGAAGGTAGATCTTATCGACAAGGAGTCAAAACACACCATTACTTTTGTCATTTTTTAAGCCTTTATACCTCAATTTGTTGAGATATTTGAGGTGAATGACTTCTTGCACATAGAGGGTGCTTTGGTGAAAAAAGAAATGCACAATGATGGAGGCACTTGTATGTGGGCCGTGCATGTTGATCCAACAACTCTTGTAGTTAAAAGCTGAACCTTTTGAATGCTATTTAGTCCTCTTTCATGAACATAAAATAAGAAATATGGTTGCTAGTCATCCTCCAATTTTAGTGGACTTTGTGTCTACTATATCTTTCATGGTTGTGAATATATAAATGTAGCTAGGATATACTGTGGTAATAGCGTTCCTCTTGTCATAGTTGATGGTCCATATTCAAGTGATAGAGCAAGTGTAAGGAATTACTTCTCTTTGCTTTTTGATTCTTCTTTATCAAATTCAAATGCCATCCATAATTATAAAACTTTTTTTTTTGTAGCTCTTGTTTGTGCCATCAAGGAGGTTGGTGGACTACCATCATATGGTCAATAAGGTTAAAGAGAATGGCTTCTTCTCTTATGTTGCTCACACATAAATGTGTTCTAGACACTATCCAATACTCTCTCAATTGTTGATGCAACCATCTTATGCCCTCTCCCGGCAAGTTATCGTTGCCTTTTGAGAACCATACTATGAAGCAAGTTGCCGGCTTGGACTTTAGGAATAAGGTGTGTGAATAAATCTTCAACTACTTAAGCTCCTTGTTTGTAGCATGTTTTGCTGCTCTTAAAGGCTGAGTTGATTTTGTTTTTTTGGTTCCCTTGAGGTGGTAAATGTGAACAATCTTGGTTTATAGTACATTTGTGACTATTGTAAGGGAAATAGAGTTATAAGCCACCAAGCATCACTTCCGTTTTTCCTCTCATGTGACAAAGCTTCAGTTATTCTCAAGGTTCCCTCCTTGCAAGCTAAGATTACTGACTGAGATGGAAAGATTATCAAGGTTACTTTGCATAGTAAAGTAGTGGATCAAGTATTTGGTTTGCAATGCTCATTCTTAGAGTTGTATGAAAACAATCTTTTTGATTTAAAGCCCTCTTTCATTAGCCTCAAAAGCATTGGCACATTCACTATTGACAATCAAGGGAATATAATTGATTTCAAGTGCACATAAAACCTCTTAACCCTTTGAGAAGTTGTAATTACCTCTTTGGCAATTTCCCTAGTTCCCTTTATTTTGCTAATATTACGTAGTTCTCTTTTGCAATCAGCTTTTTCTTGAAGCGCTTTTGTCCATATTTCTCATTTGCAATGATTTTTGGTTGTAATTTGTTCCATGCAATAATTTCTAAGTAAATATAGACTCAAAGTTCTACTCTTTGTTGCCTATGAATCAAGATGTTTTATGTGCCTTTTCATTTGTGCTTGGACATGACTTGATCATTGATGCATTACTTGAGAATATTGTTGAGCTAATGATTATGTACATTTGAGTACAACTGGTACAAACTATGAATGTGTTGAAAACATGGAGTATTGACTTGTTGCTACACAACAATACCCTTGTGGCCCGTGTTGCACATCTAAGCTCTTGAGCATGCACTTGATTTCTCTAGTGTGTCATATCTATAGGTCTTCTTGCAAAGTCTACCTCTTTAAAGATCTCTTTTTGAGAGAATGGAAATTTTTGGGCCTTTAAATGAAGTTTCCTTTTTCACAAACCATGTTTTGATTCTAGTTGACATTCAAGATGGTTTTTTTGTCTTTCCCCTATTGGACTTCACTTGGCAAGCACAAGCGTTGAGTGGGCTTTGAATATTTTGAAATCTTTGATATGTGACCATCCAAGACTTTTTGTGCATGAAATAGTTTTTCTATACAACACCAAACAAGTGTGAAACAAAGTTACAAGTTGCGGCATGAGATGTACCATCACTCAAAAAGAAATGTGATGCATAAAAGGCATAAGAAACCTAACTTCTTGGATGCAGTCCTGGATACACCTAGCTTTCCTTGTGCCTCTTGTGGAACCCTTCTTTTCCATAAGATCTTAAGAGGTATTACTAATGTTCAAAAAACATTTATAGACAATTGACATATCACCCTCTTGATCTTGGGGGGAAAAATCTTGGCACGTATGTTCACTTTGCAAGAAGTCTTAAAAGTTGCAACAAGAACCAACTTATTGCATGTGTAGAGACATGGTCTTCAATACTACACTTCCAATTGTTCAAGGATTGAATGCTATTGAAAAGCATCTTGTCTCCCTTTGCATACCTTTTTCTCACATTTAGCAATTGAATTTCAAAGGTCAGTATGAGTTGTGTGGAAGTATAGTGAACATCATGGCTAATTTTTCAAGAATGCAAACAGTTTTTCCCCACTCTGCAAGCCATGTAGCCACAATCCTTGTGAGGATCAAGAAAAAATTAGAGTATGATCATGTATATTTCAGTGGTATTGTTCAACTTTTCATAGTTCTTTGTGCACTCATCAAGCTCTTGAGCACACCATTGTATATTGAATTCAATGAGTCTTACAAGATGGCGAACAAGTTTTTTCAAGGAAAAAAATTGAGCAAGTCCCTCAAAAAAGTTATTTGTGAATTAGAGAGATTTTTAAAAGTGATAAGGGAAAAGGGACATAATAAGTGTGAAAACATTGTGATAAATGTTCAACTCCAGAGACAAAGGCTCAACTAAAGCTAAAGACCAATATATTATGTGAAAAATTCTTTGCCATGTCTCCATCACAACAAATTGTCATGTAGCCGAGAGTTTCACATGTCCTTAGTACAAGCAAGACATTAATGGGTGTCTGTGGTTGCAAAGAATATCAATGTCAAAAATTATGGTCAAAACTTTTCATTTTGGGAACGTGTCTTATCCTTTCATATGTATACCACATTGGCATACACTAAGCATGGCATCCTTTTTTAGAAGCCCCTACTATTGCATCCATTAAAAACAATCTAGAGCATCTTTTCTCGCCATTGTTGACCATATTGTCCTATACGTGTTGTCAAAGAAAATACATCTATGAAGATTTCATTATAAACAACAAAGAGATCATAGGACTACCTTTGTTGACCATGCCCTGAATCACCACATTCCAAGAAGAACTACTGTTCACTTGGCCATCCATTGCCTATTTTTTCACCAATATGCCAAAATTCATTTACTTTATTTATTTTTGGAATGCATGAATGCAAGGTAGGACAACAAAGGTAGCTCATTTTTGGCAAATCTAGTGTAACTCTCTCCTTCTAAATGAAGTATCATTGATTTTAGGGTGAAAGCATGTTAACGTGTCGCGCTTTTTGTGCTAGTTAGCATTTCCAAGTTAGCACATTGTTAAAAAGTTGGACGCCTGGTAAAATTTTCACAAATAATATCAAAAGTTATAGGAGGTTGTACATTTGGACTCCTTATTTAAAGGGCTTTCTACTGATATATTATATGTCACAGATCTTGGAGATGTAGCTCATGTTATTGTACTAGTTAGCATATGTCAAAATTGTGCTAGTTAACATTGTCCGAGACATGAAAAAGTGTGTAAGGTTAACATGCTTTCACCCTTTACTTCAATGGACCAAAGCTCCAACAAGAAGTGGTGAAGGAAGCTTTGGATTTATTTGAATCAAGGCCAGAGGAGGGCTTTCAGGATCTATTGCAACCCATAGGAGTGTTAAAGTTTGGGTAGTTTTTCGCCTTCTCAAACTACATGCCAAGGGATTTATTTTCATATAAATGTGATTCACATCATCTAAGAAAGTGATTTTATGAAAAACACAAAAAATCTACCATAGCACCCCCTGGATCTATCATTGCCGGTGATGGGCCCGCCACCACATCTTGAAACCGGTCCGCATCTATGCGGACTGGTTTGGGCTACTTTCACCAATGCCATATATTATGGTGTTTGTATAGCCTACTAAAGCCTAGTGTTCAAAGAAAATTTTCCTTTAGTGTATTTTTTTTGGCACACCAGAGGGCCCACAGGGGAGGTGCTTATCCCTTCCAAATATTATCCATGTTACATGGTCAAGCAAGGTCCACATACCATCGTGCAAGAGCCACCTGTAGGCATCACCATGGCCACCTAATTGATGCACGACGTGTTAGGAACAACGGAGAGGATTTGTAGCAACCAGCTAGGGACCTCCTCCTTGGGTGACCCACCCCAGGAGCAAGATGCACTCAAGTGCCCAAAGGCAAGTGTCCTAGCAACGTCAACACTAGGTGAGCACAAGGTGTGCCTCTACAATGTGACCCAATGGAGGATTTGAATCCACAATTTATAGGTTGAGAGGCCAAAAAGTTACCATTAGACCAACTGTTCGAGGACCCTTTAGTCTATTTTTGAAGGACACAAATTGAAATTTCTCGACTACTTTGGAGGGTCACCTTGATGGAAACGGGTTAAATTTAGAGGATTTTAATGTAAAAATTGGTACAAAGCCTAAAATTAAAGGTTTTTGACTTAATTTAGAATATTTTAGTGAAAACATCGAGTATGTTCTACCAGACTTATATTACAAAAGGATGAACTCTCAGGCTGCATGAGAAGTGGCAGTTCATTCTCTCTCTCTCTCTCTCTCTCTCTCTCTCTCTCTCTCTCTCTCTCTCTCTCTCTCTCTCTCTCTCTCTCTCTCTCTCTCTCTCTCTCTCTCTCTCTCGTGTCTTGGTCAGAGGCTATTGTTTAAAGGTCTCACGAGGGCGATAAAGGGCTGCTTCGAGAAAAAGGAATGCTCTCTCTCTTCTCTCTCTCTCTCTCTCTCTCTCTCTCTCTCTCTCTCTCTCTCTCAAGCATTGCTACTATCCATTCTCTGTAGCAGTGAGGTGACAGGCCATATTGGTCCTAAAATTCTCACTAAAAACTAGTCTAGCTCTGTGTGAATGACGATATGATTTAGCCTTGTATAACGTGTTGGAGCCAGTCTGCACCAGAACAGGATGGTTTCCACACGTTTCACAAGGGCTTTCTAAGTTTTTTTTATTCATTATAGGTTAAAACTATTGATAGCATTTTTTTGGCTATTCAAAATTGCCATAGTGAGGTACCTCACCCTATCAAATCACTCAAACACTATGGTTATCCTCACCCTTTCACTGTACATAGGTGTGTGTGAGTTAGGGGGCTTTTCCCATATCTCCTTAAAAACCCTCAATTAGCTAGTCATTGGGCTAGTTAAGCCAAAAAATATAAAAATATAAAAAAGAAAAGTATGTTATGACATCTTTGTGTGTAGATATTTCATTGTATATAGGAACTAAATATAAGGGTTTTTCATAATTATTTTGGTATTTATTTAAATCTTTCTACCTAGGTGTGCGTTATTTGCCTATGTATGCTATTTACATTGACTCACCATTACCGCAATTCTTCTTACCATTTTGCATACTCTTTATTCCATAAAAATATTTTCATGCAAGCTTCTCTTATTTTTGGTGTAACTCCATCCCAACAAAAATAAAAAAAAAACTAGTTTTATTTGTGTTTATATTTTTTCAGTAGTGTGATTTTTCCCTTCCTGCATCTATTCTCTTTTACTCTCATAAATTAGAACACCAAAAATATTCATCTTTTTATGGTAACCTCATAATGAGAGAGATTTACTTTTAAAGTTGACCCCTTTATATTTTTTCCACCTATAGCCACAAAATAAGGTCAAGGATATGTGACATGCATGCATACATTATGGAGGGCTCACTCTTGGAGGCATTCAAAAGAATCATCCAAAGAGGGACCCCACAAGGACTTTGTGCAGTGGAAGAAGGCAGTCGGTTTTGCTGAATTTTTAAACGCCACTTGCTCTCCAAATTTGAAAAAGTGATAAAGACAAGAATTGTAGCTCGTGAGCTGAACTTTTGCCTCAAAGTTTTTCATATTTGTTTGAGCTACGAGCTGTGAGCGATGATTTTATTGGTGGACCCCAGTTTGCCCATTCCATGCAGCTACACTCCCTCTTCCACTTTATCATTTATGCTACGTGGATACTCCCATTGTAAATATACAAATCCATTTGTATATTAATAAAAACCTTAGATTGACTTGTCGTCAATTTCCACTTGACCCAATTGCAACTTTTTGTCAAGCCATTGATTCCTCGTCTGCAACCTGATTCCTGTACACAATTTGTCAAATTAGCTATTTTTCTATAAGGATAATCGAGCTCTTGAGAACTCCAATGATTGGTCTCTGTATTCACTTCAATTCGTGTTATGTAAGTCAAAACTTTGACTTTCAGATTCAGCTTAGCAAAATCAAAGGTTTAATATGCAATCTGTACCAATTTTGATCCGATTGACACCAAAATTTTCCAGTGGCCTTATTTTATGCTGGTCTAAAACTGTATAAGCCCAAAAGTCAAATTTGAAGTCTCTGGGTAGCAGAAGTAAATAATTGCAATTATTTACTTTTGTCACTTTCTTTTGCATTTTCTTGATTGGTTTGGTAAGTATACAACTTATTAAAGCCCTTGGGAAAGTTTCAACAAGTTTGGACAAAATTTGATCAAGTTTACCCAGTGTTCCATGTCCGCAGACTCTGATTTCGAGAATCTGACTTAGGTTTCACTTTTGTGGTCCAAATTTCACCAAAATTGATTTATGGGATCCAATTGATATGCTTGACTTTTGACAATTTTTTGCAAATTTTTGTCCCAACTTTGGTACATATCTATTAAGCACCTTATGTTAAGGTTGTTAAGTGTGGAGCTTGATTTACCCTTGTAATTTTCTGTGGTAAAAGCGCACATTTGTAAGGCCCCCATTATGAGGAGAAGCCATCATGCGTGAAGGAAAATCACTCACCGGAAACCAAAATTTTCACGGACAAGAATCAGGGGCAACTTTAAAGGCCTCGGGGGCGGAGGCCCCCAGGACTTTTTTTTTCGCCGGAATATTCTTTTTCGCCGGAATATTATGGCCGGACGGCGGCCGAAAAGTGGTCGGAAAACAACTGGTCGGTTGGCCGGTGGCCGATAGTCAATGGCCGGTGGCCGGTGGCTGAAAGTCAATGGCCGGTGGCCGAATTCAAAAGCGGACTTGTCTTCTCAAGGGTGGCCACACATGGGCGGATTGGAGGGTCCGATTTGGACTTATTCGCACAAGGGCGGCTACACATGGCTGTCTCTCATAAGAGAGGGCAGCCCTTTTGGCCTATAAAAGGAGGCCATTTCTACACACATTTCATAGTGTGAAGTTGATGCAACAAGGTGAGTGTGAGGTGGTGAGAGTGAAGCAAGGCGGGAGCTCCATTAAGGGTATAATCCCTTTGTAAACTACTTCTTGTTTTGAAGTACTAAAGCCATTGAGTGGCTACTTTCCCATGGACGTAGCCCACATTGGGTGAACCACGTATATCGTGTGTACTCTCTCTCTCTCTCTCTCTCTCTCTCTCTCTCTCTCTCTCTACTCTATAATCTCGTGTATATAAATCTGTCTCTCTCCATTAAGTAATCTACTCAATTATCTATTTAGCTACGTCTTATTTCCTAACAAAGTTCACTAGCCAATTTCCATCAAGTTTAGACAATTTTTGGTCAAATGGTCATTAATTATCTGTCCGCAGACTAACTTTGCAATTTTTGTCACAGTTTTCACTCCGGTGATTCAAATCTTACCAAATTTGGTTTGTGGGCTTATTACAACATGGTAAAGCTAGTGGTATGCCAACTTGGTCAAAAAAGTTCAAAAACAGGGCAAATGTAAATAATCACGATTATTTACTTTTGTCAAATTTTTGCATGTTTTTGGTCAACTGAGCATATACACATGTTTATCACCTCAATATAAGCCTATGAATCAATTCTCACCAAGTTTGGATAAATTTTTCCTCTATTCACACTCAAGATTCAAAAAGTCAGTACAAACTTTAGTTTTCACCCAGTTTTTTGCCAGTTTAGTGATCCAAATCTCTTGGGCCTTTACAAAAGTTGTGTGTACATATGCAATGAGTCAATAGTATGAGATTTGGCCAATTTACAGCAAAAAGTTAATAATCACGATTATTAACTTGAGGCCTGAAATGAGCACTTTTTTGAAATTTTCTCAAGGACGGTCCTTTTATGATGTGTTTTAAGCCTATGAATCAAGTCAAAACTTAGTTTGGCCTAAAAAGTCAAGAAAAAGTAAATAATTTGAGTTTAGGTCAACTTCTTGAAATTTTTACCTCGAAGTGTCCTTGAGCTTACCCACTGGTTTATACAACTTTTAGGCTTACTCCCCAGTTGGATGAAGTGAATTCGAGGTCTTTTCGTGTTATTTCTAGCCGTAGACTTGAAATTCTGCAACCTTACATAACAACTCACACTTGATTCTTTCAGAGAGAGAAATGCTATGAAATCCACCTCGGATCCTACTTACCCTACTCCTAGTTTCTCATGCAATGAGGTTGTGGAAAGTGTCCACCAACACTCTTTTTCTTGTGTTTTTAATGTTTTTTAGAGTCTTGATCTTAAGACTTTTTTTGTCTGCCAATCATTCTCCAAATCTATTCTAAATCTACAATCCTACAATCCTAAAGATACTCAGCAAGTACGATTACTTTCGAGCTACCTCTACACAGCAAAAGATGACAATCTTAAGCTATACGGTTTCTAAAAAGAGTTTTGAACTCTAAGAGAACCTAGAGGAAGTTAAAGGACAATTACACAAGACGCTCATGTTTTTTCCTATTTTAGATCTCTTCGTTCCCCGGCAGCGGCGCCAAATGTGGGACGCATGTCTAACCTCACCATCCTATCTTATTGCAGTATTAGCGAGAACCACGATTAATTTGTCAAACCATGGGATGAAGCTGACTCGACTAGTGCATAGAGGCTACAAGAGGTTGTCAATCTCTTGTAAAAAACAACTAACAACTCGCATCTAACTCAAGCTACACTCAAGTGACTGAAATCACCAAAAGCCAATCTCTCATGGGCAAGCAAATCACATCCGTTACAGCATCAAATGACATCCAAACGTAACGAAACTTGTAGGACAAGTTTATAAGACCTAAGCACACATGCCTATGGCCTCAAACCCCACTTTAGGTCAAGTTCCAAAATCACGATTATTAACAGCAGTGGATTTTTGACCTAGTCGTTTTTGACCCAGAATGCATCTAAATGCTTAGCAATGATGCCCCAATATCCCGCCTATGCTTAGTTTTTGTTTTAAAAGTGTAAATTCCTAATTATGATGAAATTAGGCCGCAGGTCGGCGATGCCAAAAGCTACGAAATACAGTGAATGGTTTACGTCAATGTGTAGAGCTCTTACCTACGGTTGCAATGCAACAAACGCATTTGCAATGTGACAACCGGAGAGAAAGTAGGAAGTGCAAGAAGGAGAGAAGTGAGCGCCGTTAGCTCACGCTGTGTATTTCTTATCCAAAAACTTATAAAAAACTTATCCAAAAGCTTTTATACCCTAGCCAAGGTTTTTGGGTGGTCAAAAGTGATAATCTGGAGTTCTACCAAAGCTGGGAATTGAGTGCCTGATACAATCTGAAAGCTTGTAGCCTCGAGCTCATTAATTACAAGGTTTATCAAGAAAACAGGAGTTATAATATTCCCAATTTATCAAAATAATCATGGGTTTTACAAGGAGAACTCCGAAAAATGGTGTCCACGTTAGCTTTCTGCTAACAAAGTTCGTCGTCCAGCACCGTGGGAATTTCCCCTTGCATGTAGAGATGTAGCGATGTTGACCTTGACCAAACCCTACAAGGATTGCATCAAAAGTTGTGCCCTAGACAACTGATTGATTCTTGCTTCTACTTCACGGCCTGAAAACAATTCTAGACGTTGTCCTCATCCTTTTTTTGCCTCACGTCGTCACCCTCTACTGCAACTCACTGTCCCATGGTGTATATTACCCCATGCATTCAAACCTTTTAAGTTAAAAAAGATGTGGTCCCAATTGACCACAAACCTTGCAACTTTGACCTCCCATTCAGCATCCCCATCAAATTAACTTAAGTGCCCATTCTCCCCAACTCCTTTTGAGGAGTGTTATTATCACTCTCTTTCAAGCCCTTGGTGATCAAATTTCCACTGATTTAGCCGCTCAATTTTTGAAGTTTTGGTCGTCCCATAAATTCTCTTCTCCGACCCCATTACCATTGATTGCCTAATCCTCACAAATTTCACCGTTGAACTTGAACCGCAATCAAGGAACCAAAATTCTTAAATTTTGTATTCTCACTTTTGAGAGACTTCAGGGCTTACAAGAAAACCTGAAACCGATGGCAATAAATTGACAATCAATAAAAGAAAAATTCCATTCATGATTAACATCTAGTAAGGAAGGGAGCTCGAGAGTGAAATTTCCAATTTCTCACACGCGGGCTTATCCAATTGGACGCCAATTCTCAACTTACCCTAGTACTGCACATTTAGACTGAACGCCACCACCGACCGTCAAAATAAGTACCATTTATTTTGTTATTTACTTTAGTTTCTCATTAATTCAAGATATCGAGCATATATCTATTACTACATAGTCATTTTCTTTTATTGAAAAAAGAAAAAGAAAAAAAGAGAAAAAGAAAAGAAAAAAAAATAAAATAAAAAAATGAAGAAAGAAAAGCACGCAATCATGGCACACCTTCCACATGCACTCTCAATTGCTGAACATCTTTCTAATCTGCAACAATCTCTCACGTATGAATGCATGCAAAGGCAAGAACTTGAAGATAAGTTATTGCATTCTACAAGCATGGAGTTTGCATCTGCTCCAAAGCAAAACAAAATTAGCAAAAAAGCCTTCACTTTCAAGGATTTTGATGGCACTAAGGATGCTAGCATGGTTCTAGCATGTGTTAGTGAGTTAGATGACTATTTTCATGATGAAGATTTTCCCGTACGTGAAATGGTAAAGTGTGCATCAAATAATCTCTCCAGTAGTGATGCATTGTGACGGAACGCCACCAAACAACATGGTAGAAGACCACATACCTGACATGCATTCAAAAAGTTGTTTTTACTTCAATTTTTACCCACACAATATGAAGCTAAAACAAGACGCCAGTGCGGATTAATTTGACAGGGTCAAAATGAAGATGTACAGGGTTACACTGATCGTTTTTGGAACTGTTTAATTCAATTGCAAGCTATTGAACATGTCAGTCGCAGGAAATTGAATCATAAGTATATATCTAGCTTAGCACTACAAATTGGTGTTGAGGTAGATATGTTTGAACCAGATTCACTATCAAAGGCTATTAATTTGACTCTTAATGTGGAGAAGAACAAAGATGGAGAACCTTCTCACATTGAACAAACTACTAACACTAACTATAATAAGAGAGCTCCTTTATCTCCTTACTTTGACAGGAACAAACATCAAAGCTGTACCTTTTTCAAGAGATGCAGATTTGAAAACTCTGCTACAAATTCTCAACCCTATGGAAACAACAACAACAACACACAGTAGCGAGGCATTCAAAATTCTTCCAACCAACGTTGTCGGAGTGCACGTCTCTCCAGGATCAACTAGGAAAGCGTCGAGCTTCCGGTTGTAGACGGAGACGTAGTCTAGGTGAAAACCAAGGGAAACTAGTGTGATTAGGGCCACTTTAGTGTTAATAAGATGATATAGAGGTGTTTAGAGATAATTTTCAAGAGAATACCACAGGTCGGAATAGAGTTAAAATCCAACTTGGAATAGATATTAACACTTAATTGAGCTGGCAATCTAAAGATGTTTCCATTAAACAAATATCTTGAACCCTTGATACAAATCGGTTGCATAAGCCAACATTGGTATGCTTGTTGATTTAAAATTCCCTATACCAATAACCCAAACCCATTGGAAGAAACTCATAATTGCCAAGCAGAACACCGACCATGTACTATTTCTTTGCTCTTGAATCCTGTGCTAGATGCTTCTTGAATGATAATCTTGCTATCAAAAACTCCCTCTATCGCTCCTTTCTGTCCACTGCTTCCCCACAACCTTGGTTCTTTTTCTTCTTTGTTCACTCCCCAAAGAGTTCTCTCCCCAAAAAGATCCCAAAAAATTGTCCCCCCAAATTGCAAAAACCGGGCCCCCTATGGACGTGTGAGGCCCCATTTTTTTAGCCCCCATCTTTATTTATTTTTTGCATGGCATGTGTAATCCCCACTTTTCCCTATTTTTTAAAACCTTCTCATGTGCACCGCCCCTTTTTTTAGATGCTATTCTTACTTAGCTTGCCTGAAGCTACATGACTCAATACTTGTATGTTGGCACTGATAATAATGGGACTAGTAATACTGGTACTGGTAATACTGGGATTGGTAATATTGGTACTGGTAGTACTGAGATTGGTAATGCTAGGACCGGTAATACTGGGATTGTTAATACTGGTACTGGTAATACTACGACTAGTAATACTGGTTAAACCAAGAACCAGCACCTCAGTCATTCTTCACCTTTCAACTTGTCTGCCCTATTTGGAGCCCATCTTGGTCTAGAAACTCACGTAAAATATGCATCTGCAATCTCTTGTTGACATAAAAACGGTTATCATTGTTCATAAGTTTGGCAAAAACCTTGGATATGTATGCAAATTTGCATCTTTCACCCATGCTCGCAACGCGGCACGACATCCACCCCCTCTAAACCTACACATCCTCCGATATGTCCCAATCTTTAGAATCTCTCCAAGGTGACATCATCATCAGAGGATGCACCTTCATCATTGAAATCTCTATCTTCAGACACATTTAGGTCTATATCTCCAATTTGAAGCTCTGCATCCCTTTTCTTATACATTTTGACACGTTTTCTACAATTGGAACATTTAACTCTATACTGTCCATTTCACATAACTTGTAAGTAGCATTAGGAAAAGCATGTTTGACCACATAAGGGCCAAACACGTGCTTAACCATTTTGTGCATAACTGTGTACTGATTATCTAAACTGCTATCATAAACAAGAAACCAATCTCCTTCTTGAATAGCACTTGGTCTCAGTCTATGTCGTTTGTCAAAAGCCTCCTTGTTCTTTAAAAGAGCATCTCTCAGTTGTTCCCTTGCAATCTCCACATCCTCATTTCTCCTTTCTAGTTGCTGAATCCTTAAAGCAAGTAGATTTTCTCTGCTCATCTTTGTATCCCAAGGCAATATACTCCATGTAGATACTGTCTCCTCAAGAGGCATAACTGGTTTTTGACCATACATCAACTCTGACGGCATGAACCCTATAACAGTACTGTGTGTGGTACGATCATCCCATAAAGTGTATAGTAGCAATCGAGGCCAACCACCAATATTTCCTTTGCATGCTTTAGCCAATGCCTTGATAATGGGGAGATGTTCCCTCTCACCTTTACCATTTCCTTCCAGGTTATATGCTGTAGTGAGTGATAACTTAATACCTAGATGAACAAAAAAAAATCTCTAGCTTCATCAGCATCAAGTTCTCCTCTATCTCCATTAATTTTTTCAACACATCCATATCTCCATATTACATCTTCAAGTAAAAGCTTGCATACCACACTTGTAGCTTTGGTTCGCAAAGCCCTCTCTTCAACCTGGTTTTTCAAATCTTCCCTGGCAAGCACAATATACCTCATTTTCCATAATCATGTAGGCATTTTTTCAAATTGGCTACCCATTTGAAATGCATACACACTGGATATGTTGGATGTAACCCATCATGTTGCTTTACATTCGAGTACATCTGACATACATTACAAGTTTTAACAAAGTGTACCACATCTTTATACATTCCCTTCCACCAATATCGATCTTTGATATTAAAAAAAGTGGCCAAAACTCCCCTGTGGCCTACCCATAATGACTCGTGGAATTCTTTAAGTACTTGGAGTTGTGTTACCCTATCACAAACCACTCGTTGAGAAGTTCCTCTTTGTTTCTTTGGATGTTTCCATAAAAGCCCATCCTGTCAAAAATATCCATAAGCCTTCTTACGGATTCACTTAAACTCTTGCTCGGTCCAATCCTCCTACTTCTCCAGTGTACTTAAATATTTTCCAATCAGCAACCATTCTCCTTCATATTTATTTTCTGCAAAAGACTATAATGCCAAAACCATGCTTTTACATTCTACGTGCAGTTTTGAAGAGGTAAGGAACCTCAAGCCCACGTCTTCATTTTCTAAAATCATAGTTTCTTCATCCTTAAATCTGGCCCTGGACAACATATCAGCTACTGGATTATCCTTACCTGCAATGTGATGTAACTCAGTATTTAACAACTTTATATATGCAATCCAATGTAGCATAGCTATATCTGGTGTAGAACAACTTGTGATCATCCCAAGTAATGGCAAGCAATGTGTCTCCACTATTACAAAAGCACCAATAAAGTACTCCTTATCACACCTTAGGGCAGTTGCTATGCCCCAAAGTTTCCTTTTTACTTACGGATATGCTCTCTGCCAAGAACTTAATACTTTGGCACAAAATTTGATAGCATACCTTTTCCCCTCCTCGTCATCTTATCCAATAGCCCACCCAATACCTGTGGGACTCGTGTCAACTGTCATAATGATTGGCTTTCCACTTTTGTAGTCTATTTTCCTTAATGCAAGAGCCTCTTGTAACATCTTCTTCAGTTTTCGAATAGCCTTCGAGTGTTCTTCCTTCCAAAATTTGTTTTGTCCCTTTCTGATCAATCCTCTGCAACATGTGAAAAATGGGGTAACCATATCAGGTAAAAAACACACGCACATAAAAATCTTTACACTTTTGTAATTTAATTGTATGTCTCTTTCCTCTTTTGAATAGCATCCACTTTAACAGGGCTGGGTCTTTTACCAGATGGTCCACATAAGTGTCCCACAATCAAGACTTCTTTTACCCCAAACATAGACTTTTGGCCTGAGAGTGTAAGGTTGACCTCTTCAAGACTTGATGATATCCTATCACAATCAACAATATGGTTAGCCATAAACTGTTTGCACCCCCTCTTATCTTTGACTTCATCTTTTTCACCCTCTTTACATTCTTCTATCGGCACAACATCAATAGAAGGCATGGTAACCTGAGGAATGAAACCTTGCAACACTTTATTCATCCCATTCATCATGTGAGCAATTGAATTGGTTGCACCCTGTGGCAAGGTACACATTCTTACTTATCCCAAAGGAGTTTGCATGGTTGTTAGATCCATACTTTCCATAGCCAGTTGAAACTGATCATAGCCTGAATACAAGTCCCCCATGGAGTAGATGGCTCTTCCTGCAAAAGCCTCTGCAAAATCATCAACCACTGGACCTGTTCCCACATTTCTGATAGTTACCTTGTTTACCGGCTGCATATCCTGTATGAACCTCAATGTTCCATTCTTCTTGGGAACCGTAAACCACCTACTAGAGTAAGGAGAAAAAGAGGGCTCCAAAATGCCCATCTTAATCTTCTCATTTAACAGATAAGCCAACTAACGAAGATGAGCCTTTGGAACTGGAATAGGCCATAAATTCCAAGGCAAATGCAAAACATTAAACATTACCATGGGAGCTACAACACTAGGATCAACGCAACCGATCTCACCTGGTTGGAAAGAAAAAGCCATCCCATGCTTCTTTAACATCTCTCAAAAACATTCTAGCACTTCTTGATTTAGAAAATCTGCATCACCAATCATTAATTCCTGTAGAGTTTCTTCAGTAAATGAGTGTCCAATTTTACCTGGATCTCGGAGGATAGGTTGCTGAGATGCTTTCTCCATTACTGTATCACTCTCTTTTGGCAATGGAATGGCCACTGGTCTCCTGACCTTCTTTGCCACTCTTTTGTATTTTGTATTCACTTGTACCTCTTATGCATCGAGATCTTCTTTGAATTGCAAAATAAAATCATACATGCTAAGAGAGTTTACCTTAACAAGATTTATCCTAGATTGATCATTAGTTTGTATGACTATATCCAATTCTCACATTGTATCCACAAACACGTATTCTTCAAAAATACCTGAAATTGCTTCATTTGGGTCCATCATTTCACATCCTTGAAGTATTCCTTGGACATTTCCTCTCCCATTTTCACAAATCATTAAGTTTTCTATAAGATACCGAACCCTCTAAAGCCAATCCCATAAATCCTGAAGAAAAAGTCTCTCTGTAGACATTTGCTGTCTCAGCAAGAACTTCTCCTCCAAAGCACCATCATAGTCCCGCTTTACAATGGCACTTGGAAAGAATCCTGGAAACCCCTGTTCTCTTTGAACTCTTGCATCAAATTCGGTAGTGGATGATCTCTTAAGGTATCCCTGTTCCTAGCATGATCCACACAAACAGTTAGAAATTGAACCGCTTTCTTACCATCACGACTTTTGATTCTAGCATACGTGGATCCATCATCCAAAACCTTGGTTTCCATTCTCATTGCCATGATGTAAGGCTGCCCTAAGATGATTGGATATGTAGAGTGATCCTGTACAAAAACAATTGTTCATCACTTACATCCCCTATGGTTATTTAAACATTAGGGCATGCACCATACAAATCCCTTGATTGTGCATTCGCAGCTCATATATGCCACCCATGTTCCACATCAACATGCCACTTTCCTTTCAAGAACAAGATCTTTGACATAAGGTTTACTTATGATCCATGATCTACCAATGCAACAACCGGCTCTTCCAAATCACCTACCTTTACCAAAGTTTCAATAGTAGCCCTGGCCCAATGATTTCGTGTAAAATGGCTACGAGGTACATATTCTCCATACTCATACTCATGAAATTTGACATGCTTCACCCGTCTTGGAAGCTCATTGTTGTCCACTATGCTTCCCCATTCATCTTCAGCTAGTTCTTCTTTACTAACACTACCCATAATAGCTTTAATTTGTTCATAAATGCTCTGCACCCCCTGTGTCTTGGTTGGGTCATTTTCATGCCCATACAGTATTTGGAACTTCCTCTTCATGAGATAAATAATATTATCATGAAATTATTGCTTTGTAATACCTAGGGTGAACTCCACCCTACTATTCGAAATATGTTCCTCAAGTACCTTCCTCACATCAGTAGCCTGTTCAATATTATATATCAGCTTATATAAAGGACCTCGTGCTTTTCCCGCCTTTTCTCATTCTCAACCTCATCCATTGAGATATCAGAAGGGGTAGCAGGTACTCTTGAGCCAGACTCTTTTCCCATTGGTACCTCTGATCTTGTCGTCCTCTTTAAATTTCCTGCCAGATCCTCTTCCCTCTTTTGTTTTTCTTCTACAGAAGCCTCATTGTTCTGAGATTTATCTATGTATGCATATACTGAGAGACAATCTACAGGGTCTTCCCACCCAGTAGTCTTCTAATAGAATCTCCCACTTGACACAATGGCTGATACACAACTTTTCCCTTTTTTGCTGTTGTCATAACATATGGCCAGAAGGTCCCATTCCTGCTAGAACCTTCAATTGGCTTTTTTTGTATTTTATTCTCAATTTGCACACCATAAGTGAGTGCTTCAACACTCGCATGGTGTTCATGCAACATCTCTTCTAAGATTTTCTTCATACTATCTCTTCCATATTTGGTCTTTAGAGGTAAGCATGTTTCCCACAATTGTATCAGGCCGTCCTTCCAAAAAACCACATCTTTACGCTTGGCTTCAGCAAACTCCTCACACTCATTCCTCACATGATCAAGACTATCACACCACATACAGTTTTGACTCCCACTTCCTCTCTATGGACCACCTTGTCTTGCTCAAGAGGTTGAACCTTTCTCTTCAAGTTTTGCAGCTTTCAAATTGATGTTCAATTACTGGATCCCCTTCACAAGCTCATCCATGAACGACTCCTCTAGATTTGAAATCTTCTCCTTTATTACCACATGAACCTCTTCTTCCTTTTCTCCCATATATGCGTTCATTCCAACTAACTTATTCAATCTTTTTTTTCGTTTCACCACCATATTGACTGCTTCAATCACTTCTTTCCAATCTGATTTCAGTCCCAACTCCCCTATGGGATCCTCAAGGAGATCCACTAAGCTTTTTTGCAATTTGGATATGCAGCCTGCACAAAAAGTGCCACTTTCTTCGAATTAAGATCAACTCATTATGTTGTAGACAATTGGGAAAATTTCTTTTCAAATTATCTTAACAATTCAGAAGCAGATATCCCCTTATTATGTTGTTGCACCCACTTCAAAAAATTCTTCTTTGTAACGCACTCCTTATCCTCAAGAAATATTCATCCTTGAGAGCTTTTTTGAACTCCACCCACGTAGCACCATGTGCAGTTCTTAGTTCCTCAATCCGTGCACGTAATTAAGGCACGACAACAAGTACAAAATTCTCCACTGCAGCGTGCTCCTATGCTCCCTTGTCTTCCATAACTTGTTCATAAACTTTGCAAAATTTGGAAATATCACGTCCTTCAAATCATCCCAATTTATCTGTCATGACTTGTCTAGCTTCACGAATCCGAGCTTCCATTTCCCTTTTTATGAGTCATCATCTACTGATGGTGTAGATGTTGTTGATGCATAAGTGCAAAAAATTGCTGCATCTCATTATCTTGGCCTGCCAACATTGCTACTTTCGTCTACCCCGGTTGTTTTGCGTCGGGTTCACCAACTTTGTCGGATTGCGTGTCTCTCCAGGGTCAACTCGGAAAGAGTCAAGCTTCTAGCTGTAGATAGATAAGTAGTCTAGGTGCAAACCAAGGGAAACTAGTGTGATTAGGGCCAATTTAGTGTTAATAAGATGATATAGAAGTATTTAGAGAGAATTTGCAAGAGAATATCACAGATCAAAACAGTGTTAGCGGCTAAAATCCAACTTGCAACAAATATTAACACTTAATTGAGCTGGCAATTAGAAGATGTTTCCATTAAGGAGATATTTGGAACCCTTGATACAAATTGGTTGCATACGCCAACGCCTGTATGCCTGTTGATTTGAAATTCCCTATTTTGATAACCCAAACCTGTTGGAAGCAACTAATAATTGCCAAGTAGAACACTGACCTTGTAGTGTTTCTTTGCTCTTGAATCCCGTGCTAGACGCTTCCCGAACGAGAAGCTTGCTTATCAAAAACTCCCTCTATCGTTACTTTTGATCCACTGCTTCCCCACAACCTTGCTTCTTCTTGTTTTTTGTTCACTCCCAAAAGAGATCTCTCCCCAAAAAAGATCCCGAAGAATTGTCCCCCCAAACTGCAAAAATCGGGGCCCCTATGGACGTGTGAGGCCTCCTATTTTTATCCCCCATCTTTATTTAGCTTTTGCATGGCGTGTGTGATCCCCGCTTTTCCCTATTTTTTCGACCCTTCTCATGTGCACCGCCCCATCCTTTAGATGCTATTCTTAGCTTTCTTGAATCTTCACGGCTCAATACTTATATGCTCGGACTGGTAATACTGGGTGTAACATTTAATGGGGTAGTAACTTATGTGTAGTGGAAATTAACATAGACATAGTGAGCATTTCATTAAGAATAGATTCCTAATGAGCATAGCAAGAGTGCTTGGTTAGAGAGAGAGCAACAACATCATAACACCTCATTAGAATTACGCATGAACAATACTTCAAAAAGAGAGAGAAATTAAGCTATTGACAACAATTGAGGACCGGATGTACATGGAGAAGGTCCCCCCTCCAAAAGGCTTTGTATTATAGGTTTCCCCCATCAAGGGAGACATTTTACAATACAATACTTTATAATCCTTCAATAACTTGCTGGTGCAATGAAGATGGAAGCTTCAAGCACCAAGGTTACACTTGAAAAACACAACATCAATTCCCTCACGGTCTCAGACCCAAGACGTCACACACCTTCGAAGATGGTGAGAGCTAGGGGGGTATGAGAGTAGATCTAGAGGAAGAAGAAGTATTCTTACGAGAAAGATGTATTTCTCCTCACATAATCACTCTTAATAGCTTAGCATAGCTTAGTAATTAGCATGGTAGAGGAGGTGAGCATGCATTAGAGCTTGGCTCTTGGTTGGATTTTCATTACAAAGCCAAGAGTTGTTGGTGTAGGCCTCCCTTCTCACAAGCTTGGAGTAGATGATGAGCTTTCCATTAAAGCGTGAGAAGGAGATAGTATTTTTTACTTCACACATGAGTTTGTGTGAGTGTGTGTGCCATAATGCCTTGAATAATCAGCCCCCTCTCACTCTTGGTTGACTCCTCTTGCTATTTCCTCCTTCTGGCCCCTCATTGGCTCATGTCAAGCTTAGCCAATAGGAAATTAGAGATCAAATGGAGAGCCTTGTGACAAATGTCCCTGTTTCCCCTTTAGTGAGAGTTTAGGTAATTCAAATATTGAATTTAAATCCCATTGCACTTTTTTGCCCTCTGGCCAATAGGAATTAAGCAAGCCATTGGGCTGCTTAATTCTCATTCGACCCCTTAGCAGGCTGTCCAATAATCTTCTAGGAGACTTAATTTTCATTGGTTATTTTATCAAGTGTTTTCAAATTAATTAGACTAAATTTAATCTAGCCTAATTTTTATTGGTCCACCTCTATGGCCATCCAATAGGATTTGAATGGGAATTGGCACAACTAGGCTAGGAACCTGACATGTGTCTAATACGCCCTTTTTGTAAAGGGAAGCCTTGAGTGTGTGTGTGTGTGTGTGTGTTCTCTCACCTCTTCTCTCTCTTCCCCTACCTTTAGGGCTTGTCCCCCTCCCATCGAGGGATGTGGGAAGACTTTGTGGTCTTCCCAAAGCATCCAATTTCCCTAAGGATTGACCATTGAACATTTCATTTGAACTTTGGAACCTAAGCTTTTTGGAAGTCTTAATGGGCTGAACCTTAGGGTCTTTGAAGCCCATTGATGCACATTGCTCTTTTGCAGATGGTCCCTCTGGTGGTACTTCCCCATATTAAATGACCAGCTTAAATGAGAAAATCATTTAGGAGAATCAAATATTAGTTATTATGACATTACCTCTCTCTTAAAATCATAGTCGTCCTCAACCTATGAGTTAGAGACAATAAAGCCTAGTCATTAGTCCTTTTTCTAGCGGGTAGAGGATCCCTATTTTACCCTACAACACCGTTTTAGAATGGATGACTAATCCATTTGGTGCTTGAGAGCCTAAGATGCCGCAAGCATGTCTACGCATTAGTCATATCAATCTTCCATAGTAGAGTGACAAGCTCTACTTGGTGTTTGGGAGACGTTGTCTCCGCAAACTTAATCCTAAGCATGCATACTTCTTAACATTTGTGCACAATAAGGAAAAAGAGAGTCTTATAAGACAAAATCTTTGTTCATTTTAACATTTTTACATTTGCTTACTCTAGGGAAGCATTGACAATGTTTAGATTATGCTTTAACTGTATGCCTTGCATCCATCTAGCATCTTCAAAAGGATAGTTCTTAAACTTAATAAGATGTCGCCGGATAATCTTACCACCTCTCAATACCTTGTCTTCATGTCGGAGAATGGACTCGGGCTGCATCACCTCTTCTTGGTCCTTGATCCTCGATGGGTCTTAAATGGTTGCTTCATGGGGTGGCTCACCTTTGTAAGGCTTCAAGAGGCTCACATGAAAAACATTGTGTATGAGTCAATGGTCAGGCAGCTTGATTTGATAGGCCAGCTCGTTGATAGGCCTAAGAATCTAGAAGGGACCATAGTACCTTTTTGCTAGCTTAGCATAGTACTTCTGGTGTCCCATAGGATTCTTGGATGTCCTTTGCCTTAATCGAGCCTTGGGAAACTTAAGCAAGACCCAATCATTTTCTTTAAAGGCTTGAGCTCTTTTGTGCTTATTAGCAGCAGCCTTTTGCCTTTTCTATGAGATAGAGATAGTATCCTTAATCTTTTGAAAATATTCTTGTAGGGCTCGGCTATATTCATCTGCAGAAAAGATCTTCCCATGTACTTTAAGTAGCAGGGGACTTTTGGATCTTTCCTCAATTACCACAAAAGGTGCTTTTCTCGTGGAGGTATGTACAGTGTTACTGTAGGCATACTCCACCAACGGTAAGTACTTCTCCCATTGGGACCTTTGATCTACTTCCATTACATAGGCTTTTAGTAGATCAAGAATTGTTAGGTTAGCTATTTCACTTTGGCCATTCGTTTGCGGGTGATAGGCCGAAGAGAAGTTTAGCCTTGTCCCTAAATTCTCAAAGAGACCCTTCCAAAAATTAGTGGTCATTCTAGGATTTCTATCCCACACTATGGACGTTGGCAAGCCATGGTATTTGAAGATTTGTGATATGAAGAGGGTTGCCGTTTGATGGGCTTTGATAGTCTTTTTGATAGGTATAAAATGAGCTTGTTTACTGAACCTATCTACTATCGTCCATATTTTCGTATTCCCATGGATAGACTTGGGAAATCCAAAGATGAAATCCATGGATATGCTCTCCCATGGTGAATTCGGGATTGGAAAAGGTTGAAGCAAATTGGGTTGCGTACCTCTATTAAGCATTGTCTTTTGTCAAACCAGGCATTTTGAGACATACTCTTGTATGTTCACTTTCATGGTAGGCCAATAGAAGTAGCTTTCTAACCCTCTTAGGGTAGCTTGAATCCCTTTATACCCCGTATAAGGAGGAGCATGAGATTCATACATCACTTTCTCATGTAGTGAGCTAGTAACACATAGCCTATTGCCATAGAGAAGATAACCATCTTGTAGGGTAAATGGCTCCTCTTTTGTCCCTAGTGCAAGGGCTGAAATCACATCTTTGGAATCGGGACCATTAGCGTACTCATCTATCATAGTAGATACATCATTGTGAGTGGCTATTGATACCGCATTCACTCTTGGTCGTCTTGAGAGTGCATCGGCTACAAGATTATGCTTGCCAGCAATGTGAGCAATATGAAAGTGAAATTGTGAGAGGAAATTTGCCCACCTCATTTGTTTGTCGAAGAGCTTGGTCTACGTCATGAAGTACTTAAGGGTTTGGTGATCCGTTCATAGAATGAAAGGAGTCCCCAATAAATAGTGCTTCCACACGTCTAAGGCATGTAGAATTGCGAGGAGTTCCTTTTCATATATGCCTAAAGCTTGCTCAACAAGGTCAAGGCTTCGACTCTCATAGGCTATGGCATGTCCTCCTTAGAGCAAAACAGCTCCAAGTCAGTCACCACAAGCGTCACATTGGACCTCAAATGGCTTTGAGAGGTTCATCAGTGTAAGCACAGGTTGAGAGATGAGCTTCTCCTTGATCTTTTCAAAAGCATTGTTCTCTTTTGCAGACCATGTAAACTTAATGTTATTTTTAGTTAGGTCATGAAATGGTCCTGCTATTAGTGAATTTTTTTCTATAAAGCACCTATAGTATGCACACACACCTATAAAGCTTCTTAGTTCATGCAAATTCCTTGGAATAGGCCATCCTTTTTTACCTCCAACTTTGATGGATCCATTTGGATAATATCTTGAGAGATAATGTGACCTAAATACTGAATTTCTTGCAAGAAAAATTCACTTTTCTTTCGATTTATGAAAAGCCTATTCTCTCTTAGAACTTGGAAAATTACGTGGACATGTCGCTTGTATTCATCCAAAGAGTTGGAGTAGATGAAAATATCTTCAAAGAACGCTCCAGTGAAGCTGCGGTGAGGCCTGAATGGCTTCTCCATCATTTGGTTGAAGGTAGCTGGTGCATTGGTCAAGCCAAAAGGCATGACAATGTACTTTTAAAGACCAAACGTAGTGAAAAATGTTGTCTTTACAATATCTTGATAAACTATCCTTATTTGATGGTAGCCACTCTTTAGGTCAATCCTACTGAAGTAGGTCGACCCTTGTAGCTTATCAAATAGGTCTTCTATCCGTGGAATGGGAAACCTATTCTTGATAGTGATCCTATTTAGTTATCTATAGTTGACACACATACGATATTTGCCATCTTTCTTTTGCACTAATAACACGGGTGAACAAAATGGAGATGAGCTAGGTCTAACCATGCCTTTCTCAACTAACTCATGCACTTGCCGCATAATCTCCTCTTTTTGAGCTTGAGAAACTCTATAAGGAGGTTCATTAGGTGGAGAACTTCCTGGAAGAAGCTCAAATGCATGGTTGTCATCCCCTCGTTTTGGAGGTAGCTCACTAGGCACGCCGTCAACAAAAACATCTTGGAATCCACTAAGAAAGTTAACAACTCTAGTTCTTTTTTATTCCCTTCATTTTTAGTTGACAAATCATTAGGTTGTTATCAAAATCTTCTTTATGTACAAGGGGTATAGTGTGAGCCGACTCGCTATCATCTATATACATAGTCTTCTCCCTGTATGTAGAGTAAATACGCTTTTTAGGGAACTTGATGTCGGCAGCCATGCGATCAAACCATGGTGCCACTAAAATGACATCTTTATGCTGAAGAGGAGATATGAAAAAGTCCTCTTTATCTACATAACTTTGGACATGGAGCCTTAGATTATCAATCAAGGGAGTAGCTGAGGCCTCCTGTCCCTTGAAGACTCCTTCCGCGTTCACTTCATCTCCCATTTCTTATGCCTGGATACCTAGCGTTGTGGCCAACTCCATAGAGATGAAGTTGTGAGTAGAGCCAGGATCAAAGAGAATAAATGCATCGTGTTCTCTTACCTTTCCCCAAGAATAACATAGTGGAGATCCTTTGTGATGAGCGTCGTCTTCTTGAACTTTGACTATGGAAGCTTTAAAAGGCTCATTGCGTGTGTTCTTCTGGGGGCATGCATGGTAGGCATGGCCTTGCTTCCCGCACTTAAAACAACGGTTATCCTTGCGATAACTCTCAAGATCTTCTGGAGAGAGTTTGTTTTTGCCCTTGTAAACTCCCTTCTCCTTAGCTTTGTTGTTATTAGAGTTGTCCTTAGGAGACTTTTGTACATTGGCCTTCCCCTTAGGCTCATTGTGGTCCTTGTTTTTCATGGGCTTAAGATTCCTCTTATCCCCTTGTTGGAAGTTGATTCATGAAGCCACCATGGTATGGTGTATGACCAGAGATATGGTGTGTGGCTTTTGGGAGTTAACATACTCCGCCATATCCTCACTTAAACCCGCAAATGTTTTTTGTTTTTGCTCTCCAAAATCCATCTTTTTGAAGATAGCAGCTTTGAGATGTAAATCCCAAAACTTGTCTACATATTTGTGGAGGGATTCATAGGGAGAGAGATTCATAGGGAGAGAGGTTCAAGATTCACCACTCGGTGAGTACTTTGTCTTTGGCATCGGTAGCCAAAAACTGCTCCATGATGGAATCTCTTAAAGCTTTCCATGCTCATGGACCTTCATTGTTTGCTCATAGGCTAGACCACCATTGCCTGGCGAACTTTTGAAAATGCATAGCTACATGGTGTAGCTTAGAGAGCTCCGTGAAGCCCTCATCTCCAAACGCCGCATCGAATTGTTGGATAAAATCCAAGACTCTATCCGTAGCACCAAAAATGCCATCGTAGGTAAGAAAAGCAATGTTCTTTCCTCCCTCTTTGAACTTTTTGAGCCTAGATGACCTCTTCCAGGCAGCATAGAATTTTCTATGGCCTCTTCTTTTAGGTGGTTCAAGAGTTGCACCATCACTTTCTTCAGAAGAGGAAGAATATGAGGAGGATGGAGAAGAGGGTGACCTCTTTCTTGCCTTTTTCTTCCCTTGTTCCTCCTTGTCTACACCATCACTTTCTTTGGAAGAGGAAGAGGGAGAAGAGGGTGACCTCTTTCTCGCCTTTTTCTTCCTCTTGTTTTCTCTCATCCCTCTTTGAATTATGGTGTAGAGAATTATGCAATGGTATTCTCCGTTTAGAGGGTGTTGGAGAGAATTTTCCTTGTCGTCTACCATGGGGGAGACTCCGTAACATTTAGTGGGGTAGTAACTTATGCGTAGCGGAAATTAACATAGACATGGCGAGCATTTCAATAAGAATAGATTCCTAATGAGCATAGCAAGAGTGCTTGGTTGGAGAGACAGCAACAAAAGCATAACACCTCGTTAGAATTAGGCATGAACAATACTTCAAAAAGAGAGATAATTTAAGCTATTGACAACAGTTGAGGACTGGATGTACATGGAGCCGGTCCCCCCTTCGAAAGGCTTTGTATTATAGGTTTCCCCCATCAAGAGAGACATTTTACAATACAATACTTTGTGTTCCTTCAATAACTTGCTGGTGCAATGAAGATGGAAGCTTCAAGCACCAAGGTTACACTTGCAAAACACAACATGAATTCCCTCATGGTCTCAGACCCAAGACCTCACACACCTTCAAAGATGGTGAGAGCTAGCGAGGTATGGGAGTAGATCTAGAAGAAGAAGAAGCTTTCTTACGAGAAAGAAGTATTTCTCCTCACATAATGACTCTTAATAGCTTAGCATAGCTTAGTAATTAGCATGGTAGAGGAGATGATCATGCATTGGATCTTGGCTCTTGGTTGGATTTGCATTACAAATCCAAGAGTTGTTGGTGTAGGCCTCCCTTCTCACAAGCTTGGAGTAGATATGAGCTTTCCATTAAATCTTGAGAAGATGATAATCTTCTTTACTTCACATATGAGTTTGTGTGAGTGTGTGTGCCATAATGCCTCACAAAATCAGTCCCCTCTCACTCTTGGTCGATCCCTCTTTCTATTTCCTCCTCCTGGCCCCTCATTGGCTCATGCCAAGCTTAGCCAATAGGAAATTAGAGGTCAAATGGAGAGCCTTGTGACAAGTGTCCCTGTTTCCCCTTTAGTGAGAGTTTAGGTAATTCAAATATTGCATTTAAATCCCCATTGGACCTTTTTTCCCTTTGGCCAATAGGAACTATGCAAGCCATTCGGCTGCTTAATTCTCATTGGACCTCTTGGTAGGATGTCCAATAATCTTCTAGGAGACTTAATTTTCATTGGTTCCTTTATCAAGTTTTTTTAAATTAATTAGATTAAATCTACTCTAGCCTAATTTTCATTGGTCCACCTCTATGGCCATCCAATAGGATTTGAATGGGAATTGGGGGCAACTGGGCTAGGAACCTCACATGTGTCTAATATGCTCTTTTTGTAAAGGGAAGCCTTGAGTGTGTGTGTGTGTGTGTGTGTGTGTGTGTGTGTGTGTGTGTGTGTGTGTGTGTGTGTGTGTGTGTGTGTGTGTGTGTGTGTGTGTGTGTGTGTGTGTGTGTGTGTGTGTGTGTGTTCTCTCACCTCTTCTCTCTGTTCCCCTACCTTTAGGGCTCTCCCCTCCGTAGGGATGTGAGAAGACTTTGTGGTCTTCCCAAAGCATCCAATTTCCCTAAGGATTGACCATTGAACGTTTCATTTGAATTTTGGAACCTAAGCTTTTTGGAAGTCTTAATGGGTTGAACCTTAGGGTCTTTGAAGCCCATTAATGCACATTGCACGTTTGCAGATGGTCCCTCTTTGGATCCCTGTTTTTCCTCCTTTGGATCCCTATTGTGACCAGTCTGCTAGCCTTACCAATATTCAAGCTTTTTGTCCCCTGGTACTTCCCCATATTAAATGACCAAGTTAACATGAGAAAATCATTTAGGATAATTAGATATTAGTTATTATGACATTGGGATTGGTAATACTGGTACTGGTAATCCTGGTACTGATAATACTGATACTGGTAATATTGGTATTGGTAATACTAGGATTGGTAATATTGGTACTGGTAATACTGGTACTAGTAATGTTGGGACTGGTAATACTAGGACTCATAATACTGGTACTGGTAATAATGGTTAAGCCAAGAACCAACACCTCAGTCATTCTTCACCTTTCAACATGTTTGGCCCTATCTGGAGCCCATCTTGTTCTAGAAAGCCACATAAAATATACATCTTCGATCTCTTGCTGACATAACAGCTGTTATCGTTGTTCATAATTTTGGCAAAAACCTTGGATATGTATGCAGATTTGCATCTTTCACCCCGTGCTCGCAAAGCGGCATGACAACATCCTGCTCAAAACTCTAAGGGCAACAAAAAGTTGAAGTGTTTTAAATGTTTCTTATATGGTCACAATCCAGATAAGTGCCTAAATGGTCACCCAAAATCCAAACCAAAGACCTTTCAAAAAAAATTGCCCCAACGGTGCTACAGTTAACCTCATGAAAGATGCTAATCGCAATGAAAATGAAGTGGAATCCAATTACGATGAGGATTATGATCTTGAGTTTGATCACAATGACAACCCAACTTCAGGTACTCCTATATCTCGTCATCCTTTGTTTGAAGTGCAAGGTACAGTCAATTGGCACAACAATTCCCTCTCTCTGAAATTTCTTCACCTCTCACAAAAGTCAAAACTATTTTTAATAATCAACGTTTTGATTGCAAGACCCAAGTCATTGTTGAAGTTTGCACTGTGAATTTACACAAGCATGCACATTTCTGGTAGCACCATTGCATGGTCTTTGACATGATTTTGGGAATGCCATTCCGTAATGAATTTAATCTATTGATTAATTATAAAAAATGTACCATGTCCCTCACTCATAATAATCATAATTTCTCCATCCAAGAAACACTAGCATACAAAAAATTCCACTTCTCTCTCACACTCCAGTCAAAAGAGAAATTGGAAAACATATATGATGCTAGTAAATCAAATCTGCGATAAAACTAAAACTTCACATAACTCTTCACATGATGATTTTCTCTCACAATTTAAGGATTTTTTCATACATGACCTACCACCTGGAATTCCACCTTCACGCTTAGAAGGCCACAAAATAGATATTATATTGGGTAGTGAAAGCACCTTAATGTGTAAATATGACTATAAACAAGGAGATACAAACTCAAATGACTAACTTGCTTGATTGAGGACTTATAAGACCTAGTAGCTCACCATATGAAGCTCCAGTACTTCTTGTTAAGAAGAAAAATGGAACCTTCTGCATGTGTATCGACTACAGGGCTTTAAACAAGATCACCATCGAGAATAGGTTCCCTACTCCTAGAGTGGATGATCTATTAAACAATGATGAAGCCCAAAACAGGAAACTGTCATAACTATGGTCTTGATGACCATTGGAAAAATGAATGTCCAGAGCCTGACAAAAACCTCAAACCAATTGAAGCCTATTGCATACAATGTTGCAAAAAGGGAGGACACTTTCGAAAGATTGTCCTAAGAATCCTTTGAACAAAGGAAAAACTGTAGTCAACGTAGTCCAAGTGATGCCTAGTAGCTCATCAGAGAGCGAATCGATTGTTCCAATCAAGGTAATCACTAGAGCTCAGGCAAAGAAAAAGAAACACAATTCCTCTAATGATTCAGAGAATACAAAAGTTTCTTCTCAAAGAATCAAAAGGAGCAGAAGCAAAAGATATGAGATTGGAAAACAAAAACAACGGGTTGAAAATGAAGAGAAAGCAAAAATTCTAGCCTAGGACAAGTTGAAGGAAACGGGCAGTGAATTTAAGGAAACAAACGTGAAATGTGGAGGATCCATTCTGGTTTATAAAATTTTTGAGCCTATCAATGCTACCTTTGAAGCCTACCAAGCCGGACTAAAAGCAGGCCAAAACATGAAAAACAGATGGAAAAACTATCCATCTCCAGACATGGAAGCAGCTAAGCTAGAAGCTTATCAAAATTTGGTAAGAATCACCCAAAAAATTCTGGATAAACAAAAACCCAAGCTTGAAAGTATTGCAAAACCGGAAGAGCTTGCAGTAGAAGAAATGAAAGCAAAATCCGATGTGGTGGCAAAACCCCACCTTGAAACAAATGAACCAGAGCTCCTGGTGCTGGACAGTGAAGATGCCTTAGACGGAATTCCATTCGTAGAAGAAGATTGGCCAGGACACTTATGGGAAAAGGTAAGGGAAATCAATGATGGAAGCCTAACTCTAAAGTCAGCCCCTATAGAAGAAGTCTGGTTGGATAACCTACAATCTTATATAAACCTCGATATACAATCCTTATACGGGGATTGTGGATCAGAGGCTTCAGGGATATCTAAACCAATGACATTAAAAACATTACCTTCTTACTTGGGAGATAACGAAGATGAGTCTATCATTTGCAAAACCACTCAAGTCAAAAGAGCCAAACAGACCCTAGAAGTAGACAACATTCATTCAATCATGTCTACACCTATCCAATGCACTCTCACTTTGGCGGAACTGTTGAAACTCAGACCATACTTACGGAATGATTTACAGAAAACCCTAGAAAAGGTGGGGATAACGGGGTTAATCTCTAAGAATCTGGGAAACTTGAAAAATGAAATGGAATACAAAGAGATTCGATCAGTTCCTCTAAACAAGGTCGGAGAATATTATGAAGGGGAAGAAGGAAACACTACCCTCCCAGTGAAATATAATGACATTGAAGCCATGGCAATACTAGATAGTGGAGCTGGCATAGCCATAGCCACTAAAGCAGTATGGGAATCCTGGGGACAGCCAGCCATTAGAAAAACGCGAATGAAATTGCAGTTGGCTGACAAAAACATTGAAAGACTGCTAGGGCTACTAGAAAAAGTGATAGTCAACTCATGTGGAATTGAATATCGACACACTTTTGCCATAGTAGACTTTGGGAAAAAACTCAACTATGAAACCATATTGGGAAGACCTTTCATGCAATAGGTACAGCTTATCCAAGATTGGGGAAATGACTATCTGTACTTAAAGCAGGTGGGACCTATAACAAGAGTCAATCTAAAGGACCAGACCTATAGAGACGTCTTGAAAACACCCATTCAAGAGTTTGATTCAGTCTCTTCGATTGAAACTAAACTTCCATCATGGCTAAACAAAGACACTCCTATTTGGATGTGTAGAGCTTCAGAAAATGGAAGCTTAAGACGAGAGGAATGTATCCTAGAAAGGGAATGTACAGACGAAGCCTACATACCTGAACCTTTCCTAGAGCATTTATTCAAACCATTCGAGTGGACTCAAATCTTAGCGACAATGGATATATGTGTGAATTCGTCTATGCCTACTGAATTTTGCAATGAGGATGGCTACGACATAGTTACCATCCAAATGATGTCAGTCCTTAACATCAAGATAAACAAAGATGATGAAACAAAGGACTTGATGAAAGCTCAACAAGTCTTTTCTAACCTCTATTATGATGCTACTGATGAGTTGGATGAACACTCAGCTACCTCTGATGGTTCGGGATCCGAAAAAGAACATACGAGAGCTCAGCTACTCTTAAGGGGAAGGGAGGAAAAGTTTTTTGACTTTCCAAACCAAAAATCAAGAAGACAAAAATGGTATAGAAGAAAGAGGGACACTAAAATTGTGAAAGCACGACCTATGCCATCAATCTCCAGTAAAACACAATTCCTGATGCAGATAGATGCTAAAGATTGTGTCAAGGACAAAATAACTGGCAGATATCCTTCGAACGGAAACTCAAAAATTTCTTAGACATCAAGAAAAACAAGGAAGGGTACTCAAGAAGAACATCAGAATAAAAAACCACTCATGACCAGAGTCGAGTGGAAAAAGAAATATCAAGAGTTGAAAAAAACTCTAAAGGAGATATACACCACAGAGATGGAAACCACGGAAGAGGATGGGAAGGATGTAATGCATGTTCCATTCCATTACAAAAAGTATACTCTCCATGATCGGAAAATCATAATCGAACAACCTGTTAGGGAACTACGGAAACAAGGTGAGTCTTACAAAGGATCTAAAAACGCTAAAAGGGTAGACTTGGTTGAACCTGGAGAAGAGCCTAGGCCGGGCCTACATTGCAAATGACCTAACAGAAGAAGAAGAAAAGCTTTTGTTAAGTTTGCTAAAGGAATATCGAGATATCTTTGCTTAGTCTTACAAAGATCTCAAGGGTGTTGATCCAAAAATCTGCCAACATACCATACCCATGAGAGATGATGCAAAACCAAGTAGACAGAGACCATACACTTATAACGAAACATTTTCCAGAAAGATCATAGAAGAAATTTAAAAATTAAAGGAAGCTGAATTCATTTACGAAATTGAACACACTGATTGGGTGTACCCAATTGTGGTAGTACCTAAGAAGAATGGGAAATTACGAGTGTGCGTTAATCTCAAAAAAGTGAATGCAGCTACCATTAGAGACAACTTTCCTCTTCCGATAACTGAGCACGTTTTAGAACGAGTGGCAGGAAAAGAAGCTTACAACTTCTTAGATGGATTTTCGGGATACAATCAACTTTTGGTTAACCCAAAAGATCAGCACAAAATTGCTTTTGCAACAAAATGGGGTATATTTGCCTATCGGGTTATGCCGTTTGGGTTAACTAATGCTCCAGCCACATTTCAGAGATTGATGAGCCATGCTTTCAAAAAGTATCTTTGGAAAATTTTGGAAGTATCCATGGATGATTTATGCGTACATTCGTCAATCCGATCTGATCATTTTGAACACCTCAAAAAGGTATTCGAGAAATGTAGCTTTACAGGATTTGCTTACACCCGGAAAAGTGCACATTCATGGGAAGACAAGGGAAAATTCTTGGACATATAGTGTCTAAAAATGGCATAGCTATCAATATTGAAAAGATTCATGTCATTGCTGATTTGCCTAAACCAACAACAATCAAAGGGGTACAAGCCTTCATGGGACATTGTGGATATTACCGACGGTTCATCTACATGTATGCTATAATTGCAAAACCCATGTATAGCTTGATTACGCATTTTGAATGGACCCAGGCATGTGGAGAATCCTTCATGAAGCTTAAACAAGCTCTCACATCAGCTCGAATATTGAAAGCACCCGAAAAAGTATAGACATTACCTATTGGCCAACAAGTTTGTGTTCCTTGTGGACCACCAAGCCTTGTTATATTTGGTCAACAAGCCATGCAACACAGGAAGAATAGTGAGATGGTTCATCATTCTTCTCAAATTTGATTTTACTGTGGTTGTTAAAAAAGGAACTACACATCAACGAGCAGATCATTTGTCTAGGAATGTTTCAAGGGAATCACCTAAAGGGGTAGATGATGATCTACCAGATGCCTATTTGTTCTCCTTGGAAATGATACCTAGATGGGCGGAAAAAATCGTGTCATTAATGACAATAGCTCAACTGGATTCACCACTTCCTATCACAGTTGAATTAATTAAGCAATTGACTACGTATCAATTACTAGCTGGGAGGCTATATAAAAGAAATCGGGACGGAATATTAATTTTATGCATTAATCTTGAAGAAAGAGATCAATACTTAATTCAAGCACATGTTACCATAGTAGGACTTCACTTTGTGGAAGATCAAACTATGCGACGAATCTTAAGACTTGGAGTATTTTGGCTGACTATGAGGAGAGATGTTCGATCTTTTGTAAGAGATTGCCCTCAATGTCAGGAACAACAACCCATTCCTCATGTAACATTGTTTCAAATGTCATCTGTTTTTAAATGGAGTAACTATCTGGTTACTTACTTAGTGAGCAAAACATTTCTTGAGGATATGAGTAAACAACGTCAAAGATCAATTGAAACGGAAGCAAGAGACTATGCTCTTATTGGGAACCAATTGTATCGGAGAGGTAAGGATCAACATTTGCATCTTTGTGCAAATGAACACAAGTAAATTCCGATTATAGAACAAGCACATGCTGGATTAGCTGGAGGTCACTTTTCTAGTGAGACCACGGCAAGAGCAATCTTGATGGCAGGCATATGGTGGCCAACACTTTTTGCAGATGCCAAAGAATATGTTCGAAGTTGTGATGCTTGTCAACGAGCAAAAAAACCAACACGGGTAGACAATATGCCCTTAAGACCAATGATGGGGGCTAGAGCCTTCACAAAATGGTGTATAGATTTTGTTGGACCGATACAGTCGCCTGCTTATAGAACCCAAGCTCAATATATCATTGTAGCTACGTACTATTTGACCAAATGGGCCGAGGCTAAAGCGACTCAAAGAAATGATGCCAGAACCACTGCTGCATTCTTATATGAGTATGTATTCGTAAGGTATGGACTGCCAATAGAGATTGTCAGTGATCGGGGAACTCATTTCCTCAACAAGGAAATAGAGTAATTACTTAATGAGTTTATGGTTATCCATAACAAATCAGCTCCCTATCACCCACAAGCAAACAGACAAGCTGAGCATACAAATAAACTTCTTAGCTCGGTACTGACCAAAGTGGTTAGTTCAGGAAGGACCGACTGGGAAATGAATCTCCATGCAGCTCTATGGGCTTATCGAGTTTCATTCAAAACACCTTTAAATGCTACACCCTTTAACCTTTTTTATGGTCTTGATGCCATACTGCCAATAGAATTTCTATTGCCGACCTTAAGGGTAGCACAGACTCTTGAGTGGACTAGACATGAATTGTCAGAAAGACTTGAAGATTTGGAAAAGCTAGATGAGCAAAGGCTAACTGCTGTAGCTCATATCTATGCACAAAAGAGGAAACAAAAACAGTTTTTTGATTCCCACTTAATCACCAAAATTTTCAAGAAAGGGGAATTAGTTCTAGTCTATTCCCTTAAGCAACACATTCCCAAGTTTAAGAAAAAGGGAAATGGACCATTTATCATTGAAGACGTATCTCCAAGTGGAGCATTAAAATTGTCAACCATCGATGGTGAACCAATGGCTAATTGGATTAGTGGATGTCGTTTAAAGAAATACAATTTGCCACTAACCAATCGATTGCTAGAGAGAATGCATGCAGCCAAACAAAGGAAGATGAAGCGACAGTAGGTTATTGATGAAGCCCAAGAGGAAGCTAGACTTCGAGTACTCAAGCGTAAAGCTTCTCTCAAGAATCAACAGATACCGATTCCCATCAACACTTTGGAAATAGATAATCGACAATGGGAATTACCTAAATATGCAGTTTCAACAGATGACGACTGGTTAGATGGAATGGATCTCTGCATCAAAGTACAACTCAACAATCATAGCACCAATGCTTCGGTTGACACAGGAGCTAAAGTGAATGTAGTCAATTATTCCACATACAAGAAAGCAACAAGTCAAGCACTGACAACGGGAATAACGACAATCAAAGGATGCAACAAGAACCCAACTCCAACATTGGGAGTAGTCAACTTGAACATGGTAGTACATGGATGCTCATGTCCGCATTAGTTTGTATGCTTGCCAGATGAACACATGAATGAGACGATGTTTCTTGGCATTCCTTGGATGCGTACATACAAAGGAGTACTAGATTGGGAGACAAATCAACTAAAGCTATCACTTAAGGGAGGGAAACTCATTGTTCCTATGCACCAAGCAAAGAGGAATGGAAAAGATACAATCAGAGTCCCAATCCTCGAAGTAAATCTTCTCCATCCCCTCGACAAACAAATGCTACAAGTAGCATGCAAGGAGTCAAGCAAATTTGGGTACCAAAAGCACAACTTGTGGATAAACCAAATTAGATCTGGGTACCTAAAATTTCACCAGAGAAATAGAAGACGGTTCCAAGGATTCAAGCGCAGAATCCACCATCTATGAACAAGGAACCTAACATGAAAAAGGTTTGGAAGAAAAAAGAGCACTTATCTTCTCCACACAACGTGAAACCAATCAAACAGAGGTGAGTTAAGTCTAAAAAGACTCTCAATAACCATGCACCAAGCAGACCAAGCTACCAATGGCGAGAAAAAGCTCGACAACAATCCAAAATGCTCCCCACAGCTCAAGCAATCAGCTTGCTTAAACACCTTGACGGTACTATCAAACAGAGATCACAAAGGCTACATGATTTGCTCTTTGGAAGACATCAACAACAAACCTCGACATCGGAAACCCTTGAGTTACTTACTCAAGACCCAACTCTTGCATAGCATGTTGAGTTGAATTACATTGATCTTCATATCATGGTAGAGCCAATCACGGCTATGCATAGACACAATTGTTCAACCCATGCACACAAGTCGTCCTGGAGAACGCCATCTAGGAGGGGTGGAAGGATACTACTAGATACTAAGTAATTAAGGGCAATGTTTGAAGAAGGAGGAAAAACGTTTCATGTTAACGTGTGATTTTTTGCAAAACTACCTAATAAGGCCCTTATAATTCATCAATAAGGGAAAATACACTGATAATATCTTTCCAATGAGTGTAAATAATGTATATACAATCAAAAAATCATTAAAAATAGTCCTTTTTGTGTATTTTTATCATTTTTGTTGAAAAGGAGGCTTTAAAAATAGAGAAATTCAACAAAAAACAATAAAGTTGTGTTTTCCAAAGGATTTTCTTAATTATTGGATTTTCATCTTGCTTTTTTAGAGCATTTTTCTATTTTCTTTGATTTTTCAAATAAAAAGGTCAAAAATTAATAATAAATAGCAGGAAATCTCAGATAGAAAAATGGAAGACACGATGGTGATCAGAAAGACAAGGTGGACAAGCACAAAAATTTTCAACGAAATCAGAAGATGAAAGCGGGAAGCCTAAATTAGGCGGCCATACCTACTTCTGCAAGAACGAGCTACAGGAATCCGATTTGGGAAATTTTTGAGCCTAACAAAGATTTCACGGCCTAATAGGACTAACGGGGGAATCTGGGGAAATTTGGTTCGGGAAGTCTAGGCATAGATATCCACCTTAGGCTAAAACCACCTCATTTCCACTTGGAGCTTTGCACAGAGAGCATTTCGGCTTCTTTCGCGCGTCATTTTCGGAGCCCACAGTTGACCTTTTGTAGCGCCTCTCACACGAGACATGAGGGGTAAGTTCCTTACTAATCAATGATCCATTTTGTACGGCCGGTGGCTAGTCTAAAGCCCTAGAAAAAACCCTAGAAGCCGAGCAGTGCACGAGGACCTACGGCTTAAAAATGACCATAGTGGCCTGCTAACTTGACCAAATCGGATGGAATTTAAACCATAGCATGTCCTACTATAACCTTTTTACCTGTCAAATATCAACTGAAATTGTCCAAAAGGTACATGGATCACGATCCATGTTTGGCATTATTTTGGCATAATCTTTGGTGAGGTTGTGATTGAGGGTGTGGTGATGCTCTTCCCCAAATCTGTTTGGATTTGACCCACTTTTTGCAGACCAAAAGTAAGATTTTGTGTCTGCTTTGTGATTTTTTGCGAGAAACTCCTTTTTGGTATTTTGATCAGGTATTTACACTTTTTTGTTGTTGACCCTTTTGGAAAATTTGTTCCCTCAGTTCTCAAGAGTGTACTGATCAATTTTCCTTTACAAATGTCAATCGGGTATATGGATCGTGATACATCTTTGGCAGCATCCGGTCATGAATTTTTCTCCTGCTGGTTTCGTGCTTTTAGTTGAACCCAATTCTCACCCCTTTTTTAATTTGGACAAATAAAAGTTCAGTTTCTCCAAATTTTCTCAATTTACACAGTTTTGCTCTGCTTAACCCAGTTCCTTGATCTGGGTGTTCTTTTAGCACCCTATTTTTGACCAAACTCAAGATTCTGATGTTTGAGAGTCAGTTCTAAGCAAAGGAGACAATTTCTACCCACTTGGTTTGAAGGGTATATGGATCATGCTCCATGTTGGGCATGTAAACTGGAAGAAATCTGTTCAGTTTGTCTCCTGCAAGCTTGTATATCCCCTTTTGCCAAGTTTTGTTGAGTTTAGGTCAGCTTTGAAGCTCTGATCATCAATTTTACAATTTTTTAGAGTTATGGTCTTCGGCACGAAACTAAGGTTTTGGATAGTTTATACCCTGATTCTTTTGGCCCCAATTGATGGTGGAATTTGGTACTTAGCCTACTTCTATAAACTAAAGTAGATGCACAAACATAAAATAATCTAATAATACAAAAACAAAAACAACAACGAAGTGTATGGTGAAACAGTCCTCTCCAAGCATGAGAATTAGGGTTCTTTGAGAAATGCCAGAATTCCGACCTGACCCCACAGATGGCTTGCTAATGAGGCTCATATACAATGTATATGATTGGGTTGGAGAAATCCATCAAGTAAAGCCCTCGAAAAGCGAAAAACGGCTCGAAGGTTACAAAGCGTCAAATTTGACATACGAGGCCAAACTGATTCCAAATGAGCCAGAATTGGACGGGTAGCTTCACAATGATGTTACAAACAAGTCCAAAGCCTCAAAGTTGACAGACCAACCCAACAGACACAGTGGTCACAAAAGACGGTGATTTCAGAGTCAACAGAGCATAAAGTGATGCTAGCATGACCAAACTTGACTAAATTCAATTTTTGACTTGTATTAGGTGTATGAAACATGTTTAGGTCAAAACTTATGTGAATTGCAAAGTTTTTGTCACTGTAGTAAATAATCACGATTATTTACTTTTGCAACATTTCTGCATGGAAATTATCAATTCACCTCACCTATCATGTGTACACACCTATCACATGCCAAAAATCAAGTATGAGCCAAAATGACCACCCATTACTTGCAAAACTGCCAAAAAACGCAAAGAAGTCTGTGAAGGCCAAAATTTGGATTATGAACAACTTATCTTGATCCAAATCACCTCATACTTCATAACCAAGGTCTACATCATGCCTAGAACCAATCTATGTCAAAAAATGTCATTTTGGGAAGAAAAGTTAATAATCGCGACTGTTTACTTTTTAACCAAAATGGACAATTTGGAAAATTGGTCATCATACATCCAAAGTACATGATGTAATGAGCCCACTAGACAATTTTGAGTCAATTTGGATTCCAAAATCTTAACTTTCCTTTATATCTACTGTTTCAGAGACCTAAAGCCAAAATCTGGTACCATTTCCACCCTGTACATCCAAATGAGCCCAAATTTCCCTCAGAGCATGTAATTGGCACTTACTTCAAGCCTATAAAGCCAAACCTACAAAAAAGTTGAAAATTTTCCCAGCTGTAAATAATCACGATTATTTACTTTGGTTACAATTTTTTGTTCTGACCTTACAGTTTTGTTCCTTGCATGATTTTATGCATCTTTGCTTGTTTAAAAATTGATTTGAAGCAATTTGGACCAGATTATCAACATTTCAGTCTAAAAGGACATCCTTGAGAAAAATCTGACAACTCTGCTAACTTTGCACTCTATTCACTGAATAGCAGCAAGGCAAGCCGCGAAGAAGGCCAAGAAGAAGTTAAACCAAAAGGAAAAACTGCAAGAACTGCCACCGTATCAACTGGACCCCGCGTCAATAAAGGCAGCAAAGGCATCTTATCTTTCTAAGGAGAAGTTTGAAGAACACCATACCACGGTCTTCACGGGTATATTTAAGAGTGAAGAAGGGCATCCAGTGGAGTTGCAGCTCTTGCCCAAAGAGGTTTATGATGTCGCAGCAAAGCCAGAAACCAAAGAGGCTAACCGTAGGTTGGGACTCCGACACTTCTATGAACAAGAGCCCTGCGGAGTAGACTTTCAGAAGGCTTACGAGCTTCTGTCCACCATCAAGGAGGACGGAACTGCTCAAATCTCAGACAACCAAGGAAACAAGGTAGAGGTTGTGATTACAAAGGAAATAGTGGTAGAGGCACTCAGACTGCCCACTAAAGGGATGACCATGCGGGCAAGAGATAGGAAAACAGCGAGCACGTTTACAAAGGAAACAGTTGCGGCTACATTTGCCGATCTCATCCACTAGCCGGTGGAAGAGCCAGCCCGTCTGTACCATCAACATTTCCATTTCCTGGCAAAAAGGCCACCAAGGTACACTACACCAAATCACGCTGTGGCCACCACTTTTACACAAGTTCTGAAGTCAACCACCAGACAACCTGTGGACCACGCGCAATATGTGTTAACAACATTGAAGGCCACCAAGAAGGAGGGAAAGCTAACCTACTTGGGCGCACCTGAAGTCTTGTCTTGACCAGAATAGTTTATCGTGCCATCGGCATGGCCGACAATCTTCCACCTGCCCTGGATCAAAACACATGGATCTTGGCAGCTCCACCCTCTCCAAGATCTACAAGATCTGGTAAGAGATCATTTAAATCAGGTGATAAATCTGATGACAGTTCATCCGAGTAGCATAGCAGTGAAAGCTCTGACAACGAAGAAAAAAGAGCTAGGAGGGAAGAAATGAAGCGAAAAACTGTGGCTGCTCACCAAGAGGAGCCAGCTCAAAAGCAAGCGAGATTTGAAATAGAAAAACAGGCATATCAACGCACAAGGCGAGCGCAAGGAAAAGACCCAGAAAAGTGGGTACCTACCGGCTTGAAGGGACTTCGAATAAAACATCATTCAAGGAAAGAGGCCGAGGATCCCAAGGATCATTTAGAAAGAATCTACGAAGAGGCAGAGGCCTTGAAGCTGAAAGAGATGGAAGAAGCGGCTAAGAAATCTTAAGACGCGGCAACTCAAGAGCAAAGCCAAGCATCTCCCCGACCCACCTCACCGCCGCCGGAACAACAGGATCAGCCCATGCCCACTCCACCATCATCACCTCCAGGCCAAGAGACCATTGAAGAGGCCGAGACTGACAAGGCAACAAAGTCTGAGTTCACCCACCAAACGGAAGCTAAACATTAAACCGACCACGCTCAACAGCACAAAGAAAAGGAAGTTGAACCAGAACCAGAACAGACAGCCGAAGAAACTCACAAGCCGGAAGATGAAACTCATAAAGAAGAAGATAAAGAAAAGGAGCAAACCACTATACATGAGGAAAAAACTGACGTTGAGAAGGTAGGAAGGCCTACAACTGAAGAAATTGTAAGGGTTGAGACCACACATCTTGTCTCCACTCAGCCAAAAACTGCCGAGGTTTCAAAACCTCAGGATGGCAAAGGAGAAGCAACCACCTCTATAAAAACACCAGCAAAAACAACACAGTAAGAAGCAACATAAGAGGCTGCCGGCACATCCGAACTAGCAAGACAACAGGAGTGGCAGTCCAATGATGAGTTTATTGTACAAGTGAACGAGTATGCAAGGCAGATGCAAATCATGACGGAGAAACTCCGCTCAGTAGCCTTTAACCGCAGCACTAAAGCCAAAGAATTAGAAATGGTCATCGATGCTCTTCAAAGCGAGCTCGACAACAGAATGGCTACAATTACAGATCTCCAAAGGCAAGTTCAGGAGCTCAAGACTGAAACAGAACAGAATCAAATAGCATGAGACAGCCAACATAAGGAAATGGAGGAGTTGGGTGACCTCCTAACTAAGCTATCTCATGCCTGCAAATTGAAAGATGAGCAGTTGACAGAAGTGACAAATGAACTCCTCACCACTTCTCTGTCCACTCAAAAGATTCAAGTACAATTAGATGTAGCCAACGCATCATTGCAGTATTTGGAACAAAGGATTAATGATCAGGCCACTTTCTTGCGGCAATTAAGAGAAAATCCAGCCATGGCCTCGATCAAGGGAACAGATGAGGTGTATAAAGCACTTGAAAAGAAAAACAAATATTTAGAGCTGGAATTGAAGCTAGAGCAGTCACAACATAGAGACCTGGCACTCATACGGGTCCAAAGAGAGGAGGAGCTCCTTAAAGAGATTGCAGAATTGAAAAGAGTAAACCAACTCCTCAGAGATGGAAAGCCAGATATACAGGAGGAGGCAAGCACTTCAGAGCCGCCCCAAGTGGAAATTCCCTCGGTCTCATTTGTTGACTTTGAGACGTAGTCTACAGTAGAGCCGAGTGGGGGATAAGATTTTCAAATCCAAGTCACAGAGGAAGACACAGTGCCAATGGTCCAGCTGTCAAAGGCTGAAGAAGATGCACTAAAGGAGAAGATTGCCTTGGAGGTAGATGAGAAGTGGAAGGCAGCTATGGATCGGGAGTTGAGAGTTTTACACTCTGTCAACGTCACACAGCTCACCTCCCAATCAAATCAATGCCCAATGGCATTGCATACAAGTCTTCAATGATCCTGAGCAGACAGGAGCCCCATGGCTCTCATTTTTGGAAGGAAACAAAGGCCTCTGCTATGATCTAAGTGGGCAGCCCTCAGAGGAAGTTCTTTATGGCGTTTACGCCCGATGCATGTTTCTGCCCTCGCACAATATGCTAGATTTTGAGGAGGCCTTCTACACTAGCTTTTCCACCTGGCGAACGAAGGTATTTGCGCCGGTGATAAGCAACCTCACAGCTAGATTTTCCGGCTACTCGGTAGTAGAACTCAAAAACAAAGTCACCATCCAATTTTGCAGGTGCCAGACAAAGAACGCAAAATCAGTTATGAAAAAGCACTGGAAGCACTGAAGGACCGCCTCTCCCGCCGTCAACCCGAAGATTACTTCAACCCATAAAACTGTGTCAAGGGACGACATAGGCGAGGAGGGGGGGAATGTTAGTAGCAAGCTAACATGGACACCATTTTTTGGAGTTCTCCTTGTAAAAACAATTATTATTTTGATAAATCAAGAATATTGTAACTCTTGTTTTCTTGATAAACCTTGTAATTAATGAGCACGGGGCTACAAGCTTCCAGATTGTATCAGCCATTCAATTCCCAGCTTTGGTAGAACTCCATATTATCACTCTTGACCACCCAAAAACCTTGGCTAAGGTATAAAAGCCAATTTTTGTAAGTTTTTGGATAAGAAATACACAGCGTGAACTAACGGCGCTCACTTCTCTACTTCTCGCGCTTCCTACTCCCTCTCCGGTTGTCACATTGCAAATGCGTCAGTTGCATTGCAACTACATGTAAGAGCTCCACGTATTGACCTAAGCCATTCACCGTATTTCGTAGCTTTTGGCGTCACCGACCCGCGGCCTAATTTCATAATAACTAAGAATTTACACTTTTAAAACGAAAACTAAGCATAGGTGGGGTATTGGGACATCATTGTTAAGCATTTAGATGCATTTTGAGTCGAAAACGACTAGGTCAAAAATCCATTGTTGTTAATAATAACGATTTTGGAACTTGACCTAAAGTGGGGTTTGAGGCCATAGGTATGTGTGCTTAGGTCTTATAAACTTGTCCTAGAAGTTTCGTTACGTTTGGATGTCATTTGATGCTGCAACGGATGTGATTTGCTTGTCGATGAGCGATTGGCTTTTGGTGATTTTAGTCACTTGAGTGTAGCTTGAGTTAGATGCGAGTTTTTAGTTGTTTTTTACAAGATATTGACAACCTCTTGTAGCCTCTATGTACTAGTCGAGTCAGCTTCATCCCATGGTTTGACAAATTAATTGTGGTTCTCGTTAATACTGCAATAAGATAGGATGGTGAGGTTAGACATGCATACCACAAACTTGAAGGCTTCAATGCTTGGAAAGCTTTGAATCTTGAGTTCCCAATCCACTTCCTTTGCCTTTCCTCAATTCTCCACCTCTTCTTGATTGGCTACCTCTCTCAATCCTCCACCTATTTTGTCACTTATAAACTCTTTTCAATGGAATCTGATGCCGAATTTCTTAGCCACAAATTCCACCCAAACTCCTTCTAAGCCTTCCCAATGTTGAGCCCAAATCACTGATTTGATTCAAACTCTTCAAAATTTGATCACTTCTCAAATCCTTCTTTGTAAACGTCGCAAATTTGTCTTTACAAGACACAAATTTAATCGTTGACTTTCAATCAAAAGCTTTACATATCAACATTTGATTATCCAAAAGCGTGATTAATTGGTTGATTTGTCAATCGATCATCGATTAGCTTCAATTTGCGTACTTGATATTGCCGATTCACAGTTTGCTCCTTAAAATTTGAATTCGATTGCCAATTTTTCTCGAACTAGAAGCTTTGATACCACTGTTGGGAGTAGGAAGGGGAGAATGGTTGCTTCCAACTTCCAATCTTGCTTGCACACTTCCTTGTTAACCTCTTACCATATCTTCCAATTTCCAAGTACACACCCACCTAGGCTAGACAACACACAGACACATAAAAATAATAGATTTGACAAAGACAAAGTGTAAGAGATGTAGTCATGATTAAAGGGTACACAACATGATTTTGCATAGTCCAAGAGATAAGAGCAGAGAATCTTGCAAGTGAATGGCCTAAAATCATAGCACCAAATTCCACATTACCCCTTCTTGTGGAGTTTGGTATTTAATTTATTAATTGAGTTTTGAGTGCCAAAATTGGAGGTCCCTCTTTTATATCTAGTCTACTTTAGTACTTGAGTGCACCATATCATTTATTGCATGTCCCATAAGAGTGAGTTCTAAGTAGAACTATTTACAAGAATCCATAGTGGCTTATTGAATAAAAAGTCTAAAATATTGTGCAAAGGTACAAATAACCAGCGCCTCCTTTTCAACTCTCAAAATTTCAATCTACAAATCACCATTAACTCATTATCAGTAAAATCAAATAGATAGCACATAATAACCATTAATGCAAGTATCCCAATTTCAATTAGCCACATACAACAGAAGGGTGCCCAGTCTTGTAACATCTATTTCACCATCTTTGAATCTACAACTTTGTCGGTTGTGTTGTCCTTCTTTAACAGTGAAGACTCCATTGTTTGTTTGATTATCCAATCGGGCATGTTGATAGGAGTCTGTGATGTTGCTGTAGGCCTCTGCTCACTCTTGCATCTGGCTTTTGACTAGGAGCAGTCGAAGACTTAGGAGTCCAAATCTCTCCATTACCTTCATAGGTTCTTTGATGAATTTGTCTAGCTCGAGGCCTTGTTGAGCTTCTAAGATCTTCATGCAGTTATGTCTCAATTGTAGTTGGCCTTTGATTGACTGTTAGCCAAATCTTTGTATAGTTTGTGTAGAATGCTTGTGCAAGAGGAAGATTCTTTGAAATTTGTCTCTATTATGTATCCTTTTGAGAGTTGTGGTAGACTTTAACAACATTTGATGTTGTTTTGTTGTACACATGCTCTTAGGTATCCTAAAATATTGTTGAGATTGATACCTAGTGGGCCTTCTTTTTTGGGAGGGTCTTGATTTCACTTCATATGCCGTGACCTTCGGCTTTGGTACCAATATATTTTTGTTGCCTCTATAATACTCTTATTATTTTAAGCTCTATTGTGATGCTATCCATCCCACGTGTTTGTCTTTTTGTGTTGATCTTTTGTCTTCAATCCACACTGGATCACTGACTTTTACTAAACTACTCGGAACAAACACTTGCTTGACTTTGTTTTGTTTTCTTGAGTACTTGCTTGAAGAATCTGATCCATGAGGGTTTTTTGATGTAGAGTCATATTTTGTCACATCTTTTGTCCTAGTTGGTGAAAGGTTCACTTTAGCTTTACCTTTGTCTGCAAGATTGTCTTTAATTCTTGTGAATTTTGCAACTATGAATTTAGAATTAACAGTACCTGTAACTATTTTTTGCTACTTCTTGGGAAAGAGAGTATCAACATTGTAACTTCTCTGTAGGCTGTGTGTTGGTCTAGCCACTGATGGCCAAGGATGACATCTACAGGCATGTCTTTTTAAGACTTTACTTGAAAATTTACCTGCTCTTCATGATATTGGATGCTAAGAATAGCAACCATTACTTCTTGACTCGCAGCCTTCCCTTGCATTGCTTTACTATCCTCTTTACATGGAGTAATTTAAGGGATTCTTTGGATGTTCTTTGAAATCATACTACACTTTGCTTCTTTATCCAATAGAGCATTGCATCTGACACAAGATCCATTTGTACTACTGAGAACTATAGCTATGCTCCTTGGTGGTTCTTTTAAAGATCTTTGTCCTGCTTCTGTCATGGTCTCTCATCTTGATTTTGTTTGGTCTCTATGGAAGGTGACGTGAGACTTTGTTTACCATTAGGACTTCCATTTGCTTCTTAAGCTTGGTTGTCAGAAACCTTGTTCTTCTTTACTTCTTGCCTTGGTGGATTTTCTAATTGCTAGCTTTGTGATTGATGTTTGTTTTGTTTGATCTGTACTTGCTATTACTTGATCTGCTTTAAGTTCTTTTGAGGTTCTCTTGGTTGGAGATGAATCATCTTCAATAAACTCTGCTTTGGCATCAGTCTCCGTTTGAGTTTTACTCAAGGAATTTGTGATGTCGTCTGCTGATGATCGCTCCGAGTCTTCATTCTTAGTTGTCTTTGAAGACTGCATCTTCAGTGAACTCCGTGCTTCAAAAAAAAATTGGGCTAGTGGCATTCCCATCATTATGCCATCTGGTACATCTTTAACGTTCATCACATGAAATGGAGCTATGAGGGTATGTAAACCTACTTGAATGGCAATCCTTAGCATTTTGCTCATTTGTTTTTAGATATGCTAAAAAATTCAAGAACATCTTCTAGATATGGTTGGCCAAATTTTTTTCAATTGCAAAAATACATGAGCTTCTTGTCTAGCTAAAAATCTAGCCTTACTTTGCTGAAAGCTTTTCTTTGTGTTCACTGGAGATGTTGCACTTGATCTTCTTGAAATTTCTTTTTGAATTGACTGATTTTGTTGTGGTTGTGTCCTTGTGTTAAATGTTTTCTACATCTTCTTTGCTTTGACCACTTGCTTCAATCAATGTTGACTTAGTTGGCTGAAATATTGCACCTTTTGCTTGCAACTTTTGAGCATTATCTAAGTGCATTTGCGTAACTTTTGATCTTAGAATATCCACTATACTTTCTGGCCTTTGGTGGTGACCTTTGTGTAGCCTTTTGAGATTTAGCTTCCATTGATTTTGACCTATTTGTCACCTATTTTGCTAGTTTGAGGCTTTGCATCATCTTGAGATAGTTTTTGACTTCAATTTTACCATCCACAAGGGTTTGTTCAAGGTCATGAACCTGCTGGTATTGATTGCCATCCGCATTTTGATATGCATATGTGAGCTTGTTCACATGCAATTGCTTGAACACTATTAGTTGGGTTGGCTTTTGACTTTGACTTGTGGAGATCATCTAAAACTCTTGTCCTTGATGATCTTCATAGAAGCATTTGTTGGCAGATTTTGATGGAATCTGGGTCATCTAGAAACTTCCAACAACCATATGGTCTTTCGATGGTTTTTCCTTTGAAGAGGTCTAGTTAGAAGATCTAGGGCTTATTGATGTTGTGGTTCCTGGCACAAGAGCTGATCTTATTGGATTTGTAGCTCCCTCCTTCCTAGGGTGATCACTAAAGCTTTCTCCATGATGAGAGTTCAAATCTATTTAGATCTTGTTTGATCTCAGCCTTTGGGATTGCAAAGGCCTACTATGTATAGCACTATTGATGCTTGGGATTTTTAAACCTTCTCCATAGTTGCCTATGTACCTCCATGAAACATGACATATGATTTCCCAAGTCAAGCTATAGATAGCCTTATCTTTGCCCTGGTATTTTCTATCCCATGGGTCTCCCATAATATGAGCTTCTGTGGTTTTAAGACCCAAGGCTTCATAGATCTTAGACTCTCGTCTATATCTAAGACTGTTTTGGTCAAAGTATATGCTCGTTTGGTCACAACATCGAAGCTTGATTTCCAATGGAGAAGAATTTGGCTCTAAATAGATCTCATTCCGATGATATCATTCAACTCTAAAGAGAATGGGCTATAATAGATTCTTTCATCTAAAATGAACCATCCTTCCCGATCTATCACATGGCACAATTCTATGTGTTGGTATGTAGGCCTTTCAAACACTGGTTGATCCTTTTTGTACAATTGCCCTTCTTGGTCTACATAGTGTGCATATGAATTATGGGTGCCATACAATGGTAGCAGCATTCACTTTGATGTTCTCCTTAGACTTGTGAATGATTGCACACTAGTGGAAATGGATGCAAAATCATTTGCAAACTTAACATTCTTTTTGACCTTCGGTAACATCTGGACACTTTGACCAAATTTATGCAAGAATTTATTGTTCAAAGGATCAATTTTAAGCTTTTCATGTGCTTGTGCATCTTCATGAAATTTTTGACTTTGTCGTGCTTTTACTGGTGCTTCTAATGGTAATGCATGAACATCTGATTACATCAAAAGTGACAAGTTAGATGCACTTACAATGAGATTCTCATTCCCAATTTGCTCCATGTATTGCTTTGTAGTTCCTTGTCCTTGTTGTCCAGATTTCTTCGACAATCCTTTGGAAAATCTCCACCTTTTCTTCCACAATCTGAGCAATTCACCATGACTAGTGGTATGTCAATCGATTCTTCCATCCCTAGCTCTTCCTGAGAAGTTTTTGCCTCGGTGTTGACCAAGTTGTCGACATCCTCTTTCAGAACACTGAGCCATCAAGCTATAGATTGTTCCGTCCTGACCTTTATACTGCCTTTGACCTGGTTCTCCAATTAAAGTGGCGTATATTGCCTCATCTGTTGGATTTTCCATTTTTGGCTCTCGATTGTAAATTTGACCACTATAATCCATGTAGAATGACCCTAGTTGCATATGCACCAACTGTATTTTATGCACTTCTATCTGCACTTCATCTTTGAGCTTGCAATGCCTGGCTTCACTGAAATCTGTGAACATCCGGGACTTATCTGGATCTGGCTTCACTCTGATCAGTAGGATCTTGGCCCATATGTTTCGTTTGCTGCTCATTAGATACCTATGTTCTTCTACAAATATGTACAAGACTTTGTCTCCATTGTAGTCATATAGCTAAAAATTTTGGTCATTTGCACTTGTGTCTATGTTACCACTGCTATTGTTGGCTAGCTCTGATGTACTTAAACTCTTGGATTGACTCGTGTCCATGTTGTGCTTGATCTGTAAAGGTACTCTTTAGCATATTCTGATGTTGTTCAGTAGAATTTCTCCTGCTCCAGCTTGACAAGTCTGCTTTTGCCAAAGCAATTTTGGTAGTTGACTGCTCTCCAATCTCAAAAGAGTTGACTAATTCTATCTTGAATGCATCAAACTTGACTGCAGTCTTTTAAATGATGAAAATATGTGCTCGTGATAGCCTAATTTGCAATCACATGTGAGTGGTGCCCTTGGTCGTCTAATTATCGGCCCAATTTCTAATGCAATTACTTGCACTTGCTAATTTTTGGTCGGCATGATCGCTTTTAGCTCCTTGACTGAATCGCGGACACACTTTTTAAAATTGGCTAAAATAATGATATTCTTGACTGAAACAATTCATTCCCAGTTTCCAATGGTTTTTCGTGATTCTTGGTCAAATTCTAAACTTTGGCGAGACTTACGACTCAATTTTTTGCCCATCTCAGCCCCAATTCGCAATTTCAACGCGTAAACAATGCCTTAAAGGCCAAATATTACTCAAAATTCAGTTTCAATTGAGTTTCTCGGTGGTTGATTGGGTTTCAATGATTTTCAACGGTTTGATTCCTCAAGGTTTTGTGTAGCTTTGTTTTCTGCTCTTTTTGCCTGTTTTTGAATGTTTATCTACAGCTCACCGCTTTAATTCGACGATTTTTGCACTTCTCATTTTGTAGGCTCTTCTGGTTTTGGAGTGCACGACTCGTTCGTTTTTGTGGTGTGTCACTCTCTCGATGACCTTTCTTGCTTTTTTGCCCTTTTTTTTAATCCCCCATTTTTTGTATAATTTTTTGGTTTTTTATTTTATTTTCTACAGATTGTTTTCGAATATTTTTTTGTTGTGGATTTTCTAAATTTATGGATTTTTTTTTAAGGTTTTATGAATTTTGTAATTTTTTTTTGATTTATTTGTACAAATTTTTTTTTAGAATGAATTTGGAATGCAGTCTTTGATATTTTGTGAATTTTTGGAGGCTTTTCTTTTGTTGTTTTTTGAGTTTTAGAATATTTTTTTATTTTATTTTTATTTTTTTGGGGTTTTGCGTATATTTTTAATAATTTTTAATAATTATTTTTATTGATTTTTATTCATTGATGTATTTTTTCATTATTTCTCTTTTTTATGGATTTTTAAATTTACTTTCCAATTTTTATTTGTTTTTTGTTTTTTGAACAAAATTTATTGATGCTTTTTAATTAAATAAAAATTGATGAAAAAAGTTAAATTTGAAAATAAAAATTAAAAAAACCTTACCTTATGCTTACCTAGAGTGTGCAACGATGGCGCAGGCGCGCAGTAATGGAGGCAGTGCGTGGACGGCAGTGGAGGGGCCTGGCACGTAGCATGCACATGGCATACCAGAGCTGGACGCCAACGCTGCAATCCCGAGAGAGAACGAGAGAGAGAGTTGGCATGGCCTAGCGCTCAGAGAGAGAGAGAGAGAGAGAGAGAGAGAGAGAGAGAGAGAGAGAGAGAGAGAGAGAGAGAGAGAGAGAGAGAGAGAGATAGATAGATAGATTTTATTATCGTCCTCGGAGGTCAAATATGACCTATGGGACCAAAGTTACATGTGATGTAGTATGTGTATGACTGATGAGTGACTCTCGATGCTCCAAAATTGTAGTGATGAGAGTCGGAATGGAGAGCCCACACTTTGGCTGGGAGAGGAAAGTGTGTAGGTCTAAGTTATGGCTGAAAATGTGAGAGAAGCAAGTTCGGATGTGATCAAAAGCTGAGCACTCTAGTAGTGTGTGGTACTCAGACTCTCGAACTTGCAGTGAGCATAATGTGCACAATCGATTTGACTCTTCTCCATTGCCCCAACGCCCTATCTCGCATCGAAGGAAATGGGAGCTAAGCCGAATTGCTGCCATAGTGCGTATCGCGGACAAGGGAATAGCCTCAAGCATGTAAGTGTGAGTACGGTTTCCTCTCTCAGCGAACAACATGGTTTTGTAGTTGGGGGCAATATAGGTGGTGTAATGTATGAAGCGTGACCCACCGGATTTCTCCCAAGCTGTAATACATTGGCGTTGTAGAAAAGCTTCATTCACTTGAGAGTCAATTGAAGCATCATGTAGAAAGTGTAATGCATCCCATCTCCCAAACCACTTCTTTATGTCTTGCATCCATCCCGTGCTCAAGATCTTGCTTTTATGCGTCTTTTGAACTTTTTTGCTTGCTTCCCATGCAATTGTAGGAAGTCGATGTGAGGGGTTTTGACGCATCTTTATCATGTACTCCACAACCCTTTCCATGCCCATAACCTCAATTGGAAGAGATCCCGACTCAAGAAGTAGGAGCATATATGGTGTTTGTGTCTTAACTTGGAGAAAGTTTGTAAGAAAACGCTTTTGGACATTCTCAAACTCTTTCCAAGTAAACTTTGAGATGCTCCCGCCCCACACTTCAACTCCATAAAGAAGAACCGGTGTCACCAATGCATCAAAAAGATACTTCTTGAGAACCCAACACTTGATGTTTCCCGCATTACACATGTTCTCAAATGCATAATATGCTCTCTTTCCCGCTTCCAAACGACGCATACCACATTCATGCCACTTGTGATTGGATGGAACCTCAAGGCCAAGGTACTTAAAGCTCTCAACAACTTCAAGTGTCTCGTTGTTGTACACAATGCATGGCTTCTCCTTATGGTTGGTTTTCACAAGCATAACCTTTGTTTTGGATTCATTTACAATCAGCCCACTATGCAAGCAAAAGTTCTCAAGGACAACCATAAGCTTTTGTGCATCTTCTAAAGTGTGTGCTAGAAGCACTACATCATCCGCATACAACAAAAGCATGATTACCGCATTGCAAATAGTGACCTCTTCAATGCCTTCTTCTTGCATAAAGTCAAGTACCATTTGTTCCAATTGATCGATGCATAGACCAAAGAGAGTTGGTGACAATGGACATCCTTGTTTAACCCCAATAGTGCTTACAAAAATTTCTGAAATTTCTCTTCCCATGCGCAATTGACAAATCACCTTCTCATAGATTCGAGAAACCGCAAGCATAAACTCACTTGGCACTTGAAGTTCTTCCATCCTTCTCCACAAATTGTTACATGGAATCATATCAAAGGCTTTCTTAAAGTCTACAAAACAACAATACAATCGCTTGCCTTTCAACCAACTTTCCTCCATGAGAACACGAAGAGTGACAAGATGATCAATGGTGCTATGGCATCGACGAAAACCCGCTTGTCCCTTTGCACGCTTGTCATTCTCTTCAGCCCAATCACTCAATTTCATCTCCATTATGCACCCAAACAACTTTGTCATAAGAGAACCAATCATTATAGTCCGGTAGTTGCTTACATTCTTTACATCCCCTCCTTTATGCAAAGGCTTAACCCAATTAGTACTCCAATCATAAGGCATACCATGTTGAAGTGCAAGGTTGAACATATCACACATCCACTCATGGGTAAAATCTCCCGTCCATTTGATCATCTCTGGCTTGATAACTTGAAGATCTCCCGCTTTGCGAGTGGCCAACTTTTCAAGCCCACCGCATACATCCTCAATAGTAAAAAAAGATGGCATACATGGGAGTGAACCATAAAATGGCATTTTTTCAGTATTTTCTTGCTCATATAATTGCCTACATTGTGTGTACATATCCACTAGACTCAAGTTACCAAAATTCTCAACCCGCTTGCCTCTCAAGTTTCTCCAAAATCTTCCACATGCATGTGCCTTTTCTTGGACTTGAAATTCTTGTTGCTTTACTTCCCATCTTCTTCTCTTCTTTTGAATCAATGCCTTGTATGTATGCAAATGACTTTGATAGTTGTCTTTGTCCATAGTTGCATCAAGCTTTATCAAGGACTTTCGAGCATCTTGACATTCTTTATCAAACCACCTTTTGCGTGATCTATCTTTGTTGATACCATGGAGATGCTTTATGGCAGAGCATTCTTCCGCACAAGAACAAATAGCTTTCTTGAAAGCTTCCCATTTAGTTTCCAATGGTGCATCACATTGAAGCTTTGTCATCCATAATTTTTGCTCAACCATTTCAATGTACATTGGTGCCCGTTTGAAATCCATACATAGTGATAACTTCTCTTTCCTTTGGCTAAGATTATCATCCTTAGTTGCTTCTCCACATGAAAGGTCAATACATAAGGTGCGATGGTCGGATTCCGGGGTCCATTGACCAAACATAAAACTCTTTATGCGATACATGATGGCTTCAGAGAGTAGCATATAGACAATCACACTATCCCCATTATGTCTTCTACATGTAAATCCATTGGTTCCACTCCACAAAGATACACCATTGGCAATGAGCATACCCGTGCTATTACACATGTGTAAAAGTAACTTTCCATAGTGATCCGGCTCTTTCTCATCCATTGAAGTACGATCATACAAGTGAACTTCCTCCAACTCCCTTGAAATGTATGGCATATCAAATTGTTGAGTATCATGTTGCAATGTTTTTGTGTGAGCATTCATATCCCCAAATACAATAACATCACCTTCACCTTTGAAATAAGCAATGTCGTCTTCCAAATCAGAAAATGGTTGATCTCTATCCGTGCAAGCATAAAAGGGAGAATCATGATGAGGAATGTAGCAACCGGCTACAAAAATGGGTGCTCTTTTTGGTGTCATAATTTTCAGCCATACATAACGTTTGTACTTGTCATCTTTCACAATTGATACAAAATCTTCCAATCCTTTCTTAACCATACATGCTAACCCTCCTTGTCCTCTTCGTTGCTTAAGATTCTTTGACCACATCAATGAATGTACATTGTAATCCTCCAAGCCGTTAATCCTTTGTGTATCATGCTCCCAAGTTTCAACAAGAAGTACAACATCGGCTTTGCTTGTTAGTTCATCAATGCCAACCCCCGCATTCCATGGGTATCCATTACAATTCCAAAAGCATATTTTCAATTGTAACTCGGTCTCATAGGTCACGCATCCCTATTTGCTTGAGAGACTTGCCTCCTCCTTGGGCACATTTTCTTCATGAGAGATCTCCTTGTTTTTATTATTCTTTTCCTCATATGCCTTGCGACGCATATTTTGTTGCTTAATAGTGCGATCTTCACATACAAAACATTTTGTATCCCTCAAATAGATCCAACTATTATCAAGGATAATCTTTCGCTTGGTCTCATCCGGCATGGTGCATACAATTGGCCGTTCTCCCGAGCGAGGAGCTCCTTGCTTCCCCACTCTATGTGCTCCATAGACCATAACTCCGGACATGCCAAAGTGGGTTTTGAAGAAATCTTCAATAACAATGGCAAGAGAAGGAGGTGTCTCTAACTTCTCTTCGGGAATTCCACGAATAACAATGTTCTTGGAACGTCGCTCCCGTTCCTTCAACTCCTCCACATCCACATTCTCAACATTCTTTGTTTGAATCATAGCTTGCATGAGTGAGGAATTAGAAACCACATTGCTACCACATACATCAGCCCAAGACTTGTTTGTGCATACATTTTTCATGTCGCATACATCCCGGCTCATAGTGTCAAATTTCTCCTCTTTCAATACATGGTCATGCTCTACTTTGCTCATCCGCTCCTTCAAAGCATTCAAGTCCACAAGAGAGCGTTTACATTCCTTGACTTCCTCTTCAAGTTGCATCAAACGTGTTGTTTGCATCTCAAGTGTCCTCTTGAGATTCTCATTCTCAACCACAAGTACCCTTAGTGTGCCATTCTCCATTGCAAGTGCTCGTAAGTCTTCGCCTTGTTTGTTTACGGTCTCTTGCAATGATACCAAGTACGCCATGATCATGGTTTCCGATGTCGTTGGTTGGGTGGTTGTGTTGCTATCTCCACACTTAGGAGATTTTGGATCATTTTTCACAATGGTTGTGGACCTTGTTGAAGAAGAAGAACCCTTGCGAGTGCCGGAAGACATTGTATGTAAAATAGGAGATGAGAATCAATTTTGTTGAACCTGTTCACTTCGGAAATGCTGCTACAGAAACACCTTCCATAACTCTGAAAATTTTTGTCTTTACATCAATGCGTAGAGGACTTTGTGCTCTTCGATTGAGGCTATAGATCACCCAAATCGGAGTTCGGATGAAGAAGTTATGATCAAAAGAGTGGACTGCTGTCTACTAGGTCAAAAAACGGCTGCACTGAGAGAGAGAGAGAGAGAGAGAGAGAGAGAGAGAGAGAGAGAGAGAGAGAGAGAGAGAGAGAGAGAGACAGGGTGTGTGTGGTGTCATGACTGTCATGGGTGTGAAAGTGAGAGTTAAGTCCACGCAGTACAGAGGAAACTAGTGATAAAAGCGTCTGCCTTCGGTTTCTGGGTGCATAGTCCTGGTCGTTCTTCTCGTATACTTTTTTTGGTGTATGAGGGGAGCGGCCGGGCGTGCCCTACCCAACTCCGAAGACAAAAAGTTAGAGAAAGTCCACGCAGTACAGAGGGGAAGAGAAAGAGTGATGAGAGAGGTAGGGGTTGGGCGGGTCTAGCTTGGTGCGTAGAGAGAGAGAGAGAGAGAGAGAGAGAGAGAGAGAGAGAGAGAGAGAGAGAGAGAGAGAGAGAGAGAGAGAGAGAGAGAGAGAGAGAGAGGGGGGGGGGGGGGTTGGGCGGGTCTGGCTTGGTGCGTAGAGGGGAAGAGAGAGAGAGAGAGAGAGAGAGAGAGAGAGAGAGATAGGATGTGTATGTGGTATCGTCATTGTCATGGGTGTGAAAGTGAAAGTGAGAGAAAGTCCACGCAGTACATAGGGGAAGAGAGAGAGTGATGAGAGAGGCGGAGGTTGGGCGGGCCTGGCCTCGCGCACAGAGGGGAAGCGGAAGAGAGAGAGAGAGAGAGAGAGAGAGAGAGAGAGAGAGAGAGAGAGAGAGAATGTGGTGTCGTCATTGTCATGGGTGTGAAAGTGAAAGTGAGAGAAAGTCCACGCAGTACATAGGGGAAGAGAGAGAGTGATGAGAGAGGCGGAGGTTGGGCGGGCTTGGCCTCGCGCACAGAGGGGAAGCGGAAGAGAGAGAGAGAGAGAGAGAGAGAGAGAGAGAGAGAGAGAGAGAGAGAGAGAGAGAGAGAGAGAGAGTGGTGAAAGAGACTATATGCGGCGTGGGGTTGCATGCGTACAACTTAACAGACGGGGAGAGCATGTGGGGAGAATAATATGACGAAGAGAGAGAGAGAGAGAGAGAGAGAGAGAGAGAGAGAGAGAGAGAGAGAGAGAGAGACAAAGAGAGAGAGAGAGAGAGAGAGTAAAGGGCAAGGTGGTCTGCACGCCTACACCAAAAGAGAGATATTGAGCAGAGGACTACACCTAGACATTTTTACTCACACTCACATTTTTGTAAACACTTATTGTAATAAATGTCTTTCCGAAATTTCATTTTTTATGGAGCCGATTCATTGTAATTAGCGGGACTCAATTGAGTTTCCAGCTTGTATTCCCCAAGTAGTTTCACCTGCTTATGAATTTAGATTAGAGATGTGTGCACACTTCCAAGGCTGAAGTATAAGAGCCAATTATTGTAAACCTAAGGAGGAGGTTTTTTGAATCATTAATCAAGATAAGTTTTGAAGCGCCGTGACTATGTCTGAGAGAGAGTCTTATCCTCTTGCTACACAAACTACAAAGCCGACATTGGAGAAGCGACACTGCCATTGTGTTAGCAATGACGAGAGCTACGCACTGATACCAAGTGTGCACGCATTCCGCTTCTACGCGAGGTGAGCTCCCATGAGCTTCTATGTGAGTTTTCTCCCTACCTGTGTGTAGAAATTCAGCGTGCCATATATCTATAGAACCACAGCGAGTAGAGCTACACATTAGTACCATCGGAGTCGGAATTTGGTCACTTGAATTTTTCGGCCTATCTTCATACACGTTTACCGCACGGAGTGGTTACAGGTTGAGATTAGAGTGTAAATTCATAGGGTATTGTCCTTACGTGGTGTATAGACTCCCCTTTGAGTTTGAGGCTGATTCGATGACTTTTGATCATGTTTCAAATAGCGTTTGCTCGTAGGACGGATTTCAATCATTTGCGTTTTTAGGACTTAGATTTGATTTCCTTCGTAGTGATTGTCTCTAGAAGGTCGAGTAGGTGATTGACACCCATCTATTTGTTTCCATGCGCCTGCGGGTCAAGCTCCGTCCTCGTCTGACATTCTTGTTTGTTGGTTGAGTTCTCGCTATTACAGCATCCGCTAGCGTAACCGCCCAACATTTGGCGTCGTTGCCAGGGACGAGAGCCCTAAGTAGGTGACCTTAGACTAATCCTACGAGGTGAATTGTTCCTTTTACTTTGTATATTTTAGTTAGAGAGGTCTAGGAGTGGTGGACTCCGAGGATCTTTGAGAGGTACTAGGAAACTTGTAGATTCCTGGGTCTTTCGTGTTTGACAATTTTTTCGGTTTAGATTAGATTGATTTTTGTTGGTGTTGAGTGGTAGTGAGATTGAGGTATTTGCTAGTCCGTGTGTGGCACTGAATCTCTTTATACTCACCATTGCAAAAACCCATTTTATGATTAGAAGTAGCTTAGGTAGGACTTGATTTGATCTTGATCTAGAGCTATTAATCAGTGATTTATTTGCTTGATGTATTTGTTTGCATGTTAGATCACCAAACCGTCGATTTGGTAGTGAAACTTGCATAAACAAAGTGCAGAGAGATTTTCTGTGAAACTGAGTGTTGCTAAGCACTTAAGAGAGCTCTTGGAAGAGTTGTGTGCCAAAAATTGGAATTTTGTAACATTAGACATCATACGCGTATGATGTCTTAAGGGCTAAACAGAGACCAAACTGAAACTCTGACATTATCAAAGTGTTCAGAAGGGGGGTTTTATCTTAAGATCAACATAAAACAAGGGCTTTAACACTTTTAGAAACTCAAAATACCAAGTCAGAGTGCAAAAAACGCAAAGAATGGGGAAAATTGATTCAGAGCTCATTTTTGCATTCAAACTTGATAAAAACACTTGAAACTCAAATACAAACACTTGAAGAAGCTTAAAATTGAAAATTAGGCAAATCTGTGAAAAAAGACATCATACGCGTATAATGTCTTTTTGCACTTGCTGATGTAATTTTTGAATTTTGACTTGACAACATTGTTGCAAACTTAGTGAATAGCTCAAATATCAAGTTTGGACCAAAATTGGACAAAAAGACAACATACGCGTATGATGTCTCCAACCTAATTCTAGGCAGATTTTGACATTTTTCTATCACAGATCCTTTGTACTAGTTGTCCAGAGCTTGTATTTCAAGTTTCATATCATTTGGATCACATTTGACCCTAGGTAAGTCAAAAATCTGGAAATTGCCCAGAAAAGCCTAATCTAGCCATAACTTGCACAACCAGAGTTCAAATTGAATTTTGTGAGTGGATAGAGCATAAGGGTGCTACTGGGAGTGAGCGAAGCAAACATATCCAAAATCTGGAAAAAAAAGACATCATACGCTGTGAGCGGGATGGAAACACACACAATGCCTCTATAATGACTCGACACACTCTTGGGATGATACACACACACTCTATGGGGCACCACTCGGCTTACACAACCCGCCTGGCCGAGACAGGAAACTCACAGATGGAGTGAGAAGAGAGAGATTTCCCACTTGCCCACTCAACACAGAGAGAGAGAGAGAGACACACACACACACCCAAAAAACTCAGCTCAAAAGAGGAGAATTTTTTATGTTTAGATACACTTGAGCTTGGGCCAACACCAATGGGGCAAATAGCTCACACAAAATGGGTAAAATATGCCAGATACAATCGGAGCAGAAGCTTCGCTCATAGGAGAAACTTACACATCCAAATCAGCAGAAAAACAGTGAGGAATTTGGCAAAATGGACAGCGCCATCGCGTCCAGAGCGGCCCAAAACCCCAGTCTACAATGTCAAAGTGCTCAAATCCGACCTCGGATGAGCAGTTTACGGCCAAAACAGACTCCAAAATGAGCAAAAGCACAGTTGCGGCTGTTCCTCCTCTTCTCTCTACGTTTTTTCTGGTCTTCTCTCAGTTTTTTCAGTTCCAACACTTAACTTTATTAGTTGGGCACCCTTGGCCTTTTAGATGACCTCAAACGGACCCCCAACAAGCCAAAAACTGACCTCGCAGTGCATAGTTGTCACCCTGCTGCATCCATCCGCACACCTGGCACTCAACTTTTTCCAAATATGCATCCCGCCACCACGTGAAGTGGCCCCAAAAGATGGTCCTCATGATGACCTCTCTGCATAATTATCACAAGAAAACATCCACGTTGTGCCCGTACTTCTCCACGTGCAAGTATTGACCCCATTCGACCTCCTGACGCCACTAGATGCCATCTGACGCATCTGCTTACCTCATGTCGTTGGCCCGTGGATAGCTTCCTCGAGAATTTTTACGCGCTACCAACTCCTCATTATTATACGAAAAACACACTGGTACTGGTAATAGTGAAAAACGATGCACTATGTACATGTTGTCCTACCTGTACACATGTGGGCCCCACGTAACCACCTAGGTCTGGAAAATGGGCAATCCTTTATTCAATGCACCATGCATGGGTATGTACATATGCACAATCCCTTGCTCCAAAAAACTCCTGACATAATTTGCCCATCCCCTAGCCTGCTAGATCATTTATGATCATCAGCAGCAAAAAGAGATATGAGACTCGCCGCGTCACAGGTTTCCTCATCTTTTACAGACATTACTTTTTCTGCAGATAGCTCATCTTGCTCCACCATCATCAATCTAGCATGATACAATTTCAAACGCAATCCATTTAGTCTTGACTTATGTAAAATCCCATCCAGGTTAGCCAACTGATATGTGCCATTCGGAAAACACTCCACTACCTTGAAAGGACCTTCCCACTTAATTTGAAACTTCTTTTGGAAGGTGTTGTCCAGCTTACTGTTGTACCGCAAAACCAAATCATGCTCCTTGATACCCTTACTTTTGACCTTTTGGTTTATCTTTGCCAAAGCCTTATCCTGCATCTGGACATAATGTTCCAATGCACTCATCCTATCTAGTTGAACCTCTTGTAACTGTAAGAGCCTCTCTTTGAATGCATCACTAGGCGGCCCAAGTAACTTCTCTAGCATCTTTACTGCAGGCAACTCTACCTCCACAGGCAATAGTGCTTCTTTTCCATATACCAAATGAAATGGAGTAAACCCTGTACCTGTCTTCACCGAAGTACGGTAAGCCCACAATGCACTAGGCAATTCCAAATCCCAATTCTTTCCTTGGTGCTCTGTCACTTTCGAAAGGATTTGTACCAACTCACCATTGAATCTTTCATTTAAGAAATTACACTATGGGTAATAAGGAGTGGTATGCTGATGCCTAATCTTCATCTTCGCGCATAAGAAGTCTAGCAGTTTTGATCTAAATCCTGGCCCCTTATCCGAAAGTAGCTCCAGTGGCACCCCAAACTTGCTACATATTTCATCATACACAGATTTTGCCACATCCTTTGTAGTGATCTGTTTTACTGCTATAGCCTCTGCCCATCTAGAGAGATAGTCCACTGCAGTCAAAATATAGCTTTTGCCCCTGCTTGTGATAGGTAACGGGCCTATTGCATCAATTCCCCACTTTTCAAACACATCAAATGCCATAATGGTTTTTCATAGCTCTGGCTTCAACACTCTCTTCCCAAATGCTTGACACCTATTGCAAGACATACACCAATGATGAACATCCTTGTGCAAACTAGGCCATACATACCCCTCTTGCAAGATCTTATGTAAGGTGATCTTTAGAGCAAAATGGCCGCCACATGCGCCTTCATGATTCTCTTCCAACACTCTATAAAGATCCTACCGCCAAGGTACACGTCTCAACACGAGGTCAGCCCCTTTCATGTACAAGACATCACCAATCAATTTGTACCTGTATGCTCTACGCACAAAACCATACTTCGTAGACTTCTGAATGTCCTTCGGAATGATTCCTGTTAGCAAAAACTCCTCTTCTTGAGCCAAACTTTCTCGGCCATGATAAAGAGTTAAAGTGGTCCTCAACACAAATAGCTCCCCAATCATGCTTTGAGCTGCTTCATGTGCCTCTCCATTAAGAGCACGTTCAATGTGTCTAATGCTCCATGCCTCAAACTTTTTTAACAAGCCTTTTATTCTGAAACACATTTCCTTCAATGAGGTGTTCTTGCTCTTCCACACACCCAGCACTTGCTTCACAACTAACAAGGCATCACCTTTTATGCTTAACCTTCTAATGCCATGCTTCAAACAAATGTGTAATCTGGCTTCCAAAGTAGCATATTCAGCCTCATTGTTGCTATGAGCATCCAATTTGAACCCTCTCTTGCATACTAGCTTCCCCTTTGGATCATAAAGTGCTATACTCCCTGAAGCCGCATCATGGCTCTTTCTGTATGAGCCATCAAAGAACAACACATGTGCATTGTTGATCTGTGCACTTCTTCAACTTCCTTCCTCACCACCTCTTCCTTAACAAGAAGAGTATTCTCCTTGTAATTCAACAAATCAGCTAGGGTAGCTCTTGTACTGTCTTCCACTAAAAAAGAGAACTCAAACTCCTACAGCTCAATTACCCATTTCTTCACTACATTTGACATGTTAGTGCCATTAATTAACTGCGGCAAAAAGGCATAACTTGTCAAGAAAACAAAAGGGCGTGGTAGCAAGTAATGACGAAATCGTCGACAAGCAAATATTACACTGGCCATCACTAGCTCTACTTCCGAGAATTTTCTCTCTGCTACCAGCTTCACTCGGCTTGCACAATACACTGGCCTCATATAATGGCTGCCCTTTCCCTTTTGCAATAGCATGGCTCCAATGGCATCATCCCCTACTGATGGATTTACATAAAACACTTTCTCCCAATTAGGAGCTTGCATGGCTGACAACCCCCCTAACACCTCTTTGACCTCTTGAAACACCTCTTCGCACTTGTCATCCCATTGCAATGGATCATGCTTTGCCACTTGTTGTAATGGATAAAGGAGTTGTGAAGACAATGGAATAAACCATGCCATGTACTTCACTTTGTGTATAAAGGTTGCCAATTTCTTTGTACTCGTAGGTGATGGAAGAAGAATAATAGACTTAACCTTGTCTAGATCAGCCTCAATGCCATTTTCTGACACCATATGGCCCAATAACTTCACCCTTGGCTGTGCTAAATGACATTTCTTTGGATTTAGTTGTCCTCCACATTTATCATATTGAGCCAATACCATCTGCAGCTTCTCATGGTGTTCAGCCCTACTACTGTAGACACAGAAGTCGTCCATAAAAGCTTTAACACAACTACCAATGAATGGTTCCAATGCCCAATTTGCTCTCTCTTGATAGAAAGATGGTCCATTTGACAACCCAAATGGAAATATCGTGTAGCAATAGCAGCCCCATGGCGTAATGAAAGTTGTCTTTGTGCGGTCTTTAAGAGAAATCTTCAATTGAAAATAGCCTGAAAAACCATCACACACATTGTACCTCTCATAACCTGCCACTGAATCCAAGATTTGATCAATGAATGGAAGAGGATATGGGTTCTTCTTAGTGGCTACATTTAAGGGTTTAAAATCTACACAAATCCTCCACTTCCCATCCTTCTTTGGACTCACTACTACTGGACTCACCCATTCTGTGGTCTCCACAGGGACTATGAACCCTGCCTCCAATAACTTGTCCACCTCTTCCCGCAAGGCTTCCATTTGCTCTTGACCCATCCTTCTTAGCCTTTGACACACTGGCTTAGCACCCTCTTTCAGCTCTATATGCATCTCTTTGCCCTTGAATCCTCTGATCTCTTCATATGAAGTAATGAACAAATCAGGAAAACTAGCCAGCATGTGCAAATATATCTCCTTCTCCATAGCTTAGAGGTCTCCACTGATCATTTGCGTCATCAATTCTTGCTTCTTTGACAATTCAACCTTGGTTTGCATCAGCCCTTCAATCACTTCATAAGGCCCTTCACTTTCATCTTCGACCTCATTTGCAAATGCAACTAAGATAGACTCCTGGATTCCTTTGTCCATCAAAAGAAATGCAACATCAGCATCCTCATCACTGTTGGTAGTACTATCACTATCCTCGTCAGACACTGTGGAATAGTCTTCATCACTAGACTCGTCTTCATCTTCATAAAGCTCCTCCAAACTTTTCCTTGTGTCCATATTAAATAGCTTCTTGGCACCTGTCTTTCCATAGAGGCTAATCGTACCATGTCGCCAATCTTGAACAGCTCCCACTGCACGTAACCATGGTCTGCCCAGTATAATAGGATATTCTCCCAATCCCACTGGCATCACATGAAAATCAACCACCGCCTTTGCATCATATGCTTCCACTTCTAAGCTCTTTACAACACCCAAACATTTTACTTTCTGATGGTTTGCCAATTTGATCCGAAAGCCTGACACCCGAGTCACTGTGAGACCCATCTTCTCAACGCATGAGTGTGTTATGACACATATTTGGGCTCCGCCATCCACATAACCTTGTCTTAGATTTTTTCTTTTGTGCCACACATCTACTATTAGGCAAATGTCTGGTAGCTCATCCATTGCCAACACCTTTACTAAATCTCTCTCTGGCTCTTTCTCCATTGGGTTAACCATCCTCTTCCACTGTCGCTTTAGCTTAGGCACCATTTCTATAAGCTGCCCAAAAGTAATATATGCCTTCCTGCTTGTCAGATCCTCATTCAAGTCATAGCTTAATTGCCCATCCCCTAGTGGAAAATCTGAAACATGAAACTTGCGACGAGCCCTCCTTTTCCTCTTGGCCTTGACATCCTCGCCTTCATGGCTCTTTCCCTTCTTCTTACTAGGACCTAGGGTACTTCTTACTTCCTTTTCCTCTGTGGTCCTCTTCCCAATAGGCATCACTAATGTATCCTCTAGCTTTGATGCCTTCTCCAAGGTGACTACACTTATCACTTTTGTCTTTCCCTTTTCCTCCTGGGTTAATCCACTGGTTCCTTCTTCTCCCTTAATTTCAATGCCATAATCATTGGACCTAGTTAGCACCTGTCTTGGCAATGGATACATATCTCCCCCCATCCTTGGTGGCTTATCACATTGCGGTCTGATGTGGCCTCCAGAACCTACCATTACTTTGTCCAACACCATTCCTAGGTCTTTCTTCACCTCCTGACTGATTTGCATATCTCCCTTGACCTCGATTATTTCCCACTTGACCTAGCATGTTTAGGCTGAGATTATTCATTAAATCTACCACTTGCCTCATGTCTTGCCTTAGGCCATCATCTTGCATTGTTGTATTGACCACTGCTGGCATAACTTGAGGAGTAACAGGAACCACTGGTTCATGATGAACCGCTGGCATGCGACCTTGTAAAGAGTCCATAGGCTGAAATTCAAACCTCATGGGCAAAGACTCCACCCCTAACTGGCTCATTTTCCTCAGCTTCCACTCTTTGTTCCTTGCTACCTCCAATGCATCTTCATATGTTCTAGGCTTCTTTGGCTCCACTCTCCAACGTATATTCTCCCAAAGACCAGCAAAGAACGTGTCCTTCTTCATCATATCAGGTGGGGGTACCTGTGGTGCTAAGGCCTTGCACATCCTCTCCCACGACAATGAAAACTTACATATATATGTATCTACTGGCTCTCCTTCCTTTTGAACCAAACCTTGTACTTCTTGCCACACCTTGTCAGGATCTTCTGTCTTCACAAACTCCACTTCCAATCCATGCCTTAATTTGTCCCAACTCAATCTTACAGGTGGATCAGCCACACGCAACTCCTCTTCAAATGCTTTAGACCAAACTCGTGCATCACTCTTCAAACAAATTTGGAGAAGATGTAACATCTGCGCCGGGTCATGAATCTGGTTGCTAATGCAGGCAACCTCCATCTTTTCCGAAAAATATTCCACATCTTCATCACTTCTTCCATGAAACTCCGGATAAGAGAAAGCCATGGCTACCCAAATTACAATGCTTTGAGAACCCCTTCTAACACATGTGCAAAAACCCAAAACTTTTCACTACCCAATCCCCAGAAACTTCAATGGAGCTCAGCTTTGGATAAGGACAAACACATGCACATCAAACGAGTTTTCATAGTTAATCATTGAAATTACAACAGGTAAAGGGCATTCCAGTATCTCTCTTAATCTTCTTGGCCCGAACATAAAGACTATGCGTTGCTGGAAAAAAAATTCCTGGACACATGAGCATTTATCTAGATTCTTTTGTGTTAAATAAAAAGGAGTGAATTGAGGTCCGTTTTGATCATCCATCAAAGTCAACCATGTAGCGCCCAAGAAGGCACACTTGACTTATCCTCCGATTTTGCCCAAATTTCAGCAGCATAACCGCATAAATGGCTTAAAAGACCAAAAAACCAGCCATCACAACTTGGAAAAATTGTGGCAGAGTTTCCCAAAAATTGTGGCAGAGTTTCCCCAGAAGTAGAGCAGTAAGAACCCAAAATATACACTGTATATGTATGCATAGACTGCCAACAATAGGACTCGAGCATCAAGTAGGAATCACTAGTACATAGCCTATGGAGAGGTCACAAAAAGGGTGCTCCATCTACCTGTATCATCGAAAGGATCTCCACATTTGAGAATCCCCCAACTCAATAAAACCTCACGCTATCAACCCTCTCACGAAGGCTTATGCAAATCGCGTATAGTCAGGTCTCAGAAATGACTATCTTCCAGACCAAGTCTCAGAAATGGCTGTGATGTACTGCCAAATAAAACCAAGTATGGCTCCACAAAGGCATACAATGGCAGTTTCCACAAGTAACGTACAATACTAACAGACAATGCGCTCAAACAGGCGCCCAATGATGCATACCCACGGCAACAGCAAGTGACTTCCACTACTAGTATATCACTGTACTCCAGCTACCTATACCTGTGTGAATCACCTGTACCTGTACCTATACCTGTCCCTGTAACCTGTAACCTGTAATCCCGAAGCTGAAGGTACTCGAAGAAGATCCTCCATGGGGGCACCAAAAGAATGTGAGCGAGATGGAAACACACACAATGCCTCTATAATGACCCGATACACACTCTTGGGATGATACACACACACACTCTATAGGGCACCACTCGGCTTACACAACCCGCCTGACCGAGACAGGAAACTCACAGATGGAGTGAGAAGAGAGAGATTTCCCACTTGCCCACTCAACACACAGAGAGACACACACACACACACCCAAAAAACTCAGCTCAAAAGAGGATAATTTCTGGTGTTTAGATACACTTCAGCTTGGGCCAACACCAATGGGGCAAATAGCTCACACAAAATGGGTAAAATATGCCAGATACAATCACAAATTGGAGCAGAAGCTTTGCTCATAGGAGAAACTTACACAGCCAAATCAGAAAAAAAAACAGTGATGAATTTGGCAAAATTGACAGCGCCATCGCGTCCAAAATGGCCCAAAACCCCAGTCTACAATGTCAAAGTGCTCAAATCCGACCTCGGATGAGCAGTTTATAGCCAAAACAAGCTCCAAAATGATCAAAAACACAGTTGCGGTTGTTCCTCCTCTTCTCTCCATGTTTTTTCTAGTCTTCTCTCATTTTTTTCAGTTCCCACACTTAGCTTTATTAGTTGGGCACCCTTGGCCTTTTAGATGACCTCAAACGGACCCCGAACGTGCCAAAAACTGACCTCCCAGTGCATAGTTGTCACCCTGCTGCATCCATCCGCACACCTGGCACTCAACTTTTTCCAAATATGCATCCCACCACCACGTGAAGTGGCCCCAAAATATGGTCCTCATGATGACCTCTCTGCATAATTATCACAAGAAAACATCCACGTTGTGCCCGTACTTCTCCACGTGCAAGTATTGACCCCATTCGACCTCCTGACACCACTAGATGCCATCTGACGCATCTGCCTACCTCATGTCGTTGGCCCGTGGATAGCTTCCTTGAGAATTTTTACGCGCTACCAACTCCTCATTATTATACGAAAAACACACTGGTACTGGTAATAGTGAAAAACGATGCACTATGTACATGTTGTCCTACCTGTACACATGTGGGCCCCACGTAACCACCTGGCTGTGGAAAATTGGCAATCCTTTATTCGATGCACCATGCATGGGTATGTACATATGCACAATCCCTTGGTCCAAAAAACTCCTGACAACGCATTGACTTCTCCCGCTACCTTTGCTCCATCAACCTCTACGTGGTAGCACTCCAACCTTGATAATATATGCATAACCACTTTGAAGGTTCATTAGCCGTCTAGAATGTCAAAAACAAGCTTAGTACGTGAAAGTTTGAAAGTTGTGCCTCACGTGACCAAAGTCTTAGCACATCTCTATAAAAATGGCTCAAAGCATACATCTCTATATATTGAGAGAGAGTTTTAATTGAGCTAAACCTACTCTCCATCTTTGCACACTGTTGTTGAGGACAAAACATCCATGCAGCGACCCATGGAGGGGGATCTCTCTCTCTCTCTCTCTCTCTCTCTCTCTCTCTCTCTCTCTCTCTCTCTCTCTCGTGCACACACACATATTGATAAGGGTCGCAAGGGTCTGTTGTAGATGTGCTAAAAATGCACTAATGTTTTGAGGTGTGAAGCTATAAAATATCAACGTCGCCATGGATTTTGCATCCAAAGAGCCTAGTGAAATTATGGCCTTGCAAGCATGATCTACACTTACTGTTCTTTTGCTTGCGGGCAAGATTGCGAAGAGATCCTTGCAAAATATGATTGTCAAACCTGAAGCTATATGTACCCAGCTGCTACCTGTAGCCATCCACGTCGACGTGGATGGCTATAGGTAGGTTAGAGGTGGGAAGATAGAGTAGAAAGTAATTGATTGAACAAAAATGTGAATCAAGTCAACAGAAATGCGGGTCAATCTTGTCTGCCAAGCGATCAAAGGAGATCTCCCAAGCTTAAAACCTACATGTGCCCATCCGTGTCGACGCGGACGGCTACAGATTGGTGCCTTTCTCATTAAGAGGATAAAAGCGCTAGAACAAGGCCAAGCTAAGCGGGTCGAGCGACTGCTAGATTTATGCTGCGCTATTTCCAGCTTGTGGTACAATCGATAGCTGAGCGAAAGGCATATTCATAGCAAAAACCATCTAGCACAAATGATGCAGTGTGCATAGAAGGATTCTAAGCAAACTTTTGTGTGAAGAAGGAACCAACACGGACATAATTAGAGCAATATTTCTACTAAGGTTTGAGCTCGAAAACTGTAGGGTGCGAAGCTCGCATTTTCCATGATAACCACTCCGGCACCCGTGCAAAGATATCTTGTCAGGTCAATTTTAGGATAGAAACTCGGCTCGTTATTGGCTATTTTATTCTAATGGGTACTTTTTGGGTTTGGGCAGTGTGCTGATTGGCATTGTCTCCTTGCATTGAGTGATATAGGTGTTCAGCCTATTAAATATTTTCCACAACTCTTAGGCTTATTGAATCTATTTTAAGATGCTTCTTTTCAACGTTCCTTTTGATCCATGATTGTGATTAAAATAGCGCTTTCATAAATTAAAAAAAGCATTGCCAATAGGGGTACCAGCTGGATTTTATTCATAAAATAAGCAAAATCTTGTGGGATTCTCTCTATTTCTCTTTATAATCACCAAGCTAAGCTAGCGCAGATGCGGCAATAGATCTCCCACTTGTTTCATTTTTTTGCACTGCGCTCCTGAAACTGCACAGAACTCCTCTCTCTCTCTCTCTCTCTCTCTCTCTCTCTCTCTCTCTCTCTCTTTTGTGGCCTCTAATCACAGTCTCTGAGATGGAGCTCCTTCAAGCCTGAGCCTAGGTTGGGGGGCGGGGGAGATGAAGCCCTAAATTCAGTGGGGGCATGGGGGTGCGAGACTTCAGGTGAGGTGGGTGACAAACAAGGAGGGGCGCCAGGGCAATGGCCAGACTGCTATGGGCGTAGAGGCTTTTTTTTAGTTGTGTGGTTTGCCCGTCACATCAAACATAAGATGTGCGTTGGGTTGGCTAGCGAGCTTAGTACGGTGTCGCTTCATGCAAATGGTGCAGGTTCAAATCTGACCTTCAACTTTTAGAGATCGAGATGAGAGAGATGGGAGATGAGTTCCAATGGTTAGCACTACTAGGATGTTAGGTTTGGATCAAGAGGTATCTTGTGAATGAATGAATGAATATAATAAAGTGAGAGCCAATAGCAGCAGTGCAAGGAGACTCAAGCAAGGGAGCACAAGGTATGCTTTCATAAAATTTAAAAAAAAAGCATTGCCAATAGCAGCAATGCAAGGAGACTCGAGCAAGGGAGCAAAAGGTATGCTACTACAGTTCTCTCTCTCTCTCTCTCTCTCTCTCTCTCTCTCTCTCTCTCTCTCTCCACTCCAACACAAAAAATATTGACCCTTTCTCTTTCTCTAAGTGGGTGGAAGCAATTCTCTCTCTCTCTTTCTCAAATTTTTGATTATGAGTGCCAAAGATTACCTCTTCAAAATTTTAGCATTGTAAGTCGAATCTCCGTCTCTCACCATGAATGCAGAAGCTTGTGTGGGTGAAGGTGAATCATGGATGACGAAGAAGAAGATAGTTTTAAGCTTGCATCATAGATACGACTGTTAGCAGGGAAAACAACTTCTCGATTATCTGATGAAAACATCCGTCATCGACACCAAATCAGAGACTAAAACGATCATGCTTTACATATTGCGGAGGTGAATCTCTCTCTCCCCCCCCCCCCCCCCCCCCCTTTAACTTTGTTTTTTTACAACAATGGTGCCACGACTATCGACAATAATCAATGTAGCAAAAGCACCCGCTCGAAACAAATGCAAAAACTTCAAGCCCCAACCGGTCATAAATGGTGTCACTACCACAGCATGTGACTCTCTCTCTCTCTCTCTCTCTCTCTCTCTCAAACTCTCAAATTAAAGCACATTGTAGCTAGAGCGCGCGTACACACAAACGTCAACGTATATATATTATATTAAAATTCTCTTCTTGTTGTTCTTCTTCTCAAATTAAGGCACAATGTAGCTAGTATTTCTATCAGCACCGCCTCTCTTTCTCTCTCTCTCTCTCTCTAACTCTCAAATTAAAGCGCATTGTAGCTAGAGCGCACTTACACACACATGCATTTTGACGTATGTGTGGAGAGAGACTCTCTCTCTCTCTCTAACTCTCAAATTAAAGCGCATTGTAGCTAGAGCGCACTTACACACACATGCACGTTGACGTATGTGTGGAGAGAGAGAGAGAGAGAGAGATTTTTAATGATATATATATATAAGAGAGAGAGAGAGAGAGAGGGGTGATGCTCTCAAGGCCGTCCGTGGTGTTGTACACCTCGCGCTCAATCGCATTTCGTTACCTCCCCGCTGCATGTTCGACATCGAGACCCTCGCCTCGCACGAGTCTGCCAGTGTATGGGCGTCTGTTTGCTGTTGCGCTTCCGTCCCCTCCCTGTCTTGCATGCTCGCATGCAGGCAATGGGTGGCTTGGTTCCCCTTCTCCCTTGTGGTCTGGCTCTTCGTGTCTCCCTTGCAGCCTGACTCTTCTCCCCTCCCCTCGACCACTGATGGAACCCTCTGCAGATGCCATCTCAGCGACAACATTAACTTGTAGCGTTGTCCCTACCGGCTATCGTTGCATCGCCGCTAGCTTGTATAGCTTCGCTTGGTGGTCTTCTTCCGCTTCCATGCCTTTATGCCTTATTCCCAAGTTACCACCCTTTCTCCTCAACATGGAGTCTGTCAGGAAAATCGTATCTACCTGGAGGAGGATGCTTCCACGTCCTTGCTCCCAGCCTAGCTGCCCATCCTGGTGTTGCAGACTCCCTGGCACTTGTTCGTGCACTTCTCCCTATGTTGGTTATGTTGGTTCGTTGGTGCCCTTCTAGTTTTGAGTCTGGTCTTTGCTTTTGTTTTTTGTTCGGTTTTTCTTTTGTGTTTGTGTTGGCATTTGTCTGAGTGTGCGCTCGTGTATCTCTGTTGGTTTGCTTCTGGGTGTGTGTGGATTTGATTGTGTATGGGTGTGTGAGTGAAAGCTTGCCTTTAGGGTATGAGTACGTGTGTGTTTCCTTAAGATTTTCTTTTGGGTGTGTGCGTGTGCGTGTGTGTTGAAGCTTGTCCTTAAGGTTTGCTTCGTCTAGTTTCGTTTTTGTTTTTTTTATTTCCTTCCTCTTCTTTTTGGTTGGCTTCGGTTGTTTGTTTGGGGTTTTAGTTTTGGTTGTTGCTTGTTCACGATTGGTGTTTGGGGCTGGCCAACTACACTCATCTCGGCTTTTTCTACCAAGCTTCTTCTGCTGGTTTCCACCTGGATGTTGTATCAAAGCCCCCTACACGGACTTCTCAAAGTTCTCTCTCCAAATATGGCCTTCGAGAGCCACCTCCAGCAAGTGGACTGCTCGCTCTTCTTGATGAAAGCTCCTTGTCAGCTCTGACGCACTGCTTTGTTACTCACCTAGTGCCATACTTATGAAGTATCTTGGTGATGTCGATTGCCTTGTCTCCCCATCTTCGCCACCAAATTCCCTCTCCCTTTTGTTCCTCCATATTACCTCTTTCTGTTAGATTTTACCAGTTGGCAGGCATCTGCTTGACAAGCTTCTTGTAGCTGCTCATTGTCATCTTCACTGCTGGTGGCATTTGGTGGCTCTAGTTCTTGATTTACAGTTGCTGGCTTAGCTTGTGGTTGAAGTGCATATCCTTCAAAGGATGCTTCCACGTCCTTGCTCCCAGCCTAGCTCCCAGTTGAAGGTCCCTAGGTTTCTGTCAAGAAACGCTTGCAAGCGCTAGTGATAGTGTTTTATCCGTAGGGACATCCAGTAGGCAACAATGCTCTCCACCACACAAGGGCTCTACAGCGCCGTTAAAAGGGGAGAATTGATCAACCGCCAAGAGGGGGTTTTGGAACGCAAGATGCAGCGGCAGCTTTACTCAACAGTGCCGAGTTTCTCTTTACGGACTCTTCTTGGTGCAACTCCTCCTCCAACGCTCTAATACCATGTCAAAGTCGACAATGATGAAGCATAGAGACGGGGGGGGGGAGAGAGAGAGAGAGAGACAGAGAAATGAAATGTTATATTAACGTCTTCAAAAGGCCAAAGTGACCTATGAGATCAAAAAGTTACAATGCAGTGTATCTGATACAAAATCAGATTAACAAAATAAATTAAACTAGGATAACAAAACATAAATACTACGGAATCCTAAACTAAGCTGATAGGTGTGAAAGGTGAAAGGCGTGAAATTTGTGAACTAAGCAGTACAATGTGTAGACAATATGGGAGGGAAGTAGAGATCCATCTTCATCTGCACTCTGGACGACGAAAAAGTATGGCTTGAATCCTTTGTTGTAGCCTCCTTTGAAACTGTGTAGCTCCTCTTCTCCATCGGGGTCGTCTAGATCTCCCTAGCTCCAATGCTCTGTCTATGAGAATGCTAGTAGTGCGGGCAAACCTCTCCATTGTTGGATACTCCTCTGTCTGTTCTTCTGGGTGTACAATATCTAGTGCAAAGAAATCTGTGAAATTTTCTTTGGGGTTGTCTCTCTTCAGCTCTCCTCAATGAAGTTTCTCTATGCCTGTGTAACTCAAGTAGATAAAGCCCAAGACATCTTTGATACTCATAACTCATGACCCTAGATAGAGGCCCAAAACCTTCTCTGAATAGACAATGAAAACAGCCTCGTATCTCATAGTACACTGTGCAATGACATATGTAATGTACCTCTGTCTCTGGCTCTAGATAGCATAAGCGGCATATCTTGCTATCTGCTGGTGTCCCTCTGAATCTGCCAGTCACAATCTCGAGCTGATGTGAGGACGTGCGTATCTGGTCAATGGCACAACGCAAACCATGAGAAAGATGCGTGTCCATATAGCTAGGTCGAATCACAAACCCATCCCCCGTGAAGTGGAGAAGATGCTCTCTATAGAAAGCCATCTTTGTGGCCAACTCCTATATCGACTCTATCCATGTCCTCCTCGTGTCTAGTTGGATCAGATCCTGACGAATGAGTCTATTAATCTCTACCCGCGTTAGAGATCTCAAGGGTGCCTGTAGAGAGTATTGAAAAGGAGGCAATCTGTCCATGGTGAAACCATGTTTCTGAAACCATGATGCCATCTATGCATACCAGCGTGATGTATCCCCATTAAGAGCTAATTGTCTGGAGGACTCTAGAGCCACCCTGGCATATCTGTCTCTGGTAGTATCGCATAGACTATGTACAAAAGAGACTAATCTGGTAAGCACCTCAACCTCCATGGGGGGGCAACTAATTCCGCTCGAATGATATCATGCGGTACGAAAGCCTTGGCTCTAATCAACCGAGAGATCATAGATACCAGGGGCTTCTCCATACGCCTCCAACCATCCTGGCCTATAGAAAGTCCCCAAACCTGCACCCCATATAACATAGTAGAGGCAACCAAAGTATCAAAGAGCCATAACTTTGTCCTAGATTCCTGGAACTGAACCTGCGAACACATCCTCTCCATTCCTCCCAGAGCCGCACCAGCTCTAGTTAGTCTAGTCTATGCTGCTCTTCTCAAAAAAAATCTCGGCCCAGTAAAGACTACCCAAGGTAAGTGTATGCATCTGTATACTCCACAATCTCTTGACCATATTTGAAAGTAGGTATTGATCTCCTGACCCATTTCGGTGTGGTGTTAAACACCATAACCTTGGTTTTACCTAGGTTTACACACAATCCACTATCCTCTGCAAAACTTCGTAGTGCATCCAAATGTCGTTGCATACCTTCTGGTGAGTCAGATATCAGCACAATATCATCAGCATATAGCAACAATGGGGTCCACTTCCCTGCCAGATGGGCACCCCTGTCACCCTCTCTGTCAATGTAATCAGACACCTCATCAACATACATATCAAATAGAGTAGGAGACAATGGGCAGCCCTGTTTCACTCCAATAGTAGAGTGAACTAAATCAGATACCCCTTCCGGAGTGCATACATGTCCCATCACTGATCTGTACAAAGCCATAATCCCCCAAATCACCTCATTGGGCACCCCCATCTCTTGTAGTCTGAGCATCAATCGAGCTCTTGGTACCATGTCAAATGCTTTGCAAAAATCCCCAAAGCTACAATAGATCCGTCTCCCATGTGCTATGCCCTCCTCAATGATGGCCCTGAGTGTCAGAATATGATCAAGAGTGGAGAAACCCGTCCTGAAGCCGACCTGACCCTTTGCTCGTACACCCTCGCCCTCCGCCCAATTACTCAAGAGTTGCTCCAGAATAGAGGCATACAATCGTGTCAATGTGTGCAACCATAATAGTGCGGTAGTTCCCAGGCTTTGTAGGGTCACCAGCCTTGAGGATGGGCACAATATTAGACAACCTCCAAGTCTCAGGTAACCCCTCACACATGGCACGATTGAACAACACTGTGAGAACCTCCATCATCATATCCCTGGCATGTATAAAGTGCTCCGCTACTAGACCGTCATGATCATATGCCTTCCCGGTCCTCATCCTGTCGATGGCCCTTTGTACCATCTCAGATGTAAAGAAAGTGCTCGTAGGTGGGAAAGGCTTGGTAGGGTCTAGAAGGGGTTCCTATCGAGGAATTGTATATAATGATGTCGCATATTGTCCCCACACATCAGGTGAAGTAAACATTGGGGGAGGGGAGTGCTCATGGAAGAGTCGCCATGCCTCTCCTGATTCCCTACTCAAGAACATCTGATATAAGTCTCGCTCCATCTGAGCTAGGTAAGCTCGCTTCTTCCGTCGCACAAGGCGTCGGAAAGCAATCTGAGATTGTCTGTAAGTGATGACTCCTAAGAGAAGATCCCTCTGAAGATGGGCTCGTCTCTATACTCCTCATCATACCAACTATTATGAGGCATGCTCCCAGAATGTTGTCTCTTGCCCGACTGAGGGTGTGGGTACGCCACTGATGCAGCCCCATGCAGTGTCTCAGTCAATAGAGTGGTGCACTCCTCCACTGAGAGGCTTGTACCATTTGTGCCAGTTGTGCCTTCCAGTAGACGGTCCCAGATCTCCTATGTATAAACGAAATCAGTTTCTGGTGCAAATGTATAGCGGGTGTGTGACCTACCTCCTTATGTCTGGGTTGTACTAAACTAAAATTTAACGGACAGTGTCAAGAGAGCATGATGTACTGCTATGCCCATTGGCCTGGCTCCCACTGTGAAATCTTGAATGCAGGGGACAAAGCTTGGTTGTGTCATAACATAATCCACTGTACTGGCCCCATGTCTGTGTGGAAAGCATGTAAAACCGGTTGCTCCAGGAAATCGTTGTAAATCATTAAGTATGGCTAATCCATGTGTAGTCGTCATTTCCATGAGGTATCTTCCATACTCCATCTGCTCTCTGTCATCTAAGCATCTGTCCAGTCCCAACTCACCCACAACCAGCTCTCTAAGCATCTTATTTGAAGTGTCGTAGAAGATTGTCTGCGAGTTGCCCGTTCGGGCATTGAAGACCCCTAGGAGAATGATATCACCATCCCTAGAAAACTCCCATATGTCATCATCTAGTATAGAGAAAGGCGACTACCCTCTGGATGTAGCATACAGTGATGTACTAGGAGGAAAGTAACATATGGCAATATATAGGAATCGACCTGTGTGAGCTCTCAGTCTCACCCACATATATCTAGCATGATCATCTCTTTGTACAATATGCAATAATGGTTGTAGTTCCTCTCTGAATAGCACTACTACTCCTCCTGAACCTCTACTCCCATGCTCATATCTCGCATTTGTCTTGTGAGCTGTCTCCCATCTCTATCCCACCACATGTGGCATCACCTGTACAGGGGTCTGATGAGTCTCTGAGAAGAATAAAATATCCTTGTCTTTGAAACTGTCCTCAATGCACCCAAGTCCAACCTCATAGACCCATTACAATTCCAGGTAGCCATCTTCAGTGTGGTCCCATAGGTCTCGCACCATCATGCAGTGCGCCGCTCTAAAATCACCACCCATCCACCTTTATAGAAGGCTATCTTTTCCTTCTACCTTGCTGTTGTAATCTCTGGCATTACCTCTCTCATATGTGCAAGCTGTGAGAGAGTCAGGTCATCACCAAGGAAAATACCTGTCTTTTTGAGAGTGGGCCTCTTCCTCGAGAATTCCTTCTTCTCTTCCAACGAGGGGAAGCGTAGTATGAGAGCTCTCCCCTTTGAAGACTCTCCCGTGCCATCACTTTTCTTACCTAGCCTCCATGCCTTTGTGTGCAAAGGCTTCTCCATCCCCATCATGGATGTAAGGCTTGTGACCTCTTTCTCCACATTGTTTATGTCCTTGAGACCGGTCATTCTCACATGCAGTGCTCGCATCCGCCTTCTTTGTTCCTCTTCGAGGGTCATGTTGATAAGCGTCGGTGTACAAGGAGTTTCTTGACCTTTCCCTTTCTTGCCGACCTCAATCCATTTTTTGGCCTCGTCCAACTTTTATGTGTCCTTGTTATCATCTCCGCCCATGAAGATGTCTTTGCCACACTCAGTTTCTCTTCCTTTGTGATCATCCTTACCTGTTCCTTGATTTCCTTGATTTCATCTATTACCGAGGGCTGAAATTTGCCTTCCTCTAGTCCACTTCTTACTCTATGAGCAAGCTCCTATTTTTAAGGGCTGAGACTTCTTTTTTGAGTGTCCGTATCTTGGCGTTTGGGTTCTCCTGTTTGAGGGTTGAGACTTCTTCTTTGAGTGTCTGTATTTCTGCGTTAAGGCTCTCTTTCTCCTTCTTCCATTGTGTGCCTTCATTGAAGACCATCTGAAGGAGGTTGGCCTTCTCCTTCCACCATCCTTCCATATCTGTTTTACACTCCTTAATTTCCCTCTCCATCTGCGCCATCCGCTTGTTCGTGAGCATGAAGGTTGCCTTTGCTCGCAACTTGCAAACAGGTGATACATTGATGGCTTTCGTGTCCTGTGTAATGTCCTGTGCAGGGGAGATTGTTTCCATGTTTTGTCATTCAAGAGATGTATCGGGCTCACTTACCATTTCGCACACAGAGTGAAAAAGGTTTAAAAATGTGAAGTGTGAGAATGTGGGAGGAAGAGTGAAAGAATGTCAGTTTTTAAATCTCAGTTCTTTATATGTAATGTAATGCTCTTGTGAATGTGGGTGGATGTGGCTGTGGCATAGGTGAAGGAAAGTGTGGGAAGTGAGTGAAGAGAAAGAAAGGAGGAATAAGAAGTGCATTATCTGCTCTGTACAGATGTTGTGGGTCAGAGAGGCCATTGCAGCGCAGCAGCCCAGCTTTTCCCTTGAGTTTGGCCATTGGCCATGACTGCCATAGCTAGTCACCCCTCTGTGCAGCACACACACTACCCTCTCTGTTCACCAACACGCCATAGCTTGCAGGTGTGACACGCACAGTGACAGAGAGAGCACGTTACTGGTGTGGGGCAGCAGCAACAGGTGAGCACGGTACAGAGTAGCAGCCATGGAGAGAGAGAGAGAGAGAGAGCTAAAAACAGCATGATGACTGATGTGTGAACCCTAAAACATGCCTCTGTCTACTGCATGAACCCTAAAAATAGGCCTCTATCTACTATACGAACCCTAAAACAGCCTGTTACTACTATGAAAACCCTAAAACAAACCTCTATATGCTGCAAAAACCCTAAAAACGCGAACCCAAAAAACAGGCTGTTGACTCCTGCGCGAACCCGCGAGAGAGAGAGAGAGAGAGAGAGAGAGAGAGAGAGAGAGAGAGAGAGAGAGAGAGAGAGAGAGAGAGTCTCCTCAACCAATTAACCTCAGTAAATTGCCCCACCCAGACTTAGACAAATAAGTGAAATAAATACTTAAAAGCCAAAATAAATAACGAGATCACATTGGGCAGCTCACTTGAGATGCCATAACATAACTGTCCTCTGTAAGGTGGTCCTTATACTTTATGCAAAGCTGTCAATGGCAATGCATGATCTAATCCAGCCTGCCCAAGTTTGGATAGCTTGCAAAGTATGGCAAAGAACAAACTCCATAACGAAAGCCTTTGTCTAAGTCTCCATGCTAGCAAAAGATAGGGAGAAAGAGAGCATGGGACTTTGCCCGCAGCACGCCTTTGCTCAAATGGAGTTCCTCGCTCTCAACCTCCATAGTGAGAACACGTTCTTCGTTCTTTGCCTTTAAAGTGATCCGACATTCCTCCTTCCATGGCAAGACAACGTTCCTCCTTCGTCTTATTAGCGAGACTTTGTTCCTCCTCGGCCTCAAAAGCCAAGCAATGTGCTTCACGCTCGGATACTGCTACTGATAGCCGTTTTTCAGCTCTCCGTAATTGCCATAGTGAGTTAACCCACCCTACCAAAATCATCCAAACACTGTGGCTATCCCTACCATTTCACTGTATATAGGTGTGTGTGTGTGAGTTAGGGGACTATTCCCATATCTTCTTAAAAACCCTTAATTAGCTACTCACTGGGCTAGTTGAGCCAAAAAAATAAAAAATAATAAAAAATATAAGTATATTATGGCCCATTTGTGTGTAAATATTTCATTGTATATAGGGCTTAAATAAAAGGATTTTTCATAATTATTTTGGTATTTATTTAAATATTTCTACCTATGGTGTGTTATTTATGCTATGTACATTGACTCACCATTACCATTTTTTTTCTTACCATTTTTCATACTCTTTATTCCATATAAAAATAATTTCATGCAAGCTTCTCTTATTTTTGGTGTAACTCCATCCCAACAAAAATCCAAAAAAACTAGTTTTATTTATGTGTATATTTTTTCACTATTGTGATTTTTCCTTCCTACATCTATTCTCTTTCTCTCATAAATTAGAACACCAAAAATATTCATCTTTTTATGGTAGACTTATAATGAGAGAGATTTATTTTGACCCCTTTATATTTTTTCCACCTATATTATTTATATTTGACATGTACATATTTTTTTAGACCCCTCAATATTTGATTTTCTTAGTTGTACTATTCACTTATATCATGATCTCAACAATATCTTCAATTATAGACCTACCAAATAAGGTCAAGGGTATGTGGAATGCATACATGCACCATGGGGAGCTCACTCTTGGAGGTATTCAAAAGAATCATCCAAAGAAGGATTTCACAAGGACCTTGTGCAGTGGAAAAAACAATCGGTTTTGTTGAATTTTTAAAGATCACATGCTCCCCGAATTTCAAAAGGTGATACAAACAAAAGTTGTAGCTCGTGAGCTGAACTTTCACCTCAATTTTTTTATATTTTTTTGAGCTACGAGCTGTGAGCTAGGATTTTATTTGTGGACCCCAGTTTGCCCATGCTATGCAACCACACTCCCTCTTCCACTTTATCATTTTCCTCTTTCACACACACCTCTCCACTCATCATCCCCACCTCTCTCACCACTCCTCTCTGCACCCTACTCACCTTCTTCTAAACCTTGAAGAATAAGAGAAACCATGGTGATCTCATGTTTCCTACACACACTTCCATTCCAAAATTGACCACCTAGTCTCATTTTTTCTCATCCATATTACCCATATCTATCAAAAAAACCACAAAATTCGGCCTCTTCTCTTGAAAGATAGCATCATGGTGATTGATTACTCATGTTCACTTACCTTGGCTCTCAAGGAAGGTCAAGAGTGGAGAAAAAAATGTACCGTCAAAGCTAGTGGACCGTCAACAAGCGTCAAAATTGACTCTACTCAAGACACTTGGAGCATCAACCTTGTAAGAAATCCATCTTTTCTTACCTCTTAAGAGTTTTTCTTTCTTATTTGTATCCTACTTGGATACTCCCATTGTAAATATCCAATTCCAATTGTAAATCAATAAAAATACTAACTCTACTAATGTACTAACACTAACCTACTATGAAAAGTCCTATCACCTCCACTTCTCTCCTCTCTCTCTTCTTCATCTATCCACACCAACTTCTTGATGATTCCAAGAAAAAGAAATTAGATAAGTGCTAAAAATCTAAACCAACCATGGTTAGAGGAGTAACCCTAGCCCTCAAAATTGCTATAAAAGGAGGGTGTAGCTAGCACAAATGGGAGAGCCATAAGCAAGAGCACTATGCTATAGCTTGAGAATCCAAGCTCAACCTCTCTAGAAGGAGCTCTTGAGTGGAAGCTCATTGTCGTATGTTTGTGTATGTGTTGTAATAGGGGTGATTAGCACGGGAACTCTATGCCATTGTAAGAGAGAGAGCGATCATTCAATTGAGAGTGGAAAATCTATCATTCCTCCTACTAGTGTAAGCCCAACATTTGCTGAATCAAGGGGGGTGGATTTGGACTAATCTTGGATACTTTGTCTCTCTTCCAACATGAAGTAATGGACAACAATGATGTGTAAGTGTCTTGGTGATATTTTTAGTTCTTGATAGCTTGTGTCTGGGTGTTGTCATCAATTTAGCCATAAATCCCACATATTGTAAGAGGGCGACAGGGTGGAGAGGACTCCCCTGGACTTAAGATAGTGATTGGGGTGGCTTTTCGTGTGATGTGTCGTGGTGAAATTTACTCAAGCTATGTTGAACAAATACTAATCTCTTTACGCGTCCTAGTTCGCATCCAAAACTAGGTGGTTCCCCAAATTTGTGTAGAGTTAGGTTGCGGGGATATGTGTGTGTTTGTTGTTTTTTCCAACCCCAACCCAATTGAGCAGCACGGGAGCCTAGAAGGGTGCTTAGAGGCCACTCTTCTTGTTGCTCGCCCCGGACCGCCTCATCATCCTGGGGGAGGGCTAATGATAGCCGTTTTTCGGCTTTCCATAATTGCCATAGTAAGCTACCTCACCCTATCAAATCACTCAAATTTTGGTTATCCCTACCATTTCATTGTACATAGGCGTGTGTGAGTTAGGGGACTTTCCCTATATTTTCTTAAAAACCCTTAATTAGCTAGTCACTGGGCTAGTTGAGCCAAAAAAATTAAAAAAATAAAATTATAAGTATATTATGGTCCATTTGTGTGTAAATATTTCATTGTATATAGGGCTTAAATAAAGGATTTTTCATAATTATTTTGGTATTTATTTAAATATTTCTACCTATGGTGTGTTATTTATGCTATGTACATTGCTCACCATTAACATATTTTTTCTTACCATTTTGCATACTCTTTATTCCATATAAAAATAATTTCATGCAAGCTTCTCTTATTTTTGGTGTAACTCCATTCCAACAAAAATCCAAAAAAACTAGTTTTATTTATGTGTATATTTTTTCACTATTGTGATTTTTCCTTCCTACATCTATTCTCTTTTACTCTCATAAATTAGAACACCAAAAATATTCATCTTTTTATGGTAGACTTATAATGAGAGAGATTTATTTTGACCCATTTATATTTTTTCCACCTATATTATTTATATTTGACATGTACATATTTTTTTAGACCCCTCAATATTTGATTTTCTTAGTTGTACTATTCACTTATATCATGATCTCAACAATATCTTCAATTATAGACCTACCAAATAAGGTCAAGGGTATGTGGAATGCATGTATGCACCATGGGGAGCTCACTCTTGGAGGTATTCAAAAAAATCATTCAAAGAAGGACCTCACAAGGACCTTGTGCAGTGGAAAAAATAGTCGGTTTTGCTGAATTTTTAAAGATCACATGCTCCCCGAATTTGAAAAGGTGATACAAACAAAAGTTGTAGCTCGTGAGCTGAACTTTCACCTCAAATTTTTTCATATTTTTTTGAGCTACGAGCTGCGAGCTATGATTTTATTGGTGGACCCAAGTTTGCCCATGCTATGCAGCCACACTCCCTCTTCCACTTTATCATTTTCCTCTTTCACACACACTCCTTCCTCTCCTTCCCACTCCCAAATCTGCAACTCCCATGACCTAATTCACCCTCTTCACCATTGCCACATCTCTCACACCTCCGTAGCCTTCATCCTCCATTTCTACACCCTATGTGTCCCCCTTTCTCTCTACATATATGTCCATATTACCATACTCTCTTCAACTTTGTAAAGAACTTCAAAAAATCAGCAAAAATCCAAAGATAACCTCTGCAAATGAAGGCTTTTATCATGAATTTTCCAAGATTTGAAGATAACATAGCTTCATCGACACGCGTTACTTCGCCATGCTGACCCCTTCTTCTACCAGTGCTGTAAAGAGGTGAATGTCAACTTCTCCAAGCTTCAACCTTGCTTTACAAGCTTATCCCTTCTCTAACTTTTCTCATCATATATCTCACCATTTGGTGAATGATTTTGTAAATATTTTTTAGTGATAATTACTAACTACTAACCACTAACCTTATTGTAAAATGCACCCTCTACTAGAGTAGGCACTCCCAAATTATTCACTCAATCCTCTCTCCTTTCATCCTCAATAATTATCTTCCCTTGCGCCCACATCCATGTGACTCAAAGGACAAGAGAGACCCACCCTCATTAAAAAAAATAAAAATATGCATAATCTTTTATTCCTTCAAATAAACTTGATTAGGCCTAATCCTAATCGGGGCTTCTAAAACCTATAAATAGAGCCCTTCTCTCCCTTGTAAATCATCACATGATCACACTACACCACACCATTCTCAAAACATAACACACCACTCTTCAAGCCTAGTTGTGTAGAGTGTGTGCATTGTGAGTGCTCTATTCCATCACTACACATAGGTGCATGGAGAAGCTTGAAGTTAGTTATGCCATCTAGAGGAGTGGAGTGATACTATACTCTGCAATCACACTTGTAGCCTACTCTTGTCCATAAGTAAGATTCATAGTTTTGGGTGCAATTGTATGCTGCAACTACGACTCTTCTCTCCAAATTGATTTGATAAGTTGGCTCATCAAGTGGTTGAAGGTATATTGTCCTTGAAGTTTGTTGTGCCATTTCATGCTTGGTGGTTTGAGGGCTTGTTGAATTGTTTGCCTAAAAGGTAAATTGTAAAAGGGTGCTCGGTGAGAGGGCTCCCGTGACCCTAAGACAATTTGTGTATTGGCAACAAGGTCAAGTTTTGTGTTGTCTCTCTATTTCTCATCAAGCTTTGTGTGCATCTAGTCTTTAAGGCTAAGACTGAGTTGCTCAAGTTGATTTGTTCTCTTTACCTCTCTCTGGCGTGGTGAATGTTTGTGTTTGGTGTGTGTGGCTATCTTGCATTCCCCTCTCTTTGTGCGTTTGAGTACAAGGAGATATCACGTGCGTCCTAGTTCGCATCTACAACTAGGTGGTGCCCCTTTTCTTGTTTGGTTTCTGGCTGTGGGTTGTTGTTGTCTCTGATTGTGCTTGCCCCAGCCCCAATTGAGCAGCACCGGAGCCTCGAAGGGTGTTTAGAGGCCGCTCTTCTTGTTGCCCGCCCCGGACCGCCTCACTACCAACCGCTTCTCATCCTACTTCAACATCATCTCCATCATAGCCTTGACCACCAAGTCCACCAATTCCATTGAGGCATTGGAGAGGATGGTGATGGGGGATGTAAGGTCTACTTGAAGACATTGTTTTTCAAGCTCTATGCTTTGGATAGAAACATGAACCTTAATTGAACTGCTACCTCGAGATACATAGTCCTTATGTCGAATGAGAGATAATAGAGGGATGAGAGAGAATGGAAGAGAGATAACACCACCCGATGTATGTTATCATAGTGTTATTTGCTTTATTGATTGCACAATGACTTGTACAATTGGATACCTATGTGAAAGGTGGCAGCAGAAGATGCAATGAAGACAAGAATTGGCTCGTGATCCGGTAGTCCAATCTAGAATACATGCAATGCCACATACATGAACAAGGCACTTGTGGAGAAGAGAGACTACTGAGGTAAAAAGAGAGAGTACACATGATAATGACAGAGGGAAAGGCTCTCCATGCTGATAACAAGCTACTCATACAAGTGACAAAGGGTGGTCTAGCATAGAATGGACATGCCTAATGGATAGACCCGAGGTACACCCAACTGCGACTGCTACTAACATTGTCAATTGTTCCTGCACATGAGACCTCTTGCAACAAAATTGTCTTTCCCTTGTGCTAAAGGGAATATACCCACCACTAAACTCTACAATCAACCAATACACAATATAACACCAACACTTAAGAAAGTGTCACAAACAGATGACATGGCATGACCACCTGCAATTCAAGCTGACAGATTGTACGGGCAGAACAATGTGGATGATGACATGGTAGTAGGACAAGACAGAATTCACATTGACATGCTAACTGTACGGATTTTTGTCATTCATGCTGGCAACTGATGACGTGGCAGACTATACGGACTGTACGAATTTTCCGCATATTGTGTTGACTGCTTTTTTCTGTCAGGTTTTGGAGCCAAATTTTTTTGGGACTACTTGCTTTTGAGTTAGAATTTTTTGGGGCTCTGCTTTTAGGGCATCCCTTGTAAGAATAAATAAGCGCAAGGGGCCTCAGTCTTCAGAGCATCTTAACGTAGAGTCTGAGAGCAGAGAATCCTTCGCATGTTGTACTTTGCTCAAGCATTAATGTAATAAAGAAATATCGAAAGGGGTGCCAAGTTTTGGGGCCAACACCTCTGGGAATGGAACTACACCGCACCGTGTCACAAACTGCTGACGTATCAAGTCATTGAAGAACGGAGCCAACCTTCGGATCTAGCTGAGGGGCCTAAACCCTAAAAAGAAGCAACAAAAGAAGTAAAAGTTCCACCAACTTTTGGGACCTTGTCCGATGGGGCCTAGAGGACATAAATATTAAAATAAAGTTGGACCCTCATACACAAACAAAAAAAAAAAGCATAAAAACTGATGACATGGCAGCTAGTACGGATCTCCGGATTTCGCGCTAACACGATGACGTGGTAGACTGTACGGATAGTCCCAGATTTTGCACTAACAAGCTATATGGATTTTCGCAAAAAGTGCTAGCAGCTTTTGATCACCTCCTTTTGGGCCAGTTGCTTTTGAGTTTGAAAGATTTTCATGTAACTGCTTTTTATGGCCGAGGGCCTTTAAATATGAGCCAAGGGCTCAGTCTTTGGCAGGCTTCAATACGAAGGTGCAAAGTTAACTGAGTTCAAGTAATATAAAGAAATATCAAAGGGGTGCCAAGGTTTGGGGCCAATACTCTTTGGGGTGGAACTTCACCACTCTCCGTGTCGTCTCTCTCTCACTTCAGTTATTATTGAAGTGCTAAAAGTTTGTTTTTTTCTATTGGCACGTGTTGCCCCGTCTTGTGACAGTGGTATTAGAGCGCCATGTTGAATTAAATATTAAAGTTGTGAAGTATTTTAAGTGATTCCCTCATGTGTCATGCCCCATTTTTGACTTGGGGTGCCTAAGTCTGTGACAGTGGTATCAGAGCATCAGGCGTGTGCTTTTCTCAAAGCATACCGGTCCTATCAAAGAGCAGACATGACACTTGGGAAATTTGAAAATTATTATTGAAGAATCTTTGTGGTACGACCCCAGACTTGGAACTTTGGAAATTGTTATTGAAGAATCTTCGTGGCCCGACCCCAGGATTTACTAGCTACTCCCACCCATCGCATTGGGTGCGCTCCTGTCTTCATCGCTTTGTCTTACAGGGCATAAGCCATAGAGAATTCCAGATTACACATAGGTTCTTGTGGAGAATCTAACAGTAATAACACCTCTCAGAGGAGATATTACAGAGTGTGGAGATACTCGCTCCAAAACAAATTTTGGAAAGGAAACTGAAAGGAATACTGATATCTTGCTGTCTGTGTGCACATAACTAGTAGGAGCGAGGAACATGCTTATAAAAGCATTTGGAAACATGAATTGAACCTCGAATCTTTTGCAATGAGGTGAACCATTTTCTTAAAACTTTGCATGTTTTGCAAGTGAAATCGAGAATAAGATCATGACAAATTGGGAGCGCCAACATTCCGGATCACGATTCGAGATAAGAATCATGAACTATGAATGAATGATGATGATTCTCATGCATCAAAATTCCCATATGAATAAGATGACTAGATATTGTTGTGAGCGCATCAAGAGTTCCTACGGGATGACATGGCTACATAGGGATCTAGGTGCATCAAGACTTCTGAACGAATGAGATGACTAGATGATTGAAACATTGCGTTTAGTATGAACTAAGTGTGTGAATGAAGAACTTTGAAATAGGAATTTCTAAAGGTGAATCTAATTTATGTATGAAATTAATGTTTTTTGGAAGAACTTGTTGTTTGTGTGCAGATAACACGTGAAATCGATGATGATGATGAATAAGGAGCAATGACAGCTTCAGAATGAACCTGACAACGATAAGAATCATGAATGATTCAATGTAACTGTCGTGAGCGCATCAAGAGTTCTTGCGGGAAGAGATGGCAATATGAACTCGGTGTATGATTGATGGATTGGGATCTCCGGAAATAATTACTCGCACACGGCAGTGCTTGAGTGAAGATGGAATAATTGACCAAATGATTGTAGCATTTCGGCCTCAAAAATCTATGGACATGATTGCAATATGGGATTAGGTAATCCGACATCAGTGATATCCAGGATGGATCTAGATGTGACTGCTAAATACATTGACAAGAATCATCGTCCTAAATCAGAACAAAACCTATGGACGTGATCGCAATATGGGATTAGTCAATCCAACATCAGTGAGGTCCGGGGCGAATCTAGATATGATTGCTAAATACATTGCCAGGAATCACGGTCCTAGGCTCTATGTGATATGATCTGAATGTGATGTGATGTGACTGTCATCTTTGTACCAGTGCTAGATTTGTGTCGTCTAGTGCATCAATACTTAGAGTCAGTGTCTACTGAACTTGTTTATGGCTTATGTCTCATTTTGCACGTGTAATCGAGGGAGATTACAATTCTTTCAAGAGGGGGTATCTCACAAACAAATGATGTGGCGTGACCACCCCAAATTCACGTTGATAGACGGTACGGACACGACAATGAAGATGATGACATGGCAGCAAGACAGGCTGGAACTCACGCTGACATGCTGATTGTACGGATTTTCACCATTTGCGTTGACAGTTCTCATTTTTCACGCGTAATCGAGGGAGATTACAATTCTTTCAAGAGGGGGTATGTCAAAAACAGATGACGTGGCATGACCACCCCAAATTCACTTTGACAGACGGTACGGACAGGACAGTGAAGATGATGACATGGCAGAAAGACAGGCTGGAACTCACGCTGACATGCTGATTGTACGGATTTTTTCCATTTGCGTTGACAGTTGATGACATGACAGACTGTACGGACTGTACGTATTTTTCGCATATTTCGCTGCCTATTTTTTCTACCAGATTTTGGAGGCAGAAACTTTTGGGACTACTTGCTTTTGAGTTAGAAGCTTTTGGGGCTTTGCTTTTAGGGCATCCCTTGTAAGAATAAATAAACCCAAGGGACCTCACTCTTCAGAGCATCTAGACGCAAGTCTGAGAGCAGAGGACCCTTGGGGTGTTGTACTTTGCTCAAGTATTAATATAATAAAGAAATACTGAAAGGGGCGCTGCGTTTTGAGGCCAACACCTCTGGCACAGAACTACGCCGCGCCGTGTCAACTTAAATATTAAAGTTGTGAAGTATTTTAAGTGATTCCCTTGTGTGTTGTGCCTGATTTCCAACCTGGGGTGCCCTAAGTCTGTGAGACAGAGGATTAAAGCAACTGCAACAAGCCCAATAAGAATGTTGGAGCTGATTTGTAACATGCTAGAAAGCTAGGCAAAAAACAATGAAGAAAGAACCTGCTATACTTGCTAGCCATGGCCAGATCTGCACCCGAAGGACTGCCCCCAAAGTTGGAGCTCTCCAAATGGATGTATGAAAGAAGAATTCAAATGTTGCTGATTGTGGGAGTAGGAACTAGATGTCCCCACCAACTGTTGACACTACGTGTAAACGTGCCATTCAAAGGATCTGGACAAATCTACTACCAAGGATCAAAAAAACTACCCATAAAAGGTTGGAAATTAACAAGAGATCGTAAACTTGTCCAACAACTGGTGCTGACAAAAGCTTAAAAAGGGCAAAGGAGTTACCAAATCTATAGGGCCACATTACCACTGGGGAAGAAAGAACATGGAGATAGAAGTCCACACTCCAACAAAACCTTCTCAAATAGTTTTCATTGTCGGCTTTGGGTCTAGCACCACATGCTCCAACTCTAAACCAAGGTGGTTAGGTACGTAGTGTTCAATACAAATTTGGTTTGTAAGGTACAAAGTACAAAATGGATTGAGTTTTTAGGTATGTGAAAACTCATACTTCTTTTCACAAAGCATAAAACTAAGAGTACTTCATACATTTACTTTTGCATTCACCAAGATTAAGAGTACTTCATACATTTACTAAGAGTACTTCATACATTTACTTTTGCATTCACCAAGACTTCAAATAAAGACTAGCAAATCAACGATCTAAATAGACCATTACTAATGCCAAAAACTAGAGTCCACGACTCTACCGAACAATGAAAACACAAAGCTGAGTTTAGCTCACCAATGTCTACAACCAAAAAGAGCCTGACGTCTAATGTCATGGTCTCATAAAACTAAGGGCATTAAGGAAAAAAACATAATGATATCTAGCACTGAAGTCTGAAGTCTTGACTCTTGACTCTAATAAGTAGTAAGTACTGCAAACCGCACATTGCACTCAAAGGTCATCATCAGAGGACGATGAAGATGATGATGAGGACATCTCTCCCTATGTGAGGACATTGCCCTCATCATCATACTCTGGCCTTGTAAATCCTAGGTCGCCTTATGGGCCTGCATCATCCTTATGTGGATCATCCTACTTCGTAGTCTAGCTAAGACGAACAACCGGGTTTGCTCGAAGTGAAAGAGGCCAAATTGGCTGAAATAGGTCAAGGGATTAAAAAAGAAAGCATCCGTATGGATCTATATGGTACGGCTGCACTGTACGGATAGGATCCATATGGATGTGTAGATGCAACCTTGCTCTAAAGCTCATCCAAAGAAGTGGGATGATCAAACAAGAAGTGGTTCTGGACATAGAAGTATCCTTCTCTTCGTGTCAAAGCCAACTCCAACACGTGCACCTAAACTGTTGCATACCAGATGAGCAAGAGTAAACTGAAGCTGGAACTGTGAGTGAAAGAGGAAAGAATACTAATACTAGATGGGGTCCTAAACCCCCCTCCAAGGGTCCCCCCTCTCTATCGCTAGAGAGGCATTTGCTTTAGATTGCAAGAATGTTGATACAATAGTCCTAGATGCTAAGACGCTAAGGGATCTTGTGGTAGGTGCTTGGATCTGTGAGGCTAAGGGCCGAATTTGCAAAACTCTAGGGATGTTGAATAGGATCTGCAATTGTGATGAGTCTATGGGCTGATCATGTCGGTGATGGACTGAAAGCTGAAAACGCTGGCTGATCTGAGGGCTGAATCTCAAAACGCCGGGACTATGGCTGAAATTTGCAACTTCTGAAAAATGATAGGGCTGAAAGCTAACGGCGATGCAAATCTGCTACTGATGGCTGAGAACGTTGATGATTAGTTGGTCATGGCTGAAACCGCTCATGCAAAAATGCCATGGATACTGATGGTACTAGGTGCTAGTACTAACTTATGTTTGAGAAATGACCCCTAGGGTCACTTATATATGGGATTAAAGTTGGGTCAAACAATGCCAAATAAGATCCCACGATTTCTAAAAATGCCATTTATTAGTAAGTTAATCAACTCACTTATAAGAGGTGCTTCACATGCATATAAATACCTAGGCTGGTTACTACTACAACTATATGGGAACACTTCCCAATGGCTACACGACAGACACTGGCTATGCTCATGTGCAATCAGAGGGTATGCAACTGATCTAAAGTTCTTGGATATGAACATGTTGCGTACATGCTCACAAGGGTGCCAAAACACTTCCTAGGTTGTCCTAAACCCTAGAAATAGGAGTTAGCTTGTCCACATGCACATAGGGTTAGGTGTGCACATGAAAAAGCGCAAATCCAAGCTGCCGATAAAGGCTAGGGCTGCCCCCTTTGCATATTGCCCATGCCAAGAAAAAACACTAGGCTCATCCCACCATGATGCTTCGTCTGTCTTCTTATTGGCATCCAAGGTGTCACATTCACTTGATGTGGAAGCTTGCACCATAAGTGATGAGACTCGAGAGAGGAAGGAAGCTTGAGAGAGAGAGAGAGAGAGAGAGAGAGAGAGAGAGAGAGAGAGAGAGAGAGAGAGAGGAGGGGGGGGGGGGGGGGGGGGAGGATGGAGCTCTGAGCTTGAGCCTTGAGGCTTGACGCCCGAGGGAGAGGGAGACGGAGAGAGCGCCTTTAAACTTGAAAGTTGAGGAAAAGGGAGAGATGGAACGGTGGAGAGTGAGGGAGAGGTGGAGTCTCGACTCTCAAGCTTGAGCCTTGAGGCTTAAGCCTTGAGGCCCAAGGGAGAGAGAGAGAGAGAGAGAGAGGTGATGAATCATGACTTGAGAGAGATGGAGAGATGGGCTTGATGGAGAGGTGGAGAGTGAGCCTTGAGGCAACGTCAAGCTCTTGCCTTGAGGGAGAACGAAGATTCAATAAATTCCTTGAGACTTGGGGCTTATATAGGAGAGGAGAAGACCCCCTCTCTTTCCCCCCCAAAACCATTCAAAAGCGCCCAGCAGCCCAATTTTTAACAACTATCAAACGACCATATTTTTCAAATGCGTCGTTCCGACCAGGCGTTCCGACCGTTCCACCCACCATTCCGGACGAAGATGAAGCGCAAGGAACAGTTGTTTCCTAAGTTCACCATGCATTACTATGGGCCTTTTCAAGTACTTGCCAAGACTTGATGCGTGGAAGATTCATAATGCACTCCATGTGAGTCTTTTAAGACCCTTTGTGGGTGATGTGCCAGAAAATATGCTAGATGAGGATCAGCTAGAAGTTGAGGAACTTGATGAGATCTTGGTACATGAGTAAGTTTTGGCACATAAGGACAGAAAAGTTAAAGCACAGGTTGCAAGACCCTATTTGGTGAAGTTCAAGAACTATCCGCCTATGGATGCAAAGTGGATGGAAGAGCATGAACTTTCAGAGTCACCAAATATATTGCAACTTTACCTTGAAGCCTTTGGGTTACAACCTACTTATGCCCCAACCCAACGTGTGCAAAGGAGGGGTAATGATAGGCCTAGCACATCAAATGTACATATGAAGTCAATGTAATAGATGGAAATGACAAAAATATAAACGTCTCATTAAGTCATTTGTATCTATGTGTTACAACCTTTCTTCCGGATACAGCTAACAAACTAAAACCTCTCATGCTTCCGGATGGTAATGTTAATTACTTCAGGGTGTTGGAACGTCCCTGCTAACAACACAAGATCATTAGTGGCGTGTATTTATGGTATGCAATCAAGGACGTTTGCGATTTCAAGAGGGGGTTATGTCATGAGGATGTGGCAATTGTTAACTCTATCACGAGGACGTGGCAACTACCAACCTTAGTTGGTGGTTTCTTTCCAATGATTTTTGTTTTATTTTTAAGATCCTCTTTTTGAAGTTGCAAATGGTATGACATTGTATGGACAATGTGAACAGTAGTTTCACCCGCAAACGTGAAGCTGATCGGCACTGCAATTCGTAGATGTCTAGGCTTAGTTCAAGATCATGATCCCCCCGTCGCATTTAGCAAGTTGGTGGATACTAGGAAGTGAACTCAATAAAGGCATAAAGTCAAGGTGGGGTCACCAAAGGAAAGTACCCGACAGTTGGGCCACATTGCATTTTTGGATGTGGTCCCGATGGGGATAGATGGTCAAAAGACCAGTGGGAGCCCAACAGAAGCATCTCCTAAAAATTAGGGAACTGCTATTTTGAGCCATGAAATCTATTCGCGTCATTACCTCCGGAATGACAAGGGAACATTTTACAAATCTGCTGCCACGTCAGCTGATGTGCGGATTGAGATATTTTTAGCAGGAAAGCCCAAACTTGGAAAGTGGGCAAGGTGTCACTCTGTGAGCGAATCTGCCACTTCAAGAGGCTGGGGCGAGTTCTTTTCAGTAAGAGGGGGCGCCATTTTCAGTTTTTGTCACAGGTTAAGAGCTATGGAGTGCATGCTTTCCACTCTATGTACAATGTGATGCTAGGAGTGATGACCTACACACTACACATTGCTCTCTCTCTTCCCTACGTGCAGTTATGTGATGCCCCACAAGAGGGCTCTACATTTGACTGATGTACAGCTGTGTGGTTTCATGCTTTTCTTTCAAGGCAAGAGCCTCTTTGAGCAGGAGCAAGAGTAGCTAATTGGTACTCCAAAGCAGGCACCGGTGAGGGTCATAACCTCACCAAACAGGTGCATTTTCAGCGCTATGTACGCGCTGTTTTTGGACTATTTTGCAGCCGCAATGATGCCAGAATCATTGAGAACTGTGCCCCACTGTTATACGACAATTTGGGGCTATTTAGAGCTGAAAACAGATGAAAAACCAATAATTACAGTGTGCTGTAATTACTGTTTTTGCGCAGGAAACAGGGGGTTTATGCTATTGGAAACGAGTCGAAGCTTGGGAAATTGCCCAAGGCAAGTTTTAGGGCCGTTATGCTGCCAAAATTTTGCCTGCACAGGTGTCATCTAGCTAGATGCAGGTGTAGGTCTCAAGGACTCTGGTTTTGCAGCTTATTCCTCACTCCTGAAAAGCAATAAAGAAATACCGAAAGGGGCACCAATCTTTGGGGCCTACAGGTGTCGTTGTCTGCTTGGGAGCGCTCTAGCTACCAAGCCGTGCTATGTCTTGAAGTGTAGTTGCCAGTTACCTGTTTCTTTTTAAGTCTCTACTTTGTGTTGTTAAAGTTCAAGTGTTAAAGATCGGGCCGGTTTCACATCATATGCATACGAGCATGCAGGACAGGGAGGGGAAGGTAGCGCGGTAGCAGACACGCGCCCATACATTGGCAGACTCGCGCGAGGCATATTCACCACCCAAAACGAAAATCGCAAAAACGAAAATGGAAAAACCGGCGTTTCGGAGTTTTGTCCGAGGCAGAAACGGTTGAGTAACGGCACTTTTTTTTCCAATTTAAAAACAATGAATTTCATAAAACAAGTAGCCCAAGAGCCTAGAGAGACCATGGGTATACTCAGAAAGTTAAAGGGGACAAGTCACAAGTCCTAAATCCTAATATTAAACTTCAAAAATTGAAACTTAATGCTCAAAATAAGAAACATCAAACATGCAAATTACAACTAACAACTTATAACTTCCAAGACATGTCACAGACTCGCAGACTCACATGTCAAAATGTATGACCGTGCATAAGCTGCAAGAGTCATACTATGCTTAATCCAAATATCAATGTCAAGGCTCAAAACATAGCACGTTGAGGTGACGAGTCGTGACTCGTAATTTCTAAATTTCAAATCACATAATTTCATAAATCACGATTCACTGGCAATTGGATACAGAAATCACTGCTAACTCAAAAAGATAGGGTCCAAACTCCATAATAATAGATGATAAATGAGTCAATGACAATACTAAAATGTCATCTATGATCAAATCAAAATGTAAGTACTAAGTAGCAATGAGCATGCTCCAGAATCTGACTCCTCTGCCTCATCCTCTGCTTCATCCTCCACCTCATCCTGTGCATCATCCTCTTCACTCTCCTCACTGGAAGAAGAGGAGGAGGACTCTTCCGCACTCGCTGAAACTCCAACTGCACTAGTGCCACCAACTCGAGCTCTTCCCCTTCGTCGCCTCTGTCCCCTCGTATCATGAATTGGAGCAATAGCCTCTTCACAGAGTAAGGCATACAAATCGCGCTCGTGCTGTGGGATATCTAGAATGTCACGCACCTTCGCAATGTCAATTTTATCGACATTGACTTGTGTGGGCTCAGGGGAATTAGAAAGCTTCTCAAGCAACTGTAGGTTGCAATTACAAAACACAAATCCCACAAGCTGCCCGATTTTTTCTCAAAATACCCTTTGGCCACTTTTCACATGGCGAAACGCCGTTTCTTCCGGTTCGAAACGGCGTTTCCGTTTCGATCCCCCGAAACGTCGTTTCATGTGACTATGGCGCAAGGGGAGAACATTGGCGGCGAACATGCAACAGGGAGGTAACGGAGTGCAAAGCACGCAATTGGGCGCAAGGTGTGCAACGCGGGGCAGGAGCAGGACGGCCTTGAGAGCACCACCTCTCTCTCTCTCTCTCTCTCTCTCTCTCTCAAATTAAAGCACATTATAGCTAGTATTTCCATCAGCATCAACTTCTTCTTCTTCTTCTTCTTCTCTCTCTCTCTCTCTCTCTCTCTCTCTCTCACACACACACACACACACACACATTTATGAGTGTGTGTGTGTGTGTGTGTGTGTGTGTGTGTGTGTGTGTGTGTGTGTGAGAGAGAGAGAGAGAGAGAGAGTTACCTGTTGTGGTAGTGACACCATTTATGACTAGTTGGGACTTGAAGTTTCCGTATTTGTTTCTTGCGGGTGCTTCTACTGCGTTGATTATTGTCGATAGTTCTCGCAGCGTGGCTAAAAAGAAAAGAAGTTAAGAAGAGAGAGAGAGAGAGAGGTTCACCTCCGCAATCTATAAAGCATGATCATTTTAGTCTCTGATTTGGTGTCGAAGGTAGATGTTTCCATCAGACAATCGAAAAACTTTTTTCCTTCCTTACAGTCGTAAATGTGCTGCAAGCGTAAAACCATTTTTTTCTTCGTCATCCATGATTCACCTTCACCCACACCAACTTCTGTATTCGACTCATAGTGTTGAAATTTTGAAGAGGTAATCTTTGACAGTGACATGTAAAAATTTGAGTCTACAGGTAGGTGCTACGATTTTTGAAAAGTAGTAGTAGACGAGAGCACTGTCTTTTTCATGGATATTTAACTGGGCTACCAAGCTACTATATCTTTGAATAATGGATATATTGCACCCCTCTCATAAAAGCCAATTCTTTAATCTCTACAGTGGTTTTGTATTTTTAATCCCCCTCTCATACTCGGGAAGCCTGTTCAAAGCTTTATAGCCACTTCAAAAACATTGTTCAAAGCTTTATAGCCACTTCAAAAACATTGGAGTACTTGTTTTGAGCATTCTGTACCAAATCCGTGGGCTTCGCGCCTTGATCTTGCATAATTGTAGATGCCATTAGCCATATCCATCCGACGGTTTTGAATTCCTAGTGAAGACATAAATATTGCACCAGTTTTCTGTGTACCATAGATGCAGCTCCAATCCGAAGCATTCAAAGAGCCTCCTCATCTATTAGGCTGGGGACATGCATTCTACCATGCTTTTTCATACAACTCTAGCAAAAAATTGCCAGCTCTAGGGTCCAGCCCAAGAATATGTTGCACCGCTTCCGAAGACGTTACAGAGGTCATGTTATCTACTAGCAAGAACACTTTAGATTTTGAGAAATCGGTCTCCTTTAGTGTATAACAGAGCTGCATCATATAGAATTAGGCATGAATATATAAACTTGTCCTCACAACCAAGCTCCAACTAATTAGACATGAAGGGAAGCAATTTTAAAGGTGTATATAAATAATCATGAGAGGAGCACCTGCACAAATTTGGAAATAGTAGAAAGGTCAAGCTTGCATTGAAATCAGTTAGGCTTGACATTAAGAATCTCTTGCACTCGTTGAGCGGTTCTTCATCAGTAGGGTCATTACGCAGCTCTAGGTGAAGCGTCTTGCCCCCACAACGAGTAAATTGATGGTCACATAGATACTAACAAAAGGTAGACTTTCCACTTGCAGGAAACTTGTACATCCCCATGACGTTTACAATACCTTTCAATTGCTTGAACTTGTCAACCACAAGCTGCACTCCAAGAAAGACCACAAGATTGATCAATCATACAGGGCACGAGGAATATACTTTTGTGTTCATCACCTTCACATACAGAAATCTGCTTCTACAAATGCATCTCATGCCTTGTAAGCCAGAGTAACCATGTCTCATGGATGCTGGCATGATGGCATCATCCTAAGAAGGACTAAGTATATTCTTTCAATGAAGTGGTGCCCCTCCTCCAGTCACTCAAATATGTGTACTTTCCATTTGGAATGAGAGCTTTCCGAAAGCGTCGTGGACTCGTGCCAATTCGACGAATTGATGTAGGAGTCTTCCTCTGCAAGACATTGTCAGCCAAACTCCTTGTCTATCATCCATTCACCATCCTTGTTTTGTATATGTGTGTGAGTGCGCGCGCGCGTGTGTGTGTGTGTGTGAGATAGAGAGAGAGAGAGAGAGAGTGAGAGAGAGAGAGAGAGAGGAGAAAAGGATTTTAAGGTCGTAGGAAACTATCCCAAGAGACCTCAAAGATCTACCCGACGACAGTTGAACTCAACGCCTGCTATTCAAGAGGGAAATGTCATAACCAATCTTTGTTTTGTGTGTGTGTGTGTGTGTGTGTGTGTGTGTGTGTGTGAGAGAGAGAGAGAGAGAGAGAGAGAGAGAGAGAGAGAGAGAAGCTTTTAGATGGCGTACATTGTGTGTGTGTGTGTGTGTGTGTACACACACACACCGGTGTGCGTAGGAGAAGAAGAAGAAGATGAAAACACACCTGGAGAAGCATCTTATGAAAAGGGAAGACGTATAAGGTGCTACTGAGTTAGTGAGTCAACAAGATGAGCTTAATAATAAGTTCACAATGGCCAACAAATTCACAAGCGAGGAAGATGTGTTTGATAAGGTTCTTCAGGGCTCCTCTCTCTCTCTCTCTCTCTCTCTCTCTCTCTCTCTCTCTCTCTCATGTTTCACCACAATCTGAGATGCTAACAAAAGCTTGTCGAAAGGTATGGGGGAGTCAAGTGAACAATATAGAGAAAAAACCATTCGGATGCTCACAAAAAATTGCATACAATGTACTAGAGGTGAAAAAGAGTACGGATTTGGAACCCATGTCAGTATATGGCATGATAAACGTGATACACAGGTAATAAACACATGCTCGGACACACCCACACATACGGATGTCCATTGCATACGCACGCATAGACTTTGAGAGCACTTACGTATCGAGGGCAACCCCAAGAGTGTTCAGTGTAGTATTCGCAAATTTGCGAATAGGAGTGTGTCAGTTGCAAGATATGCCCCAACGCAAGTGCAGCCAAAGTGTGTCGACCCTAGCAAAGGGCACAGGCAGTGATGTGTATGCTTATAGGTGTGTGGTAGAGGGCTAGAGCAGATTGGAAGAGCTTGTGCAGGCAAGTGACAGCAGGGATGTATACTTTATGTGGTTTTTTAGGCCAAAAAGGCTCCGGATAGGGCCTGATAGGGCGACAAGTGAAGAATGTCCGAGGTGCTGGTATTTGGTCCTGATATGTAGAGCTTGAAATGCTGAAGGAGCAGGTCGAGACTGCTCATCAAACAGAGCTACAAAGCCCAAGATATTCGAGTTTGAAGGTGCAGTGCATTGCAGATCCTCGTCGGGCAGGGCAGTTGGGAACACGTGGCCAAGTGGATGTCAGAGTATAGACGCATAGTGCTCGAGTTATAGAGCATACCCGTCTTTTCAGATTACAGATCAGAGCTACGTATTGCTGGATATGGCCATTTAAAATTTTGCCAGGGGCCGGGTTGTGCCCACTTGACCTCATGGGAAGCCGTGCCATCTGGAATTTTTTGGGCTTCGACAGAGTTCGAGAAGATGCTATGCTATGTATGGAGCTAACAAGAACTGACTGCTTATCAAACGGAGCCCGGAGCGGAAAGATATAGCAGTTGGAAGTCGGGGTGCAGTTGCTGGAGTTGGTTGCAGATGAAAGTTCATGTTTTTGCGGCCTCGGTTCGGGGTCTCGAAGAATCTTGAAGTGTGGCAAGAGCCGAGGGTTTTCAAGTCGACATAGTGAAGTTTTGGCCAGGCCTTGCGGCTTGGCAATTCGACATCGGAGCCACAAATGGCAAAGCTGGGAAATTGGGGGGCACCCAATGGGGTTTTTTGTATCAAATGAACTTTTTTGAAGGCTTAGAGGGGGCTCACGGGGAGCCACCACGTGGCTAGAATTAGTCCCATAGGCGGATTTCGGACGCGAAGCGGCAGGGTATAAAGGCAAGGCCTTGAGCCCCATATGAGATGTGAAGGGTGAGTGGAACTCTCCTTGGAGCGTGGCTATGGCGGGTGCATGTCAGGCTCTGCGTGGTGGCGCTGTTGGGCGCCCGCGGGCAACGCAGCTCGCGGGATGTGGATGATGATGTGGCAACTTGCCAGTGCGCGTTCTCGCGTGTCGAAAAGGCACCAAAGGTTTTAATGAGGGGACTGTACCCACAATAGCGGCGCCGCAACTTTGAAGACTTGGGGCTCAAGGCAAGCCCATGGGGTGCTTTCACATACAGTAAAGAGAGGCTAAAAATAGAGAGGTGGAGTCCGAGAATAGAAAGGACGAGGCTCACAAGGCCATAAGGCCTTTGTTTTTGGCAGTTTTTTGGGAGGTTTTGGAAGGGCTTAAAGGCGAGCTCTGGAAGAGCCCAGGAAGAAGAAGAGCAGCCATTTTTTGCTCAAGGGAGGAGCCCTCGGCCTAGAAGAGGCAGACTCGGAGGTGTGTTCCCGAGTTCTCAAGATAGGACAAAGGAGAGCAGTTTGGAGCGAAGGTGCTACCATAGGTGTTTTTTGTTGCCGTGCTCTCAACAAGGAGAGCCGCACAAGCAGTGAAGGCTAAAGCAGTGGTTGCAGTTTTTTCTTTGTTGCTCAAGGTCTCCATGCCGAGCAGGTTGTAGCAGTTTTTGATGATTGTGTAGACGAGGTTTTTTGTCGTAATTGAAGCAAACCATATCGATTTCTAGTGTCGTTTCTTCCCCTTTCCCCCCTTCTTCTCTTTGCTCTGTTCCAACAATCCAGTGCCGGTATTGGAGATGGGGCCTCTGTGTGTGTGAGAGAGAAAGAGAGAGTGGTGTGTGCTGCGGCACGGTCGTAAACGGGTCAGAGCAGTGTGGATTGTTGTCGATTGTGCGAGTTTTGAAGGTGAACTCTAGTGGATCGGGGTGCAATGATTATCCTGGGCTATAGAGAGGCAAACTGTTTGGGTTCCAGGTGTGTTCCTCTTTCCCCCCATCCATCTTCTGGTGCCTCCACGGAGGAGCTATCTGATGGCTCTTGTTTGAAGACGGAGTTGTGGTTGGAGAGCAAATGAAATGTGAGTTTTGAAGAGCAGATACGGTGCAAGATGGCTTGGTCGGGTAATCCTACATTCACTAGGGTGGAAGATGCGGAAGGCTGCAGGATTATGGCCTATTTGTGTTGGAAAACAGGTTGATGAGGGAACAAGGTGCAGTGAGGATTTTCCTGTTGTTGGTGTAGGGAAGTGCAAAGCGGTGGTTTGATGGGCTACTAGCAGAAGAAAAGTTGAACTGTGAAGCTTTGGAAGCGGCTTTTCGACGCCATTATGTGCCAGCGATGCAGATGCATGAGGTGAAGAAAAAATTGGACGGTTTAAAGCAGAGTCTCAACGAAAGTTTCCAAACGTTCATATGGGAATTCGAAGCCCTTTGGCGAGAGCTGATGGAGGTAGCTGGTAGTCAAATTGTTGATTTTCTAAAATTGAACAAGTTTTGCAATCCTCTCCATGAGGAGGTCACAGAGAAAGTGGAGGCGGATGGGCCTGTGACGTATGCTGAGGCGGTGGAATTGGCGAGAGGCCGGACCAAAAAGATATTAAAGAAGCGGCAGGCCAAGCAGGGTTTGCCAGATGTGGTGATGCCAAAGAAAATGGAAGTGGTGAGAGTTGAGCCAAAAGTGGTGCAAAGGAGTGTACCAGTGCGGGAAGAACCCAGGGTTTTGTGGATGCAAAGAGATGGGGTGGTTCCCATGCCGAGGTTGCCAATTAGGGCAACTCCAGTTGTGCCATTAGGAAAAAGTTGGACTCACTTTTGGGCCCTGTAAGAAGTGCCACGTCGGCTTAGAGAGAGAAAATGAAAATGTTAAATTGTGCATTTTATGTGATACTTTTTTGCGCAACAAAAAGCCAAAATGACATTCTTTGGTAGGTAGCTGCCATCTTTATCATTCTTATCCTTCGTTCTCTTGTCAGGAATCCAATTAACCGTATCACTAATGATTTGATATGCCAACTTACAAGCGTTCCCTCCAGAAACATAAGCCAACGAACTCTATCAACTCTAAACTTGAGAATATGGTCTTCCCTCCCAAAACCTGAGATATTTCATGAGTTTCGAGTCTCCGTCTTTTTCTCTATCAACTCTAGGAATGGAGAACGCTTCTTTTCCTGATGAAAACACTAATTTGAACTTGCAATCCTCAGCCCCTTCATCTTTAACACTTACCCAAAGAAAGAACACACATCATCTTCATGTTGATGTATTGCAAGAGTACGCACCGTTGCAGAAACATAGGAGGGAGTTTTTCTTATCTCAACAGGAGAAAGAACTTAGAAGGACAAACAAGGAACATCATTTGGATTTGTGGACCGATGGGTTTATTTATCCAAAGGATCCTACGACAAATGCGCCACCTCCCTTTGCTAATATCACTAATCTCTTACATTTCACAGGCGATGGCAAGGATGGCCTATTGGGATACACTAAATATTTGGAAATGAGAGGATTGAATGCGGAAAGGCAAAGAAACTTCCTGGTGATGGAGAACATGCAGCTGAAGAAACTTAATGAAGCATGCTCTCAAAAGATTTCATCAAACAAAAAGACAATCCAAGGCCTTGAGAAGAAGATCACAAGTTTGCGAGAGAAAGACACCGTGCTTGGTAGTCGGAAAGAAAACGAGATATGTGCAACATTGAGAAAATGAAGGTTGGTAGTGGTGGCCTGAAAAAATAAATACGAGCTTTAAGGTAACTCGAAGTTTGTTTCTGCTTTTGTATCTTCAATGTGCTTCACTAAGAAATAGATACACTTTCCTATACATGATCATAACGCATGCTGCTTTTTTGGCAGGTCTTTACTGCATCCAAACTCGAACGATGTAGTTTTCAATGCCGGAGTGCCTTACAGCCGTCTAGTTCCAAAAGAAGTAGTTGAAGAGATGATAACTCAGAAAAAATTTCGTAAGTTGAAAGGGAGGCTCCTTACCTCCTTCATGAACGAGAATCAGCTGGAACCAATGGAAGTGCAAGCAATACTTGATGAGAGTGGCATCTTGCAGATGGGATACAGGGCACTCTTCAAAGCATTAGCTTAAAAGTCTCAAAATAAACTACAGAGAGGATCATTGCTGCCAAAGCCATCACATGTAAAGGCTGCTCGCCGGCACGTAAACGATGAGGTGTTTGAGAAACTTGGGTCACCATTCCATATTGAAGCAACGTTCTTAGACAAGGGCGGCAGAGAGGTACAGTTTAACAAGCACAACAACCTCTTCGTTGATCTTGAAGCATTGCAAAGGTAAGTAGTTCACTTCTTTGACATCAGTCGAGAGAAGTGCGGTGGGGTTCTCAAGTTTGTTTTGAAGCTCAACGAGTGCGAGGTCCTGAAGAACAAGAAGCTGGAGAGAGTCACCATTACCCTCATGAACAGAGCTCTAGATCCATCAATAACGAAAGAGGATCCACGATACTTCAGCGTGCAATCCGAAAACAATATTCTAACTCTAGGATCATTTCAGGCATACTTCGTTCACTCTATGATAACAAAAATATTGATTATTTGGTTGTTGATTTTGTGTTTTCGTTTTTCACTACAGGTTGATAAGGAAAATTTTGAAATCCTCAATTGGGTTTTTAGTCAAACCAAAATTCCTTCTATCATCAGTGAACAAAGAAACGGAGCCATTCTCTCAGTGGAAGGATTTGGTGACTATACAGTGGACTGGCACATGCTAGGTGACTTAAAGACTCTTAAGTGTATGTAAAACATAACACACGTAGCAGCTGTGGCAAATCCATTCTTATATTGCATGGCTGATGCACAATCTCTTGAGAGTGTGCAATGGAATAGAGCTCCCAACAGACATCTTCAAGATAAGACTTTTAAACCAGTGCTTGATATTCCTCTCAGTAGAGTTCACGTCTGTACACTTCATGCACTCTGTCGAATAATTGAAAAGGTGGTTCATTTGTACATATGTTTTGCATGGACATTAAAGACAGAGAGCGAGTCGAAAAGAGTGATCAAAGCATTAGAGGGAGTGCTCTCAGACATTGGTTTGCATGGAGGCAATGTCAACATCGAAGAGGATCCTAAGATGTCTCAAAGTCGGTACAAGGTACCTAGAAAAGCATCGATAGGTGGCGTGAAGGCAAGAAGGTTTCTTGGGTTTAGCCTCAAAGATTCAGATAGAGAATAAAGGAGAAACCTGTTCAACAAATGGAAACAGTTAAAGTGGTTAAAGACAATGCGGGTGGTGGGGCAATCCAGAATCACAAGGCGAATGTGTGGAAATCACTAGATATAATTTTCCACTACGTTGAGCAGCATTCTTGGGACCAAAGTAAGCTCACATCATTTCAAGCAGCCTTGCTGGATTGAAAAAAGACTTACCTTACAGGGTGGGGTGGGCAACATATCACACATTACATGGTGGGTTAGCATTCTACGTATACAAAACAAAATTTTAAATTATACTCTAATGACCATTTTGTTTTATTTCAATGTAGCACATACTGTTCAACCATGGTCCATATTTTGCCAAGACATACGGCTCACTATCAATATGGTCCACACAAGGCATGGAAAAAACCCACTACATGGTAAGAACAGGTTATTTTAAGCACACTAGACATGGAGGAGAAAAAGATAAGGCCAATAGCCTATTAGAGTTACACCAATGGACTTATAGACGACTAATTCATAGAGCAAGGCAGAAGGAACTTCTTAAGAGTTCAGAAATTACACGGTCTTCAAATAGCTTGGGGAGCTTCAAATGCGGCGGAGCACCATGCGAGGTGGTGGCGGTGGAGCGGGAGAAGATGGACCTGAGCCCATCATTTTTATCCTCTTTGATGCACCTCCTTCTTCCTCACTTTGTACCTCTTCAATGTACAAGCTCTGTAGACGAGCTCGTTTCTCTGTTGATGGCAGCATCTCCACAACATCAGGCGTCTTCTTTCTCTCAGAAACAGCCACTTATTGTATGAATCTAAGCTTTTTGGGTCTTCAACCTCTGCAGCCAGAGCCTGAGCTGTGTAGGACATGAAATAGGGGGCTTTGAGTACTTGGCACCCATACCCAATGCCAAATACACGTAGAGCAAACTGTTTCTCAATCAGAATTATTCTTTCTGTGTTTAGTGGGAGGGGGTGCCCACCACACAATCTTGTAATAACTTTCATTGCAAACAGTGGGAACTTTGCATTGTCATCGGAGTATTCCTTGTGGTATATTATGATCTACATAAAAATTGTAATGACTTTATGGGCCGTAAGTGAGATGATTACAATTGCCAAGTACTTGAATTGTTTCTACAAACCTTTTTGTGGTTGAAACGCCCGATGTAGTGAGACAACGCCGCATCCTTGCCTTGGACTCCAGTGACAAGCCCTTGCCGTGAGCCTTCCGCTCTTCTAAGGAAACTATCGTCATACACTAGCACATGTCAACAAAAAAAATGATCATGATATTTTATCACTGGGCCATCTCCAATACCATCTGAATGCACGACAAAAGTTACCATCTGATTCTCGTCCATTTCTAGCATCGACCTCCCCCACAAGTGAATAGACTGACTATTCATTACCTGATCTCTGGGTGCCACGGGCCTACCCATGTTTCTCAAGCTGAGTTTTTTTGTTGTCGATTCAAACTGCTCATCTGTTGGTAAATTGGTCTCTCTGGACTTCGCTTCATTGAATGTATCTTTGATCAGCTGCCACCCTGAAGTGAACTGTGAGTCGCGGACAGTTGTGTCAGCAATACGATGTTGGTCCACTCCATCATCATCCACAAACCCCATGTCCGCCTCACAAAAATTCGCAATTGCGGCTAGGCAGTAGTCCTCCCGTATATTGAGCTCATGCATGATAACTGTGAGCAGAACATAGTGGGTGTCGCCTGCCATAGCAAAGCTGGGAGCGCAATTCAGAGGCAAAGTCACTTCCTTACTTGAACTTTCTTGCTTGCACCCTATTGCTGCATCCGCAAGAGAATCAAGAGTTAAGCCCGCATCAAATGTTTCCTTTAATACCTCTACCCGCTCTTCTTTTGAGTCGAACTACACCTCCACATCCTCTACCTCTTCCTCCAGCGCCAATGGACAACTACCGAAAGTTGTTGACTAGGAAGTCTCTGACTGACCATCCGTCTACAAGTATAAGTAACAGACAAACCCGTGGTAGAATTCCACTAAGCAACACTTTTTGAAGTGCTTCATACACTTGTCTTGTACAAGCAGTGCATTGGAGGGACACTTTTCTAGACAGCGATTCAGTCTCCTGGAAGCACTCTTGTCAGGGTCAAGGTCGGCTGGGTGCACATATCTCATGCCATCAACTGTCATGGAATTGTCACAAGTGACTGTCTCATACTGTTGCAAATGGGTTTGTAGGTACTCAAATGAGCAATCTATAATCCTCTGTATAGCAAACTCCGCATTAAACATTCCTGATAGTTCTGGTGCATGGTGATGAGCACGGGCGTTGTATAAGAACGTGAATAGTTTTTCTTTAAATGTATCCTCGCTCACAACGTCTATCTCCAGGACTATGATCCCCATGACTGACAGAAAAAGCAAGCCAAAACTATTTGGTGTCATAACCAAGCGAATATTGAGCCTCGAGTACCCCTCAAGGTCTCTATTCGCTTGGTTCTGTCCCGTGCGCTAATGTCATAAGAGGTGACGTCACTTGAGTCAGAACCAAGTGAATGGGGACCCCAAGAATCTCCGAAGGGTCCTATTCGCTTAGTTCTGTCCCGTGTGCTAATGTCATAAAAGGTGACGCGTCTCACATGAGTCAGAACAAAGCGAATAGGGGCCCAAGAATCTCCGAAGGGCCCTATTCGCTTGGTTCTGGCCCTATTCGAAACATGTGGATAAGAACAGAGCATTTAATGTTATCAGTGATATATATATAGGCCTACTCACTCACTATGCCCAAACTCAAGCACGGTCACATAAGGAGTAATTATTCCAACCATGCGGTACGAGACTTTTAATCTTACCCTAACGCAGTGGCTTCGGTGCGCACATAGTTAACAGCACACAGGAAGGGGAGAAAGGCAGGGAGAAAGAACCCTTCCCTGCAATATCCAATGGTGCCGAGTTGGATGGTGATGTCGCATGCCGCCGACAACAAGAACCAGAAGGTGGCAATGGCAATGGCGACGCGACAGCAAAGGACTCAACCCAGTGGAGGTCGCTCAACGCAGGATTACGAGAGGTGGCCAAGGGGAAGAGCACAGAAAGGCAAAAGCAACGGCGATCTGTTTGTTCTACTTGGAGATGGAGATGGCGACTGCATGGGCGATCGGCGTCTGACTCTAAACGCAAGATTACGAGAGCTGGCCAAGAGAAAGAGCGCAAAAAAGGCAAAGGCAACGGCGATCTGTTTGTTCCACTTGGAGATGGAGATGGCGACTGCAAGGGCGACTGGTGTCTTTCTGACTCTAAACAGTCACTCGAAAAAGGCACGTGGGCTGCGCTCACAAGGACATGCAGTATTAAATGGTCTCATATTTCCATGCAGTACGATTTACCAACCACAATCTCGGGTGTAATCATGCGCATAAGTGAAGTTGTCATCCTCACCGGGGTAAGCATTCTAAGTTTAGAGGCAGTACCCCTGCCAAACATTTCAACTATACCCTCGCCCCACTCTTCTACCTCTTTTCACGTCCTCTACTGCCCATCATTTTAATTAACTCTACCCCCATCGACGCTACGCGGTAAGCAAACCATTCCAAGTCTTTTTGCGCATCTCCTCTTACTCTCGCGCATCCTTCTGTTACTCCTGTTCTGCAGTGCTTTAGTGACGCAGAACTCTACACACAGTGAAGAGGTATGCTACTACCCTTTTGTGCACTTGTATTTTGTGTAGTCAGTACCAAGCGAATAAGAGAAGGTAAACCCTGTTTGCTTGGTACTGACCATAGGATGTTTGCTTTACCATAGGATATTTGCTATAGAATGTTGTCTTTACCATAGGATGTTTGCCTTTACACTTTTCTGAGGTCAGTACCAAGCAAATAAGGGAAGGCCACTTTGTTCGATGCACCACTTCGCTTGGTACTAACCTCGAAAAATATAAGTGATGTCTGCTAGTACAGAGGTCAGTACTAAGCAAATAAGGGGAAGGTAAACCCTGTTTGTTGCGGGTTTAGGGTTTTTTTTTACCAAATACGCATTTTGAATTTATAAGGGAACTGCAAAATTACAACTTAATACCCATGTAGGGGGTTTTGAGTGCAAAGGCCAAGTTTCAGAGTTTAAAAAAAGTAGCCTACTAATTTCCGGGGGTTTAGGGTTCGCAATAACCAGTTAGAATTTAATCCTTTTCCTTCACAGCCAGACTATCTCTTCCTGAAGCTTGTTGGCATAGTTCAGGGCTTCCTCATATTTACTGGCTAGCTCAAGCACTTCATCCTTCATCTCGTGTAGCCAATTATAGATAACATCTAGAGAGCCATTCTCAGTGAGCAATCACTGCATGTCTTCAGGCCTTCTTGCTTCGAGAGAGTCTTTGAGGATTGAGACTCTGTGCCTAACGATCGGTATTTGTTCTAGCTTGAGGCTAGCATCTTGCACAGAGCATTTAGCAAATAAGCTCTTCAAACTAGGCGCTTGGAAATTGGGAGCAAAAAGGAAAGAATTACCAGCGGCTTACCTCGAGGATTGACTCCCATGTTGACAGCAGCCACTCCCAGGCTGTGTCGGTCGAGAACGCTAAGGGTACCATCGGGTGAGGGCCAAGGGGGGACCTCATGAGGAGGGCCCGGATGCGGTCCTGCTGGCGCTGCGGGAGTATCCCTTGGAAAGGCATCACCACTATCCTAAGCTTCTTGTAGTTCCTCTGTGAAACCTTGAGGGAGGTTCTGAAAAACTGATGGTTAAATAGACTAGATGGACATGCTTGAAAAGCAGAGACTGGGTTCTGGCTGATGAGTGGTTTGTGAGAGGTGGTACCGCCATGCGGTTTCATGAGAGGTAGACATGGGAGGGAGAAGCAATGGTACCACCCCCTAGATTAGGAGAGGTGATGGGAGGGAACGACATGACAATTAGGACCGCATGGACTTAAACGTCTCTTTCACATTGGTATTTTGTTACATGGGATGCAAACCTGTTCGCTTGCTATTACACTTTTCTAAGGTCAGTACCAAGCGTATAAGGCAAGGAAAACTCTTTCCGATGCACCTGTCCACTTGGTACTGACCTTTTCTGAAAATATAAGTGATGTCTGCTATTACACTTTTCTGAGGTCAGTACCAAACGAATAAGGGAAGGCAAACTCTTTCCGATGCACCTGTTCGCTTGGTACTCACCTAAAAAAATATAAGTGATGTCTGCTATTACACTTTTCTGAGGTCAGTACCAAGCGAATAAGGGAAGGCAAACTCTTTCCGATGCACCTGTTCGCTTGGTACTGACCTCAGAAAATATAAGTGATGTCTGCTATTACACTTTTCTGAGGTCAGTACCAAGCAAATAAGGGAAGGCAAACTCTTTCCGATGCACCTGTTCGCTTGGTACTGACCTCATAAAATATAAGTGATGTCTACTATTACTATTTTCTGAGGTCAGTACCAAACGAATAAGGGAAGGCAAACTCTTTCCGATACACCTGTTCGCTTGGTACTGACCTCAGAAGATATAAGTGATGTCTTCTATTACTATTTTCTGAGGTCAGTACCAAGCAAATAAGGGAAGGCAAACTCTTTCCGATGCACCTATTCGCTTGTTACTGACCTCAGAACATATAAGTGATGTCTGCTATTACTATTTTCTGAAGTCACTACCAAGCGAATAATGGAAGGCAAACTCTATCCAATGCACATGTTTGCTTGGTACTGACCTTTTCTGAAATCTTAAGTCCCTTGTGCTGATGTCATTTTTTGTTATGCTATTTGTAGAGATGTCTCGTACAAAGGCCACACCTAGGAGGGCAACACGTGAATCTTTGAATGCCCAAGCAAGAAGACACCGATATGAGGCGCACAGAGGCGTACTGCAAGAGCTGCGCAAGATAGAACGACACATTCAACCTGCTATTCCACGTCTCCCTTTCCAGCGCGTAGTGCAAGAGATTTGCAAGCAGTGGAGAGTCGGCATGCGATGGGCCAGCAATGCACTACTCTACCTTCAAGAAATTGCAGAAGACTACCTCGTTGAATTCTTCAGTGATGGATATATCCTGGTTGCCCATGCACACCGCGTTACTATCATGCCGCAAAATTTTGATACTCTTCGGAGGCTGCGTTTCCTCTACGATGGGCTGCTTCAGCCAATGCCTATCCGGGATAGTAGAACCATGGATATTCTCAACATCCCTCCTCTCCATCCTTGTGCACGACAGACAAAGCCGTCTAGGCCTGAAACAAACAGTAGAAGGACCCGATCACGAGTCGAGAGAAACAACACAGATGGGCAGGCTGAGATAGCCGCAGAGGGGCATGAGCAAGCCATAGTGGACCCCGAGGCAGTCATGGAAGATACAAAGACAATTATGGAGGAGCCAGCTAGACACCAAAATAAGCAAGTCATGGAGGATCCACAGCCAGTAAGGGCTGATGAGGGGCAAGAGCAGGCCAAGGTGGACCCTGAGGCATTTATGGAGGAACCAATATTGAAGGAAAATGATCCGGATCATGTGCCTGTTAGGGAGGACCCTATGGTTGTTAGGAAGGAGCCTGAGGCAACCAGGGAACCAGCTCAAGAAAGTCAAGGGCAAGGCTCTGCATCACAAGGGCCATCCAACGTATCAGATCAGTCAATTATTTTAGAGCAAATCAACGAAGAGAACATAGAGGAGTGGAGAGTTTTACTCAACGCAGCGCCTCTGCATGCATAGATATTGCTGCCTGGAAGGTCAGAGAAAGCCTACATTTTCAACCTCGATCAACAAGACTTCCTGTGCATGCACAGTTTCACCAGATCCAACGCAACGAATGAGGTCGTCAACGTTGCTTTGTGGTAATTCTCATGCTCTTTAAAAGTCATTGTTGGTTCATTAAATGGGTCTCTACCGAGACATGGGTCAATACCAAGCGAGACAGTGGCTTATGAAATTGGATAGTGGTACTACTCGCTCGGTATTGACCCATGTCTTTGTAGCCATCATCAAGTTTTTCTTTATAAGTCACGCTTGGTTCATTAAACGTCTCTTGCCCTCTGACATGGATCAATACCAAGCGAGTCCGTGGCTTATGGAATTCGATAGCTGCCCCACTCGCTCGGTATTGACTCATGGGTTTGTGGCAGGACAGCCCGCTGAAATACCTCAAGTCTAATCTCTACCATTGATTCACGTTAGGCACGCTGTCTCGCTTCTGCCCCTTGAGGTTCAAGACAAAGTATACGTAATAGATACACTGATATCGCCTTTGCTGCAGAACAACTCAGTTTCCTTTTTGAGTCTGATGAACTGGTTTAGCAGAGTCAACTTTGATCTAGCGCGCTTTCTGGTCACTGCATACAATCAATCGTGAGTTTTTTCTTGCCTTGTAAAAACCATGTTGCATTTAGAATCTTTCTCATCTTTGATGGTGTCTTTGTAGTGATCATTGGAGTCTGATGTTATTTGACATGGAAGCTAAGATTGTTTACTACGCAAACTCCGGGCAAAGCAGGGTGTTTCACGGTCGTGTAAAAACGTAAGGCCCATCTTGGTACATTTGGAAGTAGTGTCTCTTTGTAATGTGTTGCTAACTGAAGTGGTTATGTATGTAGTGCCGCGAAAAAATTTGTATGCTGTGTAGAGCATGTTTTGTTAGAACATGATCTAGGAAATACCATCCGGCACGAACGGATAACCTTGCCCCCGCAGACTGATGACTATAGCTGTGGCTGGCGAAACTGTTTGAATGCCCTGTTGCTCCTCAATCAAATTATGGATGTACCGAACGTAAGTAATCGTGCTGTTTCATTGTTTGCTGCAACGTTTGTATGAAGCAACAAACGTTTGTATCACGCTTCTACAGGAACTTCAATTACATAATTACACCCCAACAATGTGCGACATTTTTCTATAATGGCCATCTAGCATATTATAATCTCGGTAAACAGATGCATAAGAGAGGAAGGGGCGAGAGCTGAGGAGTTTGAACAGGCTCGCATTAACGAAATGACGCAACGCCACAATCAGACTCAAGAGGAAGTTTGAAATATGCACGAAGCAATAAATCAATATTATGTAGACGCCGCAGAAGTAGAGGAATGGGCTACACGTCGATGGCAAGAGCAAGAACAGAGGGAAGCTTCACAGGTGCAAGATGCATGGGAAGCCATGGAAGAGGCCCATGATTTCGAGCAACACAAAAGGATGCCCGAGACCAACGTCCCCAGAGGCAGAAGTAGCAGCAACCAGAGCAGAGGGCAGGGGAGCAACCGGAGCAGAGGGCAAGGGACCAGTGGCAGCAACCGGGAGAGAGGACAGGGAACGAGTGGCACAAACCAGGGGAGAGGACAGTAGCAGGGAAAGGGAGAAATTTACTTGTATAAATCTTGACAGAAACAACACAATATGTAATGTTTTGAGACAATGAAAATGTACATTTTTGAAACATTGTTTGACCGGCACAAAATGTCTCTGCATTAGTATTTTGAAGAGTACATCATGGTTTGCATGGCATCAAAGCTCTTTGCGTGCACAAGGTATGTGACCTAGCTTCCGCTGAAAGCAATTAAGTGAAGTGTATTTGTAAGTGACTCCTTGCACAATGTTGTTTTCTCCTTGCGTCTTGGAATCTGAAAAGAAGAAAAAGTTAGATTTTGTCTTAATGTATTAAAGACAATCAAAATTCATCGATTTAGTAAGCACCTTTCTATTGTTGAGACTGAATGCATACAATTCCGGTAAAATTGGAAGTTCTTCACATGTAAGATCTACCCTGAGCTGTGCAAGAGTTGTGCTTGACATTGTCTCCATCACAGTAAGTAGGCTGTCTCGAAAGTAGAGCTCCATTGATAAAGGTTTGTTCTTGAGGCTATTCTCTGTATCTTGGTCGAGTGGAATAAGCTGCCCACTAAGAAGATGATATCTAATATAGTAAAATGACACTAAGAAATTTTGAGAGCTTATAATGAACTTACAAATTATGGACTTCTTTTGCAAAATACAGATTTTTCTCTGTGATTGTTTCCTATCCCAATTATCATCTAAAAAGTCCAAACAGCTCTCAGACTTGCAAATGAACATTGTTGCGGTAGTTCTTATTTGCTCATCGAAGAAAAAATCTACAAACACTTCAAGAGGCATAAATAGTGCGAGCTGAACTATTTTTATGGCAATTCAGTACTTGAGGGACTTTTGTATATCCTGAAACAACTTATTCCTAAATCTTTCACTAGTTTGCGAAGCTGGCAAGGACCAATCCTTGCTGTCAAAGGATGGAAGTGACAAAGGAGCTACACGACCCCAACCAATGGAAGTTCTCGGTTCCACATATGACATGTCATAAAAGAAAATTCCATTATCTGCAAGTTCCTTGTGTTGTCTTCCTCGGTACATTTGCTCACCAATAAATGCATGGAAAGCATCAAAAATCCCAACTATGCTCTCAAACGGTTGCCAATCTTTCCTATTCGATGGATAAATATTTGAAACGTACCAAAGATAATATCCACCACTTAACCTTCGAATATAATCATGCACTAAGCGAGATGCTCAAAATAACTTACAGTTGGGCCGATGCCTTGGAAAACTTGGAGGAGATGTTTGCAACCTTAAGTCTGCATGTTGGAAAGCATGTTGTATGAGGACCTCTTTCACCTGCTTGCTTTGTGCACACACTTTAAACTCTTTAACTTGTCCCTTGAAAGCCTCCACGGAATCATTGCGTTGCCTCCTCTTCCTCCTCCTAGTTTGCAGTAGAACCCAACTTCCGATAGTTATTCGAGATGGTATCCATGCTTGATCGTCTATAGTATAACTGTTAAAAATGCTAACAGAGTCAATGGTAGTGCTAGGCCTTTGAGAAGTAGTCATGGCGTGTAGTAGAATACACAGAAAGGTTAGCGCAAATATGAAAAAGGGAAGAAGTTTTGAGAGGGAAGTAGAGCTACTCAAAGTCATATTTGGGCGGGAACAAAGATACTAGATAGAGTCTTCAATGAAAGTTCTGAAATTCCTCGGTACAGAGTTAGTGCGACTTACGGCATTTATGTCTTGAAAGCGTGAAATTGTGCAATTTGATGAACAAAAATAATATTTCCTCCCTTTTTGAATAAAGAGCTTGACTCCAAAATGTCGATTTTCAACGTAACGTTAGCCTCTTCCTCATTGGTCGAGCGCCACTCTCTCTCTAGAACTGAAAGGCCCAAAAATGAGTCCAACTTTCTCCTAATGTTAAGGATAGTATGAACCTTGTCAACGCTTACAATGCTACATTAGAGTAAGAAAATGTACATGTTTCTTTTAATGATCAATGTTTTGTCTCATAAGACTAATTCTCTCTTTATTGTGCACAAATTTAAGTAGTATGCATACTAAGAATCATGTTTCAGATGACGACGTCTCTCAAACATCATGTAGAATTTGTCACTCTACTTGGGAAGATGAAATGGACTAAAGAGCAGACATGCTTACGGTAGCTATGTCTCCCAAGCACCAAATGGATTAGTTATCCATCTTGGAATGATGTCGTAGGGTAAAAAGGGATCCTTTACTCACTAAGACAAATTGACTAATGACTATGACTTTATCACTTTTACCTCATATTCAAGGACGACTATGATTTCAAGAGAGAGGTAATGTCATCAAATATCTAATATCTAACCCACCCTAATGACTTTCTCATATTAAACTAATCATTTGATATGGAATAATAAACGGGAACAAGGGTTAGAATATAGACATGTGCTTACGGATCTATCTCAACACGGGGCCAATGGTAAAGGGTCCAAATGAGAGATGGTATGTCAAAGAGCAAGGTTACCTAATGAAGCTTAAAAGACCTTAGGGTTAGCTTCATTAAAGACCTCCAATGGTTAGTGTTAAATCATCAAATATCTAATATCTAACCAACCCAAATGATTTTCTCATATTAAACTGATCATTTAATATGGGATAATAAACGGGAACAAGGGTTAGAATATAGACATGTGCTTACGGATCTATCTCAACAAGGGGTCCAAATGAGAGATGGTATGTCAAATAGCAAGGTTAACTAATGAAGCTTAAAAGACCTTAGGGTTAGCTTCATTAACACTATAAGAGGCTATTCATATTAGTGACGCTCAAAAAAAAATTCCCGGCGTCGCTATGAGCGTCGCAAATTTACAAGTAAATTTGCGACGCTCATAGCGACGCCGGCTGGGCTAAAAAAATAACAGAGAGCGCCCAAAAACTCAGATCTCAGATCTGAGTTTTTCGGCACCCTCAAGCAAGGAGCAGGTAACGCTCTCCCTCCCTCTCTCTCTCTCTCTCTCTCTCTCTCTTCTCCACACACACACACACACACACACACACACGAGGAGAGGAAGGAGAGCCAGGTATGCTCCTTCCCTCTCCTCACTCTCATGTTCCCTTCCCCTTCTCTCTCTCTCTCTCTCTCTCTCTCTCTCTCTCTCTCTCTCACACACACACACACACACACACATAGTGTTTTTGAGAGAGAGAGAGAGAGAGAGAGAGAGAGAGAGTACAAACATAAACAAAAACGCACACACACATACATAAACAAAGAATGCACACACACATTGAGAGAGGAAAAGAGAGAGAGAGCATGCATAAACAAAAAACGCACACATTGAGAGAGGAAAAGAGAGAGAGAGAACATGCATAAACAAAAAACGCACACATTAAGAGAGGAAAAGAGAGAGAAAACATGCATAAACAAAAAAACGCACACACATTGAGAGAGAAAGAGAGAGAAACTAATTTAACGTCGTAGGAAACTAATTAAAATTAAAAGACCTAAAGATCTAGCCGACGAGGAGTTGAACTCAAAACCTATTATTCAAGAGGGAAATGGCATAACCAATCTATCATACTTGGCATGGGTGATAGAAAGGTTATACCATTTATCTCTTTTTATTGGCACACACATCCACACACGCGCACACACACAAGAAGAAGAGAGTTATAACGTCGTAGGAAACTATCCTAAAAGGCGTTAAAGATTAGGTTAGATGTAGACTTACGTTAAATTAGATTTAGGTTTATTTAAGTTAAATTAGATTAGATTTAGGTTTATTTTTAATTAGATTTATGTTTATTTACGCTAAATTTAGATTTACGTTATATTAGATTAGATTTAGGTCTCCATAGACTGCGATGCCTGCATGAAGCGGGTGAAGAAAGCCCTCAATGGAATATAGGGTATTGCTGCCTTCACTCATGGTGGGCTCCGTTGATCCAAAAGTACTGGTGAAATGTCTTCAGAAGATAGGGAAGAAGGTGGATCTTCAGGGCGGCAAGAGTCACTACATCCCCGACACAATGACCATCTAGACAACCTCTAGTCATTCAACAGTAACTTCAAAGTTAGTAACAAGAGCAAGAACGGTCTAAAGGGCCAATTGCTGTCGTCAGATGTGGATGGAGATGAGGCAGCGTCACCGCCGGAAGTTAACTCTCACATCTTTAGTGATGAGAATGCCAACTCTTGCCGAGTTATGTGAAAAATTATGTGTTAAATCAGTTTTAAGGTTCTTATAATCCCTGTTAGTTTAGTTCTTTGTTTTTAATATAACATAATTTACGTTAGATTTAGATTTATGTTATATTAGAATTAGACTTAGGTTTATTTAGGTTTACCCACACACACACACACAAGAAGAAGAGAGTTTTAACGTCGTAGGAAACTATCCCAAAAGACGTTAAAGATTAGGTTAGATGTAGACTTACGTTAAATTAGATTTAGGTTTATTTTTAGTTAGATTTACGTTTATTTAGATTTACGCTTATTTACGTTAGATCGAGTCCACGCAAGAATTACTTACGGTTTAGGGTTTAGAGTTAGACGAACAGTGAAAAGATCTACTGTGAAAAGATGTTAAGATGCTGTGAAGTGCTACAGCTAGAGAAGAGGCAAAGGGGTTTTGTCCACTACATGCAGTATCATGTAGACGTGGGTCTGTAGATTTCTTGTACCCACAAATATAGGTATTGACCAATAAAGACGAGATTATAACCCGGTGGTTCTGATCTCCGTGCACCTCTAGACCGAGGTGTGCGGGGATTGGACATGACTAGAGAATGTGAGGTAGAGAGAGAGAGAGAGAGAGAGAGAGAGAGAGAGAGAGAGAGAGAGAGAGAGAGATAAGACGAAGAATGCCAATAGAATATTAAATTTGTTGTCCAGGTTATAAGATTTTTATCCTCATTATGAGTAGTGACGAGGATGTGGGACCGTCCAACCGAAACACCTATCTCTCAACGAGGGTCTTATGTCCTTGTAATCAATGCAAGCATGCTGTGCGACGGACAAGACGTGTTTCTTTGCAGCACGTTCGCGAATTTGGCGAGTTCGATCCATCTATTATAGATCGAGTTGTTGCCAATTATAACTCGTCGGACTCTGACGCTGGCCAACAAGCAGCAATCTTGCAACCCAATAGACGTGTTCGCAGGCGCTTTGGTCAAGCAGCATATGTGAGGCCACAAGATGTAGCCTGTGACAGCTCGGGGGATGATCATGCAGAGCACATTCCCAACGAGGCAATGTTTGAGCCCGAGATTGATGAAATGATCGAGACGATCATGGATTCAGAAAGGCTTATCTATGATGATATGAAAAGTGAAGCCGATACGCCATTGTATAATGGAGCACGTATGTCTAGATTGAAAGCACTCCTGGTTCTTCTCAACATGCAGGCAAAGTTTGGATGGAGTGACACTAGCGTCACAGCGCTTTTCAGGTGATCTATTATAATTAGTTTGCTTTAATAAAACTCTAAATGTATAATGATCTGATAGATTTTTACACGACTGTATCGTATTTTTATGTTGTGTAGATTGCTTAAAGAGCACATACTACCAGCTGACAATGTGATGCCAGATTCCCAAGATGAAGCAAGAAAGATTTTGCGAAACTTGGGGATGGATTACAATTCTATCCACGCTTGTCCTAATGACTGCATTCTTTTCAGAGGGGAATACATAGACATGGAGAAGTGTCCGAAATGTGATTCCGAAAGATATCGAGTAGATCTCCACGGGACAAAAATTCCACAAAAGGTTTTGCGACATTTTCCTCTGCTTCCTCGCATCAAGCATTTCTTCGAATGTAAGTCCATGGACGCCCTAGCATCATAGCATGAGGAGAATAAATCTTCGGATGGTGTGCTACGAATTCCTGCAGATTGCGTAGCCTGGAAACATATAGATGGAACATGGTCGGATTTTGCCAGGGAAGCTCGAAATTTGCGCTTAGGCCTGGCTATGGATGGTGTAAATCCATTTGGTCAAAGATCAACATCTTACAGTGTATGGCCCGTTGTCATCGTCAACTACAACATTCCCCCGTGGTTGACTACGAAGCAGGGGCACCTATGGCTAAGCTTGATTGTGCCAGGGCGATATAAAGTGGAGAATATGGATGTGTATCTTCGTCCACTATTGGAAGAGCTACAACAATTGTGGATTGGCATAGAGGTGGTGGATATGAGCCGACACACAGGACGACGGAATGCTTTGATCAGAGGGATTCTAATGTGGACCATGCATGACTATCCCGGGCTAACAGATTGCTCAGGTGATCTATTGACACTCCTCACTCAGACAATGTAAATCTTGTTTTTTCCCATAGTTGATCTATTATCATGTGTATACATGCAGGGCTTCAAACAAGCGGATACAGAGCATGTGTCACATGTGGACCTAGACTGAATGCATGTAGGGCGCCCTCACTGAAGAAGCAAATCTACGAAGGTCATCAAGCGTATCTTCCAGAGAATCATGTGTTACGCGACGGCTTTTTGGGAAGAGAGCCACCAAGGATGTCTGCACAAGCATGGTTAGAGCAGAAGGAGATGTGCGATGACGGATTGCCTCCAGGGATGAAGAGACTATCTCTATGGTACGAGTTACCATACTTGCCCCGACTCATGATCAATCACTTGCTCGATCCAATGCACATATTCAAGAATGTGGGTAATCTACTATGGGACCATCTGACTGGCAAGAAAGATACTTTGGGAGCCAGAGTTGACCTTAGAAATGTGGATCGTATGGAGCAATATTGGCCGCAAACAGCGTCTGATGGATCGATAAAACTCCCTAAAGCACCATGGATTTTCACAGGAGCCCAAGAACGCAAAGTAAAAGAGACCATTCGATCTTTGCGGACCCCCACTAGCGTAATGCACTCGCTCCGAACGTGTTTTACTAAAGAAGGAAAGCTTACCGGTTTGAAGTCACACGATTGGCATAAAATGTGCCAGGTACGTTCATAGTGGACTTTAATATCATTGCATAAAATGTGGACTTTAATATCATTGCTGCACATACTTTACAGTTTATTTTACCGGTTGCCATTGAGGGATGTTTGTCTCTTGACATCCGTAACACAATCTACAAACTTGCAAAGCTGGTGCAATGGATCTCACAAAAGGAGATCAACGTAGACTGCATACCATTCGCCAAACTAAATGCTGCGGAGCTTGTGTGCATGTTTGAGAAACATTTTCCTACTACCATGCTAACCATTCAGGTGCATCTTCTTGTTCACATAGTTGATGAGGTGGAAATAGCTGGCACAGTTCATTCCAGATGGATGTTCTTCTTAGAACATTTCATGAAAACGCTTAAGGGATATGTGCGTCAAAAGGCACGTCCGGAGGGTAGCATGGCAGAAGGTTGGTTGGTATCAGAGTCCCTAGTGTACATTGGAGAGTGGCTAGACGGATTTGATAAAGCCCGGGACACGCTATGGCGAACCATAGATGATGAGCGCATATCTGGGATTGTCATGTGCAATCTCGGTGTTGAGAAGAAGATGACGGAAGATCTAGAGGCTAAAATCAACCGATTTTGCATGCTTCACAATCCAGTGATGCAAAAGTGGATTTCACAATATGAGGATGCAAAGCAAGAGCGACAAAGGGCACGAATCGAGTGGAGACGAGGAAGACGACCACCGATGCACTATCCGACGGTTCTGGAGATCCTACCAACCTTCATGAGCTTAAGATGGTTGCACAACCAATTGAAAAGCGCACAACAATGCGGTGACGAAGTGACTGAGGAAGAGTGGGAGTACTCTCGGGGTTGCGCGACCAAGGTAAGTTTGCAATGTACGACTAGCTAGTGACTTTATTTCTAAACGTTTGAACGGCCACTCATAATCTTTGTTCGTTGTAGTATAATTCATACACAGCAGCATGGTGTAAAGGTCGACATTTTAGGGTGGAACGAATCGACAAAAAGCGTTTTACTCAAGATTGTGGAATCATGGCAAAATTTGAACAGTTTAGTGGACGACGTTTCTCTAATGCAGATCCTGTGGTGGCGGAACTCACTTACTTCGGCACGCTGCAAGAGATTTTGAGGATCGATTACAGAGGATTTTTTGTCGACTTGTTCGACGTGCAATGGTTCAAGATAATCATGGAGGGTCGCAACGCTACTGTGCGTAGAGGAGAGTCTGGTTTTCTTGAGGTGGATTCTACTAAGAAATGGACTGACCTAAGAGACACTTTCGTACTACCCGAGCATTGTGAACAAGTAAGTATGTAAATAGTTAACATCCCCCTTTTACAAGTTATGTGCTTGAAAGCTCTCATGTAAGTTATGTGGCTCTGGCAGGTAATATTTCATCCTACAAAGTCTACATCAAACTGGTGGTACGTCATAGCGGTAGGCCCTCGTAGTGCAAGGACATATGAAGGCTACCATGTGCCAATCACAACGGCATCAATGGAGGAGATCAGAGAAGATGCTCAATCAGAAGCCGCTGCGGTGGTGCCAGACGAGCATCAAGATGCTACTACTCTATATGGGGTGCATGCAGAGGAGCTACAAAATGAAACAGAGGATATGTGTTTTAACGGAGAGCTCTATATAGATATAGGAAGTTATGCTGAGTTCTGCAAGGATGAGAGAGAGATCTCTTAAAGCCACAAATATTATATTTGAACAATTTTGCTCCGTGTTGTAAAAGCTCTGGCTCCCTAAGTACCTTCCATGGTGTATAACGCTCTTTTCTACTCGCACTCACATCTTTTGATTGAAAATTTTGAGTTTTCGACTTGCCTCTTCTATCACTCAATTCATTGCGTCATTGTATTTATATGCGTCATTACGTCATTGTATTTAATGGTCTTTGCGTCATTGTCTACTCTATTCATTCAATATTAAGTTTAAATATTCGTGTGTTTAATGCAGGTATGGATGATGAGGAGTTTCTTTCTTCTTTGTCACCGCAGCAGAGACAGTGGTACGTGGAGCGTCATCGCTCTGGCGCATCATTGCGCGTTCCTACTCCATCCGCATCTCCCTCTCTTTCGGAGCATTCTGCGTGCTCCGAAGCTTCGGCGTCGACGAGACGAGCTTCACACTCGTCTAGACACTGGCGCTCTAGTGGTGGCGGTGGCGGTTGTTGTGGGGATTCCGCCACCGATGCCTCCACACCGCCTCGTGTTCGACGAGGCTCTTTACCCTCCCCTTCTTTGCCCGCCCCCACACCAGCCACAGCATCGCCATCTATGCCAGGTTTTGCACGGCTAACTGTTCCTAGCAGCTACACACCTCTACCTACTCCGCCAGGAGCCACCCCACTCGACACTCCTCGCTTCGGGCCCCAGACGTCGGTGGAGACACCTGACGTCCGTACCCCCATTGACACGCCGCTAGAGACCCCTGCCGGGACACCCAGGTTCACACGTCACCGGCCAGAGGGCTTGCCTTACTCTGTCGACTTCAGCGGCGGCATCATCATGGATGATGACGGTAAGAAGGTGATCTCGTGCATGCGTGGTCTTTGCTCTCAGCTGTTTAGACATTACATACTAAACAAATGGAGTGAAGTACCAAGTGATTTAAAAAACAGAGTCATCAGCATACTTCATGATGAGTTTCCCGTTCCAACACGAGATCAGCGCTTCAATGAAGACCTGATGAAGATTCGAATGCGCGAATACTGCAAACACAAGCGTTCCGAAGTGCAAAAAGCAATCAAGGATGGGTCGAACAGGCCAGATTGGCTGGCCAAAGAAGATTGGAAGAATGTGAAGAAAGCAGCGCGCGAGAATCCCGACAAGTGGAAGCAACAAAAGGATGCAGCCAGAGCGCGAGTAGAGGCAGAGAGCTCGCACCACTTGGGGAGCGGTGGATGGGCATCATTTGAGGCCGATTTTGTAAGTGTTTTCGCATTGCTCTTTATGTTCGATAGTTTAGGGTTTATGAGTTTTTTAATTCTAACATAATGAATTCTTTGTATGTTTTGACAGTGGTCGATGACAGGACGTGATCCCACACCGTACGAGCGTGAGTACGCAGGCAGGAAGGGCTTAAACGCCCTGATGGACGTTCTCAGTTCTCGCGGTGGCATGGTTAGTATTAGGGTTTACTCTTTTCTATTTTTTGTATTGTTTTATAAATGTCATTATATGTTTATACTTACTGAAAGCTGTCTTATTGTCTTTTTTTGCAGAATCCGACAGCTACGCCGCTTGGACGCGATGAGACGTCTGACTAGACGACGTCAGTTTAGCCGTAGCTAGATAGCATTAGTTTAGGGTTTCTCGTAGCTTATGTATCATGAGACGGATTTTATACGTCTTTTTGAACCATGTATATTATTACATTTGTCACCGCAGTTCATTTTGCCAATCAATTCTTTATGCCTATGATGTTGTACAATTGTCATTATTACATTTGCCAATCAATTCATTTTGCCTATGATGTGTACAATTGTCAATTTTACGCTTGTCAATTTTGCAAACAATTTTACGCTAGCTCTCTCCACCTTCGAAGGTGTTTGAGGCCTTAGGACTGAGGCTTGGGATAGTTAATTCTTTCTTCAAGTTTATGTTATGCTTGTGATGCATGAAGCTTTCCATCTTCATTGCATCACGTAGGTCACAAGGAACACAAAGATTGTATTGTACCAAGTCTCTCTTGATGGAAGAAACTATAATACAAATGCCTATTGGAGGGGGAACCGACTCCATATGAATCCGGTCCTCAACTATTGTCATGTCCTCTAAACTCTCTCTCTTGCAAAAGTATTGTTCATGCCAAGTTCACTAAGTACCATCTTTATGTTGCTACCATCAATTAAGTTCACCCGGTATGCTCACAAAGTAATCTCTCAAAAGTGCTTCACCTAATTTTCTAATTCCGCTACTCTCAAAGTTCATAGGCAATATCCATTACACACTGGGTCTTTTTTTCCAAGGTGGCAGACGTGAAACAATAATTAGGGGTGTCCATTCTATTGCCATGGTGGACTTTGGTAGGTTTCTTTGAATTTATTGGGGTTTGCTTTCTTGAATTATGCCACCCGTCCTCTCATCCTTATCATTGGAATCTGGTTGAGGAGTCACTAATTCAAATACATTTTGGAGTGTTGCAGGCATGACCTTTTAACCACCTACCAAGACAAGGGTTGAGGCTAACACCCCTCGGCATGAACTAGCAAAGTGACCAGATTTGTTAAACTTAAAGTAATCCCCAAAGAAGGTGCTAAAGCTCATAGGAATGACCTTGAGACCACGGCCCCCACATTAACAATTGAATAATTGGGCTGGGACTTTTTGATATCCCACCAAATATACACCTTATTGGCAACAGTACGTGCCACTTTGGTTGATGGTATAAAAGATCGGTAATCAGAGCCATTCTTAGGTCTTTCAAGTTGCTTCTCAACCATAATGTTAAGATGAAAAATTCCACCCACATCAAGCACATTTCCTAGAATCTTAGGGGATTCAAACGAGCAATTCCAAGGGAGCTCGCACATCGATCAACAATTGAGAAACGGCCGGCTTGTTGCCAAAGCTTTTGGCTACTGCCACCTCGTCATTGAATTGCACTGAGAAGAAACCTTTGGAAGATATTGAGCATTGGATACTAAACCACCTTGATTCAAGACATCCCGGCTATGAAGCCAATTGACAAGATTGGCTTTGGCTTGCACCCTACTGAAGTTGAATACCATTGTAGATTTAGAGAGTTCAACGAGTTATCTCTTGATCAAAGCGGGAGGGGGGATTTTATGTTTGTAAGCTTTTGTTTCCGAGCTTTTGGAATTGAAACATTATTTTGGAGCTTTTTAATGCTCACATTACACTAAAAATATCTTCAAATATTAGTGTGCCATGAGAAAATTCTACATTAGATTGTGCAATCCTTCAATCGCTAAACAATAAAATGTAACATGTATGCATGTATTTGTTGTGGGAATGTATGCTCATGCACATCTCTTGCTATCTTGAAATGCAACTTAAAAAGAAGAACCATTTCTAATTAGTTTTGATTCAACACCATATTTTGAAGTATTAAGAGCAAACAACATATCTGCCATAGTCTCAAAGTAGCCTAGAATATCAACTCAAGAAACCTCAAAACCAAAGTAGATTCCAAGTAGCAATATCATGATATGCATATCATACCACATAGCAAACCTCCAATCACATAATCAATCATACTCGCACTCATACAACCACCATAATGCCATGTCCAAGTCATGTGGTCACCATGTACATAAAACATGCAAAACAAAACATCAAAATCAAATGTCTAGAGAGAGCATATGTACCTATTCATGCCAAACTTTATGGAGACTATCACTGTCCAAAATATCGATGACACTGACCTTAAACTTAACGTGTTGGCAGACAAGAATGTCCTCATGGCGCATTTGTTCAAAAAATTCAAGAGCTTGTCAGCCTTTCCCAACTTGAGTACACTTTGTTTTTAAAGCATTATAGAAGAATTCTAGGAGAAGGGAGCTTCTCTAGGCACTTTCAATTGATGGATGCCAATTTGCATGCTATTCAAAAGCATTATACCCTCTACTAATTTGAAGCTTTAGTACGATATATATGGTGTAAGTGTGGCATTCTGAACCTTGGTCATCTTCCCTGGAGTTTATTATAGTATTTGCTTCAATGGATAGCCTTTGTCAATTGAATCCACAATTCAAGTTCATGATAGAGAGGATGATGATTATATGAAGAGAAGAAGAAATGAAAGCAAAAGGAGATTGATGGGAATGCATCCTTGCAAGTATTTTGAGTGAATATCATGCTTAGTATTTGTTTCAAAAAGAGGAAATGTCATGCAATTGAGAGTTTGAAGTCAAATGGGAAGGGAGGTTAGGAATCAAGAGGGAGGAGAGATTCGACACAAGGTGGAGGTATGAGGGTGAGAAATTCATCGTGCAAAGAATACATGGCTCATCTTTACTCATGTGTATATGGTCAAAGATCAATACTGAATGTTTTTGTGAAATACAAGGTGTAGAATGGGCATAAGATGTTCCAAAGGAACAGGATGAATGCATGGAAATGTTTCAAATAGAAGCTACTAGCTATGATATTTGGGAGTTTGACATGAAGCATTTCTCTTTACAGAAAGATGAATGTCATGAGCAACATGTTTTGGAGATGGCCACATGGTATGGCAAGGGGTCGTTAACAAATGGAGGGAAAAGGTGTTGTTTGCTATAGATGTTGTTGGTCTTGTATTCCCAAGCAGTCAAGGGAGAAAAAGCAAAACAATATTCAGCCCTCTAGGAGCAGCGTGTCCAGAACTCATGTACAAATTAGGGAGGAGGTTGTGATATGTAAGTTTTCACTTTTATATTCTTATATGGTGTCTTCCATAAACAAATCTTACACCAATCATGTTGAGGGGCCTCAAAGGCATAGGCAATTATACACAAGGGTTACTTGGAAGTGATGTAGTGTTGGATACTTTTGACAGTTGATATGTACATCAATTGTCATGCCCTTGGCAAAGCACCTAAAGCTTTTGGTGAAAAAATGTACTTCTAGAAGGATGTGCCAAAAGTGGCCATGATCAACACTTTGATTTTTTTAAATCAGATGCAGAGAGAGGACTTCTCCTTGAGTAGGGTGACTTTTGTCAGCTAAATAAAATCATGTGGCAGTGTAGAATCCATCGACTTGGGAAAATAAGTTCATGAATAGATTTCAAAACAAGGACTACTGGGGAAAAAAACACTACTTTCGGCAATATATTAGTTGATATGTATACCAGATGTGCAATGGAGAGGCCATAATAACTTCTTCAAATCAGCTCCAACTTTGTTGAAGTTTGCAGATTTAGAAACTACTTTTTAAGATCTTTCCAATGATATATTGGTTGATAGGGTTTTGGCAAAGCGTTTATGTACTCCACCGAGTTGCCCACTTTGGACAAGATATATATGATGATATCATGAAACAGGATCTGTTGGGGGAGGGAACCGTGCTTGGCAATGCTTTAGTGGATATGTATGTCAAATACAATGCTCTAGTGAAGATAACACAAGTCCTTGATGATGAGTTGTCTGCTCAAGAGATTTTGTTTTGGTCCTCACCTATAGAAAGTTAGGTTGACCAAGAGTAGATTCCAGGCTCTAAGTTGTTTTGAGAAATTTCAATAGGAGGGTCACCCTCCGATACATTCATCTTTACTAAAAGCCTGTAATGTAAACTTAGAAGCTGCAGAGAAAGGTAAAAGAGAGCATATTACTATACATATTAACGAGAGCATTACTACTTTTTCAAACACCCTAGAGCTAGTTGAGATTAATTTTCAATGAGAGCACTCCAAGAAGAATGACTCACAAAGGTAGGGAAAGTTTTAGCTCAGCAAAGACTTTTCCTTTCATGTTAATAACCAACTGTAATACACACAGGCATTGGTTGACTAATTTAAAGAATGATGAAGAGCCCGTTGACCTCAATCGGCTTCAAGTATAGTCTTTCTAGCAAATGGCACAATAGTTAGTATACATGTCCATGAGAGTATTTACCAAGCACATTCTGATGCTTTAAAAACTTTTGCATCGAGATCCATCCATGGAACTCAGCCTCCACTATCAATCATAACACAAAATAGGCAATCCCCACCTAGAAATCTCATCATGCACTCCCTCGTCAATGGTCTATACATCCACAAGAGCGGTACGCAAAGCTAAGAGCATTGCTCTAGCAAGCCTTAATGATTGAAAGCAACCCATATCTTCCTAGCCATATCCTTGTTGGACATATCCAACAATCAGCGTGTGTAAAGAGACAGCATCCCAGATACAAATGTAAACTTACATAAAAATAACATATATATAAAATAATGCTTGCATAAAAAAAGCTTTGATGAGAGCAGTAGGTCAAGGAGGCTTGAGAAAGGAGCGCAAAGTAGCATCAACGTTTTTCATAATGCCACATGCCTATAAGATGCAAGCATTGCCATGTAAGTCCTTAACTATTAAAATCACAAGAGCATAAGATGAAAACTTCTTGATGCAATCAAGGCAAAGAACAACAATCTCCTTTCCAATGGTATAATGGCCATGGGAAAAGTTTTTGTCAGTATCCTCTTTGCCATCGATGAGCTACTCAGGAGATGAAAGTGCTATCTAAAATTATTATCGATAATCATGGTGGTATCCAAATTGACAAACACAGATTGAGGAACATACGTTTTGGCCCTTGTCTCACTGAAGAAGGTGTTAAAGGCTTCATCACCATCCCCAACATCCCTTGCATGTGAATATGTAAGCCAAATCAATAAATTTCCCTCATATTTTAATAATTACCACCCAACGTATGCAGGGCACCTAGGTCCCAACACACCAAAGGCTTCACTGGTAGGGAGGGAATTTGGGAGTTAATTCCACCTTGAGTGAACTCAACCATAGTTGGGGGCCAAGAAACTATTTATGTTAGACTTTGACAATAAATGAGTGTCATCATCATATAGTATTGATTCCTACTACATCATGACAAGTGGTCTCTCTCTCTCTCTCTCTCTCTCTCTCTCTCTCTCTCTCTCTGGGGAGAGAGAGAGAGAGAGAGAGAATGAAACTCGTTGTGAGGGGTGCTATCGATGCGTGGAGAGCGTGCAACATTGTGAAGCTTGGGGGCTACTGCGGATTGTGCAGGTCCTCTTTTTTGGTGTGTCCAGTCTCCATGGAAGGCATGGTATGCAAGAGGGCTTATGTTCCTTGGGCGACACTGACACACCTTTTCTTATGCTACTCTGGTGGATCTAAGTGATGGAATTGGTCTTATTCTCTGGTGGATCTAAGTGATGGAATTGGTCATTGATCTTATTCTCTTGGAGATGATACAATTGAGCTAGTGGTCTGGAAGCTCTGGTTCATGTGGTGACATTGATATTGCAGTCTTTTGTCAAAGCTTCGGCTGCCCTTTTGACACTTCGGTGGACATTCGGAGCGGAGGTGGCAACCGCCTCAGGATGGTGGCATCCCCGGTTTGTTTTCTCCTCGCTATTATTGGCTTGTGCCTAATGTAATGGAACTTCATAACAACCCCCCCCCTTGCGTGAAAGGGGCACTACTAGTAAGAGCTCGAGAAGAGAAGGCTTTGATTGTAGACAGGGAATAATCACCAAAAGCAAGTCCCGGGGTGATGCTTTAGAAGGTCATTTGCAGGCTTATATGAAGTACATGAAGGAGAAACGCTACTGGGTAGCATGATCTGGTGTGCATGAGGGCCAGTATCAAGGGCCACAGGCGTCAAGGGAGGAGGAACGCTGGCTTGGAGAAAGCAGGGCTGCAACAAGTGTCCTAGAGGAAAGTTGCAAGGAAATGCATGAGAGAATAGAAGGGAGCAGCGTGTATGGTGGAGGGAAGAAGGGCCGCCAAGCGGCTGCTCCTGAATGAGACAGAGGAGGGCTAGTCGTGTGCAGGAGGTCTGTAAGACGGCGCCATGGTGAAGGGTGGATTTTTCTTAGCCGTGCTGGCTATGGAGCAGTGGATTGGGCACCAACAATGTAACTTTCTCCAATCTTGCGTCCATGACGGTGACGATTGTGCCGTCGCTGTAGAATTTGATGTTGGCAGTGGGCCAAATCTTGCATGTGGTGCTGGAGGAGCCGGGCAAGGTGATTCACCTCGTCAATGACGTCACCCGTCAGCTGTCTGCGGCGTTGATATTGGTCACTGGAAGGCATTGTGGGCAGTGTTCTCACCATTCTGGGATCAGTGCTTGGAGCGTTTTGAATCTTCAATATGTCCCGGTCCCCCCTCTCCAACCCTCAATAGGCCTTTAACTCTCTAGTCACTCGCTTTACCTCCCTCTTTTGTATATCTAGGTCAGCTCTTGCATGAGCCCCCTTTTCTGTAGGTAATACGAAACTATTGACGCCTCAGTCCCTCTTATTGAAGCGTCGTGTTTGGTATTTTAATAATGCATTCCTTCTTATATTTAGAGAGAGAGAGAGAGAGAGAGAGAGAGAGAGATTGGATTGCATAAGGAGTTTCTACACAAAAGAGAGATGGAGGGTGGTGGGGCCTCATCAGGCGTTGTCCGAGAAAGTATTGCATCGATGGTTGAAGAGCTTCGTCAATGTCCCTCTGTAAATAATCGTACTGGGCGTCTCCCATGTCGTGCTAGAATATTCTTGATCCTCTAATTGAGCCTTCGTTAATGACGTGATCGCCCTCATAGACATGGGCGTCTAGCTCACTGGCCCACCGCCTAATTTTGAGGAAGATCTCCCTCCTCTCTCTCCCTCTCTCTCTCTCTCTCTCTCTCTCCCCCCCCCCCCCCCCCCCCAATGGATCTTTCATCATGGAAGGCCCCTCTGAAGTTTAATCTTCAATCCTTGTCTTGTTATGACAACAAACTTCTAAAAGCGACACAAAGTGGACTGCACTAAGCGAGCCCATTACGATGCATCTGCACATAGCAATTCAAAGTATCTTGATCTTTGCCATGCTGGGCATACCCCAAAATCAATGAAGACCAAGGGACCACATCACAATTGGGCAGCTCCTTGAACAATTGTTGAGCTTTTATTAGAGCACCACATTTGGTATACATGTCAACTAATGTGTTACCTGCAAGTGCAGTAATTGTTTCCTAACAATCCTTGTCTGGAGATCTATTCATGAACCTATTCCCCCAAGACAATATCTTATACATTGCCACATGGTTTTAATTAGCTGACAAAAGTCACTCTGTTAAAGGAGAGGCCCTCTAAACAAATCAAAGTGTTGATCTTGGCCACTTTGGGCACATACTTGCTAGAAGTGCATACCAAAAAATATTACATTTTGTCACCAAAAGCTTTAGGTGATTTGCCAAGGGCATATCAATTGGAGGACATATCAGCTGACAAAAGTTCCCAACACTACATCGCTTACAAGTAGCCCTTGTGTATAGCTACCTATGCCTCTAAGACAACTTAGCATGATTGATGTATGATTTTTTGATGGCAGACACCATATAAGAATATAAAAGTGTGAACTTACACCACATGGCCTCCTCCCTAATTTGTACATGAGATGTGGACATGCTTTTTCTAGAGAGCTGAATATTGTTTTGCCTTTGCTCTCACTTGACTGCATGATTTCCACAGAGAGAAAACCTCCTGCCACAAGGTGTACAAATAGGATCCGAGTTGCAAAAGCATAACAAGAAAAAATACCATCCAACTAAAGAAGAGTCCAAGCACTCCATCACTGACCACTTAGGATCCATTCACCAAAGACAATTGCGAGACCTATGGAGCAAGGTGATAGCTTGTGGACTTCTTGAAGGAGTACGAGCGGAAGTGCGACGCAAGAGAGAGTGCGAGAAGAAGAGCACGACGATATGGTGAACTCGCTCTACTGTAATGTGTAGAGCATAGTGAGTTCTTATTAGGTTTTAACAAAAGAATATGTGTACATACCTGGCGGCCTGCCCACTTACCTGGGCGACCACATTGGGCTTTATACCCCAACAACCTCCCACTTAAAGTCCAATGTGGTACTTTAAGTGTGAGAGAAGCTACTATACAAGCTAATTTACAAGAGATGTAGAGAAGTGATGTACTACCCTACACCTAACTGCTTGCGAAAATGTGCAAAGCTCTCTGAGGGAAGTCCTTTTGTAAGTAGATCAGTAGGATTTTCTGTGGTGTGAACTTTGACAAGCTGAAGTTGCTTATCCTCGAGCATTTCCTTGATGAAATGATACTTCACATCCACATGCTTTGTCTTTGAGTGATAAACTGGATTGCGAGCCAATTGTATAGCACTTTGACTATCACAATATAACACAGGCATCTCTTCTTTGATTCCCAAATCTGTTACTAGTCGATTAAGCCAAATTGATTCTTTGCATGCCTCTGATGCTGCAACATATTCAGCCTTTGTAGTAGACTGAGTAACACAATCTTCTAATCTAGAACGCCATGATACTGCTCCACCAGCCAATGTAAAGACATACCCTGACGTAGACCTTCGGTTGTCTAAGTCACCTACATAATCTGAGTCTGTAAAACCCTTTACACTTAGCTTCTGACTCCCATAGCATATACGCATACTCTTTGTAGCTTTCAGGTATCTCAATATTCCTTTCACTGCCTCCCAATGTTTCTTGCCTAGGTTTGACATGTATCGACTTACTACTCCCACTGCAAATGCAATGTCTGGGCGAGTAGCACTCATTGCATACATCAAACTACCCACTACAAACGCATATGGAATCTTATCCATTTCAGCCTGTTCTTCCTCAGACACAGGACAATCTTGTTTGCTAAGTTTCACATATGGTGGCAATGGAACACTCAATGCCTTTCCCTTCTCCATATTGAAACGTTGCAAAACCTTGTCAATATACTCTGTTTGAGATAACCAAATCAACTTCTTTGATCTGTCTCTCTCAATGCACATACCAAGTATATGACTTGCCTCACCCATGTCTTTCATGTCAAACGATTTTGCCATCTTTGACTTCAAAGCTGAAATTTCTTCCAAGTGCTTGCCAGCAATCAACATGTCATCCACATACAAAATAAGGATCAACCAACTACCATCCTTAGCCTTCTTTGTATATAGACAATGATCGAACTCACTACGTTTGTAGCCTTGAGAAAGCATAAACTTGTGGAATTTATGGTACCATGCCCTCGGTGATTGTTTTAAGCCATAAAGACTCTTTAACAACTGGCATATCCAATCTTCCTTGCCTTTCTCAACAAACCCTTCTGGCTGCTGCATGTAAATTTCCACATCTAAATCACCATGCAAGAACGCTGTCTTGACATCCATTTGGTGCAACACCAAATCTAATATGGCAACCAATGCAAGAAAGCATCTCAATGTAGTCATCTTGACCATCGGAGAGAAGACTTCATCAAAGTCAATGCCTTGTTCTTGCTTAAAGCCCTTGGCAACAAGCCTTGCTTTGTACTTTGGCTGACTATCATGAGCGGTGATCTTATACCTGTAAACCCATTTACAAGGTAGAGCCTTTTTGCCCTGTGGTAATTTAACTAGCTTCCATGTCTTGTTTTTATGCAGAGCTGTCATCTCTGACTGCATGGCCAATTTCCAATTCCCGGAGTCCTTCATTTGCACTGCTTCCTTGTAACATGAAGGCTCATTGCAATCAGTCAACATGACATAGTTCATAGATGGAACAAACCTATCAGGAGGTCGCATGACACGTCTAGATCTACGCACAATAGGTGGCTCAGGCTCAGCCACAACCTGTGGTTCCACTCTATCCTGTCCTTGCTCCTCTTGAGCCCCGACATTTTGTCTTGCACGTGCAGGTCCATCTTCTTGGAAGACAACTCTTCTAATCTCCTCAACCCTCTCTGGTTTAGAATGATATTTGGATTCATTAAAGTGAACATCATTGCTGCGGACAACCTTTCTGAATTCGGGATCCCAAAGTCTGTACCCCATCTCACCAGAATTACCATAGCCTAGAAAGATGCACTTTCTACTCTTTGGCTCAAGTTTTTTCCTAAATTCCTTTGGAACGTGAGTATATGCCTCACAGCCAAAGACTCTGAGATACTTATATGAGGGCATTTTGCCTGACCATACCATCTCTGGCACTGAATCCTTCTGCAAAACCTTGCTAGGAGATCTATTTACAGGATGAACAGCTGTTGATACAGCTTCAGCCCAAAACCCATTTGGCAACTGTGCATTAGACAACATACTTCTGACCTTCTCTTGTATGGTCCTATTCATCCTCTCAGCAACACCATTTTGAGGAGGATTGTAAGGAGCAGTAAGTTCACGTTTTATACCTTTTGACTCACAAAAGTCCTGAAAGGCCTTTGAAACATACTCTCCACCATTGTCAGTGCGTAAGCATTTAAGCTTCTTGCCACTCTGATTCTCCACAAGTGTCACAAACGTTTTGAAAACACTAAACGCTTCATCCTTGTGCTTGAGAAAGTAAACCCATACTTTCCTCGAGTAATCATCTATAAATGTCATAAAGTAAGAAGCTCCCCCTAGAGATAGGTTAGGCATAGGTCCACACAAATCACTAAGAACAAGTGCCAACTGTGTATCTCTTCTACTGCTTCTATGCTTATGTGGCTGTTGTGTTTGCTTACCATACAGACAATGTTCACAGAATTCAAAATCATTAAATGAAAAGCCAGGCAAATAACCAGAACGAGACAAGATTTCCATTCCCTTCTTGGACATATGTCCTAACCGGCTATGCCACAAAGAAACGTTCGGCTGCTCGGTTACATTGATTACATTTTTAGAGACATTTGATACATAAATCATGTAAAGTCCTCCAGACTTTACTCCATGTGCTACTGTCATAGAACCCTTGGATATCTTCCACATGTTCTGTCCAAAAGTGGTGACGTAGCCAGCATCATCAAGTAAACCTGTGTTGATCAAGCTCTTTGTAATTGCGGGAACATGGCTCACATTCTTCAGCGTGAAAGAAGAGCCATTCTAAAACTTCAATTGTACATCTCCGACACCTAAGATCTCACATGTCTGCCCATTGCCTAGCCGAACATGATCTTTAGTGGTCACATAAGAGGTAAACCACTCCTTGTTTGGAGACACATGAAGTGATGCCCCTGAGTCTATAATCCAATCACTCAGTGCATTTCCATCAGATGCTGTAAGAAGAGCTGAGTCCATTGTATTCTTCAAGAAGTGGATGTCTCCTGACACTAGACTGTCATCCTCTGCAACAGTGTTTGTCACATTTATTTCTTGAATCTTTACTGAGGACTTGTTCTTCTCACCATGGTCTTCAGCTTTCTCTTTGCCTTTTTCTGCTGTCCATTCTCTGCAGTCTCTTTTCATGTGACCCTTCTTGCCACAATGGTAGCATTCTATGTCACTCTTGCCTTTAGCACTGCGGGACTTTCTACGAGACTGATTCCTCTTTCCACCTTTGTACTTTTCTTTGGTCCTTCCCCTGACAACTAAGACTGTTCCTCTGCCTTTGTCCATTGTCTTTCTATAAGTTTCTTCAGTAAGCAGACTTCCTTCTACACCTGCTATGTTCAAACCATCTAGAGGTGCAAAATTACTCAAAGCTGTGCGAAAAGTGTCCCAACTTTCCGGCAATGTGATCAACAGGAACATAGCTCTAACAGGTTCATCAAACTTGACACCTTGAGCTGACAACTGACTATAGATTGTGTTGAATTCATTCAGATGATTGGACATAGGTGTCCTTTCTTTCATCTTCAAGTCAACAAGCTTCTTAAGCCAGTATACCTGTGAAGCTGCACTCTGCTTCTCATAAAGATCACTCAGCTTTAACCATGCTTGATAAGCTGACATCTCGTCTGCTACATTGAAGTAAACGCTTTCTGCCAAAGTCAGCATAATGGTAGAAAGTGCCAATTCATCCATTTCGCTCCATTCATCTTCGTCCATATCTTCTGGTTTTATCCCCTTGAGCTTTATAGGTTTTATCTGCTTCTTTTGTACCAACACGTGCCAAATCTGCTTCTTCCACAATGGGAAATTGGTTCCATCCAGCTTCTTGGTATTGTAAAGAGCAGTGTCCTGTGATCCAGCCATAGCTACGCTTCAGAGTAGTTTACTTTCCCGGGAAAAATTCGACAGAGTTTCCCCTGTAAACTGACCTCTGAACCAATATCAACCTGTCAAATGAACCAAGAAAGCTTCAGATTCTGCAAAAATTTTGGCAGAGTCTCCTTTGTAAAATGGCTCTGGTGTACTAAAAAATAGACCAAAAAACAGCTCAAAAAACACTGTCTCTCTGACACTGTAAGCTGCGGGTAAACCTGTCCTGCACCTGTACTGTCTGTCACTGTCCTGTAAGCATAGACTGTGACAATTCTTCAATGGCAGTAAAGCAAATATGCAATCCCAACTGTCTAACTCACAGTCAATACATCCTAGCTGCCTATCTAAGGGCGCTCGAGGGATCGCTCCAAGACCTGTATCACCGAAAGGATCTCAACATTCGAGAATCCCCCACCTCAATAAAACCTCACTCGACCCTCAACAAAGGCTGCAGTAAATTTGACAGTACATAGACTTCCCACAAAGTCATACATCCACAAATTTCCCACTATATGCTGTAACCGCTGCGGCGGTTGTTTGCTGCGTGACTCACAGCCAGCAAACCCTCAACAGACATACATCATCTCTGACAATACATCCCATGTGGAAGTACCTGCAATGTCAAGATGAAATCTGGAATATCAAGCAGCAAACACAAGCTACCTGATGAACTAGTGGATGTCGCCTACAGTCTGTGTGTAGATACGCCCGTGTCGTATGTGACACACCTCCAAGAACTGTGAGCCGTCCTTCGATGTGTAGACAGCCACAAATCAACACTCTGGGAGTGTCGATATCCTCAGCACCTGCAGTCGTAGGCCGAAAACCCCAAATTTGCAGAGTCGGATCTGCACCCGTCGAGACCACGTAGTCGAAAATGGCCTGCACAGACCTTTGTCGAAGCCGAACGGTGGCCGAGGTGACCTCAGAATGAAATTCTGACAACACCAAGCCCTCCGGGCTTACCCACGAGATTTGGGGCCGTGTCTTCGCCTGTCGAATTTCACTCCAATCTGAGCTGGTGACTCTAGCCTCCTGCAGTGCTGCCCCGAGCCTCGATCTGAGATCTGATACCAGTTGAAGGAGTACGAGCGGAAGTGCGACGCGAGAGAGAGTGTGAGAAGAAGAGCACGACGATATGGTGAACTCGCTCTACTGTAATGTGTAGAGCATAGTGAGTTCTTATTAGGTTTTAACAAAAGAATATGTGTACATACCTGACGGCCTGCCCACTTACCTGGGCGACCACATTAGGCTTTATACCCCAACACTTCTTTCCTTGAAAGTTCAATTGTGTGGAGGTATTGATCATCAATATTTAGTGGGTAATTTAGTAATCACTAGGTCTTGCCCCAAAATTGTTCTTATATAGATACTCTCAATGCTATAGACAAAATAGGAGATCTCCTCAAGTTGGAATCGTATTCACAAAACTGGATATTTTGTGGACTTGAAAGTCCATAATCTTGAGTTTTTGTGAGCAGTTGTGTTGTCTGAGATGCTTACTTCATCTATACACCTTGGAAGAAATAAACTTGTACAAGTTTAAGACTTCAAAAACTCAACTTGATCTTCACACTTAAAATATGTAGTGCTGAAATAACACCCAAAAGTTCAGTAATGGCAAGACTCTTGCTTGTCCATTAGAATTGATGGATACTCAACTGGATAGAATTTTTTGATCCTGAAAGCAATCACTGATGGATTACAAATGATGGATCTTAGCTATTCCAAAATAGGTGGCTCTTAGCCCTTCAAAAATTGATGGCTTTTTTAGCCCTTCCTGCTACCATATCAACATAGAAAGATTTTGGTAAAATCATGCCTAATTTCACTTTTCTCAGAGAGAATTAGGATAGAGAGAGAGTGCTAGGCTAAGAAAAACCCCTTATTCAACTTTGTTGTATGTCCCCTGTGTATACCTATGTGCAGACAATGATTGTGTCGTATCTTATCATGTAAACGTACGTCAGTGTGCTTGTACAATGTTCTCGTATAGAGAGAGGTAACATAAGTGACATCTTGACCCACCTACCTGATATGTGATCATTATTGTACCAGGGTGACTTAAGTATGGCACTTTGCTTGTGAATACGGATAAATAAAAAAAGGTTTAAAGACATCAATAACTTACCTCATCCTTGACAAAGTAGGTAGTGTTATAGTGGAAGTGTGAACAATAAGGAGATGGAGTTATGTTTACATCACTAACATGTCGCGCGGTAGAGGTATAAACCTTTGGCAACAATAATGGCCCCTACAAATTGAGCAAATACTAGAAGTACCTCACACAAGCGAACATGGATACATCTCAATTTGTTGCTGGCATACAAAAATTTTGAGCTTATATCCTCACTTTGCCAAATTCCCACAATTGTGTGCCAGTGTCGTTGAATTGAAATCAACAATAGGATCTTGGCACGGGTTAGAGCCTTGCTTCTCATGAATGCTGTTGGTACTCTTGTACAATAGGCAATCCTTACCAACTTAAACGTTAAAATGTAGAAAAACAAGAAAACTTGAAATTGTCTGACCTGGTTGCTCTATTTTGGCTAGTTGTCTTGAGTTTTTGAAATAAAAACTCTCTTGAACTTGTCGTATGCACCATATATACCGTTTTGACACATAATGAAATAACCTACAGACACTTGCCAAGTCCCCCCCAAGTTCGTATGCTCATAGCATTTTCCAAACGTGGGAAGTCTTTTCTTTGCATAATACATCGTAGTAGCCCCACTTTGGATGCTACCATTTCTCATAGCTATAGATATTTGCTCACAGACACATGTCATAACAAAATAAAGTCGACCTTGTTGATCATTCACAAAAAAATGGCCTTCTCTAATTATAGATCGTATGGAGAAGCGGAACAATACTTGCAAGTTATGCATCTCGTACATGCTTAGCTTGATACCTGTTATCCTTGATCATTCAAAGATGTCCATTGCATGTTATAGCTATGAAGCACATGCTCAATAAACAAAAATCAATTGCGTACCTAATGAGTGAGTTGTACCCACTAACCTTATTTTCGTAAAACTCGAATGAATTGCAAGCAAGAAAAGAACCTGTGAGGCCTTGCCTTTGTAGTAGCATCCACTCCAAAGTAATCATTGGTCTTGTGCCAACAATGGATGTAGCATTCTGCCTTCATAAATAAAAGCAACTAATTGGCCATGCCAAGCATCATTGACTTACATGTCACAGGCATTGCATATACTTGCATGCCACAGGTCTTGCATGAACCTGAAGACCCTATTGTTATTGAAATACTAGGCAAAATGTTGTACATATTGCCATAATATGGATTCCCTTAGCAAAGCCTCTACATGATTTATTGCTCATGCCTTCAGACTTACACTTGGACACTTTATCCTTGGGTTTTGACACTTTGTTGCCACTAGATTATGTTATACGAGACCTTTTTTTTAGCGGTTTGTCCTTGAATTCTAAGTGATTGTCTCCGTTCATAGACAACTACACTATTATCTTGGATTCCTCAATTGCCATGCATGATTAGCCCATGGCCGAACTATTCACTGAAATCCATCATCGAAATCCATTGCTTGCTGCCGTTTTCTCCACAGTTAGCACTCCTTGGTAGTTCGGTTGCAATTTTGAAACATGGCCTTTTAATCTCATGCAAGTGTAAGGGCCTTCTCCTAGCCCTTACGCAAGGTCAACACATCGAAGCCACCCATTTTAAAAATGAAAAAGAAAAAAATAATAGAAAAAAATGTTCAAAGAAAAATCGGGCTCAATTTAAGCACCAAAGTATACTCACGACACTTCTGGCTTATGCCATGGGAACATGGACATAACCAATGCATAGAAAATGAGCTTTTCATTATGAGAAAAAATAGCATAAAGGAAAAGATAAGGGAAAGGAAAAAAAAAAGATAAAGAAAGAAAAGATAAGATAAAGATAAAGTGAGCAAGTCACTTGTTAAGAAAGTTTTGATAAGTAAGATAAGTTATCAAAGAAAGATAAGTTATCAAAATAAAGAAGATAAGCTATCAAGTTAAGTGAAAGCATTTATAAAAAATGTGCATGAAAAGAGCTTGGGGAGTTCTTTTTGAAGCATTCAGAAGTTGAATGGTGGATGTTCCTGGGGGAAGAAAGGAAAAGGCAAGGGGTGAGCCTTAAGGCTAGGAAGAAAAAGGAAAAAAAATAAGGTGAGATCCAAAGAAGATAAGCTATCAAGTTAAGTGAAAGCATTTATAAAAAATGTGCATAAAAAGAGGGTGGGGAGTTCTGTTTGAAGCATTCAAAAGTTGAATGGTGGATATTCTTGGGGGAAGAAAGGAAAAGGCAAGAGGTAATCCTTAAGGCTAAGAAGAAAAAGGGGGAAAAAATAAGGTGAGACCTAAAAAGGGGTAAAAAGGGGTGTTGGCTCGTTGGAAGAGTTTTCTTTTTTGGAAAGATTAAAACAAGGTTAAAAAAGAGAAGAGAGGAAGGGTGCAATGATGGCACCGTCGTTGCCACTTGGGATTTAAAAAAGAGGGGAGAATATGTAAGAGAGGAAAGAAAAGACTTTGGGGGTAGAGTTTTTTTCTTCTTATGCTTGAGGATTTTAGTTTGTTGAGGAGGGAAGAAAGCTCAAGGAGAGGAGGCCTCTCGTCCATGTGTGGTGGCAACGAAGCCAAGGAGAAAGATCCACCATCTGACAGGACCAACAATGGCCATTGAGGTCTGTCTTTTTTTTGGTGCTTTTTGAGGTTGTGCCGACGGAGCCAATTATACTAGATTATCTTGAGTAAAGTGAAGGAACATTGCCGCTTCTTGGTGTTGAATTTCCCTTCCCCCCTGCTTATGCTCTTGTGCAATCCACGGTGTCATGTGCGGGCGCGTGTGTGTACGCCTCGAGCCACCGATGTGTGAATTTGCACACACACACACACACACACACACACACACACACACACACACACACACACACACACACACACACACACACAGAGAGAGAGAGAAGTGTTGTCTGTGCTGAAGGGAAAGGATTGAGTATTGTAGCGTGGATGAGTTTAATTGTGGTACTGCTAAGGGTTTGTATGATTAGGTGATGTGCAGATACTAGAGCTCTACTAGCAAGCAATGTGTTTTTTGAAGGTGTGTTTGAGAGGATAGGGGTGTGTGTTGGGCATGTTCCCCATTCCCCCTCTCCAACTTACTGAGGAGCACGCTAATTGCTCTCGTTGGTGAAGTAAAAATACAAGTTTTCATATTGGTAAGGATGGCATCCCAAAGCTATGGTCCGGTGAAGAGAATCCAGACGAATGACTTGAAGATTTTGAATTGTACATGTAGTCTCTACGAATGCCTAATGAAGACAGCAAGATGCAAACCTTCCCGTTGGTGATGCGCAGAAAGGCTAAACAATGGTTTGAAGCTTTGGAGATGGAGCCGAGACAGGCATGATTGGCTCTCTGGGCAAGATTTCTACATGATTTTTATAAGGTTGCATCTCCTGTTGAGATGGATGCAAGGCTGAAGGCTTTAAAGCAGGATGTAGGCGAGGAGTTCAGTCTGTTTCTAGATCGTTTCGAAGCATCTTGGACAGAGTTAGCAACGGCTATGCAGCTAGCCAATGGTGAGTACTTCAAATTGGATAAGTTTATGGCATGCTTACATCTGAAGGTGCGAAAGAAAGTGGACTTTGAAAGTCCAAAGAACTACAATGGGGCAGTGGCGATTGCAAGGTCAAAAAGTAGAAAAATTTTTAAAAAGATAGGGCAAGGCGTAGCATGTTATGAAGCAATGGCACCTGTTCAACCACAAAGTCCTCGAGAGTCAACTTAGGAAGAAAATCAAGAAAATATGGCTACGGTTGCTATTCTGCAACAGTGGATACGTATAGTTTAGGATCTAATGGATCAAATGCAAGAGTTACAACTAAGTGTAATGGACCGGGGAAAGCCAAGAGGAGCAAGGGGCAGGGCGAGGCCTCTACCTTGAAGGTGCTATAATTGCGGTGAAGAAGGGAATTATGCACCAGACTGTCCTCATCCGTCAAGGGAAAGAGGTGGTATCTACCCATTGTTTGGCAGAGGGAGAGGCCAAGCACAGTTTAATGGTCCAAGAGAGTAGGCAATTGAGAATCCACAGCAACAAGCCCAAACGGATGGCGGTGAAGTCCCTAGGGTGAACATCATTGGGGGTGGATAAACAGGATGTCGAAGTGTTGGCCAACAAAAGAGCTAGAGTTGAAAGGGAGACAGAAACTGAGTGGGAGATTAGAGCTCGTAAAGGCAAGGAAAAAGTATACGAGGGGAAAGAGAAGCCTAAAACTAGCAAGAAAAGAAGGTGTCGCAAAATTAAACAAGCAGATTTCCAGCTTGGGCATGACCATTCAAAGTATGATTTTGTGAGTGATGTCCAAAGTCAAAGAGCTAATATTACTTTTGGACAGTTGTTGGCATTGAACCCAATGGATAGGTGACAGCGATCGACTAGCATTAGCACCAGGATGCCAAGGGGTAAGGGCAATGTGCAGGCAGTGCAAAATATCGCTCTCAGGGTAGGTAATCGGGCGGATGTTCTTCCTTTAGTGGATGTTGTCATCGAGAAAAGGATGCAGGTTCAAGCCTATATATATGGTGGAGCATAGGTTTGTGTCATGACGGAAGCTGCAATGAGAGAAACAGGGGTTAAGGCGGTAGCCAAGTCGAATGTGTGCATGAGGATGGCTAACCATGCTAAGGCTAGGCGTTTAGGCGTGGCCCAAGACATAAGAGTGAAAGTGATGGGCATAGAGTGCCTAATCGAATTCTTTGTGATAAAAGCTGGGGCTAACATGTATCCTATCATCTTGGATAGGCCGTGGCTGTTGACAATTGGTGCCAAATAGGATTGGGAAAACAGGGTGTTTACCTTGCCTGATAAAGAGAAAGGAAGACAAGTGGTGCTACATCTGAAGACCAAGGAAATCCATTTCCATCCTATGGCGGCGAGAGACGAGGGTGACACCACCAACTATGAATACGAGATTGGAACGGCCTGTGATGAAGGCTATAGAGATATAAAGGAAGAAGAAAACAAGGGTGATATGCTCAAGATTGATGCTGACTTGTTCGGGGTCGCTGTGGAAGAACCTTGTGCAAAAGAGGAGGTGCAAGCATAGGTGCATGCCCTAGGTACTGAAGAGGTGATCAATATGCTAAGTGGAGACTTGACCAAATAGGAGAAAGAAAGCTATGTCCAGTTGTGTGCATCCTTTCCGAACTTATTTGCAAAAGAGTATAAAGATTTGCGAGGAGCCAAGGGTGTTGAGCACAAAATAATCCTCAAGGAATGATACAAGCCTAAGGCGCAGAAGCTAAGGAAATTGGGTGAAATTCTAAAGGAAACCCTTTGGTAGGAGGTCAGTCAATTACTGGATGCAGGTATTATGTACCCCGTGAAGGAGTCAGAGTGGGTTTTTCCTCGGTGGTTATCACTCCTAAAAAGAATGGGAGATGGCGGGTGTGTGTCGACTACAAGCCATTGAATGCCGTGACCAAAAGAAACCACTACCCATTGTTATTTCAAGATGAGATCTTAAATTAGGTGGCTGGCCATGAAATGTGTTCCATTATGGATGGGTTTTTAGGATACTTTCAAATAGGGATTGTTCTTGAAGACCATCTAAAAATTACATTCATGTCTCCATTGGGTTGCTTTGCATATCACAGGATGCCTTTGGGGCTGGTAAATGCCTATGCTACCTTTGAAGACTGGATGAACAGGGTTTTTAGTCCATATCTAGGCAAATTTATTAGGGTTTTCATGGATGACATTGGATGTTATAGCTCAAGGGCGGATTGTTGTGCAAGCTGCGGCTATGTTTTCAGAGGCTAGATGAAGAGGAAGGTCAGTTGAACCCCAAGAAGTGCAGACTAGCACAACCCCAAGCATCATTGTCGGGCCATGTGGTATCACAAAATGGGACTGAAGCGGATCCAAAGAAGGTCAAGGCTCTAGTTTGATGGAGCCTCCTTCCAATGCGTAGGGTTTGGCGTCTTTCGTGCACAGGTTGAAGTATCTGTCGAGGTTTTTTTGGATGTTGTCACATTATGTATACCCACTTCAAAAGAGGGCACATCAAGTGCATGGTTTTAAATGGGATGAAGAGGCTCAAGTAGCTTTTGACAGGGTGAAGGAAATCCTGTGTCAACCCCCTATTGTGTGTCCTCCCAATCATGAATATGTTTTTTATGTTGCCATGATGGTAGGAACCGTAGTATGTTAGGGTAGTACTATTGCAGAAGGTGGGAAGAAGTTATAACCCTATTTATTTTGAAAGCAGGGTGATAAGTCCTAGGGAGGCAACCTACACCGAAGCTAAACAGTGGGTCATGGCCTTAGTTTTTGCCTACAGGAAGTTCAAGATATATCTCATCGTGTGGAAGTTTTTTGTGCTGATGGCCAACAATTTATTGCCGGAGATACTGTTGCACTTGAAGCCAGGGAAACAGATCATGAACTGGGTGATAGAACTACAGGAGTTTGAGTTTGAATTCAAAATTGACCATACAAGTCAATCTCACCTGGCGGATATTCTGGTCAGCAAGGCCGCTGATTTGCCAATCTATCCCAGGGTGGTGCGGGATGAAACCAAGGAGGAGCTGCATTTAGTGGAATCTTTTACTATGTGGTTTAATGGAGCATATAGGAGGGTAATACAAAAGGCAGGTGGAGGTGTGGTGATACGAGATCCATACAACAGGGTGATCTTTTCAAAAGCCTACGACTTGAAAGATGTTCATACCAATAATGATGCAGAGTATCTCACCCTTTATCCTCAGTAGCAGCAGCAAACATCTTGAAGACATCTGTGTTGTTGTCAGTCATGCTAAATGCTGCACCTTATGTGAAAACTGCTCAAAAATAGGAGTAACGGAGCGAGAACAACACGTGCTATATAGCACAAACCGTAGAAGAATGTATGGCACCTGTTATGTAGAAAACGACACTGATGAAAATTTTGCACAAAATGACGAAATTGCCTGTGCAGACCTGCCTGTAGTGGAAACGGAGGCCGAAATGAGCCCGAATCAGAAATCTGAGCAAACCAAGCTCTATGAGCTTATCCAAAATATTTGTCAACCTACGAACGCTCTCCAAACCTCACTGTAATCGGAGAAAGTGAGCAGGCGTGTGCTGGATCAGCTGGCGACTAAGCCCGGGAGGACGTAACCTGCTCTGATACCAATTGTTGGAATTATGGTTGCAGAGAAACACACACAACTTGGAGAAGACAAAGGAAGCTCAAGGCACACAATAGAGAGTGTGTTACTTAGTGTGCAATGGAAAGATAGATAGCCCTAGAGTGATGGGCGTATATACAATGCACGAGGGAAAAAACCTCCTAAAGAGGGAAAAATTTTCCTCGGCGGTCCTAGTGTGTTCACACACATCACTACCACATGTATATGGTAACATGCATAGCTTATGTCGCCCCAATCCTAATGACTACTTGCATGTAGATATACTTACGGGGACACAAATAGCTCGTAGATGCATCAATGCGCGTGCTCCGTTCCACGAGGAATGCTTGGTGTTGATGCATAGCTCTTGTTGAGCTTAGCATGATGGTGCAATTGGATCTCCAATGCGTTGAGCAAGCCGGGCGTAGCATGAGGAAGAAGCTCACGCTCACTCTCTTTCTCTCTCTCACACAGTCGACAACAGCTTAAAAAGTTGATTATGATGAAGTCCTCTTTACAAAATGACCTAGGTACCTTATATATGAAGGCTATTATAGGTTAAACGAAAAATAGAGTTCAAGGAGTAAAAGGGCTTTCTATTTATAATCTAGAAGTGCAATGACCCCGGCTTCTGCAAATAGACTAGCTACTTATCACAAATGATGTTTCTAACCATAATACGCAGCATTTCATAACTCTAAGAGAATAAGGCTTTGTTGAGTTATGTCCTATTGTGGACCCACGGGTCAACACAGCACGCCCTTTAATTTAGCATGATGCCAAAGAGAAACAACTGAGTGAACTTTTTGTCTTTCATTGCTCTCACATTTTAAGGTCCCAAATGTACACGAACAAACAATATGTGCCTTATATTACTAACTTACTTAGTTGTGACTAGGTGGTGATGATGTACACTATTACCATTTCTTGCACTGAAAACATGGATAGAGGTGCAAGAAAGTAAGGCATATATAGAGCAATGTAAATGGACAAGTCAAACACATTCTCAATATTAAAAGAAAATCAACTCATCTGTTAGAAATTTATAGAGATTGCTAATAAGGAGTTTGATCAAAACAAGCAACACATTGGTAGCCCTTACATAGAGGTTGTTAAAGGACATCCATTTCATATGCAAGCTGGATTGAAAATGGTTGGGAGAGGAAGCTCAATGAGAGTGTCAACAACACTTAATCAAGATCATGAGGAAGCATAGGAAAAACTTATATGGGGTATGCATGTGTAAAAAGGTGAAGAGAGAGAGAGAGAGAGAGAAAGGGAGAGAGAGGAGCAAACATGAGTATACTCACCGATTAGGTTTGGTGCAATTCCACATAGAAACTTTCAAATTTACCTCTAAAACTTAAGTTCAAAAGTGAAAAAATTGAAGAAATTAGTGGAAAATTTATCAAATATAGTCAATTTATCTCTAGAATTTTCCAAATGTAGGTTGTTAAAGTTCTATGACAGTTTATTTTCTGAGCCGTGATCCCCACCAATCTAGGGGGTGATCAGTTAAATATGAATTGACCTTTATTGGTTTTATGGGAGGGCCCTAAAAGATTTCTTATGTTTTTAGAGCACACTCTGTAAAGCCGGTGAAAAAGAAGAAGAAGTAGAATGAGAGAGAGAGAGAGAGAGAGAGAGAGAGAGAGAGAGAGAGAGAGAGGAAGGAAAACGAGAAAATAAGAAAAAGAAGAAGTAGAGAATTTTCAATGTGATATGGTCAATTGCAAGAGACATGCAACGAGTCTTGGCAAAGTCAAGTGTATGTGCTAGCTAGGTTGAGCGCAATCCAACCTATAAATTTTAAAACTCACCCACATATAGAGCAGGTGGCCTTAAAAGTTGTTATAGCCATGCAACCACCCCCATGTCATAAACCCATCATGAATACTCCCTCTGAGAAGCAAACAACACACTACTCACCACATTAATTGTGCATACAATGTCCAAAACCAATGGCATAGTGACTCTTCCTGCTACATAGTGTAATGTTGGCATGTTGGGTCATGGCCAACACATGCAATCCTAAGTGCCAACAAATATCACTTGATGACTTAGCTGACTTTGATGCCTCAAATGCAAGACAAAAGAACACCAGAGAAGCATGGGAGAGTTGCTATCATGACGAGTCCCTTGACTGGTGAGGATGGTGAGAGGGAATGCTAATGCCTCTAAAGCAATTTTTGCCCAATAAAAATATTGTATTCAAAGAAGGACACTAGCTCTCCATTAGACTACTTAGAGGGCCACTTCCACTCACCAAGGACCTATATCAATTGTGCAAAGGGAACTCCAACCCAAATCCATAATCACAAATTAGCTACCTCCTTAGAGAGAAACAGAGGATGGCAAGACAAGATATCATGCGAAGGGAACCCATTACTTAATTCAATCCCAAGAGACCTCAAATTGAGCTTATAATTCTTGAAATCTACACACACGCACACACACACACACATAAAGAGAGGGGGGGAACACGCTTGCCATTATTGGGAAGAGTGTGTTGGAGTTTCAAATGACCAACTAGAAGGAGACTTCCTCTTGGTCAATCCATGAGAATGTGGAGAGTAGCTACACTTCATTAGTTGTTATATCTTACACTCAAAAAGGTAGACATAGTGTTGATCCAAAAGATAAATTTGTGCTTCGTTCACATGAATGTGGAGAGTGCTTACACCTTATGAGTTGTCATACATTGACCTCGAGAAAGTAGTTATAGTGATGGCTGGTGCACAAGTGTATTAAAGAGATGTAAAACCTCAACCCTACTATGGAGGGAAGGAGATCAATGGTTGCTTCAATTGAAGCACACCATCTTCTTGGTAGCATCAACACGCAAGTCATATACTAGTTTCTTTTTATAGGAATCATCGAAGATGCTTGTGTAAAAGTTTAGACGAAAGCTAAACTAAGTGGAAGGGGGGCGGGGAGGGGGTGTTGCATGGGCACTGAGCATGGCAAGTGGAGGAGATAGAGAGTGGGAAAGAAAGAGATTTTCTCTATGTTCGAATGCTAAGGCAAAGGAAAAGAGGCAAATTTTTTTCGAGGCAGAGACCATCGCGAGGTCTTGGCGTGTGTGTCAATGTGAGATTTTTTGCGCGGGGACAAATGGAGACAAAGGCAATGTGTTAGAAAAAAATTGGGGTCCAGTGCAGTGTTCGAGAAAGTATTTTTTCATGGTTGGCTGGATTTCCTCTTTGCCAAGATGCAAACCGAAAACACTAGTAAAAATTTTAAATTTGCAAGATTTTTGGACTATTTTATTGTATATTTTATTGATGTTTCTTCCCTTTGCCTTGGTTTGCATCCAATTAATCTTAATTTTCAATCGGCTCAAGGCTAAGCTGAGGAAAACCTTTCCCTAACACAAGTCCAATGTATTTTAACCGGCTGAAATCCTAAAATCTCGGTTGAAGAAAACCAAAATTCTTTTTTCAAGTTTTAGTGTGATTACTGACAAAAGCTTCAAAATTTCACCTAGGAACCGAGAGAATTTCAAGTTTTCCCTTATTTTCTTCGGTTACGAAATATGTTTTTTCTCTGGGAAGGATTAAGGGAAGGCGGGACATAGTCGCTCGGTGCTGTGTATGGGATAGCTAGTGATGGTGTGTGCCAAGGCAGAGATGGAGGCATAGAGGTGGTGCTTGTGAGGACTACGGAGCCAACCAGGGAGATGATAAGTGAGGGTGAAGGTGCGCAGACAGAGGCCCAAGATCGTGAAGATAGGGAGAGAGGACTTGTGTGTGCGTGCGCACGCATGTTTGCAAGGCGATTGTGAGTTCGTGTACACCATGGAGTCCTGTCCTTTGTTTTGCAGAACATGGGAGAGAGCCACATGCAGAGAGACAATGAGGCCGCTGGGGGGGGGGGAGAGAGAGAGAGAGAGAGAGAGAGAGAGAGAGAGAGAGAGAGAGATGTCCGTGTGCCGAGGGAGAGCAAGAGAGTGCGAGGCAGCTGTGTGTGAGAGTCAGTAGAAAGCTGTCGAAAGAAAGAGAAATGATTGATACATGCAAGAACAAGAGCAACGGGTTCACACTTTACTTTATGTAAAGTGGGAAATAGAATCTCCCACTCTAATTAATTAATAGATTGAATGTAGATCGGAGTAGGAGTACTCGATAAAAAACTTGTCCAAAACCTTGCCACACCTACATATGAGAAACAATAGAGGTAAATTGACTATATTTGAAGGTTTTTACACCAAATCCCACTAATTTTTTATTTTTTTAAAAAGGTTTTCTCGCCTCAAAATATAAAATTTAGAGATAAATCTCCAAATTTGTCGGTGGGACCTAGGTCTTTTGGGAGCACTTGCCAATAGGAGTAAGTGTGCTAATCGAGGTCTCTCCAATTTGAAATGAAATGAACAAGTGATAAAATCACAAGGCCTGCCATTTTGAGGTCTATACGATAAGCATGTTGTCATAGGAACTTTTATACTCATTGGGGACAATTAGCTCAACATCAAAGACTAGCACAAAAAAACATGTAAAAATACATACTATTAGCCTCTCAAAACCTCATCTTATCGTTTTTTCTTGTGGCTTGTGAGAAGGAACAAACCAAAGGAATTTGTAGTGCAATAGGCCTTTGTGATTAGGGTGAAAGGCATTCATGCATAGACAAAGAGAGAAGAACCGACAACAATTACAAGTGTGAAATTGAAGGAGACTCAGGGAGGGGTGCTACCAACATGCTAGAGGTGCTACAAAGAGATATAACCTCAAAACCCCAAGCCTACATCAAGCTCAAAAGGTCGCCTTGATACCCATCATCCATGAACCTCCCATCACAAACCACCACAAACTTACGAAGGTCACCCAGATGTTCAACAATAACATTCTCCCATAGCCAGCTGCAACCTTTTGAGAATCAATCAACCTAGCTTCATTATATTCATTTTGTGGCAAGTATCAAAATTTATGCCAAATTGATGGTTCATGATTAGAAATTGGAAGGGAATGGAAGAGACACCCTAAGCCCGAAGCTTGCCATTAACTTGTGCTATGCATGCCTTTGCATGTTCTCCCAATGCAAACTTTTTTCTTAATCCCACATGCCTTCAACAAGTAATCAACTTTGTGGAAAGGCATGACTTTTGCACCTAATGATAACAGACTAAAGTTTCTTTGCTCTGCCAAGGTGGTGACCAGATTCTACAGTTAGTACCATCCAAGTTTCAAGTGACAGCATTTCAAGTAGAAAGCTCGTGACAATTTGTTGTACTTTCAACAAAGTATGACATTATGCCTGCAAAAGTAGACCAAAGCATTTTCAATCAGAATATAAATGTACATCTTGATTACAGTTGGAGAGAAGCCAATGCTCAAGATTCCCCCCCCCCCCCCCCCCCCCCCAAAAGCTTGGAAAGCCTACATATAAGAAACTTTAGAGGAAAGAAATCAAGAAAACCTACATATGCACATGAAAGGAAGCCACGTGTCAATAAATCAAGAAACAGGACAACTCAGGTAGCGAGGCAACCAAGGTTCGCGACTCTGCTTAGCCTTGAGCTGGCTGAAAATGAAAAAAACCAGTCTAAGGGAGAGGGAGAAGGAGAAACTCGACTTAAAAAATTCAAGAAAAGAGATTTAGATTGTAAAATATGCCGATTATTTTGAAAATTTTCTCTTTCAATCTACCCGAAAGGGAATTTTGTATGTTTGTGGATTGATATTTTGCAACCATTAAAGACAATTGACAGATTCTCTCTCTTAAGGAGCGCACATGCGAAGGGTCTCGATGGCTTGCCGATCGAGTCATGAACTTCACCACCCGCTGGCAGTAAGCGTAAATGCTACAATCCCAACTGTTATCGCAATGTAAATGACAAAACTCAACTCTCTCAGTCGTGTTGTCCTCTGTTGCAACCAATAAAGCCTTTTCTTTCCAAGAAAAGCCTTTTCTGTTGCAACCAATAAAGCCTTTTCGTTCCAAGAAAACGACTCTCGCCATGTGTAACCGTTAAGGCAATTGGGGTGACGTTTTGATGCCGACGGTGAGTCACGGTGGCTAGGTGCAAGGGCGTGGTAGGACTATGGTGGGCTCAAAGCACTTTTTTACCAAGAGAAGCCACCGCTCATATGCATGTGCGCATGCTCTCTCTCTTTCTCTCTTGCCTACTAGTGCATACATTAATTGAACTCTTTGGTTATAGAGCTTTTGCTGAGAAATTGACCCCAGAAAACAATGCTCATGCCATGCTACAGCCTACTGCATGAAGTTGAAGGGAAATGAGCAAAAGACTTGTGTCATAGCCTTGTTTGTTTGCCATTATAATAGTTGCAGAACCTCTCTCTCTATCTCATTTCTGACACAAGACAAAAGTGACAGTTTTTCGAGAGTTAGGTGCGTGTCACACTAGGGCCTGACACTAGGGTGGGCAAGTGAAGCCCAGGTTGATTTGGCGTGCGCTCATTCATCGTTGCAAAATGAGAAAGTTGGCCACAAGAGGATGGCAGAGGGGCAAATCACACTTGGGCTGGCCACACTTGCAAATCACACTTGGGCGGGCGTGCCAATGTGACACGGGCCTTACATACATATATTAAGAACATACAGATACGGACAACAACTCTCTCTCTCTCTCTCTCTCTCTCTCTCTCTCTCTCTCACACACACACACACACACACACACACACACACACACACACACACACACACACACACACACACACACACACACACACACACAGAGTTCGCCGTTCAGAGCACATGTAAACCCCAGTTTAATGTACCGCTTGAAACTAGCTGTAGTCAACAATCTGACCACTTTAGCTTGAGGCAATGCGGCACTCCGTTACACTCAATATATCATACAAAAACTATGCAGGTGAGGACCTTGTTCCTCGCTCAGAATTGACTAGCATGAGAAATCAAATCTGTCTGTCAAGTGTCTCATGTTTATAACCTCTCTTGCACACTACCTCATGCGTTCAGCAATTGCACACAATTGAGAGACCTCTCTCTCTCTTTTCCAATCGCCTCAGGGCATGCACAAGCCTGTCAGGCTCTTTTGGAAACGTGAAGCTCTACAAGTCCTCAACCTGCACATTGACAGCTTATGCGCCCCAATTACCTCCAAGCTGAGCAATAGCACACACATGGTTTACATGACCTAACATTCATTTCCTTCAGTGTTCAAATTCCTTAGGAAATGGTGTCATCCCCCGCATGCTCATAACCGTCATCCTCCCTGTGTCTGTACGATACCCTAATCTTGTGCTTCTACCCTTTGCACTCCACCCTGAATCTCCTGCCTCTTTGAGAAGACCTCATTATCACCTCCGATAATATGGTATATGCCATGGTAATATGAGCTTTCAACTCCAGAAGAGCCTCCATCTCTGAAGGAGGAACTGAGGGCACATTCACAGATAGGCTCAACTCTCTCCACCCAGTGCCTAGCACATCAAGGCTCCCACTTTCCAAGGCTACGTTGCTGATCGTGTCTAAGATGTATGACACAACTGGGTGTTGCCCATCTGGCACTATACCCTAGCCACCATGCTTAACATCATACTACATTTCTAAAAAGGGAAACGTTGCCTTGCTTGCACATGCAGAGAAGACATTGCTCGATGCCCACCCCGCAGAGAGAGAGAGAGAGAGAGAGAGAGAGAGAGAGAGAGAGAGAGAGAGAGAGAGAGAGAGAGAGAGAGAGAGAGAGAGAGAAGCCTACAATAGCCCCACACACAAACACTTCCACACGGTGACACACAAGTAGCTATGGATGCTCTCCTATATGCGAGAGAGAGAGAGGTTAGCTGCAAACAAGGTCGACCATGTCGAGCACATGAGAGGGGGAGAGAGAACACCCGCAATTCCCTAGAGGTTGCAAGAGAGAGGAGCTGAATTATTAAAAGATTCTCTCTATTTAGCGGCAGCACATAAAGCCACACTTCTACTACTCAATAGCCCAATGGGGATCCTATGCTGGTAACATTTTTAACCACACTCAATAGCCCACTACCTCAAAAATTGAGAAGCTCTATCTTTATAGATCTTTATAATGAGTGTATGCTTGACAATCAACCAATAAAAAAAAAAAATATTTTTCTAAAACCTCTCTTTTTTCTTTAGGAAAAAGGGAATACATCACTATGGCTATGGCCTTAGCCCTGTGGCAGACCAAAAATACTCCTCATTTTTCATTAGTAACGTTTCTTGCTTTAAGCCCAAAATACTTTCCTTGGTCAATGAGCTTCTGAAGTCCATCGTTACATTTACACACTAGTCATCTAAATGAGTGCCCACTATCTTATTTCAACCAATGAGCATTTTTGGCCTTCAAAAAATGCTTGAAAATACAAATCAACATTTTTTCTATTTTAGTCAGCAAAGAAAGAAGGCATCTCTATAGCCTTTGCCCTTTGGGCAGGCCAAAAAAAGAAAAGATTTTTAAGACAACTTAAGTGGATAAGTGCAGGGTGAATTTAATAAATGAAAAAACACATGAAAATGAAAAGTCAAAAGACTTTTTTGTGTCCTTATGAATATACTAGTGTGGCCGATGGCCTTCGGTCGCCTCTCTCTCTTTCTCTCTCCCCTCCTACGTGCGCACTGTCCTCACTGTAGCCGGATAAAAGAAATTACGACACGTGGCACTGGAAAACCAGTTTCCTTAATATATAGTATAGAAGAGTGCTTTTGTTCTCTCGTCATTTTTCCCAAGTAGCGTTATATATAGAAGAGCTATATATATGACGAAGGTTTCCTGGGGTTTAAACATTCAAATGTTTTGAGCCAGCGATGGCGCAAAGGCTGGTGCGCAGCGTCTTCGCGCCTACTCTCAACGCGCGCCGAAGTCTGCTCAGAGAGGTTACCGAAGGAACCCCCAGGTGGATGCAGGTCTTCATTGATTTTATACTTGGCTGTTTCTTTAAGTTTTAGGTGCAGTTTGTTAGCTTGCAATCCAGCTCATTTTCCTCCTTAGAGATGCTCTTTGTGATGCATGTGCATCCTCCACGACAAACCCCACCCCCCCTTCTCTTATTTCCCTTTCCTGCATGTGTAGAACAATTTAACTTCCTCTATAGTAGAGAAGGCTATGTAGAACTCATGTCAATACTGCAATAGACAGAGACTCATTTACATGCTTTATTTGTGTGTACAAACCTTTAAAGAGTTTTTCTTCATGGTGTCCTTGCAATTCGTTATGCTGTATTGCCAGTTCAAAAACACCAAGGGGTATCCAACAAGTAGACTGGCAGATTTTCTATTCTGAATATTAGCCATTTATCATGGTAAAAGGAAACCCTGAGAAACACTGTTTATATGTATAAAATCCTTAAACAAGTTTCGCTTCATTGAGTTCATTGTGACTGATTATGCTGTATTGCAAGTTTATTTTATCGAAAATAATGTTAGCCATGTACCATTGTGAAAGGCAATGCTGAGGACCAAGTTTGTGCAGAAGTAGTCATTGATCTTGATATGATTTTTCTTCTTGGATGGTTTATCCGAGGAGGAGGTTTCCCTTGTTTGTTCAAGTGCAAGGGGCTTACCACACAGATATACCAAGTAAATTTCTGTTTTGAAGCACAGGATTTCACCATCTTAGACTTTCTCTGTGATTTAACTTTCATGTTTCCTTATCAAGTTTGTAAACTGACTAGAGGAGAAGAGGTCAAAAGATCTATTTATGTTTTATTACTTGGATGCTTTGAATAGTATGTTGGTTGCATATGTACCTATCTATCGGCTACATACGTGTGTAGTTGTACAGGCTTGCACTCTATAGACAACCAATGCCGATTTACATGGGTTGTCTATGTGCTATCATCTGCTTTCCACTGTTGCAATGTCTCTCGTGCAACAATTCTTTAGGGTATCTGATGGCTTCTAGGTGCAACCAAGAAGCAACCTCGTTTGGACCAGCTCGTCTGTCTCGGTGGTGTGCTCAACGATGCTGTTTGTTGTATCTCGCAACATATATATGTAAGCATCTGTGTTTATTGTGATGTGTCAACCAATGAATATTCCTCGTTGGGTGAGATTGCTTGGGTTTGTAAATTTAGTGCATCGAGACACCCTTCTAAAGATCAGTGCGGTCTGGGTACGATGGCTAATTTTACTACGCTAGAAGATCAAGAGCTCCAATATGAAATGAGAAAACTGAATGACCCCCGGGACTGACCCTCGGATATTCTTATCTAACTTGAGTTGTTTTGCAGATATAATCGCGAACGATTACTCTTCTTTCAAGAAGGGGGGACGTCATAAACTAATGACGTGTCAAATCACTGAAGACCCTAGCCGACTTGCAGATCGTGGCCGAGGGGCCTAAACCCTAGCAGAAGCAGAAGAAGAAGAAGGATTTACGGACTTATAGGTTCTAGCCGAGTGGCCATTATTAAAATGGGTTAGGATTAAAAATCCTAACCCTCAACAACTTATGGAACCGGTCGAGGGGCCTAAACATTAAAAATAAAGCGCGCGCGCACACACACACACGCTCAAGAGATTGTGTAAAAATTGATGACATGGTAGGTTGTACGGACACCCCGCACGTTTTGCCCTTGCAGTTGATGACGAGGCAGCGTTGTACGGACATCCCACAAGGCGAGTAGATGCTTTTAAACTTCATGCTTTTTATGTAAACTGCTTTTAAAAGGCCAAGGGCCCTTAAACACATGCTGTGGGCTCTCTATGGCATTCTACCTTGGGAAGAAGCATAGTAGAGCCACAGAGTTGCACATTGTTGAAGCAATATAAAGAAATACCGAAAGGGGTGGCCATCGTTTGGGGCCGTTGCAGTCTGGAAGTGGAACTCTGCCACTTCGTCTCATGTGGATTCTTTCTTTCTTTCTGTTCAGTTGTTGGCACTACCTGCTTGTAGCATAGCAGCTAAAATACGCGTATTTTATTTAGGATACACGACATCCCGTATTAAAACGTACAATACGTCTCATAATGTTTTCTATTCTAACGTTTTTTTGCTCAAAATGTATGTCTTTTCCTAGTTGATCAATTGTGTTTTAGAGCTTTATGGTGCTTGTTTATGTATGCTATGGTTAAATATTGAAGAAATGAGAAAACTGAATGACCCCCGGGATTGACCCTCGGATATTCTTATCTAACTTGAGTTGTTTTGCAGATATAATCGCGAATGATTACTCTTCTTTCAAGAAGGGGGGATGTCATAAACTAATGACGTGTCAAATCACTAAAGACCCTAGCCGACTTGCAGATCGTGGCCGAGGGGCCTAAACCCTAGCAGAAGCAGAAGAAGAAGAAGGATTTACGAACTTATAGGTTCTAGCCGAGTGGCCATTATTAAAATGGGTTAGGATTAAAAATCCTAACCCTCAACAACTTATGGAACCGGCCGAGGGGCCTAAACATTAAAAATAAAGCGCGCGCGCACACACACACAAGCTCAAGAGATTGTGTAAAAATCGATGACATGGCAGGTTGTACGGACACCCCGCACGTTTTGCCCTTGCAGTTGATGACGAGGCAGCGTTGTACGAACATCCCACAAGGCGAGTAGATGCTTTTAAACTTCATGCTTTTTATGTAAACTGCTTTTAAAAGGCCAAGGGTCCTTAAACACATGCTGTGGGCTCTCTATGGCATTCTACCTTGGGAAGAAGCATAGTAGAGCCACAGAGTTGCACATTGTTGAAGCAATATAAAGAAATACCGAAAGGGGTGGCCATCGTTTGGGGCCGTTGCAGTCTGGGAGTGGAACTCTGCCACTTCGTCTCATGTGGATTCTTTCTTTCTTTCTGTTCAGTTGTTGGCACTACCTGCTTGTAGCATAGCAGCTAAAATACGCGTATTTTATTTAGGATACACGACATCCCGTATTAAAACGTACAATACGTCTCATAATGTTTTCTATTCTAACGTTTTTTTGCTCAAAATGTATGTCTTTTCCTAGTTGATCAATTGTGTTTTAGAGCTTTATGGTGCTTGTTTATGTATGCTATGGTTAAATATTGAAGAGTTATTGAGGAGGTCCATGAACCGCTTCATTCGTCCTTATTAAAGTATCATATCTAAAAAAAAGTGGACGTATTTTATTTTTGATTCTCAAAAATACGTCTAGTACGCGTATTGGAGACCGCGTATAAAACGTCCCGTCCCGTACCGTACCGTAGCTGCTATGGCTTGTAGGTAGTGATATAGGCATGGTGCCTATCAAATCCTTTACACATTTTTTAAAGGCTATTTTCAAATTGTCCGATGCTTCGTAATAAAAATAGCGCTTGCGTAAAAAAGGCTTTGCGGATAGCAGCAACGCGAGGAGTGCATAGACGAGAGCAAGCTGACTCTCTCTCTCTCTCTCTCTAACAACAGGTAGTGCTGCCATTTGCGCGGTAGTGACGGCCCTTGTTTGAAGTGCTAAACGTTGTCTTAGTTTGTACTTTCAGTTGGCATATGGTGTGCGTTCCGTTACATTGACCCTGACTTTTGCATAGAGATGGCATTCTTATCTTGCTTTAACTCATCACCATATATATCCTTCCAATTAGTAGTAGATGTAACCAACAGACACCCCTCCGGTTGGTTTAGCCCTCATGAATGCTTGAGTAGTAGTCAACTTCAAACGCTGAGATTGTGCTAGTGGTAGTGCATATGAGTCTCATGGCGCCCATGCAAGTACGAATCTCGTGAACGTCTGCGAATTCGCACAACGTGTTTGAACACAATTTTTGATTGAGCATTTTGGAAAGATTTCTAAGTGTTGATAGCAGTGACTTGCTAACTAACCCAACATGTTACCCTCCTAGCCACACGGCGGATTGTCAAGGATGCCACATCCTTGACAATCCAACATTTATCCACAATCGCTTTCTTGTTTAATAGCTTCCGCAAAAGGATCCCAACTCCCTTGCAAGCTCTTGGACTCACTCACAAAATCTCTTAAAAGCCACAATCATCCGATCTTTCGAAACCCTGTGAAGCTTTATCTCTGACTCATAAGACTTGAGATATCCTCTTGGGTCATGGCATTGGAAGATGTTCCACTTTTTGTATACCGCATCCAACCAATGCCGTTTCCATCGAGTTTCTTTTGTTGAGTCATTTGAACCATCTTTGTTTCATATGTCCAAGGTATCCAATATTTTCTTACATAATCGAGATCATCTTTGCTTGGTTCTCCATATCGCCACCTCTCACTTGGGTCGGATCTCACGTCAGGCTTACCAGAAATACGTCGAACAAAAACATGTTTGAGAGGGGTTGGAAAGGCATCGGGACTCTCGTTGTGAGAAAGGTGAGATAGTAGGAACCCCAAACATAGACAAGAGAAGTAGCATATAGGGATTGTTAGTAGATTTGATTGATTGCAATCAGATAAGTACAAAGATAAGTAGTGTTGATTGCTTATATACCCAAACGAACTCCAAAACGTGCTCAAAGTGTACTCAATCACCACGATGGCACACACTTGAGTCGTATTCATATTTGATTTTCTAATGTGTAGATGAGCAGCCGATAACCTCTCCTTGCACTTCCCTGTTTACTTGTAATGTGGATGGGTTTAACCTGTTAAAAGAATCTGAAACCATATAATTCCAGTTTCCCTATGCTTTCAATTTTGTGGAAAAATCCTAAGTCTAGGTGTAGGAGCAAGGTGAAGAAGAGGAAACTCTCCTCATGTTAGATGGAGAAGTCCTCTTATATGCCATCGACGAAGAAGACGGTATTTAGCCCCTTTCTGAAGGACTCGATGCCAAACAAGTCCTCCCTCCCGAAGACCCCACACGTATGTCAAGAACCTCCGTCTCTCCTTCGCCACCCACCTTACTCCTCTCGATGTCAAAAAATTCCCTCTTATCACCAAGAGGAAGTCAATGATGAAGGTGATGCCCTCCTTGTTAAAAATGAAAATGGATTCACGAAACACTCAAGTTGGCTCCTTGACACTCATGGTGCAAGTCCTCTCCAGGGAGCTCCTCAAATACCTTTTTTAGCTTTCTTATAGACATCATGTTAGCCAATTTTTTAAAAGTAGCTTTGCCAAAATAGGCTGAAGCTTCAAGTTAGTTTTCCTAACTTGTGGAGCACCAATGCAGCAGGTTCACCCTCTCGCTCTCAAGCAAGACCCCCCCCCCCCCCCCCCCTTGGGTGGCGTTTTTCCAAGCAGTTCCAGCGTTTCCCACTCAAGCTTCCTGGTGTTTTCAGCAGCCATCTTCATCGCCAACAGCCTCAGTCACAAGCGCTTGGAAGACTCAGCAGCATTGCGTTTTCTGGTACTGCTGTCCAACGTTTTCAGTCAGCCTATTCAGCGTTTTTCATGCTACAGCAGGCAGCGTTTTTGCAATAGAAACTCAGCCATAAGACAGCGTTTTTAGGCAGATTTTCAGCATCAAAGGACAACGATTTTCAGCATCAAGAAAGGACCAAACAGCCATCAAAATTAGCGTTTTTGGACCTAGCAGAATTTCAGCCTTCAAGTCACCTATAGCAGATAGCACTTCGAGTCGTCACCGTCGTCTCCACACATTGCATCATAGTTCTCAAGTTTTGCATCAAAGTCTTGTACGAGTTTGTGCAATCAATAGTAGAACATGCTTGCCATCGAGAGTGGGGCCTTTGGTGGAGGGTTTTGCAACTTTTCGGTGTCGCATTCTCTTCTCTCTCTATCTCTCAGTCTCAGCACCTTCATGTACAGTGTCCATTCACTTTGTTTGTGTCCATTGCACTCTCTCATCAAAGAACGGAAGGCTCTCCCTTCGGTAAGAAAAAGGAACCTTGAGCACGATCGAATCACTCATTTTGAGCAAAGTTTCAACATTCATTCCGTTGCACCTTACATTGGTATTAGAGCTTTGACAGTGTTATGTATCACTTAAGGAAAGAACCACAAGAACCACATAATTTTTTTTTGCTTGTTGCGGTTGCACGTAACCCAAGTTCTCTTGGGCGTGTCGATTCCTAATCGTGTTTTTGAAGAGTGATAGGAACAAGAAAGAAGGGCTTGTCCAGCCTGCCCTTGTGCCTCTTTTCACTCATTGAGAGCGGACCGTGCACTTAGCGGCCGGCCAATCGACGTGAGGTTGGAAAAAGCAACCTTGGTGTGAGTGCAAGGCCGCTAAGGGGTGCGCTCGTGGAAAAGAGCAGACCTCGGGTGAAGAGAAGATCCTTCTCTAACACAGATTGCAAGCGAAAGAAGAACCTCAAGACCCTCAAGACCCTCAAGAACCCCAAGAACCCAAGAACCCAAGACCCACAAGAATCCAAGTTCCTCGTGGACTTAAGAACCAAAGATCACAGTGTATGGTCATCACCCGAAGCGAAATGGATACTTCGCACGGAGGTGATGGGTATGAAAGTAGTGAAGAAGAATTTCCTCACCATGGAGGTTTTCCTGACCCTCCTCCTACGCTATCTACGCCTGGGATTGCACCAAATCCTATGGAGGCCTTCGTGAAATCAATGATGGACATGATGTCATGACAAGAAGCGACTCGTGTTGCCTTGGAACACGAGCGCGATAAACGAAAAGAAAGAAAAGGTGGCTATTGAGCGTGAGCGTGAGCAAGCGTGCTTGGAAGCCGAAGCAAGACGAGCGGCCTTGGAGGCCGATCGTGAGGTTCAGAGGGACCTCCGCACGCAAGAATTTGGTTCGACATGTTCTTGTCTCGAAGTTCGAATCAGCCAAAGATTTTGGTAGTTCCTCAAGTGGCGCAAGCCGAGATTCGGACTTCAACAACCCAGTCACAGAGAAGTTGACTTTCAGTAAGTATGATGGTAAGATGGATGCTACGGTTATTCATTCTTGGTTGCATCAATTTAATGCTTATTTTGTGACAACTAAGAAGACAGGAAATAGCAAGGTTTTGACGGCAGCTATGTACCTTGCCGGTGATGCCATCAATTGGTACCACGCATGGCAAGAGGCATAGTTAGCCGCGCACCTAGAGGAAGCCGATGAATTCACGGGCTGATTTCCAAGACAAGCTCAAGCCGCGTTTTATGCCACCTCAGTACCTCGCACGATTGAAGGATGATTGGTGTGCTCTCAAGCAAAATGGTATGCCAGTTATATCTTTCTCTAATCGGGTTTTGCAGCTCGGCACTCAATTACGCAAATCGGATGCGGAGCGCAAGGAGGCATTCCTTTATGGATTGGACGAGTATATCAAGTATGATGTCGAGGTACTTGATCTAATCGATCTCAACAAGGCGGCAACGATTGCTCTCGCAGAGGAGATGAAGCACAACAAGGGAAAGCCTAAGGAGAACAAGACGTCTCAAGGAACCTCTTAGACTTCTTAGAACCCGCCAAATGGTAAGAACGGTAAGAATGGTAAGAATGGTAACTCTTCTAGCCCATCTTCCTCTAATGCTTTGGAAAAGTACTCTCAAAATGAATCTAAGGGTAAAGCTAAAGCACCTGCAAAACCTAAGCTAACCCCGGATGAAAAAGCTGCACAAGGAATTATAGGAGGATACATCACGGCTGAAGAACAAGTGATTTATGTTAAGGAAGGTAGATGTTATCGATGTCACGTCAAGGGTCACATTAAGAAGGCTTGTTCTAATACAATCCCACCTAAAGAACCAAAGGCACCCACAACAACCATAAACACTGTAATGAACCAAGCTGAATCTTCTCATGTCTCTGACACACACATTGATGAGTCTCTCATGAAGTGTTATGGTCATGTAAAGGGTCAGCGTTTTATCATATTGTTTAATCCAGGCAGTATGCATGATGTGATTAGTGCCTCTCTTGTTGAGAGAGCCCGCCTAGGGGTTAGTCAGAAATCTTCTCTCGAGGTTTCTGGCTTCGCTCCCGATATGGACTCTCTCATCACGAAAGAGTGCCTCGATGTGTTGCTTACAGTTCGGCAAGCTGCTTTCTGTAGGAAATTTCTCGTGTCTCCTCTTTCAGGATGTGATATGCTTTTGGGCATTAGATGGTTTCGTGAGCATAACCCTCTCATTGATTGGGAGGCCAACACTCTCACATTAAATGCCAAGACTGATTCCCCCATCATCATTCGTGCTGAGGAGGGTCTGCATTCTTTGCCTCTCATTTCTCATGTGCAGGTCAAGCGTGAATTACGACGAGGAGCACAAGTGGCATTCATCTATGTTGCTCCAGTTTCCCAGAGCATTCAGGCTCCAGACAAGTATTCATATTTATTTATGAAGTTTAAGCATCTCTTTTTGCAGGATGATCTTCCATCCCGTCTCCCACCCGAGCGGTCGGAGGACCTCGCATCAAGCTTATGGAGGGGGCACAACTTGTCAGTAAGGCTCCCTACTGTTTGAACAAGACATAGGAGGAAGAGTTAGAGCGACAACTCACAGAGTTGGTGGCCAGAGGATTCATACGTCCTAGTGTAAGTCCTTTTGCTGCTCCTATTTTGTTTTTTCGCAAGAAGGATGGTTCGTCTCGTTTGTGTATTGATTGCAGGGCTTTGAACAAGATGACCGTCAAGAACAAGTTTCCGATGCCTCGCATTGAGTATATCCTTGACAGGCTCAATGGGGCAAAGGTTTTCAGTAAGGTCGATCTCAAGAGTGGACACCATCATGTACGGATATTCAAAGGCGACATTTTCAAGACCGCTTTTTGCACCGAGCGAGGGCAATGGGAGTATGTTGTTATGCCGTTTGGATTGACAAGTGCCATGGGTACATTTAATCATCTCATGGTAGGCCGTTTCGGCGATATGGTCGGTGTATGTGTGTTCATCTTTCTTGATGATATTCTCATTTTTTTTGCATCGTGGGAACAACATGAAAAGGATGTCGAAAGGGTACTAACCCGTTTGGATGAGTGTCAATTGTACATTGTAGCTAAGAAGTCCGAATTTTTTCTTACTGAAGTCACTTACTTGGGTTATATCATTTCTGCAGAAGACGTCAAGCTAGATCCCACGAAGGTGGAACAGATTTGTAATTGGGATTTGCTCAAAAGTGCATATGATGTGCGTTCTTTTCTTGGTTTATGTCAAGCATATAGTTCGCACATAGAGAATTTTACACGCATTGTTGCACCTATGACTGATGTTTTGAAAGGAGTAAAGACTCGTCAGCGCATAGACTTGCCCGAAGCAGCCATTGAGGCTTTCGTAGCTCTCAAGGTTGCGGTGACAGAAGCACTGTGTCTTATCCTTGCCTCTTGGGATGATCCCTTTGAAGTATGGACGGATGCGAGCAATGTCGCCATAGGCGTTGTGCTTTAGCAGCATGGTCGTCTTGTAGCTTTCCTTAGTCGGAAGCTCAATAGTGCGGAAAAGAATTATTCAGTCTATGATAAAGAACTTTTGTCTGTCATTCACTCTCTTAAGTATTGGAAGCATTTTCTGTATGGTAGAGAGTTTACAGTTCGCATAGATCATCAAGCCCTCAGGTGGCTCTAGTCTATGCCTAGTGCACATTGGAGTGATCTCCAGGCACGGTGGTCACAATTTTTTGAGCAGTTTGGAGGTTTGATTGAGTATGTGTCTGGAAAAGCTAACCCTGTTGCAGATGCATTGAGTCGCAAAGGACAGATTTTGGCTCTTGAGTCAAGGTCCACATTTTCTATTCAGGGTATGTCTTTCGACAGCATGAAGAATCAATATGCGGATTCTGAGTTTGGTAAGCATTGGTTGCAGGCTCTTGTTTCCCAAGGGCCAAGCAACTATCTCATTCATGATGGTTTGTTTTATTTTCGTCAACGTTTATGTGTGTTTCCCTCTCTCAGGCAAACCATATTGCATGATGCAAATGATTCTCTCACCGGTGGGCACAGGGGAATGAACACTTTGGGAAAAATAGAAAAATTCTTTTATTGTCCTAAAATACGAAAGGATGTGTTTCGTTATGTAACTCAGTGCACTATATGTCAAAAGGTAAAAGCTTCTCGGGGTAACCGCTGCCTATTCTCGATGGACCTTTTCAAGATATTTCCATGGATTTTGTGACTAACCTTCCACCAAGTTTGCATTCAAGGAACACTTAATGTTTGACAATTGTCGATCGTTTCAGCAAGTTTTGCATGTTGATTCCTTGTAAGCCATAGTCACCGCACAAGATGTAGCACGGTTGTTCATTAAGCATTGGTACCCCCTCTGTGGTTTGCCAAAATCAATTGTTTCAGATAGGGATGCTAAGTTCAGGTCCAATTTTTGGCGCGCACTCTTTGAAAAGCTTGGCACTAAGTTGAATTTTTCATCGGCTTTTCATCCACAGTCAGACGGTCAGACATAGATTTACAATCAATTGGCTTTTGATGTTTTAAAGTCACATTTGCATGATGAGCAGTCTCAGTGGGAGCTCTATCTCCCATTGGTTCAAGCTATTTTGAATGATTCTTTTTCCTCTGCCATTGGTCGAACGTATGAGGCAGCTTTTGGCCGTCCGTTCCAGTCACTTTTGACTCGCTCGGTCAGTCAAATGCCTGATGCCAATGCTGAAAGTGAGTCATTGGATGAGATTTCTGAGAGTGAGAAGCTTCGGCTAAGCAAGGCTCATGAATCTTATTCATGGTAGGCTAATAATCATCGTCAGGATGTTTTGATCAAGGAAGGGGATTGGGTGTATTTAAGAATCATGAAGCAACGTTTTAAGCAAGTTGGAAAGAAGTGTCCCGAGTTGTCTTTTCGAATGTACGATCCATTTCCAGTCTTTAAAAAGATAAATGAGGTTTCAATGAAATTGCAATTGCCTAACTCATGGTCAATGCACAACGTTTTCCATGTTTCTTGGTTGAAAGTGTTTCAAGGAACATCTCCAAAGGACATTTTGGAAGAAGAAGAACCGGGGATCATAGATGAAGCTCAAGTCATGGAGCCGGAGCAAGTGTTTTTGCATCGGTTTCGACGTGGTTCGAAGTAGCAAGTGAGACAATACTTTTTGAAGTTCAAGGATCGAGGGACCCACGAAGTAGTGTGGGTCGACGAAGAGTTTTTCAAAGATTACTCAGAGCTGTTGGCAGACTACAAGGAAGCCATGCAGCTACCAATACCTCACTTTAAAAAGGAGGGGATGTCACATGACACATCTAACCCTATGTGTCCGTGGACAAGCTATAACATAACAAGGGTTCAGTCAGTCCAGTCAGTCTAGCTTAGGAAGTGTTCTGACACTTTTGTGAGTCTGTTTGCAGACCGTGCATGACCACTCACTTAGATTAGATGCATATCCTCCGGTTGCACATAGCATGGTCATTGGCATTACCATCAGAATCCATCAAGAGCATTTTCCAGTGCATTAAAGCTACTTTTCCTATTTTTGACATTTTTCACTTATTATTTTAAGTGACTTTTGTTGGGAACTGAGTAGGGCAAAATAGGTAAGATAATATATAAGGCAACCAGGGTTAGCACTATTTGGCAGAAGAGCAAGGAGAACACAGGCACAAGTGCAGTAGGTTCACCCTCTCTCTCTCTCTCTCAAGCAAGACTTCCCCCCCTTGGGTGGCGTTTTTCCAAGCAGCTCTAGCGTTTCCCACTCAAGTTTCCTGGCGTTTTCAACAGCCATCTTCACCGCCAACAGCCTCAGTCACAAGCACTTGGAAGACTCAGTAGCATAGCGTTTTCTGGTACTGCTGTCCAGCATTTTTCAGCCAGCCCATTCAACGTTTTTCATGCTACAACAGGCAGCGTTTTTGCAGTAGAAACTAAGCCATAGGACATCGTTTTTAGGCAGATTTTCAGCACCAAAGGACAACGGATTGTCAGCATCAAGACATGACCAAACAACCAGCAGAATTAGCGTTTTTGGACCTAGCAGAATTTCAGCCTTCAAGTCACCTATAGCAGATAGCACTTTGAGTCGTCGCCGTCATCACCGTCGTCTCCACACATTGCATCATAGTTCTCAAGTTTTGCATCAGAGTCTTGTACGAGTTTGTGCAATCAATAGTAGACCACTCTTGCCATCGAGAGTGGGGCCTTTGGAGGAGGGTTTTGCAACTTCCCAGTGTCGTATTCTCTTCTCTCTCTATCTCTCAATCTCAGCACCTTCACGCACAATGTTCATTCACTTTGTTTGTGTCCATTGCACTCTCTCATTAAAGAACGGAAGGCTCTCCTTCCGTAAGAAAAAGGAACTTTGAGCACGATCAGATCACTCATTTTGAGCAAAGTTTCAACATTCATTCCGCTGCACCTTACATGTACTTAGTTTTCAGGCATTCATTCAATCAATTAAACACATTCAGTCTCTTGAGTCTCAATTTGATCTTAAGTATGAAGTTTTAAGTCTTAATTATAGAATTAGTACCACTAATCCTCACAGTGGTATCAGAGCAATTTTTTTTCCCAAGACTCGAAGGTATTGAGCCTCTCACACTCGTTGCTACCGTCTACCCCCTTCCCGGAATTGTATGGAAGCAGAAGAAAGATGGAATGCAATTTTTCTCCCGATGGTATGAGGTAACGTTGGTATTTGTTTATTACCTACATCAAGTATAATTTTTCGGCTCTTTTCATTTGTCAATTTCGCTTTCTTCGCCTGATAATCGACCACGGCGTTGTTCTTATGGTACCAAGGGACTCCAAGGAGGACATCACAACCTTCCAGGGCATTATGTAGAAGTCCTCGTGCCCCAAATACCTCGGACAATGCAACCGAAGTTTGCCAATGACAGGTGTAATGGCTACGTCCTATCCGGGTGCCGCTAGAACTGCCTCTGCTTGTGGTCCCATCCAATCGGGTGTAATCTCGAACCGCGCCGCCAATTCAGGTGAAATGAAGTTTTCCTTGGCTCCTCCATCAAAGAAAATCAGGGCTTCTTGATCTTTCACTTTGCCCCAAGCTCAGCAAAGTTCTGTACTTTCATCAATCGTGCTTGGGTCAGTACTCATGGTGAATCCTTGTCTTTCTTTTCTTGGGAACTCTTTCTCTTTCTACTTTCATCATTAGAAGTTTGTTGGGTTCTTTGAGTCAAGATCTCATCAATGGGGTAAGTCAAATTGCCTGAATGTATGGCAAAACCCCGTTTTGCATGACCCATCAATTCTTGAATAGAATTTGACTTTTGTTTCAAGCAGTAGTCTCGGATCTCTGTAGGAAGTTCGCAGCAAAACCGCTCAATCTGTTCTTTAAACGAGACCTTCTTAAATGAAGAGGCTGGTAGAAAAGAGCTCCAAACTCTCTCGCAATAAGCGTCCATAGAATCTCCCTAGTCATCTGAAGATGATTGCAAGCAGTTCGTACATCTCGTTCATACTCCCGAGTCAGCCAAGAAGAAATAAAAAGCCTTTCAAATTTCAACCCATTAACCGGAGCTTCCTTTCTCAGTAGAAGGGTGGACCACCATGTTCGAGCATTTCCCTTGAAGGAAGATGTAGCCCTCCAAATCTTGGAGTGCTCTGAGTAATGCCCTCCAGAGAAAGCCATGTCAAACTGTTGTATGAAGGCCAAAGCTCTTGGAGCATCTCGAAATCCAAAAAAAGAGTCAAACTTAATCGACTGTCCACCTTCTTTGAATTCTCTTACTTTCTTGCTTTTATTTTCGAGGAAGTCATATTGGTTGGCTTTATAAAAATGCTTCTTCTTTGCATAAAACATGTAATCATCGGAGTCCGAACTGTCTGAGTACTTTGTAGGATTGTCAGAAACTGGGCGAAATTTAGGCTTCTTTGCCTTTTTCTTGCCCTTTCCGAAGCGTTTACTTTTTGCTTTGCTTTTTGCCTTTTCTGTCTTCTTCGCTCGAATCAAAAGAGCTAGAAGAACTGTCAGAAGAAGAATAAGAAGAAGACGAAGAACTGGGTAGTCCTTCAAATTGTACACTCTTCTTCTGCTATCTCGCCGATGCAAAGGAAGATTGACGACCCAAATATTCCGGGAAGTCGGTTCCTTTCTTGTGCTTTTTCTCATGCTTTTTGGATTTGTTGTTTGCGTCTAAAAGCCGGCTAATCTGTGTCAGAACCACCTCTTGTAATTCTTGCTCTGTAAACATCCTCGGAGAAGGAGGTTTCTTGATTGCCGTTTTGATTGGTGGCTTTGTGGCCTTCTGCCAACTGGGTGTGTACTTCTGCGAGGGATTGTTGAGTCAAAAATTTTGCAAATTTTGGATCCTTTGTAATTTTAATCATCTGCTTTGTTGCCCCGTCAACCAATTGTCGACGTTCTATCTCTTCAATCTCGAATTGAGTAGGTCGAGGTGGGCCGTACTCTTCCTCTGATTGCTCATGAGAATCTGCTCCGTGATCTCCTCCTGCATTCGCAAATGCAAAAGAAGTCAACTGATTTCTGTTGGAATCCTTAAGTGTGTCCCGAGAAAAGGATCGGATTTCCTAGTAAAAGAGAAATCGGCCACGCTTTGATACCATTGTAACAAACTTGGACAACCCAAGTCAAGATTCTACCGCGACATAGCAGAGATTCACTTCAAAACAATTCACAATTCACAATTAGGTCGACATGGCCCGGCGTAGTTCCGTGCCAAGAGGTATTGGCCCAAAAGACTTGCGTTCCTTGCGGTATTTCCTTTTGTATTAATCTGTGTTCAAAGTACAAGAGAGTGGGTAGGTGCTCACTCTCAGACTCTGCGTCTAGATGCTCTGAGAAGTGAAGCCTTGCCCACTTATTTAAAGGTACAAGGGATGCCCAAAAGTAGAGCCCAAAAGCACTTAAACTCAAAAGCTTATAACCTTAAAATCAATTATCCCAAAAGCTTCCGTAAATCAGCCAATGCAATTTCTGGATTTCCGTACGGATTGCCACGTCAGTAGTGCGATTTGCGGCGCAATTTTCGGAGGTCCGTACATTCTACCACGTTAGTATGTCGGCACGTTTTACAGAGCTTGCTGCCACGTCAGCATGGTGTTTGTCCTGGGGCATGTTGCCACGTCACCAGTTTGTGACAGATACGAACATCTTCACATTAATGGACATATTCACTCCAGCTTGAGATTGAGATTGGCAGATTCAGAGGGATACCAGTAGCTAGCAGGGTATGCCGCCTATGCCATGTAGAGCTAGAGATGGAGATGCATTATCTATGTCAGTGCATAGTATTACGAGATACGGGGTCACTTCCATTGTCTATTCAGAGAAGGCTTCGGACCCTTCTCATGAGTCATGAGCTATCGGGACCAAAGATGTCTTGGATTGTATCTACTCGAGTTTCATAGACACAGAGATAGTTTTTTTTTTTCTCCCGAGAAAAAGATCCTTCTATTAGTTAAGGAAACTGCCCATAGGGCTACAACCTCCTCTACAAGAGAGGACTACAACAATCATGATGGGGAGACTTTCTCAATGAAAAAACAACATATGTACAATGAGGCTAGATCAGGGGATGGGAGGAGGGAAGAGCCACGTAGGTGGATGGTAGTGCCATCTGAGCACACCCTGGTCCATGGTGAAAAATGGCCCAGGACGCCAAAGTCGAAGGAAAGCCTCTCTGCGCTCCCGCATGCGGTTGGAACTGCCCTGGTGTCTCTTGAACTGTCCTCTGAGAGTATGAACTAGCTCAAGCCAAAGATCCCGAACAGTCTCTGCTGGTGGTACAAGCCGCGCCTCGAAGATGCGGAAGCAGCGGGCCCGCCAGATGAACCAGAGTGTCAAGCCATTGATGAGCTCCCAACACTCCTCTCTCTCACTGCACCACTCTTGTGGAGTAAGCTCTATGGCAGGCTAGAGTGTAGGTCGCCCCCCTTGCATCACTATCATCCTGCTGGTGGATGATAGCTCAAACTGAAGTGCCGGGCCCGTGAGAGTGGACCAAGCAGCTGCCCCCCATGTGTACAGCCGAGCCGTGGAAAGAGCAGGCATCAGCCGAAGAACACGAAGCCACACCTATTGTACCAAGGGACAGTCCCAAAGACAGTGATAGTGACTCTCCACAAGGTGGTCACAAGCTGTGCATGCGAACGAGAGGCCACTATGCACAAGCCAGCTCCCAACTGCTGTAGCTCTGTGTGCGACCAGCCACCACTGAAAAAAAGTGACTTGCCTCGGCAGTCTGGAGTCCCACAATCTCTCCCAAAAAACTGCCAAGAACTCAGCTGTGAGACCTCCTCTTGCCAATGAGGTGCTGCAGCAGGGCTAGCCTCTCTGTGTGCTGCCAGTATGTGACGTCCCAGTCGAATAGTGTACTGAAAGAAGGGGACACCTGGGTGGTCTGCAGAAGAAAAGGGGTCCCTCCAAAGCCACTCTCAAGGATCCCACTGTACTCGTCAGTGGACAGCACTCCCAAGCCCACTGTCTCCAATGTCCAATCTCAAGAGTAGCTGGGTCAGGATCGATGACACAAGTCCTACCACAGATGCCCACCACTCGAATCCTCTGAAAACAACACTCTGCCACCTACGGGGCCTCTACTTGTAGCTTGAAAAATAGGGAGGGAACAGTCTCTGAGCAAGCCCGAACAGAGATGAGAATCTCCAGTCGCGTGAAGGCTCCCATCCATCTGGGCGTGGCTGACTCGAGAGACGTGAGCCACTCAGCTGGTACTGCCTTTGAGATGTCCTGGCACATGCTCTGCACCCGTCTCATGCCTTGTAGCTGAAAGCCCTGTAGCTCCTCTGACAAGCCTGAAAACTGTAACCAGTCACCTAAAGAGCGTGCTGGACCCGCTGCCATGGAACCCCAGGAAACATGAGGCCGACTACCAACCAAGTGACCTCTTTGAGTGCTAACCATGGGGTTCCAAACAAGGGGCTGTCGCAGGCGCTCCTCCGTGCAAGTAGGCTGACGCTGCTCTAGGCCTCGCCGCAAGTGCTCCCAAGATCGAAGCAACCCCACAGCGAAGCGATCCTCTAGTCTCTTGCTCAAACCAACTCTACGCATCTCTATGAAGATCCATCTAGTCGAAGGTTGCCAGGGGACTCCTGCCTGAGGCACCCTAGCACGAAGCCGCTGTAACAAGAACTCCCTCCAAGGCTCCTCACCTGGAAGAAGACCTCGGACGATGAACTTCCCAAGAAGGGCTCTGCTCTGCTATGCTGGGTCTATGATCTCAAGTCCTCCCTGTGAACAAGGAAGAATGATGACCTGCCAAGCCACTTTGGCCTGGGCTGTCAGAGTGTCTCGCCCTGACCAAAGGAAATTCCTGATCAGCTGCTCTACGTGGCTGATACAAGAACTCGAGAAGATCCAACAAGAAGTGATGTACCACATAGTAGCCAACAACACCTGGTTGGCCACTACAACTCTGCCAGCCAAAGAAAGTCGTGCGGAGCTCCAATGTAACAACTTCCTCCTGATAGACAGGAGGAGGGGAGCAATCTGCTGCTCGGGAGACAAGTCCAAACCAACCTGACAGCCCAAGTACTGAACTGCAGTCCCTGGGGGGATCCACCTGAAACCCCTTACCTGGCATCCAGTCGGGCACAAGAGCACTACCAACCGAGAAAGCCACTGTCTTTCTCCAGTTGATCAGTGCGCCAGATGCACAACAGAAGGTCTCAAGAGCCTGCTCACACCTGTGAAGGTTGGCCTCCTGGCCATCCAAGTACAAGACTGAGTCGTCAGCAAACTCAGCGTCCAGTAGCTCATCTCCCTGAACAGGGGGTGCTAAGCCCCGTAAACCAACCTGCTACGACACCAAAAACCTGCTCATCGCCTCAGCATAAAACAGAAAGAGGAAGGGGGCAAGAGGGCAGCCCTGTCTGATCGAACGTGCGAGCATAAAACGATCACCTCTACCTCCTGACAAAAGTACCTGACTGTGTGCCCGTATGTACAAAGCTGACACCCCTATGATCCAAGCATCTGAGAAGCCCATCCTGCGTAGAGTGCCCTCTAGAAAGTCCCAGTCAACTCTGTCGTAAGCCTTCTCAAAATCGAGAAGAAGAATCACTAGATCCTCACCACGGAGCCGCGCTAGGGCAGAAGCCTCCCAAAAAGTAAAGATGTTGTCAAGGATACTGCGCTCCTTGACAAAACCTGTCTGAGTCCCATGTATAAGGCTCTCAAGAAGTGGCTGGATCCTCAAACTCAGAGCCTTGGCAAGAATTTTGTAGGCTGAGTTGAGGATGGTGATGGGGCGCCACTGTCGAATCTCATCCAAGGAGCCACCCTCCTTGGGAATGAGGTAGATCAGACCCTCACTCAAGCTGTCAGGCATCTCTCCTGTGTGCAAGATGTACTAAAAAGCACTACAGAAATCTGGGCCAAGCAAGTCCCAGTACTCCAAGAAACAACTGGGAGTCAAGCCATCCTCACCTGGACAGCTACCACGGGGGAGTGCACTAAGAGCCGTGTGCAACTCCTCAAGCTAAAGTGGCAGCTCAAGCCTCTGACGCATCTCCTCAGTCACAAGGCAAGGCATCTGTACCCACACCTGCTTCCTGCATGCATCCTGACGCTCTGAATGAGGCTTTGCAGACAGTAACTCATGGTAAAGGTCAGTAGCAACTGCACGCATGTCCTCTGGCTCAGAAGCAACTGACCCGTCGGGCCTCCTCAAGTGACTGACCTTGGCATGCGTATGTCGAGGTCCCACTGCCTCGAAGAAAGCACCAGTCACTCTGTCACCCACCTGTGTCCACTCTGATGCCTGTCGATGGAAAGCAAACTCATGGTGCCGCTCCTCTGTGCTAACAAGCTCCTTGGTAGCCTGCTGTAGTTGCGCCTCCAACCAAGGACTGTCTGGATGCTGCTCCTGCATCCTCTGCAAGGAAGCAATGCCCCGTCTGAGACGTTGCTCCTCCTCTCTCGCTGTAGCCAGGCGAGCCAAAGACTCTTGGGAAAGGAACGACTAATTTGAGCTAGTCCTCAGGCCACTCTGTCAACAGGAGAATCCTGCATGTCCAAGCTCTTTGTCTAGAGAGCCTCTACTCGCTCTTTGAGTGTAGAGTCCAACAAGACCCTCTCAGGGATGCGAAGCATCGTGCTCCCCCTCCTCTGTCTGTCTGCCACCACTGTGAGGATCACTGGTGCATTTTTCGAGAAGAAAGTCCCTGCCAGAATGCCAACTATCCCACCCAAGTCACTGAGATGGTCCCTAGTGTAGAAGCGATCTATCCGCGATAGATTCACTCCTCCCACTCTGCGGTCCGAACGAGAGACGGCCAGGCTGTCTGGGGGCCTCACAAAACTAGAGTTCTGCCACACATCCGAGACCCTCAGAGTCATACAAAACCTCTCCCAAGTTGCCAGCTCAACTCCATGCACAGTAGCATGGCTATCACCAATCCTGTGAGAAGGGTCCTCCAACATGTTGAAGTCACCCCCTATATACCAATGTTCTACCTGTGGCAGAGACTCAACAATCTGTGACCAAAACTCTGCTCTTGCACTCGCCACATTGGGCGCATATATGTTCAGGAAGCCCACAAGGCAACCCTGAACCTGCATAGTGATCCACTGAGCCCTGCTTGGCACAATAATCCCTTTGCCCACAATGGCCTACTGCAAAGAATCTGCAATAGTCATACATACCCCACCCTGGATGCGTCTAGGTCCAAAAGCAACTGACCAAAAAGTATCATATCGTCCACGCAAGAGCTTACCACAACGTCTAATGCAGCTCTCACACAGATGATGCTCCTGTAGCATAAGGAGATCAATCTCTCCTCCCACAAGGCAGCGCTGAAGCTCTTGCCGCAGTCGGCCCCGCTGACACTGAAACTAGGGCCCACCAAGTCCCTGCTCGTTTCATGAGACGATCCTCATGGGGAGCGAGAGAGAACAGATGCTGCCGTAGCAGCTAAACGTGCTATCTTCGAGGCTGGCTTGGATGGGGAGTAATCCGCATCCAAGCGTCCTCTAGATAGGCGTGACTGCAACGAGTGCCTGGCCCAAGCCCAGGCAGAGCGAGCCGTACGTAAAGCAACCCCCTCTCTCCAGGAGTCCTCATGAATGTATACATAGCATGGCGAGCACTGAGTATCAGCAAAGAGGTGAACCACAATGTGTCTACATCCTGTTGCATCTGGAGGAGTCACTGCAAACTTGGCCAATGGCCAGAGAGTAGAAAGCAAGTCTGTAACCCCTAGGTCTCCCATGTGGTGAGAGAACTCTAGGACCTGTGTATGTAACCACTCCAACATTGAGTTGAGAGTCCACTCAGTCTAGTCCCTGCCGCAAAGGGGAAAAGAGAAGCCAACCGCTGAGTCTAAGGCTTGTCACGTGACACATCCCAACCCTATGTGTCCGTGGACAAGCTACACCAGAGCAGGGTTCAGTCAGTCCAGTCAGTTTAGATTAGCAGTGATCTGGCACTTTTGTGAGTCTATTTGTCACCAGCGTGTGACTACTATCTATCCTTTTTGTTGATTTCTTTCTTATTATCTATTTACTTTCACTTTTTGGAAACACCCCTCGGGAAATCTAACTGCCCTGCATTGCATAGCTAGTGTGGAACTGTCCAGAGGGAGTCCAGGCCTGAGGGCAAGAGAGCACTAAGGTTGGACAAGGACTATGGTTAGCCAAGTGGGGTCATTGACTAGCCAAAGTGGAATCCTTTGCTACAGAGGCTACATTTCAGTTCTGGATGTGGCCGCAGTGTACAAAGAGGGTCGGATGACCTAGAAAGATACAATGGCAGCATCTCCTAAAATTTAGGGAACTGCTATTTTGGGACCTGAAAATGTCTTCGCGTCATTACGTGCAGTTTGACATGGGGATCATTTTGTTACTCTGTGGCCAAGTCAACAGAGGCTGCAGGTGAGATATTTTTAGACCCGAGGGTCTAAAGCGGGAAAATGCACAAATGAGTGACACTTGGCACTCTGAGGCCAGTTTACTACTTATAGAGAAGGCAAAAACGTGATTTATAGCTGGGAGGCTCATTTTGCAAGTCTCTGTCACAGGTTAAGAGCTATGGAGTGCTTGCTTTCCCTCTTATGCACAGTGCGGTGCCAGGAGTGATGCCCTGCACGCTACGCACTGCCCTCTCTCTCCCCTTTGGCAGTATGTTATGCCCCTCTAGTGGGCTTTTCATTTGACCAATGTACAGTTGTGTGGGTTCATGCGCGATTGCCGAGGCAAGAGCCTCTTGCACAGGTACTGGATTAGCTAGCGGCTAATCCCCCCGCAGGTACAGGTGAATTCGGAGAGGTTTCACGCCAGAAATCTCGTCCGATTCAAAGGGCAAGTAGCCCTACAGGTGCGGGAGCTCGAGGACTTGCTAGGGATGCGACCGGCACGCGGAACGGAGCCCGAAACAGTGAATTACAGCCTGCTGTGTATTTTTGCAGGTTTAGGGTTTTGGCCCTAAACGGACCCTAATACCCCCAGGAGGTTCGGGGATGCAAGGGGACCGTTGTACAGGTGATCTGGCGCATTTTCAGGGCTGAAAACAGAGAATTCAGCGTGCTGCAGATTCTCGCCAGGTTTTGCAAAGTGCCCGTATGCGTCGGGAAAGTCAGTCAATGCGTGGGAATACTGACCGTGAAGGGTTCTAGTACAGTTATGCTGCCGAAATCGGGCTGGAACAGTGGAAATTCAGCCGAGTTTGTGCGGGGCAGCTTGTAGGAACCACAACGTTTATTCCCTCTTTTGAATAATAAAGAAATACCGAAAGGGGCGCCTAAGTTAGGGGCCAATCTGGTGTCCGTCTACTCATACAGGTGCAATTTAGCAGCCTGTATCCCTCTCCCCTTTGATGTGTCTTGAAAGTACAGGTAAAATAGACGACTAATAATGGGTGAAAGCTAAATCAAGGTTTAAAGTAAAGTCTACCGCCCTTTTCGGATTGAACAGGCCGGTTTCATGGTTCCATCGACGGGATTAAATCACTTTTTCCCATAGAAGTGAGCCTTGGTCAGTTTTTGGGCTTGAAGACACAGGGGATCATAGACCAGACACAGGGAATTGCAATTATGGCTGACAGACCAGATGATGTGACTGAAGAGGTTTCCTCTTCACAGGGTCAACAGACACATGAAGTGGGTGAGTCCTCAAGACCACCACAGACTGATGATGATATATTCAGGACCCAGTTGGCTACTGCTGTGGCTATGTTCACACAAGTAATGCAGAACCCAAGGTTTTTAGCCTTTCTGCAACCTCCTGTTCCGTCTCAGCAAGTTGGGTCACTGGATCATATTCAAAAGCCTGTTAAGGCTCGAGCACAGGTGATTCATACCGCACAGTCAATGGAAACACCTGTACACTTGACGGAGAACATGCAGTCTCCACAACGTATGCCTAAGGTGCAAGAACAGGTGGCTGAGATGCCAGTTTTTCAAGCTGTACCAATTCAGCCCGCCACCTTTCAGCAGCCTATAGCTGGTTCTAATGGGCAGGGAAGCAACTTACAGGCTATGCAACAGGTCTTCCCACCACCTTCAGTACACCCTGGCTATTTTGGAGGTGGATCGGTATTTCATAGCATGGCTGGTCATGCACCTGGAAATCAGTTTTATACACCAGGAACAGTGTTTGCGGGTGCTCAAACGATGATGCCTAACCCCATGTACAGTGTCATGGGTATGCAACCAGGGTTTCAAAGCACTCAGGGACAATTTGGGATGCCACAAGCAAATTTTGGTATGGCTGGAATTACAAATCAGCAGCCAAATATGGCATTTCCAGGTCAAGTTAATATCGGCCAAGGAACACAAATGAACCCTAATAGTGTTCCCATGTTTCAGTCACTTCCATATGACAATTTAACGCCGCTGGAGAGGCCAACTCCGTACAAAGAAGGTGGCAAAGGAGTGTCATTCACGACCTTTACAGGGTTTGATGACAGGAAGAAGGCTCTTTCATTCCTCCAGCAGTTTGATAAGGCCTATGCAGGGGGAAACTTTACAGAGGCTTCAAAGGTCCGCAAGGCAGCCACTTTCTTGACAGGGAATGCGGGACAATGGTGGACAACTTTATTGCTTCAAGGGCAAGCTCCGTCCACATGGATTTACTTCAAGCAGATTTTTGCAGCAGCATGGTTATCTGATGACTTTGAAGCAGATGTCATGACAGAATGGCACCAGCTAAATGCTGCCACTTGCAGAAATCTGGATGATTACAATCGGAAGTTTTGGAAAGCTCTACTTCCAGTAACTTCCTATAGGTTTGTGCCATTGACAGAACAGATTGAAAAATACTGTTGTGGCCTACCCAAAGGATTGAGAAAATACTGCACAAAGACCAAAGTCACTACTTTGACGCAGCTCATCGAGGTAGCAAACACTGGCAATGGTTTGCTCAAGGGAGAAGATTGTGAATTTAACACTGGCGTCAAGGCAGGATCAGGCAAGAAAAATTCAGCCAAGAAGCACGTTCCCAATGAGGCTCCTAAAGGGACTCAGGAGTCAGCCAACGCAGGGAAAGACAAAGCTACGGCTGAATCAGAAAAAGGACCAGCAAAGAAATGGAAAAGACGTTTTCCTCGCAAGTCAGAAGAGCAAAAGAAGGTCCTGAGGACAGAGAACAAATGCTTTATATGTGAGCAGCCTGGCCACATTGCTTACAACTGTCCTACAAAGAAAAGGCCAGCTGATTCTGAAGACAAGGAAGACAAGAAAGGAAAGAAGCCCATGGCTGGTCTAGTGCCAGATATGGTGGGCGACAAGCCAAATTCGGATGCAAGTGAGCTTTGCAGAGCATGGGGAAAGGTCAGGGATCAAACAGTGCTTATCTTCTTTGATCCAGGTGCCAAAGCCAACTTCATTTCCCCAGAATTGGCTTCAAAGTTGGGAATCAGACCTGAAGAGATGGGGTATACAGCAGAGGCAGGTTTGGCATGTCCTGGCCATACAGAGGCTGTGACACCCATCATCGGAAAGTTGCGTCTACATATCCAGTCCTATGTAGATGCTGAAGAATTTTACATCATGCCACTGGACGGATGTGATGTGTTGTTAGGTATTCCTTGGTTATTTCGTGTACAGGGAATCATGGATGCCTACAACAAAAAGATCACTGTACAGAGCAGGGGAAAGACTCACATTCTGGATGTAAAGCTTAAAGGGGAGTCTATTCCTACTGTATCAGCTTCTGCTATTACTTCTGTAATGAAAAAGCATCTTTCTGCGTACTTGGTTTTTGCACGTGAAGTGTCAGATTGTGATGAATCAAATTTATCTGTGCTAGATAAAGAAAGGTCAATGTTTTTACAACAGTATAGTGACTGTTTTTCCGATTCATTACCGTCTCAATTACCGCCAGAGAGACCCGAGGACCATGCGATAGATTTGGTGCCAGGCAGTAGCCCACCAAATAAGCCTCCGTACAGGGTTAGTGCGGCTCAGCAGAAAGCGATAATGGGCCAAGTACAGGAGCTGTTAGAAAAAGGGCTGATTCAGCCCAGTTCATCTCCATTCTGTTCTCCAGTATTGTTGGTGCAGAAAAAAAATGGCTCATGGCGTATGTGCATCGACTACCGTGCACTGAACAAGAATACCATCAAGAATAGGTTTCCTATACCTAGAATTGATGATATTATGGACAAATTAGAAGGAGCAGCTATGTTTAGCAGGATAGATCTAAAGAGTGGGTATCATCAGATCCGCATTAGATCAGAGGATGTGCACAAGACTGCTTTTAGAACAACGTTTGGCCTTTACGAATTTTTAGTGATGCCCTTTGGTCTCACAAATGCTCCTGCTACGTTCAATAGGATGATGGACAGAATTTTCCGTCCACACCAGCAGTTTGTTGGTACATTCTTTGATGACATGATAGTCTATTCAAAGAATGAAGAGGAGCATAGGCATCACTTGGCCATTGTGTTCAAAGAGCTACGCAGTCATAGGTTGCTCATCAATGCAAAGAAAAGTGAGTTTTTTCTGGAAGAGATTCACTTTCTGGGACACATTGTCTCAAAGGATGGTGTCAGAATGGCTCCTGCAAAAGTTGAAGCGATCAAGTCATGGCCAAATTTGAAGACGGTGCATGATGTCCGAAGCTTTTTGGGACTATGCTCCTATTACAGAAGGTTTATTCGAAATTTCGCTGAGATTGCTTCACCTTTACATGCTCTTCAAAAGAAGGCAGTCACCTTCAGATGGACACAGAAAGAGATTTCAGCTTTTAATCTCTTAAAGGAAAAGATGACTTCGGATCCAGTCATTGTGTTGCCAGATCTTAGGAAGTCATTTGTGGTCCAATGTGATGCCTGCGGTAGTAGCATTGGTGCTGTGCTAATGCAAGATGGCAGGGTAGTAGCCTATGAGAGCAGAATTTTGCAAGGGCCAGAGATGACCATGCAGGTCTATGAGAAAGAGTTACTGGCTGTGATTCATGCGCTCTTAAGTTGGAAACACTACCTGCTAGGTGCAGACTTTGTTGTCCAAACGGACCATCAGACCTTGCGATACTTCTTGACACAGACAAAGTTATCTGAGAAGCATATGCGATGGGCAAATATCTTGTCCATGTTCCATTTTCAGATTGTGCATGTGGAAGGCAAGCAGAACGTTGTGGCTGATGCCTTGTCAAGGAAGCCACAAATTTCAGCTGTGTCGATTCCTTATCATCATGAACTTGATGATATGAGAGAACAGTATGCAAATGATGAAGATTTTGCAAGGGTCTTCGAGCAACTAATGGATGGACAACGTCATGAACACTATCTTCTTAAAGACGGGTTCATGATGATGCATGGCAGATTGTGTGTCACAAAGCCATTGCGACGCAAAGTTATGGAAGAGAGTCATGTCCCACCGTATGCAGGGCATCGTGGTATTGATGCTACAGTTAAAGCGGTAGAGACATTCTTCTATTGGCCTACATTGAGAAGGGATGTGGATGCCTTTGTGCGAGAATGCCTAATATGCCAAAAGGTCAAGTTTGACAGGCAAAAGGCACCAGGGTTATTGCAACCACTACCTATTCCAGATAAACCATGGGAAAGTATTGCTATGGATTTTATCTTTGATCTTCCAAGAACGCAGACAGGAAATGATGGTATTTGGACCCTTATTTGCAGATTCAGCAAACAGGCTCATTTTATTCCTGTCAGGAAGAAGATAAAGCCAGATCAGATGGCACGCTTGTTTATGAGCAATATTTTCAAGTATCATGGCATGCCACAGTCGATTATTAGCGACCGTGATCCACGCATGACTAGTTTGTTCTGGAAAGGCTTGTTTGAGAATATGGGTACCACGCTCAAATTCTCTTCGTCATTTCATCCTCAAACAGATGGGCAGTCGGAAGAGGCAAATTCTACTGTCCTAGATCTGCTCAAGTGCTATGTGTCAGAGCATAAAGGAAAGTGGGAGCAGTATTTGCCATTGGTGGAGTATGCATACAATAATACAGTGCATTCATCAACTGGCAAGGCACCCTTTGAGATAGTTGAAGGTGGCAAGAAAGTTCCTCCCATACTGCATACAAAGGATAAGATATTTGAAGCAGATAAGTATGTTCAAGACATGGATGAAATGTACAAGAAGGTCAAAGTGGCCTTAGAAAGAACTCCGGCAAAGCAAAAGAAAGCAGCTGATCGTCACCGTCGTGAAGTGGTATATTCACTTGGTGATTGGGTGCTTCTACGGTTTGAAAAGGCAAGGTTAAAGAAGATGAAGGGCAAGGAAAGACTGTTTCCAAAGCTCAGCATGCGTTACTATGGGCCTTTTCAAGTGTGCGACATAATCAGTGATGTTGCATATAGGCTGAAATTGCCTGACAGTTGGAAGATTCACAATGCGTTTCATGTGAGTCTTCTCAGACCCTATGTGGGTGATGTGCCAGAAGATATGCCAGCTGAAGATCAGCCGGAAGTCGAGGAACTTGACGAGATCTTGCTCCCTGAACAGATTTTGGCACACAAAGAAAGGAAAGTGAAAGGCAAGGTTGCTAGGCGTTACTTAGTAAAGTTCAGAAACTATCCACCAATGGATGCTAAGTGGATGGAAGAAGGTGAACTTGCAGAGTCACCAACTGTGTTATCACTTTACCTGGAAGCCTTCGATTTGCAACCTACCTTGACCCCTTGAGTTTCAAAGCTACATGGATTGTCAGTGTGACAATGGCTTCTGAAACAAATGATGTACATGGTATTTAAAGTGAGCTCAAATCAAATACCTGTTACATGAATGTTAGAGCTGTACAGATTGTCAGTTTGGCAATTGCTCTTATGGAATGTCCAAAAGTTTGGTTAGTGCTATAGAAGTGAGTATTTCTTGTCAGTTTGTCAAGGATACAGTGATTACTTCTATTGAAGAGTACATGTGTAACTGCATTCTTAAACTGTCGGTTTGGGTATGCTCGAAAGTGTTACGGGATCCAACGTGTACTATAAGACAGTGGCAAAATGTGCAGCTACCATTTTGTCATTGGAAAGTTAGTGACTCAAAGCAATGGCAGAGTGCGAAGCTACCACTATGTCATTGGGACAGGGTTCACACGCAGGCAATACATGAGTCGACGAGGTGTTGAATACACCAGGGTTGACAATGAGCATGTATGTGTCGTATATGTGTCGACAGGTGTTGAATACATCAGTGTTGACAGTAAGCATGTACGACATAGATGCAAACGAGGACGTTTGAGATTTCAAGAGGGGGGTATGTCACCAGCGTGTGACTACTATCTATCCTTTTTGTTGATTTCTTTCTTATTATCTATTTACTTTCACTTTTTGGAAACACCCCTCGGGAAATCTAACTGCCCTGCATTGCATAGCTAGTGTGGAACTGTCCAGAGGGAGTCCAGGCCTGAGGGCAAGAGAGCACTAAGGTTGGACAAGGACTATGGTTAGCCAAGTGGGGTCATTGACTAGCCAAAGTGGAATCCTTTGCTACAGAGGCTACATTTCAGTTCTGGATGTGGCCGCAGTGTACAAAGAGGGTCGGATGACCTAGAAAGATACAATGGCAGCATCTCCTAAAATTTAGGGAACTGCTATTTTGGGACCTGAAAATGTCTTCGCGTCATTACGTGCAGTTTGACATGGGGATCATTTTGTTACTCTGTGGCCAAGTCAACAGAGGCTGCAGGTGAGATATTTTTAGACCCGAGGGTCTAAAGCGGGAAAATGCACAAATGAGTGACACTTGGCACTCTGAGGCCAGTTTACTACTTATAGAGAAGGCAAAAACGTGATTTATAGCTGGGAGGCTCATTTTGCAAGTCTCTGTCACAGGTTAAGAGCTATGGAGTGCTTGCTTTCCCTCTTATGCACAGTGCGGTGCCAGGAGTGATGCCCTGCACGCTACGCACTGCCCTCTCTCTCCCCTTTGGCAGTATGTTATGCCCCTCTAGTGGGCTTTTCATTTGACCAATGTACAGTTGTGTGGGTTCATGCGCGATTGCCGAGGCAAGAGCCTCTTGCACAGGTACTGGATTAGCTAGCGGCTAATCCCCCCGCAGGTACAGGTGAATTCGGAGAGGTTTCACGCCAGAAATCTCGTCCGATTCAAAGGGCAAGTAGCCCTACAGGTGCGGGAGCTCGAGGACTTGCTAGGGATGCGACCGGCACGCGGAACGGAGCCCGAAACAGTGAATTACAGCCTGCTGTGTATTTTTGCAGGTTTAGGGTTTTGGCCCTAAACGGACCCTAATACCCCCAGGAGGTTCGGGGATGCAAGGGGACCGTTGTACAGGTGATCTGGCGCATTTTCAGGGCTGAAAACAGAGAATTCAGCGTGCTGCAGATTCTCGCCAGGTTTTGCAAAGTGCCCGTATGCGTCGGGAAAGTCAGTCAATGCGTGGGAATACTGACCGTGAAGGGTTCTAGTACAGTTATGCTGCCGAAATCGGGCTGGAACAGTGGAAATTCAGCCGAGTTTGTGCGGGGCAGCTTGTAGGAACCACAACGTTTATTCCCTCTTTTGAATAATAAAGAAATACCGAAAGGGGCGCCTAAGTTAGGGGCCAATCTGGTGTCCGTCTACTCATACAGGTGCAATTTAGCAGCCTGTATCCCTCTCCCCTTTGATGTGTCTTGAAAGTACAGGTAAAATAGACGACTAATAATGGGTGAAAGCTAAATCAAGGTTTAAAGTAAAGTCTACCGCCCTTTTCGGATTGAACAGGCCGGTTTCACTATTCGTAGACCGTGCATGCCTAGTCACTTAGCATAGATGCATATCCTCCGGTTGCACACAACATGATCATCAATATTCCCTTCAGAATCCATCAGATTCAGTCAGGGGAAATTTTTAGTGCATTTAGCCTATTTTCCTATTTTTGGTTATTTTCACTTATTATTTTTAAGTGACTTTCCAACAAAAGTAGGTAGGGCAATTTTCCTAAGTTAATATATAAGCAAACCCAAGTTAGCACTTTCTGGTAGAAGAGGCAGCAGGAGCTTCCCGCTCAACAAGCAACTTCTCAGCAGTACCCCCTCAGACCCTTTAGCTTTTTTGTATCTCCCACCCTTCCTGGCATTTTTGGATTTCCCAGCCTCGCCTACCCTCAGATCTGGGGCTCCCTTCCATTGCAGGATCGCCACCATTACCAGCACCACCTAGCCATTGCAGATTCTCTCCCACCGCAAGCAACCCCCAATTGCTAGCGTTTTTCCAAATCAGCCTTTCAGCGTTTTTGTAGCGTTTTTGGCTAGCAGCAGGATGCATCAGCGTTTTTGTTTTCAGCCCTAATCTGCAGCAGATACACAGCGTTTCAGCATTGGGCACAGTAGTAGATCAGCCCCAGATTGGTTGCAGAATGTTTCCCCCATTTTCAGCCATAAAAAGGCAGCCAAAACAGTCATTTTCAGCCACCGAACAGTCCCGAAATTCAGCGACTAGAAGATCTCAGTTTTCAGCCATCAAGTCGTCGTCGTCATCACCGTCGTCATCATCGGCATAGTCCAAGTTGCATCAGTCCATTGCATACGCATTGTACACCTTTGTGCAATCAAAGTAGACCACTCTCGCCGACGAGAGTGGGGCCTTCGGAGGAGGGTTTTACAACCTCTCGGGTGTCGTATCTCTTCTCTCTCCTTCTCTCAGTCTCATTCGCTTGCACGCACAATATCCACTCACTTTGTTCGTGATCATAGCACTCTCCATAAAGACGGAAGGCTCTCTCCTTCCCTAAGAACTAAAAGGAACCTTGAGCAATATAGATCACTAATCTTGAGAAAATACAACATTCATTCCGCTGCACCTTACAAGGCCTCTATCCCCCTAGCTACAAGGAACAGAACATGAATCCTGAAGCAGGCTGCCTCATGGTCTGTTGAGGAGTCACCGAGAAAACGTGTAAAGTCGTAGTCAAAGAATTCCCATCGGCGTCAAATGTTGAAGCTCGTCAGACCACGAGGGACTGCTGCAAAGGGAGACGTCTATACCTGTAGAGGGGGTCGCGAGAAAGGCTGACCTTCTCTTGCCAAGCGACTCGTGGCAGAGGCAGAGGGGCGGGGGGGAGCGGCAGAGGCAGAGGGGCGAGGGGAAGAGGCGGCGGGAGCAAGAGGGGGGGAACTCGGGGGGGGGGGGGGGAGAGGGGCTGTCGAGGGTGAAGCCGAGGTGGGGGCTGGAGCAGGAACCTCATCCTGCTCAAGAGGACCGAAGCGGTTTCCCGTGGGAACCCACTGTTGCTGGGCAGGCGCCTGAGGACCACTCTGAGTGCCAGGCTATCGCTATGGCCCCTGCCGTTGTCGACCACGAACCTACTGCCATCCCTCCTCCGCTGGAGCCCCAGGCTTGGAGGGTGGCTCTGCATGTGCGCGCTGTCTCTGCCTGTGGTTGCTGGCTAGCCCTTGCAGGCTGGGGCCGAGTCTGTGGTGTAGGTCGAGGCCTCCTCCGTGGACAGGCCTTCGCAAGATGGCCCATCTGTCGACAAATGAAGCACTAGTTCGGGAGGCCCGAATACTCCACGCTCTGTCTAAACCAACCTCCACTCACCCGAGGCAGAAGAATGACCTTCGGGAGAGTGTGAGTGTCCCTAATATATATTCATTAGCAATATATATTCTGGTTGCAAAGCATGATTTGTGCATACTTTCTTGCTTTGTGTATCTCCCTCTCTAGAATCTTTCATAGGCAGCAACCCGGTGTTGTCCTATCTTACCTCTCGAACCCTTATCCCTCTGTAGATTCCAAAAATCTTTCCATCTGTGCGTGTGTGACTACTCCCTGGAAAAGCCTGTCATTGTTGTTTTTAGCAATTGGCACTTAAGGCCGTGCCAACTAGGGGTTATCCACTTGATGTTGCTCATTCTTGCCACCTTCTTTGATGCATTCTTTCGAATTGAGCATGTTTTCATCCACTCTCAAATTTCAACTACGGGTTTAACTGCCCATAGTTTTTCTTATGTCACTAAACTACCATTTGCATGGTTCGCCTAATTGCTTATTTTCTAAATGAGTGCAACCACCTAATCTTGAGCAGAGTTAGCAGAGCGACGTGGCCAATTACTTATGGTGCGAGATCTAGAGGGCTGAAGTGAAAATGAATAAATGGCATGCTTGAAGTGTTAACCTTGGGGATTGACACTAAAATAGATTAGCTGGCATTTTGGCCTGAAGAGCAACATGAGTGCATGCAATGAGAAATTGTGGAGTGAACAATCTGTGATAATTACCCCTATTGTGATCATAAAGTGCCAAGGGCTTGCAGATGCATGAATTGTAGGTCAGTGTTAGAGCGAGGAACCTACAATGTTCTTCAATAACCTTGTGATGATTGAAGTTATGGTGTAGGGAATGGACCATTCCTTGGAATCCCTGCGACCAAAGGGTGACCGGCGGAGCCGGAAGTCCTGTGGGAGCAAGATTGCATGGTCCCTAAGTCCCGGCCGTCAACGGTCGTGGGGAGGAGGGCCACTGGTTCAAGAGGTCAACCCCAGGCAACCCCAGGCAAGCGACCAGTTCCTAGGCTGATGTGTCAGAAGTCTGTGCAACTGCAATTCTGCGTGCTGAGCTAGAGGCAAACGATTGGCATGCAGACTCTGTAAATTCCGAGTGCTGAGCTGTTTAGCATCGAAAGGTTTCAAGCTCAAAGTCCGGCCAGTAAAGATGAGGCGATGGAGGGTGCAGATCTACTGTCCTCTGAGTCCTGACCCACAACCTTGACGGGGTAGGGAATGGTCATTTATTGACCATTCCCCATAATATTGACGACCCCATGGCGACCAGTGGAGGCTGGGAGCCATCAATATTATTGGAATGGTCAGTAAATGATGTGGGCTGGCAGCGGCAGCGAGGGAATGCGGGCAGTGTGCGGGCGGGCAGGTGGCTGAGGGCGGACAGGGAGGGCAGCGCAAGGCAAGGGGGGGGGGCGGACAGGGAGCGAGCGCAGCAGAGGCTGATGGCGGCCAGGGGGGGGGGGGGGGGGGGGGGGGGGGGGGCGCGATAGGTGCTGGCGAGGGAGGGAGGGCGAGCGGCAGCAGGCAGCGAGCGCGATTCCGGGCGGTGACACAGAGATAGTTTACTGAGGATATCTGGAGAGAGACGATCCCAGATACAGATTATTAATTTCTTCACACCAGACATTGGACAGATAGAGGAGTAGCCACCACTCCAAAGCTCAGCTCATACTCACACCCCGGTAATCTCAAGGACCGAGCATTGGGGCTAGGGAGATTGAGACGCCCACGATTGAGGAGAGGAGCTTCACGGCATCGACAAAGACTACGACAGAGGATTCGAGCCATACTATCTAGACATCCAAAGTACAAATGAGGATGGATTCATCACCCATTGTATCTTTCTCTTGTATTGGGCACCCATTGCATCAGTGATCACACATACCCAATAGCACTTCTAGATTCATTTTAGTATCTCTTTTTTCGTACTTACCTGGTATTAGATTCAGGAGTTTGTAACAGATTGGTCTCATAGGTCATTTTGGCCTTTTGAAGACATTAATATATCATTTCATTTCTACCTGTAGATCAGCCAGTTATCTCTCTCCTTTGGCGTAGCGCTCCCCTTCTCCACTCCCATGACACCCTACACGACGGGTTTTCTTGGCGGTGTGTGCACCTGTGCCGGCTTGGTGGGGGAGGTACGCTGTAGGAGGATGACTACGAGGAGATCTATCGTGATAGATCTGAGATCCATTGGCTGCCTGGTCTAGAGAGGAGGTTTGCTTGCAGCTGCAGACGAGATCGCCACCCGATTTACCCTTTTATGTTGCGCCTTTGGCAGATCGCACGCAGATTGATACAGCGAGGACATGGAGGAAGACTCCTTGGGAGTCGTCCAAAAAAATGGCTTTTTACCTTTTTCTTCAGACCACCCAGGTACATGGATTAACACCCCTCGCATGGGCTTTGGTGTGTCATAGGCTGGACTTCCTGCCATCAGCTTCAGATAGAGACACTTTGATACCCCAAGAGCAGTATATATGCCAGTTATGTGACTTAGAGCCAAAGACAAAGGAGCATTACAGATGTTGGCACCCGGTATATTATGGAATATGGGGACGATTTTAGTGTCTCAGGTCTCTACAAAGAGGGATTCGGATCTCTATCCAGGCCCCGGTGTGATGGATTGTGCTGATCAGAGATGCCTTTGGCTATTCTTGCTAGAGCTACGCAGAGCGGGATTCGGACCTCTATCCAGGACCTGGTGTGATGGATTACGCTGATCAGAGATGCCTTGGGCTATTCTTGCTAGAGCTACGCAGGCATAGACATGCTTTATTAGGGAGTTCTACACGCTTTGGCATTAGGACCCATTCAAAGGCTGGTAATAGATTTCTTTCAGAGCATGAGCTTTCAAAGGACTCCAGGACACGTCAGTTGGGCACCTAGATAGACTACAGAAACTAGTAGATTTCAACATCTTGTACCTCTCGTAGATCATGTCACCGACATATTTACACGTTTACCTCTTGTAGTTCAATTACTATTACTTACTTATTTTTTGCTGTCTTTTGGGGATGCCTACCTTTTAAAAAATATCTGCAAACCACGAAGAACTTGACAATCTTGTGGCACGGGTACTTGAGCTATCTGAAGGGTTTCTGGTCATGTAACTGATGTGCCTATCTTGTAGGAGGAAGGCTCTTCATACTATTGGAAGCATGTTAGTTTGCGCCATTATGCCACAAAAGGTTCGTTTGTCCTTTGTAATAGCTATTCAAATATTACTCATTTATTTGATTTGTATTGATCTTGAGAGGTTTCAGGAAGAAAGTCAAAGAAAGGGGTGGAAAATCCAGAAGAAACTGTACTGGGTGAAAAACATGCTGCATTAGAAGATGCACTAGCTCAGATTTCAAGTACCTTTGGAAAGGAGACCGTTATGTGGCTGGGAAGGAGTGTTGCTCATAGGAATATCCCCATAATTTCAACCGGATCACTCGCTCTTGATTTTGCTCTTGGAGTCGGTGGCTTGCCAAAGGTATCGAATAATCAAGGAATTTTCTTTTGAAGAGTGGAAAGTTATGTATCAGTAAGCTTTCTTCATAACAAACTCTTTTAGGTTATTGTTTTCTTTTCTCTCATTTAAGGTCAACATTATCAAAACGTTTTTCTTTGACAGGGAAGGGTGGTGGAGATTTATGGGCCTGAAGCTAGTGGCAAAACAACATTAGCACTTCATGTTATTGCTGAGGCTCAAAAGACTGGAGGTAATCATTTCTTTCTGGGCAATTTGACTTGTCACCACCTTTTGCATTTAGAGAGCTCCATCAGAGATCTTTAGTGCCATTTTTATGTTTTTGAACTGGCTGGAATGTGAAATGTTCTAGTTGTCAAAAGAAATTGACAAATGTCAAGGTTAGATAACAATTGTAGTACTGACCTTTACAATACTCCTGTTCTCTTAGAGGTGGTGGTGCAGGAACTACACTAATTCCCACTATACATGTTCAATTTTAGATAATGTTGTGTCGCAATGAGCTCTTGGATGTCTGGTTTGCAGATGATACTGTTAGACTTACACCATTGTGCTGCTTCACAAGTCTAGGGCATACTTGTATGGCTAGTATGTCTTTGGGCTGGCCACCCATAGCCTAGGTTGCTCTTGGTCCCGGCCGCCCAAATTTGGGGCCCACCGTCCACTTTTGTCCGAGCGCCCACATATATTTCCATATATCATTTTTTTGTTGGGTCTGTGGGGATTTTTATTAGGCCTTGCCCTACCTCCCCTTGGGCACCTATTTATAGGGCTAGGGGGGTACCCACTTCGAGATATCTCATCTCACAGAGATCACACATCTAATTGTGTTGGGTCTTCTGCTCATGGTAGTCATGGGGGGTTGATCGCCCCCTCTTCACCATCTCTGGCGTTTGTGGTTGACTCTCTCTCTCTCTCTCTCTCTCTCTCTCTCTCTCACGCTTCCACACATGCGCACTCTCACATGGTATCAAATGCCAATTCACATGGTATCAGCAGCTTAGGCTTTTCATGGCCTGGGACAGTGCATCTCCGCATCAGGTTCTCCTCCCAAGATCAGTATAACCAGTGTTTTCATGCAAAATCTGCTAGCGTTTTGCAAACAACCAGGCGCACGATGAGATTTGTGTTTTTCGTCCTGGAGGATCCCCCTCCACCTGCGTTTTTGCAGATCAGGTCAGCGTTTTTGCATCAGGCTGCTAGCGCTTCAATTTTGGGATCATTTCATCGCCGGAAACCTCCTTTGTTCCATCTGTATTTTTGAGCTAGATCTGCGTTTTTGGGTTTTCAGCCCATTTTCGGCGGTTTTATTGGTCACTTTGTGTCGTTGACACCTTCCACAAGTTGCTGGGCACCTAGGGTACCCATCAAGCCTTTGGTTTTTCAACAAATAGAAGGTTTTTGGTGCCAACAAGTGCAGCAAAAGTGGATTGCAAATTGACACGCGTTTTTGCAGCAGGAGGGCAGCGCTCAACTTCTGAACCTGTATTTCGCCACCACCTACCCGGCTTTGCATTTGGTGCATTGCCGGCGAGTATCCTCTCCATCTGCATCAGATTTCAGCCATTACCCCTTGCTGTTTTCTCTGTTTTCAGCCCATCTGGGGCATTGACAGTGATTCACCACCCTTCCCATACCCCTCTGCACCGCTCCGGACCCTGCCGGGAGCGTACGAGCACGCTGAAAATCGCTGGACAGCAGCGTTTTCAGCACCTCGCAGTTGTGTTTCTGGGTGGATAGCAGCCACATGGTTTGTGTTTTTCATAGAGGATGAAGTTACCTCCTGGTGGTGGTCCGTGCGGTCTCTCAGTGACTACTGCAGTGCACCGCATCTTCGACATCGGCTTGATCATCTACGGGCATATGATCCTTGGGAGATCCATTCATTCCAGCCATCATTGGGCGGTTACACACTCTAGAGGGGGTGGTGACTTGTGGTTTGCTATGGACACACCTAGGAGTTCACACGAGATATGGCCATGCTCATGGCATATGGGGTTCCGACATTCCCAAAGAAGACACTACCATCTTTGGTGGATAGACACTTACCACTTGACCTGGACACGTCAGATCACTTGCTTACAGAGGAGTATCTACATGGACTTAGGGAGAGGATCTTGGATCTCTTCTTGAATAGGTTCACTGCTTGGATCTACAGACTGGAGTAGGACTTCAATGCTTTGGACTCTCTTGGAGAGTTTACCCACGAGATGCGGGAGATCAGGCATTACGTGACTACATTTGGAGTCACCCGGAGCTTGGCTTGGATGGTAGTGCAGTTGCTCTTTTACACTCCTGATCATTTGGATTGCTACCTTTAGAGTTGCTACCTTACAACAGACTTATCCCTCGACCTGGGTAGTAGGCCACTCCTAGCTCATTCACATTGAGAGCCACACCCAGTTGCGGTCTGGTGGTGTTGGCGCGGTTTCTGTTTTGGTTGACACCGGAGGATTGGAGGCAAGAGATACAGGCAAGACAGCCCAGACAGATTGGTTTGGCCTTTCCTCTTCTCAGAGGATCTTCACAGCGCAGACTGCTCAGTCTGGCTTCCCTTCTTCATACAGGATGATCACGGTACAGACAGCTTGGTCTGACCACACCTCTTCTAAGAGGTCCTTCATAGTGCAAACTATTGAGTCTGGCTTTCCCTTCATCTTGGTGGATTACCCTACCTACTGATAGGACAACATCCGGTGTGGTCCGTGAGGTCTATCGGTGACTGTTGTAGCTTATGGTAGCTTCTATAGTGCAGACTGTTTAGTCTGGCGTTCCTTGATTCGGAGGAGTTTATGGCGCAGATTGCCACATCTGGCCTTCCTGAGTTTTACACAACTTAGCCACTTGGCCACCTTGGGCTATAGGTTCATGCATTGACAGGCTTCTGGTCATTCTCATGACGGTTTCTGGGCTTCTCCATTTTCTCCAGACGTTTTGATTACAGACACCATAGATCCTATTCGGCAGGACACTTCCAAGTCTATTGGCACTTATTTTACGACAAGGAGTTTTTTTCACACTCAGTTCGGGACCTTCACGTAGTATCTTCACCCTGTATCGGCGGAGTACAACAGTTTGCTACACTGCTCGTGGCGGCACTTTATCATGGAGATTTCTTGGCGGTCGTGACACCCCAGACTGCTTCTACACTCGCGGAGTTCGCCGGAGTATTGTCCTCTAGTGGACATCGCAGCAGACATCTTCATCATTTGCCTCACATCTTCAGCTTCATGCGGTTTGTTCAGCATCACGAGCTGAGAGGGGGTGTAAGACTTACACCACTCTGCTGCTTCACAGGTCTAGGGCATGCTTGTACGGCTAGTATGTCTCCGGGGTGGCCACCCATAGCCTAGGTTGCTCCTGGTTTGGCCGCCCAAGTTTGGCCACCCATAGCCTAGGTTGCTCCTGGTTTGGCCGCCCGAGTTTGGGGCCAACCGTCCACTTTTGTATGGGTGACCACATATATTTCCAAATATCATTTTTCTGTTGGGTCGGGGGGGGTTTTTATCAGGCCTTGCCCTACCTCCCCTTGGGCACCTATTTATAGGGCTAGGGGGGTACCCACTTCCACATATCTCATCTCACAGAGATCACACATCTGGTTGTATTGGATCTTTTGCTCATGGGGGGCTCACCGTCTCTGGCGTTTGTTGTCTCTCTCTCTCTCTCTCTCCCTCTCTCTCTCTTCGGATCGAGAGAAGCAGGAATGGAAGGAGAAGCGAGAGGCCAACAACGAGCACAAAGGAGTACCCACATTCATACCAAAGGCACCCTCATTGACAGGGCGATTGAGCTTAGGAAATCGAGACGATCACGACCGAGATGCAGAAGCACACTTCACCGGAGGAGACTACAACAAAGGATTAGAAGCATTCTAGCCAGACACCCAGAATGCTCCTAAGAAGTTTATCTAATACTTTGTATTTAGTTTTTCACATTTATTTTCACATCTTCACACTTTTCAGACATTGTAACAGACTCACCACTTTTGTATCAGTTTGGTCTCATAGGTCACTCTGGCCTTTTGAAGAAGATAATATAACATTTCATTTCATTTCATTTCTCTCGCTTCCCCACGCGCACTCTCACAGATACGGGGTTGTATTTGCAAGGCCTTGTGACCAACCTTAAGAGGAGCTGGCAAGCTCTTAGGACTTTCTGTGGGCATCGGTTGTGCCGATCAATTAATTCAAGACTGTTGGTTTCTAGGTCGGTCTCTCACCCCTCGTGAATGGCCCCCAAGTGGCTTCAATGGACCCCCCCCTTGCACTCCTGTGCGTTAATTGGGGTGTCTCATCAGTCTTGATTTGCAAGGCCTTGTGATCAACCTTAAGAGGAGCCGGCGAGCTCTTAAGACTTTTTGTGGGCATTGGTTGTACCGATCAATTAACCCTAGACTGTTGGTTTCTAGGTTGGTCTCTCACCCCTTGCGAGTGGCCCCCAAATGGCTTCAATGGATCCCCCCTTACACTCCTATGCGTTAATTGGGGTGTCTTGTCGGTCTTCATTTGACGGCAGAGCAGCAGTTTGTGCCTCTCCTCCTGAGCATTAGGAGAAAGCTTCTTCACTGGAGCTCAGCTTGTCTTCCCTTGGTGGCGAAAATAGTGGTGGTCAATCAGGAACTTCGGGCAACGATGTGGTACATCACCTCTTGATGGATCTTCTCGAGCTTTTGTATAGGCCAGGTTCATAGACTTACCAGGAATTTCTTGATCTCGTCTGGAGAGACAGCCTGCACATACCAAGGATGCTTGATTGGTTGTCAATTTGCCTGCGTCTCACAGCCGTCTTGGGGATTAGCTCATTAGAGTCGGGCACTGCTGGGGAATCTCATTTTTTTCAGTCTCCTCTGTGGTGCTAAGCCTTGGGAGGAGCTCCTTTTGTCAAGGATTTAGGCTATCGAGAATTCAGGCTAAAACTTAAGAGTTCCCTGACAGGTGGCCTCTTTAGAGACACGCTGGATTTTTACAAAGACGCCAGCTAAGCACAGGTTGGTTGGGAGGATAGGTTTGCATTAAGTTTTTTGCGAGCATGGGAGCAGCTCCATCCTCGTCTCACTGAAAGATAACCTTCTTGTATGGAGCAGAGACTCCTCTGGTGTTGATATGGAACCCCTTCCTTCTTATGGATCACGGCCAAATGGTCTGTGGTTGGTTGCATTTAGCTTTGGGGCCCCATGGTTGCGAGTCCAGCTAGGCGTTGGATGCAGTTTTGTGACTTGTCAGAGGATGCACAATGGAGCAGATTGGTCTTGTGCTATCACGATATATAGGTGGCAAAGCTAGTGGATTGACAAGATTTCAGTTCTTGCTTGGATGGAAAATTTTACACATAAAGAGATGCTGATCACAGTCAGGGCATGCACAAAGGATGGTGTGTGCTTCTTCTCTTAGGAGCAGGATGGCCGGCTCTCACATCGAATGTGAGTCCTTCCCGGTTTTGCAGTGCATTTTCCAGAGGATTAGAGTTCTTGCAGTAGACCCAGCCCCTGATAGAAAAGGGCTCGAGTCTTTGGGTCTCTGGTACATGGCCTCTAGCGAGACCCTGCATCCCTCGATCATCTTGGGGCAGTATACACCGCACGACTTGGCTATCACATCTGATGGCTAGATGGGAGGCCTCCCCAAAAACAACCAAGCATTGGCGGCAGCAGGGCCTCTCAGAGGGCTTTCTTTTAGATTTCTGGACAAGCCTTTGGCCACTCACCATATTGGGTGGGTTACTACCTTCCAATGGTTGGTTGCTAAAAGGGGGATGACGGTCGGCGTTTGGCTCATTTGTGGCTACTTATGGCCCCCAAGGCTAGTATATAAGCGCCCTAAGTCCCCATTGTATTTTATATCAATTCATTGCCAAGCTTGGTTGGTTCAAAAGTCTCTCTATCACTCACAACACCTTCACTGAGGAGATCTGGAGAGAGACAATCCTAGAGACAGATTACTGATTTCTTCACACCATACACTAGACAGATAGAGGAGCAGACACCATTGCAAAGCTCAGCTCATACTCACACCCGCGGTACTCTCATTGACCGAGCATTGGAACTAGGGAGATCGAGACACCCACGACCGAGGAGAGGATCTTCACAACATCGACGGAGACTACAACAGAGGATTTGAGCCATACTATCTCGATATCCAGAGTATAGATGAGGATGGATCCATCACCCATTGTATCTTTCTCTTGTATTTGGCACCCATTGTATCAGTGATCACACATACCCCACACAGTTCGAGCTAGTTGCACTTCTAGATTCATTTTAGTATTCCTTTTTTTGTACTCAGACACGGTACCAGATTCACAAATTTGTAACGGATTGGTCTCATAGGTCATTTTGGCCATCATTTCGTTTCATTTCATTTCTCTCTCTCATGCTGGCATGCACAAATAACATCATGGTTTTAGATGCATGGCTCCACCATGGATAGGCTGCCCCCTTTCCAATACTCTCTTTAGACACCCTCGATGTCTCTTACACGGGTGGAGATTACTAGGCTCATTCGTCAGGACCTGATCGATCTGGATACTAGGAGGACATGGATAGAGCCGCCACAGGAGTTGGGCACGAAGATGGCTTTCTATAGAGAGCATCTTCTCCACCTCACAGGAGATGGGTTTGTGATTCAACCCAGCTACATGGATATACATATGTCTCATGGTTTGCGGTGTGCCATTGGTCAGATACGCACATCCTTACATCAGCTGGAGATTGAGACTGATAGATTCAGAGGGATACCGTAGACAACAGGATATGCCGCTTATGCCAGCTAGAGCCAGAGACAGAGCTACATTACATATGTCATTGCACAATGTACTATGAGATTCGGGGCCGTTTCCACTGCTTATTCAGAGAGGGGTTTCGGTCCTCTGTCTAGGGTCATGAGTTATGAGGATCATAGATGTCTTGGGCTATATCTACTTGAGTTACACAGATATAGAGACACTCTACCGGGGAGAGCTAAAGAGAGACAGTCCCAGAGACGGATACAGATTTCTTTTCACTAGATATGGGACAACCAGAGGAGCAGCCATCACTGCAGAGCTCGACCCACACTCATTCGACCACTACCGACACTCTCATTGATCGAGCACTGGAGCTTCGAAAATCTAGATGGCCAGATTGAGGAGAGGGGCTACATAGCATTGACGGAGACTACAATAGAGGATTCGAGCCATACTCTCTCGACATCCAAAGTGCAGATGAGGATGGATTCTAGTAGTAGTAGTTTTTTAGTTCTAGTCTTTTTGTACCCATACATGGTATTAGATTCACAATTTTGTAACAGTTTGGTCTCATAGGTGATTTTGACCTTTTGAAGACGTTAATATAACATTTCATTTCATTTCTCTCTCTCTCTCTCTCTCTCTCTCTCTCTCTCTCTCTCTCTCTCAACGTGCACACTCCCTGCTAAACCAGCAACGCTCACTCAACCCACACCTGCGCGCAACCTACCCACCCTCAGCCTCTCTCTGCATGCAGCCCACCTTCAGCTCACACCTGCGTGCAACCGACCCTCAGCCCACACCTGCGTGCAGCCTAACACCTTCAACTCACAGATTTCAGTGCAGGATAACACAGATTTGAGCATTTGGACAGTTTGTAGAATGTATATTTTTTGTGGTATGTATGCACATATGAGGATGTCCATGTATGCATAACTGAGGACAGCTATGTATGCATAATCAGAGGACAACTATGTATGCATAACTGTAACTATGTCAGACTTTGTAAATAATGAATTTATTTAAGAGAAAAGAATTATCTAATTAGTTGTGTGCACATCAGAATAGATCTAGCAGTTTCTGGGGCCTCAGGTGCGCCCAAGTTTGGGTCAGAGCACCTCAAGGAGACCCTAGCAGAAAATACCCTGAAGCCCTAGTGATTGGGAAATCGGGTCTTCAATGAAGGGGTAGATAGTAGCCTCAGATTTCAGGCTCAGAAAATTACGCGCGCTAGTGCAAGCACAGGAATGAGATTGGGTCCTTAGAATAATAACCCTAAGGCCTGAATTATTTTACGGCTTTAGGATAAGTTAGTTAAAGTATTTTTAAATTGTTTATATGACCGAACAAGTGCGAACAGGTAATGCTAGAGCAGTGCTGGTACGGCATTGCGTTGGGGAGCAGGTAACATTTTCATTGGTTGCATCTATGTGTGCAGTTTGTGAACTTCTAAAAGTGAAAGTTGAAGGGTTTTTAAGTTATTAAGTAAGTGTGCCAAGTGGCACACTTACCAATGCAAACTAGCCCTCTCACTCTCACTCTCACCCTCTCTCTTCCTAGCGCTCCCCCTTCTTGTTGGCTTGATAAGAGGCCCCCCTCCCCCACTTCTCAGTGTTGGCAATGCTCCTACTCCCCCTATTGTGAGTATGCTCTACGCATTGGAGCACTCCATGGAAGTTTGAGAGCATCCCCTTGCGACATATGTGGTGGCCTCGTACTCCCATTGTCTAGAACAAGGGTTCTCATAGCCATAGCCAGCTTTCGGTAAAGTTCCATCGCGAGAAGTTGCAGCGGGCACTCTCTTCGTAGAGTGTGGTGACTGTAAATTCTCTGTTTTTAGCCCCTAATAATCTCTTTTAGGGTGAATTTCAGCAAAATACACATAGAATCTAGTTCTTCTCTACCTACACTATGCATACACAAAGTTTGGTGCGATTCCATCGCGAAAAAGGTCTCTATTTCGGCTTTGGAAGGTGCTCAGGTAACATTTTCAGGTTATGTGCAGAAAATTACAGCAAGCATGTGTGCGTGCATTTTGCGTGTTTCTCCTTTGTTTTTGTTGCAGGAATGATTATGCAAAAAGGGACATAGTTAGCGGAAGGTGGACTCTCATTTTCGAGAGCTTCTGTTGAGTTTTGTGGAAGATAGACTCTGGTTTTTGAGAGCTTCCCAAAATCTCATAGCAGAGGGAAAATCCTCTTAGTATTCTGAGAGTAGCTTTCGCACTCTCTCAGTCAGAAGCAGAAAAGAAAGAATAGAGGACGGGCAATTGCCCCGTTCCTGTGCTTTTAAAGATTCTCCCTTAGTAATAAAGATAATCTCTTTATGGGGGGGGGACCTATCTTTTGGTCCCCAATGAAGTGTCAAGCTTTCTCTCTCTCTCTCTCTCTCTCTCTCTCTCTAATTCTCTCGAGTATTTGAAGTACAATTAAAAGTCAGTTTACGCTTCCGTATTTTTGTGATAGTGGTATCAGAGCAAGGTCATCTCTCTTCCTTAAGGGATTGAGAACTCTTGGCAGACTGCAGAAATGGGAGGACGCGAGATAGAGTTCTCTCTCCTTCAACAAGAGGTGGTAGAGTTGCAAAAAGCTCTCTTCCATCCAGAAGTCCAAAGGATTCTCCATACTCTTGAGAAAGGGAAGGACAAAGTGCCGATGGGGTCGGGAGAAATCCCATAGAACCCAAAGGCGCCAGAACCAAGGAAAGATCCTTTGATTGGAACCTCCCGCATGTATGAGAGGCAGAGAAAACCTCCAGAACGTCATGTGCGGTTTAACCCAAAGGTTCAAGAGCAGGATCCTCCCGATTCTCCTCAGTTTTCTTTTATGAAGGATTTGGATGACATCGTCGCTCCAGAGGACATGTTTCTGGATGATCCGTTGTAACAAGAAGTGCATTCAAGGGAAAGGACTCTGTACTCAAGGAGTCTAAGCATAGAAAGGAGCACCATAAGAAGAAGCACCACAGGCATTCAAGTCGGGAGACAAAGATGTGAAATTCGACACCTACAATGGACGGCGTGATAATGACAAAGCTTTGGCTTTCATCCGCCAATTTGAAGTTGCATTTGCAGAAGGGAATTTTAAAGAAAAATCCAAGCTTCGCTATGTGAGTATGTACCTGAAAGGCACCGCCAGCAGTTGGTGGTTAACCCTTATCCTGGAAGATCGCAAACCCCAAGATTGGACTGCTTTCAAGAAGGAGTTCTACGCACAGTTCCTTCCTCCAGACTATGAGCAAGAGGTAAAGAAAGAATGGGATCGACTTTCACAGTCAGAGAACGAAATTGTTCCACGCTATGTGGATAGGTTTTGGGACGTTCTCTTGAAAGTCACTCCATTCAAGAAGATTGACGATTCAGAGAAGATGCGCAAGTTTGAAGCAGGATCGCATGAAGCCTTGCAAAAGGCTATGAAGCTTTACCTTCGGGGTAACTTGCAGATACTTATGGAATCAGCTCGCATAGATGATGGAATACATGACAAGGGTACTCCCAAGAAGATGGAGCAAAGCACTTATCATGCCAAGCAGAAGGCTCTCCATGAGCAGCCTACCTCTACTTCTTCTTCTCAAAAGAAGAAAAGAACCGCCTCCGAAGTAGAAACCAAATCAGCCCAAGAAAGGGAAATATCTCTCTCCTGCTGAATTGAGAACCTACATTAGCGAAGGAAGATGCTTCAAATGTGGAAAAGTTGGTCATATGAAGGGTGATTGTCCTACCAAACCTCCGCAACCACCCTCTTCTAATGCAGTCCCAGATGTACAGGGAAATACAACCAAGGATGGAAAAGAAAGAGCTCTTCTCAAAGCATGGGGTAGTATCAACAACCAACGGGCTCTTATTCTGTTTGACCCTGGCAGTACAGACAACTTCATCTCTACAAAGTTAGCCGATGACCTGAATTTACAGCCCAATCGTTTTGGAGTTTCTATTCAAGCACAATCTGCTTTCAAAGGGTAGAACTCTAACTCTACTCCAATCATAGGGAAGCTGAATTTAAAGGTCGACAACTACAAAGATCAAGAGTCTTTCTTACTAGCTTCACTTGAAGGATGCAATGTTATCTTGGGAATGCCTTGGCACTACAAGATGCATCCCATTTCTGACTATGTGCAGAAAACTTTATCCTTTGATCATAAGGGAAAGGAATATCTTGTACTTGCAGATGCAGGTGATTGGCGTATCCTTATCGCCAATCACATTGCCATCAAGAAAGTAATGAAAAAGTGTGTTTCAGCGTACTTGATTTTTGCAAGAGAGAGAGATGTGTGTGCTTCACAACTTTCTTCCTCTTTAGAGAAAAAAAGACTTAAGTTATTAGAAAGTTATAAAGATTGTTTTGTAGATTAACTTCCAAATGAACTCCCACCCCCTCGACTTGAGGATCATACAATTGATTTGATCCCAGGAAGTTCTCCTCCAAATCAGCCCCCTTATCGAGTTAGTCTAATGTAGCAAGAGGAAATTCTCAAGCAAGTTAATGAACTTTTGGAGAAGGGCTTAATAAGGCCTAGTACTTCTCGAGCTGGCTTGTGCAGCCTGTGACCAGTTGGTGGAGAGTCAACGTCACTGTCTTTGGGACTGTCCCTCGGCCCAGCAGGTGTGGCTACGAGTTCTTCGGTTGATGCCTGCCCTCTCCACGGCTCGACAGTACACTTGGGGGGCAACGGCTTGGTCCACCCTCACGGGCCCAGCACTTCAGTTTGAGCTATCTTCCACTAGCAGGATGATAGTGATGCAGGGGGGGCGACCTACACTCCATCCTGCTATAGAGCTTACTCCACAGGAGTGGTGCAGTGAGAGAGAGGAGTGTTGGGAGCTCATCAGTGGCCTAGCTCTCTGGTTCATCTGGAGGGCCCGCTGTTTCCGCATCTTTGAGGCTCGCCCTGTGCCACTAGCAGAGACTGTTCGTGACTTTTGGCTAGAGCTGATCCATACTCTCAGAGGACAGCTTGAGGGACTACAGGGCAGCTCCGACCGCATGCGGAAGCGCTGCGAGGCTTTCCTTCGACTCTGGCGCCCTGGGCCTTTCTACACCATAGTCCAGGGGGTGCCCAGATGGCACTACTGTCTATCTGTGTGGCTCTTCCCTCCTTGCATCTCTTGATTTAGCCTCATTGTATATATGCTGTTTTTTCATTGGGAGAGTCTCCCCATCATGCTTGTTGTAGCCCTCTCGTGCAGAGGTGGATGTAGCCCTATGGCCAGTTTTTAGTAACTAATAGAAGGATCTTTTTCTCGAAAAAAAAAAAAGGCCTAGTACTTCTCCAACCTGTCTTGCTAGTACAGAAAAAGGATGGCACATTCCGCATGTGCATAGACTATAGATCTCTAAACAAGATCACAATCAAGAATCGATTTCAAATCCCTCGGATTGACGACATTCTTGACAAGTTACAAGGAGCAAGTATCTTCAATCGTATAGACTTGAAGAGCGGTTATCATCAAATCCGCATAGCTCCTTAGGATGTGCATAAGACTTCATTTAGAACAACCTTCGGGTTGTATGAATTCCTAGTGATGCCTTTTGGACTCACTAACGCACCAGCCACATTCAACAGAATGATGGATAGAATCTTCCACTCCTATAGAAGCTTTACAGGTGTTTTCTTTGATGACGTCTTAATCGTCTCAGAGACGGAAGACGAACACTATAAGCATCTCGAATTAGTGTTTGAAGAATTACGCAAACACAAATTATTTGTGAACGCTAAGAAGAGTGAGTTCTTTTTAAAAAAAATCCACTATTTGAGCCATATAGTATCTCACAACCAGGTGAGAATGGACCCTGATAACATTCAAGCAGTTATAGAATGGCCTACGCCAACTACAGTACATGATGTACGAAGTTTCCTTGGCCTCTGTTCCTATTATCGGCGTTTCATTCAAGCTTTTGCCACGATAGCAGGTCCCCTCCATGACCTGACAAAGAAGTGGATTCCATTCCATTGGGGGTCTGGACAAGAACAAGTTTTTGAAAAGCTTAAGTATCTACTCAGTCACGGACCTGTCCTCACCGTCCCTGATCTTCGCAAACCTTTCGAGGTATACTGCGATGCATCTGGAGATTGTGTAGGAGTAGTTTTCAACCAAGAGGGTCACGCCATGGCCTACGAAAGTCGGTGCCTTAAAGATGCAGAGTTGCATGTTTCCATATACGAGAAAGAGCTAATGGAAGTAATTCATGCTCTTTCTATTTGGAAACACTATCTGTTAGGAGCTGATGTTATTATCAAGACAGATCATCAAAGTCTTCGCTACTTTCTCACACAGAGAAAGTTATCAGAAAAGCAGATGAGATGGGCCAACTTTCTTTCAATGTTCCATTTTCAGATTTTACACACTTCTGGAACGAAGAATGTAGTTGCTGATGCTCTCTCCAGGCGTCCAAAGATCAATGCACTAACGACAATTTATCATGAGGAACTAGAATCTCTCAGTGAGATGTATCGTCAAGATCCAGACTTCGCTACAATTTGGGCAGATCTTCAAGCTGGTCACTCAAAGCCACCTTATTCCATTAGGGATAATACGCTCTATCGTCAACAAGCAATATGCATAGCTCAGTCCTTACGACAAAAGGTGATGGATGAAGCACATAATTCTCCTTATGCCGGGCATCAGGGAATTGTTGCTACCACTAGTGCCAAGTACGTGAGTGTTTAGTCTGTCAAAAAGTAAAATATGACAGACATAAAGTTTATAGAAAGCTTCGGCCACTCCCTGTGCCTAACACGCCATGGGAAAGTATTGCCATGGATTTTATTACGGATCTTCCTAGATCCAAGAATGGAAATGATGCAATGTGGACTATAGTAGACAGATTCAGTAAGCAAGCACATTTCCTTCCAGTAGAGAAGACGATCAAAGCTGACCGCATGGCTAGAATATTTCTAGCTCAGATTTTTAAACACCATGGATTGCCAAAGACTATTGTCAGCAATAGAGATTCCCGCATGACTAGTCTATTTTGGCAAGCATTGTTCGCAAACTTGGGAACTAAGCTTGATTTTTCATTAGCTTATCATCCTCAAACAGATGGTCAAAGCGAAATCGCTAATGCCACTGTTTTAGATCTCCTCAAGTGCTATGTTTCGGAACGACAATCCGAATGGGAACAATACTTACCGATAGTTGAGTTTGCGTATAATAATACCATCCATTCCTCAACTGGTAAAGCTCCCTTCGAAATTATTTATGGGAAGCCACTCTTACTTCCTATTATGGTTACCAAAGAAAACATCTTCGCTGCAGATGAATTTGTGCGCAATATTGATATTGCCTATCAACAAGTAAAGCAAGCGATTCTATGTACTCAAGAGCAACAGAAGAGAAAAGCAAACAAGCACAGAAGGAATCTCAATCTTTAAAAAGGACAATATGTCTTGCTTCGGTTTGAGAAAGCTAGATTAAAAAAGCGGGTCGGAAAAGGGAAAGTTATCAAACTTTCCCATAGATTTTACGGCCCTTTCAAAATTACAGATAAAGTCAATGATGTGACTTTCAGATTGGATTTGCCTTCTCACTGACGCATCCATAATGCTTTTCATGTCAGTCTCCTCCGACCATATGTTGGATCTCCTCCAGTGGTGCCAGTACAAGAGGATCCTCCAGAAGTCGAAGAGATTGAGGAAATCCTTCAACCTGAATACAACTCTGAGAGACAACTAAAGTCGGGGAGCCTACATCGAAAGTATTTAGTCAAGTTCAAGAATTACATCCCTTTAGATGCAAAATGGATGACTGAGTCCGATCTCAAGGACTACCCAGACATCTTGCACAATTATGTTGACGCTCTACAGTTGAGGTCAACTGTTTAGAACCAAGAGGGATGTAACTATGTCAGACTTTGTAAATAATTAATTTATTTACGAGAAAAGAATTATCTAATTAGTTGTGTGCACATCAGAATAGATCTAGCAGTTTCTGGGGCCTCAGGTGCGCCCAAGTTTGGGCCAGAGCACCTCAGGGAGACCCTAGCAGAAAATACCCTGAAGCCCTAGTGATTGGGAAATTGGGTCTTCAATGAAGGGGTAGATAGTAGCCTTAGATTTTAGGTTTAGAAAATTACGCGCGCTAGTGCAAGCACAAGAATGAGATGGGGTCCTTAGAATAATAACCCTAACACTAGAATGGTAACAGGACACTTTTATGTCCTTGGACACTTTTGTGTCCTGTTAAGTGACCATTTTGCTTGAATTATTTGAAGAGTATGAAAATGAATTTCCAGGTGCTATATATCCACAAAGTTGCCTTATGAGCTGAAAAAAACTTGACATTTTTTTGAAGTATCGATTATACCATTAACCTTACTCTTGCACAACATTTTTGAACCTAAACTGTGTGAAAATACGGGTCCTGTTTTTGTCTTTTTTTTTCAATTTTTTGCAACTATACTACTCTAAACTTCATGTTTGTGAGGTTTAGATTGCTAGAGGATAAGCCTTCATAGTTCTCAACATGTTTTGATGCTTGTAGGGAGAGCTAAGTGTTAAAATTGAAAGTTGTGATCAACTTACAAGAATTGCATAATCTTGTTTTTTGGCCAAAATTAGCCCTTGTGATTTTTTTGGTGGCTTTCTTGATATCCAAATTCAATTTTGATTGTGTAAGTGTAATGTATAACATAAATCTAATCTTTCTTGAGTTTTGGGGGATCTAATACGCTATATAGCGTAGTATATGATGATGGTTGAGTTTTTGATTGCTGAAGAATACGAGACATTTTAGAGTAGCAAGTATAACTTTCTCAATATTGCTAGTTTCTTATGCCAATTGTGTGTATTTTATAGGTAGTAACCATATCTAATCATAAACTACAAACTTGGCTAGATATTGAGTAGTTTCTATGGGTTTCTAGAGCTCATAATGCTAAACCGATTTTTTTCATGTTTGCTGTATTTAGCACTTTAGCATTGCCTCCAAGGTTCCACTTAGTCAGAGATCCATTATCCTTTTGACATGCTCCATGGCTCCTTTTGAATCTAAAGGCCCAAAGGGAACTAAGAAAACATGTATATAGTATCTGTATTGAGCGTGACTATAGAAACTTTGATGATAGGTCCACAGAATGGCAAAAATGCAACTTTTTTTTGCCCAGAAAAAAATTAGTGAGGTAAAAGCAACCATATGTTTTGATCACCAGCCCAGTGAAGTTAACGGGGCATTTTATCTCATGTCCTAAAAAAATCCTCACTCTTATTTATATGCAATCAACCGTAAGAAATTGTTGTTTTGGGCAAAATGCACTGGTCCACCAACTTTGGAGGCTTGTAGTGACCAAGGGATGAGAAATCTTACAAGTTTCTCATTTTTTCCATATGTAGTAGTCCTTGGACTATAAGCTCATGAAAGGACTTTTCAAAATGAGTGGATCTACTATGGTTTTGGAATTTTTTTCCAAAACCCTGAAAGGACACTTTTATGTCCTATTAGGTTACTAGTCTAGTGCTAAGGCCTGAATTATTTTACGGCCTTAGGATAAGTTAGTTAAAGTATTTTTAAATTGTTTATGCCGAAACAAATGACCGGACAAGTGCGAACAGGTAATGCCAGAGCAGTGCTGGTACGGCATTGCGCTGGGGAGCAGGTAATATTTTCATTGGTTGCATCTATGTGTGCAGTTTGTGAACTTTTAAAAGTGAAAGTTGAAGGGTTTTTAAGTTATTAAGTAAGTGTGCCAAGTGGTACACTTACCAATGCAAACTAACCCTCTCACTCTCACTCTCATCCTCTCTTCCTAGCGCCCCCTCTTCTTGCTGGCTTGATAAGAGGCCCCCCTCCCCCACTTCTCAGTGTTGGCAGTGCTCCTACCCTCCCTATTGTGAGTATGCTCTACGCATTGGAGCCCTCCATGGAAGCTTGAGAGCAGCCCCTTGCGACATATGTGGTGGCCTTGTGCTCCCATTGTCTAGAACAAGGGTTCTCATAGCCATAGCCAGCTTTCGGTAAAGTTTCATCGCGAGAAGTTGTAGCGGGCACTCTCTTCGTAGAGTGTGGTGACTGTAAATTCTCTGTTTTCAGCCCCTAATAATCTCTTTTAGGGTGAATTTCAGCAAAATACACATAGAATCTAGTTCTTCTCTACCTACACTATGCATACACAAAGTTTGGTGCGATTCCATTGCGAAAAAGGTTTCTATTTCGGCTTTGGAAGGTGCTCAGGTAACATTTTCAGGTTATGTGCAGAAAATTACAGCAAGCATGTGTGCATGCATTTTGCGTGTTTCTCCCTTGTTTTTGTTGCAGGAATGATTATGCAAAAAGGGACATAGTTAGCGGAAGGTGGACTCTCATTTTCGAGAGCTTCTGTTGAGTTTTGTGGAAGATAGACTCTGGTTTTCGAGAGCTTCCCAAAATCTCATAGTAGAGGGAAAATCCTCTTAGTATTCTGAGAGTAGCTTTCGCACTCTCTCAGTCAGAAGCAGAAAAGAAAGAATAGAGGACGGGCAATTGCCCCGTTCCTGTGCTTTTAAAGATTCTCCCTTAGTAATAAAGATAATCTCTTTAGTGGGGGGGGACCCATCTTTTGGTCCCCAATGAAGTGTCAAGCTTTCTCTCTCTCTCTCTCTCTCTCTCTCTCTCTCTCTCTCTCTCTCTCTCTCTAATTCTCTCGAGTATTTGAAGTACAATTAAAAGTCAGTTTACGCTTCCGTATTTTTGTGACAATAACTTGAGTAGTGATGGAGGTCATGAGCGCTTCACCAGTTTGCAGTTCCCATAAGAAGGCAACCTTCATGCTTACAAACAAGCGAATAATACAAATGGAAAGGAAGATGAAGGAATGGAAAGCAGAGATGGAAGGATGGTGGAAGGAGAAGGCAATCTTCTTCAAATGTTCCTCAACAAAGGCGCACAATGGAAGAAGGAGAAAGAGGACTTGCACGCAGAGATACAAGCACTTAAGGCGGATTCACAGGCACTCAAAGTAGAGGTCTCGACTCTCAGCCCTTAAGCGAGAGCTTGTTGATAGAGAAAACAGTGGACTAGAGGAAGGTGAATTCCAGCCCTGGTGATAGAGGAAATCAAGGTCATCAAGTAACAGGTACGAATGATCAAAGAGGAAGAGAAACAGAATGTGGCAAAGACGTCTTTATGGATGGATGTGATCGCGAAGACACATAAGAAGGTGGATGAGGCCGAGAAATGGATAGAAGTCGCTAAGAAAGGGAAAGGGAAAGAAACCACATCTATCCCCACTCCCACAATCATCAACACGACTTTAGAAAAAGAGCAGCGAAGGAAGACTAGAGCTTTGCATGTACGAGTAACCGGTCTAAAAGACTGAGATGATGTGGAAGGGGAAGTCAAAGAACTGCTCCGTATGATGGGTAGTGAGGCTACTCATACAAAGGCAGCGAGGGTAGGGAAGAAGACACAAGGAAATGGGGAGACTTCAAAGGAGAGAGCTTTAATCATGCGTTTCCCATCCATGGAGGCAAAGGACTTCTTGAAGAGACATCCTACACTAAAGAAAACAAGCATATTCCTTGGAGATGACCTCACTCTCTCACAGCTTGCGCATATGAGAGAGGTAATGCCAGAGATTCAAGCGGCAAGGGAGAAGGGAATGATGGCCTTCTACAGAGATGGTTGGGTGGTGATTGGAGAGCGGCGCTCTACATGACGGTGTGAGACCTATGGGACCACATTGAAGATGGCTACTTGGAATTGTAATGGGTCTATGAGGTTGAACGTTGGTGCCTTTGAGGACAGTTTCAAAGATAAGGACAATGTATTCTTCTTAGAGACTCACCAGGCCCCTGGACAGATGCCACATGTGGTGGGATATAGATGAGAGACAACCCACAGGACAATCACGAGATCTGAGCATGGGAGTAGAGGTTCAAGAGGAGTAGCATTGCTATTTAGGGAGGAGCTACAACTGCTACTATATATTGTACAGAGAGATGATCATGCTAGATACATGTGGGTGAGGTTGAGAGCCGACACAGGTCGATTTCTATACATGCTATATGTTACTTCCCCCCAGTACGTCAGTATATGCTGCATCCAGAGGGCCGTCTCCTTTCTCAATACTAGATGATGATATAAGGGAGTTTTCTAGGGATGGTGATATCCTCCTCCTAGGGGACATCAATGCCTGAACGGGCAACTTTCAGATAGTCTTCTACGACACCTCAAATGAGATGCTTAGAGAACTGGATGTGGGTGAGTTGGTGTCACAAACGGGAGCGCATAACAATATAAAATATACTCGAATGAATAGAATTTATCACTTAATAATATTGAAGCCAAAGATATAGAGAGAAATAGATAGAGAGTGAGAAGAGTGAGAAGATCGATACAGTACTGGGGACCTGAAGATGGGCTGGTCCCCCCCTTAAAGAGAATTCTTTATTAGGGAGAATCTTTTTACAAGCACAAGAACCGGAGAAAACCTCTCCGTTCCAAATCTCTGACTCGATGGTCGTTCCTTCCCGTAAGGGAAATCCGAGAGACGAGCTCTCAATCCTTTTTCCGTCTGTACTCGGAGTTGAGACTCCGCAGACAATTTCCGAATTCCGTTTCCGAAAATCCCAAGTGTAGGCCGAAGCCTTCTCGCTTCTCCTTTGCGATGAAGTACCTGCAAACACACGCAAACACGCGACAACAATTCGTATGGCGAATCCACAATAGATACTTGTCGCTCTTTCGCGGGAAAAGCGACTTCCGTGCTTCGTAGTCTCGCGATCTCTTATGTTATCTGGCGGCAGAGTCTTCTCTTGTTGACATTGGAAACTCCTTTCCGTGAGGGCATGTGGTGCTCTTATAGCTCCTTGGCCACGGTACGAATAGCTGCTCGCGTAGAGATTGCGGCCGTTTTTTTTTTTTTTTTTTTTCATTTTTTTTTCTGTTAGGAGAGAGAATTCGCTGGTTGGTTTTGTTGCTTTATTTTCTAAGTGGCTGCCCACTTATTAAGTGGACGGCCAACATATTTGAAAATTGGTCTGAACCTGCCCAAAAACTCAGTAAAACCTTACAAGTTTAAAACAATGCTTTTCACAACACTTCCCAGGCGTCCCTGGATGCAACCACATGCACGAATGCAATGCAAACATAGATTCCTGGCGGGAAAGCGTATGATCTTCTCGGAAAACTTGTTAAAATATTCCGCTTTTTAAGAAAAGCTTCTCAGAATCCATGTTTATTCTTGTGCTTGCGTCTTTACGCATATTCCTCTTTCCAGTTCGGATTTCCTCTCGACTATGGATATCCCCTTTCCGATGCACCCGTCACCCATCTTGTGACGCATCAGGAATACCCATCACCTAGTCCTTTCCTACCGAACTTACGGTACAATCTCCTTCACGATGCTCTGTCACCCATCCTATGACGCATCAGAGATGTCCGTTCCCGGATGGTCGGATACTTCTTTCCGATGCTCCCTGACAGCCATCCGATGTGACGCATCAGAAGTATATAGCGCGGATAATGTGTCGTGCTCTCTACAATGTGGGTGCCCCTCAGTGCAATGTGCGTGGCAATCTCACTCAAACAAATGGAAACTCACTCAAACAGAATGAAACACAGAAACAATGGATAACAACAGAACAAGAGAGACACAATAGTGGACCAGAACATGTGGACTCGACTATCTCAAAGAACCATGTACAGACTCTGGCGTGGAAGCACACTCAGCTCCAGCCCAGGACTCACAGGTACAAATGGGGTGTCGAGGCTCAGATGTGCAGGGTGAGTGCCGAGGTGCCCTGTGTAAGACTCGCTACCAAGACTATGACCCGACCATCTAGAAAGATAATGATAATGACCCAACGGCTACTACTCATAGATACAATCATAAAGAGCCACCAACGGCTCATAAATGTTAGCCAGCTAAGTGTGACCTGGCCACATGTCCACTAGGCCACCATGCGTATCCCTGCCACGTGTCACTGTCCAGAGTGTCCGTCTAGTGTGAACAGACCAGACCAACTGTACTAACTGTAACTGTGTCCTGTAGCAGTGACACTGTAGCCTGCTACAGGTTGCCCGCCACAAGATTGGTCACCGTCTCGGTGAGCCAAACACTGAATGAACCTGCAAAAGTAACTATATGCACAATGAAAGGTGGGGCAAGAGCACAGTCTTGTCACCCAAGGGAAAGTGTCATCGCCACTGTTGCTCCAGAAGTATCCGGATCGGGAGGAGCCATCAAATCGATTGTGTAACGATGCGGTTGCGAGAGAGGAACAGACCAGCAAGGCGAGAGACTAGACCAGCTAGATTAAGCTGTCAAGGGTGAAAGTGGACCAGACCAACAAGCTGCACAGGCGAAGCGAAGAAAACTAGCTACTCAACAGAGTGAGACTTCAGGTGAGATCCCATCGTGGTCGCCAAAATGAGAGCACCTGTAGCGCGGATAATATGTCGTGCTCTCTACAGTGTGGGTGCCCCTCAGTGCAATGTGCGTGGCAATCTCACTCAAACAAATGGAAACTCACTCAAACAGAATGAAACACAGAAACAATGGATAACAACAGAACAAGAGAGACACAACAGTGGACCAGAACATGTGGACTCGACTATCTCAAAGAACCATGTACAGACTCTGGCGTGGCAGCACACTCAACTCTAGCCCAGGACTCACAGGTACAAATGGGGTGTCGAGGCTCAGATGTGCAGGGTGAGTGCCGAGGTGCCCTGTGTAAGACTCGCTACCAAGACTATGACCCGACCATCCATGAAAGATAATGATAATGACCCAACGGCTACTACTCATAGATACAATCATAAAGAGCCACCAACGGCTCATAAATGTCAGCTAGCTAAGTGTGACCTGGCCACATGTCCACTAGGCCACCATCCGTATCCCTGCCACGTGTCACTGCCCAGAGTGTCCGTCCAGTGTGAACAGACCAGACCAACTTTACTAACTGTAACTGTGTCCTGTAGCAGTGACACTGTAGCCTGCTACAAAGTACCCGTTCTTGGTGGCCTTACAGATATTCCCATTCTCAGTGCTCCCGTCATTACTTTCAATGACGCACTAGGAATACTCTGTACTCTGATGTCTCGAGTGAGAAAAACCCTCTCACTTAAAATTCCAATAATTCATTTAGAATTATTTTTCTTGGTGTTCCAAGCGAGAAAATCCTCTCACTTATAAATCCAATAATTCATTTAGAATTATTTTATGTCAGATAAAGCCAATTTAGCAACAGTTGGGGCTTGACAGATGCTCACATGACAGAGAGCAGATAGAGTATGGGAGATACCTCACGGAGATGACGACTAAACATGGGTCAACCATACTTAATGGCTTATAACGATTTCTTGGAGCAGTCGTTTCACATGCTTTCCACACAGACATGGGGCTAGTACAGTGGACTATGTTATGACGTAGCCGATTTTATTCCTTGCATTCAGGATTTCATAGTGGGAGCCAGACCAATGGGCGTAGCAGTGGATCATGTTGTCTGGACAATGTCCTTCTCATCTCTGTATAGTACAACCCAAACATCAAGAGGCAGGTCAGATACCCGTTATACATTTACACCAGAGACTGACTTAGTTTATACAGAGGAGATTTGGGATCGTCTATGTACAGCTGGTCCATGCCTCTTAGTGGAGGAGTGTACCACTTTACTGATTGAGACATTACGTGGTGCTGAATCAGAGGCATACCCACACACTCAGCCAGATCGGAGGCGACATTCTGGGAGCATGCCCCATAACAGTTGGTATGATGAGGAGTGCAGAGAGATGATAGCCTAGCTTCAGAGGGATCTCCTTTTAGGAGTCATCACTTATAAACAATCTCGGATCACTTCCCGACACCTCGTGCGATGCAAGAAGCGGGCTTACCTGGCCCAGATGGAGCGAGACTCGTATCAATTGTTCTTGAGTAGAGACTCAAGAGAGGCATGTCGACTCTTTCATGAGCACTTCCCTCCCCCAGTGATTGCTTCCTTTGATGTGTGGAGCCAGTATGTGACATCGTTATATACGATTCTTGGACAGGACCCCCTTCCAGATCCTACGGAGCCATGCCCAACTATGAGCACCTTCTTTGTCATTGAGATGGTAAAGAGAGCCATGGACAGGATGAGGACCAGGAGGGCATGTGATCATGATGATCTAGTAGTGGAGCATTTTATACATGCTAGGGATATGTTGGTAGAGGTTCTTGCAGTGTTGTTTAATCGTGCCATATGTGAGGGGTTACCTGAGACTTGGAGATTGTCTACTATTGTGCCTATCTTCAAGGCACGCGATCCTGCAAAGCCTGGGAACTACCGCACTATTATGGTTGAACACACATTGGCACGGTTCTATGCATCCATTCTTGAGCAGCAAATGAGTAATTGGGAGAGAGTGAGGGTGTACGAGCAAAGGGTCAGTCCGGTTTCAGGAGGGGTTTCTCCACTCTTGACCATATTCTGACACTCAGAGCCATCATTGAGGAGGGAGGTCACATGGGAGACGGATTTATTGTAGCTTTGTGGATTTTTTCAAAGCATTTGACATGGTACCGAGAGCTCGACTGATGCGTAGACTGCAGGAGACGGGGGTGCCCATAGTGTTGATTAGATGAGAGCTACAAGGCAAGATACAGATTGTGGCTGAAAGCGCGAAGCAGAAGGTACCAGTAGGTGTGCGTCGCGATGTAGTGCAGGATTGGGGCAAGAAGCAAGAGGCACATAGCAGCAGAGAGCTAGCGCTAGAGATCGAAGCAGGGAGAGAGAGAGAGAGCTCACGTTTTTGATGAAAACTCAATAAGTGAGTTTTGGGTTTTCCCACTTTTCTTATAAGTGACTTAAAAAAAAAGTATCGAGGTTCAATGTGAACCCGGACAAAGTATAAAAATGTACAAAAAGGGGTTATTTAGGCTTTTAACCCAACAACCTTCCCCTTAAAGGCATAAATGACGCCTTTAAGTTAACCAACTCCCACCAGCCGTATGCAATGCTCATGTTGAGCCTTAACAAGACTCTTGGTGAGAACATATGCAGGTTTATCTTGTGTATGGATCTTAGTCAAGATGACTAGACCATCCTCCAATACGTGTCGTATGAAGTGGTACCGCACATCTATGTGTTTGGTACGCGCATGAAACATGGCATTTTTGGCTAAATAAACAGCACTCTGGCTATCACAACCCGACACGGATATATGAGCAGGCATGTCAAGTTCTTTTGCAAGTCTGCCCAACCAAATGGCCTTCTTTGAAGCCTCTGTGGCTGAAATATATTTAGTCTCAATAGTACTCAATGCCACAATTTTTTGTAACCTAGAACACCAAGAGACTGCTTCACCAGCAATGGCAAATACATATCCACTAGTAGATTTCCTGGTATCCATGTCACCTGCCATGTGTGCATCACAATATCCCTGCAACTTTAAGTCACTTTTTCCATAACAAATACACTTTGATTGTGTACGTTTCAAATATCTCAAAATGCATTTGACAGCTTTCCAATGCGCTTTGCCAGGATTCGACATGTATCGACTAACAACTCCCACTGCACAAGCAATGTCGGGACGTGTGGCAACCATAGCATACATAAGAGAACCACAAGCTGATGCATATGGGATCCCCTAAATTGTTGTCAATGCCACCTCATCCTTTGGGCAATTTGCTTTGCTAAGCTTAGTGTATGGAGGTAAAGGTACTCCAAAAGGCTTAGCATCAGCCATATTAAACCTGTCAAGTACTTTTGCAATGTACCTTTCTTGAGATAAAAACGACAATTTCAACTTTCTATCTCTTTTAATACGCATGCCCAAAATATGCTTTGCATCACCCAAATCCTTCATAGCAAATGCTGAATTTAGCTTACATTTTCAGAGCATCAAAACTGGTTTTATGTTTCTTGGCAAGCAGTATGCCATCAACGTAGAGAACAACCATCTTCATCCCTTTTCGTATACAAACAACGGTCTGCATGGCTGCGTTTAAAGCCTTGAGACAACATAAAAGTGTCAAACTTCTTATACCACTGTCGTGATGATTGTCTCAAACCATACAGAGCCCTTTTCAGTTTGCATACATAATTTACTATTTTTCGTGAGATTCTGTACAACCTAAAATTGAGAAAACAATGCAGAAAATCGACATAGCACTAGGGACCAGAAGATGTGTTGGTCCCCCCCCCCCCTCTTTGAAGGAGGTTTTTATTAATTTTTGAGCTGTTGTAAGCACGAGAACAAGAAATATATTTCATTGTTTATGTCCCAAATACTTTTCCGATGTAGAAAGATGCATGGTTTCATAAGCCTATTGGCTGAAAATTCATCATACCTATAGCCAAGAATGGCTTTGTCTGCTTCATATTTGGATTTTCTACACGGGAGAAGCTTCTATTGATATCTGCTTGGGTAAGGCATGTCCACACGTGTTCTCCTTGGTTGAAATCTGCTTCTGGAATGCGTTAAGAGTGCTGAAATTTTCATGGGCAGCCGGTACTACCCTTGTCTAAGTGTGGCTATCCCCTGCAAAAACGCACACAAGCTCCTACGGCTGCACTTTACCTTCACTGTGCGCTTCACAGTCTCTGCACGGCCTTCACGGATGCCAGAGCAAGAATTGAGAAGAGAGAGAACATGGACTGAACTGAGAGTTGAAAGAGGAGGCCCTTTGTGTGAGTGGAAACTATTGCAGAGTGTTGCGAAGAGATAGCGCTTCCTCTTTTTTATCGCTTGGCAAGAGAATTGGCCATTTTACACTGCATGGGGGGGAGGGGGGAGAGAGAGAGAGCATAATGTTCCTACAACGGTCTTCCAGTTTTCTCATGCTATGGCTGAGTTTCTTAATGTTTATTAATTCTGGCCCTTTTTAAATTGGCCGACGATTGAGCTTAAAAGATTTTTAAACTTTACACTAAAAAATGGGCGTTAAAACCTTGTTTTTAGGCCATAATATTTGTTGGAAAGTTTTGCAACTGTCCCTTTCTGATTGGCCTATTTCTTAAGTCGTGCTTTATCAAACTTGAGAAGAACAATTGGTCCTTCAGTTAGCTTGAGATTACGACGATGTCTACCTGCTTTCTTATGTTTTTCTTGAGATCTAAGGATAGGACGTTTCACTTGCGTGTAAGCGGTATCTAGGTCTCGAACAAATTCATCAATTGCGAGTATCTTATCCTCGGTGAGAAGGATTGGAGAACGATGTGGTTTGCCATAAATAACCTCAAATGGAGCTTTTCCTGTAGAGGAACGTACAATGTTATTATAGGCAAATTTTGCGAGGGGTAAATATTTCTCCCATTCTTGTTGGTTATGTGAGACATATCACTTTAAAATATCTAGGACTGTAGAGTTTGTGATTTATCTAGGACATATCACTTTAAAATATCTAGGACTGTAGAGTTTGTGATTTTGCTTTGTTCATCCATCTAAGGATGATAAGCTGAAGAAAAATTTAGCTTGGTTCCTAGGTTCGTAAAAAAGTGCTTGCAAAAAATAACTAGTCATTTGTGGGTCGCGATCGCTTGTAATCGTTTTTGGCATACCATGATGCTTAAAAATCTAGGCCATGTGATCAACTTTAATGGTCTTTCTTACTGGAATGAAACGAGCTTGCTTATTGAATTTGTCTATAATAGTCCAGATTGCATCATTTCCATTCGGGGTCAATCTCTCTCTCTCTCTCTCTCTCTCTCTCTCTCTCTCTCTCTCTCCTGTGATTTACCCATCCCAGCTAGTTGTTTAGCTGCTTAGTCCACACCTAGCAGTTTAGGATTCCGTAGTATTTTATTTTGTCATTCTGTCATTTTGTCATCTTGTTACTCTGACCTTGTATCAGATCCACCACATTGTAACTTTCTGGTCTCATAGGTCACTTTGGCCTTTTGAAGACGTTAATATAACATTTCATTTCATTTCATTTCTCTCTCTCTCTCTCTCTCTCTCTCTCTCTAACCTTTTGGTCTCATAGGTCATTTTGACGTTAATATAACGTTTTCTTCTTCTCGGGTGTGTGCGCGCTAATAAGAGAAGGAAAATGGTATAACCTTTCTATCACCCAAGTGTGGTAGATTGGTTATGCCATTTCCCTCTTGAATAACAGGTCTTGAGTTCAACTCTCCTCGTCGGATAGATCTTTAAGGTCTCTTGAGATAGGTTCCTCTATGACGTTTAGATTCTCTTCTTCTTCTCTCTCTCTCTCTCTCTCTCTCTCTCTCTCTCTCTCTCTCTCTCTCTAAGTATGGCTTCTAAACGATAAAGTGTAATTATCTGAGTATATTGTCATGCACTCCCATTTGTGACACCCAGTTTAAGGAAAGGAAAGTTTGAAGACCGAAAACGATAAACTGTCTGAAGTTTCAAGCTTGGGAGGCACCTGTAACAGACCTGCCACCTCACTTCCTACCATGCAATGACCTGTTTGGGTAGCTATCATAAGTCAGGTTGCTGTCAGGGCTACTATCTTGAGCAGCTTGCTTCACACTCTTATACAATGCCTGGTTTTTAAAGCAAATGAGATACATCAAATGCTTCCATTTCTGTACTATGTTGACTTCTTTATTTTTTGAAGTCAATCAGCTCCTAAAATCCTGAGCCTTTCAGTCTTTCCAAGTCTCAACAGTTTTAAAAACAACACATGCAATCGGTGAAATTTTGCATGAATTGATTGATTGCCTTGAGGAATTGAGAGTTTGTCGCAAATATTGCAGTTGGTTTTTCTGTATTGTCATGTGTTTGTTTGTAACAGCATACAAGCTGCAGGTTCCTTCTTGTGCTGGACTCAAAGAGGTTGACATGATGATGCAGGATATTGTGTGTTTATTGATGCGGAACATGCTTTAGATCCTTCATTTGCAGAAGCTCTTGGAGTGCGCACGGAGGATCTTCTGTTAGCTCAACCTGATTGTGGGGAGCAGGCCCTTAGTTTGACAGATACCTTCATACGAAGTGGGTCAATAGACGTCATTGTGGTGGATAGTGTAAGTGTTGTTATTGTGCTGCTATGGAAATTGTCCAGATGCCTAGCTTTCTATTGTCTGAGACTTAGTTTTCAAGCAGCAAATATAAATATAAGCCAGTGTGAACTTAATTTTTTTTCTGTAGGTGGCGGCACTGGTCCCACGGGCTGAACTAGATGGAGAGATGGGTGATGCACATATGGCAGTACAGGCTCGCCTAATGAGTCAAGCGCTACGAAAGCTGGCACACTCTTTGTCCAAATCACAAACTATTCTCATCTTCATCAATCAGGTATACTGGTGGTAGGGACACATTATCGATTGAGCTGCTTATAAACCAATTTGAATTGCACTTGCTCATGGACGATAGATTAGAGCCAAGCTGAGTCCTGGAGGTTTTGGTGGTCCTGTGGAAGTGACATCCGGTGGCAATGCATTGAAATTCTATGCTTCTGTACGCTTGAACATACGGAGGACGGGCTACATCAAGAAAGGAGAGGAGGTAATATGGAGTGCTCTCTTGTTTCATATCACATTCTTTTTCTTTGGAGTGCCCCTATAGTTGTTCTGAGAATTTCCTTTCATGTGCCATTGCCATTGCAGCTTGTTGGTAGTAATGTAACAGTAAAGGTTGCAAAGAATAAGGTTGCTCCTCCTTTTAAAACTGCCGACTTTGAAATTGAATTTGGCAAGGGGATTTCAAAAGAAGGGGAAATTGCCGATTTCGCTGTCAAGTACGGTTTTATCAGCAAATCAGGGAACTGGTATGCATTCAATGGTGAAAATATAGCCAATGGAAAGGAGAACCTCAAAAGGTTTTTGAGGGAGCATGGTGACTTGAAGGATCTACTGTTGACAAGAATTAGAGAGAAGCTTGTTGGAGGTTCTGTGGATGAGGATGAGAGCAGCTCAAATGAGGATGGAGCCCACTCAGAGCATGAATTTGAGGGTTCAGCTCTAGAGATAGAGGAAATGGAGGTTGCAAAGCATTGATGAATTCGGATAATTTCAAGTCCTTTTGTCAATCAATTGTACAAGGTGATTTGATGTTTCTGATTACATTCAAATTGTGCTGAACGTTTGGGAATGGCATGGAACTTTTCTCTTTACCTTGTAGTGCCACAGTTCAGAGCGCGATTCCTAAGGCACCGTCTGCAATTTTGCCCGACTTGTATATATTTAAATTTTTGAAAGTGCATATATATAGTTTAGCTCTCAGATGTATTCTTGACAGGAAAGAATAATTTATTATACTCACAAATTGTATTCTCGACATTTTAGTAATGACCTATTGAATATATCTCTCCAACTGTGTTATTGATGTTGATGTTAATCGAATATACCCTTTGGTAATTTCCCTTCATGTGCCATTGCCATTGCAGCTTGTTGGTAATAGTGTAACAATAGAGGTTAAATCAAGGGAGTTTCAAAAGAAAGGGACATTGCTGGCCTCATCAATCAATCAAGAAACTGGTTTTCATATAACGGTAAAAATAAAAAGGGAGAACCTTTGAAGGTATTTGAGGGAACATGCTGACTTTAAGCAGCAATAAGTGAGATCCCGGATTAGGGCCATTCAGCAGTACATTGTAACAAGATATTATGTGGTAGCTACCACTCAATAAGAGCTAGTGACCCAAAGTTTATTTCGATATTTCAACAATTTCATCAGTATCACGATAATAAACTTGATAAGGTCCCAATGTAGATGGTTTCTGCAATAGCAATGTTCTTGGAGGCTCAGTGGATTAGGGTGAGAGCAGCTCAAATGGTGATGGAACCCAGCTAGAGCATGATTTTGAAGTAGAGATTAAAAAATGGAGGTTTAGTGTAATTCCACTCACATATTTCAAAATTCACCAAAAAGTGTTAAATTTGAAGGTGAGATATACTAAATCTAGAGAGATTCAAAGCAAAAGCCTCCAAATATATTCCATTTACCTCTAAAATTTTCCACATGTAGGCTTTTCATTAAAGCAATGGATCATCATCTTCATCACTACATGGTAGAATGTTCAGAACGGAAAGGATCACCAACTCAAAGATCCTACCCCGGCCCCCAACCTGGTCTTGTATAGGGCAAAACGTCAAGGAACGGTTGCAATTTTCAAGCCTAGTGCAAGCCTCCGCTAAAGCTATCGAGTGATTGACGATCAAAACCCCTGTTTATTTATCCTGAAGGGGTAATGTCTTAGGTTGAGACTTTGGGTATCAAAGGGGAGCCCCATAAATCTCCTAGCGGAAATGCATTTCTAAGGCACCCTATAACATGGAGGGTACTTCACCCAACGATCTAGATACAAATGAGCCCTCTATTACATAATATTGTTGATTAGTGTCAGCATACTAGAAATAACTACTTGTCATCTTGACCTTAATCCTTTGCAATATAATCATGAAATTCGTGCTGACTCCCCTTCCTTGTTACATCCCTTCCTTTTGAGGAGGTTTTTTGGAGCAGATAAGGGGCGTCGACACTTTGTTCATCAGCAGAAGCAGACACAGATGGAAGCTCCAACTTCGCCACAGAGGGACTCAGATGAATCCTCCTCGTTTGACCTCGTCAAGCCCACCATCCGACTTGCTATGTTTCCAGCAGAGCAAGCAAGCCTCGCAGCAGAGGTGAAGCGCCTTCAGGCCACCTCTATTATTTGAAAGATTATTGGTAGCCATCCCAGTTGAGGAGAGGTACGTGACCTTATGTAGGCCCCCCTTCTAGCAGAGGTAGGGAAGATCATTGACATTTAGCTTCTCGGGCGAAGATACTATAAGATAGAGTTCGAGACTCGAGATGACGGCCAAGGTCATGTCGATCAGCCCATTGGCCATCCGAGCGATCAGAGCGCATTTTCGACAGTGGTGCCATGGGTTCGATCCCACATCGGATGTTCTTGTAGAGGAGGCAGACTTATCTATATTTTGGTATGTTTCCCTGGCTTGAGGCGGGAATACCTACCGCTTCTTTCCGGGATTGGTTCCGAGATCGGGACCACGCACGACAGCTTCAATTCCAGCCAAGGTTGTTGGTGTGCCTTTAATACACGTTCTAGTTCATGATATTCATACTCTCCAGAAGGCGGTCCTTCTACCTAGGGTGAATGGGGGATGGTTACGATAGAGGGTGGAGTATTCAAGACTCCAAATTTGCAAACAGAGGGCCACTTAGCGAAGGCCTGTCCTCGTAGGAGATCTTGACCCATAGCGCATGTGCAACCTCCCAAGGCTAAGCATGATCAACAGACAGGTACCCAAGACACATATGTTGGTACCTCGACAGAGGCCAGCGATCAGCCAGCTAATGGCTGACATCAGGTGCTTGACCACCGTCGACAGGGATGGGCTCACCACACTGCCCCTCTGGTGGTTGCCCTCCTTCAACTCAGCAGCATTGGATTTCGACAAGGAACCATTTTGACCCTCTCCAGTAGGAGCCCCCCTCCACCTCCACCACCTTCCCCCCTCCACCTTCAGACGACGACTCCTCACCTCCACCCCCGCCTCCCGCTCCTCCTCTCTCCCTGATGGGGCCCTCAGCCTCATCACCTGACCCATCTCACACTCCTCAGACGCAAGGACTAGACACACATCGGCAACGAGACGATCTCTTGGTAGAGGGAATTGCAGTTTTACGTAGAGACTTGTAGGTATAGGCGGACCTGGCTAGGGAGGCGGACTCTACTTTTGATGGATGAAGCAGAGTAGGGGCCCCGCCTACCAGCAGGAGTGAGTCTTTGGAGCTCTCTTGATCACTTCAGGGTAGCGATCTCCTCATCATCAGTTAACTCCACGCATTATGGATGCATCACACTTTCACCGCTTGTTGCATTACATCCTCCACCACCTTCTCCTGCTACCCTGAGCATGCAGGTATGCAGGTAGATATTGCTACCATTTCCATTTAGCCAATTCCATTACGTAAGCAGGGTACAACCATCCATGGTAGACGCATTCCAAGCCTTGCTCTCACTTCTCTCGGCACCAACTACGATGGAGAGTTTTCTTGGTTCAATTGACAGTGAGCAATCCGGCTCAAAAGCTCCTTGGTAAGTTTCCTTCATCACTCAAGAACTTTTGTGACGTCATCACTCCAGACTCCCTTTCCCTCCTATGAACAATTTCTCTATGGCAGATTCTTGAATGAGAAATATAAAACTAAAAATATTGCTCTTGGCGCTCAAAGCAAAGGGAATAATACAGCAAACAAAAAATTCATACAAGAAAACTCTCCACCAATCTTCTCAATGATGTTTTCTTTCTTTGAAATAGTTAAGTAGGCTAATTCTTGATCTAGCTTTGCAAAGCTTGGTGATTGAAATGGTTCCATATTACACTTCCATTGCATGTCACCATGGTTTGATTTTGCAGCACACGATGTGCGCCAAATTAAGAGGGGGTAATATTAGTGGAAGTTAACACATACACGAAGCACCAAGCAAAGGAGAATGTGCCATAGTTTTTTTGATTGCTCTTGTATATTTTCAAGTTCATGAGGAGCTCCACATTGTATATCCTGTGGTAGATAAGCCTGATTTGTTCACACTCTATAGAGGCTTGAAGTCCATGCCTATTAAAGAAAGCAAAGGCAATAATAAAGAAAACCAAAACTAGTGTCTTTGACACTGCTTTTCTATCACTATATTTACAATTTTACGATGGCCTACAGATAGTTCTGAATGGCATAGGATGCACCACTTGACTTTGTTAATCATTGAAGTACTCTTAGAAACAAACAAATTTATAGCATATATGTGAATAATGTCACCTTTTCTATGTTGCTTGGGAAATATATCCATAGACTAAGTGTTGCATGGATTAGATGGGTTGCAAGAGATCAACACTATACTAAATTATCAAATCATGGTTGTTGGATTAGAAGATTGAGGAGGAAGAGTATGAGGTACGATCTTGAAAACTTGTGAGAGAAAAATTCCCCAACCTGCTAAAAACAATCACTCTATAAAAATATTAGTTTGTTAAGAACACATGCGATTGTTTGTTTCCTATTCAATAATCAATCATTGAGGGGATCAAGATTGCCGCATTACAATCAAAGATTAAGGGCATGTTGATGTTGTTGATATAAAGATAGACAACCAAGAAAGATTGATGATCTCCTACAAGTGTATATAGATATAGTTCAATGACCAAGTCAGGAAAGTGACAAATGATTCTTCAAGATAGTCATTGTGTGTCAAATCCTAATAACTCCTATGGTAGTCTTGACATTCCAAAAAGTTCATGTTGCCACAATGTAACAAAGCCTTTACCAAGTTTTGGGGGGCAAAAGTACTTAAGGCACAATTGCTACAAACAAAGGGGCATCTTAGTTTTTAGCCTCTCCCATCACACAAAATCAAGCTCAAATTACCTCCAAAAATGGAAACATTTCCACAAAGGAGATCACCAATAGCCATGTGAGGATTTGAGACATGTTATATTAAGCAAGTGGTGAAAATAGAATATACCTAGAGAGGAACATCTACTTCTGAGAGATTGAAAAAATCAGTTTAACTAGTTCAAAACAAGAGGAGGCGTAAGAGGTTACACTAAAGAAGCTTCAAGTTTTGAAGCAAAAATTTGAGGATTGACAATCCTTCCCGTAACTTCAGAGATCTCTACAAAAGGTTATAGCCCAATCACATGTCTAGGTCAAGCCTTGAACAATTTTCACGACTATATTCTTTTTTAGAAAATTATCCTTCCATTAGTTAATAAAACTTCTGTATGGCTACAAACCACCTCTACTAGAGAGGGCTACATCAAAAGCATGGGGAGACTCTCCCAGTGAGTAAACAAAATATGTACAATGAGGCTAAACCACAAAATGGGAGGAGGAAAGAGCCACACAGGTGGTCGACAGTGCCATTTGGGTGCAGCTTGGACATGGTGAAGAAGGCCCAAGGTACCAGAGTTGCAGGAAAGCCTCTCTGCGCTCCCACTTGCGGTTGGAGCTGCCCTGAAGTCTCTCAAACTAACCCTTGAGAGTATGAATCAGCTCCAACCAAAAGTCACGAACAATCTCCGTCGGTGGGACATGGAAGATGTAGAAGCAACATGTTCGCCAAATGAATCAGACTGTCAGGGCATAGACGCGCTCCCAATACAACTCTCTCTCACTGCACCACTCTTGGGGGGAAGCTGTATGGCAGGCTGAAGTGTAGGTCGACCCCCCTTGATCACTATCATCCTGCTGGTGGAGGTAGCTCGAAATGGAGCGCAAGGCCCGTGAGGGTGGACCAGGCTGTAGCACCTCAAGTGTATTGTCGCACTGTGACAGGAGCTGGCATTAGACGAAGAACCCAAAGCCAAACCTGATGGGCCATGGGGCAGTCCCACAAACAGTGATGCTGACTCTCTAAAGGATGGTCACAAGTTGCACAAGCTGCCGAAAAGCCACTATGTACTAGCTAACTCCCACTATTGTAACTCTGTGTGCAACTAGCCATTGGAACAAGGTGCCTTGCCTGGGCTGTCTCGAGTCCCGCAACTGCTCTTGAAAACCTGACAAGAACTCAGTTGTGAGAACCTCCTCCTACCAATGAAGTGCTGCAGCATGACGAGCCTCTCTCTGTGCTACCAGCATGTGCCGCCCTCGAACAGTGTACTGAAAGAAGGGAATCCTAGAGTGATTGGCTGAAGAGAAGGGGTCTCTCCAAAACCACTCTCCACGGTCCCACTGCACTCGTGCCAGAGGGAAGCTCTCGCAATCCCAAAGCTGCCACTTGCCTGTGTCAAGATCTGCTAGGTCAGGATCTATGACACAAGTCCTCCCATAGATGCCAACTTCTTGTATCCTTTGAAAACAACACTCGACAACCTGTGGAGCCTCTATAGGCGATGTCCCCCTGGATCTCAAAGAAGTACAAGCTCTGAGCAAGCACGAATTGCAATGAGGACCTCCAATTGCGTGAAGGTTCCCATCCATCTGGGAGCTACTGTCTCTAGAGGGGTGAGCCAATCAGTTGGTAAAGCCTCTGTAATGTCCCAGCACATGCTTTGCACCCCTCTCATGCCTCGCAGCTAGATGCTCTGTGCCTCCTTGGGCAAAAGTGAAAACTGAAGCTAGTCGCTGCTAGTGTGAGATGGTGGGCCCTCTGTCATGGGACCCCAAGAAACACGAGGCCTACTACCAACCAGGTGGCCTCTCTAAGTGCTAACCATGGGGTTCCAACTGTCTCAGGCACTCCTCCGTGCAAGTGGGTTGGTGCTACTTCATGCATACTCAGCTACTCCCAAGATCGAAGCAACCTCGCAACAAACCAATCCTCTAGCCTCCTGCTCAGACCAACTCTGTGCATCTCTGTAAAGATCCACCTGATGGAAGGGATCCAAGGGCGTCCTGCATGAGGGACTTGAGCTCGAAACCGGTGAAGCAACAACTCCTTCTAGGGATCCTCCCCTGAAAGCAGTTCTTTGACAACAAACTTCCCAAGAAGGGCTCTGGTCTGTTGTGTTGGGTCCATGATCCCCAGCCCCCCCTGAGAACATGGTAAGGTGATGACCTGTTACGCTACTTTGGCCCGGGCTAACTGGGTGTCACGTCCTAACCAAAAAAAGTTCCTTATCAGCCTCTCTAACTGGCGAACACAGGAGCTCGAGAAAATCCAACAAGACGGTGATGTCCCACATAGTAGCAAACATCACCTACTTGGCCACTACAGCTATGCCTTGCAAAGAGACTCGTGCCGAGATCCAATGCAGCAACTTCCTCCTCATGGAAAGGAGGAGGGGAGCAGTCTGTTGCTCAGAGGACTAGTCAAGGCCAAGTTGACAACCCAAATAATGAAGTGAAGTCCCTAGGGAAAGCCATCTAAAACTCTCACCCGACGACAAATCAGGAGTAGGAGCACTGCCAACATAGAAAGCTATTGTCTTCCTCCAGTTGATCAGTGCTCTTGATGCACAACAAAACACCTCAAGATCTTGATCACACCTGTGCAGATTGGCCTCTTGGCCCTCCAAGTCCAAGGCTAAGGCGTCGGAAAAATCAGCATCAAGTAGCTCCTTTGCCCTAATAGGGAGCTCGAGAACACAAGAATCTGCTCATTGCCTAGCATATAACAAAAAAAAAGAGAAAGGGGACTAGAGGTAAACCCTGTTTGATTGAACACGCGAGCATGAAGCGTTCCCCTCTTTCCCCTGCCAAGAGCACTTGATTGTGCGCATGCCTGTAGAGAGCTGACACACCTGTGATCCAAGCATCTGAGAATCCCATTCTGCGTAGAGTGCCCTCCAGGAAGTCCTAGTCAACTCTATCGTAGGCCTTCTCAAAATCAAGAAGCAGTATCACCAGATCCTCTCCTTGGAGACGCGCGAGGATAGACGCCTCCCAAAAAGTGAAGATGTTGTCAAGGATACTACACTCCTTGACAAAACATATATGAGTCCAATGTATAATGCTCTCTAGTAGCGGTTGAATCCTCAAGCTCATAGCCTTTGCTAGGCTGAGTTGAGGATGGTGATGGGTCGCCACTATCGAATCTCATCCCCTCCTTGGGAATAAGGTAAATCATGTCCTCACTCATGCATTTATGAATCTTGTCAGTTTGCAAAACATACTGGAATGCACTACAAAGATCTGAACCGAACAAGTGCCACTACTCCAAGAACAAGTTGGGAGTTGAACCATCCTCCCCTGGACAACTACCTCGGGAGAGTGCTCTGAGGGCCCAAACATGCTCTTTGCATGCATCCTGATACTCTGCTGGCTGAGGCTCAGCTGACAACAGATCACGAGTAAAAGTTAGTAGCAATTGCATGTATATTCTTAGGCTGTGAATCAACTGACCCGTCGTGTCTCCCGAACTTGATAACATTGGTGTGCACATGGCAAGGCCCCGCCATCTCAAATAATTCCCCAATAACTCTGTCACCCACCTGGGTCCACCGAGATGCCCAACGATGGAAGTCAAACTCATGACCCTGCTCCTCAATGCTAGCCAACTCCTGTCTAGCCTGCTACATTTTCTCCTCCAACCAAGGACTGTCTGGATACTGCTCCTACATCCTCTACAAGGAAACAATGCCCCGTTGGAGGCGCTTCTCCTCCTCCTTGAGCAAGCTGTAGACTCCTAGAGGAAGAAGTGGCTAAGCTCAGCCAACCCAAATTTTTACTCTAATAGCAAGGGTGTTTTGCGTGTACAAGCTCTCTGTCCAAAGTACCTCCTGTGTTTGTCTGTCACAGTGAGAATCACTAGCGCATGGTCGTAAGAAGTAGTCCATGCCAAGATGCAAACAGATCCCCCCATGTCACAGATGTGGTCACAGACGTAGAAGCTGTTAGGAAATAGGACGTAGCTAAGTAGATAATAGTGTAGCTTACTTAATGGAGAGAGATAATTTTTCACACACGAGAGATTTTATATATATATATATATATATATATATATATATATATATATATATATATATATATATATATATATATATATATATATATATATATATATAGAGAGAGAGAGAGAGAGAGAGAGAGAGAGAGAGAGAGAGAGAGAGAGAGAGAGAGAGCACGATATACGTGGTTCACCCAATGTGGGCTACATGCACACGGGAAAGTAGCCACTCAATGGCTTTAGTACTTCAAAGTAGAAGTAGGTTACAAAGGCACCACACCACCTCACATCAACTTCACAAAGCACCACACTCCTTTTTTGTGTAGAAGAGGCCTTCTTTCATAGACCAAAAGGGCTGCCCTCTCTCATGAGAGGCAACCGTGTGTAGCTGCCCTTGTGTAGACAAGTCCAAGTTGACCTAAGAAATGAAGTCATTCTGAAAGAGAAAATAGATCTTCTTAGTCACCTTGTTTATATATGTGGGTCTTTGAGCATTACTAGCCTCATAAAAAAAAAGAATAAAAAGAAAAAGTGACTTCTCTATTATTGACTTAAGTTTTTGAATCTTTGGGTTGCTCGCTCCTTGTAAAAGCCAGGCACTTTTAGTTCTTATGTCCCCATGGCAAGCAACCTTGAACGGGCTAGCTTTGTATCTGTTTCTAGTTATGTTAATGTTAGATATTACAAAAAAAAGACGAAGGTCGTAAAAATGTACAAAATAAGTCTTTTACATATCATTTTTATCGTTATAAACAAGTGATATCTTTTTCAAGAGTGACACATGGACCAAAGGTTTAAAATCTCTACCTTTTTATTATTGCATGTTTTATATATTTATTTTTTTAGCATTTATATTGCTTGTTTTATATCTTTATTTATTACATCAAAAAATGTGGCCTCAAGACATTGATTGTTCGATTGGTTGAATAAGATATGAATCACTTATTGCAACTAAAAGTATTAGTAGGATAAAAATCATACACATATGACAAATATGTATTTTCTTGAGAGAAGAAAAATAGCTATCATAGTGTGGTGTGCACGAATGCAAGAGTAGATAAGACCAAATGATTGTGCCATTCAACAGCTCCTTATATTGAGTACTAGAAAGGTTACATGCCAAGAACACCAGAAGTGTCCTCCCACACTAGGTGGTCAAACACATGATCTACATGACCACACACCACAATAGGTACGATGAATAAAATTTGAAGACTCGATTTCATAACTCTCAAGGTTTTCACTACTCACATTGCACTCATTGCCCATACATGTTTCTTTTGAGACTTTTGAACTACATGTCTAATAAAAAAACCCAACAACAATAGGTTTTGGAAATCATCTTATCCTATGAGTGTCTCTCTCCTTGCTTCTCATGATCCCCTCGTTAGATGAATACCTCATGAACAAACATCATGCTCAATGTCTATAGAAGTGATATTTTTTGCTTGCACTTCTACCTATGTGGCACTAGCAAACACCCTTTTAACACTAGGTTTGTGTTTGATCCATTTAAGTGGTCATATCCACAATAGTGGCTTGGCACCTCATTCTACAAAATTGGCTCTAAGATTGACTATTTTTCAAGAAACCATGAGCATAGAATATAATTAAGGTCCTCTCATATAGAGGAAAATTTTCATATACAATTTGTCCCAACAAAGTATAAAATTAAGAACTATGACTTTCTAAAAATAGCAAAAGGCCACAAAATTGAAATTTAATTTGGTAGCATACACATTTTTGAGGGCTAAAACAAGTTGGCAGTCTTTTTCTAAAAATACATATGCATGGATTCTTATCGTGTACATGTCCGCATTTTTCAAAACATTTCCAATGTCCTTTGAAGGTTTTCAAGGGGTCTACATGGAATATCAAATCTTTGGAGCAATTTTTGTTCGATTGTACCTAAAGGATGGATCTTGAAAAATACCAATTTTACATGGAATTATTTATTATTAATTTTTTTTCAACCTACCTGCCTTGAGAACAAAGGCTTTGATTAGAATTTTTGTGGTTCACGAGAATAAGAATCTACAAAAGAGTTTCTTATAGCCACAAAAATGGCTTGTGTTCACATAGCCAATAGTCTAGGGTTTGATAAAGAAGAACAATATTAATGGCTTAGTATGCCACCCCCATGATGAGGAAAAAATGCTTCAAATGTTATTGAAATTGCAATAAAATTTTGAAATCTCAATGAAGATAATATTTCATTTTCTAGGCAAGAATCAAGAAATTCAAATGTCTTCTCTCTCTCTCTCTCTCTCTCTCTCTCTCTCTCTCTCTTCACTATATCAATCCTCTTTGTGGTTTCACGTTGAGCCTTTTTCATTACTAGGGTAATTCTAAATCAGATGGTGACTATTTTGTGCATTCATGGCATCTCAGGTTTTGTGATGGGTTTGTAGTATGGGTGTCAACCTTGTTACGGGGGTGCACAATAGAGAGGATTGACCAATTGAGCAATAGAGAGGATTGACCAATTGAGCACGTCTAGCATCAAGGAAGATTGGAGTTCACATTAGAAAGTGAATAAGTTATAGGAGGGCCTCTTTATTTGGCAGTTTAAAGAACAAAAAATGTCCCTTCAATGATTGGGAGAGGGAAGTGCCTTTGATATGCGAGAGATGGATGCATGGATATGCGCGCGCGTGCGCACACACACACACACACACACACACACACACACACACACACACACACACACACACACACATATATATATATATATATATAGAGAGAGAGAGAGAGAGAGAGAGAGAGAGAGAGAGTTAGTTCACATTTTAGAGAGAGTGCAAAGAGAATGTAAAAAATCTACTTTTCTAGAAGGTGGAGGACTAAAAAGCGGTTCATTTAATAACCTCCAAGTGAGAGAGAATGGTTTCAATGTAAGAGAGAGAGGAAAGGGGTGAGAAATAGATAATTTAAAATTCTAAAACATGCATTTTACAAGTAAACTAACCACCTTTTTTTGGGATAAAATACCTATTTTAAAATTCAAAATAGAAAATTATTTCTTTTTATTAAAAAACCTAGTGTCAACCTTTTTTCCACTCCTCTAGGCTTGGTCAAACATGGATTAATCCTTAAACAAAACATTAAATAGAAAGTGCTAAGTTTTTAGAGATAAGTGAATGCACATTTTGTAGGAAACCTTGGTTGAGTTAATGTTATCCCTAGCTTTAATTGAGAAGTTATATACACATGTTGCACCTTTGCTAGCAGCTTACCATCTTGAGTTTGCTTGCATTTCACAATTCTTCCCTTCTAGTAGTGTGTTTGAGATGTTATACGTCTCCTTAAGACCTTGTGTTCACCTCTTTAACTTGGCCGTATTGTCACCCACACATATGATTTATAGTTGATAGTAAACTAATAATCACTATCTTCTTGCACATTGCTGTAATATAAGAAACAGAGTCAATAACGCTCCTAGGTCATTGTGCACTTACTGATGCCATGGAAGGAAGTAGTATGATTTGCACAATGAAATTATGATTCATTGCACAATTATGTTCTCATCTAAATAAAGAGAAAAGCTAAAAGGTATATAAAGATGATCAATCTCCTCGCTATGTCCCACCACGTGCAAGTTGTCTTAATGGGGAAGAAGGAACAACAAAACTGTTGAAGAAGTAAATCCACTCTAGAGAGCGCACACACTCAAAGAGAAGCTTTAGGAGTACGATATGGTGCAAATCTATAGCTTTACAAAGAGGTGTAAAATAAGGTTGACAGATCAATGGAGAGCTTCAATAGTGGTGGCTACCGTTGAGGAGAATGGTGCAAGCTTGAAGGTGGAGCGAACAGAAGATAGAGATGGTACATTAAAGAGGGAGGGAATGACCGACATATTTTTGGAGGGACCCCCTTGTAGGAGAGAGGGGGGAGAAACTAGCAACCATGAGAGAGAGAAAATATTGGTTTTTATCCCAAAATTTTATAAAAGGGCTCAAATTTTTATATTTTATATGTTATTTTCTCCAAAGAATTTATTTCACACCACCTCTAATTCTACAAGTTTGACCACTCACATTAGGCCCTGCCATGCCCACCAATTTAGTAATATGACATCCACCCATTTTCCCATTTTTAATCCTATGGAAAATAAAGAGGACCTCCTAAAACCCATTCCCTTCGTAAGAACATGGCAACGGTCATTGGATGAGCGGTTCCATTGTAGTGTGTATGTGTTTTTGGTAGAGTGGTGGGTTTGGAGGGGTGCCTCTTATATAGTAATCTATTGGTATGCATGTGTGGACATTATAAGTTACCATTCCTTTCCTTCGTCTTTGTTTAAGAGAAACTTGAGATTCCTCTTTTCATTTTTGAAGAAGTTTAAAGCATCCTTTTTCTTTTGGAGAAAGTTCCTTTGCTTTTAAACTCTTTACAGGCCATAGATAGAGAGTTTGTCTCTCTCTCTCTCTCTTCTCTCTCTCTCTCTCTCTCTCTCTCTCTCTCTCTCTCTCTCTTTGAGTGTAGCCTCTTAAGTGTGCACCCCCAATAGAACTAAGCAAGTCGTCCCGTTCTCTTATTGGATCTTGTAGGCTATTGAAGCAAAGCTACAAGAGGTGGTTTGCATGCCTTCTCTCTATATACCAACTCTGTGGTGACTCCATGGATTTAATCGGGGTAGCATTAGGTGGCTTACAGTGGACAAAGGTGGGTTGTAGAGAAATCATAAAGAGCATTTTGTAGAGGCCACATTAGTGGCTTTTAAAAAAATTTAACATTGACCAATCATCTTCAAAAATAAAAAATGCCACTTAGGATGATTATGCAATAATATGAAGGCACTACCATAATCATAGATCTATGTTCTCCCTATGATGAAGCAGGTGGTCTAGCTCTTGGATAGAAAACTAGTGTGCCATAACAAATTTGAAGAAAATGATCCAATTCAAGCCCCATTTATGAATCAAATCACCATTAAATAATCTCCAATGGAAGGGTAGTAATGTGCTTGTATTTTGTAAAGGTGGAAGCAACAAAAAAAAGTTACAATAATTTTCAATTCTCCTATTCTCTTGAAGCAAGATGCATGGAACAGAAGAAGGGGATAAGGGTTTTGTACACAGAAAAAAGCTTCTTGTATAGTCAAGCATATCTTCACCCTCCCCTCTTGAAATCTACATGTGAGAATTATCAACTAGATGTACTGAAGCATTGTGTAAAAAATGTTATAGCAAAGTGAAGAACACTTAGCAGTAATGGGACTATCATGAGGAACTTTCTCTCAATATATAAAACAGTACTTGATCTTTACCTTGATGACTACTTCCTTTATGACATTTCTACAAAATTATGTCAATCTTCCTTATAAACCACTCATTGCAATAATCCACCTTGTCCATATACCATAAGATATTTATCAACCATGCCCAATAGAAATCAATATTACGAAAAAAACTTGATACATTATGAACTCTATTGATGGAGCACATGGAATGGAAAGTTTGGTGTTTTTTACTCCTTTTATTTATGCATTATAAGTGTTTGATAAATCTTGACTTGGTATGATTTATTTTTTTGCAACAATACAATCAAGGTTTCCAAAGATCATCATGGATTCAATGGAATTTCTAAAAGTTAAGGTATAATTGAGTGATGTTTTAGAGTAAAAGTTGTAATGTTTGATGTTGGAGTAAGGGTTGCAAACATGCAACTTGGAGATGAAGAAGAAGCTTAAATAACACAACATAAGATGTATTACCTAGTGTGATAATACAAGAATCTAAAAGTTAAGGTATAATTGAGTGATGTTTTAGAGTAAAATTTGTAATGTTTGATGTTGGAGTAAGGGTTGCAAGAATGCACATGCAACTTGGATATGAAGAAGAAGCTCAAATAACACAACATAATATGTGTTACCTAGTGTGATAATACAAGATAAGATAGCCCTAGAGTGATGGTTATATATACAAATCACAAGGGGAAAAACCTCCTAGTAAGGGAAAAAGAAATTTGGTGGTCATAACTGTGCTCACACATATCACTACCATATACATGGAAACAAATTGTCCCTTAGAGTGATGCGGTCAATGAGATGTGGCACATGGATTATAGAGAAGTGCCATGCTGTATGGACATGACCAGTCCAGAAGGAGGCAAACCCAAATCTTTCCTAAATGCTTCAAACTTCTCACAAGGCAATGTCTTGTAAACAAATCTACAAGTTTGTTGTGTATCAACACATAAGGCAAGCTAGTCTCTTCAGTTGAGAGCCTCTTAATAACATAGTGATAATGCACCTTAAAGTGATTTGTGCAGACATGAAACACTGGGTTCCTCAAAACTACCAATGAGCCTTGACTTTCAGTGTAGGTGAGTTGCTAGATTCTTGTCCAATTCTCAGATCAGCCCTAAGGTATCTCCGCCACATACTCTCACTCGTAGATGTTAAAGCTACTCTGTACTTAGCCTCACAACTAGATGTTGTCATAGTAGGTTGTTTCTTGGTCAACCAAGATATCCATGAATTGTCAAGCATGAAACAAAAACCACTCATGGACACTTGTGTGTCATAGAAACTAGTCCAATCTGAGTTAGAAAAAGCATGTAAATATTGTGGCACATGTAACCCTTGTTTTCATCATTTTAACCAACAATTTAGATGCATTTGACAAACTTATCATTCAATTTCTTGCGTTGTTGCCGTGGCACTAGAGCATAAGTAAAGCAACCAAAAACATGCAAGTGAGCAATGGATGGTTTCTTATCATATGGATGTCTCATGTGGATGGCTTCTTGCATTGTTGCTGCGGCACTAGAGCATAAGTAAAGCAACCAAAAACATGCAAAGTGACCAATGGACGGTTTCTTATCATGCCGTGTCTCATATGGAATCATAGAATACAAAGCTTTGGTGGGACACTTGTTAAGTATGTAAGCAATGCACTTGAAAGCCTCGAGCTAGAAAGCATGTGGTGAAGCTTGATTTTTTACCATACATCATGCCATCTCCATAAATGACATGTTTTTCCTCTTAGAAATTCAATTTCCTTTAGGTATATAAGGCTATGTACATTGGTGTGTATCCTTTGACAACTGGCCATAAATGCATCAAATTCTTTTGACATATGCTCCCCCCTTGATCAAAATAAGGGGTGTCCATAGTACAAATGGATACATTTTTAGTCAATAGAAAAAACTATTTTTTGAAGCACATGAACACTTCAAATTTAACTTTAAACATATATGCCTACGTATGGCGCGAGTGATCATCAATGAAAGTCATTGTGTTGGCACACAAGCCAAGTTGATCTCTCCTGCTGAGAGCCTCTCCCTAACATAGTGGTAATGCACCTCAATGTGCTTTATGCGAGTATGAAAAACTAGGTTCCTTGCAACTGCCAATGCGCTATGAATGTTAGTGTAGATAGTGTTGGCAGTGTCCTATCCAAAACCCAAATCAGCCATAAGGCGTTTGAGCCATACACACTCAATCGTAATTGTGAAAAATGCCATGTAGTCAACCTCACAACTAGAAGTGACCACAATAGGTTGCTTCTTGCTCAACCATGATATACATGAACTACCAAGCATGAAACAAAAACCACTTGTGGATACTCGCGTGTCAAAACAACCAGCCCAATCTGAGTCCGAAAAAGCATGTAAGTCTAACGACAATGTTCCCCCCTTGGGATAAAACAAGTCAAGATGTAAAGTGCCACTTAAGTAGCTAAAAATACTTAGCTTGAAAGCTTGCCAATCTTAGACCCTGGGCTATGCATAAATTTGCTGAACTGTGAGGCGAGAAACTGAATATCTGGCCTCATGTTACATACATAGATGAGGCAACCAACAATAGTTTGGTAAAGAGTGACATTAGTAGGATCACTTGCATCATGTAGAGTTAACTTGAAACCTGTTTCCATGGGAGTGGCAATAGGTTTGCAATCCTCAAGTCCAAACTTACAAAGCAATGTCTCTATGTAACTTTTCTGACACAAGGAAATACCACCATCACATTGCTTAAACTATATGCCCAAGTAATAATGCAATAGCCCCAAATCTTTCATCTTGAAAGTAGCATTTAAATCAGCCTTAAATTCAGCAATATGTGCCTCAATGATCAACAAATGATCCACATAAAGAACAACAATGAGAAGTACATCGCCCTCACGCCTGACATACAATGTGCTTTCTGTTGGCCTCGATTGACCAAATGAGTGTCAGCTTTCTCATACCAAGCACGAGGAGATTGCTTCAACCCATACAAAGCCTTCTTACATCTGTACACTTTGTCCTCTTGTCGTTTCTAGACAAAACCGCGAGGCTGAGTTACATAAACTTCCTCAAATATGTCACCATTCAAGAAAGCAGTAACAATGTATTATTGATGTACATCCCAACCAAAATGAGCTACCAATGACATAGAAAATGCACACTAGTCATATGACAAGTGGGAGAAAAAGTTTCTTCATAATCTATGCCTTTCTATTTTTCATAGCCTTTAGCAACAAGTCGAGCCTTATAGCGATCAATCTCACCATCTGGCTTGCGTTTCAACTTGTAAACCCACTTTGTATCAATGGACTTTTTGCCAAGAGGAAAATCACATAAATTCCATGTGTCATTTGTTTGAAGTGCATCATATTCTGGTTTCATGGTAGCCATCCAATTTTTTGAATTCTGTGCTTCATCAAAAGACAAAGATTTCTCAACACCACTTAAGCTAGAAACTATTGAAGCATAACAATTTGATGCATAAGATGCATGGCGAGAACCTGAACGAGTACGACTAGACAAAATTGCATCCAATTTATTGTCACACAAAGTGTGCAATAGCCATTTTGGCATACCTCTAGCCTGCTCATTTTCAGCCCTTTCTTCATCAAGTACATCATGTTTTCAGAAACCCCCATAGGTTGTACATTTGCCTCATTGGAATTTACATTCGTACTTCCACTACTAAAAAGAGGCAACAAAGTGTCATAAATGTCCTATGAGCTTACATTGTCTCTAGTACATGACAACAAAGGCTGAACAGAATCTTTCACAAACACAACATCACGTGAAACCACAATATGCTGTCGAGAAATTTGCGGTCTTGCCAGGAAAGCACCGGGCTTATGGCTGTGAGAGTTTGTGAGAGAACTCAACAAAAACTATATGAAGGAGTTAAACCATAGATGCCAGGAAGACTAGGGTTTGGAAAGAAGTGCAATCAAAGAAGACTCACTCTTTTTCTCTTGCATTCACACACATAAAGAAAGAACGCAAAAGAGAATGTCAAAACAATACGAAGATGAAAACATCAAGGCTATGGTCATATCGTATCATGGGTAATATGAAAGGGTTAATGGATGAGTTAATGGTATTCAATCTTGGCTGACCAAATAGGCTACGAATTGTTCTTTGGAATTGTAGTTTTGTGCTTACCATAATATATATATTTTGTCTAGTGATTGGGATTAATTGTGTGTACAAATCCTCTTGGTTCATAGCAAGATAACTACGCTTACATCAAAAGAAAAATTATAGTCTATGAGAGGTAGTATGATGGGATCCGGTGATAGAAGTATTTCATTGAGCCTCTCAGGGCCAAAGAGAAACACTATACGTTGTTGAAAGTGTATTTTACGGCTAATCCATACGTTAATTCTAATAGATTGTACAGAGTGAAAGCGATAGAAATGATCATCATGTGGGTTATTCATCTAGGATAGTATGTGAGAAATGTAGATATGAGAGAAGTGAAGAGATGAGAAGTTTCCCTCCCAAGCCCTATTCTTGCCCGTAGGCAATAAGGATACTGCGGGGAGAGATGTACCTGTAGCAAAGAGAACCTAGAGAGGATGAATTACTAAGAATGAGAGAGATAGGTTTGGTTAAGGAGATGAGATTAGATACATATATATATATATGTATATGTTGGATTAGAGATAAAAATGAAAACAACAAGAAATCAAGAAAACATAAATGTAGAACACATCTTACTTGAAACCCTTCGGCACCATTATTGATGGGAGAGAGAAGAAGAGTGGATAATTCCACTTTGATTGATACACCAAGTGCAAGACCTTCTTTGATTAGAGTTGATCTTCCAAGGTTAGCTTGTTGCAAGAATGGCTAGTCTCCCTCTAGGAGAAAGTGTAGGCTTGGGCTTATGTTAATGGCTAAGTACAATTAGGCATTACTACTCACTCCCTCAAGAATTCCTCTCATCAATGGCTTGAATGCTTGAGTTCCTTCCAAGGAAGAAGAGGTCCCCTTTTATAGGTGAAGGGAACCCCCAAGGGTTTACACAAGAAGAGAGGAGCCAGTGTGAACAGGAATTGGAAAAGTTGGAAATGAGCTGCCCCTGCATGATGTGGGAAGAATGGGGTCCAATATTTTGATCATATCTCCTCAACCGTGGCTCCAAATAAAAAAGTAAAAATATGGGCAAAAACTTCAGCTCATTAGCTACGATTTTCATTGTAAAATCGTTTTCCAATTCGGATTGGAACCTTGTGTAAAAAATTCATCAAAATAGGGTCCATTTATGGCAGCAAAAGTTTTCATGTGGTCTCCTTAGCCTAGACTTTCATTTAATTCCAAAGGACACCTCATGCCATATGAAAGCATGACATTGCTCCTTGACAAAGTTTTGTAATCATGCTTGCAATAATGCATTAAAATAAGTGTATCTTTGAAATCATGCCACCTAGTGTCCCACTAGGATTTGATTGTCTCCTAGTAGCTATTTAAAAAGAAATATAAGAAAAGTATAAAAAATACATAGAATATATATATATTGGAGTTTACCCTAGATATAGGATCTAGCTAGGGTGTGAGATGATAATGAAATAGTAGAAATAAAGAATCAATGCTTTTTGCCCCAAGTTAAAGAGGCGGAGCTATTGATGCTTTTCCCATAGTATTTTCTGATGGTAAAGTAAGGATATGTTACCCTTGAGAAAAATAATAGGATGAGATAGAAGGCTTATTATTATACTTAAATATGCATATGTACACTATAGGAAATATAATTATGTATCTAAAAAAATACAAGATAGATCTTGTAGCATGTGTTCCCACTATGTACGTGTCACAGCACGACATCCACCCCCTCTAAACCTGCACATCCTCCGGTATGTGCCACATTGTCTCTTTGTAAGATTAGACCTCTTGTACATCTTCCTTGTCTTCTTCTTCACTGGATGATTCCAGAGCTTCATGTTCACTTTGATCTTCACCTGTGTTTTTCTCTTCTTCCTCATCCATATCTTCTAGATCATTGTCTCCTCTTCTCTTAAACATTTTAATCCTTTTTCCTGTAATGGGAATCTTTACTTCTGTACCATCTAGTTCAGACAAGCTGTAAGTAGCATTTTCATGCACATGCTTTACAACATACGGTCCAAACCATCTTTTTGAGAACTTACGCATGACTGTGTGCTGGTTATCAAGGCTACTATCATACACCAAAACCCAGTCACCTTTGTCAATTGCTTTGCTCCTGAGTCGATTTCGCTTATCAAAATAGTCCTTGTTTTTTAACCTTGCATTTTTGAGTCGTTCTTTTGCAGCTTCAATGTCTCCAGGTCTTCTCTCTAGCTGCCTTATACGTAGTGCAAGGAGATCTTCCCTACTAAGCCCCTCTTGCCAAGGTAGTACATTCCATGTGGTAATTGTATCCTCAATCGGCATCACTGGCTTTTGACCATGCATTAGCTCTGCAGGCATGTAGCCAATTACTGAGCTATGTGTTGTACGATCAGCCCATAAAGCATATGGTAACAATTTTGGCCACTCACCAACTCTTCCTTCGCAAGCCTTGGCCAAAGCTTTGATGATAGGAGGATGCCCTCTTTCACTCTTTCCATTGCCTTCAGGGTTGTAAGCTGTAGTAAGAGAAAGCTTGATCCCTAATCTAGAAAAGAACTCCCTTGCTTCTTCGGCATCCAGTTCACCTCTATCTGCAGTGATTTTTCCCACACAACCATAACAACAAATCACCTCATCAAGAAGGAATTTGCACACAGCTTCTGTGGTCTTAGCTCTTAATGCTCTTCCTTCAACCTGGTTAGTTAGGTCGTCTCGTGCAAGAACCAAGTATCTCATCTGCCAGAGTCCTAAAGGCATTGTGACTAGATCCACAACCCATTTATAGTGCATGGCTAGTGGATATGTAGGGTGCAATCCATCACGATGTCGAACATTTGAATACATTTGACAAGTTACACATGACTCTACAAACTGAGATACATCTTTATACATACCCTTCCAGCAGTATTTTTCTTTCAACTTGGAGAAGGTTGCCCACACACCCCTGTGTCCAACCCATAGACTCTCATGAAACTCTTGCATGAGCTTTACTTGAGTCTCTTTTTTAGATATAACCCGTTGTGGTGTAGCACCCTTTTGTTTAGGATACTTCCATAAGTAACCATCCCTTAAAAAGTACCCATATGCTTTCCTGCGTATCCTCTTGAATTCTTGTTCAGACCAATCATCCTGTTTTGTTAGAGTACTCAAGTACCTTCCAATAGAAAGCCAATCACCTTCATAAAGATCTTTCAAGAACAATTCAAGTGAATTAGTCATGCAGACATTGTTACCTTTGACATGAAAGATAGAATAGAATTTTGTGCCTACATCATCTCCCTCATCAATCATTTGTGACTCATCTTCATACCTTGCCCTTGATAGCATATCTGCCACTGTATTGTCTTTACCTGCAATGTGCTTAAACTCGGGATTTAAGGACTTAATGTAGGCAATCCACCGCAACATAGCAATGTCTGGTGTTGAGCAGCTTGTAATCATCCCAAGAAGTGGTAGACAATCTGTTTCTACAACCACACATGCACCAATTAGGTACTCTTTCCCACTTTTCAAGGCTGTAACCATACCCCATAACTCTCTCTTTATCTGTGGATAGTTTCTTTGGCGAGCACTTAGTACCTTTGCTCCAAGTCTTACCACATACCTGTGTCCTTCTTTGTCATCTTGCCCTATTGCCCATCCAATCCCTGTAGGACTGGTATCTACTGTCACAATCACTGGCCTTTGACACTCATAGTCTACCTTTCTCAAAGTTGTTGCTGACTGGAGTAACTCCTTTAGCTTTTTCATGGATTTTACATGTGCTTCTGTCCATTTAAACTTTTGATTCTTTCTAAGCAGCTGATAAAGAGGATCAGCTACATGTGCATAATGTGGAATCCAAATAACATAGAAGACACATGCTCCCAGAAACCTTCTAACCTCAGTGATGCTAGTGCATGTTTCTTTCATTCTTTGGATGGCATCTACCTTTGATGGACAAGGTTTCCTACCATATGGCCCGCACATGTGCCCCACAATGAGCACTTCTTTGACACCAAACATAGACTTTTTCCCTGACAATGTAAGATTCACTTCTTCCAACCTAGACAAAATTTTATCACAATCATTTATGTGATTTACCACAAACCTGCGACATTCCTTGAGATCCAAAGCTTCATCTTTGTCACTTTCTTCACATCCTTTGATAGGCAAATCATCAATGAAAGGCATTGTGATTTGAGGAATAAAGTCACGTAAGACCTTATTCATCCCATTCATCATATGTGCAACCGAGTTGGTTGCTCCCTGTGGCAAGGTACACATCCTTACCAAACCCAAAGGTGTCCTCATGGTTGTCAAGTCTCTGCTTTCGATTGCAAGCTGAAATTGATCATACCCTGAGTAGAGATCCCCCATTGAGTAGATTGCCCTCCCTGCAAACGCCTCTGCAAATTCATCCACAATTGGACCTGTTCCTACATTTCTAATTGTCACCTTGTTCACTGGTTGCATATCTTGGATGAAGCGTAGAGAACCATTCTTCTTTGGAACTGTGAACCACCTGTTTGAGTATGGAGCACAAGAAGGCTCCAAGATTCCCATTTTGATTTTCTCATTCAGTAGCTCTACTAACTTTGGCAAATGAGCCTTTGGAACCGGAATAGGCCGCAGATTCGAAGGCACATGAGGTATTGTGAAAATTACCATAGGAGCTACAATATAAGGATCAACACATCCTATCTCATGTGGCTCAAATGCAAAAGCCTTACCAAGCTTTGAAAGCATTTCTTTGAAGCACTTTGTCTCCTCCTGTGTTAGAAACTCCTCGCAACCAATCTGCAACTCTTGAAAGGACTCCTTTGTGAAGGTATGCCCGATCTTTTTAGGATTCCACAAACTTGGTTGTAAAGAAGCCTGTTCAATCTTTTCCTTGTTGTTGGGTGGTAAGGGTGAAGCTACTGGTTTCACCTTCTTTGCTACACTCTTGTATTTAGTTTCAACATGGACTTCTGGGCCAACTGTTTGGCTTTCTTTAAAGGCTTCTATTACTTGATACATTTCCATAGAGCAAACTTCCACAAGTTCATTTTCAAGATGCACACTAGACCTCATTATAGCATCAAGCTCACCCATAGTATCTACAAAAGAAACTTGTTCATACAAACCCAAAACATTTTCAGTAGGCTTTAGCAACCCACTCTTTTTCATGCCTATTTGTACATTATGCACATATTGCCTCTCATATCTCTTCAAATCTTCAAGTTTTGTAAAACATATTGATCCATTCCTTGTTACCAAGGAGCTCATCAAGAAAGTTTCACCTATTTTTGGATCAAGCGAGACCCTTTTTCTTTCTGTACCACTGCAATCCCGCTTTACAATGGTACTTGGCCAAAACCCATCATTTCTCTATGATCATGAAACTCTTTTCTTACCTTTGCTAGAGGATGTTCTCTGAGGTTGTCACGATTTCTTTCATGGTTTACATAGACTGTGAGAAATTGGACAGCTCGTTTACCATCTTTGCTACGTATTCTAGCATATGCTGAACCATCGTCCATTACCTTTGTTTCCATTCGAACTCCCACAATGTAGGGTTGTCCAAGGATGAGATGATATGAAGATGTATCCTGTACAAAGAAGTTTTGGTCAATCTTTACATCACCTATTGTTACCTTCACACCTGGACATGCTGCATACAATTCATCGGATGAATTGTTTGCCACTTTTACCATCCAGCCATGATCTGTGTCCATCGGCCATTTGCACTTGTCGTAGAGACTCTTTGACATTATGTTTATTTCTGAACCATGGTCAATCAAGGCAACAAATGGCTCTTCAAGATCACCTACCTTGACCAAAGTTTCTGTAGTAGCCCTTGCCCAATGACTTCGTGAATAGTAACTCCTAGGAATATCTTCAACTTCTTCATCATCATTTGAGAAATACACTTACTTCACTCTCCCACTAGATTGGTAGCATCCTACCACAGCTCCATCATTCTCCTTATTTTCCAGTTGCATCCCTTGTGTCTTCGAGGTTTCCCCTTCAACCTGTGGACGAGAAACTTCAGCAAGGGTTTGCCTCTTCCTCTTGATGATGTCAATGATCTCCTCATGGAATTCACGCTTTGCAATGCTAAGAACTTCTCCTAGAGTAAACTCAATCTTGCTATTCAAGATCCTTTCCTCCAAGACTTTCTTTAAATCTGTAGCAACCTCAATATCAGATTGTAGTTTATAAGTTGGGCCTTTTGTCTTACCTTTCGTTGGCTCTTTCTTCTTTCCTGTTGTAGACTCCTCCATGAGTACTTCAGGTGGAGATGCTCTTTGTGTTGAGGGTGTTTGAGAAGGCATTGAGTCGCTTCTTCCCCCACTTCTAGAAGCTCTTTTTGATGATCCTTCATCAGCATTCTCACGTCTGCGCTTCTCTTCTACAATTGCCTCATTTTGTTGGCATTTTGTAATTTAGGCATGCACTGACAATGAGTCCACTGGATCATTCCATCCTGTTTCTAGACGTATGCAATCACCTGCTTCATGTAGAATCTCTTTTGTAAGCTTTCCCGTTTTAGCTAATTGCATGACATTTGGCCAAATTTGACCATGATGGTCACTCACCTCTTCATCACAAAAATGTTCAATTTTTACTCCATAAGTAGCTGCCTCAACTGAAGAGGTGGCATGCTTGGTTGCCATATCTTCAACTAAGGTTTGCATTCCCCCCTTCCCAAAGTTAGTTCTCAAGGGTAGACCTGTCTCTCTTAAGTGGATTTTACCATCCTTAAAAAAGACAACATCTTTTGACAAAGCATCACTAAAATCATCACAATCCCTTCTTACATGGTCTGTACTATCACACCAAATACATCTATTAACAAACCCTTCTTTGGGCTGTTGTCTTTGCCTAGGAAGTGGCCCTGATGGTTGGCCTTTTTCTTCAAGCTTTGCAAACTTCACCTTCAAGTCACACATTCCCTTCACAAGCTCATCTAGCATGGACTCATCAAACTTAGGAGCGATAAAAGTAGGCTTTACCATTTTGTCAGAAGTTGAGGTGGAAGGACTTGTAGTGTTATCTTGTCCCTTCTTCTTTGTCGTTTGGCAAGCAGTGAGACAGCACCTTCAACCTCATTCCAGTCGGTCTTTAGTCCTTGCTCAGCATCTTTATCTTCAAGAAGAAGCTCCAAATTTTCTTGAAACTCTTTACCTGCAGCTTGTAAGAAAAGATCTGTCTTCTCTGCATCTAGTGTGGCCCTTTCTGTCCTAGTGAGTTGTGCATAGCGCCGCTCAAATTCCCTAAGTAGCTCTGTTATTGATAGTCCTTGCTTTGGCTTGACTACCCATTCTAAGAATGTCCTTTTGGTCACTCTCTCCGAGTCCTCCATGAAATATTCTTCCTTTAAAGCTACTTTGAGTTCTTCCCAATTTCTCCCATGCCCATCTTTAATTGCCCTAACCTGCTCCCTAATTTCTGGAGCAACAACTAGCTCAAAGCTTTGAATCATCTCACCTTCTGACACGCGATGCAGCTCCATCTCCTTCACATAATCGCGTAAGTACTTGGTTACATCTTTGCCATTGAACTGATCCATTCTGTTGACGATCGCTTGTATGGACTTCGTTGCTGAAATCTCCCTTCTTTCAGTAGCATGTTGTTGTTGCATGAACATTGCAAATGCTTGAAACATTGCAAATGCTTGAAACATTTGCATTGTTGCTGGGTCAAAATGCATACCCTGTTGCTCAACTTGATCACCCATGGTTACCCACAAACTCTCACCCTAGCAGATTCGCGTCGGGTTCACCAAAAATATGTCGAGAAATTTTCGGTCTTGCCAGGAAAGCACCGGGCTTATGGGTGTGAGAGTTTGTGAGAGAACTCAACAAAAACTATATGAAGGAGTTAAACCATAGATGCCACGAAGACTAGGGTTTGGAAAGAAGTGCAATCAAAGAAGACTCACTCTTTCTCTCTTGCATTCACACACACAAAGAAAGAACGCAAAAGAGAATGTCAAAACAATACGAAGATGAAAACATCAAAGCTATGGTCATATCGTATCATGGGTAATATGAAAGGGTTAATGGATGAGTTAATGGCATTCAATCTTGGCTGACCAAATAGGCTACGAATTGTTCTTTGGAATTGTAGTTTTGTGCTTACCATAATATATATATTTTGTCTAGTGATTGGGATTAATTGTGTGTACAAATCCTCTTGGTTCATAGCAAGATAACTACGCTTACATCAAAAGAAAAATTATAGTCTATGAGAGGTAGTATGATGGGATCCGGTGATAGAAGTATTTCATTGAGCCTCTCAGGGCCAAAGAGAAACACTATACGTTGTTGAAAGTGTATTTTACGGCTAATCCATACTTTAATTCTAATAGATTGTACAGAGTGAAAGCGATAGAAATGATCATCATGTGGGTTATTCATCTAGGATAGTATGTGAGAAATGTAGATATGAGAGAAGTGAAGAGATGAGAAGTTTCCCTCCCAAGCCCTATTCTTGCCCGTAGGCAATAAGGATACTGCGGGGAGAGATGTACCTGTAGCAAAGAGAACCTAGAGAGGATGAATTACTAAGAATGAGAGAGATAGGTTTGGTTAAGGAGATGAGATTAGATACATATATATATATATATGTATATGTTGGATTAGAGATAAAAATGAAAACAACAAGAAATCAAGAAAACATCAATGTAGAACACATCTTACTTGAAACCCTTCGGCACCATTATTGATGGGAGAGAGAAGAAGAGTGGATAATTCCACTTTGATTGATACACCAAGTGCAAGACCTTCTTTGATTAGAGTTGATCTTCCAAGGTTAGCTTGTTGCAAGAATGGCTAGTCTCCCTCTAGGAGAAAGTGTAGGCTTGGGCTTATGTTAATGGCTAAGTACAATTAGGCATTACTACTCACTCCCTCAAGAATTCCTCTCATCAATGGCTTGAATGCTTGAGTTCCTTCCAAGGAAGAAGAGGTCCCTTTTATAGGTGAAGGGAACCCCCAAGGGTTTACACAAGAAGAGAGGAGCCAGTGTGAACAGGAATTGGAAAAGTTGGAAATGAGCTGCCCCTGCATGATGTGGGCAGACTGGGGTCCAGTATTTTGATCATATCTCCTCAACCGTGGCTCCAAATAAAAAAGTAAAAATATGGGCAAAAACTTCAGCTCATTAGCTACGATTTTCATTGTAAAATCGTTTTCCAATTCGGATTGGAACCTTGTGTAAAAAATTCATCAAAATAGGGTCCATTTATGGCAGCAAAAGTCTTCATGTGGTCTCCTTAGCCTAGACTTTCATTTAATTCCAAAGGACACCTCATGCCATATGAAAGCATGACATTGCTCCTTGACAAAGTTTTGTAATCATGCTTGCAATAATGCATTAAAATAAGTGTATCTTTGAAATCATGCCACCTAGTGTCCCACTAGGATTTGATTGTCTCCTAGTAGCTATTTAAAAAGAAATATAAGAAAAGTATAAAAAATACATAGAATATATATATATTGGAGTTTACCCTAGATATAGGATCTAGCTAGGGTGTGAGATGATAATGAAATAGTAGAAATAAAGAATCAATGCTTTTTGCCCCAAGTTAAAGAGGCGGAGCTATTGATGCTTTTCCCATAGTATTTTCTGATGGTAAAGTAAGGATATATTACCCTTGAGAAAAATAATAGGATGAGATAGAAGGCTTATTATTATACTTAAATATGCATATGTACACTATAGGAAATATAATTATGTATCTAAAAAAATACAAGATAGATCTTGTAGCATGCGTTCCCACTATGTACGTGTCACAGCACGACAACGCTTTGTTTGCGGATGGTACAACATGTAACCTTTTGCTTTCAACACTATAACCAACAAAAATACATTTGACAGCCTTATCATCCAATTTTTTGCATTGCGCTCGTGGCACTAAACCATAAGCCAAACAACCAAAAACACACATATTCTCAATAGATGGCTTTCTATCATGCCATGCTTTCGTAGGACACTTGTTGAGTACATAAGTGGAACACATGAAAACCTCGAGCCAAAACGAATGTGGTAAATCTTGACTCTTGACCATACATCTTTCCATTTCTGTAAGCGACCATTTTTTCTCTCAGCAACACCATTTGGCACTGTACATTGGTGTTTTATCCCACGACTAGCTAGAAATGCATTAAATTCATGAGACATATACTCCCCCCCTCGATCGTAACGGAGGGTACCCATAGTACATTTCGAGACATTCTCAGCCATAGCAAGAAATTGCTTGAAGCACATGAATACTTCAAACTTAGCTTTCAACAGATATACCCATGTATGCCTGGAGTAGTCATCAATGAAAGTCATGAAGTACAAGTAATTTCCCAAGGATGGAGTTTGCATAGGCCCACAAACATCACTATGCACAAGTTGCAATCTGCATGTAGCACGAACTGACCCATCCTTTGAAAACTTAGCACACTAGATTTTACCCAAAATACAACCTTCACAAACATGTTTACCCAAAATACAGCCTTCACAAACATGTTTGACAGGTGCTTCAAGAGGCGGAAAAGAAGCAACCATATCAGATTTCTTCAAACGCAGCAAACAGACAAAATTCAGATGCCCAAAACGTGCATGCCACAGTTTTGCATCTGCAACAGCCGTGGAGCTACAAGCTACTCGGATCTACACGGGGCTAATAAGCTGTGGGTAAGCAGGGGGGAGCTACACTCAATGGGTGTGTGCGGGTATTGGAAGAGGCTACATATGGTGATGATGCAACTCCAACTATACTAGCAAGAAGTCTCAAGGTGGTTGAGAGAGAGGTATCCATTGAACCCTTGAATATGAACTCTACAAAGCTGAAGATGGTCACACCAAAGCTAGGCTAATCACTGCTGGTGAGCAAATTCTTCGCATCTCTCAAATGGATGGTGGGATCCAAGAGAGCTGAACTTCAATGAAGTGGCTTCATGGAAGTTTGTTGTTAATGCACAAATGAATAATCCCATTTTCTACAACTTTCAATCAGTTCTAAAATTATTAGGGTGAATGTGCACATTGATAGAAAGATTTTTTCCCAACAAAGATTGGTCTTCTATTTTGGATCTGAGAGATTGAGAGAGATATTGTTGTCCCCCTGACCCTATAATATTTCCTATTTTGGAGTATAATGTATCTTTTGATGTTCACATCCTTTCATCTTGCTTTAAGCATACTCCATGAATCATAGGGATTTATTATATGGACCTATCCAACCTCTTGCTAGACAAACTGTGCATATAATAGCTAGAACAAAGCTTAGGTTCCAAAACATTATAAGAAACTTACTAGGCCCTCGTCGTCTAGCTGAGATTAATGCATCTATGTTAAGGCGGTTACGCCGCTAGCGGAAGCTAAATAGCGAGAACTCAACCAACAACAGAATTTGTCAGACGAGGACGGAGCTTGACCCGCAGGCGCATGGAAACAACTAGGTGGGTGTCAAATCACCTACTCGACCTTCTAATGACAATCACTACTAAGGAAATCAAATCTAAGTTCCAAAATACGCAAGTGACTGAAATCCGTACTACGAACGAATTCTATACGAAACAGGATCTAGAATCATCGAATCGATCTCAAACTCAAGGGGGGAAGTCTATGCACTAGGTAAGAACAACACCCTAAAGACTTGAACTGCAAAATCAACCTATAACCACTCCGTGCGGCAAACGCGTATGAAGACAGGCCGAAAAATACTGGTGACCGAAACTTGACCCCGAAGGTACTAATTTGTAGCTCTATCGTTGTGGTTCTATAGATATGCTGCACGCTCTATTCCGACACACGAGTTGGAAGGAAAACTCACACCGAAGCTCGTAGGAACTTACCACACGTAGAAGAAGCCGATAGCGCGCGCACTCTTGGTATCTGTATGCGTAGCTCTCACCGTTGCTAACACAATGGCGGTGTCGTTCGCTCTCCAATGGCACCCGTAGCTCGCGTCAGCAAGAAGATAAGACTCCCTCTCTCTCCTCTCTCCTCTCTCTCTCTCTCTCCTCTCTCTTCTCTCTCTCTCTCTCTCCTCTCTCCTCTCTCTCTCTCTCTCTCTCTCTCTTCTCTCTCTCTCTCTCTCAGACACAGTCACGGCGCTCAAAAACTCACTTTGATTAATGATTCAATCTCCTTTAGGTTACAAAACTTTGGCTTATATACCTCAGCCTTGGAGGTGAGAACATCTCTAATTATTTACATCAGCAGGTGAAATTACGTCGGGATTACAGGCTGGAAACTCAATTGAGTCCCGTTACTTAATGAATGGCTCAAATCAAAATTAATGTCGGAAAGGCATTTATTACAATCAATGGTTACAAAATGATGGGGTGTGAGCAAAAATGTGGGTGTGTGATCCTTGCTGGCTCAACACTCCCCCCCTCCGCGTTCATGTCGTCCCTGACATGACTTTTAGGCTTGGTCAATAGAGTCCTGTCGTCTTGAGCATCTGCAAATGTGATTCGTAGCGTAGGTTGCCGATGGTCAAGGTTGGGCCGAATATTTTGCTTTCGTGAGTGAAAAAGCCGGTGTAGAAAGCTTCTTCGAATGTTTGCATGTGGAAGCTAGGCAAAAACATAATTCTTTGGTATAAGAGATGTAACACCTTTGGGGATGGCTGCAATGAAAGATCATACATCATATCCGTCACTGTGTCGGCCGTCGATAGTAGACTCGAGGTCGTGGCTTTATCTGGCGCGAACACTTCAATGCATGCTAAGAGAGTCCTGCAGATTTTCTTTAGCATCTGACACGAAAGGTCAGGAGAGCCAGTAAAGAGTTTGATGGTGCCCGTTAGGGTTTTCACCATGTAGGCTTTACCTATTCTCTCTCCTTCCTTTGGTCCTGGCATCCTGGGGATAATTAAGCCAATTTGGCTTCTTTTCTGCTATCCTGCCATGCTCTTTCCAGCTTCTGACTCTTGGCACCGGGCAGAAGGTTGCATCCTCCCGAATCTTCTTTGGAGCCTCTACCAAGTAGATGAGGTAGGCTGGGTATTTGTTCAGCCAACCTTTCCTCCATCTAGGTTGAGAATCTACAATCTTCTTTGATTGTTCATCTTTTGTGATGTCGCCTTCGTAAAGAGCGACATACTGCTCCTCCTCTATTCTCTTTTTTGTCTTTATCACTTCAAATTTCATCAGAGGGAAAGGCAGGCTGGGTTGCATCCACTCTTCATGGAGCACTTTTGTGTCTAAACCTTGAAGTCTAATGGAGATGAGGAGTCTCCTTTCCCATTCCATTTCCGCCTTGGCACTTTCCTCTGTTGACTTTTCTATTTGGTCCTGGAGCCTTTGTTTTTCTTCTTCAGAGATTCCTGAAGTCGAGGCCACTTCTTGAACTGGGGCTGGATCTTCAATTGTGGTTGCCTCTCCAGTTTCTGGTAGCTCTATGGCTGCTCCCCCTGCTTCTTCTTGTGGTGTCTCTGTTTCTCTTCTTTGTTGCTCTTGGAGGTCTTGGAGCTGTTTGCGGAGGGCCTCATTTTCTGTCCTTAGTGTTTGGTTTTCTGATGTGAGCCTCTCCTCTGCAGCCAATGATCCCTCCGCCATGTGCAATCTTTGCACTTGCTCTAACCTTAGCTCTCTTTGTAAACTTCTGACCTGATCTTCCAGAGCTGGTACGAGGGCTCCCTCTTGTTCTGTTCCTGTCTGCTAGCTCTAGGGGTGGTCCTGAGTCTCGTGATTGTCCTTTCTTGAAGTTCGACTCTTTCCCTTAGCTCAATGAGCTCATCCTTGGCTTCCTCCAGCTCATCTTCTATTCGCTCCTTTGCTTCCTGTGAACTTGTTACCTCTCTTGAAGCTTCGGCTAGTTGGAGTATCAAGCCGTCGTCTCTCTCGTTTTCTGCGTCGTAGAGTGATGCTTTATGACTTTCAGATTCAGTCATAGCATTCTCTAACTTCTTCTGCAACTCTGCTTCCTTTTGTTTTGCTGTCTCAAGTGCTACTTCCTTTGCTCTGGATCTTTCTTTAATCTTGCTGAGCAGTTCATGCACCATGTGCATGTCTTTTTCATCTTCATCTGTCAACTTGACAGCTCTTTCTGCCACCACCTCCAATGGCTTCGGCTCTTCTAGTATGTTCTATTCGTCCATTTTCTCTTTACTCTCCATTGTACCCTTTGTCTTTTCCTTCGTCCCTTTCCGATCATCTTGTTTCCGTAGGGATATCCCATAAACTGCCTCCAGGGCCTCTTCTTCACTGTATCCGATCGCTACCAGATCCTCATAATCATCTTTCTTTTGCTGAACTGGATCTATCTCCTTTTCCTTGGTCCCGGCCTCCGGCTTTTCCATAACTTCTGTTTCTATTTCTATTGTGGTCTCCTCCACAATAATTTCCGTCTTCTTTGGGCTTGGTACATCAGTAAAAGAGGGCTGATTGTCCTCAGTCATCTTGGCTTTCCCTTTGTTTGCTTGCCCGTCTTTCTCTTGAGGTTCAGTAGACTCATCTACTTTCTTCTTCCCCTTGTCGTCCTTTTGCAGCTCAGCTTTTAAAAGTTGTACTTCCTCTTTAGTATAAGGCTCGACAGGTTGCTGCTCCAGTATGGCCTCCGACTCCTCATAAGCTCTAATATATTGATCATATTGATCAACATGTGGCCTGGCTGAGCTGGTTCCGACTTTACTGGGGTCTGGCACCCACATTTCTTCGAAGTCCCCCTTTAGAGCTCTTTCCGCTCTAAACTGCTCTACCAGCCTTTCCATTCTTGCGGCTTTTTGACTTTTGGTTTGCTTGGGATCAGCCTTCTTCTTCGCTTTCTTCTTGAGCGGCTCGTCCACAGCCTCTTCAGGTTCTGAAAACTATTTCTAGTTTTCGGCGTGCTCTTGTGGACGCCCTCTTGGATACTTCTTGCTGTTCTTCCTCCTCATCGGCTTCTCTAAGCCACTCATTCTGGGAGGGAACCCGTGGCCCTTGATCTCTGGCTCCAATAGCTTCATAAGCTATTCTTGTCAGAACTTCAGCTCCTCCTATATACTTTGGCTTCTGGTTGTGCATGGCGATTACTTGCTCGTGGATGTATTGAGCATAATTCACCTCTTTTGGCATGTTGCTCTTCAATGCCCATGTGATGGTTGTCGCAATGGCATGGGGTGGTGTAGTATACTTCTGCGGTCTTTTACTGCACACATGGAAAAACTGGTTGTATAATCGGCAAAGGGTTGCCGCTCGTTGATCTGCCATATCTCCGTAGGTTGTATTTTGTTTCTTTGATCCATAGACCTCTATGGCCTCCCTTCTTTCTCTGACAGAACTCCCTTTGTTGTGCAGCTTCAATGCATCTGCAATGAGCTGTGGAGTGATCTGTACTTCAACTGTTTCTCCATCCATGGCTGTCAACGTGGCTTTCCCATCCTTCTGAATGGATGTTGCCAACTCGTACACTCTTCTTGTATCCACACCTGATGGTCTCGAGGTGAAGAACCTGTGTAAGTCAGCCTTTTCCAGGTATCTGCTGATGTTCTCTGACCTGCTATAATCCACTAATTCTCGTGGGATCATAGGTACATCGACCGATTTCCCTTGAGGATCTCTGAAAGTCCCCTGGTAGATCTTTATTCCCTCTTTTTCTAGTACTGCTTCCTCCACCCAAGTCTTGGTTGGCTTTAGGGTTTCTGTTGGAATATCAAAAGGTTCTGCTTCTGCAAGAGCATCCTTGATGGTTGGTCTTTTTCTCTTAGTTGCCGATGACTTAGCGGAATCCATGGATCCTGTAACTCCAATTTCAGAAGTTAGCGTCTTTTTAGTACTGAAAGCCGAAATGAAGCTTTTAACTATTCAAATGACTTGAAAATTGAAACATGAGCTATTCAGGGCCTAAGGATGCAATGTAGGTGAAAAAATATGCAAACTGGGCTCAAAATCATGCTTGAGACATCATACGCGTATGATGTCTTTTGTGTCAAAATGACTTCATATTGGTTGTGCTTGTAGCTGATAGTGTATACATGAGTATCATATGCTTGGATTTGAGTTTGGATCCCATTTGGTCAAGTTTTGGCCAGTTTAGTCCGGTTCAAGCTCTTGGCAAAATTTTGAAAGGGAAATGGATTTTATGATCCAAATTGGGTAAAACTTGGTGGATTACTTTCAAATGGCATGTAGAACACTTCTGTTTGGTGGTTGAAGCACTGGGGTGCCAAAATCACATGGTGAGACATCATACGTGTATGATGTCTTTTAGTGCATTTTTGGACCAATTTTCTCTATAAGCTTGGTTTTGGCTTTAGATAGGCTTATTCAGTGGATTTATCAAGTTTGGATAGAATTTGGACTAAAAATGGCTCTGGAGACATCATACGCGTATGATGTCTTTTTCATCAATTTTTTATGGGATTGGTTCTGTGGACTCTCCATGTGCTAGTGAAGGACTGTTTATACTCAAATCTTGGTTTGGACCTGAATATGTTGGATTTGGGACAAAAATAGGCTTTGTATGAAGGATTTTCTCTTAATTGGGCTAATGGGGTGATCCACTTGACCAAATGGTTCCAAACTTCATATGTAGCATGTATTAGATATATATAATGGATGTATGATGACAAATGAGCATTTTTGGCTCTGTAAGTGCAAATAGACATTATACGCGTATGATGTCTTTTGTGTCAAAATGGTGCTTTTTGGTTCCAGATAGCTTGTAGATGTGTTAATCAACAATCCTACAAAGTTTCAATGAGTTTGGAGTTATTTTGACAAAATTAGGACCAAAAATCAATTTTATGGCCTACTTTGCGTCTTTTTGGCTTTCCTTGGGTTTTCTAACTCCAATTCTCATGATACTTGGTTCATAGGATGTGATTAACATGTGGAATGAAGCTATGCACTCAAATGTTGAAATAGATGTGAAAATCATGCTGTGAGACATCATACGCGTATGATGTCTTTTTTTGAAATGTTGGTCTTTTTGTGCAAAGAATGCTTTGTGCTAGTGCCCTAAGCCCTGCTTACTAGTTTTCAACTTAAAAAGTCATCAGTTTAGCTAAAAAGCCCCCTTATAGGCATTTCAGTCTCCGAAGTCGTCTTTTTGCCTTGGAGTTGAATTTCTTCAACTTTTCTTCTCGAGAGTTGCATTTCCAGCTCATTGGATATGTTGTGAAGCCACCTATTTGGTTGAACTTGACTTTGGCTCCCCGTTCTCCATCTTTCTCCATTTGGTTGCCCGAAAGCGTCTTTTTCACCATCGGTAAGTGAATCAGCTTTCTTTTGGGTTTTGCTTGCAAACATAAGTCATCCATGTATATTTGAAGCTGCTTGTGAAGTTTCATGTCATTTGGTCGTCAATTTTAGCCGTTATGCCAAAATGACGCTTTGTGTGTCCGCCGCCGAATCAATTGTTCCGACCTACTTTTGGTGATTCAAACCCGGAGATACTCCATGGTTGCATTGCCCTCGATGTTGTTAAGCTTCCTGAGAAGTTTTGTGTCGTTCCGACAACTTTTTTCTGTTTGCCTCTTGCAGGCTCTGTTGACCTAGGGTTTTTCCAGTCGTTCTTTCTCGAGCTTTGAGTGCTAGAAACTCATCTCCTATACTAGGGTAACCCACCTCTAAGTTCTTGCAAGGTTTGGTTAGGCGGTTGTGCCCCTACCTAGCGTTCTTCCCCATTCCCCGTCTGCTCTTGTTTCTTGGTTTTGGTGAGTTTTCGCGACAAAAGTTAACGATAAGCATCAAAAGCTTATGGCAACGAGTCTACCTCTCATGTCTGGTGTCCTCTGAGCTCTCGTAGCAGTCGTAGAAGGCGTGAAGGTCGGATGTCGGTCGGATGCTTTGTGCTCTTTGCTCTCTCCAAGAAGGTAATAGTGGAAATGAGCTTGATAGTGAAGTGAAAAATACTTAACTTCGGGCTTCCCGGATCACTTGTTACCAAATTTGACATGTGCTCCTATCTCGTCGTGAAATGCACTTTAGGATTTGAAATTTCTCAATTTGGACTCCGTTTGACCTGTTTCTGAGAAATCTGTCCACTTTGCCAAAATTCTGTCATTTCGGGCTTTCCGCAACTTTTCCCGAATTGTACTCAATTTTTACCATGGGTTGCCCTTGTCATTAGGATCATCACCATCTATTCTTTTCTTTTTTCTGATCTCGTTTCACCTGCTTTTTTATTTTTCTTTTACTTTTATTAAGAAAATCATAAAAAATAAAGGAAAATAGCAAATTGAAGCAAAAAATTCCAAACATACACAATAAATAGCTGGTAACCCTGTGTATATGAATATACACTTATTTGTGATTTCTGGACTTGGATTACCACTTTTTTTTAGCTCCAAAAACACTCTTATTTAGTGATATTTACACATCTAGAGACCCAAATTCATCATTTGATCTCTTCTTGTTGCAAAACAAGGTATATAAGGGCATAAATATTATCAATATCCGCAATCAAACATAAAAATTGCAAAATCATGTAAGACACTGCCCTTGTAATATAATTTTTGTTTTTCTTTGTTTTTTCCGCTTGTAGCTGCTTTGTAGCTCCTGTATACCTCCCCCCCTCCTAGTCTGAGTCCTCCCGGACGACTATGAAGTGTCTGTGGTGAAGCATTGTAGTTGTTTTGGTCATAAGTTCCCAATGCAATTGTAGAGCGATGATACAACAGTCTTTCCAATAAAGCTGCTCTTTGTTTGATTGAAGGATTGTGGTTGGTGGTCGGGTTTTGGGTTGGTTTTGGCACTTCGGTAGTAGAATCACTAGATGGATTCTTCGTTACCTTGTTGTCTTTTTTTACAATCCAAATCTGCTTCCGCTTTGCTTGTGCTTGCCACAAACTCTTTGCGACCCAAACCTGCTTTGTTCTGTGTGTTGATTTCCTCGCCTTGAAATACCTAGGAGTTTCCGTTGATTGTATTGAAGGGAGTTCCTGTTTACAAATCTTTGGGATCCAAATTTGCTTGCTATAGCTTTGTGCCGTCATGAACTTCTTTGGAATCCAGATCTGTTTCACTGTCCTTGATTGTCTGGAATCACTCTGTTGTCTGGTATTGAAGACTCTGTTTTCCACCTTTGTGTTCTCTGGCACAGCCTTTTTTGGTCTCCATACCAACTTTGACTCCGTTTTTTTCCAAGGTTGAGCTGTTATATTATTGCTTGTCTTCCTTATCCACTGTTGAGAATTCCTCGTCGAAGAGTAATCCGGTTGTATAGAAACTTTTGGTTGCCATTGCTTCTTCTTTTTCTCTGGTTGTTGTTTATCTTTGTCTTTGGATTCGTCCTTTGGAGTTGGCTCTTCTCCTTTGGTGAACTTAACTGATTGACTTTCACCTTCGTATTTGATAAGCACTGAATTAGAACTCCAGTCAATCATTGCATTATATTGCTTCTGCCATGGTTGTCCTAGCAATAATGGATGTTGTGTAGGCTTGGTCTTCAACCACGTAAAACATATGAGGATACACATATTGGTTAATCTGTATATGTAAAACTGTGCATCCGACAGTTTTGATTGAATTCTCAGAGTAACTCTTTAACTCTTGCTTGGCAGTTTGTAGTTTAGTGTCATTTGTCAATTGTCTATACAAACTGAGTGAAAGTAGGTTAGCTTGAGCTCCTGAATCCAATAGTGCTCTGGCTTTGATTTGGGTTGGTCCCTACTTTGCATTCAATGATGGGTTCTTCTTTGTCATTCCCCATTTCTGTTATACTAACTGCGTTTATTCGTATTGCTCCTTCATTGCGCTGTTTCTGACGCGTAGTAGTCTTCTTTTCTCCATTCTTTCCTTCGCCTCGGCTTGCGCTTCCTCCTCAATCTTTTTTTTTTCTGGACACGCAGCTTTTCTTGATGTATTTTGAGAAGCATGTCTTGTGTTAGCGGCAACAGATACTTTTTCACTCTGCATCCACTAATCCAATTGGGCATTTCTTCTCCGTCTAATGTAGCAAGCTTGACGGCTCCACTTGGTGATAGATCTTTAATCACCAGAGGTCCCATCCCTCGCTTTTTAAGCTTCTTAGCATGCTGTTTCAGAGTGTAAACTAGGACATAGTCCCCAACTTTAAACTCTTTAGTCCGCACATGCTTATCAAAAAATTCCTTTTGTCGCCTTTTTTGAGCGTAGATGGAAGCTACTGCTTTTAGGCGAAGCTCATCTAGCTTTTCCAGGTCATCTATTCTATCAGAGAGCTCGTGCCCTGTCCACTCTAGATCCTTAGCCACCCTTAAGGTTGAAATCAAGAATTCTATTGGCAAGATAGCATTTAGCCCAAAAACCATGTTATATGGGGTCGTTCCTATTGATGTTTTATATGCTACCCTATATGCCCATAATGTTGAATGCAACTTCTGGTCCCAGTCAGTTCTCGACTCAGATACAATCTTCGTAAGGACCGTGCATATGGTTTTGTTTGTTGCTTCAGCTTGTCCGTTTGCTTGTGGATGATACGGGGCTGATTTCCTATGGATTACCATGAATTCATCTAGAAGGATCTTTATCACTTCATTTATAAAATGTGTGCCTCGATCACTCACAATTCTATTGGCAATCCATATCGTACAAAGACGTATTCATATAGAAATTGTGTGTGGTCCTGGCATCTGCTTTTTGAGTTGCCTTTGCTTCGACCCACTTTGTTAGATAGTCTGTAGGCCACAATGATGTATTGTGCATGAGTCTTATATGCAGGAGGTGAAATGGGTCCGACATAATCAATCCCCCATTTTGCAAAAGCTCTTGCCCCCATCATTGGTCTAAGCGGCATATCATCTCTTTTAAGTGGTACTTTGGTCCGCTGACAGTCATCACACCGTTTAACGTATTCCTCAGCGTCCATATGTAATGTTGGCCACCATATTCCTGCGGCTAAGATAAGTTTTGTTGTCTTATCACCTGAGAAATGGCCTCCACCTACTCCTCCATGAGCTTGCTCCAGGATTATCACATACTCAGACTCTGATGCGCAAATCCTAAGCTGGTTGTCTTTACTCTCTTATAGAGTTGATCTCCTATTAAAGCGTAATCTCTAGCTTCTGTCTCTACAGATTTCTGACGAGCTTTTGACGTTCCTTCTGGAAAGTTCTATTTGTGAGATATTTCATATTCAATATACTGACTCCATTCTGGAGCGATCATTATCTGATATAATGTTGAATACTCGGCTGGCGGTTTTGATGAACATACAATACATACAGTGACATATTCATGTACGCTTTCTTTCATTCCTGGCCAATAGACTCCCAATTGTAACAAATTCCTATATGTGTTCCTTCTTGAACAATGAAATGCACATTCCTGAACATGTGCTTCGCGCAGATATATACTATATTCCTCAGGATTGATGCATAGTCGTAAAACATGATCATTTCCCAATTGATACAACCTTCCTGCAACCAATTGAAGATTCTTGGATTGCTGAATAGCAATATGTTTCAGGTTGTATTCTCTTCTATCGAACTCTCCTCCATAGGTTAATTGGTTAACGACATTTTGAGACCACTTAGGTATCATTTCTATGTTGAACAAGTACGCGTCTGGCATGTCGTCATCTACTCCTATAGGTTCTTCTCCATTCGTCAATCACGAAAGATGATCAGCTGTAAGATGTGTTTTTCCTTTCTTCACTACTACCGTGAAGTCGAATTCCAGTAAGATAATGAACCATCTCACTGTTCTCCCGGTATTGCATGGTTTATTCACTAGGTAGAGCAAGGCTTGGTGGTCCGTAAAAAACACAAACTTGTTGGCTAGAAGATAATGCCAAAATTTCTTCACAGCATAGATCATTCCTAATCCCTCTCGCTCTGTTGTGGTATAATTCTTCTCTGCATTGTTGAGCTGTCGACTAGCGTAACAGATAGGAAAATCCATGTTTCCTTCTTCTGGCTGAGCCAGAATGCATCCTATTGCATATGCAGAAGCATCTATGTGCACATGGAATATCTTCTCCCAATCTGGTGATTTCAAGACTGGAGCAGTAATGAGTGCCTCTTTCAATTTCTTGAATGATTCCTCACACTCCTCTGTCCATTCAAAGTTCACTATTAGCCTGTAAAGTGGTTGGCCTATTATAGCGTACATGTAAATGAATCGTCTATAATATTCGCAATGTCCCATAAAGCTCTGTACTTGTTTCGCATTGGTTGGTCTAGGCATATCCACTATAGCTTTTATCTTCTCTAAATCCGTGGATATTCCGTTTTGTGAGACAATATGTCCCAGAATTCTGCCCTGTCGGACCATAAACACACATTTCTCAGGATTGAGACAAATGCGATATGTCCTACATTTCTCAAATACTTTTCTTAGGTGTTTAGATGCTCATCTCTCAGTAGAGAATGTACACATAAGTCATCCATGTATATTTCGAGAAACAACCTTAAGTATTCTTTGAAAGCATGCGTCATCAGCCTCTGGAAGGTTGCGGGAGCATTGGTTAGACCAAAAGGCATAACCCGATAAGCATAAATTCCCCACTCCGTTGCAAAAGCTTTTTATGTTGATCTTCCAGTGCTATGGCTAGCTGGTTATATCCTGAAAAACCATCAAGAAAGGAGTATGCTGTTTTCCCTGATACACGCTCTAGAACATGATCAGTTATCGGCAGGGGATAATTGTCCCTGATTGTTGCAGCATTCACTTTCTTTAAGTTGACACACACTCGGAGTTTTCCGTTCTCTTAGGTACTACCACAATCGGAGATACCCAATCAGTGTGTTCAATCTCGTATATGAATTCAGCTTCCATTAGCTTATCTATCTCTTCCTTGATTCGCTTAGCAAAAGTATCATTATATGTGTATGGTCTCTGTCTGCTAGGCTTTGCGTCTTGTTTCAGTGGGATTGAGTGTTGGCATATCGATGGGTCAACTCAACTCCCTTTAAGTCCTTATAAGACCATGCAAACACATCCCTATACTCTCTGAGAAGACTCAAAAGTCTCTCTTCCTCGCCTGGAGACAAATCTGTGGCTATGTAGACCGGTCTAGGTGTCTCACCTGGAGCTGCTAAATCAACTTTTTTTGCATCCTCCGGTCCGTCATAAGATTCGTTCTCCTTCCTCTCTCGAATAGGTGGGGTTAATATCACCTTCCTATCCTCTATTGTGAATTTCCTATAGTGAGAGGGAACATCCATGTTTTCCTTGATTTTGACATTTTCGTCCTCTCCACTCTCAATTTCTGTCGTCCAAACTTCCTTCAGAGTTTTCTTGAGCTCTCTGTACTTGTTTCTACGTTCTAACTTGGACTCCGTGTATTCTCTGTTGCGCTTGTTCTTTTCTGATTTTTCTGTTTCAGTTTTCGTTCCATTCTTTTGAACTTGATTTCTTGAGCCTCTTTTGTCTTTTCGTAAGCTCTTTTGATCACTGCCTCTCATTCTTCCAGAAATCTTATCCTTAACACAATCTTCAGCCTTTAGTAGCATTAGGAATTGATTTTTTCCTCTTATTCTAGGCATCGGATTGGTTCTAACTCCTTTTGTTTTTTTCTTTGCTCTATCGTGTTTCTGGCGTTGTTTAGTTTGGTTTGAAAAATCATAAAATCGGACATCCGTTATAGTTTCTTCGTTTCCGCTTGAATTGTCTGTTGACTCGTTGTCTGCTTCATTTCCCCACTCTGGATGATTGGGAATGTCGTGAAACACCTCTTCTTCATCTTCCTTTTCCAGTGTATCGTTCTTTTCAGTTTCTTTTTCGAGTACAGTTCTCAACATGAAATACGGAACCACGTCGTACCCGTCCTTGTCGCAAAATTTCGTTGTGGGACCATCCGGAATTGCACAAACATCTAGGGTTGCTAGAATGTGTGTCCATTCTAATGGTTCAAACGTGTCCTCTGGAAAGGGTTCTCCTATATAAGTTTCGTCTTCGATAGCCCTTTCTAAAACACATTCTTCTCGTTTCAGACTTCCACATTTCGAAGCTCCACACATCCATAACTCCTTGGGTTTACCTAACCAAGCTGGAAATTCGGATCCCGCCAAAGTAGCTGAATCAAACTCCTCCACCGGTGTTCGGTTCACATCTTTGTAGCTTGGTCTTTCAGGTTCACACGTGTAGTGGTTTCCATATTTCTCAAGTATATGTGATCGTAGCCCCAATCTTGGACCATTTTCATGTGTCTCATGAATGGTCTTCCCCATAATCATAGTTATTCTCCTTGGCAAAATCGACAATAGAAAGTATGTTCGTATTCAATGCCGCAAGAAGTCACTACAACTTTTCTAATAACCCATAGGTTTCTCCATGTGTCCATCTGCTAATTGGAGTTTCTCCTAGTCTTCCTTATTGCTGGGTTTCCCCCATTTTTTCCAGATTTCTTTGTAGCAATGGCTACCCCAGCTCCGCTGTCTAGTATTGCCATGTGTTCACTCCTTGGAATTCAACTGGTAAGGTTGTATTCCCCTCTTCACCTTCGCAATACTCTCCGACCTTGTTTAAGGGTACAGGCTTAGCGTTCTTTTGTGGCTTGCTCAGCTCCTCTATGCTCTCTTGCAATCTCGATGTTGGATCTTTTATCCCGAATTTCTCCAAGCATTTTCCTACAGTGGTCCACATATGTGGTCTTAGCCTCAAAAGCTCAGCTAGAGTGATAGTGCATGTCACTGGTGTTGACAAAATCTCTATCAATCCTTGCGAGTCCATGACTTTTTCTGATGAGATTTTTCGTGAGGGAAGTGCTCTAATCTCGGATTTTGCTTCATACTCTCCTAAGTATGAAGGTAAGGTTTTCAGTGAATGAGGTTTGCTCTCCATTGTTCTAACAGAGCCCCCATCTCCCCAGTAAGATTGCAGATCCAAGTCCACTTGAGATCCTGCCTCAAATTCCACTATGGGAGGATTCCTGATGTCCTTTTCCCAATTTGTCTGATTAGCTTGGCAACTTAGCTCGTTTGCAAAGTTTGCCTCTCTCACTTGTTTCCAAAATTCATTGTAATCCTCATCTTTTCGTAAATCCTCTGTATGACTGGATGAAAACTCTCTATCTCCTGATCGGTTGTGTTCAATACTATGCGGTCATCCTTTTGTGTATTTTTTCAGGCTTTTGTGCACTGGGAGTCTTTTCAGCTACCCGTGAAACGATAGTCTCTTGCTGAATTGGGTTTTCCTTTCCACAATTCATTGTTTCTTTTGGTGGTTCTAATAAGGCTTGTGCAGTCTCGATCATTCTCTGGCACATTTCAAGTCTCTGCTTTTCCAATTCCGCGTTTGGGTATGTCATCCACCTCTGTTCTTGTGTTTGGTTGTTCTTTAACCTAGCTTCGTAAGCTCTCATCAGTGCGTCCAATGGTTCGTGTACTTTGTCGACTAGCACTGATCCCCCTGAGCTTAAGCTCGTTGTTTCTTTGATACTCTTTTGTTTCGTTCTTTCCGGGCTCATCTCTCGTTTCCCGTTTTGACTCTCAAGTTTTTCTAATCTAACTTTAGTTTGCTTTAGTTCCTCAGCTAGAATAGCGTCTTCACGTTCTTTTCTCAACTTCATGCGTGCTTTTCTAGCTTTCCATGTGTTTTCTGACTCCGCGGTCCTTGACTAACCACTTCAGTCGCTAACTTTCCATTCTCAGGTTCTCTAGTGGTTTTCTTAGCTTGAGCTCTAGTAACAACTTGCGTTGGTATCAGAGTTTCATTTTCAGACCCACTGCTGGTAGGAATAGTTTCTAGCATATTCAATGTCGTCTTTTGCACTTTGTTTGGATTCTTTGAACAATCCTCAATGAAGTGAGTAACCCCACACTCAGTGCAATAAGCGTTAATTCTAATGATTTCCGTATGTGGGCAAACATTCATCAGATGGTCACCTCCACACTTGTAACAGGGTCCTAGTGCTGGTCTTGGTCCCATTTGATTCGTCCTTTGTGGATAGGATGGTCTTTGTCCTGTTAACCCTCCATGAGCTATGAACATCAATGTTCTTGCGTCCAAATTGTATCTCTCTTCATCAGAAGCACTTGTAATGTTGGTATTCCAACATTCCCAATCATGCCCCATGGTTCTGGTTGTTTGGGTTCTTCTGGTGGGTAATACACAGTTGGAGACATGTGTGCACCAGATTCTTCATAATAGGCTTGAACAGGCACTAAGGCTTGTTCTTCCTGATTCTCTAAGGTTGGTGCATATCTAATGCCCACTGGTCTTGCTCCTGGTAAAGGTGGTTGTTGTCCCAATACCGGTTGCGGTCTTTCTATCCCCATAGGTCCTGGTACACTTCCCGTTGGGTATCGAGGTACTGGATGTATCTGAGGTGGTGCTAATTGAGCAGGAGGTGCATACTGGCGCTCCCTTACATACCCTTTGTTGTAATAACACTCCTCTGTTGGATGATTTGTCCATTTTTGTTCAATAGCACACCATTTCAGTGTTTTTGGCAATGGTTTTTGGTTTGGTGCCATCCTTTTTAGAGCATCTTCTATCATTTGCTCTACATTTGGCATGGTTGTTGTTTGAACATTCTTTTTAGTGGTAGTCTCGCTCGCTACGGAGGAGGAGCTACTGGATGCAAAATCTGTATCCGCTGACACCTCTCCATAAACCGTACAGTTATCCACTAAGTACAATGCCTCTCTCGTTACTTGCTCGAAACTTGTACAAGCTTTCAAGTGCAAGTCCTTCTTGAGAGTGTCGTTCCTCAGTCCCTCAATAAAGAGAACAGATAGTCTGTCATCTTGTGGTCGTTCACGTACTGGACATCTCTCAATGTATTGTTTGAAGCGAAGTGAAGCTTCCTTCACTTTTTCGTGTTCTCTCTGTTTAAAAGCATATATTTGTGAGACCGTATTGTGCTTAATCCCTCGTTTTGAGAATTCCTCAGCAAACTCTCTTAGCAAATGGTCAATGTCATGGAATCCCCCTATGTTCATTGGTTGAAACCATGTCAATGCAGTACCTTCTAAAGTAAGACCAAATCCCTCGTATTGTGTATGGAAATCTGTTATCTGCTCAGCTCTTAAGACTTGCTTAAAGAGTGACAATGTGCATACGGATCTCCTGAACCACCATACTTCTTTGGCATACACTTGGCTACTTGAGATGGTCTCATACGTCTATGATCTGCTACCAATCTCATTGCTCCTGTGTCTCGGCTAAAGCTTTCTCTAGCATCATGGACTTCATGGGTTACCCTTGTCGGTTCCTCTGCCCTGAATCTACTACTGGGAGGTAAATGTGATGGTTCCGCTTCAAACCTTGGACCTGGAGTGGTATAGGTGGGGATTGGAACTGCACTACCTCGATTCGTCTCCATTGACTCTCTGGAATGTAATGATCCCATTGGTCCGAGCTTCGAGTCCCAAGGTTGACTGAAAGAGTCAGCAACCTGAGTTCTTTGTCCTCCTGTTGTCATTGAGTTTTGCACTCCAGTTGTTGGTGCTGGTCTATGTGAGCTAGAAGTAACATAATACTGATGTAGTGGTCCCCCAAAGTATGTATATCCTTCTAATTCTTTCTTGCCCATTGTTGAGTATTGCCTCCATACTTGTCGTAAGCGGCAATTTTCACTTCTGATCCCTCTGTGTAGGTAAAGACATAGAGTCTTTTTTTGTCTGTCAACTCTCCGGTGTAGGGTTCTTCACATCTATAATAGAGATCTTGCTCCCCATTATTATATTTGTATAGCCCCACATAGATGTTATCAGTGTTGATCCTTGTAGTTTCATTCTCTCTTCTTAACCTCGCATTAGGGAAGTTCATTATTGGTGCTTTCTCCTCGAGTTCTTCATCTATTTTGGCTTTGGTGCCCATCAATCCCCACTTGTCCACAATGTTAGGGTTTAGGACTACCAAGTACATGGTACCCTCGTCATCTAGATATCTATCTCCGCTATAGCTCACAGGCACTAAGTCCTTGAACTCACTAGGTCTATCTTCTATCTTTACACAATAGCGGTCCATTCCATCTTTGTAGATCTTGGCACCTTGCTCATTGTCGTACTGGTATTTTATGAACAATAGCTTCATGGTGGCGGAAGGGTTTGATGATCCTGCTGCCATATTTTCTCTGTTGTTCCTGTTCGAGTGTTCGGTGAAAATCTCGTAAGACCTCTCCGAAGAAGTATCAGAAACACTTCCTTCAAAGATCGGCTCTAATGGTTGCACCCAACTTTGGTTTACACTTCCCTCGGTTGATATGACACTTGCTGGTTCCCCTTGTTTTGGTTGATTATTCCGGAGATTCCTGCCCGATCTCAAATTCATCAATTCCCCTAAAGGACTGTAACTTTTCCGTCTCGGCAATTTGTTTTCCCCAAGTTTTTGTGGTCAGAATTGATCCAAACTGACTGATACTTGGTCAATTGTTTAATCTTGTCAGTTGGACAACTTTTGTTTCATCAAGTGAGAATTTTGTCGCAGTTATGCTGAAAAAGACATTATACGCGTATGATGTCTTTTTTTCACAGATTTTGACTATTTTGGTTATGCTCACTCTCAGTGGCCCCTTTATGTTCTGTTCACTCACAAAATTCAGTTTGAACTCTGTTGGAGCAAGTTATGGCTAGTTTAGGCTTTTCTTGGCAATTTTCCGCTTTTGACTTGTTTTTTGGGTCAATTGTGATCCAAATGGGATGAAACTTGAAATATAACCTCTAGACAGCTATTACAATGGATCTGTGTTAGCAAAGTATCAAAATATGTCCAAAATTAGGTCAAAGACATCATACGTGTATGATGTCTTTTTCATCAATTTGGGTCCAAACTTGATATTTATGCTTCCTACAGTGCCTGTAACAATCTTGTCAGGTCAGATATCAAAAATAAGCAGTGGATGTGCCAAAAGACATTATACGCGTATGATGTCTTCTGTCCCAGATTTTGACTATTTTTGGTTTTAAGCCTTCTCCAATGTTTATAATTTAGTTTCAAGTGTTTTTGTCAGGTTTGAATGTAAAAACAAGATTTGAATCCAAAATTTCCTATTCTTTGCGTTTCTTGGACTCCGACTTGTCTTTTTGGGTTTCTTTGAGTGTTAATGCTCTTGTTTTAAGTTGATCTTAGGGTAAAACCCCCTTTCTAAACACTCTGGAAATGTCAAATTTTCAATTTTAGTCTCTGTTTAGGTCCTAAGACATCATACGCGTATGATGTCTAAAGTTGCAGATTTCCAGTTTTTCAGCACAGAACTCTTCCAATAGCTCTTTTAAGTGCTCAGCAACAATCAGTTACACAGAAAATTTTTCTGAACTTTGTTTATTGCATATTTCACTACCAAAGCGACTTTTTCAGTGATCTAACATGCAATCAAACACATCAAGCAAATAGAACACCAATTGATAGCTCTAGATCAGGATCAAATCAAGCCCTACCTAAGCTACTTCTAATCATAAAATGGATTTTTTGCAATTGAAAATGTAAAGAGATTTACTACCACACAAGGAGTAGCAAATGCTTTTTATGTCAACAACCACTTAAACACCATCAAAAACATCTAATCTAAGCTAAACTAAAAATACTGTCAACACGGAAGACCCAGGAATACCCCACTTCCTAGTATCTCTCGAGACCTTCGGAGTCCACCACTCCTAGATCTTTTCTAACTAAAGTATACAAAGTAGCTTATACGACTCACCTCGTAGGATTAGTCTAAGGTCACCTACTTAGGGCTCTCGTCCCCGGCAGCGGCGCCAAATGTTAAGGCGGTTACGCCGCTAGCGGAAGCTAAATAGCGAGAACTCAACCAACAACAGAATTTGTCAGATGAGGACGGAGCTTGACCCACAGGCGCATGAAAACAACTAGGTGGGTGTCAAATCACCTACTCGACCTTCTAATGACAATCACTACTAAGGAAATCAAATCTAAGTTCCAAAATACGCAAGTGACTGAAATCCGTACTACGAACGAATGCTATACGAAACAGGATCTAGAATCATCGAATCGATCTCAAACTCAAGGGGAAGTCTATGCACTAGGTAAGAACAACACCCTAAAGACTTGAACTGCAAAATCAGGCGTATGAAGACAGGCCGAAAAATACAGGTGACCGAAACTTGACCCCGAAGGTACTAATGTGTAGCTCTACTCGTTGTGGTTCTATAGATATGCTGCACGCTCTATTCCGACACACGAGTTGGAGGAAAACTCACACCGAAGCTCGTAGGAACTTACCACACGTAGAAGCCGATAGCGCGCACTCTTGGTATCTGTGCGTAGCTCTCCGTTGCTAACACAATGGCGGTGTTGCTTCTCCAATGGCAGCCCCGTAGCTCGCGTAGCAAGAAGATAAGACTCCCTCTCTCTCTCTCTCTCTCTCTCTCTCAGACACAGTCACGGCGCTCAAAACTCACTTTGATTAATAATTGAATCTCCCCCTCTTTTAGGTTACAAAACTTTGGCTTATATACCTCAGCCTTGGAGGTGAGAACATCTCTAATTATTTACATCAGCAGGTGAAATTAAGTCGGGATTACAGGCTAGAAACTCAATTGAGTCCCGTTACTTAATGAATGGCTCAAATCAAAATTAATGTCGGAAAGACATTTATTACAATCAATGGTTACAAAATGATGGGTGTGGGCAAAAATGCGGGTGTGATCCTCTGCTGGCTCAACAATGCTACCTAGTCCTGTTTTTTTTGAAAAGTAACTTTTGCAACAACAATAATTTGCATAATGCATCAAACTTGACAAAATCAAGATTTCCTTGGGTCATAAGTCTCCAAGTACTAGCAAAAGTCTGGTAAGAATCTGGCAAAGCATCAAGAATAGTCTGCACAAGTGAACTGTCAGAAATGACTCCTCCTGTAGATATTAGTTTCTCATTAACATCCTTGACACCATCAAGTGTCCATTTCACCTTCCTCATGCATAATCTTTGATTCCAGCTCTTTATGTAGCAATCAATTTTAGCCTCATTGCTTCTTGCATAAAGACCAGCTAGAATATCCCAAGCCTGTTTTGTAGATTTTGCTGCACTAATGTGAGGAGTAATGGTGCACTTCATAGACAACACAATCAATGCATTAGAAAGTGCTTCCTTTGCATCGCAACGAGCTTGTTCTACCGTAGGCAAAACAACTCTAACAGCAGCAATTCTTGCAGCAAGACCTGCAACATCCTCAACATCTCCTACATCCTTAGAACCAAGATGTACATCAATGCCCTCCACAGTATATTAGACACCCTTTGACACAAGAACATGTTGCATCATGTAAGCCCACATAGGCTAATTGTCCCTATCCAATCTATCCTCAGCAACAAACATCTTGAACACATCTGTGTTGTTGTCAACCATGGTAAATGCTGTACCTGATGTGAAAACTATCCAAAACGAGGATAAACGAAGCAAGAACAACACGTGATATATAGCACAAGCCATAGAAGACTATAAGGGACCTGTTATGTGAAAAACACCACGGATAGAAATTTTGCACAAAATGACGAAATAGCATGTGCAGTATTGCATGTAGTGGAAACGGAGGCCGAAGTGAGCCCGAATCAAAAATCTGAGCACACAAAGCTCTACGAGCTTATCTGAATTTTTTGTCGACATGTGAACGCTTGCCAAAGCTCACTGAAATCAAAGAAAGTGAGCAGGCGCATGCTAGAGCTATTGGTGGCGACTAAGCCCGAGAGGATGCAACCTGCTCTGATACCAATTATTGGAATTAGGGTTGTAGGAAAACACACATAGCATGGATAAGACATAGGAAGCTCAAGGCACACAATAGAAAGTGTGTTACTTAGTGTGCTATGGAAAGATAGATACCCCTAGAAATGAATGGGCATATATACAATGCACGGGGGAAAAACCTCCTAGAGAGGGGAAAAATGCCCCGGCGGTCCTAAGTGTGTTCACACACATCACTACCACATGTATATGGTAACACACGATGGATATAGGACTGTAGCTCGTATCTCTCCTTTGTGTAAACGGAGTAGGGTGTCGTCAATGAAACTTGAGAACAAGGGAAGGCCATCTATTAAGTTGTCTTAATCTTTTGGGGTTAGGGACCACACATTTGTCTCTTCTGTTGCTCGTATCTCTGATTCGTAAACGGAGTAGGGTGTCATCAATGAAACTTGAGAACAAGGGAAGGCCATCTATTGAGTCGTCCTAATCTTTTGGGGTTGGGGACCTCACATTTCCCTTATGTTTTGTAGACCTCTTATCTTGAGTTTGTGAAGAAGAAGAAGGGCATTCTTTTGCCTCCATCTTTGTGTGTGCGTGTGTGTGTGTGCATGTGCTTGCTAGAGATCAAGCTCAATCCTTCTCTATCTCATGAAAATTAAGGATTATTAGCGAACATATAAGTGGTTTTGGGAAATTTATGACTCCTAAATTTTAGCTTATAGAATGGTTTTGCTTGCTATAGAATAGTTTTACTTGCTAATAGATTATATGAACTTACACTAAATACATTCAACAACTTCCCCACACTGTATACTTATGATAATATTGAATAACTGAACTACATCCTATTAGCTATACTTCTTATGACATCAACAAAACTCCCACACTAAAAGCTGCACTTTTATCAACAACAACAATTCACAGAAGAGGAAACCCTAGATTAGATGCCAAATATAGTACTCCAAACAATGTCACTATATTTAAAAGGAAACCCCTATAGAATGTGATTTTATATTGCCATCCTATGGATCTTGCTCTAGTTCTAAGTTACGGGATCGAAAGACCTTGCTATGTACAAGGAAAACATGATATAAAGTTTTGTTTTGCACTCTGTACTTGAGTTTCCTTTTCTCTTCATGGAATTCTTCAACATTTTCACTAGGATTCAACTCTCTCATTTACACCAAAACAAGCTAGTGTGGCAAAGCAAACAATGGATCCCAACAAAACCAATAAAAAAGGATCCCAACGAGACCAATAGAAAAGGATCCCAACGAGACCAATAAAAAAAACATATGTGAGAGCTATAATACTTCTCATTGCAACCCATGAGAAATAAAACGGAGAAATATACCTAGCGTTGTTTTCAATAGCCATGAAGGATATGACAGTTGGTGAGGAAATTAGCTAGTAGGGGCAATGGGAAAAGCTTGTGGCGAGCCTCATGCGGATGCTACAGTCCCATCTCTTTTCCCCTTTTGCACTTTTTTCACCTTGTGCATGATTTCATAGCATGGTACATAGTGGCTCAACAATACTATATGTTTGCTGAAATTTTCTTGATGATCTAAGTGGTCATGCACAATAGAAGCACACCCTTGTACAACCATGAGACCAATTGACCAATAGGGATCAATGAAAAGAGCGATCAATCTCACCATCCGGCTTGCGTTTCAACTTGTAAACCCACTTTGTACCAATGGCCTTTTTGCCAAGAGGAAAATCACATAAAGTCCATGTGTCATGTTTTATAAGTGCATCATATTCTGGTTGCATGGTAGCCATCCAATTTTTTGAATTCTGTGCTTCATCAAAAGACAAAGATTTCTTAACACCGCTTAAGCTAGAAACAACCAAAGCATAGCAATCTGATGCATAAGATGCATGGTTAGAACCTGAACAAGTATGACTAGACAAAGGTGCATCCAATTTACTATCACGCAAAGTATGAAAACCAGCCATTTTGGCTTACCTCTAGCCTACTCATTCTTAGCCCTTTCCACATCAAGTACATCATGTACATCTGCATCAGTAATAGACTGATTTGTACACATAACATTTTCAAAAACCCCCATAGGTTGTACATTCACATCATTCAAATTTCCACCGTTAAAAAGAGGCAACAAACTATCATAAATGTCATATGAGCTTACATTAATTTCTCTAGTACATGACAGCAAGGGATGAACAAAATCTTCCACAAACACAACATCATGTGAAACCAAGATACGCTTTGTTTGTGGATGGTATAACCTGTAAACTTTGCTTTTAGTACCATAACCAACAAAAATGCGTTTGAAAGCCTTATTATCCAACTTTTTGTGTTGTGTTTGTGGCACTAAAGAAATGCACATGTGATCAATAGATGGCTCTCTAGCATGCCATGCTTTATATGAAGTCATAGACTGCAAAGCTTTTGTAGGACACATGTTAAGTACATAAGTAGCACACATGATAGCCTCAAGCCAAAATGAATGTTGTAAAGCTTGGCTCTTGACCATACATCATGCCATCTTCGTAAGAGACCTATTTTTCCTTTCAGCAACACCATTTTTGTAATGGAAATGGCCTATGAACTTTGAGAATAGGGGAATTAAGAGAATATGAGTGAGCATTTTCATGAGACTATTTTGAGAACATAGAGGGTGAACTTAATTAGTGGTAGCAACATAACCATATAGTTAATTAACTTGCCATGAACAATACTTTTGCAAGAGATAGAGTTAGAGAACTTGAGAACAGTTGAGGACCGGATTCATGTGGAGCTGGTCCCCCCTCCAATAGGCTTTTGTATTATAGATTCTCCCATCATCAAGAGAGACTTGGCACAATACAATCTTTGTGTTCCTTGTGACCTAGGTGATGCAATGAAGATGGAAAGCTTCATGCATCACGAGCATAACATAATCTTGTTTAAAAAAAAAAACCATCCACGGACTAAGTCCCAAGGCCTCAAACATACCTTTGAAGGTGGAGAGAGCTAGTAGGGAATGAGGGTAGGGAAGAGGAAGAAGAAGTAACATACGAGAAAGAGATAGTTCCTCACTTATCATCACTCTTCTTGCATAGCATAGCATGATAGCATAATAATTATGATGAAGAAGATGGAAAGCTTAAGCATTGGAGCATGGCTCTTGGTTGGATTTGCATTCCATAGCCAAGAGTGTTGGTGTAGGCTCTCAACTTCTCAAAAACCTTGGAGAAGGAGATGGAGCTCTTGCACTTTGCAACTCACACAATGTGTGTGTGTGTGTGTGTGTGTGGAAGAGTATATTCCCCAAGCTAGCCCCTAGTTTCCTTGGTTGACCCCCCCCCTTGTAGCTCATGCTGGACGTTGATTGGACCCCTTCAAGCCTAGCCAATCACATGTAGAGTGCATATCAAGAAACCATGCTAGCCGTGGAACAAGTGTCCCTCTTTCCCCATTGAGAGAGAGGACTTGATAAATGCATACACAATTAATTTAAATTAGCTAAATTATCATTGGACCCTTGAGAGGCCAACCAATAGGCTTTAGGCATAGCATGAGGTCAACATGAAGAGGAATTTGAAAGTTTCCTTGTTGCTTCTTTAGACCAAGCTTGCCTTGAGTGAGGGTATGCGTGTTCTCTCTCATGATCCTACAATGAGGGCTCCCTCCCCTTGAGTAGGGATCATGTTTGACTTTTGGAACTCCTCAAGCCCCTCAAGCACCTTATTCATGGATCACCTTAGCACCTTGGTCATTAAGCACCTCAAGCACCTTAGTCAGCAAGCATGACAAGCACCTTAGTCAGCAAGCACAACAAGCACCTCAAGCTTGGGCTGGGTTTCCACCTCAAGCACAAACCTACCTTGCCTAAGGTCAATAGACTTTTTCAGACTAACCTTTGGAGGTCTTTAATAAGTCTAACCCTAAGGTCTTTAAGCTCCATTAGATAGCCTTGATCTTTGACATATCATCCCTCATTTGGACCCTTTTAACCTTGGCCCCATGTTGAGATAGATCCATAAGCACATATCTATAGTCTAGCCCTTGTTCGCGTTTATTCTCTCACAATAAATGATCAATTTAATATGAGATAATTATTTGGGTTGGTTAGATAATAGATTTTATGACATTACCTCTCTCTTGATTTTGACATTACCTCTCTCTTGAAATCATAGTCGTCCTCGACTATGAGGTAGAAAAGTTAAAGCCTTAGTCATTAGTCGATGTTTCTTAGCGGTTAGAGGAACCCTTTTTACCCTACAATATCATTCCAATATAGATGACAAATCCATTTGGGGCTTGGGAGACTTACATAAGGAAGAGAATGGGGTCTAGGAGGGCCTTTTTATTTGGCAGTTTAAGGGAGTCAAACCTCTAGTATTAAGAAAGCAATCAAAGGACAACTTTTGAATTCAAACAAGAAAAATGGATAGTTTATTTGAATTCAAAAATTTCCTCCAAAATAAAATTTAAAATCTAGAGGGCAAAACCATATCATGTAACATATCTATGGAAAGATCTCGGCGAGTAGATTACAAATTTATAATCTCCGCTTAAATCAGAGATCATACTAGGAGATATGGAGGAAGGCCAAAAATCATAAAGTTGTCCACTCTCTTTTTTGGGGGCAAAAGTGCATCCTTTGACCACTCTTACACACCCATTATTCTTGCACACATGGCATGTATGTATTTGTCAAAATATTAAACACTTGCATAATCTCATGGCAAATAAAGAGACCCTTCTAGACCCCATCCTCTTCCTAATGGCTGTAGCAGTAAGCATGTATGCTCTTTAGTTCATATCATAGTTCCAAAGTAGAGTGACAATTTCTACTTGGTGTTTGAGAGATGTCATCAATACAAATATGATTCTAAACATGTAAACTACTTAAATTTGTGCACAATAAAAAGAGAATTAGTCTTATAAGACAAAATCATTGATTATTTAGAAACAACATATACATTTTCTTACTCTAAAGTAGCATTGTAAGCATTGACAAGGTTCATACTATCCTTAAGTTGTATTCCTTGCATCCATCTAGTATCTGCAAAAGGATAATGTTTGAACTTAATAAAATTTCGTTGGATAATCTTACCATGTCGTAGCACCTTGTCTTTGTGCTGAAGGATAGCTTCGGATTGTAGCATCTCTTCTTGGTCTTTGATTTTTGGAGGATTTTCAATAATTAGTTCTCTTGGTTGCTCTCCTTTGCATGGATTAAGTAGGCTCACATGAAAAGCATTGTGTATGAGCCAATGGTTGGGCAACTTGAGTTGATAAGCCATGTCATTGATTTAAGTAGCAAGGGACTTTAAGGTCTTCCCTCTATAATCTCAAAAGGTGCCTTCCCTGTAGTAGTATGGAAAGTATTATTGTACGCATACTCAACAAAGGGTAAGTACTTTTCCCATTGTGAGTGTTGATTTACTTCTGCAACATAAGTCTTTAGTATATCGAGAATCGTAAGATTGGCTATCTCACTTTGGCCATCCGTTTGTGGGTGATAGGCCAAAGAGAAATTCAATCTTGTACCTAGATTTTCAAAGAGACCTTTCCAAAAATTACTGGTCATTCTAGGATCTCTATCTGACACAATGGATGTTGGCAATCCATGGTGTTTGAAAATCTAAGATATGAAGAGAGTTTTCATTTGGTGTGCCTTAATAGTCTTTTTGATAGGAATGAAATGTGCTTGCTTGCTAAACCATTGTCCATATTCCTGTATTCCCATGGATAGACTTGGGTAATCCAAAGATAAAATCCATGAATATACTCTCCCATGGTGAATTAGGGATTGGCAATGGTTGGAGTAATCGAGGCTGCTTCTCTTTGTGATACTTGGTCTTTTGTCATACCACACATTTTGAAACATACTCCTGTATGTCTACTTTCATGGTAGGCTAATAGAAGTACGTCTCTACTCCTTGGAAAGTAGGTTGAATGCCTCTATGTCCCGCATAGGGAGGATCATGGGATTCATACATGACTTTCTCATAAAGAGAGTGGGTAACACATACACTATTGCCATGGAGAAGATAACCATCTTGCAAAGTGAATGGTTCTTCTTTCTTTCCCAATGCAAGGGCTGACATTATGTCTCTAAAGTCGGGGTCAATAGCATACTCATCTATCATAGAAGATAGATCATTGTGAGTTGCTATATACACCGCATTAACTCTTGCTCGTTGTGAAAGTGCATCGGCCATTTGATTGTGGTTACCAACAATGTGAGCACTATGAAAATAAAATTGCGAAAGAAAAATTTCCCACCTCATTTGTTTGTCGGAAAGCTTGGTTTGTGTCATGAAGTACTTGAGACTTTGGTGGTCCGTTTGCAGAATAAATGGAGTCCTTCAGTAGATAGTGCTTCCATGTGTCTAGAGCATGTAGAACAGCTAAAATCTCTTTTTCGTATATGCCTAGGACTCGCTCATCAGCCTTGAGCCTTTGAATCTCATATGCGATGGCATGCCCTTCTTGAAGCAAAACTACTCTAAGGCAATCACCACAAGCATCACATTGGACCTCAAATGGCTTTGAGAGATCCAAAAGCATAAGGATTGGTTGAGGGGGTAAGATTCTCTTTGAGCTTGTCAAAAGCATTTGCTCTTTAGCAATCCATGAGTACTTAACGTTCTTCTTTGTTAAGTCATGCAATGGTCATGCTATTTGAGAGAATTTGGGTATGAAGCGTCTATAGTATGCACACATACCAATAAAGCTTCTTAGCTCATGTAGATTCCTTGGATTAGGCCATGCTTTTATCACCTCCAACTTTGATGGATCCATACAGGTACCATCTTGAGAGATAATATGACCTCAGTATTGAATCTCTTGAAGGAAAAATTCACTCTTCTTTTGATTGATAAAAAGCTTGTTCTCCCTCAAAGCTTGAAAAATTACCTGGAGATGTTGCTTGTGCTCCTCCAAGGACTTGGAGTAGATGATGACATCATCAAAGAACACTCAAGTGAACTTGCAGTAGGGTCTAAATATTTTCTCCATCAAAGATTGAATGTGGATGATACATTAGTCAAGCCAAAAGGCATGACTAGATATTCATAAAGATTAAACATTGTACAAAACACGGTGTTAGGATATCTTCATTCACTATCCTTATTTGATGATAGCCACCTTCAAGGTCAATCCTATTGAAGTAGGTCGAACCTTGTAGCTTATCAAACAAATCTACTACTCGCGGTACGGGAAATCTGTTTTTTATAGTGATATGGTTTAGTGCTCGATAGTCCACACACATACAATATGTACCATCTTTCTTTTGCACTAAAGGGACTGGAAAACGAAAGGGACAGGAGCTATGCCTCACCATATATTTGTCTACCAATTCTTGTACGTGCCTCATGATCTCCTCTTGTTGAGCTTGGGAAACTCAATAAGGAGGCTTGTTAGGCGATGAGCTTCCTGGTAGGGGCTCAATTCGATGGTCATCATCCCCTCGTTTTGGAGGTAAGTCCAAAGGGATATCATTGATAAAAACATCTTGGAATCCATTCAGAAAATTAGACAAGTCTAGCTCTTCTTGATTCCTACCAATCTTCATTTTGATAAAACATTAGAACTTTTTGTGGATTGATTGACAAAAATCATGTATGCAAAAACTGAGGTTTTCATTGATTTATCAAAAGCAGGAGAATTTACAAGGGGTATGGTACGACCATGCTCATTAGCATCTATGTACACCCTATACTTGAAGTACAACCTTCTTTCAGGGAACTTTACTTTAACATCCATACGTTCAAACCATGGTGCCCTTAGGATGACATCTTCATGCTTGAAAGGAGAGATGAAGAAATTTTCTTTGTCAGCATAGTCTTGGACATGAAGCCTCAATTTCCCAATCAATGGAGTAACTACGGTTTCTTGCCCTTTAAAGACTCCATCGGCTACAACTACATCTTCCATCTCATGAGCTTGAATGCCTAACTTGGTGGCCAACTCCATGGATATAAAATTGTGAGTAGAGCGAGGGTCAAACACGATGAAGGCATCATACTCCCTTACCTTTCCCCAAGCATAGGAGAGAGGTGATCGTTTAATGAGCATCCTCTTTTGGAGCTTCGATCATGGAAGTTCTAGGAGTCTCATTATGGGCATTTCTCTTGGGGAAAGAACAATAGCCACGTCCTTGACCCCCCCAATTAAAGCATTTGTGGTCCTTGAGAAAATCTTCTAGCTCTTCAGGAGAGAGTTTATTTTTACCTTTGTAAACTCCCTTCTCCTTGGACTGGTTGTTGTTGTTGTTGGAGTTGCCTTGGGAAGAGTTTTGGGAATTTTTTTCCCCTTTGAATCATTTTTGTCTTTGCTTTACATGGGCTTGGCATTGCTTTTAGCCCTTGTTAAAAATTGACGCGCGAAGCAACCATAGTGTGGTGGATTACTTTGGTGATAAAACCAGGCCGTTGAGAGTTGACATACTCTGCTATTTCTTCAGGTAATCCCACACAAAATTGTTGCTTTTGCTCAATGAATTCTATCTTTTGAAAGACAGTAGCCTTGAAATGTAAATCCCAAAACTTGTCCACATATTTGTGGATAGACTCGTTGGAGAGCAGCTTCAAACTCCACCATTTGATAAGCACTTTGTCTTTTGCATCGCTTGCAAGAAATTGCTTCATGATGGAAACTCGTAGAGTTTTCCATGACTTTGGGGCTTTGCCATTTCCACGAAGGCTAGCCCACCATTGACAAGCAAATTTTTGGAAGTGCATAGCTACATGACATAGCTTGGAGGACTCCGTGAAGCCCTCGTCTCCAAAGGCCGCATCAAGTTGCTGGATGAAGGCCAATACTTTGTCGGTGGCACCAAAGGTGCCATCATAGGTAAGAAAAGAGATAATCTTTCCCTCCCTCTTTGAATTTGTTGAGCTTTTGGGACCTTCTCCACGCAAGGTAGGATTTGCAGTGTCCTCTCCTCTTGTATTCTCTAGGAGAATATCCACTGCTTTTGTCGGAAGAGGAGGAAGGTGAAGAAGAAGGAGAAGAGGGTGACCTCTTTCTTGCCTTTTTCTTCCTTTTTTTCCTCTCTTCCCTTTCAGAGTGATGAGTAGAAGGATTATGGGTTGACCATTTCCTCTTGGAAGGAGTTGGCAATCGTCTAGACCGTCATCTTCGTGGAGCCACATCTTCAGAGGAACTTAGGGATTCACTTCTTTCTCGTTCTTTGGATTCCTCCTCTCTTATGGGAGAGAGTCTTCTTTTGGGAGTCTCATCAAGAGGCCTCCTAAGCTCTCTCTCCTCTTGGGGAGGAAGAGAAATCCCACAAGCACGAAGTTGTTAAATAACTTCGGCTTTCAAAGCACGATTGCCCATAGCTTGTTGCCACCTAGTAACAAGATAATTAACAAACATAGGGGCATCATCATTCGCACCTTCATGTGCAAAATCAAAGTTATCAATGTTCATTCTACTCTCTTGGTTATTGTCAGCCATGCTAATTAAACTTATGTATAGTTTACTTTGTGCTTTGGTACCCTCAAAAACCTTAGTCGTTACTCTTCTTTACCTTTAAAAATTAGTTCTCAAGCAGCCACACATGTGGTTTAGAGTCTGTTGATTGCAAAGACTAGTGGAGAGGGTCTAACATTGCTCGGTTGATCAAGGTTCCTGTTGAGCTTGCTCATAGCTCAACAATGGTTAAGCCAAAGGCAAGCTCCGAGAGACTCCATTACTAAGATTATAGTTCCCAATGATGTACCTCAAACTAAGTCCTTCTCAACCAACATAATAGATCCCTCTCCCACTTATCCTATTGCAATGAACATGTTCAACCTTTCATGGAAAAATTAGTTCTCTAGCAGCCACACCTGTGGTTTAGAGTCTGTTGATTGCAAAGACTAGTGGAGAGGGTCTAACATTGCTCGGTTGATTAAGGTTCATGTTGAGCTTGCTTGTAGCTCAACAATGGTTAAGCCAAAGACAAGCTCCGAGAGACTCCATTACTAAGACTATAGTTCCCAATGGTGTACCTCAAACTAAGTCCTTCTCAACCAAGATAATAGATCCCTCTCCCACTTGTCCTATTGCAATGAACATGTTCAACCTTTCATGGACAACTTAAGGACCTCTTTTCTTAAGCAAGAAAAGAGAAACCAATAGCTCTGATATCAAAGTAATGGAAATGACATATGAACTTTGAGAATAGTGGAATTAAGAGAATATGAGTGAGCATTTTCATGAGACTACTTTGAGAACATAGAGGGTGAACTTAATTAGCGATAGCAACATAACCATATATTTAATTAACTTGGCATGAACAATACTTTTGCAAGAGAGAGACTTAGAGAACTTGACAACAATTAAGGACCGGATTTATGTGGAGCCGACGGTCCCCCCTCCAATAGGATTTTGTATTATAGATTCTCCCATCAAGAGATACTTGGTTCAATACAATCTTTGTGTTCCTTGTGACCTAGATGATGCAATGAAGATGGAAAGCTTCATGCATCACAAGCATAGCATAATCTTGAAAAAAACCATCCTCGGCCTCTGTTCCAAGGCCTCAAACACCTTCGAAGGTGGAGAGAGCTAGCGGGGAATGAGGGTAGGGAAGAGGAAGAAGAAGTAATATACGAGAAACAGATAGTCCTTACTTATCATCACTCTTCTTGCATAGAATAGCATAAAAGCATAATAATGATGATGAAGAAGATGACAAGATTAAGCATTGGAGCATGGCTCTTGGTTGGATTTGCATTTTATAGCCAAGAGTGTTGGCGTCCTCAAGCACCTTAGTTAGCAAGCCCGACAAGCACCTTAGTCAAGAAGCACGACAAGCACCTCAAGCTTGGACCGGGCTCCCACCTTTAGCAAATCGCTAGCTTTCCCAAGGTCAAAAGACTTTTTAACACTAACCTTTGGAGGTCTTTAATGAAGCTAACCCTAAGGTCTTTAAGCTCCATTAGCTAGCCTTGCTCTTTGACGGACCATCCCTCATTTGGACCCTTTTAACCTTGGCCCCGTGTTGAGATAGATCCATAAGCATATATCTATATTCTAACCCTTGTTCTTGTTTAGACTCCCAAATTAAATGATCAGTTTAATATGAGAAAATCATCTGGGTTGGTTAGATAATAGAATTTATGATAATTTTTCTTAGGTGTAAATGGCACTATGCATTGGTGTTTTATCCCATGACTAGCCAGAAAATGCATTAAATTCATGAGACATATACTGACCCCCTTGATCTGAATGGAGGGTGCCTATAGTACACTTAGAGACATTTTTAGCCATAGCCAAAAAATTTCTTGAAGCACAAAAATACTTCAGACTTAGCTTTAATTGGATACACCCACGAATGCCTGGAGTAATCATTAAAGAAAGTCACGAAGTACATGCAATTTCCTAAGGACAGTTTGCATAGGCCCACAAACATCACTATGCACAAGCTGCAACATGTATCCCTTATTGAACCATCCTTTGGAAACATTGAACATTGCATCTTAATCAAAATAGATTTTTGCAAACGCACCAAACTAGAAAAATTTAGATGCCCAAAATGTTCATAGAAAAGTTTTGCATATGAAAAATGCTAGATGCAACAATTTCATCACTAAAACTGAGATCATGAACTGTACATCTATCACCCACAAATTTGACAACAAGACCAAGTCTAGAAAGTGTAGATACATAAAAAAGGTTCTTTTTGATCTAGTACATAAAGTGCATCAACAAGTGTGAAAGAACTACCATTCATAGCAGTCAGCACAATATTTCCAGCTCCCTTGACAATATAAGAGGCATTGTTGGCACAAGTGACTGAATTCCCATGAGGGACATCCTTGAGAGAGGAAAACAAGTCACACTGAGAGGTAATGTGCTTTGTAGCACCACCATCAAAGTACCATACGTGAGCATCTCTAGTAATTGGCATACATGCATCATGGAGACAAGGATCATAAGTGCACTCTGCACCATCCCATTCTGCATCTACATCAACATCACAATCTCCTTTCAGAGAAGACTCTATAATTGCTGCACTTGTAGTGGATCTAGTCTGTTTCTTCATAGCCTCTTTTGCCTTCAATTTTGGACATTGCGTGATCAAGTGATTATAAGCTTTACAATAATGGAAACACATCTTCTTTTTCCCCTTTTCACCAGAATCCCCAGATAAGGTGTTGCCAACAAAAGCATTGGAAACATGTGATTTGTCACTGGCATGTTCAACTAAATGCAGCCCTGTTTTTCCTTGAAAGTGACTCTTGCAACAATAATGTGCCTAATGCATCAAACTTGAAAGCTTCTAAATTTCCTTGGGTCACAAGTCTCCAACTATTAGCAAAAGTCTAGTAAGAATCTAGCAAAGTATCAAGAAAATATGCACAAGGAAATTGTCAGAAATGACTTCGTCTACAGAAATAAGTTTCTCATTAATATCCTTGATACCAACAAGGAATTTTCCATTTCAGCTTTCTCATGCATAATCTCTGACTCCATCTCTTTACGCAACAATGTAATTTTAGCCTCATTGTGACTTGCATAAAGACCACCTAGAATATCCCAAGACTATTTTGCAGATTTAGCTAAACGAATGTAAGGAGTAATAGTGCGCTTCATGGATAACGCAATCGATGCATGAGCCTGCGCATCTCTAATATCTCAATGAGCTTGCTCAACCACAAGCAAAACAGCTCTGGCAGCAACAACCCTACCACCAAAACCCGCAACATCCTCAACACTGCCTGCATCCTCAAAACCAGGATGTACATCAATGCCTTGCACAACATTCCAAATGCCCTTTGACACAAGAACATGTTGCATCATGTAATCCCACATTGGGTAATTGTCCCCATTCAATTTATGGTCAATAGCAAACATCTTGAACACATCTGTGTTGTTGTCAGCCATGGCGAATGCCTACACCTAATATGAAAACTACTCGACAAGAGGAGAAATCAAGCGAGACTAACATGTGCTATATAACACAATCCATAAAATATTATAACGGACCTGCTATGCTAAAAAGAAACAGTCAAATTTTTTGTGGAAAACGACAAAATTACTTGCACAGTATTGCTTGTAGTAGAAATAGAGGCCGAAATGAGCTCGAATGGAAAATCTGAGCAGACTAATCTCTATGAGATTACCCAAAGTATTTAGAGACCTGCTAACACTCACCAAAGCTCACTTAAATTTGAGAAAGTGAGTAGGTGTATACTGGCGACGCTGATGACTAAGCTCGGAAGGACGCAACCGGCTCTGATACCAATTGTTGGAAATAGGGTTGTAGGGAAATGCACACAGCTTGGAGAAGATGAAGGAAGCTCAAGGCACACAATAGAGAGTAGTATTACTTAATGTGCAATGGAAACATAAGTTAGTCCTAGAATGATGAGCATATATACAATGCACGGGGGGAAAACCTCCTAGTGAGGGAAAAAATGCCACGACGGTCCTAAATGTCTTCACACACATCACTACCACGTAGGAATGGTAACAAAATTGCATTGCAAGACATGATACAACCATATTTTCTGTAGGATTTATATCCTACGAAAAATATATATCCTAAGCTAGCTCAAAACCAAATTTCTTTGGAAGAATTAGCTTTCAACACAATCACGTTTTTCTAGAGACATTATCTTAGAGTTTAGTATAAACACATATTTTTCTTAAGAAAATGTATTCTCTAAACCATGCTTTATTGAAGACATTCAAGTTTCAATTACTTCTCTAAACCATGTTTTATTTAAGACATTCAACTTTCAATTCCTTTTAATTGTCCAACCATACTAGATCCACTATATCTATCATGTGAAACTCAGAATTTTTTTTGTTGTGAATAATAAGAAATAATCTCCAAAGATGTGTTCCCTTTGAAATATGGTTTTCCACCTTTGATATTTTTTACAAATATCAAGTAAATCTCACATATGTTTTCAATGTTAACTCATCCAGTTTTAGATCGAGAAATAGCAACCCCCACATAGTTGACATCGAGGAGATTGTCATACAGAAAGGGGGTGTTGGGATTATTCAATGGAAATTTTCTCTGTTGTCCAATCGCCCTAGCTTGGGATTTGAAATGGTTGCAAGAGATGTTGGAGACCTGCTACCATCCTTCGTCCTTCTTCCTAAAGGTGGGCAAGAGCACAACATATGTAACACTGGGGTTGATATTTTTTGTTGGGCAGCAGATGAGAAGCGATGGATAGGGTGGCCTTTGTTTAGCCATTGCAAAAAACATTAGTGTTCTTTATGAAGATATAACTACTTTTGTTTTCAAGGACGAAAACGCTTCTCCAAGGGGGGAGTAATGTCATGTTTAGGATAAGACTGGGCACGCCAAGGGCCAAGACGGACATGCGATCAAGGGATGCTATATTTGGATAGCTACAAACATATATATAGCGAGGCTAGGCTTAGACTCTCTCTCTCTCTCTCTTAGAGAAAGAGAGAGCAAGCTCCAACATTTTTGCCTTGTTTCTAACCTATGTTTGGTACTCTGTGTGTGTGTGTGTGTGTGTGTGTGTGTGTGTGTGAAAACACCTTGCTTGGGGTGAATTGCAGAGAGGAATGAGGGAGGAGTGCAGCCTATTTCTGGCTGAGCTCACCTCATATGTCAGTGTCGTGTCTAGAGACGAATTTGCAGAAAGGATCTTAGTTAAAGCGTGCACCCGATTTCTTAGAAAGTTTGGAGAGTAAGCGAGCAAAAATGTGAGTGGAATCACCCGACACGTGCAGACGTCTCTCTCTCTCTCTCTCTCTCTATCTGTGTGTGTGTGTGTGAGTGTGCGCGCGCGCCGAGTATGGAGGGAAGCAATAGTGCAAACTTAAGAATTAATGGTTATTGTATCCTACATGTCCTCATGGAGGGTGCTGAGCACCCAATAAATTTAGGGTGCTTAGCTCCTTTAGTTATAAGAAAAACTAAAATAATAAAAATAAATCCGATAAATTTAGATGCTTAGCTAAGTGCGAAGAAAATCGATTGGCCCCCCTCGCCCATCCATTGCAAGGTGCAAACACAAAAAAACAGTGTAGCACGAAGAGATTTGATTGTCTTTCAGCTCTATACATGATGTCGGAAAGCCATGTACCTTTTGAAGCGGCTGTGGCTAATTTGTGTAAAATCTAGCAAAGAAAATACATACTCATTGTCCGCTCACTATGTAACACCTTAGGTGCCCATACAAGCTCTTTTAGGGCATGTTCGACATCCATACGTGACATTGATCTAAGACAAGAACTACTTATTGAGTGCAAAAGATTTTTAATGTCAAGCCTAAGTGACTTCAATGCAAGATTGAACTTTCTACTATTTCCAAATTTGGGCAGGTGCTCCTCTCATTATTATTTATATACACCTTTTGAAATTGCTTCCCTTCATGTATAATTAGTTGGAGCTCGATTGTGAGGACAAGTTTATATATTCATTCCTAATTTTATATGATGCAGCTTTGTTACACACTAAAGGAGGCTGATTTCTTAACATCTAAAGTGTCCTTGCTAGTAGATAACATGACCTCTGTAATGTCTTCGAAAGTGATGAATCATATTCTTGGGTTGGACCGTGGAGCATGGTAGAATCTTTGTCCCCAGCCTAGCAAATGAGGAGGCTCTTTGAGTGCTTCGAATTGGAGCTGCATCTATGGTACACAGAAAACTCACAATATCCAAGTCTTCACCAGGAATTCAAAACCATCACATGATGAGGAGGCTCTTTGCTTTGAATTGGAGCTGCATCTATGGTACACAGAAAACTCACAATATCCAAGTCTTCACCAGGAATTCAAAACCATCACATGGATATGGCTAATGTCATCTAGAATTATTCAAGAGCAAGGTGCAAAGTCCACGGACCTAGACAAAATGCTCAAAACAAGTACTGCAATGTTTTTGAAGTGGTTGTAAAGCTTTAAACAGGCTTCTCAAGTATGAGAGGGGGATTAAGAATATGTTTGGGCGGTGTGCTGATTGGCATTGTCTGCTTGCAGGGAGTGATATAGCTGTGGAGCGTATTAAATATTTTCCACAACTCTTACGCTTATTGAATCTATTTTAAGATGCTGCTTGCGTTACTTTTAATCCATGCTTGTGATAAAAATAGCGCTCCCAATAAAAAACGCTAGCAGCAGCGGAAGGAGACTCGAGCAAGGAGTAAAGGTATGCTGCTAGAGTTCTCTCTCTTTCTCTCTCTCTCTCTCTCTCTCTCTCTCTCTCTCCCCACTCCAACACAAAAAAAAATATTGACTCTTTCTCTTTCTCTAACTGGGTGGAAGGAAGTCTTTCTTTCTCTCTCTCTCTCTCTCTCTCTCTCAAATTTTTGCATAAAAATATTGACTCTTTTTCTTTCTCTAAGTGGATGGAAGCAATTCTCTCTCTCTCTCACATTTGTCATATGAGTGCCAAAGATTACCTTTTCAAAATTTTAGCATTGTAAGTCGAATCTTCGTCTTTCACCATGAACGCAGAAGCTGGTGTGGGTGAAGATGAATCATGGATGACGAAGAAGAAGGTAGTTTTAAGCTTGCAACATAGATACAACTGTAAGGAAGAGAAAAAACTTCTCGATTATCTGATAAAAATGTCCGTCATCGACACTAAATCAGAGATTTAAACGATCATGCTTTACATATTGCGGAGGTGAATCTCTCTCTTTCTTTCCTTAACTTTGTTTCTTTACAACAACGATGTCACGACTATCGACAATAATCAACGTAGCAAAAGCACCCGCTCGAAACAAATGCTGAAACTTCAAGTGCCAACCGGTCATAAATGGTGTCACTACCATAGCAGGTGACCTTCTCTCTCTCTCTCTCCCTCCCTCAAACTAAAGCACATTGTAGCTAGAGCACGCGTACACACACGCCACAACGTGTGTGTGCACACGCTCTAGATACAATGTGCTTTAATTTGAGAGTTTGAGAGAGAGAGAGAGAGAGAGAGAGAGAGAGAGAGAGAGAGAGAGGCGGTGCGATGAAAATACTAGCTACAATGTGCCTTAATTTAAGAAGAAGAAGATCAAGAAGAGAATTTGTTGCTGATGGAAATACTAGCTATAGTGTGCCTTTATATGAGAAGAAGAAGAACAAGAAGAGATTTTTAATGTTGTAGGAAACGAGAGCGAGAGAGAGAGAGAGAGAGAGAGAGAGAGAGAGAGAGAGAGAGAGAGAGAGAGAGAGAGAGAGAGAGGGTGATGCTCTCAAGGCCGTCCCGCTCCTGCCCCGTCTTGCACACCTCGCGCTCAATTGTGTGCTTCGCACTTCGTTACCTCCCCGTTGCATGTTCGCGGCCGATGCCCTCGCCTCGTATGAATCTGCCAAAGTATGGGCGTCTGTTTGCTGCTGCGCTTCCTTCCCCTCCCTGTCCTGCATGCTCGCATGCAGGTGATGGGTGGCTTGGTTCCCCTTCTCCCTTGTGGTCTGGCGCTTCGTGTCTCCCTTGTAGCCTGACTCCCCTCCCCTCGACCGCTGATGGAACCCTCTGCATATGCCAGCTCAGCGACAACATTAACTTGTAGCGTTGTCCCTGCCGACTATCGTTGTGTCGCCGCTGGCTTGTATAGCTTCGCTTGGTAGTCTTCTTCAGCTTCCCTGTCTTTATGCCTGATTCCCAAGTTACCGCCCTTTCTCCTCAACATGGAGTCTGTCAAGAAAATCGTCTCTGACTGGAGGAGGATGCTTCCACGTCCTTGCTGCCACCCTAGCTCCCCATCTTGGTGTTGCAGACTCCCTAACACTTGTTCGCGTACTTCTCCGTTGGTTATGCTGGTTCGTCGGTGCCCTTCTAGTTTCGAGTTTGGTCTTTGCTTGTGTTTTTTGTTCTTTTTTTCTTTTGCGTTTGTGTTGGCATGTGTTTGATTGTACGCCCGTGTATCACTGTTGGTTTGCTTCTGGGTGTGTGTGGATTTGATTGTGTATGGGTGTGTGAGTGGAAGCTTGCCTTTAGGGTTTGAGTGTGAGTGTTTCCTTAAGATTTGCTTTTGGGTGTGTGTGTGCGTGTGTGTGTTGACGCTTGTCCTTAAGGTTTGCTTTGTCTAGTTTCGTTTTTGTTTGTTTGATTTCCTTCCTCTTCTTTTTGGTTGGCTTCTTTTGTTTGTTTGGGGTTTTAGTTTTGGTTGTTGCTTGTTCACGGTTGGTGTTTGGGGCTAGCCAACTACGCTCATCTCGGCTTTTCCTACCAAGCTTCTTCTGCAGGTTTCCACTTGGATGTTGTGTCAAAGCCCTACATGGCCTCCTCGAAGTTCTCTCTCCAAATATGGCCTTCAAGAGCCATCTTCAACAAGTGGACTGCTTGCTCTTCTTGATAAAAGCTCCTTGTCAGCTCCAACGCACTGCTTTGTTACTCACCTAGTGCCATACTCATGAAGTATCTTGGTGATGTCAATTGCCTCTTCTCCCTCATCGTCACTACCAAATGTCCTCTCCCTTTTGTTCCTCCATATTACCTCTTGCTGTCAGATTTTACCAGTTGGCAGGCATCTGCTCGACAAGCTTCTTGTAACTGCTCATTGTCATCTTCACCGCTGGTGGCGTTTGGTGGCTCTAGTTCTTGATTTACGGTTGCTGGCTTAGCTTGTGGTTGAAGTGCATATCCTTCAGAGGTTGCTGACATCCTCTCTCCGGAATTGAGAGTGAAACTGCTACGGATCTTTAACTGTTTGGAATACATTCCGAGGGAGTATCACCCCACTCTCAAAGTGAATCAGGAACAAACATCCAGTAAAAAGAAACACACACAATACTGAGACTGCACCTAGCACGGCAAGGTCAAGAGAAGATTCTACTTCCAAGCTCTACAAGAGGTGTTATAGAAAGCAGTCAAATAGACTATCAATCTTACCCGCTACACATGGAACCACAAGAAATGTAAGGAATTCTGAAAATGCTAGCTGATGGGCAGCAAAAACACTGGGGCTGATCTGTTCTCAAAAACGCTAGTAGAGTTCTGACGCTACTGCAATCTGGGCTTATAAATCTGCTAAGGGTTAGGTAGGGCAATCCATCGACCACACCCAACAAATAAATCAATAAATTGATTTTTAATAAGTTAGGTTAGGGGGTTCCAATTTGGGTGAAACTATTGCATATCTGTCCATCTGAGAATCCGATCGATGCGGGGAATGGTTCGTTGGATTCCTCTAACCTAGAACTACATGCGATGCCCACCGTAGTGTAATAACATCTGTCAAAACATGTATACAAACCATTTATGCAAGAGGGTTCCAAAATTGAAAAACCTAATCTAATGGACTTGTCCGGACATGCAGTTCCTACGAGCAAGCTCAAAAAATTGCCGGTACTAATCCTCCTAGGATTCTAGGCTCTCCTATCTAGGAAGAAGGGGAAAATGGCTCTGGAAGTCGATGAAGCATGTCCACGTGGCACACGCATGTGTGAGCCAGCTAGTGCTCCAGGTGTTAGTTGTTGTCGGTTAGGTGGATTGTTGAGTACAACGTTTTACAAAGCTATAGAGATGTAGGGCATTATCGCCGAGCGAAGCAACCATTGGCGTCGGTGTTTCAGAACGCACGTAGGAGCGGGTCCCTAGGTTTAGGTCAAGAAACGCTTGCAAGCGCTAACGATAGTGTTTTATCCTTAGGGACATCCAGTAGGCAACAATGCTCTTCAGACTCCACCGCACAAGGGCTTTGTAGCGCCGTTAAAAGAGGAGAATTGATCAACCGCCAAGAGTGGGTGTTTGAACGCAAGAAGCAGCGGCGGCTTTACTCAACAGTGGAGAGTTTCTCTTCACGGGCTCTTCTTGGTGCAACTCCTCCTGCAAGGCTCTGACACCATGTCAAAGTCGACAATGCCGAAGCATAGAGAGAGAGAGAGAGAGAGAGAGAGAGAGAGAGAGAGAGAGAGAGAGAGAGAGAGAGAGAGAGAGAGAGAGAGAGAGAGAGAGAGAGAGAGAGAGAGAGAGAGAGAGAGAGAGAGAGAGAGTGTCTCCTGAACCAATTAACCTCAGTAAATTGCCCTACCCAGACTTAGACAAATAAGTGAAATAAATACCTAAAAGCCAAAATAAATAATGAGATCACATTGGCAGCTCACTTGAGATGTCGTAACATAACTGTCCTCTGTAAGGTGGTCCCCATACTCTGTGCAAGGCTGTCAATGGCAGTGCATAATCTAATCCAGCCTGCCCAAGTTTGTATAGCTTGCAAAGTATGGCGAAGAACAGACTCCATAACGAAAGCCTTTGTTGTTAGGTGCAGCGGAAAGATGAGTGCTCCTAACTGTGCTCAAGGTTCCTTTTAGTTATGGAAGGGAGAGCCTTCCGTTCTTAGTGGAAAGTGCTATGATCACAAAAAAAGTGAATGGACACTGTGCGTGCAAGTGTATGAGACTGAGAGATAGAGAGAAGAGAGATACGACACCAGAGACGTTGTAAAACCCTCCTCCGAAGGCCCGACTCTCGTCGGCGAGAGTGGTCTACTTTTGATTGCACAAAGTGGTACAATGTGGATGCAATGGACTGATGCAACTTGGGACTATGCCGATGACGGCGACGGTGATGACGACGAGGACTTTAGGGCGGAAATCTGTGGTCTTCTAACTGCTGAATTTCAGGACTGTTTCGGTGGCTGAAAATGACTGTTTCGGCTGCGTTTTCTATGGCTGAAAATGGGGGAACTTCTGCAAGCAATGGGGCTGAATCTGCTACTGATCAAGCATGCTGAAAACGCTGCATATTCTGCTGCGTTTTGGCTGAAAATAAAAAACGCTGGACTGTGGTCTGAGCGTTAGTAAAAACACTAGGTCAAATTGGTACTTCCGCTACAAATTGGGTGGATCTACAAACGCTAGGGGACTTGGGAGATGATGGCGATCATGCAAGGGCTGAAATGCCGGATTTTGGGGAAGTACTGCTGGAAAACCAAAAATGCTAGCCAATGGGGAAGGTAGCGCCAAGGTTGAGGGTGTTCTACGGGTTTTGCTGAGAAGTTGCCTGTTGAGCGGGAAGCTCCTGCTGCCTCTTCTGCCATTTAGTGCTAACTTGGGTTTGCTTATATACAAACTTAGCAAAATTGCCCTACCTACTTTTGTTGGAAAGTCACTTAAAAATAATATGTGAAAATACCAAAAATAGGGAAAATAGGCTAAATGCACTAGAAAATTCCCTTGACTGAATCTGATGGATTCTGAAGAGAATACTGATGATCATGCTGTGTGCAACCGGAGGATATGCATCTACACTAAGTGACTGGGCATGCACGATCTACGAATAGACTCACAAAAGTGCCAGATCACTTCTAATCTAGATTGACTGGACTAACTGAACCCTGATCATGCTGTAGCTTGTCCACGGACACATAGGGTCGGATGTGTCACGTGACATCCCCTCCTTTTCAAAGTGAGGTACTGGTACCGAACTGTATGGCGTCGAGGGAGATCGCCAATGGCATCTGGAATCATGGAAAGGACTCTTCGCCGGCCCACTCTGATGTGTGGGTCGTGCGGTACTTGAACTTCATAAAGGTGTGCAACGCTTGCTTCTTTGGGCCGCGCCGAAAGCGACACAAAATCTTATGAATCTCCTTCCTTGCTTCAACTTCGTCTAGAGTTTTCTTCTTCTTCAAGAATCTCCATGGTTGAAAATTCCTGAAACCATTTCCAACACAAAACCATGAACATACCCATTCCATGTAAAGTGAATGGAAAAAATCTTGTCTTCGCTAAAGACTGTGTATGCAATGTAGATAAACAAAGAGACGGAGTGACAACCCGTTCATCAAACACATGCAAACAATGAGATCGAATCTTTTCTGTTTGATCGAAATCAATCAACGGTGGCAAATCACAATGGAAATGCCTATGCTTGGTGCTCATACTTTCATGTGCTCGTTCGGAAACTGTGTCATACCAAGGAAGAGACATGGAATGTGACTTCCTGACATACATACTTTTCAGCTTTTCATGAAAAATCCGCATACGTTCGTGCTCATCCATGAGTGAAACGTGCTCAACGTACAATATGTCATGCCTAATAAAAGGAATCACATAAAGACGTTGACTAAAATACAGGAGACGATCACGAATGAAACACTCGAACAATGCGTGCGTATCAATCATGTGAACACATAATACTTTCTGTGAGGGTTCTTTGGACCTAGGTTCGAGAGCCAAGATTGTTTCTTCGTGAATGATCGAATCGTCCTGTGGGGGTTCTTTGGACCTCGACTCGTAAGCCAAGATCGGTTCTTTGTGATTGATCGAATCTACAACGAGGTTAGCTTCGCTAGAAAAAGCATCAACTAACACATCATCCTTGTGAACAATCACATCTGCTTCATGCAACTCATCATGCTTGTGAAAAATCACATCTTGATCATGCAAATCATCATGCAAATCATTATCATTCAAATCATCATGCAAATCATTGTCATTCAAATCACCATGCTTCTCATAATCATGCAAATCCTGTGTGTCATGCTCTGGAGAAGGCGAGACTGAGAGAGTCTCCTTTTCCCGATCTTGTTGAATCTGTCAGAGTTACCCGGAACGCGGAACGGGAACGGCGACGGGTCTCCCTGCGGAACGGGGGAACGGGAATGGGCCCGGAACGGGAACGGCGCGGAACGGCAGGCTAAAAAAACACCCAAATTTTTTTTTTTTTAGCGTTATGTGTTTGAATACAAGTAGTATTAGAGTCCTTTGACTCTAATACCCACAAAAAACACGATTCGAAGACCATTTAACCTTATTATGACTTGATTGGGATGTGAGGCGCCTAGAGTACATAGCCAGATGAACAACAATGAGCAAACACAATTTCCATAGTACATACACAATGCTCTCAAATAATTGCAAGAGTAGTAGTCAGAGATAACACTTTGGAATTAATTATGGCTAACATAGTAACAAGCCTCAAGGGCCGCCAGCGGCCAAGGTGCTACAAAAAAACCAAAGGGGGGCAAAGTTCAAACCAGACTTCAGTGACCACAATACCAAAACACTGAAGGTGACAAATACCATAAAGATGCTAGTAGCTACAAATGGCAAAGAGGGCAAGGCTCAAGCAGCCATACAAAAAGGTAAGGATAAATGGCAAAGACTCAAGACTCAAGAGCCACTAGCCTGAGAGGCCTCCCAATCCGTAGTAGCCGGCTGTAAATCATGCACATCCTCCCATTCCTCATCATCAAGGTCTAGGTCCGGCTCGATCTCAGCCACAGATGAAGTACCTGGTGTTGGTGGATGTGCATCTCCATCCGCCTGAGAAGCCTCTTGCTCCATCTCCCACTGTGTAAAAGGATCTGTCTGTTTGTCTGTACTCTTGCAAAGCATTTTCAAATTTGCGCTGACGAAGACAAGATCATTAGCCTTCTCCACTCCAAGCCGATTCCTCTTCTTGGAAGCAATGTGGCTAAAGGTACTCCACAATTGCTCCAAGCATGAGGTACTAACTGACTGGCTGAGAATACGGATCGCCAATCTCTGAAGCTCAGGGCCATCATAGCCATAGTCCTCCCACCAAAGCACTGAACCTATTTTCCTACGATCAATCTGAGCATCTGGACTGCCAAATGACCCCCGCATCTCTCTGTACTGTCTCAGCTGATCTCTGACAATGCGTCGCCCATCTCTGTCTAGAACCATCTTGTTTAAGATCTCTGTAAATTGGTTCATGACTTCCCTATCTGTCTCTTGCCCTGCACCTTGGAACTCTGGATCCACCATGTACACTGCCCCGTGTAAAGGAGAGGCATATGAATTCCACCTCGAGCTGCAAAGCGCATGGATCTCCTCATATCGCTCTGCGTTCGGCTCAAGCTGTGCAAGCTGCTCAATCATGCGGTCCATTGCCTCATAAATCTTGCCAATGCAAGGATCCATGCCATCCAGAACTCGAAGCAAATGAACCACTGGTTTTACCTGTGCATCTAGACTCTTGAGCTCCTTCCAGAACTCAAGATCCTCTGCCTTATCCTTGCACAAAATCCCTGCAACTGTCTTTGCATAGGGGGAGGTGGTGAACTCATCACTGATGAAGACCTGTCGGACCGCATTTTGACATTCAGACAGCCTGCGTACAAGAAGAAAGTTGAATGCGAAGCGGGTATCTGAATACTTTAGAAGCACTTTGCCGCCTGACCTCTTGAGGTACTCACTCCGAACCAAGTTGTGATTGTTGATGAAAGTAACCATCTTCACTGCATCAGCAATGACTAGAGCAATCCAGTCTAGCTTGCCGATGTCTTTTAGAAGGTTGTTCAAGCAGTGTGCCATGCAAAAGCATACTGTCACATGCGGATAGTGGCCCTCTATGATAGCTGCTGCTGCCCTGTTTGATGCCTCCCCATCTGTGACAAAGGCCACCACGTGTTGCTCACCGATGGTTTCTATGGCCGCTGTCCACTCTGCAGAGAGGACATCGGCGGACTTGCCACTCTCAGTGGCATCATGAGAGTGCACAAAGTAATCTCTCCACTGGAGTATGCGACGAGACCATGGATAGATCTCTTCCTTGTATCGCTCCACCCGTCGGCAATGAGGGAAACGCCATGTTTTGCCCAAAGACGCTGAATGTTGAGGGTTGCTTGCTCCACAATAGCCTTCTCTCGATCGAGCAAGGTGGTTCGGAGAGCCTCTGAAGATGGCGGCACATAGCCGGTGCCATACTCTCCAATCCGTTGCACCATGACTTTCCAATACTCCGACCTATTTCGATCAAACTTAGAAGAGGTTAGTATCAAAAAAGTGGAACCGACGATAACGAAAGAAATGAGAGAGAAGATTGATAAATCATAAAACAATGAACATACCTCGCTGCGACAAATGGGATATGGTCGTGATAGAAGAATCGGGCCACGGCCGCATCCACCTCTTCCTTCTTCTTTGGGTCCCAAGAGGTGGCAAGGGTCTTTTGGCGACGAATTGGACCTTGTGAAGATGCACCAACACCTACACCGAGTAGAGAGGAAGAAGGGAAAATGAGGGTCTTTGGATCAATACCTTTGCGTGCCGGCTTGGCTTTATGGTTAAATTGCCGATCCTTTTCCTTGAGCTCCTTCCTCTTCTCGATGGTTACGTTGGCACAAAATTTCACCTCATGTCCCGGCACTCGAAGAAAGTGTGCCCTCACTTTGTCATGCCCCCCTTTCCATGTGTAAGAGCATAGCTTGCATCCCCATGCATGAGAACCTCCCGCCGCCGACAAGGTGCCCTCCGAGGTCACTTCATCCCACCACGACCATTCCTTCGCCTTTTGAGTGTTGCCCGCATGAACGGAGGGGGTTGAACGAGAAGAAGAGGCCATGGATTATCCGTGAAAGAGAGAGAGCTTGATCTTTGAGGATTTGAGAGAGAGAGATAGCTTGAGAGAGGGCTTGAGAGAGAGAGAGGCTTGATTCCGTTCTTGCTTGAGGCTTGAGCAATGAGAAGTTAAGATAGAGAGCTTGAGACTCGAGAGAGAGGCTTCACCTCTTGGAAGTTGAGACCGAGAGAGAGAGTTTGACCCTTGAGCCTTGAGGGTTAGCCCAAGAGAGAGAGAGGTTATGGCTTGAGAGCTAGAGGCTAGGCCCCTATGGCTTGATAGTCGAGACTCGAGAGTTGAGAGCAAGGGAGAGATGGCCCCCTTCAAACTTCCTTGATGCTTTGGTGAAGAATGGGGGAAGGGGGGATTTATATAGGGCTGTAAAATTTAAATGGCCGTTGGCTGCCCAAATCTCCCAAACAGCTATATTTTTAAAAGTTGAAAAACTGTCCGTTTCTGCCCGTTGCTGCCGTTCCGGCCGTTCCGGGCCGTTCCGCCCCGTTCCAGCCGGTCCGTTCCGGTGATGGCCTGCCTCTCGGAACGGCAGTCCGTTCCGACGCGTTCCCTGAATTTTTGACCGGCCGGAACGCCGTTCCGGCGTTCCAAGGCCCCATATAGGCGTTCCCCGGTAACTATGGAATCTGTGCCTGCATTTGAGAAAAGAGTCGCAACATCGCTTGCATTCTTGCTGTGGTCTCGCGGTCATATTCTGCTTGTCTTGCTTTGGCTTCCAAGCGTGCTTGCTCGCTCTCACGTGCTATGGCTGCCATTCTTTCTTGGTACTGGCGCTCTATGGCTGCCATGTCTTCTTCGTAGGCTTTTCTTTCTGCTTCTCGTTCGGCATCTCTTGCTTTGTCTTCTAACTTCTTGTCCATCATCCTCTTGTCGAAAGCCTCCATAGGAGTTAGTGCAATCCTTGTCGTAGATGGTGAAGGGGGAGGGTCGGAAAAAGCTCTTGGTGGGGAAAATTCTTCTTCGCCTCTCTCATGCTCATCACCTCCAAGCAAAGCATCCATGCCGCTTCGAGTGATGACCATTCTGAAGTCGTGGGTTCTTGTGGGTTCTTAAGTTCACGAGGAACTTGGGTTCTTGGGAGTCTTGGGTTCTTAAGTTCACGAGGAACTTGTGTTCTTGCGGGTCTTGGTTCTTGAGGTTCTTGAGGTTTTCTTTCGCTTGTAAACCGCGTTTGAGAAGGATCTTCTCTTCACCCGAGTTCTACTCTTTTCCGCGGGCGCACCCCTTGACGGCCTTGCGCTCACACCAAGGTTGCTTTTTCCCACCTCACGTCGATTGGCCGGCCGCTAAGTGCACGGTCCGCTCTCAATGAGTGAAAAGAGACACAAGGGGAGGCTGAACAAGCCCTTCTTTCTTGGGATTCCTGTCACTCTTTAACAAAACACGATTAGGAATCGACATGCCCAAGCGAACTTGGGTTCGTGCGACCGCAACAAGCAAAAAAAATTCTTGTGATTCTTGTGGTTCTTTCCTTGAGTGATACAGAACACTGCCAAAGCTGTGTTAGGTGAAGCGGAATGATTGTTTTCGCTTTGCTCAAGATGAGTGCTCCGAACTGTGCTCAAGGTTCCTTTTAGTTCTTATGGAAGGGAGAGCCTTCCGTTCTTAGTGGAAAGTGCTATGATCACAAACAAAGTGAATGGACACTGTGCGTGCAAGTGTATGAGACTGAGAGATAGAGAGAAGAGAGATACGACACCAGAGACGTTGTAAAACCCTCCTCCGAAGGCCCGACTCTCGTCGGCGAGAGTGGTCTACTTTTGATTGCACAAAGTGGTACAATGCGGATGCAATGGACTGATGCAACTTGGGACTATGACAATGACGGCGACGGTAATGATGACGATGACTTTAGGGCTGAAATCTGTGGTCTTCTAATTGCTGAATTTCGGGACTGTTTCGGTGGCTGAAAATGAGTGTTTCGGCTGCGTTTTCTATGGCTGAAAATGGGGGAACTTCTGCAACCAATGGGGCTGAATCTGCTACTAATCAAGCATGCTGAAAACGCTGCATATTCTGCTGCGTTTTGGCTGAAAATAAAAAACGCTGGACTGTGGGCTGAGCGTTAGTAAAAACGCTAGGTCAAATTGGTACTTCTGCTACAAATTGGGTGGATCTGCAAACGCTAGGGGACTTGGGAGATGATGGTGATCATGCAAGGGCTGAAATGCCGGATTTTGGGGAAGTACTGCTAGAAAACCAAAAACTCTAGCCAATGGGGGAGGTAGCGCCAAGGTTGAGGGTGTTCTGCGAGTTCTGCTGAGAAGTTGCCTGTTGAGCGGGAAGCTCCTGCTGCCTCTTTTGCCATTTAGTGCTAACTTGGGTTTGCTTATATACAAACTTAGCAAAATTGCCCTACCTACTTTTGTTGGAAAATCACTTAAAAATAATAAGTGAAAATACCAAAAGTAGGGAAAATAGGCTAAATGCACTGGAAAATTCCTCTGACTGAATCTGATGGATTCTGAAGGGAATACTGATGATAATGCTGTGTGCAACCGGAGGATATGCATCTACACTAAGTGACTGGGCATGCATGGTCTACAAATAGACTCACAAAAGTGCCAGATCACTTCTAATCTAGACTGACTGGACTAACTGAACCCTGATCATGCTGTAGCTTGTCCACGGACACGTAGGGTAGGATGTGTCACGTTGTGAGCGGGATGGAAACACACAGAACGCCTCCATAACAACCCGATACACACTCTTGGAAAGATACACACACACACTATGGGGCACCACTCGGCTTACACAATCCACCTAGTCGAGACAGGGAACACACCTATGGAATGGGAGGAGAGAGACTATCCGCTCACCCACTCCACACAGAGACACACACACACAAACTCAGCTCAAAAGAGGAGGATTTATGATGTTTAGATACAAATGATCTTGGGCCAACACCAATGGGGCAAACATTTCACACAATATGGGTAAAAGATACCAGATACAATCACAAATTGGACCAGAAGCTTCGCTCATAGGAGAAACGTACACAGCCAAAACAGCAGAAAAAGAGTGAGGAATTTGGCAAAATGGACAGCGCCATCGCGTCCGGAACGGCCCAAAACCCCTGTCTACAATGTCAAAGTGCTCAAATCCGACCTCGGATGAGCAGTTTATTGCCAAAATAGGCTCCAAAATGAGCAAAAACACACCTGCGGCTGTTCCTCCTCTCTTCTCTACGTTTTTTCTGGTCTACTCTCTCTTTTTTCAGTTCCCACACTTAGCTTTATTAGTTGGGCACCCTTGCCTTTTAGTTGACCTCAAATGGACCCCGAACAGGCCAAAAACTGACCTCGCAGTGCATAGTTGTCACCTTTTTGCATCATCCGCACACCTGGCACTCAGCTTTTTCCAAGAATGCATCTCGCACCACGTGAAGTGGCCCCAAAAATTGGTCCTCATGATGACTTTTCTGCATAATTATCACAAGAAAACATCCACATTGTGTCCGTACTCATCTACGTGCAAATATTGACCCCATTCGGCCTCCTGACGCCACTAGATGCCATCTGACGCACTCGCTTACCTCATGTCGTTGGCCCGCGGATAGCTTCCTTAAGAAGTTTTACGCGTTACCAACTCCTCATTATTATAGAAAAAAAACACTGGTACTGATAATAGTGAAAATCGATGCACTATATACACCCTGTTCTACCTGTACACATGTGGGCCCCACGTAACCACATGGCTCTGGAAAATGGGCAATCCTTTATTCGATGCACCATGCATGGATATGTACATATGCGCAATTCCTTGCTCCAAAAAACTCCTGACATAATTTGCCCACCCCCTAGCCTGCTAGAGCATTCATGCTCAACAGCAGTACTAGTAGATGCTCATTTCACCTGGATCAAAAGGCCAAAGGCATATCGCCTGATTCACAAGAAGCATCATAACACCACACCTACATTTGTCAATAATCAACCAAAATGCACCATAGGCATATCCAACTAACACATCCGCCCTGTCTGGAGTTCCAAAAGCATAAATATTGCATACCACATTCAACCCAACCGATAGAGACAACTCAAGTGACTCATCACCTGGCATCTTGGCTTCACCAGCCATAGCAACAACCTGCAAATCATGCACCCAAGTAGCTAAAAGCATTGTGTGAAGGTAAAGTTGTTGATATCCAAAGCACAAAAGTATCCCCACAGCACACATATCCCTAGCATAGGCATCCACATAGCTGAGATTGGACTCATATATGCCAAACCCCTTCTCATCATCATAAGCATACTCATCATCACACATAACTTTATCCACATTATAATCATGGCTAGCACCACTATCCATAGCTTCTAGCATGGGTTCATCAGTCTCCAAGAATACAGATCCTTGCTCTAAACCACAATCATGCTCACAAATCGGTTCAATCACTGCACATACATCAAAATATGGCTTCAAAATAGGCTCCACATCCAACAAATCCACAAAATGGCTCTCAACCTTGCCCTCTTCCCTAATTTCCAAGGAACTAGTATCCAAAGATACGGGCTCATCATCAATAACCTCAACCTCACACTCACACCCAGAATCACAAGGTACACAAGTAGCCAATGCATCCTCTTCAAGGTTTTTCAATCCTGTATCCAAAGCATTACTCACCTTTTTAGGCTCTTCCATAAACCTGTCAACCTGCAAGACCTCTTTACGCTTCACAATAGACCTTGGGAAGAAACGAGAAACATCATAGGATAGGCTACTTTTCACCTGCTTAGGCTTAACTTCATCTTCCATGTCAAATCCATCTTGCACATGCATACCTGTACTGATACCATGTTCCTCAAGACGCTTAAACTTCCATTCCTTGTGCTTTGCAATGCATACCGCATCTTCAAAAGACTCGGGCGTCTTCAACTCAACCTCGAACCGCAACCAAGGTGACAAACCAGCAACAAAAGAACTTTTCTTCAATGAACAAGGGGGGGTCTCATCCTTAAGAGCAACACACCAACGAGTCCATAAATCTGTAAAACCTTGTACATAGGCATCAACACCTTGACAAGAACCTTGCTTAAGAGCATTGAGCTCATTCCATACTGCATTTGCATCTTCCACAACCTGGAAACGCTCTAAAAAAGCTTCTATAAACTTGTCAAGACTCAAACCATAAGAAGAAGCCACTGCTTCTTTAGCTTCCAAATCCATGAACCAAACACGGGCCTCATCTTTCAAAAGCAATCCAAATAGCCTCAAAATCTTCTCCTCATCACACATATTGTTGCTTATGCATGCTATGCATGCCACCTCGACTTGCTCCAGAAAGTCTTTCTGCATCTTCACCACTTCCTCCATGAAATTCCGGATAAGAGAAAGCCATGGCTACCCAAGTTTAATGTTTTGAGAACCCCTTCGAACACACGTGCAAGAACCCAAAACTTTTGACTGACTCAATTCCCAAAAACTTCAATGGAGCTCAACTTTAGATAAGGACAAACACATGTACATCAAATGAGTTTCCATAGTTAATCATTGGAATTACAACAGGCAAAGGACATTCTAGGATCTCTCATAATCTTCTTGGCCCGAACATAAAGACTATGCGCTGCTGGAAAAAAATCTTCCTGGACACATGAACATTTATCTGGATTCTCTGAGTTAAATGAAAAGGAGTGAACTGAGGGCCATTTTGATCATCCATTAAAGTCAACCATGCAGCTCCCAAGAAAGCACACTTGTCTTATCTTCTGATTTTGGCAAAATTTCAATAGCATAACAGCATAAATGGCTCAAAATACCAAAAAACCAGCCATCATAACTTGGAAAAATTTTGGCAGAGTTTCCCCAGAAGTAGAGCAGTGTGAACCCAAAATATAGACTGTCTATGTATGCATAAACTGCCAACAATAAAACCCGAGCATCAATTAGGAATCACTAGTACATAGCCTATGGCGAGGTCACGAAAAGGGTGCTCCAGCTACTTGTATCACCGAAAGGATCTCCACATTTGAGAATCCCCCAACTCAATAAAACCTCACGCTATCGACCCTCACACGAAGGCTAATGCAAATCGCGTATAGTCAAGTCTCAGAAATGACTATCTTCCAGACCAAGTCTCAGAACTGGCTGGGACTGCCACATAAAACCAAATATGGCTCCACAAAGGCATACAATGGCAGTTTCCACAAGTAACGTACAATCCAGCAGACAATGCGCTCAAACAGGCGCCAAATGATGCATACCCACAACCACTGCAAGTGACACCACTGCTAGTATATCACTGTACTCCAGCTACATGTACCTGTGTGAATCACCTGTACCTATACCTGTCCCTGTAACCTGTAACCGGTAATCTGCAACCTGTAATCCCGAATCTCAAAGCTTGAAGCTCGAAGCAGAAGGTACTCGAAGAAGATCCTCCGTGGGGGCGCCAAAAGAATGTGAGCGGGATGGAAACACACAGAACGCCTCTATAACAACCCGACACACACTCTTGGAAAGATACACACACACACACACACTATGGGGCACCACTCCGCTTACACAATCTACCTGGCCGAAACAGGGAACACACCTATGGAATGGGAGGAGAGAGACTATCCGTTCACCCACTCCACACAGAGAGACACACACACACACACACACACACACACAAACTCAGTTCAAAAGAGGAGGATTTATGATGTTTAGATACAAATGAGCTTGGGCCAACACCAATGGGGCAAACATCTCACACAATATGGATAAAAGATACCAGATACAATCACAAATTGGACCAGAAGCTTCGCTCATAGGAGAAACTTACATAGCCAAAACAGCAGAAAAAGAGTGAGGAATTTGGCAAAATGGACAGCGCCATCACGTCCGGAACGGCCCAAAACCCCAGTCTACAATGTCAAAGTGCTCAAATCCGACCTCGGATGAGCAGTTTACGGCCAAAACAGGCTCCAAAATGAGCAAAAACACACCTGCGGCTGTTCCTCCTCTCTTCTCCACGTTTTTTCTGGTCTTCTCTCTCTTTTTTCAGTTCCCACACTTAGCTTTATTAGTTGGGCACCCTTGGCCTTTTAGTTGACCTTAAACGGACCCCGAACAGGCCAAAAACTGACCTCGCAGTTCATAGTTGTCACCTTTTTGCATCATCCGCCACCTAGCACTCAGCTTTTTCCAATAATGCATCCCGCACCATGTGAAGTGGCCCCAAAAATTGGTCCTCATGATGACTTTTCTGCATAATTATCACAAGAAAACATCCACGTTGTGTCCGTACTCATCTACGTGCAAATATTGACCCCATTCGGCCTCCTGACGCCACTAGATGCCATCTGACGCACTCGCTTACCTCATGTCGTCGGCCCGCGGATAGCTTCCTCGAGAAGTTTTACGTGGTACCAAGTCCTCATTACTATAGAAAAAACACACTGGTACTGATAATAGTGAAAATCGATGCACTATATACACTCTGTCCTACGTGTACACATGTGGGCCCCACGTAACCACATGGCTCTGGAAAATGGGAAATCCTTTATTCGATGCACCATGCATGGATATGTACATATGCGCAATTCCTTGCTCCAAAAAACTCCTGACAACGTGACATTTGTCTAAGTCTCCGTGCTAGCAAAAGATAGGGAGAAAGAGAGCATGGGACTTTGCGCGCAGCACACCTTTGCTGAAATAGAGCTCCTCTCTCTCAACCCCCATAGTGAGAACACGTTTTTCCTTCTTTGCCTTTAAAGCAATCCGATATTCCTCCTTCCATGGCAAGACAACGTTCCTCCTTCGTCTTTATGGCAAGACTTCATTCCTCCTCGGCCTCAAAAGCCAAGCAACGTGCTTCACGCTCGGATACTGCTACCAACCGGTTCTCGTCCTACTTCATCATCATCTCCATCATAGCCTTGACCACTGAGTCCACCAATGCCATTGAGGCATTGGAGAGGATGGTGATGGGGGATGTAAGGTGCAGATGAAGACATTATTTCTCAAGCTCTATGCTTTGCACAGAAACATGAACCTTAATTGAAATGCTACCTCGAGATACTTAGTTCTTATGTCGGATGAGAGTTAATAGAGGGATGAGAGAGAATAGGGGAGACAAGACCACCTGATGTATGTTATTACAGTGTTATTTGCTTTATTGATTGCACAATGACTTGTACAATTGGATATCTATGTCAAAGGTGGCAGCAGAAGATGCAATGAAGACAAGAATTGGCTCATGATCCGGTAGTCCGGGATCTAGAATACGTGCAATGCCACATGAACAAGACACTTGTGGAGAAGAGAGATCAGTGAGGTAAAAAGAGAGAGTACACATGATAATGAGAGAGGGAAAGGCTCTCCATGTTGAAAACAAGCTACTCATACCAAGTGACAAAGGGTGGTCTGGCATAGAATGGACATGCCTAATGGATAGACCCGAGGTACACAACTGCGGCTGCTACTAACATTGTCAGTTGTTCTTGCACATGAGACCAAAATTGTCCTTTCTCTTGTGCTAAAGGGAATATACCCACCACTAAACTGTACAATCAAACAATACACAATATAACACCAACACATAGGGAAGTGTCACAAGCAGATGACATGGCATGACCACCCAGAATTCACGCTGACAGACTGTACGGGTAGAACAATACGGATGATGACATGGTAGCAGGACAAGCTGGAATTCACGTTGACATGCCGACTATATGGACTGTACCGATTTCCGTCATTCGTGCTGGCAGCTGATGACGTGGGAGACTATACAAACTGTACGAACGTCGAATTTTCCGCATAATGAGCTGCCTGCTTTTTTCTGCCAGGTTTTGGAGCCAGAAGATTTTGGGACCACTTGCTTTTGAGTTAGAATCTTTTGGGGCTCTGCTTTTAGGGCATCCCTTGTAGGAATAAATAAGCTCAAGGGGCCTCACTCTTCAGAGCATCTTGATATAGAGTCTGAGAGCAGAGAATCCTTCGCGTGTCGTACTTTGATCAAGCATTAATGTAATAAAGAAATATCGAAAGGGACGCCAGGTTTTAGCCTTTAGGGCAAACACCTTTCGGAACGGAACTACGCCGCGCCGTGTCACAAACTGCTGATGTGTCAAGTCATTGAAGAACAGAGCCAACCTTCAGATCCGGCTGAGGGGCCTAAACCCTAAAAAGAAGCAACAAAAGAAGTAAAAGTTCTACCAACTTTTGGGACCTTGTCCGATGGGACCCAGAGGACATAAATATTAAAATAAAGCTGGATCCTCACACACACACAAAAAAAAAAGATTAACGTAAAAACTGATGACGTGGCAGCGAGTACGGATCTTCGGATTTCCCGCTAACACGATGACATGGCAGACTGTACGGATAGTCCCTGATTTTTCACTAACAGGCTGTACGGATTTCTGCAAAACGTGCTGGCAGCTTTTGATCACTTGCTTTTGGGCCAGCTGCTTTTGAGTTTCAAAGATTTTCATGTAACTGCTTTTTATGTGGCCAAGGGCCTTTAAATATGAGCCAAGGGCTCATTCTTTGGCAGGCTTCAATACGAAGGTGTAGATTGTACTGAGTTCAAGTAATATAAAGAAATATCAAAGGGGTGCCAAGGTTTGGGGCCAATACTCTTTGGGGTGGAACTTCACCACTCTCCGTGTCGTCTCTCTCAGTTCAGTTATTATTGAAGTGCTAAAAGTTTGTTTTTTTCTATTGGCACGTGGTGCCCCGTTTCGTGACAGTGGTATTAGAGCGCCATGTTGACTTAAATATTAAAGTTTTGAAGTATTATAAGCTATTCCCTTGTGTGTCATGCCCCATTTTTGACTTGGGGTGCCTAAGTCTGTGACAGTGGTATCAAAGTATCAGGCTTGTGCTTTTCTCAAAGCATACTGGTCCTAATATGGGTCCTATCAAAGAGCAGATGGGACACTTGGGAATCTGGAAATTGTTATTGAAGAATCTTTGTGGCCCGCCGACCCTAGACTTGGAACTTTGAAAATTGTTATTGAAGAATCTTCGTGGCCTGACCCCAAGACTTATTATCTACTCCCACCCATACTTCATTGCGCATTGGGCGCGCTCCCTTCTTCATCGCTCTGTCTTACAGGGCATAAGCCATAAAGAATTCCAGATTACACATAGGTTCTCGTGGAGAATCTGATAGTAATAACACCTGTTAGAGGAGATATTAGAGAGTGAGGAGATACTCGCTCCAGAGCAGGTTTTGGAAAGGAAACTGAAAGGAATACTGATATCTTGTTGTCTGTGTAGCACATAACTAGTAGGAGCGAGGAACATGTTTATAAAAGCATTTGGAAACATGAAGTGGACCTCGACTCTTTTGCAACGAGGTGAACCATTTGGTTAAAATTTGCATGTTTTGCAGGTGAAATCGAGAATAAGATCATGACGAATTGGGAGCGACAACAGCTCCGGAATGAACCGGATTACGATTTGAGATAAGAATCATGAACTATGAATGAATGATGATGATTCTCGTGCATCAAGATTCCCATATGAATGAGATGACAAGATACTATTGTGAGTGCCTGTGGGATGACGTGGCTATACAGGGATCTAGGTGCATCAAGACTTCTGAACGGATGAGATGACTAGATGATTGAAACATTGTGTTCAGTATGAATCAAGTGTGTTAATGAAGAACTTTGAAATAGGAATTTTCGAAGGTGAATCTAATTTATGTATGAAATTAATGTTTTTTGGAAGAACTTGCTATTTGTGTGCAGAATTCGGAGCAATGATAGCTCTAGAATGAACCTCACAACGATAAGAATAATGAATGATTCAATGTAACTGTCGTGAGCGCATCAAGAGTTCTTGCGGGATGAGATGGCAATATGAACTCGGTGTATGATTGATGGATTGGGATCCCCGGAAATAATTACTCGCAGATGACGGTGCTTGAGTGAAGATGGAACAATTGATCAAATGATTGCAGCATTTCGGTCTCAAAAATCTATGGACATGATCGCAATATGGGATTAGTTAATCCGACATCAGTGAGATCCACGATGGATCTAGATGCGATTGCTAAATACGTTGACAAGAATCATGGTCCTAAATTAGAACGAAACCTATGGACGTGATCACAATATGGGATTAGTCAATCCAACATCTTGCTAAATACGTTGCCAAGAATCACGGTCCTAGGATCTATGTGATATGATCTGAATGTAATGTGATGTGACTGTCGTCTTTGTACCAGTGCTGGATTTGTGTCGTCTAGTGCGTCAATACTTAGAGTCAGTGTCTACTGAACTGGTTTATGGCTTATGTCTCATTTTGCAGGCGTAATCGAGGGCGATTACAATTCTTTCAAGAGGGGGGTATGTCACAAACAAATGACGTGGCATGACCACTCCGAATTCATGCTGACAGACTATACGGACAGGATAATGAAGATGATGATGTGGCAGCAAGACAGGTCGGAATCACGCTGACATGCTGATTGTACGGATTTCCGCCATTCGCGTTGACAGCTGATGACGTGACAGATTGTGCGGACTATACGGGTTTTTCGCATATTGCGCCGTCTATTTTTTTCTGCCAGATTTTGGAGCCAGAAGCTTCTGGGACTACTTGCTTTTGAGTTAGAAGCTTTTGGGGATTTGCTTTTAAGGCACCCCTTGTAAGAATAAATAAGCCCAAGGGACCTCACTCTTTAGAGCATCTAGACGTAGAGTCTAAAAGCAGAGGACTCTTCGGGTGTTGTACTTTTTTTTTTCCGAGAAAAAGATCCTTCTATTAGTTAATGAAAACTGCCCATAGGGCTCCAACCACCTCTGCAAGAGAGGGCTACAACAAGCATGATGGGGAGACTCTCCCAATGAAAAAACAACATATATACAATGGGGCTAAATCAAGAGATGTGAGGAGGGAAAAGCCACACAGGTGGACAGTAGTGCCATCTGAGCACCCCCTGGACTATGGTGTAGAAAGGCCCAGGGCGCCAGAGTCGAAGGAAAGCCTCGCGGCGCTCCCGCATGCGGTCGGAGCTGCCCTGTAGTCCCTCAAGCTGTCCTCTGAGAGTATGGATCAGCTCTAGCCAAAAGTCACGAACAGTCTCTGTTGGTGGCACAGGGCGAGCCTCAAAGATGCGGAAACAGCGGGCCCGCCAGATGAATCAAAGTGTCAGGCCACCGATGAGCTCCCACCACTCCTCTCTCTCACTGCACCACTCCAGTGGAGTAAGCTCTGTAGCAGGCTGGAGTGTAGCTTGCCCCCCCTGTATCACTATCATCCTACTGGTTGAACATAGCTCAAACTGAAGTGCCGGGCCCGTGAGGGTGGACCAAGCCGCTGCCCCCCAAGTGTACTGGCGAGCCGTGGAGAGAGCAGGCATCAGCCGAAGAACTCGCAGCCACACCTGCTGGGCCGAGGGACAGTCCCAAAGACAGTGACGCTGACTCTCCACCAAATGGTCACAAGCTGCACATGTGGTCGAGAGACCACTATGCACAAGCCAGCTCCCTACTACTGTGGCTCTATGTGCGACGAGCCACTGAAACAAGGTGACTCTCCTCGGCTGTCTGGAGTCCCACAGCCTCTGCCAAAAAGCTGCCAAGAACTCGACTGTGAGGCCCTCCTCCTGCCAATGACGTGCTGCAGCAGGGCAGGCCTCTCTCTGTGCTGCAAGTATATGACGTCCAAGCCGAACAGTGTACTGAAAGAAGGTGACTCCTGGGTGGTCTGCAGAAGAGAAGGGGTCCCTCCATAGCCACTCACCAGGATCCCACTGTACTTGTGCCAGTGGACAGCACTCCCAAGCCCATAGCCTCCAGTGTCCTGTCTCAAGAGCTGCTGGGTCAGGGTCTATGACGCAAGTCCTCCCACAGATGCCCACAACTCGGATCCTCTGGAAACAGCACTCTGCTACCTGCGGGGCCTCTACTGCAACTCGCTATAATCGTCCCCCACCCTGAAGCTCGAAGAACAAGGCTGGGACAGTCTCTGAGCAAGCCCTGACTGAAATGAGAACCTCCAGTTGTGTGAAGGCTCCCATCCACCGGGGTGTTACTGGCTCGAGAGGCGTGAGCCACTCAGCTCGAACTGACTCTGAGATGTCCTGACACATGCTCTGCACCCCTCTCATGCCCTGTAGCTGGACAGCCTGCACCTCCTCTGACAAACCTATGAACTCTAGCCAGTCACCTAGAGAGAGCGCTGGACCAGCTGCCATGGGACTCCAAGAAACATGAGGCCGACTCCCAACCAAGTGGCCTCTCTGAGTGCTAACCATGGGGTTCCAGACGAGGGGCTGCCGTAGGCGCTCCTCCATGCACGTCGGCTGTCTCTGCTCTAGGCCACGTCGTAAGAGCTCCCAAGATCGAAGCAAACTCACAGCAAATCGGTCCTCCAGTCTCCTGCTCAAACCAACTCGGCGCAGCTTTGTAAAGATCCATTTGGTCGAAGGTTGCCAAGGGCCTCCTGACTGAGGCACCCTGGCACGAAGCCTCTGCAGCAAGAACTCCTTCCAAGGCTCCTTGCCTGGAAGAAGTCCTTTGACGACGAACTTCCCAAGAAGGGCTCTGCTCTGCTGTGCTGGATCAATGATCCCAAGCCCTCCCTGAGAACAAGGAAGTGTGATGACCGACCAAGCCACCTTGGCTTGGGCAATTTGAGTGTCGCGACCTGACCAAAGGAAGTTCCTGATCAGCCTCTCTACTTGGCTGATACAAGAACTCGAGAAGATCCAGTAAGAAGTGATGTACCACATAGTCGCCAACAACACCTGGTTGGCAACTACTACTCTACCAGCCAGCGAAAGTCGTGCTGAGCTCTAATGTAACAGCTTTCTCCTGATCGACAGGAGAAGAGGAGCAATCTGCTGCTCGGGGGACAAGTCCAAACCAACCTGACAACCCAAGTACCGAACTGTAGTCCCTGGAGGAATCCACCTGAAACCCTCTCCTGGCATCTAATCTGGCATAGGAGCACTGCCAACCGAGAAAGCCACTGTCTTTCTCTAGTTGATCAGTGCGCCCGATGCACAGCAGAAGGTCTCCAAAGCCTGCCCACATCTGTGTAAATTGGCCTCCTGGCCCTCTAAGTACAAGGCCGAGTCGTCGGCAAACTCAGCGTCCAGAAGCTCATCTCCCCGTATAGGGAGTGCTAAGCCCCTCAGACCAACCTGCTGTGACACCAAAAATCTGCTCATCGCCTCCGCATAGAACATAAAGAGAAAGGGGGCAAGAGGACAACCCTGTCTGACCGATCGTGTGAGCATGAAGCGCTCACCTCTACCTCCTGCCAATAGCACCTGACTGTGAGCCTGTCTGTACAAAGCTGACACCCCTCTGATCCAAGCATCTGAGAAGCCCATCCTATGTAGCGTGCCCTCTAGAAAGTCCCAGTCAACTCTGTCGTATGCCTTCTCAAAATCGAGAAGAAGAATCACAAGGTCCTCCCCACGGAGTCGTGCCAGGGCAGAAGCCTCCCAGAAGGTGAAGATGTTGTCAAGGATACTGTGTTCCTTGACAAAACCTGTCTGAGTCCCATGTATAAGGCTCTCCAAAAGTGGCTGAATCCTCAAACTCAGAGCCTTGGCAAGAATTTTGTAGGCTGAGTTTAGGATGGTGATGGGGCGCCACTGTCGAATCTCATCCAAGGAGCCACCCTCCTTTGGAATGAGGTAAATCAGGCCCTCACTCATGCTATCCGGCATCACTCCTGTGTGCAGAATGTACTGAAAGGCACTACAAAGATCTGGGCCAAGCAGGTCCCAGTACTCTAAGAAGAAGCTGGGAGTCAGCCCATCCTCACCTGGACAACTACCACGAGGGAGGGCCCTAAGAGCCGTGTGCAGCTCCTCAAGCTGAAGAGGTATCTCTAGCCTCTGGCGCATCTCCTCAGTCACAAGACAAGGCATCTGTGCCCAAACCTGCTCCCTGCATGCATCCTGTCTCTCTGACTGGGGCTCAGCCGATAGTAACTCATGGTAAAAGTCAGTAGCAATTGCACGCATATCCTCTGGCTCACAAACAATTGACCCATCGGGTCTCCTCAACTGATTGAACTTTGCATGCGAGTGCCGAGGTCCCATTGTCTCAAAAAAAACACGTCACTCTGTCACCCACCCGAGTCCACTGAGATGCCTGTTGGTGAAACGCAAACTCATGGCGCCTCTCCTCTTAGCAAGCAAGCTCCTGTGGAGCCTGCTGTAACTGCTCCTCGAACCATGGACTGTCTGGATGCTGCTTGTATCCTCTGTAGTGAAGCAATGCCTTGTCTGAGACGTTGCTCCTCCTCTCTCGCTACGGCCCGTCGAGCCAGAGACTCCTGGAGAAAAAAGTGGCTAAGCTGAGCTAGGCCTAAGGCCACTCTGTCTGCAGGTAGAGCCTGGCTGTGCATGCCCTCTGTCGAGAGAGACTCTACCCTCTCTCTGAGTGCTGAGTCCAACAAGACCCTCTCTGGGATGCGAAGCTCCCACTCCTCTGCCTGTCTGTCACTGTGAGGATCACTGGTGCATGGTCCTAGAAGGATGTCCCTGCCAGGATGCCCACTGAGCCCCTCAAGTTACTGAAGTGGTCACTAGTGTAGAAGCGATCTATCCGCGACAGATTCACTCCTCTCACTTTGCGGTCCGATCTAGAGAAGGCAAGACTCTCTGGAGGCCTCACAAAGCCAGAATGCTGCCACGTATCCGAGACCCTCAAAGTCATACACAACCTCTCCCAAGCTGCTAACTCGACTCCATGCACAGTAGCATGGCTGCCTCCGATCCTGTCAGAAGGGTCCTCCAACATGTTGAAGTCCCCTCCTACACACCAATGGTCAACTTGTGGCAATATACGCCCATCACTCTAGGGCTATCTATCTTTCCATTGCACACTAAGTAATACACTCTCTATTGTGTGCCTTGAGCTTCCTTCGTCTTCTCCAAGCTGTGTGTGTTTCTCTGCAACCCTAATTCCAACACCCTGAGTCTATGGACAGAGGAGTAAAGGAACTGCAACAAGCCCAAGAAGAATGTTGGAGCTGATCTGTAACATGCTAGAAAGCTGGGCAAAAAACAGTGAAGAAAGAACCTGCTATACTTGCTAGCCATGGTCAGATCTGCACCTGAAGGATTGCCCCCAAAGTTGGAGCTCTCCAAAGGGATGTATGAAAGAATAATTCAAATGTTGCTGATTGTGGGAGGAGGGACTAGATGTTCCCACCAACTGTTGACACTACGTGCAAACGTGCCATTCAAAGGATTTGGACAAATCTGCTGCCAAGTATCGAGAAAACAGCCCATAAAAGGTTGGAAACTAACAAGAGATCGTAAACTTGTCCCACAACTGGTGCTGACAAAAGCTTAAAAAGGGCAAAGGAGTTACCATATCTGTAGGGCCACATTACCACTGGGGAAGGAGAGAACATGGAGATAGAAGTCTACATTCCAACAAAACCTTCTCAAACTGTTGTCATTGTCGGCTAAGGGTCGAGCACCACATGCTCCAACTCTAAACCAAGGTGGTTAGGTGTGTAGTGTTCAATACAAATTTGGTTCGTAAGGTACACAGTACAAAATGGATTGAGTTTTTAGGCACGTGAAAATTCGTACTTTGGCCTAAAACTAAGAGTACTTCATTCATCTACTTTTGCATTCACCTAGGCTTCAAATAAAGACTAGCAAATCAACGATATGAATAGACCATTACAAATGCCAAAAACTTGAGTCCGCGACTCTAACCGAACAATGAAAACACAAAGCTAAGTTTAGCTAACCAATGTCTACAACCAAAAAGTGTCTGATGTATGATGTCATGGTCTCATAAAACTAAGAGCATTAAGAAAAAAAACATAATGGTATCTAGCAGTGAAGTCTGAAGTCTTGACTCTTGACTCTAATAAGTATTAAGTAATGCAAACCGCACATTGCACTCAAAGGTCATTATCAGAGGAGGATGAAGATAATGATGAGGACATCTCTCCCTCTGTGAGGACATTGCCCTCATCATCATACTCTGGCCTTGTAAATCTTGGGTCCCCTTATGGGCCTGCATCATCCTTATGTGGATCATCCTACTCCGTAGTCTAGATAAGACGAACAACGGAGTTGCTCGAACTGAAAGAGGCCAAATTGGCTGAAATAGGGCAAGGGATTAAAAAAAAAAAGCATCTGTATGGATCTTTATGGTACAACCTCACTGTACGGATATGATCCATATGGACGTACAGATGTAACCTTTCTCTAAAGCTCATCCAAAGAAGTGGGATGATCAAACAAGAAGTGGTTCTGGACATAGCAGTATCCCCCTTTGCCCATCAAAGCCAACTCCAATACATGCACCTAAACAGCTGCATACCAGATAGCAAGAATCAATTGAAGCTGAAACTGTGAGTGAAAGAGAGAGAGAGAAGACTAATACTAGATGGGGTCCCAAACTCCCCTCCAAGGGTCCCCCCTCTCTATCGCTAGAGAGGTATTTGCTTTAGGTTGCAAAAATGTTGATACAATAGTCCTAGATGCTAAGATGCTAAGGGATCTTGCGGTAGGTGCTTGGATCTGTGAGGCTAAGGGCCGAAATTGCAAAACTCTAGGGATGTTGAATAGGATCTGCAACTGTGATGAGTCTGTGGGTTGATCATGTCGGCGATGGGCTGAAAACTGAAAACGCTGGCTGATCTGAGGGCTGAATCTGAAAACGCTGGACTATGGCTGAAATTGGCAGCTTCTGAAAAATGCTAGGGCTGAAAGCTAACGGCGATGCAAATCTGCTACTGATGGCTGAGAACGCTGATGATCAGCTGGTCATGGCTGAAACCGCTCATGCAAAAACACCATGGATACTGATGGTACTAGGTGCTAGTACTGACTTATGTTTGAGAAACGATCCCTAGGGTCACTTATATACGGGATTAAAGTTGGGTCAGGCAATGCCAAATAAGATCCCACGATTTCTAAAAATGCCATTTATTAGTAAGTTAGTCAACTCACTTATAAGAAATGCTTCACATGCATATAAATACCTAGGCTGGTTACTACTACAACTATATGGGAACACTTTCCAATTGCTACATGGCACACTGGCTATGCTCATGTGCAATCAGAGGGTATGCAGCTGATCTAAAGTGCCTGGATATGAACGTGTTTCATACATGCTCACAATGGTGCCAGAACACTTCCTAGGCTGTCCTAAACCCTAGAAATAGGAGTTAGCTTGTCCACATGCACATAGGGTTAGGTCTGCACGGGACAAAAGCACAGATCCAAGCAGTCGATAAATGCTAGGGCTGCCCCCTTTGCATATTGACCATGCCAAGCAAAAACACTAGGCTCATCCCACCATTATGCTTCGTCCTTCTTCTTCTTGGCACCAAGGGGTCACGTTCACTTGATGCGGAAGCTTGCACCATAAGTGATGAGACTCGAGAGAGGAAGGAAGCTTGAGAGAGAGAGAGAGAGAGAGAGAGAGAGAGAGAGAGAGAGAGAGAGAGAGAGAGAGAGAGAGAGAGAGAGACATGGGGAGGATGGAGCTCGAGGCTTGAGGCCCGAGGGAGAGGGAGACGGAGAGCGCGCCTTCAAACTTGAAAGTTGAGGGAAAGGGAGAGATGGAGCGGTGGAGAGTGAGGGAGAGGTGGGAGTCTCGACTCTCAAGCTTGAGCCTTGAGGCTTAAAGCCTTGAGGCCCAAGGGAGAGAGAGAGAGAGAGGTGATGAATCATGACTCGAGAGAGATGGAGAGATGGAGAGGTGGGGAGTGAGCCTTGAGGGAGAAGTGGAGCCTCAAGCTTGAGCCTTGACGCTTAAAGCCTTGAGGCCCAAGGAGAGGGAGAGAGAGCTAGAGCCTTGGGTTGATGGAGAGATGGAGAGTGAGCCTTGAGCCAACGTCAAGCTCTTGCCTTGAGGGAGTACGAAGATTCAAGAAATGCCTTGAGACTTGGGGCTTATATAGGAGAGGATAAAACCCCCTCTCTTCCCCCCCCCAAACCATTCAAAAGCGCCCAACAACCCAATTTTCAAAAACTGTCAAACGGCCATATTTTTCAAATGCACCGTTCCGACCAGGCGTTCCGCCCGTTCCGCCCACCGTTCTGGTTATGAAAAAAAAGGGAACACCGTTCTGCCATCGTTTCTGTTCCGCCCCTCTAACGTGTCTAGGAACGCGTTCCGAGAACAGGAGGGACCCGTTCCACCCGTTCCTTGTTACTCTGATTGCATTGTGTGTGCATTCCATTTACCTAATCTAAAGCAAATACCACATCAGTAACGATGTGGGAGGCCCTCGAGAGGGTTGGTTGGGACCCCATCAGGTATCCATCTCCTCTTCTCTTTCTCTCTCTCTCCCCCTCTACCTATGTCTCTTGCATTCTCTCATTTTCTCTCTTCAGGGAAAGGTAAAAGGAACCATCATTGAAGCACAAAGGAATCACTAACGCAAGGAAGGAAAGAAAGGATTTCGTGGAAGTGTAAAACTAGATCTTCACCATTTCAATTCCGTTGCACCTAACATTGGTATTAGAGCTTTGAAGATTTTGCATTACTCCACTAATCCCCCGAAAACGTTTTTTTTTTTCTCTCGTGTTTTTGGTTGGGTTGGCAACCCTTTATTGTATACTCTTCTCTCTCTTGGAACAACAGGCCTACCATTGTGTGTAGATCTGTGCGCCTTGAGCGTCAAAAAATAGCAACCAACCGTATACCGGGTGCTACATGTGGGGTGCACTGATGAGGGGGTGATGGTCTCCCAAAGGTTAGTTTGCGACCTTCCTTTAACCAAGAGGAGAAATCCTCACAAGGTCAAGACTTGTAGCGGTATGGACTCTGGAGACCTCCATCAATCAAGAAGGTGAGCAAGTTCCACCTACGGATCCTCCCACGAGTCCCCCTACCCCTGCCTCTTTGCCACCAAATCCCATGGATGCTATGATGCGCATGATGATGGAGATGATAATGCGGCAAAACGAATCTCAACGACAAGAGCATTTGGAAGTGGAGGAGGCACCTCGATTAGAGCGTGCGCAAGCAGCGGAGCGGAAGGAATGTCGATTGACGGCTGAAGCAGAGGCTCGTAGACGGGAGCGCGATGCAAACACCGAGGGCCGAAGGCTAGAAAGGGAAAAGATGCAGAATCTCATCACCACTTTGGCGGTGTGATCCGATACATCTTCTTCGGAGCGCGATTATGAAAAGCTTGCAAAGACCATCACGGAGGGGACCTACATGAACGACCAATGAACCTATTCCCGAGAAGATCATGCTTAGTAAGTATGACTGTAAGATGGATGCTATTGTCATTTATTCTTGGTTGCATCAATTTACATCCTATTTTGGGGATGTTAAAAATCATGACAATAACAAAGTTCTATTGGCTTCCATGCATCTCGCCATCACTTGGAAGGATGAGTGGATGGAGGAGGAGGAGGAAGCCCATCGGGTGGCCTACTCCGAGTCTCTTCTCGTTCCTCCTCTCTAGCTTAGTTGGGAGGGGTTCGAGGAGGATCTAAAGACGCGATCGCTCCTTACCTCTATAGTGTACTTGAAACGTGAACAAGGTAAACCTATCCTACACATACACAAAGTTTGGTACAGTTCCTTCGATCGCACAAAAGGCCTCTGTTTCCGCATTAGAACGTGCACAGGTAAGGATTTTAGGTTATGTGCAAAAAATTACAGAAAGCGTATGTGTGTGTAAGGTGCAACGGAAATGAATGTTGAACTTTGCTCAAGATGAGTGCTCCGAACTATGCTCAAGGGTTCTTTTTACTTACGGAAGGGAGAGCCTTCCGTTCCTTTAATGAGAGAGTGCAAGTGATCACAAAAAAGTGGATTAACACTGAGAATGAAGGTGCTGAGACTGAGAGATAGAGAGAGAAGAATACGACACCAGAATGTTGTCAAAACCCTCCTCCAAAGGCCCCACTCTTTATGGCGAGAGCGGTCTACTATTGATTGCACAAATCTCTACAATGATTGGACTTGCCGACGATGTCGACGACGATGAGGTCGACCATGAGACGGGCTGAAATCTGAAAACGCTAATGGCTGAAATCTGCAAATCTTTATCTGCTGAATTTTGACTCTATGTCGGTGATGACGACGATGCGACGACAACACGCTGAAAACACAAATGCTGAAATGTCACCAGCCAGTGGCAATTCCATTTTTGTTTATTTTCTCTTTCTTTGGGGAATTTCGTTTGTTTTACCTTTTGGAAACACCCCTCTGGAAATCTAACTACCCTGCATTGCATAGCGAGTGTGGAGCTGTTCAAAGAGAGTCCAGGCCTGAGGGCTAAAGAGCACTAAGGTTGGACAAGGACTATGGTTAGCCAAAGTGGGGTCATTGGCCAGCCAAAGCGGAATCCTTTGCTACATAGGCTACGTTTCAGTTCTGGGTGTGGCTGCAGTGTACAAAGAGGGTCAGATGACCTAGAAGAATGTAATGGCAGAAACTCCTAAATTTTAGGGACTGCTATTTTTGGACGGCAAAATGTCTTCGCGTCATTACGTGCAGTTTGACATGGGGATCATTTTGTTACTCTGTGGCCAAGTCAACAGAGGTTGTTGGTGAGATATTTTTAGACCCGAGGATCTAAAGCGGGAAAATGCACAAATGAGTGACACTTGGCACTCTGAGGCCAGTTTACTACTTAAAGAGAAGGCAAAAACGTGATTTTTCAGCTGTGAGCTCGTTTTTGAGTGCTGTCACAGGTGGGAGAGCTTCAATGGAGTGCTGGCTTACCCTCTATGTACAGTGAGGTGCAGGATGTCATGACTTGCACACCTCTCACCGCTCTCTCTCTCCCCTATTCTTTATGGTTATGCCCCTCTAGTGGGCTTTTCATTTGACCAATGTACAGTTGTGTGGGTTCATGCACGATTGCCGAGGCAAGAGCCTCTTGCACAGGTACTGGATTAGCTAGCGGCTAATCCCCCGCAGGTACAGGTGATTCGGAGAGGTTTCACGTGCGAAATCTCGTCCGATTCAAAGGGCAGGTAGCCCTACAGGTGCGGGAGCTCGAGGACTTGCTACGGATGTGACCGGCACGCGAAACGGAGCCCGAAACAGTGAATTACAGCCTACTGTGTATTTTTGCAGGTTTAGGGTTTCGGCCCTAAACGGACCCTAATACCCCCAGGAGGTTCGGGGACGCAAGGGGACCGCTGTATAGGTGATCTGGCGCATTTTCGGGGCAGAAAACAGAGAATTCAGCGTGCTGCAGATTCCCGCCAGGTTTTGCAAAGTGTCCGTATGCGTCCGGAAAGTCATCCAATGCGTGGGAATACTGACTGTGAAGGGTCCTAGTACAGTTATGCTGCCGAAATCAGGCCAGAACAGTTGAAATTCAGCTAAGATTGTGCGGGGCAGCTTGTAGGGAACCACAGCTTTTATTCCCTTTGTTAAAGAATAAAGAAATACCGAAAGGGGCGCGTAATTTAGGGGCCAGTCTGGTGTCGGTCTTCACATACAGATGCATTCTAGCATCTGTATCCCATTCCCCTCTCTTGTGTCATTATAGCATAGGTAGAATAGACGACTAATAATGGGTGAAAGCTAAATCAAGGTTTGAAGTAAAGTCTACCGCCCTTTTTGGAGTTAACAGGCCGGTTACATGAAATCTGTGTTTTCCGGGATAAAACTGCAAACTTCGCGGGATCTGACCGTGCGGGAAGGTGAGATCTGCGAGGTTCGGGACTTGTTCTGCTGTGTCTAAGTACTAAAAACTGAAAAACGCTGGTGCTTCTTGGGATTCCGTCGCGGTGAATCTACAAAACGCTGAAGTGTTATGCTGATGTAGAAACGTTAGGACTGAAAATCGTCTGTTGCGGTGGGAATCTGCTAACGCTAGGGAACTTGCTGTGTTGCTGTCGCCAGGGCTGATTGCTGTGCAAAAATCTGGAGGCCGATCTTGATGCAAAAACGCTGGGCCTTCTGGTGGCTGAAAATGCTAGGTTTATCAGCAGTGGGGGATCTTGTTGAGAAGGTGCCTGTTAAACGCGAAGTTCCTGTTGCCTCTTCTACTGTGGAATGCTAGCGCTACGTTTCTTATATATTTCCTTACTGAATTTGTCCTTCCCAGTTCCCAACAAAAGTCACTTAAAAATAATAAGTGAAAAATGTCAAAAATAGGTCTATGCACTGTAAAAATGCTCCTGATGGGTTCTAATGGAAATCTGATGGTCATGCTCTATGCAACCAGAGGATATGCATCTACTCTAAGTGTCAGGACATCCACGGTCTGCGAACAAACTCACAAAAGTGCTAGATCACTTCCTAGACTGAATTGAACCCATGTCATGAAGTAGCTTGTCCACGTACACATAAGGTTAGATGTGAACACGACATCCCCTCCTTTTCAAAGTGAGGTACTGGTACCGAACTGTATGGCATTGAGGGAGATCACCAACAGGGTCTGGAGAAGGACTCTTTGCTGGCCCACTCTGATGTGTGAGTCGTGCGATACTTGAACTTCATAAAGGTCTGCAATGCTTGCTTCTTTGGGCCGCGCCGAAAGCGACACAAAGTCTTCTGTGGCTCCTTCAATGCTTCAACTTTGTCTATAGTCATGCGTCTACCTTCTTCAAGAATCTCTGAGAATGAAAATTCTTGACACCACTTTCAACACAAAAACATGAACATGCCCATTCCATGTGAAGTGACTGGAAAAATTCTAGTCTTCCTAAAAAACTGTGCATGCAATGTAGATGAACATATAGATAGAGTGCCAAACCGTTCATCAAACACACGCAAACAATGAGGCCGAATCTTGACTTTTTGATCTAAATCAATCAACTGTGGCAAATCACAATGGAAATGTCGATGCTTGATGCTCAATCCTTCGTGTGCTTCGGATACTGTGTCATGCCAAGGAAGAGACATGGAATGTGAATTCCTTGGGTGCAAACATTTCAACTTTTCATGAGTAATCCGCATACATCCGTGCTCATTCATGAGTGAATTGTGCTCAACGTACAGTATGGCATGCCTATGCAAAGGGATCACATAAAGACGCTGACTAAAATACAGGAAACAATCACGATTAAAAAACTCGATCAATGCGTGCAGATTAATCATTCGAACACATAATACTTCTTATGGGGGTTCTTTGGACCTCGACTTGAGAGCCAAGATCGGTTCTTCGTGATTGATCAAATCTTCCTGTGGGGGTTCTGTGGACCTTGACTTGGAAGCCAAGATCGGTTCTTCTTGATTGATCGAACCTGCAACGAGGTTAGCTTCGCTAGAAAAAGTATCAACTAGACCATCATCCTTGTGAACGCTCACATCATCTTCCTGCAAATCATCATGCTTGTGAGAAATCACATCTTGAGCATGCAAATCATCTTGCTTGTCATTATTATCCAATTCATCATGCTTATCATCACACTTATCATTATCATGCAAATCATGTGTGTCGTGTTTGGGAGAAGAAGAGACGGAGAGAGTCTCCTTTCCCGAATCTCTTGCATCTGTGCTTGCACTTGAGAAAAGAGTCGCAACATCTCTTTCATGTGTCGGTCGTTCATTCCTTTTCTTGCTTTGTTATCGCGATCAAATGCTGCTTCTCTTACTTCGCGCTCACGATCCAATTCGGCTTGTCTTTCTTTGGCTTCCAAGTGTGCTTGCTCGCTCTCATGCACTATGGATGCCATTCTTTCTTGGTACTTACGATCAATTTCTGCCATTCTTTCTGTTGCTCGTGATTCACATACTAACTTCCTTGCTTCGGGTTCTAACTACCTTGCTTCGCGTTCTAACTTCCTGTCCATCATCATCTTGTCGAAAGCCTCCATAGGAGTTAGTACAATCCTTGGCGTAGATGGGAAAGGGGGAAGGTCGGAAAAACCTCTTGGTGGGGAAAACTCTTCTTCTCCACTCCCATGCTCACCACCTCCATGCGAAGTATCCATTCGGCTTCGGGTGATGACCATCCACTAAAGTGAAGCAGTACGAGCGGAAGTGCGACGCGAGAGAGAGTGCAAGACGAAGAGCACGACGATATGGTGAACTCGCTCTACTGTAATGTGTAGAGCATAGTGAGTTCTTATTAGGTTTTTACAAAAGAATATGTGTACATACCTGGCGGCCCGCCCACTTACCTGGACGACCACATTGGGCTTTATACCCCAACAACCACCCACTTAAAGTCCAATGTGGTACTTTAAGTGTGAGAGAAGCTACTATACAAGCTAATATACAAGAGATGTAGAGAAGTGATGTACTACCGTACACCTAACTGCTTGCGAAAATGTGCAAAGCTCTCTGAGGGAAGTCCTTTTGTAAGTAGATCGGCAGGATTTTCTGTGGTGTGAACTTTGACAAGCTGAAGTTGCATATCCTCGAGCATTTCCCTGATGAAATGATACTTCACATCCACATGCTTTCTCTTTGAGTGATAAACTGGATTGCGAGCCAATTGTATAGCACTTTGACTATCACAATATAACACAGGCATCTCTTCTTTGATTCCCAAATCTGTTACTAGTCGATTAAGCCAAATTGATTCTTTGCATGCCTCTGATGCTGCAACATATTCAGCCTCTGTAGTAGACTCAGTAACACAATCTTGTAATCTAGAACGCCATGATACTGCTCCGCCAGCCAATGTAAAGACATACCCTGACGTAGACCTTCGGTTGTCTAAGTCACCTGCATAATCTGAGTTTGTAAAACCCTTTACACTTAGCTCCTGACTCCCATAGCATATACGCATACTCTTTGTAGCTTTCAGGTATCTCAATATTCCTTTCACTGCCTCCCAATGTTTCTTGCCTGGGTTTGACATGTATCGACTTACTACTCTCACTGCAAATGCAATGTCTGGGCGAGTAGCAATCATTGCATACATCAAACTACCCACTGCAGACGCATATGGAATCTTATCCATTTCAACCTGTTCTTCCTCAGACACAGGACAATCTTGTTTGCTAAGTTTCACATATGGTGGCAATGGAACACTCAATGCCTTTCCCTTCTCCATATTGAAACGTTGCAAAACCTTGTCAATATACTCTGTTTGAGATAACCAAATCAACTTCTTTGATCTGTCTCTCTCAATGCGCATACCAAGTATATGACTTGCCTCACCCATGTCTTTCATGTCAAACGATTTTGCCATCTTTGACTTCAAAGCTGAAATTTCTTCCAAGTGCTTGCCAGCAATCAACATGTCATCCACATACAAAATAAGGATGAGCCAACTGCCATCCTTAGCCTTCTTTGTATATAGACAGTGATCGAACTCACTACGTTTGTAGCCTTGAGAAAGCATAAACTTGTGGAATTTATGGTACCATGCCCTCGGTGATTGTTTTAAGCCATAAAGACTCTTTAACAACTGGCATACCCAATCTTCCTTGCCTTTCTCAACAAACCCTTCTGGCTGCTGCATGTAAATTTCCACATCTAAATCACCATGCAAGAACGCTGTCTTGACATCCATTTGGTGCAACACCAAATCTAATATGGCAACCAATGCAAGAAAGCATCTCAATGTAGTCATCTTGACCACCGGAGAGAAGACTTCATCAAAGTCAATGCCTTGTTCTTGCTTAAAGCCCTTGGCAACAAGCCTTGCTTTGTACTTTGGCTGACTATCATGAGCGGTGATCTTATACTTGTAAACCCATTTACAGGGTAGAGCCTTTTTGCCCCATGGTAATTTAACTAGCTTCCATGTCTGGTTTTTATGCAGAGCTGTCATCTCTGACTGCATGGCCAATTGCCAATTCCCGGAGTCCTTCATTTGCACTGCTTCCTTGTAACATGAAGGCTCATTGCAATCAGTCAACATGACATAGTTCATAGATGGAACAAACCTATCAGGAGGTCGCGTGACACGTCCAGATCTATGCACAATAGGTGGCTCAGGCTCAGCCACAACCTGTGGTTCCACTCTATCCTGTCCTTGTTCCTCTTGAGCCCTGACATTTTGTCTTGCACGTGCAAGTCCATCTTCTTGGAAGACAACTCTTCTAATCTCCTCAACCCTCTCTGGTTTAGAATGATATTTGGATTCATTAAAGTGAACATCATTGCTGCGGACAACCTTTCAGGATTCGGGATCCCAAAGTCTGTACCCCATCTCACCAGAATTACCATAGCCTAGAAAGATGCACTTTCTACTCTTTGGCTCAAGTTTGTTCCTAAATTCCTTTGGAACATGAGTATATGCCTCACAGCCAAAGACTCTGAGATGCTTGTATGAGGGCATTTTGCCTGACCATACCATCTCTGGCACTGAATCCTTCTGCAAAACCTTGCTAGGAGATCTATTTACAAGATGAACAGCTGTTGATACAGCTTCAGCCCAAAACCCATTTGGCAGTTGTGCATTAGACAACATACTTCTGACCTTCTCTTGAATGGTCCTATTCATCCTCTCAGCAACACCATTTTGAGGAGGATTGTAAGGAGCTGTAAGTTCACGTTTTATACCTTTTGACTCACAAAAGTCCTGAAAGGCCTTTGAAACATACTCTCCACCATTGTCAGTGTGTAAGCATTTAAGCTTCTTGCCACTCTGATTCTCCACAAGTGTCACAAACGTTTTGAAAACACTAAACTCTTCATCCTTGTGCTTGAGAAAGTAAACCCATACTTTCCTCGAGTAATCATCTATAAATGTCATAAAGTAAGAAGCTCCCCCTAGAGATAGGTTAGGCATAGGTCCACACAAATCACTATGAACAAGTGCCAACTGTGTATCTCTTCTACTGCTTCTATGCTTATGTGGCTGTTGTGTTTGCTTACCATACAGACAATGTTCACAGAATTCAAAATCATTAAATGAAAAGCCAGGCAAATAACCAGAACGAGACAAGATTTCCATTCCCTTCTTGGACATATGTCCTAACCGGCTATGCCACAAAGAAACGTTCGGCTGCTCGGTTACATTGATTACATTTTTAGAGACATTTGATACATAAATCATGTAAAGTCCTCCAGACTTTACTCCATGTGCTACTGTCATAGAACCCTTGGATATCTTCCACATGTTCTGTCCAAAAGTGGTGACGTAGCCAGCATCATCAAGTAAACCTGTGTTGATCAAGCTCTTTGTAATTGCGGGAACATGTCTCACATTCTTCAGCGTGAAAGAAGAGCCATTCTGAAACTTCAATTGAACATCTCCAACACCTAAGATCTCACATGTTTGCCCATTGCCTAGCCGAACGTGATCTTTAGTGGTCACATAAGAAGTAAACCACTCCTTGTTTGGAGACACATGAAGTGATGCCCCTGAGTCTATTATCCAGTCACTCAGTGCATTTCCATCAGATGCTGTAAGAAGAGCTGAGTCTATTGTATTCTTCAAGAAGTAGATGTCTCCTGACACTAGACTGTCATCCTCTGCAACAGTGTTTGTCACATATATTTCTTGAATCTTCACTGAGGACTTGTTCTTCTCACCATGGTCTTCAGCTTTCTCTTTGCTTTTTTCTGCTTTCCATTCTCTGCAGTCTCTTTTCATGTGACCCTTCTTGCCACAATGGTAGCATTCTATGTCACTCTTGCCTTTAGCACTGCGGGACTTGTTACGAGACTGATTCCTCTTTCCACCTTTGTACTTTTCTTTGGTCCTTCCCCTGACAACTAAGGCTGTTCCTTTGACTTTGTCCATTGTCTTTCTATTGGTTTCTTCAGTAAGCAGACTTCCTTCTACACCTGCTATGTTCAAACCATCTGGAGGTGCAGAATTACTCAAAGCTGTGCGAAAAGTGTCCCAACTTTCCGGCAATGTGATCAACAGGAACATAGCTCTAACAGGTTCATCAAACTTGACACCTTGAGCTGACAATTGACTATAGATTGTGTTGAATTCACTCAGATGATTGGACATAGGTGTCCCTTCTTTCATCTTCAAGTCAACAAGCTTCTTAAGCCAGTATACCTGTGAAGCTGCACTCTGCTTCTCATAAAGATCACTGAGCTTTAACCATGCTTGATAAGCCGACATCTCGTCTGCTATATTGAAGTAAACGCTTTCTGCCAAAGTCAGCATAATGGTAGAAAGTGCCAATTCATCCATTTCGCTCCATTCATCTTCGTCCATATCTTCTGGTTTTATCCCTTTGAGCTTTATAGGTTTTATCTGCTTGTTTTGTACCAACACGTGCCAAATCTGCTTCTTCCACAATGGGAAATTGGTTCCATCCAGCTTCTTGATATTGTAAAGAGCAGTGTCCTGTGATCCAGCCATAGCTACGCTTCACAGTAGTTTACTTTCCTGGGAAAAATTCGGTAGAGTTTCCCCTGTAAACTGACCTCTGAACCAATATCAACCTGTCAAATGAACCAAGAAAGCTTCAGATTCTGCAGAAATTTTGGCAGAGGCTCCTTTGTAAAATGGCTCTGGTGTACTAAAAACAGACCAAAAAACAGCTCAAAAAACCACTGTCTCTCTAACATTGTAAGCTGTGGGTAAACCTGTCCTGCACCTGTACTGTCTCTGACTGTCCTGTCACTGTCCTGTAAGCATAGACTGTGACAATGCCTCAACGGCAGTAAAGCAAAGATGCAATCCCAACTGTCTAACTCACAGTCAATACATCCTAGCTGCCTATATAAGGGTGCTCGAGGGATCGCTCCAAGACACGTATCACCGAAAGGATCTCAACATTCGAGAATCCCCCAGCTCAATAAAACGTCACTCGACCCTCAATAAAGGCTGCAGTAAATCTGACAGTACATAGACTTCCCACAAAGTCATACATCCACAAATTTCCCACTGTATGCTGTAACCGCTACGGCGGTTGTTTGCTGCGTGACTCACAGCCAGCAAACCCTGAACAGACATACATCATCTCTGACAATACATCCCATGTGGAAGTACCTGCAATGTCAGGATGAAATCTGGAATATCAAGCAGCAAACACAGGCTACCTGATGAACTAGTGGATGTCGCCTACAGTCTGTGTGTAGATGCGCCCGTGTCGTATGTGACACGCCTCCAAGAACTGTGAGTTGTCCTTCGATGTGTAGACAGCCTACACCTCACGTCGATTGGCCGGCCGCTAAGTGCACGGTCCGCTCTCAATGAGTGAAAAGAGAAACAAGGGGAGGCTGGACAAGCCCTTCCTTCTTGGGTTTCCTGTCACGCTTCAAAAACACGATTAGGAATCGACACGCCCAAGAGGACTTGGGTTACGTGCTACCGCAACAAGCAAAAAAAATTATGTGGTTCTTTCCTTGAGTGATACAGAACACTGCCAAAGCTCTGATACCAATGTAAGGTACAACGGAAATGGATGATGAACTTTGCTCAAGATGAGTGCTCCGAACTATGCTCAAGGGTTCCTTTTACTTACGGAAGGGAGAGCCTTCTGTCCCTTTAATGAGAGAGTGCAAGTGATCACAAACAAGTGGATAAACACTGAGAATGAAGGTGCTGAGACTGAGAGATAGAGAGAGAAGAATATGACACCAGAATGTTGTCAAAACCCTCCTCCGAAGTCCCCACTCTCTATGGCGAGAGCGGTCTACTATTGATTGCACAAATCTCCACAATGCTTTGACTTGCCGACGATGAGGACGACGACGAGACATGTTGAAATTTGAAAACGCTAATGGCTGAAATCTGCAAATCTTTATCTGCTGAATTTTGACTCTATGTTGGTGACGACGGTGATGACGACGATGCGACGACGACACGCTGAAAACGCAGATGCTGAAATCTGCGTTTTCCGGGCTGAAACTGCAAACTTCGCGGGATCTGAATGTGCGGCGAGGATTAGCTGCAGGAAGGTGAGATCTGCGAGGTTCGGGACTTGTTCTGCTGGGTCTAAGTGCTGGAAACTAAAAACGTTGGTGCTTCTTGGGTTTCTGTCGCGGTGAATCTGTAAAACGCTCAAGTGTTATGCTCATGCAAAAACGCTAGGGCTGAAAATCGTCTGCTGTGGTGGGAATCTGCTAACGCTAGGGAACTTGTTGTGTTGCTGTCGCCAGGGCTGATTGCTGTGCAAAAATGCTAGAGGCGGATCTTGATGCAAAAACACTGGGCCTTCTGGTGGCTGAAAATGCTAGGTTTACTGTCGGTGGGGGATCTTGTTGAGAAGGTGCCTATTGAACGCGAAGTTCCTGCTGCCTCTTCTGTTGTGGAATGCTAGCGCTAGGTTTCTTATATATTTCCTTACTAAATTTTCCCTTCCCAGTTCCCAACAAAAGTCACTTAAAAATAATAAGTGAAAAATGTCAAAAATAGGGAAAATAGGTCTATGCACTGTAAAAAATGCTCCTAATGGAAATCTGATGGTCATGCTGTGTGCAACTAGAGGATATGCATCTACTCTGAGTGTCTGGACATGCATGGTCTGCGAACAAACTCACAAAAGTGCCATATATTTTCTTAAACTGAACTGAACCCATGTCATAAAGTAGCTTGTCCACGTACACATAGGGTTAGATGTGTACGTGACAGTGTGTGTGTTTTGCGTGTTTCTCTCGCGTTCATTGCAAGAATGATTAAGTATGAAGGGAACCAATTAGCGAAAGATAGACTCTCTGCTAAGAGAGCTTCCGAGAAGGTTTGTGGAAGATAGACTTGTTTAAGAGAGCTTCCAAAATCTCATAGAAGAGGGGAAAATACTCTTAGCAGTTAGAGAGTAGTCTTCTCTCTTTCAGTTAGAGAGTAGTCTTCTCTCTTTCAATCAGAAGCAGAAATAGAATAAGAAAGAATTGGGGACAGACGTTTTTCCCGTTCCTTTGCTTGTAAAGATTCTCCCTTAGTAATAAAGATATTCTCTTTATGGGGGGGACCAACCCATCTTCTGGTCCCCAATGATGTGCGAACTTTTCTCTCAGCTCTCAATTCTCTTGAATTTATAATTTTCATTTAAAAATTAGTTTAAGCTTCTCTATTTGTGACAAAGAGGATGAACTCATAAAATGTTACGGACATGTGAATGGTCAAAGGGTCATTGTGTTGTTTGATTCTAGAAGTTCGCATGATGTCATCAGTGAATCTCTTGTGAAACGTGCACGTCTTCAAACTTCTCCCATCCCCACCCCTCTCGCTGTAGGGGTTTTCTGTAGGCATGTACGCTTCGATCTCTCAAGAAGTTAATGATGCCAAGTTAGTCATTCAGCAAACTCAATTTACTTGTCGTTTTGTAGTCTCTAAACTTACAGGATGTGATATCATTTTGGACATTAAGTGGTTTTGCATGTTTAAGCCCATTATTGATTGAAAGGCGCCGCCGGCCAGTGTAAGGTAGGTTTCTCATGTCAGGTTGTGTCTAGCCATGTTTAGCCTTGGGTTTTAGGCTTGGTTCCATGTCTGGTTGGCTTGTGGAGGAGTCGAATATTTTATCCCAGTCTCCCCCTATTTTTTCCTAAGCATCCGGTGCCCCTCTCCTATTTCTCTCCCTATTTACTAGGTCATGGAGCTTGGAGGCTGGGTTGGGCAGCCAGGAGCAGAGAGAATATATGGAGTATGGGGGGCAACTCCTATGGCATGCATTCAGCCCTAGTGTAGGGGGGCCGTCTCATGGGTTACCCATGGGGCAGCAGGTGGAGGTCATCGGCAAACAGCACTAGCGTTTTCCTCAGTATGCAAGCCTAGCGTTTTCACCAACAGCCCTCAACGTATTTGGTGGGACGACGACTAGCTTCTTGTGGAGGCGATCCCTTGCTAGGAGAGATGGGCAACAGACCTTCCCCTTCAAGTTATCCTTTTAGGGCAGCCCATCTCAGTCAGAGGCATGGCACCATTCTTGTGTGTCGCACACATTGAGTTCTGTCTCTCTCTCTCTCTCTCTCTCTCTCTCTCTCTCTCTCTCTCTCTCTCTCTCTCTCTCTCTCTCCAGTTCTTTCTTGATGCCAGAAGGTGGATCAATGTTGGGGTTGTCGCCCATGTTGTCATCAAGTTAGTGGTCTCATGTGTAGGAGCAGTTGGCAGTGTCAATAGTAGTCGCAGTTGTGTGCACCTCTGGTCTATCCAGTTGGCATGTCAATTCTATGCCGTACCACCCTTGGTCACTTTTATGAGCACACTTATCAGCATGGAGAGCCTTCCTAGACCTCTCTCTCTCTCTCTCTCTCTCTCTCTCTCTCTCTCTCTCTCTCTGAAAATGGTATAACCTTTCTATCACCCAAGTGTGGTAGATTGGTTATGCCATTTCCCTCTTGAATAACAGGTCTTGAGTTCAACTCTCCTCGTCGGCTAGATATTTAAGGTCTCTTGGGATAGTTTCCTACGACGTTAAAACTCTCTTCTTCTTCTTCTCTCTCTCTCTCTCTCTCTCTCTCTCTCTCTCTCTCTCTCTCTCTCTCTCTCTCTCTCTCTCTCTGTCTCTCTCTCTCTCTCTCTCTCTCACACACACACACACACACACACACACACACAAATGTCTTGTCTCTTTCTATGAAACCGGCCCGTAGGGCGGTAGACTTTGGCTTTCACCCGAAACTTTACTTTAGACTTTAGGACACGGAGAAACTTTGCAAGTAAAAACCTGTAACCGGAATTAACGCTTCAAACACACACGGCTTGGAAGCTAGAGCGCTACCAAGCAGACGCCGACAACCTGTTGGCCCCAAAGACTGGCGCACCTTTTGCTATATTTTTATTGTTATCAAAAAGGGAACAAAACCTGCAATTTCCTATGAGCTGTCCCGTATAATCCGGGCTGAACATGACTTGTTCTGGCCCGATTTTGGCCGTACTAGAAGCTTCACATATGAAATCTCCTCGCACTGAGTAACTTTCCTTGCGCATACGCACACTTTACAAAACCTGGCGAAAATCTGCAGCATGCTGAATTCTCTGTTTTCTGCCCCGAAAATGCGCCAGATGACCTGTTTAACGATCTCCTCGCTTCCCTGGGTCTCTTGGGGGTATTAGGGATCCGTTAGGGTGGAAACCCTAAACCTGCAAATTTACACAGCAGGCCGTAATTTCCTAATTTGGGCTCCGTTTCGCGAGCCGAACGCATCCGTAGCGAGCCCTCACACTCCCGCACTTGTTGGGTTACTTGCCCTCTGAATCGAACGAGATTTCTTGCGTGAAATATCTTCGAATTCACCTGTACCTGCAGGGGATTAACAACTAGCTAATCCAGTACCTGTGCAAGAGGCGGGGGCATCAAATTTCTGTATTCAAAGGGGGAAAGAGATGCACAAGAGCAAAATCATTGCGCTACATAAGACAAGGGAGAAGGCAAGATTTTCATTAAAGCTGTGAAACCTGCACCCACACTCGCTGCTGTTGCCTTTGCCCCATCCCCTGCACACCCGCCCCCCCTCCCTCTCTCTCCCTCGCCATCGCTCTCTCCCCCCCTCCCTCCCTCGCGTTGTCTTGCCTTGCACCTTTCGCTGCCTGCCAGCGCGCCCACCCCAGCCCACTGCCCGCCTGCCCACCCCTCGCGTTCCTGCCTGCATCCGCCCTCTGTGCCTCAGCCCGCCCGCCAACCCCTTGCGTTGCCGCTTGCATTCGCCTCCCCTTCTTTTCTTAGCTCGTACGACTCTGTCCTTGCAGCCTTCTAGGAACTTCGCGTCACTTTCTTCTTTTTCGTCTTCCTCGACTCAGCAGCAGCAGCAGACACAGAATGGTGGCTTTTGCTCCACCTCAGAGGGACTCCACTAAAGCCCCCTCACCCGACACCATAGAGCCGACCCTTCGACTTGCTCTTTCACCAGCAGAGCAAGCGAGCTTGATGGACGAAGTGGAGCGCTTCCAAGCCACTCCGGTCATCTGTAAGATCATTGGCACTCGGCCCAGTCGGGGTGAGGTTTTGGATTTACTATAGGCCCGTCTTCTCTCCGATGTGGGCAAGATCATCGATGTCCAGATCCTCGGGAGAGGGTACTACCAGGTAGAGTTCGAGTTTGCAGATATGACGGCCAAGGTGATTTCGATGAGCCCACTCGGCATCCGAGCAGCTCGTGCTTACTACCGACGCTGGCATCATGGTTTTGAACCTACTACAAATGTGCTCGACCACTCTAGCAGATCTTCGTCTGACCCTTCAGGTGTAGTAGGCTGTTCTTGTTCAGGGTTGGTTTCCATTGATAAAGAAACTTGTTGCACCACGGATTGCATCGGAGAACCAGAAGTATGTATCCACATGGCATTGTTTTCCCAATCATGAAGTGCTTTAGTGTGTCGTAGCCATGGTCTTCCAATGAGCAAGGGAAATCCGCCCTCAACCTGGAGAAGACGAACCACAACAAAATCCAAGTTAAAAGTAAAGTCTTGTACGTGCAGAGGCACATTGTCTACTATGCCCACTGGGTAGACTGTCCGGTGGTCGGCCAATGTAACTGTGAAAGGAGCAGGGCGAGTAGGTTGTAGACCTAGAGCTATCATAGTGAACTCGGGTATCAAGTTGATGCCAGATCCACCATCCACTATCCCTCCTGAGTATTGCCGACCCAAAACGGACACTGTCAGGCGAGGGCTTCTATAATCAGTGAGGGGAGCAGCGGGATTGGATATCATATAGGACTTTGATGGTCGCACTGGGAGGTGCCCGCCACTAGGACCTGCTTCGGGGTAAAGTGATTGAATAACTGTAAGGGTGTCACTTCGAAAACTTGCATCTAGCCGCAGCATGTCATAGAGTGACACTTGTTGAAAAGTGTTCTTCAAGATTGTCTCCAAGTTAAAAGTAAAGTCTTGAACCTGCAGAGGCACATTGTCCACTATGCCCACTGGGTAGACTGTCCACTGGTCGGCCAATGTAATTGTGAAAGGAGCAGGGCGAGTAGGTTGTAGACCTAGAGCTATCATAGTGAACTCGGGTATCAAGTTGATGCCAGATCCACCATCCACTATCCCTCCTGATTATTGCCGACCCAAAACGGACACTGTCAGGCGAGGGCTTCTATAATCAGTGAGGGGAGCAGCGGGATTGGATATCATATAGAACTCTGATGGTCGCACTGGGAGGTGCCCGCCACTAGGACCTACTTCGGGGTAAAGTGATTGAATAACTGTAAGGGTGTCACTTCGAAAACTCGCATCTAGCCGCAGCATGTCATAGAGTGACACTTGTTGAAAAGTGTTCTTCAAGATTGTCTCTGGTGTAGGCTTTTGTTTTTCTTCCAGTGCAGCAAGTTTCTTTGTCAATGGAAACCAACCTTGAACAAGAACAACTTACTACACCTAAAGCGTTGGATGAAGATCTGCTAGAGTGGTTGGAAGCTACCAAGTGTGCGCTTTGTTATGGACTATCTATTCAACCTTTGCCTGAGGTCACACCCTTTTTCTGTGTTCCTACTGTAGCTGAGCCCAATGAACCACTTAAGCCAACAACTAGTGTAGAAGTCACAAAAGTTGATTGCTCTGTCGACCCTTTACTAAAAGAATTCACACTAGGTAAGCTCGCAAAGAAGCGCAGTAGGAGGACCGCTGCTTTGTATAACTCAGGTGATATCTGCTAGGTTAGCATTGTATCTGTATTTGCTTTTGATATGCTAATTCCTACCCATTCCTTATCCACCTCCCCACACCCCCACCCTATACACTTCTCTCTTGCCCTTGCCCTACCCATCCCCTCACACCCCCTCGCCCTTGCTCACTCACCCTCGTCCCCCTACTCTCCCTGGCCTCCTACCCAGGCCTCGCCCTACCCCCTCACCAACTTGCCCCTTCCCCCTCTGCCAACTCGTCCCTACCCCCTCTCCCCCATCTCGTTCCTACCCCCTTCCCAACTCGCCCCCCCCTTACCCAACTCGCCCCTCCCCCCTCCCAACTCACCTCTCCCCCCTCTCCCAACTCGCACCCCCCCTTGCCTAACTCGTCCCTACCCCCTCCAAACTCGCCCCTCCCCCCTCTTTCAACTCGTCCCCCCTCTCCCCCAACTCGTCCCTATCCCCTCCCCAACTTGCCCCTATCTTCTCCCACCTCGCCCCCTACCCACCCCTCGCCCCCCTACCCACTCAACCTCGCCCCTACCCACCCCCTTCCACCCCTCGCCCCTACCCACTTAATCTCCCCCTCGCCCCTATCTAGTCCCCCTAGCCTCCTCGCCCCCCCTACCCACCCCTCCCCCCTAGTCCCCCCTCACCAGCCCTCGTCCCTAGTACCTTCTCCTAGCCCTCCTACCCACCCGTCGCCCCGCCCTACCCACCCTCCCAGCTCCCGTTTGTAACATCCTTGCATTGAGGAAGACTTGGGAACTAGCGCTTGGACTTCCAGGAAAGAGAGGAGGATTGACAGGTTTATACAGCACTATAGCCCTTTCATTATTCAGAGGGGCAGATGGCAAAGGTTCGACCAATTGTTCTGACAGACTGACAGACCAACATCAGGGGGAGCCAGTAGTATCTCACTTGAAGGTTGATCACTAATAACTACCTCAGGTGTAGGCACACTGGCAAAATTGGAATCAAACTTCTGTCACATTCTCTTGCTGCGGGGGGAGAGGGAGACACCATTAAGGAGCTCAAGCACAATATCGCTGTCATCACATTTACCATTTTTTTGAGCCATCTGCTCTATTAACTGCTCAATTAACTGCTGCTTGCTGCCTTCAGTAGCCTCAAGATCCCTTCTCAACCCAAGAATTCTCGACAAGAAGCTACGTCCGTTGCTTCCTGTTTAATCTCTTGAATTTTCAAAGTCCGCGTTTCAATCTGCTTCTTGAACCCTTCATTCTCTTCCTCAACAACTACGACTCGCCTCTGCAACTCCTTGAGGAGCCTCTCATATGCCTCCTTCAAAGCAACTACACTTCTTTGGTTTTGAGCTCGAGAAGTGCCAAGAGTTTGCTGCAGCTCTTCACACTCTTCTTGGAACTTCCTAGAATTCTCTTGCACTGTTATCATCTCTGTTTTGAGAATCCGCCATCTTGTGTTTGAGCAGAGAAACCTCCTCCTCCAAAGTCCAATCCTCTCGCCAACTGCAACCATTTCTTGCAATCCGTGGTCTCAAGCTTCAATAAGTTGACTTTTCTCTTCCTTGCAAGTAATCAATCCACTTTTGAGGTATGTAAGGTCATGGTTGGGCCTAGAACCTGCTTCAAGAAATTTCAGATGTGGTACCTAGTGGTTTTCTTTCACAGTTTTTCAGTATTTCCTCTCACCGAGACGGTGAGCGGTCTTGTGGCGGGCAACCTGTAGTAGCAGGCTACAATGTCACTTTCACAGGACACATAGTTAGTACAGTTGGTATGGTCTGGTTCACACTGGACGGACTCTCTGGGCTGGACAGTGACATGTGGCAGGGATATGGACAATGGTCTAGTGGACATAGTGGCCAAGTGACCACCACCACTCAGTTTGGAGATAGACTTAGATGACTGACATTTATGAGCCTTTGGTGGCACGTATGAGTAGTAGCCGTTGGGTCATCGGATCATCTTCTTCATATATGGTCCAGCGTCGTCGTCTAGAGTAGCAAGTCTATACACACAGCACGTTTGCACCATCCTTGCACATCTGAGCCTCGACACCCCCATTGTACCCTTGAGTTCTAGGCTAGAGCTGAGTGTGCTGCCATGCTAGAGTCTGTATCTTATCTTTGAGAGAGTCAAGTCCATATGTTCTCGTCTGCTGTTGTGTCTCTGTGTTGATCAACTGTTATCTATTGTTTTCTTTGTTTTCATTCTGTTTTGAGTGAGATGTCATGCACAATGCACTGAGGAGCACCCACTGTAGAGAGCACGACACACTATCCACGCTACAGGTGCTCTCATTTGTTCCGCAATCATGAAGTGCTTTAGTGTGTCGCAACCATGGTCTTCCAATGAGCAAGGGAAATCCACCCTCAACCTGGGGAAGACGAACCATAATAAAATCAAAGTTAATAGTAAAGTCCTGTACCTGCAGAGGCACATTGTTCACTATGCCTACTGGGTAGACCGGCCAATGTAACTGTGAAGGGAGCAGGGCGAGTAGGCTGTAGACCTAGAGCTATCATAGTGAACTCGGGCATCTGGTTGATGCCAGATCCACCATCCACTATCACTCCTGAGAATTGCCGATCCAAAACGAACAATGTTAGCTGAGGGCTTCTATAATCTGTAAGGGGAGCAGTGGGATTGGATATCATATAGGACTCTGATGGTCGCACTGGGAGGTGCCCGCCACTAGGACCTGCTGCGGGGTAAAGTGATTGAATAACTGTAAGAGTGTCACTTCGAAAACTCGCATCTAGTCGTAGCATGTCATAGAGTGACACTTGTTGAAAAGTGTTCTTCAAGATTGTCTCTACTGTAGGCTTTTCTTTTTCTTCTAGTGTCTAATCTGGTACCTTGATCTGCTGTAGATCAGCCACTGCTTCCAAGAAGGCTTCATCAATATCAGAGAGCAAAGATTTGGATTCTTGATTGTCACTGAGTGAGGTCCTGGCGCCAGCTGAAGGCAGAGTATCCACTGTTGGGAGAATGTGTGGGGGAGTTGAATGTGTTGGAATACTAAGACCGAGAGCAGCTCTCTAGGCCCGAGTGAGGACACCCGATGGCTCCTCTACCATCTGCAACTTATTTTGTGAAGGAGTACGAGTGGAAGTGTGACGCGAGAGAGAGTGCAAGAAGAAGAGCACGACGATATGGTGAACTCGCTCTACTGCAATGTGTAGAGCATAGTGAGTTTTTTTTTTTCCGAGAAAAAGATCCTTCTATTAGTTAATGAAAGCTGCCCATAGGGCTACATCCACCTCTGCAAGAGAGGGCTACAACAAACATGATGGGGAGACTCTCCCAATGAAAAAACAACATATATACAATGGGGCTAAATCAAGAGATGGGAGGAGGGAAAAGCCACACAGGTGGACAGTAGTGCCATTTGAGCACCCCCTGGACCATGGAGTAAAACGGCCCAGGGCGCCAGAGACGAAGAAAAGCCTCGCGGCGCTCCCGCATGCGGTCGGAGCTTCCCTGTAGTCCCTCAAGCTGTCCTCTGAGAGTATGGATCAGCTCTAGCCAAAAGTCACGAACAGTCTGTGCTGGTGGTACAAGGCGAGCCTCAAAGATGCGGAAACAACGGGCCCGCCAGATGAACCAGAGAGCTAGGCCGCTGATGAGCTCCCAACACTCCGCTCTCTCACTGCTCCACTCCTGTGGAGTAAGGTCTGTAGCAGGCTGGAGTGTAGGTCGACCCCCCTGTATCAGTATCATCTTGCTCGTGGAAGATAGCTCAAACTGAAGTGCCGGGCCCGTGAGGGTGGACCAAGCCGCCGCCCCCCAAGTGTACTGTCGAGCCGTGGAGAGGGAAGGCAACAGCCGAAGAACTCGTAGCCACACCTGCTGGGCCGAGGGACAGTCCCAAAGACAGTGTCGCTGACTCTCCACCAACTGGTCACAGGCTGTACATGCGGCCGAGAGACCACTATGTACAAGCCAGCTCCCTACTGCTGTGGCTCTGTGTGCAACCAACCACTGGAACAAGGTGACGCGCCTCGGCTGTCTGGAGTCCCACAGCCTCTGCCAAAAAGCTGCCAAGAACTCAACTGTGAGACCCTCCTCCTGCCAATGACGTGCTGCAGCGGGGCGGGCCTCTCTCTGTGCTGCAAGTATATGACGTCCAAGCCGAACAGTGTACTGAAAGAAAGGGACTCCTGGGCGGTCTGCAGAAGAGAATGGGTCCCTCCATAGCCACTCACCAGGATCCCACTGTACTCGTGCCAGTGGCCAGCACTCCCAAGCCCATAGCCTCCAGTGTCCTGTCTCAAGAGCTGCTGGGTCACGGTCTATGACGCAAGTCCTCCCACAGATGCCCACAACTCGGATCCTCTGGAAACAACACTCTGCTACCTGCGGGGCCTCTACTGCAACTCTCTGTAGTCGTCCCCCACCGTGAAGCTCGAAGAACAGGGCTGGGACAGTCTCTGAGCAAGCCCTGACTGAAATGAGAACCTCCAGTCGTGTGAAGGCTCCCATCCACCGGGGTGCTACTGGCTCGAGAGGCGTGAGCCAATCAGCTGGAACTGACTCTGAGATGTCCTGACACATGCTCTGAACCCCTCTCATGCCCTGTAGCTGGACAACCTGCACCTCCTCTGACAAACCTGTGAACTCTAGCCAGTCACCTAGAGAGCGCGCTGGACCTGCTGCCATGGGACCCCAAGAAACATGAGGCCTACTCCCAACCAAGTGGCCTCTCTGAGTGCTAACCATGGGGTTCCAGACAAGGGGCTGCCGTAGGCGCTCCTCCGTGCACGTCGGCTGTCGCTGCTCTAGGCCACGCCGCAATAGCTCCCAAGAATGAAGCAAACTCACAGCGAATCGGTCCTCCAGTCGCCTGCTCAAACCAACTCGGCGCAACTCTGTAAAGATCCATCTGGTCGAAGGTTGCCAAGGGCCTCCTGACTGAGGCACCCTGGCACGAAGCCTCTGCAACAAGAACTCCTTCCAGGGCTCCTCGCCTGGAAGAAGTCCTCTGACGACGAACTTCCCAAGAAGGGCTCTGCTCTGCTGTGCTGGATCAATGATCCCAAGCCCTCCCTGAGAACAAGGAAGTGTGATGACCGACCAAGCCACCTTGGCTCGGGCAATCTGAGTGTCGCAACCAGACCAAAGGAAGTTCCTGATCAGCCTCTCTACTTGGCTGACGCAAGAACTCGAGAAGATCCAGCAAGAAGTGATGTACCACATAGTCGCCAACAACACCTGGTTGGCAACTACTACTCTACCAGCCAGCGAAAGTCGTGCTGAGCTCCAATGTAACAGCTTTCTCCTTGTGGACAGGAGAAGAGGAGCAATCCTGCTCGGGGGACAAATCCAAACCAACCTGACAACCCAAGTACCGAACTGCAGTCCCTGAAAGAATCCACGTGAAACCCTCTCCTGGCATCCAATCTGGCACAGGAGCACTACCAACTGAGAAAGCCACTGTCTTTCTCCAGTTGATCAGTGCGCCCGATGCACAGCAGAAGGTCTCCAAAGCCTGCCCACATCTGTGTAAATTGGCCTCCTGGCCCTCTAAGTACAAGGCTGAGTCGTCGGCAAACTCAGCGTCCAGAAGCTCATCTCCCCGTATAGGGAGTGCTAAGCCCCTCAAACCAACCTGCTGTGACACCAAAAATCTGCTCATCGCCTCCGCATAGAACAGAAAGAGAAAGGGGGCAAGAGGACAACCCTGTCTGACCGATCGTGTGAGCATGAAGCGCTCACCTCTACCTCCTGCCAATAGCACCTGACTGTGGGCCTGTCTGTACAAAGCTGACACCCCTCTGATCCAAGCCTCTGAGAAGCCCATCCTGCGTAGCATGTCCTCTAGAAAGTCCGAGTCAACTCTGTCGTATGCCTTCTCAAAATCGAGAAGAAGAATCACAAGGTCCTCTCCACGGAGCCGTGCAAGGGCAGAAGCCTCCTAAAAAGTGAAGATGTTGTCAAGGATACTGCGTTCCTTGACAAAACCTGTCTGAGTCCCATGTATAAGGCTCTCCAAAAGTGGCTGAATCCTCAAACTCAGAGCCTTGGCAAGAATTTTGTAGGCTGAGTTGAGAATGGTGATGGGGCGCCACTGTCGAATCTCATCCAAGGAGCCACCCTCCTTTGGAATGAGGTAAATCAGGCCCTCACTCATGCTATCCGGCATCACTCCTGTGTGCAGAATGTACTGAAAGGCACTACAAAGATCTGGGCCAAGCAGGTCCCAGTACTCCAAGAAGAAGTTGAAAGTCAGCCCATCCTCACCTGGACAGCTACCATGAGGGAGGGCCCTAAGAGCCGTGTGCAGCTCCTCAAGCTGAAGAGGTAACTCAAGCCTCTGCCGCATCTCCTCAATCACAAGACAAGGCATCTGTGCCCAAACCTGCTCCCTGCATGCATCCTGTCTCTCTGACTCGGGCTCAGCCGACAGTAGCTCACGGTAAAAGTCAGTAGCAACTGCACGCATATCCTCTGGCTCACAAACAACTGACCCATCGGGTCTCCTCAACTGATTGACCTTGGCATGCGAGTGCTGAGGTCCCACTGTCTCAAAAAAAGCACCTGTCACTCTGTCACCCACCTAAGTCCATTGAGATGCCTGTCGGTGAAAGGCAAACTCATGGCGCCTCTCCTCTGTGCAAGCAAGCTCCTGTCGAGCCTGCTGTAGCTGCTCCTCCAACCATGGACTGTCTGGATGCTGCTCCTGCATCCTCTGTAGTGAAGCAATGCCTCGTCTGAGACGCTGCTCCTCCTCTCTCGCTGCAGCCCGTCGAGCCAAAGACTCCTGGAGAAAGAAGTGGCTAAGCTGAGCTAGGCCTGAGGCCACTCTGTCTGCAGGTGGAGCCTGGCTGTCCATGCAATCTGTCCATAGAGCCTCGACCCTCTCTCTGAGTGCTGAGTCCAACAGGACCCGCTCTGGGATGCGAAGCATCGTGCTCCCACTCCTCTGCCTGTCTGCCATTGTGAGGATCACTGGTGCATGGTCCGAGAAGGATGTCCCTACCAGGATGCCCACTGATCCCTCCAAGTCACTGAAGTGGTCACTAGTGTAGAAGCGATCTATGCGCGATAGATTCACTCCTCCCACTCTGCGGTCCGATCTAGAGAAGGCAAGACTCTCTGGAGGCCTCACAAAGCCAGAATGCTGCCATGTATCCGAGACCCTCAACGTCATACAAAACCTCTCCCAAGCTGCTAACTCGACTCCATGCAAAGTAGCATGGCTACCTCCGATCCTGTCAGAAGGGTCCTCCAACATGTTGAAGTCCCCTCCTACACACCACTGGTCAACCTGTGGCAAAGACTCAACAATCTGTGACCAAAACTCTGCACGAGCACTCGCCACATTGGGCGCATAGATGTTCAGGAAACCCACAAGGCTACCCTGAACCTGCATAGTAATCCACTGCGCCCTGCCTGGTACAATAATCCCTCTGCCCACAATGGCCTGCTGTAATGAGTCCGCAATAGTCATACATACCCCACCCTGGATGCCTCCAGGTCCAAAAGCAGCTGACCAAAAGGTATCATAGCGTCCACGCAAAATCTGACCACATCGCTGAATGCGGCTCTCAGACAAATGGTGCTCCTGAAGCATAAGGAGATCAATCTCTCCTCCCACAAGGCAACGCTGAAGCTCCTGACGTAATCGGCCCCGCTGTCGCTGAAACTGGGGCCCACCTAGTCCTTGCACGTTCCACGAGACGATCCTCATGGGGAGCAAGAGAGAACAGATGCTGCCGCAGCAGCAAGACGAGCTATCTTCGAAGCAGGCTTGCATGGGGAGTAATCCGCATCCGAGCGTCCTCTAGATAGGCGAGATTGCAGTGAGTGCCTGGTCCAAGCCCAAGTAGAGCGAGCCGTGCGTAAAGCAACCTCCTCTGTCCAGGAGTCCTCATGAATGAATACATAGCAAGGCAAACACTGCGTATCAGCAAAAAAGTACACCACAATGTGTCTGCATCCTGCTGAATCTGGGGGTGTCACCGCAAACTTGGCCAGTGGCCACAAAGTCTGCAGCAAATCTGTAACGCCAAGTTCTCCCATGTGGTGAGAGAACTCGAGAACCTGTGTATGCAACCATCCCACCACTGACCACTCTGTCTCAGTCCTGCCACAAAGGGGGAAGGAGAAACCAACTGCTGAGTCCAAGGCCTCTGTCCCCCTAGCGGCGAGGAACAAAGCGTGGACTCTGAAGCAGGCTGCCTCGTGGTCTGCTGCGGAATCGCCAAGAAAACGAGTAAACTCGTAATCGAAGAAATCCCAGTGGCGTCGGAGGTCAAAGCTCGTCAAACCACGAGGGATAGCTGCAAGAGGAGATGTCTGAATCTGCAGTGGGGGCTGCATGAAGGGCTGACCCTCTCTCGCTAGGCGACTCGTGGCGAAGGCGCTGCCAAGAGATCTCCTGGCCGCCGGCAAGGGTCCAGTCTCCTGAGCCAACTGTGGTACTGAAGCAGGAGGAGGGGGAGAAGGGGCTAGGGGGGGCGGGGGAGAGGAGAAGCGGGGTGGGGCGGCAGAGACATGGGGGGGGCGAGGTGGGGAGTGAGCGGTAGCAGAGGGCGGGGGAGGGCATGAGGAGGAGGAGGGGAGATCGGAAGGCGGAGCGGCTGGCGAGGGTGAAGCGGAGGTGGTGGCTGGCGTAGGAGGCTCCTCCTGCTCAAGAGGACCAAAGCGGTTCCCCGTGGGAACCCACTGCTGCTGAGTAGGCACCTGGGGGCCACTTTGAGTGCCAGGCTGTCGCTGTGGCCCCTGGCGTCGACGGCCACAGGCCTGCTGCCACCCCTCCTCCGCTAGAGCCCCAGGCTCGAAGGGTGGCGCTGAATCTGTGCTCTGTGTCGCTGGCTGTGGCTGCGGCGGCTGCGGCCCAGCCTTGGCAGGTTGGGGTTGAGGCTGAGGTGCAGGTCGTGGCCTCCTCCGTGGATAGGCCTTCGCTAGGTGGCCCATCTGTCTGCAAATGAAGCACTGGTTCGGGAGACCCGAGTACTCCACACTCTGTCTAAACGAACCCCCACTCACCCGAGGTAGAAGGATGACCTTCGGGAGCGTGTGGATATCTCTGACCAAAACTCGAACTGAAGGGATGCCAGCCGCCTTGGCAGCTACTCATGCTGCCGTACGAGGTGTCTCCAGGACAGTTCCGATGGCGGAGCCAATCCTGGAGAGAAGTGGAAGGTACTCCCTCCGTAAACCCGGAAAGCAGACTGAGATGGGGATGTCCGCCTCCTCTACTAGCACATCCGAAGACGGGTTAAAAACATGTCGCCACTGTCGAAAGTGGGCGCGTGATGCTCGGATGGCCAATGGACTCATAGCTATGACCTTGGAGGCCATCTCGGAAGTCTCAAACTCAATCTGGTAGTACCCCCGTCCGAGAATCTGGACATCCAAGATCTTGCCCACCTCTGCGAGGAGGCGGGCCTGGAGAAGGTCTTGCAGCTCTCCTCTGCTGGGACGAGTGCCGAGAACCTTGCAGATGACAGAAGTTGCCTGCAAGCGTTCTACCTCTATGGCAAGGCTCGCTTGCTCTGCCGGCGTAAGAGCAAGTCGAATGGTGGGCTCAGCGGGGTCGGGCGAGGGGGCTTCAGGCGAGTCCCTCTGAGGTGAAGCTGGAGCCTCCATTTGTGCCTACTGCTGAGTCGAAGAAGCGGGCGGCGAAGAAGAAACCTGCAAACAAGTCAGCCAGGCACTTTTCCGAAGAGAAAGTGCTGCCGAGCCAGGTGCAGAGGGCCTTCGGGAGCGAAGAGGATGGGGGGGGGGGGTGATGAGGAGACAGCGAGGGCGAAGAGGGCAGTCGTGCAATGTGCGGGTGCACAAGCAGCAGCGAGCGGGGGGGATGAAGCGAGGAAGGCAGAGCGAGAGGAGGGCAGCGGGCTGCGGCAGCTAAGGGGCAGCACGCAGACAGGGGGGGGCAGCGGGCTGCGGCAGCTAATGGGGCAGCGCGCGCAGATAGGGGGGGGCAGCGGGTGGGTTGAGAGGCAGTGCGCAGGGGCTGAAGGGGGTGGGGGGGCAGCGAAGGGGCAGCGGGGGGAGGGAGGGGGGGGGAGGAGAGCGATGGCGCAATAGCAAAGGTGGGGGGGGGGGGCGAGCAGCAGTAGCGGGCCTTGTCTCCGTATCTCTCAGTTCTTTCCTAGCTGAGCATAGTGAGTTCTTATTAGGTTTTTACAAAAGAATATGTGTACATACCTGGCGGCCCGCCCACTTACCTGGGCGACCACATTGGGCTTTATACCCCAGCAACCTCCCACTTAAAGTCCAATGTGGTACTTTAAGTGTGAGAGAAGCTACTATACAAGCTAATATACAAGAGATGTAGAGAAGTGATGTACTACCCTACACCTAACTGCTTGCGAAAATGCGCAAAGCTCTCTGAGGGAAGTCCTTTTGTAAGTAGATTAGCAGGATTTTCTGTGGTGTGAACTTTGACAAGCTGAAGTTGCTTATCCTCGAGCATTTCCCTGATGAAATGATACTTCACATCCACATGCTTTGTCTTTGAGTGATAAACTGGATTGCGAGCCAATTGTATAGCACTTTGATTATCACAATATAACACAGGCATCTCTTCTTTGATTCCCAAATCTGTTACTAGTCGATTGAGCCAAATTGATTCTTTGCATGCCTCTGATGCTGCAACATATTCAGCCTTTGTAGTAGACCGAGTAACACAATCTTGTAATCTAGAACGCCATGATACTGCTCCACCAGCCAATGTAAAGACATACCCTGACATAGACCTTCGGTTGTCTAAGTCACCTGCATAATCTGAGTCTGTAAAACCCTTTACACTTAGCTCCTGACTCCCATAGCATATACGCATACTCTTTGTAGCTTTCAGGTATCTCAATATTCCTTTCACTGCCTCCCAATGTTTCTTGCGTGGGTTTGACATGTATCGACTTACTACTCCCACTGCAAATGCAATGTCTGGGTGAGTAGCAATCATTGCATACATTAAACTACCCACTGCCGACGCATATGGAATCTTATCCATTTCAGCCTGTTCTTCCTCAGACACAGGACAATCTTGTTTGCTAAGTTTCACATATGGTGGCAATGGAACACTCAATGCCTTTCCCTTCTCCATATTGAAACGTTGCAAAACCTTGTCAATATACTCTGTTTGAGATAACCAAATCAACTTCTTTGATCTGTCTCTCTCAATGCGCATACCAAGTATATGACTTGCCTCACCCATGTCTTTCATGTCAAACGATTTTGCCATCTTTGACTTCAAAGCTGAAATTTCTTCCAAGTGCTTGCCAGCAATCAACATGTCATCCACATACAAAATGAGGATGAGCCAACTGCCATCCTTAGCCTTCTTTGTATATAGACAGTGATCGAACTCACTACGTTTGTAGCCTTGAGAAAGCATAAACTTGTGGAACTTATGGTACCATGCCCTCGGTGATTGTTTTAAGCCATAAAGACTCTTTAACAACTGGCATACCAAATCTTCCTTGCCTTTCTCAACAAACCCTTCTGGCTGCTGCATGTAAATTTCCACATCTAAATCACCATGCAAGAACGCTGTCTTGACATCCATTTGGTGCAACACCAAATCTAATACGGCAACCAATGCAAGAAAGCATCTCAATGTAGTCATCTTGACCACCGGAGAGAAGACTTCATCAAAGTCAATGCCTTGTTCTTGCTTAAAGCCCTTGGCAACAAGCCTTGCTTTGTACTTTGGCTGACTATCATGAGTGGTGATCTTATACCTGTAAACCCATTTACAAGGTAGAGCCTTTTTGCCCTGTGGTAATTTAACTAGCTTCCATGTCTGGTTTTTATGCAGAGATGTCATCTCTGACTGCATGGCCAATTGCCAATTCCCGGAGTCCTTCATTTGCACTGCTTCCTTGTAACATGAAGACTCATTGCAATCAGTCAACATGACATAGTTCATAGATGGAACAAACCTATCAGGAGGTCGCGTGATACGTCCAGATCTACGCACAATAGGTGGCTCAGGCTCAGCCACAACCTGTGGTTCCAATCTATCCTGTCCTTGCTCCTCTTGAGCCCTGACATTTTGTCTTGCACGTGCACGTCCATCTTCTTGGAAGACAACTCTTCTAATCTCCTCAACCCTCTCTGGTTTAGAATTATATTTGGATTCATTAAAGTGAACATCATTGCTGCGGATAACCTTTCTGGATTTGGGATCCCAAAGTCTGTACCCCATCTCACCAGAATTACCATAGCCAAGAAAGATGCACTTTCTACTCTTTGGCTCAAGTTTGTTCCTAAATTCCTTTGGAACGTGAGTATATGCCTCACAGCTAATGACTCTGAGATGCTTGTATGAGGGTATTTTGCCTGACCATACCATCTCTGGCACTGAATCCTTCTGGAAAACCTTGCTAGGAGATCTATTTATAAGATGAACAGTTGTTGATACAGCTTCAGCCCAAAACCCATTTTGGCAACTGTGCATTAGACAACATACTTCTGACCTTCTCTTGTATGGTCCTATTCATCCTCTCAGCAACACCATTTTGAGGAGTATTGTAAGGAGCAGTAAGTTCACGTTTTATACCTTTTGACTCACAAAAGTCCTGAAAGGCCTTTGAAACATACTCTCCACCATTGTCAGTGCGTAAGCATTTAAGCTTCTTGCCACTCTGATTCTCCACAAGTGTCACAAACGTTTTGAAAACACTAAACGCTTCATCCTTGTGCTTGAGAAAATAAACCCATACTTTCCTCGAGTAATCATCTATAAATGTCATAAAGTAAGAAGCTCCCCCTAGAGATAGGTTAGGCATAGGTCCACACAAATCACTATGAACAAGTGCCAACTGTGTATCTCTTCTACTGCTTCTATGCTTATGTGGCTGTTGTGTTTGCTTACCATACAGACAATGTTCACAGAATTCAAAATCATTAAATGAAAAGCCAGGCAAATAACCAGAACGAGACAAGATTTCCATTCCCTTCTTGGACATATGTCCTAACCGGCTATGCCACAAAGAAACGTTCGGCTGCTCGGTTACATTGATTACATTTTTAGAAACATTTGATACATAAATCATGTAAAGTCCTCCAGACTTTACTCCATGTGCTACTATCATAGAACCCTTGGATATCTTCCACATGTTCTGTCCAAAAGTGGTGACGTAGCCAGCATCATCAAGTAAACCTGTGCTGATCAAGCTCTTTGTAATTGCGGGAACATGTCTCACATTCTTCAGCGTGAAAGAAGAGCCATTCTGAAAATTCAATTGAACATCTCCGACACCTAAGATCTCACATGTCTACCCATTGCCTAGCCGAACATGATCTTTAGTGGTCACATAAGAGGTAAACCACTCCTTGTTTGGAGACACATGAAGTGATGCCCCTGAGTCTATAATCCCGTCACTCAGTGCATTTCCATCAGATGCTGTAAGAAGAGCTGAGTCCATTGTATTCTTCAAGAAGTAGATGTCTCCTAACACTAGACTGTCATCCTCTGCAACAGTGTTTGTCACATTTATTTCTTGAATCTTGACTGAGGACTTGTTCTTCTCACCATGGTCTTCAGCTTCCTCTTTGCCTTTTTTTGCTTTCCATTCTCTGCAGTCTCTTTTCATGTGACCCTTCTTGCCACAATGGTAGCATTCTATGTCACTCTTGCCTTTAGCACTGCGGGACTTGCTACGAGACTGATTCCTCTTTCCACCTTTGTACTTTTCTTTGGTCCTTCCCCTGACAACTAAGGCTGTTCCTTTGCCTATGTCCATTGTCTTTCTATTGGTTTCTTCAGTAAGCAGACTTCCTTCTACACCTGCTATGTTCAAACCATCTGGAGGTGCAGAATTACTCAAAGCTGTGCGAAAAGTGTCCCAACTTTTCGGCAATGTGATCAATAGGAACATAGCTCTAACAGGTTCATCAAACTTGACACCTTGAGCTGACAACTGACTGTAGATGGTGTTGAATTCATTCAGATGATTGGACATAGGTGTCCCTTCTTTCATCTTCAAGTCAACAAGCTTTTTAAGCCAGTATACCTATGAAGCTGCACTCTGCTTCTCATAAAGATTACTCAGCTTTATCCATGCTTGATAAGCCGACATCTTGTCTGCTACATTGAAGTAAACGCTTTCTGCCAAAGTCAACATAATGGTAGAAAGTGCCAATTCATCCATTTCGCTCCATTCATCTTCGTCCATATCTTCTGGTTTTATCCCCTTGAGCTTTATAGGTTTTATCTTTTGTACCAACACGTGCCAAATCTGCTTCTTCCACAATGGGAAATTGGTTCCATCCATCTTCCTGATATTGTAAAGAGCAGTGTCCTCTGATCCAGCCATAGTGGAAAATTGGTTCCATCCAGCTTCTTGATATTGTAAAGAGCAGTGTCCTGTGATCCAGCCATAGCTACGCTTCACAGTGGTTTACTTTCCTGGGAAAAATTCGGCAGAGTTTTCCCTGTAAACTGACCTCTGAACCAATATCAACCTGTCAAATGAACCAAGAAAGCTTCAGATTCTGCATAAATTTTGGCAGAGTCTCCTTTGTAAAATGGCTCTGGTGTACTAAAAAACAGATCAAAAACAGCTCAAAAACCACTGTCTCTCTAACACTGTAAGCTGTGGGTAAACCTGTCCTGCACCTGTACTGTCTCTCACTATCCTGTAAGTATAGACTACGACAATGCCTCAACGGCAGTAAAGCAAAGATGCAATCCCAACTGTCTAACTCACAGTCAATACATCCTAGCTGCCTATCTAAGGGTGCTCGAGGGATCGCTCCAAGACGTGTATCACCGAAAGGATCTCAACATTCGAGAATCCCCCAGCTCAATAAAACCTCACTCGACCCTCAACAAAGGCTGCAGTAAATCTGACAGTACATAGACTTCCCACAAAATCATACATCCACAAATTTCCCACTATATGCTGTAACCGCTGCGGCGGTTGTTTGCTGCGTGACTCACAGCCAGCAAACCCTCAACAGACATACATCATCTCTGACAATACATCCCATGTGGAAGTACCTGCAATGTCAGGATGAAATCTGGAATATCAAGCAGCAAACACAAGCTACCTGATGAACTAGTGGATGTCGCCTACAGTCTGTGTGTAGATGCGTCTGTGTGGTATGTGACACGCCTCCAAGAACTGTGAGCCATCCTTCGATGTGTAGACAGCCACAAATCAGCACTCTGGGAGTGCCGATATCCTCAGCACTTGCAGTCGTAGGCCGAAAACCCCAAATTTGCAGAGTCGGATCTGCACCCGCCGAGACCACGTAGTCGAAAATGGCCTGCGCAAAACTTTGTTGAAGCCGAACGGTGGCCGAGATGACCTCAGGCCGTGTCTTTGGCTGTCGAATTTCACTCCAATCTGAGCTGGTGACTCTAGCCTCCTGCAGTGCTGCCCCGAGCCTCGATCTGAGCTCTGATACCAGTTGAAGGAGTACGAGAGGAAGTGTGACGCGAGAAGAAGAGCACGACGATATAGTGAACTCGCTCTACTGCAATGTGTAGAGCATAGTGAGTTCTTATTAGGTTTTTACAAAAGAATATGTGTACATACCTGGCGGCCCGCCCACTTACCTGGGCGACCACATTGGGTTTTATACCCCAACATTTTGAGGGGTAACCACATGGGTAGAAGGGGGTGGCTGAGGAATGGTGCTAACTGCTATCAGATTGAGCTCGGGAAAGGTATACTCATTTTGGCTTTGACTTGGGTTCGAAGCCGTGTATGCACGAAGTTTAGGGAAATCTTTATTGTAGTGATCCTTCGTTTCAGGGCAATGACGATAGGGAGGGGACCCTTCGGGCAGAGGGCATATGCTTTGGTAATGATCATATTCCCCGTATTTGTAGCACAAAATGGGCCGATTCAATGGGCGAGTCGAAGGGCGAGGTGCTCCTTGCTCCTGGTGCATGGAATTGGAGGTGGAGGCATAGAAGTTTTGAGGTGATGAGGATAAAAGCTCTGAGATGGAAAAGTACTTTACATACCTTGCATAGGAGGGGCTGTCAGCAAAGGTGGCATATGGTGTGGATGGCCACAGGGAGAAACCATGTTGGATGCACGGGATGGCCCTTGTTGAAGAGTAGGACCAAGACTTTGCTGTATTTGTCGCAATCCCTTGAGGTAGTAGCAGTCCTTGTCCTCATGTCCAGACTTTTCACAGAAGTGGCAGTAAACCCGAAGGGGGCATTCCTGTGGAGGGTGCGCTGGAGAGCGGCATGAGCTACACCAAACCATAGCCTTAGTCTCCTGCTGAGACTTGAGCTCTTCTAGCTCGCGCTTGATTTGTGCCAATGCCTCGTGATGTGGAGGCTTCTCCTGTCTAAGAGAGAAGGACCTTTTCTCTTGAAGAGCTCGCTGTTACTTTAGGGCTTCCAGTTCCCCGCATAAAGAAATTAACCGATCAGAGGGATTTTTGGTGAGTGCTGAGGTAGTCTCCACCTGAAGGGGCTCCTTGAATAGCCTCCTTGCTCCTTCTATCCTGGTAGCGGCCGCTATAAACTCCTCCAGAGATGCATCAGGTCGAAGACTTTCGCGTAGTTTCTGCTGAGACGTCTTTGGAAGTGCTTTCTCTACCCACTTCTTGACCATAAATTCCCCTGGTTGCTGAGAAAGCTTGGCAACAAGAGACTTTGTTTTAGTCACGAGTTCTGCAAAAGTCTCCTTTGGCTGGAGCACCATGTTGGCCAACTCATCCAAAACCTTTTCTTGGAAGTCACCTGACCTGAATGTTGCATAGAACTGTTGTCTTAAAGCTGCCTAAGTTGCAAAATGGTTCTCTGCAAACTGACTGTACCACTTGTCTACTAAGCCATCCAAGGTAGATGGAAAGAGTACCAAATAAGTATCTTCTCTATTAAGACCACGACCTCTACAGAGAGATACAAACCTCCTTGCATGGTTGTTTGCAGCTTGTGAGGAGAGTCCCTTGAAAGTAGGAAACTTGATGTTTACCTTGGCCAAAACACTGGTCAACGGTTCCATGGACTCTTGCTCAAGAGCCCGTTGCTGAATAGCTTGCTGTAACAAAATTGGAGAGAGCTTTACTAGGGAAGGTGACTTCGAAGATGTAAAACCGGATGGAGGTATGGGTGATTAGGTTGGTGGAGTTCAACTAGGTACCAAGGGTTGACGTCTTCAGTTGCAGTACTTCATAGAACACAGTAGTGCGCTTTGACGCTCTAATGACCGCCTTGTATGTGTCATGCAGTGACCACAAACCCGACCAAGCTTTGGGCAAGAAGACTTTTAATTGGCTGAACACAGGTCTAGACTCTACTAGACCAGGGCAAGTGACTAGACCACCTGGTTGGACTAGGGACGAGGAAGGACTAGACCATGGCGAGAGCTTGGTTGCATCAGGGCGAGAGAGGACCAGACCAGCAGGGCGAGAGACTAGGTTAGCTAGAGTAAGCTGTTTAGGGTGAAACTGGACCAGACCAGCAAGTTGCAATGGGCAAGGCGAAGTACGCTAGGCTAGGTAAAACCCAGCTAGCTCCTCGATTTGCACCTCAATGGAGAGTGAGACTTCAGTTAAGGTCCCATCGGGCGTGCCAAAAAATGAGAGCACCTGTAGCGTGGATAGTGTGTCGTGCTCTCTATAGTGGGTGCTTCTCAATGCAATGTGCATGACATCTCACTCAAAACAGAATGAAAACAAAGAAAAAAATAGATAACTTATCAACACAGAGACAGCAGCAGACCAGAACATATGGACTTGACTATCTCAAAGAACCGATACAGACTCTGGCATGGCAGCACACTCTGCTCTAGCCTAGAACTCACGGGTACAATGGAGGTGTCGAGGCTCAGATGTGTAGGGATGGTGCAGACATGCTGTGTGTATAGACTCGCTACTCTAAACGACGACGCTGGACCATATATGAAGAAGATGATCCAATGACCCAACGGCTACTACTCATATGTGCACCATAAAGAGCCACCAAAGGCTCATAAATATTAGCCATCTAAGTCTATCTCCAAATTGAGTGGTAGTGGTGACCTGGCCACGATGTCCACTAGACCACCGTCCATATCCCTACCACGTGTCATTGCCCAGCCTAGAGAGTCCATCCAATGTGAACCATACGATATCAACTGTACTAATTGTGTGTCTTGTGAAAGTGACGTTGTAGCCTGCAAGATCATCGGCACCCGACCTAGCAGAGGAGAGGTGCGTGATCTCCTCCAGGTTCTCCTTTTTGCAGAGGTGGGCAAGATCCTCGACGTTCAGCTTCTCGGGCGTGGCTACTACCAGATAGAGTTTGAGACTCCTGAGATGGCGTCCAAGGTCATTGCGATGAGCCCCTTGGCCATTTGAGCAGTGCAGACATATTTTCGATAGTGATGCCATGGTTTCCATCCAACTACTAACGTTCTTGTCGAGGAGGCAGACCTGCCCATCTCAGTCTGCTTTTCGGCCTGAGGAGGGAGTACCTTCCGCTCCTTTCAAGATGTGGATGGGGGGGGGCTACTGGGAGGAGGAGTGGGGGGGCGGGGAGTAGCAGAGGGAGAAGGGCGAGGTGGTTAGGAGGAAGGAGGTGGGGGGGGAGGGGTAGAGGGGAACTTGGGGGGGGGGGGGGGGGGGGGGGGGGGGGCTGAGATGGAGGGTGGGACTGGGACCTCGTGCTGTTAAAGAGGGTCAAAAAGGTTTCCTATGGGAACCCATTGCTGCTGGCCTGAAGCCTGGCGACCACCCTGAGGGCTAGGCTGACGTGGTGGCTTATGTCGACGCTAACCACGAACCTGCTGCCAGCCCTTCTCTGCGTGAGTCCCAAGCTCGAAAAGTGCATCTGCTTGAGTACCTTGTGACGTTGTCTGCTGCTGCAGGCTAGCCCTTGGAGGTTGGGGCTGAGCCTGATGTAAAGGTCAGGGCCTCCTTCGTGGACAGGCCTTTGCAAGATGGCCCATCTGACGACAAATGAAACAATGATATGGGAGGCCCGAATACTCCATGCTCTGGTGGAACCAAGCACCACTCACCCGAGGTAGTAGGATGACCTTCAGGAGGGTGTGGGTGTCCTGAACCAGAACACGTATTGTGGGAATGCTAGCCGCATAGGTAGCTACAAAGGCTGCCGTGCGAGGTGTCTCCAGGACAGTCCCAATCGCTGAGCCTATCCTGCTCCCGCTCCTACTCCATAGCTAATCCATGGAGCAGGACCTTCGGCTGCTAGGAGATCTGCAGCGCTTTTAGTACATCTTACACATAAGAGAGATACCTGACAGCATGAGTGAGGGCTTGATCTACCTCATTCCCAAGGAGGGTGGCTCCTTGGATGAGATTCGGCAGTGGCGGCCCATCACCATCCTCAACTCAGCCTACAAAATTCTAGTCAAGGCTTTGGGCTTGAGGATTTAGCCACTTCTAGAGGGCATTATACATGGGACCCAGACAGGTTTTGTCAAGGAGCGCAATATCCTTGACAACATCTTCACTTTTTGGGAGGCATCTGCCCTCGCGCGCGTCTCCGTGGTGAGGATCTGGTGATACTTCTTCTCGACTTTGAGAAGGCCTATGATAGAGTTAGGACTTCTTGGAAGGCACTCTACGCAGGATGGGCTTCTCAAATACTTGGATCAGAGGTGTGTCAGCTCTCTACAGACGTGCACACAGTCGGGTGCTTATGGCAGGAGGTAGAGGAGACAGTTTCATGCTCACACGTTCGGTCAGGCAGGGCTGCCCTCTTGTCCCCTTCTTTCGATTCTATGCTCAGGCGATGAGCAGATTCTTGGTTTCACAGCAGGTTGGTCTACGTGGCTTAGCACTCCCTATTTGGGGCGATGAACTATTGGATGCTGAGTTTGCAGACGACTTAGCTTTGTACTTGGGAGGGCTAGGAAGCCAAACTTTGTACTTGGAGGGCCAGGAAGCCAACCTGCACAGGTGTGAGCAGGCTCTTGAGACGTTTTGTTGTGCATCAGACACACTGATCAACTAGAGGAAGACAATGGCTTTCTCTGTTGCCAGTGCTCCTACGCCTGATTGACTGCCATGTGAGGATTCTAGATGGATCCCCCCGGGGACTATAGTTCGATACTTGGGCTGTCAGGTTGGCCTGGACTTGTCTCCTAAGCAGCATATTTCTCCCCTCCTCTTCTCCATTAGGAGGAAGTTGTTACATTGGAGTTCGGCACGACTTTCTTTGGCAGACAGAGTTGTAGTGGCCAACCATGTGTTGTTGACTACTATGTGGTACATTACATTACATCTTGCTGGATCTTTTTGAGCCCTTGCATCAACCAGGTAGAGAGGCTGATCAGGAACTTTCTCTAATGAGGGTGCGACACTCAGATAGCCCGGGCCAAAGTAGCATGGGAGGTCATCACTCTACCTTGTTCTCAGGGGGGGTTTGCAGATCAGAGACCCAACACAGCAGAGCAGAGCCCTTCTTGGGAAGTTTGTTGTCAAAGGTCTGCTTCCAGGGGAGGAGCCCTAGAAGGAGTTTTTGCTTCAGTGGCTTACAGCTCAAGTACCTCAGGCAGGAGACCCTTGGAGACCTTGCCTAAGATGGATCTCCATGGAGATGCGCAGAGTTGGTCTGAGCAGGAGACTGGAGGATCATTTTTCTTTGAGCGTGCTTCGCTCTTGGGAGCACTTGCGGAGAGGCTCGGAGAAACACCAGTCTACGTGCAAAGAGTAGCGCTTGAGACAGTCCCTTGTTTGGAACCCCTTGGTCAACACTCAGAGAGGCCACTTGGTTGGTAGTAGGCCTCATGTTTCTTGGGGTCCCATGGCAGAGGGTCCAGCATGCACTCTAGGTGACTGGCTTCAGTTCTCATGTTTGCTAAAGGAGTTACAGAGCATTCAGCTGCAGGGCATGAGAGGGATGCAGAGCATCTGTCAGGACATCAGAGAGGCAGTACACCAGTTGAGTGGCTCACACCTCTAGAGTCAGAAGCTCCCAGATGGATGAGGGCCTTCTCGCGACTTGAGGTCCTCATTGCAGTTTGTGCTTGCTCAAAGATTGTACCCTCCATGTTCTTCGAGATATAGGGTGAGGGTCGACTTCCCAGAGTCTCAGTAAAGACTCCACAGGTTGCAGAGTGCTATTTTCAGAGGATCCGAGTAGTGGGCATCTGCAGGAGGACTTGTGTCATCGATCTTGACCCAACAGCTCTTGAGAAAGGCCATTGGAGGCTTTGGGTTTGGAAGCGTTGTCCACTTGCACGAGTGCAGTGGGATCCTCGAGAGTGGTTTTGGAGGGACCTTTCTCCTCAGGCGACCATCCACTGGTTGTTTTCTTTCAGTACAGAGTTCGACTTGGATGTTACATACTGGCAGCACGGAGAGAGGCTCGTCCTGCTGCAACAACTCATTGGCAGGGGGTGGGTCTCACAGCTGAGTTCTTGTCAGCCTTTTGGGCGAGGCTGTGGGACGCCAGACAACCGCGTCGAGTCACTCTGTTCTAGTGGCTAGTTGCACACAGAGATACAACAGTGGGGAGTTGGCTGGTACACAGTGGCGTTCCGACAGCATGCGCAGCTTGTGACCATCCTTTGGAGTGTCAGTGTCATTGTCCGTGGGACTCTCCTATGGCACAACAGGTTTGGCTTCGGGTCCTTCGACTGATGCTAGCTCTTTCCACAGCACTATGGTACACGTGGGAGGCAGCTGCTTGGTCTACTCTCACGGGCCCTGCACTACAATTTGAGCTATCCTCCACCAGCAGGATGATAGTGATACAGGGGGGCCGACCTACACTCCAGCCTGCTACGGAGCTTACCCCACAAGAGTGGTGCAGTGAGAGAGAGGTGTGTTGGGAGCTCGTCTGTGTGGATGATAGGTTTGCATGTAGTGTCGATAGTTAGAGGGGACATCTAGTTCCTACTCCCGCACTCAACAACATTCGGATGCTTCTTCCATATATCCCTTTCGAGAGCTCCAACCTTGGGGGCAGCCCTTCGTGCGCTGATCAGGCCACAGCTTGCAGGTATAGCACATTCTTCCCTTGCAATTTTTTTCCCAGCTTTCTTTTATGTTACAGATCAGTCCCAGCGTTCTTCAAGGGCTTGTTCCGCGAGCTGGTTCCTTTATTCTCCTCTTGAGTACTGGTGTCATGTTGTGTATTGGATATTGATTGCACAGCTCAATTGTGGGTTTATTCTCTTGAGCACAAGTACAAAGGATAGTTTTAAGTGAAGATAATATGGAAGCAAGTTACAACAGTGTGAGTATATATGCTCTTCCGAGTCTGTACACAGTTTGACATATTGTATTGGATTGTACCTATAGGGTTGATCTTGGCAGATGCAGAGAAGTGGCGGACATTTGGTTTAATCTCACGAAGTTTGCTTGAGTAGCTAGGTTCTAGTTGGACCCCAATGGCGCCTTTAGCAAACATGATCCTTAGGTGACGACCTTATAGGTCTTTCTATTCTTAGCAATCCAAGGTTACTGAATGGTATGATATCCTTTGTGACTCAAGTTCCATGAGATTCAGGTTTTGCTATTCAATTACTGAGGAAGCACTTTTACTCCAGATTATCTTAGATTTCTTTTTGGTGGTACTGCAAACAAACAAAAACGAAGAAAAAAAAACTAGACAAAGCAAACCTAAAGGACAAGCTTCAACACACACACACACACACACATTCGAAAGAAAATCTTAAGGAAACACACACACACACACACACACTCACTCACTCACTCTAAAGGCAAGCTTCTGCTCACATACCCATACACAATCAAACCCACACACACCCAGAAGCAAACCAACAGAGATACATGAGCGCACACTCAGACACATGCCAACGCAAATACAAAAGCAAAAACTAACAAAAAACAAAAGCAAACCAAACTTGAAACTAGAAGGGCACCGACGAACCAACATAACCAACATAGGGATAAATGCCCGAAAAAATGCTAGGGAGTCTACAGCACCAGCAGGGGGAGCTAGTGTGGGAGCAAGGACGTGGAATTTTCCTCCTTCAGGCAAAGACCGTTCTCCTGACAGGCTCCGTGTTGAAGGAGGTAGGGCGGTAACTTGGGAATCAGGCATAAAGACGGAGAAGCTAAAGAATGAAGACCACAAAGCGAAGCTATACAAGTTAGTGGTGGCACAACCATAGCCGACAGGGACAGCGCTACAAGTTAATGATGTCACTGAGTTGGCATCTATAGAGGGTTCCATCAATGGTGGAGTGGAGGGGAGTCAGGTTGCAAGGGAGATGGGGAGATCCACACCGCAAGGAGAAGGGAAACCAGGCCACCCATCGTGTCACGAGGACGTGGCAACTGCTAACCTTAGTTGATGGTTTCTTTCCAATGATTTTGTTTTATTTTTAAAACCCTCTTTTTGAAGTTGCAAATGGTCGGACATTGTATGGCCAATGTGAAAAGTAGTTTCACCCGCAAACAGGAAGCTGGTCGGCATTGGAATTCGTATAGTAAGAGGAAGTCTAGACTCAGTTCAAGATCATGTAAGTCCCCCCCTCACATTTAGCAAGTTGGTTGATACTAGGAAGTGAACTCAATAAATGCATAAAGCCAAGGTGGGGTCACCAAAGGAAAGTACCCGACAATACACACTACACACTACACACTGCTCTCTCTCTCTCGCCTACGTGCAGTTATATGATGCCCCACAAGAGGGCTCTTCATTTGACTGATGTACAATTGTGTGGTTTCATGCTTTTGTGCTAAGGCAAGAGCCTCTTTGAGCAGGAACAGGAGAAGCTAGTTGCTACTCCAAAGCAAGCACCGGTGAGGGTCATAACCTCACCAATAGGTGCGTTTTCAGCGTTATGTATGCGTTGTTTTTGGATTGTTTTGCAGCTGCAATGATGCCAGAATCATTGGGAACCGTGTCCCACTGTTAGACGACAGTTCGGGGGCTGTTCAGGGCTGAAAATAGATGAAAATTTTTGCGCAGAAAATAGGGGGTTTATGCTATTGGAAATGAGTCGAAGCTTGGGAAACTGTCCAGGACAAGTTTTGGGGCCGTTATACTGCCGAAATTTTGTCTGCACAGGTGTCATCTAGTTGGATGCAAGTGTAGGTCTCAAGGACTCTCGTTTTGTAGCTTATTCCTCATTCGTGAAAAGTAATAAAGAAATACCGAAAGGGGCGCCAATCGTTGGGGCCTACAGGTGTCGCTGTCTGCTTGGGAGCGCTCTAGCTGCCAATCCGTGCTATGTCTTGAAGTGTAACTCCCTGTTACCGATTCCTTTTTAAGTCTCTGCTTTGTGTCGTTAAAGTTCAAGACTTAAAGATCGGGTGAAAGCCAAAGCCTACCGCCCCACGGGCCGGTTTCAAGGTTCCGTTGTCGGGACATCAATCACTTTTTCCTCAAGAAGTGAGCCTCGGTTGTTTTGGGTAAAGACACGGATTACAGGAACACAGGATTACACTATGGCCGACAAAGGGAAGGGCATTATGGAAGAGAGTTCCTCTTCGAAGGACAGACAAGAAGTTCCTATGGTGTTTGAGATTGGCGAGAGCTCACGGCCACGCCCGTCTGTACCTCCTGTTGATGTGAATGTCCCTCCAGTACAGGGCTTTATGACTGGGCAACTTGAGGATGATGCGTTCAGGACTCAGTTAGTTGCTGCGGTGAATGTGTTTTCGCAATCGGTGCAGAACCCAAGGTTTATGAAGTTCTTGCAAGCGCCACCAGTGCTACAACAAAATTGGCAACCTTCACCGCGAGAGGAGCTTGTTGAGGCTCAAGCCCGAGTACTTCATGCGACTTAGAAGGATAGGGAACACTCGCATGTTGCGGAGTCAAGGGGCTCCAAAACAGTTTCCTCCTGTCCTTGAACAGATGGCTAGAATGCCTATTTCACAGGCTATGCCAGTTCAGCCTGCCACCTTTCAAAGCCCGCATGCTATCTTGAATGGACAGGGAACTGGATACCAGGCAATGCACCCAGTTTTTCCACCACCCACGATACATCTTGGGTATTTCGGGGGTGGATCTGTGTTCCAGAGTATGGCTGGTTATGCGCCTGGAAGTCAGCCGTGTATGCCTGGAACAATGTTTGGGGGTATGTAAAGCATGATGCCAAACCCTATATATGGTAGCATCGGCATGCAGCAAGGTTTTCAGAGCAACCAAGGCCAGTTTGGGGTGCTACAGGGTCATTTTGGCATGGCTGGTTTTTCTGGACAGCAGCCAGATATACCACCTCTGACGCAAAATGTCAATGGCCAAGATGTGCCGATGATGCCTACTACAGTGCCCATGTTGCAGACTATTCCTTATGACAATTTGGGGTCACTGGAAAAGCCGAAAGCTTACAAAGAAGGTGGTGCAACTGTGTAAAGTTTAGCACTTTCAATGGCTTCGAGGATAAGGCAAAGGCTCTCACTTTCCTCCAGCAGTTTGATACAACTTATGCAGGAGGATTTTTAAAGAGGCCTCTAAGGTTAGGAAAGATGCCACTTTCTTGAAGGACAATGCGCTTACATGGTGGACGACATTGTTAATGTAAGGATAGGCACCCGTCACTTGGGTCTACTTCAAGTAAATGTTTGCATCTGCTTGGCTGTCAAATGAATTTGAAGCTGACGTCATGACAGATTGGCACCAGCTTACTTCGGCTACATGCAAGAGCTTGCTGGAAGACAATCGGAGGTTTTGTAAAGCGTTACTCTCAGTGACCTCCTATAGATTTGTGCCATTGACAGAGCAGATAGAGAAGTATTGTTGTGGGCTGCCTAAAGGGCTTCGGGACTATTGTACCAAGAACAAAGTGGCTATCCTCACCCAGCTTATGGAAGTTGCTAACACTGGACTTGCCTTGTTAAAAGGAGAGGATAGTGGGTTTCCAAGCAACGAGAAAGGATGGCAGCAAAAGAAAAATTCAGCGAAGAAGCCCTTTGCCGGCTCCTGCAGCGTCACACGCGTCAGAAAAGGCCACCAAAGACAAGGATTCAACCGAGACTTCTGGAGCGCAAGCAAAGAAACAGAAAAGGAAGCCTTTCGTGCGTAAGTCACTCGAGGAAAAGAAGGTCCTAATGGCTGAAAACAATGCGAGCAGCTTGATCACTTTTCTACCAATTGTCCACAAAGGAAAAGACCAGCTGACTGAGATGATAAAGAGGACCACAAAGGCAAGAAGCCTAAACCCACAGCAGGTTTGGTGCCAGATATGGTGGATGACAGGCCCAGTACAGATCCCAGCGAGTTATGCAGAGCATGGGGTAAAGTTAGAGATCAGATGACACTCATCTTCTTTGATCCAGGTGCCAAAGCAAACTTTATCTCATCAGAGTTAGCTATGAACGTACATGGCAGAGGCAGGGTTGGCATGTCCTGGCCACTCAGAGTCTCCCGTCATTGGAAAGCTGCGTCTGCATATTCAGTCCTATGTAGACACAGAAGAATTTTATATCATGCCATTGGAAGGGTGCGATGTGCTACTTGGAATTCCGTGGATGTTCAGAGTGCATGGTGTGGTGGATGCCTTCGACAAGACGATCACCGTTCAGCATAGGGGCAAAACTCATGTTGTAGATGTAAAGCTCAAAAGGGAGTTTGTCCCTATTGTATCTGCTTTTGCTATCATTTCTGTAATAAAGAATCATCTTTCTATGTACTTGATTTTTGCACGTGATGTCTTTGATAATTGTCAGTCAAATTTATCTGTGTTAGATAAAGAAAGGTCCGCATTTTTGCAAGAGTTTAGTGACTGTTTTTTGATTCATTACCGTCGCAATTGCTGTCAGAGAGACCTGAGGACCATCGGATAGATTTGGTGCCAAGGTGTAGCCCACCAAATAGACCTTCTTATAGGGTTAGTGCTGCGCAGCAGAAAGAGATTATGGGCCAGGTTGAGGAGTTATTAGAGAAGGGGTTGATTCAACCTAGTTCTTCACCTTTTTGCTCCCAATGCTCCTGGTGCTGAAAAAGGATGGCTTCTGGCACATGTGTATTGATTACCTTGCGTTGAACAAGAATACCGTCAAGAATAGGTTTCCTATTTCTAAAATTGATGATATTCTCGACCGTTTAGAGGGTGCTGCAATTTTCACCAGGATAGATCTTAAGAGTGGCTACCATCAGATTTGTATAAGGCCAGAGGATGTGCACAAGACTGCATTTAGAATGACATTGGTCTTTATGAGTTTCTAGTGATGCTGTTTGGGCTAACAAATGTTTTTGTCACGTTCAACAGAATGATGGACCGGATTTTCCACTCGCATCAATAGTTTGTTGGGACGTTCTTCGATGACATGATAGTCTATTCGAAGAATGAAGAGGATCATAGGCGTCACTTGACCATTGTGTTCAAAGAGCTGCGTAATCACAGGCTACTTGTCAATCCTAAGAAAAGTGAATTCTTCCTAGAAGAGATCCACTTTCTTGGCCACATAGTCTCAAAGGATGGTGTCAGAATGGATCCCTCAAAGATTAAATGTAACAGACTTGGACACAAATAATCACTTCAAATATTTCACAGTTCACAATTGACTCGACACTGGCCCGGTGGAGTTCTGTGCCTAGAGATATTGGCCCCGAAGACTGGTGCCCCTTTCGGTATTTCTTTTTGTATTAATCTGTGTCTAAAGTACAAGAGTACGGGCAGGCGCTCACACTCAAACTCTACGTCCAGATGCTCTGAGTTGTGAGGCCCTGCCCACGTATTTAAAGAGTACAAGGGATGCCAAAAGTAGAGCGCCAAAAGCTTCAAAAGCTGTCCCAAAAGCTGAAAATCAAAAGCTTGAAAAAATAAAGTAGAAAGGGCTTTTCTCTCTCAAGCTCTCTTGAGCCCCTACATAAAGCAAAATCTGGCTCTCTCTCTCTCTCTCTCTCTCTCTCTCTCTCTCTCTCTCTCTCTCTCTCTCTCTCTCTCTCTCTCTCTCTCTCTCTCTCTCTCTCTCTCTCTCTCTCTCGCAACTGCATAGAAAAGCAATCCCCAAATTTGCCGTAAGACTGTCCACGCAAAAGCTACCACGTCAGTAGTGTGTCCGTATAGCAGGCCACGTCATCAGTTCAGCGGGAATTTTAAAAATCTTGCCACGTGTCACTGTTGCCTTTTCTCGGGTTTGTCCGTACTGTGCGTTGCCATGTGTCATTGCTGCAGCTGACAATTCAGCCAGCAGTCCTAGCTAGAGTGTGTGTACCATGGGCAGCCACGTCACCAGTTTGTGACATAACACCCCTCTTGAAAGCATTGTAATCGCCCTCGATTACGCCTACAAAACAGACAGAGGCCATAAACTGTCTTAGCAGACACTGACTGTTAGTACCGACGCACTAGGAACACACATCTTGCACATGTACGAATCGACAGTCACATCACATGACATCATAGGACATCACTTGACATCACATGTACGAATCGACAATCACGCACATGTACGAATCGACAGTCACATCACATGACATCATAGGACATCACTTGACATCACATGACAAATTACATTCAACATTCATTCGGATCTCAGACCATGATTTTTTGGCAATGCGTTAGCAATCGCATCTAGATCCACTCAAGACCTCATCGATGCCTGACTGACTAACCCCTATTGCAACCATGTCTATTCGAGATCATTTAGACCAAAATGCTGCAGTCATTTCGTCTATCAGCTCCTACACTTAAAAACAAGTCAAGAACAAATCAGTTTCATATTCCGGAATTCCATTTCATAAAGTCATACATTAGAATACTGTCAGCTCTTAGTATCCCTGAAGCTCAAAGAGACATAAGTGACTCTAGTATTCAAAAATCAAGGCATCTGTTGACAAAGGAGCGGAGTAACTCCCCTCTTGTGCAACCCACTGCACCAGATCTCCGGCCAAGCTGAATTCTGGGTTCCATTTGGAATAGACTATGCTAAACCAAAAGCTTCAAGGTAAAGTTTCACAATCTGAGGAGTATCTGCTAGGTACTCCTCCTCCATTCACTTCGCATCCAATGTAGGATAGTTCTTGAATTTAACCAAGAACCGCCTTCTCACTTTACCCTTATTCTTTCTGTCCTTATGTGCCAAAATCTATTCAGGAACAAGGATCTCTTCGTTTTTCTCTACTTCGGGTTGCTTATCGGGCTCCCATCTTCGGGCACATCATCTTTAAAAGGCTTCAAGAGACTCACATGAAAAGCATTGTGAATCCTCCAAGTATCGGGCAGCTTCAGTCGGAAGGAGACATCATTTATCTTTTCGGAGATCTAGAAAGGACCGTAGTACCGCATACTAAGCTTTTGAAAAAGCCTTTCCTTTCCCTTTTTCTTTCTCAGGCGTGCCTTCTCAAAACGTAAGAGCACCCAATCGTTCTTCTTCAATTTCAAATCACGACGATAGCTATCTGTTGCCTTTTCTGTCTTCCCAAGATTTCTGCAAAGCCTTGCGGACCTTGGCAAAAGCCGTGTCCAAGTCGTGCATGTAGTCATCGGCTTCAAAAATCTTATCTTTCGTGCTTAGGAAGGGTGGAGCCTTCGTAGAACCTTTAATATTCTCAAATGGCGTATTCGCCATCGAAGAGTGTATTGTGTTGTTGTAGGAAAATTCCACCAAAGGTAAATACTTTTCCCATTGAGTCTTCTGATCCGAGATGTAAGAATTCGATAAATCTAGTACCACTAAATTGGCAATCTCAGATTGCCCGTTAGTCTGCAGGTGGAAAGATGACGAGAATTGCAACCGCGTGCCAATGTTCTCCCAAATAGCCTTCCAAAACAAACTCGTGAATCTGGGGTCCCTGTCAGAGACAATCGTCTCGCGCATGCCATGTAATCTGAAGGTCTGGGCCACAAACAGTCTCGCTAAGTGATCCGGCTTGACTGTTTTCTTCACTGGAATGAAATGAGCCTGCTTGCTAAATATGTCAATAATAGTCCAGATACCATTGTGACCACTCTGTGTTCTCGGGAGTTCAAAAATGAAATCCATTGCAATACTTTCCCAGGGGCGGGTGGGTATGGGCAAAGGGAGGCTGTAACAATCCCTGTGCTTTATGCCTGTCAAACTTGACCTTCTAGCATACCAAGCAACTGTGCACAAACTCGTCCACATCCTTCTTGAGTCTCAACCAAAAGAAGTATCTTTCTACCCCTATCATGGTGGCAGCAATGCCACTGTGACCCGTAAAAGGTGGACAGTGGCATTTGGTCATAACCTTTTCCTCAACGGCTGTGTAACGCACAACATGGTTTTCCTTATCAAGCAGCCATCCCGAATGTAATATCCCGCTACTGTCTCCCCATCCCGTATCCATATGAAAACGTTTGCAAAATCCAAATCTGTGGCATACTGATCGACCATATCCTCGAAGCTCCTATGATGTATAGCGGAAATAGCCAGAATCAACGGCTTCTGAGACAAAGCATCTGCCACAAATTCTTTTGTCCCTGAACATGGACAATCTGGAAGTGAAACTGTGACAAGATGTTTGCCCACCGCATCTGCTTTTCCGATAGGTGCTTCTGTGACAAGAAGTAGCGTAAACTCTGATGGTCTGTAAAGACAGTAAAATCCGCTCCGAGTAGGTAGTGCCGCCACTGAGTACGAGCATGGATAACCGCCAAAAGCTCTTTCTCATAAATCTGTGATGTCAATTCCGGCCTTGAGAACTCGGCTCTCATAAGCAACGACATGGCCTTCTTGCATTAAGACCGCACCCAGACTACGACCACAAGCATCACAATATACTTCAAATGACTTCTGCAAGTCCGACAAAGTCAAAACTGGTCCCGTAGTCAATTTCTCTTTCAGTGTCTGAAAGGTAATGACTTTTGTGGGTCCCCATGAGAAAGGGACTTCTTTCTGTGTCATGATATGCAAAGGGGAAGCAACCTCTGCAAACTTTTGAATGAACCGCCTATAGTACGAACACAATTCCAAGAAGCTTCTAACTTCATGGACATTCTTCAAATTGGGCCAATCACGGATAGTCTCTATCTTGGCCGGATCCATTTGCACTTCTGCTGCTGACACAATGTGTCCCAAAAAGTGTATCTCTGGTAGGAAAATTCACTTTTTTTTCGCATTAATCAGTAACTTGTGATCTCGTAATGCCTGAAAGACTTGTAGCAGATGATCTCTATGTTCTGCCTCATCCTTGGAGAAAACAATGATGTCGTCAAAGAAAGTGCTAAAAAATAGCTTGTACTCTCGAAAAATCCTGTCCATCATCCGGTTAAATGTCGCAGGAGCATTGGTTAAGCCAAAAGGTATCACCAAAAACTCAAATAACCCAAAATTCATCCGAAAGGCTATCTTCTAGACGTCTTCCGACGCGATTCAGATCTGATGATATCCACTTTTCAAGTCGATCCTATAAAGCACGAGGATCCCTGAAGTCGGTCAAGTATATCATCGTTTCTAAGAATCGTAAATCTGTTCTTGATTATGATTTTGTTGAGAGCTCTATAATCGATGCACATTGTTCAAGATCTGTCTTTCTTCAAAACCAACAACACTGGAGAGCAATACGGTGAAGTACTAGGCTGGACAAGACCCTTTTCCAAGAGGTCTTTCACTTGGTTCATATTCTCTTCGTTCTGGGCTCGGCTCACACGGTAAGGTGGCCGGTTTGGTGGCGTGCTTCTAGGTATCAGATCAATGATATGATCTTCAGGACGAGCGGGTGGTAACTCACCTGGCAGGCCCTCTGAGAAGCAATCGGCATAAGAGTGGAGAAAATCTTGGCGTTCTTTATCAAGTCATCACTCAACTCTTTCAAAAAGATCGAGTAAACAAACAGACTAGATTTTATTAACTTTGAAATGGCCGAAGCCGATACAATAGGGACAAACTCGCCCTTAAGTTTAATATCAAGTACAATGGTTTTGCCCTTCTCTGTAGTCAAAGTCGCTTTCCTCGCCCGATACTCGACCACGGCGTTGTTCTTGTGGTACCAGGGAATTCCCAAGAGGACATCACAACCTTCCAAAGGCATTATGTAAAAGTCCTCATGCCCCAAATACCCCTGACAATGCAACCGAAGTTTTCCAATGACAGGTGTAATGGCTACATCCTTGCTGGGTGCCGCTAGAACTGCCTCCGCAAGGGGTCCTATCTGATCGGTAGTGATCTCGAGCCGCGCCGCCAATTCCGGTGAGATGAAGTTGGCCTTGGCTCCTCCATCAAAGAAGATCAGGGCTTCTTGGTCTTTCACTTTGCCCCAAGCTCGGCAAAGTTCTGTACTCTCGTCCATCGTGCTGGGATCGGTACCCATGCAATCTAGAACCAGTCCTGTTTTCATCTTGCCTTTTCATCCATGTTCCTCAGCTGCTCTCGAACTCTCAGGCCTTTCGTCATCCTTGTCGTTCTGTGCCTTTTTAGGGTTCTTCGCGGAGATATATCCAGTTTCTTCGCATCCAAAGCACTTTCCTTCCCTGATGTAGCGAGCTCTCTCCTGAGGAGTGAGTTTGGGTCGTGCATCTTTCTTTTCTGGATTGCTCTTCCTCTTTCTAATTTCATTTGTCGAAGTTTGTTCGGCTCTTTGTGTCATGATCTCATCGGTGGGGTAGGTGAAACTGCCAGAGTGAATGGCAAAACCCCGTTTCGCATGACTCATCAACTCCTGAATGGAAGCTGACTTTTGTTCCAAGTAGTGATCTCGGATCTCTGTAGGAAGACCCAAGGTAAACCGCTCAATCTGTTCCTTGAACAAGATCTTCTTAAATGAAGAGGCGGGTACAAAAGAGCTCCAAAATCTCTCGCATCCAAAGCGTCCACTGTATCTTTCTTGGTCATCCGAAGATGGTTTCAAGCAGTTCGTATATCGCGTTCATACTCTCGAGTCAGCCAAGAAGAAATAAAAAGCCTCTTGAATTTCAGCCATTTAATTGGCGCAGTCTTGTTTAATAGAAGCGTGGACCACCAAGTTCGAGCATTCCCCTTAGAGTAAGAGGCAGCTCTATGAATCTTAGACTGCTCTGAGTAACGCCCTCTCGTGAAAGCGATATGAAACTGTTGTACAAAAGACAAAGCCTTCGAAGCATCTCAATAACCAGAAAACGTGTCAAAACTAATTGACTGTCCACCTTCCTTAAACTCTCTGACTTTCTTGCTTTTGTCTTTCAGAAAGTCATACTAGTTGGCTTTATAAAAATTCTTCTTCTTTGTATAAAAGTTGCTGTCGTCAGAGTCTGAACTGTCTAAAGATGAGTCCTCTGTAGTACTATCACTCACGGGGTGAGATTTAGACTTCTTTGCCTTTTTCTTGCCCTTTCCGAAGCGTTGCTTTTTGCTTCGCTTTTTGCCTTTTCTGTCTTCTTCGCTCGAGTCAGATGAGCTAGAAGAATTGTCAGAAGAAGAAGAAGAAGAAGAACCGGGTACTCCTTCAAATCGAACACGCTTCTTCTGTTTCTTTGCCTTTTAAAAAGTAACTGATGACCCAAATAACCCGGGAAGTCAGTGCCTTTCTTCTGCTTTTTGTCGTGCTTTTTAACTTTGTTCTGCGTGTCAAAAAGCTGAGCAATTAGTGCATCAACCACCTCTTCTAATTCTTTCTCTGTATACTTCCTGGGGGCAGGAGGTTTCTTGAGAGTGGGTTTGGGGGGTGGTTTTGTGGTCTTCTGCCATTCCGTGTGCACCTCATCAAAAGAGGCCTCGCTCATATATTTTGCAAATTTTGGATCCTTCGCAAAATTGAGCATCATCTTTGTTGCATCGCCGATCAATCGTTGACGCTCCATCTCTCAACGCTCCGCTGGAGTAGTCCGAGGCGGGCCGTACTTATTGCCCGAATCTTCGTTGTGATCCCTTCCCACATCCCCGGATGCAGAGGGAGTCGACCGATCTTTGCCTGAAGCCATAAGTGCTGCGGGAAAAAAAAAGGGATCGGATTTCCCGTAGAAGAGAAATCGGCCATGCTCTGATACCATTGTAACAGACTTGGACACTCCAACTCAAGAATCTACCACGACACCATAAAATAATCACTTCAAACAGTTCATAGTTCACAATTGACTCGACACTGGTCCGGCGGAGTTTCGTGCCTAGAGATATTGGCCCCAAAGACTGGCGCCCCTTTCGGTATTTCTTTTTGTATTAATCTGTGTCCAAAGTACAAGAGTACGGGTAGGCGCTCACACTCAGACTCTACGTCCAGATGCTCTGAGTTGTGAGGCCTTGCCCACGTATTTAAAGAGTACAAGGGATGCCAAAAGCAGAGCGCCAATAGCTTCAAAAGCTGTCCCAAAAGCTTGAAAAAATAAAGCAGAAAGGGCTTTTCTCTCTCAAGCTTTCTTGCGCCCCTAAATAAAGCAAAAGCTGGCTCTCTCTCTCTCTCTCTCTCTCTCTCTCTCTCTCTCTCTCTCTCTCTCTCTCTCTCTCTCTCTCTCTCTCTCTCTCTCTCTCTCTCTCTCTCTCTCTCTCTCTCTCTCTCTCTCTCTCTCTCTCTCTCTCTCTCTCTCTCTCTCTCTCTCTCTCTCTCTCTCTCTCTCTCTCTCTCTCTCTCTCTCTCTCAACTACGTAGAAAAGCAGTCTCCAAATCTGCCGCAAGACTGTCCACGCAAAAGCTGCCACGTCAATAGTGCGTCCGTCCAACAGGCCACGTCATCACTTCAGCGGGAATTTCGGAAATCCTGCCACGTGTCACTGCTGCCTTTTCTCGGGCCTGTCCGTACTGTGCGTTGCCACGTGTCACTGCTGCCTTTTCTCGGGCCTGTCCGTATTGTGCGTTGCCACGTGTCACTACTGCAGTTGACAATTCAGCCAGCAGCCCTAGCCAGAGTGTGTGTACCATGGACAGCCACGTCACCAGTTTGTGACATTGAAGCTATCAAAACATGGCCAGACTTGAATATTGTGCACGATGTCAAAAGCTTCTTGGGATTGCGTTCCTACTATAGAAGGTTTATCAGGAATTTTGTAGAGATAGCATCACCTCTTCATGCATTGCAAAAAAAAGAGGTCACTTTCAGATGGATCCAAAAAAGAGATTTCAACTTTTAGTCTCTTAAAGGAAAAGTTGACTTCAGATCCAGTAATTTGCCAGATCTCACGAAGTCATTTGTGGTCCAGTGTGACGCATGTAAGGTGCAGCAGAAGTGAATGTTGAACTTTGCTCAAGATGAGTGCTCCGAACTGTGCTCAAGGGTTTCTTTTACTTACGGAAGGGAGAGCCTTCCGTTCCTTTAGTGAGAGAGTGCAATGGACACAAACAAAGTGGTGAACACTGTGAATGAAGGTGTTGAGACTGAGAGATAGAGAGAGAAGAATACGACATCGGAATGGTGGCAAACCCTCCTCCGAAGGCCCCACTCTATGGCGAGAGTGGTCTACTATTGATTGCACAAATCTCTACAATGCTTTGGACTTGCCGACGATGTCCACGACGAGACGGGTTGAAATTTAAAACTGCTAAGGGCTGAAATCTGCAAATCTTTATCTGCTATACTGACTCTATGTCAGTGACGATGTCGATGGTGACGATGTGACGACGTCGCGCTGAAAACATAAATGCTGAAATCTGCGTTTTCCAGGCTGAATCTGTAAACTACACCGGATCTGACCGTGTGGAGAGAATCTGTTGCGGGAAGGTAAGATCTGCGAGGTTTTGGGGTTCTTCTGCGAAGTCTTGATGCTGAAAACTGAAAACGCTGGTCTATCTTGAGGTTCCTTCGCGGTAGATCTGCAAATAAAAAACGCTATGGCTGATTTTGTCTTGATCTGCAAAAACGCTATTGATCTGCTGGTGCAAACTGCTAACGCTAGGGCTGATCTGTGATCTGTTGTTGCCACATTGCTGCAAATGCAAAAACGCTAGGTTGCTGATGCAGGAAACGCTAGGTGTCCTACTCCAAAAATGCTAGGTGGTGGTCCTGCTGAGAAGGTGCCTGTTGAACACGCGATTCCCTTTGCCAGAAAGTGCTAGCGCTAGGTTTCTTTATATACAAACTTAGTCAAATTGCCCTACCTAGTTTCCAACAAAAGTCACTTAAAAATAATAAGTGAAAATTGGCTAAAATAGGAAAAATGGGTCTATGCACTGTAAAAATGCTCCTGATGGGTTCTGACTGAAATCTGATGATCATGCCATGTGCAACCAGAGGATATGCATCTACTCTAAGTGTCTGGACATGCACGGTTTGCGAATAGACTCACAAAAGTGCTAGATCACTTTCTAATCTAACTGAACTGAACCCATGTCATGAAGTAGCTTGTCCAAGTACACATAGGGTTAAATGTGCACGTGACAACGCATGTGGCAGTAGCATTGGAGCAATGCTAATGCAAGATGGACGGGTAGTAGCTTATGAAAGACGAATTTTGCAAGGGCCAGAGAAGACTATGCAAGTCTATGAGAAAGAGCTCTTGGCCGTGATTCATGCACTTTCTAGCTGGAAGCACTACCTCTTAGGTGTTGATTTTGTTGTCCAAACAGACCATCAGACCTTGCGGTACTTCCTGACAAAGTCAAAGTTATCCAAAAAGCATATGCGATGGGCGAACATTCTTTCTATGTTCCACTTCCAGATTATGCACGTGGAAGGCAAGAAGAATGTTGTGGCTGATGCGTTATCAGGGAAGCCACAAATTTTAGCTGTCACAAACTGGTGATGTGGCTGCCCAGTGCACAGACAGGCACACCCCCTGGCTGACTTGCTGAAACTGCTGACGTGGCACTACTATACGGACAGGTCCACAAAATCCGGCATGAATTGCAGAAATGCTGACAGAGGGCATGCTGTACGGACGTCCACTTTTTGCGGCGTAATTTACGACAGATTTTTGGCTGCTTTTCTGGCTACGCAAATTGGCCTGTATTTTGCTACGCAAGAGAATCAGAGAGAGAGAGAGAGAGAGAGAGAGAGAGAGAGAGCTCTTTTGCTTTATTTTCAAAAGCTTTTGATTTACCAGCTCTTGGGGCTCTGCTTTTAGCATCCCTTGTAGCCTCTTTATAAGAGTTGTTGGACTCTCACTTCTCAGAGCATCTGGACGCAGAGTCTGAGAGTGAGTCCCGACCACTCACTTGTACTTTGAGTTGCAGATTATCTCTAGGCACGGAACTCCACCGGGTCAGTGTCAAATCAATTGTGAACTGTGAATCGTTTTGAAGTGAATTCTTGTGGTGTCACGGTAGAATCTTGACTTGGAGTGTCCAAGTCTGGTACAGTGGTATCAGAGCACAGCCGATTTCTCTTCTACGGGAAATCCGATCCTTTTTACGTGGCACTTATGGCTTCAGACAGAGATCAGTCGACTTCCTCTGCATCCAGAGATGCGGGAAGGGATCACAACGAAGATTCACGCGAGGAGTATGGCCCGCCTCAGCCTACTCAAGAGGAGATCGAAGAGATGGAGCGTCGACGATTGATCGGCGATGCAACCAAGATGATGCTAAGTTTTTCGAAGGACCCGAAATTTGCAAAATTCATGAGCCAGACCTCCTTCGACGAGGTGCATTCACAGTGGCGGCAGACCACAAAACCACCCCTCAAACCGACACTGAAGAAACCTCCTACTCCAAGGATGTATACAGAGCAAGAATTATAAGAGGTGGTTGATGCACGAATTGCTCAGCTTTTTGATGCGCAAAACAAAGAAGAAAAGCACGACAAAAAGCAGAAGAAAGGAATAGACTTCCCGGGTTATTTGGATCATCAGTATACATTTATATCTGCTGCAAGAAAGCAGAAGAAGCGTGTTCGATTTGAAGGAGTAGAAGACAGAAAAGGAAAAAATCGAAGCAAAAAGCAAAGCTTCGGAAAGGCAAAGAAGCCTAAATCTCGCCCAGTTGTTGACAACTCTACTGAGGACTTGTCTTCGGATAGTTTGGACTTTGACAACAACAGCTTTTATGCAAAGAAGAAGAATTTTTATAAAGCTAACCAGTATGACTTTCTAGAAGATAAAAGCAAGAAAGTCTAAGAGTTTAAGGAAGGTGGACAATTAATTAAATTTGACACGTTTTCTGGTTATAGGGATGCCTCGAAGACTTTGTCTTTCATACACCAGTTTGACATAGCTTTCTCAGGAGGGCGTTACTCAGAGCACTCCAAGATTCGGAGAGTTGTCTCTTACTTCAAGGGAAATGCTCGAACTTGGTGGTCCACACTTCTATTAAACAAGACGTTGCCAGTTAAATAGTTGAAATTCAAAAGGCTTTTTATTTCTTCTTGGTTGACTCGAGAGTACGAACGCGACATACAAACTGCTTGGAACCATCTTTGGATGACCAAGAAGGATACATTGGACGCATATTGCGAGAGATTCTAGAGCTCTTTTCTACCCGCCTCTTCATTTAAGAAGATCTCGTTCAAAGAACAGATTGAGCGGTTTACCTTGGGTCTTCCTACAGAGATCCGAGATCACTGCTTAGAGCAAAAGTCAGATTCCATTCAGGAACTGATGAGTCATGCAAAACGGGGTTTTGCCATTCACTCAGGCAGTTTGACCTACCCCACGGATGAAATCATGACGCAAAGAACCGAACATACTTCGAAAAATGAAAGTAGAAAGAGGAAGAGCAACCCAGAAAAGAAAGGAAAGGATGCACGACCCAAACTCACTCCTTAAGAGAGAGCTCTCTACATCAAGGAGGGGAAGTGCTTTGGATGCGGGGAAACTAGGTATATCTCCGCGAAGTGCCTTAAAAAGGCACCGAAAAAACTGAACGCCAAGGACGAAGAAAGACCTGAGAGTTCGAAAGCAGCTGAGGAACGTGGACAAAAAGGAAAGATGAAAACATAACTGGTTTCAGATTGCGTGGGTACTGACCCAAGCACGATGGACGAGAGTACAGAACTGAAATACTGAAAACCTGTGAAAGAAAACCACTAGGTACCGATCTGTACGTCTTTCTTGAAGCCGGTGCTAGGCCCAACCATGACCTTACATGCCTCAAAAGTGGAGTTAAAAACACTGCACTGCTTGTAAATGCCTTAAGCCTTTGAATAGGCAGGAACCGAGTATGATTGCATAGTCCAAGAATCCCAATTGGCAACACAGAATGAGGCTACACAGCAAATAGATAATGCTCGGTTTGGATCCAACACATCTTTATCCTCCATACCCATAGTGAGAGGAAAATGACCTGGTTCATGCTTGCAGATGAACCTTGCAACACCTTCTGCAACAGCACTCTTCTCGAAAAGAGGGATGACCAGAAGCTTGAGTAACACCGCAAAATAAGTTTAACCGCCATTGTGATGGCAGAAGGAAAAACATTTATAGCAACACAATGGCAACCAGGTGAATGCTTGAAAGCCAGAAGGAAATAGCTAAAAGGCTCTTCATCTTGCTCATCTGTTGTGAAACACCAAAAGACCTGCTTGAGAAACTCCAAAGCTAGCAGCCCTGGCAGAGCAGTGTGGAAAGGGTGGGTAGGGGCGAGGGGTGGGTAGGGGGGCTGAGGGCTAGATAGGGGGTGGTAAGGGGCGAGGCCTAGGTAGAGGGTGGGTAGGGGGTCTAGGGGTGGGTAGGGGGTCTAGGGGTAGATATGGGGTCTAGGGGTAGATAGGGGGTCTAGTGGTGGGTAGGGGCGAGGGGTAGCTAGGGGGTCTAGGGGTAGATAGGGGTCTAGGGGTGGGTAGGGTAGCTAGGGGGTGGGTTGGGGGTCTAGGGGTAGATAGAGGTCTAGGGGTGGGTAGGGGGTCTAGGGGCGAGGGGTAGGTAGGGTGTGGGTAGGGGCAAGGCCTAGGTAGGGGGTGGGTAGGGGGGACGAGAGGGGGTGTGAGTAAGGGCGAGGAGGCAGGGAGAGGGTAGTGAGGGGAGATGGCCATCCAGCAGATAGATATCATGATCAGGTAGTTCATCAAGCTTGAAATCAACATTGTTTTTGTTGTGTCCCGTATTGAGGAAGCTTTGTGAAGGGAGTTCGCTAGACACAAAGGAGAGCTTTGTTCTGGTCGGAGAGGCAGACACCAATGGGGGTGATGTTGAGGGGAGGTGAACTCCTGTAGGAGAGATTTCTTCCCGCTTCTATGATTCTTCATAGACGCACCAAATTCATAGGCTTCCACCCAGGGCACATTAGGAGTAGCTTCTATGACCTTCAACCTTTGAGCTGGCTCAGGTGGCTCACTAGGTATAGTTACTGTGGAAACATTGGAAGAGGGTGTACCTTCAGGCAAAGAGTGAATAGAGACTCCATAACAGGGCTCAGGTGGCTCACTAGGTATAGTTACCGTGGAAACATTGGAAGAGGGTGTACCTTCATGAAAAGAGTGAATAGAGACTCCATAACAGGGCATAGATTTGGTAGCCTCCAACCACTCCAACAGATCCTCGTCTGACCCGTCAGGTGGAGTAGGCTGTTCTAATTCAAGGCTGGTTGTCAGAGACAAAGAACTATGTTGCACGACGGGATCCATGCCTCCTTCTAGGCAAATGGGTTGCATCGGGGAGCCAGGAGTATGTATCCACATGGCATCGTTTCCCCAATCATGAAGTGCTTTAGTGTGTCGCAACCATGGTCTACCAATGAGCAAGGGAAATCTCCCCTCCACCTGTGGAAGACGAACCACAACAAAATCCAAACTAAAAGTGAAATTTTGTACCTGTAGAGTCACCTTTTCCACTATGCCCACAGGCTATACTGTCCTCTGGTCGGCCAATGTCACTGTGAAGGGGACAGGTTGAGTAGGCTGCAGGCCTAAAGCCATCATAGTGAACTCGGGCATCATATTGATGCCAGATCCACCATCCACAATTACTCCTAAAAATTGCTGCCCCAAGACGGACACTGTCAGGCGAGGGCTTCTATAATCAGTGAGGGGAGCAACGGGATTGGATATCATATAGGACTCTGATGGTCGTACTGGGAGGTGCCTGCCACTAGGACTTGCTCTGGGGTAAAGTGACCGAATAACAGCAAGGGTGTCACTTCTAAAACTCGCATCTAGTCACAGCATGTCATAGAGGGATACTTGTTGGAAGGTGTTCTTCAAGACTGTCTCTGCTGTAAGCTTTTCCTGTTCTACCAGTGGTTTCTCTGGTACCTTGATCTTCTGTAGATCAGATACTGCTTCCAAGAAAGCTTCATCAAGATCGGAGAGCAAAGATTTGGATTCTTGCTTGCCACTGGTTGATGGCTTGTCAGTAGCTAAAGGAAGGGTATCCACTGTTGGAAGAATGTGTGGGGGAGTTGAACGTGTTGGACTACTAAGACCGAGAGCAGCTATCTGGGCCCGAGTGAGGACACCCGATGGCTCCTCTACCACCTGCAGCTTATTTTGAGGGGTAACCATGTGGGTAGAAGGGGGCTGCTGAGGAACGGTGCTAACTGCTATCAAATTGATCTTGGGAAATGTAAACTCATTCTGGCTTTGACTTGGGTTCGAAGCCGTGGATGCACGAAGTTTAGGGAAATCCTTACTGTAGTGATCCTTCGTTTCAGGGCAATGACGATAGGGAGGGGACCCTTCGGGCAAAGGGCATTTGCTTTGGTAATGACCATATTTCCCGCATCTGTAGCACAAAATGGGCCGATTCAATGGGCGAGTCGATGGACGAGGTGGTCCTTGCTCCTAGTGCATAGAGTTGGAGGTGGAGGCATAGAAGCTATGAGGTGGGAAGGGAGCATGGGTGTGATAAAAGCTCTGAGAGGGAAAAGTGCTCTGCATACCTTGCATAGGAGGGGCTGACAATAAAGGTGGCATGTGGTGTGGATGGCCAGATGGAGAAACCATATTGGATACAGGTGCTGGCCCTTGTTGAAGAGTAGAACCAAGACTTTGCTGTAATTGTCGCAATCCCTTGAGGTAGTAGCAGTCCTTGTCTTCGTGTTCAGACTTTTCACAGAAGTGGCAGTAAACCCGAAGGGGGCATTCCTGTGGAGGGTGCCCTGGAGAGCGGCATGAGCTCACCAAACCATAGCCTTAGTCTCCTGCTGAGACTTGAGCTCTTCTAGCTCGTGCTTGATCTGTTCCAATGCCTCGTGATGTGGAGGCTTCTTCTGTCTAAGAGAGAAGGACCTCTCTTCTTGAAGAGCTCGCTATAACTTTAGGGCTTCCAGTTCCCTGCGTAAAGAAGTTAAAGGATCAAAAGGACTTTTCAAAAACACTGAAGGGGTCTACCTGAGGAGAGTTGGTGAACAGCTTCCTAGCTCCCTCTATCCTAGTAGCAGCCGCGACAAACTCCTTCAGAGTGGCGTCGGGTCGAAGACTCTCTTGAAGTTTTTGCTGAGAAGTTTTGGGAAGAGCCTTCTCCACCCACTTCTTAACCATAAATTCACCGGGTTGCTGGGGAAGCTTGGCAACCAGAGACTTGGTTTTAGCCATGAGTTTTGTAAAAGTTTCCTCTGGCTGGAGCACCATGTTTGCTAACTCATCCAACACCTTTTCCTAGTAGTCACCTGGCCTGAATGCTGCACAGAACTGTTGTCTTAAAGCTGCCAAAGTTGCAAAATGGTTCTCTGCAAACTGGCTGTACTATTTATCTGCTAAGCCATCTAAGGTAGATGGAAAGAGTACCAAATAAGCATCTTCCCTGTTAAGACCACGACCTCTACAGAGAGATACAAACCTCCTAGCATGGTCGTCTGCATCTTTTGAGGAGAGTCCCTTGAAGGTTGGAAACTTGATGTTTACCTTGGCCAACACACTGGTCAACGCCTCCATGGCCTCTTGCTCAAGAGCCTGTTGCTTAGTAGCTTGCTCTAACAAAATGGGGGAGAGCTTCACTGGGGAAGGTGACCTGGAAGATGTCAAACTTGATGGAAGAATGGATGAGGCTGTATGTGGAGGTATGGGTGATGAGGTTGGTGGACTTCTACCAGGTACCAAGGGTTGACGCCTTCTATTGTAGTACTTTAGAGGACTTAGGAGTGCGCTTTGACGCTCGAATGACCGCCTTGTATGTGTCATGCAGTGACCACCAGCCCCGCCAAACTTTGGGCAAGCAGATCCTTAACTGGCTGAACATGGGTCTAGACTCTACTAGACCGGGTCGAGTGACTAGACCACCTGGCTGGACCAGGGACGAGGAGGGACTAGACCAGGGACGACGAAGGATTAGTCTAGGGATGAGGGCTGGTTGGACCAGGGCGAGAGAGGACTAGGGTGAGAGATGACTAGGCCAGCAGACCACACAGTGCAAGGCAAGGTAGGCGAAGCTAGGTAAAAACCACTAGCTTCACTGTTTGTATTCTCAACAGAGAGTGAGACTTCAGTTGAGGTCCCACCATGATCGCCAAAATGAGAGCATCTGTAGCGCGGATAGTGTATCGTGCTCTCTACAGTGGGTGCTCCTCAGTGCAATGTGTGTGACAATCTCACTCAAATAGACCGAAACAAAGGAACAAATAGACAACAAATGAGTTCACAGAGACACAACAGCAGACCACAACATATGACTCGACTATCTCAAAGAAATGATACAGACTCTGGCGTGGCAGCACACTCAGCTCCAGCCTAGGACTCACAGGTACAATGGGGTGTCGAGGCTCAGATGTGCAGGGATGGTGAAGCAGTGCTATGTGTATAGACTCGCTCTCTAGACGACGACGTTGGACTAAATATCTAGAAGATGATCCACCAATGGCTCATAAATGTCAGCCACCTAAGCGAATCTCCAAACTGCGTGGTGGTGGTGACCTGGCCATGATGTCCACGAGACCACCGTCCGTATCCTGCCACGTGTCACTGCCTAGCCCAGAGAGTCCGTCCAGTGTGGACCAGACCAGACCAACTGTACTAACTGTGTGTCCTGTGAAAGTGACACTGTAGCCTGCTACAAGTTACCTCCGCATGTCTTGAGGATCATACCATTGATTTAATACGTGGAAGCACACCACCGAACCGACCACCTTACTATGTGAGCCGAGCCACCCAGAACGAAGAAACTATGAACTAAGTGAAAGACCTCTTGGAAAAGGGTCTTGTCCAGCCTAGTACTTCATCGTACTGCTCTCCAGTGTTATTGGTTTTGAAGAAAGACGGATCTTGGAGAATGTGCATCGATTATAGAGCTCTCAACAAAATCACCATCAAGAACAGATTTCCGATTCCCAGGATCGATGATGTACTTGACCGACTACAGGGATCCTCGTGCTTTAGCAGGATCGACTTGAAAAGCGGATATCATCAGATCCGAATCGCGCCGGGAGATGTCTATAAGACAGTTTTTGGACGACTTTTGGGTTATTTGAGTTTTTGGTGATGCTTTTTGACCTAACCAATGCTCTTGTGACATTTAACCGGATGATGGACAAGATTTTTCGAGAGTACAGACTATTTGTTGGCACTTTCTTTGACAACATCATTGTTTTCTCTAAGGACAAGGTATAACATAGAGAACATCTGCTTCAGGTCTTTCAGGCATTACGAGATCAGAGGTTGGTAGTTAATGCGAAGAAAAGTGAATTTTTCCTACAAGAGATATACTTTTTGGGACACATTGTCTCAGCAGCAAAGCAGGAGTGCAGATGGACCCGGCCAAGATAGAGACTATCTGTGATTGGCCCGATTTGAGGAGTGTCCATGAAGTTAGAAGCTTCTTGGGCTTGTGTTTGTACTACAGGCGGTTCATTAGAAAGTTTGCAGAGGTTGCTTCCCCTTTGCATATCTTGACACAGAAAGGAGTCCCTTTCTCGTGGGGATCCAGAGAGGTGACTGCCTTTCACACATTGAAAGAGAAATTGACTACATGACCAGCTTTGACTTTGCCGGACTTGCAGAAGTCATTTGAAGTATATTGTGATGCTTGTGGTCATAGTCTGGGTGCGGTCTTAATGCAAGAAGGCCATGTCATTGCCTACGAGAGTCGATTGTTCTCAAGGCCGGAATTGACAACACAAATTTAAGAGAGAGCTTTTGGCAGTTATCCATGCTCTTAGTCAGTGGTGATATTACCTACTCGGAGCGGATTTTACTATCTTCACAGACCATCAGAGTTTACGCTACTTCTGGTCACAGAAGCAGCTATCGGAAAAGAAGATGCGGTGGGCGAACATCTTGTCACAGTTTCACTTCCAGATTGTCCATTTGTAGGGACAGAAGAATTTGGGTTACAACCTACTTATGCCCCAACCCAACGTGTGCAAAGGAGAGGTAATGATAGGCCTAGCACATCAAATGTACATATGAATTCAATGTAATTGATGGAAATGACAAAAGTATGAACGTCTCATTAAGTCATTTGTATCTATGTGTTACGACCTTTCTTCCGGATACATGCGATGATAAAAGAGTGCTAACAACAAGATCATCAGTGGCATGTATTTATGGTATGCAATCGAGGACGTTTGCGACGAGGACGTGGCAACTGTTAACTATGTCACGAGGACGTGGCAACTGCCAACCTTAGTTGTTGGTTTCTTTCCAATGATTTTTGTTTTATTTTTAAGACCCTCTTTTTGAAGTTGCAAATGGTCGGACATTGTATGGCCAATGTGAACAGTAGTTTCACACCAAACGGGAAGCTGATCGCCACTGGAATTCGTAGATGTCTAGGCTCATTTCAAGATCATGTAGGTCCCCCCGTCACATTTAGCAAGTTGGTGGATACTAGGAAGTGAACTCAATAAAGGCATAAAGCCAAGGTGGGGTCACCAAAGGAAAGTACCCGACAGTTGGGCCACACATTGCATTTTTGGATGCGGTCCCAATGGGGATAGATGGTCAAAAGACCAGTGGAAGCCCAACAGAAGCATCTACTAAAAATTAGGAAACTGCTATTTTTGAGCCATGAAATCTGTTCGGGTCATTACCTCCGGAATGACAAGGGGAACATTTTACAACTCTGCTGCCAAGTCAACTGACGCGTCGGTTGAGATATTTTTAGCGGGGAAGCCCAAACTCAGAAAGTGGGCGAGGTGTCACTCTATGAGCGAATCTGCCACTTCTGGAGGTTGGGGCGAGTTCTTTTCAGCAAGAGGGGGCGCCATTTTCAGCTTTTGTCACAGGTTAAGAGCTATGGAGTGCATGCTTTCCACTCTATGTACAGTGTGATGCTAGGAGTGATGACTTGCACACTACACACTGCTCTCTCTCTCTCTCTCCCCTACGTGCAGTTATGTGATGCCCAAGAAGAGGGCTCTTCATTTGACTGATGTATAGCTGTGTGGTTTCATGCTTTTGTGCCGAGGCAAGAGTCTCTTTGAGTAGGAGCAGGAGTAGCTAATTGCTACTCCAAAACAAGCATCGGTGAGAGTCATAACCTCACCAAACAGGTGCGTTTTCAGCTCTGTGTACGCGCTGTTTTTGGATTGTTTTGCAGCAGCAATGATGCCAGACCAGTAATTACAGTGTGCTGTAATTACTGTTTTTGCGCAGGGAACAGGGGGTTTATGCTATTGGAAACGAGTCGAAGGTTGGGAAACTATCCAGGGCAAGTTTTAGGGCCGTTATGCGGCCAAAATTTTTCCTGCATAGGTGTCATCTAGCTGGATGCAGGTGTAGGTCTCAAGAACTCTGGTTTTGTAGCTTATTCCTCATTCTTAAAAAGTAAGAAAGAAACGCCAATCTTTGGGGACTACAGGTGTCGCTGTCTGCTTGGGAGCGCTCTAGCTGCCAAGTCGTGCTATGTCTTGAAGTGTAATTGTCAATTACCGGTTCTTCTTTAAGTCTTTGCTTTGTGTCGTTAAAGTTGAAGTGTTAAAGATTGTGTGAAAGCCAAAGCCTACCACCCCATAGGCCAGTTTCACATCGCCTGCATATGAGCATGCATGATAGGGAGAGGAAGGTAGCGCGGCAGCAGACACGTGCCTATACATTGGCAGACTCGCGCGAGGGGAGAGCATTGGCGGCGAATATGCTACGAGGAGGTAACGGAGTGCAAAGCATGCAATTAGGCGCGAGATGGCAACGCGGGACAGGAGCAAGACGGCCTTGAGAGCACCGCCTCTCTCTCTCTCTCTCTCTAACTCTCAAATTAAAGCACATTGTAGCTAGTATTTTCATCAGCTTCGACTTCTTCTTCTTCTTCTTCTCTCTCTCTCTCTCTCAAACTCTCAAATTAAAGCACATTGTAGCTAGTATTTTTATGAGCATACATGTGTGTGTGTGTGTGTGTATGTGTGTGTGTGTGTGTGTGTGTGTGTGAGAGAGAGAGAGAGAGAGAGAGAGAGAGAGAGTTACCTGTTGTGGTAGTGACACCATTATGACTGGTTGGGACTTGAAGTTTTCGTATTTGTTTCTTGCGGATGCTTCTACTGCATTGATTATTGTCGATAGTTGTGGCAGCGTGGCTAAAACGAAAAGAAGTTAAGAAGAGAGAGAGAGGGGTTTACCTCTGCAATCTATAAAGCATGATCGTTTAGTCTCTGACTTGGTGTCGATGGCGGATGTTTTCATCAGATAATCGAATTTTTTTTATCCTTCCTTACAGTCGTACATGTGCTGCAAGCGTAAAACCATCTTTTTCTTCCTCATCCATGATTCACCTTCAGCCACACAAAATTTTGTGTCCATGGTGAGAGACAGAGATTCGACTTACGGTGTTGAAATTTTGAAGAGGTAATCTTTGGCACTCACATGCAAAAATTTGAGTCTACAGATAGGTGCTACGATTTTTGAAAACAAGGTCGTCTGTAGTAGATGAGAGCACTGCCTTTTTCATGGATATTTGTCACGTGACACATCCAACCCTATGTGTCCGTGGACAAGATACACAATAACAAGGGTTCCGTCAGTCCAGTCAGTCTAGATTTAGAAGTGATCTGGCACTTTTGTGAGTCTGTTCGCAGACCGTGCATGCCCAGGCACTTAGTGTAGATGCATATCCTCTGGTTGCACATAGCATGATCATAAGCATTCCCATCAGAATCCTTCAGGGGGATTTTCCAGTGCATTTAGTCTATTTTTCCTATTTTTGACATTTTCCACTTATTATTTTTAAGTGACTTTTGTTGGAAAGTAGATAGGGCAAATTGAGTAAGTTTGTATATAAGCAAACCTAGACTAGCACTAGTTGGCAGAAGAGGCGGCAGGAGCACCAGTGCTCAACTGGCAACTTCTCAGCAAGAACCTCCCTTGGTGGTGTTTTCCCTCCAAGCAGAAAGATTCCCCATGCTAGCGTTTTTCATCAACATCAGCCTTGGCGTTTTCAGCAAGCAGTCATCGCCATAGCCTCTCATCAGTAGCGTTTTCATCAACAAGCTTCACCGAAGAATGACCCACAGCCCTAGCATTTTCTAGACCCAAATCGCCCCCCTTTTTGCTGGCATTTTTCAGCAGGTAAAGACCAACAGATTTCAGCAATGAAGACCACTCATATCAGCGTTTTTAGGAGCAGAAATTCAGCAATGAAGAACCAGCCCTATCAGTGTTTTTAGGAGCAGATTTCAGCCAGCAGAATTCAGCCTATCAGCGCTTTTGGACAGCAGTACAAAAACGGCAGAATTCAGCCCTTAGATCGGTCTCGCCATCCCCGTCGTCTTCATCGATCTAGCCTAGACTTGCATTAGTCACATGCATCCACTTTGTACCGGTTTGTGCAATCAATAGTAGACCACTCTCGCCAACGAGAGTGGGGCCTTTGGAGGAGGGTTTTACAACGTCTCTGGTGTTATATTTCTCTTCTCTCTCTAACTCTCAGTCTCATACACTTGCACGCACAGTGTCCATTCACTTTGTTTATGATCATTGCACTCTCTCATTAAGAATGGAAGGCTCTACCTTCCATAAGAACAAAAGGAACCTTGAGCACAGTTCGGAGCACTCATCTTGAGCAAAGTTCAAACATTCATTCCGTTGCACCTTACATTGGTATCAGATCTTTGGCAGTGTTCTGTATCACTCAAGGAAAGAACCACAAGAATCACAAGAAATTTTTTTTGCTTGTTGCGGTTGCATGAACCCAAGTTCGCTTGGGCGTGTCGATTCCTAATCGTGTTTTTGAAGAGTGACAGGAATCCCAGGAAAGAAGGGCTTGTCCAGCCTCCCCTTGTGCCTCTTTTCACTCATTGAGAGCGGACTGTGCACTTAGCGGCCGGCCAATCGACTTGAGGTGGGAAAAAGCAACCTTGGTGTGAGTGCAAGGCCGCCAAGGAGTGCACCCACGGAAAAGAGCAGAACTCGGGTGAAGAGAAGATCCTTCTCAAACACAGATTGCAAGCAAAAGAAGACCCTCCATAACCTCAAGAACTTAAGACCCTCAAGAATCCAAGACCCGCAAGAACTCAAGTTCCTTGTGAGCTTAAGAACCCAAGATCATAGTGCATGGTCATCACCCGAAGCGGAATGGATACTTCGCATACAGGTGATGAGCATGGGAGTGGCGAAGAAGAGTTTTCCCCACCAGGACGAGTTGTACCAACTTCCATGGAGGCGATGGTCAAGTCGATGTTGGAAATGATGGCCCAACAACAAGAAGTGAATCGCGAAGCGACTCGCGTTGCTTTGGCACAACAAGAAGCGAATTGCGCGCGCGAAGAACGAAACGAAAAAAATGCAATACAACAAGAAGCGACTCGCATTGCCTTGGAACGCGAACGCGAAGAACGCAACGAAAGAAATGCCATACAACAAGAAGCGACTTGCATTGCCTTAGATTGCGAGCGCGATGAACGAAAAGAAAGAAAAGCACAGATAAAGGAGCGAAGCAAGACGAGCGGCCTTGGAGGCCGAGCGTGAGGTACAAAGGGACCTCCGCACTCAAGAATTGGTTCGACAAGTACTCGCTTCGAAGTTTGAACCAACCAAAGATGGTGGGAGCTCCTCAAGAGGCGCAAGCCACGATGCGGATTCCAACAACCCAGTCGTAGAGAAGTTGATTTTTAGTAAGTATGATGGCAGATGGATGCTACGGTTATTCATTCTTGGTTGCATCAATTTAATGCTTATTTTGCGACAACTAATAAGACAGGAAGTAGCATCCTTTAGTTGGGCTGATTTCCAAGACAAGCTTAAGGCGCGGTTTATGCCTCCTCATTACCTAGCACGATTGAAGGAAGATTGGCGCAATCTCAAGCAACATGGTATGCCAGTCATGTCTTTTTCTAACCGTGTTTTGCAGCTCGGCACTCAATTACGCAAATCGGATGATGAGCACAAAGAGGCTTTGCTTTTTGGGTTAGACGAATACATCAAGTTTGATGTAGAAGTCTTTGACCCCGCGGATCTCAACAAAGCGGTAGCGATAGCTCTCTCCCAAGAGATGAAGCACAACAAGGGGAAGCCTAAGGAGAACAAGACTTCTCAAGAAACATCTCAGAATTCCCAGCGCATGCAGAATGGTAAGAACGGTAACTCTTCTAACCAATCTTCCAATAGTCTCTCTGAAAAGAACTCTCAAAGTGAACCTAAGGGTAAAGCTAACACAATTACTAAACCTAAGCTCACTCCAGATGAAAAGGTAGCACAAGGAATTTTAGGAGGATACATCACATCGGAAGAGCAAAGCACTTATTCTAAGGAAGGTCATTGTTTTCATTGTCACATTAAGGGTCACATAAAAAGAACATGTCCTAAACTTGAATCGAATGAATCTAAAGAATCCACAGAACCCACTTCCTCTGTCAATGCAATTAATGATAACACGAGTGTGTCCCAAGTTTCTCGTGACCCTCCCATTGATGACTCTCTCATGAAATGTTATGGTCATATGACGGGGCAACGTTTTGTCATATTGTTTGACCCAGGTAGTATGCATGATGTGATCAGTCCCTCTCTTGTTGAGAAAGCCCGCCTAGAGGTTAGTCAGAAATCTCCTCTCGAGGTCTCTCGCTTTGCTCCCGGTATGGAATCTCTCATCACGAAAGAGTACCTTGATGTGTTGTTTACAGTTCAACAAGCTGCTTTTCGAAGAAAATTTTTAGTCTTCTCTCTCTGGATGTGATATGATTTTGGGCATTCGATGGTTTTGTGAGCATAACCCTCTCATAGATTGGGCAGAAAATACGTTCACTTTCAATGCCAAAAGTGACTCTCCCATTGTCATTCGTGGAGAGCAAGTTGTTCATTCTCCCTCTCTCATTGCTAATGTGCAGGCGAAGATTGAACGGATAAGGAAACTCTCTCAGTCTCTTCTTCTCCAAGGCATGACACACAAGATTTGCATGATGATAAGCATGATGATTTGAATGACAAGCATGATGATCAAGATATGATTTCTCACAAGCATGATGATTTGCATGAAGATGATGTGATTGTTCACAAGGATGATGTGTTAGTTGATGCTTTTTCTAACGAAGCTAACATCATTGCAGAGACGATCAGTCACGAAGCACCGATCTTGGCTCTCGAGCCTAGGTCCAAAGAACCCCTTCAGGAAGAACCGATCTTGGCTCTCGAGCCTAAAGCCAAAGAACCCTTACAGGAAGTAGTATGTGTTCGAATGATTAGTCAGCACGCTTTGTTCGAGTGTTTCATTCGTGATCGTTTCCTGTATTTTAGTCAGCATCTTTATGTGATCCCTTTTCCTAGGCATGACATATTGCACGTTGAGCGCGTTTCGCTCATGAATGAGCACGAATGTCTGCAGATTGTTCATGAAAAGCTGAAAAGTATGCATTCACGGAAGTCACATTCCATGTCTCTTCCTTGGCATGACATTGTATCAAAAAGAGCACATAAAAGTATGAGCACCAAGCATGGGAATTTCCGTCGTGAATTGCCATAGTTGATTGATTTAGATCAGCAAGACAAGAGTCGATCTCATTGTTTGCGTGTATGTGGTGAACGGTTTGACACTCCGTCTATTTGTTCATCTACATTGCATGCACAGTCTTTGAGAAAGACGAGATTTTTTCCAGTTACTTTACATGGAATAGATATGTTCATATTTTTGTGTTGGAAATGGTTTCAGGAATTTTCAGCCATGGAGATTCTTGAAGAAGAAAGAAGCATGACTCTAGACGAAGTTGAAGCATCGAAGGAGCCACATAATACTTTGTTGCAAACCTTTACGAAGTTCAAGTATTGCACGACCCACACATCAGAGTGGGCCGGCGAAGAGTCCTTTCCAGGATTCCGGATGCTATTGGCGATCTCCCTCGACGCCATACAGTTCGGTACCAGTACCTCACTTTGAAAAGAAGGGGATGTCACGTGACACATCCAACCCTATGTGTCCGTGGACAAGCTATAGCATATAAGGGTTTCGTTAGTCCAGTCAATCTAGATTTATAAGTGATCTGGCACTTTTGTGAGTCTATTCGCAGACCGTGCATGCCCACGTACTTAGTGTAGACGCATATCGCCTGGTTGCACACAGTATGATCATAAGCATTCCCATCAAAATCCATCAGAATCCTTCAGGGGAATTTTCCAGTCATTTAGCCTATTTTCCCTATTTTTGATATTTTTCACTTATCATTTTTAATGACTTTTTTGGGAAAGTAGGTAGGTCAAATTGAGTAAGTTTTTATATAAGCAAACCTAGACTAGTACTAATTGGCAGAAGAGGCAGAAGGAGCACCAGTGCTCAACATGCAACTTCTCAGCAAGAACCTCCCTTAGTGGCGTTTTCCCTCCAAGTAGAAAGACACCCATGTTAGCGTTTTTTATCAACATCAGCCTTGGCGTTTTCAGCAAGCAGTCATCGCCATAGCCTCTCATCAGTAGCGTTTTCATCCCGCAAGCTTCACAAAAGAATGACCCACAGCCCTAGCGTTTTTTAGACCCAAATCGCCCCCCTTTTGCTGGCGTTTTTTAGCACGTAAAGACCAACAGATTTCAGCAGTGAAGACCAATCATATCAGCGTTTTTAGGAGCAGAAATTCAGCAATGAAGAACCAGCCCTATTAGCGTTTTTAGGAGCAGATTTCAGCCAGTAGAAACAGCCTATCAGAGTTTTTGGACAGCAGTACAAAAACGGCAGAATTCAGCCCTTAGATCGGTCTCGCCATCCCCGTCGTCATCGATCTAGCCTAGACTTGCATCAGTCACATGCATCCACTTTGTACTGGTTTGTGCAATCAATAGTAGATCACTCTCGCCAATGAGAGTGGGGCCTTCGGAGGAGGGTTTGACAACTTTCTGGTGTCGTATTCTCTGCTCTCTCTATCTCTCAGTCTTATGCACTTGCACGCACAGTGTCCATTCACTTTGTTTATGATCATTGCACTCTCTTATTAAGAACGGAAGGCTCTCCCTTCCATAAGAACAAAAAGGAACCTTGAGCACAGTTCGGAGCACTCATCTTGAGCAAAGTTCAAACATTCATTCCGCTGCACCTTACAATATTTATTTGGGCTACCAAGCTACTATATCTTTGAATAATGGATATATTGCACCCCTCTTATAAACGAGGTAGCTGTAAAAGCCAATTCTTTAATCTCTACAGTGGTTTTGTATTCTTAATCCCCCTCTCATACTCGAGAAGCATGTTCAAAGCTTTATAGCCACTTGTTTGAGCATTCTGTACCAGGTCCGTGGGCTTCGCACCTTGATCTTTCATAATTGTAGATGCCATTAGCCATATCCATCTGATGGTTTTGGATTCCTAGTGAAGACTTAAATATTGCACCGACAAGTCATAGCGAGTTTTCTGTGTACCATAGATGCATCTCCAATCCGAAGCATTCAAAGAGCCTCCTCATCTGTTAGGTTGGGGACATGCATTCTACCATGCTTTTCATACAACTCTAGCAAAAAATTTCCAGCTCTAGGGTCCAGGCCAAGAATATGCTGCACCGCTTCCGAAGATGTTACAGAGGTCATGTTATCTACTAGCAAGAACACTTTAGATTTTGAGAAATCGATCTCCTATAGTGTATAACAGAGTTGCATCATATAGAATTAGGCATGAATATATAAACTTGTCCTTACGACCAAGCTCCAACTAATTATACGTGAAGGGAAGCAATTTCAAAAGGTGTATATAAATAATCATGAGAAGAGCACCAGCACAAATTTGGAAATAGTAGAAAGGTCAAGCTTGCATTGAAGTCAATTAGGCTTGACATTAAGAATCTCTTGCACTCGCTGAGCTGTTCTTTGTCAGTAGGGTCATTACACAGCTCTAGGTGAAGTGTCTTGCCCTCAAAACAAGTAAATTGATGCTCACATAGATACTAACAAAAGGTGGACTTTCCACTTCCAGGAAACTTGTACATCCCCATGACGTTTACAATACCTTTCAGTTGCTTGAACTTGTCAACAACAAGCTGCACTCCAAGAAAGACCACAAGATTGATCAATCATACAAGGCACGAAAAATATACTTTTAAAAAATCAAGTCACGGGTGTTCATCACCTTCACATACACAAATCTGCTTCTACAATCACTATATAATACATATTAATGTCCTATATAAATGTTTCAAATGCGACGCCCTCGCCATAAAGATTGAAAAAACACCACTAACAGTATGTATTCACACGTGAGACATGCATCTCATGCCTTGTAAGCTAGAGTAACCATGTCTCATGGATGTTGACATCATCCTAAGAAGGACTAAGTATATTCTTTCAATGAAGTGGTCCCCCTCCTCCGAAGCATCGTGCCAATTCGACAAATTGATGTAGGAGTCTTCCTCTGCAAGACATTGTCAGCCAAACTCCTTGTCCATCATCCATTCACCATCCTTGTTGTGTGTGTGTGTGTGTGTGTGTGTGTGTGAGAGAGAGAGAGAGAGAGAGAGAGAGAAAGAGAGAGAAGAAGAAGAAGAAGAAAAGGATTTTAAGATCGTAGGAAACTATCCAAAGAGACCTCAAAGATCTATCTAACGAGAGTTGAACTCAACACCTGTTATTCAAGAGGGAATGGCATAACCAGTCCTTGGTTTGTGTGTGTGTGTGTGTGTGTGTGTGTGTGTGTGTGTGTGTGTGTGTGTGTGTGTGTGTGTGTGTGTGTGTGTGAGAGAGAGAGAGAGAGAGAGAGAACTGAAATGAAATGTTATATTAACGTCTTCAAAAGGCCAAAGTGACCTATGAGACCAGAAAGTTACAATGCGGTTTATCTGATACAAAGTCAGATTAACAAAATAAATTAAACTAGGATAACAAAATATAAATACTGTGGGGTCCTAAACTAAGCAGTACAATGTGAAGACAATATGGGAGGGGAGTAGAGATCCATCTTCATCTGCACTCTGGACGACGAAAGAGCATGGCTCGAATCCTTTGCTGTAGCCTCCTTCGAAACTGTGTAGCTCCTCTTCTCCATTGGGGTCGCTTTGTTCTCCCTAGCTCCAATGCTCGGTCTATGAGAATGCCAGTAGTGGGGGTAGACCTCTCCACTGTTGGCTGCTCCTCTGTCTATTCTTCTGGGTGTACAATATCTAGTGTAAAGAAATCTGTGATCTGTCTCTGGGGTTGTCTCTCTTCAGCTCTCCTCAGTAAAGTTTCTCTATGCCTGTGTAACTCAAGTAGATATAGCCCAAGACATCTTTGATCGTCATAACTCATGACCCTAGATAGAGGCCCAAAACCTTCTCTGAATAGACAATGAAAACGGCCTCGTATCTCATAGTACACTGTGCAATAACATGAGAGAGAGAGAGAGAGCACTAAAAAAAGGAAGAAGCTTCTAGATGGCGCACATTGTGTGTGTGTACGCGCTGGTGTGTGTAGGAGAAGAACAAGAAGACGAAAACACACTCGGAGAAGCATCTTATGAACAATTACTCAAAGGGCCGAATGAACTGTTGTTTTCTAATGGAAAAAGGGCAGACGTAGGTGCTACTGAGTTAGTGAGTGAACAAGATGAGCTTAATAAAAAGTTCACAATGGCCAACAAATTCAGAAGCGAGGAAGATGTGCTTGATAAGGTTCTCATGGCTCATCTCTCTCTCTCTCTCTCTCTCTCTCTCTCTCTCTCTCTCTCTCTCTCTCTCTCTCTCTCTCATGTTGCAGCACAATCTGAGAGGCTAAACAAAAGCTCGTCGAAAGGTATGGGGGAGTCAAGTGAACAATATAGAGAAAAAACCATTCGGATGCTTAGGAAAAATTGCATACAATGTACTAGAGGTGAAAAAGAGTACGGAATTGGAACCCATGTCAGCATATGGCATGATAAACGTGATGCACAGGTAAACACATGCTCAAACACACCCACACACACGCATGTCCATTGCATACGCACGCATAGACCTTGAGAGCACTTACGTGTTGAGGGCAACCCCAAGAGTGCTCAGTGTAGTATTCGCAAATTGAGAATAGGAGTGTGTTCGTTGCAAGATATGTCCCAACTTTGGTGTAGCCGAAGTGTGTCGACCCTAGCAGAGGGCACAAGTAGTGATGTGTATGCTTATAGGTGCGTGGCAGAGGGCTAGAGCAGATGGGAAGTGCTTGTGCGTGCAAGTGACAGCGGAGATGTATGCTTTATGTGGTTTTCTAGGCCAAAAAGGCTCCGGATAGGGCCTGATAGGGCGGCAAGTGAAGAATGTCCGAGGTGCTTCTTTTGGTCTGATATGTAGAGCTTGAAATGTTAAAGGAGTAGGTTCAAACGGCTCATCAAACAGAGCTAAGGAGCCCAAGGTATTCGAGTTTCAAGGTGCAGTGCGTTGCAGATCCTCGCCGGGCAAGGTAGCTAGGAATAGGTGGCCCAAGTGGATGTCAAAGTATAGACGCGTAGTGCTCGAGTTATGGAGGATACCCGTCTTTTCAGATTGCTGATCAGAGCTACAGATTGCTGGATATGGCCATTTGAAATTTTTCCAGGGGTCGAGTTGGTGTCCACCTGGTTGCATGGGGAGCCGTGCCATCTGGCATTTTTTGGGCTTTAACAGAGTCCGAGAAGATGCTAACGGGAACTGAGTGTTCGTTAAACAGAGCCCGGAACGGAAAGATATAGCAGTTGGAAGTCGGGGTGCAGTTGCTCGGAGTTGGTTGCAGATGAAAGTTTATGTTTTTGCAGCCTCGGCTCGGGGTCTTGAAGAATCTTGAAGTGCGGCAAGAGCCGGGGGGTTTCAAGTTGACATAGTGAAGTTTTGGACGGGCCTTGCGGCTTGGCAATCCGGCATCGGAGCCACAAATGGCAGAGCTGGAAAATTGTGGGGCACCCAACGGGGTTTTTTGTATCAAATGAACTTTTTTGAAGGCTTGGAGGGGGCTCACGGGGAGCTAGTCCCATAGGCGGATTCCAGACGCCGGCAGGGTATAAAGGCAAGCTGTGAGCCCCATATGAGGTGTGAAGGACGAGTGGAGCTCTCCTTGGAGCGTGGCTATGGGGGATGCGCGTCCGGCTCTGCGTGGTGGCGCTGTTGGGTGTCCGTTGGCGCCGCAGCTCGCGCGATGTGGACAATGACGTGGCAACTTGCTAGTGCGCGTTCTCGCGTTACGAAACGGTGCCAAAGGTTTTAATGAGGAGGCGGTACCCACAATAGCGATGCCGCGACTCTGAAGACTTGGGGCTCAAGGCAAGCCCAAGGGGTGCTTTCACATGTAGTAAAGAGAGGCTAAAAATAGAGAGGTGGAGTCCGAGAATACAAAGGAGGAGGCTCACACCGCCATAAGGCCCCAGTTTTTGACAGTTTTTTGCGAGGTTTGGGAAGGGCGGAGAGGCGAGCTCTGGGAGAGCCGGGGAAGAAGAAGAGCGGCTGTTTTTTTGCTCAAGGGAGGAGTGCTCAGCCTAGAAGAGGCGGACTCGGAAGCGTGTTCCCGAGCTCTCAAGACAGGACGAAGGCGAGCAGTTTGGAGCGAAGATGCTACCATAGGTGTTTTTTGTTGCCGTGCTCTTAGCAAGGAGAGTCGCACAAGCAGTGCGGCAGTGGTTGCAGTTTTTTCTTTGTTGCTTGAGGTCTCCATGGCGAGCAGGTTGTAGCAGTTTTGATGATTGTGTAGACGAGTTTTTTTGTTGTAATTGAAGCAGACCATGTCGATTTCTGGTCTCGTTTCTTCCCCTTTCCCCTCTTCTTCTCTTTGCTCTGTTCCAACAATTCATTGCCGATGTTTAAGATGTATGTACCTGTTAACAGCAAGGTAACTCGGATAACATTTTTCGGAAATTTTATTGTAAAAACACTTATTATTTTGATGAATCGGGAATGTTGTAACTCCTACTTTCCAGATAAACAATGTAATTGATGAGTTGGGGCTACAAGCTTCCAGCATGTATCAGCCTGTCTTTAGTTAGAGCTCCCAGATGATTAGTTTTGACCACAATAACCTGGCAGCAGCCCCAGAATTTACCAACGCTAGCATTTGCTTGAAGATGTGCAGCGGTTTTGCCTTCACGGTTCAGCCATTAAAAAGCATGTCATCAGCAGTACATCAGCGTTTTACAGCAGGGTTTTCAGCCATGAAGAAAACGCAGAATTCAGCCATGACTCAGTAGCTGATCAGCCCCAACCCGGTTGCAGATTTTTCCCGCATCTTCAACCAAGGAAACGCAGCCAAAACAGTCCATTTTCAGCCTTGAAACAGTCCAAGAAATTCAGCATCTATAAGATCTCAGATTTCAGCCCAAGTCGCCGTCGTCGTCATCGGCATAGTCCCATTGCATCAGTCCATTGCATACGCATTGTACACCTTTTTGCAATCAAAGTAGACCACTCTCGCCGACGACAGTGGGGCCTTCGGAGGAGGGTTTTACAAACCTCTCGGTGTCGTATCTCTTCTCTCTCCTTCTCTAAGTCTCATTCATTTGCACGCACAACATCCACTCACGTTGTTCGTGATGACAACACTCTACAAGACGGAAAGCTCTCTCTTTCCCTAAGAAACTAAAAGGAACCTTGAGCAGTAAAGATCACTAATCTTGAGAAATACAACATTTATTCCGCTGCACCTTACATTGGTATCAGAGCTTTGGAAGTGTTTTGCATTACTCAAGGAAAGAACCACAAGAATTTTTTTTGCTTGTTGCGGTCGCACGAACCCAAGTTTACTTGGGCATGGCGATTCCTAATCGTGTTTTGTTGAAGAGTGACAGGAATCCCAAGAAAGAAGGGCTTGTCCAGCCTCCCCTTGTGTCTCTTTTCACTCATTGAGAGCGGACCGTGCACTTAGCGGCAGGCCAATCGACGTGAGGTGGAAAAAGCAACCTTGGTGTGAGCGCAAGGCTGCCAAGGGGTGCACCCGCAGAAAAGGGTAGAACTCGGGTGAAGAGAAGATCCTTCTCCAACGCGATTTGCAAGCGCAAGGAAACCTCAAGACTCAAGAACCTCAAGAACCCAGGATTCTCACAAATCAAGGACCTCAAGAACCTCAAGACCCTCAAGAACCCAAGTTCCTCGTGGACTTAAGAACCCAAGACCCCCAAGAACCCACGATTGCAGAATGGTCTCATCACTCGAAGCGGAATGGATACTTCGCTTAGAGGTGATGAGCATGAGAGAGGCGAAGAAGAATTTTCTCCACCAGGAGGTTTTTCTGACCCTTCCCCACCTACGACACCGATTGCACTAACTCCTATGGAGGCTTTCGACAAGAGGATGATGGACAAGAAGTTAGAAGACAAAGCAAGAGATGCCAAACGAAAAGCAAAAAGAAAAGCCTACGAAGAAGACATGGCAACCATCGAGCGTAAGTACCAAGAAAGAATGGCAGCCATAGCGCGAGAGAACAAAGCAAGACAAGCAGAATTTGATCGCCAGAACAAAGCCCTCAAAGAAAAGAGCGACCACCACAACAAAGAGTTTTGGCGACTCTATTCTCAAGTTCAGGCACAGATGCAAGAGATTTGGGGAAAGGAGACTCTCTCAGTCTCTTCTTCTCCAAAGCATGACACACAGGATTTGCATGATTGTGTGAAGCATGATGATGATTGGATTGACAATGACTTGCATGATTATTTGAAGCACAATGATAAGCATGATGATTTGGATGTCAATGATTTGCATAATGATTTGGATGACAATGACAAGCATGATGATTTGCATGATCAAGATGCGATTTCTCACAAGCATGATGAGTTACATGTTGATGATGTGATTGTTCACAAGGATGATGTGTTAGTGGATGCTTTTACTAGCGACATATTGTATTTTATTAGGCATGACATATTGTATATTGAGCACGTTTCTATCATGGATGAGCACGAATGTATGCGGATTGTTCATGAAAACCTGAAAAGTTTGTATGTAAGGAAGTCGCATTCCATGTCTCTTCCTTGGCATGATATAGTTTCCGAACGAGCAAATGATTGTATGAGCACCAAGCATGGGCATTTCCATTGTGATTTGCCACAGTTGATTTAGTTTGCTCAAACAGAAAAGATTCGATCGCATTGTTTGCATGTGTTTGATGAGCGGGTTGTCACTCCGTCTCGACGTTCATCTACATTGCATACACAATCTTTAGAGAAGACACAATTTTTTTCCTTCACTTTACATGGAATAGGTATGTTCATGGTTTTGTGTTGGAGATGGTTTCAGGAATTTTCAGCCATGGAGATTCTTGAAGACGAAAGACGCAAGATTCTAGACGAAGTTGAAGCATCAAAGGAGCCACAGAAGACTTTGTGTCGCTTTCGGCGCGGCCCAAAGAGACAAGCGTTACAGACCTTTATGAAGTTCAAGTACCGCTCGACCCACACAGCAGAGTGGGCCGGCGAAGAGTCCCTTCCAGGATTCCAGATGCTGTTGGCCATCTTCCTTGACGCCATACAGTTCAGTACCAGTACCTCACTTTGAAAAGGAGGGGATGTCACGTGACACATCCCAACCCTATGTGTCCGTGGACAAGCTACACCAGATCAGGGTTCAGTCAGTTCAGTCACGTCTAGATTAGCAGTGATCTGGCACTTTGTGAGTCTATTCGTAGACCGTGCATGCCCAGTCACTTAGCATAGATGCATATCCTCCGGTTGCACACAGCATGATCATTGGAATTGCCATCAGAATCCATTAGCATCAGTTAGGGGAATTTTCCAGTGCATTTAGCCTATTTTCCTATTTTTGGTTATTTTCACTTATTATTTTTAAGTGACTTTCCAACAAAAAGAGGTAGGGCAATTTTGCTAAGTTAATATATAAGCAAACCCAAGTTAGCACTAAATGGCAGAAGAGGCAGCAGGAGCTTCCCGCTCAACAGGCAACTTCTCAGTAGTACCCCCCCTTATGACCCATCGCCATACCTCCCATCACCCCTGGTGTTTTTCCCGCGACATAACCCAGCAGCATTAGCGTTTTTGCTTCCCTCAGCCTTCGCTAGATCACCGATTGCCTAGCGACCCTCCACCCACTTCAGCCACCGTTTCCTCATGCAAAACGCCAGCATAATCTCAGATTTCCCAGCGTTTTTCAGCAAGAACAAAAACGCTGATTTCAGCCATAAACGCTATTCAGCCTGCAGCAGCCCCAGAATTTACCAACGCTAGCATTTGCTTGAAGATCTGCAGCGGTTTTGCCTTCACGGTTCAGCCATTAAAAAGCAGGTCATCAGCAGTACATCAGCGTTTTACAGCAGGGTTTTCAGCCATGAAGAAAACGTAGAATTCAGCCATGACTCAGTAGCCGATCAGCCCCAACCCGGTTGCAGATTTTTTCCGCATCTTCAACCAAGGAAACGCAGCCAAAACAGTCCATTTTCAGCCTTGAAACAGTCCCAGAAATTCAGCATCTATAAGATCTCATATTTCAGCCCAAGTCGCCGTCGTCATCGGCATAGTCCCATTGCATCAGTCCATTGCATACGCATTGTACACCTTTTTGCAATCAAAGTAGACCACTCTCGCCGACGAGAGTGGGGCCTTCGGAGGAGGGTTTTACAAACCTCTCGGTGTCGTATCTCTTCTCTCTCCTTCTCTCAGTCTCATTCATTTGCACGCACAACATCCACTCACTTTGTTCTTGACCACATCACTCTACAAGACGGAAAGCTCTCTCTTTCCCTAAGAAACTAAAAGGAACCTTGAGCAGTAAAGATCACTAATCTTGAGAAATACAACATTTATTCCGCTGCACCTTACACTGTTGTTAATAATCACGATTTTTACACTTGATCTAAAGTGATATTTGAGACCATAAGCATGCGTGCTTAGGTCTTATAAACATGTCCTAGAAGTTTCGTAACGTTTGGATGTCGTTTGATGCTGTAACGGTTGTGATTTGTTTGCCGATGAGCATTAGCTTTTGGTGATTTTTGTTTTAGATGCGAGTTGTCTGTTGTTTTCCAATAGATTGACAACCTCTTGTAGCCTCTATGCACTAGTCGAGTCAGCTTTGTCCCATGGGTTGACAATTATATTCATGGTTCTCGCTATGTCTGCAATAAGATAGAAGTGAGGTTCAAAACATGAGGTGGTGCGAGTATCGTAAACGCTCCGATTCAGTAACCTTTGAAGGCTCGCTGCTGCCCACATCCCCCCTCGCCATTGCTGTAGACCCCTCCCCCCCCCCCCCCCCCCCCCCCCCCCCCCTTTCTGCGTGTAGCCCCTTATCCGCCCCTGCGTGCCCTGTCCTGCCCGTTGCCGTTCTCGCTGCCCACCACCTGCTCAGGTTGCCGCTGCCGCTGCCGCTCATGCTGCCCCCTCTCCCCGTCCACACGTTGCCCGGCACCAGCCCTTTCCGCCGCCCAACGCCAGCTCCACTCGCCCCCTGCCTCTACCTTATCCGCCAGCCTGCCCTTTGCCCCGACGGCCCACCTACACTCTATCTTTTCCCAGTGCCCTGCTCGCCTACATTTCACCTGCTCCTGCTTGTCGGGCCTCGCCAGTACCATTGACCGGTTCCGTCCAGCAAAAGCTTCTCTTTTCGATGACGTTTCTCCACCCTTTCCTCACAGCAGTAGAAACAGATGTAGGCTCAGCTCTGCCAGAGAGAGACTCTAATGAAGTCCCCTCGCCCGACCCCACTGAGCCCACCATTCGACTTGCTCTTACTCCCACAGAGCAAGCGAGCCTAGCCGCAGAGGTGGATCGTCTGCAGGCGACCTCAGTCATCTGCAAGATTCTCGGCACCAGACCCAACAGAGGAGAGCTGCGTGACCTTCTCCAGGTCCGCCTTCTTACAGAGGTGGGCAAGATCTTGGACGTTCAGATCCTCGGACGAGGCTACTACTAGATCGAGTTCGAGACCCCCGAGATGGCGTCCAAGGTCATCGCTATGAGTCCATTGACCATCCGAGCAGCTCGAGCCCACTTTTGACAATGGAGACATGGTTTTGACCCCGCTTCAGATGTTCCGGTAGAGGAGGCAGACATCCCCATCTCCGTCTGCTTTCCTCTTTTGCGAAGGGAATACTTACCACTTTTGTCCAGGATAGGCTCAGCGATTGGGACTGTCCTGGAGACACCTCGCATGGCAGCCTCAGTAGCTGCCAAGGCGGTCGGCATTCCCTCAGTTTGCGTTCTGGCTAGGAACACTCACACTCTCCCAAAGGTCATTCCTCTGTCTCGGGTGAGTGGGGGTTGGTTTAGACAGAGCGTGGAGTACTCGGGTCTCCCGAACCAGTGCTTCATTTGTCGACAGATAGACCATCTTGCGAAGGCCTGTCCTTGGAGGAGGCCTCGACCTACACAACAGACTCAGCCCAAGCCTGCAAGGGCTCGACAGCAGCCACAGGCAAAGACACAGCTCACACATGCAGAGCCACCCTCCGAGCCTGGGGATCCAGCGGAGGAGAGATGGTAGCAGGTCAGTGGTCGACGACGGCAGGGGCCACAACGATAGCGTGGCACTCAAAGTGGTCCTCAGGCGCCTGTCCAGCAACAGTGGGTTCCCCGTTTCGGTCCTCTTGAGCAGGATGAGGTCTCTGCTCCAGCCCCCACCTCAGCTTCACCCTCGATAGCCCCTCCCCCCCCCAGAGTTCCCCCCCTCCTCATCATCCTCCCCCCCCACCACCTGCTCCGGCCGCCTCTTCCCCCCGCCCCTCTACCTCTGTTGCTCCCCCCCGCCCCTCTTCCCCCTGCTCCTACACCCCCCCCCCCTCCCGCTCCAGTTCCACAGTCGACCCAGTGGGCAGGGACATTTCCGGCTGCTAGGAGATCTCTTGGCAGCGCCTTTGCCACGAGTTGCTTGGCGAGAGATGGACAGACTTTCTTGCAACATCCTTTGCAGGTACAGATGTCTCCCTTTGCAGCAGTCCCTCGTGGTCTAACGAGCTTCGACATTCGGCGCCGATGGGACTTCTTCGACTACGACTTTACACGTCTTCTCGGCGACCCCTCAACAGACCATGAGGCAGCCTGTTTCAGGGTCCATGTTCTATTCCTTGCAGCTAGGGGGATAGAGGCCTTGGACTCAGCGGTTGGCTTCTCTTCTCCCCTTTGCGGTAGGGACCAGACTAAGTGGACTCTCAGCTCAGTGTCGTAGTGGCTGCATACACAGGTCCTAGAGTTCTCTCACCACATGGGAGACCTAGGAGTTACAGACTTGCTTTCTACTTTCTGGCCACTTGCCAAGTTTGCGGTGACCCCTCCCGATGCAGCAGGATGTAGACACATTGTGGTTCACCTCTTTGTTGATACTCAATGCTCGCTATGCTATGTATTCATTCATGAGGACTCCTGGACAGAGGAGGTTGCTTTACATACGGCTCGCTCTACTTGGGCTTGGGCCAGACACTCGTTGCAGTCACGCCTATCTAGAGGACGCTCGGATGCGAATTACTCCTCATCCAAGCCAGCCTCGAAGATAGCACGTTTAGATGCTGCGGCAGCATCTATTCTCTCTTGCTCCCCATGAGGATCGTCTCATGGAACGTGCAGGGACTTGGTGGGCCCCAGTTTCAGCGTCCGGCGGGGCCAACTGCGTCAGGAGCTTCAGTGCTGCCTTGTGGGAGGAGAGATTGATCTCCTTATGCTACAGGAGCACCATCTGTGTGAGAGCCGCATTAGACGTTGTGGTCAGCTCTTGCGTGGACAATATGATACTTTTTGGTCAGCTGCTTTTGGACCTGGAGGCATCCAGGGTGGGGTATGCATGACTATTGCGGATTCTTTGCAGCAGGCCATTGTGGGTAGAGGGATTATTGTGTCGGGCAGGGCTCAGTGGATCACTATGCATGTTCAGCGTTGCCTTTTGGGCTTCCTAAACATCTATGCGCCCAATGTGGCGAGTGCACGAGCAGAGTTTTGGTCACAGATAGTTGAGTCTCTGCCGCAGACAGAAACACTGGTGCATAGGGGGGGACTTCAACATGTTGGAGGACCCTTTTGACAAGATTGGTGGTAGCCATGCTACTGTGCATGGAGTTGAGCTGGCAGCTCGGGAGAGGTTTTGTATGACTCTTGAGGGTCTCGGATGTGTGGCATCACTCTAGTTTTGTGAGGCCCCCCAGGTAGCCTGACCTTCTCTCATTCGGACATCAGAGTGGGATGAGTGAATCTATCGCGGATAGATCGCTTCTACACTAGTGACCATTTCAGTGACTTGGGTGGGACAGTTGGCATTCTGGAAGGGACTTTCTTCTTGGACCATGCACCTGTGATCCTCACAGTGGCAGACAGGCATAGGAGGGGGAGCATGATGCTTTGCATCCCAGAGAGTGTCTTGCTGGACTCTGTACTCAGAGAGCGAGTAGAGGCTCTCTGGACAGAGAGCTTGCACATGCAGGATTCTCTTGCTGACAGAGTGGCCTCAGGACTAGCTCAGATTAGTCGTTTCTTTCTCCAGGAGTCTTTGGCTCGCCTGGCTGCAGCGTGAGAGGAAAAGCAGCGTCTCAGACGGGGTGTTGCTTCATTGAAAAGGATGCAAGAGCAGCATCTAGACAGTCCTTGGTTGGAGGAGGAGCTACAACAGGCTCGCCAGGAGCTTGTTAGCACAGAGGAGCGGCGTCATGAGTTTGCTTTCCATCGACAGGCATCTCAGTGGACACAGGTGGGTGACAGAGTGACTGGTTTTTTCTTCGAGGCAGTGGGACCTCAGCATATGCATACCAAGGTCAGTCAATTGAGAAGGCCCGACGTGTCAGTTGCTTCTGAGCCAGAGGACATGCGTGTAGTCGCTACTGACTTTCACCGTGAGTTACTATCTGCAGAGCCTCAGTCAGAGCGTCAGGATGCATGCAGAGAGCAGTTGTGGGCACAGATGCCTTGTCTTGTGACTGAGGAGATGCGTCAGAGGCTTGAGCTGCAACTTCAGCTTGAGGAGATGCACATGGCTCTTAGTGCACTCCCTTGTGGTAGTTGTCTAGGTAAGGATGGATTTACTCCCAGTTTTTTCTTGGAGTACTGGGACTTGCTTGGCCCAGATCTCTGTAGTGCTTTTCAGTACATCTTGCACACAAGGGTGATGCCTGACATCATGAGTGAGGGTTTGATCTACCTCATTCCCAAGGAGGGTGGCTCCTTGGATGAGATTCGACAGTGGCGTCGCATCACCAGCCTCAACTCAGCCTACAAAATCCTTGTCAAGGCTCTGAGGTTGAGGATCCAGCCACTTTTAGAGAGCCTTATACATGGGACTCAGACAGGTTTTGTCGAGGAGCGCAGTATCCTTGACAACATCTTCACTTTTTGGGAGGCTTCTGTCCTAGCGCGGCTCCGTGGTGAGGATCTGGTGATTCTTTTTCTCGATTTTGAGAAGGCATACGACAGAGTTGACTGGGACTTTCTACAGGGCACTCTACGTAGGATGGGCTTCTCAAATGCTTGGATTAGAGGGGTGTCAGCTTTGTACAGACAGGCACACAGTCATGTACTTTTGTCAAGAGGTAGAGGTGATCGTTTCATGCTCACACGTTCGGTCAGACAGGGCTGTCCTCTTGCCCCCTTCCTCTTTCTGTTCTATGCTGAGGTGATGAGCAGGTTTTTGGTGTCGCAGTAGGTTGATCTACTGGGCTTAGCACTCCCTATTCGGGGAGATGAGCTACTGGCCGTTGAGTTTGCTGACGACTTAGCCTTGTACTTGGATGGCCAGGAGGCCAACCTTCACAGGTGTGAGCAGGCTCTTGAGACCTTCTGTTGTGCATCTGGCGCACCGATCAACTGGAGAAAGACAGTGACTTTCTCGGTTGGTAGTGCTCATGTGCCCGACTGGACGCCAGGTGAGGGTTTCAGGTGGATTCCCCCAGGGACTGCAATTCGGTACTTGGGCTGTCAGGTTGGTTTGGATTTGTCTCCTGAGCAGCAGATTGCTCCCCTCCTCCTGTCCATCAGGAGGCAGTTGTTACATTGGAGCTCCACACTACTTTCTTTGGCTGGCAGAGTTGTAGTGGCCAACCAGGTGCTGTTGGCTACTATGTGGTACATCACTTCTTGCTGGATCTTCTCGAGTTCTTGTATCAGCCAGATAGAGCAGTTGATCAGGAATTTCCCTTTGGTCAGGGCGAGACACTTTGACTGCCCAAGCCAAAGTGGCTTGGCAGGTCATCATTCTTCTTTCTTCACAGGGAGGGCTTGGGATCATTGACCCAGCACAGCACAGCAGAGCCCTTCTTGGGAAGTTCATCGTCGGAGGTCTTCTTCCAGGTGACGGGCCCTGGAAGGAGTTCTTGTTACAGCGGCTTCGTGCTAGGGTGCCTTAGGCAGGAGGCCCCTCGCAACCTTCGACTAGATGGATCTTCACAGAGATGCGTAGAGTTGGTTTGAGCAGGAGACTGGAGGATCGCTTTGCTATGGGGTTGCTTCGATCTTGGGAGCACTTGCAGTGAGGCCTGGAGCAGCGCCAGTCTACTTGCACGGAAGAGCACCTACGACAGCCACTTGTTTGGAACCCCATGGTTAGCACTCAGAGAGGGCACTTGGTTGGTAGTTGGCCTCATGTTTTCTGGGATTCCATGGCAGCAGGTCCAGCATGCTCTCTAGGTGACTGGTTACAGTTCTCAGGCTTGTCAGAGGAGCTACAGGGCTTTCATCCTACAGGGCATGAGAGGGGACGTTAAAAAGGTGGCGATATGAAGGTCGCCACACACACACACACACACACAGAGAGAGAGAGAGAGAGAGAGAGAGAGAGAGAGAGAGAGAGAGAGAGAGAGAGAGAGAGAGAGAGAGAGAGAGAGAGAGGAGTCAGCAATGCCCAGATGGATGGGAGCCTTCACGCGACTGGAGGTTCTCATCTCTGTTCGGGCTTGCTTAGAGACTGTTCCCTCCCTGTTTTTCGAGCTACAGGGTGAGGGACGCTTACAGCGAGTTGCAGTAGAGGCCTCGTAGGTGGCAGAGTGCTGCTTTCAGAGGATCCGAGTGGTGGGCATCTGTGGGAGGACTTGTGTCATCGATCTTGACCCAGCAGCTCTTAAGACTGGACATTGGAGGCTGTGGGCCTGGGAGTATTGTCCACTGGCACGAGTACAGAGGGACCCTGGAGAGTGGCTCTGGAGGGACCCTTTCTCTTCTGCAGACCACCCAAGTGTCCCTTTCTTTCAGTACACTGCTCGACTGGGACGTCACATACTGGCAGCACAGAGAGAGGCTCACCCCGCTGCAGCACCTCATTGGCAGGAGGAGGGTCTCATAGCTGAGTTCTTGGCAGCTTTTTGGGAGAGGTTGTGGGATTCCAGATAGCCAAGGCGAGTCACTTTGTTTCAGTGGTGGCTGGTTGTACACAGAGCTATAGCAGTTGGGAGTTGGCTTGTGCATAGTGGTATCTCGGCCGCATGTACAGCTTGTGGCCACCTTGTAGAGAGTCAGTGTCATTGTCTTTGGGACTGCCATTTGGCACAACAGGTGTGGCTTCGTGTTCTTCGGTCTCTCCACGGCTCTGCAGTACACTTGGGGGGCAGGGGCTTGGTCCACTCTCACGGGCCCGGCGCTTCAGTTTGAGCTATCTTTTACCAGCAAGATGATAGTGATGCAGGGGGGGCGGCCTACACTCCAGCCTGCCACAGAGCTTACTCCACATGAGTGGTGCAGTGAGAGAGAGGAGTGCTGGGAGCTCAATAGTGGCCTAACACTCCGGTTCATCTTGCGGGCCCGCTGTTTCTGCATCTTCAAGACTCACCGTGTACCACCAGCAAAGACTGTTTGCGATCTTTGGCTAGAGCTGATCCACACTCTTAGAGGACAGCTCGAGAGACTCTAGGGCACCTCCGACCGCATGCGGGAGCGTAGAGAGGCCTTCCTTCGACTCTGGTGTCCTGGGCCTTTTTTCACCATGGTCCAGGGTGTACTCAGATGGCACTACCGTCCACCTGTGTGGCTTTTCCCTCCTCCCATTTCTTGATTTAGCCTCATTGTACATATGTTGTTTTTTCATTGGGAGAGTCTCTCCTTCAGGGTTGTTGTAGCCCTCTCTCGAAGAGGTGATTGTATCCCTGTGGGCAGTTTCATTAACTAATAGAAGGATCTTTTTCTCGGGGAAAAAAAAAATAGAAGTGAGGTTAGACACCCGTCCCATATTTGGCACCGCTAGCTGCCGGAAATCGAAGAGACCTGAACTAGGGAAAAACACGAGCGTCTTCTTGTGAAGTTATCCTTTAACTTCTTCTAGGATCACCTAGAGTCAAAACTTTCTTTTTGAAACTGTATAGCTTAAGATTGTCGTCTTTTGCTGTGTAGAGGTAGCTTGGAAGTAAGTGTACTTGCTAAGTACCTTTTAGGATTGTACGATTGTAGGATTGGATTAGGGTTTTGAGAATGATTGATGGACAAAACAAGCCATAAGATCAAGGCTCACAAAATCATAAAAAACAAGAAAATGATTGTTTGTGGACACTTTCAACAACCCCAATGCAGTAGAATCTAGGAGTAGGGTAAGTAGAATCCGAGGTTGGATCTCAAAACATTGCTCTATCTAAAAGAATCAATTGTGAGTTGTTTGTGTGAAGTTGCATAATTTCAGGTCTACAGCTAGAAATAGCACCAGAAGACTGTCCACCATTAAATCTGACTGGAGAGTATGCTTCAAAAGTTGCATGAACCAGTGGATAAGCTTAAGGACGCATTTGACGTAAAATTCCAAGAGTTTGCAAAAACTTAGATTATTTTTTTTTTTTGGACATTTTAGGCCAAATTAAGTTTTGACTCGACTCAGAGTCTTAAAATAATTCATGAAAAGGCTGTCCACTGAAAATTTTTAAAAAAGTGGTCACTTTAAGCCAAAAGTAAATAATCATGATTATTTACTTTCAGCTCAAAAGTGATCAAAGTTGATACCAAAGACTCTATGCATGTGTACAAACATTTTTTGTAAAGGCCCATAGAATTTGGATCACCAAACTGACTAAAAACTTGGTAAAAACTGAATTCTGTACTGATTATCGAGAATTTGAGTGTAAATTGGAAAAATTTTATTCAAACCCGATGAAACTTGAGTCATAGGCTTATATTGATGTGTAAAACAAGTGTACATTCTCAATTGATAAAAAAGATACAAAAATTTATCAGAAGTAAATAATCGCGATTATTTACTTTTGTCCCATTATTCAACCTTTTTGACCAACCTAGCATACCACTAGTTTTAGCATGTTATATTAAGCCCACAACATCAAATTTGATAAGATTTGGATCATTGGAGTGAAAATTGTGGCAAAAATTTTACAAAGTCAGTCTGCAGACACAAAACTGTTGACCATTTGAACAGGAATTATCTAAACTTGATGAAACTTGGCTAGGGAGCTTAAGTTGAGCTGTATGATCAATCTGTGTCAAGACTGTGGCAAAAAATTGCATAAAATTAGCAGAAGTAAATAATCGAGATTATTTACATTTGCTACAAAATTGGACATTTTTGCACATTTGAGTATACCACAAGGTCAAGCATATCAAGTAGACCACACAAATCAAATTTGGTGAAATTTGGATCACAAAGACTTAAGCCAAATTCTCAAAAATTGAGTCTACGGACACGAAACAGTTGTAACTTGGACAAATTTTGCTCAAACTCAGTGAAACTTGTCCAAAGACCTTAACAAGTTGCATGCCTGGCAAAACAAGTCAAAAAGTTCAAAAAATTGAAAAAAGTAAATAATCGTAATTATTTACTTCTGATACAGAGAGACACCATTTTGGACTTTTGAGCTTGTATAGTGTTAGACCAACATAATACAAGGCCACCGGTCAATTTTGGTTTCAATCGGATCCAAATTGGTACATGTTCACTCAGTTTCCAGGTTGCACATTAGTCCTTTGTCTTTTTGCAAAATTTGAATCTGAAAGTCTTAATTGCTGACTCACTTAACTCATTTTAAAGAGATACACATAGACCAATCACAATAGTTAGCAAAAATTGTATAGTCTTTGTAAAAGAATAGCTTAACTTGATTAAAACTGATACAGGAATCAGGTTGCAAACGAGGAATTAAAAGCTTGACAGAAGTTGCAATCAAGTCAAGTGGAAGAATCTGATAACAAGTCAATCCGACGGTAAGTACTCTATCCAGGGCTTCACAAGCTTATATGAACCTTAGATCTGGTCGTATACTAGCAAACCAAGGCATATTTGGAAAGACCGCTAGTAGAGTATCCACCGAAGAGAGTGTAAATCAAGGCGATCACTTGGACACTATCTTTAAAGAAGTCTCAGACACTTTTTAAGAATCAACATTTGAAATGTCTTCTTATTTGACTCATTCAAGAACCGGAACAATAGTGCGGTATAAGCACATACTCACCTTTTATAAGACTAATCGCCTGGATCCTAATGAAGAGTATGCCATTCACATTGATGACCATGACATAGAGTTTGAAGAGGAAATCATGGCAAACAAACAAGGAAAAATGTATATGGATAAAAACAGAACTCAATATTTACAAGCAGAAAATCCTAATGTGATAGACAAATGGGGATTAGAAGTAAATACCATAATCCGGAATATGGTAGCAAAAGAAGGACCATCGACTTTAGAATTCGAGGCATATGATCAAGTTGATTTGGAGCCTTTGAAACGGCTTAACACGGATAATCCTAGGATCGGAGTCTATTGTTGGGAGGATAGAAATGTCAAAGATCTTCTCTATGGACTTCTCATGCCAAATCAGGACAGTTAACACCCATGAAGATAATCTATATGACAAGGATTCAACAGATCTACCAACCTACCTATTTAGGGATTGTTATAACAATAACTTTGTTATGATGAGTCTTGAGGAGGTGGAACAAACCAAATATTAAAGGTACTCTATAAGGGATTAGATATTGGGCCAAGAACCAAAAACTATTCCAAAAGATGAACTCCGCGAGAGATCTTTGGAGAGCAATGTTAAAAAACCAGAAACTACCTCATCATGAAGAAAATCGGGTGACTCTTAAGCCATTCCAGGGCTACATGAGTCACTATTTCCAACAAATTGGTTTGAAGGACTCGGAAAAAGACCAACTACGAGGGGACAGGGAGTTGAACCAAATAGATGTGTCAGACCAGCTGATTTTCAAAAATGGGTTAGAAAATATAGTGGATTTGGGGATCCATATGATCATTTAGCAAGCTTTAAGCAAGTGCTAAGAGCAGAACGCATATTTGATTTCCATACTCAATTCGAAGGATTTGAAATGACATTAGAAGGAAAAGCACTGACATGGTTCCAAAACATTCCACCAAAGTCAATCATGGACTTAAATACATTAGCTCAAAGAATTTGTAGCTACATGTTCCAAAACAGGGATCAAATATAATACAGTAGCTCAAATCTATAGCTTCAAACAAAAACAAAGTGAGTCTGTTAGGAATTGTGCAACTAGAATAAAGCAGTACATTGCAAGATGCCCAGAACCTGCAGAAGAAAGGTTAGTATCATTATTTCTAGAGAGACTGCTAAACAAAGAACTTCATGCTATATTGTATAGCAAGAAACATAAGACCCTAGAAGAGTGTGTGTCAGATGCTATTGACTTAAGAGACAATTTTGATATTTTCAATGAAGAAGATGTCCCTAAGGATAATCAAAGTGAGAAAACAACATGCATCAAACCAGCACAAGTGGGAACGACTGCAGTAGCACCGCTTACAGCCATAGAAGACATGCTCAAAAGGATAAATGAAATGATGTATAACATGCAAAAAGCACCTATAAGGGGACCAAGGCAAGGGATGCCTCAATAGGGACAACCAATTAAGCCGCAGAAATGGTGTGCAATTGAGGGTAAATGGACCAATCATGAGACCAATGAGTGCTATTATCGACCAAAGTATGATGGGAATGTTCAATACGTGCTTATGAGGCTATAAGGAAAACCCATGTACAGATATCCGCGTAATATGGCTCCTGCTCAAAGACCATTGATGGGTATGGAAAGACCACAACCTGTGTTGGGTCAACAACCTCCATGTCTTGGACATAATTCAGTGCATGTACATGCATTCAGAGGGAGTCATAGATGAACAAGCACTAGTGTCTGTTACACCCTATGTTGAGCTTAGTCCATCTACAGTAATGGTAGAAGGAGATTGGTATAATTCACATCCACCACCAATGGAAGAACGTGTGACTTATACTACACCAGAGCTTGCACCGATGTACTATGTAGCTAATCAAGGTGTTAGACCTCCTATGGTAAGACCCATGATTAAGCCAAGAACTGGAAACTGTCATAACTGTGGTGCAGATGATCACTGGAAAAATGAATACCTAGAGCCTGATGAGAACATTAAGCCAATTAAAGCTTTTTGTATACAATGTTGCAAAAAAAGAGAACACTTTCCTGAAGATTGTCCAAAAAATCCTTTAAACGAGGATAAACCAGTAGTGAACGTAGTTCAAGTGATACCTAGTAGCTCATCAGAAAGTGAACCTATTGTTCCAATTAAGGTAATCATTGCCAGAGCCCAGTCTAAGAAGTAAAAACATAACTCCTCTGATGATTCGGAGAATACTAAAATTTCCTCTCAAAAGACGAAGAGAAGCAAAAGCAAAAGGTATGAGATGAGAAAACAGAAACAAAGGGCTGAAATCGAGTAGAAAGCCAAGAAACTATTTCAGGAAAAGTAAAAGAAACTGGAAGTGAAATCAAGGAAACCACTGTGAAATCTGGAGAATCAATTTTGGTAGACAAAATTTTTGAGCCAATCAATGCAGCCTTGGAAGCTTACCAAGCGGGACTTAAAGCATGCCAAAACATGGAAAACAAATGGAAAAACTATCCTTCTCGAGATATGGAAGTAGCTAAGCTTGAAGCTTATCAAAATTTGGTAAGAATTACTCAAGAGATGCTAAAAAAACTTATCCAAGCTCGAGAGTATAGCAAAACCTAAGGAGCTTGTGGTAGGAACCAGTAAAGAGAAATCCAAAGTGCTGGTAGAACCCCACCTTGAAACTAAAGAGCCAGAACTCATAGCGCCTGACAGTGAAGATGCCATAGAGGGAATTTCATTCGTAGAAGAAGACTGGCCAGGACACTTATGAAAAAAAGGTAGAGAGATTAATAATGGGAGCCTAACTCTGAATTCAGCTCCTATAGAGGAAGTTTGTCTATACAATCTTCCTACTGATACGGACATGGATGTACAATCCTTGTACGGGGATTGCGGCTTTGAAGCTTCAGGGATGTCTAACCAATAACTCTGAAAACACTACCCTCTTACTTGTAAGATAACGAAGACGAATCCATAGTATGTAAAACCACTCAAATAAAAAGAGTGGAACAGACCCTAGAGGTAGACAACATCCATTCAATCATGTCTACTACCCATTCAATAAACTCTTACTTAATGAGAACTGTTTAAAATCAGACCATATTTATGGAATGATCTACAAAAAACTCTAGAAAAGGTGGGGATAACAGGGTTAATCGCAAAGTTTTTGAAAAAATAGAAACACGAATTACATAACAAAGAGATTAGATCAATCCCAATGAAAAAAGTCGGAGAATACTACGAAGGGGAAGAAAGAAACACAACCCATCTAGTGAGATATAATGATATAGAAACCATGGCAATACTGGATAGTGGGGTAGGCATAGCCATGCCACGGAAGCAGTATGGGAATCATGGGGAAAACAATCCATTAGATAAACTCGAGTGAAATTGCAATTGACTGATGGACACATCGAAAACCGTTAGGACTGCTTGAAAAAGTGATAGTTAATTCCTTTGGCATTGATTATCAACACATTTTGCAATAGTGGACTTTAGAAAGAAACTCAATTACGAAATCATCTTGGGGGAAGACCTTTCATGCGACAAGTACATCTTATCTAGGATTGGGGAAACTTAACTATACTTGAAGCAAGTGGGATCAATAACAAGGCTTAATATAAAAGATCACACTTATAGAGATGTCATGAAAACGCCCATACAAGAATTTAACTCGGTCTCTTCTGTTAAAACTAAGCTTCCATCTTGGTTGAACAAAGATACACCTATTTGGATGTGCGGAGCTTCAAAAAACGGGAGTTTAAAATGAGAAGAATGTATCTTAGAAAGAAATTGCACAGATAAAGCTTATGTACCTGAACTTTTTCCGGAGCATTTGTTTGAGCCATTTGAGTGGACTCAAATTTTAGCAACAATGGATGTATGTGTAAATACGTCTATGCCTATATTAGGAAGGGAATGGGTTATAGGAGGGCTCCTTTATTTGCCATGGGATTAAAAATAAGATTCAGGAATGAGCAAATACGGGACTGCCATGTGGACTGAAATGGTGGGTGTGGCAGGCTATAAAATTGAGTGGTCAAACTTATAGGCCTAGACATGAAGGGGTCTTTTCTTTATTAATAAAATGAGAAAATAAAAAAGTTTGAACCTTTTTCCATAAAGCTGGGGTAAAAACCCACTCTTTCTCTCTCTAGAGGCTATTGACTCCTCCCCTCCCTCCCTAAAAAGGGGTCTTTCAAAAAACATGCAAACATTCTCTCTCCTCTTTACTCTCTTTAAGGATTCTACATCTACTCTCTCTCCCCTTTAGCTATGAAACCTACATCTTCTTCTTCAAGCCCACTTTTCCCTCAAAATACCTCTTGCAATAGAGGTTTGAAACCTCCCTTCTCCATTGATCACTCAACCTTACCTTCATACCTCTACAGAAAGTTGTAGATCTACAACATTGGATACTTCTAAGGTATCTTTATCAATACCTCCCTTCTCCATTGATAACGCAATCTCACCCTTCAATGGAAAGATGTAGAAAGCTGTAGATCTACAACATTGGATACTTCTAAGGTATCTTTATCAATACCTCCCTTCTCCATTGATAACGCAGTCTCACCCTTCACACCTCTATGGAAAGCTGTAGATCTGCAACACAACTGCTTCTGGAGTATCTTCATCAACACCTTCTTTGGTCCTTCTTCCTTATCTGGGTGTAAAGGTGAGGTTAATCACTCAACCTCACCTTCAAACCTCTACATGAAGGTATAGATCTGAAGCAGTAACTACTTCTTGAGTATCGTCATCAACACCTTACTCGGTCCTTGTTCCTAATCTAGCTCTGAAATGATCTCTCCTCACTCACCCACATCATTTTGGAGGTTTGGCATAGGGGCATTGCTGGGTAAGATTATTAGGCTTATGCATTGGTAAGGACATTGAGCTTCATTTCTACTTCCAATGTTCTCGTATCTTTGCTCACTCACCATGTTGGTTTTTGTTTCCATCTTTCATGTAGAGATTTGTAGCAGTGCCATTGTCTGTCTTTGTAAATATCTTAGCATTTCTCATTATGCCACACTAATAAAAACTGTATATAAACTAATCTTCATTTGTGCCAATTCATGTGTTGCATTGCTTTCATGGCTTCTTTAGGTGCTCGTCAACGTGGAAGTTTTATTGACTCAATAAGTTGCATCAATGTGCAAGACAATAGCAGTTCTTCACTTGCTATCATGACTACAAATTATTTATGTGGGTGAAAATGCGGCTAAGTTCATGCTGTTTACACAAGATATCAAGCAAACATATGGATTTTAGACACATCATTGGAATGGGAAGATCATGGGTTTCAAGAAAACTCAAGATGGCAAGCGTCTACCAAAGGTACAACATGTGTATATAGCTTCTCTATTGGTGCTTGACATGTCTTTGCCTCAACCTAAGTTTCTTGCAAACTGTACATGTTCTCCTTTGATTTAAATGTTTTGGATTGTACCATTTATGCTTTTACCTCTTAGGTTGCTTCAATATATGCTTAATTGGTGAATTTTCCTTTCATATATTTTTCCATATAATTTTACAGAGTTGGAGTCAATGGAATTTTTTACAGGAAGCTTTGAAGCTATTTATGTGGACATTGGCAAGTTTTATATGTAGAGTGTTTATCTTGAGAGCTTCCCTCACAAGAGATATTCCTCTATGGCCACCCTTATGCCACATCAAATGCTCTATTATTGGTGAAAATTGGTATGCAGAAACCACATTGCAAAGCAAGGCTTGTCAATGAATTTTCCATATAGAAGATGGAAGCAAACAATGGGAGTATTGGAGGCGCTCGACTCTAATATTGTGGGTTTTTAAAAAGATTGTGGACCTTCAAATATTCCCCCACACTAACATTGTTCCCAATAGTTGAGTAAATTTACTCACACATTAGCAATCCTAGCAAATACTTCAATCCATGAATAGTATTCTTTTTGTGTGGATATCAAAATTGTAAGGTTTAGAAAAGAAAAGAATTTTACTTGTGGGGACATCTCATTCCCGTGATGTATCATTGTACAAGCTCAAATACAAGGCCAACTCTGTGCATAACTATTGGTTGTAAAGTTTAATTTAAGTTCTTTTAATGTTTTATTCAATTTTATAGGTGTGATTATTTTGGTATTCCATGAATATTTTGAGTTTTGAGCATTTCAACATTAAAGTAATTAAGTCTTAGAAAATCGAATCCAAGAGTTGTATTATTTTGCAAGTGCATGTTTAGTTCTCTATTTATGTTCTTCACAAAAAACAATTTAAAACTCAATTTTTAGTAATTAAGTGAATTCTAAGTAGTACTACCTAAAGGCACACAAGTGTGAATATGAACTCGTTTTAAACGACTTACACCGTATGATTGTCGGTTGATTTTCTAAAGCATGTGTACAAATCTAACAAGAACTTTTGATATTGCCTATTGAAATTTGTTAAAGGGCTTGCTAAGAGGGATTACAAGGTAGATGATCACAATGGCCTCATTGACTTGGCCATGGGATGTATAGGTATATATCCAATTTCTTAATTGGGACATGGTCCTAGCTTTGCTAGTGCTTAAGGAAACGAAGAGGGATAAGAGCAAAGGAAAAAGCACGAGGAGAGATAGGGAGGCTAAAGATATAAGTGAGCATGAAGAGGCCTCAATGAAACTTGTGCTCCTACATGAATCTAGTTTGACGGACAACATAAATTAAAAACTAGATGGAGATGAGGTGATAGAGGAGGTTCTAGACTTCCATCTACTCCCTTTGTATGCAATGGTGATAAAGGGTTATCATTTGTTTTTGTCAAATGATATTTTCAAAGACTGTTGGACTTCGGTACTATAAGAAGAATTCTTAATTATTTCACGCTCCAGCCTTTAGTATGGAGCTTTGGAAATTATGGAATTTATGCTCTTTTTATATTTTGTATATCATGCAAAGCGACTGTGATGGTTCTCCATTTCCTATTCTTCTTTTTCATTGGTGGTGGGGGAGGAGGTGATTGTTGCATGCAAGGACAAAGTTCTTGTACTTTTTTCTTGACTCTATAGGACTATTCGTTCCTCTGTAGTTTGAGTTGTATTCTTCTTCCTCTTTTAAACTTTCTTTGACGTGGTCACTAAGGGCCTGGTCTTGCGTATCCTCTTTGTAAGAAGTCTACTTATCTGAAAATGGGGTAGCTTGGAAAAAGATTCGAAAGAATGTGTTGCATTCGGGATTTGTTGGGTCCATCAAAGTATGGAATTTTTTTTGCACCATGATAAAGTTACATGCCGCATTTTTGGAGCGGAAAATTGGAGTTTTCCATGCGAGGCCATGTTCCTGGGCAGATTATGGCCAAATCAAACATCTTTTGCACCAAAGAACCGTGTCAGGGGGTGTTTCGGGACCCGAGGGATCTGTACCAAGCTCAAACAGGCCATTTATGCACCGCGGTGCACAGAGCTTAGTCCCGACCCCTCCGGTCTCGAAAAACCCCCCGTCGCCGTTCTTTTGTGCAAAAGATGCTTGATTTTTCCATAATCTGCAGTTCAAACATGGATTTTGCGCATCGTGGTGCACGGAGCTTGGTACAGACCCCTCGGTTTCCGAAACACCCCTGGACGCAGTTCTTTGGTGCAAAAGATGCCTGATTTGGTCATAATCTTCCTCCGGAACATGGCCTCGCATGGAAAACTCCAATTTTTTGACCACAATCCGGCCAATATATTTCGGCAAAAGAGAATATTCCGGCAAACTTGCTCGAGACCGAGGATTGATTTTTGGTTTTTCGGCGAGTGATTTTAGTTTTTCGGTGAGTGATTTTTCTCATGTACAATGGGTTCTACTCATTATAGGATCTTAAAATGTGTTTTTCTAAAATAAGAATTACAAGAGTAATTCAAGCTCTATACTTAACGCATTTCCATATCCATCTTTAACAAAATAATTTGTCAAATCGCAAGAATTTTCACTATATGTATGTTAGATATTTCTTAAGTTGGCTGAAACTTTTTTAAAAATTCCATTTTAGGTATGTATTATAGTTGTGAAGCTTCTACGATATCTCAATAAAGATTGATGAAATTTAATACTCATTTAGGCTCAGTAATAAATTGTAACTTATTGCATAACTTCTATTTTTTTAAATTCCATTTTTTGGGTCCTTTGAAATCAAATAAAAGTCTTATCATCTTTTTAACGTATTAAAACTATAATTTCATGAATATTTCATATTGTATATGGAAGTTATTGTCAGATTATCAAAATTTACCATGACTTGAGTGGTATAAGCCACTAACTTGATCCAAGGAACTTTTGTGCATATGTCCTAAAGTCCACCATTTACCCCACCATTCTAGCATTTGGTCAAAGATTCATTAAGTTTTAAGTACTTAAACTTCCAAATAAGAGGCCCTCCTATATTCCATTCTCTGCCTAATTTCTATAAAGGCTAATTGTACTATTAGCAACTATATGTTTCATGTTCACATTTCAGATCTAGATGTCCTTTATTTAGAAATACGAATAATGAGCTTTCCTTTGTTTTATGGTGCCTTCTGACCATCCTTTCACTAATCACTATTGATATCCAATTATGTACAAGAATGTGTCAACAACTACAAACATTCTTGGCTAACCTGGTTCTCAACACAAATTTTTGTGGGGCCTAGAAAATGAGGGAAACAATATTATTTAAAGACAAGTGCACACAATTAACCTGAATGACAAATAAAGTAACTTCAAAAGAATGACAAAGTTCACTGCAAGTAAAGAGATGACACAATAAGATGGTAAAGGTTGTATTGCATAAATCAATTACATGAGCCCACTGGCTCAGCATATAAGTTTTTTACTTTAGTGTTTCGTACATGAGAACAAAGCTAGGCTCTCTCTCTCACTACCACTCTATTGCTTCGCCTTTTGGCCCCTTCGTCTTGCCTTCCATTTACAGCACCTTTCTTTGCAGATGTAAGTTTAGCAGACACTTTCAACCGATTTTTGGTTGTTGAGATTTGGTTCCACTCTTGAATGTCCATCTTGGCTTGGTTGGTTCTTACTCTACAATTGAGCCACAAAGTGATTGATTATATCTCCCTAGGGCTTGACTATTCAAATATTGCAGGTATGAAATTCCACATCATTAACTTTTGCGATACACCTTCTGCAGATAAAACATGAACACATAGATACACAATATTAGAAGCTAAATACAATGTGAGTTTCTTAAATCCATAGTTGAATTTGATTGCAATAAAAACATTCAAGACTTCACCTTCCAAGAGCAAGTATTTGAACATTGTTGAATTTAGACCAACCCATATTGTGGCCTACATTGTTGAAACGCATCGGAGTCAAGTTTTCCAACCATTGATAGTAGCTTTCAAATAAATCTTTTGGAGGCACTAGTACCAGTTTTCAATGTTGTTGAATATAGGAGAATTTTCTAAAACAAGAGATGATTAATAAAGAATCCTTCTAATTTCAAAGTAAAAAGAGGTCCAATAAGTCATTCATGGAAAAAATATACTAAAAACACATGCTTTGCAGGAACTGACACTTACCTTAGGATCCTTTGCCAACATTGGAAACATGTGACTCTTCATAAGCCTTACATACACCCCTTGAATTCTGCTACATTGGCACCATGTATAGTAGATCTCTACTGCATTGTAATCCTTTGCCGGGAAGCTATGAGCAAGTACACTCTTTCTAGAAATTACGTGCATAGTGCGCATAGTTCACACACACACACACACACATACACACAGTAAAGAAGGAGATCTTGCAGCAACTGTGAAAAGGATTTTGGAAAGAGATAGGGAGCTAGAGTAGGAAAGTTGATGTTGCACGTCAAGAAAGAGGTTATGGAACTGGAAAGAGAGATGCAAACTTGGGAAGAGAGCGAAAGTGGACTAAGAACCGAGAAGTTGGATCTATGGAGATAGAAGTTGTAGATCTAGAATGAGATGGAGAAAGAGGTTGCATATCTAGAAGAGAAGTTGTTGGAGCTATGGAGAAAGAGGTTGCAGATCTGGAAGGAAATGTTGGATCTCAAGACAAAGAGGTTGTAGATCTAAAGGGAGATGTTGTAGCTATGGAGAAAGAGGTTGCAGGTTTACAAAGAAATTTTGTAGCTATGGAGGAAGAGGTTGTAGGTTTAGAAGGAGATGTTGTAGCTATGGAGGAAGAGGTTGCAAATCTAGAAGGAGATGTTACAGAGGTAGAATGATGTGTGGTAGGCTACTTTACAAAAAGATGCCCTAGCATGAGAAGAGAAGGAGAGAGAGATGTCAGGGCGTTTTAGAGAGAGAGTGGGGATAAAGATTGCAGATTTGCACTTTTCAACCAGCTGAGGGGAGAGAAAGAGAGCTTGGGAAACTTTTGGAGAGGGAGAAACAAGAAGAGAGAGAAGACAAAGAGGGAACGAGAGAGGGAAACTTTTAATATTTGAAAATTGAAAAGGTGCTTTTGGAGGGAGAGTAACTCCAACCAGACCTTGTAAAATCTGCATATATTTTATAAGAAAATAAGAAAAAGTACTTTTATAAAGGCATGCCTAGGCTATCTACCCCACCATTCTAGCCCTTGGTCAAAGCTTGATTAAATTTTAAATATTTCTTAAACTGTCAAATAAAGAGGCCCTCCTATACTCCATCCCCTTCCTAATGACTCAATTTTGCAATGAGGACGGCTATGACATAATTTCCATACAAATGATCTCAACCCTTCACATTGAAGACAAAATTCAACAATCCAAGGACTTAATGAAAGCTCAACAAGTGTTTTCAGACCTCTACTATGATACAACAGATGCGTTGGAAGAATATTCAGCTACCTCAAATGATTCGGGGTCAGAAAAAGAACATGTGAGAGCTAAACTACTCATGAAAGGAGAAGAGGAAAATTTTTTTGACTTTCCATACCAGAAACCGAGAAGACAAAAATGGTATGGAAAAAAAAGAGACACGACAAACTTGAAAGCTAGACCTATGCCATCAGTCTCTAGTAGAACACAGTTTCTAATGCAAATAGATGCACATGATTGTGTCAAAGATAAAATCACTGGTAGATATCCTTTAAACAAAAAGAAAAAAATATCAAAAACATTAAGAAAAACGAGAAAGAAAACTCAAGCAAAACTTACATACCAGGGCAAGGATTCAACCATGACACGAGTTAAATGGACAAAGAAGTATCAAGAGTTGAAGAAAGCTCTAAAGGAGATATATACAATTGAAATGGAAACCAATGAGGAGGATGGTAAAGATGTAATGAGTATTCCATCCCATTACAAGAAATATACTCTCCAAGATTGAAAAATCACAGTCGAGCGTGTGGTTCTTGGAGAAGGTTGAGTAGCCACAATCTAGGTGTTCTAATCTGGGGCTGGCGGCAAATTGTTGACCATTCCAATAGCATGATGTGCTATTCTTGTCAGCACTTCAGGGGCGCCCATATATGTGATTTTGCCTTCTTTCTTTGTGCCTTTCAGTGTTGTCAGCACATACTGCGCATGATCAATTGCCTACCTGGTTGTGGACTTCAACACTTGGGTGAAGGTGGTCGCAACCGCATGGTTTGGGGTGGTGTACCGTGTCGGTCTCTTTGATAAAAAAATGGAAGTGTTGATGGTATAGATAAGCTGGCTCTTCCACTTGCCTCTGGATGAGATCAAAAAAGGTGGCAGCAGCAGTCTCTTTGGTAAAAGTGCATGTTGTCTTTCTATCTCTGGCCCGCATCATCATACCTTCAGTTGGAAACTTCAGTGCATCGGCCACTATCTCCTTAGTGATTACCAATTCTACCTTCTGCCCTTGTTGATCAGTGATTTGGCCTGACCCATCTTCTTTGATCGTAGACAGTAGCTCAACGCCATATGGTTCTTAGTTGTAGAAGTCCCTTAGGCTTAGCCTTCTGTTGGCTTCTTTGGTGTTTGGCTTGGCAGCTACATCATATATCACCTTTGATAGCATTTGCAGTGCCACTTGGTGTCCTTATTCGCTCTTGAACTTGCCAGTGAAAACCGTGGTGTTGTTTTCATTAAGCTGCTCTCTTGATAAGTAAATTGCCTTGGCCTTCTTCATTGAACTTGGATCTAACTAGTAGGGTGGAAACTCTTGCAACTTTTCTTTTTGGGACACTCTTTTCTTTGCCTTCTCGGCAGCTTGCATTGCTCTTGTTAAGGGAATACAGTGTCAAAGTTAGAGAATTCTGCAAATTCTGCTCTGAAATTCCCTGAGTTTGAATTGCTGACAAATGATGTCCATTTTGCTTCAAATCAGTTTTGGACCATGCATAGATGCATAAAAACATGTAGAGATCAATATCATGCAGTTCAAGCAAAAAATACAATAAAAGTAAATAATCACGATTATTTACAACTGGGAAATTTTTCCAAGTTTTTTGCATTTTTGACATGATAAGCTTGAAATATATGGCATTTAGGTACTCTGAGTGAAGTGTGGGCTCATTTGAGTGCACTGGGTAGAAATGGTACCAGATTTAGGCTTTCAGACTCTGAAACAGTAGATGGAAAGAGATTTTGAGTTTTTGAGATCCAAATTTGCTCAAACTTGGTCAGTGGACTTAGAACATTATGTTCTTTTGTCCCATAAGGTCAAAGTTTCAGATTTCACCCATCTTGGCAAGAAAGTAAATAATCACGATTATCAACTTTTTCATCAAAACGTGCATTGTTTATTGCAACTTGGTTCTAGGCATGATGTAGACTCTGTGTATGAGATATGGGGTGATTTGAATCAAAAAATGTAAGAGATAACTCAAAATTTGGATTGAAAATACTTTGGTGCGTTTTTTGATAATTTCCAAGTTTTTCTTTATCATTTTGGCTCATACTTGAAATGTGGAATTTAATAGATGTGTACAAGTGATAAGTGAAGTGAAGAGGTTATTTTCAAGCCAAAAAAGCACAAAAGTAAATAATCACTATTATTTACAGCAGTTAATTCTTTTGCAAGACTTGACAATTTGATGACCTACACATATTCAATACATCTAAAACAAGTCCTAAACTGAATTTGGTAAAGTTTTGTCATGTCGCCATCACTTCGTGCTCTTGTCGACTTTGAAATCACCAATTTTTGTGACTGGATGGCATGTGGAGTTGGTTAGTCACTTTTGAAGCTATGGACTTGTCCGCTACATAGTCCTGATGCTACCCATCCAATTTTGTCCCATTTGGAGTCAGTTTGACTTCATATGTCAAATTTGACGCTTTGTAGCCTTTGAGCTGGTTTTTGCTTTTCGAGAGCTTTCCTTGACTGTTTTTGTAACATTTTAAAGGCCTAAAAACTTGTGTGTAGCGGAAATTAGCATGAACATAGTAGGCATTTCATTAGAATAGATTCCTAATGAGAATTACAAGAGTGCTTGGGTGGAGAGAGCAACAAAAAGCATAACACCTAGTTAGATAGCATAAACAATACTTTCAAAAGAGAGAGAAATTAAGCTATCGACAACAGTTGAGGACCGGATTTACATGGAGCCAAGGCTTTGTATTATGGTTTCTCCCATCAAGAGAGACATTGCACAATACAATTCTCTGTGTTCCTTCAAGACTAGCTAGTGCAATGAAGATGAAAGCTTCATGCACTAAGCAAAACACTTATCAAACACAACATCAATTCTCTCCGGTCTCATACCCAAGACCTCACACACCTTCAAAGATGGTGAGAGCTAGCGGGGTATGAGAGTAGATTGAGAGGAAGAAGGAGCATTAGGAGAAATATGAACCTTGCATGGGCCTTGTAAGGAATCCTAATTTTTAGGGATTAAGGCTAATGTTGTGTGGGGTTTAGGGGGCAAGGGCATTGAAGAAGGTAGTTTTGAGTAGGCTTTTCTAACCTTTTTTTTAGACAAATGTAGGATGTGGACCTAAAGGGTTACTTTCTCTCTCTAGCTTTTTTTAAAGTGAAGGAAGCATAGGGGTGTGTCCACATCAGCAAAAACGTGGGTCACAAAGAGACAAAATTTGACTTTTTTTAAAAAAATTCATTTTTACTTGTTTCTAACTTAAAACTCCCTCCCAACATATATACATATCCAAAAATCATTTTTTGACCCATTTTTTAACCCACAAGCTTAGAAAGTCCATTTTTTCAAAACTCTTTTCCCCCAAAAAGTAATAAAAATTTTGTTCTCTCCTCCTCCTCTCTCCTCTCTCTCTCTCCCTCTCCTCTCCCTCCCTGCCCCTACCTTCCTCCTCCTCCCCAATCTCTCCCTCCCCCCCCTCCCTCCTTCTCTCCTCCCATCTTCCTCAACCTCTCTACCCTTCCCCCTCTATCTTTTCATCATTTGCTTCCTCACGCAACAGCTTCCATGGTGCTCACGGACATCACAAATGGTTTGCTTCCACCACCACGTACTCCGCACACCAAAAACATACATATTCGCTTACCCACGTCATTTGCACCGAAGACCACTAGTGAAGGTGATCAAAGGTCATCACAGGAACGTCGCACCGCTTGTGAGACCAATGTTGACATTTGGGTGGATGGCCATTTGTACCCTTACGATCCTATAAGCCGCTTCCATCCACCGTTTAATAGCCTTTCCACATTTCTTCAATTTCTTGGGAGGGGAGAAGCAGGTTTGTTAGGCTATTGCAAGCGGTTGTGTATGGGTGCAGGTGCTTCTTTGCATATGTGGATGCACGAATGTCAAGCTCTTCACCTCAAGACGATGGCATTACAAGAGAGTGTTGCCTCTTCGAAGAGGGTAGTTAAAACTCTTGAACAAAAAATGCAAGAAAAGGAGTCCCACATCCAGAAGCTTACCAACACCATCACATACTTGAAAGAAACACCCCTTGGTGCAAGGGAAAGCAAACGCACGTATTCATCCATTGAAACTCTTACACATTCGGGAGGAGCACGCAAACGACGAGTTACAGTCACAAGGTGCTTTGGTCTTTACTTGCATGATGCATTCTTACTTCACACTATTTTCCAACATTTATGTTTATTTGTTGCTAGAAACTTCATCCAGGAGGCATGCGGTGGAACAAGCCAAGATGATCGAGTCAACCTTCTCACTAGTTGTCTCAATACCCAGGACGTGATTTCTATCTTACAATCACCTGGAGGTAAGCACATTAAGGATGCAGTCACCAAGGACCTTATGCGTAAATTAAGAAATGTGGTTAGTGATGATGACGTTCAACAAGCTTGTGATGAGGCTGGAATCAGCACCAAAGCCTATCAGGCTATTTTTCAACTCCTAAAGGATTCCCTCAAAGAACATGGCATTGTGGAAAACCTATTTCCCGTTACTCACAAGGTCAAGCTCGCAAAGAAGGCCACAAACAAAGATGTGTTCTCCCGCATTGGGACATACCTACACATTGAGGACACAATGCCAACTTCCCTTTATGCTTCGTGCGCAACAAAGACAAGGGGAAAAGGTAAGAAACAATCCATAAGACCTTCGGAGAAGGGCTTTCCTTACACAATGTGGAACAATATTTTCATGGATCTTAGAAGGCTTCAAGAAGCCATGCTTAGATTTTACGAGTTACCTGAAGAAGGTGACACACTTTACTTTTTTCTTTGGTATTATTCTTATCATAGACTCTGAAGTTTAAGGTCTTAGCACTATTTATTTTGTAGTGCTTGGCACAAAAGTCGCTTTTGTGCTGAAATTCGATGAGTGTCAAATAGTGAAAGGCCGAAGGTTAGAGAGGCTAAGTGTCACTCTAATAAATGAGGCCCTTCTGCAAACCAAGCGAAGGGATTCAGTCGAGCCATCTTCCACCCCATCTTTTAGCGTGCAATCAGAGAAAGACATTTGGTGGTTGGGTGCTATTTAGGTGCCCAAAGAGACCAATGGAGTACTTTCATGGATTTTTGAGAGAACTCCATGGATCACAGAAGTAATACACTCCCAAATTGCAGGTCAGAAGTTGGAGATTGAGGGTTTTGGTAGTTATGATGTGAAGTGGCACTTAGGTGGGGATTTGAAGACCATAAAGTGTTTGCTTGGTTGCAAACAAGGGGCTTCTTCTATCATGCCTTGTCCATTTTGCACTTGAGGGTACAAACCTAATGGAAAAAAATCACATAAGAGCACTGCAAAGGCCGGTTCCATGCTTCCATGGCAAGGGCATGGAGAACAAGGGTTAGATTGTTGTGATGTCAGAGATGAAGGTAGAGAATGGGAAGCGTCTATTCTCAGATGTCCCATGCTCAATGTCCCAGACCGTGATCAAAAGCACCACGCTTGGAATCCAATCTTTCGATTTCCTCTATCGAATGTACATTTTTATACATTACACGCATTCATGCGCATTTTTGATAGGCTATTGAAGCTCCACATTGACTATGCTTTCACAATGAAACCGTTGGAAAAGTCCCAGGAAGCGATCGAAAGAGTGGAGGTACTCTTGAATTCCATTGGCTATCACGGTGGAAATGTGTCTATTGTTGCTGCAAAGAACACAGGGGAGGCCCATGAAATTGCTCAACAAGTGTCAATGAGTGGACAAAAAGCTAGACACTTTTTGAAGAAAGTTTCCCAAGGAAAGCCAAGTCGATATGATGCTCAAAACAGCTCCAACCAACAGGCAGGTAACCTTTGGGAGCTTTGGAAGGAGTTATGCAAAGCTACTACCAACAATGATTCAAATGGCGAGCTTGCAAACAAGCGCAAGCAATTTTGGGCACATTTTGATAAAATGGTCAAGCTTATGGGCCTTAATAGCACAACAGAAGAACAACGCCAATCATTTCAAGAAGCCTTGGCGGATTTTACCAAGGTCTTCACCCTTTCTTGGGGTGAAAATAACATCACACATTACATGGTAAGTCATTTTACATGGTGTATTCATTACAAGGGATTGTTTTTATTTATTAATGTGGATCGTTTACTCATATGAACAAAATATCTTGTTTGCGCACGGTGCATTTTTTATGCACAAGTATGGATCGCTTGAAATTTTTAGCACTCAAGGCATGGAGAAGTCCCATTATCGAGCAAGGGGAGTGTACTTCAAAAATACTCGGCATGGTGGTGGAATGGTGCAATCCAATTATTTGGAGGAGATGTTCAATTGGTTTTTTCGCACAAAATTTGCTCGCAAGTTTACAATGGAGCGTGCGCAACAATCCAAGATTGCTATTGAAGTGCGAAAATGGAGTCGTCAAGAGCATAGCAACAACTGGCAAATGTCGCAAGGTCCCACCAAGCATGTTGCATGGCGGCGATGCAGAGTGCGACAAGGATCAAAGGGGATACTGCGCGAGTCACTAAACGTGAGCGCAGGGTCCAACTCTTAGCGACATGTTTATTTAAAAAATAATAATTTTTAAAAAAAAATTAGTGTGAACAGGGCCCTTTTTAAATGGGGCCTTATAAATATTGCATGCTCTCATAAACCACTCATTTCTTAAGAATAGGTGAGCTCTTACCAACGAAATGGCGCGCACCAAACAAACGCGAACAAGCATCCGCCTGCCAACAAAAACACCCTCCAAGGATGTGAGAAGTCGTCATGGCTTAAAGGCACAAGAAAACGGCCACGAACGCCTGGCCGTTCCAGGAACTCATCTGGTAGTGGGCATGGTGGTAGGACACGAGAGTCATCGAGGACTGTTGAATCTCCACCTCCTCAAGATATAACACCTAGAAGGAGAATGAAGCAACGTGCCCAGCGCTGGAGAGAAGAAGAGGGCCAGCAAACAACAGAGTCCGATAGGGAGCAGCCGTCGCGCCACCAATCACAAGCGGGACCATCCAGGACTCGCAAGGTCCATACAGACACTGAATCAGAGAGTGAGCCACCAAGGCTATGAGAAAAAATACCGCGCACACACCGGGTGGCCGTTGGGGGGAAGACATTGCCTGGAGGCCAGGGAGCTCTCCCCACACGACAAGATCGGCAGCCAAGGGAAGAGGAAGAATCAGAAGAGGCTGCAAAACCAGCCCCTAAGCATGTAAACAGGCGCAAGTCTAAGTTTTTCAAGAAGCCTAAACGCCGCCCGCCAGCAAATGTGCAAGTGCCCCCAAGACAACCGCAGTGGCGCCGAAAAATAGCAAGGGCATTTGCAAAAATCCGCCACTACCAGAAGACGACGGAGCTTTTGATTTGACGCGCCCCCTTTGCTCGCACTGTGGAGGTGCTTCAAAGCTATGGAAATCAGTATAGAATGCAAGCAATAGCGCTAGAGGCTATTCAAGAAGCTGTAGAGGCCCACATCATTTCGGTGTTGGAAGATACCAACCTATACGCCATACATGCAAAGCGAGTGACAATACAGCCAAAAGATATGCAGCTTGCACATCGATTGCGATGAGACTTCGAGCATTAGCCAAAGTTACCCCTCTTTTTGTATTGCACACCCTTATCTTTGTAATGATTTGACTTTCCAATGACAATATGATCAACAGTTGTGTCTACTGTGTCTATTATCTTTGTAATGAAATGACTTTGTAATTTCAAGTTCTGTATGTAATTTCAGTCAATTTCAGTAAATTTGTGCTTTTTAAGTACCCTTGGGGGTAGATAAGCCTATAAGGGGCAAAAAAAAACCTGGCCACAAGGGCGCGCAAATGGCCCATCCATCAGTTTTGGATGGGCCATTTGCGCGCCCTTGTGGCTAGGCCTTTTTTTGCCCCTTGTAGGCTTATCTACCCCGAGGGTACTTAAAAAGCACAAATTTACTAAAACCTATTGGTTTTGCAACATTATTTTACATGGATCCTTGTGGACACCCTTTTTTGGCCATTTCAAGCTTTGAATTCCCTATAGGATATCAAAAAAAATAACATATTGTGAAACCAAGTGTCTATGCAACATTAATTTGGATTTTTCAAATGTCCAATGTAATTGGACTTTTTGGTGCAGGGGTGTACTAGGTAGAGCTAAAGCAGGTGATAGTGTGCTGGAAACTTCATTTCATAATTGATTTCACCTTTTCTAGTGTCCTTGAGTGTGAACATATGCTGGAATTGCCATAGAAAAGGTGCATCTAAATTAATGATGCAAAACCAATTCATTTCAATAAATTTGTGCTCTATAAGTATCCTAGGGGGTAGATAAGCCTACCAGGGGCAAAATAAATCCTGGCCACAAGGGCGCACAAATGGCCCATCCAAAACTGATGGATGGGCCATTTGCGCGCCCTTGTGGCCAGGCTTTTTTTGGGCCTTGGTAGGCTTATCTACCCCCTAGGGAACATAAAATACCTAAATTTACTGAAATTGACTGAAATTACATACAGAACTTGAAATTACAAAGTCACTTATCAAAACAATTTTCATATCACCAATTGAAATAATTTTCAAGATTGACAAATCACATTCAAAAGAATTTGCAAGATAGAGAGACAATTTCAAATATTTTTTATTACTTCCAAAACAGTGATTTTACATCATGTATCTGAGGAGTTCATAATTTTTTTGACCATTTCCTGGCGCCTATTTTGCGCGTAAGGCAACTCCCCAGTCAAGAGGGACTGCGCTATGGCCTTTGGGTCAGTTGAGCCAATGGAAGCATGTATCCCTATCTGGGCAAGCACTTTACCACAAAAGCCAGTGCCAAACGCTGTGCATACAAGGGATCTACGCACTAGGAACACTTGATGCGCAGTTTGAGCAATGGTGCTCAAACATAAAAACTTGCTCAAAGCTTTTAACGACCAAATCATAAAATGGGCTTGGGGAGTAAATTCATTATGGATAATGGCCACATCGCCAGGGGGGAGTTGTCCTAGGTAATGTGCAAGGGAAGCTTGAGGTCCAAATCCCGTCCGCTTGCCACCCGTCCTTGCAGCAAAATCATCAACCTCCACGACATCCTATCATAAACTGATGAAGGTTGAGAAAAAAGACAATGAAGGATAAAGTAGTAACATGAAATTTAGGATACAGTTTACCTCCTGCTCCTTGTCATCCTCCTCCCTGTTGCCCTTTGCATCCAAGTCAATGCTCCCATGCACCACAGATACGACCTTTGGATCATCAGATGGGAGGTTGCATAATGGCATAGGCATCCTAGCAGCTTCAACCTTGGCTTGCGTGGCTTGGAATTCTTCATCAGCCACGTGCAACTGCTCTGCTGCGAGTACCTCCGCACATACAACTGCAATAGTGTAAGCAACAGAGTCCCCATCTGGAAAGAGCTTGCTTTCTAGGGCATCTGGTGTATTGTCTAAGGGACATTTGGTGCTGTTGCATAGCACGCTTAAGCATTCATCCATGCGCAGGCCAAATGATTTCTCCAAATCATGCAGGAACACATACTCCTCCCCATCCACTAACACTGCGGAGAAGCGGCTGATTTCTACCTCTGGGATAGCCACATCCGTCAGTGGTAGTGGCACTGGAGTGTCACTAGGGCCAGTCGCAACTATGGATTTCTCAACCACTTCCTCAAGACCCCTAGGGTACTCGAGCCGGTGTGCCTTTCCTTCCGCTGCAGGGTTCATGGGGATAACCTGCTGCTCCTTGGTGTCCTTGATAAAGGACCCAACCTGAAGGTGTGGTAAGCGAAGCTCCTCCAAATCAGGTTCCTCGCTCACCAAGAAGATAAATGTTGCGAGCCAAGAAAGGTACTCCACCCCCAACTTGCGCTTCTTGAGCGCTGACACCCCTGGGGCTTGCTCGTCCAAGTAATGGCCTACATCGGTTGCAATTTCTTGGAATCGTTGCAACCGCTTGGAGAATGGGCGATCACCTTTGTGTATATAGCGCAAAAGATAGCAAGGCACCCAGATCCCTACATGTGGGGGGATAGATACAAAATATTTTATGATGTGCTCCTCCATGAACGCAAAAATCTCGGCAAATGCATCCATGTGAAGGGCAACTGTGGCATCAAGGTCAGGGAGACGAGTAAAAAAGGTGTGGAGGTCCAACTTCCCTTTGTATTTGGTGTCCTCGAGGAAGAGGATGAAGCGTGACAAAGGGGTGGATGTGGCTGCAGATGCAGAGGCTGTGGAAGCATCCATGTCTAGCCTGGGGTGTAGATAGAGAGTGGAGGAGCTCAAGAGTTGCAAAAGTGAAAATAGTGAATGAGTTAGGTGGCCCCCCTTTTATAATGGACCCTTTTTTTAAGACATTAAAAAAAAGGCACTTTCACCAAAAAATGATTTCTCATCCCAATGCAAATAATTATATTCAAAGGCATGATTTGCCGAAGCAAATCATGTTGATTACAGTGGGGATCAGTTTGAAAATTGCAAGAGTTACAAAGTTATAAGATCGATAGCATAGTTCCATCCATCCCCCGGTCCTCCTCGACCTTCAGTTTGTCTTCCATTCTCTTCCCAATCTGCGGACATTCATTACAATAAGCATCCAATGATCGACAAACCATGATGTATTGAAAATGTGGTGGAAGGATTCTCACCTTGTGACCTTGTAAACGAAATTGTGCTTGTTGAAGGGCCTCAAAACCCATAATAACCAAAAATTCTCAAACATTACTAAGAGTCCAATGCTTGTTCACTTGGACTGCCTCCAAAGCATCGTTGGGCATCTTCACTGCAATGTCAAAGCTTGCAATAGCGCCGTCTACACTCTGTAAGGGAGTCCACACTCCAAGCTTGCACATCCAACGATCATAGTGAAATCGTATGTACAAGGAGGTGCGGGATTTCAAATAGCGCATTCCAATACCTGAAGCTCCAACCTTACAACGGTACCGGTCCCCGTTGTGCATGCCCTCCACAAAACCCCAGTCCTCTTTTAAAAGCCTTCGTAATTCCTCGTAATGCGCATCTTTACATACAAGCATTGTGGTAGTCTCCACAAATCCAAACTCTTTAAAAATGTGCACAAAACAATGAATAGGCAAACACCAACTCAAGCCCACAGACCTAGAAGCTTTAGAGTATTTCAAAGAGTTTTGGACATCCATTATCATCTTTTGCTTGAAAGATGCTACCGACCACAAATTTGGCACCGGCCACTCCATACTTAATAAGGAAGTTACTTTGATGGGTTCAAGCGTTCCAAATGCTTGTGTAGAAGTAGGGACCATATAGGAGTGAGAATAGAAGAAAATCCTTCTTTGAACCAGTTTGGTTGGGCAAAGATGTGAAAACATTATTGCTCCAATATCCGCATGTATAGCATTGAATGTGCCGGAGAGACTATGTAGTGGCTGCTCCTCCACCAACGTGGATGGAAATATGACTATAAATGCATGACAAATCTGAAGTATGAATCCATAATAACATTACGCTGTGATTTCACACCTAGCTTTGTATTCTCAAAACATGTACTTACAATGTGTTGGAAATCGAGATGGTTGTTGCAAATGCATGGTTGACATTGAGAAAACATGTTGCACAATGGCTACGGTCCCCTTGTCTTTGCGGTTCTTGAAGCCAAGGAGCTTTCCTTTCCAATGAAGATCCAAGTTTACACGATTTCGCATACGGTGAGGGCCAATAGCAGATGGTTTCATGTATACCCAAGAACCTTTGGTGAACTCTTGTGGCACCCACTCATCATCTACACCGCTAGTGTTGTGGCATGCAAGTGCTGTGACCTCATCCTTTGGCCGCCTTTGCGAAGTAGAGTTGGCCATGGTTGAGCAAAGAAAACTAGGAGGAGGAGAAGGACCTTGCTTATTGCTACAATGTACAGAGGATAAAGTGATATGAGAAGGTGGATAACCCTTGTGGCAATGGGAGGAGAAGGTGGATAACCCTTGCTTGGTGTGGCAATGGGAGGAGAAGGTGGATAACCTTTGCTTGGTGTGGCAATGGAAGGTGGTTGGGGAGGAGAGAGGAGCTTCCTTGCTGCAGCAATGGAGATGGTGTAGAGAGAGAGAGTGTCGGAGTAGAGGATGAGTGTGATGGTTGCAACCAAGGAGGGGTTGGAAAAGGGATTCTAGAGAGAGATAATTACTTTTTGCTTAAGAACTACTTTTGGGGGAACTCTGGATAGCAAAAAAAGATTTTTCAAAAGTTTTTTTAAAATTTTGAATTTTAGGGTTTTTGGGTGCACATTTTCACTTTTTGAGGTCAAAAAATGCTTTTTTGACCATAAAATAGTTTTTGGGGGGTTTTAAGAAGATGAAATTTGAGTTTTGAAAATTTTGAAAAATTTCAAATTTTTGGAATTTTTTCAAAACCGGATCAAAAAGGAGGGAAGTTGGAGGTTCCATATGGCCCACGCACCCCCCCTCCCTACCCCCTCCACCCCACCCCACCTTCTCACTAGGTAAGAGCCCATTTAAGAAGTGTAAGACTACTTTGTCCCCCTACATTTTTGAGGGCATAGAGTGTGTCCACCACCCTCTTCTCATTGGCTGGCCTCTAATTAACCTTAATCCCAAAGGGCCCCTAGAGGGTTCATATTTTTCCTAATGGTATTCTTATGAGAAAGATGTACATCTCCTCACATAATCACTCATATTAACATAGCTTAGCTTAGTAATTGGAGATGAGCATGCATTGAAGCTTGGCTCTTGGTTGGATTTGCATCACAAAGCCAAGAGTTGTTGGTGTAGGCCTTCCTTCTCACAAGCTTGAAGTAGGTGGTAACCTTTCCATTAAAGCTTGAGAAGGAGAGAGAGTCTTCTTTACTTCACACATGAGATTGTGAGAGTGTGTGTGTGCTAATGCCTTGCAAAAATCAGCCCCCTCTCTCTCTATTGGTCGACCCCTCTTGCTATGTGCTCATGCTACAGTCTCATTGGACCTCCCTAGGGCTAGCCAATGATAATTAAGTAGTATAAGTGATAGCCTTCTGACATGTGTTCCCCTTTCCCCTTTTGTGAGAGCTTTATGTAATTAATAAATGCAACTAAACTCTCATTGGACCCCTTTTCCTCTTGGCCAATAGGAATCAGGTAAGCCATTGGGCTGTTGAATGCTCATTCGACCCCTTGGGAGACTGTCCAATAGTCTTCTAGAGAGCTTAATTCTCATTGGTTCTTTTATTAAGTGTTTTTAAATTAATTAAACTAGATTTACTCTAGCCTAATTCTCATTGGTCCACCTCCAAGGCCATCCAATAGGAATTGGGTACACCTTGTGGGCATCTAGGCTAGCGAGCTGACATGTGTCCCTCACTCCCTTTGTGTAAAGGGAGCTTGTGTGTGTGTGTGAGAGTTTCTCTCTCATCCCCTTTTCCCAAGGCTCGCCCCCTCCTATGTAGGGATTGATAAAGACTTTTGGGACACACACAAAGCATCCAATTTCCCCCCATGCTTGGCCTTTGGACACAACCTTTGAATTTTGGAACCTTAGCATTTTGAAAGTCTTAATGGGCTGAACCTTAAGGTCTTTTAATCCCATTGTTGCACATGGCTCTTTTGCAGATGTCCCCCCCCTTGGATCCCTATTTTCATTTCTTTGGATCCCTACCGGTCTACTAGCTTAACCAATATTCTAGATTTTTCTCCCTTGGCACTTTTCCATATTAAATGATCAGTTTAACATGAGAAAATCATTTAGGAGAATTAGATATTGATTATTATGACATTACTTCTCTCTTGAAATCATAGTCGTCCTCAACTATGGGGTAGATAAGATAAAGCATATTCATTAGTCCTTTTCTTAGCGGGTAGAGGATCCCTATGTTACCCTACAACATCATTCCACAATGGATGACTAGTCCATTTGGAGCTTGAGAGCCTGAGGCTGCCGCAAGCATGTCTGCACATTAGTCCTATCAATCTTCCATAGTAGAGTGACAAGCTCTACTTGGTGTTTGGGAGACGTCGTCTCCGCAAACTTGATCTAAGCATGCATACTACTTCCTTTTTGTGCACAATAAAGAAAAAGAGAGTCTTATAAGACAAAAACTTTGTTCATTTTTAACATTTTGTACATTTGCTTACTCTCGGGAAGCATTGTAAGCATTGATAAGGTTTAGGTTATCCTTTAATTGTATCCCTTGCATCCATCTAGCATCTTCAAAAGGATAATTTTTAAACTTAATAAGATATCGTTGGATAGTCTTACTACCTCTTAGTACCTTGTCTTCATGTCGGAGAATGGACTCGGGCTGCAGCACCTCTTCTTGGTCCTTGATCTCCGGTGGGTCATCAGTAGTTGGTTCTTGAGGTGGCTCTTCTTTGTAAGGCTTTAATAGGCTCACATGGAAATCATTGTGTATGAGCAAATGATTGGGCAACTTGAGTTGATAGGCCATCTCATTGATTGGCCTAAGAATCTGGAAGGGACCATAGTACCTTTTTGCTAGTTTAGAATAGTACTTTTAGTGTCTTGTAGGATTCTTGCCCGTCGTGTGCCTTAATTGAGCCTTGGGAAATTTTAATAAGACCGAATCATTTTCTTTAAAGGCTTGGGCTCTTCTGTGCTTGTCAGCATGAGCCTTTTGCCTTTGTTGTGAGATAGAGATAGCATCCTTAATCTTTTGTAAAGATTCTTGTAGGTCTCGGCTATACTCATCTGCAGTGAAGATCTTCCCATGTACCTTAAGTAGCAAGGGACTTTTTGATCTTCCCTCAATTACCTCGAAATGTGCTTTTCTTGTGGAAGTATGCACAGTGTTATTGTAAGCATACTGCACTAAGGGTAAGTACTTCTCCCATTGGGATCTTTGATCTACTTCCGTTACATAGGCTTTAAGTAGATCGAGAATTGTTAGGTTAGCTATTTCACTTTGGCCATCCGTTTTTGAATGATAGGCCAAAGAGAAGTTTAGCCTTGTCCCTAAATTGTCAAAGAGACCCTTCCAGAAATTACTGGTCATTCTAGGATCTCTATCCGACACTATGGACATTGGCAAGCCATGGTACTTGAAAATTTGTGAAATGAAGAGGGTTGCCATTTGATGGGCTTTGATAGTCTTTTGACAGGTATAAAATGAGCTTGTTTATTGAACCTGTCTACTATCGTACATATTCCCGCATTCCCATGGATCGACTTAGGCAATCCAAAGATAAAATCCATGGATATGCTCTCCCATGGTGAATTAGGGATTGGCAAGGATTGAAGCAATCCAGGTTGCTTCCCTCTATCAAATTTTTTCTTTTGGCATACCACACATTTAGAAACATACTCTTGTATGTTCACTTTCATGGTAGGCCAGTAGAAATATGTTTCAATTCCCTTTAAGGTAGATTGAATCCCTCTATGCCCCGCGTAAGGAGGAGCATGAGATTCATACATTACTTTCTCACGTACTGAGTTAGTAACGCATAGTCTATTGCCATAGAGAAGATATTAACCATATTGTAAAGTAAATGGTTCTTCTTTCTTCCCTAATGCAAGGTCTAAAATCACATCACTAAAATCAGGATCAATAGCATACTCATCTATCATTGAACATAGATCATTGTGAGTTGCTATGGAAACCGCATTCACTCTCGGCCGTCTTGAGCGTGCATGCTACTTGATTATGCTTGCCAGCAATGTGAGCAATATGAAAATGAAATTGCGAAAGGAAATTTTCCCACCTCATTGGTTTGTTGGAGAGCTTGGTCTGCATCATGAAGTACTTAAGACTTTGGTGATCCGTTCGTAGAATGAAAGGAGTCCCCAATAAATAGTGCCTCCATGAGTCTAAGGCATGTAGAACTGCAAGGAGTTCCTTTTCACATATGCCTAGAGCTTGCTCAACAGGGTCGAGCCTTCGACTTTCATAGCCTATGGCGTGCCCTTCTTGAAGCAAAACAGCTCCAAGGCAATCACCACAAGCATCACATTGGACCTCAAATGGTTTTGACAGATCCGGTAGTGTAAGAACAAGTTGAGAGATAAGCTTTTCTTTAAACTTTTTGAAAGCATTTATGTCCTTAGCAGACCATGTATACCTAACGCTTTTCTTTGTTAGGTCATGTAATGGTCCTACAATTTGTGAGAACTTTTCTATGAAGCGTCTATAGTATGCACACATACCTATACAGCTTCTTAGTTCATGAAGATTATTTGGTTTAGGCCATCCTTTTATTACCTCTAACTTTGATGGATCCATTTGGATGCCATCTTGAGAGATAACGTGACCTAAATATTGAATCTCTTGCAAGAAAAATTCACTTTTCTTTCAATTAACATAAAGTTTATTCTCTCTTAAAACTTGAAATATTACCTGGAGGTGTTGCTTGTGTTCGTCTAATGAATTAGAGTAGATGATAATATCATCAAAGAACACTCCAGTGAAGGTTCGATGAGGCCTGAACAGCTTCTCCATCAAGCGGTTGAATGTGGCTGGTTTGGTCAAGCCAAAAGGCATGACAATGTATTCGTAAAGACCAAATGTGGTGCAAAATGCGGTCTTTACAATGTCTTGATCAACTATCCTTATTTGATGATAGCCACTTTTTAGGTCAATCCTACTAAAGTAGGTCGATGCTTGTAGCTTATCAAATAGGTCTTCTACCCGTGGAACGGGAAACCTATTCTTGATAGTGATCCTATTTAGTGCTCTGTAGTCGACACACATACGATATGTGTCGTCTTTCTTTTGCACTAATAGCACATGTGAGCAAAATGGAGATGAGCTAGGCCTGACCATGCCCTTCTCAACTAACTCATGCACTTGCCGCATAATCTCCTCTTGTTGAGCTTGAGAAACTCTATAAGGAGGTTTGTTAGGTGGTGAACTTCCTGGAAGAAGTTCAATTGCATGGTCATCATTACCTCGTCTAGGAGGTAGCTCACAAGGGATGTCATCAATAAAAACATCTTGAAACCCCTTGAGAAAATTGGATAACTCTAATTCCTTTTGGTTGCTTTTATTTTCTTTTGCTAAAGCATTAGTTTCATTTTGAGAATCTTTAACAAAAATCATGTACATGAAAATAGAGCTCTTTATTGACTTGTTGAAAGCTGGTGTATGTACAATGGGGATAGTGTTACCCATTTCCTTAGCATTTATATACATGTCTTTTTCCCTGAACTTAAAAGGAGTTTCAGGGAATTTAACATTGGCAGCCAGGCGATCAAACCATGGTGCCCCTAGGATTACATCCTCATGCTTGAGAGGAGAGATAAATAAGTCCTCTTTGTCCACATAGCTTTGGACATGGAGCCTCAATTTCCCGATTAAGGGAGTGACTGAAGCTTCTTGCCCCTTGAAAGAACTATCTGCGGGTGGAACATCTCCCATCTCGTAGGCTTGTACGCCTAGCTTGGTGGCCAACTCTATAGATATAAAATTGTGAGTAGAACCAGGGTTAAAGAGAATAAAAGCATCATGTTCTCTTACCTTTCCCCAAGCATGGCATAGAGGAGATCCTTTGTGGTGAGTTTGGTGAGTCTCCTCCTCTTGGATTTCAACCAAGGTAGCTCTAGGAGGATCATGGCGGGTGTTCTTTTGGGGACAAGCGCGGTACGCATGCCCTTGTTCGCCACACTTGAAACACCGGTTATCCTTGCGATAACGCTTAAGCTCTTCAGGAGAGAGTTTGTTTTTACCTTTGTAAACTCCCTTCTCTTTAGCTTTGTTGGAGTTGCCCTTAGGAGACTTTTGGACATTGTCCTTCCCCTTAGGCTCGTTGGAACCCTTCCTTTCCGTGGGCTTATTATTTCTTTTAGCCCCCGTTTGGAAATTGATTCGAGAGGCCACCATAGTATGGTGTATTACTGCCGATATGGTACGTGGCCTTTGGGAGTTGACATACTCCGCCATTTCTTCGGTTAATCCTGCACAAAATTGTTTCTTTTGCTCTCCAAATCCAACTTTTTGAAGACAGTGGATTTGAGTTGTAGGTCCCAAAACTTGTCTACATATTTGTGGATGGATTCATAGGGAGAGAGCTTTAAGCTTCGCCATCGGTGAGTACTTTGTTTTTGGCATCGGTGGCCAAAAACTGCTTCATAATGGAACCTCTTAAAACCTTCCGGTTTTGTGGAGCTTCACGTTGGCTCGTAGGCCAGACCACCATTGCCTGGCGGACTTTTGAAAGTGCATAGCTACATGGCGTAGCTTAGAGGACTCCGTGAAGCCCTCATCTCCGAACGCCGCATCAAATTGTTGGATAAAGGCCAAGACTTTGTCCGTAGCACCAAAGGTGCCATCATAGGTAAGGGAATAGATGCTCTTCCCTCCCTCTTTGAACTTCTTCAGCTTGGACGACCTCTTCCATGCGGCATAGGATTTCCTATGGCCTCTTCTTTTTGATGGTTCAAAGGTTGCACCATCACTTTCTTCAGAAGGTGAAGAATTTGAGGAAGGTGGAGAAGAGGGTGACTTCTTTCTTGCCTTTTTCTTGTCTTGATCTTCATCGTCTTCACCATCACTTTCATAAGAGGAAGAGGATGAAGAAGATGGAGAAGAGGGTGTCCTCTTTCTTGCCTTTTTCTTCTCTTTCTTTTTGTCATCCCTCTTTGAATTATGGTGTGGAGAAGGGTGCAATGGTCTTCTCCGTTTTGAAGGTGATGGAGAGCGTTTAGCCTTCCATCTTCGTGGAGCCATCTCCGTCGAGGTGGCGGGAGACTCACTTCTTTCTCGTTCCTTCGGTGGAGGCTCTTGAGTTCTCCTTTGGGAAGGAGATGCATCATCAAGAAGTAAATTCTTGAGCCCTTCGTATGGATTCTCTTCTTCTTCCCGAATCGGAGAGAGACCTCTTTTGGAAGTCTCACAAGGAAGCTTCCTAGGTGTTCTCTCGTCATGGTGGTGAGCTTGGAGAATCCCATGAGCATGGAGCTGCCGTTGCACTTCACTTTGGAGAGATGGATTGCCCATGGCTTGTTGAAGCCTAGAAACAAGATAGTTAACAAGCATTGGGGCATCATTAGTAGCTTGCTCATTAGAAAAATCAAAGTTATCAACATTAATTTCACTCCCTTTACTATTGTCAGCCATTCTAACAACTTTTAGGTGTAAAGTTTTTAGGTGTACTTTGGCACTTCAAGCCCTAGTTGCTACTCCTCTTTACCCCTTTAGAAAAAGCACTCAAGCTATTGTACCCGTGGCTCGAATACCATTAATTGCAAGGAATAGAAGAGAGGGTCGTTCAACACCAAAACAGCACCGACTCCTGTCAAGCTTCTAATAGCTCAATAGTGGTTAAGCCGTAGGCAAGCCCCGTAGGACTCCACTATTAAGATCATAGCTCTCGACGGTGATGCCCCATTAACTGCACGAAGGCAGGTGCACTGCAAGGCTGAAAAATCCCTATTCTACTTACTCACAGGCAATTAATGATACCAACCATTTATAGCTAGCTTGAGGACCTTCCTTCTTGAGCAAGAAAAGACAAACCTTGTGCTCTGATACCAATGTAACATTTAATGGCCTAAAAACTTGTGTGTAGCGGAAATTATCATGAACATAGTGGGCATTTCATTAGAATAGATTCCTAATGAGAATTACAAGAGTGCTTGGGTGGAGAGAGCAAAAAAAAGCATAACACCTAGTTAGATAGCATGAACAATACTTTCAAAAGAGAGATAAATTAAGCTATTGACAACAGTTGAGGACCGGATTTACATGAAGGTTTTGTATTTATGGTTTCTCCCATCAAGAGAGACATTGTACAATACAATTCTTTGTGTTCCTTCAAGACTAGATAGTGCAATGAAGATGAAAGCTTCATGCACTAAGCAAAACACTTATCAAACACAACATCAATTCTCTCCGGTCTCATACCCAAGACCTCACACACCTTCGAAGATGGTGAGAGCTAGCGGGGTATGAGAGTAGATTGAGAGGAAGAAGGAGTATTCTTACGAGAAAGATGTACATCTCCTCACATAATCACTAATATTATCATAGCTTAGCTTAGTAATTGGCATGGTAGAGGAGATGAGCATGCATTGAAGCTTGGCTCTTGGTTGGATTTGCATCACAAAGCCAAGAGTTGTTGGTGTAGGCCTCCCTTCTCACAAGCTTGAAGTAGGTGGTAAGCTTTCCATTAAAGCTTGAGAAGGATAGAGAGTCTTCTTTACTTCACACATGAGATTGTGTGAGTGTGTGTGTGTGTGATAATCCCTTTCCAAAATCAGCCCCCTCTCTCTCTCTTGGTCGACCCCTCTTGCTATTTGCTCATGCTACAGTCTCATTGGACCTCCCTAGGGCTAGCCAATGATAATTAAGCAGTATAAGTGATAGCCTTCTGACATGTGTCCCCCTTTCCCCTTTTGTGAGAGCTTTATGTAATTAATAAATGCAACTAAACTCTCAAATGACCCCTTTGCCTCCTGGCCAATAGGAATCAGGCAAGCCATTGGGCTGCTGAATGCTCATTGGACCCCTTGGGAGACTGTCCAATAGTCTTCTAGCGAGCTTAATTCTCATTGGTTTTTTTATTAAGTGTTTTTAAATAAATCTAAATGTAATCTAACCTAATCTTAAATCTAATTTAAATCTTAACCTAATCTTAATCTAACCTAATTTTAAATTTAGCATAAATTTTAAATATAATTTAAATGTAATCTAACTTTATCTTAGATCTTGATCTAACCTAATTTTGATTAAATATAATTTTAAATTTAACCTAACCCTAGACCTTAATATAACATTTCATTTCATATTTTCTCTACTTTTTTAATCTATATATCTCTCTCTCTCTTTGTTTTCTCCCCTAGTCTTCTCTCTCTCTCTCTCTCTCTCTCTCTCTCTCTCTCTCTCTCAATGTGTGTATGTATGCATTCTTTGTTTATGCATGTGTGTGTGTGTATGTGTTTTTTGTTTATGCATGTGTGTACTCTCTCTCTCTCTCTCTCTCTCTCTCTCTCTCTCTCTCTCTCTCTCTCTCTCTCTCAAAGACACAATGTATGTGTGTGTGTGTATGTGAGAGAGAGAGGGAGAGAGAGAGAAAGAGGGGAAGGGAACATGAGAGAGAGGGAAGGAAAGGAGCATACCTGGCTCTCCTTCTTCTCCTCGTGTGTGTGTGTGTGTGTGTGTGTGTGTGTGTGTGTGTGTGTGTGTGTGTGTGTGTGTGTGTGTGTGTGTGTGTGTGGGAGGGGGGGGGGGGGGGGGGGGAGGGAGAGCGCGTTTACCTCTTTCGCTTGAACATCGAAACTCAAATATGAGATCTGAGTTTTTGGCGCTCTTGGTTTATTTTTTACACCTGTCGGCATCGCTATGAGCGTCGCACTTCGAGCGTCGCTAATGTGAGGTACCTCTTGTAGTGTATGTTGACACTCTATCTTTCTGTAATGTCCATTTAATCATTCATCTAGCTCTAGAGTGTTGATGGAAATAGGTATTTGTTGATTATTTAGAGTAGCTTTCATTTTGAGTATTCAAAGCCAAGCTTCCTCTTGGGCTTCATCAATAACATGTTGTCGTCATTGCTTTGCTACATGCATCTTTTCTAGCAATTCACTGGTTGGTGGCAAATTGTACTTCTTTAAACGGCATCCACTAATCCCGTTAGCCATTGGTTCACATCTAGAGTATCTACACGGGTTGGCAGTTTTGCTCATTGACATGCATCACACCTTTGAACATATTCTTTGGCATCTGCAATAGTGTTGGCCACCATATGCATGCCATTAAGATTTCTCTTGCGATGGTTTCACTAGAAAAGTGACCTTTGGCTAATCCAACATATCCTTGTTCTACAATGGGAATATATTCATCTTCATTTGCACAAAGATGCAGATGTTGATACTTTCCTCTTTGATACAACTAGTTTCCAACAAGAGCATAGTCTCTTGATTCAGTTTCAATTGCTCTTTGGCGATGTTTACTCATATCCTCAAGAAATGTTTGTTTTGATAAGTAAGTGATATTCGGAACAATGTCACATAAGGTATGGGTGCCTATTTCTGGCATTGAAGACATTTTTTTACAAATGAGTGAATACCACTCTTCATAATTTGCCAAAATACTCCAAGTCTCAAGATCCGTCGTATACTTTGGTCTTCTGCAAAGTGAAGTCCCACTATGGTAATATGTGCTTGACTTAGGTATTGTGTTTCCATCTCGATTTCTTTTGTACAGCCTTCTAGCTAGTAATTGATACATAGACAATAGCTCAATTAATCCAACTATAATAGGAAGTGGTATTTGCAAATCCACTTAAGCTATGGTCATCAAAGATACCATATTTTCCGACCATTGAGGGATCATTTTCACGGAGAACAGATATGCATCTAATAGATCATCGTCTACTCCCTTTGGTGGTTCTCTTGATATAGTCCTTGACAAATGATCTGCTCTTTGACGAGTGGTGCCCTTTTTCAGAACTATAATAAAATCAAATTCCAAAAGAATGATGAACCATCTCACTATTCTTCATGTGTTGCATGGCTTGTTGACCAAGTACAATAAGGCTTGGTAGTCCACAAAGAACACAAATTTGTTAGTTAATAGGTAATGTCTATACTTTTTTACGGCATAGATCATTCCTAATCCTTCCCTTTCGGTGGTTGTATAGTTTTTCTCTACCATATTCAATTGTCTACTAGCATAAGAAATAGGAAAATCAATATTTCCGTCTCATGGTTGAGCTAGGATACACTCAATGGCAAAATTAGAAGCATCTACATGTATGTGGAATATCTTATTCCAATCTGGTGCTTTCAATATTGGATCTAAAGTGAGAGTTTGCTTAAGCTTCATGAAGGATTCTTCACACTCATCAGTCCATTCAAAGAGTGTAATCAAGCTGTACATGGTTTTTCAATTATAGCATACATGTAAATGAATCTTCTGTAACATCCACAATGTCCCATGAAAGCTTGAATCCCTTTGATTGTTGTCAGTCTAGGCAATTCAACAATAACATGAATTTTATCCATATTAGTAGCTATGCCATTTTTAGACACTGTATGTCCAAGAATGTTTCCTTGTCTGCCCATAAACGTGCACTTTTCAAGATTTAAGTAAACCTTATAAAGTCTACCAAACCTTTTTGAGATGTTCAAAAGGATCAACCCGGATGGAAAAGTGTACGCATAAATCACCCATATATACTTCCAAGAAATTCTGAAGGTATTCTTTAAAAGCATGGCTCATCAATCTCTAAAAGGTGGCAGGAGCATTAGTTAACCCAAAAGACATAACCCGATAGGCAAAAATACCCCATTCACTTGTAAAGACAGTTTTATGCTGATCTTTGGGGTCAACCAAAAGTTGATTGTATCCCAAAAATCCATCTAAAAAGCTATAAGCTTCTTTCCCTGCGACTCGTTCAAAAACATGCTCAGTGATTGGAAGAGAAAAGTTGTCTCTAATGGTAGCTGCATTCACTTTCTTGAGATTGACACACACCCTTAATTTTTCATTTTTCTTGGGTACTACCACAATTGGAGACACCCAATCTGTGTGCTCAATTTCATAAATGAATTCGGATTCCTTTAGCTTTTCTATCTCTTCTTTGATCTTTCTAAAAAATGTCTCATTATAAGTGTCTGGCATATGTCTGCTTGGTTTTGCATAATCTCTCAAAGGTATGGTATGTTGACAGATTTCTGGATTAACACCCTTGAGATCCTTATAAGACCAAGCAAAGATACCTCAGTATTCTTTTAGTAAGATTAACAAAAGATCTTCTTCTCCTTCACTCAAGTCGTTTGCAATGTAGGCATGTCTAGCCTCTTCTCCTGGTTTGGCCAAATCTATCATTTTTGCGTTTTCAGGTCCTTCGTAGGACTCGTCTTGTTTTCGTAATTCTCTGACAGGTAGGCAGACGAAGAATCTTTCGAAAGTTCCCACAAAGCTCAAAGCAGTGAGAGCTCGGATAACAAAGAAAGACGGGCAAGAATAGAAGAAATGAAGAAATAAAGAAGAAAGCAGTAGCCGCACACCAAGAATAACCTCAACAAAAGAAGGCGAGGTTTGAAAGAGAAAAACAAACTTATGAAAGGAGCCACCAAGTTACAGGTGAGGACCCTGAAAGATGGGTTCCAAGAGATATAAGGAGACCCTGAACCAAGAACCCTGCAAGGAAATGAGTAGAAGATCCCAAGCATTTTCTTGAACGCATGTATGCAGAGGCAAAAGCCTTAAAGTTGAAAGAAGCTCAAGAAGCTGAAAGAAAAGCAAAGGAAGAAGCGGTCGAGCAATAGAGACAAACTGAGGCTACTGAACAAGGTGAGGTACATCACGACCAGGGGGATGTGTCTCTAAAACCCACTTCACCCACTACGAAGCAAGCAGACCATCCAATGCCAAGACCAAACCCTTCACCAACAGCTAAACCCAATGAGGGTGAGGGAGCCGAGGAAAAAGAGCCTGAACAACAAGAAGAGGCCAGATTTGAACAACAAACAAAAACAAAAACAACTGCAGCAAGACCTTCTACAACAACCCAAACAGAAACAACAGAGGCATCCACAATGTCTCAAGAAGCAGAAGCAGCCGAGGCAACCGCAATGCCTCAAGGAGGAGGAGTAGAACCCCCGCCACAACCACAGGCAGAAACCACAACACAACCCAAAGAGCCACAAACGGAAACGGCCAAAACCACTAGTCCCAAAAAGAGCCTGAAGGATGGAAAGTTATCATGCAAGTCAATGAATATGCCAAGCAGATGCAGCTGATGACAGATAAAATGCGAATATCACCACTTAGCCCCGCAGTGCTAAAGTTAAAGAACTTGAACTCTTCATTGATGCTCTACAAGGAGAGCTAGATGACAAGATTAACATCATTTCAAATCTCCAAAGACAAATCAAAGGGCTAAAGGATGAAGCAAAACAACACCAACTTGCCAAAGAGAAGCAATAGAAAGAAATGGAAGAGCTGGGAGAGCTTCTAACTAAGTTATTCGATGCCTGCAAAAGCAAAGATCAACAACTAACAGAAGTAACCAATGAACTTCTAACCACTACTCTGTCAGTACAAAAGGTCCAAGTGCAGCTCGATGTAGCAAGTGCTTCTTTGCAGTACTTTGAGCAAAGGATCAATGATCAAGCAACAATTTTGAGACAAATAAGAGAAAATCTTGATGTCACTTCAATAAAAGGTAGAAATGAAGCCTATACGATTTCGGAAAAGAGAAACAAGGATCTCGAGCTAGAGTTGAAGCTAGAATAATCACAAAGACGAGACCTTGCACTGATGCGAGTCTAAAGAGAAGAGCAATTGCTTAAAGAGATAGCCGAATTAAAGAGAGTCAATCAGCTGATATGAGAGGGACAACCAGAACATCAAGAAGAAGTAGGAACATGTGAACAACCAACCGTTGACATACCCTCAGTTTCATTTGCTGAGATGAAAACACAACAGTCGGAAGGGCTAGCAGGAGAGTCAGAGTCGGACTTTCAAGTACCACTCACTGAAGGTGAGCAAGTGCCCATGGTCCAGCTTTCTAAAGATGAGAAAGACGCACTAAAGGAGCAAATTGCCCAGGAAACAAATGCTGAACGAAAAGTGGCATCAACAATCACTGTCATATCCCTTGATGAAAGTGGAGTTACTACAGGTAAAGGAAAAACTATACAAAGATATGCAGGCAAAAGGCTAAGAGGATATCCACCCTAAGTGGAGAAAGAGCTGGTTGAACAAGAATTCGAGATATCTAATTCTGTTCACAAGAGCACCTGCAGCCCTCCAAAAAGACCCAACATTCTGTCATGTACCAAGGGTAAGGACACGGCAGGCATACGAAGCATTGAGAAAGAAGAGGTCTACATGGTTGAATTACCCATGACTACCAACTCCAGAGCAGGGACCAACAACCAAAAAATACATGGTGAAAACCCTAACGGGCTCCATGACTTCCTTCAAGAGCCTCCCTGACCTCTCATGTGCCATGATGTATAAGATTTACAGAATGCTGCTCACCTGTATTCAAGCTTTTCACAAGCCTGAACAAGCCGGAGCACCATGGATGTCTTTCTTGGAAGGCAATAAAGGTCTCTGTCATGACTTAAGTGGACAGCCTTCAGAAGAAGTCCTTTACAGCTTCTACGCCCAATGCATGTTTTTGCCTTCTAGCAATATGTTGGCATTTGAGGAAGCATTCTATACAGGTTTCTTCACTTAGTGAACGAAGATATTTGGACCAATGGTGATAAGTAACCTTACATCCAGATTTGTTGGCTATTCAGCCATTGAACTTAAAAACAGAGTCACCATGTAGTTCTTGCAAGTTCCTGACAAAGAACGTAGAATCAGATATGAGAAATCACTACATACGCTTAAAGACCACCTCGCCTATCGTCAACCAAAGACTAATTCAGTCCATGAAGCTGTGTCAAGGGACGACAATGTCGAGGAGCGAGGAAATGTTAGCAGCAAGCTAACTCAGATAACATTATTCGGAGCCATGTTTCAAATGTTGTAACTCCTACTTTCCAGATAAACATTGTAATTGATGATCCGAGGCTACACACTTCCATATTGTATCAACCTGTATTTAGTTAGAGCTCCCATATTATTAGTTTTGACCACAATACCTTCGCTAAGATATAAAAGCCAATTTTTGTAAGTATTTCAAAAGTTTTGGATAATAGAAACACAGCGTGAGCTAATGGCCCTCATTTCTCTCCTTCTCATGCTTCCTACTCCCTTCCCAATTGTCACATTGCGGTGTCGTCTGTTGCATTGCAACCGCAGGTAATAGCTCTACGCATTGACGTTAGCATTTCATGGTAATCCGTAGCTTTTGGCGTCACTGACCCACGGCCCAATTTCATCATAAGTAGGTATTTAAACTTCAAAATCATAAAATAAGTATAGGCGGGGTATTAGGGGATCATTGCTAAGCATTTAGATGCATTCTGGGCCAAAAACGACTAGGTCAAAAACTCACTACTGTTAATAATCACGATTTCTGCACTTGACCTAAAGTGAGATTTGAGACCATAAGCACATGTGCTTAGGTCTTATAAAACATGTCCTAGAAGTTTCATAATGTTTGGATGTCTTTTGATGTTGTAACGGTTGTGATTTGTTTGCCAATGAGCAACTAGCTTTTGGTGATTTCTGTCATTTGAGTGTAGCTTGAGTTAGATGCGAGTTGTCCGTTGTTTTCCAAGAGATTGAAAACCTCTTGTAGACTCTATGCACTAGTTAAGTCAGCTTCATCCATGGATTGACAATTATATTTGTGGTTCTCGCTATGTCTACAATAAGATAGGAGTGAGGTTAGACACCCGTCTCACAGTACCTCCCTCGTCCTCTGTGTGGGCGAGAGAGAAAGAGAGAGTGGTGTGTGTTGCGGCACAGATGTAGACGAGTTGGAGCGGTGTGGATTGCTATCAATTGTGGGAGTTTTGAAGGTAAGCTCTAGTGGATCGCGGTGCAGTGATTATCATGGGCTATAGAGAGGCAAATTGTTTGGGTTCTAGATGTGTTCCCCTTTTCCCCCATCCATCTTCTGGTGCCCCCACAAAGGAGCTATCTGATGGATCTTGTTTGAAGACAAATTTGTGGTTTGAGAGAAGATGAAGTGGAAGTTTTGAAGAGTACATACAGTGCAAGATGGCTTGGTCAGGTTTTCCTGCATTCACTGTGGTGGAAGATGCAAAAGCCTGGCTGCAGGATTATGGCCTATTTGTGTTGGAAAATAGGTTGACAAGGGAAGAAGGTGCAATGAGGATTTTTTTGATGTTGGTGCAGGGAAGTGCAAAGCGGTGGTTTGATGGGCTATCGGCATAAGAAAATTTGAACTATGAATCTTTGGAAGCGACTTTTTGACACCAATATGTTCTAGCGATGCAGATACATGAGGTGAAGAGAAATCTGGATGGTTTAAAGCAGAGTCTTGATCGAAGTTTCCAAACGTTCATATGGGAATTCAAAGCCCTTTGGCGAGAGCTGATGGAGGTAGCTAGTACTCAAGTATTGATTTTCTAAAATTGAATAAGTTTTTTGATTGTCTGCATGAGGAGGTTAGAGACAAAGTGGAGGCGGGTGGGCCTGTGACGTATGCTGAGGTGGTGGAATTGGTGAGAGGCTGGACCAAAAAGATATTAAAGAAGTAGCAGGCCAAGCAGGGTTTGCCAGATGTGGTGATGCCAAAGCAAATGGAAGTGGTGAGAGATGAGCCGAAAGTGGTGCAAAGTAGTGTACCAGTGTGGGAAGAACCGAGGGTTTTGTGGATGCAAAGAGATGGGGTGGTTCCCATGCCGAGGTTGCCAATTACGGCGGGTCCAATTGTTGCAAGAGGTGGAGACAATTCCATATTGGGTACGAGAAGTAGTACCAATCAAGGTATGGATGTTCAACACTCTTTGAAGAATGGTGAAGACCAAAGGGTATGATTTGCAGATGAAGTCGAGGTAGTAAAGCTGGAAGAGATTCCAGAGTTGGAGATAGAGGATGAAGTTGAGGCAAGCGAATGGAGCTCCACGGATGCTGATACAAGCTAGGAAACAGAGTCGACCCAGTCCAGGTATGAAGAGTATGATCTTTTGCATGTGCATGGAGATATGGTGGATATGTCTGAAAAGCAGGAAACGGTGCATCCCAATGTGCCTAGTGAGGATCAAGTGGAGGAGTCTATGTCCACCTATGAGGATATACAACTAGAAATGGTACATGATTTTGCCAAATGGGGTGATGCATCCTTGCTTACGGATGAGGACCAGGATGATGCAGTGTGGGCAGAATTTCTCTCTACCTTGGCAGAGCATGATGAAGTGATAGAAGAGGTGGTCGAAGAACAAGCAATTGAAGATGACAGATAGGTGGAACAAATCTATTTTGAGGAGCCAATGGTTGAAGAAGAAGATCTTGTGATGATGCTAGCAGAGAGGAGTGCACGAGTTCAGAGGAGGTGGAGAGTCCAATGCAAGAGACATTTCATAGGTATGCAATACATGGTTGAATTATATGCTTGTAAGTATGGCAGTGAGGTATGTTATCTACCAGATACGAAGTTCCATAAAGATGAACTCTGCTTTACATGGTTGGGAGGGAGGGTCAGAATTTTTAGTTGGTATTGATGGTGTGTTTACAGAGCCAAGTATGTTGATGAGGTAGGTAAAGGTGAGAAGAAGTGCTAAAGTGATTTGGGCATATTGTGTGCATGGGTGGTTGAGTACATGGGTGAAGCATTATTGGAGAGTTCTGCAGATGGATGGAAGGAATCAGTGCCAGGTTTTTGATCCATGCGAAAGCTGTGTGATGCAGGGGGAGGGGCAACCCACTTGAGGTTTGGCAGTAGTTGGCAAGAGTAGGGCCTTGTACGTATGGTAGGTTTTTATCGTTTGCTCACAGTTTTGGATAGTGTTTGCCAGTTTTTTGCAGTTGGTAGGAGAATAAAGATTCTTTTTGGTTGGACATGAATGTTCAATGAGGGGTTTGGGCAATGATGGTAAAGCCAAAGTGTCGACCCTAGCAGAGGGCACAGGCAACGATGTGTATCCTTATAGGTGATGGCAGAGGGCTAGAGCATATGAGAAGAGCTTGTGCAGGCAAGTGACAGTGGAGATGTATGCTTTATGTGGTTTTTTAGGCCACAAAGGCTTCGGATAGGGCCTGATAGGGTGGCAGGTGAAGAATGTCCGAGGTGATGGTTTTTGGTCCTAATATGTATAGCTTGAAATGCTCAAGGAGCAGGCTCAGACGACTCATCAAACAGAGCTACGGAGCCCAAGATATTCGAGTTCGAAGGTGCATTGCGTTGCAAATCCTCGCCGAGCAGGGTAGCTAGGATAGTTGACCCAAGTGGATGTGAGAGTATAGACGCGTAGTGCTTGAGTTATGGAGCATACCCGTCTTTTCAGATTGCAAATCAGAGCTACCGATTGCTGGATATGTCCATTTGAAATTTTGCAAGGGGCCGGGTTGGTTCCCACCTGACCACATGGAGAGTCGTGCCATCTGGCATTTTTTGGGCTTTGATAGAGTTGGAGAAGATGCTATTCTATGTGTGGAGCTAACAAGAACTGACTGCTCGTCAAACGGAGCCCGGAGCGGAAAGAAATAGCAGTTGGAAGTCGGGGTGTAGTTGCTCAGAGTTGGTTGCAGACGAAAGTTCATGTTTTTGCGGCCTCTGTTCGAGGTCTTGAAGAATCTTGAAATGCGGCAAGAGTCAGGGGTTTTCAAGTCAACATAGTAAAGTTTTGGCCAGGCCTTGCGGCTTGGCAATCCAACATCGAAGCCATAAATGGCAAAGTTGGGAAATTGGGGGGCACCCAACGGGTTTTTTTTGGTATCAAATGAGTTTTTTGGAAGGCTTGGAGGAGGCTCACGGGGAGCCGCCACGTGGCCAGAATTAGTCCCATAGGCGGATTTCGGACGCGAAGTGGTAGGATATAAAGGCAAGGCCATGAGCCCCATATGAGGTGTGAAGGGCGAGTGGAGCTCTCCTTGGAGTGTGGCTATGGTGGGTGCACGTCCGGCTCTGCATGGTGGCGCTGTTGGGCGTCCGCCGGCGTACACACAGTAGCGGCGTCGCGACTGTGAAGACTTGCGGCTTAAGGAAAGCCCACGGGGTGCTTTCACATGCAGTAAAGAGAGGCTAAAAATAGAGAGGTGGAGTCAGAGAATAGAAAGAAGGAGGCTCACACGGCCATAAGGCCCCCGTTTTTGGCAATTTTTTGGGAGGTTTTGGAAGGGTGGAGAGGCGAGCTCTAGGAGAGCCGGGGAAGAAGAAGAGCGGCCGTGTTTTTGCTCAAGGGAGGAGCCCTTGGCCTAGAAGATGCGGACTTGGAGGTGTGTTCCCGAGTTCTCAAGACAGGATGAAGGCGAGCATTTTGGATCGAAGGTGCTACCATAGGTGTTCTTTGTTGCCGTGCTCTCAACAAGGAAAGTTGCACAAGCGGTGAAGCAATGGTTGCAGTTTTTTCTTTGCTGCTCGAGGTCTCCATGTCGAGGGAGCAGTTTTTTATGATTGTGTCGACGAGGTTTTTTGTCGTAATTGAAGTAGACCATATCAATTTCTGGTGCAATCTTTTCTTCCCCTTTTCCCCCTTCTTCTCTTTGCTTTGTTTCGACAATCTGGTGCCGATGTTGGAGATGTGTGTACCTCCTCGGGCCTCTGTGTGTGAGAGAGATAAAGAGAGAGTGGTGTGTGCTACAGCACGGTCGTAGACGGGTTGGAGCGGTGTGGATTTTTGTTGAGTGTTCAAGTTTTGAATGTGAATTGTAGTGGATTGGGGTGCAGTGATTATCGTGGCTATAGAGAGGCAAACTGTTTGGGTTCCAGGTGTGTTCCCCTTTCCCCTCATCCAATGTGTACTCAAAGATCTACTTTCTCCCATACCTTCGTACGGGTCTTGTTGGCATGAAGCGCATTCAAAGCCTATTGGAACTCGAAACTGAAAACTCCTACTCTTGTCAACCACTCTCTAAATGCATTTACTCATGCTTGCACCTTGAAGGCATGTAGGATTACACAAGATGTTGACATGGCTGAAAGAATTGTCCTACTTGCTCCTTGCACTACTTCTACAAGTGCTATTTTTATTACAAAGCATGGCTCAAAATAAACACTGGTGGAAAGTAGTAGCTTCTTGAAATAGCTTTAAAAGGCCTAAAAAATGTATATAACATCTAATAGGCACCACGCCTATATCACTACCTGCAACATAGTTACTTTTTCATCAAAGGTGAGCATGGAAAGCTAGCTCTAGGCACACGAGCACATGTTCCAAAGATCAAATCTCCCACGCAAATCTTTTGCTAAAAAGTGACCATGGCAGTTGCACCCATGCATTGCCCATGAAAAGACCCACGACGAGCTTGATGGGGATGCCAGCTCTTGCCCTTCTAATTTGTGTGTGAATCAAAGTAAAGCGCCAATGTATTATGTGGTATCCATTTGCTAGTCGTTCGTTGTGTCCATAGAGAATGGACGGACGTTCATGAAGCAGCCCTTAGGTCCCTATTGCACACATCTATAGATAAGTGTGTGCTAGCTTCTTGTGGGCTACTATCTTTTTCACTGCTCAAAGGCATTCTTGATCAAGACAACCGCACACACGTCACACAAGGCATCATCCATCTACGGTTATCCGTAGCGCCCTCAACTAATCACGTGTTGTTTTCTTCATACGGGCGAGGACGGGTGGCTTGGGGAGTTACCCGGTATTGCCAATTTACCAAATTTGTGTGCCATTATCATTGATCCCAAATCAATGGATATAACTTTGGCATGGAATAAAATCCTTGCTTCCCATGAAATCATGTCCAATTTAAAGGTTAAACACAAAAAACAAGAAGAACTTGAAAGTGGCTAACCTTGTCGCCCCTCCATGGCATGTGATCCTAAAATTTAGAAAATCTTGTAACATCTGCTTGTCAAATTGGCATTGTAGAAAATCTTGCAAGATGGAATAAGTTCAAAATGGAAACTTAGATGTAAGGTACTTACCAATTTTCTATAGCCTCACCCTTGGCAACATAAATTGTAGCATTATGTGGCACGATTGTGCTTTCAGTGTACTTCATGTACTTATTTTGTCTAGACTTTGGCAAGTTGTCATTTCTCTGGAGTAACCATGCCCCCAATACATAAATATAGTTAGGGATCCATGCTCCTAAAAGCCTTTCTTTTCCCCTCCACTTGAAAGTTGACAATACAAAGATGATACATTAAAGAAGTACCGATTGTCATAATGCACCAACCAGTTTCTTGAGTATCTTTATATGGAGCCTTGCTCTCGTGATGCATCTTATGGCATTATCATACTCGAGACATGTGAAAGAAAACTAACCATGTCGAGTAATATACCAGAGTAAAAGTTTAAAAACTTCTACAATAATTGCAGAAACAAAGTATACCTAGGTTTCCCAATACTTTTGGATCTCACCCTTGAAATCCCATTAAATTTGTCTTGCCGACAATGGGTTGAGCATGACCATTTTTTACTACATCGGGTTCAATAAACTGGTCTAGGATCCATGCCCCAAAACACTAAATTAGAAGAGAAAGATGCATGCAGGCTTCTTAGAATTGGAATTAATGATCGGCCTTGCCGAGTATTTTTGCAGTAGAACTCAGAGGCCATGCTTGACCTGCTTTTGCTGCTATCCAACCTTGCCTACCTTCATCAACTATGATTCTAATCACCTGATAAAATATTGGAAAGAAGTGACCTTGTTTTCATGAGACATGTAGAAAAATGTTAGAGAATCTCGCGTTGATCCTATCAGTCATCCCGATCATGGAGCTTGTATGATCTGATTTGAAAAGAATTTTTTTTTCAGCAACAATATATAGAGCCTTGCTCCTCTTTGCTCCATGAATCCTTTGCTTGATAGTTCAGCTTCATGCTTTTACTTGGCAACTTCACATAGAACTTCCATGCAACCCACATTAAGTGCCAAAACGAATGTGAAATTCATGTCCACTTTTGGACTTTTCGCATGCTCCTTGGTCTCAAAGCTTGCTATCATGTGCGAAAAATTGATGGTTGACAATGGCATATAACTTTGTAGAAACTAGAAGTCTTGATTTCTTGTAAAATTTCTCGTATCATCACTTGGTAACTTGCCGAGCCGTCGACTCTCCAACGCATCCAACGACTAATAGAAGAGAGTTGTGTTGTCAAAACTCTGAGAAGTCGAGGGCCATGCCAATCTTGTCGTGCCTCCGCTTACATGGCATGAAGAATTGACATTTTTCCGATGTCGAACTACCTTGTTAGAAGCCTTGTGAGCTTGCTGAAATTAACACTTGCGTGCATACTTTCTATTTCCTCGTTGCTCGTTGCCATGGGAAAAACCTCATGGGGGGGGGGGTGGTGCCCAAAATAGGATGCCCCTAAACTATAACAAAATATGAAAGCCTGACATCAAGCTATGGCAGTAGCACAGTGATACACAAGGAAGGAGATTTTCCATAGCGATGGCCGATCCAACAATCGAGAGGAGATGCTCATGAAACAAAATCCACTCCATATGCCAGTGCAAATTCAGATATGTTGTCGTTTGGAATTCTCTGGTGCTCCACCATGCCCATGGCCCTCTTTAGGGACATTTCCCGCATTCTTCACTACCAAAAATCGAAGCCTTGCAAACCGCCAGTCTCATGCCCTTCTCACCTCCCACCTCCACCTCTCCATGGCAAGAGAGAAATAGAGAGAGAGATCCACCACACACACACACACACACACACACACAGTCCATCCTCCAAGCCTGGGTTTCCTCCTCCTCCATAGATGCCCCTCTCCCTTGGCTTTGATACCAATCTAAGACTAGAGGGGACTAGAACATGCAACTATCCACACAACCTCACTATATATGGCTCATAGCCATCCAAATATATCACCCCTTGATCGCATGTCCATCTTGTCCCTTGGCCTACCTGATCTTACCCTAGGCATGCCAGAGAGAGAGGGTTATTCAAGCCTCTCTAATAGCCATAGTGACAAAGATTGGAAAGAAAGATCCCTCTCTCATTTGCAAGCCTTTCTGAAAGCTATGGTGAGACAGATCATATAAAGAGATAGAGGGCTAAAGAGATGGAGCCCTCTTACCATAGCTATCAAAGAGGCTTGCATATCTGCGTGAGAGAGAGAGGAGCCGTTTGAGAGGGGGGATGTTAGGGAAAGCTCAACTTGTGGAACCAATTGGGAAAGCCCTCTAGCCACCTAAGAAGAGATAAATGATGAGATGGTCCAGTAGCAAGAGGGTCCAACCTCTCTAGCCAATGATTGTAAAGAATTAAACCTATATTAGAGGCTATTTTCTAATGAATCAATGCACTTTGAGCATTATCATTGAGTATACTCTCTCTCTCTCTCTCTCTCTCTCTCTCTCTCTCTCTCTCTCTCTCTCTCTCTCTCTCTCTCTCTATGCTCTTGCCCTAGGCATAGACTAACCCTATGTTGAGATGTCGAGCTCTACATCTTGAGCTGGCATCCACTACGGGTCTTGGCCGCTTATGGAATTTACTCACTGGCGCGTTAGGTGACCGACACGGAGGATCTCTGCTAGTGATTCTACAGCTGGACTACACTTATAGTGCCAGCCTAGTACGCTTCTAGCGAGTTCACACTTAGTGACCGCATGTACATATGTGTTAATTTTCAGTTTTAGCACTTAGTCATTTTGTACTCTCTTTTCTGTGCGAAGAAGAAGAAGCTTTCCATCGTTGTGTGCTTTGTGCTTGTCTTCTGTAGCTCTCTTGCATCCTCTTTCTTTACATGGTATCAGAGCCTGGTGCAGGCAAGAGAGGCTAAGAGAGCAAGAGCATCACAATCCCTTCGTTCACAATCCACGACAAGTTTCTGAACAGGTACAATGGTTGTATGTACGCTTGATTGTGGACACTCGTTGAGTGTAGAAAGCGTTATAGGTACCACGATAGCAGGTTCAGCAGATTTGCAGGTTTTTGCAGATTGCAGCTATTTTGTCTTAGTGTTTCAAGATGTCCAACGGTTTCAGTCAGATTGTCACTGAGAAGCTTGAGAAAAATAACTACCCTGCATGGAAGTTCAGAATAACAAATTTCCTTAAAGGAAAAGGTTATTGGGACTATGTAGAAGGATACAATGAAAAGGAACCAGAGATTCCCGAGGCAAATGCTACAGCAGAACAAAGAAAAGCTTTGAGGGACTGGCAACAAGGCCAGAGCAAAGTGATGTATTGGCTTTCTATGAGCATCACAGATGGCATGATGGGCTATCTACAGGATACTGAAACCCCCACCATTGCATGGAAAACCTTAGGCAGAGTGTTCGAGGTGAACACCAAGGCCAGGAAGCTTCAACTAAAATCGGAGCTAAATCAGGATAAGAGGAACAACCTCTCCATCAATGATTATGCCTTGAAGATCAAGAGTATCATTGAGTCTCTTGGATCTATTAAAGTCTCAGTGGAAGACGATGACATTGTCCGTGCATGCTTGGATGGTCTAGGAGATGAGTATGTCATTTCAGGTCTTCCATGAATACAAGAGACGACATCCCCGTGTTCCAAGATTTGATTTCTATGCTTATTCTTGAGGAGAAGAACCTTGGTCTTGACACACCTTCTTCTCGTTGCAGAAATAGGTTTGAACAGGCCTTCTATTCTAACTCCAACAGAGGTAGAGGTAGAGGTCGTGGTCGAGGCCCAAGTGGTTGCAGGGGCCAATTTCAAGGAGGGCAATCAAATCAAAACAATACATGTGGCAGGGGAAACCAGTCTCAAGGCAGGGGGAGTCAAAGAGGTCGTGGTGTAGGATCAAGCAAGCAACAACATACTGCAGATAGCAGAGAATGTTGGACTTGCGGTGAAAGAGGTCACATGTCACGTGACTGTCCAAAGGGAAAAGTAAGTGGAAAGAGAGAACAGGGCAACTATGCATCTACTAGCAGAGATGCAGATGACAGCAAAAGCGAGCACATGTTTGTTATGCAGCATGTAATGAATACAATGACTGTAGAGAATTCCACCCAAGATAATGTTTGGTATGTGGATTCAGGTGCCTCTAATCACATGACGTCTCGTGGAGAGTGGTTTAGAGATATGCACAAACCAAATGTGTCAGGCTATGTGCAGATAGGAGATGACACAGCTCACCCCATTGCTCATGTAGGGGACAAGAGTGGGAAATCAAAGTACTTAGCAGATGTACTTCATGTCCCAAACATTACAAAGAATCTTGTTTCTATTGGACAAATGGTTGAGTAGGGTTTGCAGGTTCGCTTCAATCCAAATGGCTGTTATGTAGAAGATTTCCAGAATGGTTGTAAGCTGCTCACAGAGGGCAAATGTGTGGGCAGAATGTTTACGCTGAATGTAGACATGCCTAAGGTAAAAGCTGCATTATTTGCACAAGGCACAGGTGTTGTGGCTGATGTTGACATTTGGCACAAACGCATTGGCCATGTCAATGAGCAGAGATTACGCAGCATGCAATCAAAACAGGTTGTAAAAGGTTTTCCCAAATTCAAGGTGGATGGTATACATAAAGTGTGCGCAGCATGCCAGTTTGAAAAACAGTCAAAGGGCTCATTTCCACATGAGCGCAATGTATGTAAAAAGCCACTTGAGGTGGTGCACACAGATGTTTGGGGTCCAACCGATACTGCAAGTATACATGGTTGCAGGTATTATGTCTCTTTCATTGATGACCATACAAGGAAAGTATGGGTCTACTTCATGCGTAACAAAAGTGAAGTGTTTGGTCACTGTCAGGACTTCAAAGTCAGGATTGAGAAGGAGACAGATATGCAAATCAAGACATTGAGGTCAGATGGAGGGGGAGAGTACTTCTCCAATGATTTTTTAGATTTTCTACGAATGCATGGTATACACAGGTAGTTTACATGCAGATATACTCCACAGCAGAATGGGGTCGTAGAAAGAAAAAACAGGCACATTGCTGAGGTTGCACGTGCATTGATGAATGAGAAGAACATGCCTCGTCATTTCTGGGCTAAAGCTATAAATACATATGTGTACATTATGAACAGGATACCTACAGCTGCGGTGCATGATGTAACACCTGAGGAAAAGTTTACAGGTACAAAGCCTGATTTGGCACACTTGAAAGTGTTTGGCTGCATAGCTTACGTGCATGTACCAGATGAGTTGCGTAGGAATTTGGATCCTAAAGCGGAGAAATGTGTTCTTGTGGGATATTCCCTTGAACAAAAGGGGTACAAGTGCTACAATCCTACTACATGAGAATTACGAGTGAGTAGAGATGTAGTCTTTGATGAGATGAGCAATTGGTACAGTAATGCACATGGCTCTATTGGGGCTGATGTAAAAGATGATGTGGTTGTACAAAATGTGAGGCCACAGTCACAGGTTTTGAGTGGACCACAAGAGTCCTCTTCTCGTGGCTCTATTGAGAAGCCATGGAATGGTAGACTACGTACGCAGGTTACTCCACCAGCAGGTACAGGGAATGTATCACGAAAAGGAAAGGAAAAGGTTGTTGAACCTCCCTTTATGGCTGATGCATCATCAGGTTTTTCACATGTAGACATGGATTCAGATGGTTCTGAACAAAGTCTTGATGAGGAATTTGGAATTCCGGCTGTCAGGACACCTGGTGTAAGGAAAGTACAAGAAGATGCTAGAGGGCAAAGGAGTGACCCAGGACCGCCCAGATCTAATAGAGTCAGAAATCCAGTTCAGAAATTGACTTATGATGGGTATCTAGCACATCATCAAGCCTACATGGCTAAGGTGATACAGGATGTGGAGCCCACATGTTTTGAGGATGCAGTTGGAAATGTGCAGTGGGATGATGCAATGAATGAAGAGATGGCTGCATTGGAAGCAAATGACACATGGGAGTTAGTGCCATTGCCAAGTGGCAAGAAAGCTATTGGCTGTAAATGGGTGTATAAAACCAAGCATAAGGCTGATGGTAACATTGAGCGTCACAAGGCAAGGCTGGTCCCAAAGGGTTATGCACAGACGTATGGCATAGACTATGAGGAGACCTTTGCTCCAGTGGCAAAGATGACGACTGTGAGAGCTGTCATAGGAGTGGATGCATCTAGAGGATGGATTATGCATCAAATGGATGTAAAGAATGCCTTCTTGAATGGTGAGTTGCAAGAGGAAGTGTATATGGATCAGCCACCTGGTTATGTCGATCTAGGTTACCCAGATTATGTATGCAGGCTTCTCAAAGCTTTGTATGGTTTGAAGCAGGGCTCTACAGCATGGTATGGTAGGATTGCCAAGTATCTTGTCAGTATTGGGTTCAGGAGAGCTCATGCTGATCATTCAATCTATGTACGTGAGAGTGATGTGGGGATTGTGGTCATTACCATATATGTAGATGACCTTATTATTGTGGGTGACAATGCTATGGAGATTGACCATGTGAAGGGTCTTCTTAAACAGGAGTTTGAAATGAAAGATTTGGGCGAGTTGCGCTACTTTCTTGGCATTGAGGTGATCAGGACGCCGGAGGGTGTATGGCTGTCACAGAGACGGTATGCTTTGGACATGTTGTCAAAGTATGGTATGGATGATTGTAAGCCAATTTCTATTCCCTTGGATGTGAATGCAAAGCTGAGTGCAAAGAAGGGTGATGTTGTTGAGGATGTCAAGATGTACAGGAAGATTGTGGGTAGTCTAATCTACTTGACTATCACGAGGCCAGACTTGAGCTACATAGTAGGCTTGGAGAGTCAGTTCATGCAGCTTCCAAGGAAGCCACATTTGGACGGAGTACGACGCACACTTTGGTATGTGCAAAGGACTCTTGACTACGCATTGTTCTATGCAGCAGATGCGCCATTAGCATTGTATGGGTATACAGATGCAGATTGGGCAGGTAGCATTGTCGATAGGAGATCTACGAGTGGCTTCATGTTCTCTTTTGGGAGTGCTGCTGTTACTTGGAGCAGCAAAAAGCAGCCTACGGTTGCTTTATCGAGCACAGAGGCCGAATACAAAGGTGCAGCAGTTGCGGAGTGCGAGGTAGCTTGGCTACGCACATTACTTGAGGACTTGGGAGTGCAGGTGGACCAACAGATTGTCATCCATTGTGACAACCTCAGCAGCATGCAGTTGGCTAGGAACCCAGTTTTCCATGCTAGGACGAAGCACATAGAGGTCCATTACCACTACTTTCGAGAGCGAGTGTTGGCGGGCGACATCGACTTGGTCTACGTTAGCACAGAGGAGCATATAGCGGATATCTCTACCAAGGCCCTCGGAGCTGAGAAGCTTCGACGTTTCCGGAGTATGCTTGGACTCTACGACATGCAGAGCTCAAGGGGGAGTGTTGAGATGTCGAGCTCTACATCTTGAGCTGGCATCCACTACGGGTCTTGGCCGCTTACAGCATTTACTCTCACTGGCACGTTAGGTGACCGACACGGAGAACCTCTGCCAGTGATTCTACAGCTGGACTACACTTATAGTGCCAGCCTAGTAAGCTTCTAGCGAGTTCACACTTAGTGACCGCATGTACATATGTGCTACTTTTCAGTTTTAGCACTTAGTCATTTTGTACTCTCTTTTCTGTGCAAAGAAGAAGAAGCTTTCCATCTCTATGTGCTTTGTGCTTGTCTTGTGTAGCTCTCTTGCATCCTCTTTCTTTACACCCTAATCTCTATATCTCTAACCTAACCCTAATATTGTGGTTAAGCTAATGCTTCACCCTCCATAGCCTAATGCTAAAAAATTGGTGATTAAGGAGTGCAAGTCCGCAACTAACCCAACAGTGGTACAAGAGCTGACGGTGGAGAGGGGGAATGTGGAACACGCCCAGCACACAAAAAAGGCCTCCCTATAGCTCAGGGCACTCACAGCACCCCTATCCTCTCAAACACACCTTCAAAAAAACACGTTTCTTGCTAGCAGAGCTCCACCTGCACATCACCTAATCACACACACCCTTAGCAGTATTGCAATTGAACACACCCACGCCACAATACTCAATCCTTGCCCTTCAGCACAAATGAAACCTCTCTCTCTCTCTCTCTCTCTCTCTCTCTCTCTCTCTCTCTCTCTCTCTCTCTCTCTCTCTCTCTCTCTCTCTCTCTCTCTCTCTGCAAATTCATACACTGCTGGCTCGAGGCATACACAGACCCATGCACGTGACACCACGGATTGCACAAAAGCATAAGACGAGAGAAAGTGGGAAGGGGGAATCGACACCAAGAAGTGGGCAATGGTCACTTTACTCAAGATAATCTAGTACAACCGGCTCCATCGGCACAACCTTGATGAGCACCAGAGAAAAGCCAAATCTCGACAACCTTCATTAGCGCCGTGTCGATGGTGGAGGTTTCTCCTTTGCTTCATTGCCACCACACACGCACGAGAGACCTCTTCTCCTTGAGCTTTCTTCCCTCCTCGACAAACTGAAAACCCTCAAGTATAAGAAGAAAAGAACTCTACCCCCAAAGTCTTTTCTTTCCTCCCTTACATATTCTCCCCTCTTTTTTAAATCCCAAGGGGCAACGGTGTTGTCCCTTCCTGTCTTCTCTTTTTGGCCTGCCCAAAGGGAAAAGGCTATAGTGATGCCTTCTCTTTTTGCTGACTAAAATAGGAAAAAAAAATCGCGTTGTATTTCCAAGCATTTTTTATAGGCAAAAAATGTTGATTGGTTGGTGCAGACAAAAAAATCACTCATTACAAAGACATCTACAATCATGATTGAAATTCTTTACGTATCCAACTTCTTGTAATCATGTGAGTAGAAGATTTGATACTCTCAAAAGCTAAACCTCTATTATCACTCAATACATATTCCTCTCTCTCTCTCCTCTCTCTCTCTCTCTCTCTCTCTCTCTCTCTCTCTCTCTCTCTCATTCGCGCATGCTTCCTTGCTTATTCTCATCGTCTATCTCTCTCTCCCTGAGAAAACTACCTGACACCACACCTCCCATGCCTATTGCAACATCTCTTATGGTCTTAATCCATGTTGTGCCTTTCTCCTTGAGCTGCCATAGCCGGCCTTACCTCCATTCTGGGCAACCCCACCTACGCCTTGTGAAGGGGCCACCCTTTTTGTGTGCCAAATTTTCCCTCAAACACAATGATTCCCAGAGTATGTGATGTTGATCGTCTCATCACTGCCATCGAGATGAGGTTGTGTGTTTCCACAGGTTCCTCGACTCCTTGTCCCAAGCTAACCCCTTTGATATTCCCTGTAGACCATGCGCCAGATTAGCAACAAATGAGGACGAAGAGAGCTGTGTTATCCATGATGCGACAAGTCAAAATGCAGGGATGCGATAAGCTAGAGTGTAGGGATGCATGTTGGGACAAGTCAGACTGCAGGGATGCATTAGCCATACTTCGACAAGTCAGAATGGAGGGATGCAAAGAGAGCTGCGTTAGCCATGCTGCGACAAGTCAGAATGTAGGGATGTAGGAATGCAGGGTCGTTGCCATCTGTTGCTCTAGCTCCGCTTTGCACGTGTGTCTGTTTGTCGTTGTCTGGTTGCAATCCATCCCCACCAGAGTGTTGGGCTTCGGGTGGCCAGCTTGGGAAGTTGGGGTCAAGCTCTTGAGTCTTGAGTCCTTCGACCTTGTCTCCTCGCACTCAATCTCCTAGGGCACTACCTTCTCACCAACAAAACGCTATCAGCCTTCCTCCTCTGCTCCTCTCCTACAACCTCAATAAGCTCCACGTCCTTAGATGCCTCAATTCTCCCTTTACCATCCGCTGACTTGGCACCCCTTTGTGAGCCCTCTGTAAATGGCCCATGAGGTTGTGTAAGGTCTGGAGTAGGGCCCACGTCATCTCGAACATCTGGTCATTGGGATGCACAGTAGTGAATGAAGGAGTACGAGCGGAAGTGTGACGCGAGAGAGAGTGCGAGAAGAAGAGCACGACGATATGGTGAACTCGCTATGTTGTAATGTACAGAGCATTGTGAGTTCTTATTAGGTTTTTACAAAAGAATATGTGTACATACCTGGCGGCCCGCCCACTTACCTGGGCGACCACATTGGGCTTTATACCCCAACAACCTCCCACTTAAAGTCCAATGTGGTAGTTTAAGTGTGAGAGAAGCTACTATACAAGCTAATATACAAGAGATGTAGAGAAGTGATGTACTACCCTACACCTAACTGCTTGCGAAAGTGCGCAATGCTCTCTGAGGGAAATACTTTTGTAAGTAGATCAACAGGATTTTCTGTGGTGTGAACTTTGACAAGCTGAATTTTCTTATCCTCGAGCATTTCCCTGATGAAATGATACTTCACATCCACGTGCTTTGTCTTTGAGTGATAAACTGGATTGCGAGCCAGTTGTATAGCACTCTGACTATCACAATATAACACGGGCATCTCTTCTTTGATTCTCAAATCTGTTACTAGTCGATTAAGCCAAATTGATTCTTTGCATGCCTCTGATGCTGCAACATATTCAGCCTCTGTAGTAGACTGAGTAACACAATCTTGTAATCTAGAACGCCATGATACTGCTCCACCAGCCAATGTAAAGACATACCCTGACGTAGACCTTCGGTTGTATAAGTCACCTGCATAATCTGAGTTTGTAAAACCCTTTACACTTAGCTCTTGACTCCCATAGCATATACGCATACTCTTTGTAGCTTTCAAATATCTCAATATTCCTTTCACTGCCTCCCAATGTTTCTTGCTTGGGTTTGACATGTATCGACTTACTACTCCCACTGCAAATGCAATGTCTGGGCGAGTAGCAATCATTGCATACATAATACTACCCACTGCAGACGCATATGGAATCTTATCCATTTCAGCCTGTTCTTCCTCAGACACAGGACAATCTTGTTTGCTAAGTTTCACATATGGTGGCAATGGAACACTCAATGCCTTTCCCTTCTCCATATTGAAACGTTGCAAAACCTTGTCAATATACTCTGTTTCAGATAACCAAATCAAATTCTTTGATCTGTCTCTCTCAATGCGCATACCAAGTATATGACTTGCCTCACCCATGTCTTTCATGTCAAACGATTTTGCCATCTTTGACTTCAAAGCTGAAATTTCTGCCAAGTGCTTGCCAGCAATCAACATGTCATCCACATACAAAAGAAGGATCAGCCAACTGCCATCCTTAGCCTTCTTTGTATATAGACAGTGAACGAACTCACTACGTTTGTATCCTTGAGAAAGCATAAACTTGTGGAACTTATGGTACCATGCCCTCGGTGATTGTTTTAAGCCATAAAGACTCTTTAACAACTGGCATACCAAATCTTCCTTGCCTTTCTCAACAAACCCTTCTGGCTGCTGCATGTAAATTTCCACATCTAAATAACCATGCAAGAACGCTATCTTGACATCCATTTGGTGCAACACCAAATCTAATATGGCAACCAATGCAAGAAAGCATCTCAATGTAGTCATCTTCACCACCAGAGAGAAGACTTCATCAAAGTCAATGCCTTGTTCTTGCTTAAAGCCCTTGGCAACAAGCCTTGCTTTGTACTTTGGCTGGCTATCATGAGCGGTGATCTTATACTTGTAAACCCATTTACAGGGTAGAGCATTTTTGCCATGTGGTAATTTAACTAGCTTCCATGTCTGGTTTTTATGCAAAGTTGTCATCTCTGACTGCATGGCCAATTGCCAATTCGCGGAGTCCTTCATTTGCACTGCTTCCTTGTAACATGAAGGCTCATTTCAATCAGTCAACATGACATAGTTCATAGATGGAACAAACCTATCAGGAGGTCCCATGATACGTCCAGATCTACGCACAATAGGTGGCTCAGGCTTAGCCACAACCTGTGGTTCCACTCTATCCTATCCTTGCTCCTCTTGAGCCCTGACATTTTGTCTTGCACGTGCAGGTCCATCTTCTTGGAAGACAACTCTTCTAATCTCTTCAACCCTCTCTGGTTTAGAATGATATTTGGCTTCATTAAAGTGAACATCATTGTTGCGGATAACCTTTCTGGATTCGGGATCCCAAAGTTTGTACCCCATCTCACCAGAATTACCATAGCCTAGAAAGATGCACTTTCTACTCTTTGGCTCAAGTTTGTTCCTCAATTCCTTTGGAACATGAGTATATGCCTCACAGCCAAAGACTCTGAGATGCTTGTATGAGGGCATTTTGCTTGACCATACCATCTCTTCCACTGAATCCTTCTGCAAAACCTTGCTAGGAGATCTATTTATAAGATGAACGGCTGTTGATACAGCTTCAGCCCAAAACCCATTTGGCAGTTGTGCATTAGACAACATACTTCTGACCTTCTCTTGTATGCTCCTGTTCATCCTCTCAGCAACACCATTTTGAGGAGGATTGTAAGGAGCAGTAAGTTCACGTTTTATACCTTTTGACTCACAAAAGTCCTGAAAGGCCTTTGAAACATACTCTCCACCATTGTCAGTGCGTAAGCATTTAAGCTTCATGCCACTCTGATTCTCCACAAGTGTCACAAACGTTTTGAAAACAGTAAACGCTTCATCCTTGTGCTTGAGAAAATAAACCCATACTTTCCTCGAGTAATCATCTATAAATGTCATAAAGTAAGAAGCTCCCCCTAGAGATAGGTTAGGCATAGGTCCACACAAATCACTATGAATAAGTGCCAACTGTGTATCTCTTCTACTGCTTCTATGCTTATGTGGCTGCTGTGTTTGCTTACCATACAGACAATGTTCACAGAATTCAAAATCATTAAATGAAAAGCCAGGCAAATAACCAGAACGAGACAAGATTTCCATTCCCTTCTTGGACATATGTCCTAACCAGCTATGCCACAAAGAAACGTTCGGCTGCTCGGCTACATTGATTACATTTTTAGAGACATTTGATACATAAATCATGTAAAGTCCTCCAGAATTTACTCCATGTGCTACTGTCATAGAACCCTTGGATGTCTTCCACATGTTTTGTCCAAAAGTGGTGACGTAGCCAGCATCATCAAGTAAACCTGTGCTGATCAATCTCTTTGTAATAGCGGGAACATGTCTCACATTTTTCAGCGTGAAACAAGAGCCATTCTGAAACTTCAATTGAACATCTCCAACACCTAAGATCTCACATGTCTGCCCATTGCCTAGCGGAACATGATCTTTAGTGGTCACATAAGAGGTAAACCACTCCTTTTTTGGAGACACATGAAGTGATGCCCCTGAGTCTATAATCCAGTCACTCAGTGCATTTCCATCACATGTTGTAGGAAGAGCCGAGTCCATTGTATTCTTCAAGAAGTAGATGTCTCCTGACACTATACTATCATCCCCTGCAACAGTGTTTGTCACATTTATTTCTTGAATCTTCACTGAGGACTTGTTTTTCTCACCATGGTCTTCTGCTTTCTCTTTGCCTTTTTTTGCTTTCCATTCTCTGTAGGCTCTTTTCATGTGACCCTTCTTGCCACAATGGTAGAATTCTATGTCACTCTTGCCTTTAGCACTGTGGGACTTGCTACGAGACTGATCCCTCTTTCCACCTTTGTACTTTTCTTTGGTCCTTCCCCTGACAACTAAGGCTGTTCCTTTGCCTTTGTCCATTGTCTTTCTGTTGGTTTCTTCAGTAAGCAGACTGCCTTCTACACCTGCTATGGTCAAACCATCTGGAGGTGCAGAATTACTCAAAGTTGTTCGAAAAGTGTCCCAACTTTCCGGCAATATGATCAACAGGAACATAGCTCTAATAGGTTCATCAAACTTGACACCTTGAGTTGACAATTGACTGTAGATGGTGTTGAATTCATTCAGATGATTGGACATAGGGGTCCCTTCTTTCATCTTCAAGTCAACAAGCTTCTTAAGCCAGTATACCTGTGAATCTGCACTCTGCTTCTCATAAAGATCACTCAGCTTTATCCATGCTTGATAAGCCAACATCTCATCTGCTACATTGAAGTAAACGCTTTCTGCCAAAGTCAACATAATGGTAGAAAGTGCCAATTCATCCATTTCGCTCCATTCATCTTCGTCCATATCTTCTGGTTTTATCCCCTTGAGCTTTATAGGTTTTATCTGCTTCTTTTGTACCAACATGTGCCAAATCTGCTTCTTCCACAATGGGAAATTGGTTCCATCTAGCTTCTTTATATTGTAAAGAGCAGTGTCCTATGATCCAGCCATAGCTGCGCTTCACAGTGGTTTACTTTCCTGGGAAAAATTCGGCAGAGTTTTCCCTGTAAACTGACCTCTGAACCAATATCAACCTGTCAAATGAACCAAGAAAGCTTCAGATTCTGCATAAATATTGGCAGTGTCTCCTTTGTAAAATGGCTCTGGTGTACTCAAAAACAGACCAAAAACAGCTCAAAAACCACTTTCTCTCTAACACTGTAAGCTGTGGGTAAACCTGTCCTGCACCTGTACTGTCTCTCACTGTCCTGTCACTGTCCTGTAAGCATAGACTGCGACAATGCCTCAACGGCAGTAAAGCAAAGATGTAATCCCAACTGTCTAACTCACAGTCAATACATCCTAGCTGCCTATCTAAGGGTGCTCGAGGGATCGCTCCAAGACCTGTATCACCGAAAGGATCTCAACATTCGAGAATCCCCAAGCTCAATAAAACCTCACTCGACCCTAAACAAAGGCTGTAGTAAATCTGACAATACATAGACTTCCCACCAAGTCATACATCCACAAATCTCCCACTGTATGCTGTAACCGCTGCGGCGGTTGTTTGCTACGTGACTCACAGCCAGCAAACCCTCAACAGACATACATCATCTCTGACAATACATCCCATGTGGAAGTACCTGCAATGTCAGGATGAAATCTGGAATAGCAAGTAGCAAACACAAGCTACCTGATGAACTAGTGGATGTCGCCTACAGTCTGTGTGTAGATGCGCCCGTGTCGTATGTGACACGCCTCCAAGAACTGTGAGCCGTCCTTCGATGTGTAGACAGCCACAAATCAGCACTCTGGAAGTGCAGATATCCTCACCACCTGTAGTCGTAGGCCGAAATCCCAAATTTGTAGAGTCGGATCTGCACCCACTGAGACCACGTAGTCGAAAATGGCTTGCGTAGAACTTTGTCAAAGCCGAACGGTGGCCGAGATGACCTCAGAATGAAATTCTGAGAACACCGAGCCCTTCGAGTACACCCACAAGATTTGGGGCCGTGTCTTCGCCTGTCGAATCTCACTCCAATCTGAGCAGGTGACTCTGGCTACCTGCAAATGCTGCCCCGAGCCTCGATCTGAGCTCTGATACCAGTTGAAGGAGTACGAGCGGAAGTGTGACGCGAGAGAGAGTGCAAGAAGAAGAGCACGACGATATGGTGAACTCGCTCAGTTGTAATGTAGAGAGCATAGTGAGTTCTTATTAGGTTTTTACAAAAGAATATGTGTACATACCTGGCGGCCCGCCCACTTACCTGGGCGACCACATTGGGCTTTATACCCCAACAGTGAAGGTGTTGCATCCCAACTCCTCGGGCTTCCTACCAACCCCTTCTCCCCTTATACTATTGTGTGTTGTTGCTCATGGGGCTTCTGGGTGTGTTGCTACCGCTCTCAGCATTGGGTAGCTCAAGCTCACTCAAATTTTATCACTAATAGTAACTTGCATCATCCTCTACTTCAGCACAGTCATAAGCGACAAAATTGGTATCCTGTATCAATATTAGCACATCCCAAAATTTGGGGTAAATGCAAGTGCGTGGGTATACTTGGCTTGCGAGCTTAGAATTAGGGGAGGGAGGGAGGGAGGGAGGTTTGAGAGATCTACCATGTGAGAAAGGGAGACAAGCAAAGTAGAGCAATGGTGATTTCCGCGAGGGGATTGATCATGGGGGGATTGGTCTATAGATCTTGAGAATCTTTACCTGCATTGAGTTGCACAAGCAAAACCAGCTCCTTTGGCCTTGGCAAGAATACCTGTAGGCGCTAGTGGCCAAGGGTCAATTGCAACATTCAGGAGTAGTACTCAGCTCCCTTCCCTACTAGGTTAGGCTATCTTCTTCAGTATGATCACCTCTTATGGCTCTTAGCTATTGAACTCTGTTTGACAGCCATGGAGCTTACATAAACACAAAATTGAGATTAAAATGGTCTTCCCACGTCGACAATCAAACTCTAACCAAAGTCGATCTAGCTATATGGTGGTCCGAGACTTCACAACAGGGGTATATCTTGGGATTTTGTTGTTGTTCACGGCCCTCTAACTTAGGACACCTTTCCACAACATTTTCATGTAAAGCTATAACAAATTTAGCATCTTAGAAGCAGGATTGATGCAGTTTATTCCCTACTAATTTATTATTATTGTTCGGGGTCTCTCTCTCTCTCTCTCTCTCTCTCTCTCTCTCTCTCTCTCTCTCTCTCTCTCTCTCTCTCTCTCTCTCTCTCTCTCTCTCTCTCTCTCTCAAAGCCTTAAGGTAAGAAGGGGGGGGATTCAGACTCGGACGAAGCCCCCATTCCAAGCATCTGCTCCCAACTTGGCATATTCAATAGGAGGCCCCCACTCCAAGTATCTGCTCCCAACTTGGCATGTTCAATAAGAGGTGCAAGCTCTCAATGGACAAAAAACAATGGGCCTTCCAAGTTCAAAAACATTAGGGCTCCAAGCGTTCCCGCTAAGACTTATTGTGGTTTATCCTTCATGAGGTGATCTGAACAGGGATCAATTTACTGAAAATGAATATTGACAACGGTGTGTGGCGTTGCGTGTCTTATATGCCATTCTAGTATAAGGGTCAATTGAGACATTGAGAACCTCGAATCAGTACTATTCCTTCGATAACTCATTAATCATAGACAAAGATAAAAAAATCTCTGTGTTTGATGTCGACAGTCAAGTCGAGGATAGGATGATGGTTACGAGATGAAATGCACTTGTTGCTACTACCCAGGCCCCAAAGTTCAAACCTTTCTTGACCGCACCTTCTATTGTCTTCTGCAAAAGACTGTCCAAACACAAGCCCACTTTGGCGACCATACCTATCATCTGCTTGCCACCAGGGTATACACACACATAAAATGGAATGGGAGGGAGGTAACTTTTGCAAACCTAGCCACACCTCTTTACAAGGAGGAGGGGGTACCTTGAAAGTTGGAACAATTAACCTCATTTTGGAATATAGTAGGCATCATCCTCAGAGACCTCAATGCAGCTGTGGATTTTGCTCTGCAAGTCCATTCACATGTGCAAACAGGTGTCTCACCAAATGTCTTTTCAATCTCACCTTACGTCTTACGGACTTTCCATGGGGGGACGTGTATCTTACTTATAAAAGTGGCCACTTTATTCTTTCTTCTATATCTCCTCAGAGGCAGGCCTTGTGATTTTATCACTTGTTACTGACTAAAATAGAACAAGTGATAAAATCACCAGGCCTGCCAGGCATGATAAAAATTTCTTTTTGACATGCAATTTTTCAAGCCCTCTTTCATATGCTTTGTGCAATGCAATCAACTTATATAATTTTTCATATGTAACGTTAACTTAAAGATATAAATACAAAAAATGATAGGCAATTTTGAGATTGTTTTGGTAGGCAAAATAGCCCTTGACAAAAAAAATAGGCGTCAATTTTAGGCCTTGAAATTCTGAGGCTAAATCCCACTTTAAAATCACTACATCTTTAAGCTTAAAAAAATATATATATAAGCACAGAGAATTGAATTAAAAAAGCACCCTTAAGCTCTACACCCTAAGATTTAGATCCCTATGCTCTACACCCCACTTTAAAAATTCTACATTTTTAAGCTCTAGAGCCCTTTTTTCAAATTTAAAATTGTGATCCCTAAGTTGTAATTCCACTTTAAAAGCTTTAAAGGTCTAAGTCCTAAAACTCTAGCGTTTCGGGGTGACCCTTCTCCTATTTGTGGATCCATGTAACATTTTCAATTTCTTTAATTCAAAGTTTTACCTTCTAATAAAAAAAAACTATAGGTCCTCGTTGGATCATTGGAAACCTTACTTTAAAAGTTCTACATCTTTAAGTTCCAAACTTAGCTTTAAAATGTTTAAAAATAAAAATAAAAAATCTTTAAAGGTTAAAGCCCTAAATGATAAATTCCTTCCATAAAGTTTTGATTAACAAAAATGATAACTTTAGTCTATTGTCTCAAGTTTGAAGGGGTGAACTAAACTCTCAAAATGAAAAGGTGGCTAAAAGAATTTCTTAAATTTCAAAATGAAAAGGTGACTCTTGGGATTTGTGGAGTCTCTAAGGCTTTATCATTTAACAAGTAAAGCTATCAACACGTTCCATGCTTTCAAAGGCATTCAGTAACCCAAAATCTTTTCCTTGATATTTGAGAGTTCATTCCATATTTCAAAACTCAAGACGTGTTCATCATTAGATTTATAAAATTCATTTCAATGAGTGCCCACTATCTTATTTCAACCAATCAACATTTTTGACCTATCAAAAAATGCTTAAAAATACAACTCAACTTTTTTCGTATTTTAGTCAGCAAAAAGAGAAGGCAACGCTATAGCCTTGCCCTTTGGGCAGGACAAAAAATATTGAGTCGTATTTTCAAACATGTTTTGACACGCAAAAAATGTTGATTGGTTGAAATAAGATAGTGGGCATTCATTTAAATGAAGAACCTATAAATCTAATGATAGACATATCTTGAGACAAGGGAGAGATAATACTCGATGATAATCACCGATAGGAGAGAGAAGCTCTAAAAGCTTTTTGACCATGAATAAATTAAGATATCAAAAAAAAATTGAAAAAAAAAGCTCCTTTTGAGATAATGAGTTTCTTGGAAGGCGTTCTAGTCATCATGAATATAGGTTGCAGATCGATTCTTTGCAGATTTTTGCTTGCTCTCTATGTTTGGAGCCTATTGCTTCCATGTTCCAAGGAATTCCCTGCGGCAGTTTTCCTTGATGACGAATCCCATGGGCGATGATGCAGAGCCTGGTGTTGAATTTTGAGGCAGCCAACTAAAACTTCACCACCACACACTCTGGGTGCTCCTTTACCCGCCGTCCTACACACTTTGGGTGCTCCATCTCCTTCACTCTCTTCACTTCCACAAGCAACTCAGGACGCTTTATGGGAGTTCCCCCGACAAGAGCTACACATCTTTTGGGCGATATCAATTGCTGGCATGGTGCTCGCACTTGCAGGGTCACTATATTGCTGGGCTTGCTTTTGTGCGGGTATCAAGCTACCCCCCTGCCTCTTGCTGCAAGTTGATGTGCGTCAAGTAAAAGCCCCAAATCGGAAGGACCTCTCTGCGAGATTCGTGACCCGGGGGACTCTTAACCTTCAGTTCTTAAGGCATTTTGGGGAGCATCCATGAATTTACCCCTTTTGTTAGGTTCCAATGTTTCGGCATATATTGGGATGGTCATTGCCAAGTTCTAGAGGCCAAGCGTTCGCCGTCGAATCATTTCTACACTCAGATTTGAAAAAGAGAGGTTCTTACTTGTGTTTTCTTTTACCGGAGGAAGAGTATTTCAACCTTTACTGAAATTAGATGCAGTGCTTGATCGTTTAATGCAAGGAAAGCAGCTTGCCATGTTTTTAGATGAGGACCCAGCTGTGATGGAACGTCGAGCTGCTTGTGAAAAGAGACTGGAGTTCTACAAACAAGCACGTGATGAAACAGATTCAGTTGCTTGGCCACGATAGACTGTTAACACTTTCCTCATGTCAGTAGATGGTGCAGAAGCTAGTGAAGGGCCAGGTTATTGCTGTAGGGCGATTTACACAAGGACTATAATGGAAGCGGTTAGCAGTATGAATCCTTTGGCCTTATTACACTTTGCAGGAGATAGCGAGGAATAGGTGTTTACGTGGGCCTCTTGGACCATCTTAAGTGCATCATTAAAAGTGTTGTAATGTATATTTGTTCTTGTGATCCTTATTAGTCAAATTTTTGATCTTGGAAATTGGAATACAACTTACTTCGAAAATTATGCATGTACATTTATGTTTTTGCTTAAGCCAGCCAAGCTTTGGATCAATTGATGCATCTGAGTGATTGCTTTTTGGCCTTGTTCATGTTCGTTGTACAAGTTCGATTTGAAGGGCTAGAGTTGGACCATGACTCTCCTCTTTATTGTAGAATCTACCACCAGTCTTTAACGTGTGACCTTCCATACTGCGTGATTTTAGTCATTGACAATGGTGAACTACCGGCCTGTTCAGGCAGCATCATGAAGCTTATTGTTGGAATTAGGGTTGCAGAGAAACACACACAGCTTCGAGAAGATGAAGGAAGCTCAAGGCACACAATAGAGAGTGTGTTACTTAGTGTGCAATTGAAAGATAGATAGCCCTAGAGTGATGGGCGTATATACAATGCACGGGGGAAAAAACCTCCTAAAGAGGGAAAAAATGCCCCGGCGGTCCTAGTGTGCTCACACACATCACTACCACATGTATATGGTAACAAATCCCCCCTGGAGTGATGCGGTGAACGAGAGCTGGCACATGAGTAAAGGGAAGTGCCATGCCCTGAGGACAGGATCAGTCCACAACGGGGAGTAAGCCCAAAGCTTTGCAAAAAGCTTCAAGCTTCTCACGAGACAATGCCTTTGTGAAAAGATCTGCAAGGTTGTCCTGTGTTGGCACATAAGCCAAGTTGATCTCTCCTGCTGAGAGCCTCTCCCTGACATAGTGGCAATGCACCTCAATGTTCTTTGTGCGAGCATGAAAAACTGGGTTCCTCGCAACTGCCAATGCGCTCTGACTGTCAGTGTAGATAGTGTTGGCAGTGTCCTGTCCAACACCCAAATCAGCCATAAGGCGTCTGAGCCATACACACTCAACCGTAGCTGTGAAGACTGCCCTGTACTCAGCCTCACAACACGAAGTGGCCACAATAGGTTGCTTCTTGCTCAACCATGATATACATGAACTGCCAAGCATGAAACAAAAACCACTTGTGGACACTCGCGTGTCAAAACAACCAGCCCAATCTGAGTCCAAAAAAGCATGTAAGTCTGGCGGCAATGATCCCCCCTTGGGATAAAACAAGCCAAGATGTAAAGTGCCACTAAGGTAGCGGAAAATCCTCTTGACAGCCTGCCAATGCTTAGACCCTGGGCTATGCATAAATCTGCTGACCTGTGAGACTGCAAACTGAATATCCGGCCTCGTGTTGCATACATAAATGAGGCAGCCAACATCAGTTTGGTAAAGAGTGACATCAGCAAGATCGCCAGCATCATGTAGACTCAACTTCAAACCTGTTTCCATGGGAGTGGAAATAGGTTTGCAATCCTCAAGTCCAAACTTACATAGCAATGTCTCTATGTAACTTTTCTGACACAAGGCAATACCACCATCACACTGCTTAAACTATATGCCCAAATAATGATGCAATAGCCCCAAATCTTTCATCTTGAAGGTAGCATTCAAATCAGCCTTAAATTCAACAATATGTCTCTCATTTGGTCCAGTGATCAGCAAATCATCAACATAAAGAACCACGATGAGAAATACATCACCCTCACGCTTTACATACAATGTGCTTTCTATTGGACTGTTACGAAAGCCTTGTTTGACCAAATGAGTGTCAGCTTTCTCATACCAAGCACGAGGAGATTGCTTCAACCCATACAAAGCCTTGTTACATTTGCACACTTTGTTCTCTTGTCCTTTTATTACAAAACCGCGAGGCTGCTTTACATAAACTTCCTCAAATATGTCACCATTCAAGAAAGCAGTAACAATGTCTGATTGATGTCCATCCCAACCAAAATGAGCTGCCAATGCACATAGAAAACGCACAGTAGTCATACGACAAGTGGGAGAAAAAGTCTCTTCATAATCTATGCCTTTTTGCTGTGCATAACCTTTTGCAACAAGTCGAGCCTTATGGGGATCGATCTCACCATCCGGCTTGCGTTTCAACTTTTAAACCCACTTCGTACCAATGGCCTTTTTGCCAAGAGGCAAATCACATAAAGTCCATGTGTCATTTTCTATAAGTGCATCATATTCTGATTGCAGGGCAGCCATCCAATTTTCTGAATTCTGTGCTTCATCAAAAGTCAAAGGCTCCTCAACATCATGTAAGCTAGATAGATCCAAAGCATAACAATCTGAACGAGTACGACTAGACAAAGGTGCATCCAATTTATTGTCACGCAAAGTGTGCACCAGCCATTTTGGCATACCTCTAGCTTGCTCATTTTCAGCCCTTTCCTCATGTACATCTACATCAGTAATAGGCTGATCTAAAAAAATTTCAGAAACCCCCATAGGCTGTACATTTGCCTCATTGGAACTTACATTCGTATTTCCACCACTGAAAAGAGGCAACAAAGTGTCATAAATGTCCTGTGAGCTTACATTACTGTCTCTAGTACATGACAGCAAGGGCTGAATAGAATCTTCCACAAACACTACATCCCGAGAAACCAGAATACGTTTTGTTTGCGGATGATACAACCTGTAACCTTTGCTTTCAGCACTATAACCAACAAAAATACATTTGACAGCCTTATCATCCAAATTTCTGCGCTGCACTTGTGGCACCAAAGCATATGCCAAACAGCCAAAAACACGCATGTGCTCAATAGAAGGCTTTCTATCATGCCATGCTTCATATGGAGTAATAGACTGCAAAGCTTTTGTAGGACACCTGTTAAGTACATAAGTGGCACACATGATGGCCTCAAACCAAAAAGAATGCAGCAAAGCTTGACTTTTGACCATACATCGTGCCATTTCCGTTAGTGACCTGTTTTTCCTCTCAGGAACACCATTTTGCTGAGGTGTATAAGGCACTGTACATTGGTGTTTTATCCCACGACTAGCCAGAAATGCATTAAATTCATGAGACATATACTCCCCCCCTCAATCGGAACGGAGGGTGCCCATAGTACATTTCGAGACATTTTCAGCCATAGCCAGAAATTGTTTGAAGCACATAAAAACTTCGGACTTCGCTTTAAGCGGAAATACCCATGCATGCCTGGAGTAGTCATCAATGAAAGTCACGAAGTATAGGTAATTGCCCAAGGACGGAGTTTGCATGGGCCCACAAACATCACTATGCACAAGCTGCAACCTGCATGTGGCCCGAATTGAACCATCCTTGGAAACTTAGAACGCTGCATCTTACCCAAAATACAGCCTTCACAAACATGTTTGACAGGTGCTTCAAGAGGCAGCAAAGAAGCAACCATATCAGATTTCTGCAAACGTAGCAAACTGGCAAAATTCAGATGACCAAAACGTGCATGCCAAAGTTTTGCATCTGAAATAGCCCTTGAATCTGCAACAGCATGCAAAGTTTTGTCCACACTTGTCATACAAAGTGAGCTTATACAGCCCACGGCACAAAAGGCCAGATGCAACAATTTCATCACCAAAACTGAGATCATGAACTGTACATCTGTCATCCACAAATTTGACTACAAGTCCAAGTCTAGCAAGTGCGGATACAAACAAGAGATTCTTCTTGATCCCAGGTACATAAAGTGCATCAACAAGTGTGAAGGAACTACCATTAGCAGCAGTGAGCACAATCTTTCCAACTCCTTGAACTGGATAAGAGGCGTTGTTGGCACAAGTGACTGAATTCCCATGAGGGACAGACTCGAGAGAGGTAAACAATTCACGATGTGACGTAATGTGCTTTGTAGCACCACTGTCGAAATACCACACATGTGAATCTGCAGCAATTAACAAGCATGCATCATGGACAGCAGGATTGTAAGTGCACTCTGCGCTAAAAGCCCATTCTGCATCAACATCAGCAACACAGTATCCTTTCACAGAAGACTCAACAATGGCTGCATTTGTAGTGGAACCAGCATTTGCAGTGGAACCACCCTCTTTCTTCTTAGCCTCTTTGGCATTCAACTTCGGACACGACTTGATCAAGTGATCATTGGATTTACAATAATGGCAGCGCATCTTCTTTTGCCCTTATCACCAAAATTACCAGACGAAGTACTGCCAGCAAAAGCATTAGGAACATAAATTTTGCCACTCACAGCAGAACCATAAGAAGTGGCTGCATTACTATTACCACCCTTTCTTTGAGAAGCAATAAAAGCCTGTTCAACTGCACGCTGCCTAGTCCTGTTTTTTCTAGAAAGTGACTCTTGCAATAGCAATGTGCATAATGCATCAAACTTGACAACTTCAGGATTTCCTTGGGTCATCAGTCTCCAAGTACTAGCAAAAGTCTGGTAGGAATCTGGTAAGCCATCAAGAACAGTCTGCACAAGGGAACTGTCTGAAATGACTTCACCTGCAGAAATAAGCTACTCATTGATATCCTTGACACTAGCAAGGAAAGTGTCTATATCATCTTCCTCATGCATAATCTTGGACTCCAGCTCTTTACGCAGCAAAGCAATTTTAGCCTCATTGCGGCTTGCATAAAGACCTGCTAGAATATCTGTCATAATAATCAATATCTAATTCTCCTAAATGATTTTCTCATATTAAACTGATCATTTAATGTGGGGAAGTGCCAAGGGAGAAAAAGCTAGAATATTGGTTAAGTTAGCAGACCGGCCACAGTAGGGATCCAAAGGAGGGAAAATAGGGATCCAAAGGGGGGGCCATCTGCAAAAGAGCCATGTGAAACAACGGGCTAAAAAGACCCTAAGGTTCAGCCCATTAAGACTTCCAAAATGCTAAGGTTCCAAAATTCAAAGGTTGTGTCCAAAGGTCAACCTTAGGGAAAATTGGATGCTTAGTGTGTGTGCCCAAAAAGTCTTTCTGCATCCCTACATGGGAGGGGGCGAGCCCCAAAGCTAGGGGATGAGAGAGAAAACCACACACACACACACACAGGCTCCCTTTACACAAAGGGAATGAGGGACACATGTCAGCTCCCTAGGCCAGATGCCCACAAGGTGTGCCCAATTCCTATTGGAAGACCCTTGAAGTGGACCAATGAGAATTAAGCTAGAGTAAATCTAGTTTAATTAATTTAAAAACATTTAATAAAAGAAACCAATAAGAATTAAGTGTCCTAGAAGACTATTGGGCAGTCTCCCAAGGGGTCCAATGAGCATTCAGAAGCCCCATGGCTTGCCTGATTCCTATTGGCCAGGAGGCAAAGGGGTCCAATGAGAGTTTAGTTTAATTATTTAATTATCTAAAGCTCTCACAAAAGGGGAAAGGGGGACACATGTCAGAAGGCTATCACTTATGCTGCTTAATTCCTATTGGCTTGACCTGGGGAGGTCCAATGAGGAAAAAGCCAGCCTAACTTAGCAGCTAGGGCTCGCCCAAGAGAGAGGGGGGGCTGATTTTTGCTTGGCATTCACTCTCACACTCTCACACTTGACCATGTGTGAAGGAAAAACACTCTATCTCCTCCCAAGCTTTAATGGAGAGCTCATCACCTACTCCAAGCTTGTGAGATAGAAGCCTACATCAACACTCTCTTGGCATGTGGATGCAAATCCAACCAAGAGCCAAGCTTCAATGCATGCTCATCTTCTCTACCAAGCTAATTACTAAGCTAAGCTATGCTAATATGAGTGATTATGTGAGGAGATGTACTTCTTTCTCGTAAGATACTTCTTTTTCCTCTCAATCTACTCTCATACCCTGCTAGCTCTCACCATCTTCGAAGGTGTGTGAGGTCTTGGGTCTGAGAACGGGGATAATTCAAGTTGTGTTTAATTAAGTGTTTTGCTTGGTGTATGAAGCTTCCATCTTCATTGCACTAGGTAGTCTTGAAGGAACACAAAGAATTGTATTGTACAATGTCTCTCTTGATGGGAGAAACCATAATACAAAGCCTTTTGGAGGGGGGACCGGCTCCATGCAAATCCGGTCCTCAACTGTTGTCAATAGTTTAATTGCTCTCTCTTTTGAAAGTATTGTCGATGCTATCTAACTAGGTGTTATGCTTTTTGTTGCTCTCTCCACCCAAGCACTCTTGTAATTCTCATTAGGAATCTATTCTAATGAAATGCCCACTATGTTCATGCTAATTTCCGCTACAAATAAGATTTTAGGCCATTAAATGTTACAATATCCCAAGCCTATTTTGCAGATTTTGCTGAACGGATGTGAGGAACAATGGTGCACTTCACAGACAACGCAATCAATGCATGAGCCTGCGCATCCTTAACATCCCAACGAGCTTGTTCTGCCGTAGGCAAAACAACTCTAACAGTTGCAATCCTTGCAACAAGACCTGCAACATCCTCAACATCGCCTACATCCTCAGAACCAGGACGTACATCAATGCCCTGCACAATGTTCCAGACACCCTTTGACACAAGAACATGTTGCATCATATAAGCCCACATAGGGTAGTGGTCCCCATCCAACTTGTCCTCAGCAGCAAACATCTTGAACACATCTGTGTTGTTGTTGTCAGCCATGGTAAATGCTGCACCTGATGTGAAAACTGCTCGAAAATAGGAGAAACGGAGCGGGAACAACCTGTGCTATATAGCACAAACCGTAGAAGACTGTAAGGCACCTGTTATGCAGAAAACACAACTGACAAAAATTCTACACAAAATGACGAAATAGCCTGTGCAGAGTAGCCTGTAGTGGAAACGGAGGCCGAAATGAGCCCAAATCAAAATTCTGAGCAGACCGAGCTCTTCAAACATGCCCTAAATTTTAGTTGACGTACGAACGCTCGCCAAAGCTCACTGAAATCGGAGTAAGTGAGCAGGCGTGTACTGAAGCAGCTGGCGACTAAGCCCGGGAGGACGTGACCTGCTCTGATACCAATTGTTGGAATTAGGGTTGCAGAGAAATACACACAGCTTGGAGAAGACGAAGGAAGCTCAAGGCACACAATCGAGAGTGTGTTACTTAGTGTGCAATGGAAAGATAGATAGCCCTAGAGTGATGGGCGTATATACAATGCACGGGGGGAAAAACCTCCTAAAGAGGGAAAAAATGCCCCGGCGGTCCTAGTGTGTTCACACACATCAATTCCACATGTATATGGTAACACTTATCATCGTCACATGGCAACAGTTATTGGCGACCTGAAGCTCGTAAATGTCGTGGGACAACAGCACAGAGAGAGTAGCCCAGAACAACCGATATCTTGTCAAGTGTCTCTGTTTGCCTCTCCCTCCCACACAGCTCCCCAAACACGTCAACAGGATAATCAACACACGAATCTGCTGCTCGGCCTGACAAAGCAAAACATCTTTCTCCCCATCTGTCCTCCCACTCTCTCTCTCTCTCTCTCTCTCTCTCTCTCTCTCTCTCTCTCTCTCTCTCTCTCTCTCTCTCTCTCTCTCTCTCTCTCTCTCTCTCTCTCTCTCTTTTAGGTTTGAAACAAGGTGTCGAGTTTGGTATCCCAAGGTTGGTGGTGAAAGGTGATGCACTGTTAGTCATCAAGCAGTTGTTGTAGGTGAAAGGGGATTCATTAAAGCATTGGTTCTATGCCATCAAAAGTTGTTGAAGTTTTTTGAGGAGGTTCAATTGAAGCATGTTAGAAGAGAGCAGAACCAAGAAGCTTGCAAGCAGCAAGGTACAAGTGCAAGTTGCAGGTATATATGTGGTCCCATCCACCTATGCTGGTTGTGACACCTTGAAAGAGATTGAATACTTTTTGAGTACCAATAAGTGCTCTGAAAGATTGTCAAAGCTACAAAAGCGGAGGATAATGCAGAATTCTTGCAAGTTCACACTGATAGGGGAGGATCTTATGACCTATAATTGGGATGAAGTGTTGCAAAGAGTACTTTACAAGGAAGAAATTGGTGTGGTGTTGCAATAATGTCATGAGGAGAGTGGGCATTAGGGTAAAGAGGAGGTTTTATTTCAAATCTTGACAGCAGGTTTTCGGTGGTCGTCGATAGTACGTGATGTACACTATTGGTGCAAAACCTACCATGAATGTCAGTATGGGCGAGAGGAGGCTGATAGTCAAATCGCAAGGAGCTATCATTGCCCAAGATGCTTTTGAGAAGTGGGGCCTGGATGCCATTGGTCCACTCCCGAAGTCGACAAGCGGGAAAAAATACATTGTAGTGGCGATTGACTACCTTACCCAGGTGGGTCAAAACTAAAGCTGTGAATGAGGTAAATGCTCATGTGCTAGCTCAGTTTGTTTTTGACAACATCTATTGTCGTTTCGGAGTGCCATGGGTGCTCGTGCCGGATAGAGGGCACGGATTTAGGAGTAAACTTATGAAGGCTTTAGTGGAGAAGCTAGGAATTCAACACTGGTTTTCTTCACCTTATCATCCTCAATGCAATGGTTTGGTAGGAAGTGCAACTGGCCAAATCATAAAGATGTTGACAAAGTATATTTACAAGCAAGAGGCGGAGTGGGAAGAGAATCTCAAAAAATGTTTGTGGGCGTACAAGACGTCTTACAAAGTGGCGACCAATTTTACCCCATTTGAATTGGTCTACGGTAAGGAGGCGATGTTGCAGGTGCATATGCAATTGGGTGCTTTGAGGGGAATGTGGATGGGGACAATTACCTTATGTGGACTTATATGATGCAACACGTTCTTGTGTCAAAGGGCATCTCGAATATTGTGCAGGGCATTGATGTATGTCCTGGTTCTGAGGATGTAGGCGATGTTGAGGATGTTGCAGGTCTTACTGCAAGGATTGCTGCTATTAGAGTTGTTTTGCCTACGTCAGAACAATCTCGTTGGGATGTAAAGGATGCACATGCTCATGCATTGATTGCCTTGTCTGTGAAGTGCACCATTGTTCCTCACATCCGTTTCAATGTGGTCTACAACTTTGTAGAAGAAACTTTTTGCAAATTCCTCACCGTTTTGCTGATATTCAGCTCAGACTGACTGTATGCAGAAATGCAAGATTTTCTGTTGTCGCATTGTGTGCGAGTTTGATGCACTTTTGGAAGCACGAGAGATGCTTGAAATTGAGTGCATAAATTCTGAGCTGAAGATGCAATTGCAGCTTGTGTTAAGCTTGTGGTTTGAGGGTTTTTTGGTAGACTTGGGCAACGAAGTACGGAAGCGTTTACACACCACCGAGGCGGTCTCTTGAGAGACGCAGTTTTTTGGAGCACACAGGTAGAGCAGATATTTGTGTACTAGATTTGCAGGTGTTTGCAATGATGTATGCAAAGTGTGGAGATTGGTGCATGCATTTGGAGTGCGGTTTGATGCGCTTTGGTTGCTCATGGTTTGAGCGTGTAGTCAGTTTGGCTACTGGTTTTGTGGCCGTTTTACTGACAAAACTCTGGCGAAATTTTCCCAGGAGTTTTATGCGCATTGTTGGTGCGATCGAGATTGTGATTGCTTATAGCACTCAGGATTTGTGTGCAGTGTTTTTCCTTTTGGGTGGTGCATTGCGAGCATGTTTTGTTCTGCTTTTTTGGTCTTGAGCTGTGTGTGCTCGGCCATTTGGAGCTTCCAGTTTTGACTCCCGGCTACAGGTTGAGTCTAGTACTCCCACAGGTGTTTCCATTTGTAGTTGAGGACATCTTCTGTAGTGTTTTGGCTTGCATACTGGTTTCGACAAAGCAGGTGTCTTGAGCTTTTGCTTTGTGTATGCTTTTGTGGGATATTGGTTGGAGATTACTCGCCATAGTTTGTGATCGAGCTTGGCTCTCACATTGACAGGTTTTGCAGTTTGGACACAGTTTGGTGTTTTTGTACCTACTCTCATAGGAGTGAGGAGTTGTGTATCTCTCTTTGCTTGAGACAGTGGTTTGCTCTCGGGTGGGAGAGTCTTGTGATCTCGAGCATTGTTTGCCATAGTTTTACAGAGCTTATGCATGTATGTTGAGTGTAGTTTGATGCGCATTGATTGCTCATTGTATTGAGCTTGCAGGACAATGGTTATTTTGTGTTGATAGCCATTGTGCGTCGAAACTCTGGCGAAATTTTCCCAGGAGTTTTATGCGTATCATTTATGTGATCTAGGTAGAGATTGCAGGTTGCACTCAGCATTTGCGTGCGGTGTTCTCTGTAGGTGGGAGACTTGTGCGTGTGTATGCATCGATACCGCATAGTGTGGGCTTGGTGATTAGCTCACAGATTGCAATGTGATACTAGAGTAGGCGAGGCTTGTATTGACATTGCGGGAGCTCTATTTTGGAGTGTGTCTCACAGGTTTTACATTGTGTTTCTGGCCATATTTGTAGACAGTTTTCAGGTGTTGTTGGTGAGGTGGTTTTGCTTTCTAGTTTGCTACATTGTGCTCATGGCAGAGACAGGTGATCGCTCAGATTATGATCTCTCCGAAATGTGCATGTTTGATGGGTCTGACTTTGCAGCATGGAGAGAGTGTATGCTTGATGCATTGACACAGCGAGGGTTGCATCGACCATTGAGCGGTGATGCAGGTAGACCTTCAAACATGTCTGACGATCAGTGGTAGGAGCTAGAGGAGATGGCACTATCTACACTCTCTTTGCACCTTGCGGAATCTGTATATGCTCTTGTTATGTATGAGACTACTTCGAGAGAACTTTGGCACAGATTACATGATATGTATGATAGATCTGAGTCATCGAGGACTCGTGTGAGACATGTACATTCACGAGTACGCCGACAGGTGATATGTTGGTATTGTGGTCATTCTAGACACGTTAGACGGCGCTGTTTTCGTCGTATGCGACATCATAGGATACATGGAAGTCTCAGAGATGTATGTAGTGATGCCATGGACTCAATTGCTTTGACAGTTGAGGCAGATGTAGTGTCAGAGTATACTAGTGACGGGGATGTCACTTTTACCTCGAGCTATGCACGAGATGCTATACATGTGGATAGTGCACTCCCTTTGCAGTGGTTGCTAGACGCAGATGCTATGTTTCATGTCACGCCGCATCGTGAATGGTTTTGTAGCTATTCTAGCGGGATGCTTGGCAGTGTATGTTTGACCGATGGATCGGTGCATGTGATAGAAGGTGCAGGAGATGTGAGACTTGTTATGGAATTGATATTTTATTGTTTATTGCAGTTGACAGGTGGAAAATACTTGACCGAGTTAGGCTATTGCAAAAGGATATCATTTTTATGTATATTTGATTATTCAAGTGCTCTTAAAGAGCTTTGGCCATTTATGACCGGCCGGCCAGTTTGTACTCAATTTGACCATTCAAGAAATCTATAAATGAAATACGTGCAAGAGGGAAATGGTCACTCTTGCACGGGGGGAGATTGCACCCAGTGTCTGCCTTATTCTTCTCACCTCTCCTCTCTTCTCTCTGGCCGTGCTGGCGTAGCACTCCATTCTAGGAGGTGCGTCTGCACGCACGCTATTGCTCTTTCTCGCAATCTGTCTCTCTCTGTTCGTGTATCTTGCGATTATGCGTCTATATGGTTGCCAAATATGTCGATTAGTCTATTTTATGGTTTGTAGCATGCTATTTCGGGTATTTTGCAAGGAACTCCACGCCTCTGGCTGTAGCAGTGGTATCAGAGCTGGCAAAAAGGAAAATTGCTCTTGATGAAAGTCGTGACGAACATATCCTAGAGCTAAGTGTGTTAATCTCTCAAATTCCATGTTATCAATTTGCTCATTATGTGATTTGTTTAAAGAAATTTACCATGATTAGAGATTATAAAGAAGGCCACTTTATCTAAGAGCTAAATCACGATGACTTTTTAGAGTATTGATTAGTCAACTAAGTCGCATGCGACCACTCTCAAGCTTGAAGAAGAAGAATTAGTAGAGTAGATTCAATAAAGTAGAAATATTTTGAGTCTGTTAATGACAAGTCTATTGAACAAGGAAACGTGGAGGAAGATTTCTTTTTCCTGGCCATAGGAATCCACCCCAAGACTCCAAGATTTTTAAAAGGAAGGTGACAACACATTTGTTGGCTACCACAACCAAAGGATATGGTTTAAGTAAGGGAAAAAGAGGTTGTGGATCTCGATCGACATGCAGGGAAATTTGATGATCCGTTATTGCCATCATTGAGGAGTAACTAGCTTCCATCCCTTATGTTGTAAGTCCATGCCCGACTTCCTACGCGACCCCATCATGAGGACCATGGCCAATGTCCTACGCGACCCCATCCGGCTGGCAATACCCTCTCTCGGTGCAAGTGATGGAGATCCCATGATGCGGCAACACCCTGCGTCTATGTTACAACATGCAGTTTAGTTATCCCTGCGTTCTTGTCATGTTGTGTGGCCATCAACTTGCAGCTATGTCTCGTTGTCCCAATCAGACAAAAACACATGCTCTACTTGAACTACAGGGGGAGGATTGTCCCCATTCACCTTGCATGTCCGCAGAAATAGTGGCACCCACCATCCAACCCATCCCCTCATGCCCCCCTCTCGCGGCCACGCCAGTACCACTAGTGATAATATTGGCTACGTACAAATCCAGCCCCACTACCTTTGAATTCCATGCAAAAGTAAGCAATCAAACTCCCTTCCCACTAGCCATCCATGCAATGCTGAGCCTTTTCTTTCTCTCTCTCCCTGATCGTCTGCACCAGCCGAACCACCTCCACCCGATCTCTCCCTCTCTCTCTCTCTCTCTCTCTCTCTCTCTCTCTCTCTCTCTCTCTCTCTCTCTCTCTCTCTCTCTCTCTCTCTCTCTCTCTCTCTCTCTCTCTCTCTCTCAGTTTCCAACCATATTGTGGTCGGGAGTTGTCTGCGACACCCCTTTACCAAATACCACCCCATCACCTGCAGCCGTGCATTTTTCAGTGGTCCACAACTTCACCAACTAAGGGGCGGCCATCTCTCTCTTCACTGGCGCCCACCATGCAGCCCACGTCACATTTCACATAGAGGTACTTAACTCTTCTAATGGTCACCAACCTATAGCCCAGCCTCCTCCATTCTGTGCAACTCCTTCCTACCACCAAACGGCACCTACCCATGCAGCTGATCACTTGCATCCACAAACCAACTCTCTCGCTCCCTCTCTCTCTCACTCACTACAACCGCTAGGCACTCCCACGTCACACTATGCATGCCTCCGTTCAACACCCATTGGCCTCTTCGTCGTTAGCCACTACTCCAGTGCTACATGGCTCACTATAATAGACTAGAGCCCGCGTGCTTGACCCACCACGTTTCTCCAATACACTCTCTCTCTACCTATCTGTCCTTCTCTCCCTCCCGACTCTCTATAAGGCTCATTAGCTGCCAAGATCAGGCTCAATAGTCGCCATCTAACCTCTCTCTCTCTCTCTCTCTCTCTCTCTCTCTCTCTCTCTCTCTCTCTCTCTCTCTCTCTCTCTCTCTCTCTCTCTCTCTCTCTCTCTCTCTAACGGCACCTACCCATGCAGCAGTTCACTCTTTTGACCATAACTTGCTCATCCGAACTCCGATTTAGGTGATCTATAGCCTCAATCGAAGAGCACGAAGCCCTCTACGCATTGATGTAAAGACAGAATTTTTCTGTGTAATGGAAGGCTTTGCTGTAACAGCATCTCAGAACTGAAAAAACTGTCAAAACTTTGCGTTTTTGTTGCCGACTTGAAGGCAATGTCAGACAAAACTCGCAAGGGTGGAAAAGCCACACTCGCCATGGAGAATGATGCAAAATCTCCAAGGAATTTGGATGCTAATCCAACCACATCGTCTACAACAACGGAAGCAATGATCATGGCTTACTTGATCTCGTTACAAGAAACCGTCAACAAGCAAGGTGAAGAGTTGCGCGCACTTGCAATGGAGAATGGTACTTTAAGAGTTCTCGCTGTGGAGAATGAGCACCTCAAGAAGGTTCTTGAAATGCAAACAACACGCTTGATGCATCTTGAGAATGAAGTTCAAGAATGTAAACGCTCTCTTGTGGACATGAATGTAGTGAAAGAGCGCTTGAGCAAAGTTGAGAGTGATCATGTATTGAAAGAGGAAACGATAGATACAATACGACATGATGTATGTGAGATGAGAAATGCATCCAAATCATGGGCTGATATATGTAAGGATAATGTGGTTTCTACATCTCCTATCACGCAAGCCGTTGTCCAAGCAAAGAATGTAGAGAATGTGGACACTCAAGAATTGCAAGAACGACAAAAACGCTCAAAGAACATCGTCATTCGTGGAATCAAGGAGGAAAGCATGGAAACACCCCAATCTCTTGCGGTTGCTATTGAAGAGTTTTTTGCTACACACTTTGGCATGTCAGGAATCATGGCTTATGGTGCACATCGAGTTGGAAAACAAGGAGTCCCTCGCTCGGGAGAAAGACCTATTGTATGTACCATGGCTGATGAGGTAAAGAGAAAGATCATCCTTGACAATGGTTGGATCTACCTCAAAGGAACGGGTTGTAATGTATATGAGGATCGCACTCTTATGCAACAAAATGTACGTCGCAAAGCATACGAGGAAAGAAGCAAGAAGATTAAGGTATCATCTCAAGAAGAAAAGTCACTTGAGGAGGATGCAAGTCCACCCAACAAATAGGGACACATGATCTATGAGACCAACTCACGCTTGCGAATAAGCTTTTGGAATTGTAACGGGTATCCATGGAATGCGGGAATTGGCATTGATGAGCTTACCAATGACTCCGATGTGATACTTCTTGTCGAAACATGGGAGCATGATGCGCAACGAATTCTTGGATTTGACAAATACGATGTACATTCTTTGATGTGGGCCAAAAATGCAAAGCAACGAAGAGGCCAAGGAGGCGTAGCATGTATGACCAAAAAGGGTTTGAAAGATGTTTCCATTGTCAAAGAAGATAAGTATAAACGCTACTTATGGCTGAAAATCAACCCACCAAATGGTCAAGTCATGTTTGTGGCCGGCTGCTACATTCCTCACTATGACTCCAACTTTTATGCTGGCTTGAATATGGATAGAGATCAGCCCTTTGTTCAACTAGAGGAAGACATTGCTCATTACAAGGATCAAGGTGAAGTCATTGTTTGGAGACATGAATGCTCGCACAAATATGTTACAACACGACACACAACAAGTCGACATGCCGCATGTATCAAGAAGAGTGAATGACTCATACATGTATAATCGAAGTTCTAATGATGCAAAAGAAGTGGATCACTATGGAAAGTCACTTCTACATATGTGCAATAGTACCGGAATGCTCATTGCAAATGGTGTATCTCTATGGCAAGGCACCAATGACTTTACATGTAGAAAGCACAATGGTGCTAGCGTGATTGACTATATGTTGTTCTCAGAAGCCACTCTAGAATGCATACAAAGCTTTACACTTGGTGAATGGAATCCGGAATCGGATCATAGGATGTTATGTATTGACCTCAAGTGTGGTAAACGGCCCGAGCATGTAGCCTCCAATCATGATGTGAATCATTTGTACCTACGTCTAGACTTCAAACGAGCACTTATATATGCTGATATGGTGGACCAAATGTTAAGCATGATAGAGCATCAAGGGAGCCCAACATTAGAATGCAAGTGGAAAGTTTTCAAAGAAGTAATTTTCTCTTGTGCGAAGGAATTCTTTTCGGTGAAACACATGTCTTGCAAAAGGTCTAAGAAGGGTAGCACCAAGAAGAAATGGTTTGACATGGAATGTAGTCAAGCCCGAAAACACTTGCTAAGATTGGATGCAATCAAAGACAAGGAAGTTTACTTGGAATGTTCACACACATACAAAGCACTTGTTCAAAAGAAGAGGAGAAGGTGGGAAGTCGAAAAACAACTTCTTTTAGCACAAGAGAAAGCACATGCATGTGGCAAGTTTTGGCAAAATCTAAAAGGCAAGCGCGTTGAGAGCTTTGGTGACTTGACTCTTGAGGATATGTATATGCATTGTAAGAACCTCTATGAGCAACCCAATGTTGATAAGATGGAGGGTTGTAGCTCCCTTCCATTTATGTCTCCCTTCTTTACCATTGAAGATGTATGCCGCGTGCTTGAGAAACTTGCTACTCGCAAGGCAGGTGACCTTCAAGGTGTCAAGGCTGAAATGATTAAATGGACAAGCAAGAAAACACGATATTGGATATGCGATATGTTTAACCTTGCACTTCAGTATGGCATGCCTCATGATTGGAGTGCAAATTGGATCAAACCTTTGCACAAAGGAGGAGATGTAAACAATGTGAACAACTATCGCACTATAATGGTTGGTTCTTTGATGGCAAAGTTATTTGGATGTATCATGGAGATGAAGATAAGTGAATGGGCTGAAAAGAATGGCAAACGTGCGCTTGGCCAAGCAGGTTTTCGAAAGCATCATAGCACTATTGATCACCTTGTCACTCTTCGAGTTCTTATGGAAGCGTCTCGATTGAAAGGAAAAAAGTTGTATTGTTGCTTTGTGGATTTCAAGAAAGCTTTTGACATGGTACCGCGAGGAAATCTTTGGAGACGTATACAAAGCCTTCAAGTGCCGAGAGAATTTATGCATGCAGTCTTTCGCATCTACCAAAAAGTGATATGTCGATTACGTATGGGAGATGGAATTTCAGAATTTTTTGCAAGCACTATTGGTGTCAAACAAGGATGCCCACTTTCCCCAACCCTCTTTGGGCTACTCATTGATGAATTGGAATACATGGTTCTTGATTTTATGCAGCAAGAAGGCATAGAAGAGGTTAAGATTGGAAATGCGGTGATCATGCTTTTGCTTTATGCCGATGATGTAGTGCTCTTGGCACATACCTTAGAAGATGCACAAAAGCTTATGAGTGTCTTGGAACGCTTTTGCCTACATAGCGGGCTGATCGTGAATGGATCCAAAACCAAGGTTATGCTTGTAAAGACCCTCAATGACGAAAATCCATGCATTGTATACAACAATGAGAAACTTGAAGTGGTAGATCACTTCAAGTACCTTGGCCTTGAGGTTCCATCCAATCATAAATGGAAGGATTGTGCAATGCGTCGCTTGGAAGCCGGAAAGAGGGCTTATTATGCATTTGAGAACATGTGCAATGCAGGAGAGATCAAGTGTTGGGCTCTCAAAAAGTACCTCTTTGACACATTGGTGACACCGGTGCTTCTTTATGGAGTGGAGGTGTGGGGTGGAAGCATCGGGAAGTCTACTTGGAAAGAGTTTGAGAATGTCCAAAAGCGTTTTCTCACCAACTTTCTCCAAGTCAAGACACAAACACCCTACATGCTCTTACTTCTTGAGTCCGGATCGCTTCCCATTGAGGTCTTGGGCATGGAAAGGGTTGTGGAGTACATGCGTAAGACACAACGTAGCCCTTTGCATCGACTTCCTAGAATCGCATATGAAGCAAGTCAAAAGGTTCAAAAGACATGCAAGAGCAAAATACTAAGTTCGGGGTGGATGCTTGATATCAAGAAATGGTTTGGAAGATGGGATGCATGTCACTTGGTCAAGGATGCGTCGATCGACTCCCAAGTTAATGAGGCCTTCTTACAACGCCAATGTATCATGGCTTGGGAGAAATCCGGAGGTTCTCGCTTCAGCCATTACACCACACATGTTGCCCCAAACTACAAATCTCTCTTCTTCTCGGAACGAGGTAACCGAACCCATTCCTACATCCTTGAGCCCATCCCGTTGAGTGCGATCCGCACCATTGCCTCCATTCGTCTTAGCTCCCATTCTCTACGCTGCGAGACAGGACGTTGGGGCACTGGCGAGGAGTGTCATCGACTTTGCACCTTATGCCCTCGTCAAGTGCGAGAGAGTGAGTACCACACACTACTTGAGTGCTCAGCTTTTGACCACATTAGGTCCTCTTTTCCCCATATATTCAGCCATGAGCTCTCCCTACATACCTTCCTCTCCCAACCACGATGTGGACTCTCTATTGCGACGCTCATTTCAGCCATTTTTGAGCATCGAGAGTCACTTATGAACTCCACTCACACCACGTGACATGTTCATTTGGTCCCATAGGTCATATTTGACCTCCCAGGACGATAATAGAACTATCTAACTATCTATCTATCTATCTCTCTCTCTCTTCCCTGAATTCGATTACTCAAGGCTGCCGTAGGATGCGAGTGCTTTTCTGCGTTCGAATTGTGGAGCACTCGCATCAGCAGAGTTTAATTCTGTGCCAACAACCATCTCTCCTATACGGCCAGGTCCAATCCATCCCCATGGTGAAAAGTTCTCTCAATCGGCTGCGATTGGCGAAAGCATCCTGCAACCAACATCCCTCCATGCCATTTTTGGCCCTCCTTTGTGATCAGGCAGCCTCACACTGATCTGGAGCTGGACTTTGTAGCCTCCCCTTCTTTTTCGCGGCACTTCTCTTCTCGTGGTGACCACCACTAGCGGATCCCCAACCCTTTGCATTCCCTCCTGCTAAGTTGTTGGCGAGCTCCTCCTTCTGGTCGAAGCTCCTTAGCGACTGTTGTGATCCTTTCTCGGACAATAAACTTGACGATGACGACGCTGATTTCAATAAACGCTTTTAGGCTTTTTTTTCCAGTTTAGCCTTATTTTTAAGTATTTCACTTCGTTTCATTTTGTACCCAGACATTGCATTAGATCCGCAAGGATCAAGGATTATATCAGTTTGATCCCATGACCTTTGAAGACCAATAATATAACATTTTATTTCATTTCACTCTCTCTCTCTTTCCCCCCTCCCAATCCTACTTTTTGCAGCAGTAGACATGGGCAACGCTCTGTAGAGCGACTCTTGCAATACTTTTTGGAACAGCTCGCCATCCGTTACCTATGCCTACTGCTAGCCTCCAATTGGGTATCTACATGTCGTGGGCTCCACTTGGCTCCATGCCACATTTTTTTCTTATTTCTTCCATCTTGGCATGATTAATCTCATGCATGGTGTTGATTAATTGTTCCATAAAAGCAGTCATTAATGATACTCCCGTAATGGGATGTGTATACAATTATGTCTATTCGATCAACAATCATGCTTGGGGATAGGATATTTTTCGAGCGCTCATACCTACATGGCACTAGTAGTTTCTCTTCATTGTGTAGGGTTCTTTTCCTCGAGAAATTGCTTGTTGAGCTCCTTGTGCGTTAGTGGTAGGGAGAGCTACACTACAAGAGGCTATTCATATTAGCGACGCTCACACAGCGACGCTCAAAAACGAAATTCTAGGCGTCGCTATAAGCGTCGCAAATTTCTTTGTAAATTTACGACGCTCATAGCGACGCCGACTGGGCTAAAAAAATAACAGAGAGCGCCCAAAAACTCAGATCTCAGATCTGAGTTTTTCGGCGCCCTCAAGCAAGGAGCAGGTAACGCTCTCCCTCTCTCTCTCTCTCTCTCTCTCTCTCTTTCTTCTCCACACACACACACACACAAACACACACACAAACGAGGAGAGGAAGGAGAGCCAGGTACGCTCCTTCCCTCTCCTCACTCTCATGTTCCCTTCCCCTCTTTCTCTCTCCCTCTCTCTCTCTCTCTCTCACACACACATACACACACACATAGTGTTTTTGAGAGAGAGAGAGAGAGAGAGTACAAACATAAACAAAAACGCACACACACATACATAAACAAAGAATGCACACACACATTGAGAGAGGAAAAGAGAGAGAGAGCATGCATAAACAAAAAACGCACACATTGAGAGAGGAAAAGAGAGAGAGAGCATGCATAAACAAAAAACTCACACATTGAGAGAGGAAAAGAGAGAGAAAACATGCATAAACAAAAAAACGCACACACATTGAGAGAGAAAGAGAGAGAAACTAATTTAACGTCGTAGGAAACTAATTAAAATTAAAAGACCTAAAGATCTAGCCGACGAGGAGTTGAACTCAAGACCTATTATTCAAGAGGGAAATGGCATAACCAATCTATCATACTTGGCATGGGTGATAGAAAGGTTATACCATTTATCTCTTTTTATTGGCACACTAATCCACACACGCGCACACACACAAGAAGAAGAGAGTTATAACGTCGTAGGAAACTATCCTAAAATACGTTAAAGATTAGGCTAGATGTAGACTTACGTTAAATTAGATTTAGGTTTATTTAAGTTAAATTAGATTAGATTTAGGTTTATTTTTAATTAGATTTACGTTTATTTATGCTAGATTTAGATTTACGTTATATTAGATTAGATTTAGGTCTCCATAGACTGCGATGCCTACATGAAGCGGGTGAAGAAAGCCCTCAATGGAATATAGGGTATTGCTGCCTTCACTCATGGTGGGCTCCGTCGATACAAAAGTACTGGTGAAATGTCTTCAGAAGATAGGGAAGAAGGTGGATCTTCAGGGCGGCAAGAGTCACTACATCCCCGACACAATGACCCTCTAGACAACCTCTAGTCATTCAACAGCAACTTCAAAGTTAGTAACAAGAGCAAGAACGGTCTAAAGGGCCAATTGCTGTCGTCAGATGTGGATGGAGATGAGGCAGCGTCACCGCCGGAAGTTAACTCTCACATCTTTAGTGATGAGAATGCCAACTCTTGCCGAGTTATGTGAAAAATTATGTGTTAAATCAGTTTTAAGGTTCATATAATCCCTGTTAGTTTAGTTCTTTGTTTTTAATATAACATAATTTACGTTAGATTTAGATTTATGTTATATTAGATTAGACTTAGGTTTATTTAGGTTTACACACACACACACACAAGAAGAAGAGAGTTTTAACGTCGTAGGAAACTATTCCAAAAGACGTTAAAGATTAGGTTAGATGTAGACTTACGTTAAATTAGATTTAGGTTTATTTTTAGTTAGATTTACGTTTATTTAGATTTACGCTTATTTACGTTAGATCGAGTCCACGCAAGAATTACTTACGGTTTAGGGTTTACAGTTAGACGAACAGTGAAAAGATCTACTGTGAAAAGATGTTAAGATGCTGTGAAGTGCTACAGCTAGAGAAGAGGCAAAGGGGTTTTGTCCACTACATGCAGTATCATGTAGACGTGGGTCTGTAGATTTCTTGTACCCACAAATATAGGTATTGACCAATAAAGACGAGATTATAACCCGGTGGTTCTGATCTCCGTGCACCTCTAGACCGAGGTGTGCGGGGATTGGACATGACTAGAGAATGTGAGGTAGAGAGAGAGAGAGAGAGAGAGAGAGAGAGAGAGAGAGAGAGAGAGATAAGACGAAGAATGCCAATAGAATATTAAATTTGTTGTCCAGGTTATAAGATTTTTATCCTCATTATGAGTAGTGACGAGGATGTGGGGCCGTCCAACCGTAACACCTATCTCTCAACGAGGGTCTTATGTCCTTGTAATCAATGCAAGCATGCTGTGCGACGGACAAGACGTGTTTCTTTGCAGCACGTTCGCGAATTTGGCGAGTTCGATCCATCTATTATATATCGAGTTGTTGCCAATTATAACTCGTCGGACTCTGACGCTGGCCAACAAGCAGCAATCTTGCAACCCAATAGACGTGTTCGCAGGCGCTTTGGTCAAGCAGCATATGTGAGGCCACAAGATGTAGCCTCTGACAGCTCGAGGGATGATCATGCAGAGCACATTCCCAACGAGGCAATGTTTGAGCCCGAGATTGATGAAATGATCGAGACGATCATGGATTCAGAAAGGCTTATCTATGATGATATGAAAAGTGAAGCCGATACGCCATTGTATAATGGAGCACGTATGTTTAGATTGAAAGCACTCCTGGTTCTTCTCAACATGCAGGCAAAGTTTGGATGGAGTGACACTAGCGTCACAGCGCTTTTCAGGTGATCTATTACAATTAGTTTACTTTAATAAAACTCTAAATGTATAATGATCTGATAGATTTTTACCCGACTGTATCATATTTTTATGTTGTGTAGATTGCTTAAAGAGCACATACTACCAGCTGACAATGTGATGCCAGATTCCCGAGATGAAGCAAGAAAGATTTTGCGAAACTTGGGGATGGATTACAATTCTATCCATGCTTGTCCTAATGACTGCATTCTTTTCAGAGGGGAATACATAGACATGGAGAAGTGTCCGAAATGTGATTCCGAAAGATATCGAGTAGATCTCCATGGGACAAAAATTCCACAAAAGGTTTTGCGACATTTTCCTCTGCTTCCTCGCATCAAGCATTTCTTCGAATGTAAGTCCATGGCCGCCCTAGCATCATGGCATGAGGAGAATAAATCTTCGGATGGTGTGCTACGAATTCCTGCAGATTGCGTAGCCTGGAAACATATAGATGGAACATGGTCCGATTTTGCCAGGGAAGCTCGAAATTTGCGCTTAGGCCTGGCTATGGATGGCGTAAATCCATTTGGTCAAAGATCAACATCTTACAGTGTATGGCCCGTTGTCATCGTCAACTACAACATTCCCCCGTGGTTGACTACGAAGAAGGGGCACCTATGGCTAAGCTTGATTGTGCCAGGGCGATATAAAGTGGGGAATATGGATGTGTATCTTCGTCCACTATTGGAAAAGCTACAACAATTGTGGATTGGCATAGAGGTGGTGGATATGAGCCGACACACAGGACAACGGAATGCTTTGATCAGAGGCATTCTAATGTGGACCATGCATGACTATCCCGGGCTAACAGAATGCTTAGGTGATCTATTGACACTCCCCACTCAGACAATGTAAATCTTGTTTTTTCCCATAGTTGATCTATTATCATGTGTATACATGCAGGGCTTCAAACAAGCGGATACAGAGCATGTGTCACATGTGGACCTAGACTGAATGCACGTAGGGCTCCCTCACTGAAGAAGCAAATCTACGAAGGTCATCAAGCGTATCTTCCAGAGAATCATGTGTTACGCGACGGCTTTTTGGGAAGAGAGCCACCAAGGATGTCTACACAAGCATGGTTAGAGCAGAAGGAGATGTGCGATGACGGATTGCCTCCAGGGATGAAGAGACTATCTCTATGGTACGAGTTACCATACAGGCCCCGACTCATGATCAATCACTTGCTCGATCCAATACACATATTCAAGAATGTGGGTAATCTACTATGGGACCATCTGACCGGCAAGAAAGATACTTTGGGAGCCAGAGTTGACCTTAGAAATGTGGATCGTATGGAGCAATATTGGCCGCAAACAGCGTCTGATGGATCGATAAAACTCCCTAAAGCACCATGGATTTTCACAGGAGCCCAAGAACGCAAAGTAAAAGAGACCATTCGATCTTTGCGGACCCCCACTGGCGTAATGCACTCGCTCCGAACGTGTTTTACTAAAGAAGGAAAGCTTACCGGTTTGAAGTCACACGATTGGCATAAAATGTGTCAGGTACGTTCATAGTGGACTTTAATATCATTGCATAAAATGTGGACTTTAATATCATTGTTGCACATACTTTACAGTTTATTTTACCGGTTGCCATTGAGGGATGTTTGTCTCTCGACATCCGTAACACAATCTACAAACTTGCAAAGCTGGTGCAATGGATCTCACAAAAGGAGATCAACGTAGACTCCATACCATTCGCCAAACTAAATGCTGCGGAGCTTGTGTGCATGTTTGAGAAACATTTTCCTACTACCATGCTAACCATTCAGGTGCATCTTCTTGTTCACATAGTTGATGAGGTGGAAATAGCTGGCACAGTTCATTCCAGATGGATGTTCTTCTTAGAACGTTTCATGAAAACGCTTAAGGGATATGTGCGTCAAAAGGCACATCCGGAGGGTAGCATGGCAGAAGGTTCGTTGGTATCAGAGTCCCTAGTGTACATTGGAGAGTGGCTAGACGGATTTGATAAAGCCCGGGACACACTATGGCGAACCATAGATGATGAGCGCATATCTGGGATTGTCATGTGCAATCTCGGTGTTGAGAAGAAGATGACGGAAGATCTAGAGGCTAAAATCAACCGATTTTGCATGCTTCACAATCCAGTGATGCAAAAGTGGATTTCACAATATGAGGATGCAAAGCAAGAGCGACAAAGGGCACGAATCGAGTGGAGACGGGGAAGACGACCACCGATGCACTATCCGACGGTTCTGGAGAGCCTACCAACCTTCATGAGCTTAAGATGGTTGCACAACCAATTGAAAAGCTCACAACAATGCGGTGACGAAGTGACTGAGGAAGAGTGGGAGTACTCTCGGGGTTGTGCGACCAAGGTAAGTTTGCAATGTACGACTAGCTAGTGACTTTATTTCTAAACGTTTGAACGGCCACTCATAATCTTTGTTCGTTGTAGTATAAGTCATACACAGCAGCATGGTGTAAAGGTCGACATTTTAGGGTGGAACGAATCGACAAAAAGCGTTTTACTCAAGATTGTGGAATCATGGCAAAATTTTAACAGTCTAGCCGACGACTTTCCTCTGATGCAGATCCTGTGGTGGCGGAACTCACTTACTTCGGCACGCTGCAAGAGATTTTGAGGATCGATTACAGAGGATTTTTTGTCGACTTGTTCGACGTGCAATGGTTCAAGATAATCATGGAGGGTCGCAACGCTACTGTGCGTAGAGGAGAGTCTGGTTTTCTTGAGGTGGATTCTACTAAGAAATGGACTGACCTAAGAGACACTTTCGTACTACCCGAGCATTGTGAACAAGTAGGTATGTAAATAGTTAACATCCCCCTTTTACAAGTTATGTGCTTGAAAGCTCTCATGTAAGTTATGTGGCTCTGGCAGGTAATATTTCATCCTACAAAGTCTACATCAAACTGGTGGTACGTCATAGAGGTAGCCCCTCGTAGTGCAAGGACGTATGAAGGCTACCATGTGCCAATCACAATGGCATCAATGGAGGAGATCAGAGAAGATGCTCAATCAGAAGCCGCTGCGGTGGTGCCAGACGAGCATCAAGATGCTACTACTCTATATGGGGTGCATGCAAAGGAGCTACAAAATGAAACAGAGGACATGTGTTTAAACGGAGAGCTCTATATAGATATAGGAAGTTATGCTGAGTTATGCGAGGATGAGAGAGAGATCTCTTAAAGCCACAAATATTGTATTTGAACAATTTTGCTCCGTGTTGTAAAAGCTCTGGCTCTCTAAGTACCTTCCATGGTGTATAACGCTCTTTTCTACTCGCGCTCACATCTTTTGATTGAAAATTCTGAGTTTTTGACTTGCCTCTTCTATCACTCAATTCATTGCGTCATTGTATTTATATGCGTCATTACGTCATTGTATTTAATGGTCTTTGCGTCATTGTCTACTCTATTCATTCAATATTAAGTTTAAATATTTGTGTGTTTAATGCAGGTATGGATGATGAGGAGTTTCTTTCTTCTTTGTCACCGCAGCAGAGACAGTGGTACGTGGAGCGTCATCGCTCTGGCGCATCATCGCGCGTTCCTACTCCATCCGCATCTCCCTCTATTTCGGAGCATTCGGCGCGCTCCGAAGCTTCGGCGTCGACGAGACGAGCTTCACACTCGTCTAGACACCGGCGCTCTAGTGGTGGCGGTGGCGGTTGTTCTGGGGATTCCGCCACCGATGCCTCCACATCGCCTCGTGTTCGACGAGGCTCTTTACCCTCCCCTTCTTTGCCCGCCCCCACACCAGCCACAGCATCGCCATCTACGCCAGGTTTTGCACGGCTGACTGTTCCTAGCAGCTACACACCTCTACCTACTCCGCCAGGAGCCACCCCACTCGACACTCCTCGCTTCGGGGCCTAGAAGCCGGTGGAGACACCTGACGTCCGTACCCCCATTGACACGCCGATAGAGACCCCTGCCGGGACACCCAGGTTCACGCGTCATCGGCCAGAGGGCTTGCCTTACTCCGTCGACTTCAGCGGCGGCATCATCATGGATGATGACGGCAAGAAGGTGATCTCGCGCATGCGTGGTCTTTGCTCTCAGCTCTTTAGACACTACATACTAAACAAATGGAGTGAAGTACCAAGTGATTTAAAAAACAGAGTCATCAACATACTTCATGATGAGTTTCCCGTTCCAACACGGGATCAGCGCTTCAATGAAGACCTGATGAAGATTCGAATGCACGAATACTGCAAACACAAGCGTTCCGAAGTGCAAAAAGCAATCAAGCATGGGTGGAACATGCCAGATTGGCTGGCCAAAGAAGATTGGAAGAATGCGAAGAAAGCAGCGCGCGAGAATCCCGACAAGTGGAAGCAACAAAAGGATGCAGCCAGAGCGCGAGTAGAGGCAGGGAGCTCGCACCACTTGGGGAGCGGTGGATGGGCATCATTTGAGGCCGATTTTGTGAGTGTTTTCGCATTGCTCTTTATGTTCGATAGTTTAGGGTTTATGAGTTTTTTAATTCTAACATAATGAATTCTTTGTATGTTTTGACAGTGGTCGATGACAGGACGTGATCCCACACCGTACGAGCGCGAGTACGCAGGCAGGAAGGGCTTAAACGCCCTGATGGACATTCTCAGTTCTCGCGGCGGCATGGTTAGTATTAGGGTTTACTCTTTTCTATTTTTTGTATTGTTTTATAAATGTCGTTATATGTTTATACTTACTGAAAGCTGTCTTATTGTCTTTTTTTGTAGAATCCGACAGTTACGCCGCTTGGACGCGATGAGACGTCTGACTAGACGACGTCAGTTTAGCCGTAGCTAGATAGCATTAGTTTAGGGTTTCTCATAGCTTATGTATCATGAGACAGATTTTATACGTCTTTTTGAACCATGTATATTATTACATTTGTCACCGCAGTTCATTTTGCCAATCAATTCTTTATGCCTATGATGTTGTACAATTGTCATTATTACATTTGTCAATCAATTCATTTTGCCTATGATGTGTACAATTGTCAATTTTACGCTTGTCAATTTTGCAAACAATGCGTCTTGTGGGTGACTATTTTGGGTCTATTATCTACCCTTGCACTTTTTTAAAAAAGTGAATCAAGTACAATATGGTTGATGGGTGGCAGGGCATTCAATGCCCTGTCACCAAAAAAAAATTCTCTCGGGCGTCGCTATAACCGTCGCTATTTATGGCTCTGTAGCGTCGCTATGAGCGTCGCTAAAGACTTGTGTGTAAACGTCGCTATAACCGTCGATATATAGCGACGATTACAGCGACGATTATAGCGACGCATATAGCGACGCTATTAGCGACGGTGTTAGCGACGCCGGGGGTTATAAAAAGCCAGTGTATTTCCGTCGCTAACAGCGTCACAAGAGCACACAACCTCTTGTAGTGCTACAATATTTTGCAATGCTTGTGGTGGGAAGTAGTGTTCGAGACAAATCATTTTCCTAACCATACAAAGAAAGAGGAAAGTTTAGAAGAATGACTTGCATTTTTCTTCTTTTTACACTATTTCTCTTCCATTTCAAGCGGAATAATCCTTGTCCTCCTACTCGTAATGGGCATTATTGAATTTTCAAGGAGCAGAGCATGATTATAAGTTGAGACACACTTTTCCCAGGTGGGAAGAGCTGCAGTTTTCAACCTTGTCGGTTTGTGCCTATTTTTATATTTTTTTGGGGCTTTGAGATTTGTGTGTCTATATTTAAGGTAAGTGCTACTATGTCTGTTGGTATTTCAGTGTTTGTTGTATCCATTCAAAGATGACCATCGAAAGTAGTTCCTACGAAATTTTTCACGAGAAATTCTCTTTGGATCAAAGTACTCATAGCAATGTTTGTTGATTGAGCTAAAGCTTACCAAAAACAAATTTTCTAACTAAAGACAATAAGGGCACACCTAAAGCTTTTTTATTTTTAGGTCAAAACTCAAAGATTTTCAGGTATTCACACTAAAACTTGTAAAACTTTGCCGATTTACGTGAAGGAAAGCATAGAATCTAGCCGATGTTTTGCTACTTTAACTACTTTCAATAACACTGGTGAAATTTTACTGGCTTCTAATTTTCTTGCCACAACAATCAATGGTTTAAACACTTACTCACATATACAGTCCACATCACCGATATCTGACACCCATCTATATGACTTAAACTTTGGTTTGTTCTAACTAGCATAACATTACTCAAATGACGAATTTTGATGTTGACCTTTGTTTTCAAGAAATTGTTTAGCATTTGCCGATTTGGATACTAGTCACTTTTGCAAAATATTTTAGGTACATAATTAATCGTTGTTTTCCACGGTATTTTAATTCTCCTTAATGAATCCATTCCTATATATATCTACGGCTATCATATTCTTAAGATCTCATCAATTACGCAACATATCTCGTCGGCCTATACTGCAATGACATCCCTTAATACACTCCTACAGTAATATTTACTTTCTTTACTTGCTTGGAAGTTTATTTTGTTGGTGCATATATTTATGGACACAACGTCAAGCAGTTTGCAATAGGGATAATACCATTGGACAATTTGAAAGCAAAAAGGTTTTTTACTTCTTTACATTTTTTTATGGCATATGAAATTAAGAATCCCTAAAGTTCTGGCTTGTGCTTGCACTGCATGTAATTTCTATTGAGAGGATTTTGCATTAAGCTATGCAGCTACTCATATGAGTTGTGGTGTTTTGAGTTAGTGAACAAAAATTTGTAAGTACTCTACCACTCAACTATACTCCAATGTGGTGTGACACAGGTAGAAATTGTTTTATCTTTTTTTATGTCTACCCTAGTCCATTGGTCACCAACACGCAGATTCGCCGATTTAGGCAGTGTGTAAATACTCATCTTGGTGCAGATTCGTCGATTTAGGCAGCACATTGATAAACTTTAGATTTATTATTTTTAAACAATATCCAATGTAGATCCGCCGATTTAGGCAGCATTAGTGCAGATTCGCCAATTTAGGCAGCACGCTTTATTGATGTAGACTCGCCGGATGAGGCAACACCAATCACAAAATCATGTTGCAGTGGCTGGCCACCACTGTAACTGGTATGATTTTGTTACCCAGGTACATAATGAAAGTGATTTGGATTTGGAATTATATTGTGGAATTGGAATTGGATTGGGATTTGGTATCTGATGGTTATTACAACATTGTTTATGAGATGAGACTTGACATTATGCGATTGATGATGAGTGTGACCAATGATATCCTGATTCATCCGGATATGACATATACTGCCTATTCTAGTGGTATGGGACACTAGAATAGATAGTATGTGGATGACGACAGGCATAAGCAAGGTTGTCTAATTTTATGAACTTTTATTTTACTATGTGATAGTTTCGATACATATTTCTGATCACTATTATTTGACAAGTATCGTTTGCAGATTTTATCTTCGCAATTGAGGACAGTTGCTTTCCAACGGAGAGGTATGTTATGGAATTGATATTTTATTGTTTATTGCAGTTGACAGGTGGAAAAGACTTGACCGAGTTAGGCTATTGCAAAAGGATATCATATTTATGTATATTTGATTATTCAAGTGCTCTTAAAGAGCTTTGGCCATTTATGACCGGCCGGCCAGTTTGTACTCAATTTGACCATTCAAGAAATCTATAAATGAAATACGTGCAAGAGGGAAATGGTCACTCTTGCACGGGGGGAGATTGCACCCAGTGTCTGCGTTATTCTTCTCACCTCTCCTCTCTTCTCTCTCGCCGTGCTGGCGTAGCACTCCATTCTAGGAGGTGCGTCTACACGCACGCTATTGCTCTTTCTCGCAATCTGTCTCTCTTTGTTCGTGTATCTTGCGATTATGTGTCTATATGGTTGCCAGGTATGTCGATTAGTCTATTTTATGGTTTGTAGCATGCTATTTTGGGTATTTTGCAGGGAACTCCACGCCTCCAGTTGTAGCAAGACTGTCATTACCGAGTGGTGCATCTTACTTGTTACGACTTGTGCGCTATGTACCAGATTTGACAGTGAGTTTGATCTCGATTGGTCAGCTTAGAGATTGTGGATGTCAGATTTCGCTACGAGAGCGAGATTTTGTGATGCATTTGGATTCGCTAGTGATTGCGAGAGGTGCCAGGAGTGGTACAGGTTACCCATTGCATGTGGATCACGGGAGAGACGGTGTTCTCTCTGTGATCATGTAGCCAGGTAGAGAGCGAGAGAGCAGGTGAGTCTCTTTTGCTTGTGGGTTGCAGGATGCTTTGCATGGAGTGCAGAGCAGTGACCTTGTTGTGCAGGTTGCGTCTATGGATGCACAGGTAGAGCGGGACAGCTCTAGTGAGTCACAGCAGGATGAGTCATCAGAGGTGATGATAGAGATGACTCACATGGATGTTGAGATGTCGGCTATTGTGGAGTCATTTCTTGATATGCTTATGCCAGAGTTTGATGCAGATTCAGGACAGATGGATACTTTTGGTACACATGTGATATGTGGTGGGCACGAGGAGTCACTCCAGATCTCGGAGTCAGAGTGCCATGGTCTCTATGATAGGGGACAAGATTGCCATGAGTTGAGTTCTGAGTTGGAGGTGGCAGATGTTGCTAGGGTTGCATCAATGTTCAGTGTCCTCATGTATGAGATGCTGATCTCGAGGCCCGACATAGCAGCTGCAGTGGGAGCATTTGCAGCAGGGTTGATTAGTTGTTCGATGACTGATCTCGGCATAGAGCATAGGGGAGGATTGTAGGTATTGGACCGATACTTGTAGGAGTGTATGAGCTCTTGTAGACTCTTTGCAGAGCTTGGAGCTAGCTCTGTGTGGCTTCTGCAGCGGGATGTTTGTCTATCAGTAGAGCCAGATGCACTAGCTCATCGAGAGTCAGTGGGCATAGGTTGAGAGAATCTCTCACCTTCTATTAGTTGTACACTAGTAGATCTTGCTTAAAGGCACATTGGCCTTTAAGTGGGAGGTTGTTGGGGTTAAGGCCTATGTGCCTTGACCGGTCGCCCAGGTCATGGGCGCCCGCCCACTGTTACCCTATACTTATAGTGAGTATACTGTATAGGGGGAGCTGCCACTTCACAGTCTCCCCACCCACATTGTGTGTGTGTCTCCTTCTCTCTCTCTCACTCTCCGTCTGTGGTGCTCCCCGATCCCCTTCAGATTTGCATCTTTCACCCCGTGCCCGCAAAGCGGCACAACACCTCCAAGGTCAACCGAGAAAGCATTGGGCTTCTGGCTGTAGATGGAGAAGCAGCCGAGATGCAAACCGAGGGAAACTAGTGCAGTTCAAGCCTATTTAGTGTTAATCATAAGACGATAAGAGATACTTAGAGAGAATTGCACAAGAATATCACTAATCAAAACATAATTAATGGCTAAAATCCAGAATATATTTTAACACTTAATTGAGGCTGGCATTTTTTGACAATTGACATCCGTTTGTTAGTGCTTAACATATCATTTTTCACAAATTACCTTGCAAAAAAAGACAATTATATCTAAAAATAATGAAACATTTCATCTCCAAAGCCTACGTAACAAAGTCAAATTCTAGTTTTAGCATCTTATATTGATACACAATAAGTCTTCTTATAAATACTAGAAATGTTTTTATCTTTGGAGAAATTTAATCTCACGACCAGGGGTATTTTGGGAATTTTGGAAAATTTGAAGGGCATTTTGGGAATTTATAACCAAATATTGGGGGTATTTTTGAAATTTGAAGGGTATTTTGGGAATTTCCACAAATTAGAGGGGTATTTTGGTATTTACCTTGAAGATAATTGGTAAATGAGTACACCTCCCTATGTCTCTCTCTCCCCAATGTAGGATAAAATAAAATGCGAAAAAAAGTTAATATTAACACTCGTATAATCTATTCATTGTGAAATATTGGGCTTTCTATTTTGGACTTTTCTTTAATGAGCTCTCTCTCTCTCTCTCTCTCTCTCTCTCTCTCTCTCTCTCTCTCTCTCTCGGAGTCCCCCACCCCCCCCAACCAGTGTTAGAAAAAAACCGGGGTCTAGTGTATTTTAACCGGCTAAAATTATAAAACCCCGGTTAGATTTTGAGCTTGCCTTTAAGAAAACCAAAAAATTTACACAAGTTTTAGTGTAACTACCAGCAATAGCTTCAAATTTTGACCTAAAAAATGTGAGAATTTCAGGTTTCCCCTATGAACATTGATAGCTTTGATTTTACACATGAAGGTGCTAATGATAATACCCCCATGTTTGTAAATTATCTCGTAACTTTGCAACAAGCTATGGGCAGCTCTGCTTTGCAAGCCAAAGTTACGCAACAATGTCGCGCTTATGGGATCTCCCTTCCTCTCCAATGTTGAGATGTCGAGCTCTACACCTTGAGCTGGCATCCACTACGGGTCTTGGCCGCTTACGGCATTTACTCACTGGCGCGTTAGGTGACCGACACGGAGGATCTCTACCAGTGATTCTACAGCTGGACTACACTTATAGTGCCAGCCTAGTACGCTTCTAGCGAGTTCACACTTAGTGACCGCATGTACATATGTGCTACTTTTCAGCTTTAGCACATAGTCATTTTGTACTCTCTTTTCTGTGAAGAAGAAGAAGAAGCTTTCCATCTCTGTGTGCTTTGTGCTTGTCTTGTGTATCTCTCTTGCATCCTCATTCTTTACATGGTATCAGAGCCCGATGCAGGCAAGAGAGCAAGAGCATCACAATCCCTTCGTTCGCAATCCACGACCAGATGCCAAGTTTTTCGCACAAGTTTCTGAACAGGTCTCCAAAGTGCAGTATACAGAGATTTACTGTACAAGTACAGTGGTTGTATGTACGCTTGATTGTGGACACTCGTTGAGTGTAGAAAGCATTACAGGTACCACGATAGCAGGTTCAACAGATTTGCAGGTTTTTGCAGATTGCAGTTATTTTGTCTTAGTGCTTCAAGATGTCTGACGGTTTCAGTCAGATTGTTACTGAGAAGCTTGAGAAAAATAACTACCCTGCATGGAAGTTCAGAATAACAAATTTCCTAAAAGGAAAAGGTTATTGGGACTATGTAGAAGGAGACAATGAAAAGGAACCAGAGATTCCCGAGGCAAATGCTACAGCAGAACAAAGGAAAGCTTTGAGGGACTGGCAACAAGGCCAGAGCAAAGTGATGTATTGGCTTTCTATGAGCATCACAGATGGCATGATGGGCTATCTACAGGATGCTGAAACCCCCGCCATTGCATGGAGAAACTTAAGCAGAGTGTTCGAGGTGAACACCAAGGCCAGGAAGCTTCAACTAAAGTCGGAGCTAAATCAGGTTAAGAGGAACAACCTCTCAATCAATGATTATGCCTTGAAGATCAAGAGTATCATTGAGGCTCTTGGATCTATTAAAGTCTCAGTGGAAGACGATGACATTGTCCGTGCATGCTTGGATGGTCTAGGAGATGAGTATGTACATTTCAGGTCTTCCATGAATACAAGAGACGACATCCCCGTGTTCCAAGATTTGATTTCTATGCTTATTCTTGACGAGAAGAACCTTGACACATCTTCTTCTCATGGCAGAAATAATTCTGAACAGGCGTTCTATTCCAACTCCAATAGAGGTAGAGGTAGAGGTCGTGGTCGAGGCCCAAGGGGTTGTAGGGGCCAATTTCTGGAAGGTCAATCAAATCAAAACAATACAGGTGGCAGGGGAAACCAGTCTCAAGGCAGGGGGAGTCAAAGAGGTCGTGGTGCAGGATCAAGTAGGCAGCAACATACTCCAGATAGTAGAGAATGTTGGACTTGTGGTGAAAGAGGTCACATGTCACGTGACTGTCCAAAGGGAAAAGCAAGTAGAAAGAGAGAACAGGGCAACTATGCATCTACTAGCAGAGATGTAGATGACAGCAAAAACGAGCGCATGTTTGTTATGTCACATGTAATGAATACAATGACTGCAGAGAATTCCACCCAAGATGATGTTTGGTATGTGGATTTAGGTGCCTTTAATCACATGACGTCTCGTGGAGAGTGGTTTAGAGATATGCGCAAACCAGATGTGTCAGGCTATGTGCAGACAGGAGATGACACAGCTCACCCCATTGCTCATGTAGGGGACATACCTCTAAATACGAAGAGTGGGAAATCAAAGACATCTCTCTCTCTCTCTCTCTCTCTCTCTCTCTCTCTCTCTCTCTCTCTCTCTCTCACAACCCCTATCTCCCTCTCTTCCCGTGGTGGGAACCACCCCTAAGCCATAATTCCTCTCTGTCTCTCTCGTTGACTAAGCATCCCCCCCCCTCCTTGTCTCGCCCTCTGTCAGCTACCCCCCCACCCGTGCCTCGCACTCGTCCGCACCCGCCCACGCGCTTCCTACCATACACACCTCCTCACAACCCCATCCCCTCTTCCCTCCCTCACCACCTCACCCCCACTCTCACTCTCTCTCTCGCGCTGTGTCTCGCCCGCAGGCGGCACCCGACGCTTGAAGGAGTACGAGCGGAAGTGTGACGGGAGAGAGAGTGCGAGAAGAAGAGCACGACAATATGGTGAACTCGCTCTACTGTAATGTGTAGAGCATAGTGAGTTCTTATTAGGTTTTTACAAAAGAATATGTGTACATACCTAGCGGCCCGCCCACTTACATGGGAGACCACATTGGGCTTTATACCCCAACAACCTCCCACTTAAAGTCCAATGTGGTACTTTAAGTGTGAGAGAAGCTACTATACAAGCTAATATACAAGAGATGTAGAGAAGTGATGTACTACCCTACACCTAACTGCTTGCGAAAATGCGCAAAGCTCTCTGAGGGAAGTCCTTTTGTAAGTAGATCAACAGGATTTTCTGTGGTGTGAACTTTGACAAGCTGAAGTTGCTTATCCTCGAGCATTTCCCTGATGAAATGATACTTCACATCCACATGCTTTATCTTTGAGTGATAAACTGGATTGCGAGCCAATTGTATAGCACTTTGACTATCACAATATAACACAGGCATCTCTTCTTTGATTCCCAAATCTGTTACTAGTCGATTGAGCCAAATTGATTCTTTGCATGCCTCTCACGCTGCAACATATTCAGCCTCTGTAGTAGAGTGAGTAACACAATCTTGTAATCTAGAACGCCATGGTACTGCTCCACCAGCCAATGTAAAGACATACCCTGACGTAGACCTTCAGTTGTCTAAGTCACCTGCATAATCTGAGTCTGTAAAACCCTTTACACTTAGCTCCTGACTCCCATAGCATATACGCATAATCTTTGTAGCTTTCAGGTATCTCAATATTCCTTTCACTGCCTCCCAATGTTTCTTGCCTGGGTTTGACATGTATCGACTTACTACTCCCACTGCAAATGCAATGTCTGGGCGAGTAGCAATCATTGCATACATTAAACTACCCACTGCATACGCAATGGAACACTCAATGCCTTTCCCTTCTCCATATTGAAACATTGCAAAACCTTGTCAATATACTGTGTTTGAGATAACCAAATCAACTTCTTTGATCTGTCTCTCTCAATGCGCATACCAAGTATATGACTTGCCTCACCCATGTCTTTCATGTCAAACGATTTTGCCATCTTTCACTTCAAAGCTGAAATTTCTTCCAAGTGCTTGCTAGCAATCAACATGTCATCCACATACAAAATAAGGATCAACCAACTGCCATCCTTAGCCTTCTTTGTATATAGACAGTGATCAAACTCACTACGTTTGTAGCCTTGAGAAAGCATAAACTTGTGGAACTTATGGTACCATGCCCTCGGTGATTGTTTTAAGCCATAAAGACTCTTTAACAACTGGCATACCAAATCTTCCTTGCCTTTCTCAACAAACCCTTCTGGCTGCTGCATGTAAATTTCCACATCTAAATCACCATGCAAGAACGCTGTCTTGACATCCATTTGGTGCAACACCAAATCTAATATGGCAACCAATGCAAGAAAGCATCTCAATGTAGTCATCTTGACCACCAAAGAGAAGACTTCATCAAAGTCAATGCCTTGTTCTTACTTAAAGCCCTTGGCAACAAGCCTTGCTTTGTACTTTGGCTGACTATCATGAGCGGTGATCTTATACCTGTAAACCCATTTACAAGGTAGAGCCTTTTTGCCTTGTGGTAATTTAACTCGCTTCCATGTCTGGTTTTTATGCAGAGCTGTCATCTCTGACTGCATGGCCAATTGCCAATTCCCGGAGTCCTTCATTTGCACTGCTTCCTTGTAACATGAAGGCTCATTGCAATCAGTCAACATGACATAGTTCATAGATGGAACAAACCTATCAGGAGGTCACGTGATACGTCCAGATGTACGCACAATAGGTGGCTCAAGCTCAGCCACAACCTGTGGTTCCAATCTATCCTGTCCTTGCTCCTCTTGAGCCCTGACATTTTGTCTTGCACGTGCAGGTCCATCTTCTTGGAAGACAACTCTTCTAATCTCCTCAACCCTCTCTGGTTTAGAATGATATTTGGATTCATTAAAGTGAACATCATTGTTGCGGACAACCTTTCTGGATTCGGGATCCCAAAGTCTGTACCCCATCTCACCAGAATTACCATAGCCTAGAAAGATGCACTTTCTACTCTTTGGCTCAAGTTTGTTCCTAAATTCCTTTGGAACGTGAGTATATGCCTCACAGCCAAAGACTTTGAGATGCTTGTATGAGGGCATTTTGCCTGACCATACCATCTCTGGCACTGAATCCTTCTGCAAAACCTTGCTAGGAGATCTATTTACAAGATGAACAGCTGTTGATACAGCTTTAGCCCAAAACCCATTTGGCAGTTGTGCATTAGACAACATACTTCTGACCTTCTCTTGTATGGTCCTATTCATCCTCTCAGCAACACCATTTTGAGGAGAATTGTAAGGAGCAGTAAGTTCACGTTTTATACCTTTTGACTCACAAAAGTCTTGAAAGGCCTTTGAAACATACTCTCCACCATTGTCAGTGCGTAAGCATTTAAGCTTTTTGCCACTCTGATTCTCCACAAGTGTCACAAACGTTTTGAAAACACTAAACGCTTCATCCTTGTGCTTGAGAAAGTAAACCCATACTTTCCTCGAGTAATCATCTATAAATGTCATAAAGTAAGAAGCTCCCCCTAGAGATAGGTTAGGCATAGGTCCACACAAATCACTATGAACAAGTGCCAACTGTGTATCTCTTCTACTGCTTCTGTGCTTATGTGGCTGCTGTGTTTGCTTACCATACAAACAATGTTCACAGAATTCAAAATCATTAAATGAAAATCCAGGAAAATAACCAGAACGAGACAAGATTTCCATTCCCTTCTTGGACATATGTCCTAACCGGCTATGCCACAAAGAAACGTTCAGCTGCTCGGTTACATTGATTACATTTTTAGAGACATTTGATACATAAATCATGTAAAGTCCTCCAGACTTTACTCCATGTGCTACTGTCATAGAACCCTTGGATATCTTCCACATGTTCTATCCAAAAGTGGTGACGTAGCCAACATCATCAAGTAAACCTGTGCTGATCAAGCTCTTTGTAATTGCAGGAACATGTCTCTTATTCTTCAGCGTGAAAGAAGAGCCATTCTGAAACTTCAATTGAACATCTCCAACACCTAAGATCTCACATGTCTGCCCATTGCCTAGCCGAACATGATCTTTAGTGGTCACATAAGAGGTAAACCACTCCTTGTTTGGAGACACATGAAGTGATGCCCCTGAGTCTATAATCCAGTCACTCAGTGCATTTCCATCTGATGCTGTAAGAAGAGCTGAGTCCATTGTATTCTTCAAGAAGTAGATGTCTCCTGACACTAGACTGTCATCCTCTACAACAGTGTTTGTCACATTTATTTCTTGAATCTTCACTAAGGACTTGTTCTTCTCACCATGGTCTTCAGCTTTCTCTTTGCCTTTTTCTGCTTTCCATTCTCTGCAATCTCTTTTCATGTGACCCTTCTTGCCACAATGGTAGCATTCTATGTCACTCTTGCCTTTAGCACTGCGGGACTTGCTACAAGACTGATTCCTCTTTCCACCTTTGTACTTTTCTTTGGTCCTTCCCCTGACAACTAAGGCTGTTCCTTTGCCTTTGTCCATTGTCTTTCTATTGGTTTCTTCAGTAAGCAGACTCCCTTCTACACCTGCTATGTTCAAACCATCTGGAGGTGCAGAATTACTCAAAGCTGTGCGAAAAGTGTCCCAACTTTCTGGCAATGTGATCAATAGGAACATAGCTCTAACAGGTTCATCAAACTTGACACCTTGAGCTGACAACTGACTGTAGATGGTGTTGAATTCATTCAGATGATTGGACATAGGTGTCCCTTCTTTCATCTTCAAGTCAACAAGCTTCTTAAGCCAGTATACCTGTGAAGCTGCACTCTGCTTCTCATAAAGATCACTCAGCTTTGTCCATGCTTCATAAGCCGACATCTCGTCTGCTACATTGAAGTAAACGCTTTCTGCCAAAGTCAGCATAATGGTAGAAAGTGCCAATTCATCCATTTCGCTCCATTCATCTTCGTCCATATCTTGTGGTTTTACCCCCTTGAGCTTTATAGGTTTTATCTGCTTCTTTAGTACCAACACGTGCCAAATCCACTTCTTCCACAATGGGAAATTGGTTCCATCCAGCTTCTTGATATTGTAAAGAGCAGTGTCCTGTGATCCATCCATAGCTACGCTTCACAGTAGTTTACTTTCCTGGGAAAAATTCGGCAGAGTTTCCCTTGTAAACTGACCTCTGAACCAATATCAACCTGTCAAATGAACCAAGAAAGCTTCAGATTCTGCAGAAATTTTGGCAGAGTCTCCTTTGTAAAATGGCTCTTGTGTACTAAAAAACAGACCAAAAAACAACTCAAAAACACTGTCTCTCTGACACTGTAAGCTGCGGGTAAACCTGTCCTGCACCTGTACTATCTCTCACTGTCCTGTCACCGTCTTGTAAGCATAGACTGTGACAATGCCTCAACGGCAGTAAAGCAAAGATGCAATCCCAACTGTCTAACTCACAGTCAATACATCCTAGCTGCCTATCTAAGGGTGCTCGAGGGATCGCTCCAAGACCTGTATCACTGAAAGGATCTCAACATTTGAGAATCCCCCAGCTCAATAAAACCTCACTCGACCCTCAACAAAGGTTGCAGTGAATCTGAAAATACATAGACTTTCCACAAAATCATATATCCACAAATTTCCCACTATATGCTGTAACCGCTGCGGCGGTTGTTTGCTGCGTGACTCACAGCCAGCAAACCCTCAACAGACATACATCATCTCTGACAATACATCCCATGTGGAAGTACCTGCAATGTCAGGATGAAATATGGAATATCAAGCAGCAAACACAAGCTACCTCATGAACTAGTGGATGTCACCTACAGTCTGTGTGTAGATGCGCCCGTGTCGTATGTGACACGCCTCCAAGAACTGTGAGCCGTCCTTCGATGTGTAGACAGCCACAAATCAGCACTCTGGGAGTGCCGATATCCTCAGCACCTGCAGTCGTAGGCCGAAACCCCAAATTTGCAGAGTCGGATCTGCACCCGTCGAGACCACGTAGTCGAAAATGGCCTGCACAGAACTTTGTCGAAGCCAAACGGTGGCCGAGATAACCTCAGAATGAAATTATGAGAACTTCAAGCCCTCCGGGCTTGCCCATAGGATTTGGGGCCGTGTCTTCGCCTGTCGAATCTCACTCCAATCTGAGCAAGTGACTCTGGCTACCTGCAAATGCTGCCCCGAGCCTCGATCTAAGCTCTGATACCAGTTGAAGGAGTACGAGCGGAAGTGTGACGCGAGAGAGAGTGCGAGAAGAAGAGCACGACGATATGGTGAACTCGCTCTACTGTAATGTGTAGAGCATAGTGAGTTCTTATTAGGTTTTTACAAAAGAATATGTGTACATACCTGGCGGCCCGCCGACTTACCTGGGCGACCACATTGGGCTTTATACGCCAACAGCGCTCATACACTCTCTCTATACACAGCCCGCGCAGGCGCCGCTACACACACACACACACGCACGCTGCGCACACTCACCCCCCCCCCCCCCTCCATCTCTGCATCGCCCACAGCACTGCCGAAAATCGAAAAAAAAAAGAAAAAAATATATATATATATACAATAACCCCCCCGTTCCCACGCACGCTCACGCACACACATACATATACAAATACACACATTCACTTACATATACACACACACTCACGCGTATGCACACACCTATATTCACACACAACGCACCCATACATACACACACACACACACACGCATATAAGCACGCACCACACATACCATTAAAAATTTACAAAAAGAAGGAAAAATGGTCATCGAGATCGACAAAAAGAAAAAGGAACCCAAAGCACGTGCCGCCCACAACAAAAAGAAGAAATGCGCTGAAGGCATGCCCCAGCCGACCCCGAAAAGACGTACACGCTACACCGACGCACCGGCAACACACCATTCACCGGCATCACGCAACCACGACGCCATTTTCAGTAATTTGTACGTTATGTTCATCATTTCTTCAGTTTTCACCCAAGCGTTGTAAATTCCCAATTTGTAAATTCCCTCTCTCTAGGTGATGGTCACAAAGACCCACCTAGAGGTCCCAAGACAAGGGTCGACCAAATCGGGCCCACCGTTTGCTTTGTCTCCCCGATTAGCTTACCGTAATTAAATCGGGATTACCCTAATCCAAGCAGCCAACACCTATAAAAGAGCACAGAGAGGTCACTATCAGGGGGGCAGTTCATGAGAGGTCAGCACTTGGTAGAGTTTAGTGGGAAGAATGACACTATTGGCATCACGAAGAGGGGGCTTGTGTGATGGTTTGCCTTGGGAATTGCACTATGTGAAGGGAGCCACGTCCACCTCTCGACTTCAATGGTCTATGCACACACATATACACGCTCTTGGTAGCAAGCTTCACAATCATTGAGTCATCTTAGAGAACGCACCAAGTAGTTGCACCATCTTGTCTCCCTACCTCTCTATCACCACGATGTGCCGCCTCGCTAGAAGGAAGGTCATTGTAAATACTGCAGAAATAATTCTCCCTCACACCCCCGAGGGTTTTCATCATTTGTCAATCTCTCTCTCTCTCTCTCTCTCTCTCTGTGTGTGTGTGTGTGTGTGTGTGTGTGTGTGTGTGTGTGTGTGTGTGTGTGTGTGTGTGTGTGTAAGAGGCCGTCGGGGTTCAGGGTTCGCTTTGCTCCCATCAGGAGGAGTGGGCAATTGTCTAGACCGCCGTCTTCGTGGAGCCACATCTTCAGAGGAACTTAAACTTTCATTTCTTTCTTGCTCTTTGGATTCCTCCTCTCGAATGGGAGAGAGTCTTCTTTTGGAGGTCTCTTCAAGAGGCCTCCTAGGCTCTCTCTCCTCTTGGAGAGGAAGGAAAATTCGATAAGCACGAAGTTGTTGACTAGCTTGCTGCAACCTAGTGACGAGGTAATTCACAAACATGGGGGCATCATCATTAGCACCTTCATGTGCAAAATCAAAGCTTCAATGTTTAGTCTACTCTCTTGATTATTGTCAGCCATGTTAACAAAATTTATGTATGTACTTAGTGTATGTTTTGGCAATTCAAAACCTTAATTTTCACTCCTCTTAGCCTTTGAAAATCGGCTCTTAAGTATCTACACCCACGACTCGAAGTGGTTAATTATAGAGAGTAGTGGAGTAGGTCTAACATAGCAGAGTTGCCGAGGGATAGCTCCTTTCGGACTTTTTATGGCTCAATAATGGTAAAGCCATAGGCAAGTCTAAAAAGACTCCATTATTAAGTCCAAAGCTCTCAAGGTGTGCACCATATCCCACATAGTGCACATAGTGGGCTCAACAAAACCAATAATAGATGCCACTTTCACTTACACAAATATAATTAACAACATCAACCATTTATACGCTACTTAAGGACCTCTCGTCTTAAGCAAGAAAAGAGAAACCAAATGCTCTGATACCAATGTAATGAGAATTAGCCTATTTAACTTGAGAGTAGCGGAAATTAATGAGAGTACTTTTGAGAAATGACTTTGTGAGCATAGCGGGTGAACGTAATTGAAGGTAGAAACATAATCATAGCAATTAGTTAACTTGGTATGAACAATACTTTTGCAAGAGAGAGAACTTAGAGAACATGACAACAGTTGAGGACCGAAATTATGTGGAGCCGGTCCCCCCTCCAATAGGCATTTGTATTATGATTTCTCCCATTAAGAGAGACTTGTTACACTACAATCTTTTTGTTCCTTTTGACCTAGGTGATTCAATGAAGATGGAAAGCTTCATGCATCACAAGCATAACATAAACTTGAAGAAAGCTTTAACTATCCCAAGCCTCAATCCCAAGACCTCAAACACCTTCGAAGGTGGAGAGAGCTACCAGGGAATGAGGGTAGGGAAGAGGAAGAAGAAACATTTCATAGGAAAAAGAATTAGTTCCTCACTTATCATAACTCTTCTTGCTAGCATACATAATAGCATAGTAATGAAGAAGGAGAAGATGGCAAGATCAAGCATTGAAGCATGGATCTTGGTTGGATTTGCACTCCATAGCCAAGAGTGTTCGTGTAGGCTCTCAACCTCTACTTGCTTGGAGAAGGAGAGGGAGTTCTTGCACTTTGACATTGCATAATGAGAGTGTGTGTGGGAGAGTATACCCCCTAAGCAACCCCTTGGATTTCTTTGGTCGACTTCCCCTTGTAGCTATGCTTGAAGCTCATTGGACCCCTCCAGGCCTAGGCAATCACAAGCAGGAGGCATTACAAGCAACAAGGGTAGCCTTGGGACAAGTGTCCCCCTTTCCCCTTTGAGAGAGAGGACTTGATAAATGCAAAGACAATTAATTAAATCTCCTAAATTATCATTGGACCCCTTTGGTGGCCAACCCATAGGCTTCAGGCACACCATGAGGACAACATGAGGAGGAGCTTGACAAGTGTCCCCTTTGCTTTCTTTGTACCAAGTAGGCCTTGTGTGAGTGTTCTCTCTCATCCCCCCTCATGTAGGGCCTGCCCCCTTCTTGTAGGGATTAGATATTTGACTTTTAATACCTCAAGTCCCTCAAGCTTAGACACAGTTCCCACCACAAGCTTGGCCCTTAAGAACTTCAAGCTTGGGCTGGGTTCTCACCTCAAGTACAACCCTAGCATCTCAAGCATGTCAAGCACCTCAATCATCAAGCACCTCAAGCATCTCAAGAACCTCAATCATCAAGCACCTCAAGCACCTTAAGCTTGGTCCGGGTTCCCACCTCAAGCACATCCCTAGCTTACATGAGGTGAAAGGACTTTTACACTCATTATTGGAGGTCTTCAATGAAGCTAATCCTAAGGTCTTATGCTCCATTGGTTAGCCTTGCTCTTTGACATACCATCTCTCATTTGGACCCCTTTACCATTGGCCGCGTGTTGAGATAGATCTATAAGCACATGTCTATATCTTAACTGTTGTCCCGGTTTATTCTCCCACAATAAGTGATCAATTTAATATGAGAAAATCATTTGGGTTGGTTATATATTAGATTTTATGACAAATAATGTCAGCCCTTGCTTTGGGGAAGAAAGAGGAACCATTCACCTTGCAAACTGGTTATCTTCTCCACGGCAATAGTCTATGTGTTAACCATTCCCTACATGAGAAAGTTATGTATGAATCCCATGCTCCTCCCTATGCGGGGCATAGAAGTATTCAACCTACTCTTTGAGGAGTAGAGACATATTTATATTGGCCTACCATGAAAGTGGACATACAAGAGTATGTTTCAAAATGTGTAGTATGCCAAAAGACCAAGCATGATAAAGGAAAGCAACTTGGATTGCTCCAGCCATTGCATATCCCAAATTCACCATGGGAGAGTATATCCATGTATTTCATCTTTGAATTACCCAAGTCTATACATGGGAATACGGGAATATGGACAATAGTCGACAGGTTTAGCAAGCAAGCACACTTTATTCCTGTCAAAAAGACTATTAAGTCACACCAAATGGCAACTCTCTTCATATCCAGATTTTCAAACACCATGGATTACCATCCATTGTGTCAGATAGAGATCCTAGAATGACCAATAATTTTTGGAAAGGTCTCTTTGAAAATCCAGAAACAAGATTGAATTTCTCTTCGGCTTATCACCCACAAACGGATGGCCAAAGTGAGATAGCCAATCTTACGATACTCGATCTACTCAAGACTTATGTTGCCGAAGTAGATCAACGCTCACAATGGAAAAAATACTTACCTCTTGTAGAGTATGTCTACAATAATACTGTACATACTTCTATGGGAAAAGCACCTTTTGAGATCATTGAGGGAAAACCTAAAAGTCCCTTGCTACGCAAAGTACATCGGAAGATCTTCGCTGTCGATGAGCATAACCATGACCTATAAGAATCTTTTCAAAAGATTAAGGAGGCTATATCCATCTCTCAACAAAGGCAAAAGGCTGCTACTGACAAGCACAAAAGGGCCTTAACGTTCAAAGAAAATGATTGGGTCTTACTTAAGTTTCCTAAGGCTCAATTGAGGCAAACCATGGGCAAAAATCCTATGGGCCATCAAAAGTATTATGCTCAGCTAGCAAAAAGATACTATGGTCCTTTCCAAATCTTGAAACCTATTAATTAGATGGATTACCAACTCAACTTGCCCAACCATTGGCTCATACACAATGCTTTTCATGTGAGACTACTCAAGCCCTACAAAGGAGAGCCACCAAGTGAACCAATTATTGAAGACCCTCCCAAAGTTGAAAACCAAGAAGAGGTGCTACAACCCGAAGCTATTCTTCAGTATGAAGACAAGGTACTACGACATGGTAAGATTATCCGGCGGTATCTTATTAAGTTCAAAAACTATCTTTTCGAAGATGCTAGATGGATGCAAGGAATATAGCTTAAGGATAGTATGAACCTTGTCAATGCTTACTATGCTACATTAGAGTAAGCAAATGTACAAATTTCTTTTAAATGACCCATGTTTTTGTCTTATAAGACTAGTTCTCTTTTTAATTGTGCACAAATTCAAAAAGTATGCATGCTTAGAATCATGTTTGTGATGACGACGTCTCTCAAACACCAAGTAGAATTTGTCACTCTTATTTGGGAGAATGAAATGGACTAAAGAGAAGACATGTTTGTTGTAGCTATGTCTCCCAAGCACCAAATGGATTGGTCATCCATCTTGGAAAGATGTCGTAGGGGAAAAAGGGATCCTCTACCTGCTAAGTAAGATTGACTAATGACTAAGGCTTTATCTCACTCTATTGCTATCATCAATTATGTTTACCCACTATGCTCACAAAGTAATTTCACAAAAGTACTCTCTCTAATTTCCGCTACTCTAAAGTTAATAGGCCAATACCATTACATCATACATCAAAATTATGCCCTCAATCTCAAGACCTCAAACACCTTCAAAGGTGGAGAGAGCTAGCAGGGAATGAGGTAAGGGAAGAGAAAGAAGAAGTAACAAACGAGAAAGAAATAATCTCCTCACTTGTATTACTCTTGTAGCTTAGCATAGCATAGTAGCATAGTAATGGAGATGAAGAAAATGCCAAGCTTTTGCTTTAGAGCATGGCTCTTGGTTTGATCTGCATTCCATAGCCAAGAGGTGTTGGTGGAGGCTATCGACTTCTCAACAAGCTTGGAGAAGGAGATGAAGTTCTTGCTTCACACAATGAGAGTGTGTGTGAGTGTGTGTCTCTTGCAAGCACACCCCCTCCTTGCTTGGGCCGACCCCTCCTTGTAGCTCATGCTTGAAGCTCATTGGCTAATGTCAAGCCTAGCCAATCACAAGCCTAGGTCATTTCAAGCAATAAAGGTAGCCTTTGGACAAATGTCCTCCTTTCCCATTTGAGAGAGAGAGGGTTTGAATACTTCTTAAACAATTAATTGAACAAACTAAATTCTCATTGGACCCCTTTGGAGGCCAACCAATAGGCTATAGGCACACTATGGAGGCAACCTAGCTAGCAGCTTGACATGCGTCCCATATGGCTCTTGAGGAAGGGATGTCCCTTGGGTGAGGGGAAGGTCATTCTCTCTCATCCCCTAACTTGCATGGTTCTCCCCCTCCTTTGTAGCCATGCTTTGACTTCAAGCCCCTCAAGCACCTTGGCCCCCAAGTACCTTAAGCACCTTAATCATCGAGCATGACAAGCACCTTAGTCAGCAAACACGACAAGCACCTCAAGCACCTTAGTCATCAAGCCAGACAAGCACCTCAAGATTGGGCAGGGTTCCCACCTCAAGCACATGCTTAGCTTGTCTAAGGTCTAAAATACCCTAAGGTCCTAAGCCTAAGGACTTTTAACATAAAACTTTGGAGGTCTTTAACGAAGCTAATCCTAAGGTCTTTTAAGCTCCATTATTTGGACATTGCTCTTTGATAGACCATATTCATTTTGGACACGTTGCCTTCTCTCCCTTTGGTCCCGTGTACTGAGATAAACCTAAAAGCACATGTCTATATTCTAAGTCTTGTTCTCGTTTATTTCCCCACATTAAATGATCAGTTTATATGAGAAAATCATTTAGGTTAGTTAGATATTAGATTTTATTACAATTCAGGTTGTTGAAAGAAAACATTGTGCTTAGCACCGCCTTGGTGGTCGACATGTATCAATAAAATTTCGTGCACTTCATAACGTACAAAAAGTGCGTGAGGATCCTCCTAATCGGGATGTCATCTCCTGGAATGCACTAATTACAGTATATGTCCAACTTGGGTAGGGCCAAGAAGCTCTGTGCTATTTTCAACCAACGTGAAGCAAGGGTGTCTCTCCATATGCAATCACATTGGCTTGCATCTTGAAGGAAAACGTGGCAAGGAGAAGGGGGAGTTCTACGACAAGACGTCTATAGCTTGGGATCTATTATGGGGGAAGGAAAGGCAAGGTTCAGGGTCACGAAGCTCCTGGCTGTGTTCATTAGATGCAGAGATAGGACATCTCTCTGATGAACAAGGCGTATGGAGACAGATGTTGGCACTGCCTTTCATGCCAACTGAATAAAGAGAGAGAAATAAGGAGAAGGTGCGCGAGAGAGAAGGAAACGAAGAAGAAATGAAACTATAGATTAAAAAGGAGAAAAATAAGACACACCTTTCAAACATTGGAAGTGTTTAGGGTTTAGGGGCTGAAATTCTCTCGCATTTACCCTCCCTTTGTGGCGCGTGTGTGTGTGTGTGTGTGTGTTCTTGGTATGACGTTAGTTTTAACAACCTTGCTATCTTCTATAAAAGAGGCTACCGACTCTTGAGCATGCAAGCCAAATTAGTCTCATTCTCTTTCTCCTCTTGTGCACACTACATTGGTGGAGATGGCGGGCAACATTTCTTGATCATCATTTCTTTCACTTCTTGTACACACAGCACATGCGATAGCGTTCACCTTTGAGCCGGATTAGAGAGTCTTCTGTCAAGACCAAAAGGTTGCAGACTTCAATTCTTACGAGCACTAATCTTCTGTAGCTCTTTCACGTAGGCAACCCTGAATCAACCATTTTTTGCATCTTTTATGTTCATTCTTGGCACTACACGTCATCCTCCTCATGCTAACCATCGCCAAGTCCGCCCCTTTCTTTGCCTTGATGCCCATTTGCACGAATTCTATCTGTGGCACTCCATCATTGCAGGTCCTATGCGAGGGGAACGGTGCTTGCAATGATCTTGTTCTGCTTTCTACCAACCGTCTTTGCAGATCTTCCACTTTGATGTCAGTGCTGCTCAACTTGCCATGCGTGATACTTGCAAGAGGGGGATATTTCTAAGCGAGCAATTTTTGGTGAGCGCTTTTTAGGAATCAGGTGAGCAGATTCCTAAAAAGATTCTCTCTTCCTCCTTGTCAACTCTTTCGCCTTTTTCATATCTCTATCTCTGAGAGAGAGAGAGAGAGAGAGAGAGAGAGAGAGAGAGAGAGAGAGAGAGAGAGAGAGAGAGGTATTAGGGAGGTTGAGACATAGACAAAGATATGCAAGCTAAACAAATTATTTCAAAAACAACAGAGACAAGGGTACTTAAAACAAGAACATCCATTAATAATAGAAAGTTACATTTTATTGCACTTGCATTACATAAGCAAGAAGTGTTCATCTTCTAGAAGGCCCGGTTTTAGGAGTAGATGTGTTGCCTTCGAGTGGCAAAAGAAGATTCACCACGTTCCCTAGCTACTGCATCATTTCCTCCTCATCCTCCTCTGTGATGAGCCCAATCTTCTTCCATCAAGAGAAAGCGAATTGTCCCTTCTCGTTCAAGCTGAGAAAGGTCCGCATTTTGAGTTCCGTGCGGCAATGATAGAGGCGATACACATTGACTGTTGCCTTTAGAGCCTCCCTAAACCAGTCGGCTCCATACAACGCCTCTCCATTGGGAATGGCTTCTATGCCATCCCACGTAGACTTGATTTTATTCTCAAGATCGTCGGACATCGTGAAAAGTAATAGAGGTGTGCTATGAAAGCTACTGGACGCTTTCACAAATACAAATCAAGCAATGGTAATTTACAGCCATTGTGCAAATATTATATTACTTTATTCACGATTTGACAAAAGAACAGCCATTTCCCAAATTTGAAAAAAATTGCAAATCAATGTACCAAAATGTGGCCATCATAAGATAAAATTAGAAACTGGTACAGTTGTCCATTTTGTGAAGCATACAAACAAAAAGTGAGAAACGACGAATGCTATGCATCCATGCTTGGATAGGTCCGCCTTCGGCTCAACTCATTTTGGCTTAACCCTAGCACATGAAGATAAATAAAATACAAATGTTTACATGCAAGATATGGTTTTTGCTTTGACACCCGTTCCATGAAGTCTGGACATGTGCACAATGGCTGGTTGCAAATACGAACTTTGTACAGCCCGACATGACCATCTTCACTTTTGGTCTCTACTTTGAAGACCTCATTAACACCATCTGTTGCACATATTTCTTCCACGACCTTCGCTCTCAGTGCTAGTGCTAAACTGATCTTGCGAGCAGCGTCCTCGTAAATGGAAGTCCGATATCATACACGCACTTATCACTTGGCTGGGACGTTTTTCATGGCGTTCCGCAAGCTTTTGTATTGATGACCCTTCCCAATGTGTTTTCCATGGCTGTATGAAATGGCCTTTGTGCTCTGTAAGATGGAATTTGCAAGGTCGGTTGTACATGCATCATATAATGAAATGCGTTTACAAAAATCCTCCCCTGCTAGCCAACTGCCATGCTTGCTCTCCGCAAGGTTTGTGCGTGGAGTGTTTGGGCCATCAGAGCTACTTTCTACGCACGTCATAATGCCACCCCAATGTGCAATGTGAATTTCCCACCAACTAAGCCATGAATCCATGTATGGAATGCTACGGTCTATGCAATGATCGTTACGCCACCATTGGCGTATCAGACGAGCCTCTGCTACTGCAACCTCTTTTGTTGGTGCTTGCCTCCACTTCTCACACATTTCTTTGTGTGTGTGTTGAGAAGCTTGCACCACATACTTCATTTTGTGTTGATTCAATCTTTGCTTCCAATGGAAAAGACAAGAACGCTCTCGACCGCTCATTGTATTGGTCTTGTCACACCCATTGAAAACAATTCAAACTGCATTCCAATTTGCTTGAGCTTCATCCGCCATGAAGCCAAAGAAATTAGCTCTGTAGCAACCACATGATATCATTACATCATTGAGGCACTCCCAAAACAAACATTGCATTTCCATGTCTTCCTGTTTCATTTCACAAGTTGCAATAGTCAAAAGGTCCTGCATGCTGCAAACAAATTGTTTTAGAGAGTCAAAGGCAACCCACAAAGCTGTTAAGGTGCGCCATGTACCTTGGATCATAAACGTGACAGGCCATAGTCACCCATTCGTTAACACGCCTGGTGTGATCAAACTAGATCCACGTACGTCGAAGATTGCCATCCCGATCTTGTCTCATTCGGTTCACCAGGTCCACACTGGATGTTGGACCAATTGTGGACATTTTGAAGACATAACATTTCTCCCCCTCTGTACCTTGACCAGGAAATGGGCTTCCATGGAAAAAGTCATATGTGCAGTCTCGCTTCAGCTTTAGGAGTGCATCAATGCCGAAAGATTCTTTGTCAACCCCTCTACGTAAAATGGATATTGACCTTCGAAACCTAACAATGTTCAAAGTGTTTAGAGAAAAAATAATTTAGCATAGAGTTTTGCATCGAAATAAGAATCTAGGAAATGCTCATACCAATTATCTTGCACCAATGGCCCCAACTCCTTAGCGATTGCAAATAGCTATTGCTCGCCTAAAATTCCTTCGTTGGTGTTGTTGCAAAGAAATATTGTACTTATAATTTCTTTTGCCAAACACATGTGAACCTTCTTGGCTCCTGCGTGTGGGTCAACAGTCAAAATCCTTTGCACCATCACCTTGGTGTTGTTCGTTAGTGTTTTGGATGTGCCGCTGCGCATCGTGTCTATGTGTGCCACGATGAATCATGACTCTAGTGGCGGTCTCATCGGATGGCATGACATAGTATACTACACAATCACATGTTGCAATACAGAAAGCAATTGCCTTACAAAAGTGGCATGTAAGGCTCTTATCTACAATCTTACAATATTGTCCGGGTGTAGTTGCCTTTTGTATGTACCCGCTGAAATGACCTGTATTCGGAATATGATAATTAACCAAGCGGACACATTGTTCATTCATGCACTTGAGAGATCCTATGCAATGACTAAGACGCGCTACACCTGGAAAAACTATATTGGACGTTTGTGGCTTTGACCACAAATGAGGATCATACTTATGCTCCATTGCATCCATATGGTGCAACTTTCCCATGGTAGGTGGAAATTCTAAAACAAGATCACCATTGCAAAACCTTGGAATCTCTGTAACTTGTTCCACTTGTTGTATTTGCATTAAAAGCTTTGTCAATGTGCCCTTCTTTTCGACATGTAGGAGTTTTTGTCTTCTACTCCTTTTGAAGCTATTCGAGAGCAAAACTCGAGGCGGGGTGCATAGATCTATTAACTCCTTTTGAGCGAATTGCACCTATGATTGACTATCCACAATGGCAATGGGAGTCGTGCTAGGTGAGCCTGCATATTGTGTTTGATGGGATACGTCGACTTTGTATTTACGTGAAAGCTGTTCATCGAGTACATAGATGAATTCACCCAAACTGTTGAGCGTCCTTTCAAGAGGCAAATTCATTTCAATATCACTAACTTCAATGACTGCATCTAAAGTTGTAAATTGCTTTGGAGAAATTAATTCTAAAAGAAATGATTCAGATATTATAAATTTACCATTGTAAAAAGCATGAAAGCTCTTTACCCAGGAAAAATAAAGAGCAAGCCATAATAATATGCTTAACAAACAATTAAGCACAAGATCACATTATATAAACTAACAAATTCTTTGTATACTCACGTCTAATAATATAGCTGTTATAAATTTAAATTTAATAATATTTTATTATTTTAATAAATTTATGTAAAAATATACAAAATATTTAATTAAAAAATATATGTGTGTGACTGTGTGAGCACGTGAATATTAGACTATTGCAATGGATAAAAGGAAAATTTTCGTCCAAATAATTCTTTAAAAATTTTCTTTTGAATGTTTGTGTGTAGGGGGGGCGTGTGAGCGGTGTTGGAATTAGGGTTGCAGAGAAACACACACAGCTTGGAGAAGATGAAGGAAGCTCAAGGCACACAATAGAGAGTGTGTTACTTAGTGTGCAATGGAAAGATGGATAGCCCTAGAGTGATGGGCGTATATACAATGCTCGGGGGAAAAAACCTCCTAAAGAGGGAAAAAATGCCACGGCGGTCCTAGTGTGTTCACACACATCACTACCACATGTATATGGTAACAAATCCCCCCTGGAGTGATGCGCTGAATGAGAGTTGGCACATGAGTAAAGGGAAGTGCCATGCCCTGAGGACATGATCAGTCCACAAAGGGGAGTAAGCCCAAAGCTTTGCGGAAAGCTTCAAGCTTCTCATGAGACAATGCCTTTGTGAAAAGATCTGCAAGGTTGTCCTGTGTTGGCACATAAGCCAAGCTAATCTCTCCTGTTGAGAGCCTCTCCCTGACATAGTGGTAATGCACCTCAATGTGCTTTTTGCGAGCATGAAAAACTGGGTTCCTCGCAACTGCCAATGCGCTCTGACTGTCAGTGTAGATAGTGTTGGCAATGTCATGTCCAACACCCAAATCAGCCATAAGGCGTCTGAGCCATACACACTCAACCATAGCTGTGAAGACTGCCCTGTACTCGGCCTCACAACTCGAAGTGGCCACAGTAGGTTGCTTCTTGCTCAACCATGAAATACATGAACTGCCAAGCATGAAACAAAAACCACTTGTGGACACTCGCGTGTCAAAACAACCAGCCCAATCTAAGTCCGAAAAAGCATGTAAGTCCGGTGGCAATGATCCCCCCTTGGGATAAAACAAGCCAAGATGTAAAGTGCCACTAAGGTAGCGGAAAATCCTCTTGACAGCCTGCCAATGCTTAGACCCTGGGCTATGCATAAATCTGCCGACCTGTGAGACTGCAAACTGAATATCCGGCCTCGTGTTGCATACATAAATGAGGCAGCCAACAGCATTTTGGTACAGAGTGACATCAACAGGATCGTCAGCATCATGTAGACTCAATTTCAAATCTGTTTCCATGGGAGTGGCAATAGGTTTGCAATCCTCAAGTCCAAACTTACATAGCAATGTCTCTATGTAACTTTTCTGACACAAGGCAATACCACCATCACACTGCTTAAACTGTATACCCAAGTAATGATGCAACAGCCCCAAGTAACGCAGCAAACTGGCAAAATTCAGATGACCAAAACGTGCATGCCAAAGTTTTGCATCTGAAATAGCCCTTGAATCTGCAATAGCATTTGCAAAGTTTTGTCCACACTTGTCATACAAAGTGAGCTTATACAGCCTACGGCAAAAAAGGCCAGATGCAACAATTTCATCACCAAAACTGAGATCATGAACTGTACATCTATCATCCACAAATTTGACTACAAGTCCAAGTCTAGCAAGTGCGGATACAGACAAGAGATTCTTCTTGATCCCAGGTACATAAAGTGCATCAACAAGTGTGAAGGAACTGCCATTAGCAGCAGTGAGCACAATCTTTCCAACTCCCTGAACTGGATAAGAGGCGTTGTTGGCACAAGTGACTGAATTCCCATGAGGGACAGACTCGAGAGAGGTAAACAATTCACGATGTGAGGTAATGTGCTTTGTAGCACCACTGTCGAAATACCACACATGTGAATCTGCAGCAACTGACAAGCATGCATCATGGACAGCAGGATTGTAAGTGCACTCTGCGCTAAAAGCCCATTCTACATCAACATCAGCAACACAGTCTCCTTTCACAGAAGACTCAACAATGGCTGCATTTGTAGTGGAACCACCTCTTTCTTCTTAACCTCTTTGGCCTTCAACTTAGGACACGACTTGATCAAGTGATCATTGGCTTTACAATAATGGCAACGCATCTTCTTTTTGCGCTTATCACCAGAATTGCCAAACGAAGTCCTGCCAACAGGAGCATTAGGAACAGAATTTTTGCCACTCGCAACAGAACCATAAGAAGTGGCTGCATTACTGTTACCACCCTTTCTTTGAGAAGCAATAAAAGCCTGTTCAACTGCACGCTGCCTAGTCCTATTTTTTTCTAGAAAGTGACTCTTGCAACAGCAATGTGCATAATGCATCAAACTTGACAACTTCAGGATTTCCTTGGGTCATCAGTCTCCAAGTACTAGCAAAAGTCTAGTAGGAATCTGGTAAGGCATCAAGAACAGTCTGCACAAGGGAATTGTCTGAAATGACTTCACCTGCAAAAATAAGCTGCTCATTGATATCCTTGACACTAGCAAGGAAAGTGTCCATATCATCTTCCTCATGCATAATCTTCAACTCCAGCTCTTTACGCAGCAAAGCAATTTTAGCCTCATTGCGGCTTGCATAAAGACCTGCTAAAATATCCCAAGCCTGTTTTGCAAATTTTGCTGAATGGATGTGAGGAACAATGGTGCGCTTCACAGACAACGCAATCAATGCATGAGCCTGCGTATCCTTAACATCCCAACGAGCTTGTTCTGCCGTAGGCAAAACAACTCTAACAACTGCAATCCTTGCAGCAAGACCTGCAACATCCTCAACATCGCCTACATCCTCAGAACCAGGACGTACATCAATGCCCTGCACAATGTTCCAGACACCCTTTGACACAAGAACATGTTGCATCATATAATCCCACATAGGGTAGTTGTCCCCATCCAACCTGTCCTCGGCAGCAAACATCTTGAACACATATGTGTTGTTGTTGTCAGCCATGGTAAATGTTGCACCTGATGTGAAAAGTGCCCGAAAATAGGAGAAATGGAGCGGGAACAACCTGTGCTATATAGCACAAACCGTAGAAGACTATAAGGCACCTGTTATGCAGAAAATGGCACTGATAGAAATTTTGCATAAAATGACGAAATAGCCTGTGCAGTACTGCCTGTAGTGGAAACGGAGGCCGAAATGAGCCCAAATCAAAATTTTGAGCAGACCGAGCTCTTCGAGTTCTCCCAAAAATTTTGTCGACCTGCGAACGCTCACCAAAGCTCAGAAGTGTTGTCGGTCGAGGGGGGAGGGGCGGACGTCTGTGGGTGGGCTTGGAGGCGGGGACATGTGGGCGGGCTACCGGGGAACGAGGGCGTGCGGCCAAGATTACACCCCCCCACCCCTCCCCCCCCCATGCGGGCGGTGAGGAAGGGGGGGGGGGGAAGGGGGGGATGTGTGTGTGGGTGCTAGCGCTACTGGGGGCGGAGGCCTGTGTGCGGGGCCCGATAAAGGGGGGGGGGGGGGGGGGGGGGGGGGGGCTATGTGCCGGTGGCCTGTAAGGGGGAAGGAGTCCTGTGCGTGCGGGAGGCCATGCGTCCCTGGCCAGCGCGTTGCCCATGGATAGCCACACGTCCCCACGCAGAGGTGTGTGTCCACCCCTGGCCAATGCGTGGCCATTGGCAATCCACACACACACGCACGCACGCCAACACGTGTGTGTGTGTGTGTGTGTGTGCACACACAAGCGGCAGTCCACGTGGCCACGGAGCGGCCACGCAGGCCACCCCGTGGCCACGTGGATTTGCCACTTGTATCGTCAGTAGCCGATGATACACGTGGCATGTCACTTGGCCAATCGGACTGCGACGTAGACAGTACGCTGGCCACATGGTGTGCCACGTGTACTACCGTTGGGTGACAGTACACGTGGCACGCCATGTGGTGCCTAATAAGGCCGCCCTGAGGCGTGCCACATGTATTGTCGCCCAACGGTAGTACACATGGCACGCCACATGGCCTAAGCGTTGTTTACGTGGCAGTCCGCTTGGCCACAGGGTGGTCTGCATGGCCGCTCCGTGGCCACATGGGCTATCGCGTGTGTGTGTACACACACACACACACGCGTGTTGGTGTGTGTGTGTGTGTGTATACACACACAAACACACACGCATATACACGTGGAGTGCCGTGTGTGTGTACACACACACGCGCGTTGGCATGCGCGTGTGTGTTTACACACACACATGCGCTGCCACACACACACGTGCTGCCACACACACAACGTGCGCTGCCACTTCCACACGCGCGTATGTGCTACCACACACACACACGCACGTGCCAGTGTTGGCGTGTGTGTGTGTGTGTGTGTGTGAGCATGTGTGTGTGTGCATGATACATACACGCACACGCATAGGCACACACACACGTGCACGTACGCACACACACACCCTCACCCACCTATCACACACACACACACACATTTCCAATTAAATTAAATTTAAAAAATAATTTTAATTAATAAAATTTAAAAGCTTTATAAAGAGCATTGACAAACTCTTTTCATTTCTTCATCTTTCCTCATCTCTACTTTCTTGTATTACACAGATTTCTCTATGTCAAATTCTCTTTTGCTCACTTTTCTTTCTCAAACTCTTAGCTATAATTTCTCATAAGCCATACTTATATCTATCTTCTTTAATTCTTCAGCCCAAGTATGAGAACAAGAAATCAATCCAAAAATAATGGTGCCGTGGATGAGGTTTATGTTACTACGTCGCAAGAAGTCCCTCCGCGATGCACTCAAGAGACCGAACAATCTCAAGCCTTGAGTTCTCTAGATCGGATTGTGTCCATCGTAACCGGTGTGGATGGAACAACACAATCAAGTGGTGGATTGAGTCATCGTGTGGAAACTGCTACCACAACTGAAGATGTAAGAGATGAAGCGTTTGGAAATGTGGTTGACAAGCATATTTCTTTGGGCTGGGTGGATTCTCATAGAGCTCTATATGATGGCAAACTTCCAAGCTTGCCTCTATGTCGACTTCTTTCAAACCCCGCCATTCGCATGCATGATGACCATGTGGTGTATTTGCAACTCTCCATTGCAAACAAAAGCTACCAACCAACCATGGCAAGATTTATTGTTAGTGAACAGATTCCTTAGGAGGATCATAAGCAATTTTCTCGTTGTGGTCACACTTTGAGAGATCTTGCAATGTCATATGATTTGGATGAGGAGCTTCGTCAAATCCCCGAGCTTAGTCACATGGTCAAGAGGTACTTTGTGGTTTGGGATGGTAATCACAGATTGGAGGCATGGATACGGTGGATGAACGAGAACGACATCCCAATTGAGAGGGCACCAAAGGTGGAGTGCGTTCTTGTTGATTTTCAACCCCATGAGACAACGGAGTTTCTATTGGTTTTGGGAATCATCAATAGGTAGGTCCAACTGTTTTTTTGCAAATATAAATGCATCTTATTTTTTTGACAATGTAAATTACAATCGAGTGTTAAACAGGGCCACAAGGGTTTCAGTGCCTCACACAACTGCTCATGATATTTTCATGATGAGAAAGCTAGGGTTGGTGGACCTACTTCACTTGTGCATAAATTTCCAAAAAGAGCGCGTCTAGCAGCAAAAAGGGCTTTGATTTTTAGGGGTCCAAACAAATCAAAGTGGCTAAAATTGCCAATGGTTGTCCTTGTGCAACTCATTTGGAAGGTATGCTTCAGAAACCAATGCTAAATGAGAATCTGTTCTGATTGTGAAATCTTATTATGTATATTTTGATTGTGTCCTTGGCAAATGATAGGAAGAGTTCGATGCTATGTATAGTAGTAAAACCGAAGGGCTGCCATCAAAAGGGAGTTTTGACTACGAGTTGGCACCTGACGCATACGAGAAAAGCATCAATCTAACGCTATCTCAAACAGAGTAATATATTCACGTGCAAAGGGCTTGACATAGCAACCATTGCAAATACAGAGAATGGCAACAATTTTTTCCAAAAATGTATACATTTACAGGTTGGGGTGAGAAGACCACCAAAATGACATCCTCGAGAGTGGCAGAGGTTGTGCGTGCACGCATTAGCCCGAAAGATTAAGTGAATGTCATTTAAATCATTCGATATCTTTCTCTTTTTATTATGTAGCAATGAAAAATAAGTCTCGCTTTTCCTTTGCTAGGAAGTGCCGCTTGATTGATTTGCTCCAAGGTGGTGATGCATCCTTGAAGGAGAATGACATAGGGTTGACGGAGAAGGCCTGGATCCAATTGCTTTGATATCACGTGTATTGGTGGCAATTGGAAAGGTTAGATTTAGTGATTGTGTGCACAAGCTAGCAATTTGTTGAATCTAACTTGTGACCTATTATTTGTTGCAGGAGAGTGCTTGAGATGGCCAATAAAATGGAGGGCGAGAATGATCATGTTACTATCCAACACGAGAGGGCTGAAGAGAGGCATGGTCGCACACTTTCCCACACATTACTGACATACAGACGGAAGCACTTTGACAAAGCCTTCAAGAAGTGGAGTGCTCGGATCAAGTCCACACAGGATCCCGAAGAGCAACCCCACTTTGCTTGCACGACACGACGCTTGCTGTACAGGTTTGACATCTTCAATTGACAAATTAAGAATGTAGTAGGATACACTAATCTTGTTCTCGGTGGCTCAAAACATTGTGGTCTGTCTTGTAGATGGTGGAGAGATGCTCTTGTCTTCCCCATTCTCGAGCACCCCAGTGATGCATGGTGCATGTCAGAGAGAGAGAGGAGACGAGCTTATATCCTGATGTGTGGATAGATGACTTGCGGCCAAAGGAAGCGTGACTCAAGTGTCCTTGGTGGCTGGACTACCCAGACAAGGAGTACCCACCGAAAGAGGAAGCGCTATACATAGGTATCATACTATATAGTTTTTACCTTTGCCATGCAGCAATACAACATGGGCTCAATAACTGTTCTTTTTTAATTAATAGCGGAGCATACTGCTTCACGGAAGAAAGCCGTTGTGATAGAGGATGATCTATCTCCAAACACAACAAAGAAACCGGACAAAAAGAAATAGGCCTCAAGCACCATTGGCTGACCGGCAACGTGGGAAGAGAAGGAAGAGAGTTGTTGCACCCAGTGATAGTGAGAGCGAGCATGTGATTGAGGAGTATTCTGTAGAAGTTAGCGATACTGCTCATAGCCTTGGTGCTATGAGCCACAGTGTACCGACACTTTCCTTCACTCCAAGACCAGTAGGGGACATCCAGGAGTCCCCTCCATGTTCACCATCACATGGAAGGGCTGCAGAGGACCTATCAAACATGGCCAGAGTGGTCGGAGAAAACCCTCCAGGTACATGAAAATGGTTAATGTCGTGTTGTTGTCTTTAGCATTGCTTGAAAGAAATGTTTGATCTTATGTTGAGCATACAGATATGCATGTAGAGCCACGGCACCTTGCAGTGCATGCTAGTGTCAAGTGCTTGGCAAAAGCTATTCCCGATGTGTTGTGCAATGACAGGTAAGCCACGCTAATTTACATTCAAAGTTATGTCCACAATTTTAGTGCTAACAAAGATTACATGCAGTTCTATGCAGTCACTACGTAGATTCTTGGGCTCTCTAGCAGAAACAGAGCAGATGAACCCCAGCTTGAGATTGGGTGGCGTACGTTTGATATACATGGCCTTTACCTTACACACTAGGCCACATGCAGCTAGCACGGTGTAGGGTTCCTTTATGGAATCAATGGGATAGTGAGCTTGTGGATGTGGCGACATGTCATGCAGAACATCTGTCCATTGTCATTTCAAAGGCAGAGGGAGCTCATTTCCAGTTGTTGAGGATCTTGTACATACGGCTGCTAGAGTCTAGTTGCACGACTGTTCAGAACTATGTAGAGGGGGTATGTTATTTTTTGTTTTGATATTGAATAGTATCTTTGATGTTCGCATTTCAAAATATCAACGTTTTACTGTTGTTCGTAGGTTGGTACTTTGTTGCTAGTCATTTTTTCACCCCCTAGAACCGATGGGTGTCGGCTTCTGAGGTATGATCGAGCGGATGGAGAGATTGCAGCAAATGTACGTGGCTTCTCTGCAGATGACGACATGTTGTGGGAGAAGCTACCAGGTACAGATTCCACACAGTGGATGCTTGATCGTATGGGCAGGCCTTATCGTAGAGGTGTTGAGAGGAGTCCAGCATTTGCCAGGTGCTAGAAACTTATTGGATGTTTTTCCTTCATGTTCCTATAAAATTAGAGGTATAACAAATCTAAAGATTTTTGTTGTTTTACAGATGGCTACTAGGTACCTTCACAAACATGGGAGATGCTGTGTTGGATTGTTTTGCAGGAGTGGGGACATTGGAGCAGCACAATGTTTACTACTACGTAGGCATTGCATCGGTTTACTACTACGTAGGCATTGCATCGGTTGTATGAAGGATTGGTCAGTTTTTAGTGCTTGTCTAGAGCCAGCTCAGTGCCTACCTTCCGATTTAAGCTTGACATTGATGTTTTGTAGGAGTGACAGAGCTCAGGTAACTGAGCATCCGAAGCAGGTGACAGAGCAGCTTCATCCGCTAGAGCCACCTTTGCCGACACCACTCAACAGTCAGGACGGGGCAGTAGCAGCTCCATATACTACTTTCACGGCCCCAATTTTGGCATGGCGTGCAACTGGACCATCTCCCAGTGCATTCATTGCCTCCACATCTAAGGCCCCGCCCGGAGTTGATTCATTGCCTCTTTCACTACCTACAGCCCCCCCCCCCCCCCCACATATGGTTCGTACCCTCTACCATTTGGAGGAGTTCCCCCACCATTTGGTGCACTACCCCCATTGACACGACCTTTGTTTCCTCCCGAAGGATATGGCCCTCCACCGCCCTTCTTTCATCCACCTCACCCATGATGTATCCCCCCCATATGTATTTACTTTTGATGCTATGGAACACATAGATTTGGGTTTTGCTATATGAAATAGACCATAATTGTGTGTAAGGAACTTCTGTTTGTCTTATCAATGGTGCATTGAATGCATCCATAGTGTTTTTTGTTTAAATGTAAGTTAGCGGTGAACCTACAATCAAATTTTTCGTTGAAAAGAGAGAGAGAGAGAGAGAGAGAGAGAGAGAGAGAGAGAGAGAGAGAGAGATGGGTAGACTATCCCTTCTTTTGGGAATCTGCTCGCCCGATTCTTAAAAAGCGCTCGCCAAAAATTGCTCGCCCAAAAATCTCACCCCTTGTAAGATCAATGCTACGCACGAAAATGGGGTATGTCCCTTACACTTTAAGGGTGACCTCTAGCTACTTGCTAATTGCTAACTCCAAGTGCCAGCTCAGAGAAGCAAGACGCGTCATAGAATGTTGCATGCTGACAGCCTGTTTTCTGCTGGCCATCAACACCGCCATTTTCAACGTAGGCAAGCTGATTGACAAAGGTGGGTGCAATTAGGTTAGCAAGAGGGTCTCTTTATTAATGAGGCATCTGCCATTTTCCTACTACCACATTGACACTGCATGCGGCCTCACCAATCCCATCGTCAGGTGACAGTTGAACTAGGCTCAAAAATTCTTCAAGCAAGCGTATGTCAAAAAGGACTTTCTGTAGCAACATTATAGAGAATCTTTCCTCACCTTTCTCCAACTTTCTCTACCCCAATCATTGGCTTGCTCCAAACTGTCTATTTGATTGTAGCTTAGCTTCACGCGTTCAATCTTGTTGCAATCGAGTTATTCTCTTTGTGTGCCGAGATCAACCACAAAGTAATCTATTCAGGAGTTACTGCAACCCAGTTGCAGAGGTACCTGATAATCTCTTTCATGATTGTGATGCAAAATTTCAATCCCACAAGTTTATCCTTTTATGTGTTTAGTGATAGTTTTTTTCAACTTTAGCTCATTTTGCAGTCCAGTGTTTGTTGAATAAAGGATCATTACTCACCAAACCTCTTTTGGAAGACATGTATGTCGTAAAAAGATGACATACTTGTTATTATGATGGAGCCCTCAGTCCTTCCTCGTCTTGTCCATTACATCAGGATAGCGACCTGATGTTTGCATAAGCGAGATGTTCAAGTTCCATGCCTTGATGATGATCGGCATGATGACGAGTCTAGACTCCAAGATCGATTCCTTAACCCCTAAGCTATTGTATGATCACTCCCCCCCAGGGATTTAATATTTATGTAATTACGACAAATTTTGTGTGATCACAAGGTCTTATTGACACATTTACATGATTACATTAAACATGATCACAAAGAATCCGGTTAAGGGTAACCTGGAAACCCACTAAAATCCCGTTGGGCTTTTCAATATTCCCGGCGGGCCTGCAAAATTATATATATACGGGCCCGATCGGGCCCGTTGGGTGTTATTTCATTGTTTTATCTTTTGTGTGTGTGTGTGTGTGTGTGTGTGTGTGTGTGTGTGAGAGAGAGAGAGAGAGAGAGAGAGAGAGAGAGAGAGAGAGAGAGAGAGAGAGAGAGAGAGCTCGTCGACCACCTTTGCAGGTACGTCAAGAGGAGAAAGGATAGAGGGAGAGAGGGGATCGTGTGGGAGCGTGCTTTGCGTCACAGAGCGCGACAGTAATGGAGTACCTGACCACACCATCCGGGTATGTGTTATGTGTGTGTATGCGTTGTGTGAGCGTGTCTTTTGTAGTATGGCACGGCAGTCATAAGGTACCTTACCATACAATGGGAGTGTGTGCGTAAGCTATTCTACGGAACAATGCTTACCACGGGGGCATCACCTCGGTGATGCGGGGACGATGGTGTCCTTGTGGTAAGTATTGGCTTACTGTCTGGATACACGTCGGTAATGCGACAAATCTAGTATCCTTATGGTAAGTCAACTTCCCTTCCCCTTTCCCAAAAAACATATAGGCATTGGTCAGTAACGCGGCCATATGATGTTCGTATGCAAGCCATTATTTCTCCTTAGATTCAGGTGGCCCTTGATCAATAACGCGGCTAATAGAGTGTCGTTTGTTAGAAGCATTTGTTTTTGCATAAATATGGTGTTCAAGTCGTTAACCCGGTCGTACAAATGTCATATAATTTGTATGTGCACGTGCAGTTAATTTTTTAAGTATTAAGTATATGAAATACTTGGTCGGTAACGTGGCTGTGAAGAGTATTTCATTTATAAATGCTTGAATTGTTTGATTTTGTTGTTTTTAACTGTCTATATGAAACTATATACCAGCTAATCATATTCAAAAGAATTCTTTATTTATCAATCATCGCTATTTTAAATGCTCCATATATATAAATTATATGCAAGAAAGTATTCGCACACAATTTGCATGTTAAATATTCTTTTTTATCTTTTTAAAGGACCTCAAGCATCATCGCTATTTTTAATGCTTCATTTACATAAATTCTCTGTAAAAAAGAATTTGCACACAATTTGCATGTTAAATATTCTTTTGTGTCTTTTGCAAGAGCATCAATTATCATCGCTATTTTGAATGCTACATCTACATAAACTCTATGTAAAAAAGTATGTGAACACAATTTGCATGTTAAATATTTATTTCTATCTTTTTAAAGAGCAAGACATTCTTTGCAATTTTCTAGTCCAATTTGTATACTTCCAATGTTTTAAACGTTTTTGAAGTCTTTAAGTCGGTGTGTACTTTGTTTGAACTAGTATGTGCACACGGAGGAAAATATAAGTTAAAAATTCAATATATGTTGAAATGTGCTAGACTGTTATTATGTATTGTTTGATCTGAATTAAATTCTTATAAACCACTTGTTTGATCTACATTTTACACGTGTAATAGATTGCAATTTTAAGTGAAGATTTTTTTCAAATTGCTATCAATAGTTCCTTGCACATTTCTTAAAGTCTACAATTCGTGGTTAAGGGTTTGCTTGAAATAGTGTGAGAGTGTTAGTGTCATTTGCAATTACGAATGACTATTTGTTGATATGCTGTTTTTTATTGTTCGTTGCAAATATGATGCCAGATGAAAAGAAAAGTATTATGCATGCCATTCGTAAAGAATGTATTTTGGCAATCTCATCATGTGCAGATGGTCGCATACAGCAGTGAAATTGATGTCTTCATCAAAGACCTCACTAGTGCTATGTGGCAGAACACAGAGTGCAGGCTGCGACGTGAAGGCCAATATGAGTTGTTGATTCCAACAAGGATTCGAGAATTTGACCCCCACCACAAGGTTAGGACAACATTGGGCAATATAAAAGTATGTTGCATAGACTTAAAGAAAGATATCCCACCTGCCTGCGACATGTTCAAATTAGAGCTTTGGGATAAATTGTGGGAAGAACGGAAGGTAAAGATGAAGAGTGTGAAAGCGCAGGACCAAGCACTCTTACCCAAGAGATTGAAGATGGCCCACGATGCACAAGCAGCTTTGGGAGGTCGATCCGATGCCAGCGGCACCGGCACAATCATGCGCACGGCTTTGAATGACAAGTGCGCTCATCTTGTCGGCATCCCTTACAAAGCCTTGGTAGAAGGTATGAGGGTTGGAGTAGGGTCCTTTGTTGTGTGCACACTGTACACCATTAAAGGAATCTCTTTTTTTCCAGGCCACATTACATATGTGGGAAAATGCTACGAGGGAGAAAGTGAGGCAAAATTTGACAGCTTTCAGATAGAGCAACGAATGCGAACGCTTCACCCTTCCATAGAAAGGTGCATTGGCTTTACTATCGAAGCTCCTTGGATCAAAATACTCCCATACTACAATGGAGGTACTTTGGGCGACATGATGTGCCGCTTACCATTCGCTCACGGATTGTTCAGACGACACATGCACAGGCTACAACACGGCTGGAGGTCCTTGCCTGTAGCAAATCTTCCAGTACAAGAGATAGACATGGCACGGATCAAAGCAATGATCAAGTAGATGCCAGCCATTTTTCATGCCTTAATCGATGGTGTTGCGACTGCCCACTCGACCGGGATAGTGCACAATGACCTGCACCCGTTCAACATAATGTTGGACTTTACCTGCGTCAATAAACCCCACGTCGGCATCATTGATTGGGGGATGATTCTTAGAACGCCAGCTAAGCATGCAGCAATTAATTATCTGTATCCAAGTGCACGGTCGGACTCTACAATTTTGGAGACACAGAGAGCAAGGGATGTCGAGATGGCTAAGCGATCGTATATTGCTCCAAAACTATACGATCCATGGTGCACATATGCATACACAAAAGCGAGCGATATTTATGCATTGGGCTATCTATTTGACATGCTGGCAGATTTTTGGAGTGCAACAAGAAAAGTTAATTTTTCTGAAGAAGTTTTTCACCAAACGGATGAAGATGTTATAAGGGCTATTCGGATTAAAGTAGATTGTTGGAGGAAGTTAAAAGAGCGGGAGCAAAGAAGAAACGCTTCTGACATGTTGATATTTTTCAAAGAACAATTAAAGACAGACCGTAACCCTATCCCCTTGTTGAACTTTTACCATCATTTGATCCGATCTAAACATTTTTATAAGCTACATGTCTTGTCCAAGGTACTATATTTTTTATTGAAGTGTGTCATAAAATCTAATATCTAACCAACCCAAATGATTTTCTCATATTAAATTGATCACTTACTGGGGGAGAATAAACGGGAGCAAGTGTTACGATATAGATATGTGCTTATAGATCTATCTCAACACGGGGCCAACGGTAAAGGGGCCCAAATGGGAGATGGTCTATCAAAGAGCAAGGCTAACCAATGGAGCATAAGACCTTAGGGTTAGCTTCATTGAAGACCTCCAATAATGTGTGTAAAAGTCCTTTGACCTTAGGTAAGCTAGGGTTGAGCTTGAGGCGGAGCTTGAGGCGGGAACCCGGCCCAAGCTCAAGGTGCTTGTCGTGCTTGAGGTGCTTGATTAAGGTGCTTGATTAAGGTGCTTGATCTACTACATGCTTGAGGTGCTTGACTTGCTACACGATTAAGGTACTTGAGGTGCTTTGACAAGCTTGCCTGAGATGCTTGTGGGAATACCCCCTAGTCCAAGTGCTTAGTCATGCTTGATGACTAAGGTGCTTGAGCACCAAAAGTCAAAAGGATCTCTACAAAGAGGGGGGCGAGCCCTTTTCCTAGGGGCTAGAGAGAGAACACACACTCACACACACAAGGAAGGCCCAAGCTTGAAGAGGCAGCAGGGACAAATGTCAGGCCCCTACCTATGTTACCTTCATGAGATGCCTGAAGCCTATTGGTTGGCCACCCATGGGGTCCAATAGTAAATTAGGAGATTTAATTAATTGATTTAGCATTTATCTAGCCCTCTCTCTCAAAGGGGAAAGGGGGACACTTGTCTCAAGGCTACCCCTACTGCTTGTAATGCCTCCTGCTCATGATTGGCTAGGCCTGGAGGGGTCCAATGAGCTTCAAGGATGAGCTACAAGGGGGGGTCGACCCAAGCAAGCTAGGGGGTTGCTTAGGGGGTATACTCACCCACACACACTCACAAACACTCTCATTGTGTGCTATGCAAAGTGCAAGAGCTCCCTCTCCAAGCAAGTAGAGGTTGAGAGCCTACACCAACACTCTTGGCTATGGAGTGCAAATCCAACCAAGAGCCATGCTTCAATGCTTAAGCTTGCCATCTCCTTCTTCTTCATTACTATGCTATTATGTATGCTAGCAACAAGAGTATGATAAGTGAGGAACTAATTCTTTCTCCTACGAAATGTTTCTTCTTCCTCTTCCCTGCCCTCATTCCCTGCTAGCTCTCTCCACCTTCGAAGGTGTTTGAGGTCTTGGGACTGAGGCTTGGGATAGTTAAAGCTTTCTTCAAGTTTATGTTATGATTGTGGTGCATGAAACTTATGTATGCTAGCAACAAGAGTATGATAAGTGAGGAACTAATTCTTTCTCCTACGAAATGTTTCTTCTTCCTCTTCCCTGCCCTCATTCCCTGCTAGCTCTCTCCACCTTCGAAGGTGTTTGAGGTCTTGGGACTGAGGCTTGGGATAGTTAAAGCTTTCTTCAAGTTTATGTTATGATTGTGGTGCATGAAACTTTCCATCTTCATTGCATCACCTAGGTCACAAGGAACACAAAGATTGTATTGTAACAAGTCTCTCTTAATGGGAGAAATCATAATACAAATGCCTATTGGAGGGGGGGACCGGCTCCACATAAATCCGGTCCTCAACTGTTGTCATGTTCTCTAAATTCTCTCTCTTGCAAAAGTATTTTTCATGCCAAGTTAACTAATTGCTATGATTATGTTACTATCTTCAATTATGTTCACCCGTTATGCTCACAAAGTTATTTCTCAAAAGTACTCTCATTAATTTCCACTACTCTCAAGTTAAATAGGCCAATTCCATTACAAAGTGTATTATCTCGTTTGAAGTGGTTCACCTAATTGAGTCAAGTATCTTTAGTCATTTCAATTTGTCATGTTGAGTGTTGGTATTTCAAATTTTCCTTGTGGTTTTTAATCACATTAGTTGTGGTTTGATTTAGTGGATTATGATGTCTAATGTAGTGGACGAGAAGTTGCTATCTTGTGCATCTGTGAGACTGTTCAATCGTGAGAATATGTATTTGCCAATGATATTGAATATTTGTCTATATGTTGATTGCAGCTCCAAGAGAAAATGGTCGATGAAGAACAAGATATTGGCACATCATTAGTACACTTTGTTATATGTTCACTTTGTGCAACTACGACCAGTAGACTTTTCGTCAAAGGAGACAACTGTTGCCACTCATGATATAAGGGAGAGTTGTCTCACTTTCAATCGAGATGAGCTGGCATTGATAGTGGAAGGCACCAACCTATAGTTAAAGAGGGAGAAGGATATTTACACAACATAGTTGGCAAAGAAAGATGTAAAAATAACACGGCTTTCTATAGCCACCTAGACACCCCAACCCTCACAAGTCCGGATGGAGAAAAGCATTCACCACCTAAGCTAGGAAATTCAAAATCTGACACATCGAGTGAATCCAACACCTGTACAAGGGACACACATTAGCCACCTTGTCCTGCATCCAGATTTGGTCCCCTCGTCTACTTCAGATGCATCCTCTTCTTCCCAATGTCCAGTTTGCTACAAGAATTTTGATGGATGGAGTGGATATTATACGTTGACATGCGGTCATTATTATCACTTCGTTTGTCTTGTTCATTTAATACAAAATTCTAGCCAATGTGCAATCTGTTCACAAGATATTTCACAAGGAATATATATTATATTTGGCATGGCAAATGAGTATAAATTCAAGAAATCCCACCAAGATACCCCTAGCACAATTAGAAATTTGTTTGGTGAACAAGATGCTACTTCACAGCAACACAATTGAGATCGGCAAACTATGTGTAATTGCAAAATATGAAGCATTGTATATGATCAAAACACATTTGAATACAAGGTCTTTTACAATGGTTTTTGACACGATCTTCATTCTACTCTCAAGCTATATTGAATCTGTAAAGTTGTTATATGGTTCTAAGTCTGAGTGTTGTGGTTCTCCTTGTATTTCAACCTCCACATCTATTATCAAATTCTCTTCTATTTTGTCTATAGTGCATTGGGATACACCAACATTGAACTCTTCTTTGTCTTCGTTTTGACAATCATACAACCAGGTTTGCATTTCCTTCTGTATTGGACATCAGATCTAAATTCCAATACTCTAGGTCGAGCATGTAAGCAACACTATGGAGTGGACTATGAGCACTCTTCCACCTTGCATGAAAATACTTGGCCAAAATTTTTTGCTGTTTGCAAGAGAATGGTAGTCGCCACTCCTTCTCTACTATAGATTCTTTCACCTCTTCGGGAATTTCAAGACTCTGTTGGACTGACCACCATGTCATCCACACTTTGCCCAAGTTTGGCGCCCTTTGATCAAGATTGCGGATTGCAAACATAACAGGGATCATTACATGGTATGCATCCATTACACTCCTCCACCAAGCAGCTTTGTTTACATTGCCACGTAGACATGTAATTTTATCTTTCACTTTTTCTTTTTGCTCAAGCTGCCATTCATCAAAGGCCGCGCAATTGAATGTGTCAATCACAACGCATTTATTGCGGAGAAGTGATTCCAAAGTATAAAAGTGTGTGCAGAACCGAGTTTTAGCAGGAAGCTTCAACATCACTGACATGCGCATCCTATACAAATTGAGCACTCTTTGTTGTTTCAAGATAAATTTCACAACCTGGCACGCTGTATCAATTACTTTGGCAAACCATGTGGTTTCTTCGTTGGCGTACCAATCTTTCAGCACCAAGTTTAAACTGTGCGTATTACAACCATTGGCAAAAATGTGTGGAAAGCACTTCTTTATTAATTTGCTAGCATTTTTATAATTCTTTGCGTTGTCCATGACTACTTGAACGACATGTTCAACACCAATTTCTTTAGTTACATTAATCAAGACCTCATAAATATATTTGCCACTTTTAATTGCACTAGAACTATCAATTGCCTTTATAAACGCTTCTCCCCTTGGACAAAACCAGCATTACATTGATCAGCGGTCTTCTTTGAACATTTGACCAGCCATCACTCACAATCGTACATCATGAAAGCGAACTATTCCCAAGTATTATTTTGCCAATACGCTCTTTGACTTCGATGTAACATTTGTCCAAGAAAACATTTCGTATCGTGTGATAAGAAGGAGCTGAAAATCCTGGGCCAAACTCACCAATTTTCTTCCAAGCAGCTTTCTAATGATTGATGTCTACCATGACCAAAGCACCTTCAGTAAAGAATATTGCTTTGGCGAGTGCAATTTGTGCTTCTTCTAGAGACTGCACTTGAAAGCTTTGATGTGATGATTTTTGACGCATTTGACTAAGTCCACCTTCATTGTGACGCTTAAAAGGAACACTGCCTGGAATTTCCTCTCCTTGTGTAGATTGTTCTCCAAAGTTAGTTGACTTCACTACAGGATCTTTGGAGTTAATATTTGGCTTTGAGAACTCTTGACTCGAAGCCTCAGAGCTATATATCTATTGTCTCTTGTCACCTTTTTTGGCGAGCTCTTCTCTCAAACGCTTTGCAACTGCATGTGCCTGTGGATGTTCACATTTCTTATAACTCTTTTTCATGCTACCCAAAAAATGATCCCTAATATGTGGTGCACCGCCTGATTTTGTTGTGTGACAAAATTTACATTGCCACTCCATATATCGGCCGCATATGTTGTGAGCATAATCCCACTCTTTGCTAGGAGCTTTTTTATTATTTGGCTTCTTCGTACCACTTGTGCCCACATTTTGCTCCATTGCTTTTAAATTACAATGAAGCCAAAAGAACTAGATGTTCAAATTTTGAAACATTTTTCTTATCTTCAATATATATTAAAATTTAAAAACCATTCAATACGAAAGTAACCATGATACACAATATGAGATTTTCAAAGCACTCTAGTCAATCCACATATCGATCACCTATATTGTGAGCAAACATACACATTGCAATACAGTCTATGCACAACATAATAACTACGACAATGCTATGAATCTCTCAATGTAATTATTGTTATAATGATTATTTATATGTCCACTTTGATTTGCAAACAATAATACACATTTAATTTCAATTGCTACAAAAAACAAACGAAAGCAATAAAATATATGATTGGTCATTTCATGCACTAATAATCTATCATAATATATAATGCACTCTCTGCATAAACCAATGCATGAACCAACGCAAATAAATCTTCAATATAATCACTCAATTGAGGACTACTTGTACCCAGTGAAGGATTGTAGCCCCCCCATGCAACCAATTCAATATATAAAAGCTATTTTAACCCACTTAAGGATTAGAGCTCTTATATTGTGGAGTGACAAGTGTAAATCAGCTCAAATCTATGATGGTGAAAAATGCAAGACTTCAAGGATCTTTATATGTCCAGTACACTAGTACAAGACATCCAACCCTTGACTGTCGACTCATCATTTACATATGCTCATCTTCTAAAACCAATTACAACCCTCATTTGGACCAATGGCTTCTTCGCAATGAGCATGACTCTCCAATTTTTTGTTGTTTTGGTTACGTACCTTTATGTCGGTAAACGAATTAAAAAAATTGAGAAGTGGTTACCGAATTAAGAATCACGTTTAGCCCAAAAAAAGTATCTGTGACTCTGTAACCTTAGGTTAATTCATAAGGAGATGACTATACCCGGCCGGCACTCGGATACACTCCCCAAGGATTTGCTTAGCTAAAAGACCGCGGTTAACACACTGTTTACTATATATAATTACTCCCGTCGGGCTTTTTTGTTTTCTCGGCGGGCCCCGCCGAGAAAGTGAAAAAGCCTGGAGGCCTAATTGGCTCTATGGGTTTTTGCAGGTCATAATCAAAGTCACGTTAACATTTAACGTGATCACGTGATTTTCTTGTGTAAATACTAGAGTTATTGACGTAATCACACAATCGTGATTACGTTAATGAAATCCCTGCCAGCGGAGTCCCCCAGGTGAGGCGCCAGAGTTGATCCCTCTTGTCAAGTCCATTATTAGCCCAAAATTCTAAAAAGGTGTCTATCTTTTTCTCCCTAAGGGGGGAGGTGTGGCATATGTGTGTGTTCTTGGTATGACGTTGTCATGCATTTTTTGGGTGGAAATGAAGTTGCTAATCCATGCTAAAAAGCTTGCTCACTAGCCCCGAGTACATAGATGTACATAATGCTTTGAGTTTTTTGGAGTGCTCTTGTAAAATTTATGTAAAAGGCTTGGTTTTGGTCAAGTTGTTGGTTGAGTCTTGGGTTGGTCAAGCTTTCAAAAAATAGTTTTTAATGAGCATTCCTAGCCGTGCTTGATAGCTTGCAAATTGGACTCCGACATCATGAGTTACGCACTCGAAGTGGATAGTTTTTCACTTAAAAAGTGGCGGCGGATGCACGTGGGAAGACGATAAGTGGGCCGAATTGATGGTTTTTTTAAGCAATGGTATGTTTAGAAATTTCTGGAGTTAGCCGGGGTAATAAGCTCCAAGCCATGCTTTACGCGCTACATTTGGTGGTCGGGGTCACCTGCTACGCCTCCGAGAAAATGGCTCAGGTTGGGGGCAAAACAAAAATTTCAGGTTTGGACATGGGAAAGTTGGGGAAGGTGGGAGGATGGTTCCAAGTGGCAATGGAATAACCCCACATGGGGGGGAGCAAATGACAAATGGAGGGTACCCCCTATGAGTGTATCAAAGGAGTTAATGGAGCTTCTTGGCCTTGCTTGAGAGGGCTCGTGGACTTTGGGGAGAGGAGGGGCCACCCAATCTGTGTTCCTACTGCCTGGACAGGTGCCTGGTCCATTTTTTGGTCCCCGGACACTGTCCCCCCCCACGTCAAAAAGTGGCCGATAGCCCATTTTTTACCCAAAAAAGGCTCAAAATGGACCAATAAAAAGGTTCCTTAAGGGGGAAATGAAGTCGGCTAAGAGGGGAGAGAAAATCCCTTGGGATAAGAGGCAAAAAAATCCCCCTTTAATAGCTGCATTTCTCTGCACACTTGCAGACACTTTCCAGAGACCTTTTTTTTGGAGCTTTTTGAAAACCCCCGAACTTCAAATGCTTGTAATTTGCTCATTCCTTATCAGAATCAAGCATATGGATGCTCTATGGACATCTACGCGAGCCAATCTACACACTCATGTTCTCTAATTCTTCTAATTCAATGTGTGGTTTCCGCTAGAGCTGGTCTTCTCCAAGCTTTAGAGGTATTTAACACAAGTAAATTCGACGGTGCAACTGTTGTTCTTTCCGACGGTGTGATCGGTGCAAGGCTATAGGGGCATTCATTTTCATTATCGTTTGCACTCCACATCGTTTTGGTGCCCCCACGAAGGAGAAATCTTTGGCATGCATGTTTTTGAATTTTCCTTGTTTGTTGCGTTTGCAGAAATCTGATATGGTTGCTTCTTTGCCGCCTCTTGAAGCACCTGTCAAGCATGTTTGTGAAGGTTGTATTTTGGGTAAGATGCAGCGTTCTAAGTTTCCAAAGGATGGTTCAATTCGGGCCACATGCAGGTTGCATCTTGTGCATAGTGATGTTTGTGGACCCATGCAAACTCCGTCCTTGGGCAATTACCTTTACTTCATGACTTTCATTGATGATTACTTCAGGCATGCATGGGTATTTCCGCTTAAAGCGAAGTCCAAAGTTTTTATGTGCTTCAAACAATTTCTGGCTATGGATGAAAATGTATCAAAATGTACTATGGGCACCCTCTGTTTCGATCGAGGGGGGGAGTATATGTCTCATGAATTTAATACATTTCTGGCTAATCATGGGATAAAACACCAATGTACAGTGCCTTATACACCTTAGAAAAATGGTGTTGCTGAGAGGAAAAACATGTCACTTACAAAAATGGCACGATGTATGGTCAAAAGTCAAGCTTTGCCGCATTCTTTTTGGCTTGGGGTCATCATGTGTGCCACTTATGTACTAAACAGGTGTCCTACGAAAGCTTTGCAGTCTATTACTCCATATGAAGCATGGCATGATAGAAAGCCTTCTATTGGGCACATGCGTGTTTTTGCTTGTTTGCATGATAAGGCTGCCAAATGTATTTTTGTTGGTTATAGTGCTGAAAGCAAAGGTTACAGGTTGTATCATCCGCAAAAAAAGCGTATTCTGATTTCACGGGATGTAGTGTTTGTGGAAGATTTTGTTGAGCCCTTGCTGTCATGTACTAGAGACAGTAATGTAAGCTCACAAGACATTATGACACTTTGTTGCCTCTTTTCAGTGGTGGAAGTTCGCATGTAAATTCCAATGAGGCAAATGTACAGCCTATGGGGGTTGCTAAAAATGTTACAGATCAGCCTATTACTGATGCAGATGTACATGATGTACTTGATGAGGAAATGGCTGAAAATGAGCAGGCTAGAGGTATGCCAAAATGGCTGGTGCATACATTGCGTGACAGTAAATTGAATGCACCTTTGTTTAGTTGTACTCATTCAGGCTCTCGCCATGCATCTTATGCATCAGTTTGTTATGCTTTGGATGTGTCTAGCTTACATGATGTTGAGGAGCCTTAGTCTTTTGATGCAACACAGAATTCAAAAAATCGGATGGCTGCCATGCAATCAGAATATGATGCACTTATAGAAAATGACATATGGACTTTATGTGATTTGCCTCCTGGCAAAAAGACCATTGGTACGAAGTGGGTTTACAAGTTGAAACGCAAGCCGGATGGTGAGATCGATCCGCCATAAGGTTCGACTTGTTGCTAAGGGTTATGCACATCAAAAAGGCATAGATTATGAAGAGACTTTTGCTCCCACTTGTCATATGACTATTGTGCATTTTCTATGTTCATTGGCATCTCATTTTGGTTGGGATGTACATCAATAAGACATTGTTACTGCTTTCTTGAATGGTGACATATTTGAGGAAGTTTATGTAACACAGCCTAGCGGTTTTGTCAAGAAAGGACAAGAGGACAAAGTGTGTAGATGTAAGAAGGCTTTGTATGGGTTGAAGCAATCTCCTCGTGCTTGGTATGAGAAAGCTGACACTCATTTGGTCAAACAAGGCTTTCGTAACAGTCCAATAGAAAGCACATTGTATGTAAAGCGTGAGGGTGATGTACTTCTCATTGTGGTTCTTTATGTAGACGATTTGCTGATCATTGGACAAAATAAGAGAGATATTGTTGAATTTAAGGCTGATTTGAATGCTACTTTCAAGATGAAAGATTTGGGGTTGTTGCATCATTACTTGGATATACAATTTAAGCAGTGTGATGGCGGTATTGCCTTGTGTCAGAAAAGTTACATAGAGACATTGCTATGTAAGTTTGGACTTGAGGATTGCAAACCTATTGCGACTCCCATGGAAATAGGTTTGAAATTGAGTCTTCATGACGCTGGTGATCCTGCTGATTTCACTCTTTACCAAACTGCTGTTGGGTGCCTCATTTATGTATGCAACACGAGGCCGGATAGTCTCACAGGTCAGTAGATTTATGCATAGCCCAGGGTCTAAACATTGGCAAGCTGTTAAGAGGATTTTTCGCTACCTTAGTGGCACTTTACATCTTGGCTTGTTTTATCCGAAGGGGGGATCATTGACGCCAGACTTACATGCTTTTTCGGACTCAAATTGGGCTGGTTGTTATGGCACGCGAGTGTCCACAAGCGGTTTTTTTTTTCATGCTTGGCAGTTCATGTATATCATGGTTGAGCAAGAAGCAACCTACTGTGGCCCCTTCAAGTTGTGAGGCTGAGCACAGGGCAATTCATAGCTACGGTTGAGTGTGTATGACTCAGACACCTTATGGCTGATTTGGGTGTTGGACATGACACTGCCAACACTATCTACACTGACAGTCAGAGCGCATTGGCAGTTGTGAGAAACCCAATTTTTCATGATCGCACAAAGCATATTGAGGTGCATTACCACTATGTCAGGGAGAGGCTCTCAGCAGGAGAGATCAGCTTGGCTTATGTGCCAACACAGGACAACCTTGCAAATCTTTCATAAAGGCATTGTCTCGTGAGAAGCTCGAAGCTTTCCGCAATGTTTGAACGCATCATTCTAGGGGGGATTTGTTACCATATACATGTGGTAGTGATGTGTGTGAACACACTAGGACCACCGAAGCATTTTTTTCCTCTTTAGGAGGTTTTCCCCCCCGTGCATTGTACATACGCCCATCACTCTAGGGCTATCTATCTTTCCATTGCACACTAAGTAACACACTCTCTATTGTGTGCCTTGAGCTTCCTTCGTCTTCTTCAAGCTGTGTGCGTTTCTCTGCAACCCTAATTCCAACAGGGAGGCCCACACCAACAACTCTTGGCTTTGTGATGCAAATCCACAATAGCCAAGCTTCAATGCATGCTCATCTCCTGTGACCATGCTAATTACTAAGCTATGCTAAGCTTTTATGAGTGATTATGTGAGTAGATATACTTCTTTCTCGTAAGACTACTCCTTCTTCCTCTCAATCTACTCTTATAGCCCGCTAGCTTTGCCATCTTCGAAAGGTGTGTGAGGTCTTGGGTCTGAAACCGCCGTGAGGGAATTGATGTTGTGTTTTAAAGTGTTTGCTTAGTGCTTGAAGCTTCCGTTTATGCTATTTTCCGCTACACACAAGTTACTAGGCCATTAAATGTAATAGCTTCTCTGCTAACTATGATGTTGATTGTAGCTGACACATCCTCTCAAACAGAAGGACGATCTTTCTGGAGCTTTCTTTTCCCACAGCGCATCCATTACAGCTCAAGAGCACGTCTTGAGTTAAAAAATCGGCAGATAATTCTCCTGGATTGCTCCTGCTCGCACACTAACAAGAGCGAGCATGGCAATGGTGAAGGTGGAAGTGGGCAACAAAGGAGAAAGTGAAGAATGGAGAGCAGCAAAGCTATTCATGGCCAAGGGGCTCCCTACCACTTGAGCCTACAGAAACAAAGGAGTAGGACCCTTGCAATAAAGGATTTGTTGCCCACTTGCTCCTCAACACCCCTTTGAACATGCCTCTTAAGGCAACTGCACCTCTTTGGGTTGCATTAAGAGATTGGGAGAGGTAGATCTGTAGGCTATGTTTGGAGATCATGGTGCAGGGTGGCGCTTGGGTAGAGGAGGCGAGGCACGAGCCTAGGCTGGGGGAGGAGGGGGGGGGTGTACCTTGTTGGCAAAAGACCGGCATTGTAAGGGTAGCAGCAACCTTCAATAGCAAAGGGAATCTTATGACTATTGAGGGGTTTTTTAAATATCGAACCAATATGTCCTGTATGAGGAAGGAGAAAGCCTAAATCTTTGTGGAAAGCTTTCAATTCTCATGAAGCAAAGCGTTTGGGACAAGGGATTGGCACGTGTACTAGTATTGCCGACGGCCTTCGGCAACCTCTCTCTCTCTCTCTCTCTCTCTCTCTCTCTCTGAGCGCGCTGGTTTCAGAGCACACTGGCCACACCGAGGAGGGAGCGACATGTGTCTGGGTGAGGGAGCCGGAATCCCTCCCCCTTTTCTAATAGTATAGATTTGTAGATGAGAGAAAGGTGGACTGCACAAGTCACATCAGGTGGACTATGTAGAGAAAGAGACCTAGTTTTGACGTATGCATTACAGTCCAAACTTAAGGGGTATTTTGGAGATTTTTTCAAATTCGAGGGATATTTTGGTAATATTCTCCTGAAATTAAGGTACATGCTTTGGAGCCTCTCCCTCAGATGATGGTTATGCATCTCAATGCTCTTTACGACTAGCTTCACAACCCTACAAACATTGTAGCTTCAAATAAGAAATCGTCATCTCAACCGTAGACACATTCGAGCAGATGTGTGTGACACGAGCCTTATGCAAGAGTCCCATCTCCAAGGACACACACAGAGGTCAAAATCAGGTTTTGGATCGATCCGTGCAAAAGGTCTATGCATCGTCGATCTAGTGGGTGCATCGACAGCGAGGAAGCGCGCTATGGGACTATAGATTCAAGCATTCCCTCTGTAAACTGGAGCAAGATGTCGGGAAGGGGAAAAGGCGGCAAGGGTTTGGGCAAGGGTGGAGCCAAGCGCCACAGGAAGGTGCTGCGCGACAACATCCAGGGCATCACCAAGCCCGCCATTCGCAGGCTTGCCCGCAGAGGCGGAGTGAAGCGCATCAGCGGCCTCATCTACGAAGAGACGCGAGGTGTTCTCAAGATCTTCTTGGAGAATGTCATCCGCGATGCTGTGACCTACACAGAGCATGCTCGCCGCAAGACTGTCACGGCCATGGATGTTGTCTATGCTCTCAAGCGCCAAGGCCGCACCCTCTATGGCTTTGGAGGCTGATCTGCTTCTTCAACAATCAACTGTCAGGTGTTTCTCAACACCACCCATTACTGTCATGCTCATCTGCTCTTGCTCTTCAAGGCAATCTGTGTCCTTCAAGTGTGTCTATTGCAAGTTTCTTTTCTTAGACTAGGCTGTTGAGAACTGGTTGAACTGCCCCACCCCACCCCACCCCACCCCACCCCACCCCCTACTCTCTTGAAGTTGGTTGATTGAATGTGAATTTTGTTGATTGTTAATGTCAGATTATGGTTTGCAATTGTAACGGATCGTACCATTCCGTCCCACATTTGGTACACTGATGAAGAGTGCTGGAAGAGGCCCATGTGAATTGTGAAAAGATAGCTCTAGGAACATCAATGTTGTTAAGACTTTATAGCTTGTGCAATTGATCAACTTCCCTTTGAGTGAGGCATCTACAGCTTGAGGATGGCTTCTTTACCTTGCAAATAGATTCTGCTTGTAAAACGATCATTGTTTCATCAAGAATGACAATATTGGTGAAGGAGAAGCATGTTGTTTAGGGGATATGTTTCCAAGGTGGGTCAAGAAGGCACTTGGAATGGGAGTAAGTTTGCAAGACTATCAATGTTTCATACAGGATGACGATATTGGTTAAGGAGAAGCACGTGTATGATGAGGTTTTGGTTTAGGCTACAATCTCTGTGGCGAATGCATTGCATGCAGGAACACCTAAGAGGGACACGACTCTTGAAAAAAGGCAGTGAACTTTGCAGCGCCTTGGTCAAGATGTATGGAGAATTTTGTGCTCGAGAAATCATAGAATATTTCTTACGAGTGTTTGTTATGGGATGGGTTCTCATAACATGAACATGCATGACCTAATTTTTTTTGCCATCTAAACTAACATCATATGGAGAAATGGGGAGCCCTTTACACTTGTCCCAACCTGTGACATGAAGGATTAACTTCAAAATTGAGAGAAGCCCCTCTCCATGCATGAGAGAGAGAGAGAGAGAGAGAGAGAGAGAGAGAGAGAGAGAGAGAGAGGCTGTTGAAGGTGACTCGCTGTACTAGTGTGCAAAATGTGTAGTGTAGGTTAATATTGACTTGTCAAGATATAAACTGAGATTATGTTGGCACTATATAGTCATGAAATTGAAGCCAAGGCCATGTGAAAAAGGGACGTTGCTCTTTGGTTGAAATGTATGCAAATTTGGTGTGATTTTGAAAGAACAACCATAAACTTCTTATATGGGATGGAATGCATTTTGTTAGGTTCAGCCAGCTTGGGTGGCCATGTATATGTGAACATGTAAGAGCCTATATAAAAATCTAATTCAACTCTCTTTCCATTGTATGTAGTTTAGTCTTATCTTCCTTCTTTTCTCCCTCTCTTGTTTGCACACACTCCCTTGAGTTCCCTCTCCACTTCCATGCTCATTTGTGAGCCTATAGGCTTTTGCTCCCAACAACTAGTATCAGAGCTTTGCCAAGCTTGATCTGGCTTTCCGTCCCCCACCCAGTTGTGTGTAGCTCCCTTTGGAATCTTTGAGAAGTATCGTGCAGGAAATTGCAAGGAATCAGATTTGTGTAGAGGGTGTCGAGCAATCAAGAAATCGTGCTGGTGAAATTGAGGACTTGCAGCAAACAATTGGGAGTAGCAAATTGACCTTGTGTGTTAAAAGCGGGATTTGTAGATTGTGTGTGCTTGCGTGCACACACACACACACACACACACACACACACACACACACACACACACACACACACTGCACTCAAAGCTGGGCAAATTAGGCTTTCAAAGCAGGCCTTGCAACAAGAATCGAGGAGAAACAACAATAGGCAAATAATTTTTGGGGGGTGTGGATTCGTGCGTGTGTGCACACATAAAAATATCAATTGAGTGGGAATGCAATTGAGATAGTAGTAGTGAGCTTGAAGAGCTTGAAACATAACAATACAATCAGGGGAACAACGAGGAGTTTGAAACATAACATGATGAGGAGAACAATGAGGAGCAGCATCGTGCAGAAATCGGTAGCAGGAGGTAGGCAACATGTGTGGTTGTGTGCATACACACACCACGCTATGCACACAACCACGCTATCGAGGCAAATTGGCATCTCTCCCCACAACATTATGGAATCCTGCCAGTAAAATTTTTTCTTTATGGAAATGAGAGTGTGTACACACATAGTAAACCCCTCCCCATTGGCCCAGGATTCTGCTCACACACTCTATGCAAGCCCGAAGGCAAGATAAATTGGGCAGCCTATAGGTGGTTGAGAAAAACAGTAGGAGCAACGAAAATAGAGAAACCCAATATCATTGGTCTAACTCGACACCATCGAGCATCGACATGTTTTGGTAGCTTTGATGTAAAGAGCTTTTCTATAGCCTATAGCCTCGCAGATTGACATGGCAATAATAGAGAGATGAGTGTGCAAACGAGAGAGAGCAGAAGAAGATATGACGAGAGTACACACAATGGAAAGAGAGTTGGATTAGATTTAGGTTGGGACACAAAAAACAATCATTTTCAACCACCAAAACAATCCCGAAAACAACAGATAGAAGACTACAGATTTCAGCCATTGAGCCGTCGTCGTCATCATCGTCGTCGTTGTCGACATAGTCCCATTGCATCAGTCCTTTGCATACGCATTGTACACCTTTGTGCAATCAAAGTAGACCACTCTCGCCGACGAGAGTGAGACCTTCGAAGGAGGATTCTACAACCTCTCGGTGTCGTATCTCTTCTCTCTCCTTCTCTCAATCTCATTCACTTGCACGCACAATATCCACTCACTTTATTCGTGACCACAGCACTCTCCATAAGACGGAAAGCTCTCTCTTTTCCTAAGAACTAAAAGGAACCTTAAGAAAAATAGATCACTAATCTTGAGAAAATACAACATTCATTCAGTTCTTTGACTGAATCTGATGGATTTTGAAGGGAACATTGATGATCATGTTATGTGTAATAGGAGGATACGCATCTATGCTAAGTGATTGGGCATGCAGGGTCTACGAATAGACTCACAAAAGTGCCAGATTACTTCTAAATCTAGATTGATTGGACTGACTGAACCCCGACCATGTTGTAGCTTGTCCACAGACACATAGGGTTGGATGTGTCACGTGACATGCCCTCCTTTTCAAAGTGAGGTACTGGTATTGAACTGTATGGCGTCGAGGGAGATTGCCAATAGCATCCGGAATCCTCGAAGGGACTCTTCGTCGGCCCACTCGGATGTGTGGGTCGTGCGGTACTTGAACTTCATAAAGGTCTGCAACGCTTGCTTCTTTTGGCTACACGGAAAGCGACTCAAAGTCTTTTGAATCTCTTTTGATGCTTCAACTTCGTCGAGTTTCCTACTGCTTTCGTCTTCAAGAATCTCCATGGCTGAAAATTCTTGAAACCATCTCAACACAAAACCATGAACATACCCATTCCATGTAAAGTGAAGGAAAAAAATATTGTCTTCTCTAAAGACTCTGTATGCAATGTAGATAAACATAGATACAGAGTGACAACCCGTTTATCAAACACATGCAAATAATGAGATCGAATCTTTTCTGTTTGATCGAAATCAATCAACTGTGGCAAATCACAATGGAAATGCCCATGCTTGGTGCTCATACTATCATGTGCTCATTCAGAAACTGTGTTATGCCAGGGAAGAGACAGGAAATGTGACTTCCTGACATACATACTTTTCAGCTTTTCATGAAAAATCTGCATACATTCGTGCTCATCTTCCAGAGAAATGTGCTCAACATACAATATGTCATCCCTAGTAAAAGGGATCACATAACGATACCATTTTGCTTGAGAGCGCGTCAATCGTCCTTCAATCGTGTGAGGTGCTGAGGTGGCATAAGCCGCGCCTTGAGCTTGTCTTGGAAATCAGCCCAACTAAAAGAGAGGCGTGAAATCGTCGGTTGCCTCTGGGTGTGCGGTTAGCTATGCCTCTTGCCATGCGTGGTACCAATTAATAGCATCACCGGCAAGGTACATAACTGCCGTCAAAACTTTGCTATTTCTTGTTTTCTTAGTTGTCACATGATACATCCCAACCCTGTGTGTCCGTGGACAAGCTACACCATAGCAAGGTTTCTGTCAAAGTCCAGTCAAGTTAGATTAGCAGTGATCTGGCACTTTTGTGAGTCTATTCGTAGACAGTGCATGCCCAGTCACTCAGTGTAGGTGCATATCCTCTGGTTGCATAAGCACAAGCATAAGCATTTCCATTAGATTCCATCAAAGTCAGTTTGGGGATTTTTCAGATGACTTTATCCCATTTTTCCTTATTTTTGACATTTTTCACTTATTTATTAAGTGACTTTTGTTGGGTAGTCAGTAGGGCAAATTGGGTAAGTTAATTTATAAGCAAACCCAAGTTATCACAAATTGACAGATGAGCACTGAGCACAACATCCTTCCCCAAGCAGCAGGTGTTTCCTCCCTCTCAGCAAGAACCTCTCTATCTCCTTGGCGAGGCCAAACCATCAAACCTAGCGTTTTCATCATAGAGCATCTTTCCTCGTCGGTGTTTACCAGATTATCATCGCCATCCCTTGTGCTGCCTAGCGTTTTTCACCATTGCAGGGAATCGCCAGCAAGTAACCAAACCAGCGTTTTTGCAAGACACTGACGCCAGCAAACACCCAGTTTTTGTAGCGTTTTTGGAAGCAGCCTTGACAACGATTTTTCAGCCCATTATAACCTGCTGTGGCAACGTTTCTAGCCAGCCTATCGACAGCCAGAACCAGCCCTAAAACGCAGCAGAGATTTAGTTTTACAGCCACCAGCAGTCCCCCTTCAAAAACGCAGCAAACCCTAGAAACCAACGTTTTCTTTCAGCAGCTATACCAGCGAATTTCTATATCAGTTCAACCCCTTCAAGGACAATCACATTCAGCAGTAGGAAACAGTCCAGATCAGCCATAAATAGTCCAAGTTTCAGCCACGATGTCATCGTCGTCTCCATCGTCATCGTCATCGGCATAGTCCAATAGCATTAGTCCGTTGCATTCGCATTTACTCTTTCGTGCAATCAAGTAGACCACTCTCGCCGACGAGAGTGGGGCCTTCGGAGGAGGGTTTTACAACCTCTCGGTGTCGTATCTCTTCTTTCTCCTTCTCTCAGTCTCATTTACTTGCACGCACTAGATCCACTCACTTTGTTCGTGATCACCACACTCTCTATAAGATGAAAGCTCTCTCTTTCCCTAAGAACTAAAAGGAACCTTGAGCAGTAAAGATCACTAATCTTGAGAAAATACAACATTCATTCTGTTGCACCTTACATTGGTATCAGAGCTTTGGAAGTGTTCTGCATTACTCAAGGAAAGAACCACAAGAAATTTTTTTGTTTGTTGCGATCGCACGAACCCAAGTTTACTTGGGCGTGGCGATTCCTAATCGTGTTTTGTTGAAGAGTGACAGGAATCCCAAGAAAGAAGGGCTTGTCCAGCCTCCCCTTGTGTCTCTTTTCACTCATTGAGAGCGGACCGTGCACTTAGCGGCCGGCCAATCGACGTGAGGTGGGAAAAAGAAACCTTTGGTGTGAGCGCAAGGCCGCCAAGGGGTGCACCCGCAGAAAAGGGTAGAACTCGGGTGAAGAGAAGATCCTTCTCCAACGCGATTTGCAAGCGAAAGAAACCCTCAAGACCCTCAAGAACCCAAGATTCTCACGAATCAAGGACCTCAAGAACCTCAAGAACCAAGTTCCTCGCGAGCTTAAGACCACAAGATCATAGTGCATGGTCGTCACCCGAAGCGGCATGGATACTTTGCCTTCAGGTGATGAGCATGAGAGAGGCGACGAAGGATTCTCCCAGCAGGAGGTTTTTCCAACCCTCCCCCTTCGCTATCTACGCTAGACCCTATGGAGGCAATGATGAAGCAAATGATGGCCATGATGGATTCGACAGGAAGACAAGCGCCTTGCTTTGAAATGCGAGCGCGACGCAAGAAAAGAACTAAGGAAGGAAGAAGCCGCAGCAAGAAATGGAGCATTGGAGGCCGATCGTGCTGCGCATAGATTGGCTATGGAGGCCGAGCGTGAAGCTAAAAGGGAGCTTCACAATCAAGAATTTATTGCCCAAGTCCTAGCGTCGAAGACCGATCCACCCAAAGATTGTGGGAGTTCGTCAAGTGGCGCAAGCCACGACGCGGATTCCAATCATCCAGTCACAGAAAAGTTAACTTTTAGTAAGTATGATGGTAAGATGGATGCTACAGTTATTCATTCTTGGTTGCATCAATTTAATGTTTATTTTGCGACAACTAAGAAAACAGAAAATAGCAAAGTTTTGACGGCAGCTATGTACCTTGCCGGTGATGCCATCAATTGGTACCATGCATGGCAAGAGACACAGCTAGCCGCGCACCTAGAGGCAGCCGACGATTTCACGCCCCTCTCTTTTAGTTGGGCTGATTTCCAAGACAAGCTCAAGGCGCGGTTTACGCCACCTCAGTATCTTGCACGCTTGAAAGAGGAGTGGCGTAATCTCAAGCAACATGGTATGCCAGTCATGTCTTTTTCTAACCGTGTTTTGCAGCTAGGCACTCAACTACGTAAGTCGGATGATGACAGCAAAGAGGCTTTTCTCTTTGGGTTAAACGAATACATCAAGTTTGATGTTGAAGTCTTTGACTCCGCGGATCTCAACAAGGCAGTAGCAATCGCTCTTGCCCAAGAGATGAAGCACAACAAGGGAAAGCTTAAGGAGAACGAAGTGTTCTCAAGGGACATCTCAGAACATACAGAACAGTAAGAACGGTAAGAATGGTAATTCTTCTAGCCCTTCTTCCTCTAATTCCTCGGAAACGAACTCTCACAATGAATCTAAGGGTGAAGCTAAAGCACTTGCAAAACCTAAGCTAACCCCTGATGAAAAAGCTTCTGAATGAATTGTAGGAGGATACATCACGGCTGAAGAAAAAGTGATTTATGCTAAAGAAGGTAGATGTTTTCAATGTCACATTAAGGGTCACATTAAGAAAAACTGTCCTAAGGCAGTCACACCTAAAGAACCAAAGGCACTTGCAACTACCACAAACTCTGTCACAACACAACCTTAATCTTCTCATGACTCTGACACACACATTGATGAATCTCTCATGAAGTGTTATGGTCATGTTAAAGGACAACGTTTTATCATATTGTTTGATCTAGGTAGTATGCATGATGTGATTAGTCCCCCTCTTGTTGAGAGAGCCCGTCTAAAGGTTAGTCAGAAATCTCTTATCGAGGTTTCTGGCTTCACGACGGAGTGCCTTGATGTGATGTTTACCGTTCAGCAAGCTTCTTTTAGTAGGAAATTTCTTGTGTCTCCTATCTCAGGATGTGATATGTTTTTGGGCATGAAGTGGTTTCGTGAACTGAACCCTCTCGTTGATTGGGAGGCTCTAACTCTCAGTTTGCATGCCAAAACAGATTCCCCCCTCATCATTCGTGTTGAGGAGGGCTTGCATTCTTTGGCTCTCATCTCGCATGTACAGGTAAAGCGTGAATTACGACGAGGAGCACAAGCGGCATTCATATATGCTATCCCGATTTCCCAGAGCATTCAGACTCGAGGTAAGTATTCGGAGTTGTTTACGAAATTTAAACATCTCTATTTGCAGGATGATCTTCCACCTTGTCTTCCACCGGAGCGACCGGAGGACCATCACATTGAGCTTGCGGAGGGAGCGCAGCCGGTCAGTAAGGCTCCCTACCGTTTGAACAAGTCACACGAGGAAGAGTTAGAGCGACAACTCACGGAGTTGGTGGCTAGAGGATTCATACGTCCTAGTGTAAGTCCTTTTGCTGTCCCTATTTTGTTCGTTCGCAAGAAGGATGGTTCGTCTCGTTTGTGTGTTGATTACAGGGCATTAAACAAGATGACCGTCAAGAACAAGTTTCCGATGCCTCGCATTGAGTATATCTTGGATAGGCTCAATGGGACAAAGGTTTTCAGCAAGGTCGATCTCAAAAGTGGATACCATCAGGTACCCGTATTCAAAGGCGACATTTTCAAGACCGCCTTTCGCACCGAGCGAGGGTAATGGGAGTATATTGTTATGCCTTTTGGATTGACAAGAGCCGTGGGTACATTCAACCGTCTCATGGTAGGACGTTTCCGCGACATGGTAGGTGTATGTGTGTTCATCTTTTTAGATGATATTCTCATTTTTACTTGGTGAGCCTAATGAACTTTTTCACTTTCTGGATCGTGGAGTGAGCCACTTAGCTCAAATTTAACCATCCGATGATTGAAATCTCGGCTGTTCGTAGAACAGCAGACGAGAATGCAATTTAACTTTAAGCGAGACATCCTTCGAAACGATGGTGAATAGGCGATGCAACAGGTGAGGCCGAGGGTACAGTCCTACAGAACCCACCGCATGCTTGTGTCAGAAGAGGGGTTTGTCTATATGTAGCTGATGTTGACCTCGCCGAGAGCAAGGAGACGATGAATCCGTAACATCTTGGAGAAGGGCCAGCGGCCAGCTGGATGAGGGGAAGAAGGAGACGGTTGAGATACAGAGAAAAGGGCTGGTGTCAGGATCCATCAAGCCAGACAAGATCACATTTGTTTGTGTTCTGAATGCATGCTCCTATCTGGCACTTTTGAAAGAGGGAATTGCGGTGTATGCCTCTATAGTAGCTGAGCAATTTGAATCTGACATTGTATGTGGAACTGCGTTTATAAACATGTATGGGAAATGTGGATAAGTGCTCTATGCAGCTAATGTTTTTGACTGCATGCCTATCCGTGCTCTGATGACATCTTATACTCAAAACGGCCATAACCAGCTGCTCTTTCTCTCTTGAAAAGCATGCTGACTGAGGGGATTGAACCAGCGAGCGTTTTTCTTTAGGTGATGTCGAAGCTTGTGTAGGGCACTGCTTCGTTTAAGAGGGACAAAGGATTCATGCCATTGTTAATGGGAGTGGGTTTTTGCCAGACTGTACATTAGAAAACGTGCTTCTCAACATGTATGGAAATGTGGGAGCCTTTATCTTGCTGGGGTTGTTTTTGAGAGTATGCTATTCCAAGATACGGTGTCTTGGACTTCCATGGTTGTTGCTCTTTATCACAATGAGAAATATTATGAAGCCCTTCGTTTGTATGATGGTATGCAAGGTGCAGGAGTTTGACCCAATGACATGGCCTTTGTACCTGCTCTTAATGCTTGTCAAAGTTTGCAGGCCTTGGAAGAAGGGCAATCAATCCAACACCATTGTGGTCTATTGTGTTTGCAGTGAAAGCATGGTTGAAATTGCTCTTATACACATGTATGGCAAGTGCAAGGCTTTATGTAGTGTAGAAAAGATCTTCTGGGGAATGGTTTCTATGGATGTGGTTGCGTGGAATATGACGATAACATCTCTTATTAGTAACAATCACATTGAGGATGCATTGGAGTATTTTCATTCCATGCAGAACCAAGGGTTTATCCCGATGATATCACTGATGCCTCTGTCCTCGATGCATGTTCCTGCATGAATCACTTCCAAAGGTTCTCTTTTATCTTGGGTACCAACTCGACAGTTTTATTCAAGCTTTGTCAGCATGTATGGAAGATGCGGGGACCTTTGGAAGGCAAAGACTGCTTTGGATAGTTTTTTTGCTCAAAACATCGCACCCTTGTCTGTATTGATAGAGAATGGACATGAGAAGGAAGCACTGAATTGTTTCCATTTCATGCTATCTAGTGGTGTCACGCAAGACTAATATCTAATGTCTTGGAATGTTGTCTCTTGGAGTGCATTGATTGTGGGATTTGCCCAACAGGGACAGTGCCAGGAAACTCTGGGCTGTTTTCAGCAGATGCAAAGAGATGGGATCTCTCCAGATGCAATCACCTACGTACACTTGCATCTTTAAGGCATGTGGCATTACACAAGATGTCGTTGCTTGGTTGACATGTATGCCAAATATTTCAGATGGCTTAGAAAGTGCTTGACGAGCTTTCTATCTGGAATGTTGTCTCTGGAACACATTGATTACGAAGCTTTGGGCTGTTTTTAGTGGATGCAAAACCAGGGCGTTTCTCTAGGTGTAATCACCTATGCTTGCACCTCTGTATGACGTGCACTGTATACTTTACACTTCCAATCTATGACATTTCATTGCAAGACGATATATTTAACTATTCACATTGATTTTTTGTAGCTCGACTCAAAAATCCGCTTGTAGATTGGACACTCGAAAAGCAGCAATACAACATTGCAGGTCAGTAAAGCACCTCATTTATTGTTGCAGGTCATTTATGCTTTATCTATTTGTTTGTTTTAGAATTTTTTGCATTACTTCCTTTGCTTCAATTTATTTGGATCTCGTTTTCAAGACTATACACTTGATGTCGATCTCTGCACATGTTAGTTACACACACAACTCTTTACATGCAATTGCTAGCCAATGCATGTGATGTATTACAATAGTGAATGAGACGTCGAAATAATTAATATCATCTACTAACATAATATGGCGGAAGGGGGAGCCCTTTACACGTGTCGCAATCTGCGACCTGAAGGCTAAAGTCCAAAACTAAAAAAGCCCCTTTGCACGCGATAAAGAGGGAGAGAGGGGGAGAGAGAGAGAGGCTGCCGAAGGCGGCCGGCCGTTCTAGTACTATATATGTCCTCGTTTCTCTCATACTAGGTGTCAATATGAAGTTCTCAAGACCTAAAAGATTATAGTCCAAGTATCAATAAGCTAGGGAGCAAACTGCAAGCAACTTAAAACTAGCTTACCGTGTGTATGCTAGGTCATGGTTTAGAATTATTGCATTGTAGAAAGATTGGAGCATGTAATCTGATATCTTTGCTCACAATCTATAAATATGTCCCTTTTGCACGGTGGCATACCTCACATATATAGCGATAAACCAGGTCAGCAAACAAATAAAATAGACACTCCTACTGTCCTCACTTCTGTATTATTGTTGGGTGCTTTGCCATCATTGCGGGAACAACAAGACTTGACAACATTGCATCTAAAATACATTACCATTTCAAGATACCAACCACGAATCAATAGTAACCTCTCTATTCATGACGCCGATGATTGATATTTGGACAGATACTCCTACTGTCCTCACTTCTGTATTATTGTTGGGCGCTTTGCCATCGTTGTGAGAACAACAAGACTTGACAGCATTGCATCTAAAATACATTACCAGTTCAAGATACCAACCATGAATCAACAATAACCCCTCTCTATTCATGACACCGATGAGTGATATTTGGAAAGATATTATAATTATAGAGGAGCTATCCATGTTAATTCAAACGACTTTTTACCTTATCGTAAGACAAAGTGTGAACATAACAAGCAATACATTGGCAGATCCCTTCAACAACAAATGTGTTCTCTTGCTTGGTGATCTTGCCCAACTACCCCCATTTTGTATTCACGCACGGGAGCTTTGTAACATATGTCATATCACAAGCTCGCTCCACTGTCTACATGTAAATTTTTATAGGATGTCATGCTCTATAAGACATGCAACGGAACCTGAATTGCTTCAATTCTTGACCGTTATTTGTGAAAGAAAACCAGCTGTAGATAAGATCAATTGTGCATGTATTAGAGATGAAGCACATATGCATGACTACATCAACAACTCTACTCCGATAATTTGTACTCACATATGAGACTTCCAATATTATAACAACCTGGCCTTGAATAAGTTGTACAATCAAACAGACATTACAAAAGTTGAAACAAAGACGAACGGGGGTAACATAAATGTCCTTTAGTAGTGGCTCCAAGACCCTAAGTTCAACGAGCTAGATTTGATCGCAATTGGCATGTGCTGCATGATCACTGAAAACACCGACTTGACAATCGGTGTGGCAAACAATGCAACATGCTTTGTCGATGCCATAACACAAAACAAAGAAGGTGAGGTTACATGTATCGATGTCCTCATTCATTGAACTCATAATAACTACAAAAGAAGAAAGGAAAAACACAGTCAACATTTACCTTCTATGCTACCAACCATTCCATGAAAATTTTCTTTTTGAAATACTTTCCGTTTGTAAGAATTTACATGTAGTACGGATACTAGCAAAAAACATTCATCAGTAGACAACTTCGTCTCGATATAATCTCAACTATAATTATCCCTATAATCTCTAATAATTAATGTACTTAACTTTGTCTCCTCCCATAAACATTATTTCAAATGTATATCTCTTTCACGCAGTGCCGTCCTTGCCAAATTAGTCATGCTCTTGTTTCCTTCAGTGCTAGATACTATATGTCAATTTGCATATGTCCTATTGTATTCTATTCTATAGATGTTATATAGCAAGGCCTACCAAGCAAGACTAGTTTCTGCATCGTGGGAACAACATGAAAGAGACGTTGAAAGAGTACTAACTCGTTTGGATGAGTGTCAGTTGTATATTGCAGCTAAGCAGTCTGAATTTTTTCTTACTAAAGTCACTTATCTAGGTTATATCATTTCTGCAGAAGGCGTCCAACTAGAAGGTGGAACAGGTTCGTAATTGGGATTTGCCTAAAACTGCATATGATGTGCGTTCTTTTCTTGGGTTATGTCAAGCATATAGTTCGCACATAGAGAATTTTACACGCATTGCTGCACCTATGACTGATATTTTGGAAGGGGTAAAGACTCGCCGTCAGCGCGTAGACTTGCCCGAAGCAGCCATTGAGGCTTTCGTAGCCTCAAGGTTGCGATGACAAAAGCATTGTGTCTTATCCTTGCCTCTTGAGATGACCCCTTTGAGGTATAGACGGATGCGAGCAATGTCGCCATAGGCGCTGTGCTCCAGCATCATGGTCGCCCAATAGTTTTCCTTAGCCGGAAGCTCAATAGTGCAGATAAGAATTATTCAGTTTATGATAAAGAACTTTTGTCTGTCATTCACTCTCTTAAGCATTGGAAGCATTTTTTGTATGGTAGAGAGTTTACAGTGCGCACAGATCATCAAGCCCTCAAGTGGCTCCAGTCTATGCTTAGTGCACATTGGAGTGATCGCCAAGCGCGGTGGTCACAATTTTTTGAGCAATTTGGACGTTTGATTGAGTATGTGCCTGGAAAAGCTAACCCTGTTGCAGATGCGTTGAGTCGCAAAGGACAGATTTTGGCTCTTGAATCAAGAACCACATTTTCAGTACAGGGTGAGTCTTTTGACAGCATGAAGAACCAGTATGCAGATTCAGAGTTTGGTAAGTATTGGTTGCAGGCTCTTGCTTCCCAAGGGCCCAGCAACTATCTCATTCGTGATGGATTGTTATTTTTTCGTCAGCGTCTATGTGTGTTGCTCTCTCTCTTAGGCCAGCCATATTGCATGATGCACATGACTCTCTCACGGGTGGGCACAGGGGTATGAACACCACATTGGAAAAGATTGAACGATTTTTCTATTGGCCTAAAATGCGAAAATATGTGTTTAGTTATGTCACACATTGCACTATTTGTCAAAAAGTGAAAGCTCCTCGGGGTAAGCAGCAAGGCCTCTTGCTTCCGCTGCCTATTCCCGAGGGACCTTTCCAGGATATCTCTATGGATTTTGTGACTAACTTACCACCAAGTCAGCATTCAAGGAACACTCAATGCTTAACTATCGTTGATCGTTTCAGCAAATTCTGCATGTTGATTCCTTGTAAGGCCACATTTACTGCACAGGATGTTGCACGATTGTTCATAAAGCATTGGTACCCCCTCTGTTGTTTGCCAAAGTCCATTGTTTCAGATAGGGATGTTAAGTTTACGTCCAACTTTTGGCGTGCACTTTTTGAAAATTTTGACACAAAGTTGAATTTTTCATCCGCTTTTCATCCACATTCAGATGGTCAAACGAAAATTTATAATCAGTTAGCTTTTGATGTGTTGAAGTCTTATGTTCATGATCAACAGTCTAAATGGGAGCTCTATTTCCCATTGGTACAAGCTATTCTCAATGATTCCTTCTCTTCTGCTATTGGTCGAACTCCGTATGAGGCAGCTTTTGGCTGCCGATTTCAGTCATTGTTGACTCGATCGGTCAGTCAAATGCCTGATGCCAATGCTGAGAGTCAGTCATTGGATGAGATTTCTGAGAGTGTGAAGCTTCGGCTAAGCAAGATTCATGAATCTTATTCTCAACCGGCTAATAAGCATCGTCAGGAGGTCTCGATCAAGGAAGGAGATTGGATGTATCTACGGATTATGAAACAGCGTCTTAAGTAAGTTGGAAAGAAATGTCCTAAATTATCTTTTCGTATGTATGGTCCATTTTGAGTCATCAAAAAGATTAATGAGGTTTCAATGAAATTAAAGTTGCCTAACTCATAGTCAATGCACAACGTTTTTCATGTTTTTTGGTTGAAAGTGTTTCAGGGAACACCTCCAAAGGACGTTTCGAAAGAAGAAGAGACGGAGATCATCGATGAAGCAGAGGTCATGGAGCCGGAGCAAGTCTTGTTGCATCGGTTTTGCCATGGTTCGAAGAAACAAGTACGACAGTATTTTTTGAAGTTCAAAGATCGAGGAACCCATGAAGCGGTGTGGGTAGACGAAGAGTTCTTAGTGGATTATCCAGAGTTGTTGGCAGACTACCAGGAATCCATGCAGCTTGATAACAGTACCTCACTTTAAAAAGGAGGGGATGCCACGTGACACATCCCAACCCTATGTGTCCGTGGACAAGCTACACCATAGCAGGGTTTTCGTCAAAGTCCAGTCAAGTTAGATTAGGAGTGATCTGACACTTTTCTGAGTCTATTCGTAGACTGTGCATGCCCAGTCACTCAGTGTAGGTGCATATCCTCTGGTTGCATAAGCACAAGCATAAGCATTTCCATCAAAGTCAGTTTGGGGATTTTTCAGATGACTTTATCCCATTTTCCCCTATTTTTGACATTTTTCACTTATTTATTAAGTGACTTTTGTTGGATAGTCAGTAGGGCAAATTGGGTAAGTTAATTTATAAGCAAACCCAAGTTAGCACAAATTGGCAGATGAGCAGAGAGCACAACAGGCTTCCCCAAGCAGTAGGTGTTCCCTCCCTCTCAGCAAGAACCTCCCTATCTCCTTGGCGAGGCCAGACCATCAAACCTAGAGTTTTCATCATAGAGCATCTTTCCTCACCGGTGTTGACCATTCCTCGCCGGTGTTTATCAAATTACCATCGCTATCCCTTGTGCTGCGTTTTTGAAGGGGGTCCCCCTTCAAAAACGCAGCAAACCCTAGAAACCAGCGTTTTCTTTCAGCAGCTATACTAGCGAATTTCTATATCAGTTCAACCCCTTCAAGGACAATCACATTCAGCAGTAGGAAACAGTCCAGATCAGCCATAAACAGTCTAAGTTTCAGCCACGATGTCATCGTCGTCTCCATCGTCATCGTCATCGGCATAGTCCAATAGCATTAGTCCGTTGCATTCGCATTGTACTCTTTCGTGCAATCAAGTAGACCACTCTCGCCGACGAGAGTGGGGCCTTCGGAAGAGGGTTTTACAACCTCTCGGTGTCGTATCTCTTCTCTCTCCTTCTCTCAGTCTCATTTACTTGCACGCACTAGATCCACTCACTTTGTTCGTGATCACCACACTCTCTATAAGACGAAAGCTCTCTCTTTCCCTAAGAACTAAAAGGAACCTTGAGCAGTAAAGATCACTAATCTTGAGAAAATACAACATTCATTCTGTTGCACCTTACATTGGTATCAGAGCTTTGGAAGTGTTCTGCATTACTCAAGGAAAGAACCACAAGAATTTTTTTTTTTTTTGTTGCGATCGCACGAACCCAAGTTTACTTGGACGTGGCGATTCCTAATCGTGTTTTGTTGAAGAGTGACAGGAATCCCAAGAAAGAAGGGCTTGTCCAGCCTCCCCTTGTGTCTCTTTTCACTCATTGAGAGCGGACCGTGCACTTAGCGGCCGGCCAATCGACGTGAGGTGGGAAAAAGCAACCTTTGGTGTGAGCGCAAGGCCGCCAAGGGGTGCGCCCGTAGAAAAGGGTAGAACTCGGGTGAAGAGAAGATCCTTCTCCAACGCGATTTGCAAGCGAAAGAAACCCTCAAGACCCTCAAGAACCCAAGATTCTCACGAATCAAGGACCTCAAGAACCTCAAGAACCAAGTTCCTCGCGAGCTTAAGACCACAAGATCATAGTGCATGGTCGTCACCCGAAGCGGCATGGATACTTTGCCTTCAGGTGATGAGCATGAGAGAGGCGACGAAGGATTCTCCCAGCAGGAGGTTTTTCCAACCCTCCCCCTTCGCCATCTACGCTAGACCCTATGGAGGCAATGATGAAGCAAATGATGGCCATGATGGATTCGACAGGAAGACAAGCGCCTTGCTTTGGAACGCGAGCACGACGCAAGAAAAGAACTAAGGAAGGAAGAAGCCGCAGCAAGAAACGGAGCATTGGAGGCCGATCGTGCTGCGCATAGATTGGCTATGGAGGCCGAGCGTGAAGATCAAAGGGAGCTTCGCAATCAAGAATTTATTGCCCAAGTCCTAGCCTCGAAGACCGATCCACCCAAAGATCGTGGGAGTTCGTCAAGTGGCGCAAGCCACGACGCGGATTCCAATCATCCAGTCACAGAAAAGTTAACTTTCAGTAAGTATGATGGTAAGATGGATGCTACAATTATTCATTCTTGGTTGCATCAATTTAATGCTTATTTTGCGACAACTAAGAAACAGAAAATAGCAAAGTTTTGACGACAGCTATGTACCTTGCCGGTGATGCCATCAATTGGTACCATGCATGGCAAGAGGCACAGCTAGCCGCGTACCTAGAGGTAGTCGACGATTTCACGCCTCTCTTTTAGTTGGGCTGATTTCCAAGACAAGCTCAAGGCGCGGTTTATGCCACCTCAGTATCTTGCACGCTTGAAAGAGGAGTGGCGTAATCTCAAGCAACATGGTATGCCAGTCATGTCTTTTTCTAACCGTTTTTTGCAGCTAGGCACTCAACTACGCAAGTCGGATGATGAGCGCAAAGAGGCTTTTCTCTTTGGGTTAGACGAATACATCAAGTTTGATGTTGAAGTCTTTGACCCCGCGGATCTCAACAAGGCGGTAGCAATCGCTCTTGCCCAAGAGATGAAGCACAACAAGGGAAAGCCTAAGGAGAACAAGTCTTCTCAAGGGACATCTCAGAACACATAGAACAGTAAGAACGGTAATTCTTCTAGCCGTTCTTCCTCTAATTCCTCGGAAAAGAACTCTCAGAATGAATCTAAGGGTAAAGCTAAAGCACCTGCAAAACCTAAGCTAACCCCTGATGAAAAAGCTTCTGAAGGAATTGTAGGAGGATACATCACGGCTGAAGAACAAGTGATTTATGCTAAAGAAGGTAGATGTTTTCAATGTCACATTAAGGGTCACATTAAGAAAAACTGTCGTAAGACAGTAACACCTAAAGAACCAAAGGCACCTGCAACTACCACAAACTCTGTCACAACGCAACCTTCATCTTTTCATGACTCTGACACACACATTGATGAATCTCTCATGAAGTGTTATGGTCATGTTAAAGGACTGCGTTTTATCATATTGTTTGATCCAAGTAGTATGCATGATGTGATTAGTCCCCCTCTTGTCGAAAGAGCCCGCTTAGAGGTTAGTCAGAAATCTCCTATCGAGGTTTCTGGCTTCGGTCCCGGTATGGATTCTCTCATAACGACGGAGTGCCTTGATGTGATGTTTATTATTCAGCAAGCTTCTTTTAGTAGGAAATTTCTTGTGTCTCCTATCTCAGGATGTGATATGATTTTGGGCATGGAGTGGTTTCGTGAATTGAACCCTCTCGTTGATTGGGAGGCGTAGATGGTGAAGGGAGAGGGTTGAAGAAATCATCTCCGCATGGGGACGAGTCTTCGTCGCCTCTCTCATGCTCATCACTTGTATGCAAAGTATCCATTCCGCTTCGGGTGATGACCATGCACTATGATCGTGGGGTCTTAAGCTCGTGAGGAACTTGGGTTCTTGAGGGTCTTGAGGTCCTTGATTCGTGAGAATCTTGGGTTCTTGAGGGTCTTGGTTCTCTGATTCTTGAGGTTCTTGAGGTTTTCTTTCGCTTGCAAATCGCGTTGGAGAACGATCTTCTCTTCACCAGATTCTACTCTTTTCTGCGGGCGCACCCCTTGAGGACCAAATTCTTGTGGTTCTTGTGGTTCCTTGCTTGAGTAATGCAGAACACTTCCAAAGCTCTGATACCAATGTAAGGTGCAGCGGAATGAATGTTGTATTTTCTCAAGATTAGTGATCTTTATTGCTCAAGGTTCTTTTTAGTTCTTAGAGAAAGAGAGAGCTTTCCGTCTTATGAAGAGTGCTGTGGTCACAAACAAAGTGAGTGGATATTGTGCGTGCAAGTGAATGAGACTGAGAGAAGGAGAGAGAAGAGATACGACACCGAGAGGTTGTAAAACCCTCCTCCGAAGGCCCCACTCTCGTCGGCGAGAGTGGTCTACTTTGATTGCACAAAGGTGTACAATGCGTATGCAAAGGACTGATGCAATGGGACTATGCCGATGACGACGACGGTGATGACGACGACGACTCGATGGCTGAAATCTGTAGTCTTCTATCTGTTGTTTTTCGGGACTATTTTGGTGGCTGAAAATGACTGTTTTTGGCTGCGTTTTTATGGCTGAAAATGGGGGATCATCTACAACCAACTTTGGGGAATCTGCTACTGTGCATAAGGCTGAAAATCTGCGTTTTCTCACTGCTGAATTGTTGATAAAAAACGCTGATTGCTGAAAATAAAACGCTGAGATCTGTTGGTTTTCCCTAGCGTTAGTGTTGCTGCAAAAACGATGGCAAAAAGCTGAGATCTGCTGACTTGTCCTAGCGTTAGCAAAACGCTGATTGGTTGAATTGATGTTGAAGCTAAAATCATTGATGAGGATCTGCCCTTGCCAAAAACGCTAGGCCTGTTGAGGCAGAAATGCTAGCAGGGCTGATGTGCTGGGTTACTAACGCCAGAAGGAGGAACTCCAAGGCGAGGGCTGATGTTGTGGGAAGAAAACGCCAGGAATGGGGGAATGATGGCGATGCTTATTGCTGCTGGGGGGGGGGGGGGGTACTGCTGAGAAGTTGCCTGTTGAGCGGGAAGCTCCTGCTGCCTCTTTTGCCAGAAAGTGCTAACTTGGGTTTGCTTATATATTCCTACCTACTTTTGTTGGAAAGTCACTTAAAATTAATATAAGTAAAAATACCAAAAATAGAAAAAATAGGCTAAATGCACTGGAAAACTCCCCTGACTGAATCTGATGCATTCTGAAGGGAATACTGATGATCATGTTGTGTGCAACCGGAGGATATGCATCTATGCTAAGTGACTAGGCATGCATGGTCTACGAATAGACTCACAAAAGTGCCAGATCACTTCTAAATCTAGACTGACTGGACCCTGATCATGCTGTAGCTTGTCCACGGACACATAGGGTTGGATGTGTCACGTGACACTTGTGCTCCCAACACATTTTGCAAGATATATCCTGGAAGGACAAGGAAGCTTTGGCCTATTATTTTCATCTCATGCAAAGGCTTCAACCCAAATGTAATCACCCTTGCTAACATCTTGAATTTACGTTGCAATATGCAGAGTGTTAGCATGGGCTAACACATTCATAACGAGTTATTTGACCGAGATATTGAAAAAAGACACGATTTACACAATTTTGGTCTACATTTAGCCAAATGTGGTATACCTTAGAAAGCACAAGGGTTTCCATGAGCATCATCACTACTATAGGTAGAGGTGAAGGAAGCCACAAGGTGTAAGAAAAGGCATCCAATAGTGAAGGCATTAGCTTGCAGCTGTTGAGTGAGTAATGAGAGTTGAACAAGCGTTCTACCTGTTGAGTGTGTTGGCACCACCACATACTTATATCTCATCCCTTTGACTCCTCAGATTTCGTCTATTTACAGGGACATTTTGCTAGCACAAGGCAGTCACTACAAGACCGTAGCCCTTGGAGTGTCAACAAAAGCATCATTAGACCAAATAACTTCCTCTATGAAGTGCAATTTTCTACGTCGATCATCTTTCGATATTTAAAGGTCCGAGACAACTTTCAAAGCAAATAATGTTGAGAGAGAGAGAGAGAGAGAGAGAGAGAGAGAGAGAGAGAGAATGCACCAAGTTGGAAATTGTGATTGAACATTGGAAGCTATTACCCAAAACCCTATTCTCTCTCTATCTGGAGACGGGTTACGTACTAGTAAGCTATTGAGGCTTATCGTTGCCTCAATACTATTGACCTTAATAATACTAGTACAACAACGCCCCCTCCCGCAATGCTATAAGGATTTTCTTAGCTTCGACATGTCAAAATTATCTACATGCAATGCCTTTGGGCAGACTGAGAAGTGGCCATGAAAGATATGAGAGAGAGAGAGAGAGAGAGAGAGAGAGAGAGAGAGAGAGAGAGAGTTCTATTATCGTCCTCGGAGATCAAATATGACCTATGGGACCAAATCAACATGTCACTTGGTATGAGTGGAGGTCATAAGTGACTCTTGATGCTAAAAAATGGTTGAAATGAGCGTCGCAATAGAGAAGTCCACATCGTGGTTGGGGGAGGAAGGTATGTAGGGAGAGCTCATGGCTAAATATATAGGAAAAAGAGGACCTAATGTGGTAAAAAGTTGAGCACTCAAGTAGTGTGTGGTACTCACTCTCTCGCACTTGACGAGGGCATATGACATCATCCACCCCGAACTTAGTATTTTGCTCTTGCATGTCTTTTGGACCTTTTGACTTGCTTTATATGCGATTCTAAGAAGTCGATACAAAGGGCTACGTTGTGTCTTAAGCATGTACTCCACAACCCTTTGCATGCCCAAGACCTCAATGGAAAGCGATCCGGACTCAAGAAGTAAGATCAAGTAGGGAGTTTGTGTCTTGACTTGGAGAAAGCTGGTGAGAAAACGCTTTTGAACATTCTCAAACTCTTTCCAAGTAGACTCCATGATGCTACCACCCCACATCTCCACTCCATAAAGAAGCAACGGTGTCACCAATATGTCAAAGAGATAATTTTTGAGAGCCAACACTTGATCTCTCAAGCATTGCACATGTTCTCAAATGCATAATAAGCTCTCTTTTCGGCTTCCAAGGGATGCATTGTGCAATCCTTTCATTTCTGATTGGATGAAATCTCAAGGCCAAGATACTTGAAACTATCTACTACTTGAAGTTGCTCATTGTTGTATACAATGTATGGATTTTCGTCATTGAGGGTCTTTACAAGCATAACCTTGGTTTTGGATCCATTCACGATGAGTTCGCTATGTAGACAAAAGCATTCCAAGACACTCATAAGCTTTTGTGCATTTTCTAAAGTATGTGCCAAGAGCACTACATCATCGGCATAAAGCAAAAGCATGATCCCCGCATTTTCGATCTTAACCTCTTCTATGCCTTCTTGCTGCATAAAATCAAGAACCATGCATTCCAATTCATCAATGAGTGGCCCAAAGAGGGTTAGGGAAAGTGGGTATCCTTGTTTAACACCAATGGTGCTTGCAAAAAAATTTGAAATCTATCTCCCATACGTAGTCAACATATCACTTTTTGGTAGATGAGAAACACTACATGCATAAATTCTTTCGGCACTTGAAGGCTTTGCATACGTCTCCAAAGGTTTCCTCGCGGTACCATGTCGAAAGCTTTTTTGAAATCCACAAAGCAACAATACAATTTTTTTTCTTTCAATTGAGACGCTTCCATAAGAACTCGAAGAGTGACAAGGTGATCAATAGTGCTATGATGCTTTCAAAAATTTGCATGACCAAGCGCACGTTTGCCGTTCTTTTCAGCCCATTCACTTATCTTCATCTCCATGATACATCCAAATAACTTTGCCATCAAAGAACCAACTATTATAGTGCGATAGTTGTTCACATTGTTTACATCTCCTCCTTTGTGCAAATGTTTGATCCAATTTGCACTCCAATCATGAGGCATGCCATGCTGAAGTGCAAGGTTAAAGATAATGTGTGTCCAATATCGTGTTTTCTTGCTTGTCTATTTAATCATTTCAGCGTTGACACCTTGAAGGTCCCCTGCCTTGCGAGTAGCAAGTTTCTCAAGCGCGCGGCATACATCTTCAATGTTAAAGAAGGGAGGCATAAACGGAAGGGAGCTACAACACTCCATCTTATCGACATTGGGTTGCTCATAGAGGTTCTTGCAATGCGTATACATATCCTCAAAAGTCAAGTCACCAAAGCTATCAACACGCTAGCTTTTTAGACTTTGCCAAAACTTGCCACATGCATGTGCTTTCTCTTGCGCTAAAAGAAGTTGTTTTTTGACTTCCCACTTTCTCCTCTTTTTTTGAACAAGTGCTTTGTATGTGTGTGAATGTTCCAAGTAAACTTCCTTGTCTTTGCTTGCATCCAAACTTAGCAAGTGTTTTCGAGTTTGATTAAATTTTCGTGTCAAACCATTTCTTCTTGGTGCTACCCTTCTTAGACCTTTGCAGGACATGTGTTTCACCAAAAAACATTCCTTCGCACAAGATAAAATTACTTCTTTGAAAACTTTCCACTTGCATTTAATATTGAGCTCTCTTGATACTCTACAATGCTTAACATTTGGTCCACCATATCAGCATATATAAGTGCTCGTTTGAAGTCTAGACGTAGGTACTAATGATTTACATCATGATTGGAGGCTACATGCTCGGGTCTTTTATCACACTTGAGGTCAATACATAATATCCTATGATCCGATTCCGGATTCCATTCACCAAGTGTAAAACTTTGTATGCATTCTAGAGTGGCTTCTGAAAACAACATATAGTCGATCATGCTATCACCATTGTGCTTTCTACAATGTAAAGTCATTGGTGCCTTGCCATAAAGATATACCATTTCAATGAGCATTCCAGTACTATTGCACATATGTAAAAGTGACTTTCCCTAGTGATTTAGTTCTTTTGCATCATTAGAACTTCGATTATACGTGTATGAGTTATTCATTCTTCTCGAGACATACGGCATGTCGACTTGTTGTGTGTCGTGTTGTAACGTATTTGTGCAAGCATTCATGTCTTCAAAAACAATGTCTTCACCCTGGTCTTTATAATGAGCAATATCTTCCTCTAGTTTAACAAAAGACTGATCTCTATCCATATCCAAGCGAGCATAGAAGTTGGAGTCATAGTGAGGAATGTAGCAAAAACAACCACAAACATGAGTTGACCATTTGGTGGACTGATTTTCAGCCATAAGTTGCGTTTATACTTATCTTCTTTGACATTAGCAACATCTTTTAAACCCTTTTTGATTATACATGCTACGTCTCCTTGGCCTCTACATTGCTTTGCATTTTTGGCCCACATCAAAGAATGCACATTGTATTTGTTAAATCCAAGAATTCGTTGCGCATCATGCTCCCATGTTTCGACAACAAGTATCACATCGGAGTCATTGGTAAGCTCATCAATGCCAATTCTCGCATTCCATGGGTATCCGTTACAATTCCAAAAGCTTATTCGCAAGTGTAAGTTGGTCTCATAGATCATGTGTCCCTATTTGTTGGGTGGATTTGCATTCTCTCCAATTGACTTTTCTTCTTGAGATGACATCTTAACCTTCTTGCTTCTTTCCTCATATGCTTTGCGATGTGTATTTTGTTTGTTTGCATAAGAGTGCGATCCTCATATACATTACAACCCGTTCCTTTGATGTAGATCCAACTATTATTAAGGATGATCTTTCTCTTTACCTCATCAACCATGGTACATACAATAGGTCTTTCTCCCGAGCGAGGCACTCTTAGTTTTCCAACTCGATGTGCACAATAAGGTATGATTCCAGACATGCCAAAGTATGTAGCAGAAAAATCTTCAATAGCAACCGCAAGAGATTGAGGTGTTTCCTTGCTTTCTTCCTTGATTACACGAACGACGATGTTCTTTGAACGTTTTTGCCGTTCATGCAATTCTTGAGTGTCCACATTCTCTATATTCTTTGCTTGGACAACGACTTGCATGATAGGAGATGTAGAAACCACATTATCCTTACATATATCAACCCATGATTTGGAAGCATTTCTCATCTCACATACATCATGTCGTATTGTATCTATCGTGTCCTCTTTCAATACATGATCACTCTCAACTTTGTGCAAGCACTCTTTCAATACATTCATGTCAACAAGAGAGCGTTTATATTCTTGAACTTCATTCTCAGGATGCATCAAGCATATTGTTTGCATTTCAAGAACCTTCTTGAGGTGCTCATTCTCCACAACAAGAACTCTTAAAGTGCCATTCTCCATTGCAAGTGCGCACAACTCTTCGCCTTGCTTGTTGACAGTTTCTTATAATGAGACCAAATAAGCCATGATCATTGCTTCCGTTGTAGACGATGTGGTTGGATTAACATCCAAATTCCTTGGAGATTTTGCATCATTCTCCATGGAGAGTGTGGATTTTCCACCCTTGCGAGTTTTGTCCGACATTGCCCTCAAGTCGACAACAAAAACGCATTTGACAGTTTTTCAATTCTGAGATGCTGTTACAGCAAAGCCTTCCATTGCCCAAAAGAAATCAGTCTTTACATCAATACGTAGAGGGAGTCGTGCTCTTCGATTGAGACTGTAGATCACCTAAATCGGAATTCAAATGAAGAAGTTATGATCAAAAGAGTGAACTCTTCTCTACTAGGTTAAAAAACGGAGAGAGAGAGAGAGAGAGAGAGAGAGAGGGGGGGGGGGGGGGGGGGGTTGTAATATGGGCTCCAAGTGATCCCATATAACATCTTTTAGGATTGTTCCCACAATGTTGAAAACCTTCTCTTCCCTTCCAAGAGTTTCTTCAACCGTACTAAGAAACTTGAACTCCCGACTTCGAGAGGCCACTCTGTGATCATGTCTCTTTATTTGTGTAGGGGGTTGCATTTCCTCCTTTAATTCATGGGTTTCTCAGTCAATGCTTCACCTTCTTAGCTAAATTTTCATGTCTTTGCCTTGCAACAGTAGCATGTCAACCTCCTAAGTTCCTCCCGACGATGAATTAAAGCACAACAGTGACACCTCTCCCTCCCCCCCACCTCTTTCTCTCTCTATATCGTATTGTAAACAACAATCTAGAAACTTCCCATGATTGCATGAACTACCGAATGCTCTACTTAGCCAGTCCATTTGTAAACAATGGTTGATGCCATCTGTCAATCATTATTGATGTCAAATACAAAGTCTACAACTTCCACACTCGACAATAGTAGCAACATGCAAGAAACACACAACATAGCATCTCTCTCTCTCTCTCTCTCTCAATAGGTGATAAGTTAAGATTTTACATTTGAGATCTCTTAGGTTTGATCCTATCAAGTTAAAACTTCTCTTCTCATGCGTTTGTGTGTGCGTGCAAGAGTATGATTCAAGTTGGGATAAGCTTTCTATCCCCAAGGAGCGGTTAACTTCTTATCTTATAAGTTTCCCCTTGAGCAACACATCTTTGATGTCCTTTTGGATTTTGTTAAAGATTCTTCTTCTTCTTCGTCTCTCTCTCTGTCTCTCTCGGAATAGGTATTGAGGTTAACACTCGCAGAATATAGGTCTATTAGGTGGTCTCCTTAGATTGTAGGTTCTATGATGTTAAAACCTTTCATCTCTTCTCTCTTCTCTCTCTCTCTCTCTCTCTCTCTCTCTCCCTCTCTCTCTCTCTCTCTCTACACGTAGAATATAGATCTATTAGGTGGTGTTAGGACACCGGCAAGGTCGGACTAGACAAGGGCAGGGCCGGGCTAGGCGGTGTGGAACGGGGAGTCTAACTAGGGCAAAGGGCTAGGGGCTTTGCTATATAACGGGTGGTTGGGTGGTGGACTCTCATGCTCTAACTTCCCTTGTCTTACATTGGTATCAGAGCTAAGTGCCTATTTTGGAAAAGGGGAAGGCGTGGTGCTTTCTAGCCACACAAGCCTTGCATGTCGTGGTCCAATTATGTGGGGATCACCCCTTGCTAAGGAGGTCGACGAAGACGAAGCCCGTGGGCACGCGAGCTTGGCAAGGGAGAGCCGCCAGGTGCAAGAGCACCAAATGGACGGCGCGCGGGCTCGATAGAGGCGCAAGGGCCTGCTTGGCGTTTTTTGACACAGGACCGAAGCCCCTCATGCTTTGCATCGTCCGCCCCAAACACCTGCGCGCCGCCTGCTCATAGCCATAGCCGACTGCTGCGTTTATTTTCCCACTTGAGGGCGCCCAACCCCCTTGGGGTAGAGGCCATACACAAAAAATTTAAGCATAAGGGGGGGTACCCACAGTGGGTACCCCACCCCCCTTCCCTACTCCACTCTACGTGCGAGTACGGCAAGGCCGGAAAGGATGGCATCGACAAAGCCGGCACACATTCCGACATTTTTTTTTTTGCGTATTACGGAGAAACTCAAAGATTTCAAGACCACCAATTTGGTGGAGTTGCAATATAAGTTTTTGGTGAAATCAATTACCGCTTTCAAGCCTAATTGATTCGGCTATCAAGAACTTGTGGAATTCCATATACGGCGGATAATTCAAATCACTCTCCACCGGAGTACTCTCGATTTTGACGGAGTTAGCAAGGCTTATTATACTTTGCGAGTGCTCTCAATATCATGTATTTTTTTTTGAGTACTCCTTGCATCGCACTGTATAGCCATGGATTCGGATATCATGGACATTCGATTTTGAGCAAAGTAATCTTGATCTGCCAATGATGGCCCGTGGTCGGATCCTCTCAAGGAGAGTACCCGCGACGCTACGGCAGGTGAAGATACTTACAAATTGCTCGATATTCAAGAATTTCGTGCACTTCAGACATGCATGACAGTCATGGATGAAAATTTTAAAGCTTTAAATGAAAATGTTACTAAACTATTCACATTAATAATTCAATTAATGCATCAGCAGTTTAAGAGTCCAGCTAACACACATATGCATGAGCACGTTGCCACACAAGGGCATGGCATTTCTAATCTAGAGCAAGACCCAAATGTTGATACGTTGCATACTCTCAGTGCAAAAGAGGTGGATGAATTGTTAAAGAACACTAAACCATCGATTTTTAAGGGAGAAGACCGAGACCGCAATAAGGATGCAGTGAATATGTTTCTCAGCAAGTGGGATGGAATTCATGCCTTACGGCGCACTCCGGATGCAGTCAGAGCTCTGCAAACGAGCTTAACTCTGGAAGGCAAGGCCTACAAATGGTGGATGTCTCTCAAGGAGAAGAACATCATACCACAGAGTTGGGCAACTTTTGAAGCAATGTTTAGCAAGGAATTTTTGCCTACAAACAAGGCCGATCGGAATTGGATGGCTTGGGACACATGTTTCATGCGCCAATACCCATCACTCCTTGAATATATCTCTCACTATCGGGACATTATTCTCAAGTTGGAAGGCTTAGATACCTTTTAACAAATACGGGGGTTCATACGAGGTTTGACACCCGAGCTTAAGAAGTATGTCAAGACCCAAGACTATAAAACACTTGAGAAAGCCATAGTGAAAGCACATATTCATGATGATCCTGATGAGAAGAAAACATATAATAGTCACGTGCCTGCTAATATACATGGTATTACACGCACTCAGTATGGGCACAATATAAGAAAATTTCTAGTTGTCAATTCAGATGTATCTAAAAAACCCAAGGGGTCCAGGAGTCCTCTCTCTCCTGAGGACTTTGATAAAGCCAAGAAAGAAAAATTATGTTTTCAATGTTTAGGAATAAGTCATGGCAAAAAGGATTGTCCCAAGGGCAAATCTGCTGCTCAGGGCAAGGAGAAAGCAATGCATACGGTGCAACTGCTGCCTCTTAAGTCTTCCTCAAGATTCTCTACAGTGGAAGTAACACACACTGAGGTGGTGCATGAATGCTGTCTTACAACTTCCATGTGGCAACCAATCTTTGAACCACATGAGTTAGTACGTATGAACGGATATCTGCAAGGGCACAAGGTGCGCATCTTGGTAGATGACGGTGCTACTCACAATTTCATCAATTATGGATTGGTCAAAAAACTCAAACCGCCTCAAACTCCGAGTACCCACCGCTACAAGGTAGCAATGATGAATGGACATGATACTGAAATATGGGATACTCAATGCCGAGCTGTTCCATTGGAAGTACAAGGGTACTCTACATGTTTGGATTTTTAGGTTATGAACATGGAAAGGGCTGATGTGGTTCTTGGTAGGGAGTGGTTGCATAGCCTAGGACCATAATTGAAGCGTAGCTATGAGCACAACAGCTTGATGTTTGAATCCCATGGCGCACATGTGTTGTTGTTAGGAGAAAAAGATATATCTTCATCACCACTGATTTGTACCGCTGAGCTTATGCAGCTCGTTTCTGATAATGAAATAGATCAGGTTTTCTTGTGTTACTCACTGTCTCATTTTCTTTCTAACATTGAGTCTGTTGAACATTTCTCAACGCCGCATGCTTCTCTCTCCTCTATTCCACCAATTGTTAATTCTAAACAAGCAAACATTGCTAGTCAATTACACAAATTATTAAATAAATTTCAAGATGTATTTCCTAATGATTTGCCATCAGGATTACCGCCGACACGATCAGTACAACATAGCATTGACGTGGCTGCAGGCTATAAATCTGTTAGTAAACCACCTTACCGTATGAGTTATTCAGAAGCTGCTGAGGTGGAACGTCAGCTTGCTGATTACCTTAGCAGAGGGTTTATACAACCTAGTTCTTCACCATGGGCTTCGCCTATCTTTTTAGTGAAGAAAAAGGACGGAAGTATATGCATGTGCGTAGACTACCGTGGCTTAAATGCGGTTACAGTTAAGAACAAATACCCATTGCCCAGAGTAGATAAGTTTTTTAATAAGCTCACACATGCTCCCATTTTTACGAAAATAGACTTGCGGTCAGGATATCACCAAGTCCGTATTCGACTTGTCGATATACCTAAAACTACATTCCGAACACGGTTTGGACACTACGAGTTTTTGGTGATGCCCTTTGGGTTAACCAATGTGCCTGCAACATTTATGACACTCATGGATAGTGTCTTAAAGCTATATTTGTGCGAGTATGTCATTGTTTTCCTCGATGACATCGTAGTTATATAGTGCTTCTCAAGAAGAACAATTACAACATCTCAGGCAGGTGTTTGAGTTGTTACGCACAAACAAGTTATATGCCAAGGAATCTAAATGCGATTTTCTAAAAGATGAAATTCATTATTTAGGGCATGTTATTTCAGCTAACGGGCTATGCATGGATCAATCCAAAGTGGATACCATTCGAAAATGGCCTCCTCCTAAAAATATGAAGAATTACTAATATTTTTAGGATTTGCAGGTTTTTATTGAAGGTTCGTTAAAAACTATCCTCGAAACTGTGTTGTTGAGCGGATCCCCACTGAAAAGTTTTACCTTTGCCTTTTAGTTGATCCGTCGTAGGAGCAGCTCAAGGATGCATTAGTTACAAATCCTATACTGGCTTTTTTAGATCCTTTGAAACCATTCCTTTTGGAAACAGATGCCAGTGACCATGCTATTGGAGCAGTCCTATTACAAGACGGACGACCGATTGCATTTGAAAGCAAGAAGCTTGATGCAGCTCAGCAGAACTATTCTGCTTACGAACACGAACTCTATGCAATAGTGTCTATCTTAAAAACATGGCGGCATTATCTGTATGGTGCTCAGTTTGAGATTGTGTTTGACCATGAAAGCATCAAATGGTTTACACAACAAATGGATTTAAAGGGTTGAAGAGCCAGGTGGACCGAGATCCTTCAGGAATATGACGCCTAGCTAAGGTATCGCAAAGGCCGATACAATGTAGTGGCAGATGCTCTAAGTTGAATGCCAGAGATCAATTCGCTCTTATTCAAGGAACTTCGTAGTGAATTTTTAGATTCTCTCAAAGGCAACTATGAGCATGATGAAGCATATTCCAAAGTGTGGAGCCATGTTAAAAAGAGGGATTCTTCTCACTCCAATGACGGTAGCATACATTTAACCTCCACACCTAGTTCTCTTTTATCAAGTGATGAACTACAACGATGGAAGCATTTTACCATCAACAATGGATACCTACTCTATAAGGGGAGAGTTTGTGTACCGATGGACACAGACATTCGGCGCCAAATTCTTTGTGAATGTCATGATAGTTCAAGTGCAGGGCACCCGAAAATTAGAAAAACTTATGCTCTCGTACAACGACAATTTTACTGGCCAGGTTTACATGGCTTTGTTCAAGCTTATCTCTTGCATTGCCAAAAATGTCAAGTTAACAAAGTAGAGCGCCTGAAAGCAGGAGGACTCTTACATCCTTTGGAGATTCCCAATGGAAAATGAAAAAGCATCTCTATCGATTTTATTGTAGGTTTACCAACCACTGTACGAGGTTATGACTCGGTATGGGTGGTCGTAGACAGGTTGACTAAACTATGTAAGTTTATTCCGACCAAATCAACGGTTAAGACACAAGAACTAGCCAAGTTATTTGTGGACAATCTATACAAATTGTATGGTTTGCCAAGTAACATTGTTAGCGACCGTGATCCCAAGTTTAATAGCCACTTTTGGAGAGTTGTATTTAAACGATTGGGTACACAACTAAACCTCAATACAGCTGATCATCCAGAAACGGATGGTCAAACGGAATGGGTTAACTAGGTGCTAGAGGATATGTTAAGAGCATATGTCACCAAAAAACAGTCAGACTGGGAAGAATACTTACCTATTGTTGGGATTAGGGTTGCAGAGAAACACACACAGCTTGGAGAAGATGAAGGAAGCTCAAGGCACACAATAGAGAGTGTGTTACTTAGTGTGCAATGGAAAGATAGATAGCCCTAGAGTGATGGGCGTATATACAATGCACGGGGGAAAAAACCTCCTAAAGAGGGAAAAAAATACCCCGGCGGTCCTAGTGTGTTCACACACATCACTACCACATGTATATGGTAACAAATCCCCCCTGGAGTGATGCGGTGAACGAGAGCTGGCACATGAGTAAAGGGAAGTTCCATGCCCTGAGGACAGGATCAATCCACAAAGGGGAGTAAGCCAGAAGCTAATTTGCGAAAAGCTTCAAGCTTCTCACGAGACAATGCCTTTGTGAAAAGATCTGCAAGGTTGTCTTGTGTTGGCACATAAGCCAAGGTGATCTCTCCTGTTGAGAGCCTCTCCCTGACATAGTGGTAATGCACCTCAATGTGCTTTGTGCGAGCATGAAAAACTGGGTTCCTCGCAACTGCCAATGCGCTCTGACTGTCAGTGTAGATAGTGTTGGCAATGTCATGTCCAACACCCAAATCAGCCATAAGGCGTCTGAGCCATACACACTCAACCATAGCTGTGAAGATTGCCCTGTACTCAGCCTCACAACTCGAAGTGGCCACAGTAGGTTGCTTCTTGCTCAACCATGAAATACATGAACTGCCAAGCATGAAACAAAAACCACTTGTGGACACTCGCGTGTCAAAACAACCAGCCCAATCTAAGTCCGAAAAAGCATGTAAGTCTTGCAAAATGCAATGTGCATAATGCAAGAAAGTGACTCTTGCAACAGCAATGTGCATAATGCATCAAACTTGACAACTTCAGGATTTCCTTGGGTCATCAGTCTCCAAGTACTAGCAAAAGTCTGGTAGGAATCTGGTAAGACATCAAGAACAGTCTGCACAAGGGAACTGTCTGAAATGACTTCACCTGCAAAAATAAGCTGCTCATTGATATCCTTGACACTAGCAAGGAAAGTGTCCATATCATCTTCCTCATGCATAATCTTCGACTCCAGCTCTTTACGCAGCAAAGAAATTTTAGCCTCATTGCGGCTTGCATAAAGACCTGCTAAAATATCCCAAGCCTGTTTTGCAGATTTTGCTGAACGGATGTGAGGAACAATGGTGCGCCTCACAGACAACGCAATCAATGCATGAGCCTACGTATCCTTAACATCCCAACGAGCTTGTTCTGCCGTAGGCAAAACAACTCTAACAACTGCAATCCTTGCAGCAAGACCTGTAACATCCTCAACATCGCCTACATCCTCAGAACCAGGACGTACATCAATGCCCTGCACAATGTTCCAGACACCCTTTGACACAAGAACATGTTGCATCATATAATCCCACATAGGGAAGTTGTCCCCATCCAACCTGTCCTCAGCAGCAAACATCTTGAACACATCTGTGTTGTTGTTGTCAGCCATGGTAAATGCTGCACCTGATGTGAAAACTGTCCGAAAATAGGAGAAACGGAGTGGAATAATCTGTGCTATATAGCACAAACCGTAGAAGACTATAAGACACCTGTTATGTAGAAAACGGCATTGACAGAAATTCTGCACAAAATGACGAAATAGCCTGTGTAGTACTGCTTGTATTGGAAATGGAGGCCAAAATGAGCCCAAATCAAAATTTTGAGCTGACCAAGCTCTTCGAGCTTACCCAAAATATTTTTCGACCTGCGAACGCTCACCAAAGCTCACTGAAATCGGAGAAAGTGAGCAGGCATGTACTGGAGCAGCTGGCGACTAAGCCCGGGAGGACGTGACCTGCTCTGATATCAATTGTTGGAATTAGGGTTGCAGAGAAACACACAGAGCATGGAGAAGACGAAGGAAGCTCAAGGCACACAAAAGAGAGTGTGTTACTTAGTGTGCAATGGAAAGATAGATAGCCCTAGAGTGATGGACGTATATACAATGCACGGGGGAAAAAACCTCCTAAAGAGGGAAAAAAATGCCCCGGTTGTCCTAGTGTGTTCACACACATCACTACCACATGTATATGGTAACACCTATTCTCGATTTGGCTATAACAGTGCTAAGCATGTCACAACAGGTTTTAGTCCTTTCATGCTCATGTACGGGTTTCAACCTAGGTCATCAATTACGGTGGGGTTGGCAACCGAAAAACTCCAACAAGTTAAGGATTTTCTCCAAGACCACATGGATATGCTGAAACTTGCTCGTCAGAATGTCCGACAAGCACAGGATCGGTATAAGAAGTACGCTGATGAGAAACGTCCGCAAGTTATCTTCGAAGAAGGGGAGGAAGTATTTTTACGTGTGCCAGAACATTCAGAAAGTCTGAAAACTAGGCCGACACCTAAATTATCTCCCCGATATTGTGGGCCTTTCAAAATACTCAAGCGAGTAGGTGATCGTGCCTACAAATTATTACTACCTTCACATTCTCGCATTCATCCGGTGTTTCATGTAAGCCGTTTACGTAAGCGGTTACATGGGGACGACAATGTCATTGACCAACACGTTTTGGTTGATTTCATTGAACCTCCTATCCTACCGTATGAACCTAAACGTGTTCTTGATTATCATGAGTTGCGTACACATCATCACGTACGTGAACAAGCCGTAATCAAGTGGAAAGACCGACCTGAAGAAGGTGCCACTTGGGAAAAAATTAGTGTTCTTAAGAAGAAGTTCCCCACTTTTGTTTTCGAGGATGAAAACTCTTCTTAAGGGGGGAGTAAGGTCAAGACACCGGCAAGGCCGGACTAGACAAGGGCAGGGCCGGGCTAGGCGGTGTGGAACGGGGAGTCCAACTAGGGCAAAGGGCCAAGGGCTTTGCTATATAATGGGTGGTTGAGTGGTGGACTCTCAGGTTCTAGCTTCCCTTGTCTTATAGGTGGTCTCCTTAGGGTGCAGGTTCTATGATGTTAAAACCTTTCATCTTCTCCCTCCCTCTCTCTCTCTCTCTCTCTCTATGCATGTTGCATATTAATTTCACCCCCCCTTGACGTAGGTGCTTGCCATGCCTCGTTGGCAGCACCAGGTAGAGTCAATGTCGCCTCAGACCTGCAAGCCAATTTATTACTGGGAACACACCATTGAAAAGAGCTGCTGAACATGGTTGGAGGCTTCAGTAGCAACTACAATCACTTCTGTTAATATCGCAATATCAGACATTTATTGAAATCAGAAGCTTTTGTTCTTCTACCAGCTGGGTTAACGGATCAGGAGCATATCACCGTGACCAGCATTAATTAAGGTCTCTCAAACAATCATGAGCAACCATGTCAATGGCAGAGCAGAGCCGTGGCATGGATGGGATATTATGGGAGTAGATCAGTTGAGGGTGTAGACAAAGAGGAGAGTATCAAGCCAGTAGGAAGGAAAGGGGTGGGACGTAAGTACCCTAGTTTGAGCCTGCAGCTTGACGTAGCCATGATCATTGCACCAAGTGCTACAAACAGAATGCGAGGTGGCCTTGCAAAATACTGAGAATAACATAATACAAACCATCAAAATGACCATATTGCATACTTGACACATCCCACAAGCTCATAGTCGACGATATATACGAACAGAGAGAGACAGAGAGTGAGATAGAGCGAGAAGGCACGCGCAGACGCACCCCCTAAAGCGGAGTGCTACATCGGCACAACGAGAGAGAAGAGAGAAGAGGAGAAGAATGGACACAGGCGTTGGGTGCCATCTCTCCCCGTGCAAGAGTGATCATTTCCCTCTTGCACGTATTTACTTTATAGATTTCTTGAATGGTCAAAGTGAGTACAAACTGACCGGTCGGTCATAAATGACCAAATCTCATAAAGAGCACTTAAATCATAAAATGTACATAAACCGTGTATCCTTTCGCATCGTCCAATAACTGCTGATGCTTTTGCCACCTATCAACTGCATAAAATATCAATTCCATTACATACCTCTCCGTGAGAAAGCAACTGTCCTCAGTTGCAAAGATAAGAATCTGTAGACCATACTTGACAAAATAGTGATTATTATTTTACATAGCAGAAGAAAAATTTATGAAATAAAACAACATTGTTTATGCCTGTCGTCATCCACATACTACCTATTCTAGTGTCCCATACCACTAGAATAAGTAGTATATGTTATATCCTGATGAATCATGATATCATTGGTGACGCTCATTATTTCTCATCAATGTCAAGTACAATTCCACAAATAGTGTCACGATAGAAAATAATCATATATCCATTCCTATTCCAATTCCAATTTCAATGCATGCAAAATATTTGCCAACATATACCCATTTCACATCCAAATCCAAATATCCTTCATTGTGTATACCCCGGTAACAAAAGCATGGTAGGGACAGTGGTGGCCAGCCACTCCAACATGATTTTGTGATTGGTGTTGCCTCAAATTGGCGAGTCTACACCAATATGACGTGCTGTCTAAATCGACGAATTTGCACTAATGTTGTCTAAACCGGTGAATCTGCATTTATGTTTGTGAATCTGCAATTGGTTGGTGTGCTGCCTAAATCGCCGGATCTGCATGGATAACTAATGTTACCTAAATTGACGAATCAACATGAGGATGAGCATTTACACCCTGTCTAAACCGGCGAATCTGTGTGCAGGTGACCAATGGACTAGACAAGACATAAAAGAGAAAACTATTTACTATTTGTGTGACACCACTTTGGAGTTTAACAAATCACTTACAATTGTTTGTTCATGAATGCAAAGTATCGTAGCTCATGGGAGTATCTAAAAGCTTACTCAATAAAAAATCCATTTAGTGCGTATTTGAAGCCACCATATTAAAAATGACTAGGTTTATATCTCGAAAGATAAGAAAGCAAGGAGGTATTGGACGTACGTACCTGGATTTTATACTACATTTGAAAATATATATACTAGTGTGTGCATGTGGTGAGAGATACCCCTCCCCAGGGGTTTATGCACAAAATATACAATTTACACTTTTATACAATTTTCAATATACATTAGCATTGCAGAAGCATTTGCATAGGGGAGGAGTTCTCAGCGCCCGACCAAGCATGGAGTTTAGGCCATGAGCCGGACTGCATCCAGAGGTACCTAGCGACTAGTGCTACCCCTGAATGGGTGTTATAAATGAAAGCGTACTCAAGAAAAACATAACATTGTGGAGGGTGAATATATGTGTACACCGCATTGCGAGAAGAGAGAGCGAGAGAGGATACAGTGGATGGTGAAATAGAGTGCATAGAGACATGAGAAGATGACAACACAGAATCTTTAAATGCCCATCTAAATGGAATAGGCAACCATGTATTAATGCAATGACAAAATCTGGGTATCCCATAACATCAAAAAGTTTATGAGAAAGCAACTAGCAGAGCACCGGACCCTGTGTAGGGATCGACCGGTCCACCCATCCACTTCCGCTCTACTATGGATAGAGAGAACTTCACTTCGCCGGGAGCGATTCAGAGCACCTCCATCCTACCTGAGCCAGACATAGGTGAGGCCACTTCACCTCCGTCTATGAACCCGAGCTCTGAAAGGATCCCAAATACCAGTAGGTGGTAGGGTATCAACACCAACCATACCAGTTTAGGCGCCACGCCTCTTCGATGCCCATCACCGGTTGTTTAGGCTACGCCAAGACAAAATCCTCAACGCGTTAGCCGTGTAAATTATTCAAACCCCGACGAACATATCATGTAGATGAGCCTAACAAAAAGAAGAAGACATAGGCAACACCCCTGATCCAGCAAAGCCTTAGGTTGACGACCCTTTAGTCTAAGGCTAAGCGATGTAGGTGATCTTAATCTTGTAGCGACACTGCCATGAGAAACATAACACATGAGTCCAATCACAATAGCACTTCCCAGATGCACAAACAATCCTTTTCCAAACAGTTAGACTGTATAGTGTCTCTACCCTTACACGTCTACCATAAACTATCTTGATCACTTCATGATCCAATCCAAAAACCATAAACCATAATCCAATTACGTCACTCCGGTGAATTTTCCATCCTACTTGGGTGAGGCACGACCAATCCTGCATAACCACTTTAGAACATAATATGACTGCAAAAATTTCAGCAGTATAACCCAATCCAGAAGAAAAACCATAAGCCACACCGGATTCATCATAAAATTTCAACTATAATCCATGAGGGAATCTTAGCCCTTAACTATAAATCATAATCACACTGAACCAACTCCCACACTTGGAGTTTGACACATCGCCCGCAATCAATTGGAGTCTACACACATGACCTTTAAGATGTGATTCTTTCATGCATAAAAAGAGTTGGACAAGTAACTAATCATGATATAAAATCCAATTTTGACAACATCCACCCATGCAAAGTTGATGCATCACATCTGCACTTCAGCACTTTAGCACACATAGAGCTAGTTTTGACATAGAAAGGTGAAAAACAGTCATAACCATGCATATGAGGCATCCACATCTATCCATGAGTTCCCATACATCATATGATAATATTCCAACACCATTAACACATATGCAAAAAATAAAATTTTGACATTTTTGAGAGCATGAAAAACATGCAAATAAAAGTATTTGACCTCAAACCAATGCATCAAGTTCAGCTCCATAATATAGACTATCAATCCATCTCATTACTTTGACCATATGGTACTCACACAAGAAACGGTAACCCCAAAAGAAAGTCACTTTATTTCTATCTGCCTATGCGGTTTGGGATGTTTAATCATATACTCCCACACAAGTTTATGACCATCTAATAATTGAAATCAATTCACCAAAACAAGCCATAAAACATATCAAAACGGTTCGGTTAACTCACGACATCATATGGTATCCCCCTTGATAGTAGTCCTACGCGCGTAGGTAAAACTGATAATAGAGTGATTAATAACTCGCATTATCGAAGTGATAACGGAGACCTAAATTCATTTATCATCAAGTTTCATCAAAATTTTCAATTGGTTAAGTGTGTTTGCTCATCCGGTGAATCTATATAGTGGTTCTCCAAGGAGACTGGAGTCAAATTTTGGTTGTGTAGTGGGCAGCAATTTGTTTTTTGACCATATCTCTTAGCTTTGCGTGTTTTTCACATGACACAAAAGAGAGAAAATATTCTAAATGATGTGTTTTATCTCTGGTATAAAGGGTTCGGGCTGATTCATAACGGTTTGTGATTTATGACCAAAACATTCCTACCGTCTTTATGACGTGAAAGAAAAAGCGCTTTTTATGCACGCACGTGATCATAAACGCATCATGTGCATAAATCAACATGTTAAGAATGATGAAATAATCATGGGAAAACTTTATATGTACTTGGTTAATCATATATGCATTCGTATGCGAAAAAACATCCGAGAGGGTGACTACGCAGAAAAACGACATAGAGAGAGAAAGATGTTGGCCATGGAATTTTGAGCTTCTGACTGTGCTTTAGAATCGATTTGGGACTCTTAAAAGGCTTCTTGCTTTGCCGCAAGAGAGCGGTGATGAGAGTTACGTAGAGGTAGCCGCCATGAAAGCTTCCGGAGAGTGCTTCACCGTGAAACAAGAGAAAAGACAATAAGCAAGTAGAGAGCGAGTATCCTTCTTCTTCTTCTTCTCGAGAGAGAAGAGCTTATGGAGATGGTGATGAAAATATTGCACCACTCCGTATAATAGATAGGTAATTCTGACGTCAAGGCAAGAGAGCTTCCGCGTCTCAGAGTGTATCTATCTCCCTCAAAGTGAAGGAAGAGAGGTCTTTATATAGGCTCTCAAGACCGAAAGCACAAGTCAAGAATAGAGTGAGCAAAGAGAGAGAAGTTCGCGCATGTTTGCGGATTGTATTTTTTGTTTAAAGAACACTTATTTCGATGTGCAATTTAGAGAGTCTAAGAAAAAGCTTGGTTTTCAAGAAAAGAGTTTTAAACTAAGCTCCTCCTCTCTCTTTTCTAAAAAGACTTTCTTTCCTAAAAACAAGCCTTTGCTTTTTGGTGGTCAACTCTCCCACTTACCATTCAATTTTTACATCAAATTAACCATCCGAGCAGTATTTGGCCAACTAATAGAAACCGTAGTCAGACTATGCAACACCGTAATATCCTGACATACTTATGACTTTCCAATACTATCAATCAAGCATAAAATTTTATGAAATAGATATTGAAAGTTATTTTTCTTATACCCAAAAATTGGGGATCTTATATCCTTTCACACTTGAAAAATTCGAGGTATCCTTACCTCGACATGAAGTATGGATAATTTAGTCTCATTACATTATCACATTCCCAAGTGGCATCTTCCTGAGAATACATTGACCATTTAACAAGGTGTTCAATAATGGTCCGATTACGTAGAGGCTTGGTTCTGCTCTGAAGTATTGCTTCAGGATATACTCAAAAGTTGCATCAATAGATGTAGATAATAGAAAATCATCAAGAATATGTTGTGGATCAGGTACATACTTCTTGAGTAAGTTGACGTGAAAAACATCATGTACCTTTATGTGTGGTGGTAACAAGAGTCTGTAAGCTTGATCATTAATTCGTCTTGTGATTACAAAAGGTCCACAATATCTGGCACTTAGCTTCTTACACTTACCCATTGAGATAAAGAACTACCGTTGAATTTCACCCTAAAAAATACCATATCACCTTCTTCAAAAAGTATGGTAGATCGTTTTGGATTAGCATAACTCTTATGTCTATCTTAGGCAGTCTTAATATCCTACCGTATAAGATCGGTTTGTAGTTGCATTTCATTCAACATTTCTTTGGATACTTGAACTCGTATGAGAGGGTCAGTCCATTTGAGTGGAGTAAGACACTCTTATCCATACAATGCTTGAAAAGGAGACATTTTAATTGAGCATTGGAATAATGAATTATATGCAAATTCAATCAAATATAAATAACGAGTCCATTTGCTCTGCTCATGCATACAATAAGCCCTCAATATGTCTTCAGTGATTTGATTTGTTCTTTCTGTCTGTCTAGTTTGAGGATGATAAGCAGTACTAAAGGCTAACTGGGTTCCTGTAGTTGAGAATAATGCTTTCCAAAAATTAGAGGTGAACTTCGCATCACATCACAATCAGAAATTATCCTTCGAGGTAGACCATGTGTTAGGAAATAAGACGTAGCTAAATAGATAATTGAGTAGATTACTTAATGGAGAGAGACAGATTTACATACACGAGATTATAGAGTAGAGAGAGAGAGAGAGAGTACACACAATATACGTGGTTCACCCAATGTGGGCTACGTCCACGGGAAAGCAGCCACTCAATTGCTTTAGTACTTCAAAACAAAAAGTAGTTTACAAAGGGATTATACCCTTAATGGAGCTCCCGCCTTGCTTCACTCTCACCACCTCACACTCACCTTGTTGCATCAACTTCACACTATGAAATGTGTATAGAAATGGCCTCCTTTTATAGGCCAAAAGGGCTGCCCTCTCTTATGAGAGGCAGCCATGTGTAGCCGCCCTTGTGCGAATAAGTCCAAATCGGACCCTCCAATCCGCCCATGTGTGGTCGCCCTTGAGAAGACAAGTCCGCTTTTGAATTCGGCCACCGACCATTGACTTCCGACCACCGGCCACCGGCCATTGACTACCGGATACCGGCCAACCGACTGGTTGTTTTCCGACCAATTTCCGACCGCCGTCCGGCCATAATATTCCGGCGAGGAAAAAAAAAGTCTCAGGGACCTCCGTCCCCGAGGCCCCTAAAGTTGCCTCTGATTCTTGTCCGTGAAAATTTTGGTTTCCGGTGAGTGATTTTCCTTCATGCACGATGACTTCTCCTCATAATGGGGGCCTTACAAATGTGCGCTTTTACCACAGAAAATTACAAGGGTAAATCAGGCTCCATACTTAACACCATGATACTTGAAAACACTATTCATGAAGCCTTGAGCTATGTCCTTAGCCATAAATGTTGTCTTGACCGAAAATAAATAGGTCATTTTTGTAAGCATATCAACAACCACAAAAATAGAGCCATATCCCAAAGATGTAGGAAGTCTTGTAATAAAATCCATGGATATGCATTCCCACTTCATTTGTGGAGCATCAATAGGTTGAAGCTTACCGGAATATTGAATTCGTTCCGCTTTAATACGTTGACATATTAAACATCTTGTAGTATAGTTCAGCACATCGCGTTTTTAGTCCTGGCCAAAAAAACTTTTTCTTATAGTAGAGTAAGTCTTAATTTATCCTGAATATCCGGCTATAGGTATATCATGAGCTTCCTATAATATCTGAAGTTTGATTCCACCTTGATTTGGAATACAAAGACGATTACCGAAGTAAAGGTCATCACCTTCAATGTGAAAGCCTTTGATTTGTCTCTCTTGCTTCTCTGTGCGATTATTTAGGTTTATCAAGTACTGGATCTTTAAGTAATACAGGTCCCGAGTCGTACTTTTTCGAATAAGGTCAATTAAAGAAGTAGTAGAGGTTGTGACAAGCGGTACAATACTTTTCCTGCTTAAGGCATCGGCTACAAGATTTTCTTTCCCAGGTTTATATTCGATTCCAAAATCATATTCGCATAACAACTCATCCATCTTCTCTGTCTCATATTAAGGTCAGGTTGGGTGTAGATCCACTTCAGGCTTCTATGGTTGATATGTAGTTCAAATCTCCTTCCAATAAGATAATGTTGCCATACTTTAAGAGCATGCACAACGGCCAATAACTCCAAGTCATGTGTAGGGTAATTCAACTCATGTATACGTAACTTACGAGATTCATAAGCTACTGGTTTTCCTTCTTGAGACAGAACACCACCAATTGCTTGTCCACTTGCATCAGGGAGCACAATGGATGTCTTTGAGAAGTCTGGAAGCTGTAGTATTGGAGCATTCACCAAAGCTTCTTTGAGTTTCTTAAAACTAGCTTGAGCAAGTTCATTCCAAGTAAACATTTTAGCTTTCTTAAGCGTATTAGTCAATGGTAATGCAATCTTTGCATAACCTTCAATAAATGTACGATACCATCCTGTCAAACCAAGAAATCCACGTACTTCTCGTATTGATTTTGGTGTAGGCCAAGCTTTGACAGCTTTGATCTTACTTGGATCGGTAGATACACCATCTTTGGATACATTAAATCCCAAAAATTCCACCTTGTGAGAGTGAAGAAGGTGCATTTGCTACGTTTGGCATAAAGTTGATTTTTGACGGAGAAATTCAAGTACTCGCCGCACATGTTGTTCGTGTTCTTCTCTGTTTCTTGAGTAAATCAGGATATCATCAAAGAAGACAAGAACAAAATCATCAAGATGCTCTCGAAACACGTTAGTCATAAGATGATTAAAAGTTGCAGGGGTAAGTTCAAAAGGCATAATCATAAATTCATAATGCCCAAAACAAGTATTAAATCCGGTCTTTGGTATGTCCTCCTCCTTGATTTGGATTTGGTAATACCATGACCTAAGATCAATCTTTATGAAGATAGAATATCCATGTAATCGATCAAGCAATTCGTCAATCCTTGGTATTGCATACTTATTCTTGATTATTACTTGGTTCAATCCACGATAATTAATACAGAGATGTAGAGTACCATCCTTCTTCCTATTAAAGAGAAGAGGAGTACTCCATGGAGAAACGCTGGGTCGAATGAAGCCTTGTTCAAAAAGTTGAGTTAATTTCTCCTTGAGTTCCACAGATTCGGGTACTGACATTTTGTAAGGTCTACGAGCAACTGGTTGAGCTCCTGGAGTAATCTCTATTGCATGATCAATATCGCTTGGGTGGTAGATGCAAAAATTCTTTGAAAAATACATCATTAAACTCTGTTATCCATTCGGGTTCAAGTGAATCTATCTTCTTCTCTTTATGGTTAAGCTTTACTGCGTAAATCCTCTCATTCTTCCTATGACTCTTTGGTAAAGTTTACTAGTTTGAGCTTAGGCTTTCCCTGTTTCCCAGTAACTATAACTCTAGAGTTTTGATCATTTTGAAAAGTCAATGAAGCGTCTTTATGATGTATGTGAGCATCATTGGCTTTAAGCCAGTCCATCCTTAGGATTCCATCGTAATTTTTGATGGGTAAGACTTTGAAGTTTGCAGAAGTATTATGACCATCCAAAACAAAATTCAAGTTACCTATTGAAGTAGAGTATCTAACCTTCCTACTCGTAGCTAATTCTACTGTAAGGTCTGTATCAGCGTGTTCAGGCAGAATGAGATTTGTGATGCACTTAGGAGATATGAAAGAATTTGTACTTCTTGAATCAACCAATATGGTAAAATGGTTACTTTGATACTCCGTCGGGGTTTGAATAACTAAAAATTGTTCATTCACTCCCTCATGTTCAATTGCAACATGAACATACGCTTTGCCTGATTTACTTCACCTCTAGCTCCTTGAGCTCTGTTAGCTTGAGGTCTTCCTTGAGGTCTTCCTTGAGGTCTTTGATTTCCTTCTCTCCTCTGGATGAAGTTAACGATTAACATTCCCATTGTTGTTATTGTTGACAGGCGATCCATTTCGAACAAAAGGTGAATTGCCTGATCTAAAATTTCCCTGGTTTTGAGGTTGTCTCTGGTTTTGGTTAAAGTCTGCTGATTGAAGTTCCTCTGAACTGCTGATGGTTTGGTTCTAAAGTTTCCAAAATTCTGATTCGGATTGAAGTTTCTATGTTCATAATTGTCCACCAATCCTGTGAAGCTTGAATTGTTAAACGGACCGTTTCTGGATTGATGGCCAGGATAAAGATATGTGTAGCATAAATGATCCTGTTTAGCTTTCATACGTAATAAGTTCTCTCTTCTTTGTTGTGGATTTCTAGATCTTTGTTCCTCCTCTGTACGAGATCTTTTGACTTCTCAAATGAAAACAGGTTTTGGTTTCCTCTTTTTAGTAGTAGATAACTCTATTTCAATGGGTTTGCCTGCATCAAGGACATCTGCAAACTTGGTAAGACGAAGACTTTGAAGTCTTCGTCTAGTCCTATGAAGTCTAGTTTACATAATCCTATGAAGTCTAGTCTTCATAGGATTATGTAAACCTAATACAAATCGAGCTACCTTGACCTCTTAAGTCATCCCTGCTGGAACATACTTGACAAGGGTTAAAAAATGTTGTTAGTATGATTCCAGATCTCTGGTTCCTTGAGTACAGTCAAGAAACTCATTACGGTATGAATGATAAACTTTGTTTTGATAGTTCTTCTTAAGCTGAGTCTTAAGATAATCCCAAGTTGCAGCATTAGGATCAATATTGTTTTCTATGCAATGGTCTCTCCACCCACGCTTGGCTGTTTTCTCTAGTTTGAACTTAACGCTGATAGCTTTGTTCACTGCTGATGAATGAGCCAAATCAAAGTAGTCATCCATGCGTTCGATCCAATCTTCAAGAATCTTGCTTACATCTTTGCCTTCCCCACTAAAATTTCCAGGTTGAGACTTGCGAAGCAAGCATCGATGTCTTTATCGATGATGGTGTGTTGAGGAACAATAGGCGCATTTACGTTAGCAGCAGTCGCATTTCCTCTAGGAGGCATGGTAACTTACTGCACCATATCAACCAAGGTCATACTTAGCATTTAACTCGAAGTCCTTAAATCAATTAGAATAAACATTTAAAGACAAGATGAGAAGAAAATAGGAGGAAAATATTGAATAAATTAATCCAATTTCGATATCACAAAACTTTGGGTTTTCAAAAGTCTACAAGGTATCTCGAAAATTTCTAATAAATCCTAGTGGCTCTAACATAATGCACTTGGTAATATCCATTGTGACATCCTTCCACCAATGGAACATAGTTGTCCCATTCCTTGAGTATGTCTGATGGTTGACTCCAATATTCCTTTACGATCTTTGGTTGGAACATGTCTTCGTTGGCCTGTGAGTCATACCATCCTTGAGTAAGGGCTTTGTTTGTCATAGACACAACTATTTCAGTGTAGATAATTGCATTCCTGTACCCGAAGTAGTCATTGAAGAAAACAGATTCCTTTGGAAACACATCCGGTGTGTCCCATCCAACTGAGCTGTGAATATTTGCACAATCTGCAAGGCACTGAGGTTTGCTGTAGGCATTGTATAATTTTTTTTACATTACGAGGATTGTAGATAAGTGACTTTCCAAATAAGTCAAAGAATAACTTTCAAGGTACTGGACTATAGGAATGTCGATCATTGTTTTCGCAATGTCGCCCCCATACATTAAACTTAACAATGCTGAAACATCCCATAGCCATTACTAAGGGTAATATGTTTCTAGCTATCCATGTTTCCTTTGTTGGTCTTAATGTAAGTTCATACGCATTTATATACAATATTTGGTTTGTGACAACAATTTCCTTTTTCAGCTCAGAATGTATCCGCTCGATACACCCAACATACAAAGTCTTACGTTGAGGTGGTCTAAACTTGGGATTCCCTGCAGCCTAGTGATACCAAGCTTTGAAGGTATTTGGTACAATGAAATCCATAGACATCAATATTTTCTTCTCTTTCCCATTATGCGTGGTAGTGACAAGTCTTTGTACTTTTACTCTAGTTGGAAATGATCTTCCATCATAAGGCGAGAGAGTATATCTGCCCATATCCCTCGAGGTAAGATGTTAATCATCTACATATACACCCCATCACTCATGTTAGACAGAATGATGAAAATCAAGATTCAAACTCAAGTATTATATCCTCAAAACAATATGTGTTATATCAAAATCAAATCTTTATAACCGCAAAAGATAAAAAAGATAATCTTTATAACCGCAAAAGATAAAAAAGATATATAGTGTTGCTTGGGAGATACAAAAATACAAAAGGGTCCAATGAACCAATTTTTGGTTCCTACAACTGAGGTTCTACCCCTATATTTGTTCACATCTCGGTTGTCAAAGTTTAGCACTCAACTTGTGCACTAAAAGTCGTGTCTTTCTTTTCGTACCATTCTTCCCTCCGTGATACATCCTTGGGTGATAATCCATGAAAGCAATTTACATGGGCATGTCGTTCATTTACATCATTTCTGTAGAAATATCTACTCGAGTTCATTGCTATTGGCTGTGCTAGGGCATAGTCACTAATGCACCCTGGTTTCTTGTAGTCATCAAAGATAATGGTAACATTGTGAGGGTTGTATTTGAGAATAGGTCCATAGACTCTATTGAACCAATCTTGGGGTATGTAATAGAATTGGTTGCCACCCTTTGACTTCTTCCATACTTTGATTATGACCTTCTCACAAAAGCCGTATCTTTGATCTAGCATAAGGGCCTTATTATTAAATATGAGTTCACGACTTGGTATGTCCAAAAGAGAGCATAAGTTAAGGTAAAGAACATATCCTTGCACTTTAACATCACTGTTTTGAATCTTTTCCTTCACCCAAAACTGTGGGTTGGTCATGAACCTATCACGCACTTGTGTTCGATGTTCAGACTGAGTTTCAACATATAACTTCCATGCTACGTAAGTGTTGGGTATAAGGAAATCCCTAGTCCCCTTTGAAACTCAAGCAACTTCAATTCCCCAATAGAGACCGAATCCAACCACGTAATTGAAAAAGTTTCTTTGTGCAAAATCACTCGGAAGTTCATCAAGACAATTAACAAGACCCATCTAAAACAAGACAATGAGAGAGGGAGAAAACTTAGTACACATGTGAATCAAAATTAATTCTATGCTTCTTTCATTCATCAAAATTTGATTTTTATGATTTCATTAAAATATTATGGGTGTCTTGGAGCTAATTCTCTAAATATTCTTTTAACTCTCATCACAGGGTATTCTCTCAGACCTCACACGCGACAAGGTGGTCTGTAGTTATCTTCTAATCTTTCCTTCCCTATGACAGCTACAAGAGCTTCAAACTTCTTGGAAACTTTGACAATCCTCAACATCGGGAGAACATTGCTAAGTAATAGAACATGTCTTCTAGGCCTAGCCATACTCTGAGTTGAAGGAGTCTCAGACTGGTGAACCAGTCTCTTGGACTGTTGTCAATGTAGATAAAGAATTGATGGAAGGATTCTTGGTGACGGGTAAGGTAACTACGATCAACACACTTTCAACAATTTGTGCTTCCTGACATTTAAAAAACTTTGGTCCCGATTTCTACGTAAAAGACTTCTCGTACATCCCTCGAAAATCGTGTCGCCACATTGTTGAACACTATGATCAAAAACTCATTTCCTTGGCTAAAGCATTCCGACATCACCCTGAGAGCCATTGGTTACTACAAAACAAACATTCAAATAAAATTACATCGCCATTGTTGAATACTTCAACCACTTGATCATAACTCAAGACAAACACTTCCACTCAAGAAGACAAGTTAAACAAGTGTCACGAAAACCAATGCTACTTATAGATGCATCATGAATATAATATCCTTTCTCAAATAGCATACATGAATGCGTGCATGATGCATAACTAACCCGACTAGTATCATGCTTTAGGCTATCCCCATAAACTTAAGAATTGGCTCTAATACCAGTTACGAGATACCCCTCCCAAGGGTCTATGCACAAAATATAAAATTTACACTTTTATACAATTTTCAATATATATCAGAGTTGCAGAAGCATTTGCATAGAGGAGGAGTTCTCAGCACCCAACTAAGCATGGAGTTTAGGCCATGAGCCGGACTGCATCCAGAGGTACCTAGCGACTAGTGCTACCCTTGAATGGGTGTTATGAATGAAAGCGTACTCAAGAAATATATAACATTATGGAGGGTGAATATATGTGTACACCATGTTGCGGGAAAAGAGAGAGAGAGAGGATATAGTGGAGGGTGAAATAGAGTTCATAGAGACATGAGAAGATGACAACAAAGAATCTTTAAATGCCCTCTAAATAGAACATGCAACCATGTATTAATGCAATGATAAAATCTCGGTATACCATAACATCAAAAAGTTTATGACAAAACAACTAGCAAAGCAGCGGACCCTATGTAGGGATCGACCGGTCCACCCATCCACTTCTGCTCTACTACGGACAAAGAGAATTTCACTTCGCTCGGAGCGAACTAAAACACTTTCATTCTACCTCAACCAGACATAGGTGAGGCCGTTTCACCTCCCTCTATGAACCCGAGCTCTAAAAGGATCCCAAATACCAACAAGTGGTAGGGTATCAATACCAACCATACCAGTTTAGGCGCCACGCCTCTTCGGTGCCCAACACTGGGTGTTCAGTCCAAGCCAAGGCAAAATCCCCGACGTGTTAGCCGTGTAGGTTATTTAACCCCCGACGCACGAATCGTGTAGATGAGCCTTACGAAAAAAAGAAGACCTAGGCAATACCCTCGATCCAGCAAAGCCCCAGGTCAGCGACCCTTTAGTTTAAGGCTAAGCGATGTAGGTGATCCTAGTCTTGTAGCGACGCTGCCATGAGAAACATAACACATGAGTCCAATCACAATAGCACTTCCCAGATGCACAAACAATCCTTTTCCAAATAGTTAGGCTATACAGGGTCTCTACCCTTACACGTCTATCATAAATCATCTTGATCACTTCATGATCCAATCCAAAAACCATAAACCATAATCCAATCACATCACTTGGGTAAGTTCTCCACCCTACTTGGGTGAGGCACGATCAATCTTGCATAACCACTTTAGAACATAACATGGCTGCAAAAATTTCGGCAGCATAACCCAATCCAAAAAAAACCATAAGTCACACCGAATTTCATCATAAAATTTCAACCATAATCCATGAGGGAATCTCAGTCCTTAACCATAAATCATAATCACACTGAACCAACTTCCACACTTGGAGTTTGACACATCCCCTGCAATCAATCGGAGTCTACATATACGTGACCCTTAAGATGTGTTCTTTCATGCATAAAAAGAGTTTGATCAGCAACTAATCATGATATAAAAACTCAATTTTGATAACATCCAACCATGCAAGTTGACGCATCACATCTGCACTTCACCACTCTAGCACACATAGAGCTAGTTTTGACCTAGAAAGGTGGAAAGCAGCCATAACCATGCATATGAGGCGTCCACAACTATCCATGAGTTTCCATACATCATATGATAACATTCTAACACCATAAACATGAAGCAAAACAACTCCATCCTTTAGGTCAACCATAAACCATAACTTCACACATATGCAAAAAACAATTTTTTGCCATTTTTGAGAGCATGCAAAACATGCAAATGAAAGTATTTGAGCTCAAACCAATGCATCAAGTTCAGCTCTATAATATAGACTATCAATCCATCTCATTACTTTGACCATATGGTACTCACACAAGAACCGATAACCCCAAAAGAAAGTCACTTTATTCATATCTGCCTATGCGGTTCGGGATGTTTAATCATATACTCTGACACAAGTTTATGACCATCTAATAAACTCACCAAAACAAGCCATAAAACATATCAAAACGGCTCGGTTAACTCACGACATCATATGGTATCCCCCCTTGATAGTACTCCTACGTGTGTAGGTAAAATCGATAATAGAGTGATTAATAACTTGAATTCCCAAAGTGATAACGGAAACCTAAATTCATTTATCATCAAGTTTCATTAAGCTTTTCAATTGTTTAAATGTGTTTGCCCATCCGGTGAAACTATATAGTGGTTCTCCAAGGAGCATGGAGTAAAAAAATTTGATTGTGTAGTGGACAGCAATCTGTTTTTTGACCATAACTCTTAGCTCGTGCATGATTTTCACATGACACAAAAGAGAGAAAATGTTCTAAATGATGTGTTTTATCTCTAGTATTAAAGGGTTCGGGCTGATTCATAACCATTTGTGATTTATGACCAAAACAGTATTCCTATCGCCTCTATGACGTGAAACAAAAAGCGCTTTTTATACACGCACGTGATCATAAACGCATCATGTGCATAAATCAGCGTGTTAAACATGATAAAATAATCATGGGACAAGTTTGTATGTACTTGGTTAATCCATACATGTACTCGTATGCGAAAAACAATCACTGAGAGGGAAAGATGTTGGCCATGGAATTTTGAGCTTCTCACCGTGCTTTAGAATTGATTTGGGGCTGTTGAAAGGCTTCTTGCTTTGTCGCAAGAGAGCGTTGATGAGAGTTTCGTAGAGATAGCCGCCACGAAAGATTCCGTAGAGCGCGTACACCGTGAAATGAGAGAGAAGATAATAAGCAAGTGGAGAGCGAGTATCCTTCTTCTTCTTCTCCAGAGAGAGAAGAGCTTATGGGGAGATGGTGATGAAGAGCTTGCACCACTCCGTATAATAGATAGATAATTTTGACGTCAAGGTACGAGAGCTTCCGCGTTTGAGAGTGTATCTATCTCCCTCAAAGTGAAGGAAGAGAGGTCTTTATATATGCTCTCAAGGCCGAAAGCACAAGTCAAAAATAGAGTGAGCAAAGAGAGATAAGTTCGCGCACTTTCGTGTTTTGTAATTTTTTTTTTCCTGAGGACACGGATTTCGATGCGCGATTTAGAGACTCTAAGAAAAAGCTTGGTTTTCAAGAAAAGAGTTCTAAACTAAGCTCCTCGTCTCTCTTTTTGAAAAAGACTCTTTCTTTTGTAAAAAAAAGCCTTTGCTTTTTGGTGGTCAACTCTCCCACTTACCATTCAATTTTTACATCTAATTAACCATCTGAGAAATATCTGACCAACTAATAGAAATCGTAGTTAGACTATGCCACACCGTAATATCTTGACATAATTATGACTTTTCAATACTATCAATCAAGCATAAAATTTTGTGAAATAGATATTGAAAGTTATTTTCTTTATTTTTAGAAGAGACCCAAAAATTGGGGATCTTACATGTGGGGAGACGCACAAGTAAAAGAAAGCTGCATTTGTGAAACTTAACCAAAGTATACTATCAATGATTCAAAATGTGTTAATTTTGTGTTAATAATTGGCCATGAAATAAAAGAAGGTGCCATCCTTATTAAGGTATGATAATTAAACCGTGACTTAAAATCTAGAGTGTTACAACTGTATATAAAAAAGAAAACTCAAAACTATTATACATGGAAGAGTGTCTATATGAAAATTAGAAAGGCAAAGAAATGTGGACACCTTCAAACGTTCTTTGAAGGTAGGGATGGGTTTCAAATCATGAGAATGAAAATATGAATCTTGTTAATACTAAAAGCACATGATAATGAGAGTTATTGAAGTTAGTCATCACACAAATTAGCCATCCTATATTTTGATTAATTTTCCTCAACAGTATGAGATCGATATATATTTTTAAAAAAACACCAAAATACAATAGAAGATTTCCTCAATAGTACGAGATCGATATATATTTTAAAAAAAACACAAAAATACAACATAAGCTTTGCACTCGACTATTGAGTTTAAAAAAAAATCACATGATGCTATCATTCATCGTGGAATATGGATATCTAGACTAAATAATTACGAAAAAGAAAATGTTTGAGCACAAAAAGAAAGTATTCTCTACGTACAACAACTTCAATTTTCCAAGCCGAGTAGAAAGAAATTGCTCACAAAGCCATCCTCGATTGTGCCTTTTGTGATGATGTTCTCTTGAATGGGAGAGTGGCCATTAGAAGAAAGATGCGTGTGTAGTGATTAATTACAAATTAATATGGGAGAGTGAGTGTGAGAGCTAAGTTTTCCATGGGGCTCACGCTTCGGGTTGTAAAGCAGCTATAAAAATAGAAAGTGGTACCACAAGGGATGCCTACATTAGGGGCCAATGGATTTGAGTAGGGTACTCCATCTCATTGCATCGAATCTTCATTGTTCGTTTATCTCTCAATTCGAGTATTCTAAAGTGTTCTACATCATCTATAGGTGTATAAAAGTTTATTCTAGCTGTTACTTCCACTCGCATGTGTCCTCTAGTTGCAAGTGGCAATGAAAAAACTACGCACCAAGCCTAATTTTGCAAAATATCGAAGCTTCAAAGGCTTCGGCACATTCAAGCTTGCTAAGATGAATATGTCAATAGTAAGGGTGGCTATTAGTATGGTGGACCAAACCCTTAGGCAACTGCACCCACACCTCAAAAATCATTCATGTCAAATTGAGTGTGTCTGACACTCAATTTGACATGAATGGTGGACCAAACCCTTAGGCAACTGCACCCACACCTCAAAAATCATTCATGTCAAATTGAGTGTGTCTGACACTAGCATGTGAGGATTACATGTTCTAAACAGGTCCGCATTTTAAAAAAAGTGGTGGTGTGGGAACAGATCGTGAAGAAATAATAAACATAAAACCTTTGGCAGTTAATAGGAAAGAAACTGCTTGACTTCCTCTATATACATGTCCAACAAAAAAAACACACTTGAAATTTCTCTGATATTGAACTGCTTCATATAGTATCTAGATATGTTGAATGGACATACCGTCGATCAAAGTTGTTTCCAGCAGAAAATACACCAGTAATTTGTCCAAAAGGCAGAGGATGTAGACTCGAGATAATTTTGTTGCTCAAGTTGTGCTCGATGAAGCTGCTTTGGCATCTCTTAGAAAGAGCATATCAATGGGCGAACGGGCCACGGAAGCAGCAACAAATGGCAATAGAAACATTTTGCTTATTTCATCCATCAGAGATGAATATATGGCTAGGTGGTTTTATGTTCTTATTTGTGTTCTTGCTCAACGCATTGGAGATCCGACTGTACCATCGTGCTAAGCTTGGCAAGAGCTACGCATCAACACCAAGCATTCCTCATGGAACAGAGCACGAGCATTGACACATCTACACAATTGCATAAAATATCAATTCCATTACATTGAGCAAAACGTAGATGCTAGTCACGAAAGTTCAGGTGTAGAATGATTACGTGCATCCATGGGAGCCTTCTGGATGCATGCGAATTTGAATGGATTGACATGATCTCACCAAACATAAAAATGATCCATGAGAGATACATTGCCATTGGGTGTCATTGGCCTTCACGCCCTTGAGCTTCTTGCTATACAGCTTCTCCAGATAGCCCGTGATGTTTGAGTCATAGCTCACCAACTTATCTGCCAGCTTGAACTCATTCTCTATCTTCTTCTTTTGCGTGATCCACATGTACCCCGTTGCCTCCATGTACTCGATCTCCTCCACCTCCACCAGCGGCAGCGCACCCCCCGGTGGCAATTCAATCTCTTCCAGCAACGACACCACCTTCTCCAGCGCCTTGTTGTGCCACTTCCACACGCATGTCCCGTCACGCTCTGCCATCATCTCTACCTTCGTAGAAACAAACCCCTCCTATAGTTGCTTCTTACCACACTAGTACGACCTACGCTTTCACTTGCAAGCACACATGACAAAACATTGCTCGCTCTCTCTCTCTCTCTCTCTCTCTAACTCAAGCTGGTTGTCCCGCAACTCGAGGTCCATTCATGCGAGCTTGCATGGTATCAAGCTACTTAATCTCTCTCTCTCTCTCTCTCTCTCTCTCTCTCTCGGTTTCCTTCACGCGCCGCACATTGTTTGTTGTTTGTCGTTCACTATGGTGCATATCATTTATCAAGGATTGTTTCAGGAGAATCACCTAAAGGGGATAGATGATGATCTACCAGATGCCTATTTTTTCTCCGTGAAAATGATACCACGATGATCGAAAAACATGATATCATTGATGACAATAGCTCAAGTGGATTCACAAATACTACTTCCTATTATAATCGGAGTAATCGAGCAATCGACTATGTATCAATTACTAGCTGGTAGGCTATACAAAAGAAATCGAGATGGAATATTGCTCTTATGCATTAATCTTAAAGAGAAAGACCAGTACCTAAGTCAAACACATATTACCATAGTGGGACTTCACTTTGCGAAAGTCCAAACTATGCAAAGAATCTTGAGACTTGGACTATTTTGGCGACTATGAGGAGTGATGTTTGATCTTTTGTAAAGGATTGTCCTCAATATAAAAAACAAACACCCATCCCTCATGTAACATTGTTTCAAATGTCACCTGTTCCTAAGTGGAGTAACTATCTGGTTACTTATTTATCAAGCCGAACATTTCCTGAGGATATGAGTAAACGCCATCAAGGAGCAATTGAAATTGAAGCAAGAGACTATGCTCTTATTGAAAACTGATTGTGTCGGAGAGGTAAGGATCAACATCTGTGTCTTTGTGCAAATGAAGACGAATAATTCCAATTATAGAACAAGCACATGTCGGATTAGCTGGAGGTCACTTTTCTAGTGAAGCCACTGCAAGAGCAATCTTGATGGTAGGCATATGGTGGCCAACACTTTTTGCAGATGCCAAAGAATATGTTAGAAGGTGTGATGCTTGTCAACGAGCAAACATGCCAACACGTGTAGATAGCATGCCCTTAAGACCAATGATGGGGGCAAGAGATTTTGCAAAGTGGGGTATAGATTTTGTTAGGCCAATACAACCACCTGCTTATAGAACCCAAGCTCAGTATATCATTGTAGCTACGGACTATTTGACCAAGTGGACCGAGGCTAAAGCAACTCAAAAGAATGATACCAGAACCACTGCAGCTTTCTTATATGAGTATGTATTCACAAGATATGGACAACCAATTGAAATTGTGAGTGGTCGGGGAACTCATTTCCTCAATGAGGTAATTGAGTATTTGATTAATGAGTTTATGGTCATCCATAATAAATCAGCTCCCTATCACCCACAAGCAAACGAACAAGCTGAGCATACGAACAAAATTCTTAGCTCGATATTGACTAAAGTCGTTAGTTCATGAAGGACAGACTGGAAAATGAATCTCCATGAAGCTTTATGGGCTTATCAAGTTTTATTCAAAACGGCTTTGAATGCTATACCCTTTAACCTTGCTTATGGTCTGGATGTCGTATTGCCAATAGAATTTCTATTGCCAACACTAAGGGTAGCAAAGAATCTTGAGTGGATTGGACAAAATTCTTAGCTCGATATTGACTAAAGTCGTTAGTTCATGAAGGACAGACTGGAAAATGAATCTCCATGAAGCTTTATGGGCTTATCAAGTTTTATTCAAAACGGCTTTGAATGCTATACCCTTTAACCTTGCTTATGGTCTGGATGCCGTATTGCCAATAGAATTTCTATTGCCAACACTAAGGGTAGCAAAGAATCTTGAGTGGATTGGACATAAATTGTTAGAAAGACTAGAAGATTTAGAGAAGCTAGATGAGCAAAGGCTAACTGTCGTAGCTCATATCTATGCACAAAAGCGGAAGCAAAAACATTTTTTTGATTCCCATCTAATAACAAAAATGCTCAAGAAAGGGGACTTAGTTTTAGTATATTCCCTTAAGCAACACATTCCCAAGTTTAAGAAAAAGGGAAATGGACCGTTATCATTGAAGATGTATCTCCAAGCGGAGCAGTGAAGTTGTCGACCCTAGATGGTGAACCAATGGCTAATTGGATAAGTGGATGCCGTTTAAAGAAATATAATTTGCTGCTAACCAATGAATTGCTGGAAAGAATGCATGCAGCCAAGCAAAGGAGGATTAAATGACAATAGGTTATTGATGAAGCCCAAGAGGAAGCTTGACTTTGGGTACTCAAACGGAAAGCTGCTCTCAAGAATCAACAGATATTGATTCCCATCAACACTTTGGAAATAGATGACCAACAATGGGAATTACCTAAAGATGCAGCTTCAACAGATGATGACTGGTTAGATGGAACGGATCTACGCATCAAAGTACAACTCAACAATCATAGCACAAACGCTTTGGTCAACACAGGAGCTAGAGTGAATGCAGTCAGTTATTCCACGTACAAGAAGGCAACAAGTCAAGCATTGATAGTAGGAATAGCAACAATCAAAGGATGCAACAAGAATCCAACCCCAACATTGGGAGTAGTTAACTTGAACGTGATAGTACATGGATATTCATGTCCTCATCAGTTTGTATGCTTACTAGATGAACACATGAATCAGACGATGATTCTTGGAATTCCCTAAATGCAGACATACAAAGCAGTACCAGATTGGGATACAAATCAGCTCAAGCTATCACCTAAAGGTGGGCAACTCATTGTTCCAATTGCACCAAGCAACGAGGAATGGAAAGGAAGCAATCATCAGACCAAACCACAAAGTAATCAATCTTCTCGATCCTCTCAGCAAGTAAAGGCTACAAGTAGTATGCAAGGAGTCAGGCAAATTTGGGTACCAAAAGCACAGCTTAAGGACAAGTCAATTCAAATCTGAGTGCTCAAAACAATACTGACAAACCCAAAGACGGTTCCAAAGGTCAAAACACAGAGACGAGCTTCTCCAAGCAAGGAACCTAGCACGAAATGGATTTGGTAGAAAAAGGAGCACTTATCTTCTCCACAAATCGTAAAACCAATCAAGCAATGGAGAGTTAAGTCTCAAAAGACTTCACCACACCATTCCACACCAAGAAAACCAACCTACCAATGGTGAGAAAAAGCTCAACAACAGTCAAAAGCGCTACCAACAGCTCAGGCAATTAGTGTGCTGAAGCATCCTGATGGTACAATCAAACAGAGAGCACATAGTCGTCCCGGAGTACGCCATCTAGGAGGGGTGGAAGGGTGCTAAGTAATTAAGGGCAATGTTTGAAGAGGGAGGAAAAAAGTTTGATGTTAACGTGTGATTTTTTTGCAAAATTACCTAATAATGCCCTCATAATTTATCTTCAAGGAAAAATTCAATGATAATATCTTCCCAATGAGTGTAAATAGTGTATATACTATCAAAAAATCATAAAAAATAGTCCTTTTTGGTTATTTTTTATTATTTTTCTTCATAAGGAGACTTAAAAATGGAAAAATCCAACAAAAAACAAGAAGCTATGATTTTCAATGGATTTTCCTAATTATTTTGCCATCATACATCCAAAGTACATAATGTGTTAAGCCCCCTAGTCAAGTTTGAACCAATTTGGAGCTTAAAATCCCAAATTTCTTTATATTTACTGTTTCAGAGACCTAAAGCCAAAATCTGGTACCATTTTCACCCTATGCATCCAGTTGAGCCCATATTTCACTCAGAGCATGTATTTGGTATATACTTCAAGCTTGTGATGCTAAGTTTGCAAAAAGTTGGAGAAATTATGTAACTATAAATAATCACGATTATTTGCTTTGGTTGCAAATTTTTGTTTGGACTTTACAATTTTGTTCCTTACATGTTTTTATGCATCGATGCTTGTTTAAAAATTGATTTGAAGCAAATTGGACCAAAATTGATAGCATTGTAGACTATAGGACATTTCACAGAAAAATCTGACAACTCTGCTAATTTTGACACTCTATTCAATGAACAAGAGCCACACAAGTAGCAGAGACGTCCGAGAAGAAGCTCAACCAGAAAGAAAAGTTGCAAGAACTACGAGCATACCAATTGGACCCAGATTCAGTCAAAACCGCAAAAGCAACCTATCTCTCAAAAGAACAGCTTGAAGAGCATCACACCACAGTGTTCACTGGCAGATTCAAGAGTGAGGAGGGACATTAGGTAGAGTTGCAACTCCTACCAAAAGAAGTGTATGATGTCGTCACAAAGCCCGAAACCAAAGATGCCAACCGACGGATAGGTTTCAGAGACTTTTATGAACATGAGCTGTGCGGAGTGGACTTCCAAAAAGCTTACAAGATTTTGTCCACGATCAAGGAAGATGGAACTGCACAGATTTTTGACCCAAAAGGGAACAAGGTTGAAGTGGTGATCACCAAGGAAATAGTGGTAAAAGCACTCAGACTGCCTAGAGAGGGAATGACAATGAGGGCAAGGGATAGGAAGACGGCCGAAACTTTCACAAAAGAAATCATGCGGCCACCTTTGCGGACCATATTCACAAGCAGATTGAAGAACCAGCCAGGTTATACCACCAACACTTACATTTTCTCGCTAAGAGGCTGCCAAGGTATACAATGCCAAACCATGCGGTTGCCACCATCTTCACACAAGTCCTCAAATCAACAACCAGGCAACCGGTTGACCATGCTCAATATGTCTTGACCACTTTGAAAGGAGTAAAGAAAGAAGGAAAGATCACATACCTGGGTGCACCAGAGGTGTTGACAAAATTGCATACCATGCCATCGGCATGGCCGATAACCTACCACCTGTCCCCGATCAAAACACTTGGATACAAAGAATTAAACAATCTAAAAGCTAAGAACATATTTAGACATATCAACATTGGGACATGAAAATCGTGGAGTTGTCAAAATAGGATCTGTCAACTCAAGGAATAGGATTTGTGGAAATCAAAGCACAAGCTCTCTCTCTCTCTCTCTCTCTCTCTCTCTCTCTCTCTAAGCACTCTAGTTCTTTTTCTCTCTTCATGCCCCAAAAGTCAAAGTTTTTATCATAGCGATAACAAAAAATTCTATCATAGCGATATAAGAAATTCTATTATAATAAAAAATATCAATTCCTTTTTTTTTTCCAAATTTGAAGAGCTAGAAGAATAGAATCTTGTCGTTATGCCTGAAAAAAATTCAAACCCAAGATTTGGGTGCTCTGGGGAGGCTTGTAATAAGCTATAATAAATTGAATAGCTATTAAGAGTAACGATAAGATCTATCAAGAGCAACCATAAGCTTTCAAAAGCAGTGATAACCTATCAAGTTACTTATAAGCTATCCATACTTTGGTAGTTATCATTTAAGATAAGCTATCCTACATTGCGGGTTTGCTTATCACAAGAGTTGAAGAGCATTCTTAAGGAGACCCACTTTGAGAGCACAATAGCGAGCTGACACAAGGAAGAAACTATAAGAAGAGACCATTTGGTGATTGTGAACCCGAGTTTTTGCACCAGCTTGCAATTTCATTATCAATGGTAAAAAGGAAGTAGATAAAGCCTTTGTTTGAGCTATTTTAAGCCAAAAAGTGCTCAAAACACTTTCAATTGACAAACTGTAGGCGCACTCAAGTTTCTCATGGCGTGATTTCTTAAAGCAAGAAAAGTTTTAATGTGGCAACGACAAGGAAAAAGATGAAAATTTTCTACGAGCTCGTTTCAAAGAGACTAGATACGCTTTTTTGATCCTTTTGGCATGCGATTTGTATCGCTTTCATGCATGGGAATCCAAGTTGACCGTATGCTAATTGATGCTTCCATATACTTGGAGAGAAAGAATTCATGTGTTGCAAATTACATATGGAATGCGTGAATATGCTAAGACTGTTTTTGAAAGTGCCCGATTAAGCCTAATTTCGTATGCAAGTGACCATGTATATTTATCGTCCTTATACGTGTTAAAGATGATGAATGTACAAAGTGTAGAGGTTAATTAGTAAATATTGGTTTTCATAATATTTTTCGTCGGTTTGTTTTTTATTTGATTTGGTTGTTAAAAAAAAGAAAAAAGAAACATGGATCCCAATGAGCTGTAGAACAATGATGCAACTTTCCATGAGGACATGTATCCACAAAATGTAGTCGATGGTGATGCTGATAAATGGGTCTACACTCTCAATGACACCTGAAAAGTGCGCTTTTGGGACAAATGACTGATCTATTTGAGATGCAAAGCAAGCAAATCAAAACTTGGAAGATGTTGCCAACCAAGCTGGGAATGCATACTCATGAGGTTGGTCCTAGAGTGAGCCCAAGGGCCAAGATGGTAGCTCAAAGATGTTAAACCACCTAAATTTAATGGATCTTTTCATAATCATTTTGACAGATGCCATGGAGCAATGCATTTAACCGTGGCACATTTACGACAGTGAGGCCAAGATATAACATGCAACATATAATTTTTTGGATGTTGCACACAGATGGTGGCATAAGATGGATCAAGATAAGTCCCTTAGCACACAATTTGTTATGGGATTTGGGAGATGCAAGTCACTTTCTTGGTATATGCGTATCAAGAGGGATAGAAAACATGGAATATTGGAGCTATCTCAAGAAACATATATACACAAGGTCTTGCAATGTTTTAGTATGCATGGGGGAAGGATGCATTGAGTACCCCAATGCAGGCATACACAAAACTTAGCAAGAATGATGCTCCCAAATCTTATGGTTGGAAAGAAAAAATGGAAAAGGTGCAATAAATTTTTAGCAGTAGGTTGTCTTATGTATGCCATGGTAGCCACCATACAAGACATTGCATTTGCAAATTTGTGGCAACTCTTGGCAGGAAGCACTAGGAGGCAGTGAAGCACATTTTGAGATACCTTATGGGTATAGGAAGCAAGTGCTTAAGCTTTGGGAACAGTGATGCATCCACATTGGGTTACATGGATGCAGACTATGCGGGTTGTGTGGATAGTCAAAGATGTAAAGTTATAGCATCTCAAGTGAATAGCCCAATGTGATCTTAAAATTTAATTTGGCTTTAGGTAAAAAAAATTTAATTTGCCAAAGTCTCTATAGATTAATTCGATAAGGTGAGTATATATGCACCACCTTGCCCCCATTGTAAATCATCAACTCATTGCCAAGGTTGGTTGGTTCAAAAGTCTCTCTCTCTCTCTCTCTCTCTCTCTCTCTCTCTCATGCTTCTCTCCTTGGTTTAGACACTTCTGCAGCGTCAACTTTGACATGGTATCAGAGCCTCGTGCTACTTGAGCGTTGAGGAGTACTATCATGTGTTGAAGAAAAGAGGAACCAAGGAGAAGACCCTCTTCATCGGCATTTTAAAATGCAAGTAGGAGAGACCACTTTTTTTTTGGGCGTGTCATCTTTGTGGAGTTAGGATGAGCAGTGTTTCAAATGCAAGCACAGAGGCTTGCCGATGGAGAAAGAATCCTAGGACATTGCTAGAAAAAGGTAAGAGCACTAGAAGGGCTACTACCTTGGCATTTTAAAATGCTTCATCAATAGCTAGGAGGACAGTGATGATGAGCACTAACGATCCGCGTTTTGAAATGCCAAGCGCCAAAAAGAGGCTACCCAACATGTTTTGCTTGCCTACATTTCGAGATGCAAGTGGAAGCAATGACCTTTAGCCACCAACAACAAGGAGGACAACTATATTAATTTATATGAAGAGTTGCATTTTTGAAATGCCGATGGGGATGGTAGTTTCTCCTTTTAATCTTGAACGATATTTTGAAATACAAAGACTCAAAGAGAGCATGTTTTCTTGCTTCTTTGAGAGGCATCACAAAGGTACAAGCTTGGCGTCAACAGTGGGAAAGGTGAATCAACACCAATATCTGCTATGGAAAATGGATCAACCATAGTAGCCTATGCTCAACCAAGGAAACCGCCAAATTGTTGGATCGAGATTGTGAAGCCAAAAGCAAATACATGAGTTCACTAGAGGACAGAGGCAAAGGAAAGCTTAACATGGATGATAGTACCAGTGCTAAGTTAGCTGCCTCAATGCCCATGATGTCCAAGATTTGGTGTCATAAATGCAAGAAAATGCTTTGTTTGGCTTGAAAATGCAAAGCCAAAGGCAAAAGCAAGAACTCACAAGAGGTCAAAGGCAAAGACAAGCTAGACAGAGACAACGGTGATAAATATTTGATAGAGGAGATTGGCATGGCACACATGGTGGTAGCCACATTGTCAAATTTCTAGTCAAGTTACACCGCAACTTGCTTTAGCCAGAGAGAGGCTTGTGAGAGGCACAAAGAAAAACAATAAATCTCTCTACAAATAATTTGGATGTGTTGGAGTTGAAGTTATCGATGTTTGAACTCATGGGTCGGAGTTCAATGCACATGCATCTGACAAGGAACCAATCAAACGTATCTAAAAAACTATGGATGCATACACCAATTCATTGTCGTTGGCCAGATTATGGATAGGATGTATTTCAAGGTTCATTGTCTAGGAAAGTTTGGATGTGATGTGCTCACAATTCACGAATGGGGATTCTTGGACGTAATGTGGTCTAGAATTCAATTTTAAGATGGAATTCCTCAAAAGTAGAAAGATTGGTGGTTGCATAACTGCTAATGGAAGGTACCTCTACTAGGGTCTCCATGATAGCTTCTTCATTGACTTGGTCTTCCTACATGTGTACACTATCAGCTACAGAGAGGGTGTTAAGTTATAACATCTCAAGTGAATAGCCCATTGTGATCCCAATATTTACTTTTTCTTTTGGTATTTATTTTACTTATTTGTCAAAATTTGTGTAGGGCAATTATCAAGGTGAGAGTATGAGCCCCACCTTGCTCTCATTAAATCATCAATTCATTGCCAAGGTTGGTTGATTCAAAAGTCTCTCTCTCTCTCTCTCTCTCTCTCCCCCCTCCTTGGTTCAAGCGCTTCCACATCGTTGAATTTGATAGAAAATCCACCTCTGGCTATGTATTCCTATTTTCTAGAGTAGTTGTGTCATGGAGATCATGTCTACAGGATTGCACTTTGTCTTCCACCACAAAGTCAAAGTATGTTGCATTTTTTGGTCCTAGCAAGTGAGAGGCGGAGGTGCAAAGCAGACCCGGTGGCCTCTACACCAAGACTATTCACGATGGCCTCATCATGGGAGGTACACAATAGGGGCACCACCTAGCTTGGAATGCAGCTAGGACACATGGTAATGGGTTGGCACATAACACAAGGAAAATGTGAGAGAAAGAGAGAGAGGGAGAGGGATAGATCAGCACAGCTTCATTAACATGGGCTTCATAAACACCATAGAAACATTCACAAGGGGAATTTTACATAATCAACATCTCACAAACTCATGTGTGCATGGTAACTCAAACCTCTTGGCCATTAAGAAACACACACACACACACACACACACACACACACACACACACACACACACACACACACACACACACACGAGTAGATTTGTTCGGATGTAGAGGTGCATACACAAGGATGTACATGTGAAAGTGTAAGTACAAGAGCTTGATTGTTTGTTCATCTGTTTACAAAAGAGGACTCCTCCTTTATAAGCTAAGAGAGTGATTAGGGAAGAGATTATGATCAAGAGAAGTTATCACAAAGTAACCTCCAGTAGGGGCATTCACCCAATGAGAGAGCTCCATGTACCCTGCTTATTGACCAAATTCCTCCTAATCGCCTTCATCACATGACAAGCTTTGTCTCCATGTCCCACCTTCCATAGCTTGAGTCCAAAAGCTTCCTTATAATATTTGAGAGAATCTTGATAAAATAAGAGAAAATCCAGCAATAATGGAGAGAAAACTATAAGAAATTATGTGTGTGGAGTTGGATAATCATGACTTCTTCCCCATGTGGACAGATAGGCTCCACCATTTTGACTATATCTCCCAAACCGTAGCTCCAAAAATTATAAAAAAAAGGGGGGGAAAGGTAAGCTCAACGCCTACAACTTTGCTATTGAAAACTTTTAAAAATTTGAAATACAAAAAAATTTCAACAAAATATGTGTCTGTCTTTTCTTTCTCGAAAGTCTTCCAGGTGGTCCCCTCTTGACTCTATGTGCAATGTCCAAAAGTGAATTATTCTTGCATTTGATAACATTTTGTAGACTTCAACTTTATAATGCATAAGACTCTCCTCCCTTTCACTATTGACTCTTATTCTTCACTTGTAGTGACGGTTAGGTAGAATCAACATCCATTGAATTTTTTCGTTCTCATAGGGTTTGTTCCTACCTCTCCTTAGTTCCAAGATCCAAATGTGTCAAAACCATAGCTATGTACAAAATATATACATATATTTTATGTTATTTTCATGCATCAGGTCTCTCCTCCGGCAAAGCCTTGAAGCCTTGCCATCAAGTACATACCAAGAGAGAGGTGGACCACACATTTGAAAAGCGGTCCTCACAAGGAGGCCGTATGGTTAGATCATCTAGTGGGAGACCATAGTATTTATTAGACTCCAATGTTGCATTGTGATAGCCAGAGTGCTATTGCTTTAGCAAAGAACCCCGTGTTTCACTCCAAGCCAAACATCTAGTTCAAAGGACACCCCTAGTAACCTAATCCTAGATGGAGCATTTCTAAATGAAAACTGGGAGTATGAACTACAAACGAAGACTTTAACTGACCTATACACATGTCACACCTATCATGTGGGTTGGTTAGATGTCCTACAATCCACAACGGGTGCTACTAACGTAGAGGAGCAACAACAAAGAGTTTGTGATGTCATCCATAGGGTTGTTGAGCTGGATAGGGAGAACAAAGGGATCCACATGCCTTCAACGGGTCTCATGAGATTCTTGGATACAGGCTAAGTAGCCAACTTTATCTTGCAAATGGAAGCTCCCTTGGTAAGCCCGATGGATCCTCCATATGTTATTTTGCCAAGGGTCTCAGTACAATTTGAGCCCACAAGTCCTAGCTTTACCTTTCCAAGTTTAGCTCATCTTTCTCTTGATGACACCACGGCTACCGTGCCTACCCCACTGATGGACATGAAAAAAAACACGTCATGGACCTCATTTATTAGTAAGGCACTGCTACATGGTGGCCCAATGCCTACAAAGTACCTACAAGTGTATATCAATCATATGCATCTATGGGTCCTCATGCTCATGTAGCTCCTACCCCTCCCATTGTTTCAACAACTTATGCTCCATGAGCACAACATCCAAGCCTTTATTTCAATGAGACCATACCATCTAGCATTAGCATGTCACATTCCATGTCTGCTATGCCGCCTAGGAAAACACATATGAACTTTGGGCCACCACATGACACAACAACGTACCCAACTTGGAATCCAAGAGCTGCATATACACCAAACCTAATGTCAACCCCCATCCCACATGCAATCTTGAGAGCGCCTGTCCCCAGTATACCTGCTCACTTGGGTGACTTGGCAACATTTGCTGAAGCTATCAATCAATCTATTGCTGAAAATATGCATAACACTCCTGATAGAGAGCCTACACTACAAGCGGTACCTCACATTAGCAACGCTCACAATGCGATGCTCAAAAGTGAAAATTCACGTCATCGCTATGAGCGTCGCTATGTTATTTGTTGCATAGCAACACCTATAGTGACACTCATAGCAACGCTCATCGAGACGCCGATAGGGATAAAAAATAAACCGAGAGCGCCATAAACTTAGATCTGAGATCTGAGTTTTGGCGCTCAAGCGAAAGAGGTAAACGCGTTCTCCCTCTCTCTCTCTCTTTCTTCCACACACACACACACACACACACACACACACACACACACACACACACACACACACACACACACGTGGAGAGGAAGGAGAGCTAGGTATGCTCCTTCCCTCTCCTCTCTCTCATGTTCCCATCCCCTCTTTCTCTCTCTCCCCCCCCCTCTCTCTCTCTCTCTCACACACACACACACACACACATTGTGTCTTTGAAAGAGAGAGAGTGAGAGTACACACATGCATAAACAAAACACACACACACACACACACACACACACACACACACACACACACACACACATGCATAAACGAAGAATGCCTACATACACACATTGAGAGAGGAAAAGAGAGAGAGAGAGAGAGAGAGAGAGAGAGAGAGAGAGAGAGACAAAAACCAAATAGAGAGAGAAGACGAAAAGAGAGAGGTAAGGGGAGAAAACAGAGAGAGAGAGAGAGAGAGAGAGAGACAGAGAGAGAGAGAGCGATACAAAAGGTAGAGAAAATATGAAATGAAATGTTATATTAAGATTTAGGGTTAGGTTAAATATGAAAATTATATTTAATTAAAATTAGGTTAGATTAAGATCTAAGATCAAGTTAGATTACATTTATATTATATTTAAAATTTATGCTAAATTTAAAATTAAGTTAGACTTAAGATTACGTTAAGATTTAAATTAGATCTAAGATTAGGTTAGATTACATTTAGATTTATGTTTATGTTGAGTTTAAGATTAGGTTATATTTAAAATTAGGGCAAGATTTAAGATTAGCTAGGTTAGATTTAACTTAGTTTACATTTAGGATTAGGATTTAAGATTGAATTACATTTAAATTTATGTTTATGTTGAGTTTAAGATTAGATTAGATTTAGATTTAAAATCAAGACAAGATTTAAGATTAAATAAGATTTATATTTAAGTTAGATTACATTTAGGTTTAGGTTAGATTTAAGATTAGATCGATTAGATTTAGGTTATGTTGAGTTTAAAATTAGATTAGATCTAGATTTATGTTCGATTTAAGATTAGATTACATTAGATTAGATTTAGGTTAGATTTTAGGGCATGTCAATGAAAGCTTTGCCCAAAGAGCAAACACTAGTTACACAAGAATATGTATATTCCCATCAGAATCTGACACCTATTAACTCACCCACTAACCATGTTCAATTAGTTCAGAATCACCACATGTTCAATTAGGTTAGATTTAAGATTAGATTTTGGATTTAGTTTTCATATTAAAGAGGATAAGTGTACAAAATGTGATTCCAAGAGATATCGAGAAGATCTCCATGGAACAAAAATTCCACAAAAGGTTTTGCGACATTTTCCTCTGCTTCCTCGCATCAAGCATTTCGAATGTAAGTCCATGGCCGCCTTAGCATCATGGCACGAGGAGAATAGATCTTTAGATGATGTGCTACGAATTCATGCAAATTATGCAGCTTGGAAACATATAGACAATACATGGCCGGATTTCATAAGGGAAGCTCGAAATTTGCACATAGGCCTGGCTATGGATGGCATAAATACATTTGGTAAGAGATCAACATCTTACAGTGTATGGCCCGTTGTCATCGTCAACTACAACATTCCCCCGTGGTTGACTACCAAGAAGGGGCACCTGTGGCTAAGCTTGATTGTGCCGAGGTGATATAAAGTGAAAATTATGGATGTGTATCTTCATCCACTATTGGAAGAGCTGCAACAATTGTGGATTGACATAGAAGTGGTGGATATGAGCCGACACACAGGTCGACAGAATGCTTTGATCAGAGGCATTCTAATGAGGACCATGCATGACTATCCCGGACTAACAGAATGCTCAGGTGATTTACACTCAAACTCAAACACTGTAAATCTTGGTTTTTCTCAAGCTGATCTGTAATGGAATTGACCTATGAACTTTGAGAATAGCGGAATTATGAAATTAGGTGAAACACTTTTGAGACATTACTTTGTGAGCAGAGCGGGTGAACTTAGTTGATGGTAGCAACATAAACATGGTACCTAGTTAACTTGGCATGAACATTACTTTTGCAAGAGAGAGAGTTTAGAGAACATGACAATAGTTGAGGACCGTATTCATATGGAGACGGTCCCCCCTCCAATAGGCATTTGTATTATAGTTTCTCCCATCAAGAGAGACTTGGTACAATACAATCTTTGTGTTCCTTGTAACCTAGGTGATGCAATGAAGATGGAAAGCTTCATGCATCACAAGCATAACATAAACTTGAAGAAAGCATTACCTATCCCAAGCCTCAGTCCCAAGGCCTCAAACACCTTCGAAGGTGGAGAGAGCTAGCGGGGAATGAGGATAGGGAAGAGGAAGAAGAAACATTCCATAGGAGAAAGAAATAGTTCCTCACTTATAATTACTCTTCTTGCTAGCATATATAATCGCATAGTAATGAAGATGGAGAAGATGGCAAGCTTAATCATTGAAGCATAGCTCTTGGTTGGATTTGCATTCCATAGCCAAGAGTGTTGGTGTAGGCTTTCACTCTCACAAGCTTGGAGAAGGAGGTGGTGTTCCTCAACTTTCACCAAGTGAGAATAGCCTTGCAAATGAGTGTGTGTGTGGAGTATATCCCCCTAGCACCCCCCTTTCTTGCTTTGGGTGAAAATTCTACTTGCTACAAGCTCATTGGACCCCTCTCCCCTTAGCCAATCACATCCAGCATGCAATCAAGCATATGGGTAGTCTTTTGACAAGTGTCCTCCTTACCCCTTAGAGAGAGAGAGAGAGAGAGAGCTTGAAAATATCTAGATATTTGTTAGATGGAAGTAGAATCTCATTGGACCCCTCTTTAGCCCAACCAATAGCATGCAAGCACACCATGTGGTTTAGCTTAGTGAGAGTCTGACATGTGTCCCATGTGCTCTTTTCGAATTCCCCACACTTTGAGATTTTTATGTATAGGAAGTTTCTCAAGAAACTTCCTCATTAAGTGAGTAGGTTCTCTTTTTGACTCAAGCATCTTACTCCCCATGCATAGGAAGCTTCTCAAGCAACTTCCTCATTAAATGTGACAAGTACCTCAAGTACCTTAGTCATCAAGCATGACAAGCACCTTAGGTGGGGTTCCCACCTCAAGCACAGTCTTAACTTGCTTAAGTTTAGGTTGGGTTCCCATCAAGCACAGCCCTAGCTTGCTTAAGTTTAGGTCGACTTCCCACCTCAAGAACAACCCTAGCTTGCTTAAGGTTCCCACCTCAAGCACATCCCTAGCTTGCTTAAGGTTCCCACCTCAAGCACAGCCCTAGCTTGCTTAAGTTTAGGTCGGGTTCCCACCTCAAGCTCAGCCCTAGCTTGCTTAAGGTCAAAGGAATTTTAACATTAACCATTGGAGGTTTTTAATGAAGCTAACCATAAGGTCTTTTAAGCATTAGTTGCACATTGCTCTTCGATAAACTACCTCCTTTTGGACCCCTATTGAGATGTAACCATCTCTCCACTTGGTCCCCTACTGAGGTAAGTCTAGAAGCACTTATTGCACATTGCTTTTTGATAGACCATCTCCTTTTGGACCCCTATTGAGATGCAACCATCTCTCCCTTTGGTCCCGTGTTGAGAATGGTCTAGAAGCACATGTCTCTATTCTAACTCTTGTTCCCGTTTATTCTCCCATATTAAATGATCAGTTTAATATGAGAAAATCATTTGGTAAAGTTAGATATTATATTTTATGACATTACCTCTCTCTTGAAATCATAGTCGTCCTCGACTATGAGGTAGAGAAGATAAAGCCTAGTCATTAGTCCATGTTTCTTAGCGGGTAGAGGATCCCTTTTTACCCTACGACATCATTCCAAGATGGATGACTTGTCCATTTGGTGCTTGGGAGACGTAGCTACCGCAAGCATGTCTGCTCTTTATTCCATATCATACTTCCAAAGTAGAGTGACAAGTTCTACTTGGTGTTTGGGAGACGTCGTCACCACAAACATGATTCTAAGCATGCATACTTTTAAACTTGTGCACAATAAAAAGAGAACCAGTCTTATAAGACAAAAACATTGTTCATTTAAAATGCATTTTCATATGCTTACTCTAGTGCAACATTGTAAGCATTGACAAGGTTCATATTATCCTTAAGCTAGGTTCTTTGTATCCATCTAGTATCTTTAAAAGAATAATTCTTAAACTTAATAAGATATCGTTAGATAATCTTACCGTTTCTTAATACCTTGTCTTCATGTCATAGGATGGACTCAGGTTGAAGTACTTCTTCTAGATCTTCGATTTTTGGAGGGTCTGCAACAACTATTGCTTCTTTTGATGGCGCTCCTTTGTAAGGCTTATGTAGGTTCTCATGGAAAACATGGTGCATGAGCCAATGGTTGGGCAGCTTCAATTGATAAGCCATATCATTGACTGGCTTCAGAATTTTAAGGACCATAGTATCTTTTTGCTAGTTTAGCATCATACTCTTGGTGGTCCGTAGGACTCTTGCCTGTAGTATGCCTCAGATGAGTCTTGAGAAACTTTAGTAAGACCCAGTCATTTTCCTTAAAGGCTAAGGCTCTTTTGTGCTTATTAGCAGCAACCCTTTTTGCCTTTCCTGTGAGATGGATATAACCCCTTTAATCTTTGGAAAAGATTCTTGTAGGTCTCAGCTATATTCATCAGCAGCGAAGATCTTCCTCTGTAATTGAAGTAGTAAGGGACTTTTGGATCTTCCCTCTTTAACCTCGAAAGGTGCTTTTCCCATAGAAGCATGTACAATGTCATTGTACGCATACTTTATAAGAGATAGTTACTTCTATCATTGAGAACATTGATCTACTTCCATGACATAGGCTTTTAGTAGATTTAAGAATCATTAGATTAGTTATTTCACTTCGGTCATCCGTTTGTGGATGATAGGCCGAAAGAGAAATTTAATCTACTTCCTAGATTCTCAAAGAGACCCTTCTAGAACTTACTGGTCATTCTAGGATCTTTGTCCGACACTATGGATGTTGGAAACCCATGATGCTTGGAAATTTGAGATCTGAAGAGGGTTGCCATTTGATGTGCCTTAATAGTCTTTTTGACAAGCATAGAGTGTGTTTTCTTGTTAAGCCTGTCGATTGAAACAATCCAAGTTGCTTCCCTCGATCAATTTTCAACTTTTGGTATACCACGCATTTTTGAAACATACTCTTGTATGTTTACTTTCCATGGTAGATCAACAAAAATATATTTCTACTCCTCGAAGAGTAGACTACGGAATCCCTCTTTGCCCCACATAAGGAGAAGTATTGGATTCATACATGACTTTTGTATTGTATGGGTGATTAACACATAGCCTATTGCAGTTTGGAAGATAACCATCCTTCAAGGAGAATGGTTCTTGTTTCTTTCCTATTGCAAAGGCTGTAATTACATACTTAAAGTCTTGGTTAGTAGCATACTCATCTATCATAAAAGATAGATCATTGTGAGTTGCTATAGACACCACATTTACCCTTGGTCGTTGTGAAAGTGCATTGACCACTTAATTGTGCTTGCCAACAATGTGAGAAATATGAAATTTAAATTACAAAAGATAATTTTCCCACCTCATTTGTTTGTCGGAGAGCTTGGTTTGCGTCATGAAGTTCTTGAGGTTTTGTGATCCATTCGTAGGATGAATGGGGTCCCCAAGAGATAGTGCTTCCTTGTGTTTAGGGCATATAGAATAGCTAATAGCTTTTTTTTGTATTTGCCCAATACTCACTTATTGAAGTTGAGTCTTTGACTCTCATATGCTATGGCATGCCCTTCTTGAAGCAAAATAGCTCCAAGGCAATCACCACACGCATCAGATTGGACCTCAAATGGCTTTGAGAGATCTAGTAGTATGAACACACGTTGAGAGATAAACTTCTCAAAAGCTTCTTGCACTTTTGCAGTCCATGAATACTTTACGTTTTTTTTTTGTTAAGTCATGTAATGGGCACACATACTTACAAAGCTTCATCCTCTTGTAGATTCCTTGGATTAGGCCATCTTTTTATTACCTCTAACTTTGTTGCATCCATACGGGTGCCATCTTTAGAGATAATGTGACCTAAGAATTGAATCTCTTGTAGAAAAAAATCACTTTTCTTTTGATTAATGAAAAGCTTATTCTCTCTCACAACTTGAAAGGTTACCTGGAGGTGTTGCTTGTACTCTTCAAGAGAATTTGGATGGCCTGAAGATTTTTGTCCATCATGAGTTTGAATGCGTCTGGAACATTTGTCAGGCCAAAACTTGTAAATTATGAAATAGATTTTCTACCCGTGGCACAGGAAATCTATTTTTGATAGTGATCTTATTTAGTGCTCTATAGTCGACACACATGTGATATGTGTTGTCTTTCTTTTGCACTAAAAGCAATGGTGAACGAAATGGAAAGGAGCTAGAGCTCACCATCCCCCCCCCCTTTTTTTATAACAAATTCATGCACTTGCCTCATGATCTCCTCTTGTTGAGCTTGTGAAACTCGATAAGGAGGCTTGTTAGGCGGTGAACTTCTTGATAGGAGCTCAATTGCATGGTCATCATCCCTCATTTTAGAGATAGCTCACTAGGGATGCCATCAATGAAAACATCTTGGAATCCTTTTAGAAAATTAGAAAACTCTATTTCCTCTTGATTCCCTTTATTGCAGGGATATGGTGTTCCCCAACTCATTAGCATCTATGTACATGCTCTTTTCCCTGTAGTGAAGTAGATTCTCCTTTCAAGGAACTTCATGTTGGAAGCCATGTGCTTAAACCATGGTGCCCCAACGATAACATTCTCATGTTTGAGAGGGGAGATGAAGAAATCCTCTTTGTCCAAATAGCTTTGGACATGAAGCCTTAATTCTCCAATGAAGGAAGTAACTGAGACGTCTTGCCCCTTGATAGCTCCATTGGATTTCAATGCATCTCCCATCTTGTGGGCTTGTATGCCTAGCTTAGTGGTGAACTCCGTGGATATGAAGTTGTGAGTTGAACTAGGGTCAAACAAAATAAAGGCATCATGCTCTTGCATCTTTCCCCAAGCATAGGAAAGGAGAAATCCTTGGCAATGCGCATGCTCTTCTGGAGCTTCAAACATAGAGACTCTAGGAGTCTCATTGCGGGAAATTCTCTTGGGGCAAGGACGATAACCATGGCCTTGCTCCCCACACTTAAAACATTTGTGGTCCTTACTAAAAGATTCTATCTCTTTAGGAGAGAGTTTATATTTACCTTTGTAAAGTCCCTTCTCCTTGGACCAAGTGTTGTTGTTATTGGAATAGCCTTGTAAGAATTTTGGGCATTGGTTTTCCCCTTGGCATCATTTTTGTCTTTACTTTCCATGGGCTTGACATTCCGTCTAGCCCCTTGTTGGACATTGATGCACGAAGCAACCATGGTGTGGTGGATTACTTTGGTGATAGAACTAGGCCATTGAGAGTTAACATACTTGGCCATCTCTTTGGGTAATCTCGCACAAAATTGTTTCTTTTGCACGGCAAAGTATATCTTTTGAAAGATAGTAGTCTTGAGATGTAAATCCAAAACTTGTCCACATATTTGTGGATAGAATCATGAGAGAGAAGCTTTAAACTTCACCATTTGGTAAGCACTTGGTCCTTGGAATCACTTGCAAGGAATTGCTTCATGATGGAAACTCGTAGAGTTTTCCATGTCTTTGGGGCTTTGCCATTGCCACAAAGGCTAGCCCACCATTGATGAGCCGATTTTGGAAGTGCATAGCTACATGGTGTAGCTTGGAGGACTCCGTGAAGTCCTTGTCTCCAAAGGCCGCATCAAATTGTTGGATGAAGGCCAATACTTTGTCGGTAGCACCGAAGGTGCCATCATAGGTGAGAAAAGAGATCCTCTTTCCTCCCTCTTTGAACTTCTTTAACTTTTGTGACCTTCGCCATGCAGGGTAAGATTTGCGATGTCCTCCCCTCTTGTATTCTCTAGGAGAATAGCCATAGATTTCATCGGTAGAGGAGGAAGGTGAAGAAGAATGAGAAGAGGGTAACCTCTTTCTTACCCTTTTCTTCCTTTGTTTCCTCTCTTCCCTTTTAGAGTGACAAGGAGAAGGACTATGTGTTAACCATTTCCTCTTGGGAGGAGTTGGCGATCATCTAGACCGCCATCTTCATGGAGCCACATGTTTTGAGGAACCTAGGGAGTCATTACTTTCTCGTTCTGTGGATTCCTCCTCTCATATGGGAGAGAGTCCTCTTTTGGGGGTCTCACCAAGAGGCCTTCTAAGCTCTCTCTCCTCTTTGAGAGGAAAGAAAATCCCATAAGCACGAACTTGTTGAGTAACTTCAACTTGCAAAGAGGGGTTGCGCATAGCTTGTTGCAACCTAGTAACAAGATAATTAACAAACATGGGGGCATCATCATTAGCACCTTCATGTGCAAAATCAAAAATATCAATGTTCATTCTACTCTCTTGGTTATTGTCAGCCATGTTAATTGATCTTATGTGTATACTTAGTGTATGCTTTAGCAATTCAAAACCTTAGTTGCTACTCCTCTTAGCCTTTGAAAATAGGCACTTAAGTATCTACACCCACGGCTCGAATTGGTTAATTATAGAGAGTAGTGGAGTGAGTCTAACATAGCGAAGTTGCCAAGGGATAGCTCCTTTTGGACTTCTTATGGCTCAATAATGGTAAAGCCATAGGCAAGTCTAAAAAGACTCCATTATGAAGACCAAAGCTCCCGAGGTGTGCACCATATCCCACATAGTGGACTCAACAAAACCGATAATAGATCCCAGTCCCACTTACCCTAATATAATTAACAAAATCAACCATTAATAGGATACGTAAGGACCTCTCTTCTTAAGCAAGAAAAGAGAAACCTAATGCTCTGATACCAATGTAATGGAATTGGCCTATGAACTTTGAGAATAGCGGAATTAGGAATTAAGGTGAAGCACTTTTGAAAGATTACTTTGTGAGCATAGCGGGTGAACTTAATTGATGGTAGCAACATAAACATGGTACCTAGTTAACTTGCCATGAACATTAGTTTTTCAAGAGAGAGTTTAGAGAACATGACAATAGTTGAGGACCGGATTCATATGGAGCCGGTCCCCCCTCCAATAGGCATTTGTATTATAGTTTCTCCCATCAAGAGAGACTTGGTACAATACAATCTTTGTGTTCCTTGTAACCTAGGTGATGCAATGAAGATGGAAAGCTTCATGCATCACAAGCATAACATAAACTTGAAGAAAGCATTACCTATCCCAAGCCTCAGTCCCAAGGCCTCAAACACCTTCGAAGGTGGAGAGAGCTAGCGGGGAATGAGGATAGGAAAGAGGAAGAAGAAACATTCCATAGGAGAAAGAAATAGTTCCTCACTTATCATTACTCTTCTTGCTAGCATATATAATAGCATAGTAATGAAGATGGAGAAGATGGAAAGTTTAATCATTGAAGCATAGCTCTTGGTTGGATTTGCATTCCATAGCCAAGAGTGTTGGTGTAGGCTTTCACTCTCACAAGCTTGGAGAAGGAGGTGGTGTTCCTCAACTTTCACCAAGTGAGAATAGCCTTGCAAATGAGTGTGTGTGTGGAGTATATCCCCCTAGCACCCCCCTTTCTTGCTTTGGGTGAAAATTCTACTTGCTACAAGCTCATTGGACCCCTCTCCCCTTAGCCAATCACATCCAGCATGCAATCAAGCATATGGGTAGTCTTTTGACAAGTGTCCTCCTTACCCCTTAGAGAGAGAGAGAGAGAGAGAGAGAGAGAGAGAGAGCTTGAAAATATCTAGATATTTGTTAGATGGAAGTAGAATCTCATTGGACCCCTCTTTAGCCCAACCAATAGCATGCAAGCACACCATGTGGTTTAGCTTAGTGAGAGTCTGACATGTGTCCCATGTGCTCTTTTAGAATTCCCCACACTTTGAGATTTTTATGCATAGGAAGTTTCTCAAGCAACTTCCTCATTAAGTGAGTAGGTTCTCTTTTTGACTCAAGCATCTTACTCCCCATGCATAGGAAGCTTCTCAAGAAACTTCCTCATTAAATGTGACAAGTTCCTCAAGTACCTTAGTCATCAAGCATGACAAGCACCTTAGGTGGGGTTCCCACCTCAAGCACAGCCTTAGCTTGCTTAAGTTTAGGTCGGGTTTCCACATCAAGCACAACCCTAGCTTGCTTAAGTTTAGGTCGATCTCCCACCTCAAGCACAACCCTAGCTTGCTTAAGGTTCCCACCTCAAGCACAACCCTAGCTTGCTTAAGGTTCCCACCTCAAGCACAGCCCTAGCTTGCTTAAGTTTAGGTCGGGTTCCCACCTCAAGCTCAGCCCTAGCTTGCTTAAGGTCAAAGGAATTTTAACACTAAGCATTGGAGGTCTTTAATGAAGCTAACCCTAAGCTCTTTTAAGCTTCATTAGTTGCACATTCTTTTTGATAGACTACCTCCTTTTGGACCCCTATTGAGATGTAACCATCTCTCCTCTTGGTCCCCTGCTGAGGTAAGTCTAGAAGCACTTATTGCACATTGCTTTTTGATAGACCATCTCCTTTTGGATCCCTATTGAGATGCAACCATCTCTCCTTTTGGTCCCGTGTTGAGACAGGTCTAGAAGCACATGTCTCTATTCTAACTCTTGTTCTCGTTTATTCTCCCATATTAAATGATTAGTTTAATATGAGGAAATCATTTGGTAAAGTTAGATATTATATTTTATGACATTATATATTGTCATGTGTATACATGCAGGGCTTCAAACAAGAGGATACAGAGCATGTGTCACATGTGGACCTATACTTAATGCACGTCGGGCACCCTCATTGAAGAAGCAAATCTACGAAGGTCGTCAAGCGTATCTTTCAGAGAATCATGTGTTACGCGATGGCCTTTTGGGAAGACAGTCACCGAGGATGTCTGCATAATCATGGTTAGAGCAGAAGGAGATGTGTGATGACGATTTAACCCCCAGGGATGGAGACTCTCTCTATGGTACGAGTTACCATATTGGCCCAGACTCATGATCAATCACTTGCTCGATCCAATGCACATATTCAAGAATGTGGGTAATCTGCTATGGGACTATCTGACCGGCAAGAAAGATACTTTGGGAGCGAGGGTTGACCTTAGAAACGTGGATCGTATGGAGCAATATTGGCCACAGACAGCATCCGATGGATCAATAAAACTCCCTAAAGCGCCATGGATTTTCACAGTAGTCCAAGAACGCAAAGTGAAAGAGACCATTCGATCTGTGCGGACCCCCACTCGCGTAATGCACTCGCTCCGAACGTGTTTCACTAAAGAAGGAAAGCTTACCAGTTTGATGTCACACGACTGGCATAAATTGTATCAGGTATGTTTGAAGTGGAATATATCATAGTGGGAATTGTGTAACAAATGTGTGTGTGGACTTTAATATCATTGCTAGACGTGTTTTGCAGTTTATTTTACCAGTGGCCATTGAGGGATGTTTGTCTCCTAACGTCCGTAACACAATCTACAAACTTGCGAAGTTGGTGCAATGGATCTCACAAAAAGGAGATCAATGTAGACTCCATACCATTCGCCAAACTAAACGCTACGGAGGTTGTGTGCATGTTTGAGAAACACTTTCCTACTACCATGCTAACCATCCAGGTGCGTCTTCTTGTTCACATAGTTGATGAGGTGGAAATAGCTGGCACAGTACATTCTAGATGGATGTTTTTTTAAGAACGTTTCATGAAAACGCTCAAGGGATATGTGCATCAGAAGGCACGTCCGGAGGGTAGCATGGCAGAAGGTTGGCTGGTATCAGAGTCCCTAGTTTACATTGGAGAGTGGCTAGACGGATTTGATAAAGCCCGCGACACGCTATGGTGAACCATAGATGATGAGCGGATATCTGGGATTGTCATGTGCAATCTCGGTGTTGAGAAGAAGATGACCGAAGATCTAGAGGCTAAGATCAACCGATTTTGCATGCTTCACAATCTAGTGATGCAAAAGTGGATTTCACAATACGACGATGCAAAGCAAGAGCGACAAAGGGCATGAATCAAGTGGAGACGGGGAAGACGACCGTTGATGCATTATCTGGTGGGTTTGGAGAGCCTACCAACATTCATGCGTTTAAGACGATTGCACAACCAATTGAAAAGCGGAGAACAGTGTGGTGAAGAAGTGACTGAGGAGGAGTGGCAGTACTCTCGGGGTTGCACGACCAAGATACATTTGCAATGTACGACTAGCAACTTTCTAGATGTTTGAACGGCCACTCATAATCTTTGTTGGTTGTAGTATAAGTCATACACAACAGCATGGTGTAAAGGTTGACATTTTAGGGTAAAACGGATTGACAAAAAGCGTTTTACTTAAGATTGTGGAATCATGAAAAAATTTGAACGGTTTAGTCGACAATGGTTCTCTGATGTAGATCCTGTGGTGGTGGAACTCACTTACTTTGACACGCTACAAGAGATTTTGAGGATCGATTATAGAGGATTTTTTGTCAACTTGTTCGACGTGCAATGGTTCAAGATAATCATGGAGGGTCGCAACGCTACTGGTGTAGAGGAGCAACTAAAAAATGTGGTTTCCTTAAGGTGGATTCAACTAAAAAATGGACTGACCTAAGGGACACTTTCGTACTACCCGAGCATTGTGAACAAGTAAGTATGTAAATACTAGTTAACATCCAATTTTAGAAGTTATGTGCTTGGAAGCTCTCATGTAAGTTATGTGGCTGTGGCAGGTGATATTTCATCCTACAAAGCTTGCATCAAACTGGTGGTACGTCATAGAGGTAGCCCCTTGTAGTGCATAGACATATGAGGGCTACCATGTGTCAATCACAGCGGCATCAATGGAGGAGATCGGAGAAGATGCTCAGTTAGAAGCCATTGAGGTGGTGCCAGACGAGCATCAAGCTACTACTCTCTATGGGGTGCATGTAGAGGATCTACAAAATGAAATGGAGGACATCTGTCTAAACGGAGAGCTCTATATAGATATAGGAAGTTATGCTGAGCTATGCGAGGATGAGAGAGAGACTTCTTAAAGCCATAAACATTGTATTTGAACAATTTTGCTTCACTTTATAATATATATTGTATTCACGTGGATTTTTGTCCATTCCTATCTATATGTGTCATTGCGTCATTGTATTTAATCATCATTGCATCCACTTGAGGTACGTATGCTCTAGGTATGTTCTCACAAGCAGGGACGATGAGCAATGTGCTCCCAATGCGATGGAGACTGAGTTTGCAATCGCGAAGGAGGTGATCTGTCTCTGCTCATAGATGTTGCTCGTCCCTCCACTAGATCTAGTTGATCGGATGAAAGAGAAGCTCACTACTACTGCTTCTTAGCGTTTCTTTCACCCGATCAACTAGATCTAGTGGTGGGGCGAGCAGTATCTATGAGCAGAGATGGATCACCTCCTTCATGATTGCAGCTTCAGTCTCCATCGCACCCGGAGCGCAGTGGTGTTACAAATTTACAAGAACTTCAACGAAATCTCTCTACACAGGAATCCCTCCCCCTTTATGAGTCCTCTCTCTTTCTCTCTCTCTCTCTCTCTCTCTCTCTCTCTCTCTACTTGTCCATGTTTTTTTCTTTATTTCATTCAATATTAAGATTAAATGTTCGTGTGTTTAATGCAGGTATGGATGATGATGAGTTTCTTTCTTCTTTGTCACCCCATCAACGGAGGTGGTACGAGGAGCATGATCTCTTTGTAGCACCATCATGTGTCGTTCTACTCCTTCAGCGTCTCTCTCTGTTTCAGAGCATTCAGCGTGCTCCAAAGAATCAGTGTCGACGAGAAGATCTTCACACTCGTCTAGGCACCGACGCTCTAGTGGTGGTGGTGGCGGTTGCTGTGGGGATGCTGTCGCTGATGCCTCGACACCGCCTCGTGTTCGACGAGGCTCCTTACCTTCCCCTTCTTTGCCTGCCCCCACACCAGCCGTGGCATCGCCATCTACGCCAGGTTTTACACAGCTATCGGTCTATCCTGGCTACACACCACTAGCTACTCCTTTGAGAGTCACTCCAAGTCAACACTGCTGGCTTCGAGGCCCAGACTCTAGTGGAGACACTTGACGTCCGTACCCCCATTGAGACGCCGCTAGAGACCCCTGTTGAGACACCCAGGTTCATGTGTCGCAGGCAAGAGGGCTTGCCGTCCTCGTTCGACATTAGCGGCGGCATCATCTTGGATGACAAAGGCAAGAAGGTGATGTCGCGCATGTGCGGTCTTTGCTCTCAGGTGTTTAGACACTACATACTAAACACCTGGACTGAAGTGCCAAGTGAATTAAAAGACAGAGTCATCAGCATGCTGCATGACAAGTTTCCCGTTTCAAGTTGGGGTGAGCGCTTCAATGAAGACCTGATAAAGGTTCGAATGCACGAATACTGCAAGCACAAGCGTTCTAAAGTACAAAAAGAAATAAAGCATGGGTGGAACAAACTAGATTGGCTGGCCAAAGAATATTGGAAGAATACGAAGCAAGCAGCATGCGAGAATCCTAACAAGTGGAAGCAACAAAAGGAGGCAGTTTAAGCGCGAGCAGATGCAGGGAGCTCACACCAGTTGGCGAGCGACGAGTGGGCATCATTTGAGGCAGATTTTGTAAGTGTTTTTACATTGCTCTTTATGTTTGGTAGTTATGTCTATTTGTACTTTTAAATTCTAACGTAATGGATTCTTTGTATGTTTTGAACAGTGGTCAATGTGACAGGACGTGACCCCGGCCCACACCGTACGAACGCGAGTATGCAGGCAGAAAGGGCTTAAACACCCTGATGGACATTGAGTTCTTGCAGCAGCATGGTTAGTATTCACTTTACTCTTTTACATTTGTTGTATTTTAATGATAAGCTAAGAAAATAGATTGTTTTGTAAATTATATATTTATACTTACAGAAAGTCTTATTGTTTTTTTTCTTTTGCAGAATTCGACAGATACATTGCTTGGACGTAATGAGACATCTGATTAGACGATGTCACTCTAGCCGTAGCCAGATAGTATTAGTTTCCTTTTGTCATAGCATGTATAATGAGATGACGTGTATACGTCTTTTTGTAACTATTGGAAAACCATGTATTTTCTCAATAATGACAATGGTGTTGTAACTATTACATTTGTAAAGCTTAACAATCAAGTGATTTTGCCTATGATGTGTACAATTGTCATTGATTTACTTTCGTCAATTTACTTTTGTCAGTTGTGTATCTTTATTCTGCAAACAATACTATGCATGATGGAGTGAATGGTTATATTGTCTTGTGGGTGACTACTTTGGGTCTATACCTTGCACTTTCTTTCAAAGGTGAATCTGGGCTTATCTTGGATTCATTTAGGTTTACTCTACTATTGAAACATTCAATATGGTTGAATGCCCTGCCACCCAAAATTTTTTACTCTCGGGCGTCGCTATAAGTGTCGCTATATAAGGCTCTGCAACATCGCTATAAGCATCGCTATAGAAGGCCTGCAATCATCGCTATGACCATCGCTATATAGTGACGGTTGTAGCGACGCTGTTAGAGACGCCTATAGCGACACAAATAGCAACATTCTCGTAGCGACGCTATTAGCGACGGTCTTAGCGACGCAAGGGAGTATAAAAACCCAATGAATTTCCATTGCTAAAAACGTCACAAGTGCACACAACCTCTTGTAGTGCTAGAAGTAAGGCTGTATAAATAGCCAAATTTACACAAAAATTTAGTGGAGATGGGGATGTGAGAAAGCATATTGAAGTATTTGAACAAATATATGATTCCCTAGGAGAACACAATGACCTGCATAAGAGTAATACTTTAAGCCCGACCTTGAGTGGGAAGGCTGGGGATTGGTATGTAACCCTAAGGGTGGAAGAGAAAACGATTTACTCTACTCTTAGGAGACTGTTCTTGAAACAATAATACGAGAGGAGTACTTTGGGGTGTAGTATCTCAGCTCCATAAAGCCCAACAAGAGGAAGGGGAGTCCGCCGTGAGAGACTTTATTAGTCACTTGAAGCATTTGAATTCTTGTTGTAGTCCAAATGAGCACTTCAATAATAACCAATTTCTTGATAGATTCATTAGGGGACTACGACATGAGGATATCTACAATGGCGTAGTCATTAGAGAAATCACCACTTGGGAAGCAGTCACCACCAATGCGATCCAATTGGAGTTTTTAAAGGAGAAAGAGTGTCTGTTGAGCTTAAATCTACTAGCTCGCAAGCATCAGGGCATGAGCTAATGATCATAAAGCCTATTGCTAAAGAGCCAAAAATATATAAGATGACTTTAGCAGATCTCACCAAGGCCATTAAAGAAAGTCTTAGAGACAATCGTGCTCCACAAAACAATCATATGTATCCAAGAAGGGAGCACCAATGGTGCTCGATTTGCTATGGTCCACATAGTACCATTGAATGCTCTATGCTTAGAGTAGAATTTAATGGGAATTGTAATGCATGTGGGAGATATAGTCATCAATCCAAGGATTGTATAGTATTTAAATGCGCAATGGCCAATAGACCAATCTTAGCATGGACGGTCACAGCTTAATCTCCGCTAACCGCGGAATCATCTTGCTAACCGTGAGGCAAAAAAGACATTATTCCAACAATTCTTCTCTTTAAGTGATTTTTTAAACATGATCAACCAACTTGCACATTAACCAAACAACTTATCAAACAATAACAATTTATCACGCAATATCAATTTAACAACAATGACAATTTATCAAACACTTCTTTCACTAATCAATGAAAAATATTCTTGTTTCTTGTGAGATAAAATCACGTTTCTTGGACGGATTAAGAGATTCCCTATGCTTGACTTTCCAGGCCAACATGAATAGCAATGCAAAATTATAAATTTGTCTTACCGGATTAACGACATGTTCGATTACCTCCCGTGTTGGAGGTTGAACGGCTTAAACTTCTTGTGGAGTCAATACCTCCGCTTGAGTTATGATTGGAGTAGATGATACCTTCTTTTGTACCTTCCTTGGATGTGGAGCGACATGAGTGTGCTTCAAACTTCGAGTCACTTGTTTCGGGGCCATCATATCGAGGTAAAGAAGAAAAAGAGAGAAAGAGAACTCAAGAATCCAAAGGGAAACACGACAATGGTGGAGAGGGAATTGGAGATGGAGATGGGTTGAGGGTAAAAGGTTGAGGAAGAGAAGGTAACTCCGGTGTTATGACAAGAGAGCTTCCGCTTTTGAGAGCTTCTGTGTGTATATGTTGCAAGTGAGGGAAGAGGGTTCTTTATATAGGCTCTCAAGAGCCAAAAGCATAAGCTTAAGAATAGCGAAAAGCAGAAAGATAAGTTTACGCATGTTTGCGGTCTATATAAAGTTTTTTAAAGAAAAATTTTGTTTTTTGTTTTTTTTTGTTTGGGGTCATGAAGCATTTCGATACTTGATTTCGATTCTTTTATTTTAGAAGAAGCTTGGCTTCCAAGAGAAGAACTCTAAACTTGACTCCTCCTCTCTCTTTTCTAAAAATAATTTTTCTTTCCTAAAAGTACTCCTTCTCTTCTAAAATTACTCCTCCTTTCCTAAAATTGCTCCATCTTTCTTAAGGATCAACTCTTATCTTTAGAAGTAGATTTGAGGTTTAAATTTTTCATATCAACCTATTGTTTCCAAGTGAATAAATACCATAATTAATAGTTCAAGAGTCTGATTTCCGTTCGGATCGTTCCGTTGGAACGCTTTATGATTTAACAAAATTCGAACCTTAAACACTTTTGCAAGGTAAATGAAATACTCTTACTGAAAAATGTTGGGTACATTACAATCTTCCCAACTTAGGGATTCAAGATGTTCTCATCTCGAGGAAAAGTGAGGGTACTCCTACTCTTAATACTAGCCGACCATCATTATGTCCAAACGGGTGGTGTCATAGTCTGTTTCACTTGCTACTGCTGCTCCATTAGTCAATCGTGGATAAGAGTTTTGACAATGTCCCAACTCTCCACATTCAAAGCATCGAACATTCATATGTGGAGGATTTTGCGCTTTATCAGCATAAGCTCTTTGTGGTTGTTTATCTTTGAAGCTTTGATTCTATTCAATTCTTCTTGTAATCCCTTGTTCCTTCATAAAATGTTTAGGTTGTAGTAAAGCATCTTGTACATTGGTAGGTTTCAGGGCTTCCAATCTTGAGCTAATTGGTTCATTTAAACCTTGACAAAAGTGAGCTACCTGCTGCTCTATGGTCATTCGCGGAGCTTAACGTCTAAGTCTTACAAACTTGAGTAGTACTCTTCCAAGGATAAACTGTATTGTTTTAAGCTAAAGAGCTCATTCATCTTTATCGCTTCATGGATAGGGGGTAAGTATTTTTCCTTCACTGCTTGTTTGATTTCCCACCAACTCTGAGAGTTTTCTGATACTCATGACAATGTTGTTTCCACGATAATTTCACTTCCCCTGAGAGGCGAAACATCCCTAGCATCGCTTGATTTGCTGTAGTGCGGATAGTGTGCCGTGCTCTCTACAGTGGGTGCTCCTCAGTGCAATGTGCGTGACATTTCACTCAAAACATAATGAAAACAAAGGAAACAATAGATAACAGATGATCAACACAGAGACACAACAACAGACCAGAACATAAGGACTCGACTATCTCAAAGAACAGATACAGACTCTCAGGTGGCAGCACTCTTAACTCCAACCCAGAACTCACATGTACAATGGGGTGTTGAGGCTCATATGTGCAGGGATAGTGCATACGTGTTGTTGTGTGTATAGAATCGCTACTTGACAACGACGCTGGACCATATATGAAGAAGAAGATCCACCAACGGCTCATAAATGTCATCCATCTAAGCCTATCTCCAAACTGAGTGGTGGTGGTGACCTGGCCACGATGTCCACTAGACCACCGTCCATATCCCTGCCACGTGTCACTACCCAGCCTAGAGAGTCTATCCAGTATGGACCAAACCAGACCAATTGTACTAACTGTGTGTCCTGTGAAAGTGAAACTATAGCCTACTACAGGTTGCCTGCCACAAGACCGCTCACCATCTCGGTGAGAGGAAATACTGAAAAACTTTGAAATAAAACCACTAGGTACTGCATCTGTACATCTTGCTTTAAGCAGGTTCTAGGCCCAACCATGACCTTACATGCCTCAAAAGTGGATTTAAAAACATTGTATGCTTGCCAACACCTTTAACCTTTGAATAGGCAGGAAGCAGTATTATTGCATAGTCCAAGAATCCCAATTGGAAAAAGAGAATGAGGCTCCACAGCAAAGCAATATGCTCCATTTGGATCCTTTGCATCTTTATCCTCCATAACCTTAGTGAGAGGAAAATAGTCTCACCCTGACGTAAAGAAAAGGAGTTGCACATGCTTGTTGATGCAACTAGCTCCATTAAATTGAAAAAGAGGATCACAACATTAGAGGATGAGAAAAGGTATTGATTGCCAAATAAGGTGAGGATGAAGTGAAGATTACTCAACCTAAGTCTGAGGTCTCTGACTTGATTGCGAAGGCAAAAGATTTGGAACTAAAATGGCATTAGCAGCTAAAAACTTGAAGGTAATTCATGCTTTCATTACGTACAAGGAAGAGAAAAGTCAACTCGTTGAAGCTTGAGACCACGGATTGCAAGAAATGATTGCAGATGGCGAGAATTCCACACTTGGAGGGAGTTTTCTCTGCACGAACACAGATGAGTTGCTTGCCAAATCCAGTCAAAATAGAAGACTTACATGATATGCTTTACTGGACAATACTGAGAGGGTGAGTAGGGGGGTTGGGTAGGGCGAGGGAGAGAGAGGGGGGACGAGGGGTAGTTAGGGGCTAGGGTAGGTGAGGGGGGGCGAGGGCTAGGTAGGGGGCCCAGGGAGAGAGAGGGGGGATGAAGGGTAGGTAGGGGCAAGGATAGGTGAGGGGGGGCGAGCGATGGGTAGGGGGAAAGGGGCGAGGGATGGTGAGGGGGGGCGAGAGCTGTAAAGGGGGCGAGGGTGAGAGAGCGGTGGGTGGGGGGAAACGGGCGGGGCCTGGTGAGTGTGGGGGGGACGAATTGGGTTGGGGGCAAGTTGGGGAGGGGGTAGGGTGAGGGCTGGCAGAAGATGCATATGAAGGGGCGGGTATGAAGAGAGGTGCATGGACGAGTATGCTACAGAAGCGACAAAGCTACGAGGCGACCACAAGCTGTACTATGGAGGATGATCGGATACTACAACTAATGATAGGTCCGATGGACATGCCGCCATCAGCCAGCTCAGCGCCTTTTCTATTGGAAGAGCTTACACAGAGGAGCTCTACATTGGGCTTGCAAGCGCTGAAGGGCGGAGGTTCACCTAGCCTGTGGGGCATCCAATCAATCACCAACATGTGTACTAGCAGCAACATCAGCCTGGGGAAGCGAGAGCGAGGGGTAGATAAAGGGCGAGGTCTGGGTAGGAGGCGAGAGTGAGAAGGGGCAAGGCTGGGGGGGGAGGGGGAGGGGGGCGAGGTCTGGTCAGGGGGTGTGAATGGGAGGGTAGGGGCAAGGGAGAGAGAGGGGGGGACGAGGGCTAGTGAGGGGGGGTGAGGGTGAGGGGGTAGGGAGGCCATGGCTGGTTAGGGGACGAGGGCTGGTTAGGGGGGGGCAAGGGGTGGGTGGGGTTGGGTAGGATGAAGGGGAAAAAGGGTGGGTAGGGAAGAGGGGAAACCTGGTGGGTAGGGGGGTGAGTGAGTGTGAGGGGGTGGGTATAAGTACTGTAAAGGTTGTACATAGAGCATAGAGCAGTATTGAGAAGCGAAAGCTGATTTTGTCTAGCTTCTGAGAGAAACATTCATGGTGGTATACCAATGCCAAACTGAGCAGAAGAAATACTAAGTAAAAGATAGCCATACACACATTGTTCTTCCCTGAAGTTTGACACCCTGCTTAATGAGTCTAATCTTATCTGCTGTGACACAGACTGTAGAAAATGTGATTGACACTCTGCATATGGTCTAGCAGTGCCGGTGGGGCTTCAAAAATTACAAAATTTTGGTCCCTTTATGGAGTCCTGAGTGGGCACCGTTGAAGATTGCACTGTAGGTGAAGAATTTGCAGCGTCTAGTAGTAGAAAAGAGACACCATGAGCTGGAGTGGCATCCACTTTGAAAGCGACATCTTCGTGTTGTAACTCGCCTTGAAGAAGCATGGTGGGGGGTAGTATAGCAGACATAGAGGACTATGATCCCCATGACTGAAAGAAAAAGCAAGCCAAAACTATTTGATGTCATAACAAAGCGAATGTTGGGCCTCGAGTACCCCTCAATGTCCTATTTTGCCTGGTTCGGCCCAGTGCGCTCATGTCATAAGAGGTGACATTAGTTGAGTCAGAACCAAGCGAGTAGGGTCCCCAAGAATTTTCGAAGGACCCTCTTCGCTTGGTTCTGTCCCGTGTGCTAAAGTCATAAGAGTTGACGTTAGTTGAGTCAGAACCAAGCGAGTAGGGCTCCCAAGAATTTTCGAAGAACTCTATTCGCTTGGTTATGTCCCGTGCGTTAATGTCATAAGTGGTGACGTTAGTTGAGTCAGTACCAAGCGAGTAGGGCCCCCAAGAATCTCCGAAGGTTCCTATTCGCTTGATTCTGTCTTGTGGCATTCGGAACAGGTGGATAAGAACAGAGCATATTATGTTATCAGTGATAGATTTATAGGTCACATAAGGAGTAATTATTCCAACCATGAATGCGATACAGTCACCACATAAGGAGTAATTATTCCAACCATGAATGCGATACGGTCACCACATAAGGAGTAATTATTCCAACCATGAATGCGATACGGTCACATAATGAGTAAGTATTCCAACCATGCATGCGTTTTTACCCTAACGCAGTGGCTTCGGTGCACACACAGTTAACAACACACAGGAAGGGGAGAGGCAGGGAGAAATAACCTGTCTCTTCAATATCCAATGGCGCCGAGTTGGATGGTGATGTCGTAGGCCACCGACAGCAAGAATCACTAGGGGGGCGATGGCGATGCGGCAGCAAAGGACTCGACCCAGTGGAGGTCACTCAACACAGGATCACGAGAGCTGGGCAAGGGGAAGAGCGCAAAAAATGAAAAGGCGATGGCGAATGCAAGGGCGATCGGCATCTAACTCTAAACGCAGGATCAAGAGAGCTGGCCAAGGGGAAAGGCGCAGAAAAGGCAAAGGCGATGGCGAATGCAAGGGCGATCGGTGTCTGAATCTAAACGCAGGATCATGAGAGCTGGCCAAGGGGAAGGGCGCAGAAAAGGCAAAGGCACGAGAGCTGGCCAGGCAGAAGGTGTGAGATGGAGATGGAGATGGAGATGGCGTCTGCAAGGGCGATTGGCGTCTGTCTGACCCTTAACAGTCACTCAAAAAGGCACGTGGGCTGCGCTCTCAAGGACAACCAATATTAAATGGTCTCAGATTCCCATGCAGTACGATTTACCAACCGCAATCTCGCGCATAAGTGAAGTTGTCACCCTCCCTGACGTAACCATTCTAAGTTGAGGCATTACCCCCGCCAAACATCTCAAGTTTCAACTATTCTGCCTCTTTTCTCGTCCTCTACTGCGCATCATTCTAATTAACTCTACCCCCATCGATGCTACGCGGTAAGCAAACTCCATCACCTCTTACTCTCGCGCATCCTCCTTCTCTTACTCTTGTTCTGTAGTGCTTCAGCGACGCAGAACTCTACACACAGTGAAGAGGTATGCTACTTACTACCCTTCTGTGCACTTGTATTTTGTGTAGTTGGTCAGTACCAAGTGAATAAGGTAAGGTCACTTAGTCCGAAGTGCCCTATTCGCTTGGTACTGACCAAAACAAAAGTTAAGTGATGTCTGCTAGTACAGAGGTCAATACTAAGCAAATAAGGGGAAGGTAACCCCTGCTTGTTGCGGATTTAGGGTTTTCCTTTGCCAAATACGCCTTTTGATTTCGGTCCTGTGCGCTTTAATTTGCTGTAGTTGGTCAGTACCAAGCGAATAAGGTAAGGTCACCTAGTCCGAAGGGTCCTATTCGCTTGGTACTGACCAAAAGAAAAGTTAAGTGATGTCTGCTAGTACAGAGGTCAATACTAAGCAAATAAGGGGAAGGTAACCCCTGCTTGTTGTGGATTTAGGGTTTTCCTTTGCCAAATACGCCTTTTGATTTCGGTCCCGTGCGCTTTAATTTGCTGTAGTTGGTCAGTACCAAGCGAATAAGGTAAGGTTACCTAGTCCGAAGGGTCCTATTCGCTTGGTACTGACCAAAAGAAAATTTAAGTGATGTCTGCTAGTCAAGAGGTCAATACTAAGCAAATAAGGGGAAGGTAACCCCTGCTTGTTGCAGATTTAGGGCTTTCTTTTGCAAAATACACCTTTTGATTTTATAAGAAAGAAACAAAATTACAACTGAACACCGGGTTTGAGTTAGAAAACACTTCAGACTTTACACAGAGTGGCCTATTAATTTCCGGGGGGTTTAGGGTTTAGGGGTTTAGGGTTCACAGCCATCTTATCTCTTCGCAAAGCATGTTTGCAAAGTTAATGGCTTCCTCATATTTACTGGCTAGCTCAAGCACTTCATCCTTCATTTCCTGAAGCCAATTAATGATTGCCTCCATAGAGCCATTCTCGGCTAGAGTTTTTAAGGATTGAGACCCTCTGCCTGACGATCAGCATTTGCTGCAGCTTTAGGCTAGCATCCTGCACAGAGCATTTAGCAAGTAAGCTCTTCAAACTAGGAGCTTGGAAATTGGGAGCAGAAAGCAAAGAATTACCAGCAACTTACCTCGAGAATTGACTCCCGTGTTGACAGCAGCCACTCACGAGCTATGTCGGTCAAGAACATTAAAGGTAACATCGGGGGAGGGCCAAGGGGGGACATCATGAGGAGGGCCCGGATGCGGTGTTGCTGGCGCTGCGGGAGTATACCTTGGAAAGGCATCGCCACTATCCTAAGCTTCTTTTAGTTGTTCTGCGAAACCCTGAGGGAGGTTCTGAAACAACTGCTTCTTAAATAGACTTTCAGACAAGCCTAAAAAGCAGAGCCTAGGCATGAGGTTTCATGAGAGGGTGGTACTGCCATGAGGTTTCATGAGAGGTGGACGTGGGAGAGAGAATCAATACATGAGAGGTGGATATTAGGGGAGGTGATCGGAGGGAACGACATGACAGTTAGAACCGCATCAATTTAAGATCTCCTTCACATTGCTATTTTGTATCAGCGGATGCAAACCTGTTCGCTTGCTTGTACACTTTTCTGAGGTCACCACCCAGCGAATAAGGTATTTTTTTGCAGGGGCTGCAAACCTGTTCGCCTGGTAGTGATCTCAGAAAATGTAAGTGATATCTGCTATTACTATTTTTGAAGTCACTACCGAGCGAATAAGGCAAGGCAAACTCTTTCCTATGCACCTATTCGCTCGGTAGTGACCTCAGAACATATAAGTCATGTCTACCATTACTATTTTCTGAGGTCACTACCGAGCGAATAGGACAAGGCAACTCTTTCCTATCCATCTTTTCGCTTGGTACTGACCTTTCCTTAAATCTGAAGTCCCTTGTGCTGACAAATGAATTGTCTTTTGGTGTTATTGTATTTGTAGAGATGCCTCGTGTTAAGGCCTGCGCTAGGAGGGCAACAGGTGAATCTTTGAATGCTCAAGCAAGAAGACACCGATATGAGGCGCACAGAGGTGTACTGCAAGAGCTACGCAGGATAGAACGACATGTTCAACCTGCTATTCCACGTCTCCCTTTCCAGCGAGTAGTGCGGGAGATTTGCGAGCAGTGGAGAGTCGGTATGCGATGGGCCAGTAGTGCACTCCTCTGCCTTCAAGAAATTGCTGAGGACTACCTCGTGGAATTCTTCAGCGATGGATATATCCTGGATGCCCATGCACACCGGGTCACTATCATGCCGCGGGATTTTGATACTCTTCGTGGGCTTCGTTTCCGCTACGATGGGCTGCTTCAGCCAGTACCAATCCGGGATAGTAGAACCATGGATATTCTCAACATCCCCCCTCTCCATCCTCGTGCACGACAGACAAAGCCGTTGTGAGCGGGATGAAAACACACACAGCGCCTCTATAACGACTCGACACACACTCTTGGGAAGATACACACACACACACTATGGGGCACCACTCGGCTTACACAACACACCTGACCGAGACAGGGAACACACCTCTGGAGTGAGAGGAGAGAGACTATTCACTTGCCCACTCCACACACACACACACACACACACACAAAAACTCAGCTCAAAAGAGGAGAACTTCTGATGTTTAGATACAAATGAGCTTGGGCCAACACCAATGGGGCAAACAGCTCACATAATATGGATAAAAGATACCAGATACAATCACAAATTGGAGAAGAAGCTTCACTCACCGGAGAAGATTACACAGAAAAACAGCAAAAAAAGAGTGAGGAATTTGGCAAAATGGACAGCGCCATCGCATCCGGAACGGCCCAAAACCCCAGTCTACAATGTCAAAGTGCTCAAATCCGACCTCGGATGAGCAGTTTACGGCCAAAACAGGCTCCAAAATGAGCAAAAACACACCTGCGGCTGTTCCTCCTCTCTTCTCCACGTTTTTTCTGGTCTTCTCTCAGTTTTTTCAGTTCCCACACTTAGCTTTTTTAGTTGGGCACCCTTGGCCTTTTAGATGACCTCAAACGAACCCCGAACAGGCCAAAAACTGACCTCGCAGTGCATAGTTGTCACCTTTTTGCATCATCCGCACACCTGGCACTCAGCTTTTTTCCAATAATGCATCTCGCCACCACGTGAAGTGGCCCCAAAAAGTGGTCCTAATGATGACCTTTCTGCATAACTCTCACCAGAAAACACCCACGTTGTGTCCGTCCTCATCCGCGTGCAAATATTGACCTCGTTCGCCCTCCTGACGCCACTAGATGCCATCTGACGCACCTGCTGACCTCACGTCGTCGGCCCGCGGATAGCTTCCTCGAGAAGTTTTACGCGCTACCAACTCCTCCTTATTGTAGAAAAAACACACTAGTATTGATAATAGTGAAAATCGCTGCACTATGTACATGTTGTCCTACCTGTACACATGTGGGCCCCACGTAACCACCTGGCTCTGGAAAATGGGCAATTCCTTATTTGATGCACCATGCATGTGTATGTACATATGCGCAATTCCTTGCTCCAGAAAACTCCTGACATAATTTGCCCATCCCCTAGCCTGCTAGATCATTCATGATCAGCAGCAGCAAAGAGAGATATGAGACTCGCCGCATCACAGGGCTCCTCATCCCTCACCAACACTGCTTGATCCACAGACAACTCATCTTGATCCACCATCATCAATCTAGCATGATACAATTTAAGACGCAACCCATTTACCCTTGACTTATGTAGAACACCATCCAGGTTAGCCAGCTGATATGTGCCATTTGGAAAACACTCCACTACCTTGAAAGGGCCTTCCCACTTAATTTGAAACTTCTTTTGGAAGGTGTTGTCCAGCTTATTGTTGTAGCGCAAAACCAAGTCATGTTTCTTGATACCCTTACTTTTGACCTTTTCATTTATCTTTGCCAAAGCCTTATCCTGCATCTGCCCATAATGCTCCAATGCGCTCATCCTATCCAACTGGACCTCTTGTAACTGCAAGAGCCTCTCTTTGAATGCATCACTAGGCGGCCCAAGCAACTTCTCTAACATCTTGACCGCAGGCAACTCTACCTCCACAGGCAATAGTGCTTCCTTTCCATACACCAAATGAAATGGAGTAACTGTCTTCACCGAAGTACGGTAAGCCCATAATGCACTAGGCAATTCCAAATCCCAATTCTTTCCTTGGTGCTCTGTCACTTTAGAAAGAATTTGTACCAACTCACCATTGAATCTTTCATTTAAGCCATTACACTGTGGGTAATAAGAAGTGGTATGCTGGTGCCTAATCTTCATCTTTGCACATAAAAAATCTAGCAGTTTAGCTCTAAATCCTGGCCCCTTATCTGAAAGTAGCTCTAATGGCACCCCAAACTTGCAACATATTTCATCATACACAAATTTTGCCACATCCTTTGCAGTGATCTGTTTTACTGCTATAGCCTGTGCCCACCTAGAGAGATAGTCCACTGCCGTCAAGATATAGCTTTTGCCCCTGCTTGTGATAGGTAACGGGCCTATTGCATCAATCCCCCACTTTTCAAACACATCAAACGCCATAATGGTTTTTCGTAGCTCTGGCTTCAACACTCTCTTCCCAAATGCTTGACACCTATTGCAAGACCTACACCAATGGTGAACATCCTTGTGCAAACTAGGCCATACATACCCCTCTTGCAAAATCTTATGCAAGGTGATCTTTAGAGCGAAATGGCCACCACATGCGCCTTCATGATTCTCTTCCAACACTCTGTAAAGCTCCTCCCGCCAAGGTACACGTCTCAACACGAGATCAGCCCCTTTCATGTATAAGAAATCACCAATCAATTTGTACCTGTATGCTCTACGCACAAAGCCATACTTCTTAGACTTCTGAATCTCCTTTGGAATGATTCCTGTTAGCAAAAACTCCTCTTCTTGAGCCAAACTTTCCCGGCCATGATAAAGAGGTAAAGTGGTCCTCAACACAAATAGCTCCCCAATCATGCTTTGAGCTGCTTCATGTGCCTCTCCATTTAGAGCACGTTCAATGTGTCTGATGCTCCATGCTTCAAACTTTTTTAACAGGCCTTTAATTCTGAAGCACATTTCCTTCAATGAGGTGTTCTTGCTCTTCCACACACCCAGCACTTGCGTCACCACTAACAAGGCATCACCTTTTATGCTCAACCTTCGAACCCCATGCTTCAAACAAATGTGTAATCCGGCTTCCAATGTAGCATATTCAGCCTCATTGTTACTATGCGCATCCAATTTGAACCCTCTCTTGCATACTAGCTTCCCCTCTGGATCATAAAGTGCTATACCCCCTGAAGCTGCATCGTGGCTCTTTCTGTATGAACCATCAAAGAACAACACATGTGCATGGCTGATCTGTGGCACTTCTTCAACTACCTTTCTCACCACCTCTTCCTTAACATTAAGGGGATTCTCCTTGTAGGTCAACAAATCAGCTAGGGTAGCCCTTGTACTATCTTCCACTAGAAAAGAGAACTCAAACTCTTGCAGCTCAATTACCCATTTCTTCACCACATTTGACATGTTAGTACCATTAATTAACTGTGGCAAAAAGGCATAACTCGTCAAAAAAACAAAAGGCCGTGGTAGCAAGTAATGACGAAATCGTCGACAAGCAAATATTACACTGGCCATCACTAGCTCTACTTCCGATAACTTTCTCTCCGCTACCAACTTCACTCGGCTTGTACAATACACTGGCCTCATATAATGGCTGCCCTTCCCCTTTTGCAATAGCATGGCTCCAATGGCATCATCCCCTACTGATGGATTTACATAAAAAACTTTCTCCCAATCAGGAGCCTGCATGGCTGACAACCCCCCTAACACCTCTTTCACCTCTTGAAACACTTCTTCACACTTGTCATCCCATTGCAATGGATCATGCTTTGCCACTTGCTGTAATGGATAAAGAAGCTGCGAAGACAATGGAATAAACCGTGCCATGTACTTCACTTTGTGTATAAAGGTTGCCAATTGCTTCGTACTCGTAGGTGATGGAAGAAGAATAATAGACTTCACCTTATCTGGATCAGCCTCAATGCCATTTTCTGACACCATATGGCCCAATAACTTCACCCTTGGCTGTGCTAGATGACATTTCTTTGGATTTAGTTGTCCTCCACATTCATCATATCGAGCCAATACCATCTGCAGCTTTTCATGGTGATCAGCCCTACTGCTATAGACACAGAAGTCATCCATAAAAGCTTTAACACAACTACCAATGAATGGTTCCAACACCCAATTTGCTCTCTCTTGATAGAAGGAAGGTCCATTTGACAACCCAAATGGCAATACTGTGTAGCAATAGCAGCCCCATGGCGTAATAAAAGTTGTCTTTGTGCGGTCTTTAAGAGCAATCTTCAATTGAAAATAGCCTGAAAAACCATCACACACACTGTACCTCTCATAACCTGCCACTGAATCCAAGATCTGATCGATGAATGGAAGAGGATATGGGTTCTTCTTAGTGGCTGCGTTTAAGGGTTTAAAATCCACACAAATTCTCCACTTCCCATCCTTCTTTGGACTGACTACAACTGGACTCACCCATTCTGTGGTCTCCACTTGAACTATGAACCCTGCCTTCAATAACTTGTCCACCTCTACCCGCAAGGCTTCCATTTGCTCTTGACCCATCCTTCTTAGCCTTTGCCGCACTGGCTTAGCACCTTCTTTCAGCTCTATATGCATCTCTTCACCCTTGAACCCTCTGATCTCTTCATATGAAGTAATGAACAAATCAGGAAAACTAGCCAGCATATGCAAATATATATCCTTCTCCATAGTTGAGAGGTCTCCACTGATCATTTGTGTCAACAACTCCTGCTTCTTTGACAACTCAACCTTGGTTTGCATCAGCCCTTCAATCACTTCATAAGGCCCTTCACTTTCATCTTCAACCTTATTCGCAAATGCAACTAAACCAATCTCCTGGATTTCTTTGTCCATCAAAAGAAATGCAACATCAGCATCCTCATCACTGCTGGTAGTGCTATCACTGTCCTCATCTGTCACCGTGGAAGAGTCTTCATCACTAGACTCATCCTCATCTTCATAAAGCTCCTCTAATCGTTTCCCTGTGTCCATATTATAAAGCTTCTTGGTACCTGTCTTTCCATAGAGGCTAATCGTACCATGTCGCCAATCTTGAACAGCTCCCACTGCACGTAACCATGGTCTGCCCAGTATAATAGGATATGCTCCCAACCCTGCTGGCATCACATGAAAATCAACCACTACCTTTGCATCATATGCCTCCACTTCTAAGCTCTTTACAACACCCAAGCATTTTACTTTTTGATGGTTTGCCAATCTGATCCGAAACCCTGACACCCCAGCCACTGTGAGACCCATCTTCTCAACGCATGAGTGTGTTATGACGCATATTTGGGCTCCGCCATCCACATAACCTTGTCCCAAATTTTTCCTTTTATGCCACACATCTACTATTGGAAAAATGTCTGGTAGCTCGTCCATTGCCAACACTTTCACTGAACCTCTCTCTGGCTCTTTCTCCATTGGGTTAACCATCCTCTTCCACTGTCGCTTTAGCTTAGGCACCATCTCTATAAGCTGCCCAAAAGTAACATCTGCCTTCCTGCTCGTCAGATCCTCCTTCAAGTCATAGCTTAATTGCCCATCCCCTAGTGGAAAATCTGAAACATGAAACTTTCGACGAGCTCTCCTTTTCCTCTTGGCCTTGACATCCTCGCCTTCATGGCTCTTTCCTTTCTTCTTACTAGGACCTGGGGCACTTCTTCCTTCCTTTTCCTCTGTGGTCCTCTTCCCAATAGGCATCACTAATGTATCCTCTAGCTTTGATGCCTTCTCCAAGGTGACTACACTTAGCACTTTTGTCTTCCCTTTTTCCTCTTGGGTCAGTCCACTGGCTCCTTCGTCTCCCTGAATTTCGATGCCATAATCATTTGACCTAGTTAGCACCTGTCTTGGCAATGGATACATGTCTCCCCCCATCCTTGGTGGCTTATCACATTGCGGGCTGATGTGACCCAACTCTCCACAATTATAACATGTGAGCGTCTGCCTCCAAAACCTACCATTGCTTTGTCCAACACCATTCCTAGGCCTTTCTTCACCTCCTGGCTGATTTGCAAACCGCCCTCGACCTCGATTATTCGACCTCGATTATTTCCCACTTGACCTAGCATTTTAGGCTGAGATTCTTTATCAAATCTACCATTTGCCTCATGTCTTGCCTTAGCCCATCATCTTGCACTGTTGTAGTGACCACTGCTGGCATAACCTGAGTAGTAACAGGAACCACTGGCTCGTGATGAACCCCTGACATGCGACCTTGTAAAGACTCTATAGGCTGAAATTCAGACCTCATGGGCAAAGACTCCACCCCTAACTGGCTCATTTTCCTCAACTTCCACTCTTTGTTCCTTGATACCTCTAGTGCATCTTCATATGTCCTAGGCTTCTTTAGCTCCACTCTCCAACGTATATTCTCCCAAAGACCAGCCAAGAACCTGTCCTTCTTCATCATGTCAGGCGGGGGTACCTGTGGTGCTAAGGCCTTGCACATTCGCTCCCATGCCAATGAAAACTTACGTATGTACGCATCTACTGGCTCACCTTCCTTTTGCACCAAAGCCTGTACTTCTTGCCACACTTTGTCAGGATCTTCTATCTTCACAAACTCCACTTCCAACCCATGTCGTAGATTGTCCCAACTCAACCTTACAGGTGGATCAGCCACACGCAACTCCTCTTCAAATGCTTTAGACCAAACTCGTGCATCACTCTTCAAACAAATTTGGAGAAGGCGCAACATTTGCGTAGAGTCATGAATCTGGTTGCTAATGCAGGCAACCTCCATCTTTTCCAAAAATTCTTCCACATCTTCATCACTTCTTCCATGAAACTCCGGATAAGAGAAAGCCATGGCTACCCAAATTATGATGCTTTGAGAACCCCTTCGAACACACGTGCAAGAACCCAAAACTTTTCACTACCCAATCGCCAGAAACTTCAATGGAGCTCAGCTTTAGATAAGGACAAACACATGCACATCAAATGAGTTTTCATAGTTAATCATCGGAATGACAACAGGCAAAGGACATTCCAGGATCTCTCTCAATCTTCTTGGCTCAAACATAAAGACTATGCGCTGTTGGAAAAAGATCTTCCTGGACACATGAACATGAATCTGAATTCTTTGCGTTAAATGAAAAGGAGTGAACTGAGGGCCATTTTGATCATCCATTAAAGCCAACCATGAAGCTCCCAAGAAGGCACACCTGACTCAACCTCTGATTTTGCCAAAATTTCAGCAGCATAACAGCATAAATGGCTCAAAATACCAAAAAACCAGCCATCATAACTTGGGAAAATTTTGACAGAGTTTCCCCAGAAGTAGAGCAGTAGGAACCCAAAATATAGACTGTCTATGTATGCATAAACTGTCAACAATAGAACCCGAGCATCAAGTAGGACTCACTAGTACATAGCCTATGGCGAGGTCACAAAAAGGGTGCTCCAGCTACCTGTATCACCGAAAGGATCTCCACATTTGAGAATCCCCCAGATCAATAAAAACCTCACGTTATCGACCCTCACACGAAGGCTAATGCAAATCGCATATAGTCAAGTCTCAGAAATGACTATCTTCCAAACCAAGTCTCAGAAATGGCTGGGACTGCCAAATACAACCAAGTATGGCTCCACAAATGCGTACAATGGCAGTTTCCACAAGTAACGTACAATCTAGCAGACAATGCGCTCAAATAGGCGCCAAGTGATGCATTCCCACAACAACTGCAAGTGACATCACTGCTAGTATATCACTGTACTCTAGCTACCTGTACCTGTACCTGTAACCTGTAACCTGTAACCTGTAACCTGTAACCTGTAACCTGTAATCTGCAAGCTGTAACCTGTAATCCCGAAGCTCGAAGCTCGAAGTAGAAGGTACTCGAAGAAGATCCTCCGTGGGGGCGCCAAAAGAATGTGAGCGGGATGAAAACACACACAGTGCCTCTATAACGACCCGACACACACTCTTGGAAAGATACACACACACACACTATGGGGCACCACTCGGCTTACACAACACACCTGGCCGAGACAGGGAACACACCTCTGGAGTGAGAGGGGAGAGACTATTCACTTGCCCACTCCACACACACACACACACACACAAAAACTCAGCTCAAAAGAGGAGAACTTCTGATGTTTAGATACAAATAAGCTTGGGCCAACACCAATGGGGCAAACAGCTCACATAATATGGGTAAAAGATACCAGATACAATCACAAATTGGAGAAGAAGCTTCACTCACCGGAGAAGATTACATAGAAAAACAGCAGAAAAAGAGTGAGGAATTTGGCAAAATGGACAGCGCCATCGCGTCCGGAATGGCCCAAAACCCCAGTCTACAATGTCAAAGTGCTCAAATCCGACCTCGGATGAGCAGTTTACGGCCAAAACAGGCTCCAAAATGAGCAAAAACACACCTGCGGCTGTTCCTCCTCTCTTCTCCACGTTTTTTCTGGTCTTCTCTCAGTTTTTTCAGTTCCCACACTTAGCTTTTTTAGTTGGGCACCCTTGGCCTTTTAGATGACCTCAAACGAACCCCGAACAGGCCAAAAACTGACCTCGCAGTGCATAGTTGTCACCTTTTTGCATCATCCGCACACCTGGCACTCAGCTTTTTTCCAATAATGCATCTCGCCACCACGTGAAGTGGCCCCAAAAAGTGGTCCTAATGATGAACTTTTTGCATAACTCTCACCAGAAAACACCCACGTTGTGTCCGTCCTCATCCGCTTGCAAATATTGACCTCGTTCGCCCTCCTGACGCCACTAGATGCCATCTGACGCACCTGCTGACCTCACGTCGTCGGCCCGCGGATAGCTTCCTCGAGAAGTTTTATGCGCTACCAACTCCTCCTTATTGTAGAAAAAACACACTAGTATTGATAATAGTGAAAATCGCTGCACTATGTACATGCTGTCCTACCTGTACACATGTGGGCCCCACGTAACCACCTGGCTCTGAAAAATGGGCAATTCCTTATTTGATGCACCATGCATGTGTATGTACATATGCGCAATTCCTTGCTCCAAAAAACTCCTGACACCGTCTAGGGCTGAAACAAACAACAGAAGGACCCGATCACAGGTCGAGAGAAACAACACAGATGGGCACGCTGAGATAGCCGCAGAGGGCCAAGAGCAGGTCAGGGTGGAGCCTGAGGCATCTATGGAGCAACCAATATTGAAGGAAAATGATCCGGAGCCTGAGGCAGTTAGGGAGGCTGTTAGGGAGGAGCCTGAGGCAGAGCCTGAGGCAGCCAGGGAGCCAGCTCAAGAAAGGGAAGGGCAAGGCTCTGCATCAGAAGGGCCATCCAACGTATCGGATGAGTCAATTATTTTAGATCAAATCAACGAGGAGAATGAAGAGGAGTTGAGAATTTTGTTGAGCTCAGCGCCTCTGCATGCGCACATACAGCTGCCTGCAAGGTCAGAGGAGGCCTGCATTACCAACCTCGATAATGTAGACTTCATGTGCATGGGCAATTTCACCGACTCGCTCGCAACAAATGAGGTCTTCAATGTTGCTTTGTGGTAATTCTCATGCTCTTTAATTCTTATGCTCATTAAATGGGTCTCTACCGAGACATGGGTCAATACCAAGCGAGACAGTGGGTAATGAAATTGAATTTTGGTACTACTCGCTCGGTATTGACCCATGTCTTTGTGGCAGTTGCCAAGTATTTCTTTATAATGGTTCACTACCTTAAAGACATGGGTCAATACCAAGCGTGTCAGTTGTTTATGGAATTGGAATCCGCCGCTGACTCGCTCGGTATTGACCCATGTCTTTAAGGTAGTCGTCAAGTTCTTCATTTTAGCCAAGACAATGGTCAATACCAAGCGAATCAGTGGCGTATGGAATTTGATAGCTGCCCCACTCGCTCGGTATTGACTCACTTGGTGTTCAAGTCTAATCTTTGCCATTTGTTCATGTTAGTCACGCTGTCTCGCTTCTGCCCCTTGAGGTTCAAGAGAAAGTATACGTAATAGATCCGCTGATATCGCCTTATCTGCAGAACAACTCAGTTTCCTTTTTGAGTCTGATGAACTGGTTTAGCAGAGTCAACTTTGATCTAGCGCGCTTTCTGCTCACGCGTACAATCAATCGTGAGTACATTCTTGCCTTGTAAAAAACATCTTGCATTGCGAATCTCTCCTCATCTTTGATGGTGTCTATGTAGTAATCATTGGAGTCTGATGTTATTTGACATGGAAGCTAAGATTGTTTACTACGCAAACTCTAGGCAAAGCAGGGCGTTTCACGGTCGTGTAAAAACGTAAGGTCTATTTGGGTACATTTGGAAAGCAGTGTAGTGTCTCTTTGGAATGTGTTGCTGACTCAAGTGGTTATGTATATAGTGCCGCGAAAAAACTTGTATGTTGTGTAGAGCATCTTTTGTTAGAACATGATCTAGGAAATGTAGTCAAGCACGAACGGGTAACCGTGCCCACGCAGACTGATGACTATAGTTGTGGCTAGCGAACCTGTTTAAATGCCGTGTTGCTCATCAGTCAAATTATGGATATACCGAACGTAAGTAATCTGCTGTTTTATTGTTTGCTGCAACGTATGTATGAAGCAACATATGTTTGTATCACGCTTCTATAGGAACTTCGATTACATAACTACACCAACAATGATGTGCGACATTTTTCTGTAATGGCCATCCAACATATTATAATCTCGGTAAACAGACGCACAAGAGAGGAAGCGGCGAGAGCTGACGAGTTCGAAGAGGCTCGCATTAACGAAATGACCCAACGCCACAATCAGACTCAAGAAGAAGTTCGAAATATGCAAGAAGCAATACACCAATATTATGCGGTCGCCGCAGAAGTAGAGGAATGGGCTGCACGTCGACGGCAAGAGCAAGAACAGCGGGAAGCTTCACATGTGCAAGAAGCATGGGAAGCCATGGAAGAGGCCCATGATTTCGAGCGATGCAAAAGGATGCCCGAGACCAGCTTCCCCAGAGGCAGAGGTAGCAGCAACCGGAGCAGAGGGCAGTGGAGCAACCGGATCAGAGGGCAAGGGACGAGTGACACAAACCGGGGGAGAGGACAGTAGCTAGGAAAGGGAGCAAATTACTCTTGACAGAAACAACACAATATGTAAAGTTTTGAAACATTGAAAATGTACATTTTTGAAACATTGTTTGACCGCCAAAAAATATCTCTGCATTGGTCATTTTGAAGAGTACATCATGGTTTGCATGGCATCAAAGCTCTTTGCGTGCACAAGGTATGTGACCTAGCTTCCGGTGGAAGCAATTAAGTGAAGTGTATTTGTTATGGACTCCTTGCACAATGTTGTTTTCTCCTTGCGTCTTGGAATCTGAAAAGAAGAAAAAGTTAGATTCAGTCATAGTGTATTAAAGACAATCAAAATTTATCGATTTAGTAAGCACCTTTCTATTGTTGAGACTGAATGCATACAATTCCGGCAAAAGTGGAAGTTCTTCACATGTAAGATCTATCCTGAGTTGTGCCAGAGTTGTGCTTGACATTGTCTCCATCACAGTAAGTAGGCTGTCTCGAAAGTAGAGCTCCATTGATAAAGGTTTTTTCTCGAGGCTGTTCTCTGTATCTTGGTCGAGTGGAATAAGCTGCCCACTAAGAAGATGATATCTAATATAGTAAAACGATACTAAGAAATTTTGAGAGCTTATAATGAACTTGCAAATTATGGACTTCTTTTGCAAAATACAGATTTTGTTCTGTGATTGTTTCCTATCCCAGTTATCATCTAAAAAGTCCAAACAGCTCTCAGACTTGCAAATGAACATTGTTGCGGTAGTTCTTATTTGCTCATTGAAGAAAAAATCTGCAAACACTTCAAGAGGCATAAATACTGTGAGCCGAACTATTTTTGTGGCAATTGAATACTTGAGGGACTTTTGTATATCCTGAAACAACTTATTCCTGAAGCTTTCACTAGTTTGCGAAGTAGGCAGGGACCAATCCTTGCTATCAAAGGATGGAAGTGACAAAGGAGCTACACAACCCCAACCAATGGAAGTTCTCGGTCCCACATATGACATATCATAAAAGAAAATTCCATTATCTGCAAGATCCTTGTGTTGTCTTCCTCGGTACATTTGCTCACCAATAAATGCATGGAAAGCATAAATAATCCCAAATATACTCTCAACTAGTTGCCAATCTATCCTATTCGATGGATAAATATCTGAAACATACCAAAGATGATATCCACCACTTAATATTCGAATATAATCATGCACTAAGCAAGATGCTGAAATAACTTACAGTTGGGTTGATGCCTTGGAAAACTTGGAGGAGATGTTTGCAACCTTAAGTCTGCATGCTGGAAAGCATGTTGTATGAGGACCTCTTTCACCCGCTTGCTTTGTGCACACACTTTAAACTCTTTAACTTGACCCTTGAAAGCCTCCACGAAATCATTGCGTTGCCTCCTCTTCCTCCTCCTAGTTTGCAGTAGAACCCAACTTCCGATAGCTATACGAGATGGAATCCATGCTTGATCGTCTGTAGTATAACTGTTAAAAATGCTAACAGAGTCAATGGTAGTGCTAGGCCTTCGAGAAGTAGACATGGTGTGCAGTAGAATGAATACACAGAAAGGTTAGTGCAAATATAAAAAAGGGAAGAAGTTTTGAGAGGGAAGTAGAGCTACTCAAAGTCATATTTGGGCGGGAACAAAGTACTAGATAGAGTCTTCAATGAAAGTTCTGAAATTCCTCGGTACATAGTTAGTACGACTTACGGCATTTATGCCTTGAAAGCGTGAAATTGTGCAATTTGATGAACCAAAATAAAATTTCCTCCCTTTTTTTAAAAAGAGCTTGACTCCAAAATGTCAATTTTCAATGTAACGTTAGCCTCTTCCTTATTGGTCGAGCGCCACTCTCTCTCTAGAACTGAAAGGCCCAAAAGTGAGTTTAACTTTCTCCTAATGGGATATGCCCACACTTTTCGAGTAGATCCATCTATGAATGTCACAAAATAGCTGCCGCCCCCCCTAGAGATTTGGTTGACATAGGACCACAAACATCACTATGCACTAAATCTAGAGGTTCAGCTCGCTTTTGACCCAATGGTAAGTGCACGGACCTAGTCTGTTTTCCATAGATACAGTGCTCACAAATAGGAAAGTCAACATAAGACAAGACAGGTAAGTAGCCAAAACGAGTCAGAGTTCTCATTCCTTTTTGGCTAATATGACCTAGCCTACAATGCCACAACTCAGTAGACGGCAGCTCGGCTATAGATATGTAATCATGACCAACATCTAACACATGCACGGAACACAAGGTACCATGCTTCTGACCTCTGAGTACAACAAGATTACCTTCGCATACTATCCACGAACCATTGCCAAATGTGGTGTTGTAGCTCAAATCAAAGCTGACCAACAGAAATCAAGCTTTTAGTCAACTTGGACACATGTCTGACGTTACATAAAGTAAAATGCGTGCCATTCCTTAGATGCAATTTGACCTTTCCGACACCCTCAATGTCTAGTTCATAAGCATCACCAAGTCTCACTTTGCCACAAGAGTGAGAATAAGTAGAGAACCACTCTCTATGTGGCGTCACATGGAAACTCGCACCAGAATCTACTATCCAATTCAGTGCATACTGCGCATCTTTTGTAACAAGAGCCTCGACAGGTAGATCTACTGTGAAGACCAATACGTCAGAGGTAAGTGGCATAACAACCGCTGGTAGAGTCTTTACAATAGGAGCATTTGAAGACTCTAGCACATCGATCTCCTCTAACTTTGCTTTGCCCTTGTTTGAATCATTAGACCTAGAAGTTTCACGAGATTGTTTATCCTTCTTGCTTTACTGCCATTTCCTCCAATCCTTCTTCACATACCCTTTTTTATGGTAGTGATAGCACTCGAAATTTGCATAGAACCCCAAGACTTAATGCGTGAGCGCGCACATTCCTTGCTTGGCACGACTTTGAGTGCGACCCCTCTGTCTATCACTAGCAACATACGCATCACCATCCTTCTTTCCTTCGAGAGATTTCCTGCGAATCTCCTCGATAAACAGACTCCCAAGGACGTCATTGTACACTAGACTGGTACCAAGTGTTGAGTTGCTAATCACGGTACAGAACGTATCCCAAGACAAGGGTAAACTACATAGCAAGAAGATACATTTGATTTTCTCATCAAAGACCAAACCCTAAGTGGTCAACTGAGTGAAAATGATATTGAACTCATTAATGTGAGTAGAAATAGTGCCCTCTTCCTTCATACAAAGGTCAAACAGCTTCTTCATCAAGAAAACCATATTAGTGGTACTTTTGTTTGTTGAAGATGATGAAACAGGAAACAAAAAGAAGATAGCAACTTAGAGAAGGAAGAAGATGGAGAAGGAGAAGACACAGAGCTTGCGTACAAGATCTCTGTAGTCTATCTCTCTGTATTAGAATAATAGAGTATATACAAACTCAGAGCTACAAAGATTATATGAGACCCTAAGAGATAAGGTGTCCTTTCACACCAGATGTCCAGGGGGAAAAACCCAGTGGGAGAAAAGTGCCCCTGGTGAAGCGCGTATACACACTAACACTACTACATGTCTACAAATCCCCCCTGTAGTGATAGTGTGAATCCGTACAAGGTAGCAGATCATCATGTGTATGAGAGTAAGCCCAAAGCTTTTCGGAAAGCTTCAAACTTTTCTCGTGATAACGCCTTCGTAAATAGATCTGCAATGTTATCCTGTGTAGGACAGTAAGTTAGTGTGATCTCCCCTGCATGTAGCCTTTCCCTGACATAGTGGTAGTGAACCTCTATGTGCTTTGTTCTTGCATGAAATATTGGATTCCTTGCAACTGCCATAGCACTCTGAATGTCAGTGAAAATGGTAGTGGGTGCCTGTTGATACTCACAAAGATTTGCCAATAACCTGCGTATCCATACACAATCAATTGTTGCCGTGAAAGCTGCCCTGTACTCAGCTTCACAAGTTGATGTAGCCACTGTGGGTTGCTTCTTGCTTAGCCAAGATATACATGCATTTCCCAAGAAAAAACAATTCCCACTTGTGGAATGTCGTGTGTCAAAATCACCAGCCCAATCTGAATCGCTGTAACCAAGAAGCTGCATAGAACTGTGCTTTCCATACATATCCCCCCTTGGAAAGAACATGGAAAGATTAGGGGTACCTGAAAGGTAACGAAGTATGCGCTTCACAGCCTGCCAATGATGCATACCTAGGCTGTGCATAAATCTGCTTGCTTGTGAAACCCCAAATTGAATGTCTGGATGAGTGTTGCCTGCCAAATATATCAAGCAACCAACCGCTGCCGCATAAGTATGTACATCAAAAGGTTCTCCAGCATTGTGCATGCTCAACTTTGATCCTGTTTCTACGGGGGTAGAGATTGGTTTAAAATTTTGCATACCAAACTTGTCCAAAATTTTATGCAAATATTTTTCCTGCAACATGTATATGCCATCCTCTGATTGCACAAACTGAATACCCAAGTAATAATGTAGCAAACCAAGATCAGACATCTCAAAGGTTCTTCTCAAAGCATCTTTAAACGCTTCAATTTCATCTGCAGTATTGCTTGTAAGAAGCATATCATCCACATAAAGTGTTAGCATAATGAGAACTCCATCTCTCTTTTTGACATACAAAGTACTTTTTGTTGGACTATTCTGAAATCCCTGGCCAATCAAATAAGTATGTATCTTCTCATACCATGCTCTTGGAGCCTGTTTGAGACTATACAAAGCTTTACGCAATCTACATACCTTTTGCTCTTGACCTTTTACAACAAAACCACTTGGTTGACTTACATAAACTTCTTCCTGCAAATCACCATTCAAAAAAGCAGTTTTGATATCCAACTGATGCACTTTCCAACCATGATGAGCAGCAATTGCAACTAGTGATCTAACTGTGGACGCACGAGAAGTAGGAGCAAAGGTTTCATCATAATCTATGCCTTTCAGTTGCGCATAGCCTTTTGCCACAAGCCTTGCTTTGTACCTGCCAACAGTACCATCTTGTTTCCTTTTTACCTTAAATACCCACTTTGTACGAATAGGCTTTTTACCTGTAGGCAAGTCCACTAGATCCCATGTATGATTCTTATGAATAGAATCAATTTCTTGCTGCATAGCATCTTTCCACTGAACACACTCTAAAGCTTGTTCAAATGAATCAGGCTCATCTGCATCACAAAGAGTGCTAAAGCAAGCCAAATCTACTTGCTCTCTGCCAAAAGTAGTACCAACACGTGTTTTTCGTGGCAACGGTGCATCCAACTTGCTATCCTGCAAAGTTTTTTGAACCCATTTAGGCAAGGTTCTTTATTCCCTGAGAACTTCTTGCTCTTCACGCACAATTTCCTCTACATCATGAGGTGTCACATGCTGATCAAAAGATATTGTGATTCTTGATTCTCCACAAAAGAAGGAAGCAAACCTTCAAATACATCATGTGTCTGCATATGAGGTACATCAAAAGCAACCATAGGTTGAGCAATAGTTTCTGCAAAAATTACATCACGACTTTCAAAAATCTTGTTTGTAGCAGGATTGTAAAGTCTATAACCTTTTCCACTACCGTACCCCACAAATATACATTTGATTGCCTTATCATCAAGCTTCCCACGTAACTGTTGAGGGATGTGAGCATAAGCAAGACAACCAAAAACACGAAGATAACTGACTGAAGGTTTTCTGTCATGCCAAGCTTCATAAAGAGTAATGGTCTTCAAGGCACGAGTAGGACACCTGTTCAAAACATGTGCTGCACAAGCAACTACCTCCATCCATAGCTTATGAGGCAAAGTCTTAGCCTTGAGCATACATCTAGCCGTCTCCATTAAAGACCTGTTCTTCCTTTCTGCAACACCATTCTGTTGTGGTGTGTATGGCATAGTGCATTGGTGTTTAATGCCTTTCTTTCCCAAAAAATCCTTAAATGCACCTGGCATGTATTCTCCTCGATCGGTACGAAGAGTCTGTACTTTGCAACTTGTTTCATTTTCAACCATGGCGACATAATGTTGAAAAATTGCAAACACATCTGACTTTGCTTTGAGTGGATACACCCAACAAAACCTAGAAAAGTCATCAATGAAGGTCACAAAATAAAGGCTGTTTCCTATAGATGGCATCCTCATAGGACCACATACATCACTGTGTACAAGCTGCAACTTTCGTGTCCCTCTAACTGAAGCATCCTGCGAAAATGCAAATCTGTGCATCTTTCCAAGAACTCAACCTTCACATACATGTCTTGGTGGCATCTCCAATAAAGACAAATCATGCACCATATTATGACGTTGTAAAGTCATCAAACTGCCATAACCAACATGCCCAAATCTAGCATGCCACAACTCAGCATCCTACATGGCCTGAGTCTTTGTTTTTGCAATACATACTTGAATCTGCTTTTCATAACGATCTAGCACAAATAGTCCATTTTCCAGTGTACCTGTAGTGATAAGAGAATAACCATTCTCTCGATCTCGTACAACACATCTGTCATCCTAAAAAATGACCCGAAGACCATTTCTTGCAAGAGAGGATACAGACAACAAATTCTTCTTGATCCCTGGAACATATAAGACATCTGGCAAGCATAAATCTGAACCATCTGAAATGGTAATCAAAATCTTACCAACGCCTTTGATTGGATAAGAAGCATTATTTGCACATGTCACCTTCTTTCCTGCTGGAGCTGCATCCAATAAACAAAACAAATCCTTCCTTGAAGTAATATGCCTGGATGCACCACTATCAAAGTACCAAATCATTTGTGTCTCATCAACACTGTAAGCAAAAAAATCTGAACATACTACGAAAGCATAAGAATCCTGCACAAAGTTTGCAGACTCTTCTTTAGCTGTAGAAGAATCACCAGAAGCTGAAACAACCAAACTTTACACTCACTAATGTAGTGACCAGGTTTCTTGCAGTAGTGACATTTACCTTTCTTCTTGGACTTGTCGGAATCACCTTTAGACTTCTCTGAAGACTGTCCTGCACCAGACTTGGAGTGATGAGCACTCTCTTTACCCTTGTTTTTGTTCTGTACAACAAGAGCACGATCCATACCATCCACCTGTAAAGACTTGTTCTTACGTGATTGATCCTCCTGCAATAGCAAAGCCATTAACTCTTCAAAACGAAGAGGCTTAGGATTAGCTCACAAAGACAGAGTCAAAAAAGTCTGAAAAGTCAAATAAGATGGTGGTAGTGAATTGAGTGTTTTGGAAACCAAGTCCTTCTCTGGAATCACTTCATCAATGCTAAGCAATTGCTCTTTAAGATCCCTGATTTTTGTAAGATGCTCGACGATATCGTCACCTTCGTCCATCTGTATTTTGTCAAGTTGTTTCTTCAAAAACTCTATTCTGGTAGCGTTTCTTCCTCCAAACATAGCTTGCAGAGTGTCCCAAGCATCCTTAGAAGTTCTGCAAGATCTGATATGTGGTGCGATTGTCCTCTTTATGGTTAAGGCAATCACAGCCATAGCTTGTGCATCTTTAGTATCCCATTTCTTTTGCTCTGGAGTGACTTGTGAGGGTCCTGCACCAACAGCTGCACCACGACCAAGCATGGCAGGTGCAATGCTACCTGGACGAACTTCATCTCCAGATACATAATCCCACAATCCTTTACCAACCAAAACATTTTTGGCCATAAAAGACCAAAGAGAATAGTTGGTACCATCCAATTTGTCTTCGGATGTAAACTCACCAAAAATCTCTTTCTCCGTAGATTGAGCCATACTGTGGATGCACACAAGAGAGCAAAAGAACCTCCAAGAGATTCACAAATCTCCTCTCCAATGCAAGAAAAACTCCACACAAAATCTCAGCACAAAGCTAAGACAAGCTGCTTCCCAAAAGAACTGTTTACCTGAAGAAAATCTGTCAAAAAGCACACCCTCTTGATCTAAACGCCTCCGAAAAGTAACTTCTGCTACGCTGCTCAGAACAAAATTCTGAGGGCTCGAACGGCTTCAAAAGGGGGGTAAAACCCTAGGTCACTTGATGAGAATACTCCCGGAACGTCGAGGATGCTCCCACGAGCAAATTTTTTGAAAACTGCCTGAAAACTGCGATTGCGAGCGCGGATGCGAAAACGCAAGTAGAGGCTCTGGAAATCACCTTGCTCTGATACCAATTGTTGAAGATGATGAAACAGGAAACAGAAAGAAGATAGCAACTCAGAGTAGGAAGAAGATTGAGAAGGAGAAGACACAGAGCTTGCGTACGAGATCTCTGTAGTCTATCTCTCTGTATTAGAATAATAGAGTATATACAAACTCAGAGCTACAAAGCTTATATGAGACCCTAAGAGCTAAGGTGTCCTTTCACACCAGATGTCCAGGGGGAAAAATCCAGTGGGAGAAAGTGCCCGTGGTGAAGCGCGTATACACACTAACACTACTACATGTCTACATTGTTCTCATAAAACTGGAACACAACTTATCCCATACATCTCTAGCAGTCCTTTCTCCAACTATAATAAAGTACACAAATTCGGTGAAATGCAAACGGAGGGTAGATTTTGCCTTAGCATCAAGTTTTTCGCACTCAACATTTGTATACTCGCCCTCTGGGCGCTCCATGATAGGATCCATTTGGCCTTTTTGTATAAGAACATCTTGAATCTGCTCTTTCCAGATAGCAAAATTCGTCCCATCAAATTTTCGGATATTGTAAATATCCTTTTCACCACTAGATGACATGGCTGCAAACTAAAGATAATATGGCGATAAACACTGGTAATTATGGGAAAAATTCGACAAATCTTCCCAAAAAAATTTGACAGAATCTCAATCCAAAACTGTTACAAGAGATTAGTAACGCATCAAAAGTAATGCTCTCAGAGCATAAGACAGGCGCATCAACCACTAACTGTGCATAAAAAGTCAAAAGCTGACCCAAGACTGCCAACATGAGGTCAACTGCACCTAGCCCTCTTTATACATGTCCTATGGAGAGGCCACGAAAAAGGGATACTCCAGAAACTTGTATCACCGAAAAAATCTCAACATTCGAGAATCCCCTAGATCAAGAAAACCTCACGCTATCAACCTTGACAAAAGGATATGCAGACAAGAAACCAGTCTAGTCTCAGAGAGGGCCTCCGAACCGAGTCTCAGAAATGATCGAGACTACCAGAAACAAGCCAAATCGGCTCCACAAAAGGTACATATGGTAGTTTCCGCAACTCAACGTACATCCACTGTCAAAAATACTGCAAGGTGCAATATACGTGCTCAAACAGGCACCAAACAAAATGTGCAAGCAATAAATAAATCCCTACGGGTAGTAAAGCCGCTCTCAAAAGAGCTCAAGCACCTATCAAAAGTGCCAAAACAATGCATATGCACATCAAATACTCCCACTGAAATTTGTGCTAATGCAAAACACTACAACCTATAAGAAACCTGGATGTCCTGTATGTATGCAAGAATCTGTGAGGAGATGGATGCTTGAAAAACCCGAGACAATGTCGATGCCACAAAGTGCTCCTAATCAGCCCATAAACACCATCTCAACAACACATAATAGCCATAAAACGGCTATATACCATCCCAAAATAGTCTCTTAACAACCTGCACCTGTGTCCTGTACCTGTACCTGTACCTGTAGCGAAAGTGGAGTTGAAAAATACAACTCCTGAAGCATAGCTCGGATGAAGCTTTTGACTACATGGACAGCTTCAAAAGGGGGTAAAACTGTAGGACACCTGCTGGAAACACTCTCGAAATGCTGAATTTGCCAATGCCGAAATCAAAAACCTGTTTGCACTTTTGAAAGTGCGCACGCACGGATGCAAAAATGGCAAGCACAAACCCTGCTCTGATACCAGTTGAAGGTGCCACGAGCAGCGTGTGCGAGTGCAAGTGCAAGAGCAGAGAGAGAGAGAGAGACCTGCTTTGGGTGGAGCTCACAACAATGTTATCCTGTTGCAGCTCCTTATTTTGTTGTATTAAAGAATAAGTGTATACATGGTTAAGTTAGTAGATGGGTTAGTAGTAAGTGGGATGTCCGGCCAGTTGGTGTGAATCCCAACAGGGAGCAGCAGGATGAGATATCATATAGGACTTTGATGGTCGCACTAGGAGGTGCCCGCCACTAGGACTTTCTCCAGGGTAAAGTGACTGAATAACATCAAGGATGTCACTTTGAGAACTTGCATCGAGCCGTAGCATGTCATAGAGGGATACTTGTTGGAAGGTGTTCTTCAAGACTGTCTCTGCTATAAGATTTTCTTGTTCTACCAGTAGTTTCTCTGGTCTCTTTATCTTCTATAGATCAGCCATTGCTTCCAAGAAGGCTTGATCAATATCGGAGAGCAAAGATTTGGATTCTTGCTTGTCACTGAGTGAGGTCTTGGTGCCAGCTGAAGGTAGAGTATCCAATGTTGGGAGAATGTGTGGGGGAGTTGAACGTGTTGGAATACTAAGTCCGAGAGCGGCTCTCTGGGCTCGGGTGAGGGCGCCCACTAGCTCCTCTACCAATTGCAACTTCTCTTGAGTGGTAACCACATGGGCGGAAGGTGGTCGAGGAGTGGTACTAACTCCTATCAAATTGAGCTTGGGAAAGGTAAACTCATTTGGCTTTGACTTGGGTTCGCAACCGTGGATGCACAAAGTTTAGGACAATCTTTACTGTAGTGATCCTTCGTTTCAGGGCAATGACGGCAGGGAGGGGACCATTCGGGCAGAGGGAATTTGCTTTGGTAATGACCATATTCCCCGCATCTGTAGCACAAAATGGGCCAATTCAATGGGCGAGTTGAAGGGCAAGGTTGTCCTTGCTCCTGGTGCATGGAGTTGAAGGTGGAAGCATAGAAGCTTTGAGGTGATGAGGGAGCATAAGTATCATATAAGCTCCAAGAGGGAAAAGTGCTCTGCATACCTTGCATAGGAGGGGCTGTCAGCAAAGGTGGCATAGGGTGTGGATGGCCACAGGGAGAAACCATGTTGAATGCAGGTGCTACCCTTGTTGAAGAGTAGGACCAAGACTTTGCTGTATTTGTCACAATCCCTTGAGGTAGTGACAGTCCTTGTCCTCATTCCAAACTTTTCATAGAGGTGGCGGTAAACTCGAAGGGGACATTCCTGTGGAGGGTGCCCTAGAGAGTGGCATGAGCTACACCAAACCATTGCCTTAGTCTCTTGCTAAGACTTGAGCTCTTCTAGCTCGCGCTTGATTTGTTCTAATGCATTGTGATGTGGAGGCTTCTCCTGTCTAAGATACAAGGACCTCTCCTCATGAAGAGATCGCTATAACTTTAGGGCTTCCAGTTCCCTGCGTAAAGAAGTTCACGGATCATCAGGACTTTCCAAAAACAGTGAGGGGAGTTGGTGAACAGCTTCCTAGATCCCTCTATCCTAGTAGCAACCACGACAAATTCCTCCAGAGTGGCGTCAGGTTGGAGACTCTCGAAGTTTTTGCTGGGAATTTTTGGGAAGAGCCTTTTCTACCCATTTCTTGACCGTGAACTCACCTGGTGGTTGAGGAAGCTTGGCTACCAGAGACTTGGTTTTAATCATGAGTTCTGCAAAAGTCTCCTCTGATTGGAGCAACATGTTGGCCAACTCATCCAAACCCTTTTCCTGGTAGTCACTTGGTTTGAATGCTGCACAAAAATGTTGTCTTAAAGCCGCCCAAGTTGCAAAATGGTTCTTTGCAAATTGACTGTACCACTTGTCTGCTAAGCCATCCAAGGTAGATGGGAAGAGTACCTGACCAAGACCTCTACAGAGAGATAAAGACCTCCTTGCATGGTCGACTGCATCTTCTGAGGAGAGTCCCTTGAAAGTAGGAAACTTGATGTTTACCTTGTCCAAAACACTGGTCAACGCCTCCATGTCTGCTTGCTCAGGAGCCCGTTGCTCAATAGCTTGCTGTAAAAAAATGGGAGAGAGCTTTACTAGGAAAGGTGACCTGGAAGATGTAGAACTAGATGGAGGAATGGATGATGTCGTATGTGGAGTTATTGGTGATGAGGTTGGTGGACTTCTATGTACCAAGGGTTGACGTCTTCTGTTATGCTTCAGAGGACTCAGTAGTGCGCTTTGACGCTCTAATGAACCCCTTGTATGTGTCATGCAGTGACCACAAACCCAACCAAGCTTTGGGCAAGAAGACCTTTAACTAGCTCAACACAGGTCTAGACTCTACTAGACCATGGCAAGTGACTAGACCAACTGGTCCAGTCAGGGACGAGGATGGACTAGACCAGGACGAGAGCTGGTTGGACCAAGGTGAGATAGGACCAGCACGGTAAGAGAGGACCAGACCAGTAGGCTCATTGGGCAAGTCAAAGTAGGCAAGGCTAGATAAAACCCATCTAGCTCCTCGATTTTCACCTCAACAGAGAGTGAGACTTCAATTGAGGTCCCACCAGGCGTGTGAAAAATGTGAGCACCTGTAGCGTGGATAGTGTGTCATGCTCTCTACAGTGGGTGCTCCTCAATGCAATGTGCATGACATATCACTCAAAATAGAATGAAAACAAAGGAAACAATAGATAACAACTGATCAACACAGAGACACAACAACAAACCAAAACATAAGGACTCAACTATCTCAAAGAACCGATACCGACTCTTGTATGGCAGCACTCTCAGCTCCAGCCCAGAACTCACAGGTACAATGGGGTGTCGAGGCTCAGATGTGCAGGGATAGTGCAGACGTGCTGTGTGTATAGACTCACTACTCTAGACGATGACGATGGACCATATATGAAGAAGAAGATCCACCAACAGCTCATAAATGTCGGCCACCTAAGCCTATCTCCAAATTGAGTGGTGGTGGTGACCTGGCCACGATGTCCACTAGACCACCGTCTGTATCCCTACCATGTGTCACTGCCCAACCCAGAGAGTCCGTCCAGTGTGTGCCAGACCAGACCAACTGTACTAACTGTGTGTCCTGTAGCCTGCTACATTTGTAGGTGTGATCCTTGCAACAGAGAAGTAATCATCCATAGCTTCAATCCATACTTCCGCATCTTTCTCAATATCATCACCCTCTCCTTTAAAAGAAGGTGGTTGCATTTGTTTGAGCAACAATTTTTTTCTTGAATTTCCGTGTAGATAGCATCATTCTGAGAGTTTTCCAATCTAGAAGTGATTTGAGGATTCCCCTAAGTGTACATCAATGTTTACAATAACTCAAATCAATAGGGTATTTTTCAAACTTAGACTTATCCATTCCACTAACAGCTCAATCGTATGACTTAACCAATCATTACTTATCCAATGCGTTAAACTTCAATCACATGATAATCAATCTTGACTTATCTAGTCCTTCAAAAACTCAGTCACATGACTTAACTAGTCATGACTTATCTCAATCACATGACTTAACCAATCATGGGTTATCTCATCACATGACTTAACCAGTCAAAACTCATTCAATCCACGAAAAAAACTCACTTTCATGACTTAACCAGTCAAACAATTTCTTTGTAGAAAAACAACTCAATCTTCTATTCATAAAATCATCAAAACGTCATATAGGGTTCTACAAAAGATCTCTCCATGAGAAAACATAATAGAGGTTTTAACCATAACTATGGTACACATCAATTGGCATAATGTAATATCTCTGTGAGTCAAATTATGGGTATAGAAAATCATACAAATGAGGAAGCTTGAAGTAGCCAATTTAATCTTTTTAACTTAGGCTCTAATATCAATTGTGAGGTCCCCAACCCCGAAAGATTGGGGCGACTTGATAGATGGCCTTCCTTTATTCTCAAGTTCCGTTGACGACACCCTACTCCGTTTCCACAAAGTAGAGATATGAGAAAACAACAAAAGAGAGAAAGCCCTCTATCCATAATGATCACAGTTGTAAGGGGCATACGCCATAGGCCAAGTCGATAAATCAAGGATTCAAATGGAAGCTATTTTCTATGACATAAAGATGAAATCCCATTGACATATTTAGAATCCATGAACAATGCCTTTTTCCCCACATTTAAGAGGCACGATCACCATTCATAAACCCTGAATATGGTATGAAACATAGTCTAAACTAACTAGTAATCTTATAAAAAGTACTCGATTAATCGAGTCCATAGATTTCAGGGGCACGTATATTTAGAACATCTTGACTCTTGGTACAATGAGTCTCTAATTTTGCTTCTCTTAATACGAGGGAGTGGAGAGTTTCTCGACTAATCGAGACCACCCATCCTTGGCTGGCAGCTTGAGCCAGCTCCCACTTTTCACCCCACACTCACACTTTTTAACTTGTCTTCTAATTACTACCATACTGTTTTACACATACAAACAATGTTCCTTAATTAAGTTCAGACACAGGTTCTTTTATACAACCCTTCAAACAATACCAAAACAATTCAAACAAAGCCTAATGAAAACAATCCTATATTTCAATAACTTTTTCAATTTCTTATGAGTTTGCCGCTACCCTCGGACTTTCTCTGTCTAACCAACAGAGCCTTTGCAAAGGATTTATTCGCTATCCACAAATTGTGCAACCTTCCCATCCCGCTAACCGCGAGGCATCCCGCTAACCGCGAGGCATCCCGCTAACCGCGAGGAACAAAAGAGAGCCGATAAACTCAGCTTAATCTCCACTAACCGTGGAAACTTTTTGCTAGCCCGCGAGGCACAAAAGATATTCTTTCAACAATTCTTCTCTTTAAGTGTTTTTTCAAACATGATCAACCAACTCTTCATATCAACCAGTAAAAACTTATCAAATAATAACAATTTATCAAGCAATATCAATTTAACAACGATGACAATTTATCAAACAGTTCTTTCACTAATCTATGAAAACATATGCTTGTTTCTTGTGATAAGAGTGTGGGGGTCCACATCGTGTATCCGAGTGTCCTATTAGAGTACAAAAGAATGCCACACTGATGCAAACGGATGAAGCGAGCACATCTACAATGCCGATACTCATGTGTAATTGATGGGGCATAGACCACTTGATTGTCTAATGTCCTAATAATCCAAATGCACCAAAGATCACGCCATTGACCTTAATTGAGGTTACCAAGGAGCCCTCACAAAGTACGCATGTGGTACTAGTAAATGTACTCACATTTTCTCAGATTATATGCTTGCAATTTGCAGATTGTAGAGTTGTTTTATGGATATGTGAGCATCAATTTTGATGCATTTGATCATGGTTTTCATAATTGTGTAGTGGTCGAGTTATCTCCCACTATGCGCTTTGCCCCATGTGTCGGAGGCTGGGAACTTGCCAAAACATCATGTGCGAGCTACGAATGGCTGCAAACACACAACTAGACAGTCCTAGCAAGCTCAAAGGGGCAATGATGTGTCACTCATCACTCAATGCTTCCGTCAGTCACACACACACACACACACACACACCTATGAGTACACAAAGGAGAAGAAGATAGAGGTAGAGCAAGAGAACTTCTTAACATGCACCTCAAAGAATGAGGATTTTAGGTCAAAATGGACTTTTCAAAAGAGTCAGATCAATTCACACATGGGTGACCACAGTGGTCAACTATAGTAAAAATCATGTAAAAAAGGGATAAGTGGTGCGCCTCTCACCGGTGATCACCTACACACCTATTGGACCGACAAGCCCGCCAATCCATGACTCAAATAAATGATAAGGCGTCCGTCAAAGTGATAGGGTGTTCGTGAGGGTTAGCATGTCCCTCTTCCTGATGTAGATTCCGTCCTCGGAAGTTATTGAGATGAAGCCCGTTCGTCAAGGTGGAACAACATTTGAGATCAAATGTCCTAAATTGAGCGTATAGCGCATGATCATAAACGCAAGTAGTGAGCAAACTAGCTCAAAACGCATCCCATAAGTGAAACTGCCTGCAAAAAACCTCTAAAATCTGTGACTTTCTATCTGTAGCCGCAAAAGTATACACAATCCTCACTCCTACAAGAGTGGGTACAAGAACACTAAACTGTATCCAAGCTGATAAAACCTGTCAAAGTGAGAGTAAAAACTCGATCACTATCAAAGTGGGACTCAAACTTGACTACTAAACCATCATAGAGCAAAAGTGCAGATACGCATAAAATATGGCGAGAATTTGGGAAAAAATTGACAGAGTTTTCTCGAAAAAAAGAGTGAAGACTCAAAAACTCTCACCAATACCGCATAATATACATGCGCAGTGCCAAAACCTTGGCAAACTGGCTCACTCCTAAATGAGTGTCTCTATGGACCTGTACCTCTCCAAAAAACGATGCAAACATGTGAACCTGCTACCTGCGAGCTCCGCATGGCATAAGATGCACAAAATCCTGCTAAAAACTACTCTCTGGACTATCCCACAAAATCATACACAGTCTACATTGCTAGAAAGCGCAAATTGTGAGAAAAATATCAAGAAATTGGTGCACATCATGTCATCGGTTGGTAGTAGGTGCATTGACCAAAAACCAAGCACAAAGCATGACGAGCTGCATGTGGTCGAAATCGTCGTCCGAGAACCGTGCTAGTGGATAAAAGTGCTCCGGAATGGTCCGTTGGAGCGGCTATGCGTCAATGTGTGCTATCAAAGCTAGAAAGTGGGAAGTCGTCAAAGTCGAAATGGCCGAATCGAAGTCTGAATGGGGGGGGGAATCGTTAGAGCCAAACCTCTCTGGAATGGACATGAGAGGGTAGTCATTGGCAAAGCTACACCGAAGGAGAGTCCAACTGCTCTAACTCGCTCTTGCTATGTCAAAGCCGAGAAAAAACTAGTTGATGCAACCTTCCGCTGCCTGACAAAAGTGATCGCCGAAATCGTAGCCGCCAAAATTGGTGTCAAAATCTATGTTGAGTCGTCAATGCAAAGCCATAGAGGAAAATGATGGAGAACTGAGTCGATGCCAAGCCGTAGATGTCAAGGAAAAACGCTGAAGTCATAGGCACCAATGCTCGAAGCCGATGTCGAACACCGACAATGTCGGGCCGATGATACCAAGGCTTACTCGCCAAGGCTCGCACACGATGTCTGTATGTGTGTGTGCGCCCGTGCCAAGAGCGTGCGTGCCCCTCTCTTTTCCATGACTAAGAGGGTTCTCAAATGTTCTCTCTTTTTCTATCGTTTTCATGCCAATGATGAGCTGCCATAGTTCCAAAATCTTCGAAACCGGCTCTTTGTTTTCTCACTCGCTACTATCAAGTGTGTGAACACGCTCCAAAAGAAAATTTTTAAAAAACTCTTAATGAATCTTCTCATTGTCAAAATTTTGAAAATTTGTCGACGCTGTCAGGTTCTTCTACAATTTCTCCCCAAGATCCTGTGTGTGTGTGTATGTGTGTATGTATGTATGTGTGTGTGTGTGTGTGGAGAGAGAGAGAGAGAGAGAGAGAGAGAGAGAGAGAGAGAGAGAGAGAGAGAGAGAGAGAGAGAGAGAGAGAGAGAGAGAGAGAGAGAGAGAGAGAGAGAGAGCAACAAACCACACCTGCTTGCTCTCCTCGACACTGCTGAAAACCTCAAATTTGCTCGATTTTAGCTTCATAGTCTGCTCAAGGCAGCCAATGCTATAGAGTTGTTGCCCGACCCTGCTATGCTTTCACTACTCCCCTTGATTTTGCTCAATTTTCCTGCAAGTACCGAGTGTGGTGTGTGTGTGTGTAATTACCACCACACACTCCCAAGCTCAATTTTTAATGATTCCCCTTTTGTGAGGCCTGCCCAACTCCTACAAGCTTTCCCTTGCTCATGAGTTGCGTGAATCTATTGCACCTGCTTTGGATTCACCCTTTATGCTTCCAATATCCTCAAGCTTTGCTGCCTGAGAACTCCAATTGCTTCCAATGGTAGCAATGCTCTCAATTTTGTGCTCCGAGATCCACAATCTGCCTGGATCTCCGCCGATTCACTCCGATCTGATGCCGTCGAGCCAGATCTACTTCCGTCGAGCTCAAACTGAGCTCTGTCACTTCCGTGTCTCGCAGTGAACCCGTCGCGTGCTCGTTGTTGTGGCACTCTGATACCAGTTGATTTGTGTGCACGGATGCATGCATATGTGGTGTGGTGTGTGTGTGCGAGAAGGGGAGAGGGAGAGAGTAGACCATATGTGGGTGAAGAAGGACTCAAATAAGCTACTCCTTATTCTTAGTATATGTACAAGAATTAGGGTGAGCAGTGGGCAGGTACTTGCCCATAGATTGGGTCGGGCAAGGCACAGACGCTTGTACCCCAATAACAACAACAACAACAACAACAAAACACATATGCACACACACACATACACACACACACACACACAGACGAGGGGGAGGACACTCTAGTGTGAAGGTGGACCCCTTACATCCTAGAGAGAGAGAGAATGTGTGTGTGTGTGTGTCCTCACTTGTCTGAAGGTGCACCCCTTCCCTTCCCTTCCCTTCCCTTCCATCCTAGAGCGAGAGAGAGGACAAGGGGGAGAGAGGGGTGGTGGGGGGTAGAGAGAGAGAGAGAGAGAGAGAGAGAGAGAGAGAGAGAGAGGAAGGGAGGGAGCTAATTTTCTTTTAAAAGAAGTGGCACTAGCCGTGTCACTAGTGCCTCTCTTTTTTTTGTGAAAGAGGGAGAGAAAGAGAGAGAGAGAGAGAGAGAGAGAGAGAGAGAGAGAGAGAGAGAGAGAGAGAGAGAAGGGGGGGGATATGGGTTATACAGTAACAGTGAAAGAGAGAGAAAGAAGGGAGTGGGAGAAGAGGAGGACCTTGAGGAAGGGAGGGTGGTTAAAGGAGTAGATGGAGAGAGGAGTTAGAGGAGAGGGAGGATGTTGGAGGACGAGCATGCTCAACAAAATTATTCTATCTATGATAGAGAGAGCTCTATGCCATAAGTCACGCTTTACGAAAGTGGTGACACTATTTATATGGTGCAGAGTTTGATGTAGTTTTTGACCATGAGAGTATCAAATGGTTTACTACTCAAACGGACTTGAAGGGCCGTAAAGCTAGATGGGCCGAAATCCTTCAAGATTATGATTTTAAGCTACGATATCTCAAGGGGCGATATAATGTAGTAGCGGATGCACTAAGTCGGATGCCTCAGATTAATTCACTTGCTTTCACGGAAATAAAGAGTGGATTTTTAGAGTCATTACGTGGCAAGTGTGCACAACATCAATCATATGCTAAAGTGTGGAGTGCAGTTTTAGAAAGGGACCCCTCACACTCACATGCCTCTGAACAGCCAGATCAACATGTCTCTGCACGCACAGATAAAAACTCCAACACACAGAGCTCCACCCCTACTCAGGAAGAGCTTAAGCGATGGAAGAATTTTTCCATTGATGATGGCTACTTACTCCACAAGGGTAGAGTATGTGTGCCAAAGGACTCAGACACCAAGGCGCCAAATCTTATTTGAGTGTCACGATAGTCCAAGTGCTGGTCATCCAGGTATTCGTAAGATGTATGCCTTAGCTCGATGGCGATTTTATTAAGCCGGGCTTACATCATGATGTTCAAGAGTACGTACTAAATTGCTAATAGTGCCAAGTTAATAAGTCAAAGCGCCTCAAGGTAGGTGGCCTTTTACATCCTTTAGAGATTCCACAAGATAAGTGGGAGAGTATCTCAATGGATCTTGTAGTAGGACTACCTACTATAAATCGCGGCCATGATGCCATTTGGGTAATTGTAGACCGTCTCACAAAGATGAGTCGATTCATTCCCACTAAGACTACAGTTAAGACACTGAAATTAGCACGGCTATTTGTAGAGCATATATATAACTCTACAGTATTCCAGCTAGTATCATTAGTGACAAAGATCAAAAGTTTGATAATCACTTCTGGAGAGCTGTGTTCCAAAAGTTGGAAACTAAACTTACTCTAAGTATGGCTGATCATCCAGAAACGGATGGTCAAACTGAAAGAGTTAATCAAGCGCTAGAGGATATGCTACAAGCGTACGTTAGCAAGAAGCAAAACAATTAAGAAGACTACTTACCTATATTGGAATTTGCTTATAATAGTTCAAAGCATGTGACTACATGGTTTAGTCCATTTATGCTTTTGTATGGATTTCAACCTAGATCACGCGTTACGGTGGGGTTGGCTAAGGAGAAGATACAACAAGCAAAGGATTTTCTCCAAGACCATTTTGACATGCTTTGAGTTTCTCGACAGAATGTTAAGCAAGCTCAAGACCGATATAAGAAGTACGCAGATGAGCATCGTCGTCTTGCTACTTTTGAAGAAGGAGACAAGGTTTTTTTCAAAGTTTTGGAGCATTCAGAAAGGTTGAAGATAGGAAAAATTGCTAAACTTTCACCACGCTATTGTGGACCATTTACCATTCTCAAACGTATAGGCCAAGTGGCCTATAAGTTAGCTCTCCCAGAGCACTCACGAGTTCATCCTATTTTCATGTTAGCTGTTTACGAAAACAACTAGGACAGAATGATAATGTCATTGACACAGGTGTGTTAGTTGACCTTCTCGGACCGCCAAGCATTCCTCATGAGCCGGAAAAGATTTTGGATTTCATGAGCTTCGCACCAAACATCATGTCAGACGACAGGTGTTGGTAAAATGGCTAGATAGACCTGAAGAAGGTTCTACATGGGAGAATGTCTCCGCACTTAAGAAACATTTTCCTACGTTTGTTTTCGAGGACGAAAACGATTCTCCGAGGGGGGGGGGGGGGTAATGTAAGGACATGGATCCTATGGGCAAGACCACTGACAGGTCGGATAGTGTGTACGCTAGGGGGAGGCTATAAGATAGCACGGTTGGGTGAGACTAGCACACGCATTACCACCTCCCTTTCAGTACGTGTTTTATAATTAATCAACGGATCAAATTCATGACGAAATGGCATTCCCAAAATCATATCAAGACCGTGCAATGGTGCTACTAGAAATGTACGTGCTTGTGTAAATTCATCAATGCAAACTGCAACAATGACTTGGGTTTGCCATCCAAGCAACACTAGCACATCAAAAATTTCCAATTCTCTCTCACACTTAAGCCAAAAGAGCAATTCAAAAACAATGAAAAATATCTCTGGTGCTGGTAAATCAAATTTCCGTTGAAACTGAAACCTCACATAACTCTTCACATGATGATTTTGTCTCACAATTTAAGAATTGTTTCATGCATAATCTACCACCTGGAATTCCACCTTCACACGCAAAAGACCACAAAATAGATATTATGCCGGATAGTGATTCCTTGTAGAGCACCTTATCGTGTAAATCCAACTGCACACAAGGATGTACAAACTCAAATCACTGACTTGCTTGATCGAGGAATTATAAGACCTATTAGTTCACCATACAGAGCTCCAGTACTTCTTGTTAAGAAGAAAAATGGCACCTTTTGTGTGTGTATTGACTACAGGACTTTAAACAAGATCACCATCAAGAATAGGTTCCCTATTCCTCGAGTGGATGATCTGTTAAACAAACTGAAAGGGGCAAACATCTTTTGACCTCAAATCAGGGTATCACCAAGTCAAGATGTTTGATCAAGATCTCCACAAAATTGCTTTCAAAAAACAATCGGGACATTATGAATTTCTTGTCATGCCATTTGGTTTAATGAATGCACCAGCCACTTTCACGTGCATGATGAATAGAATTTTCATTGACCATCAAGATTTTGTGATTGTATTATTTGATGGAATTCTTGTATTTAGTAAATCAGAACAAGAACATAAAGAGCAGTTAACACATTTATTTGAACTACATGCACACAACCACTTGTACCTGAATCTTGAAAAGAGTTCATTTTTCCAATCTGAAATTAAATATTTGGGACACATCGTATCGAGCAAGGGAATACATGTAGACTCTAAGAAAATTGACGCCACTCAATCATGGCCTAGACCCAAAAATTTGCATGAACTTTGTTCTTTTTCTGGTTTATGCAGTTATTACAAGAAGTTTGTACGTAACTTCGCTTACAAATCTCATTACCTCACTCTCCTATTAAATAAAAATTCTCCTTATGTATGGTTTGATTTGCAAGAAAGTTTTTTTAATGCACTCAAGAATGCTTTGATAACTGCACCAGTACTCCAATTTCCTGACTTTGATAGACCATTTCTTTGTCGTAGTCACTGATGCTAGTGGAAAAGGTATTGGTGCAGTCTTTATGCAAGATAACCATCCACTTGCATTTGAAAGTCGTATGTTTAAATCGTCTGAAGAAAAGTTTAGTACACATGACAAAGAGTTGACTGCTATTGTACATGCTTTGAACATTTGGAAACACTATTTAATGGGTGTTGATTTAATTATCAAAATTGATCAACAAAGTATCAAGTATTTACGGTCTCAACCCTTAATAGATGATAGACATATTAAGTGGGCTGCCTTCATTCAAAGTTTTCAACCCAACATTCAATACCAACCTTGTAATAAGAATGTTGTAACTGACGCTTTGAGTCAAAGACCCTCTCTTAATAATCTGTCAACCATCATGGGTACTTCATTTGATTCAATGCCTGGCACTTATGCACAAGATGATGATTTCAAAACCACATGGTTGCATATGATTGATAATTATGTGTACACATTTTTGGAATACTCTATTTAAGAAAACTTTCTTTATTTCAAACAAAATTGTGTGTAGCTAAACCTTTTTTCATACATTGATCATTAAAGAGTTGCACAAACCACCCTATGTGTTAGACAAGGGGAACTAGAACTTAGGAATCCACCACCCAACCACCCATTATATAGCAAAGCCCCTGGCCCTTTGCCCTAGTTGGACTCCCTTTCCACAATGCCTAGCCCGGCCTTGCCCTTGTCTAGTCCGCGGCCTTGTCGGTGTCCTGACATTACTCCCCCCTTAAGAAGAGTTTTCGTCCTCGAAAACAAAAGAGGAAAACTTCTTCTTAAGAACACTAATATTTTCCCAAGTGGCACCTTCCTCAGGTCGGTCTTTCCACTTGATTAAGGCTTGTTGACGTACATGATGACGTGTACGCAACTCATGATAATCGAGAACACATTCAGGTTCATGCGGTAAGGTATGAGGTTCAATGAAATCAACCAAAATCTGTTGTTCAATGACATTATCGTCCCCATGTAACCGCTTACGTAAACGGCTTACATGAAACACCGGATGAATACGAGAATGTGAAGGTAGCAATAATTTGTAGGCACAATCACCTACTCACTTGAGTATTTTGAAAGGCCCACAATATCGGGGAGATAATTTAGGTGTTGGCTCAGTTTTCAGACTTTCTGAATGTTCTGGCACACATAAAAATACTTCCTCCCCTTCTTCGAAGGTAACTTGCCGACGTTTCTCATTAGCATACTTCTTATACCGATCCTGTGCTTGTCGGACATTCTGACGAGCGAGTTTCAACATATCCATGTGGGGTTGGAGAAAATCCTTAACCTGTTGGAGTTTTTTGATTGCCAACCCCACCGTAACTGGTGACCTAGGTTGAAACCCATACATGAGCATGAAAGGACTAAATTCAGTTGTGACATGCTTAGCATTGTTGGAGGCAAACTCGAGAATAGGTAAGTATTCTTACAAGTCTGGCTGTTTTTTGCTGACATATGCTCTAAGCATATCCTCTAGCACCTGGTTAACTTGTTCAGGCTGACCATCTATTTCTGGATGATCTTCTGTACTGAGGTTCAGTTGTGTACCCAATCATTTAAACACAACTCTCCAAAAGTGACTGTTAAACTTGGGATCACGGTTGTTGACAATGTTACTTGGCAAACTATACAATTTGTATAGATTTTCCACAAATAACTTGGCTAGTTCTGGTGCTTAACTGTTGATTTGGTTGGAATAAACTTACATAGTTTAGTCAACCGGTCTACGACCACCCATACCGAGTCATGACCTCGTACAGTGGTTGGTAAACCCACAATAAAGTCCATAGAGATGCTTTCCCATTTGCCATTGGGAATCTCTCAAGGATGTAAGAGTCCTCCTGCTTTCAGGCGCTTTGCTTTGTTAACTTGACATTTTTGGCAATGCAAGACATAAGCTTGAACAAAGCCATGTATACCTGGTGAGTAAAACTGTCATCATATGAGAGCATAAGTTTTTCTAATACCCGAGTGCCCTGCACTTGGACTATCATGACATTCATAAAGAATTTGGCACCGAATGTCTGTGTCCGTCGATACACAAACTCTTCCTTTATGGAGTAGGTACCCATTGTCGATGGTGAAATGCTTCCATCATTGTAGTTCATCACTCGATAGAGGAGAACACGGTGTTGAGGTTAACGTTACACTACCATCATTAGAGTGAGAAGGATGCCTCATTTGAACATGGCTCCACACTTTGGAATATGCTTCATCATGCTCATATTTGCTTTGAAAGAATCCAAAAATTCACTACGAAGTTCCGTGAACAAGAGAGAATTGATCTCTGGCATACAACTTAGAGTGTCAGCCACCACATTGTATCAACCTTTACAGTACCTTAGCTTGGCATCATATTCCTGAAGAATCTTGGCCCACCTGGCTTTCCGACCCTTCAAATCCATTTGTTGTGTAAACCATTTGATGCTTTCATGGTCAAACACAATCTCAAACTGAGCACCATACAGATAATGCCGCCATGTTTTTAAGGCAGACATTATTGCATAGAGTTCGCGCTCATAAGCAGAGTAGTTCTGTTGAGCTGCATCAAGCTTCTTGCTTTCAAATGCAATTGGCCATCTGTCTTGTAGCAGGACTACTCCAATAGCACGGTCACTGGCATCCGTTTCCAAAACGAATGGTTTCAAAGGATCTACAATAGCTAGTATGGGAGCTATAGCTAATGCATCCTTGAGTGTATCGAAACTGTGTTGTTTAGCGGGTCCCCACTGAAAAGCTTTGCCTTTGCCTTTTAGTTGATCCGTCATGGGAAGAAAAATATTAGCATAGTTTTTAACGAACCTTCGGTAAAAACATGCAAATCCCAAAAAAAATCTGTAACTCTTTCATATTTTTAGGAGAAGGCCATTTCCGGATGGTATCCACTTTGGATTGATCCATATATAATCGATTAGCTGAAATAACATGCCCTAAAATAGTGAATTTCTTCTTTCAAAAAATCACACTTAGATTCCTTGGCATATAATTGGTTTGTTCGTAACAACTCGAACACCTGCCTGAGATGTTGTAAGTGTTCTTCTTCAAAAGCACTGTAAACTAGAATGTCATCGAGGAAAACGATGACAAAATTTGCCCAAGTACGGCTTCAAGACACTATCCATAAGTGTCATGAATATTGCGGGCGCATTGGTTAACCTGAAGGGCATCACCAAAAACTCATAGTGTCCAAACCTTGTTCGGAATGCAATTTTAGGGATATCAGCAAGTCGAATACGGACTTGGTGATAACCGTACCGCAAGTCTATTTTCGTAAAATGCGAGCATGAGTGAGTTTATCGAACAACTCATCCACTCGTGGCAATGGGTACTTGTTCTTAACCGTAATCGCATTTAAGCCATTGTAGTCTACGCACATGCGCATATTGCCATCTTTTTTCTTCACTAAAAGAATAGGAGAAGCCCATGGTGAAGAACTGGGTTGTATAAATCCTCTACTAAGGTAGTTAGCAAGCTGACTTTTCCACCTCAGTAGCTTCCGAATAACTATAACTCATACGGTAGGGCGGTTTACTAACAGGTTTACAGCCTGCAGCCACGTCGATGCTATGTTGCACCGATTGTGTCGGCGGTAATCCCGGTGGCAAATCATTAGGAAAAACATATTGAAATTCCTTTAATAATTTTTGTAACTCACTAGCAACATTTGCTTGTTTAGACTTAGCCATTGGTGGAAGAGATGAGAGAGAAGCATGCAACGTTGAGGAATGTTCAACAGATTCAATGTTAGAAAGAAAATGAGATAGTGAGTAACACAAGAAAACTTGATCTATTTCATTATCAAAAACGACCTACATAAGCTCAACTGTACAAATCAATGGTGAAGAAGGTACATCCTTCTCTCCTAACAACAACACATGTGCGCCATGGGACTCGAACATCAAGCTGTTGTGCTCATAGCTACGCTTCAGTGATGGTCCTAGGCTATGCAACCACTCCCTACCAAGAACCACATCTGCCCTTTCCATGTTCATAACCTGAATCCAAGCATGTGGAGTAACCTTGTACTTCCAACGGAACAGCTCGGCATTGAGTATCCCAGATTTCGGTATTATGTCCATTCATCATTGCTACCTTGTAGTGGTGGGTACTTGGAGTTTGAGGCAATTTGAGTTTTTTCACCAATCCATAATTGATGAAATTGTGAGTAGCATCGTCATCTACCAAGATGCGCACCTTGTGCCCTTGCAGATATCCGTGCATACGTACTAACTCATGTGGTCCAAAGGTTTGTTGCCACATGGAAGCTGTGAGACATCATTCATGCACCACCTTAGCGTGTGTTACTTCCACTGTAGAGAACCATGAGGAAGAATCAAGAACCGTGTGAACTACTGTCTCCTTGCCATGAGCATCAGATTTTCCCTTGGGACAATCCTTTTTGCCATGACCTCTTCCTAAACATTGAAAACATAATTTCTCTTTCTTAGCTTTATCAAAGTCCTCAGGAGAGAGAGGACCCCTGAACCCCTTGGGTTTTTTAGATGCATCTGAATTGGCAGCTATAAATTTCTTTTTATTGTGCCCATACTCATTGCGTGTATTACTATGTGTATTAGCAGGCATGTGACTATTATGTGCTTTGTTTTCATCTGGATCATTGTGAATATGTGCTTTCACTATGGCTTCCTCAAGTGTTTTAGGATCTTGGGTCTTGACGTACTTCTTAAGCTCTGGTGTCAGACCTCGTATAAACCCCCGTACTTGTTGAAAGGTATCTAAGCCTTCCAACTTGAGGATAACATCCCGATAGTGAGAGATATATTCAAGCAATGATGGGTATTTGTGCAAGGAACATGTGTCCCAAGCCGTCCAATTCCAATCTACCTCATTCGTAGGCAAAAAATCTTTGCTAAACATAGCTTCAAAAGCTGCCCAACTCTGTGGTATGATGTTCTTCTCCTTGAGAGACATCCACCATTTGTAGGCCTTGCCTTCTAGAGTTAAGCTCATTTGCAGAGCTCTGACTGCGTCTGGAGTACGTTGTAAGGCGTGAATTCCATCCCACTTGCTGAGAAAGATATTCTTTGCATCCTTATTGCGGTCTCAGTCTTCTCCCTTAAAAATTGGTGGTTTGGTGTTTTTCAACAATTCATCCACCTCTTTTGCAGTGAGAGTATGCAATGTATCAGCATTTGGGCCTTGCCCTAGATTAGAAGGGCCTTGCCATTGTGTAGCAATGTGCTCATGCATGTGCGTGTCAGCAGGACCCTTGGACTGCTGTTGCATTAATTGAATCACTAATGTGGATATCTTAGTGACATTTTCATTTAAAGCTTTAAAATTTTCATCCATGACTGTCATGCGTGTCTGAAGTGCACAAAATTCTTGAATATCGAGCAATTCGTAAGTGTCATCACCTGCCGTAGCATCGCGGGTACTCTCCTTGAGAGGATCCAGCCACGGGCCATCATTGGCAGGATCAGGCGTACTTTGTTCAAAATCAAATGTCATATTGATATCTGAATCCATGGCGACAAAGTGCGGTGCAAGGAATAGTTAGAAAAAATACCTGAGATTGAGAGCACTTGCAAAGTGTAATTAGCCTTGCTAATTCCATCAAAATCTCTTGTATCCCAGTGGAAACCGATCCAATTGTTCGTCGTATAGGGAATTCCGCAATTCCTTGGTAGCCGAATCAATTATACTTGCAATCGTTAATTGATTTTGAAAGGTAATTGTACTTTGAACTCCCGTCGGAATGCTTTTCTTAAATCTCTGAGTTTTTGCCGGTCATACGCAAAGAATTGGGTACTCAAAGTTTGTGCCCGGCCGTGTTGAGATGTCGCACCTTGTCGGACCTTGCCGAATCCGCACACAAGGGAGGGGGTGGGGTACCCCATGATGGGTACCGCCCCTTGTTCTTGAAAATAGGGTGTGGCCACTAACCCCCAAGGGGGTTGGGTGCCCTTGTAGTGTGAAAAAACGACCACGCAATGGCTATGGCCACTTACAGCAGCGCGCGAGCAAGGAAGGGGGCCATGATGGTCTCTGTAGTGAGCAAGGGACCTTGGCCCAGGGTCGTGAAATGCTCCCCCGCCTGGCGCAAAGCCGTAGAGCCCGCAAGGGACGAGTTTTGTGCAGGTCCACCATCTCGGCGGCTCCCTCTTGCAAGGGGGGGTTGCCCACGGCACTACTCCTTGTCGTCCTCCTCACAGGAGAGGTGTTCCACGGTTTGGTGACCCCGACATGCAACTTGCTCGTGCAAGTTTGTGTGGCTCCCCTCCTCCATGGCTGTGCCTTTCCCAAAAAAGAACCAAGCTCTTAATACCAATGTTAGACAAGGAGAACTAGAACCTAGGAGTCCACCACCCAACCACCCACTATATAGCAAAGCCCCTGGCCCTTTGCCCTAGTTGGACTCCCTTTTCACACTGCCTAGCCCGGCCTTGCCCTTGTCTAGTCTGGCCTTGCCGGTGTCCTGACACTATGCTGGACATAGAGGATTTGTTGCTACTTTTCAAAACTTATGTTGTCATAAAATCTAATGTTTAACCAACCCAAATGATTTTCAGATATTAAATTGATCATTTAATGTGGGAGAATAAACGGGAACAAGGGTTAAGATACAGACATGTGCTTATAGATCTATCTCAACACGGGGCCAATAGTAAAGGGGCCCAAATGAAAGATGGTCTATCAAAGAGCAAGGCTTACTAGTGGAGTATAAGACCTTAGGGTGAGCTTCATTGAAGACCTCCAATAATAAGTGTAAAAGTCCTTTGAACTTAGGTAAGCTAGGGTTGAGCTTAAGGTGGGAACCCGGCCCAAGCTTAAGGTGCTTGTCGTGCTTGATGACTAAGGTGCTTGAGGTGCCTGATGACTGAGATGCTTGAGATGCTTGAGGTGCTTGATGATTGAGATGCTTGAGGTGCTTGTCATGCTTGAGATGCTAGGGTTGTACTTGAAGTGAGAACCCAGCTCAAGCTTGAGGGGCTTAAGGGCCAAGCTTGTGGTGAGAACTAGGCCCAAGGTTGAGGGGCTTGAGGTGGCACAAAAGTCAAATCTAATCCCTACAAGAGGGGGTGAACCCTACAAGAGAGGGGATGAGAGAGAACACACACACACACACACTCACACAAGGCATGCTTGGTAGAAAGAAAGCAAAAGGGACACTTGTCAAGTTCCTCCTCATGGTGTGCCTGAAGCCTATTGGTTGGCCACCCAAGGGGTTCAATGATAAATTAGAAGATTTAATTAATTGTTTTTACATTTATCAAGTGCTCTCTCTCAAAGGGAAAGGGGGACACTTGTCCCAAGGCTATCCTTGTTACTGATTTATCTTCTGCTTGTGATTGGCTAGGCCTGGAGGGGTCCAATGAGCTTCAAACATGAGCTACAAGGGGGGGGGGGGGGGGGGGAGGGGGGGGGGGGGCGACCAAGGAAGCTAGGGGCTTGCTTAGGGGGTATACTCTCCCACACACACTCACACACACTCTCATTGTGTAAAGTGCAAAGTGCAAGAGCTCCCTCTCCTTCTCCAAGCAAGTAGAGAGGTTGAGAGCCTACACCAACACTCTGTTAAGTATGGAGCCTGATTTACCCTTGTAATTTTCTGTGGTAAAAGCGCACATTTGTAAGGCCCCCATTATGAGGAGAAGCCATCGTGCGTGAAGGAAAATCACTCGCCGGAAACCAAATTTTTCACGGCTAAAAATCAAGGGCAACTTTAGGGGCCCCCGAAACTTTTTTTTCCCTCGCCGGAATATTCCTTTGCACTGGAATATTATGGCCGGACGACGGCCGGAAAGTGGTCGGAAAACAACCGTCGGTTGGCCGGTGGTTGGAAGTCAATGGCCGGTGGCCGGTGGCCGAATTCAAAAGTGGACTTGTCTTCTCAAGGGCGGCCACACATGGGCGGATTGGAGGGTCCGATTTGGACTTATCTACACAAGGACGGCTACACATGGCTGCCTCTCATGAGAGAGGGCAGCCCTTTTAGCCCATAAAAAGGGGCCATTTCTACACGTCACAATTTTTATTGGCCTACTATGAGAACTGATGTTAAACAGTATGTTTCACTTGTTTAATTTGTCAACAGGTCAGAAATTGAAACTTTTACACCCTCTCCCTATTCTTGAAAAACCTTGGAAACATATTTCAATGGATTTGGTCACTTGATTTCCACTCACTGTTCACAAGCATGATATGATTTGGACTGTCATTGACCGTTTTTCTAAACAAGCATACTTCATTCCTTGTAGGAAAACACTCACATCACATCAAGCTGCACTTCTATTTCTTAAAGCTGTCTTTCCACATCATGGTTTGCCTAAAGTTAAAACATCTGATCGAGATTCCAAATTTTGTAATGCTTTTTGGACTATAATATTTTTGAAAATCTTAGAACAACACTTGATTTTACTTCTGCATTCCATCCTCAGTTCAATGGTCAAACGGAAGTCACTAATCACACTATCATTGACTTGTTAAATGCTTATGTTTTTTCTCAACCCAAAAAATGGGATGATTACCTGCATATTCTATAGTTTTCTTATAACAACACCACTCACACTGCCACATGTAAATTTCCATTTGAATTGTGTATGGTCATTCTCTGTCTACTCATGCTTCACGTCTTTCCGATGTTGTGCCTGCGGCTGATGATTTTACTGCTAATTTTCATGATATTTATACAAGTGTGCATTCTGCCATTAAACACTCACAAGAACTTTACACTAAGCATGGTAACAAGCACCGCAAAGCACACCAATTTAAAGAAGGTGATTATGTTATGCTTTGCATTGAAAAACTATGGATCAAAAGTGTTGATACTAATGTTTTTTTTAACTTGCTCCTTGTTTTTACGGCCCATTTAGAATTTTTGTTGTGATCAATGACGTTTCATTTCATTGAGACTTACCTTCACATTGGCACATTCATAATGCTTTCAATATTAGTCTTTTAAGACCTTTCAGAGGACCCCTACCTACATATCACATTTATGAGGATCCACCTTCACTTGTGGACCAAGAAGAACAACTCATCCCTGCACAAATAGTTGATCACGAGACCACCACCAAATGCACTGGCATGGTTTATAACCGCTATATTTTGACCTTCAAAGACCACCCTAGAGAGGATGCCAAGTGGATGCCTGAAAAAATTTCCCGCAACTTCCTTGACCTTCTCCACACTTTTGATCACTCATGGTCCACTTGATTTGTTGGTGAGCCAACTAAGGAACATTTGTTATCCTTGGTGGGAGGGATGTTACGAGACTGGGCACCCTCTTATTGCATGTGGTTAACTACAATTGAGATAATTGGCTTAATGGTTAATTATGTGCTATCTATTTGATTTTACTAACAGTGAGTACATGATGATTTGTAGATTGGAATTCTGGGAGGTGACGATGAGGGGCCGTCAAATAATAATCCTCTTAGTCATTTTATTCTAGAACAATATTTTAGATCTTTTATCAATAAGCCACTATGGCTGCTTTGTAATAGGACAGTGAGAACTCACTCTAAGAGGGTAATGCAATAAGTAGTGCGTTCCACTCATAACTAACGTGTGACTAAAGTGTAAAAGAGGAGCCTCCATTTTTTGACACCAAAAATAATATCAAATACCAAACTCCACAAGAGGTGCCATGGAGTTTGGAGTGCAATCATTAGTCTCTTCTTGTGTAGCCGCCCTAAATTTTTCCTTCCCTCTCTCTATAGTGTGTTACTCTATGTACTCCATGATTATGTCTACATCTCTTACACCCCTCTTACACTCTTCCCTTGTCAATTTATTCTCTTGCGTGTGTTTTCATAGTGTAGGTGTGTGTGAGTACTTGGTAATTGGAAGGGATGGTGAAAGGTTGACAAGCAGAGGTGCAAGCAAGACTGGGGATTGAAAGCAATTAATCATTCTTCCCATCTCCGCTTCCAACAAGTGTTGAGAATGTAGATGATGTATTCAATTTTCCTAGCTATGGAATGTGCCCAAATCACACTTTCATCAGTTTCTCAAATCACAATTTCTACTATCTTAGCAAGATGGAAACCAAAATGGCACAAAAAAATTACTATATCTAAAGATACCGTGTTTGATTTGAGTTTTGAGGCATAAATGTGGTATGAAGTATTTTGTTTTTGCTATGGCCAATGATGCCATAAGTATTTAGGTTTGAACTAAATTTCCAACATCTTTCTTTCCCATGGCTTTCCTTGTGATGACTTTGTGTAACTAAAGCACCAAAAACACTCACAATCCATCCCTAAGCTACCTAAAGGTCACCGGAAAGTCTTTTTACTTCTTGGGAGCTTTCAACATAGTAGTCCTCAAAATTCAATGCTCATATTCTCGAAGAGAGAAGTATTGAAGGACTATGTTGGCAAGGTGGGTTTTCTTTGACATACCTATTTACTATTTGGATTGTTTTTCTTAGCATAGTTTAGTTGGTCCTTTTGTGGTTTTCATTGAACCTTCTTTGTTATTTTTTGAGTGGTGACCAATAGTCTTTGGCTATTTATTGATGATTTTACATGTTCACCATGGGATTGAGGTAGCCGATTTGAATGTTACTTTTATAGAATCCGTGTGCTAATTTAAATATCTTTAATGGTATTATATATTGCTTGTAGTAGGCCTATGTTTTCACCTTAGTTTTTACCCAGTTTTAACTTTAGCGATCTCCAAATTTGCAAGAGTATCGACTTCTTTCCTTGGTACCCATGTCTGCTTCAGTTTTGGTGGCCCTGAAGGTGTTCTTGCTTGTTGGGCCATTGGCTCTTCTTGATGTGTGCATATAGTGTTGTCTCCTCTTTAGCATGGACTTGGGTTGTCTTTTCTTAGTAATAAAATTGAGGTGAATTTCCTTTTATTTTGGTATTTCAACGCTGTAAGCTTTGGCTTCAGGACCCATTTATTTGTGTTGTTAATGTAGTAACCTTGAACACCGATTGTCTTCTACTATAAGAGTACCCATCCAATGACTTTGCCATGTTGAGACGATCTAGAAGAGGATACCCAGATGAGGTTTAGTACATAGATGTTTCTTTTTAAGTTTTAAGCGCCATCTTTTGTTTAGTTTACATTTGATAGAAGGTCTTCTAAGATGGGTATTAAGCATGGTAGATCTTTTGGTGAGGTTGCTTTTGTTGAGGCTCTTTTGGTTGATGTGGAGGTGTTCACACTCTCTTGGATGGAGACTTTTGTTGTCTTTCATGGCTATAGCTACTTAGCTCCACTGTCTAGTATTGCCAAGGTTTTAATACCTTAATACTTAATTGGAAGAGTAGTATTTCCTTCTTCACCTCATAGGACCATCATCCACTTTATAGATGGAAATAGGTTGTGTGTCTCTTAGGCTTGACCATATTTCCTAGTTCATGTTTAAAGTTTGCCACAAGGGTTTTAAGTACCATTTTCTCAAGACTATTACCTACATCCTTCCATGCATGTGGCGACTCCATCAGAACTTCTTGCACATCTATATCCATTGCTTTTCTAGCTCCTCTGAACTGTGATAGCCACCTTTGTTATTGAGTTTGGTTGGTCTTTAGTTTTATTTGCTAAGCTTTCAACAAACCTTCTAATGGTTCAAAACTTTGGCTAGCAATACTAAACCACAGAACTTGCACTTTTTGGTTCTTTTGTTTCTTTTGGTTTTGTTACCATGTTTTTCTCACTAGGTTGTTGAGATTGGGATGGAGCTTCCCTGTTATGTCTTAATTTCTCTCTTGAGCCTTGGCTAGCTTAACTGTGAAAGCTTACTGTTCGTGCTCTCTATGGGATTTCAACCTAGTCTTTTGTTCTTTTTCATTAATTAAATTTGTCTTTTTTTACTTGACAAGCTGTGTCATCTTTCTTACCTTCCTCTTAGTTCTTTTGTGCTTGTGCTCTTGTAATTACCTTTAAATGAGCTACTTATCATTTCTTTGTACACTCAAATAATTAATCACATTGATTGGAGTTTGTTGTTTTGTTCACAATGTTGCTTAGGGAAGTTTAAGCTGAAGTGAGTACTTTCACATTCATCCATCAATTATGACAATATAATCCAATAGATAAACTTTAACTAGATTATCACCATCAAATTTATGACATGGTTGTGGCTCTTGATAAAGCCGTGTTGGTTAATGGTCTTGTTCTAGACCTCTGTTTGTAATGGACATATATGAGTTCTATGATTCATTGAATAATGTTCATCTTGAGGCTTACTAATGTATCCTATGGCCATCGAGTTATCAACTAGAAAAAATGAGTGTGACACTCATGAGTGAGACCCTACTTTGTGGTGGAGAATCAAAACCAAAAGCTCTCTTCTAAAGTATAGTGCAAGAAAGAGATGGTGATTGTTTAAGGAGACAACAATAAGCTTGCATGGATCTTTGTTAGGATTCCATGTGTAACAAAAGCCATAAATGCCCGTATCACTTGTAAGAAGCACACTATAATAAGATTTGAAACATTTGCTCTAAGGTGGAGAATCAAAACCAAAAGCTTTCTTTCAAAGTATAGTTCAAAAAAGAGACGGTGGTTGTTGAAGGAGACAACAATATGCTTGCATGGAACTATGCTAGGATTCCACGTGTAACAAAAGCCATAAAAGCTCAGAAAATCACTTGTGAGAAGCACAAGGTCAAAAGAAACATTTACTCTGCTATGGTGACTGAGTGGTGGCGGCGATTGAAGATCATCAAGTGCATGTTTGGTTGCAAGCGAAGTGCCTTTAGGTTGCTTCCACGTCGTTCCTAAGAAAAAGGGGTAAAGTCCAACAAACTGATTGGGTCCAAAAAGGAGTTTTGGCTCCTTGATGGGGTTGGAGGTTACACTATGTTCAAGAATATGGGACGTTTCACAAGCTTCATTGAAGAAAATTATTCAAATTATACACGATTTGGTATTCGATTTTGTACTTTTGATAAGCGGTTGGGAAGATTGTCATTTGAGGACTATTATTGTTAGCCATGGTATGGAACTGTTAAGTGTTGACTACGTGCTGTGCCAAAAATAAGGAAAGGTCGGCAGAAGAGGCGGCGAACAGCGGAGGGCAAGCACGCCCGTTTAATCGTACGACCGTGGAACAGCAGATGCGCCATACAGACCGCGAGGGAGAAGAGCCTGCAATCAGAGGCAGCCGCCTCTCCATCTCTTAATCTTAATAACCATAATTCGCCTACCAGCCTGCGTTTCTTTTTGAGAAGAATTAGGTTTTCCTACATGAGCAATAGCTGCAGAAATAGAGGAGCCAGCGATCAGCCTTCAAAACCCTAGCTTCGCCTTCAAACGTTTCTTTTAATTTTTTACTGTAGCGTTTAGGGTTTCTATATGCGATTGGAGTAGCAACCTGTTCTTCACGGGGCCCTCAGCGTCCTCGAGCTTTGCAGGTACATTGCGACGCCTTCTTCTTCGTCAAATTCTTGCAGCTATGGAATACACATGTCTCTGCTTCATCCTGCAAGTCGATCAGGGCATCAAGCTTTGAAATTGTCCGCTTTGCAGGGTGAAGTAGAAATGTGCTTTCCATAGCTGCTGCAGGGTTTTTCCGGCTGTTGGTTCGAAAGTTTAAACTGAACTTTGCTTTTGGGAAAGTTGTCGTGCGCGTCGAAGAAGAATGATTTTTACAATAAGGACATTCCAATTCCCATTGTTGGGAAGCTAGGTCTCATCCGAAAGACTAAAAGGCCCGCAGATCTGCTGTCGTTTTCTCAACGGAAGTCAGGCGAGAAAGCCGTCCTTTCCATCGTCTCGTGGCGGTCTTCTTTCTGCAGGAACGTTGAAAGCTATGGAAACCTTCTATGCCTTTCGCCATGGAAGCTTTGCTTTGGACAGCTAGGCAGCTAGGGGTTTCGCCGTCTCCAGAGCCTTTCGTCCGGTAAGCTTGTGTCGCTTTAGAATATTACGACCACTTCTCCGTGACTCTTTTGAGCCCCGCTTCTTTTCATTGCCATCGCTTCAGGGCCCATTGCCAGCCTTTTCTTTCGCCTTCCACATATGTCGGAAGCACTTTGCTCCTTCCCGCCTTACCGTCCTTCCGCACCAACCTCCACCATAGCGTCTACTGTCTCCATCTCTTTGCGTGCATATGTGGTCTTACTGTGTTGCTGCCTCCTCTTTTTCCCTCGATGGCCTTAGAACTCTTGCAGCTTTTACCTGATCACTTCCTGAATCCTGTGCCTGCAACGTTTGTTCTTTTCTTCTCTTGTTGAGTTTCTGAAGTGTCGTCAATTTTCTGAATTGGTCCAGTTCTTTCTACAGCTGTCATGGAGAAGGCCTCAGATGATGAAGGCGCTGCTTTAGATGACACCCCTCCTGATGATGCAAGTGAGGAAGGGTCTGAGTTTGTGGAGGTGGATCCATCTGGAAGATATGGTCGAGTGAGTTTCTGGCCTATCTGTGATCAAATATATTGAAGATAAACTTATTGTGTATGAGTCTGTCAGCATGCTGTATGATTCTCTTTTCAACCAATGCTGTCGTTTAGCTGTCATGGTCATTGATTTAAAGCTGAGTAGAAGTAGCCAAAGACGTTTATTTGGTGTAGTAGTATGGGAGCATGCTGTACGCGCACTAATTTAAGTAGCCTTAACGAAGTTACTAGCATCTGTATGGCAGCATGCCATGTGGGCCCCTTTAAACCAGCTTGTTATGATGGCGTTTTCCTTGTTGTGCAGTATAATGAAGTCTTGGGCAAGGGGGCCTACAAAACTGTGTATCCTTTTCCTTGTTTTGTTGTTACAATTTTTTTGTATTTACCCTTGTCAGTTATGTTTGCAACTCTTGTGCATTTTTTTCTTGACCTCGATACCAGATACAAGGCTTTTGATGACCTAGATGGAATTGAAGTTGCTTGGAATCAAGTGAAGATTCACGATGTGCTACATAATGCTGGAGACATTGATCGCCTGTATTCTGAGCTGCATCTTTTAAAGACTTTGAAACACAAAAACATAATCAAGTTTTACACTTCCTGGGTTGACACTCGTACCAGAAATGTGAATTTCATCACAGAAATTTTCACTTCAGGAACTCTGAGACAGTGAGTATGATGAGAGGCATCCTTGTGAAATTGTTTTGTCAACTATTTTGTTATCGGCTACAGTCTTGATTATTTTCTATTTCTCTGCAGATATTGTAAAAAACATAAATTTGTGAAGTTGAGAGCCATAAAAAATTGGTCTCGCCAGATTTTAAGGGGTCTGGTCTTTTTGCATAGTCGAGATCCTCCCATCATACATCGCGATTTGAAGTGTGACAACATTTTTATAAATGGAAACAATGGAGAGGTCAAAATTGGGGACCTTGGTCTGGCAACTATCTTGCGTCAAGCACCCGCAGCACAGAGTGTAATTGGTAATGTAGTTACGGGACCAGTTTTTGGTAGCTTGAAAGTTTGGGGTGCTTGGATTTCTACTGAAAGGCCACTCTGCTGTCCGTACAGGCACTCCAGAGTTTATGGCTCCTGAGCTGTATGAGGAGCATTATAATGAGCTTGTGGACGTCTATTCATTTGGTATGTGCTTGCTGGAGATGCTTACCTCTGAGTACCCTTACAGTGAATGTACAAATGCTGCACAGATCTACAGGAAAGTTACAATGGTATGTAACAGATTGTTTAGTTTTTGTGCTGGTGATGTAGCAAAATCTTTCCAAATAAACAGAAAACAAGATGGTTTTTCAGTGATGGGCATCTACAATTCACTGCTATGGTTTGTTTATACAGGGGAAAAGACCAGCGGCATTAGGGAAAATCAAAGATCGAGGATCTAAGGAGTTTGTAGAAAAGTGTCTAGCTACTGCATCACAAAGGCTTCATGCAAGAGAGCTTCTTATGGATCCCTTTCTTCGCAGCGATGAGGATCTTGAGTTGCAGGAGTTAAGCATTAATGGAAGTGCCAACTTTCTTGGAGGTGCACGGATCCTTGATCCCATTCCTGAGCATACATACTTCATGGCAGCAGACTGTCATCTATTTGGTCAAAAGTATGATGAAATTGCACCGAAATTTTTATCAGCAAGTGAAGGGTCTCCAAGGCTTGATACTTCCTCTACTGGAAGGCTTTCTTTGTCGGATACTCAAAGCCCAAAGGATGGGATGAGAAGCTGTAAGGATTTTAGAATAAAAGGTAGAAAGCAAGATGATAAGAAAGTTCTTGTAAGAATCCGAATTGCGAGTTCAGGAGGTAACTCTAGCTCGTTTAGACACTAATTTTTAAATCAAATCTGTTACAGCCATGTCTTGTCTCAGAGAGCCACTTACTTCTTCTGCAGGTGAAGTTCGAATCATACAGTTTGATTTTGATGTGGATGCTGATACAGCAATGTCTGTTGCAAGTGAGATGGTGGCAGAGCTCGACTTATCTGACCAAGATGTCACGACAATTGCAGACATGATCGACAGTGAAATTTTGGCCTTGATTCCAGATTGGAAACCTGGGTTGGCGTTTGATGATGCAATAGATAACGATGTCAGTAAGGAGCAAAAGGAACTTGTGCTAGACCCTCCAGTTGTGCAAGATGAGAGAGATGATGGGTTGCCTGTTAGCACTCCTGGCATGACAGTAGGCCCGCCAGATGATTCACAGTTGGCATCTGGCCCGACATATGGCAGGTTTGAAGAAGTTGGCTGCAACATAAATAGCTCCGATCAGCAGCAACAGGATTCTGATGGTTTGGAGCTTTTCAGTGATTTCTCTGCTGATTCTGGATCTGATTTCTCTCTGGATGCTCAGTCAGGTTCTGAAGTGGGTGTAGATAATGATGTGACCACGCACAGTCTGGAGTTTGTTGAGACTGAGGCAAAGTTGGACTCACTGCCTTGGAGACAATCAGGAGTTGATGAAGTAGAATTCAAGGAAGGACATTTTATGCGCCTAGGTTCTGATGAGAAGCTTGATGATTCAGAAGTCTTAAGGCTAATAATGCAGCAGGAGGAGGAGCTTCAAATGCTGCGGACAAAACATGAAGAGGCAATTTCTGACTTAAAAATGCGGATCACTCAGGATGCTACACTGAGGATAGACAAAGCTGCACCAAAAGATTCTTCAATATGTAAGATATCTGGGGAAGTATTGCAGATGTCCAGAAGCCAAGATGAATCTCAGCCGGATGCCGAGTCAGAAATATGTGTTCATGGGGCTGAAACTGCGTGTTTCAGCACTAGCATCTCAAATGGGTCACTTGCTGCTGTTAATGCATCAGAGCAAATTTCATTTGCATCATCATTACAAGTGGAATGTGCTTCTATGGATTCAGTTTCCAATTCTGACTATGTCAAGGGAAGCCGTGACATGCTTGCAAGTGAGACACAAGCAAGCATGTCAAATGAACCTCTGACGGCCCAAAGCAAAAAATTGGGTGATGAGGAGGAACATGCTCTGAGCAAGGTTTCTATTGTCACGGATGATGAGTCCAAGGGGGCACCAAACAATACCGCTTCGGCTGGGATGGTGGAAACAAAATCTACTGCTGGCCTTGATAAGGGTGCCCAAGTTTCTAAAGCTACAGCAGAGGTTATCAGCTTAGAGAGCAGATCACTGCCTCCTATTCATGAGGATGTCAAACAAGGGTTGACAACCTTAACCAAACGAGAATCATATTTGGAATTGTATAAAGTATCAAACAGCAAGGATAAGGTATCCAGCTCAAAATCATCAGAATCTCTTGGTACATTGGACGGAGCTTCGAAAATGGCAGTTCCTAAGGATGCGAATCAGGAACAGCTGAAGAGAATGGCTGAGTTTGCAGACAAAATGATAAACAATCTTTCCCAATCAAATAGTAAGTACATTGGCACTGCTTTGGTAAAAAATGTCAATCTACAAAATGGACAACAAGGTGTTACATGTAAGAGCCATGGTGGAACAACCATTCAGAGTGGTCAGCATTCCAAAAGTGTTGCTGGTGCTACAATTCAGAACGGCCAGCATAGTTCAGCTGTTAAGACCCTTGCAAGTGTAGCAGCGCAGAACAGTCAGCAGGGTGTTATCATGAAGAATGCTGCTAGTGCTGTGATTCAAAACAGCACAGTTAAACACCTTTCCAGTGCTACTATGTGTAATGGTCAGCAAGCTGTTAGTATGAAAAGTTCTATTCAAACCAGTCAACAAGGTACAAATGGAAAGGGTCTTTCTGCTGCTATGTCTCAAAATGGGCAGCAAAGTGTTCTTCCCAGAAACCTTACCAGCATCCCTGTGCAAGCGCGACATCCAGTTTCTTCTGCCAACATTAATCTTGGTGGAACTCTTCAAAGCGGTACCCCAGCTAAAATTATTACCAGTGGGAATGCCCAAGCTGGACAGCAGGTGTCGACTGCGGGACAAGCTAGACAGCAGCCTACACCAACGGAAACTACCAGAGCTTGACAAAATCAGACAGTTTTTCACTGAAATTTAAGCTGTTGGTGGGGATGCTTTTCAAGCTTGCGGCAGATGAGTTTTTGCAGAACGCCATTAGTAGTTTTTATTGATTTTTGTACATAATTTTTCTGGGGGCTCTTAGGTATGTGGGATCCCTTTGCTTCCTGTGTGGTGAAGGCTCAGATTCGGGTTTTCCATTCCGTCCCCACGCGTTTTGTACCTAGGTTATACGAGTGCTTTTGAGAGCATGGCAGTATTGCCTTGTAAATTGATTGTTTCCATATTGTGTCTGAGTAGTGCTTTCAGATATCTTAAAGTAATGGTACACCTGCATGAGTTTGCAATTTGGAATCTATTCAAGAATGTCTTTCAATCTTTGGAAGCTGTTTCTTTGATTGAGAATGAGGCTACTAGAAAGTATACAGTTGCGCCAAGGAGTTAGTGTATGTATGGTATTATGATCAACGTTTTTTACTCGAAGAGCGTTTTCTGTCTAGATTGTAGCGCCAATTGGTATTTAAGGTTGTGTCCAATAGAAAGTAGACAGTTGCGCCAAGGTGTTAGCGAGTTTGTTTGGTAATGATTTTTTTACTTGAAGAGTCTATTCTGTCTAGATTGTAGCGACAATTGGTATTTAAGCTTGTGTCCTGGTTAGGTGTTGGGATGGACTTGATGGACCATGACCTCTGCTTTGAAGGCTCAAAAACAATTGAAGGACTTGATATTAGTTTGAGGTCAGTGTAACTAAGATTTTTGGCTATTTTCATATGTTAGTTTGGCAATTGTTAGAGAGAAATTAATTCAAAATGATCAACAAGTATGCTTGACTTTTTGAGATCTGTGTTTGACTCTTTGAGATCTGGTCACGTTAGGGCAATTAAGATTGTGGACAAGGGCTTTACTTGCCGATAGTCTTGTAAGATGAACTCCCAATCTTCCTGAAGAAGAATGACTCCAACTTCAAATCCTCCCATCTTGTTTCTGGCAGGATATTGAGCATTGATGCCTCCGTGAGAGTCAGTTTCCTTTGACGAGCCATGAATAAGGGCACCTTTTATGGTAGTATCTCATTACAAAAATCCACTCAATCTATTGGGGTACGTAAGGAGCTACCTTGTTCTTGAGCTTCCTCAATATTTTGGTCATCATTTGTCTTCTTGTGATATAGTGGCACAACAGCCACTTGGCTATGATCATGTGACAAATTTGATAAGTAGCAAGGTTTGAAAAGACAATATCCAGAGTCAATTACACGTGAAGACTCAATTTGAATTTTTCTTACATGGAGGATATCGTCAATATCTTCATTCACAAGAGTATGTGTGTAATCTTCCAAATGTCTTCGGAAGGCACCATGAATACATTCTAGTATAGGTACAAGTTTTTATCTATGTGCATCCATGCTTAAAAGACTTTCGAGTGATTTGCAAACCAAGCTAGAATCCTCTTTACACGACAAGAAGTCAATTAGCCAAAGATAAAATATTAGTCAATTTCAAGCCTGTAACAAAATAATTGATGGTTTATATACTCATATAATTATAGAGGATCCTTTCAAGCTCTCTCTGCCCATACAAGAGATCTTCTCTTCTCTTATAATGCCATTTGGTGATAAATACTTGAATTTGACATGCTTTGTGGAAACTTTTCTTTTTTGACATGGCATCCTTCAATACCAAGTTGAGATGCAATGACAAACACAAGCATATCTACATAAGTCAGATTTGCATTGGATAGCAAAATACCCCCAAAATTCCCTTTTTTTGTCTTAGGTACACTTAGACCGGTACAACTAATCTATCACCTCTCCCACACATTCCCCCTCCCATAGTCGTCTCTCACATCCTTCGCTCTCTTCTTCAATTCGATTTATTTCGATTTGTAAGGTTTTGATAAGTGTGATAACATAGCCCTTTATAAATCCTACATGTTCTATTTCTGCTTATCTTGAATATTTGGTCACTTACCTCAAATGAGTTGGTGTGATCAGCTTAGGAGGTGGGACTATCGTCCCAACTTAATCATCAAGGATACTATTGATAGTGCGATTTATGGCTCTTTCAACGATTCCTTTGTAGACACAGGGAATCCCACGGCCCTCTCTTTGATTTAAGTGCTTTAGAAAGGTGAGGGTCTCTAGTATGTAACCTATCCCTTGTTCAATAATATCAAGAAGGCCAAGCTGCCGTCCCTTCAACTGGCAGCTCACTCAATATAATATGCCTTTCCCCTTTGATGATTTGCCCAGCATATTAGCAGCAAGAACGTCTCCCTTTTGAGGCTCATCGGCTTTCCTGCTAGTTTAATGGTGGAGACCTCTAAGTGACTGTTGTGCCAATATGCCACGAGAAGACTGATGATAACCAAAGTATTGAGGAAGTTCAGGAAGAACACGTGATTGAAGGTACCTCCACACATACCCTAATTCCCAAAGAGATACTGGAAAGATCTAGGGATGTTGTTTTGGCCAAAATGAAAGAGTTGATTTGAGTGGACTTTGTTAACGAGATGTTTGCCCTAAAAGGCACTCTTATTCATGGCACGTCAAAGAAAAACCCAACCTACTTTCAAGGAGGCATAGCTGCCCAATATCTTTCCACAAACAAGATGGGAGGCTTTAAAGCTGGAGTCATTCTTCTTTACCAACATTTGGAGCTCAACTTACAAGACTGTCAGGTAAAGCCCTTGTCCACAACCTTGAATGCCCTAATGTCACGAGGTCTCAACGAGTCAAACGTACTTGTTGATCATTTTGAATATATTTATATCTCACAATTGTCTAGACTAACATACAAAAATAGCCAAGAATCTTAGTTACACCGACCTCAAATTGGAAACTATTGTCTTTCAATTGTTTTTGGGCTTTCAAAGCGGAGGTCACTATCCATCAAGTCCATCCATCACCTAACCAAGACATAAGCTTAAATATCAATTGTTGCTACAATCTAGATAGAAAGGCTCTTTGTATCATCATACCAGACATAAACTCGCTAACACCTTGGCGCAATTGTCTACTTTCTAGTAGAGCCGATGTCAAAAAACTCAGAGTTTTTGTAGTAGCATCATTCTCAATCAAAGAAACAACTTTCAAAGATTGAAAGGCATTCTTGAATAGATTACAACTTCAAAACTCATGGAGGTGTTCCATTAAAACTTTGTACAAAAATCAACCCTCATCTATCACTCCTATGATATTGCCGCCATCCCCATCTCCTTGAGCCCTGTGCTCTTTGCTACCCCACCGAGAGAGAGAGAGAGAGAGAGAGAGAGAGAGAGAGAGAGAGAGGGAGAGAGGTGCTTGCACACTGACGTAGATAGTACACAATTAGTCTTAGCACTGACAAAAACATGATATGTGTCGAAGAATTTAGTTTATTAATGAGTACTCTATTGGTAATAATCTCCTTGTGTTTTATTCAAGAATGCCACAACATGGAGCCCTAGAATCTAGAAACTTTAGAATATACCTATGATTGTCAAGTTAGATATGGAATAAATAGGTTAGAGCTCTTCTTCTTCTCTTCTCTTTTTGTTTGCAAAAGTCACAATGGTGAGTTAAATTATATTAATAAACCCAAAAAATTACAAATTCCCGCCATGCTCATGGCGAGGCATGACATCTTCAAAGGCTCATAGATACATCGGCTGACAGGGGAGCCACCCCACGATAATGGATGAGCCCATCCGTCATTGCGACACCCATGGTAAGGTTCCATTTTTTAGAGCTCCTCTTCTTTTCACAAAATCAAAGCATCACGAAACTTTTAAGAACAAAGTGAGCTAATTAATTGGAACAAGATGATGCTATTGGCTTGAGTTCCCCAATCCATTCTCCTTACATTCACATTGTCATTGTAGAAACACTATAATTACGCCCCGGCTCTCAGCACTAAGTAACACGGCAATGAAGCCCTAGCCATGGGATCTACGGAGGGGAACTACAAGCGAAAATCGTTAGATGCGCAACGTCGTCCGATTTTTGAAAAGTAAACTAGGATAACATTAGTAAACTAAGACATGGGGGGTTGGGGGGGGGGATTGTGGATGTCCGAGTTTATTTACAAGGCTTTTGTTTGCCCCTATGATCATATGATGCACACAGACAGGGTGGTTATGCTATCAACCTCGTTAGTAGTGACAAGTGCAAGCGCAAAACGGACCCCGACGGCCTCTACGCCAAGACCGTGCACGTTGAACTTGTCACGGGAAGTGAACAGGGGGCACCACCTAGCTTTGAGCGGCTAGGACGCGGATAGTAGTGATTAAAGTAACAGTAATACTGCATATCGGGGGGAGAGAGAGAGAGAGAGAGAGAGAGAGAGAGAGAGAGAGAGAGAGAGAGAGAGAGAGATGATGAAAACCCCTCGGGATGTTAGGCCAATCTTGATTCAAAGTGGTATTTACAAAAAACTCAGTTTTGACGAGATGGAAACCGTAGAGAGAGAGAGAGAGAGAGAGAGAGAGAGAGAGAGAGAGAGAGAGAGAGAGAGAGAGAGAGAGAGAGAGAGAGAGAGACTATAGTACGTTCTCTAGGGAGAATTTCATATACACGGAGATTCTACTCTTGTGTGTGGTGACCCTTGGAGTCAGGGTGTGTGAATGCCTTCCTTCTCAAAAGCTGACTCCCAAGTGCTGCCCCCCAACAAGAGCTGCCAAGTCCCCCTTGATAGTGATCTCTAACTGTTCTTTTATAGGTGCAGGCTGCATTAGTTTAGGATAATTTGATTAGGTTAGGGCCTTAATTAGGAAAGACAAAGCAAGGAGCCAGGTCCCAAATGGTTGACCCTTGCTTTGTTTTATGAGAACTTTAAAATGATATCTCGTAGGTGGGCCTTTCTGACTATCACCTAGAGAGAGGTGGCAATATAAAATTGGTTTTTATACAAGGTTTTTGGCTTGAAAACAGAAAAGTAGATTACCCTACGGATGTTTACTGCGAAGATGCGTCGTGGACAAGATGCTGATGAATGCGGGCTCTGCTGGTGCGTCGATGTAGCACGCTGGTCACTTTCAGGGCCGGTCGGGACATCCCTTCGGTGTCATTTCTTGATTTGTCTCGTTGTCGTCGCATGATTTTTGTCTTTCTTCTTTTTGTTGTTTGGGCGTTGATGTTGGTATTTCTCTGGTCCTCTTCTTATTGTGCCTGCACATGGTGTGCGTGTGTTTGTTTGATTGTGTGCGTGTGCGTGAGTGTGTATGGTAAGAGAGAGAGGGGCGTCATTTACTGAACTGAGAGAGAGAGAGATGGTGAGAGAGCGAGGGATGGATAGGTTTGCGTGAGGATGTGTGTATGGGGTTGTGTGTGTGGGAGGGAGAGAGAGAGAGAGAGAGAGAGAGAGAGAGAGAGAGAGAGAGAGAGAGAGAGAGAGAGAGAGAGAGAGAGAGATAGATAGATAGTTCTATTATCGTCCTGGGAGGTCAAATATGACCTATGGGACCAAATGAACATGTCACGTGGTGTGAGTGGAGTTCATAAGTGACTCTCGATGCTCAAAAATGGCTGAAATGAGCGTCGCAATAGAGAGTCCACATCGTGGTTGGGAGAGGAAGGTATGTAGGGAGAGCTCATGGCTGAATATATGGGGAAAAGAGGACCTAATGTGGTCAAAAGCTGAGCACTCAAGTAGTGTGTGGTACTCACTCTCTCGCACTTGACGAGGGCATAAGGTGCAAAGTCGATGACACTCCTCTCCAGTGCCCCAACGTCCTGTCTCGCAGCGTAGAGAATGGGAGCTAAGACGAATGGAGGCAATGGTGCGGATCGCACTCAACGGGATGGGCTCAAGGATGTAGGAATGGGTTCGGTTACCTCGTTCCAAGAAGAAGAGAGATTTGTAGTTTGGGGCAACATGTGTGGTGTAATGGCTGAAGCGAGAACCTCCGGATTTCTCCCAAGCCATGATACATTGGCGTTGTAAGAAGGCCTCATTAACTTGGGAGTCGATCGACGCATCCTTGACCAAGTGACATGCATCCCATCTTCCAAACCATTTCTTGATATCAAGCATCCACCCCGAACTTAGTATTTTGCTCTTGCATGTCTTTTGAACCTTTTGACTTGCTTCATATGAGAGAGAGATTTTTCTTTAACATGCTGAACGATAGGAAAGGAGAGAGAGAGAGAGAGAGAGAGAGAGAGAGAGAGAGCGTGAGTGAGCGAGAGGGATGGAGAGGGTGAGAGAGGGAGTTTATGTGTGTGTGTGTGTAAATGACGAGAGAGAGAGAGAGAGAGAGAGAGAGAGAGAGAGAGAGAGAGAGAGAGAGAGAGAGAGAGAGAGAGAGAGAGAGGCTTTCTGATGCTGCTCGACCGACTCTTGAAAGGGGGGAGAGAGAGAGAGAGCAAGAGAGAGCGGGAGGGGAGAGAGAGGCCGAGGGAGTGTGTGTGTGTGACGGGTGTTGAGAGAGAGAGAGAGAGAGAGAGAGAGAGAGAGAGAGAGAGAGAGAGAGAGAGAGAGAGAGAGAGAGAGACTTTTCCGTGCCTCGCTGTTGCCGACAAGAAGAGAAAGAGGAAGCGAGAGTCAACGAGAGAGGGAGGGAGGGAGACAGTGAGCGAGAGATGGGGAGAGAGGGGGGGAGAGTGTGTGTTTGGTGGGTGTTGTGTGTGTGTGTGAGAGAGATAGATAGATAGATAGATAGATTTTATTATCGTCCTCGGAGGTCAAATATGACCTATGGGACCAAAGTTACATGTGATGTAGTATGTGTATGGCTGATGAGTGACTCTCGATGCTCCAAAATTGTAGTGATGAGAGTCGCAATGGAGAGTCCACACTTTGGCTGGGAGAGGAAAGTGTGTAGGTCTAAGTTATGGCTGAAAATGTGAGAGAAGCAAGTTCGGATGTGATCAAAAGCTGAGCACTCTAGTAGTGTGTGGTACTCAGACTCTCGAACTTGCAGTGAGCATAATGTGCACAATCGATTTGACTCTTCTCCATTGCCCCAACGCCCTATCTCGCATCGAAGGAAATGGGAGCTAAGTCGAATTGCTGCGATAGTGCGTATCGCGGACAAGGGAATAGGCTCAAGCATGTAAGTGTGAGTACGGTTTCCTCTCTCAGCGAAGAACATGGTTTTGTAGTTGGGGGCAATATAGGTGGTGTAATGTATGAAGCGTGACCCACCGGATTTCTCCCAAGCCGTAATACATTGGCATTGTAGAAAAGCTTCATTCACTTGAGAGTCAATTGAAGCATCATGTAGCAAGTGTAATGCATCCCATCTCCCAAACCACTTCTTTATGTCTTGCATCCATCCCGTGCTGAAGATCTTGCTTTTATGCGTCTTTTGAACTTTTTTGCTTGCTTCCCATGCAATTGTAGGAAGTCGATGTGAAGGGTTTTGACGCATCTTTATCATGTACTCCACAACCCTTTCCATGCCCATAACCTCAATTGGAAGAGATCCCGACTCAAGAAGTAGGAGCATATATGGTGTTTGTGTCTTAACTTGGAGAAAGTTTGTAAGAAAACGCTTTTGGACATTCTCAAACTCTTTCCAAGTAGACTTTGAGATGCTCCCGCCCCACACTAAAAGAAGAACCGGTGTCACCAATGCATCAAAAAGATACTTCTTGAGAACCCAACACTTGATGTTTCCCGCATTACACATGTTCTCAAATGCATAATATGCTCTCTTTCCCGCTTCCAAACGACGCATAGCACATTCATGCCACTTGTGATTGGATGGAACCTCAAGGCCAAGGTACTTAAAGCTCTCAACAACTTCAAGTGTCTCGTTGTTGTACACAATGCATGACTTCTCCTTATGGTTGGTTTTCACAAGCATAACCTTTGTTTTGGATTCATTTACAATCAGCCCACTATGCAAGCAAAAGTTCTTAAGGACAACCATAAGCTTTTGTGCATCTTCTAAAGTGTGTGCTAGAAGCACTACATCATCCGCATACAACAAAAGCATGATTACCGCATTGCAAATAGTGACCTCTTCAATGCCTTCTTCTTGCATAAAGTCAAGTACCATTTGTTCCAATTGATCGATGCATAGACCAAAGAGAGTTGGTGACAATGGACATCCTTGTTTAACCCCAATAGTGCTTACAAAAATTTCTGAAATTTCTCTTCCCATGCGCAATTGACAAATCACCTTCTCATAGATTCGAGAAACCGCAAGCATAAACTCACTTGGCACTTGGAGTTCTTCCATCCTTCTCCACAAATTGTTACGTGGAATCATATCAAAGGCTTTCTTAAAGTCCACAAAACAACAATACAATCGCTTGCCTTTCAACCGACTTTCCTCCATGAGAACACGAAGAGTGACAAGATGATCAATGGTGCTATGGCATCGATGAAAACCCGCTTGTCCCTTTGCACGCTTGTCATTCTCTTCAGCCCAATCACTCAATTTCATCTCCATTATGCTCCCAAACAACTTTGCCATAAGAGACCCAATCATTATAGTCCGGTAGTTGCTTACATTCTTTACATCCCCTCCTTTATGCAAAGGCTTAACCCAATTAGTACTCCAATCATAAGGCATACCATGTTGAAGTGCAAGGTTGAACATATCACACATCTACTCATGGGTAAAATCTCCCGTCCATTTGATCATCTCCGGCTTGATACCTTGAAGATCTCCCGCTTTGCAAGTGGCCAACTTTTCAAGCCCACCGCATACATCCTCAATAGTAAAAAAAGACGGCATACATGGGAGTGAACCATAAAATGGCATTTTGCCAGTATTTTCTTGCTCATATAATTGCCTACAATGTGTGTACATATCCACTAGACTCAAGTTACCAAAATTCTCAACCCGCTTGCCTCTCAAGTTTCTCCAAAATCTTCCACATGCATGTGCCTTTTCTTGGACTTGAAATTCTTGTTGCTTTACTTCCCATCTTCTTCTCTTCTTTTGAATCAATGCCTTGTATGTATGCAAATGACTTTGATAGTTGTCTTTGTCCATAGTTGCATCAAGCTTTATCAAGGACTTTCGAGCATCTTGACATTCTTTATCAAACCACCTTTTGCGTGATCTATCTTTGTTGATACCATGGAGATGCTTTATGGCATAGCATTCTTCCGCACAAGAACAAATAGCTTTCTTGAAAGCTTCCCATTTAGTTTCCAATGGTGCATCACATTGAAGCTTTGTCATCCATAATTTTTGCTCAACCATTTCAATGTACATTGGTGCCCGTTTGAAATCCATACATAGTGATAACTTCTCTTTCCTTTGGCTGAGATTATCATACTTAGTTGCTTCTCCACATGAAAGGTCAATACATAAGGTGCGATGGTCGGATTCCGGGGTCCATTGACCAAACATAAAACTCTTTATGCGATACATGATGGCTTCAGAGAGTAGCATATAGTCAATCACACTATCCCCATTATGTCTCCTACATGTAAATCCATTGGTTCCACTCCACAAAGATACACCATTGGCAATGAGCATACCCGTGCTATTAAACATGTGTAAAAGTAACTTTCCATAGTGATCCGGCTCTTTCTCATCCATTGAAGTACGATCATACAAGTGAACTTCCTCCAACTCCCTTGAAATGTATGGCATATCAAATTGTTGAGTATCATGTTGCAATGTTTTTGTGCGAGCATTCATATCCCCAAATACAATAACATCACCTTCACCTTTGAAATAAGCAATGTCCTCTTCCAAATCAGAAAATGGTTTATCTCTATCCATGCAAGCATAAAAGGGAGAATCGTGATGAGGAATGTAGCAACCGGCTACAAAAATGGGTGCTCTTTTTGGTGTCATAATTTTCAGCCATACATAACGTTTGTACTTGTCATCTTTCACAACTGATACAAAATCTTCCAATCCTTTCTTAACCATACATGCTAACCCTCCTTGTCCTCTTCGTTGCTTGAGATTCTTTGACCACATCAATGAATGTACATTGTAATCCTCCAAGCCGTTAATCCTTTGTGTATCATGCTCCCAAGTTTCAACAAGAAGTACAACATCGGCTTTGCTTGTTAGTTCATCAATGCCAACCCCCGCATTCCATGGGTATCCATTACAATTCCAAAAGCATATTTTCAATTGTAACTCGGTCTCATAGGTCACGCATCCCTATTTGCTTGAGAGACTTGCCTCCTCCTTGGGCACATTTTCTTCATGAGAGATCTCCTTGTTTTTATTATTCTTTTCCTCATATGCCTTGCGACGCATATTTTGTTGCTTAATAGTGCGATCTTCACATACAAAACATTTTGTATCCCTCAAATAGATCCAACTATTATCAAGGATAATCTTTCGCTTGGTCTCATCCGGCATGGTGCATACAATTGACCGTTCTCCCGAGCGAGGAGGTCCTTGCTTCCCCACTCTATGTGCTCCATAGACCATAACTCCGGACATGCCAAAGTGGGTTTTGAAGAAATCTTCAATAACAATGGCAAGAGAAGGAGGTGTCTCTAACTTCTCTTCGGGAATTCCACGAATAACAATGTTCTTGGAACGTCGCTCCCGTTCCTTCAACTCCTCCACCTCCACATTCTCAACATTCTTTGTTTGAACCATAGCTTGCATGAGTGAGGAATTAGAAACCACATTGCTACCACATACATCAGCCCAAGACTTGTTTGTGCATACATTTTTCATGTCGCATACATCCCGGCTCATAGTGTCAAATTTCTCCCCTTTCAATACATGGTCATGCTCCACTTTGCTCATCCGCTCCTTCAAAGCATTCAAGTCCACAAGAGAGCATTTACATTCCTTGACTTCCTCTTCAAGTTGCATCAAACGTGTTATTTGCATCTCAAGTGTCCTCTTGAGATTCTCATTCTCAACCACAAGTACCCTTAGTGTGCCATTCTCCATTGCAAGTGCTCGTAAGTCTTCGCCTTGTTTGTTTACGGTCTCTTGCAATGATACCAAGTACGCCATGATCATAGTTTCCGATGCCGTTGGTTGGGTGGTTGTGTTGGTATCTCCACACTTAGGAGATTTTGGATCATTTTCCACAATGGTTGTGGACCTTGTTGAAGAAGAAGAACCCTTGCGAGTGCCGGAAGACATTGTATGTAAAATAGGAGATGAGAATCAATTTTGTTGAACCTGTTCACTTTGGAATGCTGCTACAGAAACGCCTTCCATAACTCTGAAAATTTCTATCTTTACATCAATGCGTAGAGGACTTTGTGCTCTTCGATTGAGGCTATAGATCACCCAAATCGGAGTTCGGATGAAGAAGTTATGATAAAAAGAGTGGACTGCTGTCTACTAGGTCAAAAAACGGCTGCGCTTTTTGAGAGAGAGAGAGAGAGAGAGAGAGAGAGAGAGAGAGAGAGAGAGAGAGAGAGAGAGATTTTCTCGCCCTGCATGGATTGGTGACAAACAAGGGAGAGAGAGAGGGTTTTGGCTTGCAGTGATAATGGAGAAGAGAGAGAGAGAGAGAGAGAGAGAGAGAGAGAGAGAGAGAGAGAGAGAGAGAGAGAGAGAGAGAGAGAGAGAAGGTGGATAATGGAGGAGAGGGGGGAAGGGTGGTGCCAAGGGAGGGGCGGCCCACTGCACATGCGCGAGCAAGGGAAGGGAGGTGGATTGGCGGCAGCCAACAGGCAATTTTTTTTTCCTCCTCGTGTTAAAAGCTTCTTAATGGGGTTCGTTCCCGCGGTCACGGCTTGTCAAAGTATGCCATCATTAGCCCTTTCCTTTTGGCTAGAATGCCTCTAGCTGTGCTTCTGACTCTCTAACAGTGGAGTTGGAGGGTTCTCCCTCCTCTGGAATATCTAGCATGAACTCTAGATCAAACCTTAAGAAATACCTTTTGAGCCTCCATCCATGGACTCTGGTCCTCTGAATTTGACCATCTGCTGTTTATAAGGCAGTATATTGTTGCCTTTCGGACAAGCCATTGTTTTTGGCCATTAATGAGATCTCTGGGACATTCACTTGTTTTCAAGAAAAGCAATAGACAAGGCTCCCTGGCTAGAGCATCAATGCTCAATAACTCAAACTGCCTTTGAGTAGATGGAAAGCCTACGACTTCCAAAATTTTGTGACAATATCCTCCAGGATCCCAAGTGAAGAATAGGATTGTCATTTGTAATGCCCTAACAATCAAAATTTCTACCTCCTGCCAGAAAGGGTAAGATTTGTAACCACCGCAAGTGAACGGATAATTCAATACTTTAGCTCCTTCCAAGACAATACGTAGAATCATGATCCCCAAGATTGTACCAAGAGTCCTCCATCTATGGCTTCCTTGTTGATGTGGCAAGTCCCAGTTTTTTTCAGAACCTAGCTCACCACTATCGGTGACGCTAGCAAAAGAGTCAATATCATCTTGGGTGTTGTAAAAAAGGTCCATTTCCTTTCCTAACATTGGTAATAAGCCATTGACCTTGCAGCTCAAAGACAAGCTTGATACACACTGTACCAAATGCATAGCATATACAAAAGGTACGTTGCAATCCACTTGTTGAAAAACACTTCATCTCGACTATATGCATGCAGGACCATACTGCCATCTTTCTCATGCTGGGATCCATTTTCTGTGATCCTTATGATCATCCCTTGTGCTAAGGGTTCTTTAAAGCTTTTCTTAAATGCATCAAACACAGTACGATCAAACACAATCTCTACATCTAGGTTGACAAACCTAGATCGCCAATAGGTTTCCACAACATCCACTTGCTTAAGAATCTCCTTAGGGTGGGCTCCAAAGTCCCACTCCTTGACAACAACCATTTGAGTTTGGTCTCCAATAGCTTTCTCTGATTGGTGTAGTGCCAAAGACTTCATGCTTCCTTCTCGCAATTGTATATCTGATGGTTCCACCTTATTGTGATAAGTAAGAATGAGACCCATGATTTCAAGAGTGCTTTCACTATCATTCGTTGTTGTAGATTCCTCCTCCTCTGATGTTGTAGTAGAATCACTAGAGAGTGCACTAGTCTCTAGGTCCATCCCTTGTTTCTTACTGGCCTTCTTATTGTATGAGATCTCCTTGCCCTTTCTAGCTTGCATATTGAGAATTCTTGTGTCCAAATATTGGTGCACTCTCATGGCCATGATCTATGGTCTCTCTAACATAATTGGGTAGCCCTCCCCCTTAGAGATGCTCATGCCCTGCATAGAAACATCACCACTCACAAGATTACAAGAGTTTATAGACTCACCAAATGTGAAATCTGAAATGCAATTCATTCGTCGTGGCTTAGAATTTCTCTTGATTGAATCCCCCTTGGCCTTTATCTTTTCTTCCTTTTGTGAAGCTTCCTCAGATTTAGAGTGATTAAATCCCATGGTGTCTACCTCTTCTACCTTGGTCTCACTTCTTTCCACTTATTTGATATGTTTCTCTACGTTCATCTTGCTCTTATTTTCAAGACTGATGAAACTCACTACCTGGTTGTCGATTGGTGGTGGGGGTTAGGGTGGAATGAGAGGTTGTGGTGATTGTGGTTGCATAGGTCGTTGTAATATTTGCACAGGTGGTGCTTTTTGCGATACCCTTGGTGGTGGTGGTCTTGCTCCCAGTGGTGAAATCGGGTTTTGTCTGGCTCCTCTATTAAAATTATGCTTCCTTGGGTGTGGGAAGTAATACATGCCATGGCCATCTTCTCCACAATTGTAGCAGTAGTACTCTTGGTTTTGCCTTTGTTGTCCTCTCTCTTGCTGTGGATTTCTGGCAGGTGCATGCACTTGTTGCACCAGATGTACCGAAAGATTCTCTAGCTGGTTGATGATTTGGTGGAGCAGGTCTTGTTGATCTTCAGTTGGTTCCTATGGCTGATTCGTCCGGAGGATTGCTACAGGTGCGGTTAGGTGTGGTCGGGCCCTTCCTAGTTCCTCTTCCTCAGTAGTTCTGGCTTGTAAGCGCAACTTCTTATCTTTACGGCGGGCTACTTCAACTGCTACCTCATATGTAGCAGGAAACCTTCCCTTCATCTTCTCTTTAACAGTTGACCATAAACCAACGACAAACCGATCTTTCTTTAGGGAATCGGGTGTCCCTTCACCCTCCCTCAGTGATGCAACCCATCGTCCCTATAGATCCACAAACTTTGATTCGTATGCTGCATACTCAGTCATACTTCCTTGCTTCAACTCCATCAGCAATTGCCATAGCTTCTTGGATGTGGTGCCTTCTCCAGAATGCCGTAGAAATGCTGCTCTTAGCAAATCCCACCTCTCCTTGGTGGCTGGCACCAAGGCGTTGTACCATGGTCTTGCTTCCACTTTTATTAGCAATGAAAAAATACGCAGACGCGAAGCATCGTCATCCCTTCCAGAGACGACACATGCTATTTCAAGATATCCAAAAAATATGAAGCATCTTCCCCCACCTTACCTGTGAAGGTTGGGAAGGAAACGTTTGCCATTGCAAAAAATGAAGTTTTCTTTCAATCTTTTTTTTCTTAAACACAAATGACTTAGCGGCTTATAGCGGCTTTCTTACAGGGTGGAAAACTTGAGTAGGAGCTAAGAAGAGCGCAATGCTAGAATAGAATAAAGATGCTTACATCAAAAGAGTGGTAGTAATCAAGAAGGGGCAAGACGATGGGACGTGGGGATCTAAGGATTTCATCAAGCATCTCTGCTTTGAATAGGAAAACAATCTTTTGCTGGTAGAATATCTTCTTATCAGTGTACACGTTTACATGCATGTGCTGCAAGAAACGGAAAGGAAAGACCTCTGGCCTATTGTTATTATCCATGTTGGGTGTAGGGAAAGGCTCTAACCACTAGAGTTGCATACCGTAAGTGTTGACAAGGTGACACCTTCACCACATGCCTCTACCTCTTGTTGAAGTCCACATAATCCTCTACATCGGGTTCAAAACAGACAAGGCGAGAAGAGTCGGGCCTCAATCAGCTTTCCATTTTGCATACGGCGGCGACGCTTGGGTGGTCATAATTCACTTGAATTCTCCAAGCCTAGAGAGAGCGTAGGCCCACTTGTTTCCACCAATTGCCTTAGGATTTGTGGCTTGAATTTAATGGTTTATGTAGTTGACAACTCTTCTCTAACAGTTGGAGAGAAAATACTTGGTGCTACACAAAATCTGACTTATGTGAGAGTGCTGATGCGGTTCCCAAAATCAAAACTCACCGTTCTTTGTTCACCTCCTCTGTCGACACTCATTGATAGAATGCTTTGGTTGACAATAGTGATGACATTTCAAAGCCCTTCCTCTTAATGCTCTTGATTTGCGATCAGCACGGGCAATGTGAGATGGGGAGCTTACCTCTTGGATATCGACGACGCTACAACCTCGCAGTAGCACTTTGATGAAGGCGGTCGCTGCTCCTACAATTTCTTCCTCCGTTCTCCAATTGGAGAATTCCCGCAGCCATTCATCCATGGCCGACGACGTGCATCGCTTTCAGCGTTGTAAACTGGAGGTTTTTGAGAAGCCTTACTTAGTGGGGGCACCAAATGACAAGCGCAAGTGCAAAACAGATCCCGACGGCCTCAAAACTGGAGGTTTTTGAGAAGCCCTACTTAGTGGGGGCACCAAATGACAAGCGCAAGTGCAAAACAGATCCCAAGAGCGTGCACGTCGAACTCTTCATGGGAAGTGAACAAGGGGGCACCACCTAGCTTTGAGCAACTAGGACACAGACAGTAGTGATTTAAAATACCACCAATACTGCACACCGTAGAGAGAGAGAGAGAGAGAGAGAGAGAGAGAGAGAGAGAGAGAGAGAGAGAGAGAGAGAGAGAGAGAGAGAGAGAGAGACGTAGATGATGACAACCCCTCCGGATGTGAGGCCAATCTTGATTCAAAGTGGTATTTATAGAAAACTCAGTTTCGACGAGATGGAAACCGTGATGTGTGTGTGTGTGTGTGTGTGTGTGTGAGAGAGAGAGAGAGAGAGAGAGAGAGAGAGAGAGAGAGAGAGAGAGAGAGAGAGAGAGAGAGAGAGAGAGAGTCTATAGTGCGTTCTATAGGGAAAATTCCATATACATGAAGATTCTACTCTTGTGTGTGTGACGACCCTTGGAGTCAGGGTGTGTGCATGCCTTCCTTCTCAAGTGCCAACTCCCAAGTGCTGTCCCCCAAGTGTTGCCAAGTCCCTCTTGATAGTGACCTCTCAGTGTTCTTTTATAGGTGCAGGCTGCATTAGTTTAGGATAATTTGATTATGTTAGGGCCTTAATTAGGAGAGACAAAGCAAGGAGCCGGTCCCAGATGGTTGACCCTTGCTTTGTTTTACGAGAACTTTAAAATGATATCTCTTAGGTGGGCCTTTGTGACCATCACCTAGAGAGAGGTGACAATATACAATTGGTTTTTATACAAGGTTTTTGGCTTGAAAACAAAAAAGTAGATTACCCTATAGATGTTTACTATGGAGATGCATTGTGGACGAGATGCCGATGAATGGGGGCTTTGCTGGTGTGTCGGTGTAGCGCGTTCGTCACTTTCGGGGTCGATCTGGACATGACTTCGACGCCATTTCTTGATTCGTCGTTGTCGTCGCATGATTTTTGTCTTTCTGCTTTTTGTTGTTTGGGCGTTGATGTTGGAATTTCTCCGGTCTTCTTCTTCTTGTGCGTGCGTATGGCGTCATTTACTGAATCAAGAGAGAGAGATGGTGGGAGAGCAAGGGATGGATAGGGTTGCGTGAGGGTGTGTGTGTGAGTGTGTCAGCAAGTGTGTGTGTGTGTGTGGGAACTAGAGAGAGAGAGAGAGAGAGATGGCGAGAGTGAGAGATGGAGAGAGAGACATAGCGAGCATGTTGGGGAACGAGAGAGAGAGAGAGAGAGGGAGATCATTGCTACATGGCGGGCTTGGCTGGCTTGACGAACGATATATATATATTGCACCTTGCATGGGTTGGTGACGAACAAGGGAGAGAGAGAGAGGGTTTTGGCTTGCAATGATAATGGAGGAGAGAGAGAGAGAGAGAGAGAGAGAGAGAGAGAGAGAGAGAGAGAGAGAGAGAGAGAGAGAGAGAGAGAGAGAGAAGGTGGATAATGGAGGAGAGGGGGGAAGGGTGGTGCCAAGGGAGGGGCGGCCCACTGCACGTTCACGAGCAAGGGAGGGGAGGTGGGTTGGCGGCAGCACAACAGGAAAAAAAAAACGTTTTTTTAAATAAATTTTCTCCGTGCATTATAAGCTCCCCGAGTGGGATTCGTTCCCGTGGCCGCAGCTTGTCAAATCCAGCCATCAGTAGGAGGTCTCGGGTTCGAAAAGCGTGGGTGCAAGGGGGGGCCACATTTTTTTTGGGCCGCCCATCTGCCTCAAGAGCAGTAGCCGTTGATCCCACCGTCTGAGGGTCTTAAAGACCTTGTGTTACTTAATAATGTGGCACCCCGTCCATGCATTCTTGAGCATTATCTATACTAAGGATAAAGGGGGAGGGGATTCCGGCCCCCCCCCCCCCCCCCCGCCACATGGTGTGAGCTCCTTCCTCCGGCCGTATCTTCTGCAGCCCGGCAACACAGCGACCCAGCCAGTGCGATCAGAGCGAGAAAGAGAGAGAGAGACTGCTGTGAGTCGCACGTGGGGCCTGTCAAGCAGCCCTCTCGCACGTGGAAGGGGAATAGAGAGAGAGAGAGAGAGAGAGAGAGAGAGAGAGAGAGAGAGAGAGAGAGAGAGAGAGAGAGAGAGAGAGAGAGAGAGAGAGAGAGAGAGAGAGAGAGAGAGAGAGAAGGGGAGGAGGGGGGCACAACGCCTGCAGGTCAAACCAAAGCATCGTCAACCATGGCTGCAGGACGAGCGCGTGATTGGTGAGAGAGAGAGAGAGAGAGAGAGAGAGAGAGAGAGAGAGAGAGAGAGAGAGAGAGAGAGAGAGAGAGAGAGAGAGAGAGAGAGAGAGAGAGAGAGAGAGAGAGAGAGAGGGGGGGGGGGGGTACTGAGAGAGGGGTACTGAGTGCCTCAGCTTAGTATCTTGCCATTTTCAGTTTCAAAAATGCCGGTTGACGGCGAGGGGAAAAGGAGAAGTTCCACCCCAAGTTCCCGAGAGAGAGAGAGAGAGAGAGAGAGAGAGAGAGAGAGAGAGAGAGAGAGAGAGAGAGAGAGAGAGAGAGAGAGAGAGAGAGAGAGAGAGAGAGAGAGAGAGGGGCCTCAAGTCGAGTCAGATGTGACGTCTTCAAAAGGTCAAAATGGCGATTTTTTAGGAGTCTGGACACCTCCGGATGTGTCGCCTGCACTGTGCGCTCAGAGAGAGGGAGAGACAGTGACTTCGTGGAGAGAGCAGTGGCCAGAGGGGCTTCAATACCTGCGCGTGCACGCATCTGTGTGTCTGTCTAACTGTAGATAGATAGAGAGAGGGAGGGGGGCCTGCTAATGTTGAGGAAGTTCACCTTGGTTCGATTCTCGCTCCACCTCTGCAAGAAGAGACCAAGAGCGAACCTCTAGGCTTTGGTGAGAAGGGGGTTAGTGTTTGAATAAGGGTTGGTTTCAACAGACGTTTCTGCACGACAGGTGGGGTAGTGCCCTGACAAAGACGAGATCATGACGAGGGAGTCATCACTATGGAAATGCCGCAAAGGAAGCATGCAACCCTGGCTGTCAAGCATGGCGGAATCCCTCTGGAAGAAGGTGGCCACAAAAGCGTCTTGAACTACCCCTCTGATTTTTGGAAATTCCCAAAATACCCCTCAAATTTCATTATCTTAAGATGCCCTTCAAATTTTCCAAAATTCCCAAAATACCCCTGGTTGTGAGATTGTATACCTCTAAAGATTAGAAAATTTATAGCTTTTCATAAGCAGACTAATTCTTTATCAATACAAGATGCTAAAACTAAAATTTGAGTTGGTTATGTAGGCTTTGGAGATGAATTACTTCATCATTTTTAGACATAATTGTCCTTTTCTTCCAGGGAATTTGTGACAAATTGCATGATAAGATTAGAAGATCTTGCACAATTCAACCAAAATAGATACAAAGGTATTTTGGGAATTTTGGAAATTTGAGGGGTATTTTGGGAATTTCCACAAATTAGAGAGGTAATTTGGTAATTTTCCCTAATAATAATAGGGGAAGGTATTCCGGCCCCCTCCCTCGGCCATGTGTCAACAGCAGATTGATCTGGTCAGTGTCCCCCCTGGAGCCTAGCGACACAGGCGGACAGTGTAGAGTGGCCGATAGCAAGCATGAGACAGCGCACACGTGCAGTAAGAGAGAGAGAGAGAGAGAGAGAGAGAGAGAGAGAGAGAGAGAGAGAGAGAGAGATAGATAGATAGTTCTATTATCGTCCTGGGAGGTCAAATATGACCTATGGGACCAAATGAACATGTCACGTGGTGTGAGTGGAGTTCATAAGTGACTCTCGATGCTCAAAAATGGCTGAAATGAGCGTCGCAATAGAGAGTCCACATCGTGGTTGGGAGAGGAAGGTATGTAGGGAGAGCTCATGGCTGAATATATGGGGAAAAGAGGACCTAATGTGGTCAAAAGCTGAGCACTCAAGTAGTGTGTGGTACTCACTCTCTCGCACTTGATGAGGGCATAAGGTGCAAAATCGATGACACTCCTCGCCAGTGCCCCAACGTCCTGTCTCGCAGCGTAGAGAATGGGAGCTAAGACGAATGGAGGCAATGGTGCGGATCGCACTCAACGGGATGGGCTCAAGGATGTAGGAAGGGGTTCGGTTACCTCGTTCCGAGAAGAAGAGAGATTTGTAGTTTGGGGCAACGTGTGTGGTGTAATGGCTGAAGCGAGAACCTCCAGATTTCTCCCAAGCCATGATACATTGGCGTTGTAAGAAGGCCTCATTAACTTGGGAGTCGATCGACGCATCCTTGACCAAGTGACATGCATCCCATCTTCCAAACCATTTCTTGATATCAAGCATCCACCCCGAACTTAGTATTTTGCTCTTGCATGTCTTTTGAACCTTTTGACTTGCTTCATATGCGATTCTAGGAAGTCGATGCAAAGGGCTACGTTGTGTCTTACGCATGTACTCCACAACCCTTTCCATGCCCAAGACCTCAATGGGAAGCGATCCGGACTCAAGAAGTAAGAGCATGTAGGGTGTTTGTGTCTTGACTTGGAGAAAGTTGGTGAGAAAACGCTTTTGGACATTCTCAAACTCTTTCCAAGTAGACTTCCCGATGCTTCCACCCCACACCTCCACTCCATAAAGAAGCACTGGTGTCACCAATGTGTCAAAGAGGTACTTTTTGAGAGCCCAACACTTGATCTCTCCTGCATTGCACATGTTCTCAAATGCATAATAAGCCCTCTTTCCGGCTTCCAAGCGACGCATTGCACAATCCTTCCATTTATGATTGGATGGAACCTCAAGGCCAAGGTACTTGAAGTGATCTACCACTTCAAGTTTCTCATTGTTGTATACAATGCATGGATTTTCGTCATTGAGGGTCTTTACAAGCATAACCTTGGTTTTGGATCCATTCACGATCAACCCGCTATGTAGGCAAAAGCGTTCCAAGACACTCATAAGCTTTTGTGCATCTTCTAAGGTATGTGCCAAGAGCACTACATCATCGGCATAAAGCAAAAGCATGATCACCGCATTTCCAATCTTAACCTCTTCTATGCCTTCTTGCTGCATAAAATCAAGAACCATGTATTCCAATTCATCAATGAGTAGCCCAAAGAGGGTTGGGGAAAGTGGGCATCCTTGTTTGACACCAATAGTGCTTGCAAAAAATTCTGAAATTCCATCTCCCATACGTAATCGACATATCACTTTTTGGTAGATGCGAAAGACTGCATGCATAAATTCTCTCGGCACTTGAAGGCTTTGCATACGTCTCCAAAGATTTCCTCGCGGTACCATGTCAAAAGCTTTCTTGAAATCCACAAAGCAACAATACAACTTTTTTCCTTTCAATCGAGACGCTTCCATAAGAACTCGAAGAGTGACAAGGTGATCAATAGTGCTATGATGCTTTCGAAAACCTGCTTGGCCAAGCGCACGTTTGCCATTCTTTTCAGCCCATTCACTTATCTTCATCTCCATGATACATCCAAATAACTTTGCCATCAAAGAACCAACCATTATAGTGCGATAGTTGTTCACATTGTTTACATCTCCTCCTTTGTGCAAAGGTTTGATCCAATTTGCACTCCAATCATGAGGCATGCCATACTGAAGTGCAAGGTTAAACATATCGCATATCCAATATCGTGTTTTCTTGCTTGTCCATTTAATCATTTCAGCCTTGACACCTTGAAGGTCACCTGCCTTGCGAGTAGCAAGTTTCTCAAGCGCGCGGCATACATCTTCAATGGTAAAGAAGGGAGACATAAATGGAAGGGAGCTACAACCCTCCATCTTATCAACATTGGGTTGCTCATAGAGGTTCTTACAATGCATATACATATCCTCAAGAGTCAAGTCACCAAAGCTCTCAACGCGCTTGCCTTTTAGATTTTGCCAAAACTTGCCACATGCATGTGCTTTCTCTTGTGCTAAAAGAAGTTGTTTTTCGACTTCCCACCTTCTCCTCTTCTTTTGAACAAGTGCTTTGTATGTGTGTGAACATTCCAAGTAAACTTCCTTGTCTTTGATTGCATCCAATCTTAGCAAGTGTTTTCGGGCTTGACTACATTCCATGTCAAACCATTTCTTCTTGGTGCTACCCTTCTTAGACCTTTTGCAAGACATGTGTTTCGCCGAAAAGCATTCCTTCGCACAAGAGAAAATTACTTCTTTGAAAACTTTCCACTTGCATTCTAATGTTGGGCTCCCTTGATGCTCTATCATGCTTAACATTTGGTCCACCATATCAGCATATATAAGTGCTCGTTTGAAGTCTAGACGTAGGTACAAATGATTCACATCATGATTGGAGGCTACATGCTCGGGCCGTTTACCACACTTGAGGTCAATACATAACATCCTATGATCCGATTCCGGATTCCATTCACCAAGTGTAAAGCTTTGTATGCATTCTAGAGTGGCTTCTGAGAACAACATATAGTCAATCACGCTAGCACCATTGTGCTTTCTACATGTAAAGTCATTGGTGCCTTGCCATAGAGATACACCATTTGCAATGAGCATTCCGGTACTATTGCACATATGTAGAAGTGACTTTCCATAGTGATCCACTTCTTTTGCATCATTAGAACTTCGATTATACATGTATGAGTCATCCACTCTTCTTGATACATGCGGCATGTCGACTTGTTGTGTGTCGTGTTGTAACATATTTGTGCGAGCATTCATGTCTCCAAAAACAATGACTTCACCTTGATCCTTGTAATAAGCAATGTCTTCCTCTAGTTCAACAAAGGGCTGATCTCTATCCATATTCAAGCGAGCATAAAAGTTGGAGTCATAGTGAGGAATGTAGCAGCCGGCCACAAACATGACTTGACCATTTGGTGGGCTGATTTTCAGCCATAAGTAGCGTTTATACTTATCTTCTTTGACAATGGAAACATCTTTCAAACCCTTTTTGGTCATACATGCTATGCCTCCTTGGCCTCTTCGTTGCTTTGCATTTTTGGCCCACATCAAAGAATGTACATCGTATTTGTCAAATCCAAGAATTCGTTGCGCATCATGCTCCCATGTTTCGACAAGAAGTATCACATCAGAGTCATTGGTAAGCTCATCAATGCCAATTCCCGCATTCCATGGATACCCGTTACAATTCCAAAAGCTTATTCGCAAGCGTGAGTTGGTCTCATAGATCATGTGTCCCTATTTGTTGGGTGGACTTGCATCCTCCTCAAGTGCCTTTTCTTCTTGAGATGATACCTTAACCTTCTTGCTTCTTTCCTCGTATGCTTTGCGACGTACATTTTGTTGCATAAGAGTGCGATCCTCATATACATTACAACCTGTTCCTTTGAGGTAGATCCAACCATTGTCAAGGATGATCTTTCTCTTTACCTCATCAGCCATGGTACATACAATAGGTCTTTCTCCCGAGCGAGGGACTCCTTGTTTTCCAACTCGATGTGCACCATAAGCCATGATTCCTGACATGCCAAAGTGTGTAGCAAAAAACTCTTCAATAGCAACCGCAAGAGATTGGGGTGTTTCCATGCTTTCCTCCTTGATTCCACGAATGACGATGTTCTTTGAGCGTTTTTGTCGTTCTTGCAATTCTTGAGTGTCCACATTCTCTACATTCTTTGCTTGGACAACGGCTTGCGTGATAGGAGATGTAGAAACCACATTATCCTTACATATATCAGCCCATGATTTGGATGCATTTCTCATCTCACATACATCATGTCGTATTGTATCTATCGTTTCCTCTTTCAATACATGATCACTCTCAACTTTGCTCAAGCGCTCTTTCACTACATTCATGTCCACAAGAGAGCGTTTACATTCTTGAACTTCATTCTCAAGATGCATCAAGCGCGTTGTTTGCATTTCAAGAACCTTCTTGAGGTGCTCATTCTCCACAACGAGAACTCTTAAGGTACCATTCTCCATTGCAAGTGCGCGCAACTCTTCACCTTGCTTGTTGACGGTTTCTTGTAACGAGATCAAGTAAGCCATGATCATTGCTTCCGTTGTTGTAGACGATGTGGTTGGATTAGCATCCAAATTCCTTGGAGATTTTGCATCATTCTCCATGGCGAGTGTGGCTTTTCCACCCTTGCGAGTTTTGTCTGACATTGCCTTCAAGTCGGCAACAAAAACGCAAAGTTTTGACAGTTTTTTCAGTTCTGAGATGCTGTTACAGCAAAGCCTTCCATTACACAGAAAAATTCTGTCTTTACATCAATGCGTAGAGGGCTTCGTGCTCTTCGATTGAGGCTATAGATCACCTAAATCGGAGTTCGGATGAGCAAGTTATGGTCAAAAGAGTGAACTGCTGTCTACTAGGTCGAAAAACGGCTGTGTGTGTGTGTGTGTGTGTGTGTGTGTGAGAGAGAGAGAGAGAGAGAGAGAGGCTCAAAGCCCCCATAGATCTGTAGTCTGGAGTCCTAGTGTTAGGGAAAAATACGTCTGTCTCTTAATAACGTGCCATTTTTGCCAGTTCATAGCAAGGGAAAAAAGAGAAATTTCACCCTGAAATAGAGAAAAATAACGCAAAAACCTAAAAAATCGTGCCGTTTTTTCCGGTTCAAAGCAAGGGGAAAAGGAGAAATTCTGCCTCCAAAGAGAGAGAGAGAGATGATGAAATGAAATGATATAATACATTAATGTCTTCAAAAAGGTCGAAGTGACCTATGAGACCAAACAAGTTACAAAGTAATAAATTCGATAAAATCTCCGAGTACCAAAAAAAAGTCTAATGATTTTGATAAAATGTTTGAGTACTAAAACTGTGTGTGTGTGTGTGTGTGTGTGTGAGAGAGAGAGAGAGAGAGAGAGAGAGAGAGAGAGAGAGAGAGAGAGAGAGAGAGAGAGAGAGAGAGAGAGAGTGTCTCCCTCACATGCACTTAGCTAAGTTGGTGCCGTAAGACACCCGCAACTGTTGACTAGCATATCTTCAAATTCTAGCTACACTGCAATGAGTTCCATGATCTCGAGATCTTGGGCTACAACTTGCGAGCTTCTAGCTACGAGCTATTGTGAGCAGTATAAACTAGCTACCCTTCCCTCATCTTCTCTAGCGCTCCTTGAGTGGCTTCATTGTTGATAGGCGATGTGGCGTGCAGAGAGATCCTTCATGGGGTTAAAGATGGTAGAATCCGTCTCAAAAAACCTGGTCATGAATGCCTCTTCAAATGTTGTACGTACTGTGAGGTCAAAAACATGACTCGAGCATAGAACCCCATGACCATATTGCGGATGGGAATTTCCATCTCCATATTCCAACGTAAACCTCTTGTGCCCTCCAAGAACACTTGCCATGGGTGTTCAGCTGCCTTGATGTCCTCAAATGCAATGATGCAGGTGATAAGCATTTTGGTAATTTCACCAACATCTAACAAGTGGGATCTGGGACATCGCGTATCTGTGTTATTACCCCTTGTATTGTATGAACCATATAGTGTTCAAAAGGTGGAAAGTTTTCGGCCGGCTTTGATATAACTAGGTAATTTTATTACCAATGGCCTTTTGCTTTGCCAGACATAGTAGTTGTCCCAGGATTGCCTTCTACTGACGAGACAGAACGTCGGGTTGATCCTCAGATGATGTGGTGCATTTTTGTATATGGTCTTATCCAGTGGCTGCTTATCAAACCATCTCTTTTGCCATAGGGGTTGATTCTCTAGAATTGTGAGTGCCTGATCTACTACCACTGGCACGTCTTTGTAATATTTTTTTGGTTTGGCTCGAGAGTGGGCAATAGCTTCTTCTTCAAAGGATGGCCTCTTGCTTCGTGAGTGGTAGGGAACTCATTTCGTGGCCGAAAGTCTTCACTACTTCATCTGGCGTGATCATCAAAAGTGTTGTTGATTCTAGAACCTTGAGTTCATACTACATATATTCCCGATGTGAAGGGTCTTGCACTTTTGAAATCGACCTTTTGATTTCTTCCCTAGCATCTGTTGTGTCTTTTGTGGCTTCAAAATCATGTAAACCCTCGGGGGGTGCACTATGTAATCATGTTAATGTATAACGTGAGTTCGAAAGAAGGGGTTGTAAAATGAAAAAAATTTAGGCAATTTAATAGAGAAACATTAAAATAAGGGGGTTTTATATTCAATTTTGAAAAAAATCTAAAATAAGGGTCATTTGTTCATTCAGACATGTTAAAAGAGGGGTTTTTTTAACACCCCACGAACACATGTTATATGGGGGGTACCAAATGGTCAACCCCATGAGTGTAAACCTCCCTCAGTAGAGGTGCTTGGAAGCTCTCCCCGGAGTACGTCTACCCTTGTGTGCTCTCTTTCTGTTGCAGGTGGTGGTTGATCCGTTACAGCTGCTTTGTCTTTGATGGCACCGAGTGCCATGTCCCTCTTTTGTAGCTCCGATGCATATTCAGCCTTTTAATTTGCTAACTTAGCATGTCCCCTTGACAGTCTCTCCTTTAGCCGTGTGATTTCTTCATCGTTTTGGGCTTAGATAGCCCTATGTCCTGGAATCAAGATCTATATGCAGTATTTCTCTTGTGTGAGCTCCTCTTTAAGTGCTTTCAGTTCTTCTAGAACTATTGTTGGAGCTGATGGGGTCGAATATGAGGTAGGTGCATCTTGTATTGCTAAAAGCTATGAAAGTGTGTGTTTTACCACAAAGTATGATTTCCCAAGCTTTGCATTCTTCTGTTGCCATGCTTTTAGTTGTTCTTCAAGTGTTTGCCTCTCTACCTACATTTGGCTATTTGCCTATATATGCTCTTGCAGGATCAGGTAGAGGTTTGTCGTTTCTTTCTTTTCTTTCTTTAAAGATTGTTTGAGCTAGATACAATTGTCCTGGAGCTCTTCCACTTGCTGCTCGAGCTTCTGATTGTCTTCTTTTAGTGTCAAGGCTACAACTTGAGCATCCTTTAGATCCAACTCTTTTAGGATGGTAATAGATCTTTGGAACTTGAACTGCAGCTTGATGTGCTCTAAGTGCTCATCAATGTCAAACTCCTGAATTTTTTTTTCTTCATCTTCAATGATAGTTCTTGAGTTCGGAGATACTAGCCCTTGTAGAGCCTCCAGCTCTATCTTCTTTGGTACCTCTTTCTTCTCTTGCATCGGTTCAGTATTTGGATGTTGCTCCGTCTTTTCAGGTTCCTTTGCCTTGTGGTCTTCTTGTTGATGCTCAGACTCTTGCTGTACTGAAGGGTCTTGCGGTTGGGTGCCTTCTTTTTATGTGTCCTCTTTCGCCTTTTCTTCATCAATGGGCTGCTCTCGAGGAGGTGGCTGCTCTTGAATTTTTTTTTACTTTTCAGTTTCATCTTTTGACTCATGAGCAGGAGAAGGGGTGGTGGGCTTGGGAGAGAGGGGTGGCACAACTTCTGTGTGGATTTTGAGAGGGTCCAGACCCGTCTCCTCCCTTTGTGATTCTTCATCATCTTTGTCCTTGTTCTTCTAGGATTCGTCCCAGGATTTAAGGTTGTCGGTCTTTTGCTTTTTAGACTCTTCTTGAGCTCTTTTCTCCGCTTTGCGCTTTAGGACCTTGTGGATGTGTTGCCGCATGGTGCTTGCAAGCTCCACCTTATCTGCAATTGTCCTCCTCTTGTATCGCTTTATCTTTTCTAATCTCTCAACCTTTCTTTTCTCTAGTGGCTTGTCTTGATCTTCCTCCTCTTTGTCATCCACACCCTCACCTGCTGCCTCTACCTTTCTCTTTTCTTCGGCCAGCTTTTGCCTTCATTCTTCTCTCATTTTCTGTGCCTCTTCCATAGATCTCTGAATCTGGGAGATTGGAATTTGATCTTTCGTCTCATTTGATCTATGTTTGATCTACACTAGTGGTATTGTAAAATCAACCCCTTCATATTCTTCATTCACCATGGTTTGAGGTTCCGATGTGGTGTCTTTGTTGTTGGGTTTTATCTCACCATTGAGCTCAATGTCCGTATTTGTCTTTTTGTTTTTTGATGCCTTCTTTATAGAGATTTTTCCTCGTGTCTTCTTTGTGCTTGGTGCATATGAAGGACCTGCTACCGCCCGGACCGCATGCTTTGGTTTTTGCAAAAGGTTGATTTGTGAGTCAACTGCTGGCCGCAGTTGGTCGATCATTCCTAGGGCTTGGTATGCTCCTAGTAAGCATTGGCCCTGCTTTCATGTATGTTTTTTCCTCTCATTGCTCTTGAGGTTGGCCTTAACTAGATTTTCAAGGGTGTAATTCCCCAAGTCGCAGTGGCAATATGTAGATTTGGCTATGTGTACATTGGCAGCTTTTGTACCTTGGTGTGGATATCAACCGAAGTGGAAACTCTATCTCTAAATAAGCCAAGTCCTTGTAAATGAATTTATGGCCTTGCTGCTTGCCTAATATTTTGTCATTGTTGATGGCCTTTGTCTTGAGCAATAGGTTGTGATTTCTAGGAGGTAGATGGAGTGCTTGGTTGATAAGGTTGGTGATGATCTGAATCTTCATAGTTTTCCCATCTTTGTCTATTGATGTAGTCTCGCCATTGTATTGAATCAAGATCATCAGCTCGTGGGCTCTTTAAAAATATGTACCCTATGGCAGCAATGTGAAAAAGGTATCCATTTGTAAATATATGGACCCCTCGATGACCTCTCTTTGCTGGTGTAAAGTTCAAAGTTCTTTTGGGAATATGGTTGTCTTTACTTTTGTGTTGTCCGCTGCTTGGACTCTCCCAATAAATATATTGGCCAGTATCTTTGTCAGCTCCTCCCAGATGTGAAATTTTTCATTAGATGAGATATCCACCACCTAGTAGTGGGGACTCTCCCACTGCTTCCTTGGTCGTATGTGAGGCATTATTTCATAAAAAAATATTTCAATCAGCTTCAGAAGTTGGCCAAAAAGTTACCAAGAACGTCGAAAAATGCAAACTTGACCATAAAATTTAAAATGAGCATAACTTGATCAAAACAAGTACAAACTTGGCTAAACTTCACTAGTGCATCTATGAAAACTACAAGCACTAGGTCATGTGGTTACATGTCAGTTTTGGCTCAGGGGGTCATCGATCATGATGCATTTTGAAACACATATTGAAATTCTGGTGATACCATCTGATAAAGCATCTTTGGGGATGCTACGATTCACTTCTTTTTGAATTTGGATCATTGGTTGGAACTTCATGCAACTTCTTGGAAATTTTCTCAGACTGAGATAATTTTGGCATTTTGGCAAGTGTTTTGAAGCTCAAATGACTTGTAACTCTAGTGTTAGGTCACCGTTGGCATTTTCAAGGGGTCATGGATCACTATCCATGTTCATTAGCCATTTGGGGTGAAACTTGGGTACACGTTCCTATAGCACATCCTAACACACTGGTGAAGTTATTCTCAATTTTGGATAAGTTTCTGTCAAGTTTTTCCCATTTCCCAAGTTATGGTCCAATTTGGTCTGACTTTGCCATATTTGGGTTTTGTTTGGCAGTTTTGATCCTTGATTGTAATCAATTTGTTTGAGATTTTTCTCTTTTGATGATTTGGGTTTGAAGTATTGCCCAAATTTCAAATGTCTGTTGATTTCTCGCCCAAGTGGAGTTTCCTTGATCTGTCTAGTCTCCCTGGAAAATCTGGACCACGTTCTAGGCATTTTTTAACACTTCTTGATTTAGCACTAGTTCACAAATTCTCTTGACTTTGCATTTAGACCAAAAACACACTTTCATTCTCTAATTCTTTGACATTTCTGAACTTTGAAAAATGAAGTAGTTTCTAGGTCCAAAGATTGAATTCTTGCCAAATTGCACAATTTCTAGCTAGTGCACACACTGTTTGAAGTCGATAAAATTTGCATGTGGGGGTCATGGATCGCGATCCATGTTTTGAACCCAAATTAGACAAAAATTCAAGGGTAGGTTCTTGGCATGTTCCTTAAGCTACTAGTGCACTTTTTTAAAGATTTGGATCATTTTGCCATCTGTGGTTCAAAATGACCATTTGATGACTAAAATTTTGATTTTACTTGATTTTTGGTCGTTTTGATGTCCATTTGATACCTAATTTGCAGGGCACACTTCGCAAGGCATTTGCAATTTGACTGTAAAAATTTTTCATGTTTGGGCAATTAGGGGTCATGGATCACGATCCATGTTCAATAGCCAAATTTCTTGTGATGTCAACAGTAAATGGGCGCTTTCACCAGCAACTATTTGCACTACTTAAATTTTCAATTGGAGGTGGGGGGGTCATGGATTGCAATCCATGTTCCACCCCATTTCCAAACTGTAGTGGCATCTGAATTCTACTAGAAATCTTGGACTTTTCTATCAACTTGCTTGTGAATTTGGACTTAGATAACCCTCCCAAAAGTTCTCTAATCGTTTCCCAAAATCTCGTCTCGGAGTTTATTGATTCTATTATTTCAAGTGTTTGTTTGTACACTTGACCATTCACAAGGAGTGAGATTTTTCAATGATTCATGGTTGTCGTTCAATTTGCATAGAACCAATGGTGAGAAATAGTATAACATGTTCATTCCACCTTGGTACAATCCAGAAATTGAAGAGATAAGCATCGGGCAAATCATCCTCAACCCCTAAAGGTGGTATGTCCTCTGATGTGTAATCCCTTTTTTTACCACCACAGTGAAATCAAATTCTAACAATATTATGAACATCGAACTATGCAGTCCGTATTACATGGTTTTTTTACTAAGTACAATAGCGTCTAATGATCCACAACTTGTTTGCGAGAAACTAATGTCTAAACTTTTTCAAAAAATAGCTCATTATAAGTCTTTGCTTCATTTGTTGAAATGCTTTCTCACATTTCTCATTCCATTCAAACTTAGTGAGATGAGTGCATAGAGAGGTTTTGTAACTACCATGTACATGTAAATTAATCTTTGATAATATCCACAATGACCGATAAAAGCCTGTACCTCTCTAACTTTGGTGGATCTCAAAGCAATCACTTGTATCTTCTCAAGATCATTAGAAATGCCATTTTTGGACACAATATGCCCTAGAATCTTGGCTTGTCTTACCATGAAAACACATTTTTTAGGGTTTAGACAGATGCGATACGTTTTGCATTTCTGAAAGATATTCTTAAAGTGTTCTACATGTTCATTCTTGTGGAGAAAATACACACACAGGTCATCCATCTAAATCTCTAAGAATTGTCTTAGATACTTAGTGAATATGACTCATCAGCCTTTGAAATGTGACAGGTCCATTGGTTAGACCAAATGGCATCACCCAATACACAAATATGTCCCATTCCATTGCAAAGGCTATTTTGTGATGATCCTCTAGCTTGATTGTGAGCTATTTATAGCCTAAAAATCCATTGAGAAAGCCGTAGGCTTCCTTTTAAGCGACTCTTTCAATCACATGGTCTGTGATGGGCAAGGGGTAGTTGTCTCTGATCATAGTAGCATTTAACTATTTGAGATCTACACACACTCGTAATCTATCATTCTTTTTGGGCACCACTGCAATTGGTGACACCTACTCCGTGTGTTCTATCTCATAGATAAACTCTGCTTCTTTAAGCTTGTTTATCTATTCTTTGATTTTCCTTGCAAATGTTTCATTTTAGGTATGAGGACGTTCTTGTTTGTTGGTATATGCTCGGATCTATCCCCTTGAGATCATTATATGACCAAGCAAGCACATGTCTATATTGCTTTAGGGTAGTTATCAATAGTTGCTCCTCCTCTTCGGTGAGATTTGTGGCTATGTAACTCGGTCTCGGTTCTTTCCTTGATTTTGCCAAATCAATCCTCTTCACATTTTCATACCCATCATATGATGTTCCTAGATTTTTAGGCTCTCGCATTGGTTACTCCACCACAATACATCGGTCTTGAATTTTATACTTTTTGTAATGAGAGGGTGCATTGATTTATTTTAATTTAGAGTCCCCCTCACTTTCCATTTTTATAGTTAAAACCTTCTTCAATGTCCGTTTTAACTTCTGGTACTCACTTTTGCGTTCAGTTTCTGACATTCCATCGGTGTTTCAGTTTTGTCTTTCAGCTGTTTTATTCTTTGTTTCCTTGAGTTTGCCAGAAAACTTGTCTGCTTCAAGGGTTTTTTGGTGATTTGTCTTGGACATAGTCCTCTACTTCCACACACATGAGATATTACATTTTGGTCATCAACTTGGGCATTGGTTTCTCAAATTTGTCTTTTTGTTCGTCTCACTTGATATCTCTTTTGTCTTTGTATTTTTTGGTTAGGAAAATCATAGAATATTAGCTCATCTTGTTTTGTTTTTTTTTTCTGAGCCACGTGAAAGTTTGTCTTTTGCATCGTTTCCTAAATCATCACTCCTTGAATCATGGTATTCGTCTTCAAGATCGTGTGAAAGATCCTGTAGAAACTTTGTCCACTATCTATTTGCAATTGATCATCTCTATTGTCTCAGTTGTTTTAGATGTATCTTTGGAATTCAAGATAGCAGTAAGCATTTGGAAGGGCTCCCTCACATGGATTTTGACTAGTTCCTCATAGTAAACAGTTGGTGGCATCATTGACTGAATTATGAGTGACTCCACCGGTTGCGTATAATGCACAATGGCCCTATTATCATGGGGCAAAGTTGATTGTTCTTCCAACAAAGGTTGTGGTTTGTCTCCTCCTTGTACTGCATTGTTGGGTTAGATCTGATATCTTAGAGGTGGTGGCAATTGTTGTACCGCCGTTATCTATACGGTCTTTCCCTTACCTTATTCCGGTTATAGAAGCACGCGCTTGATTCCCCTCCTAGAAAATTCATTCGCAAGCTCCCGAAAGAGACGATTCCTTTAATATCTAACCAAATCCTTCGTATTGCGTGTGGAAATTTGCTACTTGTTTTGCTCTTAAGACTTGCTTAAAAATGGAAACATGCGCGTATGGGTCTTCCAATCCAGTGTACTTCTTTGGCACACACTTAGCCACTTGAGAAGGTTGCATTCTTTGAGTTTCTGCTACCACTCTCATCATTCTAGGTTCTCCTACCATTACATCTCTCGTCTCGTAACCACTAATAGGTTCTTTGAAAGGGGTTCGGTCAGCCACCTTCCCCTCGGGTCTTACATCCCAACTTTTGTTTTTGATATATGGCACCCTTGTGCTAAAAATTTGTCTGGGATATTGCTACCTCAATGTGTAGACATAAGAACCTGGGAATCCAAGGATCCCACCGGTTTCGGTTCAGAGAGATGTGGGCGATTGAAAGAGTCTCCCACTTGATATTTTAGAGGCCTCACTCTCGTAGTTTTTGGTCATGTTGTTTCTAAAATAGTAGGTATGTGCATACTAGGGGTGGCATAGTACTGATGGAGTGGCGCCCCAAAGTACGTATATTGATCGGCTCGTTAGATCACCGCTGAATACTTTTGAACATACTTGTCTAACATGACTATCTGCGTATCTCTCTTGACTTCAATTGTAAGTACATACAAGCATTTCTATTCCATTAACTTCCTCACATTGGGCTCATCACATCTACAATAGAGCATTTTCTCTCCATTATAATGCTTATATAAGTCTGTAGGGAGGCGTTGTAGCATGACCTAATTGCAACCCACAAAAATGTCAAATCCGTGGATCGACAACCCGGCTAGGGCATGGAAGCACGAGCATAGGATGAATAGACATGGAGGATTCAAGAGATCACCTCTCCATTGCAAGTAGAGATTAGCCATGGCAAGACTAACTCTAAACCTACTCTAATCACTAATCAAACAACTCCTACACACATCAAGCCCACCAAAATCCGACTTACCATAGACTAGAAACCCCAAGCACATTAATGATAAGCACACACTAATTACCACATGTCAATCACGGCACTTCATCAATAGCTACACACACGAAGTGAATGGTGCTCGAGCTTCATAAAACCTATCTACACACAAATAAACAATAGGGCACACACACTAATTACAAGATTAAGACCCAACTTAATCAATCTAATTAGTGATGCTAAATATCACAAATCGAATGCTTATGGAAGAATAAGAGTGGTTAATAGCAAGAAGTACTTACATCTCTCAAATCTAGAATAATCAAAGTGTAATACTACTTCATGACAAGATGAAATATAGAGAAGAAGTAGACTAATGAGAAAATAAGAATTAGATTAATCAAGAAGATCTTACACTAATTACAATGGTTAGCACTAGCCTCTCAAGCATAAACATTAAGCTCAAAGCTAGGCCATAGAGTGAACACTTAAGAGAGAGGAAGCTCTCAAAAGTGGATCCTCAAGAGTGGATAATCAAGAATGAAGCCTCCTTGCCTAAGGGCTTCCTTTTAAGGGATTTCACCACAATCCCTTCTACTATGGGTTTAAGCTTGAGCCCTCAAACTACCATATACAACTTTGGAACTCCAAGTGAGCCCAAGACTTATACAAAGTGAGTGTGAAATATTGTGACATCCATAGCATATCTCTCGCTTGACGCATATCCGGTGTAGCCTGTGTTAGCCGCTGTTAACATTCCCCCCTTCTTAATTTGGCGCACTTCCTTGTGTTCCAATGAAGAAAAACACGGTGACATGGTAGAAAGCAAGTCCATGGAAGAAATGTTGTAGCACGACCTAATCGCAACCCACAAAATTGTCAAATCCGTGGATCGGTAACCCGGCTAGGACATAGAAGCACGAGCATCGGATGAATGGAATAGAGGATTCAAGAGATCACCTCTCCATAGCAAGTAGAGATTAGCCATGGTAAGACTAACTTTGAACCTACTCTAATCACTAATCAAAAAACTCCTACACACATCAAGCCCACCAAAGTCCGACTTACCATAGACTAAAAACCCCAAGTACACTAATGATAAGTACACACTAATTACCACATGTCAATCATGGCACTTCATCAATAGCTACACACACGAAGTGAATGGTGCTAGAGCTTCATAAAACCTATCTACACACAATCAAACAATAGGGCACACACACTAATTACAAGAAAGACCCAACTTGATCAACCTAATTAGTGATGCTAAATATCACAAATCGAATGTTTGTAGAAGATTAAGAGTGGTTAATAGCAAGAACTACATACATCTCTCAAATCTAAAATAATCAAAGTGTAATACTACTTCATGACAAGATGAAGTGTAGAGAAGAAGTAGACTAATGAGAAAATAAGGATTAGATTAATCAAGGAGAGCTTACACTAATTATAATGGTTAGCACTAGCCTCTCAAGAATAGACTTTAAGCTCAAGGCTATGCCAAAGAGTGAACACTCAAGAGAGAGGGAGCTCTCAAAAGTGGATCCTCAAGAGTGGATACTCAAGAATGAAGCCTCCTTGCCTAAAGGCTTCCTTTTAAGGGCTTTCACCACAACCCCTTCTACTATGGGTTTAAGCTTGAGCCCTCAAACTACCATATACAACTTTGGAACTCCAAGGGAGCCCAAGACTTATACAAAGTGAGTGGAAAATATTGTGATATCCATAGCATATCTCCCACTTGACGCATATCTGATGTAGCCCGTGTTACCTTCTGATAACAAAGTCCATATGCGTATTGTCGGTGTTGACATGAGTAGCCACCATTAGGAATGTCCAGCTTCAGGAGCTTCTCCTTAGGCTCTACGTCAACCTTTTATTTCATGCATCTTAATCTCCACTTGTCCACAATAAAGGAATTAATCACAACTACGAACATGTTTCCCTCCTCATTGAAATATTGATCGTCACTATAATCTACGAGCACTTCGACCTTAAGCTCACTAGGTCACTCTTCAATTCTGATACAATTATGATCCATATCGTCTTTATAGATTTGAGCACTGTGTTCATTTTTAAACTGATATTGCTGGTGTAAAAGTTTCAGGTTTGGTGCGGGTTGCGGCGGTCCCACTCCCATTTTGGTTTCTTCCTTGAAACTCACACTTTTGGATCCTTAAGCCATGTAGGTATATGATCTCTCTAAAGAAGTATCAAAAAGGCTTTCCTTCAATATTGGCTCTAAGATAGGTATGGTCCCTTGATTGACACTACCCTCAATTGAATTATGTCTTGATTGGTCTCTAATGCTAGGGTCTCTATTTTGATAAAGCTTGCCTGAATGCAAATACATCAAGAAAATGAAGCATGCAAAACCCTGACCTGATATCTTTCATGGTGAATTCAGCCCTCCAATAAAAAGTAAATAGTGCTGCAACTCTGACTCCAACCTGTACAAAAATCACTTGGTGGCTATAGCTTTATAGACTCTCGGTTAGTCAAAATCTACCAGAATCAGAATTGTATCGAATTGACAGAAAGTCCTATTTTTTTTGTAATTGCACAGATCAACTCCAAATTGAAATTTTAAAACATCGCTATGCCACTAGGGACTAGTGCTAACTCTAATACCACTCTGTGCTCTTTCTGTGGTAGGGGGTCATGGATCGCGATCCATATACCCCAGTGTCAAAATAACTTAAACTTGGCACACAGATCTCTCACAGTCAAGTTGATCCCTATTATATAATTTTTGGGTGGTTTGATCCCCCTTAGGTCTCCCAAAAGTCACTTTGTATATCTGTTTTGTGACTTTTTGTCTTGAATGACTCTGGCCTTGTTTGACCCTCTTGTTGAAGTTTTTTGGTACCCTTGTTTTTGGATAAGTTATTTGTGTTGATGTCTCTTACAATGTTATAATCTCACAATCCCATAATCTAGCAGGGGGACATAGATCGTGATCCATGTTCCATCAGAGCTGAATTCCAAACTTGGTCTGGTGATTACTTGAGGTTTATGGAGTCTAGCTATCCACTTATTTTTGGATTTGAGAACCTTTCTCTTTGCCAAAAGCAAAATTTTGTGGCTGCTTGCAATTTTTGATTTGCAGCTTGTATTTTGGTGTTTTGGTCAACTTTTTGTTGTTTCTTGCTATGATGACCTTTACAAAATGCTTTCATATCTCACTTACAATTCCTAATACCTCTCAAGAGTGGACCTAGCAAGCCCCTGACTTCTAACCTCTACCAAGCACTGAACCTCCTGTCTAGCTGCCTGACTAAATTCAAAATTAAAATCAAAAGTCTATAAGTAAAAATCTATGACTAGGTCTCTCACCACCTAAGGATCAATATTCCTGGCAACGACATCAATGCTAGCGGGTCGCCACAACGGACATCTATAGCATAGCTATTTGACACTAACATAATGTCAATACTTAGGGAAGCAACTCTGATGGGGCACGGAGACTCTTTGACGGTGTCAACCTCAAGAAGTGAACCTATGGAACAACTATATCTGTAACACTAGCAAATCTATCACTCTTGGATCTGGCAACATGTCTATGTCCTATGTCATTGCAGTCAATTGTCAACACATTTCGGCACTCGAATGGAGTCCAAATGTTACGAAACTTTGGGAGGAGGCCTAAGACACTTAGGAGCACTAACCTACCAAGTTTGGTTACAATCTGATGAGGTACCAAAATCATGATCCATCATTATCAAGGTCTTAGGAATTACGATAGAATATACTAGAAAGGTCGTCCTATGGTCGAAGAATACTCTCCTGTGGTTGGAATGTCAAAAACAATCATTAGCGCTCTCAAAATAGCAATAGACAAGGAGCACATTGCAAGTTTTTGAATCAAAATGTGATTATCATAGCTCAAGATACGAGGATTACAAGGTGCATGAGAGTAGCCGTTCTTTGTCGTACGCTCCAAAACTCAAAACTTTTTTAATGATAAGTGTCCCCCTTGCCACTTTACAAAAATGAGTTTTATTACTATGGCTCACTTGGCGAGTGGCCGACTTTACAAGGCTCAGACTCATTTATAAATTATATAACTCGGATGTAGCACAGACAAACTCAAGATAGTATGAATAAAATCAGAGACTCTCATATAATTACAAAGCTTTCGAAGAATAGTGGACATCAAAATTTTGGACTCAAGATGAAGGGTTTGACTCAAAGGGCGCTTGTCTAGTTTTGAATGCCAACACTAGCTTATAAATCATCAAATAATTGTTATTTGAATGAAAGGCTAGAAGATACCAATGAAAAAGGTCCCATGCATTTCAAGCCATAGATTATCACATCCATTTCACATAGGTGTGACATAAATATGGCTACAAAAAAGATGTCACAAGCAGCTTGATCCAACTGTGTTCCTTGCAACCCCGGTGCACACGCATTTGTGCACACACACACAATGTAAAATTCTATAATTTTAAATTCTATTAAAGATTCCCCCCTTCTCAAGCTTGCAAAAATTTCCACGATTGTATTCATATTACCTGGATTTGGTATTCTTCAATCTCTGCCATGAGAAAAGGGTGAACAAAGGCAGGAAACAATGCAACAATTGGGATTGTAGCATTGTCATTGAATTCTTTCAGTTATGTTTCCTTTAGAACTGTTTCTAGAGCTTTGTACGATTGTTGGAGCCCCATTTGTCCAACTGTTGTAATGAGCCCATCTTGTAAAGCATATCAAATTCTCATTTTTATGTCAAAGACGTCTTATCATTTTGATCCACTTGTCCGGGTTATGTAAAGATTAATCAGTCAGTCAGGACCCATATTTGTTCCCACTTTCTAATTATGAGGAAGAGAACCCATGTACATTTTTGAGCTAAGGTGACTCAAGTATAAAGGTCACCTTAGAACCATTCGGAGGATAACATTTTTTGATCATTAATCATGTGTCGTACGAGTCTGAGAGAGAGAGAGAGAGAGAGAGAGAGAGAAGAGAGAGAGAGAGAGAGTGTCTTATCCTCTTCGCTACGCGTTTCTCCCTCACCGGATCCACGACGTGACCACATCATCGCGGTAGTCTCTCCGAGAGCTACACGCCCACGCCACGCATTCATATTTTTGAGCTGTTCGTGATCGATCCTTCATCGATCTTGTTTTGCTTATAAGTAACACAAACAGTGTATGTTTTCAACAATCAAGTGCTCTATGGAAAGAGAGAGAGATTAGCTACACATAGATATTCATAGACTTAGGTTTTGCCCACTTTTGGATTATGACTTGTGAGTCTATCATGACTGTAATGGAGATAACTCGGGTTCAAATCTGGTGAGATTAGACTTATAGGTAAGTATATCCTATGGAGAGGATGGTGCCTAGTAAGTTTGATGCGATTCCGAGTTCATTGGAAGTGTAAACGGTGTTGTGAGCGTTTAGGGATAGAGTGGGTTGCATTCTACCAGGGTTAGTGATTGATGCATCATGAAAGTGCGTATGTGTAGATTGGTCTCAGCCTGACAAGCTAACGAGATTGCCTATGTGCACCTACGGGTTAGTCGTGTCATCGGATGATAAGTATGTTGTCTGTGTTGTGCTTGCGAGCATGAACAAGGGAGTAGTTATGCCCTAAAACATTGGCGTCGCTGCCGGGGACACAAGACCTTAAGTAGGGAGATCTACGTCACTCGTGTGATGGTTAGCTTACTTTAGTTTCGGCTAGATAGAGCTTAAACTTTTAGAACAACATCCAGGATAGAGTATCCCGAGGTCTAGTGGATAGCCAGGAAGCCTGTGTCTTGCTGAGGGTCTATGACTAGTTAGATTTAGTTAAGTAGGATAATGTGGAGTAATGGTTTTTGGTTTTGAGTGCTTGTTATACATGTGTAGAAATAGAGTAGAAAAACACCGTAAAAACGTAAAAACAAACAAAAAGAAGAAACAATAAGGCTGTTTGCTTGCCTTGAAAGCAAAACCCACAGCATATACCCTTGAAGGGGGTGAAAAGAGTAGACATTGAAATTTATGATCCAACACTCGAGAAAACATAAAAATTGCTACCAAAACCAACAAAAAGAAACAGATGATTCTCATAAGAAAACACTAAGTGACCCTAACAAGGGCAAGAAGAGATATAACCATTAGCCTAGGGTAAACTGACTGTGTCATGAGGTACAACTGATGCTCACAAGTTTAAGATGAAGTGTCATCAAATTTGCATCACTTCAAGTGCAATTGAGTTGTGAATTGCCAGAGAAAAGTGAAATTTGTGAAGTGCTTGAGTCTAAGGTCAAAATAAGTCCAAACTTCATAAAACTTGGGGGATTCTTATATGGGCACAGGGAACACAACTATCCAAAAATAGACAAAAATGAAATCCCCATTGCTCTCTGCCTAGTCTATCGCGATAGACTGATGAAGTTGGTGATTGACTAACAATAGGAAAAAAAAAACCTTTATACCACAGGTTTAACACATCAACACAAGGGTACTCAAAAAAAATAAAAATAAAAAAATTGAGTGAAATTGAACACCATCTTGATCACAAAACTTCAAAACTAGTGTTTTAGAGTTTGAATTCAGAGACAAGGGCAAGAAGGCTTTGACCAAATGTCCAAACAGTGCCAAAATTTTTCAATGCACTACACAAGGGGAGGCTGAACCAGCTGTGGAGAAAAATTGAGAAAAATGCTAACAATGGAGAAAATGCCAAGTCTATCGCAATAGACCAGGGAAACTGTTGTTGGGGACCTTTTCTTTCAAATTTTCCAGAGGGAGAGCTTTATCAGAGCCTATATAGCATACACACCAAAATTCAAGGCATTTAGATCACTGAAGGTCAATCTGAGGTTCAGATAGAGAATCAAGCTCTGACTAAAATACTAAAATGGGACCAAAACCCAACCCAAGTGTCCAAACTTCATAAAACTTGACGGATAGGCTATAGAGGGTAACTGGAACTCAAGGGTGAAGTCACAATTTTGAATTGACTTGTGCTGAGAAAATTGTTAGTCTATTGCGATAGACTAAGAAAGTAGTGATTCAGACATATTTTGCAATTTGTGACTATACTGCTAGGACATACTCTCCATATAGATCCCAGCCATCATTTCATATTTGAAATTGGACCACCAGAAGGCTGAATAAGTGGTTGCTGTACATACTTGAAAGATTTTTTGGTGATTCATGGAAAACCCTTGTGAACAGACTAACCATACTTGTGTAGATCCCAGAAGGAGATCATCACAAAGCCGCACAAGAAGGAGTCCAGGTAAGATTTAAGTTTGCAACCCAACTTTCATTCTTATGTATTTAAGTTCAGGAGCCTTTGTTAAGTCGGGAGCTAAAAGTGTCAAAAGTCAAGTAAGCACCACGTCCACCGAAGAGAGTGTAACTCAGACGAGACTAGACCCATTAGCACCGATCATTGAAGAGGGTAGTGATACTGACACTTCATCAAAAAAGTCCTTCTTCATGATAGGGAGTCAACAACTAGGAGGGTTCAACGGTGAAGGACCAATGCCAGGGGGGAGCACCTCCCTACATCCTTTAAACGAAACCAAGTTCACAATAATCTTCTTGGAAGGAACTAACTTGAGGGGAGCCTTAGTTTATTCTGACTATTGAGGACGCAAGTGTATTTGTATTGAAGAGAGACCGGCCCAGAGACTAGGGATAATTCGAGTCTATGATGATGGAGACAGATTCGGAGACGAAAAGGGGAACCACTATCTGATAGGTAGTAACCCTGAGGATTACAACAGATATGGAGATAACGTGGCAAAAGGGAAAATGGTTTCAGAAACCCAAGAACCACCTCCTAACATTGATCGACCTGGAGCGCTCTTTATGTATGATAAGAAAACAACCATGGTCCCAACCTATAATGAGAATGCGGGGATTTATAAGCATGTCAGCGAGGGAATAATCTCTTACTTTCGATGAAAGGAACCCTACCCAAATGAATTAAGCAAAGACAAGGTTCTTTACTTATTCTCTTATGAAACTTCTATGGGGAAGGATATTGTTTTTATTGACAGGTACGGGCGAGAATACAAACGTATTCTCCCAGAGGAGGTTGAAATGGCAACAGTTTCGGGAGCATCAACCTATGGCCCCGACGAAGTACCAAGAGCCAACTACACCCTTAGCAAGTCGACAAATCCCTTTTTAGAAGAGTATGATGCTACCTCACATTCTACCTGACAACCGACGTCCAACTACCAGGACCAACCAGCTACTCAGCCATCATTGCAGGCATGGCTTCGACAGAGTGCTACATTAGAACAAGACCGAAGGGCCGAGAGGGTTATCAAACCGCATGAGGGCTAAGGGATTTACAAGAACCACCACTCTATGCACAGTATCAAGGAGAGAGTAAGCCAAAGACTCAGGGGTCAACTGAGCCTGGAAGACCACCCCTAGAACGAGTTCGGAGAGATGAACTATCTCTTGCGAGAACTGTTAGAAATTATGGCTTAGGAGCACCAATGGGAGAGAAACCTGGCCACTACAGAAGACCAGAGGAGGTATATCGACTAGGACGGGGAGATCCCATGATGAGATTTGTAGACCATCGTAGAATTAGACCTTCTCAAGTGCAAAAATGGGTAAACAAGAAATATACGGGAAGTAGGGACCCGAGAGATCATGTAGCAGCCTTTGTGCGTGTAATTAGAGCTGAAGAGGTGTTAGACTTTCCTACCCAATTTGCAGGATTTGGTTTAACCTTAGAGGATGATTCTGCTACATGGTTTGACTCAGTGGAGCGAAGAGACTTTGAGTCTATGGAGGAAGTGTTTGACGAGTTTATCGAAGAATTCTCACAAAGGGGAATAGCTCATAATACAGTCTCACAAATCCATAAATTCAAACAGAAAGATGGAGAGTCTGTGCGAAAGGCAGCCCTCCGATTAAAAAGATATGTTAAGTTCTGCCTCGTGGAAGAACTGCCAACTCAGTCCAGACTTATGCTTATTTTTATCCAAGGACTAAGGAATGCAGATCTCCAGAAGGACTTACATATGAAAAGGAGCACGACGTTGAATGATTTAACCAAGGAGGCTCTATACCTTGTGGACAATTGTGCGGTCTACAAAGAGCGTGAGTTCAAGGATCTTGACGATGATTCTTCTTCGCAACAAAGCGGAATCAAGTCTGCTAAGACAACACCGAAAGGAGAATTAGCGGTAAGCCAAGAGCAGCTTGTAGAGGAAGTGCTTAAAAAGATTAACTTGTATTCCAAACCACAAGCTAAACAACCAAAATGGTGTGCGATTGAACAAAAATGGACAAACCATGGGACGGAGGAGTGTTATTATAACAAGGGATATGTGAGAGAACGACCATATGCTCCGCAAGCTCAGGCGACATCCCCTCAAGTCCCACCGATGCCTAGATATCAGACAGGCAACCTACCAGGACCTGTAGGTGTAGAAAGACCACAACCAGTGTTGGGACAACAACCACCCCTACCAGGATTACGACTAGTCGACATAAGATACACACCCACAGTAACTGAGTCGGATGAGAAGGCTTTGGTACCTATGCATGCATACTAGGACGAGCCCAATGGATATGCGGCGAACTCTGTCTATTATCCACCGGAAGAACCCTCTACACCAGAACCATGGAGCATGATAGGAAATACATGACCACCAATTGCTGCACAGGCAGTGGGGGAAGGAAGATATAGCTTGGATGAAAGAACACTGTTGTTCATAGAAAACGGAGGCATGAGCGGGCAAAGAATTGCACACCAACAAAGAGGAGCTCCAGGAGCACCTCAACAACCTAAAGGACCATGCTACAAGTGTGGTGGAGACCATTGGCTGAGGGACTTCCCTCATGACGAAATCATTAGGGTCAACGCATATTGCACTGAGTGTGGAATTACTCACTTGATCCCTGATTGCCCTAAAAACCCGAGCAAAGGAGAAAAAACTACCTTGAATATGTTGGGAGCGCTGCCTTCCAGTGGAGGGTCAGAAAATGAAACTCTGATTCCTGTTAAGGTCTTGACAAGAGCCCAAGCAAGGAAAAATGACAATCATCCCAAGAGTAACGATGAAAATCAAGAAGAAATCAAGACTGACAAGTCTAGTGTCAGTCATGATAATCCTTGGAAAGAACGAAGAGCAAAAATGAAAGCTAGACGTGAGCGAAAACAAAAAGATGTAGAAGCTGAGCTAACGATAGCTCGAGAGCAACTTAAACAGCAAAGAGAGTCCGACTCTCTAAAATCAACGGAGGGACCAAGAAGTGCAAGCTCAGGAGGGTCGGTATTGGTAGATAAGATCAATGAACCCTTAGATGCAATCTTGCAAGCATATGAAGCAAGATTGAAGAACAGACAGACTCTAGAGCAAAGGTGGATGACATATCCATATCTAGAGATAGAAAAACAGAGACTAGAAATGTGCAAACAGTTGATTGAAACTGCACAAGCTTTACTGGAGCCTCCACCTATGGAAGTGGGAGATAGAGTAATCAAACCACCAAACAATGAAACACCTCACAAAACCGAACAAAGGATACCTGACAAGATAGAAAACATTAAATCCTTGCCGGATGTAGAGGATGCAAGAGACGTGCCTAATAGCATTGATGAACCACTGAAAGATTTTCCACCATATACCCATATTGTGGAAGAAAATTGGCATGAAGAGCTATGGGAAACGGTGAGAAAAGCTCAAGAAAAATATGAGACAAAAACAGTCGAGTCGGCGCCTTTCTCGGAGTTGAACTTGAATAAGCCTCCATGGGATTTAGACGTTAAATCATTTCAAGGGGATAATGGTTCAGCTGCATCTGAAGATAGCAGACCAGCATCACTCAGAACTTTGCCATCATATATGGGGGACTATGAGGCAAGGTCAGAAATTCGAAGAGTACCTTCTCAAAGAATAGGCGGGTCAAATCAATTGGACACTAAAATCCTGACAGACTTGTTGACCACTCCGGTCAAGTGTACAATCACATTGGCAGAATTGTTAAAAATTAGGCCAAGCATGTGGACCGAAGTGGGCAAATGTCTTGAAAAATTTGGTATAAGGACGCCTCTTAAGTTCTTCGAAACCGAGCTTAATGACACAGAACCGAAGAAAGTCAACACTAGACCAGTGCCACTCAACAAGGTAGGAGAGTATTGTGAGGGTGAAGACGGAAACACCACCCTCTTAGTTGAGTATAACGGCATAGAGACTAAGGCAATACTTGATAGTGGAGCTGGCATTGCCATTGCGACCAAAATGCTATGGGAAAAATGGGGAAAACCAGCAATACGAACAACTAGAATGAAATTGCAACTGGCGGATGGGCACATAGAAAGGCCTATAGGATTGCTTGAGGCAATTGTGGTATCTTCCTGTGGCATAGAGTACGAACATACCTTTGCCATAGTAGATTTCGGCAAGAAGAACAACTATGAAATTATCCTTGGTAGGCCGTTCATGAGGCAACTCAAAATGGTGCAGGATTGGGGGTATGATTATTTGTATCTAAGACATGCTGAAACTACTACACGAGTAAACATGAAAAATCATAGCTACCATGATGTCATGAGAACCCCTGTGGAAGAATTTGACTCAGCCACCATTAGTGGATCAGAAGTCCCAGCGTGGCTCTGTAAGAAAAAGGAGATATGGATGTGCGGGGCATCTCAATGTAGTGAATTTGACCACAATGAAAGGACACTAGAGAGGGTCTTGGAAGACGATGCATATATACAAGAACCTTTTCCTGAAGAGAAGCTCGAACCCCTAGAATGGTCTCAAATTTTGGCTACATTGGATGTATGTGTCAATGAAGTCACTCCCACCAAATTTTGTGATGAGAATGGCTACGATATCATACCATACTACATGTTGAGCAAAATTGTGGAGGAGGACGAGAACGATGGAGATACTGAGAATATGAGGATCAATAAAACAGAAATGAAACTTGAGATTAAGATAGTGGGCTATGTGGACATCCCCACTAAAGAAATCAAGCAGGAGGTAGAAGAATTTTATGATTCTTCTGATGAAAACAAGGATAATGCGGATGACGAGAAGTCGGAAAATACGGAGGGAGATGAAAATCAAGATCAAGACACTGACGTCTTCTACAATTTCCCAAACCAAAGTGAGAGACGCCAAAAAAGATACAAGAGTAAACGACACCATATCAGTCTACCAACCAGGCTGGGACCCATGCCGGAGTTTAGGGGTAAGACACATTTCCTTATGAACATTCATGCTGTTGATTGTGCTAAGGATAAAGTGTCAGGAATATTTCTTAAGGTTGTTGAAAACTCAGGATTTAAGTCTAGACTGTTGAAACCTAAGAAAACCAGCAAAGAAAAAAAAAGAGTTGCAACAGAAAAATTGAATGTCTCTGGTGGTCCAATTATGACGAGAATTGAACGGAAAACGAGATACAATGAGTTGAAACAAAAAATTAAAAATGTATGGACAACTGAAATGGAAAGTAGCGATGGAACGAACACTAGTAATGGGAGTAAAAAGATAGATGTACCTCCTCACTATTGTAAGTACACCATTCAGGAAAGAAGATTGGTGGTTCAACAACCAATGAGGGAGCCTAAATCAGACGAGTCCTACGATGGGCCAGAGAACGCCAAGAAAATAGACTTAGCAGAGCCAGGAGAAAGTCCTTGACTTGCTTACATTGCCATAGATCTAGGTTGGGAAGAAGAGGACTTACTGATCAAACACTTAAGGAATTTCGAGATGTATTTGCATGGTCGTACAAAGATTTGAAGGGGGTGGATCCTAACATTTGTGAACATTCAATCCCTCTGAAGTTTTATGCTAAGCCAAGCAAACAACGTCCATACACGTATAATGAGACATTCGCCAAAAGGATAAAAGAAGAGATAGACAAACTTATGGAGGCTGAATTTATTTATGAGATAGAGCACACGGACTGGGTGTCCCCGATAGTGGTGGTACCCAAGAAAAACGAGAAATTACGAGTGCGTGTGAATCTCAAGAAGGTAAATACAGCAACAATAAGGGACAACTACCCTCTTCCTATCACTGAACACGTCCTGGAACGAGTAGCAGGCAAGCAAGCCTATAGCTTTATGGATGGATTCTCTGGTTATAACCAATTGGGGGTCAAACTAGAAGATCAATACAAAACAGCGTTTGCAACAGAATGGGGCATATATGCGTTTAGGGTAATGCCATTTGGCTTGACCAATGCTCCAGCCACACTTCAGAGATTAATGACACATGCTTTTAAAGAATACTTGCGAATATTCTTGGATATTTACATGGATGACTTGTGTGTCTATTCTCTATTGAGACAAGACCATATAGATCATCTTAGAAAGGTATTCGAAAAATGCAGAACGTATAGGATTTGCCTCAACCCAGAAAAGTGTGTATTCATGGTACGACAAGGTAAAATCTTAGGCCACATAGTATCGGCTAATGGAATTACCACTGATGAAGACAAGGTAAAGGTGATCATAGAATTGCCAAGACGAAATACTCTACGAGAGGTACAATCATTTATGGGACATTGTGGATACTACCGACGTTTTATCTACATGTACGCTGTAATAGCAAAACCCTTGTATAGTCTAATCACGCTCTTCATTTGGACCAATGAATGTGAGGAGTCATTCCAGAAACTAAAAGATGCACTGGTATCTGCACCAATTCTAAAAGCACCAGATTGGTCAAAGATCTTCCATGTACATGTAGATGCTTCGGCATTTGCAATATGTTGTATATTAGCACAACCAGGGGAGGGTAATATGGACTTTCCAGTTAGTTATGCTAGTAGACAACTCAACAGTGCAGAAAAGAATTATACTACCACTGAAAGAGAAGGATTGGGTATGATATATGCGGTAAAGAAATTTCGGCATTACTTGCGAACAAATTCACATTCTTTGTGGATCATCAGGCACTCTTGTACTTAGTAAACAAACCTTGTAACACGGGATGAATTGTAAGATGGTTCATTGTGTTGCTGGAGTTTGATTTTACGGTAGTAGTTAAGAAAGGAAAAACTCATCAAAGAGCAGACCACCTTTCTCGATTACTACATGGCGAAAAAGCTAATGGGGTAGATGATGATCTGCCAGACGCATACTTGTTTAATATAGAGATGGTGCCGAAATGGTCAGAGCAAATTATTCCGTTGCTGACATATGGAATGAATCTTGACGACAAAAACACGGTGGAACACGTTAGACAAGCACGAAATTACACAATGCTTGCAGGAAGAATATACCATCATGGAAACGATGGGATTCTAAGGTTGTGTATAGGCCCAGAGGAGTACGAAGCGTATCTAGAGGAGGCCCATACACAAACAGGGGGATTCCATAGAGGAAATCAAATGATGTATGAACAATTAAGAAGACTTGGAGTGTATTGGCCAGGAATGGCAGGCGATGTAGCTAATTAAATCAAGAAATGCAACTTTTGCACATCCAATACTACTGTGGATTATGCCACATTATACCAAGTGACAGTAACATCCGCATGGAGTCATGCTATTGTGGAATATTTGACTAATAAGGAGCTGCCAGGAGACTGGTCTAAAGCCAAACAAAAGGCTTTACAAATCGAAGCGAACAGGTATACCCTCATTAGTGACCGATTGTATAAAAGTGGAACTAATGACCACCTGAGGTTAATTCCTCATGAAAATGAATACTTTCCATTATTGGAACAAGCTCATGCAGGCGTAGCAGGAGGTCATTTTTCAGCAGAGAGAACCGTAAAAATCATTATAGTTGCAGGTATATGGTGTCCGACCATGATGCAAGATGCAGTAGAATTCGTAAAAAGGTGTGATGAACGTCAACGCACTAAGATTAAAAGAGACGAAATGCCTTTAAGACCAATCATGAGTGCTCGAGCATTTAGCGGATTGGACTTTGTTGGTCCTATCACTCCACCATCGTATCGTTCAAAAACACAATATATCATAGTGGCCACGGATTACATTGCCAAATGGGTGGAAGCAAAAGCCACAACGAAAGCAGATGCTAGAACCATAGCACAATTCTTATATGAATATGTGTTTACACGTTATGGCCTTCCAATCGAGCTGGTGAGTGATAGAGGGACACACTTTGTAAATGAAGTTATCCAACATCTCTTAAATGAGTTTATGGTAATTCATCGCAAATCTGCACCCTATCATCCACAAGCCAATGGCCAAGCGGAAGCGACCAACAAAATATTGTGCACAGTTCTTACGAAACTGGTTAGTGAAACAAGAATAGATTGGGATCAGATGCTCTATTCGGCATTGTGGGCTTATCGAGTTGCATATAAAACAACACTCAATGCTACACCATTTAATATGGTATATGGGTTAAATGCAATATTGCCTATTCACTTGTTGATTCCCACACTAAGGGTAGCCACACAATTGGAGTGGACGGGGCATGAACTGTCAGAACGGTTAGAGGACCTTGAAAAATTAGATGAGTTACGACTCAATGCTGTAGCAACCATATATGCAAAAAAAAGACAACAGAAAGAGTTTTTTGACAAACATGTCAAGAACAAGGACTTTAAAACGGGCGACTATGTCTTAGTATACACACTTGAACAACATGCCAAAAATCTAAAAAAATGGGGAATGGGGCCTTATTTAGTCCAGGAAATATCGTCCAGCGGAGCAGTAAAACTGTCGGCTCTAGATGGAAAAGAAATGCCGAACTGGATTAGTGGATGTCGTTTAAAAAAATATCATCTACCTTTAACACCGGAAATGTTGTTTCAATTGCATTATGGAAAGGCCTATAGACAGGAACAACAAAGAATTCAGGACCAGGCACAACAAGAAGCCAAGCAACGCATTGCTAAACGAAAGCAGTTTCTGAGGACAATAAACATGGTCACCCCAATGATGACTGACGAATATCCTCTTCCGCCATTCCGAACAATAGAAACGGATATACAAAATGACGAATTAGAAAAGACCATGACAGACTTTAGGGTTCAGGACGATAGCATCATTGACGACTTGGAAGATACGTGGTGTAGTCCTTACATAAAAGCTTATGCAGGCACAAAACAAGTTGAAATCTATGCATTGCTTGACACTTGAGCAAAAATGAGCGTCATTAGCTTTGAGCTCTTTCAGAAACTTGGACGAATGAGGACGATCCCAGAGACACACCGGTTGAAAGTAGCATCGGGTGATGAGGTGACCACGTTGTGGTCTATTATATTACCAATCGCAGTGCAGGCACACCCGTACACTACAAAATTCCATGTAGTGCCACCAAGTAGATCAGCAACGCCGTGTATCTTAGCAGTGTCATCGATGAAATCTAACAGGGTATTCATTGATTTGGATACTAATGAAGCACTTTTCTGAAATGAAAACTTTTCAGAACCCTTCTTATCATATAACGAATACATGTAAAGGAGGAAACAGGAGTCAATACAACCGCAAGGATATGACCAACAACAAACAGAGTTTACAAGTCCAGCAACGTCTTATCAAAAATCAACAACCATTCAGGGAACCAGGCAAGTTGGGGTACGACGTACAGATCTGACCGAGGCACAATTACATCAAAAGAGGAAATACAAAGTTTGGATAAGGCAAGACAACCTAATTCCTATAAAAAAGGAGGCAGAAGAACAGACAAAACACCAAAAGCCAGCAAAACTTCAAAGAACCATAGTCAATCGGTCGAATACGCAACAGACTATATTGGTATGGCGGCCAAAATTACCAATTCAGAACGGGCCAACAACACAAGTAGGGAGGCCAAAGATGACCATCGAGCAGTTATTTACAACTGTCAATGTCAAGCCACATCATGCAAACAGCACGATGAAACAAGCAGAATCAACAACAAAAACTACAAGGATCTATAAGACCCAAGTCATCAAAGGGGAAAGAAAGAATGTTCCACCAGAAAATGCAACAAAATATACGACAATATCGACTTCAAAGGATCCACATACGCCAATTCAAAACCAGTGGAAAACAATCAAACAAAGAGCGGCAGATTTACAACTTCTCCTTGCAAAGAAAATCTGCCAGCCAACTCAAGCTACCACAGGAAACCTCAACGACAAATGCCAATAAGCAAATCGCTTATACCTTCCTCTTACACCGCATAAATTCTTTCTACATGCATTGACTGCACATGCATATAGGGCTATATTACAAGGCCTGCATTAGCACGAGTCCACACCCATGCACAACACATACCCTTGACGATACCCTGTCGTCCGGGAGGACTCCAACTAGGAGGGGGGGAGGCATTCCAAATGCAGACTCATGTCATATATTAGAGGGCAATGTTTGTGAGCAATTTTTCAACCATTTTTGCGTTTTATTGTGTGATTTTGGGAAAAAGAATATTCCCTCGTAATTAATCAGAATTGGGGACCAAATCATCATACATGAGCCCCTAGGGATGTGTATAGACTATAAAGAGAGTCAAATCTGGCCAAAAAATGTCTAAAAACAGCAAAAAATAGTCCAAGGTTGACGATTATGAGTGAGAATGTACATAGACGAGAGAAAAGTGAGCTACAAAGTGTTTTGCTTTTCATTGGTATTTTTTATAGGTTAGAATTGCTATTTTCGGGTTATTTTGGGATTTATTGCTTTATTTTAGCCATTTTCTAGCAAAAATTATAGAAAAAAATCCGTAATCCAGATGGAAACACAAAAGAAGAGACGCCTGATCGGAGCAAGGTAAAGAAGACACAGAAAAAATAGGGACTGCAAAGGTGACAGGGCGAAATGACCACCGTCATGAAGGGACCTCCAACATGAGAAATTAACAAAAATTGTAGAACTGGAGCAACCGAGGTCCAAATCAAGAAATTTGCGAGCCTAAACCGCATCTCGCAAAAAGTTATGGCCACAGGTAAAAGATGGGAAAATTTTGTGTCGGAGTCTCGATTACATATAGAGAGGCTAAGCTAGAAATCTCTCATTTGAGTCATTTTCCATTGTGAGAGAGAGAGAGAGCTCCCTACAGCAGTTGAGACTTCCAGAAGCTCATCCATCGCGCACGGTCACTAGATCGACATCAGATATGAGAGGTACGCTCGTCAACACTGACTCTAAGTGTTGTTTACTTCAGTTAGTCGCAAAACCTCGCCAGCATCACAATCACAACCTGTGCACACATACGGTAGACCGGTTGTTAGGGAGACCTAGAGGCCACCAAATGGAACCAAAATTGAAAGGCACAATGCCTATAGCTTAGGGATCAAGCCTATGACCTCGGAAAGCGTGAAGGAAGCCGCCCAAAAAACCCTAATTTCACAGGACCTGCAAAAGGGCAACTGAACCAAGGTGATTGGAAATGAGCCAAAACTCATAGACAGCAAGCCAATAACCTCGACAAACCGATTGAAGGGTTAGACCATGAAAAAGTTCGTCAAAACGGAGCCTAAAGTCCCTAGCTGACGAAAACTGCACAAAGCGTCACGATACTCTAACGGGCCGACCAAGTGACAAAATGACACCAAATTTAACAAGGTACATCCAAAATAGGTCAACTACGAGATGGAATGTGTCCACTCAAGAAAAAGCTCTTCCACTAGGGCAACAGGCCAGAAAGATGTCCAAATGGTCGTTCTTGGTGATGTAAACACAAAAACAACAACTGACTACTTTGATGGAAGGTCAAAAGGAAATAAAAGACAGCCGGAGTCATACAATGACAAAAAGGAACGTCGACCATCACCTAAGTGGTCTACTTCGACTCCAGGACCAGCTAAGTGCTGCAAACAGGGAGTACACTCTTCTAGATTGATTAAAACTTGATGTGTGTGTCTAGGAGAGCCTATTAACACCATTGTGGTCAACTAACATAAAAAAAACTTGTAAAAATGACTAAGTACTCAGTCTATCGCGATAGAATTGCTATTACAATTAGACAAGTAAAATTTTGATTTTGGCTTCATAAGGGGTGCTAACAAGGAATATTGACCACCATTATCAAATCAAAGTGCAAAAGGGATCTCTTTTGGCCAAATAACCTAGTCTATCGCGATAGAATTGCTACTACAATATTTGGGGGAAAGACTTTTCAAAATTTTCACAAGATAGACTTGGGGAAGCACATGAAGGCAGTACACCAAATTTGGTGACATGATGGACTCATATGGCAAGCCGAGAAAGACATGATGACAACTCAGAGTCAGAACAGGACATCTCAAGGGCAGACAATTAAAATTCACATGTGAGAGGTCAGGCAACCTTACATCAACTAGGAGAAGGCAGACAGAGGATCACAGATCCAAAAGATGACAAAATGACACTAAGTTACAGTCTATCGCGATGGAATAAGCAGAGTGATACTAGGCCATCTAAGAAAACATTTGAATTAACAGTTGGCTTCAGCATGATGCAAGAAGACTACCCACTAAGTTTGAGCCCAAAACAACACAAAATGAAGGAGATAGACCAACATCTCTCGGAAGGAATGGGGAAAAATGGGAGTTGATCCAAAAAGGGGTCACTTGACATTCATTTGAGGTGGAATTGGGATCAGATCATGTGCAAGGTATGAGAAACCAATTGGTGGAGGCACAACTACAAAATAGGACCCTTGTCAAAAGATGACCAGTTTATCGCGATAGACTGGGAAAAAGTTGCAAATGAACTGATTTTCAGTTTGGGATTATAGAGTGACCTTACATACCCTGTGAATATACACCACACAAAATTTCAAGGCATTTGGACTTGTTCTCCTTCACCAACAACATTAATTTGAGGCCGTGAGAGTCGCACAATGGAAGAGCTTGTCTATTTGCTAACATTTTACCTTAACTCATCTTGGGATTAAAAAGGCTCATCTAGATGCATGATTAAGTGGTAATCAATTTAGAAGAGAAGTACTATGTTTGTACATTAACTATTAATTGTGAATACAGGATCCATGGATGCTTCTCCGGGAAAAAGAAAAGGCAAGAACCTGGCAACGGAAGGTGCAATACCCTATGCACTTCTACCCAATTCACTAAAGCCAGCGGCCACCTGGATACCTGCAGACGTGCAACAGGCAGTAGCCTTTCAGATCTATCAAGGTTCATATGTGGATGACAAAAGAAATTTAGTGGATACAGTGATGATCCCCAAGGAGGCAGAAAATTACTTGAAAAGATCACCGCAAAGGTCATGGCTCAAAAAAGTTGGCTTGTGGAACTTTGTATCACTACCACCAGTAGGGATAGATTTCAAGAGGGTACAACACCTAATTGAGACTATCCAAGAAGATGGAACTTGCAGAGTGGCAGGCATGGATAATGAAGTGATGGAGATCCAAATCACCAAAGAGATCATCAAGGAGGCATTGAAATTGTCTGATCAAGGAGCCAACATGAGAGAAAGAAGGAAAAACCTCACAGTCTACTTGCAAAAGTCCAAACTACCTTCTTTCGAAATCATAGCAAACCCGGAAGTAAGAGAACTGACACAGATCTACAGTCAGTGTTTGTTGAGCTACAGCAAAAGACCGCCAAGATACACTACACCACACGGGAGCATCTCAACCACACTGACATGGGCTATGGGAATGACACATGAGTTCTATATAGATCACGCATCATATCTGTTTGAAGAAGTGACAAAGCTACGGCAGGACATACCAAATTACATTGCAGGAGGAGAAGTACTAACCAGAGTAATATACCAGGCCATATGCACAGAAGATCAGTTGCCACCTGCTCCTCATCAGAACGACTGGCTGGTATTAAGAGAGAATATCGAAGACAGATCACAAAGGAAAGTACCGACCTCTATTAACACCATTGGAGGACGCAGGCTGGAAAGAGTAACAAGAAGTACACAAGAAAAGATGGAAGAAGAAAGAAGAATTGAAGAGGAAGATGTCCGACTAAAGAAGCGGAAAGCGGAAATGGAAAACAACACCAGGTTGCAGAAGGTAGCAAAAATGGAAAGAATGCTAGAAGGATTTGTTCTCGAGAGATCTCTACGAGGCGATGTAGGCGCCACTTGGAAACTTTCTAGTAGCACTTACACACTGAGAACGAAGAATAAAAACAACCCAGCTTTTGAGTTGGACTGGTTCGAGAGGTATATCCAAGAAAGAAATGCTAGGGACGAACCAGAATTGCTACTAGAAGAGGAGGATCTCCAAACTTTGAGAGATCAGTTGAGGCCAACTTCACGAGATCAGGAAACACCACCGCCATCTCCAAGGCCAGAGACAAGTGAGAGGCAATCAACCCCACCTGCTGACTCTCCTTCGCATTCAGAAAGCTTACATCGTGATGAGAGAGTTCATACACCACCCAGTGAAGAAGAAGAAGAAGAAAGAATAGATGGTCACCCAAACATTGGAACCATATCACAAATTGATAAAGGCAAGCAAAACGAGGTGGATCAGACAAAAGATAAAGCTTCCTCCTCTCAAGAAATTGAGCTGGAAGCTACTATAGATGAAGATTTGTAGTCAATGGAGACACTACTAAACCGAACAAGACTGCAGAGTCAATGGTTAGCTGATCAGAACAGGTCCAACAAAACGAAGTTAGAAAAAACCCATCAAGAAGTTATGAGACTGCAGGAGCAAAGAGATGACACTCTAAAACTGATCAGCATCAGAGATGCTGAGATCTTGGGGCTCAAAAGCACGGTAAATCTCCTCAAAGACAATTTATAGGAGTCTGAAGATTTCAATGCCATTTGTGAAGATACAATCAACGTATTCCTTGAAGATGTCAGTGATAGAGATGAACACATCCATAAGTTCGAAAAAGAAAAGCAAGATGCGCTGGAGACAGTCAAAAGTTTGCAAGTCGTCATCGATGACTTACAAATTGAAGTCAAAGATTTGAGAGCAGTAAGAGATATACAAGCAAGGGAAATAGAACGAGCTAAGAAACAAAAAACATCGCTACCAACAACACCGGTAGTCCACCCGCAAGAAGAAGTGGCTGCACTGAAGAGGGAGTTGGAGTTGGAAAGAAAACAACGCTTAATGATAGCCGAAAGTGCTCTTAGAGCAGATGATCAACTACAAAGGCAAATTTCGGACTTACAAAGTGAACAGCAACAAGGACCAGCTCCTGACAGTGAAATAAAAAGCATTGTTTCCAAATCACTCAGGGAAGAAAATGAAAATTTGCACATTAGGGTAAAAGAGTTAGAGGAGTCTGTAGCTCAAAAAGAAATGGAATTTCAAGCTCTCCAAATCAATAGTAGAACAATGGCTGTGCAAATTGCAAGTCTACAAACTGCAAGGCAACACCAAGGACAGGTATGAGTGCACCTAGAGCAAGCAGCCACGGATTTGGCTGGACTCACCGAAGTATATGGGGGTCAAGATGACTACGAGGAAGAATCAGATGATCAGGAGGCCCCAGATACACAAACTGATCAAACTGGCTCCAAAGACCAAGAAATAGAGGAAGATTCAGTCACGAGATTGGAAGAGCAGAGGTTGGCCGAGCAAATGGAAAAACAATCGGAGATGATATGGTACAAGGCAATGCAACTAGAAAAGGAGATGCTACAAGGGCTCTCCAGATCACGCAAAACAGCAGCAGAGCTACGAGAGGAATGGAATGCCCTTATGTTACCCTATGCTTTGCTGGAATACGAAACTCTGACACATCAACGATAGCTCGCAAAAGAAGAACAAGTTCCAGTGTTTGAAGGAGAATTACAGGATCGAGAACAGCAAAACATGATAGTAGACAGCCAACCAAAGTGGAGGCGTCAATGGATTTTGGATCACCCTAATAACCTGATCCACTTAGTCAACGCACCGCCTGAGCTGAGGAATGACAGAACTTTTTGCCCAACTCCCCGAACATACACCTACAGCCAACATAAAGCACTACAAAGCAGAAATCTGACATGGCTAAATTATCCAGTATTGCCAGGGCCTGCAGAGGGAGAGAGAATATCCGGTTCTTACATGGTGAAAACCCTTCAGGGCGCCATCGCAGAATTCGGAGGCTCTCCCGACCTATCCTGCAAGATGCTATGTAAAATAGCTCGAACCTTTTTGGCCCGTCTCACAGTCTTCTCAGAAAGCTGGACTTCAAAGTATATGAATACCAAAAGAAGCATCTCAGAGCTGTCATACGATCTAAGTGGGCCACCTACAGAGCCAGTATTGTATGCCTATTTCAGACGGCTAATGTTTCTGCCAAGCTACCATCTCCAAACCTTCGAAGAAGAATTTTACACAGGCTTCTTCATGTACAAGTCCAAAATTTTTGGCCCATTAATGGCAAGCGAGTCTATGCGATATGATGCGTTTCTACATCAATTCAACCAAGAAGGATGACAACGACACTGAAGACAAAGACGATCATGTCGTGGTAGACATGAATTAGGAGGGGGGGACTATTGGAGCCCCATTTTTCCAACTGTTGTAATGAGCCCATCTTGTAAAGCATATCAAATTCCCATTTTTATGTCAAAGACGTCTTATCATTTTGATCCACTTGTCCAGGTTATGTAAAGATTAATCAGTCAATCAGGACCCATATTTGTTCCCACTTTGTAATTATGAGGAAGAGAACCCATGTACATTTTTGAGCTAAGGTGACTCAAGTATAAAGGTCACCTTAGAACCATTTGGAGGATAACATTTTTTGATCATTAATCCTGTGTCGTACGAGTCTGAGAGAGAGAGAGAGTGAGTGTGTCTTATCCTCTTCGCTACGCGTTTCTCCCTCACCGGATTCACGACGTGACCACATCATCGCGGTAGTCTCTCCGAGAGCTACACGCCCACGCCACGCATTCATATTTTTGAGCTGTTCGTGATCGATCCTTCATCGAGCTTGTTTTGCTTATAAGTAACACAAACAGTGTATGTTTTCAACAATCAAGTGCTCTATGGAAAGAGAAAGAGATTAGCTACACATAGATATTCATAGACTTAGGTTTTGCCCACTTTTGGATTATGACCTGTGAGTCTATCGTGACTGTAATGGAGATAACTTGGGTTCAAATCTGGTGAGATTAGACTTATAGGTAAGTATATCCTATGGAGAGGATGGTGCCTAGTAAGTTTGATGCGATTCCGAGTTCATTGGAAGTGTAAACGGTGTTGTGAGCGTTTAGGGATAGAGTGGGTTGCATTCTACCAGGGTTAGTGATTGATGCATCATGAAAGTGCGTATGTGTAGATTGGTCTCAGCCTGACAAGCTAACGAGATTGCCTACGTGCACCTACGGGTTAGTCGTGTCATCGGATGATAAGTATGTTTTCTGTGTTGTGCTTGCGAGCATGAACAAGGGAGTAGTTATGCCCTAAAACAACGATTCTTCTTTGTTTCTACCATATTGAAGTCTCCAATCAAAAGCAAGGTTTAATCCATATTGGAGAGGAGAGAGTGCCACATGTGTATCCTATCTTACAAAAATCCCCTTGCGTAGCAAGCAACTAAAGAGAAAGGGATATGCATAGTGAAGTCAAAACTGCACCAACTAGCTTCCAAATAAAAATTTGTCAAAAAGGAAGAGAGAGTGGCTTTCACTCCCTGGGAAGTTCCACAAAAAACTTAAACTGCGGAGCAATGTTAGAAAAAAACCGGGGTCCAGTGTATTTTAACCGGCTGAAATCCTAAAATCCCGGTTAGATTTTGAGCTTGCCTTGAAGAAAACCGGGAAATTTTCACAAATTTTAGTGTAATTACCGGCAAAAGGTTCATTTGATTTGAAAACCGAGAGAACTTCAAGTTTGCCCTTATTTTCTTTGGTTGGGAAAAATGTACTTTTCTAGTCCTGGTGCGGAGTCAATTTCTTCACAAAGATTATACACTTTAATCTGACTTCAATAAGAAAGCACAAATGATGTATGCAAGGGTTGAAGCAATCCAAGTTGCTTCCCTCTATCAAATTTTGTCTTTTGGCATACCACACATTTAGAAACATACTCTTGTATGTTCACTTTCATGGTAGGCCAATAGAAATATGTTTCAATTCCCTTTAAGGTAGACTGAATCCCTCTATGCCCCGCATAAGGTGGAGCATGATATTCATACATTACTTTCTCACGTAGTGAGTTAGTAACACATAGTCTATTGCCCTAGAGAAGATAACCATCTTGTAAAGTAAATGGTTCTTCTTTCTTCCCTAATGCAAGGGCTGAAATCACATCTCTAAAATCGGGATCAATAGCATACTCATCTATCCTTGAAGATAGATCATTGTGAGTTGCTATGGAAACCGCATTCACTCTCGGCCGTCTTGAGAGTGCATCAGCTACTTGATTATGCTTGCTAGCAATGTGAGCAATATGAAAATGAAATTGCGAAAGGAAATTCGCCCACCTCATTTGTTTGTCGGAGAGCTTGGTCTGCGTCATGAAGTACTTAAGACTTTGGTGATCCGTTCGCAGAATGAAAGGAGTCCCCAATAAATAGTGCTTCCATGAGTCTAAGGCATGTAGAACTGCAAGGAGTTCCTTTTCATATATGCCTAGAGCTTGCTCAACAGGGTCGAGCCTTCGACTCTCATAGCCTATGGCGTGCCCTTCTTGGAGCAAAACAGCTCCAAGGCAATCACCACAAGCATCACATTGGACCTCAAATGGTTTTGAGAGATCCGATAGTGTAAGCACAGGTTGAGAGATAAGCTTTTCTTTAAGCTTTTTGAAAGAATTGTTCTCCTTAGTAGACCATGTATACCTAACGCTTTTCTTTGTTAGGTCATGTAATGGTCCCACAATTTGTGAGAACTTTTGTATGAAGCATCTATAGTATGCACACATACCTATAAAGCTTGTTAGTTCATGAAGATTCCTTGGTTTAGGCCATCCTTTTATTACCTCTAACTTGGATGGATCCATTTGGATGACATCTTGAGAGATAATGTGACCTAAATACTGAATCTCTTGCAAGAAAAATTCACTTTTCTTTCGATTAACATAAAGTTTATTATCTCTTAAAACTTGAAATATTACCTGGAGGTGTTGCTTGTGTTCGTCTAATGAATTAGAGTAGATGATAATATCATCAAAGAACACTCCATTGAAGGTTCTATGAGGCCTGAACAGCTTCTCCATCAAGCGGTTGAATGTGGTTGGTGCATTGGTCAAGCCAAAAGGCATGACAATGTATTCCTAAAGACCAAATGTGCTGCGAAATGCGGTCTTTACGATATCTTGATCAACTATCCTTATTTGATGATAGCCACTTTTTAGGTCAATCCTACTGAAGTAGGTCGATCCTTGTAGCTTATCAAATAGGTCTTCTACCCGTGGAATGGGAAACCTATTCTTGATAGTGATCCTATTTAGTGCTCTATAGTCTACACACATACGATATGTGCCGTCTTTCTTTTGCACTAATAGCACAGGTGAGCAAAATGGAGATGAGCTAGGCCTAACCATGCCCTTCTCAACTAACTCATACACTTGCCGCATAATCTCCTCTTGTTGAGCTTGAGAAACTCTATAAGGAGGTTTGTTAGGCGGTGAACTTCCTGGAAGAAGTTCAATTGCATGGTCATCATTACCTCGTTTAGGAGGTAGCTCACAAGGGATGTCGTCAATAAAAACATCTTGAAACCCCTTGAGAAAATTGGATAACTCTAATTCCTTTTGGTTGCTTTTATTTTCTTTTGCTAAAGCATTAGGTTCATTTTGAGAATCTTTAACAAAAATCATGTACACAGAAATAGAGCTCTTTATTGACTTGTTGAAAGCTGGTGTATGTACAATGGGGATAGTATTACCCATTTCCTTAGCATCTATATACATGTATTTTTCCCTGAACTTAAAGGAGATTCTCCTTTCAGGAAATTTAACATTGGCAGCCAGGCGGTCAAACCATGGTGCCCCTAGGATTACATCCTCATGCTTGAGAGGAGAGATAAAGAAGTCCTCTTTGTCCACATAGCCTTGGACATGAAGCCTCAATTTCTCAATTAAGGGAGTGACTGAAGCTTCTTGCCCCTTGAAGGCACTGTCTGTGGGTAGGACATCTCCCATCTCGTAAGCTTGTATGCCTAGCTTGGTGGCCAACTCTATAGATATAAAATTGTGAGTAGAACCAGGGTCAAAGAGAATAAAAGCATCATGTTCTCTTACCTTTCCCCAATCATGGCATAGAGGAGATCCTTTGTGGTGAGTCTCCTCCTCTTGGATTTCAACCAAGGAAGCTCTAGGAGGATCTTGGCAGTTGTTCTTTTGGGGACAAGCGCGGTACGTATGCCCTTGTTTGCCGCACTTGAAACACCGGTTATCTTTGCGATAACGCTCAAGCTCTTCAGGAGAGAGTTTGTTTTTACCTTTGTAAACTCCCTTCTCTTTAGCTTTGTTGGAGTTGCCCTTAGGAGTCTTTTGGACATTGTCCTTCCCCTTAGGCTCGTTGGAACGCTTGTTTTTCGTGGGCTTATTATTTCTTTTAGCCCCCGTTTGAAAATTGATTCGCGAGGCCACCATAGTATGGTGTATTACCGCCAATATGGTACGTGGCCTTTGGGAGTTAACATACTCCTCCGTTTGTTCGGTTAAGCCCGCACAAAATTGTTGCTTTTGCTCTCCAAAATCCAAATTTTTGAAGACAGTGGCGTTGAGTTGTAGGTCCCAAAACTTGTCTACATATTTGTGGATGGATTCATAGGGAGAGAGCTTTAAGCTTCGCCATTCGATGAGTACTTTGTCTTTGGCATCGGTGGCCAAAACTGCTTCATGATGGAAGCTCTTACAGCTTTCCATGTGCGCGGAGCTTCACCGTTGGCTCGTAGGTTAGACCACCATTGTCTGGCGGACTTTTGAAAGTGCATAGCTACATGGCATAGCTTAGAGGACTCCGTGAAGCCCTCATCTCCAAACGCCGCATCAAACTGTTGGATAAAGGCCAAGACTTTGTCTGTAGCACCAAAGGTGCCATCATAGGTAAGGAAAGAGATGCTCTTCCCTCCCTCTTTGAACTTCTTCAGCTTGGACGACCTCTTCCACGCGGCATAGGATTTCCTATGGCCTCTTCTTTTTGATGGTTCAAAGGTTGCACATCACTTTCTTCAGAAGGTGACCTCTTTCTCGCCTTTTTCTTGTCTTGATCTTCGTCGTCTTCACCATCACTTTCATAAGAGGAAGAGAATGAAGAAGATGGAGAAGAGGGTGTCCTCTTTCTCGCCTTTTTCTTCTCTTGCTTTTTATCATCCCTCTTTGAATTATGGTGTGGAGAAGGGTGTGATGGTCTTCTCCACTTTGGTGGTGATGGAGAGCGTTTAGCCTGCCGTCTTCGTGGAGCCATCTCCGCCGAGGTGGTGGGAGACTCACTTGTTTCTCGTTCCTTCGGTGGAGGCTCTTGAGTTCTCCTTTGGGAAGGAGATGCATCATCAAGAAGTAAATTCTTGAGCCCTTTGTACGGATTATCTTCTTCTTCCCGAATCGTAGAGAGACCTCTTTTGGAAGTCTCACAAGGAGGCTTCCTAGGTGTTCTCTCGTCATGGTGGTGAGCTTGGAGAATCCCATGAGCACGGAGCTACCGTTGCACTTCACTTTGGAGAGATGGATTGCCCATGGCTTGTTGAAGCCTAGAAACAAGATAGTTAACAAGCATTGGAGCATCATTAGTAGCTTGCTCATTAGCAAAATCAAAGTTATCAACATTAATTTCACTCTCTTTACTATTGTCAGCCATTCTAACAACTTTTAGGTGTAAACTTTTTAGGTGTACTTTGGCACTACAAGCCCTAGTTGCTACTCCTCTTTACCCCTTTAGAAAAAGCACTCAAGCTATTGTACCCGTGGCTCGAATACCATTAATTGCAAGGAATAGAAGAGAGGGTCTTTCAACACCAAAACAGCACCGGCTCCTGTCAAGCTTCTAATAGCTCAATAGTGGTTAATCCGTAGGCAAGCCTCATAGGAATCCACTATTAAGACCATAGCTCTCGACGGTGATGCCTCTTGAACTGCACGAAGGCAGGCGCACTGCAAGGCTGAAAAATCCCTATTCTACTTACTCACAGGAAATTAATAATACCAACGATTTATAGCTAGCTTGAGGACCTCCCCTCTTGAGCAAGAAAAGAGAAACCTTGTGCTCTGACACCAATGTAACATTTAATGACCTAAAAACTTGTGTGTAGCGGAAATTAGCATGAACATAGTGGGAATTTCATTAGAATAGATTCCTAATGAGAATTACAAGAGTGCTTGGGTGGAGAGAGCAACAAAAAGCATAACACCTAGTTAGATAGCATGAACAATACTTTCAAAAGAGAGAGAAATTAAGCTATTGACAACAGTTGAGGACCGGATTGGAATGGAGCCGGTCCCCCCTGCAAAAAGGCTTTGTATTATGGTTTCTCCCATCAAGAGAGACATTGTATAATACAATTCTTTGTGTTCCTTCAAGACTAGCTGGTGCAATGAAGATGAAAGCTTCATGCAATAAGAAAAACACTTAGCAAACGCAACATCAATTATCCCCGGTCTCAGACCCGAGACCTCACACACCTTCGAAGATGGTGAGAGCTAGCAGGGTATGAGAGTAGATTGAGAGGTAGAAGGAGTATCTTACGAGAAAGATGTACATCTCCTCACATAATCACTCATATTAGCATATCTTAGCTTAGTAATTAGCATGGTAGAGGAGATGAGCTTGCATTGAAGCTTGGCTCTTTGTTGGACTTGCATGCACATGCCAAGAGTGTGTCGATGTATGCTTCTATCTCACAAGCTTGGAGTAGGTGATGAGCTCTCCATTAAAGCTTGGGAAGAGATAGTCTTCTCTTTCTTCACACATGAGATTGTGTGAGTGTGTTTGTGATAATGCCTTGCAAAAATCAGCCCCCTCTCTCTCTTGGGCGAGCCCTCTTGCTATTTGCTCTTGCAGGCTCCCCATTGGACAGTGCCAAGCTTAGCCAATAGGAAAATAGGGGTAGATTGAAGAGCCTTCTGACATGTGTCCCTCTTTCCCTTTTTGAGAGAGATTTATCAATTAAACTTAATTGATTTAAATGAATTAAATCCCCATTGGACCTTTCCCCATTCTGGCCAATAGGAATTAAGTAGCCCATTGGGCTGCTCAATTCCTATTGGACCCCTTCACGGGCTGTCCAATAATCATCCAGGAGACTTAATTTTCATTGGTTCTTTTTATTAAGTGTTTTAAAATTAATTAGACTAAATTTACTCTAGCCTAATTCTCATTGGTCCACTTCAAGGGTCATCCAATAGGAATTGAGCGCACTTTGGGAGCAACTAGCTTAGGCATCTGACATGTGTCCTTTATGCCCTTTGTGTTCAAATGGGAGCTTGTGTGTGTGTGTAAGTTTTTTAGTCTTTCTCTCTCATCCCCCTACCTTTAGGGCTCGCCCCCTCATGTGTAGGGATGTGTGTTGACTTTGGAGAGTACACAAACCACCCAATTTATCCTAAGCTTTAACCCTTTGGACACAACCTTTGAATTTTGGAACCTTAGCATTTTGGAAGTCTTAATGGGCTGAACCTTAGGGTATTTTTAGCCCATTGTTGCACATGGCTCTTTTGCAGATGGCCCCCCCTTTGGATCCTTATTTTCCCTCCTTTGGATCCCTACTGTGGCCGGTCTGCTAGCTTAACCAATATTCTAGCTTTTTCTCCCCTGGCACTTCCCCACATTAAATGATCAGTTTAATATGAGAAAATCATTTAGGAGAATTAGATATTGATTATTATGACATTTGTGGTTTAAAATTTTGGTATCACTTATAAAGATTGTGTACGACATCTACCGCTAATTTTGTTGTCATCAATCTTTAGGCATCTTACGCACTCAAAATAGTGCTCACATTTGTGGGCTAATGTGGTCAGCATGGTTTCTCTTTATTGGGATGTGCAAGAAGAGACCTGCTAAAAATTTAAGCTGGTCCCATGGGAGAGAGAGAGAGAGAGAGAGAGAGAGAGAGAGAGAGAGAGAGAGAAGAGAGAGAGAGAGAGAGAGAGAGAGAGAGAGCGAGAGAGAGAGAGAATAACAACATTATGTATTGTATTTTAGTTTTTGAAAGTCTTTACAAATATAAATATGAAACCTTTCTATGCAAACTCCACAAACACTGGAGGTGTAATTGCATGCTATAAAAGCATTTTCCATGGACCAGGGCTTGAAAACCCAAGACAAGCCTCTTAGACGAGTCCTGTAAGCTAGTAAGGTTAGGTTTTCAACCCATCCCCCCTTTTGGGCAACTCAAGCATAACCTACAAGCTGGTGAAAACTACTTATGTATCTTCTATTACGGTTTAGGGCGGGTCTTCCCCATTAGGCCATGTCGCATCATCGATTTGTGACAAATCCTATGCATCTTTTTTTGTTTTTTGTTTTTTTGGGGGGGGGGGGGGGGGGGGGATGTGAAGAGCTCCTTGAGGTGTATGCCTTATTCGAGGGAAGCTGAGTCAATCTCTGCTTTATCACTTTGTGATGTCAAATTTTGAACTCTATCATCTCTCTATGGCAAAGCGAGAGTATCGAGTAACTTGGTGCTTGGTGTCTCATATCATCTTGGAGGCTCTTGACTTGCTATGTAGTGTATGGATGCAGGTGTATGAATGAACTTTAAAAAATGAATGTAATCTATAGCCAATATCCTCTCGTGTTTGGAATAGGCCTATGAGGAGATCTGTTCATGGCACTATGTATATAGTAAGTTTTCCAAGTTTGTGGTAATTTCCATACTCTAGGAGCTGGCGTAGAGAAAGTGGCTTGCCAAAGAGGTTGGCATATAGAGTATCTATGGAGCTGCATACATTATGCTCTTCTCTATCTATCTCCTCTCTACATAAGTGAGTGAGCAAGCAGGATAAGTGACCATCACTCTCAATAGGTAAACCAAGTTAGTGAAGTTCAGGCGTAGTATCATCCATGATAATCCGTGTGCTTACTACATCATGCTAGTGATCATTACCATGTTTATGGTAGTGATGTGTGTGAACAAACTTAGGAATGCCGGGGTACTTTTTTTCCCTCACTCGGAGGTCTTTTCCCCATTCTTGGTATATGCACCCATCACTCTAGGGCTATTTAGTTGTACACGAAGGAATACATTCTCTATTGTGTGTCTTAAGGCTCTTCTCCATCTCCAAGATGTGTGTGCATTCTTGCAACACTAAATCCAACAACAAGTGGTAATATTAGGTTGCATTCTCCTAGGGCATAGACACCAACGTCGCCCACCAGTATCTCCCTCTCACTTTCTCCAAATTGTGTGAGCTTTTGTGAATGTCAACATGTCAATAGACACTTTGAAAAATCTTGTAGATGTTGGTGTGCACATAATTTTGATTCGGATTCATTTTAGCATCTTATGATTGGTATGCAACTTATGTGTAATGGAGACCCATCCATTTTAGCATTTAGCTAGTGGTGGTGGCGAGTGTTGGTTTGATGTGTAAGCACTCTTACTTTGAATTGTGAGTCTACACATTTTCATCAAGTTTCATAGGATATTCTTGGATTTCCAAACTATTCATGCTTGTGCACTTTTACCGCACGTGTCGGAGACTGGGGACTTGCCCAACACTGTGTGCGAGCCACGAATGGATACAAGCAAACAACCAGACTATCCTAGTAAGCTCAAAGGGGCCAATGGTGTGTCACTCACCGCCCTATGCTTTTTGTCGTCAAGGATTCCGTGTTGCGAAGGAGAAAGAGCTGTCGTTGCCACGCTCAACCACCTCGCCGCTGCAATGCTTGATCACACATACACTCACCCCCCCCCCCCCCCCCCCCCCCCCCTCCCCCTCTCTCTCTCTCTCTCTCTCTCTCTCTCTCTCAAGTGTACACACACACACACACACACACACACACACACACACACACACACACACACACACACACACACACACACACACACACACACACTCTCTCTCTCTCTCGTGAGCACACGATGGAGAAGAAGGTAGAAGTACAAGAACACTTCATTAGCATGCACCTACAAAATGAGGATTTTAGGGCAAAATGGACTTTTTATATGAATCTGACCCATTCACACATGGGCGCCCACAATGGTCGGTCATGAAAAAATAATGTAAAAATGAGATAAGTGGTGCACCTCTCATCGGCGATCACCTACGTACCTATAGGACCAACAAGCCCGGTCCATGACTCAAATAAAGTGATAAGCATCCATCAAAGGTCATAGGGTGTCTGCAAGTGGTTAACATGTCCCCCTTTCTGATGTAGATTTCATCCTCGGAAGCTAGTGAGGTGAAGCCCGTTCGTCAAGGTGGAACAACATCTGAGATTGAATGTCTTTAGCTTTCTTCAAACACTAACCAAAAATGACACAATAACTACATTTTCATAGAACATATATAATTAGAAAACATATGCAATGAATAGGCACACAGATTGATTGGTAACAAAATATTAAACAATTTTTTAATAGTAAACATTAAACTTTAATATAACTAAATACATAAGCACTTGTAAAGGTCAAAAAATAAACAAGTCTAGGGTTGCTAATTTAATGGTTGAGAGGCACTAAAGCTCAACTATTAATACCATGGGCAAGCTTCTCAATTCTCTCTGGTCAATTAAGATGTTTAATCGCAAGAGCAAAGTATTTTATGTCTGATGATTGACTAGAGGCTATACCTAGAAGATTTTCTAGTTAAGCTATGATAAAAGGAATTGCATATAAAATCATCACCTGAATTATTGCCTTTATTTGACCCCTCAAAGTGTTTTTCACATTGATTCAATTTTTAACGTGTGTGCTTATTTTGTATACCTTGGGGTTTTTGCTTCTCAAGGAAAGGAGCTCAAGCCAAGAACCTCTAGGGCTCTAGTAACATAGGCAATACATGCAAGTGAAGTACCAAATCAAGCTGGGATTTCTCTTTCAACTTAAGATTTTATATTTTTGACACTTTTGTTTTTTATTCTTTTTTTTTCACTGCATTTCAATTTTGTAACTTTGGGGGGTCATATTGACACTGTTACCCTCCTCATGCTCATCACAATAGTAAACTCCCTTTATAATACTTAAGCTAAACGTCAAGAGGGATTATGTCACAATAATCAATATCTAATTCTCCTAAATGATTTTCTCATGTTAAACTGATCATTTGATATGGGGAAGTGCCAGGGGAGAAAAAGCTAGAATATTGGTTAAGCTAGCAGACCGCCCACAATAGGGATCCAAAGGAGGGAAAATAGGGATCCAAAGGGGGCGCCATCTACGAAAGAGCCATGTGCAACAATGGGCTAAAAAGACCCTAAGGTTCAGCCCATTAAGACTTCCAAAATGCTAAGGTTCCAAAATTCAAAGGCTGTGTCCAAAGGTCAACCATGGGGGAATTGGATGCTTTGTGTGTGTCAAAAAAGTCTTTACAAATTCCTACTTAGGAGGGGGCGAGCCTTCTTGTAGGGGATGAGAGAGAAAGTCACACACACACACACACACACACACACACACACACACACACACACACACACACACACAAGCTCCCTTTACACAAAGGGAATCAGGGACACATGTCAGCTCCCTAGCCCAGATGCCCACAAGGTGTACCCAGTTCCTATTGGATGGCCTTGGAGGTGGACCAATGAGAATTAGGCTAGAGTAAATCTAGTTTAATTAAATTAAAAAACACTTAATAAAAGAACGAAAGAGAATTAAGTCCTCTAGAAGACTATTGGACAGTCTCCCAAGGGATCCAATGAGCATTCAACAGCCCAATGGCTTGCTTGATTCCTATTGGCCACGAGGCAAAGGGGTCCAATGAGAGTTTAGTTGAATTATTAAATTACCTAAAGCTCTCACAAAAGGGGAAAGGGGGACACATGTCAGAAGGCTATCACTTATACTGCTTAATTACCATTGGCTAGGCCTGGGGAGGTCCAATGAGAGTAGAGCATGAGCAAATAGCAAGAGGGGTCGACCAAGAGAGAGAGGGGGTTGATTTTTGCAAGGCATTATCACACACACACTCACACAATATCATGTGTGAAGTAAAGAACACTCTCTCTCCTTCTCAAGCTTTAATGGAAAGCTTACCACCTACTCCAAGCTTGTGAGAAGGAAGGCCCACACCAACAACTCTTGACTTTGTGATGCAAATCCAACCAAGAGCCAAGCTTCAATGCATGCTCATCTCCTCTACCATGCTAATTACTAAGCTAAGCTATGCTAATATGAGTGATTATGTGAGGAGATGTACATCTTTCTCGTAAGAATACTCCTACTTCCTCTCAATCTACTCTCATACCCTGCTAGCTCTCACCATCTTCGAAGGTGTGTGAGGTCTTAGGTCTGAGACCGGGGATAATTGATGTTGTGTTTGCTAAGTGTTTTGCTTACTGCAGGAAGCTTCCATCTTCATTGCACTAGCTAGTCTTGAAGGAACACAAAGAATTTTATTCTACAATGTCTCTCTTGATGGGAGAAACCATAATACAAAGCCTTTTGGAGGGGTGGAGGGGGGACCGGCTCCATGCAAATCCGGTCCTCAACTGTTGTCAATAGCTTAATTTCTCTCTCTTTTGAAAGTATTGTTCATGCTATCTAACTAGGTGTTATGCTTTTTGTTGCTCTCTCCACCCAAGCATTCTTGTAATTCTCATTAGGAATCTATTCTAATGAAATGTCCACTATGTTCATGTTAATTTCCGCTACACACAAATTAGGCCATTAAATGTTACATTGGTATTAGATCTCAAGGTTTCTCTTTTCTTGCTCAAGAAGGGAGGTCCTCAAGCTAGCTATAAATGCTTGCCTACGGCTTAACCGCTATTGAGCTATTAGAAGCTTGACAGGAGCCGGTGCTGTTTTGGTGTTGAAAGACCCTCTCTTCTATTCCTTGCAATTAATGGTATTCGAGCCACGGGTACAATAGCTTGAGTGCTTTTTCTAAAGGGGTAAAGAGGAGTAGCAACTAGGGCTTGTAGTGCCAAAGTACACCTAAAAAGTTTACACCTAAAAGTTGTTAGAATGGCTGACAATAGTAAAGAGAGTGAAATTAATGTTGATAACTTTGATTTTGCTAATGAGCAAGCTACTAATGATGCTCCAATGCTTGTTAACTATCTTGTTTCTAGGCTTCAACAAGCCATGGGCAATCCATCTCTCCAAAGTGAAGTGCAACGGCAGCTCCGTGCTCATGGGATTCTCCAAGCTCACCACCATGACGAGAGAACACCTAGGAAGCCTCCTTGTGAGACTTCCAAAAGAGGTCTCTCTACGATTTGGGAAGAAGAAGATAATCCGTACAAAGGGCTCAAGAATTTACTTCTTGATGATGCATCTCCTTCCCAAAGGAGAACTCAAGAGCCTCCACCGAAGGAACGAGAAACAAGTGAGTCTCCCACCACCTCGGCGGAGATGGCTCCACGAAGACGGCAGGCTAAACGCTCTCCATCACCACCAAAGTGGAGAAGACCATCACACCCTTCTCCACACCATAATTCAAAGAGGGATGATAAAAAGCAAAAGAAGAAAAAGGTGAGAAAGAGGACACCCTCTTCTCCATCTTCTTCATTCTCTTCCTCTTATGAAAGTGATGGTGAAGACGACGAAGATCAAGACAAGAAAAAGGCGAGAAAGAGGTCACCCTCTTCTCCACCTTCCTCAAATTCTTCACCTTCTGAAGAAAGTGACGTGCAACCTTTGAACCATCAAAAAGAAGAGGCCATAGGAAATCCTATGCCGCGTGGAAGAGGTCGTCCAAGCTGAAGAAGTTCAAAGAGGGAGGGAAGAGCATCTCTTTCCTTACCTATGATGGCACCTTTGGTGCTACAGACAAAGTCTTGGTCTTTATCCAACAGTTTGATGCGGCGTTTGGAGATGAGGGCTTCACGGAGTCCTCTAAGCTATGCCATGTAGCTATGCACTTTCAAAAGTCCGCCAGACAATGGTGGTCTAACCTACGAGCCAACGGTGAAGCTCCGCGCACATGGAAAGCTGTAAGAGCTTCCATGATGAAGCAGTTTTTGGCCACCGATGCCAAAGACAAAGTACTCATCGAATGGCGAAGCTTAAAGCTCTCTCCCTATGAATCCATCCACAAATATGTAGACAAGTTTTGGGACCTACAACTCAACGCCATTGTCTTCAAAAAGTTGGATTTTGGAGAGCAAACGCAACAATTTTGTGCGGGCTTAACCGAACAAACGGCAGAGTATGTTAACTCCCAAAGGCCACGTACCATATTGGCGGTAATACACCATACTATGGTGGCCTCGCGAATCAATTTTCAAACGGGGGCTAAAAGAAATAATAAGCCCACGAAAAACAAGCGTTCCAACGAGCCTAAGGGGAAGGACAATGTCCAAAAGACTCCTAAGGGCAACTCCAACAAAGCTAAAGAGAAGGGAGTTTACAAAGGTAAAAACAAACTCTCTCCTGAAGAGCTTGAGCGTTATCGCAAAGATAACCGGTGTTTCAAGTGCGGCAAACAAGGGCATGCGTACCGCACTTGTCCCCAAAAGAACAACCGCCAAGATCTTCCTAGAGCTACCTTGATTGAAATCCAAGAGGAGGAGACTCACCAAACTCATCACAAAGGATCTCCTCTATGCCATGCTTGGGGAAAGGTAAGAGAACATGATGCTTTTATTCTCCTTGACCCTGGTTCTACTCACAATTTTATATTGATAGAGTTGGCCACCAAGTTAGGCATACAAGCCTACAAGGTGGGAGATGCCCTTCCCGCAGAAAATGCTTTCAAGGGGCAAGAAGCTTCAATCACTCCCTTAATCGAGAAATTGAGGCTTCATGTCCAAAGCTATGTGGACAAAGAGGACTTCTTTATCTCTCGTCTCAAGCATGAGGATGTAATCCTAGGGGAACCATGGTTTGATTTCTTGGCTGCCAATGTTAAATTCCCTGAAAGGAGAATCTCCTTTAAGTTCAGGAAAAAGACATGTATATAGATGCTAAGGAAATGGGTAACACTATCCCCATTGTACATACACCAGATTTCAACAAGTCAATAAAGAGCTCTATTTCCGTGTACATGAATTTTGTTAAACATTCTAAAAATGAACCTAATGCTTTAGCAAAAGAAAATAAAAGCAATGAAAAGGAATTAGAGTTATCCAATTTTCTCAAGGGATTTCAGGATGTTTTTATTGACGACATCCCTTGTGAGCTACCTCCTAAACAAGGTAATGAGGACCATGCAATTAAACTTCTTCCAGGAAGTTCACCGCCTAACAAACCTCCTTATAGATTTTCTCAAGCTCAACAAGAGGAGATTATGCAGCAAGTGCATGAGTTAGTTGAGAAGGGCATGGTTAGGCCTAGCTCATCTCCATTTTGATCAGCTGTGCTATTAGTGCAAAAGAAAGACGGCACATATCGTATGTGTGTCGACTATAAGCACTGAATAGGATCACTATCAAGAATAGGTTTCCCGTTCCACGGGTAGAAGACCTCTTTGATAAGCTAGAAGGATCGACCTACTTCAGTAGGATTGACCTAAAAAGTGGCTATCATCAAATAAGGATAGTTGATCAAGACATTGTAAAGACCAATGCACCAGCCACATTCAATTGCTTGATGGAGAAGCTGTTCAGGCCTCATCCAACCTTCAGTGGAGTATTCTTTGATGATATTATCATGTACTCTAATTCATTAGACGAACACAAGCAACATCTCCAGGTAATATTTCAAGTTTTAAGAGAGAATAAACTTTATGTTAATCGAAAGAAAAGTGAATTTTTCTTGCAAGAGATTCAGTATTTAGGTCACATTATCTCTCAAGATGGCATCCAAATGGATCCATCAAAGTTAGAGGTAATAAAAGGATGGCATAAACCAAGGAATCTTCATGAACTAAGAAGCTTTATAGGTATATGTGCATACTATAGACGCTTCATAGAAAAGTTCTCACAAATTGCGGGACCATTACATGACCTAACAAAGAAAAGCGTTAGGTATACATGGTCTGCTAAGGAGAACAATGCTTTCGAAAAGCTTATCTCTCAACCTGTGCTTACACTACCGGATCTCTCAAAACCATTTGAGGTCCAATGTGATGCTTGTGGTGATTGCCTTGGAGCTGTTTTTCTCCAAGAAGGGCAGGCCATAGGCTATGAAAGTCGAAGGCTCGACCCTGTTGAGCAAGCTCTAGGCATATATGAAAAGGAACTCCTTGCAGTTCTACATGCCTTAGACTCATGGAAACACTATTTATTGGGGACTCCTTTCATTCTGCGAAGGGATCACCAAAGTCTTAAGTACTTCATGACGCAGACGAAGCTCTCCGACAAACAAATGAGGTGGGAGAATTTCCTTTCGCAATTTCATTTTCATATTGCTTACATTTTTGGCAAGCATAATCAAGTAGCTGATGCACTCTCAAGACGACCGAGAGTGAATGCGGTTTCCATAGCAAGTCACAATGATCTATCTTCAATGATAGATGAGTATGCTATTGATCCCAATTTTAGAGATGTAATTTCATCCCTTGCATTAGGGAAGAAAGAAGAACCATTTACTTTACAAGATGGTTATCTTCTCTAGGGCAATAGACTATGTGTTACTAACTCACTACGTGAGAAAGTAATGTATGAATCTCATGCTCCACCTTATGCGGGGCATAGAGGGATTCAGTCTTTCTTAAAGGGAATTGAAACATATTTCTATTGGCCTACCGTGAAAGTGAACATACAAGAGTATGTTTCTAAATGTGTGGTATGCCAAAAGACAAAAGTTGATAGAGGGAAGCAACTTGGATTGCTTCAACCCTTGCCAATCCCTAATTCACCATGGGAGAGCATATCCATGGATTTTATCTTTGGATTGCCTAAGTCTATCCATGGGAATACGGGAATATGGACGATAGAAGACAGGTTCAGTAAACAAGCTCATTTTATACCTGTCAAAAAGACTCTCAAAGCCCATCAAATGGAAACCCTCTTCATTTCACAAATTTTCAAGTACCATGGCTTGCCAATGTCCATAGTGTCGGATAGAGATCCTAGAATGACCAGTAATTTCTGGAAGAGTCTCTTTGAGAATTTAGCGACAAGGCTAAACCTCTCTTCAGCCTATCATCCACAAACGGATGGCCAAAGTGAAATAGCTAACCTAACAATTCTGGATCTACTAAAAGCCTATGTAACGGAAGTAGATCAAAGATCCCAATGGGAGAAGTGCTTACCCTTAGTGGAGTATGCTTACAATAACACTGTACATACTTCCATGGAAAAAGCACCTTTTGAGGGAAGATCAAAAAGTCCCTTTCTACTTAAGGTACATGGGAAGATCTTCGCTGCAGATGAGTATAGCCGGGACCTACAAGAATCTTTCAAAAGATTAAGGATTCTATCTCTATCTCACAGCAAAGGCAAAAGGCTCTTGCGGCTGAAAAGCACAGAAGAGCCCAAGCCTTTAAAGAAAATGATTGGGTCTTATTAAAGTTTCCCAAGGCTCGAATAAGGCACACGACGGGCAAGAATCCTACGGGACACCAAAAGTACTATGCTAAACTAGCAAAAAGGTACTATGGTCCCTTCCGGATTCTTAGGCCAATCAATGAGATGGCCTATCAACTCAAGTTGCCCAATCATTGGCTCATACACAATGCTTTCCATGTGAGCCTATTAAAGCCTTACAAAGGAGAGCCACCTCAAGAACCAACTACTGAAGACCCACCGGAGATCGAGGACCAAGAGGAGGTGCTGCAGCCCTAGTCCATTCTCCGACATGAAGACAAGGTACTAAGAAAGACTATCCGACAAGTTTTTGCCTTATAAGACTCTCTTTTTCTTTATTGTGCACAAAAATGAAGTAGTATGCATGCTTAGATCAAGTTTGCGGAGACGACGTCTCCCAAACACCAAGTAGAGCTTGTCACTCTACTATGGAAGATTGATAGGACTAATGTGCAGGCATGCTTGCGGCAACCTCAGGATCTCAAGCGCCAAATGGACTAGTCATCCATTGTGGAATGATGTCGTAGGGTAACGTAGGGATCCTCTACCCACTAAGAAAAGGACTCATGAATATGCTTTATCTTCTCTACACCATAGTCGAGGACGACTATGATTTCAAGAGAGAGGTAATGTCATAATAATCAATATCTAATTCTCCTAAATGATTTTCTCATGTTAAATTGATCATTTAATATGGGGAAGTGCCAAGGGAGAAAAAGCTAGAATATTGGTTAAGCTAGCAGACTGGCCACAGTAGGGATCCAAAGGAGGGAAAATAGGGATCCAAGGGGGGGGGGCATCTGCAAAAGAGCCATGTGCAACAATGGGCTAAAAAGACCCTAAGGTTCAGCCCATTAAGACTTCCAAAATGCTAAGGTTCCAAAATTCAAAGGTTGTGTCCAAAGGTCAACCATGGGGGAATTGGATGCTTTGTGTGTGTCAAAAAAGTCTTTACAAATCCCTACTTAGGAGGGGCGAGCCTTCTTGTAGGGGATGAGAGAGAAAGTCACACACACACACACACACACACACACACACACACACACACACACACACACACACACACACACACACACACACACACACAAGCTCCCTTTACACAAAGGGAATCAGGGACACATGTCAGCTCCCTAGCCCAGATGCCCACAAGGTGTACCCAATTCCTATTGGATGGCCTTGGAGGTGGACCAATGAGAATTAGGCTAGAGTAAATCTAGTTTAATTAAATTAAAAAACACTTAATAAAAGAACCAATGAGAATAGACTATTGGACAGTCTCCCAAGGGGTCCAATGAGCATTCAGCAGCCCAATGGCTTGCCTGATTCCTATTGGCCAGGAGGCAAAGGGGTCCAATGAGAGTTTAGTTGAATTATTAAATTACCTAAAGCTCTCACAAAAGTGAAAAGGGGGACACATGTCAGAAGGCTATCACTTATACTGCTTAATTACCATTGGCTAGGCCTGGGGAGGTCCAATGAGAGTAGAGCATGAGCAATAGCAAGAGGGGTTGACCAAGAGAGAGAGGGGGCTGATTTTTGCAAGGCATTATCACACACACACTCACACAATCTCATGTGTGAAGTAAAGAAGACTCTCTCTCCTTCTCAAGCTTTAATGGAAAGCTTACCACCTACTCCAAGCTTGTGAGAAGGGAGGCCTACACAAACAACTCTTGACTTTGTGATGCAAATCCAACCAAGATCCAAGATTCAATGCATGCTCATCTCCTCTACCATGATAATTACTAAGCTAAGCTATGATAATATGAGTGATTATGTGAGGAGATGTACATCTTTCTCGTAAGAATACTCCTACTTCCTCTCAATCTACTCTCATACCCTGCTAGCTCTCACCATCTTCGAAGGTGTGTGAGGTCTTAGGTCTGAGACCGGGGATAATTGATGTTGTGTTTGCTAAGTGTTTTGCTTACTGCAGGAAGCTTCCATCTTCATTGCACTAGCTAGTCTTGAAGGAACACAAAGAATTTTATTCTACAATGTCTCTCTTGATGGGAGAAACCATAATACAAAGCCTTTTGGAGGGGTGGAGGGGGGACCGGCTCCATGCAAATCCGGTCCTCAACTGTTGTCAATAGCTTAATTTCTCTCTCTTTTGAAAGTATTGTTCATGCTATTTAACTAGGTGTTATGCTTTTTGTTGCTCTCTCCACCCAAGCACTCTTGTAATTCTCATTAGGAATCTATTCTAATGAAATGTCCACTATGTTCATGCTAATTTCCGCTACACACAAATTTTTAGGCCATTAAATGTTACAGATTAAGCCCACTAGAAAGCACTAGTACATTGTACACAATGCTTCACAATATCAAATGAAGAACCTAAAGTAACCATTGAGAATTAAGAAGGCATTCCCAATGGTATTAAGAGGAGAGCTCTAATGTCTATCTTGGTCAAACTAGCTTAGTTAGACTTTTTGATTCATAAACCTAGACAAGGGACTATGACATAAAATTATATTAAATCTAATGTTTAATACTAAGTAAATGTGTTGGATATTGTACTACCAATCACAATTAAAGCATACAAAAATGGATGCTAAAAAAGACAAGAGGCAATGATAATGGACAAGAAACACCTGTTTGTGTTGATGATCACGCTCGATTTGAAGAGTAAACTAGACAAAGATTGCATGAAGTTCAAAATCCCAACTACTGCAATGCGTTCCTCTACACACTAGAAAACACAAGGAATACCTCTAGGAGGCACATCAATTGGAAGAGTCACCAACCTTTATTGAACACAATTAAAACAACATAAAGAACCCTAACATAAGTATTTGCACCCCCCTAGAGGGTCAAGGGAATAGGATATTGCATAGAAGGGCGGGTAGCCCTAAGTCCAAACCCCTATCCTCGTCATCGTCAAGAAAAACAAATTCATCATCACTGAGACCATATGTGACATTCGTGTAATCATGTAGATCTTACTCATCATTAGATGCACATATGTTCACTAAGAATGTCACTTGGCGTGTATAGTTATCTTGTTCAAAAGGGTAAGCTTGTGCAATTGGATAGACATTCTCTACTAAGTAGGGATCAGTTGTGGTCAAGAGATATATCACTCATTCTAATTCCTCAGAATTTTTCTCGTACGTTAGTGTATCTACCAAATCCCATTCACAAGCAAGCACCAGGTAGACTTGGGTTCCCGTTGAGGACCTAGAGCCTAATGTGGAGGAATAATGGATGCTTGCGTAAACGGAGACACTCTCTATATGATTGTCCTCTAGCACATGACCAGAGCATAGGTGCATGTGACCTCCACACCCTAGAAGTGTTGGTGAGTGCCCGTGAAGTCCGCTCACCTAGTTTTTTGGGTGTTTTGCAACCCAAATTTACTCTCAATTTTATTATTTTTTGGTCCTTTTTTTTACCAATCAATGGAATATGGTGTGTGATAGCTCAAAATAAGCATCTTGGTTAAAGGGACGCGACGTGTTTTACTGCCCCCAATTCGGTTACTTAAGACCCTCGAAATCCTAAAAACATTCTTTTTTTAGTCGAGAAGAAGGCTAAAATTAGTAAGTCCAAGGGTGTAAGTGTGAAGGGAAGGGTGGAGGACTTGAAGGATTTGTCCCACATGTCCTCCCTTTCTCTTCAAGGGGTAGTCTATATATATAGGAGTATCTAAACTATATCATAAGACTGAGGACTGAGGCCTAGGCTTGGGCTTGGCGAATGATTTTTTTTTTCTTTCAAAAAATATTTTTGTGGATAAGGTTGTGCACGTGGGCACCGAGCATAGATGTTGCCTAGCGCGCGAAGTGGCACCTTGCAGCGCTGTCATAACTAGCTACATCTACGCGCTCCACGGCTAGCAGAACTAATTAACACTGCACACTGCAACACTAACAGAACTAACAACCTGCTTAACACTGCCCACTGCAAAAAACCTGCACATTACAGAGCTACTAACACTAAGAGACATGCTCATTACATTATAGAGCTTAAACAAATCTAACAAAATCTGCACAAAGCTGCACATTGCAACACTAACAGATCTAATCAAAACTAAAAAAAAACCAAAAAAGACAAAAATGAATGGCTTCACGAGGTAGCATAGAGTGCTCCTTGAGCTTTGTACAGGGCGTTCCCCAAAAACGGAGTCCTTAATATGCGCTTTTACCGCATGTGTTGAAGGCTAGGGATTTGCCGAACACTGTGTGCAAGCCACGAAATGGCTGTAAGCACACAACCAGACTATACTAGTAAGCTCAAAGGGGCCAATGGTGTGTCACTCACCGTCCTACGCTTGCCATTGTGAAGGATTCCATGCTGCAAAGAAGAGGGAGCTACCGCCACCGCCGCACTCAACCGCCTCGCCATTGCAATGCTCTCTCTCTCTCTCTCTCTCAAGCATACACACATGCACACTCTCTCTTGAGCACACGATGGAGAAGAAGGTAGAGGTAGATCAAGAGCACTTCTTTAGCATGCACCTCCAGAATGAGGATTTTAGATCAAAATGGACCTTTATACGAATCTGACCCATTCACACATGGGTGTCCACAGTGGCCAATCATAGCAAAAATAATGTAAAAATGAGACAAGTAGTGCGTCTCTCATCGACGATCACCTACACATGTATAGGACCGACAAGCCCGATCCATTACTCAAATAAAGAGATAAGGTTTTCATCAAAGGTGATAGGGTGTCCATAAGTGGTTAACAAAAATGGTCGCTAAAGAAGCTTTAGGGACCCATTTGTATGTTTTCTTTGTTATACTACGATGAGTCTCGTGTGTCTCATGCTTTGTTTCAGTTACAAAAGTTGAACCTCTAGAGTTATAGGTACAAATGGTTCAACCTCTTGGACATGCAATGTTTTGGGTTGTATTTCCTCAAGAGGTGATATCACAAGGACTATCACTTGAGTGGCAGGGCTACGAGTTCATTTTAATGTTGTGACACTCCCAGTCCCCCAATCAATAGTACATTTGGTGGCTAACATCCACTTGCATCCTAGGTTTATATTGCCTTCTATAGTTCCAATAGGCATGAGCGAAAAATCTTGACCTACGGTCCCGTTGTCATAACTCGCAGAAGTGTGCCAGGTTCCAAAAACATTAGTTTTTTTCTTGTTAATACCCTTGACTTGGATGGTACTCTCAAATAGAGATGGCTTTCCTAACTGACACCACACTCTATATGATAGCAAATGATATTTAGCACGTGTATCCAATAAGGCGTTATATAGCACTTTCCCATAGGAACTATTTAGCTCAATAGGGTATCATAGAGATGTGTCAGAGTCCAACCAATTATCCTCTATTTCAACTTGAAATGCATGTGTAACTCCAAGGTTGGCCTCTTGTTGGCATCTAATACGTTGCTATTGCTCCTTAGCCTCAGCTTAAGCTTGTATCTTTTTCAATTCTGCTTGTGCCTTGGCTGTCTTTTTTTATGGATAGCACGTAACTCCTCTTGGCTTAAAGGATCATAGTATCTTTCAAATTTACTCCCATTGAGGAATCCAATGGTTTCAACTTTATCAAGACTTTCCACATGAATAGTACCTTGTGGGGTGATTTTGCATATTGTATATGGTCATTTTCTTGCATATTTTAGCTTTTTCTTCTTGTTACACACTCTATACATAAGGACTTTATCCACAACCTTGATATCCATGTTCCTTAAATGATGGTCAAACCATTTCTTTCACCTATCTTTCTCCACAAGTGCATTTTGCACAGCCACTTGTCTTTCTTCATCTAACCTCTCAAGGATATATAAACTCTCAACTAAAGGGTTACCATCCCAACCTTCTTGTGAAGCTACCCGTAGGCTAGGAATTACAAACTCCCATGGCATAACTGCTTCTTGGCCATATACCATCTTGAATGGTGTACAATTAATAGCCACTTTGTAAGCAGTACGATAATCCCATAGAGATGATGTCAGCTTCAAATCCCAATCTATGCAATGAGCTTCCATTGTCTTCTCTAAGATAGAAATTAAAGTCTTGTTAGTGCTCTCAGCTTGGCCATTTGCTTGTGGATCATAAGGTGTAGACTTATGGTGGGCGATCATGAAGTTTGTCGTGAGTTCCTTTATCACTCCATTTATTAAATGAGTACCATTGTCACTCACAATCTCAAGGGGACAACCAAATTGTATAATAATGTTCTCAAAGAAAAACTTAGGAATTGACCTTGCATCAGCCTTGCATGTTGACTTGGCTTCTGTCCACTTTGTCACATAGTCAGTGGCAACAATAATATATCGAGATTGAGTTTTATGAGCTGCCCGACTAATTGGGCCTACAAAGTCTAAATCCCATTTTTTGAAATGGTTGAGTCACTTTAATAGGATGTAAGGGCATCTTATCCTTTCATTGTGTGATCTTGTAACGTTGGCATTCATCACACCCTTTTGCAAAAAGTGATATATCCTTGAATAAGGTAGGCCACCAACAGCCTGATTGCAACACATTTATAGCAATTAGCTCCCCTGAAAGATGTCCTCCAATACCCATGTGGGCTTCTTGTAGTATGTATTAATACTCATCCTCACAAGCACAATGTCTAAGAATATCGTCCTTCCCTAGCTTGTAGAGAGTCCTGCAATTAGAAAACAAGGTTCACATTCCTTTAATAGTTTTTGAGCTATATCCTTAACCAATCTCTTTGGGTGGAAAACCATTAATTAAAAAGTTCACAATCTTCTCACTCCATAATCTTCAGTCATGGTCTCGACTAAGAACATGTAAGTAACATGCAATTCATCATCGATTCCAGTAGGGGCTTCACCATTGGGTATGCGGGACAAATGATCTGTCATGACATTGTCTTTTACTGGATCTCACCACCACAATGGTAAAATCAAACTCAAGAAGAATTAATAACCATCATGTAATTCTTCTCATGGAACAAGGTTATTCACTAGATACAACGAGGCTTGATGATCCACATAGAAAATGAACTTGCTGGCAAGAAGGTAGAAGCAGAATTTATTTACTGCGTAAATCATAGCTAAACCTTCCCACTCTATAGTGGTGTAGTTCCTCTTAGCATCATTTAATTGACAACTTGCAAAGCAAATGGGATAGTCCAATTTATATTCTCCTAGTTGATCTAGAACACACCCAATTGCAGAGTTTGATGCATCAATATGCACATGGAAAGTTACATTCCAATCGAGCACTCATAGGATGGGAGCACTTGTCAATACCTTTTTTAATAACTCATAAGCATGGTCACACTCCGCGGTCTAGTGGAACTCAATAAGAAGCTTGTACAATGGGCGAGCTATCTCGGCAAAGTTTAAAATAAACCGCCAGTAATAACCAACATGGCCCATAAACCTTTGAACTCCTTTATAGTTTGTAGGTGGTGACAAATTGGAAACGTCTTTAATTTTTCTCTCATTTGTGGAAATCCCATTTTTGGACACTATATGTCCTAAAATGACTCCATGTTTAACCCAAATTTGGTATTTGAAAGGGTTTAAGGAGATGCGATACAATCTATACTTTTCAGACACTTTTCGTAAACATGATCGGATGTTCTTTCCAAGAAGAATAAACACAAAGGTCATTTAAGAAAGCTTCACAAAACTCCCTAAAAGCAGTGTTTATTAATCGTTGGAAGGTAGTAAGGGCATTGGGTAAGCCAAAAGCCATAACACAAAATGCGAACACTCCAAATTTGGTTATAAAAGAAATTTTAGCTTGGTCCTCTAGTGCAATTGTGATTTGATTGTAGCCAGAGCACCCAGCTAAAAAGCGATAAGCTTCCTTCCCTGCAACTCTTTCGAGCACATGTTCCGAATATGGCAAGGGGTAATGGTCTCTCCTAGTGGGGGTCATTGACCTTCTTGAGATCCACACACACTCTGAGTTTCCCATTCTTTTTTGGCACGATAACTATTGAAGACACCTATTCTGAGTGCTCAATAGGGTATATGAATCCACATTTGACAATCTTTTCAATCTCTTCTTGAACAATCTTTGCATACTTTGGATTCATTGGGTAGGGTCGTTGATGGACTGGTTTAGCCATGCTATTCATGGGAATTGTGTGTTGCACCACCACGGAAGGTGGAACACCTTTCATATCATGATATGTCCAAGTAAATATGTCCTTGAATTCCTTGAGAATCTCCTTAAGTACATATTCCTCAGTCTCTATCAAATCTTGGGCAATGAAAACAGGTTTGGACTCCTCAACTGGGTCTGCTAACTCTATTTCTTAACTATCATTGGGCCATCATAGACTCCATTACTTCCATCAATAGGTGTTCTCTAGGCCTTTGTATACACAACCTTACGCTCCTCCATGGTGTAGGATTTGAAATGCTCAGGTGCAGGATGTAAATCTGTGGGTCTTGTTGTTCTTGGACTGTGATTTCTCTTTTGCTTCCTTTTGTTGTTGAGCTAGCTCTTGATTCTGTCGTCTCCGTACAGTGCGGCTCAACTTTGGCTTCTCTATAGCTTCTAGCTATGTAATATCAATGGGTTGTGGACTGCACCACATGAAATTTTGAAGAGATTCACCCCAATTATTTACCAACTTTCGATGAGCATCACATGCCCCCACATGATTAAGCCATTCTACGATAGATTTCTTTTCATTTATCCTAGCACGCACATATACTCGATATCGTCGCCTCTTATATCTGTTACTTCTTTTGTTTGATTTTTTATTACGACCTTCCTCCAGTGAAGAGTCACTAGATGAATCGCTACTCGTGTCTTCTCCTCTCTCGGATAGATTGTCAATTAGGGCACTGCTGGGCTCCGTATGGTTCGATTCCATATTTGCACCAATATTCAATTCAAATTCTTTGTCCAGAGTCAATTTCAGCTGATGATACAAAATCAAAATCATGTGAGCTATAGTCTTTTGAGACGCTATTGGTTTTAGTGTCAATCAAGCCTTCACCTTGTAGGTCCCCGCGAGCTATGCATTGCTTCTATCATATTTAAAGGTACGAGTTGTGGCATTTCATCCCCCTCAGGTGTTACCCAGGTCGTCCCCCTATTTCCCCAAGTGTCTATGGTTGCTACTAGGTGGACCCAATCCACATTGTCAGACTCATTCATCCCAGGTAGAATATCTACATAAGGGGAATCTTCCCCAACATTAGTGTCCTTTTTACACGTGTAACAATACTACAATGGGGCCGAGGGAATTGTGGTGTCAGATCTATGATCAATCATAAATCTATTTCCTAGAGGATGTGCTCAACTAGTTACAAGATCGACTTGAATGACAGAGTCTTGGAACTGCAAGTAGACATGTTTTTAGACCAGTCGTGCACCATTTTTGCTTCCCTCATGAGAGGACGTCCTAAGATCATCTCAGATGATATAGTATGCTTGGAAAAATCCATAACAATGAAGGTAGTCCTTACATTGTGCATCCCAATAGGTTTAACAATAGTCCCATTGGCCATCTTTACCACTATATTTGTAGTCCGAAGGTGAGGTCTTCCCATATATGCCCAACAATTTTTAGTTACAATGATAACCCCATCGCCACCATCAAGGATACCCTTCATAGTTAATCCCTTGGTAGTGATTAGTATGGTCGCATTGGATTCATCGCCGTCAAAGTATTTTCCCAACTTGTTAACATGTATTTCATCAACAGAGTTCTCATCTAGGTTGAGTTGTGGATCTAAGTGTTCCTCATGTATTGGCACCTCCCTAGCTCAATCCATTGTGGGAGCCCGACTTTCAGTTCTCCATTGAGTAAAGCTCGAAGAGCTAAGAATAGCTCGGGGTCTCCATATAGTTTAGACATGATAGTGGTTCTAACTTTTGAAGCCATGAAATCCATCAATTTGGCAATATTTAACGGCACCTTTTGGGCTTCAGTCCCTTGACATGGGGAAGATGGGATCTCGATTTCTTCGATAAAAATTCTCTCCAATAAGAAGGGAGTATGTCCACTTCCTAATGACTTAAAGTCACTTTCTTCTTGGATAAGACTAGGTATGGCTAGTGGTCTATGGTCTTTGTGAGGTTGATTTCACGTAGAGGACAGTGTGTCTGTAATCTGGATCTGCCTAGGTGTTGGCTCTAGATCCCTTTGGGTCTCTTCTACAAAACTCATTAATTGCTTGAATCGCTCGATCTCCTCTATAGGCTTTGGGTAAGTTCCTATCTTTTTCTTGGGTTCCTTGGGTCGTAGCCATTGTGGCTCATGATGATCTTCCTTGTTTGTTTTTTTCCTTATGACCATTTTAGTCTCCATGGTCTCATTCGAATCAAAATCCTCTTCAACGTCGTTCATATACGTGGGGTTGTCACCAGTCCCTATGTTGGTCTTTGAACTGGGGCCTGGCTTTGCTGCTTTTTGCAATCTCTTCCTTCATGTTTTCTTCTTCTTCTGAGATTGGGCAATTGATGTTGTGTCTCTTTCTTCAAGAGTATAATTTTGGTTTTGGAGCATTGATCGATGAGAGTATATTTACTGGTACCACATGTGTAGTTTGTGATGGCTCCTTGATAACCTCAATTAATTTCAATGGCGTGATCTTTGGTGCATTTGGATTATTAGGACATTGGGAATGTTACCATATACATGTGGTAGTGATGTGTGTGAACACACTAGGACCGTTGGGGCATTTTTTCCCTCTTTAGGAGGTTTTTCCCCCCGTGAATTGTATATACGCCCAGCACTCTAGGGCTATCTATCTTTCCATTGCACACTAAGTAACACACTCTCTATTGTGTGCCTTGAGCTTCCTTCATCTTCTCCAAGCTGTGTGTGTCTCTCTGCAACCCTAAGTCCAACAATTGGTATCAGAGCAAGTTGCGTCCTCCCGAGCTTAGTCGCCAGTTGCTCCAGCACACGCCTGCTTACTTTCTCCGATTACAGTGAGGTTTGGCGAGCATTCATAGGTCGACAAATATTTTGGGGCGACTCGAAGAGCTCGATCTGCTCAAATTTTTGATTCGGCCTCATTTCGGCCTCCATTTCCACTACAGGCAAGTCTGCACAGGCAATTTCGTCATTTTGTGCAAATTTTCTGTCAGTGTCGTTTTTTTCATAATAGGTGCCTTATAGTCTTCTACGATTTGTGCTATATAGCACGTGTTGTTCCCGCTTCGTTTCTCCTATTTTTGGGCAGTTTTCACATCAGTTGCAGCATTTAGCATGGTTGATAACAACAACACAGATGTGTTCAAGATGTTTGCTGCTGAGGACAGGTTGGATGGGGACAATTACCCTATGTGGGCTTCAGGTTGGATGGGGAAAATTACCCTATGTGGGCTTATATGATGCAACACGTTCTTGTGTCAAAGGGCGTCTGGAATATTGTGCACGGCATTGATGTACGTCCTGGTTCTGAGGATGTAGGCGATGTTGAGGATGTTGTAGGTCTTGCTGCAAGGATTGCAGCTATTAGAGTTGTTTTGCCTACAACAGAACAAGCTTGTTGGGATGTAAAGGAGGCGTAGGCTCATGCATTGATTGCGTTGTCTGTGAAGCGCACCATTGTTCCTCACATCCGTTCAGCAAAATCTGCAAAACAGGCTTGGGATATTTCGGCTGGTCTTTATGCAAGTTGCAATGAGGCTAAAATTGCTTTGTTGCGTAAAGAGCTGGAGTCAAAGATTATGCATGAGGAAGATGATATGGACACCCCCCCCCCCCTTGCTAGTGTCAAGGATATCAATGAGAAACTTATTTTTGCAGGTGAAGTCATTTCAGATAGTTCACTTGTGCAGATTGTTCTTGATGCCTTACCAGATTCTTACCAGACTTTTGCTAGTACTTGGAGACTTATGACCCAAGGATATCTAGAAGTTGTCAAGTTTGATGCATTATGCACATTGCTATTACAAGAGTCACTTTCCAAAAAAAACAGGACTAGACAGCGTGCAGTTGAACAGGCTTTTATTGCTTCTCAAAGAAAGGGTGGTAATAGAAATGCAGCCACTTCTTATGGTTCTGCTGCGAGTGGCAAAACTTCTTTTCCTAATGCTTCTGCTGGCAGGATTTCGTCTGGCAATTCTGGTGATAAGGGCAAAAAGAAGATGCGTTGCCATTATTGTAAAGCTAATGATCACTTGATCAAATCGTGTCCTAAGTTGAAGGCCAAAGAGGCTAAGAAGAAAGAGGGTGGTTCCACTGCAAATGTTGGTTCCACTACAAATGCAGCCATTGTTGAGTCTTCTGTGAAAGGAGACTGTGATGTTGATGTTGAAGCACAATGGGCTTTTAGTGCAGAGTGCACTTACAATACCGCTGTCCATGATGCATGCTTGTCAGTTGCTGCAGATTCACATGTGTGGTATTTCGACAGTGGTGCTACAAAGCACATTACCTCACATCGTGAATTGTTTACCTCTCTCGAGTCTGTCCCTCATGGGAATTCAGTCTTTTGTGCCAACAATGCCTCTTATCCGGTTCAGGGAGTTGGAAATATTGTGCTTACTACTGCAAATGGCGGTTCCTTCACACTTGTTGATGCACTTTATGTACCTGGGATCAAGAAGAATCTGTTGTCTGTATCCGCACTTGCTAGACTTGGACTTGTAGTCAAATTGTGGATGACAGATGTACAGTTTATGATATCAGTTTTGGTGATGAAATTGTTGCATCTGGCCTTTTGTGTCATGGGTTGTATAAGCTCACTTTGTATGACAAGTGTGGACACTTTTTACAAAGCACATTACCTCACATCGTGAATTGTTTACCTCTCTCGAGTCTGTCCCTCATGGGAATTCAGTCACTTGCGCCAACAATGCCTCTTATCCGATTCAGGGAGTTGGGAAGATTGTGTACTACTGCAAATGGCAGTTCCTTCACACTTGTTGATGCACTTTATGTATCTGGGATCAAGAAGAATATCTTGTCCGTATCCGCACTTGTTAGACTTGGACTTGTAGTCAAATTTGTGGATGACAGATGTACAGTTTATGATCTCAGTTTTGGTGATGAAATTGTTGCATTTGGCCTTTTGTGCCGTGGGCTATATAAGCTGACTTTGTATGACAAGTGTGGACAAAATTTTGCAAATGCTGTTGCAGATTGAAGGGCTATTTAAGATGCAAAACTTTGGCATGCACGTTTTGGTCATCCGAATTTTGCCAGTTTCCTACGTTTGCAGAAATCTAATATGGTTGCTTCTTTGCCGCCTCTTGAAGCACCTGTCAAACATGTTTGTGAAGGCTGTATTTTGGGTAAGATGCAGCGTTCTAAGTTTCCAAAGAATGGTTCAGTTTGGGCCACATGCAGGTTGCAGCTTGTGCATAGTGATGTTTGTGGGCCCATGCAAACTCTGTCCTTGGGCAATTACCTGTACTTCATGACTTTCATTGATGATTACTCCGGGCATGCATGGGTATTTCCGCTTAAAGCAAAGTCCGAAGTTTTTATGTGCTTCAAAAAATTTCTGGCTATGGCTGAAAATGTATCAAAATGTACTATGGGCACCCTATGTTCCGATCGAGGGGGGAGTATATGTCTCAAGAATTTAATGCATTTCTGGCTAGTCGTGGGATAAAACACCAATGTACAGTGCCTTATACACCTCAGCAAAATGGTGTTGCTGAGCGGGAAAACAGGTCACTTACGGAAATGGCACGATGTATGGTCAAAAGTCAAGCTTTGCCGCATTCTTTTTGGCTTGAGGCCATCATGTGTGCCACTTATGTACTTAACAGGTGTCCTACGAAAGCTTTGCAGTCTATTACTCCATATGAAGCATGGCATGATAAAAAGCCTTCTATTGAGCACATGCGTGTTTTTGGCCGTTTGGCATATGCTTTGGTGCCACAAACACAGCGCAAAAAATTGGATGATAAGGCTGTCAAAATGTATTTTTGTTGGTTATAGTGCTGAAAGCAAAGGTTACAAGTTATATCATCCGCAAACAAAGCGTATTCTGGTTTCACAAGATGTAGTGTTTGTGGAAGATTCTGTTCAGCCCTTGCTGTCATATACTAGAGACAGTAATGTAAGATCACAGGACATTTATGACACTTTGTTGCCCCTTCAGTGGTGGAAATACGAATGTAATTTCCAATGAGGCAAATGTATAGCCTATGGGGGTTTCTGAAAATGTTACAGATCAACCTATTACTGATGTAGATGGACATGATATACCTGATGAGGAAAGGGTTGAAAATCGATAGGCTAGAGGTATGCAAAAATGGTTGGTGCACACTTTGCGTGACAGTAAATTGGATGCACCTTTGTCTAGTCGTACTCGTTCAGGATCTTGCCATGCATCTTACGCATTAGATTGTTATGCTTTGGCTATGTCTAGCTTACATGATGTTGAGGAGCCTCTATCTTTTGATGAAGCAGAGAATTCAAAAAGTTGGATGGCTACCATGCAATCAGAATATGATGCACTTATAGAAAATGACACATGGACTTTATGTGATTTGACTTCTGGCAAAAAGGCCATTGGTACGAAGTGGGTTTACAAGTTGAAACGCAAGCCGGATGGTGAGATCGATCACCATAAGGCTCGACTTGTTGCAAAAAGTTATGCACAGCAAAAAGGCATAGATTATGAAGAGACTTTTGCTCCCACTTGTCGTATGACTACTGTGCATTTTCTACGTGCATTGGCAGCTCATTTTGGTTGGGATGTACATCAATCAGACATTGTTACTGCTTTCTTGAATGGTGACATATTTGAGGAACTTTATGTAACACAACCTCGCAGTTTTGTCATAAAAGGACAAGAGGACAAAGTGTACAGATGTAGAAGGCTTTGTATGGGTTGAAGCAATCTCCTCGTGCTTGGTATGAGAAAGCTGACACTCATTTGGTCAAATGAGGCTTTCGTAACAGTCCAACATAAAGCACATTGTATGTAAAGCGTGAGGGTGATGTCCTTCTCATTGTGGTTCTTTATGTCGATGATTTGCCGATCACTGGACCAAATGAGAGACATATTGCTGAATTTAAGGCTGATTTGAATGCTACTTTCAAGATGAAAGATTTGGGGCTGTTGCATCATTACTTGGGTATACAGTTTAAGCAGTGTGATGGTGGTATTGCCTTGTGTCAGAAAAGTTACATAAAGACATTGCTATGTAAGTTTGGACTTGAGGATTGCAAACCTATTGCCACTCCCATGGAAATAGGTTTGAAGTTGAGTTTACATGATGTTGGCAATCTTGCTGATGTCACTCTTTATCAAACTGTTGTTGGCTGCCTCATTTATGTATGCAACACGAGGCCGGATATTCAGTTTGCAGTCTCACAGGTCAGCAGATTTGTGCATAGTCCAGGGTCTAAGCATTGGCAGGCTGTTAATAGGATTTTCCGCTACCTTAGTGGCACTTTACATCTTGGCTTGTTTTATTCCAAGGGGGGATCATTGCCGCCAGACTTACATGCTTTTTCGGACTCAGATTGGGCTGGTTGTTTTGACATGCAAGTGTCCACAAGTGGTTTTCGTTTCATGCTTGGCGATTCATGTATATCATGGTTGAGCAAAAAGAAACCTATTGTGCCACTTCAAGTTGTGAGGCTGAGTACAGGGTAGTCTTCACGGCTACGGTTGAGTGTGTATGGCTCAGACGCCTTATGGCTAATTTGGGTGTTGGACAGGACACTGCCAACACTATCTACATTGACAGTTAGAGCGCATTGGCAGTTGCGAGGAACCCAATCTTTCATGCTCGCACAAAGCACATTGAGGTGCATTACCACTATGTCAGGGAGAGGATCTCAATAGGAGAGATCAGCTTGGCTTATGTGCCAACACAGGACAACCTTGCAGATCTTTTCACAAAGGCATTGTCTCGTGAGAAGCTTGAAGCTTTCCGCAAAGCTTTGGGCTTACTTCCCTTTGTGGACTGATCATGTCCTCAGGGCATGGCACTTCCCTTTACTCATGTGCCAGCTCTCGTTCACCGCATCACTCCAGGGGGGATTTATTACCATATACATGTGGTAGTGATGTGTGTGAACACATCACTACCACATACATCACTCCGCATCACTCCAAGGGGGATTTATTACCATATACATGTGGCAGTCATGTGTGTGAACACACTAGGACCACCGGGGCATTTTTCCCTCTTTAAGAGGTTTTTTCCCCCATGCATTGTATATACGCCCATCACTCTAGGGCTATCTATCTTTCCATTGCACACTAAGTAACACACTCTCTATTGTGTGCCTTGAGCTTCCTTCATCTTCTCCAAGTTGTGTGTGTCTCTCTGCAACCCTAATTCCCACAGGGAAATCAAATGGTCTATGCCACATCATTACACACAAGTATCAGCATTATAGTTGTACTCGCTTGATTGGTTTGCATAAGTGTGGTATTCTTTTGTAGTCTAATAGGACACTTGGATACACAATGTGGACCCCCACACTTGTAGCATTGAAGAGGTGGTCTCTTAGCAGTGAAATTGATATTTTGGCCTCTTGCCGTAAGAGAAACTACTTGATAGATAGGTATGACTTGTCTCCAATAGTCCTCCATGTAGTATTGTAGACTTTCTTCAAGGACATCAATACCATAGGAAATATTAGGGTCTAACTCATCCTCGCAATCCACACAAGAAAAGGACATCAATCGCATAGGAAATATTAGGGTCTAACTCATCCTCGCAGTCCACACAAGAAATAGATGACTCACGACCCACTTGATTCACAGAAGTGATTCTCGGATGTGAGGGTTGCAGTCCTAGCGCAGGAGGTGGTAATGGTGTTGTTTGAACAACATTTTGGGCCCTAGGGACCATGTATTGTGACGGTTGTTCAAGAGGTGGGTCCGGCATCAATGCAGGCACTTGAGGTCTGTTCATCCATACTAAGGTTGGTCTTTTGGCAATCACGCGTTTAAATACTATACAATCCTTGGCTTGATGACCATTCCTCCCACATGCGTTGCAATTCCCATTCAATTTTACTCTAAACGTAGGGCATTCACTGGTACTATGTGGACCAAAGAAAACTGAGCACCATTGCTGCTCCCTTTTGGGATACATATGATTGTTTTGTGGAGCATGATTGTCTCTAAGACTTTCTTGAATGGCCTTGGTGAGATCTGCCAAAGTTACCTGAGATAGCTTTTGCTCCTTGACAAGGGGTTTTATGGTCATTGGCTCATGCCCCGATGCTGGCGAGCTAGTAGATTTAGGCTCAACAAACACTCTTTCTCCTTGAATCATTAAATTGTCCTCCAATTGCATTGCATTGATGGTGATTGTTTCCCAAGTGGTAATACCTTTGATGACTAGGCCATATAAATATCCTCATATCGTAGTCCCCTAATTAATCTATCGAGCAATTGGTTATTGTAAAAAAGCTCATTTGGATTGTAGCAAGAGTTCAAATTCTTCAAGAAACTAATAAAGTCTCTCACTGATTCACCTTCCTCACGTTGGGCTTTGATTTTGGAGGTGAGAGGCTTCAGCCCAAAGCACTCCTGCTCATATGCTACCCACAATCTTATTGTACATGGTATCATTATCAAGTACTTGACCTACATCATTTCGCAACTTTAAATTTTGATCTAAGGGCATCGCAATCGGCTTGCAATTAGCCATACCATACTTTTTCAACATGTCCAAAGCATATTGTCTTTATGACAACCATACACCTTTGTGACCTACATACAAGGTCACGTACACTCATATTTGCATAACCTTGTGTTGCTCCATATACACAACTTTCTCTAAGTCTCCATTCAAGAAAGCATTCTTTCCATCCATTTGTTTCAGTACCCATCCTAAAGCTAAAGCCATCACTGCAATAAACACATGAACTATAGAAATATTGGCTATGAGACTAAATGTTTCCTCATTATCAATCCCATAAGCATGTGCATAACCTTTGGCCACAAGCCTTGCCTTGTACCTCCTCACACTGCCATCAATATTATGCTTCATTTTGTAGACCCACTTACATCCAATTGCCTTCTTTTTCTTTGGTAATGGCACCAACTCCCATGTTTCATTTTCATCAAGGGCAGCCATCTCTTCATGCATAGCTTGCCATCATTGTTCATCTTTAACAGCAAACTCAAATACGTGTGTTCTACCTCCTTTATAATCTTTGCCATCTATGGACAATGACGAGCCACATAACTATAGAATAAGTCAATATTTGCACAAGATTTCTTACCGTTTTAGGCCTGCATGGTCTAGGATTACATCCAAGTGACTTGTTCTCTTCTTCAACCCAAAGTCTTCATAGAGGATATGCCAAACTCTTCATCTAGACTCTGCTCAAAACCACTGTTATCACCATCATCATGACCAACACTCAAACTAGGCACCGTAGAGGCATCTTTAATCCTTTCCCTTCCTTTTCTTGATACATTTGAAGAGTTACAAGGACTCGCTTTTTCACGCGACTTGCCACTCCATGGCTTCTCACCATGACCTCCATTAGATGACCCTTGTGGCCCACTCAAAACCTGTGAGTGTGCACCTGTATTTTTTGCATCCACCTTCTCTCTTACATCAGTTCCTAAACCATTTCATCAAAAGCAACATCTTTGCTCACCATCAATTTACTTGTGATAGGATTATAACACTTGTACCTATTTTGCTCAAGGGAATAGCCAATGAACACACATTTTTTTGCTTTTGGGTCAAGCTTACTTCTTAGCTCATCTGGCACATGCACATAAGCAATACATCCGAATACTTTAAAATCTGATACACCTAATTTTTCACCACAAAATTTCTCTTATGGTGTCATATCATGTATTACAGTAGTAGGGGTCCTATTCATAATGTAAACAACTATAGCAACCGCCTCAACCCAATAACAACGAGGTATGTTCTTCTCATTCATCAACTCTCTAGCAACTTTTGTAATGTGCATGTTCTTCCACTCAACAACACTATTTTGCTCTGTGGAGTATACCTACATGAAAATTGCCTTTGTATTCCATAATTTTTTAGAAAACCATTGAATTCATTGATTAAATATCCTCTCCCTCCATCTCTATTGTTCAAAAGGACCTGTTTAGAATTATTTCTACCATGTGCAGTGGAGTCTTCTTCAAGTTCCTTCTCTTTCACAATCAATAAGGACACCAAATCTGTAAATGAGGGAATGTTCTCTTGCATATGGATACCAGTCTTATTTTTCCACTTTATCATCATCCAACTGTAACACCAATTGATGCAAGTGACTCACATATGTTTTTTATCTTCATTGAATAGTCATTGATACACATATTGTTTTGCTACGCCATATTCAGTTCAGTCTTCAACTATAGCTGGTCACATCCAATGATTTTGTGTTGGTCACATCCAATGTCATTGAGGTGTCCCGTGCCTAATTAGGGGTGTAAGCATCTTGTATGTGTCCAATCATAGTGTCTTGTCCACTCAGAAGAATCCAATACATGACCTTCCGAGCTCCCTAGTTTCAATCTTTCAACATCTTTATCTGCGTAGCACTTGCACCTCCCTCTGGTAACGTTGGTCTTGTCTCATGCTTTCAATCAATGTACTCCCAATAACCTTTACCCATAAGGAAATTGGTCATTCTAAACTTCCAAGCATGGAAGTTATTGTTGTCCAATTTCTAATTGACAATTTGGTTAAGTCCATCATTGTTAGATGAAGCATGGAAGTTATTGTTGTCCAATTTCTAATTGACAATTTGGTTCAGTCCATCATTGTTGGATGAACCAAGTCTCTAACCAGCTTACAAAAAATAGTCAGTTACCACATGTAACCACAATATGCGTACATACACTTGCTTTACCAAGCAGTATCTGTGAACACTGTAGCCACAAACTAGGGCCTTCTGCACCACCGAAATGTAGATTTGCAGAATCTCGAATCTTAGTGTTTTTGCATGCAAACACACTCTAACTTCAAAACGGAGGCTGAAACATGCCCAAAATAGAAATTTGGCTGCACAATTTGCACAATCTCCAAAGGTAAGCACTTGAATTGGAGATTGTTTGACGATGGCTCCAAAAAATCATGAGATCTCTTCCTCTGCTGCTCATGCTTGATGCTCTACGCTCCTCGAACACAACCAAGCTTTGATACCTTTTGAAGAGAGAGAGAGAGAGAGAGAGAGAGAGAGAGAGAGAGAGAGAGAGAGAGAGAGAGAGAGAGAGAGAGAGAGAGAGAGAGAGAGAGAGAGAGAGAGAGAGAGAGATCTTGCAAGCAAACACACACTCACATAGATGGAGACAAAGCCATCTTCTTCACTAACTCAAGATAAGAGACTTACATAAAAACCTAAGGGACAATAACAACACAATGGGAAACTAGTACAATGGTCTAGAGTGAACCTGTAGTGAGTGATGAATAAGTGTGTTTTAACTCTGGTAGGTAGACCAACTCGGTGTAGTACAACTGTAGTATCATTGGCGAAGATATGTGTATCCACCAAGGCATGCTAATGATGATGGCTGTCGAAGATAGTCATCCAAGATTCATACACATTGAGCTTGAGATCTCAAAAGTATTTTCCATGTTTATTTAGTGGACAAAGCCACAACTTCATAGAGGTTGTGATTGTATGCATAGCACAATTTTTCTTGGGACACATTGATTGGTACAAGTGAGAGTATTCAATAATCTCTCTACATAAGTGTCTCCCATCAACACAAGCTAGGGTAACCAGTAGCAGATGCAACTAAGGTTTGAACTTCACTCTCCTCATAAATGCATCTATAGAAGAGACTTGGGCACAATCTCTCAACAACGGTCCAAGTCGTCCTTTCCTTTGGCACGAAGTGATATCATTCAACGAGCCATGAAAAGCGAGAGAGGGACGTAAATTGAGCAAAGGATAGGAAAAAATAAACCACCTCAAAAAAATTGTCTCTTCTTGTAATGGAATTGGCCTATTTAACTTGAGAGTAGCGGAAATTAATGAGAGTACTTTTGAGAAATGACTTTGCGAGCATAGCGGGTGAACATAGTTGAAGATAGCAACATAATCATAGCAATTAGTTAACTTGGCATGAACAATACTTTTGCAAGAGAGAGAATTTAGAGAACATGACAACAATTGAGGACCGGATTTATGTGGATCCGGTCCCCCCTCCAATAGGCATTTGTATTATGATTTCTCCCATTAAGAGAGACTTGTTACAATACAATCTTTGTGTTCCTTGTGACCTAGGTGATGCAATGAAGATGGAAAGCTTCATGCATCACAAGCATAACATAAACTTGAAGAAATCTTTAACTATCCCAAGCCTCAGTCCCAAGACCTCAAACACCTTCGAAGGTGGAGAGAGCTAGCAGGGAATGAGGGTAGGGAAGAGGAAGAATAAAAATTTCATAGGAGAAAGAATTAGTTCCTCACTTATCATAAATCTTGTTGCTAGCATTACATAATAGCATAGTAATGAAGAAGAAGGAGATGGAAAGCTTAAGCATTGAAGCATGGCTCTTGGTTGGATTTGCACTCCATAGCCAACAGTGTTGGTGTAGGCTCTCAACCTCTACTTGCTTGGGGAAGGAGAGGGAGCTCTTGCACTTTGCATAGCACACAATGAGAGTGTTTGTGAGTGTATGTGGGTGATTATACCCCCTAAGCAACCCCCTGGCTTGCTTGGGTCGGCCCCCCCTTGTAGCTCATGCTTGAAGCTCATTGGACCCCTCCAGGCCTAGCCAATCATAAGCAGGAGGCATTATAAGCAGCAAGGGTAGCCTTGAGACAAGTGTTTTCCCCTTTGAGAGAGAGGCTAGATAAATGCTAAATCAATTAATTAAATCTCCTAATTTATTATTGGACCCCTTGGGTGGCCAACCAATAGGCTTCAGGCACACCATGAGGGCAACATGAGGAGGAACTTGACAAGTGTCCCTCTTGCTTTCTTTGTACCATGCATGCCTTGTGTGACTGTGTGGGTGTTCTCTCTTATCCCCCCTCATGTAGGGCTAGCCCCCTCCTTGTAGGGATTGAATATTTGACTTTTTGACACCTCAAGCCCCTCATACATAGGCCCAGTTCCCACCACAAGCTTGGCCGTTAAGCACTTTAAGCTTGGGCTAGGTTCTCACCTTAAGTGCAACCCTAGCATCTCAAGCATGTCAAGCACCTCAAGCATATCAATAATTAAGCACCTCAAGCATCTCAAGCACCTCAATCATCAAGCACCTCAAGCACCTTAGTCATCAAGCATGACAAGCAGGACAAGCACCTCGAGCTGGGTCGGGTTCCCGCGCCTCAAGGTCAGCCCTAGCTTACCTAAGGTCAAAGGACTTTTACACACATTATTGGAGGTCTTCAATGAAGCTAACCCTAAGGTCTTATGCTCCGTTGGTTAGCCTTGCTCTTTGACAGACCATCTCTCATTTGGGCCCCTTTACCATTTGCCCCATGTTGAGATAGATCTATAAGCACATGTCTATATCTTAACCCTTGTTCCCGTTTATTCTCCCACATTAAGTGATGAGTTTAATATGAGAGAATCATTTGGGTTGGTTAGATATTAGATATTAGATTTTTTGACATTACCTCTCTCTTGAAATCATAGTCTTCCTCGACTAAGAGGTAGAAGAGATAAAGTCTTAGTCATTAGTCAATTTTACTTAGCGGGTAGAGGATCCCTTTTTACCCTACGTCATCTTTCCAAGATGGATGACTAATCCATTTGGTGCTTGGGAGACATAGCTGCCGCAAGCATGTCTTCTCTTTAGTCCATTTCATTCTCCCAAAGTAGAGTGACAAATTCTACTTGGTGTTTGAGAGACGTCATCATCACAAACATGATTCTAAGGATGCATAATAGTTAAATTTGTGCACAGTTAAAAAGAGGACTAGTCTTATAAGACAAAAACATGAGTCATTTAAAAGAAATTTGTACATTTGCTTACTCTAATGTAGCATTGTAAGCACTGACAAGGTTCATACTATCCTTAAGCTGTATTCCTTGCATCCATCTAGCATCTTCAAAAGGATAATTTTGGAACTTAATAAGATACCGTCGGATAATCTTACCATGTTGTAGTACCTTGTCTTCATGCCGAAGGACAGCTTCGGGTTGTAGCACCTCTTCTTGGTCTTCAACTTCGGGAGGGTATTCAATAATTGGTTCAGTTGGTGGCTCTCCTTTGTAGGGCTTAAGTAGGCTTACATGAAAGGCATTGTGTATGAGCCAATGGTTGGGCAACTTCAGTTGATAAGCTGTCTCATTGATGGGCTTTAAGATTTGGAAAGGACCATAGTATCTTTTTTCTAGTTTAGCATAATACTTTTGATGGCCCGTAGGATTTTTGCCCGTCGTTTGCCTTAATCGAGCCTTAGGAAACTTGAGTAAGACCCAATCATTTTCTTTAAACATTAAGGCTCTTATGTGCTTATCAGCAGCAGCTTTTTGCCTTTGTTGAGAGATGGATATAGCCTCCTTAATCTTTTGAAAAGATTCTTGTAGGTCACAGCTATACTCATCGACGGCGAAGATCTTCCCATGTACTTTGAGTAGAAAGGGACTTTTAGGTCTTCCCTCAATGATCTCAAAAGGTGCTTTTCCCGTAGAAGTATGTACAGTATTATTGTAGGCATACTCTACAAGAGGTAGATAGTTTTCCCATTGTGAGCGTTGATCTACTTCGGTAACATAAGTCTTGAGTAGATCGAGTATCGTAAGATTGGCTATCTCACTTTGGCCATCCGTTTGTGGGTGATAGGCCGAAGAGAAATTCAATCTTGTTCCTAGATTTTCAAAGAGACCTTTCCAAAAATTCTTGGTCATTCTAGGATCTCTATCTGACACGATGGATGTGGGTAATCCATGGTGCTTGAAAATCTGAGATATGAAGAGAGTTGCCATTTGATGTGCCTTAATAGTCTTTTTGACAGGAATAAATGTGCTTGCTTGGTAAACCTGTCGACTATTGTCCATATTCATGTATTCCCATGGATAGACTTGGGTAATCCAAAGATGAAATCCATGGATATACTCTCCCATGGTGAATTTGGGATAGGCAATGACTGGAGTAATCCAGGTTGTTTCCCTCTATCATACTTGGTCTTTTGGCATACTACACATTTTGAAACATACTCTTGTATGTCCACTTTCATGGTAGGCCAATAGAAGTATGTCTCTACTCCTCGGAGAGTAGGTTGAATACCTCTATGCCCCACATATGGAGGAGCATGGGATTCATACATAACTTTCTCACGAAGGGAATGGGTAACACATAGCCTATTTCCGTGGATAAGATAACCATCGTGCAAGGTGAATGGTTCCTCTTTCTTCCCCAAAGCAAGGGCTGACATTATGTCTCTAAAGTCAGGGTCAGTAGCATACTCATCTATCATAAAGGATAGATCATTGTGAGTAGCTATAGACACCGGATTAACTTTTGGTCGTTGTGAAAGTGCATCGGCCACTTGATTGTGCTTACCAGCTATGTGAGCAATATGGAAATTAAATTGCGAAAGACAATTTTTCCACCTCATTTGTTTGTCGGAAAGCTTGGTTTGCGTCATGAAATACTTGAGACTTTGGTGGGTCTGTTCGTAGGATAAATGGAGCCCCCAATAGGTAGTGCTTCCATGTGTCTAGGGCATGTAAAATAGCTAAAAGCTCTTTCTCATAAATGCGTTCATCAGTATTGAGCCTTCGGCTCTCATATGCTATGGCATGCCCTTCTTGAAGCAAAACTGCTCCAAGGCAATCACCACAAGCATCACATTGGACCTCAAATGGCTTTGAGAGATCCGAAAGCATGAGGACTGGTTGGGAAGTAATCTTCTCTTTGAGCTTTTCAAAAGCATTTTGCTCCTTAGCAGTCCATACATACTTAACGTTCTTCTTAGTTAAGTCATGTAGTGGTCCTGCTACTCGAGAGAATTTTGCTATGAAGCATCTATAGTATGCACACATACCAATAAAGCTTCTTAGCTCATGTAGATTTCTTGGGTTAGGCCGTGATTTTATTACCTCTAACTTTGTGGATCCATACGGATACCATCGTGAGAGATAATATGACCTAGGTATTGAATCTCTTGAAGGAAGAATTCGCTTTTCTTTTGGTTGAGAAAAAGCTTGTTCCCTCAATGCTTGAAAAATCACTTGGAGATGTTGCTTATGTTCCTCCAAAGACTTGGAGTAGATGATGATATCATCAAAGAACACTCCAGTGAATTTGCGATAAGGTCTAAAAATTTTCTCCAATAGACGATTGAACGTAGCTGGTGCATTAGTCAAGCCAAAAGGCATGACTAGATATTCATAAAGACCAAATGTTGTGCGAAACGCGGTCTTTAGGATATCTTCATCCACTATCCTTATTTGATGATAGCCACTCTTAAGGTCAATCCTATTGAAGTAGGTAGAGCCTTGTAGCTGATCAAACAGATCTTCTACCCGAGGCACGGGAAATCTGTTTTTGATAGTGATATGGTTTAGTGCTCGATAATCCACACACATACGGTATGTCCCATCTTTCTTTTGCACTAAAAGGACTGGAGAACAAAAAGGAGAGGAACTAGGCCTCACCATCCCTTTGTCTACCAATTCCTGTACTTGCCTCACGATCTCCTCTTATTGATCTTGTGAGACTCGATAAGGAGGTTTGTTAGGCGGTGAGCTTCCTGGAAGGAGCTCAATGCGATGGTCATCATCCCCTCGTGTTGGAGGTAAGTCCATAGGGATATCATCGATGAACACATCTTGGAATCCTTTTAGAAAATTAGACAAGTCTAACTCTTCTTGATTCCTACCATTTACATTTGATGAAACATTAGTATCTTTTAGAGACTCTTTGAGAAAAATCATGTACACAGAAACTGAGCTCTTCATTCACTTATCAAAATAAAGAGGATTTACAAGTGGAATAGTGCGACCACGCTCACTAGCATCTATATACATGTTCTTTCCCCTGTAGGTGAAGTAGATTCTCCTTTCAGGGAACTTCATGTTGGCAGCCATGCGATCAAACCATGGCCCCCCTAGGATAGCATCCTCATGTTGGAGAGGAGAGATGAAGAAGTCTTCTTTGTCGACATAGCTTTGGACATGAAGCCTCAACTTCCCAATCAAGGGAGTAACGGAGGCTTGCTGTCCCTTGAAAGCTTGCATCAGCCATTACCATATCTCCCATCTCAAAAGCTTGAATGCCCAACTTGGTGGCCAACTCCATTGATATAAAGTTCAGAGTAGAGCCAGGGTCAAACAAGATGAAGGCATCATGCTCTCTTACCTTTCCCCAAGCATAGGAAAGTGATAATCCTTTGCAATGAGTATCCTCTTTTGGAGCTTCAATGGTGGAAGCCCTAGGAGTCTCATTGCGAGTATTCTTCTTGGGGCAAGAACGATAGCCATGTCCTTGCTCCCCACACTTGAAACACTTATGGTCATTGCGAAAAGCTTCAAGCTCTTCAGGAGAGAGTTTATTTTTACCTTTGTAAACTCCCTTCTCCTTGGACCGATTGTTATTGTTGTTGTTGTTGTTGTTGGAAGTGACTTGGGAAGTATTTTGAACATTGGTTTTCCCCTTTGCATCATTTTTGTCTTTGTTTTCCATGGGCTTGACATTACGTCTATCCCCTTGATGGAAATTGATGCGTGAAGCAACCATGGTGTGATGGATTACTTCACTAATAGTACTAGGCCGTTGAGAGTTGATGTATTCGGCCATCTCTTCAGGTAATCCCGCACAAAATTGTTGCCTTTTCTCAGCAAAGTCTATCTTTTGAAAGACAGTAGCTTTGAGATGTAAATCCCAAAACTTGTCTACGTACTTGTGGATAGACTCATGAGAGAGAAGCTTCAAGTTGCCCCATTCGGTAAGAACTTTGTCCTTTGCATCGCTTGCAAGGAATTGCTTCATGATGGAAACTCGTAGAGTTTGTCCATGTCTTTGGGGCTTCACCATTGCCACGAAGTCTAGCCCGCCATTGACGAGCTGATTTTTGGAAGTGCATAGCTACATTGCGTAGCTTGGAGGACTCTGTGAAGCCCTCATCTCCAAAGGACGCATCAAATTGCTGGATGAAGGCCAACACTTTGTCGATAGCACCGAAGGTGCCATCATAGGTGAGAAAAGAGATACTCTTTCCTCCCTCCTTGAACTTCTTTAGCTTTTGTGACCTTCGCCATGCAGGAAATGATTTGCGATGTCCTCCCCTCTTGTATTCTCTAAGAGAATAGCCATAACTTTCGTCAGAAGTGGAGGAAGGTGAAGAAGAAGGAGAAGAGGGTGACCTCTTCCTAGCCCTTTTCTTCCTTTGTTTCCTCTCTTGCCTTTCAGAGTGATGAGGAGAAGGACTATGTGTTGATCTTTTCCTCTTGGGAGGAGTAGGCGATCGTCTAGACCGTCGTCTTCGTGGAGCCACATCTTCAGAGGAACTTAAACTTTCATTGATTTCTTGCTCTTTGGATTCCTCCTCTCGAATGGGAGAGAGTCTTCTTTTGGGGTCCTCTTCAAGAGGCCTCCTAAGCTCTCTCTCCTCTTGGAGAGGAAGGGAAATTCCATAAGCACGAAGTTGTTGAGTAACTTTGGCTTGCAAAGCAGGGTTGCCCATAGCTTGCTGCAACCTAGTGATGAGATAATTCACAAACATGGGAGCATCATCATTAGCACCTTCATGTGCAAATTCAAAGCTATCAATGTTCATTCTACTCTCTTGATTATTGTCAGCCATGTTAACAAAATTTATGTATGTACTTAGTGTATGCTTTGGCAATTCAAAACCTTAGTTGCCACTCCTCTTAGCCTTTGAAAATCGGCTATTAAGTATCTACACCCACAGCTCGAAGTGGTTAATTATAGAGAGTAGAGGAGCAGGTCTAACATAGCAGAGTTGCCAAGGGCTAGCTCCTTTCGGACTTCTTATGGCTCAATAATGGTAAAGCTGTAGCCAAGTCTAAAAAGACTCCATTATTAAGTCCAAAGCTCCCGAGGTGTGCACCATCCCCCACCATTGGGGCCAAAAACGACTCAAAAAGGGCTGTTTGTTAATCTAAGGATTAAGGAATAGTCCAATAGTTATTTGACACGTATACAAAAGTATGGCACTCTTGTCTCCTCTATTGTGGGTTTTGGTGGTCCTATTTTGACGGAGAACCGCTAAATGTCTTGATCACAAGGCTGAAACTGCTATATTTAGGTGCTTTCGGCGAGAGAGCTCATTAAATTTGCGGCTCAAAGCAATGAAGTCTCGTCTTTTATTCTATTTTATATTTCACAAAAGCGTTGTCAAAAGATACGAAATCTATGTCAGAAGGCTCTCAAAACAAGAGCATTAATGACAAATCACCTACTTTTTTCAAACGTATACCTTTCTCGCTCTCTAGTTTGTGAGAGGTTTTAAGTCTTTCTGTCTATACTTTCTTTCTTCTTTAATCTCTGAGTTTCCATGGCGTCTTTTGCACGTCGCCCTTCACATAACATAACTTCTTGTGACTTTCATAACGTTAGAGAGGATGGTCTTTGGAAGTCCATATCTTTTCGTGTGAATGACTGGGTAACAATGCTTCCTTCATGCAAAGGTGTACACAGAGTGAAGAGAATAGTAAACGCGATAAAGTAAAAAACCATTGGAAAGGTCGTGTTCTTGCTTTAAAAGTGACCGACAATGGCTGGCTAGCTAAGGTTCAACATGTGTACATGGCCAAGGATATGGTGTTAGACTGGGAAGAACATCCCACACTGCATTCTTACTGTAAGTACAAAAAAAAACTATTTGATACAGTGAATTTTTTTCATTATCCCATTGTTTTTCTCATTTTTTGATTCCATTCTAGATATATTTCCTTCAACAGCTATGGAATGGCAGCCTGTGGAGAGTCTGAGTGGGACGTTCAGAGCAATGCATAAAGGGATTGCAAATGCTATGTATGCTGACAAGCCACCTTCCTTTTACAAAACAATGGATTCATTTGTCTATTTTGCAGAATACAAAGTTCCATCACGAGAAGGTGCATATGGAGAACTACATCAGTTACCCGTTCCCACCATAAGTTCACTTGATTGGGAAGCTCCTGATGCATGTACTATATCAAGCTTCAAATCCAAGATCAAAGAAGACATCCTTAAAGCTATGTCTCCAGGCAAGATATCAAGAAGGATTAAAGTTCAATGGTTCTTGCCTATACATGTCTTTGTGGCATGTTTCAAAACAATGGATTTGCAGAGGACAAAGACGATGTGGCTTAATATAAGAATTTGTATGACTGAACTTGATAATGTTCTTGGAGACGGATGGAGCACCAAAGAAACTTTCCATATTGGTGAAAATATTAGTTGTAGAGTAAGCCCAAATTCTATGTCTATCTCATATCAACTATGTCGTCAATCATTAGTTCTAGGCTACGACTATAGGAGATGGAGAAGCAAATTAGGTAGCAGGGTTCCTCTCGACTCTGAGGAAAATTGTCCAGAGTTTGAACTAAAGGTCACAGTACATCCACACACCGAGTATAGAAGCCTAATAGTAATAACAAATTGGAGACTAAATGATGTTAGAGAATCTCTTGAGTTTCTTGATGAAACATCTCCTGAGTATAGATTCAAAGTGGATGAAATTGTGGTGAGCACAAGGATGGAGAATTCAACCTCTTGCATCACATGCCTTCCCCCAAAAAGAGTTGTATTTGAGCCACTTGCAAGGACTTGAAAAAACAAGTTCAATATTGTAATCATTTTGCAAATATATTTATCTTTTCTCTACTTATGTTGTTTTAAACTTACATGACATCATGATACACATTTAAGAATCGACAGTTAGTATTAAGTATTTGAAGTACAAAATTATGAATCACCAAAGGGTATATATATATGTTCATATGGACAAAATGAACAAAAGTGTACATAGCTTTTGTGGACTATTCAATCATGAAATTCCACTTTTCTTTTTGCCTGAGAGGATTCTGCATCCTCAGAGACCCTTTTCCTTTTGTGTTCAGAAGGGGGTGAAAGTTCAGGAGTGGGTGGTGGTGGTGACTTGGCTGGGGTTGGTGCTTTGGACCCCTTAGGGCTTGGCACGGGTGACTTGGCAGGGGTTGGTGCTTTGGGCTCCTTAGGACTAGCTGGCTTGGGTGATTTGGCAGCTTTCTTTGACAACATGAATGGTAGCTTGAAAGGTGAGCTAGGTGCCTCCCCCTTATTGTTCTTAAGTGTACGACGCTTTTGAACCTTAAATTTCAATGGTGAGTGGAATGGATGGCCCTTTGTATCTGCTCTTTTTTTTGCAGGGCTCTTAGTGGGACTCTTTCCCTTGGCAGTCTTCTTAGTGGGACTCTTCTTTTTGGTAGGACTCTTCCCCTTGGTAGGGATCTTCTTTTTCTTGGGACTCTTCCCCTTGGCAGGACTCTTCACCTTGGCAGGACTCTTCTTGTGATCCTTTTTCTTTGTATGGATCTTTGCAGGACTTTTCTTCTTTTGATCCATTTTCTTTGCATCCAAACCTTTGGTGGCTCTACCTTTCTTTGGTGGCAAAGGAGAATCTGGATCATTTGGATTTATTGATCTTTCCAAAACCATAGAAACAGCTTTCTCTCTCACCCACGTGACCCAAGACTCTGGATAGTCATGCAACTGAAAAAAATAGAAAAAGGAACTAAAGGACATGACCTACATACATAAAACATCAAAATAAATACATGAACCACACTTACAGTGAGTGTAGTCATCCGGCACCTTGACTCAAGATATCTCCATGCATTTGCAAGCACCCTCCATCCACAAGATGTTGAGTTTGTCTGTAAAGGCACTTTTTGATTGTAGCACTTGAAAGCTTCTATATTGTAATCCTTGTTTGTGGTACTCAGGTGACCAACAATAAGTTTGGCAGCACTGCAAGAAGACATTGAATCAAAAAGCTACTAATAGAAAACAATGGGCCATCATCAAGCATAGATTATGCTTCATACTTACAATTTACTTTTCCCATGGATACTTGACAATGAATTCATAAATATAATATCTTTCTCCAAAAGATTGAAGATAATAAGACTCCAATGTCCTCTACAAAATAAAAAACAAATTAGCTAAGAATACCACAAAATGTTAAAAATAACATGTAAGGAGTTAAGAATTACCCTTCAACATAGGGGTATAATATGTAATTGCAGGTCAGCATGTTAAAATCATCAAAAAAACTTGAAAGGGTTCCTTGCTTGTTGAAAAGGCACTGTGTCACTAGAGAGTCAAGTATGGAAATTTGCATAGCTAGAGCCTCTGGAAGATCCCTCATAAGACACCTGGAAAAGGAAACACAAGCCCCAATGAGCCCCTTGTGCCTGTCTGCCATGCACATGCACTAATAATTAGCAAAGCAACACACCTGAGAGAGATATAGAGCACAGTGTCACCAAGCTCAATTTTGGGATTTACAAGCATACTTGTGTCTTGAGGGAATATGTCCAAATATGCCTCAGTATCTCCAAACAAGGAGACATCCACCACCATTTGGCCTGTGACTTTTTCATAAAGAAGAGAGTTGGATGCTCTTAAAATTTTAGCTTGCTCTTTAAGGATAGCATCCTCGGATATCATGTCTTGCTCCCTCTCAACTTCCTTTCCTGCTTTAATATCTTGAGACTTTCTTGTCTCGTACTCATGTGTAACATCCTCAATGACAACCCCAGAATCTTTCTGTTGCCTGGAAGGAGGGATGTTTAAAATTTGGAAGGCTCTAAGATCCTCACTAGGAATGAGCTCAAGAGCCTTATCAAACTTGTACCTTAGCCTCGACACAAGCACAAAATCTTTACTCATAAGTGTGACCCTATGAGCAAATGCAGCTGTAATGTAGCTATCATTCATAAAGTCTATGAGAAAATCCTTAGCAGCTTCCTAAAGGCACATCACAGCTTGAGACTGCCACCTTACCGAGACAAAATTTTTGATATTCATCATGCTTACAAGTCTATCAGATATCTCCTTGACAACTCTCATGAAAGAGAGCTTTGGAATCAGTAGACAAGTAGACTTTTGTGCTGTTCTTATTTCTCTTAGGGACTTCACCTGATAATTCAATCTTTTTCTAGCATTGGGCCTCTGACGAGGTAGTGGAGGGGGTGCTTTCTCTGCATCTTTCTCAGCATCACCTATTTCTGGATCAGTTGGGGCTTGGTAGACCTTCCTTGCAGTTTGCTTAGTCCTCGCCATTTGGGTAAAAAAGCACACCACGCGACAGACGCGTAGGCCACAACCTTCAAGATGTTTCTATCGCGCCGTGTGTGAGGAGAAGGGTGACAACACGACGCGATATAAGGGTGACCCAAGCTGTGGAATAGGTCCGTATCGCGTCGTATGTGATCACTGGAACATCCAAAAACAATCTCACAAAACGCCATGTACGATGCAATAGAGGGCGCAACCACACCTTAGAACATCACCGTATCGCGTCGTATACGAGGTGAAATCTTTAAGCCGAGCAGATCCCCCGCACGACGCGATGAGAGCCTCACCTGACCGTTGCAACATACGCCTATCGCGTTGTATGGGAAGCCATGAGTATTCCGAAAAAAAAGACTTTCACAATGCGATAGAGGGCACACAAACACCTGAGGACATGGTATAGAGCCTCGTATGCGAGTTGTGAAAATGTTTAAATTGCCGAGCATCAACCCCCGTACGATGCGATGAGAGGTTCACCGAGACTCTGGAACTTGCGCCTATCGCGTCGTAAGGGACGCTTAGAGTATGGGAAGTGGTAGAAAGTAGAAGGTGCGGATGACTCGAAGTGCGGGTAGTTGAGGACGACACGACGCGAATGTCGAGTATGGGAGAAAGCACAAAATGAGCACGTGACAAGGCTTTATATACATAAGACCGTCCGTACGACGACCGTTGTGCGCAGGCCACGTGGCACGTGTGCATGGCTGACACGTGTCACCAACGGTCATATTTCGGATGTTACATAAAGCTTGGTCTCGAATTTTAAAAATGTTGCACGTTAACTTGTCGCATACGACGCGAGATATTATCTATTTTTGTGTAATCCTTTCGTCTCGCACGATCTCATCTTTGCAAATTGCACATCGGTGGCCCCTATCGCTTCTTGTTTGCTTTGTCTCGTACGACGCGCAGGGAAGAAGTTCCAAAGGCTGGGTCCAGCGCCTATCGCGTCGTTTGGTGTTGTTTTTCGGTTTGGTGTGGCTTTGTCCCGCACGACGCGCAGGGAAGCAATTCCAAAGGCTAGGTCCAACGCCTATCACATCGTTTGGTGTTGTACGGTTTGGTGTGGCTTTGTCTCGTACGACGCACAGGGAGGCACTTCCAAAGCCTGGGTCCAGCGCGTATCGCGTGGTCCGGGGTTGTTCGTTTTGCTATGGTACATTGGCACTAGTACATTTGCAAACGTTGGGCGTATTTTCGTACCTTGTACCTAGCTTCACTTGTCGACCTTTCCTCTACCATGATTGAAGGCCGGGAGGAGATTTTGGAGGAGAGTCCAAGTGAGAAACTATTGGTGGCTGTGATGGATGGTGGTGACATGGAGGTGTACACCAAAGCATATGAAATATTCAACCCTGTGTTTGATCTTGCAGCTTTGTTAGACCATTTGAAAGACTTCTTGGCAGAAGAATTCAAAGAGTTTGAAGAAGTAGTTGAAGGCAAGTGTTTGGTTTTAGATGGGAAGGCTTATTGTCATCTAACCGAATATACTACAAACTCAATTGAGAAGAGCAAAGTAACAAGGAGGTTTGGAAGATTTTATAAGAAGACTTCCTTTGTTTGTCCACCTACCATTTCTTGTCAATTACATTTAAAACCTTGTAACCTTGTTCCAAAAGAAGTTGCTTTTCTTTTCTTTTTGTCCACCTACCATTTCTTGTCAATTACATTTAAAACCTTGTAACATTGTTCCAAAAGAAGTTGCTTTTCTTTTCTTTTTGTTCCTTAAAGTTGACATGCAAGGCAAAGCTGATGAAGATGAGGCAACAAATAAAAATGTTTCCACAGTTTTGCAGCTTGAGAAAAGTGAAATTCTAGAAGAGGAGGAAGTTGATGTTGCAGCTGAGGAGCAGGAGAGTGCAAATTTTGATGTTGCTCAATTTAGAGCTAGTACTGTCATTGATGAGCCAACAGATGAGGTAGAGGTATCTGAAGCTTCCCTTACTATTCCAAAACTTCCCTACTTCTTTATCAATGGGAAAGAGTATATTCCTCTCCATCATATCTAGTGTTTGCTTAATATGAGGGACGACTACTGTATTGCAACCATTTCTGAAGCTTCTGAGGTGGCCAAAGATTTTATTGACACAGAAGAAGAGTCAAAAGAGGAGTTTTTGGCACTTGATCTTCATACATCCAATAAAGATTTTTTGCCTGCTCCTGATGCACTTGCTCTATGAATGAGAAGAGTGGAAGAGGAAAAACCTTCCCTCAAAGATGAGGATTTTGAGAAGAGGCTTGTTGAGCTTGGAATCCAATCTTTTGGCAGAGACTTTAAGCTGAAAAAAATTGGAAAGGAAGTTGACATAAGAGAGATGACCGGATCATGCAATCTCCTTCAAGAAAAAGTCATTGCCGAAGATGAATTGCAAAAGGTGATCTCCCTACTGAAATCTTTCTTTTTTTTCAAGTTAGTTTTAATTACTCATTGTCTTGTTTTGCAGATTGAACTCCTTGACAAAGACAATTTTCTTGCGAGAGCTAAATGCTCGAGAGGGAAAGCAATAGAGGGCTCTTCAAGAAGGGATACCTCCTCTCTCATGCACTACATGCCTACATTGGATAGTGCCACCTTCTGTGCTTTCCACATGTAGTATTCTGAAGATCCTGAGTTGCCAATGTTTGCACTGAAGATATTGTCACGTTTTTTAGGGTACACTCCCCTTCAAATCAATGCAAACAAGATTATGCTACTTGAGAGAGCAGCAGCACTTCGAATGTTTGGATATGCTACAGGATTCAATGCCTCAAGAGCAGGATACTTTCTTTGCTACTCTAGGTATGCAGTAGCAGTTGAGGAGACAAATGTCAACATTCTTGGGGGCTATAAAAGAAGAAAGTTTTTGAGATATAGGGGTGACATGCCTAGAGATATAAAAAAAATCAAAAACTGATGTAAATTTGACAATTTTTTGCACCAAAATATCTTTTTTGAATTTGGATCTCTTTAGAAAGATTCAGTACAAAGTTTCAAAGTGAAGCATTAATCTCAGATCTGTGGTTGAGAAGCATGGTTGTTTGATCTCATTCGTTGTAATTGCCTCCTATAGAACCAATTGAATAATTCCTTCAGTGCATTGCTCCTTCTTTTTCCACCTCCCTTTCTCGTACATTTGAAAAAAGAAGTCCTCGCTTGATAGTGAGATTTTTCCATTCCTTGAGTATTCCATGTTGCAAGGGGTCCTTGTTTTGAAAAATATGGTCCATGCAGGTACAGAATATGCTAAAAATAAAAAAAAAGTTAGTTCAACTCAATAGGATGCAAAGTAAAATACTATCGAGACTTTAGAAAGTAATTGAATACTCACCAAGTAATATGTGATGTCTTTTGCTCCCCAAGCATCTGTAATAGCAGTTATTAAAAGCTTTATTGTCTTTTTAAAGTCATCTGCATAAGTAGCAGAGCTAACTTGTTGTCTCAAAACTTTCAAAAAATTGTCGAGCTTCTTCCACACTTCCATGCGTTTGTTGGCTACATCTGGTCTACTTTTGACATTGGTTGTTATAACACAAAGATCCTTCTAGCAGTTCCACATAGCATCAACTTGTTTGTTGTCATGGTTACTCAAAAATATTTTGGCTTTTGCTCCACCCATTGAAACATCTTGCAAAACATCACCGGTTCCTTTTGAAAGAGTGGGATCTTTTTATAGATGCACTTGACCACCATGAAAACCCATTTGAGAGAGCAAAGCCTCGCATTTTTCTATGCACTCGTCTGCAAGTTTAGTTGGCTTAATAGAATATGCATAGTCAAGATGGAGTCGAAGCAATTTGTCCAAGATTCTAATCTCTGCATGCATTGTGCATATATGTACATTTTTTAAATCTATTGTTAGAATTGGATCCCAAATCATAGAAGACGATGGGTAGTCGACGACGTTAACACTATTCCTCGATGGTGCTTTTCCAACCTCGTGTTCTACAAGCCATCCTTTTGTTCCAGTGCTTGCCATGCAATATAGACATGGATACTTGGTATTGTCACCTCCACATACACCAAACATGCACTTTAGTGCTTTTAGGTCGGCACTCAAGTGCCATTCTACAAAAAAGTCACCCATGCCATCTACACAAAGTTTTTCACCTGCATTTTGGTCCTGTATAACAGAAGTATATCGGTCTGCAAAAAAAGACATTTCAATGTATTGTGATTTTCTACTGGTATTTGAGCTGCTCCGATCCACCAAAGTTCCATTTTTGATTGAGTTTTGTGGTATGGGGAATCAAGCTTACCCTGGCTATAGTCCAATGCTCTATTCATAAGGGATATGGATACTCTTTCCATTTTTTGACATTTTTGAATTTGAGCTTCATCCAATTTCAGAACAAATATAAGTTTTCCTTCACAATCTACTTCTTGCATATTATAGTATCTCACCATAGCAGATTGAACATTTTTTATACTCATCCAAATGTTATTAAAAACATTATACTCAAAAGAAGATTTTTTTTTCTGTTTTTCATATGGCATCGTTCCTTCTATATGATAGTACTCTCCAAAATGTTCGGGTATTTCTTCGTTTAATAGAGTCCTAACTTTCCCAACATTATGAGGCCTAGGCAACCCAGAAGCTTTAATCTTGTAATACTTTAAAACCTGAAACCAGGTTTTAGAGATGGCCCTGTAACCCCTTCTACTCACCCCCATTGTGTCACAAAATTCTTGCATTTGAGAAGGTTGGACCAGTAAACCCATATCTTTCAGTAAACTTTGAAATACCAATTTTTTCTGAGTTTGATTTTCAGGAAGTTTCAAAAGTTTAAGAATATCACTTTTGTTCATTACCTCATTCAAAAATCTCACCCTTTCTTGACCATTGGACATATCAATCCTAAAAGACTAGTCACATGTTCTCTAGTAATCTTTAATCTTTTTTTTCTTTGCCCAGAACCTTCTGTTCAATTTACTACATCTCTCATTCGTTTTACTCGTGCTCTTAATCCTATTGGAGTTTCTTTTAAAGTCCGAATTTGGTGATTTTCTTGTTTTAGAGATGCTATTTGGTTTTCAAGTTCTAAAATTCTTGCTGCATTTGAAGACAAAACAGTTTTGAGATATTGAATGTAATGTGTATGATCAATGTGTAAATGAGATAACCTAGAACTATATCCTAGTAAGCCATCAACCCCATCACCAACAAATCTCATCAAATCATGAGGTGTGTGAAAAGATGGATACCTTCCAGTGCTAGGATCCGGTGGATACAAGCTCCCATCTGTCCATATATCAATGTGTTTCTTTCCCTCGTTGCGAAGTTGTTGTGCTTCATTTGAGTTGTAACTGGTCTTTGATAGACACTCCGAGTAGTAGCATATTCCTTGCTTAGCTTAATGTTCAAGTGAAACTTGCGGTTATCACTAATGAAAGATGTATTAGTCATTGTAAGTAATGAAGGAGCAGAAAGTATAATGAAAATAACGTAGCAGCAGAACAAGGTGCATCAGAGAAGAAGAGAAAAAGCTTGCAAAAGGTGAGAGAAAAAGAGAGATTCAAAAGTGGAAACAACTATTTGCCGCCAAGTGAAGTAAATGAAAACAAATTTCGAGGTGAGCCACAAAGGAATGTGAAGAAAACGATATCTTTTTGAATATTTAGAGATATGTACCTAGATACGCTTTAGATTGCGTAGATATGCTTTAAATGACCAAAACGGACAAATTTGGAGCCGTTTTGACCACAAATGGCTCTGCTAATTAGTAATTTAACCAATTCCTTACACAGCCCTTTTTGAGTCGTTTTTGGCCCTAATGCATAGTGGGCTCAACAAAACCGATAATAGATCCCAGTTCCACTTACCCTAATATAGTTAACAACATCAACCATTTATAGGCTACTTAAGGACCTCTCTTCTTAAGCAAGAAAAGAGAAACCAAATGCTCTGATACCAATGTAATGGAATTGGCCTATTTAACTTGAGAGTAGCGGAAATTAATGAGAGTACTTTTGAGAAATGACTTTGTGAGCATAGCGGGTGAACATAGTTGAAGATAGCAACATAATCATAGCAATTAGTTAACTTGGCATGAACAATACTTTTGCAAGAGAGAGAATTTAGAGAACATGACAACAATTGAGGACTGGATTTATGTGGAGCCGGTCCCCCCTCCAATAGGCATTTGTATTATGATTTCTCCCATTAAGAGAGACTTGTTACAATACAATCTTTGTGTTCCTTGTGACCTAGGTGATGCAATGAAGATGGAAAGCTTCATGCATCACAAGAATAACATAAACTTGAAGAAAGCTTTAACTATCCCAAGCCTCAGTCCCAAGACCTCAAACACCTTCGAAGGTGGAGAGAGCTAGCAGGGAATGAGGGTAGGGAAGAGGAAGAAGAAACATTTCATAGGAGAAAGAATTAGTTCCTCACTTATCATAACTCTTGTTGCTAGCATACATAATAGCATAGTAATGAAGAAGAAGGAGATGGAAAGCTTAAGCATTGAAGCATGGCTCTTGGTTGGATTTGCACTCCATAGACAACAGTGTTGGTGTAGGCTCTCAACCTCTACTTGCTTGGGGAAGGAGAGGGAGCTCTTGTACTTTGCATAGCACACAATGAGAGTGTTTGTGAGTGTGTGTGGGTGAGTATACCCCCTAAGAAACCCCCTAGCTTGCTTGGGTCGACCCCCCCTTGTAGCTCATGCTTGAAGCTCATTGGACCCCTCCAGGCCTAGCCAATCATAAGCAGGAGGCATTATAAGCAGCGAGGGTAGCCTTGAGACAAGTGTCCCCCTTTCCCCTTTGAGAGAGAGTCTAGATAAATGCTAAATCAATTAATTAAATCTCCTAATTTATTATTGGACCCCTTGGGTGGCCAACCAATAGGCTTCAGGCACACCATGAGGGCAACATGAGGAGGAACTTGACAAGTGTCCCTCTTGCTTTCTTTGTACCATGCATGCCTTGTGTGACTGTGTGGGTGTTCTCTCTCATCCCCCCTCATGTAGGGCTCGCCCCCTCCTTGTAGGGATTGAATATTTGACTTTTTGACACCTCAAGACCCTCATACATAGGCCCAGTTCCCACCACAAGCTTGGCCGTTAAGCACTTTAAGCTTGGGCTAGGTTCTCACCTTAAGTGCAACCCTAGCATCTCAAGCATGTCAAGCACCTCAAGCATCTCAATAATTAAGCACCTCAAGCATCTCAAGCACCTCAATCATCAAGCACCTCAAGCACCTTAGTCATCAAGCATGACAAGCAGGACAAGCACCTTGAGCTGGGTCGGGTTCCCGCGCCTCAAGGTCAGCCCTAGCTTACCTAAGGTCAAAGGACTTTTACACACATTATTGGAGGTCTTCAATGAAGCTAACCCTAAGGTCTTATGCTCCGTTGGTTAGCCTTGCTCTTTGATAGACCATCTCTCATTTGGGCCCCTTTACCATTTGCCCCATGTTGAGATAGATCTATAAGCACATGTCTATATCTTAACCCTTGTTCCCATTTATTCTCCCACATTAAGTGATCAGTTTAATATGAGAGAATCATTTGGGTTGGTTCGATATTAGATATTAGATTTTTTGACATTACCTCTCTCTTGAAATCATAGTCGTCCTCGACTATGAGGTAGAAGAGATAAAGCCTTAGTCATGAGTCAATTTTACTTAGCAGGTAGAGGATCCCTTTTTACCCTACAACATCTTTCCAAGATGGATGACTAATCCATTTGGTGCTTGGGAGACATAGCTGCCGCAAGCATGTCTGCCGCAAACATACTCCCACCTTCTCATATTTGTATTGATTTTTTCAAGCACCCATTGAAATATTTGTTTGTGGGTAACATCCACCCCCTTGGGGGCTCCCAAGTGCCTGAAGATACACTCTTTTGAGATAATCTCACCTATCCAGACCGATGGATCGAAAGAGTCATTTTCTGACAGGGAGATAAGCCTTGACTTCTCTATGTTGCACTTGGAACCCGAGGCCACGGAAAATGTTTGCACAATCTCTAAAGCTCTCCGGACATTCTGGGGGCATGCTTTCAAAAAGAGGAGTGAGTCATCTGCAAACATTTTGACTAGGAGCTGGTCGTTGCCTGGTATGGTTAGGCCTTGAATCTCCCCTCGTGCAACACTCGCTTCGAGCATCGTGATGAGAGGATGTGACCCGATGGCAAAAAGCAAGGGAACCAAGGGGCAAACCTGCTTAATGGACTTTTTAACCTCAAAGGAGCCCACAATTCTGTCATTGAACAGTAGTTCTGACTAGCCACCAACGCCCAGTGTGCGGATGAGGCGACAAAGACGAGGCCCAAAGCCAAGAGCTTCCATGACGTCTTCAATATATGACCATGTATCCTATCATAAGCCTTGTCAAGGTCAAGCTGTATCAAAATGCACTCTTTCTTAGTGAAGGCTGCGTAATCGATGCCCACCATTGCTGCCAAGATGTTGTCATAAATGGATCTCACTTTAATGAACCCGTGTTGATGAGAAGAGATGATCCGGTTCAGCAGGAGGGAGGCAAGTCTGATAGCTACCGTCTTGGCAATGATTTTGTAGGCTACTGACATCATAGTAATAGGTCGCCAATGCTGTAGTTGAGAGCAGCATACCTATTTGGGGATGGGTTTGATGAGCCCTTTCTTTACGCTTGAATTTTATGACCCTTTGAGAAATGATTGATTAGCCATTTGCGTGATTGGAATTTTAAGATCATCCCAGAATTCTCTGAAGAATTCAGTCGTGCGCCCATCCCATCCGGGGGACTTTTCATTGCCAAGAGCTTGTAGTGATGCTGAACATTCGTCTTCAAAGAAAGCCATTTCCATGTGGTTGGCATCCGATTGGGAAACCTTCTTTTTGACAATCCCAAGCAGAGACACTCTAGCTTCATCCACTTCCTTACATCGGGTCTCTGGTAGAGATAATTAAGCATAAGTCCAGCCATCTCATCTTGTTTATGGGTTGCATTCCCATTCTGGTCATGTAGCAGTTGGACGCGGCCACGGCTCTTTCTTACTTTCAGCGCCCTAAAGAAGTGTGTTTGGTTAGATGGCTCCGGTTGAAGGAGTGTTTCCTTGGAGAGAAATCTCGCTTTGTTGATTTCTTCAATTTTCACATTATCCAGGTGAGATTTGGCTTCCTGCCAATGTTTGTGGTCATCCTTGGTAGCAAGCCCTGCAGCCTTCCTAGCGGTTAACCAGGCTACCTCCTCTGTGAGATTCTAGGAGAGTGCCTCATTGGCTTTCTTTACCCGAGGGCCCGAGCTTTTGATTGCTTTTTGAATGCTCCGAGAAAAAAGATTCCAAGCGTTGGATTTGTTAAGACCAACATCTTTTTTGAGCTTTTTCAAGGCTTTCCAGGTGAGTCCTTTGAATAGAGGGTCTTTGAACAGGTGAGCCCCTGTAATAAGAAGCTTTTTCTCCCCTTTTGGGTTCTGCCCCTCCCCTTTGTCTTTCTTGAGCTAAGTGTGCAGGGGCATATGGTCAAAAAGGCTTTTTGTTGAGATCACCTTCATCTCTAGTAGTGACGTGATCTAGTCAGCTTGGTGAGAGCAATAGCATCTGTCAAGCCTGGAGGCAGCACGAGCATATTGTAGACTTGTGTAGGTGAATCTAGGCATGCTGTTCCATGGGCCTACTTCCCATAAGTCAATCAGTGCCCACTTCTCACATAATCTCAGCCATTTAGCCTTTTATGTGCCAACTAAAATACTGGTTGAGCCTATTCTGTCCTTGCTCTTCTCGACCATGTTATCCCCTACAATTAACCACTCCCCTTCTATAGGATTATCCCTAATCTGCATCCATAACTTAGCCCTATCTTTTTCATTACAAGGGCCGTAAACATTCACAATGGTGAGGGGTTGATCTTCCCATCTGATTCTCACTCCAAGGACTCTACCGGAGGGGTGGTTAAGAACCATTTGAGGCTCCAGACCTCTGTCAGCAATGATTAGAACACCAATGAATCCATCTCTTCCTTCTCCATAGAATACAAGCTTTTTTCCTATAGCCTGCTTTCTCTTGCTATAAGCATCCAAATGCTGCTCTTGGATGGCCCAACAATTGACTGCAATTGACCATGCACTTATTTACGGGGAAAATTGGTTTAGCCCCCTGAATAAATTATGGAAGAGAGAATGGTCAGAAGATCGGTGGAAGGTAATTATAGAGAACATCTGGAAGCCAAAATGGCCCCTATTCATGAAAATCTTCTTGTGGAAGGTGTTGTGGGGTGCGTTGTCGATAGGCGTAATGATTAGACAAAGAGGAATCAGCTCGGATCGCTGGTCAGGTTGTAGGATAGCTAGTGAAGATCTGATCCACCTACTCACGGAATGCCATGCAATCAGAGGATTATCAGGGAAAATCTGCAAGTGGATCCAAAGGACATGGCAAATTAGGTTCTGCAAGTCTCATTTCTTCCTTGGTGGCAAGAGGTTGGGAAGTCCTGCTCTTCTTGTATGCACTCAAATAATCAGGTACTGCTTCTTCCATCAGTTATGGGGCAGGCAAAGAACCGTAGGGCGTTTGAAGGAGAAATGGTTGTAGCAAGCTTCTCGGAGATTATACAAGAGAGTAGAGTAACGATGTGCATGATTGGATGCAAACAAGACTTGAGTGATTGGTCTAGGACTATCAAAGCCATGTTGGCACCCATAAGGTAAAGCCTAGAAGGTTAGCTCAAATATGTTGTAAAGGCGTTCAGTTTGTTATCTTCCGAACCTCAAGGCTCGGTTTGAGCTTGAGGCCATTTTGTATTTCTTTCGATGATTATAATACAATTCACTCACGATTGTGAGATTTGCAAAAAAAAAAGTTTTACACACTCCCTTCTATATAGGTTGTTTTGTAGAATGTTGCTTCTGTGGTGATGGTAGAGGCCATGGCGCATTGTGAGCATGGCTTTCTTTGTTTTTTCTTTTTTAAAATAAATCACAAGTTGTGAGTTATGCAAAATAAAAAAAATTGTGCTTTCTGTATAGGCATGCACCGCCCCTTCTAAACAGTGGTTCAAACTTTGTTTCTCAAAATCAACTTTTTGACCAAGGGTCCAAACCTTAGTTGCATAGTAGTTAAAAACTTGAATTCAAATAGTAGTGCAAGAAGCTTTCTCATGACTCCTTTTCGGCCTGCTAAGGAAAGGCCTTAGTGTTGGGCATGCTAGGGCGTACTTCTACCGATGGCGTCCACATGGAAGGTCAACAAGTTTGCACAGCAGGGGCTGCAGGAGCGAGGACGGCGTGCGGTTTGCATACGGAGTTCAACTTGGATAATAGAGCCTTAGAACTTAGAAGTTAGTGTGCGTGTGGGAGTCTACTGTTGCACTCGACGACTGCGTCCAGCTCAGGCTCGATAGTCGATGCATAAGCGATTGGTCTTTGCGAGGTTACGGAGGGCGAGGGAGGCCTCTCTCTGGTTGTCGGCATCACGACTGCAAAGCATGAGGTCCTCGAGCTCTCTCTCTAGGAGTACCCTTGCTGCTGCAGCGCAGCTACACGGCGCTCCACAGTCCATCCATACAGGGTCGGTGACACAATTAGACGAGTTGATTCGACTTGATTGCGTCAGAGTCTCAGACTCTGAGAGAGAGAGAGAGAGAGAGAGAGAGAGAGAGAGAGAGAGAGAGAGAGAGAGAGAGAGAGAGAGAGAGAGAGAGAGAGAGAGAGAGAGAGAGAGAGAGAGAGAGAGAGAGAGAGAGAGAGAGAGAGAGAGAGATAGATAGATAGATAGATTCTATTATCGTCCTCGGAGGTCAAATATGACCTATGGGACCAAAGTTACATGTGATGTAGTATGTGTATGGCTGATGAGTGACTCTCGATGCTCCAAAATTGTAGTGATGAGAGTCGCAATGGAGAGCCCACACTTTGGCTGGGAGAGAGAGAGAGAGAGAGAGAGAGAGAGAGAGAGAGAGAGAGAGAGAGAGAGAGAGAGAGAGAGAGAGAGAGAGAGAGATAGATAGATAGATAGTTCTATTATCGTCCTGGGAGGTCAAATATGACCTATGGGACCAAATGAACATGTCACGTGGTGTGAGTGGAGTTCATAAGTGACTCTCGATGCTCAAAAATGGCTGAAATGAGCGTCGCAATAGAGAGTCCACATCGTGGTTGGGAGAGGAAGGTATGTAGGGAGAGCTCATGGCTGAATATATGGGGAAAAGAGGACCTAATGTGGTCAAAAGATGAGCACTCAAGTAGTGTGTGGTACTCACTCTCTCGCACTTGACGAGGGCATAAGGTGCAAAGTCGATGACACTCCTCGCCAGTGCCCCAACGTCCTGTCTCGCAGCGTAGAGAATGGGAGCTAAGACGAATGGAGGCAATGGTGCGGATCGCACTCAACGGGATGGGCTCAAGGATGTAGGAATGGGTTCGGTTACCTCGTTCCGAGAAGAAGAGAGATTTGTAGTTTGGGGCAACGTGTGTGGTGTAATGGCTGAAGCGAGAACCTCCAGATTTCTCCCAAGCCATGATACATTGGCGTTGTAAGAAGGCCTCATTAACTTGGGAGTCGATCGACGCATCCTTGACCAAGTGACATGCATCCCATCTTCCAAACCATTTCTTGATATCAAGCATCCACCCCGAACTTAGTATTTTGCTCTTGCATGTCTTTTGAACCTTTTGACTTGCTTCATATGCGATTCTAGGAAGTCGATGCAAAGGGCTACGTTGTGTCTTACGCATGTACTCCACAACCCTTTCCATGCCCAAGACCTCAATGGGAAGCGATCCGGACTCAAGAAGTAAGAGCATGTAGGGTGTTTGTGTCTTGACTTGGAGAAAGTTGGTGAGAAAACGCTTTTGGACATTCTCAAACTCTTTCCAAGTAGACTTCCCGATGCTTCCACCCCACACCTCCACTCCATAAAGAAGCACCGGTGTCACCAATGTGTCAAAGAGGTACTTTTTGAGAGCCCAACACTTGATCTCTCCTGCATTGCACATGTTCTCAAATGCATAATAAGCCCTCTTTCCGGCTTCCAAGCGACGCATTGCACAATCCTTCCATTTATGATTGGATGGAACCTCAAGGCCAAGGTACTTGAAGTGATCTACCACTTCAAGTTTCTCATTGTTGTATACAATGCATGGATTTTCGTCATTGAGGGTCTTTACAAGCATAACCTTGGTTTTGGATCCATTCACGATCAGCCCGCTATGTAGGCAAAAGCGTTCCAAGACACTCATAAGCTTTTGTGCATCTTCTAAGGTATGTGCCAAGAGCACTACATCATCGGCATAAAGCAAAAGCATGATCACCGCATTTCCAATCTTAACCTCTTCTATGCCTTCTTGCTGCATAAAATCAAGAACCATGTATTCCAATTCATCAATGAGTAGCCCAAACAGGGTTGGGGAAAGTGGGCATCCTTGTTTGACACCAATAGTGCTTGCAAAAAATTCTGAAATTCCATCTCCCATACGTAATCGACATATCACTTTTTGGTAGATGCGAAAGACTGCATGCATAAATTCTCTCGGCACTTGAAGGCTTTGCATACGTCTCCAAAGATTTCCTCGCGGTACCATGTCAAAAGCTTTCTTAAAATCCACAAAGCAACAATACAACTTTTTTCCTTTCAATCGAGACGCTTCCATAAGAACTCGAAGAGTGACAAGGTGATCAATAGTGCTATGATGCTTTCGAAAACCTGCTTGGCCAAGCGCACGTTTGCCATTCTTTTCAGCCCATTCACTTATCTTCATCTCCATGATACATCCAAATAACTTTGCCATCAAAGAACCAACCATTATAGTGCGATAGTTGTTCACATTGTTTACATCTCCTCCTTTGTGCAAAGGTTTGATCCAATTTGCACTCCAATCATGAGGCATGCCATACTGAAGTGCAAGGTTAAACATATCGCATATCCAATATCGTGTTTTCTTGCTTGTCCATTTAATCATTTCAGCCTTGACACCTTGAAGGTCACCTGCCTTGCGAGTAGCAAGTTTCTCAAGCGCGCGGCATACATCTTCAATGGTAAAGAAGGGAGACATAAATGGAAGGGAGCTACAACCCTCCATCTTATCAACATTGGGTTGCTCATAGAGGTTCTTACAATGCATATACATATCCTCAAGAGTCAAGTCACCAAAGCTCTCAACGCGCTTGCCTTTTAGATTTTGCCAAAACTTGCCACATGCATGTGCTTTCTCTTGTGCTAAAAGAAGTTGTTTTTCGACTTCCCACCTTCTCCTCTTCTTTTGAACAAGTGCTTTGTATGTGTGTGAACATTCCAAGTAAACTTCCTTGTCTTTGATTGCATCCAATCTTAGCAAGTGTTTTCGGGCTTGACTACATTCCATGTCAAACCATTTCTTCTTGGTGCTACCGTTCTTAGACCTTTTGTAAGACATGTGTTTCGCTGAAAAGCATTCCTTCGCACAAGAGAAAATTACTTCTTTGAAAACTTTCCACTTGCATTCTAATGTTGGGCTCCCTTGATGCTCTATCATGCTTAACATTTGGTCCACCATATCAGCATATATAAGTGCTCGTTTGAAGTCTAGACGTAGGTACAAATGATTCACATCATGATTGGAGGCTACATGCTCGGGCCGTTTACCACACTTGAGGTCAATACATAACATCCTATGATCCGATTCCGGATTCCATTCACCAAGTGTAAAGCTTTGTATGCATTCTAGAGTGGCTTCTGAGAACAACATATAGTCAATCACGCTAGCACCATTGTGCTTTCTACATGTAAAGTCATTGGTGCCTTGCCATAGAGATACACCATTTGCAATGAGCATTCCGGTACTATTGCACATATGTAGAAGTGACTTTCCATAGTGATCCACTTCTTTTGCATCATTAGAACTTCGATTATACATGTATGAGTCATCCACTCTTCTTGATACATGCGGCATGTCGACTTGTTGTGTGTCGTGTTGTAACATATTTGTGCGAGCATTCATGTCTCCAAAAACAATGACTTCACCTTGATCCTTGTAATAAGCAATGTCTTCCTCTAGTTCAACAAAGGGCTGATCTCTATCCATATTCAAGCGAGCATAAAAGTTGGAGTCATAGTGAGGAATGTAGCAGCCGGCCACAAACATGACTTGACCATTTGGTGGGCTGATTTTCAGCCATAAGTAGCGTTTATACTTATCTTCTTTGACAATGGAAACATCTTTCAAACCCTTTTTGGTCATACATGCTATGCCTCCTTGGCCTCTTCGTTGCTTTGCATTTTTGGCCCACATCAAAGAATGTACATCGTATTTGTCAAATCCAAGAATTCGTTGCGCATCATGCTCCCATGTTTCGACAAGAAATATCACATCGGAGTCATTGGTAAGCTCATCAATGCCAATTCCCGCATTCCATGGATACCCGTTACAATTCCAAAAGCTTATTCGCAAGCGTGAGTTGGTCTCATAGATCATGTGTCCCTATTTGTTGGGTGGACTTGCATTCTCCTCAAGTGCCTTTTCTTCTTGAGATGATACCTTAACCTTCTTGCTTCTTTCCTCGTATGCTTTGCGACGTACATTTTGTTGCATAAGAGTGCGATCCTCATATACATTACAACCCGTTCCTTTGAGGTAGATCCAACCATTGTCAAGGATGATCTTTCTCTTTACCTCATCAGCCATGGTACATACAATAGGTCTTTCTCCCGAGCGAGGGACTCCTTGTTTTCCAACTCGATGTGCACCATAAGCCATGATTCCTGACATGCCAAAGTGTGTAGCAAAAAACTCTTCAATAGCAACCGCAAGAGATTGGGGTGTTTCCATGCTTTCCTCCTTGATTCCACGAATGACGATGTTCTTTGAGCGTTTTTGTCGTTCTTGCAATTCTTGAGTGTCCACATTCTCTACATTCTTTGCTTGGACAACGGCTTGCGTGATAGGAGATGTAGAAACCACATTATCCTTACATATATCAGCCCATGATTTGGATGCATTTCTCATCTCACATACATCATGTCGTATTGTATCTATCGTTTCCTCTTTCAATACATGATCACTCTCAACTTTGCTCAAGCGCTCTTTCACTACATTCATGTCCACAAGAGAGCGTTTACATTCTTGAACTTCATTCTCAAGATGCATCAAGCGCGTTGTTTGCATTTCAAGAACCTTCTTGAGGTGCTCATTCTCCACAACGAGAACTCTTAAAGTACCATTCTCCATTGCAAGTGCGCGCAACTCTTCACCTTGCTTGTTGACGGTTTCTTGTAACGAGATCAAGTAAGCCATGATCATTGCTTCCGTTGTTGTAGACGATGTGGTTGGATTAGCATCCAAATTCCTTGGAGATTTTGCATCATTCTCCATGGCGAGTGTGGCTTTTCCACCCTTGCGAGTTTTGTCTGACATTGCCTTCAAGTCGGCAACAAAAACGCAAAGTTTTGACAGTTTTTTCAGTTCTGAGATGCTGTTACAGCAAAGCCTTCCATTACACAGAAAAATTCTGTCTTTACATCAATGCGTAGAGGGCTTCGTGCTCTTCGATTGAGGCTATAGATCACCTAAATCGGAGTTCGGATGAGCAAGTTATGGTCAAAAGAGTGAACTGCTGTGTACTAGGTCAAAAAACGGCTGTGTGTGTGTGTGTGTGTGTGTGAGAGAGAGAGAGAGAGAGAGAGAGAGAGAGAGAGAGAGAGATCATGCCAGCAGTGTTCCAGAAAAATCCTTTTTCCAAACGTACAAATTTCCTTTTGTTGAATTTGGCAAGAGGAAATTTTCAAAAATCTCATTGATTTTCCAGGTTTTCATACTATTTATTTTTCTCTATTTTGGGGCGGAATTTCTCATTTTCTCCTTGCTTTCAACGGCCATTTTTCAAATTGAAAATTGCACGATACTAAGTTGAGACACATTTTTCCCGAACAATGAATCATGGTTCTAACTACTACTGAGACTGCCTCACATCTGTGAGAGGATAGACAGAGATGCCGTGCATTGTCTAATCCAATGGATCCACTCGCCTGTGTGCGTGTCTGTGTGAGAGAGAGAGAGAAAGAGAGAGATGTAGTACCTGATGGTCCCTCTTGGTTTGTCGATGGTGCTTCATATTGTGTCAATCTTTTTGGGTCTTTAAGGATGACCCCCATCACTTCGATGCTACTGTCACTTTCTTCAGTTGTTGTTGTCTCTTCTCCTGAGGTGGACGAATAGTCACTGGTGCACTCATCTTCCGAAGCTTCCAAGATCATGTTGCGCTACTTCCCAGTCCTCATGTCGTAGAATATGGATTTCCCTTTAGTGTCTTTCATCTGCATTATTCCGGTACTCCAGTCTTGCTTAGCCTCCATGACCATGAGCCAAGGTCTTCCAAGAATGATAGGGTAGCCCTCCCCTTTGTGTGGCATGACAAAAATGTCTGCCTCCACTTCTGTGTTGAATGCCTTTACTTTGACTATACCTATGCATTTCACTCTTACATTATTTGCCATTTTGGCTCGACAGGGTGTTGGCCTACTTACCTCTAGGCCTAGATGGTGCATCATCTTCTCACTCATGACGCATATATGTGCGCCACCATCTATGTAGACATTTGAGATACGTTGCCCCTTGATGTGGGCGTCCATGATTGGTAGGATGTCGTCAAGGTCCCTCCCAGAAATAGCCCCAGCTATCCTTGGACTTGATCTTCTTGTACTTACCATCTTTGTCCATTGTCTCCTCATCCTTGGTGCAAGATGGAGTAATTGGGGCCAAGTTATCTTTGGACCCTGCATCAACACATCCTGAACTAAGTCATATGGTTTAGCATACTCACCCAGTGAAAAATCCACGATGTCGATCTTCCGTCGAGGCTTAGATTCCTGCTTGCTAGACTCGCCTTTTCCTTTCATTTTCTCTTCCCTTTGAGAGGCTTCTTCGTGCTTGGCATGCTTCACTCCCATGGCATCCACTTCTTCTACCTTTGCTTTCCCTTTGTTCTTCTCTCGGACTTGTTCTTCTACCTTTGCCTTCCCTTTAGCTTCCAGGCTAATAACACTCACCACTTGGTTTATAGCAGGCGGTGGAGGTAGCGGTGGAATGAGAGGTTGTGGTGGAGGTTGTTGTACAGGTGGTCGAAGGATTTGGACCGGTGGAATCGGCTCTAGTTGCCTGGGTGTTGGTGGTCTTGCCCTTGGTAGAGAGGTCTGATTCTGTCTTCCTCCTCTGTTGAAGTTCTTCCTTCTCGGACGTGGGCAATAATACATGAAATGGCCGTCTTCCCCGCAATTATAGTAGTGGTACTCTTGGTTTTGCCTTCGTTGTCCTCTCCCTTGCTCTGGATTTCTGACAGGTGCATGTCCTTGCTGCACCAGATGCACGGATAGACTTTCAAGCTGGGTAGTGATGCAACTCAGCAGGTCTTGTTGCTCTTATGATGCCTCCTATGGTTGGGTTCTATGAACGTCGTTGCAGTCATTGGGGTTAGTCGGACTGAGCTCAATTCCTCTGAATCGTTGACTCTTGCTTGCATGCGCAGCTTCTTGTCTTTAAGGCGGGCTACTTTCACTGTCAACTCATACATTGCAGGGAACCTCCCCTTCACCTTCTCTTTAAGCAGTGACCACAGGCCAGCAATGAAATGGTCCTTCTTCAGGAAATTAGGTGCTCCTTTACCTTCCTCCAATGAGGCAACCCATCGCTTCCACAAATCCACAAACTTGGATTCATAAGTGGCATACTCTAGCAGACTTCCATGCTTTAATTCCGTCAGCAGCTGCCATAACTTTTCTGAGGTTGTGCCTCCACCAAACCTCTTCACAAAGGCAACATGTAGTACATCCATATGTATTTTTGGTAGCTTGGGGTAAAGCATTGTACCAAGACTTCACCTCTACTTTCATCAGTAGAGAAAAAATTCGTAGCCGTGAGGCATCGTCATCCTTGTTGGAAACCACACAAGCGATGCCGAAGTCATCCAGAAAGTCGGTGGTGATGTCTTCTCCCTTCTTTCCACTGAATGTGGGAAAAGAGACACTTGCCATGGTAGTACTCAAGAAATTACAAACATTTTTTTTTTATAACATTAATGACATTAGCGGCTCATAGCGTCTTTTTACAGGGTTGGGTGGATAGATTTAAAACAGGATAAAAATGAAAACATTGAAGGAGTGGTGGTAATTAATATGGGGAGAATGATAGGGTTTGGGGAGCTAAGGATTTCTTCTAGCACCGCAACACCAAATAGATACACAATCTTCTGTTGGTAGAAGATTTTCCTATCTACATAAATATTCACATGCATGTGTTGCAGAAACCTAAACGGGAACGTTGTTGGTCCGTTTTCCATGATGCACAATGGGTGGAGCACTTACTTATACTCTTACCGTGCCGGTGTTCATGAGTCGGCACATCCACAAGAGGTCGTCGCCTTTCATAGGCTCCACTTTTCCTTCGTCGCTCAGCACGTACGGGGTGATGGCGACGCGTTTGACTACTCCTAGCCTTTTAGCTAGCAGCAGCTGCAGGTAATTACCATAGTCGGCGCGTTGCATGAACTCCACTCCATTTAGCTGTAGCTTGTCTCCAGCCCACTGGGTCTCACCCATGGTGGAGAGTTTCTTCAGGATGAGCTGTACGGGAAGAGGAGGAAGACCCTCTACTCGTCCTCCAAAACAGCGAGAGCAGTAGCCCAGCCACTCCTCCTTAGGGCATGAAAACCTTCCTACTACTTCTGCTTCAGGATTGTTGAAATGGATTGACAGTACTCGCATGCGCCGAGCGAATCGATAGGCGACCTCCTGCCGCTTAGCCTCGGATGATCTTCTTTTTGGAAAACTGGGTATAACCCGGCTTTCCAAACTTGAAGCACTCGTGTGGCTAGATGCTTCTTCCTTTGGGGTCATGTGTTTCCGGACTGGCTTAGCCCTTCCTTCCCTTTGACTCGAGCAGTCTCTTTTGGCCACTGAGGAGTAGAGGCTATACCTTTGATTGCAGTTTCCTTAGGAAAGAGAGGCCTTACCGATATTTTTCCTCCCTTGATATGGACAACCTCCTCGCGGTGAATGTCGATGTAGATGATCTCAGCCCCTTCGTTACCTTCATTGCTGTCACTCATTGACAGTGTGCTCTGGTTGACAACAGTGATGGCACTTCATAGCCTTCCCACCTGATGCTCTCAATTTGCGGTTAGAACGCGCAACACGAGATGGGGAGCTTACCTCTTGAATATTGACGACACTACAACCTGGCAGTAGTACTTCAATGAAGGTGGTCAGTGCCTCTTTAGTCTCCTCCTCCTCCATTCTCCAGTTGGAGAATTATTTTTTCCATGATTGATGATCTCCGTTGTCTTCAGCATTGTAAACTGAAGGTTTCCAACAAGCCCTCCTCAGTGGGTGCACCAAATGGCGAGCGCAAGGCGCGACACACGGATCCCAAAGGCCTCAAAACGCCAGGAGTCAAGCCGGCCACGGTGAAGCAAAAAGGGGGCACCACCTAGCTTTGAGCAGCTAGGATGCGAACAACGGTGATTGGAGGTAACACAAACTCTACACACACACACACACAGAATGACGCAGGTGATGAAAACCCTAGGGGTGTGAGGGAAAAATATTTTCATGCAATATTTACAGCAACCTTATTTCCGGCGAGGTGGAAATCATGGTGATAGGGAGATAGAGGGAGAGATGGTGAGCCTAATAGTGTGTTCTCTAGAGGTGACTCACAGACACGGAGACTTTGCTAGCGTGAGTGTGTGTGTGGCAACCATTGGAGTCAGGGTGTAGACATAGCTTCTTCACATAGTGCAAATTCCCCAAAATGCTACACTAAATCCCCCTGCTTGTGATGCAAGTGTTGCCAATCCCTCCCACCAAAATGCTACCAAGTGCTGACCTCTGATGAAATTGTCTTCCCCCCTTGATAGCGACCTCTCAGTGCCTTTTTATAGATGTTGGCTGCTTTAGGTTAGGGTAATCTTATTAGATTAAGGGTTCTAATCAGGGGAGACAAAGCAAGGCGGTGAGTCCTGGATGGTTGACCCTTGCTTTGTCTTGGGAAATATTATAAAGAAAAACTCCTAGGTGGGCCTTTGTGTCCATCACCTAGAGAGAGGTGATAATTTACAAATTGGGATTTTTAGAAGATTTGGTTTGAAACCTGGGAAAAATGATGACAACCTAGAGATTTCACTAAAGAGGGCATCGTGGATGCAATTCCGGTGAACGGTGGCCTTAGCTGGTGCATCGATGTAGCGCCTTCGTCATTTTCGAGGTCGGTCGGGGCATGCCTTCGGCATCTTTTCTTGTTTCGGTGTCGGCGGTGCGCGACTTAGCCTCTTCTTCTTTTTGTTGATGACATCGAATCCTTTGGTTTTATTATTTTCCGGTGTGTGCGTATAGGAATGCATGTCGGTGTGTTTATGTTCGTGCGTGTAAACGTGTGTGTTATATATGTGAGTGCGTATAGGCGTGTGTGCTTGTGGATGTATGTAATTGTGTGTGCGAGAGTTTTTTTTATGAAAAGCATTGTGAGTGTGTGTGCGCATTGCTGGGGATTGTGTGTGTGTATCAGGAGAGTGCGTGCGTGGGAACGGGGGGTATAAGGAAAAATATATACATTTAATATATATTTTATGCTGCTTCTTTTTTTTACACCCTGCCTGCTACAAAGAACGGGGGGGTTTTGGAGATGGCGTGAGGGTGTGTGTGAGGGGAAATGGCAAAGGTCTGAGAGAGGGTGTGTTCGTGTGTGTGTGTGTGTGTGTGTGTGTGTGTGTGTATTATGAGAGAGAGAGATTCCGTGATGGCCGCGCCTGCATAGGCCAAGAGCGCGCGTGCGCGCGCACGCGAGCGAGCGAGCGAGAGAGAGAGAGAGAGAGAGAGAGAGAGAGAGAGAGAGAGAGAGAGAGAGAGAGAGAGAGAGAGAGAGAGAGAGAGAGAGAGAGAGAGAGAGAGAGAGAGAGAGAGAGAGAGAGAGAGAGAGATGGTGAGCGAGCCAGAGGAGGGGAGTGTGTGAGGGTGTGTGTGTGTGTGTGTGTTTGTGTGGCGTGAATAAGAGGGAGAGAGAGGATGACACTGAGTGAACCCGCATGGGCCTATTCACACACACACACAGAGAGAGAGAGAGAGAGAGAGAGAGAGAGAGAGAGAGAGAGAGAGAGAGAGAGAGAGAGAGAGAGAGAGAGAGAGAGAGAGAGAGAGAGAGAGAGAGAGAGCATTATCGTCCACGGAGGTCATATATGACCCATTGGACTGGAGAAAAAAAAACATTACAACGCAGCCTTTTAAGTGAGGGCATTGGATACATATCAGTTATGGACTGAGGGTTCGTCAGCAGGGTAGAAGATAAGAAAAGAAAAGGAAAACAAGACTTAAACCTGAGTAGGGTTGGATGAGGGGAGAACCCCTTTGGGAGTTTGAAACTCTTGAATGATGGCCTTCCCCCCGCGGTAGACTGCCCATTTGCCTTGCTTTCGGGCTTCTCTGACCTTCTTGAGTTCGCACTTTTTAACCTTGAGTTGATTCATGGTCAGCTCCTCAGCAATCCAAACCTTTGTTCCTTTGAGGAGGTAAGATTAGCGCAATAGCCTCACTCGCTCCTCTTTGTCCTTAAAAGTGAGAAGACAGTGCTGCGGTGATACTTTCCTGTGTGTGTCGTTAATCCAAGAAATGTCTTCTGGCTTGATGGCGATGGGCTGAATAATATCATTGAGCTTGATGATTGCTTCTTCAAGCGTGTCCTCGGTAGTGCACCATGGTGAGGGAAGCCCACCTATTCAGATCTTAAGGGCATTCTCTTCCTGGAGTTTCTGCTCGTGAAGCTCCATTGTCACACAAGTTTGTACTTTTGCCAAAGCCACAGACTGAGCATTGGTGACTTTCACCTCAACTTCTCTTACTTTGTCTGTGGCAAGATCGACCATGGAGTTGAAGCGCGCCTCAAGCTTACCGAGGCGAGCCTTGAGATCCCGATTCTCTTCCATAGGCTGGTCAAGGGCTCTTTGAAGCTGTCCAATCTCGTCGTTCTTGCTCAATGCTGCCACAACGGCTGCAAAACTGGGTCGGCTCCTCATGGTGACCTTTGGTGTATTCATGGTAAAAAATCGGGCTGTGATGGTTGCTGCTCACTTTGTCCCAAAGTGCACAGAGATTTATCTGGGTTTGATTTGAAGCCCTTAGCTTTTAGGGGGGCGGGGGCTCTTTAGGTTCAGAGTGGCGAGAGAAAGAGAGAGAGAGGGAGAGAGGAGGAGTCTCCTCTGTCGGCTCGGGTGCCACCACCTGCTGCAGCAACTCCAACAGCTTCAGCAGCCCCTCGTCATCCCCAGCAGAGGGAGGCTCGCCTTCACCATCGTTAGGCTTCTCGAGTCTCCGTTGCTGGTGTCGTCGCGGCTCTGCACGCTGTCACAGCAGCAGGTCACGAGGATGCCGCAGGTTAGCTTGGAGGGGGCGGGGCTATGGCTTCATACCTCCCCATAGGGTAGCCCCTCGCCCAGGGGGAGGCTGGGGGACAAAGGACGGTGGCGGTGGCAACCTGCGCTAGAGTTAGGGTTAGCTAGAGAGAGAGAGAGAGAGAGAGAGAGAGAGAGAGAGAGAGAGAGAGAGAGAGAGAGAGAGAGAGAGAGAGAGAGAGAGAGAGAGAGAGAGAGAGAGAGAGAGAGAGAGAGAGAGAGAGAGAGAGCGCAGCGATGGCTTGGTCGACAACAAGGGAGTGGGGGGGGCGGGGGGGAGGAGGTCAACGGGGTGGGGTAAGGGTGGCGGCCCGCCAGAGGAGGGGATGAGGGTGGTGTGTGGGTGTGTGTGCATATAGAGAGTGTGTGAGAGAGATTCTACGTGCATGGTGGGTTCCTACACTGAGGGAAAGAGAGAGAGAGAGAGAGAGAGAGAGAGAGAGAGAGAGAGAGAGAGAGAGAGAGAGAGAGAGAGAGAGAGAGAGAGAGAGAGAGAGAGAGAGAGAGAGAGAGAGAGTGAGTGAGAGGGGGGGAAAGAGAGAGAGGGTATGTGTGGGTGAATTGAGAGAGAGAGAGAGAGAGAGAGAGAGAGAGAGAGAGAGAGAGAGAGAGAGAGAGAGAGAGAGAGAGAGAGAGAGATATTCTACTCCATGCACCCGCGGGGCCGCTTACACACACACACACACAGCAAATTGAGGGAGGGAGAGATAGTGAGGGAAAGAGAGAGAGAGAGAGAGAGAGAGAGAGAGAGAGAGAGAGAGAGAGAGAGAGAGAGAGCGGCGGCCCGCCGGTGGGAAGAAAACAAGAGGGGAGAGAGGGAGGGGAGAGTGAGGTTGAGGGAGTGTGGACAAGAGGGAAGAGGGAGGGGTGAGGTATGGCGGCCCGCCGGTGGAGTATGGACGAGCGAGAGGTAAAAGAGAGAGGAAATAAAAAATGTTAAAGTGTGTGTGTGTATAAATAATGCAAGAGAGAGAGATTGACTCTGGTTCATGCATGGCGGCCCGCTAGTGGAATATGACAGTGGCGGTGTGTTTTTATCCTGGCAATCTCCTTGGAAGGCCAATCGGTGCCATATTCCATTAATATCGTATATCAGACCGAAAAGAGCTCATCTATACCAGATACAAAGAGATACATAAGGCTAAAAAAAGTAACGTATAAACCAGATACAAGGCTATGCTATACCGTATCCAAGGCCAAATATAGCCCGTATACACCAGAAAATTCAATTCCTAGTACCCAAGAAAAAGGATTCAAATATTTTGTGAGTTTTAACATAGTCTATGCTTGATCAAATCAACATAAGGTATAATCCATCAGTAAGGGAATACTACCTAATCTGCACAAATAATGATACGATTTAGTCGTTGGCATTCTGTCATGGCCATATCAATGGAAGGCCAACCTCCTTTACTAGAGTTATACCATATCATAGGCCTAAAAAAAGAAACGTATTGAGGCGGTCCGGGGTGGGCAACAAGAAGAGCAACCTCTAGACACCCTTCAAGGCTCCCGTGCTGCTCAATGGGGCTGGGGCACAACACAACACAAACCAAAACAACAAACCCACAGCCAAATCCCAACTACACAAGGGGCACCACCTAGTTTAAGAGCGAACTAGGACGCAAAAGAGGAGAATCGTTAGAGCAACCCACAAACAAGCAAGGAATTTACACTAACCCTAACACCAATGGAACACTCTCACACACTAAAACAAGAGAGAGAGAGAGAGAGAGAGAGAGAGAGAGAGAGAGAGAGAGAGAGAGAGAGAGAGAGAGAGAGAGAGAGAGAGAGAGAGAGAGAGAGAGAGAGAGAGAGAGAGAGATAGTGCTCGGGCTGCTTTGAAACGTATCGACAATGATCAAGCAAACACAACTATATATTTAAGAAAGAGAGAGAAAGGGGGAGGGGGTGCTAGTTGCATTAATACCTTCTTACAAATCTGTCATGACAAATCAAAGTGAGATTAGTATTTGTTCAACATAGCTTGCGTAAATTTCACCACAACACATCACAAGAAAAGCCACCCCAATCACTGTCTTAAAGCTAGGGGAGTCCTCTCCACCCTGTCGCCCTCTTACAGTATGTGGGATTTATGGCTAGATTGATGACAACACCAGAAACAAGCTATCAAGAACTTAACAAAAAACACCAAGACACTTACGCATCATTGTTGTCCATTACTTCACGTTGGAAGGGAGACAAAGTATCCAAGCTTAGTCCAAATCCACCCTCCTTGATTCAGCAAATGTTGGGCTTACACTAGTAGGAGAAATGATAGATTTCCTACTCTCAATTGAATGATCACTCTCTCTCTTACAATGGCATAGAGTTCCCTTGCTAATCCCCTATTACAACACATGCACATGCATAAGACAATGAGCTTCCACTCAAGAGCTCCTTCTAGAGAGGTTGAGCTTGGCTTCTAAAGCTATAGCATAGTGCTCTTGCTTATGGCTCCCCACTTTTGTGCTAGCTACACCCTCCTTTTATAGCAATTTTGAAGGCTAGGGTTACTCCTCTAACCATGGTTGGGTTAGATTTTCAACAATTTATCTAATTTCTTTTGCTTGGAATTATCAAGAAGTTGGTGGGGAAAGAGAGAGGAGAGAAATGGAGGTGATAGGACTTTTCATAGTGGGTTAGTGTTAGTAGAGTTAGTATTAATTTACAAATGGAATTGGATATTTACAATGGGAGTATCCATGTAGGATACAAATAAGGAAGAAAAACTCTTAAGAGGTAAGAAAAGGTGGATTTCTTACAAGGTTGATGCTCCAAGTGTCTTGAGTAGGGCCGATTTTGACGCTTGTTGACGGTCCACTAGCTTTGACGGTACATTTTTTCTCCACTCTTGACCTTCCTTGAGAGACAAGGTAATTGAAGCTGAGTAATCAACCACCATGATGCTGTCTTTTAAGAGAAGAGGCTGAATTTTGTGGTTTTTTTGATAGATATGGGTAATTTGAGGAGGAAAAATGAGACTAGGTGGTCAATTTTGGAATGGAATTGTGTGTGGGAGGTATGAGTTCACCATGGTTTCTCTTATTCTTCAAGGTTGAGGAGAAGGTGAGTAGGGTGCAGAGAGGAGTGGTGAGAGAGGTGGGGATGATGAGTGGAGAAGTGTGTGTGAAAGAGGAAAATGATAAAGTGGAAGAGAGAGTGTGGCTGCATAGCATGGGAAAACTGGGGTCCACTAATAAAATCATAGCTCACAGCTCGTAGCTCAAAAAAATATGAAAAAATTTGAGGCAAAAGTTCAGCCCACGAGCTACAACTTTTGTTTGTATCACCTTTTCAAATTCGGAGAGCAAGTGAACTTTAAAAATTCAGCAAAACCGACCGTTTTTTTCCACTGCACAAGGTCCTTGTGGGGTCCTTCTTTGGATGATTCTTTTGAATACCTCCAAGAGTGAGCCCTCCATAGTGCATGTATGCATGCCACCTACCCTTGACCTTATTTGGTAGGTCTATAATTGAAGATATTGTTGAGATCATGATATAAGTGAATAGTACAACTAAGAAAATCAAATATTGAGGGGTCTAAAAAATATGTACATGTCAAATATAAATAATATAAGTGGAAAAAATATAAAGGGGTCAAAAGAAATCTCTCTCATTATGAGGCTACCATAAAAAGATAAATATTTTTGGTGTTCTAATTTTTTAGAAAAAAAAAACAAAATAGATGTAGGAAGGGAAAAATCACAATAGTGAAAAAATATACACATAAATAAAACTAGTTTTTTTGGATTTTGTTGGGGTGGAGTTACACCAAATATAAGAGAAGCTTACATGAAAATATTTCTATATGGAATAAAGAGTATGAAAAATGGTAAGAAAAAATTGTGGTAATGGTGAGGCAATGTACAGAGCATAAATAACACACACCTAGGTAGAAATATTTAAATAAATACCAAAATAATTATGAAAAAATCTTTTATTTAGGCCCTATATACAAAGAAATATTTACATACGCATGGGCCATAATATACTTATATTTTTTATTTTTTATTATTTTTTTGGCTCAACTAGCCCAATGACTAGCTAATTGAGGGTTTTTTAAGAAGATATGGGAAAAGTCCCGTGACTCACGCACGCCTATGTTCAGTGAAATGGTAGGGATAGCCACAGTGTTTGGGTGATTTTGGTAGGGTGAGGTAACTCACTGTGGCAATTACAAAGAGCCGAAAAAACGGCTATCATTAGCCCTCCCCCTGGATGATGGTATATTCATGTACCATCATAGAGCATCTTTTCCAAAGAGAGTGCTTCAGAGTCCTTGACGAGATTTTTATTGTTTGGCCCCTCAGAATTTTGGCTAGAGTTACACTCATGCTTCATGTAACAATACTTACATGAGACAGTGGCCTTTTGACAGATCTTTGGTAGAAGGCGACTCAAATAGGGCTTCAAGCGATACCCGTTTACTTTCCTGGAGTGCTCTTTACCATTCAAGTCCATAAGCTGATAGTAACTTGAATTGAAAGCCTTCTTGACTATGTATGGCCCTTGCCATCTTGTTTCAAATTTGGCATCAAAACGATTATCGAGTCGATTGTCATACCTTAGCACAAGATCTCCTTCATTGATGCCTTTGTCCTTCAGTTTCTTGTCAAGCTTCTCCTTTGTCTGTGTGGCTTTCCTCTTATAGCACTCATATGCTGCTTCTCTTTTCCACTCAAGCTCAGCTAAGGTAAGAAGTCGATCCATCCATGCTTCTTGATCATCTTGTGCTGATTTGCCATGAAGTCGCATTGTTGGAATGTTTAGCTCAATTGGCTGTAAAGTCTCTTGACCATAGACCAAGTGAAATGGTGTGAACTCCGTGGCTTCCCTATATGTGGTTCGATACGCCCACAAGGCACCATCCAAGAAGTCATCCCACAACTTTGTCTTGTTTTTCACCATCTTTCTAATGATGCCTGCAATGACACCATTAGCTTTTTCTACCAAACCATTTGATTGGGGTTAGTAGGGTGTACTGTGACGATGTAGAATGTGAAGTTCTTCACAGACTTCTGTGAGCAATCCCTTTCTAAACCCTGGACCATTATCAGAAACAATCTCCAAAGGTGTGCCAAATCTACAACAAATGTGAGTGTAGACGAATTTGCTCACTGTCCTCTCATTTACCTTTGCCACACTTTGTGCTTCCACCCACCTAGTCATATAGTCTACAGCCACTAGAATGTAGAGTTTACCATTTTTTGTCCTAGGCAGAGGACCCATAGCATCAATGCCCCACTTTTCAAAGGGTCCATTTGCAAGCACTATTTGCCTCGGGCCATGCACCAACCTTCTATTTCCATTTATCTGACAATTGTGACAGCTTTTACACCAATGTTGAACATCCACATGCAAGCTTGGCCAAACATACCCCGCAAGCAAAATCTTCTTCACAGTTGATTCTTGGGCAAAATGACCACCACATGCCTCTTCATGCAAACCTTTTAGAATGGCTGGAATTTCCTCGATAGTTGGTACTCTTCTGCACACTTGATCCTTCCCTCTTTGATAGAGGGAGCCTTCTAGGAAGAGATACATGCTTGCCTTCTTCATGAGTCTCCTCTTCTGAGCTTTTGTGAAGTCTGGTGGAAACTCACCCTCCAAAATGTAGCCAATGATGGGAGCCAATGACTCCAATCCCTGGTATCTCGGTTGCTTGACAGCTGCTGCCACCATGATGACCTGCACTTCTTTCTCAACACATGTAACTGCTTGTTGTGCAAGTAAATCGGCATCTTCATTTTGTTTCCTCGGAATATGATATAGTTGCACTTCTTCAAATTGATTAAACATCTACGAATGGCATGAACTTTTGTCCTTAAGCTTTCATTCTTGCATGCCCAAATGCCTAAAATCTGTTTAACAATGAGAAGTGCATCTCCCTTTACCATGAGACGTTTTATCCCTTGGCCAATGCACATCTTCAAACCATGAAGTAGTGTGTCGTATTCTGCTTCATTGTTGCTAGTTGAACCTGGTAGATTGACCTTCTCTTTCATGACCACCTCTCCACTTGGGTTGAGCAACACTAGCCCTCCCCCTGCTTTCCTGTGGCTCGTCGAAAAGCTCCATCAAAGAACAAGGTAAAAGCATTAGGAATACTTTTTGGTGGTGGCAATGGTAGGGTCTTTACTTGAGGCACCTTAATTTCTTTTCATGCACCCTATAAGTGAGAATCCCTGCCAATTGTGCACGCACACTATCTTCTACCTTGAAAGAGTATTGAAACTCTTGCAACTCCATAATCCACTTTGAGATCCTAGTACTAAGATTCATTTGAGATGACACCCAAGGGAACAAATTTTCTGCAGTGAGAATTACAAAAGGTTTTGGTAGTAGGTAGGATCTAAACTTTCTCACCGCAAACATGAGAGAAAGCATCATGAGTTCTGCTTCTGTGTAGTCTCTCTCCAAAGCATTCATGACCCTACTAGCAAAGTAGAAGGGTCGCATACTTGTACTGTGGGGATCTTGTTGTAGCAACACTGCACCAATTGTTTCCTTTCCAACACTAGAGCTAACAAAGAATGTGTACTCCCAACAAGGAGGCATGAGTGTTGGTAGCTCTGACAAAATGACTTTAATGTTACAAAAATACTCTTCAAGCTCATCAGACCATGCAAATTCTACTTGTTGGGTCAACTTTTGCAAAGGATGAAGCACTCTGAGGCTAAGTGAATGAAGCGTGACATATACTTCACCTTCTGAATGAAAGAGATGACCTCCTTAAGACTCTTCGGTGATGGGAGCTCAATAAGAGCCTTTGCCTTTGAAGGATCCACCTCAATGCCTTTATAGGAAACCTTGTGACCAAGCAAGATCACTTCATCCTCAGCTATGTGACACTTGTCGGGGTTGAGTTGACCTCCCATGTCGTAGAGCTTCTTTAAACCTTCTTCTACCCTTTGTAGATGCAATGCTTTTGAGATATAAATACAGAAATCATCAATGAACACCCTAATTGACTTTCCAAAGAATGCTTGAAACACCATGTTCATGAAACGTTGGAATGTTGCAGGAGCATTTGTCAGACCAAATGGAATGACTCTAAAAGCATAACAACCCCAAGGAGTGATAAAGGTTGTTTTCAATTGATCCTCCAATGCAATCCCTATTTGAAAGTAACCTGAGTAGCCATCACACACAGTGTACTTCTCATGACCAGCTACCTCATTTAGTATCTCATCCTGAAATGGGAGGGGAAAGTGATCTCTTTTTGTTGCCTCATTGAGGGGACGGTAATCCACACACACCCTCCACTTGCCATTTTTCTTAGGAGTGACAACAACAGGAGAGACCCACTCTGAATTCTCCACTGGATAAATGAAACCTGCTGCTAGAAGCTTTCTTACCTCCTTGAGTAGAGCCTGCTCCTTAATGACTCCTAGCCTTCGTAGCTTTTGAGCCTTAGGTGTGGCCTCTGGCTTCAACTCAATCTTGTGTTGAACAATATCTACTCCACGCACATCGGTGTAGTCTTTAGCAAAAAGCCTCGGAAATTTCCTTAGCACACATTTGAACTCCTCTCTTTCATCCTTTGTAAGTGTTGTTGATAGAATACCTTCCAACATCCCTTCATCTTGAACACCTTCGTTCTCTTGAGGACCTACCTCCTCCAAGCCTTGACAAGAGGTCTCTTGGTTGCTTGGCTTAAACCTTACCCCCATGACTTCGATGGAAGACTCCTCTTCAGTAATGCTGCCGCTACTTTCTTCTTCTGAAGTGCTATCGGTCCAACCTTCTTCCGTCTCACTTTGAGATGATTCTTCATGGAGCTCCTCTTGGCGTTGCTCCTTCATGTCAAAGACAACCTTCTTATGATTGTCATTCCTGCAAATTAATTTCCCACTCTCCCAATCCTGCAAAGCTCGCATTTTCATTAGCCATGGTCTTCCTAGGATAAATGGATAACCACTTCCCTTGGTCGACATAACATAAAAATCCACCGCTTTCTTAATGCCAAAGGCCTCTACAAAGACATTTTTACAAATGCCTACACACCTAGCCTTGCTATTGTTTGCCATCTTGACTTTGATTTCAGGTGTCTCATGGATGTGCATGCCTAGTCTTTGCATGAGCCCTTCTGTCATGATGCAAATTTGTGCACCCCCATCCACTAGACCTTTCCTAACCAATCTTCCTTTTATGTAACAATCTAGCACAGGTGTAATATCCTCGTTCATTTCAGCATGTGCAATTTTTACAACAGGAAAACTCTCTTTTACCTTTCTCCTAGTGCTAACTGCCTTTGTTAAATCCCTCCTAACTTGTGGGCATAATGCAAGAAACTGAGGCCATGAGATATCAGGACCCTTACCTCTCATGTTCCAACAAGTTGTACGGAGCCATACCATGTCCAAGAGGGAAGTCTTGGAGATTGATACGACGTCGAGTCCTCTTAGCTTCCTTGGTCTCCTTTGCCTTCTTGCCTTGTCCATGGTCACTCTGTGATGGGACACCCTCTTTCTCTTTACCTTTCTCTCGGCCACGCTTAATGCCATTTGCTTCCATGTCAACCTCATTTGAGTTTGTCACCTCTACCACATGCACATTTGGATCTGGCAAAGGTGGAACTCCTTCTACCCCTTGTGGAGGTGGTCTTGGTCCATTTGGCCTTTGTAGAAGCCTTGGTTGTTGACCAGTTCCTTCACCTGCATTCATCACTGGGTAATTCAAGTTAGGTCTCCCTGGCTCCCCACGGGGCCAAGGACAATTATACATCCCATGTCCAGACTCTCCGCAATTCCAACATTGCAAGACTCTCCTAGGTCGTGGATCTTGCTCTTCAGACTTCTTTGCTTGTCCCTTTGGACCTACAGCTTGTGCAAGGTGAATTGACAGGCTGCTTAAAGATTCGTTTAACTTCTCAATTACTTCCGCCGTTACCTCAGGAAGCTCCCTCGATGTTGATGCTTGTGACTTACCTTTGGGTCTAAGACCTTCTATTGGAACCTCTCCCCTTAAGCACTTGAGTTTCCTATATTTCTCAGCAGCCCTAGTTTCAGCTGCATCAAAGGTAGCAGGTGCACCCGCCTCAACTTTTACCTTAAGGTCAGGAAAGAGTCCGGCTATGAACCTCTCCTTCTTTAAAATTCTGCACCATCACCAGGGTTAGCAACATTTCGTATCCATAGAGCCCAAAGACGTAGAAACTCTTGCTTGTACAAGTAGTAGTCATCTAAGTCTTTTTGCTTATGAGAAACAATGTCTTGCCATAGTTTTTGAGTGTTTTGGGGATCAAAGAAGTATCTCTTAAAACGATTCAAAACTTCTGTGTAATTCCCCTTAACTTCCTCAGGCAAAGAGTCAAACCAAGTACTAGCATCTTTCCTAAGGACCACCTCAAACATTTCTACACGTTCTTGATCGGTTACTATCCTCTTGATACGGCAAGACATCTTGAAATTTGCTAAAAATAATTCTGCATCCTCTCCAGGCTCTCCAAAGAAAAGAGGATATCCAGACATTTGGCGTTGGCTCTCCATTATTATGAAAGATTACAACACGAGTTACAATAAGGGATACAATAGAGATTTAGAACCACTCCCTGCAAATGAAGAAGTGAGAAAATACCACTCTAGGTTTTCTTCTTCAGCTATCTAAGCTTCAATAAGGTCTCGATTTGTTTGATCAAAACAAAAAGGTAGACTATTGATGAGCTCTAAGAAGGGTTGAAATTCTTCAAAGCTAAGGCGATAAACAGAAATCTCTAGAACTTCATTTTCTGGATCCAAAAGAGCAACCACGTCCCAAGTGATAAATTGCACTTGCTCTACAATTCCCAACGCACAAGCGGTTTGTATAAAAACTAGATATTCATGCTCGTCGAAGGCCGTGAGAAAGTAGCAATTGACTAGGAGCTCCTTTCCTTCGAGTTCCACACAGTCGGAGTGAGGCAACCTTCTCACAATTTCATAAAGAACATCCTCATCAAGTCCAATCAAGTTTGCAAGATTTAAAAACTCCACTTGTGCTACAAAATTCCTGGACAAAAACTCCTTAGGATTATGGTTAAATCATTCAAAAGCATAAAGAGATTTACAATGTCTCTATGAACAAAGTTTCATAGAAAGTAGAGAAGGATGAGAATTTATACAAATTTGCAATCTTCTCTATGCTCTCTTTATTAAGACAAGCTCTGAATAGCTCCCTATCTCCTTTGTTGAAAGCGAAAGGAAGACTATTAATAAGACGCAAATGAGGGAAAAATTCACCAAATGTGAGTCTATGAAGCATGAACTCTGGCCGCAAGTTTCCTGAAGAGTCTTCCTCAATGGTGAAATGCACTCGCCAAACGCCAAATTTCACTCTATTTACCAATCTTAGGGCACACACTAGTTGGATGAATGCGCGGTCTTCCTTAGTGCCCAACAACAAGAGGAAAATGGAATCCACGCGTAGGACCTTCCGTCTTAACTTCACCACCCTCTTGTTATGAGGGAGACGCCTTACTACTTGCTCCTGCAACTCAATTGGTAATAGAGCTAGATCTCTAAGGATTGAACTTTCACTGCACACACATTCCCAGTTAGAACAAATGATCGTTTTTTTGTTTCTTGTAACAACTTGGACAAAGAAAAAACAAACATACACACTATTTTGCCGGGCTGCACTTCATTTTAAAATAAAATGAACACATGTACATCAAAAGAAGTGTGGTAGTTGATGAGAGGTAGAATGACAGGGTTTGGTGATGCAAGAATTTCTCCTGCTCTTTGGGCACCAAACATGAACACCATTCGTTGTTGAAAATGGATCTTTCTACTAATTGCAACGTTTATTCTAATGTGTGGAGTAAAATGAAAGGGAAAAACCTCTATTCCTGGGCCATTATCCATGGCCTATGCATGTCCTAATGCTTAAAATAACACAAAAATATAGACGTCCAAGCTAATATCGTACCTAATGAGAGGCAAAATAAAAGGATTTACTGAAGTGTTTATCTCGGCTAACCTAAGAGGACCTAAAATTCTACGAATTACTCGCTGAAATTGCAACTTAGTACTAACAATTATGTGTACCTTTTGCCTTGCAATGGGAATGAAGGGATCATACAAATTCTCGTGATTCATGCAAGCTACTTGATTATGCTAAAGGTTGAGCCTTCACAAAACATACACAAGCCTGTCCTCCGTGGGGGCACCAATTTGAGGCGGTCCGGGGCGGGCAACAAGAAGAGCAACCTCTAGACACCCTTCAAGGCTCCCGTGCTGCTCAATGGGGCTGGGGCACAACACAACACAAACCAAAACAACAAACCCACAGCCAAATCCCAACTACACAAGGGGCACCACCTAGTTTAAGAGCGAACTAGGACGCAAAAGAGGAGAATCGTTAGAGCAACCCACAAACAAGCAAGGAATTTACACTAACCCTAACACCAATGGAACACTCTCACACACTAAAACAAGAGAGAGAGAGAGAGAGAGAGAGAGAGGGAGAGAGAGATAGTGCTCGGGCTGCTTTGAAACGTATCGACAATGATCAAGCAAACACAACTATATATTTAAGAAAGAGAGAGAAAGGGGGAGGGGGTGCTAGTTGCATTAATACCTTCTTACAAATCTGTCATGACAAATCAAAGTGAGATTAGTATTTGTTCAACATAGCTTGCGTAAATTTCACCACAACACATCACAAGAAAAGCCACCCCAATCACTGTCTTAAAGCCAGGGGAGTCCTCTCCACCTTGTCGCCCTCTTACAGTATGTGGGATTTATGGCTAGATTGATGACAACACCAGAAACAAGCTATCAAGAACTTAACAAAAAACACCAAGACACTTACGCATCATTGTTGTCCATTACTTCACGTTGGAAGGGAAACAAAGTATCCAAGCTTAGTCCAAATCCACCCTCCTTGATTCAGCAAATGTTGGGCTTACACTAGTAGGAGAAATGATAGATTTCCTACTCTCAATTGAATGATCACTCTCTCTCTTACAATGGCATAGAGTTCCCTTGCTAATCCCCTATTACAACACATGCACATGCATAAGACAATGAGCTTCCACTCAAGAGATCCTTCTAGAGAGGTTGAGCTTGGCTTCTCAAGCTATAGCATAGTGCTCTTGCTTATGGCTCCCCACTTTTGTGCTAGCTACACCCTCCTTTTATAGAAATTTTGAAGGCTAGGGTTACTCCTCTAACCATGGTTGGGTTAGATTTTCAACAATTTATCTAATTTCTTTTGCTTGGAATTATCAAGAAGTTGGTGGGGAAAGAGAGAGGAGAGAAATGGAGGTGATAGGACTTTTCATAGTGGGTTAGTGTTAGTAGAGTTAGTATTAATTTACAAATGGAATTGGATATTTACAATGGGAGTATCCATGTAGGATACAAATAAGGAAGAAAAACTCTTAAGAGGTAAGAAAAGGTGGATTTCTTACAAGGTTGATGCTCCAAGTGTCTTGAGTAGGGCCGATTTTGACGCTTGTTGACGGTCCACTAGCTTTGACGGTACATTTTTTCTCCACTCTTGACCTTCCTTGAGAGACAAGGTAATTGAGGCTGAGTAATCAACCACCATGATGCTGTCTTTTAAGAGAAGAGGCTGAATTTTGTGGTTTTTTTGATAGATATGGGTAATTTGGAGGAGGAAAAATGAGACTAGGTGGTCAATTTTGGAATGGAGTTGTGTGTGGGAGGTATGAGTTCACCATGGTTTCTCTTATTCTTCAAGGTTGAGGAGAAGGTGAGTAGGGTGCAGAGAGGAGTGGTGAGAGAGGTGGGGATGATAAGTGGAGAAGTGTGTGTGAAAGAGGAAAATGATAAAGTGGAAGAGAGAGTGTGGCTGCATAGCATGGAAAAACTGGGGTCCACTAATAAAATCATAGCTCACAGCTCGTAGCTCAAAAAAATATGAAAAATTTTGAGGCAAAAGTTCAGCCCACGAGCTACAACTTTTGTTTGTATCACCTTTTCAAATTCGGAGAGCAAGTGAACTTTAAAAATTCAGCAAAACAGACCGTTTTTTTCCACTGCACAAGGTCCTTGTGGGGTCCTTCTTTGGATGATTCTTTTGAATACCTCCAAGAGTGAGCCCTCCATAGTGCATGTATGCATGCCACCTACCCTTGACCTTATTTGGTAGGTCTATAATTGAAGATATTGTTGAGATCATGATATAAGTGAATAGTACAACTAAGAAAATCAAATATTGAGGGGTCTAAAAAATATGTACATGTCAAATATAAATAATATAAGTGGAAAAAATATAAAGGGGTCAAAAGAAATCTCTCTCATTATGAGGCTACCATAAAAAGATAAATATTTTTGGTGTTCTAATTTTTTTTAGAAAAAAAAAACAAAATAGATGTAGGAAGGGAAAAGTCACAATAGTGAAAAAATATACACATAAATAAAACTAGTTTTTTTGGATTTTGTTGGGGTGGAGTTACACCAAATATAAGAGAAGCTTACATGAAAATATTTCTATATGGAATAAAGAGTATGAAAAAATGGTAAGAAAAAATTGTGGTAATGGTGAGGCAATGTACAGAGCATAAATAACACACACCTAGGTAGAAATATTTAAATAAATACCAAAATAATTATGAAAAAACTTTTATTTAGGCCCTATATACAAAGAAATATTTACATACGCATGGGCCATAATATACTTATATTTTTTATTTTTTATTATTTTTTTGGCTCAACTAGCCCAATGACTAGCTAATTGAGGGTTTTTTAAGAAGATATGGGAAAAGTCCCGTGACTCATGCACGCCTATGTACAGTGAAATGGTAGGGATAGCCACAGTGTTTGGGTGATTTTGGTAGGGTGAGGTAACTCACTGTGGCAATTACAAAGAGCCGAAAAAACGGCTATCAGTATATACCATATAGAGGAGACATGAATACAGATATACGGCTAAAATATCCAAATAGATCAGATAAAAAGCCAAAACCATACCGTATATAGGGCCGCATACAGTCCATATACTCCAGATAATGCAAATTCTAGTATCCAAGATAAACCTTAAAACAATCTATGAGTTTAACACAGTCTATTGCAGTAAAACGAGCAATAAGAATGATCAACAACAAAGACCATCCCATTAGTTGTAGAACTACTAATCCCATAAAAGTTTCCAATCCATCTCGGCCCATCATCTGATCAGAAAAACCTCCATGATTAGGGTCAGTAGTTGGCATCCCCAACTTGGTATTTATCACTGGAAGGCTAGCTTGTGCTATATAAAGAATACACAGATTACAGCTACGTAAACCTATACAAGGACGGAATAGAGCCCGTATATACCCGATATCCCAATACCCAGCACACAAATTTATCCATTATTATTCTATGAGTTAGCATAGTCTCCTGTCGTTAATCCCAGCAAAAAGGAAATATCAACAGTAAGGGATAAGCCAGCATCCGTGCTTCAAAGTCAAACCATATTCTGAGTTATTGCTACAAAGTACTTATTAGTGTGTAGTATCCTTCGGCCCATCATCCGATCCAGTCAGAAACCATGATTAGGGTCAATAGTAGGCATTTCTAATCTGGCATTTATTTTGAAAGGCCATTCGATGCTTTAATATAGTTTATACATAAAGTTCAGCCAAAGTACATTGTCATGCGACCGAAAACCAGTCCATATAGCCCAGATACACCACTTACCTGTATCCAAGATTTATTCATGATTATCCTGTGAGTTTAGCAAACTTTCCTTATCAGTAAAACGAGTAACCAATGAAAGAACAACAGTAATGGATAAGCCAGCATCCGGGCCTCATGTCAAACCCATAGTATGTGTTACTTCAGATGATTATAATTAACATTTGAAATAGCTCTTAGGAAGACAAAATCTTCTCAAAGATCCTAACTTAAATCCATTGTTTGAACAGAAAATTAGCACGGCTTCTTGAAAACGACCATAGTGTTAAATTTTGTTGAAGCATTCCTTTAATCAGCAAAATTACCTCTGTAGATTCCACTGCAGTTTTCTTGTTGGGGGCCATCACTTTGAAGACAACCAGGTAACAACACGTACAGAAAGATATATGTAGAGTATGCACAGAAAGAATAAAACCCACACACCCTGCTGAATGAAAACTAAGTGAGCATAGAGCTCACCTTACATCCCAATGCCAACTCCATGTATCCCATTCAAAGCTGGCTGTGGAGCCCCCATAGGGAAGGAAAGGTCACAGCAGCAAGGCGGTCTTGAGTATCCCACCGCATTGGCTCAATATCGTGCGGCGTTATCAGCTTCATGCACTCCCAAAAAAACAACGCGTGGGGGGGATGTAACCACCCTGGTATCTCTTCGTCAGATCCCTTCAATAGCCCTCACCGAACAGAGCATTGCTAAATAAGTCAAAAAATCGTTTTATTCTCTTATGAAAGTGTTTTAGAATCCACCCAATTTTAGGGAAATCGAAGTGGTAGCATATCAATACACCCATGTGGTGGGGTATGGTAGAGAGTACATACATTGAGGTCAGTGGTAATACTCTCCTTTTTATGAAAGAATGGCATAGTCCCCATCAGATGTAAAACGATAGCGTAAAAAAAGTCAAAGTAAATCAGAGAGTTACAATGTAGTAGATATGATATCCAGTCCGATCTAGGCTAGTGTTTAGGTCAAGCCAGAGATAGGATGTGGTAAATCAAATCCCGTTGATACCAAGTATATCTATATATATATCTTATATAAATAAATAAATATATATATATAGATAGAGAGAGAGAGAGCGGCGGCGGCCCGCCAGTGGGAAGAAAACAAGAGGGGAGAGAGGGAGGGGAGAGTGAGGTCGAGGGAGTGTGGACAAGAGGGAAGAGGGAGGGGTGAGGTATAGCGGCCCGCCGGTGGAGTATGGACTAGCAAGAGGTAAGAGAGAGAGAGGAAATAAAAAATGTTAAAGTGTGTGTGTGTATAAATAATGCAAGAGAGAGAGAGATTGACTCTGGTTCATGCATGGCGGCCCGCCAATGGAATATGACAGTGGCGGTGTGTTTTTATGCGCCCTTTTGGGCTAGGTGACACAGGAACAGGGATAAGAGAGATGGTGGACTTGCGGAGCCAAGCAGGAGAGAGAGAGAGACCTCTGTCTTCTGGTGATAATGGAGAGAGGTGTGTCCAAATTGGTGGCGGCCCGTCGGTGGTTAAGCATAGAGGGGTGGTGAATGTTTTTTGAAAAAAACAACTTTTTAATCTTTTTTCTTGGTAATGTGCTCTCCCCTCCTTGGGGTTGGTTCTTGCGGCTGTGGTTTCGAAAACCGGCCGTCACTAGTGGGTATTAAACGTCGTCTATAGTACAATCGTTGCTACCTTTTCGGGGTCGTGCGGTCATTGCTTACAATGAAATCCACTGCTAAGCTATTGCAAACATCTTTATACAAGAACGAAAAAATTACTCTAAACAATGAGTGGCTAAGCCATTTCCATAGTCTGCATTGCCCTTTGCTTGATGATTTTGCCGACAACAATCAACCACCAGAAGAAGATGATCTAGCCACAGATGTCATGCTCCATGGAATTGACTCATCACAATAAGTAGTCGATCACAACGACAAAATCTTCTTCGTAGCTCCTGCTGAGGGAAATAGTCCTTTGAGTATTTTCAAAGATGAATACTGTGAAGAACTTAGTTTCCCTACTATTTTCTACGGTGAGCCCCGTAAATACCATACACTTGCTAAGCATAAATATCAACATGTGGCTCAATGGGAGCTTATGCACAGTGATAGAAGATTTTCATTAAATATAGAGAATCTTTTTTTCAAAAAAGTCAAAGTAATGACTCAAAAAATCCTAGGGTCCATCTGGATCCGTATGCACAAAGGCAAGCTAATCACAATACACTAGCGGCTGCACAAGTTGTTGGAGATACTAACATTGAGAAAGTCTTGTCTTCCCAAGTTGGATATCGTGACTTTGAGGCTTTACAAACATCACCTGACTACAAGGAAAAACTGAAAAAAAACACCTTCGCTATGATTAGACAGCTCGGACCACCAACATTCTTCGTCATATTTTCAGCGGCTGAGAAGCGTTGGAAACCTTTGATTACAACACTTACTAAGCTCAGCCCCGTCGTGCGTACAGCGTCATACATACGAGATTTGGTCGGAGCCGACCCTGTAACAAAAGCCCGCTTTTACTTGAACCGGTTTAACAGGATGAAGAAATTGCTAGCTAAGGATATAACCAAATTAGGAAAACTCAAAGATTACTTTTTCGTAACCAAGTCGAGGTAGCCAGCATGATCATGGGCTACTATGGATAGAAAATGCTCCTACTTATGGGAAAGATCCCAACGAAGATGTTGTGGATTTCATTGATAAGTACATAACAACTGATTCCATGCTTCTTCCTATATATTTACAAGAAATTCAAACACACAAGCATAAGAAGTCTTGCTTCAGAAAACGCAAAGGATGCCGCTTTGACTTTCCTCGCTACAGGATGCCTTTCACTATGATTTTAGAACCTTGTCATTCTCAACATAACAATATCCAATACAAAAGAAAGAAATATGTACAAATCAAAGATAACCTATTGCTACTAGATTATAAAGAAAATATTACATTTAAACAGTGGCTCCTATCTATGGACCTTCGATTTGAGGATTATATCCAAGCTATAGCATCCACAATCTCATGCCCAACACTTTTGTTGAAAAGAAATATCAAAGATATCTACACAAATAATTTCAATCCAACCATTTCAAAGCTATGGGATGCGAATTCAGATATACAATACATTTTAAATGCACACGGAGCAGCTACCTATTGCACCTCATATATAACAAAATTTGATAACACACTCATCAAAGCAATCAAAGAACAATTTGACTCTATATTGATAAACACAAGCCCTCCCTACGAGAGAACAATACTTCTCAAGCGAAAATGCCTCCTGCAAAACATAGACCCATCTAGCACATAAATCTTTTACGAGACAAGCATAGACAAATAATGTACACGTCCTACCCAGCTTAATGCCATATCATTAGCAGAACTTGCCTCCACATACACTACAACAAGAACGTACCAAACCAAAAATTATACGATATGTCAAATATAATGTCGCAAAAAACCCAGATAATTATTATAGAGAATAATGACTTCTATTTCTACCATGGATAAATGATGAAATTCAACATCTAACAAATGGACTCACATGGAAAGATCATTGATACAAATGAATCTAAATACAACAAAACCACAACACTGAAAGACAACCTTAACACCAACTCATTAGGCACCAATTCACCTTTGACATCTACGACACTATCCAATATTTCCTCCCATATTCATGTTGACATCACACAAGACCTAAAGATCCAGCACCGCCAATTGCATACACACACTATACCAGCCATAGAAATACTACTCCAACCAAACGATATATATTACAAGAGCACTCTACTGCTTAACACACAACAAAGGCTAATATTCGATGATATTATGCTGAAAAATCGTATATTTTCAACAAAACCAATCCACATTTTCGTGACTGGAGGCGTAGGCATAGGAAAAACTTTCACCCTCCTTTTAATTGTCCAAGGGCTTCTACGTTTCTATAACCATAGATCACATTCCAATCCAATAACTACAAAAGCTTTCCTAATGGAATACATGGGCAAGGGTGCTTTTAACATCGGTGGAACCACTATCCACTCGGCCCTCCACTTGCCACTACTCACATCATCTAACACTTCCCTATCGCCTGAGAAGCTGAATGAATTGCGGCTGCTTTATCAAGACCTACAGTTAGCCATTTTTTATGAAGTCTCCTTGATTGGAACCGACACCTTCGCTATGGCGGACTCTCGCCTAGGTGCAATAAAAAACAACTACGACCTTCCATTCGGTGGTCTTGATGTTGTCTTATGCGGCGATCGTTGCCAAGCTAGTCCAGTACGCGACTCTTGGATTTTGTCTAGAAAACCTCAGTTGCTCGAAGCTATCTCACCCTCTTTCTGGCATGAACACATAAAGTGTTATGAGTTAACAAGCACCATGAGACAAACTAATAAGACATTCATCGACATACTCAACAGGATACGCGTTTCAAAACACACCAACGAAGACATTTTGTTCCTCAATATGCATTACATGCGCACAGTACCTCATCTAGCCATGGTGTCCCACCTTTATTATGCAAACAAAGATAAAGACCTACACAACCAACATATTTTCAACACTACCATAGGGACACCACTATTTATTGAAGCACAAGACACAAGAGCAAAAACTTGCAACAAAACTATTCAAATACCAATAGATCCAAAATTGACAGTAGGTCTTCACAAAAAACTTCACTTAAAACCATGCTTAAGTGTAGAACTTTGTGCTGGAAACATTGGCATTCTAGATGGCCTAGTCAATGGAGCCGACGGTATATTCAAAGCAGTTACACAAAACTCCACAACACAAACCATCTGGATTCACTTTCAAACCACTAAAGTAGCCAAAAAACTAGATATAAAAACCAACAACTATACATTACATCAATAGATAAACAATGGACACCAATCCAAAAAATAAAACATGAGTTTCAAATAGGAAAAAACTTCCTAAACACTATTACTAGAACACAATTCCCAATTCAACCTGCAGTTGCTAGGACCATACACTGTGCCCAAGGCTTAACACTAGACACCTTGGCCTTTGATCCAACCAACATTTGAAGTCACGGTCTTGTCTACACTGCCCTCTAAGCATAAGAGATCCCAAAAACCTTTACCTCCTGACAGAATGAAATTCCACCCATATTAAAGTAGGCCAAACAGTACCAGATGAGCTAGACCGCCTCAAAAAACATACCACTTGGCAACCTTCACAACATGACCTCCATTCTTTGCTCGGCAATCACTTGATAATACAATCTCTTAACATTGTATCCCTTAAGAAACACTACAACAGCCTTATTCATGATAATAACTTAATGGCTTCCGACATTCTTTGTCTCCAAGAAACAAAACTACAACATACTAGCACAGTGGCCATATGCGATTACACACACACACTCAAAAAACCGGCCCCATGGGAGTATCCCTCTTCACATCAAAGAAACACATACATCTATAACACCACAATATCATTTCCACGAATGAAATAGAATGCATTGCAGCACTCCTTGATACACCACATGGTCCACCAATAACCCTGATAAGATTATACCGCAGACCCTCAAGTCCCCTTCCCTTGCTCCTGCAAACATTGACCACACTACTCACACCTCACCTCCAACACACCCCTACCATTTTACTCGGTGACTTCAACATCAATGCTAAATACCAAACCCCTGAATACCTTGCTATTTCTAACTTCTCTCCACACACAACATATAACCCACAACACAACAATCTACAATTCAACTTTGGACTACAAATTCCTTCATTGACATAACAGCAAGCACTAACTTCTCATTTTGGTCAGACCACTCCATTATTTACTGCTTCCACACACAACATATAACCCACAACACAACAATCTACAATTCAACTTTGGACCACATTTGGACTAGAAATTCCTTCACTGACATAACAACAGGCACTAACTTCTCATTTTGGTCAGACCACTCCATTATTTACTTACTGCTTCCACTAAACTCTAAAAAAACATTCCAATCCCCCCCTCTTCCTACTTCCTAAAAACTCCTTCACAAATCCTTCCTTTGGGAGGCCCTCGTCATTCCTCACCTTGTTTCCCAAGGGTCCCCACCTTCTAATTTGGTTTCCTTCGCTCACATGACAGGTATGAACCTTATTGTATTGCATGCGGACATCTTGTTTAACTAATCCTTGCTACCTTCCAATCCCTCCCCCCCCCCTCCTCCTCCTTCTTCCCCATCGTTCCTATTCCCCATGCTTACAATTTAAAGTTTGAACGTTGAGGATCTACATGCAATCTTCTAAATTTACAATCCATTGGAGAAATCATTAACTAATTGTCCCTTCTTTTAATGATTTCTCTTAGCTAAAACCATGGTGAGGACTCTAACATTGTGGTTTGACCAAAAAAACCCAAGGGAAATAGGGGACAAGCTATGACATAAATAGTGACATCCTATCGTCGAACCCCTCTTCCTATTGGCCCATGCATAATCCACACTTAATCTAAAGGGCCCCTTTGGGGCTCAAGTTTATTCTAATGGTATGTCGTGTGGCGATAGCTTGCAATGTTAAGCAAACAGCATTTACTTTCTAGTGGGTTAGACTATCTCAATTGGCATGTCTTGTTTGCAAGTTTGTAGATTGGCCTTCAATAGATCAAAAGTCTTTGCACATAGCCATTAAACATTAGAAGACTAACTTCAATCAAAATAGGAGTAAAAAATGGTTGAGTTTTACCTTGTATTTTCCCTTCGTGGTTATATGTGTGGCCTACATGAAAAAGACTAGATTACAAAATACAAAAACGTAAAGATGTGTACGAAGAAGTGGGGGATATGAGAGAGTTGGGTCTTTGAAGAGTTGGGGAATCCTCAACATCCGTATTATGTTTTAGCAATCCAACAAGATTTTTAATACCAAGATAGTTACCATAAGTAATCAAAAGAAGCCCGGGTTTTTCTATCACCAGCTCTTTAAGAAGAGAGAGCTTAACACAAGTTAACACAAGAAAAAGACATCTGGGCTAACACAAGTTCCTTGGCCTGGCCTTCAAGCCAAGAACAGAAAAGTGAGAGGTAGTGAGCTGAAGGCGTGTCAAGAAACATGAGATCCAAGTTGTTGAGGGCATACCATATAGCATGATCAAACCAGATAATGCTTGATTCACAGGAGGCCTTAGAATCAAGAAACCGACAGGCGCATTTGGTTGCAAACCATGTTGAATGGAAGAAAAACCATTGAAATATGTGAGAAAATAGTTCAAAAATCATACAAATTTTAAATTTCTAATAGTATATCAAGTTTGTTTCTTTGTGAGGAGGAAACTTGACTGACGACAGCTTAATAAAAGAGACTTTCCCAAATATTGACTAGAATTAAGTTATAGAATGCAAGAAAAAATCAAGCCATGAGAGAAAGTGAAATGAAATGTAACATTTAATGGCCTAGTAACTTGTGTGTAGCGGAAAATAGCATGAACATAGTGAGCATTTCATTAGAATAGCTTCCTAATGAGAATAACAAGAGTGCTTGGGTGGAGACAACAACAAAAAGCATAACACCTAGTTAGATAGCATGAACAATACTTCAAAAGAGAGATAAATTGAGCAATTGACAACAGTTGAGGACCGGATTTTCATGGAGCCGGTCCCCCCTCCAAAAGGCTTTGTATTATGGTTTCTCCCATCAAGAGAGACATTTTACAATACAATTCTTTGTGTTCCTTCAATACTAGCTAGTGCAATGAAGATGGAAACTTCATGCACTAATCAAAGCAATTATCAAACACAACATCAATTCCCTCATGGTCTCAGACCCAAGACCTCACACACCTTCGAAGATGGTGAGAGCTAGCGGGGTATGGGAGTAGATTGAGAGGAAGAAGGAGTACTCTTGCGAGAAAGATGTACATCTCCTCACATAATCACTCATCTTATCATAGCTTAGCTTAGTAATTAGCATGGTAGAGGAGATGAGCATGCATTGAAGCTTGGCTCTTGGTTGGATTTGCATCACAAAGCCAAGAGTTGTTGGTGTAGGCATCCCTTCTCACAAGCTCGGAGTAGGTGGTAAGCTTTCCATTAAAGCTTGAGAAGGAGAGAGATTCTTCTTTGCTTCACACATGAGATTGTGTGCGTGTGTGTGTGATAATGCCTTGCAAAAATTAGTCCCCTTTCTCTCTTGGTCGACCCCCCTTGCTAATTACTCATGCTACAGCCCTATTGGACCTCCCCAGCCTCAGCCAATGGAAATTAAGCAGCATAAGTGATAGCCTTCTGACATGTGTTTCCCTTTCCCCTTTTCTGAGAGCTTTAGGTAATTAATAACTAAAACTAAACTCTCATTGGACCCCTTTGCCTCCTGGCCAATAGGAATCAGGCAAGCCATTGGGCTGCTTAATGCTCATTGGTCCCCTTGGGAAATTGTCCAATAGTCTTCTAGAGAGCTTAATTCTTATTGGTTCTTTTATTAAGTGTTTTTAAATGAATTAAACTAGTCTTACTCTAGCCTAATTCTCATTGATCCACCTCCATGGCCATCCAATTTGAGTACACCTTGTGGGAATCTGGCCTAGGGAGCTGACATGTGTCCCTCTTTCCCCTTGTGTACAAATGAAGCTTGTGAGTGTGTGTGGGTGTTTCTCTCTCATCCCCTACTTCTTGGGCTCGCCCCCTCTTATGTAGGGCTTGACAAAGACTTTTTGGGACACACACAAAGCATCCAATTCCCCTAATGTTTGATCTTTGGCCACAACCTTTGAATTTTGGAACCTTAGCATTTTGGAAGTCTTAATGGGCTCAATCTTAGGGTCTTTTGAGCCCATTGTTTCACATAGCTCTTTTGCAGATGGCCCCCCATTTGGATCCCTATTTTTCCTCCTTTGGATCCCTACTGTGGTCGGTCTGCTAGCTTAACCAATATTCTAGCTTTTTCTCTTGGCACTTCCCCATATTAAATGATCAGTTTAACATGAGAAAATCATTTAGGAGAATTAGATATTGATTATTATGACATGAAATGTGAAATAAGAAGAACTCATCAATATGTGTGTGTGTGTGTGTGTGTGTGTGTGTGTGTGTGTGTGTGTGTGTGTGTGTGTGTGTGTGTGTGTGTGGCTGTTCTAGTATAGATAATAAGACATAATTGAACTTATCAAAAGACAGCTGGCTTTAAAACAAAGGAGATGATAAGTACAAAACAATTCAGTCTTAGAATTAATTTTGCACAATGATTGTAGGAATGAAGCACCATTCCAATATACAGTTTAACAAAAGAACTTCCCAAGCAGTAGGTACATGTGTAATCCAGTGTTGGACAGCTTGCTAGTAAAAAAAAAACTTTCCAAGATAAGATAGAGTCCTTACCTGCATCCATCCAAACAAGACAACAATTCAGTTAGCCTTGGAGATTTTTTACAGGTATCAATGGACTATACCATCTGTTATCCATGTCCATCTTACAAACTCTTTTTTAACTCACGAGCTTAGTCCATAGTATTCTTGTAAAAAGTGTTAGTTTTTTCCTCTTCTTCTCTTTTTCTTGAAAAAACACCAAAGTTTTAAGTAAAATAGTGTCATTTTGATTAGAAGGCCATCACCCCTTCTAATCCAAGTGTCAGAATCCCACCCTTTTTTTACTTTATATATCTTTATCAGTTTTTGTCAGTTTTATGAAAGCTCTACTGAATGAAGTTTTATAAAAGGTTCCATTTACAGTTCCTATAAAGTATCATGCTAGTTTTTTTGTTTGTTTTTTTTTAATTACATATCCATCATGGTAGATGTACTCCAAATCCTCCCAGATTTTGTCAATCTCTTACCATAAACTTCTCTTCAAGCAGTTCAAGTGACAAAGAGCCCTGACCGGACTATGACGTTTTTCTAAAAAGATATAACATGCTTTAAAGTTCTAGTACAACATCAATATTCAAAGCTATAAAGAGGAGCAACATCCGCCCAATAAGCATGCAAAAGCAGTAGTGTATAACCTATTTATAATAAAGAAAAGACCAAGTATTGCAACAGTGTGCACTCGGGCATAGCACCCTTTAAGAACCAGTGCGCTGTAGGAAAGAAAACCATCACTGCCCATGTAGATGCCTATAGCTAATCAAGTTCAGTGCACAGTGCATAACAAAAATTAGTGTGCAGTAGGAAAGGAAACTGTCACAACCCATGTAAATCCCTATACTAATCAATTTTAGTGTATAGTAGGATCAAAAAACCACCCCATGTAAGTACCATTGGCCGTCCCATGTATAAGGCCCAACAGGGTTTCTTTTTTTTTAATAATGCTACAATCTTTATGACAAAACGACAGTCAATCACGAGGCGTTATGCTACCCAGTTAAACCATGCAAGTAAGATCGGCTAAACACTATAATGCTAAGAAATCGGTAGCCAAATCTCTTAAAGGATCTAATGTTTTTTATAGAGCAACCACCCCCAACAAAATGGTTTATTCAAAGATTTTATAACGCAATAGCTGGTACCAAGTGTCCAAAACCAACTAAGAACTGTAATCCCGCAGTATAACAGCAACCCGAAGCACCCAGTAGAAGGGTAAGTAGGTCATGCCAAAAAATATCAACCTTATATACCTTCATCGATCAACCAGTACCATAGCTAGGATTCATTTATGTAAAAAAGAGAATTACATCAAGCATCATCATATAAGAAACAAGCTACAACGTTATTTACACAGAGAAATAACACCCTTCTAAAAAAATCTATCTGCAAAAATATGTAAGGGCGGAGAAGCCAACCCTGAGAAACCTGCGTTGCAAGCTCCATATTTCAAAGTAACACAACAATGCAGTTGGTACTTAATGTAAGCAAAACAACAACCGAACCTAAGTGAGGGACAGAGATGCGTCCTCACCTCTGTAAATAAAGGAAGGAGGATGGCCGTCAGGTCGATGTGATGAGCAAAGTGTGATGAATGGAGAGATCCCCCACAGCTAGCGCAAGGCCGCCTAAGGGCAGAATGAGAGCTATTACAAAATTTGTAAAAAAACCACCTAGTCCCCTAGAAGGGTTAATACCCATGGTGGATCCCTCGTGTGGTGAAAAAGGTGTCCGATTAAGCTAATGTAGGTAATACACTGTGTGTGTGTGTGTGTGTGTAAAATTTACTAGAACTATGCAAAGTGAAGCTTCACTTTAACATTCTAAAACAATAGAATGCAATAAAAGTCAAGACATGTCACCATGTGAAGATGTGAAACGCAAGGTGAATAAAAAGATCCATTTACTGTTTTAAAATTGAAATAACATTTAAAGTAAGTCATCATCATAATGAAAACGTTGAAAGTATGCCTAACCCAACTCTCCTCTATGCTTCTTTTAGAAAGTATAAAAAGCAATAGTTCAAGAGTGACTCCAAAAGCTTTAGAAGTAGTGAGAGTGCTTGAGTGTTTTTCTCAAGAGATGTTGGAGCCCCACAAGTATTGTGTATTGGTCATTCTTAGTAGCTAGCTAAATACAAAGTCTATTTACTTGGTCCTCCATGGATGAGTTCCTTTGGAATCGGTTGGAAAAGTTTAGGGGGATGGTATGCCAATGATTATTTGGTTGATACAGTCTCTGATCGTTGAAAGTATGACATGTGTTACACCTATGGCAAAAGCATCCTTAATTCTTTTAGAATTGCTCAAGAAATGTTGGAAGCCCACAAATTTTGTGTATTGGTCATTTTAGGTAACTACATACAAAGTCTATTTACTTGGTCCTCAATGGATATTTACTTGGTCCTCCATGGATGAATTGCTTTGAAATTGCTTGGAAAAGTTTAGGGGGATGGTATGGCAATGATTTTATGGTTAGTACAGTCTGTGATCGTTGAAAGTATGATATGTGATATGACTATGGAAAAATCTTCTTTAAAGACAAGCAAAAATCTTTTAGCAATTGCTCAAGAGATGTTGGAACCCACAAATGTTGTGTATTGGTCATTCTTGGTAACTACATTCAAAGTCTATTTACTTGGTCCTCCATGGATGAGCTCCTTTGGAATCGGTTGGAAAAGTTCAAGGGGATGGTATGGCAATTATTTTATGGTTATTATAGTCTGTGATCGTTGAAGTATGATGTGTGCTATGCCTATAGCAAAAGCTTCCTTGAAGACAAGCAAAAATCTTTTATTAGAAATTGCTCTCGAGATGTCGGAACCCCATAAATTCTATGTATTGGTCACTCTTAGTAATTGCTCAAGAGATGTTGGAACCCCACAAATGCTATGTATTGGTCATTCTTAATAATTACATAGAAATTCTATTTACTTTGTCCTCCAGGGATGAGCTCCTTTCTTGGAAAAGTTTAGGGGAATGGTATGGTTTAGGACCTTCATTGCATCATAGTAGCCACCAAAACAAGTCTCTCTTATTCATGGCCAATCGTATGCATGTGTTAGTCATGGGAGAACAAGATGTTGTAACTTCTCTCCTTGTGTGTATAGGTAAGTTATCTTACTAGTACGGCGAGCCGCCTTCTTCGGCGACCTCTGTGTGTGTGTGTGTGTGTGTGTGTGTGTGTGTGTGTGTGTGTGTGTGTGTGTGTGTGTGTGTGTGTGTGTGTGTGTGTGTGTGTGTGTGTGTGTGTGTGTGTGTGTGTGTGTGTGTGTGTGTGTGCGCGCGCGCGTGCGTGTGTGTGTGTGCGTGTGTGCGTGCGTGCGCACACAATCTCTCTGTGTATCGCGCATTGTCCACTTGTGTCTTCGGGCTCACCAGAAGGGACATTTTTCTCACCCAAGATCATCCCTGGTTTACAAAAAATGGACACGTAATAAAGATTTCATATTCACAGTGAAGGTTTGCATACTTACTAAAGTGAAAGGTTGCTAATGACTCATGAAGGAGCATGATTGGAGCATTCTCTTTCGGGTGCAAGCAGTGTGATGGGAAGCCACCACCAAGATCCAATGAGTTTAAAAACTCTATTGGATATAACCCACCATTACAATCTGATGTACAAAGAGAATCTGCACTCAAGTATTTTTTGTCAAGTCCTCTCATTTTATGCATAGCCAAGTCATTGATTATGGAAACATCCTTATTGCGTGGTGCAAGAATACCTATGTCCCTAAAGAAGCTTGCATGTCTTTGGACATTTTGTAAGTTACCATATATACCGTGAATTAGGCCTTGAACATTGTTATCTTCGAGTATCATACTACTTGGAAATGCTACTGTATCAAGTAAATCCCCATGACATACATTCCCATTGCCAATGTCTAGTACCCATTTTGCAAAGTCTCTCTCAACCAAGTCATTAGAACAATGAAGTACACACATATTCTCTATTAGCTTCAGAGTCTTCACATGTTTCCATACATAAGATCGGCATAAAGAGGCATCAACAATATCTGCTCGACTTCCTTGGGGCACAACTGGTAAAATTTGTATAAAATCACCCCCAAGGAGAAACACCTTTCCCCCAACAATGCATCACTTTGCATAACATCTATCGATGTCCTGTCCAAGGCCTCAAAAACATAACGATGGACCATGGGAGCCTCATCCCAGATGATCAATGATGCTAATCTCAAAAGCTCTGCAAGTTGACTATTTACTTTGATTCAAAATGTTGCATGTTGATTCAAAATGCACTTCTATTGGTATCTTAAATCTCGAATGTGCTATACGCCCATTGCTAAGAAGTAAAGCTGCGATTCTCGAGGATGCACATGCTAAAGCGACATTCTGTTGACCACGTACACGACAAAGTAGTGAATTATAGAGTAAGTCTTCCCAGTCCCACTGGGTCCATCCAAGAAAAAAACTGTCCCATTTGATGAGTCAACTACTTGCATGACTTTTTTATAAGCAGCTCTTTGTCCACAATTCAAAGATGCTTCCATACGAATGGCTAAAGTCATCTGCTCGTTTGCATTGAACATCCTTGATTCTGCTATCAAACCACTCCCACATCCAGATAATACAGAACGGTCTACTTTGGGCATCCCAGAGTAGCCACAAAGTCGTTTCCCATATGATTGAAGCAGAGACTTCAAGCTACATAATGCTTGATTCTTAGCTATCTCATGACATACACCCTCATCACTTGTACATTCATGCAAATCATAAACATAATGCTCCGAAAGCTCCAAGGAGAATCAATGCCACATTGTACCTGGACATAATGGCTCACAAAATACCAAGATCATAACAAATAGTTGTCATAATTGCAAGCCGGTACTTGTACATGATGCCTCTTGCAAACACATAAACCATTCATCATCATTTTGTAGCAAACCCCTGGAACTGCAAGCTTCCTTGAAAGTGGCATAGGTTTGTCCGTTGAAAGTGCGAAGCTCCTCAAATGATTTACAACCCTTGCATATGGTAAGCAGCATACGCAAATAATAAAGATCACCTGCATTGGGAATAACATTTTACGTTCTCCCGATAGTATCACCTCTTTGCCTATGTGACCACACTTTATTAGTGGGGCTCCAAACCCATTCGGAGGGAAAATTTATATATAATAAATCATTTGCTTCTGGATATTGTTGATTCGCTACAAACCACTATGTAAGTGTTGTCTTCTTATTGTCATCATTATTCACCAAATTGGATATGTTAGTAGAGTCTCCAAAAGCAACCATATTCTGTTGTGGAAGATGCACTTGCAAACGCAATATATCAGGCTTTTTCTCATGCAATGAGAACCCAAAAATTCTCCAAATTGCCTCCGATGCGAAAACATAGCGTGCATCTAAATAACTCTTGATTTCATCAAGAACACCTTCTCCATCTTGGAGCACAACCGTGGCCCTATCATGTCCTTTGTACACATACTTATAGAGATACTTCACTGCTGATATGGTTGAGCATATCTCTACATTGATGTGAGATTTATATCTTAGAGACAACAATGGATTATAGGGAACAATCCATCTGCTATCAAGCCTCTGTTGCTTTTGAACCACATATTGACCATCATCTCGCCGCATATACCTTCGATATCCATCACCATCAATAGAAGTAGATTCACAAAACTCGTGTGGGTATTTGAATCTACATCTTCGATCTACCATGCATGGAGCATTTGGATCCAATGTGCCACACGGACCATGAACATTGCAACGACTCACAACATCATACAAATCAAGAAATAAATTTTTATCTTGAAGTTCAGCACAAACCATTCTATCGTAATGCCACATCTCTGTCGGCTTATATTCGGATGCAAGAATCAGTAAGATATGAGCATGGGGAAGACCTCTCTTCTGAAATTCTATCACACAAACATGTCGAACGACCTTTCCAAAGATAGCCCTTTTAAGAAGCAAGTCCATCAAATCTTTGAATTTATGATAAAAGACATGTGTAGTCAAGTCAGGACGATCAGAAGCAGTCTGTCCTGGCAATAACGCATCTTCTATTTCCTTCCACCTTGGGTTGCATGTGAAAGTTATGAATAGATCAGGCTTTCCTCTCTTACGTACAATTGCCATAGAATCTTGATAGAGTTGCTGCATGTACCGAGGTCCCCCCACAAAAGATGAAGCAATACAATTCTTCTTCCAACATTAACACCCATAACCCCATGTGCATTGTCACTCGAAGCAAGCATGTCTGCAAGGCCTTGATACACTTCTGCACGAATTGATCTCTGATTGTTTCTAAACCATAATAACCTTGACTCCTCCATAGTACTGTAGGCATCAACAATGTACTGTTGCAACAATCGTCCTCCACGTAAAAGGCATTCTGTGGTGTCACTCCTAATCTGCAACCTAAAAGTGTAGTATTGTTTTTGTGTAATAAATTGATGCTCATTGGGAGTTTGCGGTATATATGGATGCCACCCATCCTCTCCATTAGGAAATAATAGAACATATAGTAAAGACATATATGATCAATGTAGGTTGGAGATAATTTTAAGCCCCCCATCACGATACTGCAATACAAGATCACGATGGCCGATGTTGCTCTCATCTCCTTGCCCTGGCATAATTGCTGCAACCTCAGATCCACGTGGAGTTGAATATTTCCAACCATTTGTACGATTTTCAGTAATGACCATCTTCGTGTTTGGGATTCCTTCATTCCCCATTGTTGTAGCAGCAAACCGAAAGGCATTTGCATATGGGTTAACACGATGCATCATAGCCTGCAAACTATGCAAGGAATCTCTATCTAAATCTGGCACATGATGCAATCTATTGTTGATCTCATTCTCTGTATCAAAAAAGTACAATTGTGCAAAGCGAGGGATCTGATCCACTCTTTCGCACGGTGTCATAGGCCCAATATTATGGTAGATGGCACCGTGAACTTTAAAAGTGTACACACCTCTCCCTCACGTAAGTTTCTCATCAACATGCACCCAAAGAAGCAAAAGCCAATACATTATTATATGCTCTGATGTGTTTAAGAATTTTTTTGCTCTTGGTAGTAGCACCTTGCATCAATTCTTTGAGCTCCATTGGCGGATCACTCAAAGGAAGTAATTTGACTTTTCCTGATAAGCAACAATACTTACCTACAAATGTGCGTGTAGACCTACCTTCAACCTTCCAAGCACATGCACCACAAAAGGAGCACACAAAATTTAAGCCACCCAAGTTGTGGACCAAGCATTTTCTATGGTAGAGGGCAAGCATAGAGTCATGCTTCAAGATTGTTGCATTTGGATAAATGCAACGAATAGATAGACAATAATGCTCAATTTTAGAGAATCCTCCTTCTTCAAAATTAATGCAAGGATGTTGTTGACCCTCCCAATTGTTGGCAACTCCAATAACGTAAGGTACTTCTAAAGTTCTAGTGCTTTGAGCATTTGTAGTACAATTTTCAATATGCATAGCCATTGCATCCATTTGTTGACCGCCATGGCTTAAATGCATGATATTCACACAATCTCCTAAAATACCCAATGGGATTCGCTGCAAAGATCGTTGAGCCCTAGCCCGTGTTGTTTCTCGCCTAGCTTTACGAGAAATGTTGCACAATCTAGCTCGATGTGTGTGTCCTGGGGACAAAATCCGTGGTCCGGACACCATCTGTGTTAAATAAATTTTTTTAGAGAGTAATCACTTAGGGTGATCGGTTTAACACCAATCAAAAGGTTGTCAATAAATTTGAGTCTTCTAAATAGGAAGATTTGCATCTATCTAATATGAGCTACCAATCTACTAGTCCCTGACCATAAGTTTGGCATGAATAACTTTTCATTCCATATCTCCTTTCCTCCCCCTTTCGCTACCTCTCCGTTTGTCTTTCTACCCCTCCCTATATCTTTTTTTGTTTTCCTTTTTGTTTATTCCCTACCCCTAAAACCTTCTTTCCTCCTCTCTCTCTCTCTCTCTCTCTCTCTCTCTCTCTCTCTCTCTCTCTCTCTCTCTCTCTGTGTCACACACACACACACACACAGACTCACACATAGAGCTTTTCATGCATGTGTTCCTGAGAGAGAGAGAGAGAGAGAGAGAGAGAGAGAGAGAGAGAGAGAGAGAGAGAGAGAGACTACAATGATAAATTGAAGTATTGCTACATCACACATACACACACACACACACACACACACACACACACACACACACACATAGAGCATTTCTTACATGTGTTCATGTGGGGGCGGGGGGGGGGGGGGGGGCAGAGAGAGATACTACAATGATAATTTGAAGTTTTGCAACATCATTAGTTCAAAAACCATTACATTTTAGGATAGGATGTAGTAACACAATGATAATTTGAAGTTTTGCAACATCATTAGTTCAAAGAACATTACATATTAGGATAGGATGTAGTAACACCCCCCTGTGCGTTAGGCATGACAACACGACTAAGTCTCCTATCGATGGCATTCAAGCGATTAATTGCAATTTTTAAGGTCTTCATCTCAGACCCTAAATCTGCTACATGCGCTTCCAGAGCTTCAACTTGCTCCTTGTATTCTTTGAAGGTCCTAATCTCAAACCCCAAACCTATTACATGTGCTTTCAAGGCTTCAACTTGGTCCTTGTGTTCTTTGAAGCACAAAAACAATTGTTGCACAACCTCATTCTGGCAATTTTTCATGAATGTATAGAGTTCATGTTGATTGTTTTCCAAACGTGCAATTTCGTCCTTGATACCCTGCTATGCCAAAATCACCTCCTCTCAAAAGGTGATGTGGTCTTCTTCACCTTGAACTTGTTTGCAAACCTTTTGTAAGTAGTTTTTGCACTCTTGTTGGACAGCTTCGTTGCATTCACAAAGTCCATGAATGATTTGTAAACGCTTTGAAGGACCCTCGCAAATCAATTGCCCCCATGATCTGGCCAACTACTTTGCGGCTCGCACGCTATTGCGCTCTGGAGGTGTAGGCATGATGACTTCATTTACATCATGATCTCCTTGAGAAACATTCCCAGAGTCGAAAGAAGGGCTATCCATCACTGAAAGAGAATAGATGCATCAATTAATTGCAAGTGATCATGAAAAATGTATGTTGGTAACATGTATGGTTAAGTAGAAACAGATTATGATGAAGTGGAACAACCTAGGTCTAAAAAGAGAGAGACACTTGTCACTGCTTAGTCATGGAGATGCATATAGCATGGATATATATACAAAGGGAGATAGATAGATAGATAGCTCGGTCGTGATTTCTTGCAGCAACACCGACAGCTGTGGGAAAGCCCGTTATGTGGCAAATTATAATTAATTATAACATGGATATATATATATATATATATATATATATATATATATATATATATATATATAGAGAGAGAGAGAGAGAGAGAGAGAGAGAGAGAGAGAGAGAGAGAGAGAGAGAGATAAAAAGTTAGATAGAAGAGGGGGGAGGGGGGGGAAGAAGAGGGGGAGAAACGTGTATAAGTGAATTACGAAAATCTAGGTATAAAAAGAGAGAGATTTGTCATTGTTTAGAGAGAGGAGAGAAAGAGAGAGAGGGACAAACTTGTCATTGCAAGCCATTAGATGCAATATTTCTCATGAGCAAGCCATTATATGGTGTCTACTTTCACGACCCGCTAACTAATTTTTGGTGTCATGGCATTGTGTTTAGTCATGAATACCATATATACAAAGTGTTGAACCTATCCCATAAGTATATATAGTCATTATTACCTTGCCGACGTCTCAAAATGCATTCCACCATGACCATTGACATCTTCGAGTTCTACTCGAAATGAGTCACTAAGCGTTTTTCTACGATCGTATCATCACAATATAACAACTCGAACAGTGTTCGGGAAAAATGTGTCTCAGCTATTTCAAAAATGCGGATTGAAGGCAAGAGGAAAAGGAGAATTTCCGCCCCAAAACAGAGAAAAATAGTGTAAAATTTCCTCTTGGCAAGCCAACCCGCTTGCGCGCGGGGGGGGGGGATATGCCTAGCATGGATAAAATTTTCGATGGGGTAGATAGAGGGCGCAAAGGTGAAGTGGGAAAAAGGGTATGGGGTAGAGGAGGCGCACAAAAGGAGGCATAGGAGTGTTCATCACAGAGAAGGAAAGCAGTGTAGTCTATGGCAAGGAGGCAATGTGATTCAAGGAGGGCTCTCAGAGGCGAAGCAAAGAAGGCATAGGGCGAGAGGGGGGCAAAGGAGAGAATATTCTTTTGTAATGATTTTTTGAAAAGACTCATCAGTATGTGCTACCCATTTTGGAAAACAAAATACGGATGGAATCTTGTGTGGATGCCTCGAGCAACCAGACGCCGACGCACGCACGCACCGGGGGGATAAGGTCGTCCCGTAGGCAGAGCAGCAAGGCTGCGGCGCGCACCCTCAGCAGCGCCTGAGATGGAGAAGGGACTAGAGGGGGTTGAATGTATTTTTCTATATTACACATTCCGAGGTCGAAGCAATGAATGTGCCTTGCTTTGGTGGTTAGCCCAGCGACTGGGGGTTGAATCTGTCAGAGTTCGAAACCTCAAAAAGGGCCATAGTTTTGTTGCTCCGTGTGTACCAGAGACAGCCACAAAAGGCATCCGGAGAGATTCGCCTCCAATATAATATCGAAGCTACCAATAGGTCTCCCCAACATCCCGCTGCCTAGAGTAGCTCCAAGGTCCTAGCATAAACATTTTTTTGAGCTAACTTACAGAGTAAGTATAGAACAATTCAAAGGAAAAAATATTTTCAATTCATGCACTCCTGTTGGGGTGGCAGCAGCGTTGGCCACATGGGCGACGATGGAGATGGCGTGCTCCTTCTCACTTGTTTGTTGAGCAACATGACCAACTGGAGGGCGACAAGAGATGGCTTGCAGCAATGGTTCAACTACGGCACGTGGGGTTCGGTTCTCGCTGCATGCAACATGGCGCTCAGCCGACATTTGCAGCATGGGCCGTCCAAGAGCATGCGAGAGGGCACACTGTGTTGCAAGTAGGTTGCGGCGTGGCGCTCAGGAGGCAGGTGGAGTGGGGTTGTTGCTTTCTACACATGGCGCTATAGAGGCAACTGGAGTTTGTATGCATGGCGAGTGGCGGGTCTAAGTTGCAAGAGGCAGGTGGAGTGGGGTTGTTGCTTTCTACACATGGCGCTATAGAGGCAACTGGAGTTTGTATGCATGGCGAGTGGCGGGTCTAAGTTGCAAGAGGCAGGTGGAGTTTGTCTCACTTAACGTTACACCCCCTCAGTACACAGCCTCGCCCTCAATTGCACACAGAGAGAGAGAGAGAGAGAGAGAGAGAGAGAGAGAGAGAGAGAGAGAGAGAGAGAGAGAGAGAGAGAGAACCTAGGTAACTGGTTCAGCTGGTTGCAATGAAGAGAACCGCTCGTTCAACTGGTTGCGCCCATGAAGGGAACCGCCTAACTGCCTGCTGCCAATGGAGAGAACCGCTTAGCAACAAAAACGACATTAGCTGTGTACAAAGGTTGGCGGGAGAGAGCCAAATCGTAGAGACAAAGTCAGTATCTCGCTCACCTTGCAACAACGTCCTTGGGTAGCAACAGTAAACCAATTCATTCATCGATGCTTGTATATCACGACAACAAGGTGAGTTGCAAGGTCATCATTTTCTTGTTTTCTTGCAAGGTTGGGTACTCAACTCGCCTAACCTTTTCTTGCAGCTACTCAAATCGCCTCGCTTGAATATTTGAGCCTCATCATTCGTCAAGGCTAAAGAATAGAATTTGAACCGGAAGAAGCTTTTGAAGACATGTACATAGCAGCCTGAATTTGAGGCTCGAGGCCAATACAGGAAAGCACAAATCATGATTCAATGTATATGCTCTCGCATCTCAAGGCTTTTTAATGCAGTAATCCATATTTGCCAAGTGGGTTGGAGATTTGGAAAAGCTTTAGGCTAGAGAAGGAAAGAGGCCATGGTGGCTACAAGGATTCGTAGGCACGTGGAGCCTTAGCTTAGCCCTCGCCCTCTTTTTAATATAGATATAGATATAGATTTAAGCAAAGTGAATTAAATAGAGGACGTGAGTTTTTGTTTGGCGATGAGTGTTAATGAACTTTTGAAAGTAACGAATTTCAGTCCCAAAGTAATGGGATGAGCTTCAACTCGTTGAATACCTCCAACTATTCCAATTCTCTTGGTGATGAAGAAAGATGGTTCTATGAAAAAGTGCATAGACTTTTAACGACTAAATTCTATTACTATCAAAGATTAGGTATATGTTATCAACACTTTGGCAAACTCTTTGATGAACTGCAAGCACGCTTTCCTTTTCAAAGCAAAACCCTTTGATGTACTTATTTATGTTTTGACATTCCAAACACATTTTGGGCATTACAAATTTTTCCTTATGCCATTCGATTTAGCCAATGCTTCAGCAACCATTATGACTTATAGAAGTGCTCTATATCCATACATTTGTAAAAAATTTATTGTCTTCTTCAGTAATATTCTCATCTGTAGTCCTTCCCAAAAGGGAGCTTGGTCTATTGCAAGTTATCAATTGATATAAATCGTTTTTTAAATTTATATTTACATTGCCACTAATTTTGTGGGCTTCAACATTGCCTTCCCTCTCAATCGACCACATGGCGCTTTACCTTTATCTCATAGGAGCTCTCTCCAACTGTGGTAGATTGGTTATGCCATTTCCCTCTTCAATAAAGAGTTCAACTCCTCATCGGCTAGATCTTTAAGGTCTCTTGGGATAGTTTCCTGCGCATTCTTCTTCTTCTTCTTCTCCATTATAATAGTCAGCTGGTTGTTGTGAAGGCTTATCACTAAGTAAAAGCTGGGTCAAATTACACGGGCATAGCAGCAGCTCATTTGAGGAAAAGGGGGTCCTTGGTTTTTCTAACCAACAAAGTAACGAGCAACCTCCACCCCAAAAGAAAAATGTCAACAGTTTTGCAGTCCACGACACAATCTAGCAACGTCAGTGCTCGAAAAAAGTGTGCCTCAGCTTCGCATTAAGTTAAAAAATCAAAACATCTGGTTGAAAGAAAGGGAGAAGAACAAGTTTGCTTGCAAAAATGTAAGAAAATAAAATTAAATTGCAACAAATGCAGGTTATTTATATTAAAAAATATCCTCATCAAATCTACCCAAAATGGGAATTATGTTTGTGAAATTGATTTATCCGGAACACTAACTAGGTTTGCCAACGTACTTCACTTTACGTGTTGCACAAAGTCTGAATTACCTTTCTAATGGAAAGGCTGGTTGTCTGCATGGCTTCCAATGCATGGAAGCCAAGGCTGCCTCCCACGGAGCTTCTCAGCGAGAGCTACTTGTTCAAGTGGTAGTCAAATGATCTCCTCCATTCTCTGTCTTCTACCTCTACATGGAAATTTTCAGATGACAAGTACACCAAGAAATGTGGGATGGAATGGTATGCTCCATTACAATTGTGAACCATAATCTGACATTAATACACCACAAAATTGTACCTAATCACACTCACCTATGCGAATAATGTGTATTCTTCCAAATATTCGCATTCAATTAGCCAATTTCAGGAGAGCAGGGGGTGGGGTGGGGCAGTCCAACCAATTCTCAAGAGCCTAGTCTGCTTAAAGCTCTAAAAGAAAAAACTTGCAAAAGACCCATACACTTGCAGGGCACGGATTGCCTTGAGCAAGAGCAGAGGAGCAAGACAGTAATGGGTGGTGTTGAAAAACACCTGATAGTTGATTGTTGAAGAAACAGATCAGCGTCCAAAGCCATAGAGGGTGCGGCCTTGGCGCTTGAGCGCGTAGACAACATCCATGGCCGTGACAGTCTTGCTCTGTGTGGGTCACAGCATCGCGGATGACATTCTCCAAGAAGATCTTGAGAACACCTCGCGTCTCTTCGTAGATGAGGCCGCTGATGCGCTTCACTCCGAGCCTGCGAATGGCGGGCTTGGTGATGCCCTGGATGTTGTCGCACAGCACCTTCGTGTGGCGCTTGGCTCCACCCTTGCCCAGACCCTTGCCGCCTTTTCCCCTTCCCGACATCCTGCTCCACTCTCTGTTAGGTGCGTGTCACATTGGGACAGGTAAGGGGTGGCCATCTTGAGGTGGCAGCCAGTGATTTGCGGACGAAAAAGCGAAACTTGGCCTCTAGACCTTGTCAGAGGGACGGCCTTACCTCCTTGGCCAACTTCTCCAAGGAGCGGCCATCTGCCAAAAGCGCACGCGGGAAGATGTTTCACGGGCTTCGAGCTCTGGCAGTCAGTGTGAGTTACGGAGGCCATTCCACTTGCGCTACTACAATTCGCTGCAAGCTCACCGGCAGTTTTTATCAAATTGGCTAGTGTGACAGCGCCGTGGCCTGGGGCACACAAAGAGGGGGTGGGGCGGGCGCCCCAGTGTGACATGGGCCTTAGACACACTTTACAGAGGGAATGCTTGAATGTATAGTCCCATAGCGCGCTTCCTCGCTGTAGATGCACCCACTAGATCGACGATGCATAGACCTTTTGCACGGATCGATCCAAAACCTGATTTTGACCTGTGTGTGTGTGCTTGCAGATGGGACTCTTGCATAAGGCTCGTGTCACACACGTCTGCTTGAATGTGTCTACGGTTGAGATGACGATTTCTTATTTGAAGCTACAATGTTTGTAGGGTTGTGAAGCTAGTCGTAAAGCGCATTGAGATGCATAACCATCATCTGAGGGAGAGGCTCCCAAGCATGTACCCAACCACCTTAATTTCAATAGAGTATTACCAAAATATCCCTCAAATTTGCGCAAATATCCAAAATACATGGCGGGATCTTCGATGCCGATGAGTATAGCCGAGATCTACAAGAATCTTTTCAAAAGATTAAGGAGGCTATATCCATCTCCCAATAAAGGAAAAAAGCTACTGCTAACAAGCACAGAAGGGCCTTAACATTCAAAGAAAATGATTGGGTTTTACTAAAATTTCCCAAGGCTTGATTAACGCAAACTACATGCAAAAATCCTACGGGCCACCAAAGTATTCTGCTAAATTAGCAAAAAGATACTATGGTCCTTTTCAAATTTTAGAACCAATCAATGAGATGGCCTATCAACTCAAGTTTCCCAACCATTGGCTCATGCACAATGCTTTTCATATGATCCAACTCAATACTTACAAAGGAGAGCCACCAACAAACCCAATTATTGAAGACCCCCTAGAAATCAAAGATCGAGAAGAGGTACTACAACCCGAAACTATCCTTCAACATGAGGACAAGGTACTACGACATGGTAAGATTATCTGACGGTATCTTATTAAGTTCAAAAATTATCCTTTTGAAGATGCTAGATGGATGCAAGGAACACAATTTAAGGATAGTATGAACCTTGTAAATGCTTACAATGCTACACTAGAGTAAGCAAATGTAAATATTTCTTTTAAATGATCAATGTTTTTGTCTTATAAGACTAGGTCTCTCTTTTTATTGTGCACAAATTTCAGTAGTATGCATGCTTAAAATCATGTTTGTGATGACGACGTCTCCCAAACACCAAGTAGAATTTGTCACTCTACTTTGGAAAGTATGATATGGACTAAAGAGCAGACATGCTTGCGACAGCTAAATCTCCCAAGCACCAAATGGATTAGTCATCCATTTTGGAATGATGTCTTAGGGTAAAAAGGGATCCTCTACCCGTTAAGAAACATAGACCAATGACTAAGGCTTTATCTTCTCTACCTCATAGTTGAGGACGACTATGATTTCAAGAGAGAGGTAATGTCATAAAATCTAATATTTGACTAATCCAAATGATTTTATCATATTGAACTGATCATTTAATGTGGGAAAATAAACAGGAACAAGATTTAGGATATAGACATGTGCTTTTAGGTCTATCTCAGCACAGGACCAAAGGGAGAGAAGGCAACGGGTCCAAAAGGGAGATGGTCTATCAAAGAGCAATGACCATATAATGGAGCTTAAAAGATCTTAGGGTTAGCTTCATTAAAGACCTCCAAAGGTTAGTGTTAAAAGTCCTTAGACCTAGGACCGAGGGTATTTTAGACCTTAGACAAGCTAAGCATATGCTTGAGATGCTTGTCATGCTTGAGCTGACTAGGTGTTTGAGATGCTTGTCATGCTTGAGTTGACTAAGGTGCTTGAGCTGACTAGGTGTTTGAGATGCTTGTCATGCTTGAGTTGACTAAGGTGCTTGAGATGCTTGTCGTGCTTTATGACTAAGGTGCTTAAGGTGCTTCATGACTAAGGTGCTTGAGGGGTTGAAGGTGTTCCAAAAAGACAACATCCCTACACAAGGGGGGGCGAGCCCTACAAGTAGGGGCATGAGAGAGAAAACACACACACTCACTCAAGGCAAGCCAAGTCTAAAGAGGACACAAGGACACATATCAAGATCCTCCCCATGTTTCCCTCATAAGGTTCCTAAAGCCTATTGGTTGTAATGGAATTAGCCTTTTAACTTGAGTTGGAGCGGAAAGTGAATAACATATGGAGAATTTCCTTGAGCATTCCTCTGTGTGTAGATGTAGAATGATAAAGAGAGATCTTGGATGGAGAGAGAGCAACATTAACACACTACTTCATTAACATGGCCTGAAAAATACTTGTAAAAGAGAGTGAGAGTTTAGAGAAATTGGCACCAATAGAGGACCGGATTAGTTGGAGCTGGTCCCCCCTCCAATAGGCATTTGTATTATAGATTCTTCCATGACGAAAGACTTGTTTACAATACAACTTATTGTGTTCCTTGAGACCTTCTTGATGAGGTGAAGATGGAAAGCTTCACTCACCAAGCATTAGCATAACAAAAACAATAAAGATGATTAGCATGCACTTGAAAAACGCCCAGTCTCAATCCCAAGACCTCAAACACCATGAAAGGTGAGGAGAGCTGGCAGGGAGTGAGGAACAAGAGAGAGGTAGAAGTAGCTCTACGAGAAAGCAATACCCCCTTGCACATAATCACTTATAGATCTTGTAGTATAGCTTAGCATAGTGATAATGGAGATTAGAGAGATTGATAAGCAAGCATAAGCATTTTCTTGTATGGATTTGCATCCATAGCCAAGAGCTTGTTGTAGTAGGCATTCAAGTTCTCAAGCTTGGAGAAAGAGATGGAGTTCTTGCTTCACAAGAGTGTGTGAAGAGAAGAATGAGAGAGGGAGAGGGATCGTGGGAGGCTCAAATGACAGAGAGAGAGAGAGAGAGAGAGAGAGAGAGAGAGAGAGAGAGCTTGGTCGACCCCCTTTCCTAGGCTTTCCTTGAAGCTCATTGGGCCATGTAGCCCTCTAGCCAATGAGAGCTTGGCTCCCTTTGGGGCAAGGTGTGTAGCCTCTTGACAAGTGCCCTTCTTTCCCTCTTGTGAGGCTAAGCTAGCACCCCCCTTGCTTAAGCACAACCCCTGCTTAAGCACAACCCCTCTACACCTGACATGTGGCCCCTTTCCTGTCATGAGAGTATGGGCCCTTGGTGAGGTGCACAGACACTACCTACCTCCCTCCTTTGTAGGGCTCGCCCCCTCCTTTGTAGCTAGTTCTTTGAACTTGGTAAGCAGGCACGCACTCTGCTTAAGCACAGCCCCTGCTTAAGAAAGCTGCCCCCTTGCGTGCTTGGACATTAATTGACTAAAGTTAAAAATTGAAGACTATGTCTTAAGGCTTTTAACACTTACCTTTGGAGGCTTTTAATGAATCCAACCCTAAGGTCTTTTAAAGCTTCATTAAGTGCACCTTGCTCTTTGTTAAGCTGCCTCCATTATGGACCCTTAATGAGATGCAGTCATCTCTCCTCTTGGTCTCATGGTGAGGTGAGCTTAAAGCACTTATGGCACCTAGATCTTTGGTAGACTATCTCCCTTTTGGCCTCTAGTTAGAGATAACATTATCTCTCATTTAGGTTGAGATATGTCTACAAGTACATATCTATATTCTAATTCTTGTTTCCCTTTTATCTCCCCATATTAAATGATCAGTTTAACATGAGAAAATCATTTGGTAAAGTTAGATATTAGATTTTATGACATTACCTCTCTCTTGAAATCATAGTCGTCTTGGACTATGAGGTAAGGAGGGTAAAGCATACGCATTAGTCCATTTTACTTAGCGGGTAGAGGATCCCTTTTTACCCTACAATATCATTCCAGAGTGGATGACTAGTCCACTTGGTGCTTGAGAGACATCGTTTGTCGCAAGTATGCATGCTCTGTAGTCCATATCATACTTCCAAAGTAGAGTGACAAGTTCTACTTGGTGTTTGGGAGATGTCATCTCCACAAACATGATCCTAAGCATGTATACTCATTAAATTTTTGGACAACAATGAAAAGAGAGAGTCTTATAAGACAAAAACATGGGTCATTTAAAAGAAATTTGTACATTTTCTTACTCTAATGTAGCATTGTAAGCATTAACAAGGTTCATACTATCCTTAAGTTGTATTCCTTGCATCCATCTAGCATCTTCAAAAGGATAATTTTTGAACTTAATAAGATACCGTCGGATAATCTTACCATGTCCTAGTACCTTGTCTTCCTGCCGAAGGATAGCTTCAGGTTGTAGCACCTCTTCTTGATCTTCAACTTCGGGTGGGTCTTCAACAATTGGTTAACTTGGTGGCTCTCCTTTGTAGGGCTTAAGTAGGCTCATATGAAAAGCATTGTGTATGAGCCAATGGTTGGGCAACTTGAGTTGGTAAGCCATCTCATTGATGGGCTTTAAGATTTGGAAAGGAATATAGTATCTTTTTGCTAACTTAGCATAATACTTTTGATGGCCAGTAGGATTTTTGCTCGTCATTTGCCTTAATCGAGCCTTAGGAAACTTGAGTAAGACCCAATCATTTTCTTTAAACGTTAAGGACTTTCTGTGCTTGTCAGCACGCAGCTTTTTGCCTTTGTTGAGAGATGGCTATAGCCTCCTTAATCTTTTGAAAAGATTCTTGTAGGTCACGGCTATACTCATCGGCGGCGAAGATCTTCCCATGTACTTTGAGTAGCAAGGGACTTTTAGGTCTTTCCTCAATGATCTCAAAAGGTGCTTTTCCCATGAAGTATGTACAGTATTATTATAGGCATACTCCACAAGAGGTAAGTACTTTTCCCATTGTGAGCGTTGATGTACTTCGATAACATAATTCGAGTAGATCGAGTATCGTAATATTGGCTATCTCACTTTGGCCATCCGTTTGTGGGTAATAGGCCGAAGAGAAATTCAATCTTGTTCCTAGATTTTCAAAGAGACCTAGGATCTCTATCTGACACGATGGATGTTGGTAATCCATGGTGTTTGAAAATCTGAGATATGAAGAGAGTTGCCATTTGGTGTGCCTTATTGGTCTTTTTGACAGGAATAAAGTGTGCTTGTTTGCTAAACCTGTCGACTATTGTCCATATTCCCGTATTCCCATGGATAGACTTTGGTAATCCAAAGATGAAATCCATGAATATACTCTCCCATCGTGAATTTGGGATAGGCAATGGCTGGAGTAATCTGGGTTGCTTCCCTCTATCATATTTGGTCTTTTGACATACTACACATTTTGAAACATACTCTTGTATGTCCACTTTCATGGTACGTCTCTACTCCTTGAAGAGTAGGTTGAATAGCTCTATGCCCCGCATAGGGAGGAGCATGGTATTCATACATAACTTTCTCACGAAGGGAATGGGTAACACATAGCTTGTTGTTGTGGAGAAGATAACCATCCTACAAGGTGAATAGTTCCTCTTTCTTACCCAAAACAAGGACTGACATTATGTCTCTAAAATCAGGGTCAGTAGCATACTCATCTATCATAGAAGATAGATCATTGTGAGTAGCTATAGACACCACATTAACTTTTGATCGTCGTGAAAGTGCATCAGCCACTTGATTGTGCTTACCAGCTATGTGAGCAATATGAAAATTAAATTGTGACAAAAAATTTGCCCACCTCATTTGTTTGTCGGAAAGCTTGGTTTGCGTCATGAAATACTTGAGACTTTGGTGATCGGTTCATAGAATAAATGGAGTCCCCAATAAATAGTGCTTCCATGTGTCTAGGGCATGTAGAACAGCTAAAAGCTCTTTCTCATAAATGCCCAAGACTTGTCCGTCAGTATTGAGCCTTCGGCTCTCATATGCTATGGCATGCCCTTCTTGAAGCAAAACTGCTCCAAGGCAATCACCACAAGCATCACATTGGACCTCAAATGGTTTTGAGAGATCGGGAAGCTTGAGGACTGGTTGAGAGGTAAGCTTCTCCTTGAGCTTGTCAAAAGAATTTGCTCCTTAGAAGTCCTACAGAACGTTCTTCTTAGTTAAATCATGTAGTGGTCCTACTACTTGGGAGAATTTTGCTATGAAGCGTCTATAGTATGCGCACATACCAATAAAGCTTCTTAGCTCATGTAGATTCCTTGGGTTAGGCCATACTTTTATTACCTCTAACTTTGATGGATCCATACGGATACCATCTCGAGAGATAATATGACCTAGGTATTGAATCTCTTGAAGGAAAAATTCGCTTTTCTTTTGGTTGAGAAAAAGCTTATTCTCCCTCAATGCTTAAAAATTCACTTGAAGATGCTGCTTATGTTCCTCCAAAGACTTGGAGTAGATGATGATATCATCAAAGAACACTCCAAGGAATTTATGGTAAGGTCTAAAATTTTTCTCCATTAGATGATTGAATTAGCTGGTGCATTAGTCAAACCAAAATGCATGACTAGATATTCGTAAAGACCAAACGTTGTGCAAAACGTGGTCTTTAGGATATCTTCATCCATTATCCTATTTGATGATAACCACTCTTAAGATCAATCCTACTGAAGTAGATAGAGCCTTGTAGCTTATCAAACAGATCTTCTACCTGAGGCACGGGAAATCTGTTTTTGATAGTGATATGATTTAGTGCTCGATAGTCCACACACATACGGTATGTACCATCTTTCTTTTGCACTAAAAGGACTGGAGAACAAAAGGGAGAGGTACTAGGCCTTACCATCCCTTTGTCTACCAATTCCTGTACTTGCCTCATGATCTCCTCTTGTTGAGCTTGTGAGACTCAATAAGGAGGCTTGTTAGGTGGTGAGCTTCCTGGAAGGAGCTCAATGCGATGGTCATCATCCCCTCGTTTTGGAGGTAAATCCATCAGGATATCATCGATGAACACATCTTGGAATCCTTTTAGAAAATTAGACAAGTCTAACTCTTCTGCCTCATGATCTCCTCTTGTTGAGCTTGTGAGACTCAATAAGGAGGCTTGTTAGGTGGTGAGCTTCCTGGAAGGAGCTCAATGCGATGGTCATCATCCCCTTGTTTTGGAGGTAAATCCATCGGGATATCATCGATGAACACATCTTGGAATCCTTTTAGAAAATTAGACAAGTCTAACTCTTCTTGATTCCTACCATTTACATTTGATGAAACATTAGGATCCTTTAGAAACTCTTTGACAAAAATCATGTATGCAGAAACTTAGCTCTTCATTGATTTATCAAAAGCGGGAGAATTTACAAGTGGAATGGTGCAACCACGCTCACTGGCATCTATATACATGTTCTTTCCCCGTAGGTGTAGATTCTCCTTTCAGGGAACTTCAAACTGGTAGCCATGCAATCAAACCATGGCGCCCCTAGGATAGCATCCTCATGTTGGAGAGGACAGATGAAAAAGTCTTCTTTGTCGACATAGCTTTGGACATGAAGCCTCAACTTCCCAATCAATGGAGTAACGGAGGCTTTTTGTCCCTTGAAAGCTGCGTCAGCCATTACCATATCTCCCATCTGGAAAGCTTGAATGACCAACTTGGTGGCCAACTCCGTTGATATGAAGTTGTGAGTATAGCCAGGGTCAAATAAGATGAAGGCATCATGCTCTCTTACCTTTCCCCAAGCATAGGAAAGTGATGATCCTTTGCAATGAGCGTCCTCTTTTGGAGCTTCGATGGTGGAAACCCTAGAAGTCTCATTGCAAGCATTCTTTTTGGAGCAAGAACGATAGCCATGTCCTTGCTCCCCACACTTGAAACACTTATTGTCCTTGCAAAAAGCTTCAAGCTCTTCATGAGAGAGTTTGTTTTTACCTTTGTAAACTCCATTCTCCTTGGACCGATTATTGTTGTTGTTGTTGTTGTTAGAAGTGCCTTGGGAAGAATTTTGAGCATTGGTCTTCCCCTTTGCATCATTTTTGTCTTTGTTTTCCATGGGCTTGACATTCCGTCGAGCCCCTTGATGGAAATTGATTTTAATGAAGCCAACCCTAAAGTCTTTTAGAGCTTCATTGAGTGTACCTTGGTCTTTGTTAAGCTGCCTCCATTATGGACCCTTAATGAGATGCAGTCATCTCTCCTCTTGGTCTCATGGTGAGGTGAGCTTAAAGCACTTATGGCACCTAGCTCTTTGGTAGACTATCTCCCTTTTGGCCTCTAGCTAGAGATAACATTATCTCTCATTTAGGCCCATGGTTGAGATATGTCTGCAAGGACATATCTATATTCTAACTCTTGTTTCTCTTTTATCTCCCCATATTAAATGGTCAGTTTAACATGAGAAAATCATTTGGTAAAGTTAGATATTAGATTTTATGACATGGGTTGACCTCCAAAAGGGATCCAATGAGAATTTACTTTGTTTAATTAATTGTTCAAGCATTGAGTCAAGCCCTCTCTCTCAAAGGGGTAAGAAGAAAACTTTTCCTAATGCTAACCTTGTTGATTGTTATGCAAAAAGCATGTGATTGTCTAAGCTTGAGGAGGCCCAATCATATTCAAGGAAGAGCTAGAAGAGGGGGTCGACCCAAGCAAGGAGGGGGGTAGCTTGACCATATACACACTCTCTCTCTCTCACTCACACACACTCTCATTCTCATAGTGTGTTGTGCAAGAACTCCATCTCCTTCTCGAAGCTTGAGAAGTTGAGATCCTACACCAACAACTCTTGGCTATGGAATGCAAATCCAACCAAGATCCATGCTCCAAAGTGCATGCTTTCCATCTCCTTCATCTCCATTACTATGCTATTATGTTATGCTAAGCAACAAGAGTAATAACAAGTGAGGAGTCTGTTTCTTTTTCGTATGTTACTTCTTCTTCTTCTTCCCTTCTCTCACTCCCTGATAGCTCTCTCTGCCTTTGAAGGTGTTGAGGTCTTGGGATTGAGGCCGGTGATATGTTAATGCTTTTGCAATTAACACTAGGTTGGTAACCTAAGAGGACATAAAAGTGTCCTTTCAGGGTTTTGAAAAAAACCTCCAAAACCATAGTAGATCCACTCATTTTGTCAAATCCTTTCATGAGGTTATAGTTCAAGGCCTACTACACATGGAAAAAATAAGAAACTTGTATAATTTCACATCTTTTGGTCACACCAAGCCTCCAAAGTTGATCGACTAGTACATTTTCATCAAAACAGTCATTTCTTACGTTTTGTTGCATAAAACTAAGATTAGGGATTTTTGTAGGACTTGAGATAAATTCCCTAGTTTACTTCAATGGGTTGGTGATCAAAACATATGATTGCTTCTCACTCACTATTTTTTCTTTTGCCAAAAGAAATAGGTACCAAAAAGTTGAATTTTTACCATTCTGCAAACCTATCATCAAAGTTTCTATAGCCACACTCAATACAAATAATATATGCATGTTTTCTTAGTTCCCTATTGTCGTTTAGGTTCATAAGGAGCCATGGAGCATGTCAAAAGAATAATACATCTTTTACCAGGGGGAATCTTGGGGACAAAGATGAAGTGCTAAATACAGCAAACATGAAAAAACTGGGTTTAACATTATGAGTTGTAGAATCCCATAGAAACTATTCAATATCTAGCCAAATTTGATCCTTATGACTAGATATGGTTACTACCTACAAAATACATGTAGTTGTCAGAAGAAACTAACAATATTGAAAAAGCTATACTTGATATACTAGAATGTTTCATTTTCTTCTATAATTGAAAAAATCAACCATCGTTGTCTACTATGAAAAATAGGGTATTAGGTGCCCCAAAACTCAAGGAATATTAGCTTTATGTTACAATATGCGACATAGAAAATCAAAACTGCATTTGGATACCATGAAAGCCACCAAAAAAATAAAAGAAGAGCTAAAGTTGGCTAAAAAACAGGATTTGAGAATTTTTGTAATCTGGTCATAACTTACAACTTTAACATTTATTTCTCCCTAGAAGCATCAAGACATGTTGAGGACTACTAAAGATAGTTCTCTAGCATTATAGACCTCACAAACATGAATTCTAGAGTGGTATAGTTGCAAAAAGTTGAAAAAAGCCAAAAACAGGACCCGTTTTTTCACACAGTTTAGGTTGTGAAATGTTGTGCAAGGACAAGGTTAAAGATGGAATTGATATTCCAAAAAAATGTCGAGTTTTTTTCAGCTCATGAGAATACTTTCTAGACAGATAGCACCTCAAAATCCATTTTGAAACTCTTCACATAATTCAAAGAAAATGGTCACTTAACAGGACATAAAAGTGTCCCATTACCAACCTAGTGTGAAGGGTATATTTTTGGTGTATGAAGTTTACCATATTCATTGCACCAACAAGGTCTCAGGGAACACAATCTTGTAATGTACCAAGTTTCTCTTTATGGGAGAATCTATAATACAAAAGCATTTTGGAGGGGGGACCGGCTCCACATAAATCCAGTCCTCAATTGTTGTCAATTTCTCTAATCATTTCTCTTCATCTTTTATAAGTATTGTTCATGCCAAGCTAATTAGGTGTAATGTTCATTTTGCTACCTTCAATCAAGTACTCTTCTTATTCTCTTAAAGAAAATGCTCACTATTGTTCTTTACATTCTGCTACAATCAATGTCATAGCCATATTCCATTACATACCCGGATAATATATTGTATTTGAAAATTTATACACCATGTGTGTGTGTGTGTGTAGAGAATATAGTTAACAAATCCAAAATGTGTTTATTTGGTGTTAATAATTGGCTATGAAATAAAACAATATTCCACCTTATTAGTGTTGGAATTAGGGTTACAGAGAAATGCACACAGCTTGGAGAAGACAAAGGGAGCTCAAGGCACACAATAGAGAGTGTGTTACTTAGTGTGCAATGGAAAGATAGATAGCCCTAGAGTGATGGGCGTATTTACAATGCAGAGGGGAAAAAACCTCCTAAAGAGGGAAAAACTGCACCGGCGGTCCTAGTGTGTTCACACACATCACTACCACATGTATATGGTAACCAATCCCCCCTGCAGTGATACGGTGAACGAGAGCTGGCACATGAGTACAGGGAAGTGCCATGCCCTGAGGACATGATCAGTCCACAAAGGGGAGTAAGCCCAAAGCTTTGTGGAAAGCTTCAAGCTTCTCACGAGACAATGCCTTTGTGAAAAGATCTTCAAAGTTGTCCTATGTTGGCACATAAGCCAAGCCGATCTCTATTGCTGAGAGCCTCTCCCTTACATAGTGGTAATGCACCTCAATGTGCTTTGTGCGAGCATGAAAAACTAGGTTCCTCGCAACTGCCAATGTGCTCTGACTGTCAGTGTAGACAGTGTTCGCAGTGTCCTGTCCAACACCCAAATCAGCCATAAGGCGTCTAAGCCATACACACTCAACCGTAGCTGTGAAGACTGCCCTGTACTCAACCTCACAACTCGAAGTGGCCACAGTAGGTTGCTTCTTACTCAACCATGATATACATGAACTGCCAAGCATGAAACAAAAACCACTTGTGGACACTCGCGTGTCAAAACAACCAGCCCAATCTGAGTCCGAAAAAGCATGTAAGTCTGGTGGAAATGATCCCCCCTTGGGATAAAACAAGCCAAGATGTAAAGTGCCACTAAGGTAGCGGAAAATAATCTTGACAACCTGCCAATGCTTAGACCCTGGGCTATGGATAAATCTATTGACCTGTGAGACTGCAAACTGAATATCCGGCCTCGTGTTGCATACATAAATGAGGAAGCCAACACCAATTTGGTAAAGAGTGACATCAGCAGGATCACCAGCATCATGTAGACTCAACTTCGAACCTGGTTCCATGGGAGTGGCAATAGGTTTGCAATCCTCAAGTCCAAACTTACATAGCAATGTCTCTATGTAAACTTTTCTAAATTTTGATACAAGGCAATACCACCATCACACTGCTTAAACTGTATACCCAAATAATGATGCAACAACCCCAAATCTTTCATCTTGGAAGTAGCATTCAAATCAGCCTTAAATTCAGCAATATGTCTCTCATTTGGTCCAGTGATCAGCAAATCATCGACATAAAGAACCACAACGAGAAGTACATCACCCTCGCGCTTTACATACAATGTGCTTTCTGTTGGACTGTTACGAAAGCCTCATTTGACCAAATGAGTGTCAGCTTTCTCATACCAAGCACGAGGAGATTGCTTCAACCCATACAAAGCCTTCTTACATCTGTACACTTTGTCCTCTTGTCCTTTTATGACAAAACCGCGAGGCTGCGTTACATAAACTTCCTCAAATATGTGACCATTCAAGAAAGAAGTAACAATGTCTGATTGATGTACATTCCAACCAAAATGAGCTGCCAATGCACATAGAAAATTCACAGTAGTCATACTACAAGTGGGAGCAAAGGTCTCTTCATAATCTATACTTTTTTGTTGTGCATAACCCTCTGCAACAAGTCGAGCCTTATGGCGATCGATCTCACCATTCGGCTTGCGTTTCAACTTGTAAACCCACTTCGTACCAAGGGCCTTTTTGCTAGGAGGAAAATCACATAAAGTCCATGTGTCATTTTCTATAAGTGCATCATATTCTGATTGCATGGTAGCCATCCAATTTTTTGAATTCTGTGCTTCATCAAAAGACAGAGGTTCCTCAACATCATGTAAGCTAGACACAGCCAAAGCATAACAATCTGATGCATAAGATGCATGGCGAGATCCTGAACGTGTACGACTAGACAAAGGTGCATCCAATTTACTGTCACGCAAAGTGTGCACCAGCCATTTTGGCATACCTCTAGGTGCTCATTTTCAGCACTTTCCTCATCAAGTACATCATGTACATTTGCACCAGTAATAGGCTGATCTGTAACATTTTCAGAAACCCCCATAGGCTGTACATTTGCCTCATTGGAACTTACATTCGTATTTCCACCACTGAAAAGAGGCAACAAAGTGTCATAAATGTCATGTGAGCTTAGATTACTGTCTCTAGTACATGACAGCAAGGGCTGAAAAGAATCTTCCACAAACACTACATCCCGTGAAACCAGAATACATTTTGTTTGCAGATGATACAACATGTAACCTTTGCTTTCTGCACTATAACCAACAAAAATACATTTGACAGCCTTATCATCCAATTTTTTGCATTGTGGTTGTGGCACCAAAGCATATGCCAAACAACCAAAAACACGCATGTGCTCAATAGAAGGCTTTCTATCATGCCATGCTTAATATGGAGTAATAGACTGCAAAGCTTTCATAGGACACCTGTTTAGTACATAAGTGGCACACATGATGGCCTCAAGCAAAAAAGAATGCGGAAAAGCTTGACTTTTGACCATAAATCGTGCCATTTCTGTAAGTGACTTGTTTTTCCTCTCAGCAACACCATTTTGCTAAGGTGTATAAGGCACTGTACATTGGTGTTTTATCCCATGACTAGCCAAAAATGCATTGAATTCATGAGACATATACTCCCCCCCTCGATCGGAACGGAGGGTGCCCATAGTACATTTCGAGACATTTTCAGCCATAGCCAAAAATTGTTTGAAGCACATAAAAACTTCAGACTTCGCTTTAAGCGGAAATACCCATGCATAATCATCAATGAAAGTCACGAAGTAAAGGTAATTGCCCAAGGACGGTGTTTGCATGGGCCCACAAACATCACTATGCACAAGCTGCAACCTGCATATGTCTCAAACTAAACCATCCTTTGGAAACTTAGAACGCTGCATCTTACCCAAAATACAACCTTCACAAACATGTTTAACAGGTTCTTCAGGAGGCGGCAAAGAAGCAACCATATTAGATTTCTGCAAACGCAGCAAACTGGCAAAATTCAGATGACCAAAACATGCATGCCAAAGTTTTGCATCTGCAATAGCCCTTGAATCTGCAATAACATTTGCAAAATTTTGTCTACACTTGTCATACAAAGTAAGCTTATACAACCCACGGCACAAAAGGCCAGATGCAACAATTTCATCACCAAAACTGAGATCATGAACTGTACATCTGTCATCCACAAATTTGACTACAAGTCCAAGTCTAGAAAGTGCGGATATAGACAAGATATTCTTCTTGATCCCAGGTACATAAAGTGCATCAACAAGTGTGAAGGAACTACCATTTGTAGCAGTAAGCACAATATTTCTAACTCCTTGAACCTGATAAGAGGCATTGTTGGCACAAGTGACTGAATTCCCATGAGGGATAGACTCGAGAGAGGTGAACAATTCACGATGTGAGGTAAATGTGCTTTGTAGCACCACTGTCGAAATACCACACATGTGAATCTACAGCAACTGACAAGCATGCATCATGGATAGTAGGATTGTAAGTGCACTCTGCACTAAAATCCCATTCTGCATCAACATCAGTATTATAGTCTCCTTTTACAGAAGACTCAACAATGCATTTGTGGTGGAACTAGCATTTGCAGTGGAACCACCCTCTTTCTTCTTAGCCTCTTTGGCCTTTAACTTAGGACACGACTTGATCAAGTGATCATTAGCTTTACAATAATGGCAACGCATTTTCTTCTTGCCCTTATCACCATAATTTCCAAACAAAGTGTTGCCAGCAGAAGCATTGGGAACAGATATTTTTCCACTCATAGTAGAACCATAAGAAGTGGCTGCATTGTTGTTACCACCCTTTCTTTGAGAAGCAATAAAAGCCTGTTCAACTGCACGCTTTCTAGTCCTATTTTTTCTAGAAAGTGACTCTTGCAACAACAATGTGCATAATGCATCAAACTTGACAACTTCTGGATTTCCTTGGGTCATAAGTCTCCAAGTACTAGCAAAAGTCTGGTAAGAATCTGGTAAGGCATCAAGAACAGTCTGCACAAGGTAACTGTCTGAAATGACTTCACCTGCAGAAATAAGTTGCTCATTGATATCCTTGACACCAACAAGAAAATTATCCATATCATCTTCCTCATGCATAATCTTCGACTCCAGCTCTTTACGCAGCAAAGCAATTTTAGCCTCATTGTGACTTGCATTAAGACCAGCCAAAATATCCCTAGCCTGTTTTGCAGATTTTGTTGAACGGATGTGAGGAACAATGGTGCACTTTACAGACAACGCAATCAATGCATGAGCCTGCGCATCCTTTACATCCCAACGAGCTTGTTTTTCCGTAGGCAAAGCAACTCTAATAGCAGCAATCCTTGCAGCAAGACCTGCAACATCCTCAATATCGTCCGCATCCTCAGAACCAGGACGTTCATCAATGCCTTGCACAATATTCTAGATGCCCTTTGACACAAGAACATGTTTCATCCTATAAGCCCACATAGGGTAATTGTCCCCATCCAACTTGTCCTCAGCAGCAAACATCTTGAAGACATCTGTGTTGTTGTCAGCCATGGTAAATGTTGCGCCTGATGTGAAAAGTGCCCGAAAATAGGAGAAATGGAGCGGCAACAACACGTGTTATATAGCACAAACTATAGAAGACTGTAAGGCATCTGTTATGCAAAAATTGGCACTGACAAAATTTTTGCACAAAATGACAAAATTGCCTGTGCAGACCTGCGTGTAGTGGAAACGGAGGCCGAAATGATCCCGAATCAAAAATCTGAGAAGACTAAGCTCTAGGAGCTTGCGCGAGATATTTGTCGACCTGCGAACTCTCGCCAAACCTCACTGTAATCGGAGAAAGTGAGCAAGCGTGTGCTGGAGCAGCTGGCGACTAACTCCGGGAGGATGTAACCTGCTCTGATACCAATTGTTGGAATTAGGGTTGCAGAGAAACGCACACAGCTTGGAGAAGACGAAGGAAGCTCAAGGCACACAATAGAGAGTGTGCTACTTAGCGTGCAGGATAGATAGCCCTAGAGTGATGGGCGTATATATAATGCACGGGGGAAAAAACCTCCTAAAGAGGGAAAAAAATGCCCCGGCGGTCCGAGTGTGTTCACACACATCACTACCACATGTATATGGTAACAATTAGTTTATATTCTTGAGAAGGATAGGATGGTCACTTAGTATCTAGAATCTGATTCAATACAAGTGTTGACTTTGGTTTCACATTTAGAACATATAGTCTTGGCACCTTGACTCGACAATCGCAAAGCTAAAAATAAATTAAGCTGTAACAGAAACAAAAAGTGATCCATAACCTCGTTGAAACTGAAATGTGAGACAATGAGCGGGAAGAAAAACTTTGCAGCTCTAACTTAATAGCATAGATCAACTAGAGTCACAACAAACATAAAATGTAGGAACCAGATCCAATTTGATCGTATAGCTCAATGTAAGAGATAAAATTACATTGACTACTTAAAGACGTCTACTATGATTAGCCTTGGATTGAGTAGAAAGTGAGATGGAATTGATATTTATTGATTTGTTTTGTTTGAATAAATGAAGCATACATTAATGAGACACTCATACAATGTGTGTGTGTGTGTGTGTGTGTGTGTGTGTGTGTGTGTGTGTGTGTGTGTGTGTGTGTGTGTGTGTGTGTGTGTGTGTGTGTGTGTGGATGCGTATATCATCCGAATTGACAAGAGAGTGTGTGTGTGGGTGCGTTTAGTATTCTCTAAATAATGAGGTCACAAACTAATTCCCTCGACATTTGTTAGGTGATGCATGTGATATGGTTGCTAGTGGAGTTAGAAATAATAACTGTGCAGAGGTGAGGTTGATCAAGCCGTGAACCAGCCAAGAATAACAGCATGGCAAAAAATAAAAATAAAAAAATGGACGACGAACGATACTCATGGCTCCTTGTTGGCAGTGAGATCCGTCCTATGAGAGCTACCTTTGCATGCGATTCAAGGAATGTAGGTGTGCCTAAAGAGGGAGAAAAATTCACTTACATGAATGATAGGCACAGAGAGAGAGAGAGAGAGAGAGAGAGAGAGAGAGAGAGAGAGAGAGAGAGAGAGAGAGAGAGAGAGAGAGTAACAGTGGTTAGTGGCATGCACATGGTTGTACTTATCTGGGCACCGTTAGTTGCAGGCAAGGGAGAGAGATTTATTTGTGGTAGTGTTGTCACCTGCAGCTTTAAGGACAACATATTGCAAGAGCCTTTTCCAACTCGGCCTTGGAACGCTAGTGTGCCTCCTTCAAAGAACTATATGTTTCAGCTAGCATATGTGAACTCTAGACAAAATGTTGACTTGCCAGTGCCTCATGTGAAGATCATGAAAAAAGATGGCGATGGATCTGAGCCATTTGTCCATGGTACTTGGGATGAACCTCCAGACCTTGGTAGGTGCCACCCCTCTTGTTGTGAAGTAGTTGCTTATGATTTACCTCGTAACAAGTTGCATTCTGCAGTGATGTGCAGAACCAAAATGATTTGGTAAGTGATGTGCAAAACCAAAAGGCTAACATAACTTTGATCAGCTATTGGCTTTGAATCCTAAACTAAGGAGGCAATGGTCTACAAGTGTGAGAACGAGGCTACCAAAAGCTAAGGACAATGTCAGGGTAGGTAGCCCGGTGGATATTCTTCCTTTGGTGGATGTTGTCATCAAGAAAAGGATGCAGTTTTAAGCCTATATAGATGGTGGAGCACAGGTTTGCATCATGACAAAAATTGCAATGAGGGAAAAAGGTGTTAAAGTGGTAGCCAAGTCAAATGTACGCATGATGATGGCTAACCATGCTAAAGCTAGGTGTTTGGGCATGGCCCATGATGTAAGAGTGAAAGCTATGGGAATTGAGTGCCTAATTGACTTTCTGTGATGAAAGTATGTGAAAACTCTTATCCCATCATCTTGGCTAGTCCGTGGCCATTGGCAATAGGTGCCAAACAGGATTGGGAAATCAGGGTTTTACCTTGCCTGGTAAAGAGAAAAGAAGACACGTGGTGCTAGACCTGAAGACCAAGGAGAGTCGTTTCCACCCTATAGCAGCAAGAGACGAGGGTGACACCACCATCTATGACTAAAAAATTGAAAGGGCCTATGATGAAGGATATACACATATAGAGGAAGAGGAAAGCAAAGACGATATGCTCAAGATTTATGCTAACTTGTTTGGGGTCAATGTGGAGGACTCTTGTGCAAAAGAGGAGGTGCAACCACAGGTGCATGCCATAGGTACCAAAGAGGTGGTCAATATGCTAAGTGGAGATTTGACCAAGCAGGAGAAAGAAAGATATGTCCAATTGTGTGCATCCTTTCTGAACTTATTTGCAAAGGAGTATAAGGATTTGTGAGGAGTCAAGGGTGTTGAGCACAAAATAGTCCTCAAGGAAGGATACAATCCTAGGGCACATAAGCTAAGGAGATTGGGTGAAATTCAAAAGAAAGCCCTTTGGTAGGAGATCAATCAATTATTGGTTGCAGGTATTAGATACCCCGTGAAGGAGTTAGAGTGGGTTTCTGCGATGGTGATTACCCCTAACAAGAATGGGAAATGGAGGATACACATGGATTATAACCATTGAATGTAGCGACCAAGAGAAACCACTACCCATTGTCGTTTCAAGATGAGATCTTAAATCAGGTAGCTGGTCATGAAAGGTATTCCATTATGGATGGGTTTTCAGGGTACTTTCAGATAGGGATTACGCTTGAGGATTAGTTGAAGACTACCTTCATCTCTCCATGGGGTTGTTTTGCTTATCGTAGGATTCCATTTGGGTTGGTAAATGCTTATGCCACCTTTCAGAATTGGATGAATAGGGTGTTTGGCCCCTACTTGGGCAAGTGTATCTCATCGTGCGGGAGTTTTATGTGCTGACAACCAACAATTTATTGTCAGAGGTAGTGCTGCATTTGAAGCCAGGGAAGCAGATTATGAAGTGGGTGATAGAGCTACAGGAATTCGAGTTTGAATTCAAAATTGACCATACGAGTCAATCTCACCTGGCGGATATTTTGGTTAGTAAGGCCGTTGATTTACCAATCTATCCCAGGGTGGTGCGGGATGAAACTATAGAGGAACGTGATTTAGTGGGAGCTTTTACCATGTGGTTTGATGGAGCATACAAAAGGGTAATACAAAAGACAGGTGCAGGTGTAGTGATACAAGATCCACACAACATGGTGATCTTTTCAAAAGCCTACAACTTGGAGGACGTTCACACCAATAATGAGGCAAAGTATCTCACCCTCCATTTAGGTTTGAAGCAATGCATGGAATTCGGCGTCTCCAAGTTAGTGGTGAAAGGCGAAGCACTATTAGTCATCAAGCAGTTGCTAGGCCAATGGCAAGTAAAACAAGATTCATTAAAGCATTGGTTATATGCCATTAAGAAGTTGCTGAAGTTTTTTAAAGAGGTTCAGTTCAAGCATGTTAGAAGAAAGCAGAACCAAGAAGCAGATCAACTTGCAAGCAGCAAGGTACAACTGCAAGTTATAGGGATAAATGTAGCCCCATCCACTTATGCGGGCCGTGAGACTTTGAAAGAGATTGAAGACTTTTTGGGCACCGATCAATGTTCAGAAAGATTTTCCAAAGAAGCTGCAGAAGCGAAGAATAGTGCAGAAGTGCCGCAAGTTTACATTGATAGGGGAGGATCTTACGATCTATGGACGGGATGAAGTGCTGTAAAGGGTACTTTACAAGGAAGAAATTGGTATGGTGCTACAACAATGTCATGAGGAGACTGCACATCAGGGGAAAGACCAGGTTTTGTTTTGAATCTTGAGAGCAAGATTTTGGTGGTCGTCAATAGTACGTGATCTACATTGTTGGTGCAAAACCTATCACGAATGTTAGACTATGGATGAGCCTCGACTGATAGCCGAGTTGCAAGGAGGTATCATTGCCCATAATGCTTTTGAAAAGTGGGGCATGGACGCCATTGGTCGATTCCCAAATTCCGCAAGCGGGAAAAAATACATTGTAGTGGCAATTGACTACCTTACCACGTGGGTCAAAGCCAAAGCTGTGAGGGAGGTAAATGCTCATGTGGTAGCTCAGTTTGTTTTTTACAGGATCTATTGTCATTTTGGAGTGCCTTGGGTGCTCGTGTTGGATAGAGGACAAGGATTTAGAAGTAAACTTATGAAGGCCTTGGTGGAGAAGTTGGGCATTCAACACCGATTTTCTTCACCTTATCATCCTCAATGCAATGGTTTGGTAGAAAGTGCAAATGTCCAAATCATAAAAATGCTAACAAAGTATGTTTACAAACAAGAGGCGGAGTGGGAAGTGAATCTCAAAAAATGTTTGTGGGCGTACAAGATGTCCTACAAGGTGGCGACCAATTTTACTCTATTCGAGTTGGTCTATGGTAAGGAGGTGGTGTTGCCAATGCATATGCAACTAGGTGCTTTAAAGGGGATGTGCCAAGTCAATGCCACACAGCAGGGGATACTACAGGATTGAATTGTTAGTCTCCAAGCTTTGCACATGAACAGGGAGGCAACAACAAATTATTATGTAAAGAAGCGAGAGAATCAATTTGCTAAGTTTAATCAGAGTCCGCCTAATAAAAGGACAGAAGAAGGTGATTTGGTGATGAAATATGAGAGATATTTAGATTTTACTTTCCAAAAAAAGTTCAAGAAGAAGTAGACGGTCCGTAGAAGGTACAAAAAGCTTTTCCAAATGGGACCTATTAATTAATAAGAGCAAATGGCAAGCTGCTTAGAAATAGGGTGAACGGGGGGTGTGTCTTAAGTTGTACTTCGACAGGGGTTTAGTGCTAGATGTGAACCAAATTGTAACCAGGGGGGTTGGGCAACCCACCTGAAGAGACTCAAGAGTAACGGACATGTAGTATTGTACATATTATACATACAGTTGTGCTCTTTTTATGTGCTTAAATGATGGCAAAGTGTTGTAGGTTTCAAGTTCTGTAAGTATTCTTTTCGTTGAACATGAATGTTCAATTAGGGAGTGGGTAATGATGGTGCAACCAAAGTTTGTTCGTGGTGAAAAATATGCAATGCAATGTTGTGTATGCCGAGAGGTGCATGGTAAAGGGCTAAAGCCAGTGTGGGAGACCTGGACAAACAAGTGGCATCGAGGATGTAAGCTTGAAGTGGTTTTTTGGGCCAAGGAGGCCTCCAAGGTGGGCTAATTGGGATGGAAGGTCAAAGTGTCTGAAATATGGGAAATGCCTCCAAGAATATCATGCTTGAGATTCTCTAGAAGCTTGTCTAGACGGTTCGTCAAATGGAGCTATGGGGCAAAAGATAGAGCAATTTAAAGCTACAAGCCTTTGTAGATCCCCATCAAATAGTACAAATGGAGACACATAGCCATAGCTGATGTTAGTAGATAGAATTGAGGAGCTCGAGTTGTGGAGCATGCCAGTATTTTTGGATGATCAAACGGAGCTCCAAGGGAAAAGTTATGGACTGACAAAGTTTTTAAGGGTTCCACTTGTATGCTTGATGGGGCACATTGGTAGGCACACCGATAGGAGTTTTGTTTAGCTCACCAAGGTTCTCAAAAGCTGCATGTGATGTGGGGAGTTGGTCAAAATTTACGGCTCATCGATCGGACTCATGGGCATTGAGACATGCCTAGTTCAAGTTGGGAGACAATTGCGGCGGAGGCGAATTGGTTCTTTTTTCTCCAGCTTTTGTGATTCGTTACTCGAGGCCTTGGGGCGGTCAAGACGCAACGGAGTTCTTGGAGTTCGGTGATAGCAAAGTAAAGCTCCAATGTGGAGTGATCGAGCGTGTGTCCAACAAGTTCGCACACATGCAAGCACCAACGACATGGGAATCATATGTTCAAGTTCTTAATTTTATGAATGCAAAAGGGAAATGGTGGCTCCACTTTGAAGGGGGGGGAAAAAAGACAAGGGGTGAGCTTTACCTAAAGTTTTTTTTTTGTTTTGGGCAAAACTCACAATTGTGAGTGGATAGTATTAAGAACATCAGAAATATACACCAACCTCGAACTCTGACTGAGCCTTGAGGGTCATAGGATTACAAGTTTTGTGCTTGACAGAGAGACCACAACTACTCCTAGGCTTTACTTATTACAAGATGTCATGTATTGTTCTAGACCAGTCCTCTGAGGCTTGTTTGCCTCCGATCATGTGGATTGTCACTCTGCTCTCTTGTATGATTTCACAAAAGCTTGCCACAGCCAAATCCCCCTCAAACACGCGGCGGTTCCTTGCTTGCCAAATATGGTGAAAGAAGTAGTACCTGATTATTTGAGTGCAGACAAGAAGAGCAGGACTTCCCAACCTGTTACTACCAAAGAACATATCATTCTTGAAGAACTTAATTTTCCATGTCCTTTGAATCCACTTGCATATTTTTCCAGCCATGCCACTGACTGCCCGGCATCCCATGAAAAGGTGGGCTAGGTCTTCACTAGCAATTCTACACCCCGAGCAACGATTAGACCCGATTCCTCTTTCCTGTATCTTCACGCCTGTCGGTAGAGCACCCCACATCACTTTCCACAGAAATATCTTCATATATTGAGGCCACCTTGGCTTCCAGATGTTCTCCATGACTCCCTCCCACCGTTTTTCCATCCAATGCTTCTTCCATAATTTGTGGAGGGGGATACACCAATTAGCCTCATGCATTAATGCCTGGTAAATGCCTTTAGAATGTGGTTTCCAAAAGAGGCTACTCCCGGACCATCTCCAAGAGTCCCATTCAAAGTTGGATTCACAAATTGGCATCACCACCTTATCCAGCTCTTTCATCACCCTGTAGACTAGTAAGATCTCAAAGCCATTCAGCTGAAATTGGGTGGCTAAAGAGTCAGCAGTTTTCCAGCACTTCTGTTGCCATCCCAGAATCGCTCAAGTCGAATGAGCCCCTTATTATTCACATTCCTAGCCATTTCTATCCAATAGGGGCTTTGCGGCGACCCCAATATTTTAGAGAGCCAAGGGGACTAGTACAAAATGGAGTTCTTAAAGTATTTGGTTGCTTCCCTCCATTCCAAAACCTGAGCTGCACTTTTGCACTTCCTCATCAGCTCCTTTGAGACTCCACCAGATCTAAGATAAGACAAGGGGTGAGCTTTACCTAAAGTTAAGAGGAAAAGAAAAAAGGGAGTTGGATGGAGGCCAGAAAAGGCGCTCTTGCAGAGCGTTTTTTTTTTTTTTGTGTGGAAAGTTTGGAAAAAAGGAAAGAGGAGAATGGGAGCGAGACTCTTTTTTTTTTGGAAAGTTTGAAAAAAAGGAAAGAGGAGAAAGGGAGCAACCATGTCACCGTTGTTGCCCCTGGGAGTTAAAAAAAAAAAAAGAGGAGGGTTTTTCTTAGAAAAGAAAAGAGGGGAGCTTTTTGAGGGTTGAGGGTCTTCGTTCTTAGCTTTGTGGAGGGTGAAGCAAACCCAAGGAGGGGTTTTTCTCTTACATGTCGAGCGTAGAGAGAGAGAGAGAGAGCTCCATGTGGAGAAAGCAACCATGGAGAGCTTGGTGCGAGGAGCTAGAGAGAGTTTATCTTCCACGTGTGTTGTTTGTGGGCATTGATACGGCCATGGTTGTACTTGCTTATTGTTGTTGAATGGAAAAAGTCCCCTCATTTTGAAGCGTGCTCAAGTTGTGTCGGGTTTCCCTTCTCCCTTCTTCTTTGCTCTGTTGCGAGTGGGTTCGCGTGTGTGTAGGCAGTGTTGCCCCCTCAATAGTATGTGTGCAAAGAGGGAGAGAGTGTGTGCGTGTTGTGTGTGAAGGGCAATGACCGTTGGTGCATTTTCTATGGGTGTGGGTTGTGTTATGCTCCATGTGGGCTCAGGTGAGTCTATGTGAGCACGTGTGCATGTGTGGTCTTGTTGATTGTGTTGTTTGGAGGTGGTTTTCGAACGGGCAGGGGTGTTGTATATACCATGAGCTATATGAGGCATTTCTGTTTGTGCGATGGGCATGTTCCCCATCCCCTGAAAGGACGGTGGTAATGCGTGTGATAGTCTCCATCCAACCGTGCTATCTTATAGCCTCCCCCTAGCGTACACACTGTCCGGCCATGGCCGATGGCCTTGCTCATAGGATCCATATCCTTACATTACCCCCCCCCCCCCCTTGGAGAATCGTTTTTGTCCTCAAAAATGAATATAGGAAAACGTTTCTTAAGTGCGTAGACATTCTCCCATGTAGAACCTTCTCCAAGTCTATCTAGCCATTTTACCAACAGCTGTCGTCTGACATGATGTCTCGTGCGAAGCTCATGAGAATCCAAAATATTTTCGGGCTCATGAGGAATGCTTGGCAGTTCGATAAGGTCAACTAACACACCTGTGTCAATGAAATTTTCATTCTGTCCTAGCTATTTTCGTAAACGGCTAACATGAAAAACAGAATGAACTCGTGAGTGCTCTGGAAGAGCTAACTTATAGGCCACTTGACCTATACGTTTGAGAATGGTAAACGGTCCACAATAGCGTGGTGAAAGTTTAGCAACTTTTCTCGTTTTCAAACTTTCTGAATGCTCCGAAACTTTGAGGAAAACCTTGTCTCCCTTTTCGAAAGTAGCAAGACGACGATGCTCATTTGCGTACTTCTTATATCGATCTTGAGCTTGCTTAACGTTTTGTCGAGCAACTCGAAGCATGTCAAAATGGTCATGGAGAAAATCCTTCGCTTGTTGTATCTTCTTCTTAGCCAACCCCACCGTAACGAGTGATCTAGGTTGAAATCCATACAAAAGCATAAATGGACTAAACCATGTAGTCACATGCTTTGAACTATTATAAGAAAATTCCAATATAGCTAAGTAGTCTTCCCAATTGGTTTGCTTCTTGCTAACATAAGCTCGTAGCATATCCTCTAGCACTTGATGAACTCTGTTAACCCTCACGGCTCACGGACACCCTATCACCTACGAGACGGACGTTGTAACCTACGGTGGACATTGTATTATTTATTTGGTAGAGTCAGGTACCGGGCTTGTCAGTCCAATAGAAAAAGGGTAAGAGTGATCACCGATGAGAGGCGCACTCTAACTGGGACATTCAAGGGATTAGTTGGCTAAGCATGGGCGCCCAAGTGTGAATGGGGTGAGCTCATATAAAAGCCAACTAAACCTAAAATTCAATCATTCTCTCATTTGTGCAATAGAAGAGCGCTCTTGCTCCATCTCCATCTCCATCTTCTTCTTCTTCACCTCCTTGTGTGTGTGTGTATGAGAGAGAGAGAGAGAGAGAGAGAGCGATCGAGCATTGCGGCGGCACGACGGCGGTGAAGCGGTTGAGCGCGGCGAAGCGGCGGCTCCTTCTTCTTCGCGGCGAGGAATCCTCCACGGCAGGAGCATAGAGCGGTGAGTGACACACCATTGCCCTCTTTTGAGCTTACTAGTTAAGCTAGTTGTGTGCTTGGAGCCGTCTGTGGCTCGCACACAGTGTTAGGCAAATCCCTTGCTTCGACAGTGCGGCAAGGAGCGCACATTTTTGGCGCTGCTGCCAGGGAATCGCCCTGCACTAAGCCCAAGAGGCACTTTGTGCTTCTCCTATGAGTTGTTTGTAGTAGGAAAGAAGAGGAAGAGGAAGAGGAATGAGTTGTTTTTCTGCAAGTTGTTAATTTTTGTATTGTCTACAAGTTCTGTGATTTCTTCATAATGTTGTGTTTTCTGTTTGCACACAGTCTTTGCACAATTAGTAGTCGTTAGCTTGTTTGCAGTGAATGAATAAGTAGGAAGGCAGTTAGCAATTTCTGTTTGCACACAGTCTGTACACAGTTTTCTGTCAAGGTTTGCCTGCACACAGTCTTTGCACAGTAAGGTAGTGAGAGAGGAAGTAGGTGGACAGTTCGCTCACTGTCAGTAAGCAGTTAACAGATTAGTTAGTAGATTAGTTAGTGGTTAGCAGCACTGTTAGTAAGTAGATAAGGTAGTGAGCTGTCTGTGAGCTGTGAGTTGTTGACAGAGAGGTTAGGTAGGTGTTGACAGGGTGTGTGGCCAAGAAAGGGTCACCTAAACCGCGCGCGGTCGTCGCCTTCAAAAAAAAAAAAAAAAACCGAAAATATTTAAGCGTGATTGACTGGGGGGCTACACTAAAATTTTGATTGAGATCATTTCCCCAAGCCCAAGCCCAAGCCCAGGCCTCAGTCCTATGATATATACTAGACTCACTCTTATATATATACCCTACCCCCTCAAGAGGGAATGAGAGCATGTGGGGCAAGTCCTCCACTCTCCTCCCTTCTCTTCCCACTTACACCCTTAGACTTTCTATTTTGGACCTAGTTTCCTACTAGAAATTGACGGTTTTAGGGATTCCGAGGGCATAAAGTGACCAAACGGGGGGGCTGTAAAGCACGGCACGTTCCTCTAACCGAGACGCTCGTTTTGAGCTATCATACGTTCTATTCTATAGATGGGTCAGAAAAAAAGGACCAAAAAATCAAAAAATAAATAAATAAGAAAAGACTTGGGTTGCAAAACACCCAAAATTACTAGGTGAGCAGCCTTCACGGGCACTCACTGACACTTCTAGGGGATCCAAGTCATATGAACCTACGCTTTGGACGAGTGTTAGAGCACGAGCATATTGGTAGTGCCTCCATTTACGTGGGCTCCCATTATTCCTCCACCCTAGGTTCTGGACCTTCGGCCGGGACTCAAGGTAGCGCGACCCAAGATCCTCATATCGCGTCTAGTGATTCTTCCTCTGACTACGAAGTCATGGAGGGGTATCCTACACCAAACCCTGATAGTTCAAGTCAAGACATGCATGCCATGGGCCCACGGCCCGGGTCCAGCGTGTTTAGCCGCTTAAAAGAGACCGTTAGTAGAGCTACTCGCTCCGAACATGCGGTTAATGAAATAAATGAAGGGAGTGGGGAAGTAAATTCGTCATTCATGCCTAAAATAGACCCTATGCTTCTTGAGAGTGTGCATGTGAATGTTCCATCCACTGCACCTCCTGATCCTTTAGGACTATCTCCCTCTGAGGTTCTACAACCCGATGGTAGGAGTCTTGCCGAAGTGCAAGAGATCGAACGCTATATGCAAGCAACAAGGGAGAGGGAAATTGAGAACCTACGAAGGCTAGAACAAAGTCGAGCCCTGAAAGCAAAGGCTCCTATGACAACAATCATGCCAGCCGAGCAACCGAGTGCTCCCAAGGTAGCAGTCACGCAGGGGCAAGCGATGGGGAGCAATAATGCTTCCACTTCGAGGGAAACCTCCAGCACACCAGGCCTAGATGGGATATTCCTAAAAGAAAATTGGGAGTATGACCTACAAGCAGAAGCTTTAACTGATCGGTACACAGGACACACCTATCATGTGGGTTGGTTAGATGTTCTACAATCCACATCGGGTGCTACTAGGATAGATGAGCAACAACAGAAAGTCGGTGATGTCCTCCATAGGATTGTTGAGTTAGAAAGACAGAACACAGGGATCAACATGCCTTCAACAGGCCTAATGATATTCTTGGATACGGGAAAGGCCAACCAACGAACCCTATCACAAATGGAGACTCGCTCAGTGAGCCCCATTGATCCTCCATATGTTGTTTCGCCAGGAGCCTCAGTACAATCTGAGCCCACAAGTGGCAGCTTTACCTTCCCAGATCTAGCTCATCTTTCTCTTAATGACACTACGGCTACCATTCATATCCCAGTGGTGAGCATGACAAGAAGTACACCATGGAGTTCATTTGTTAACACTGCACCGATGCCTAGTAGCACAATGCCCCCAACTATACCTACATGTATGTATCAATCGTGTGCACTTGTCGCACCTCAGCCTCATGTAGCTCCTACACCTCTGATTATTCCAAGAGCTTACAATCCACAATGGCATTATCCAAGATCTTATACAAGTGGAGCCATGCCATTTAATAATAACATGCCATATCAGGCACCCCCTATGCCTAGGGCCACGCATGTAAACTTTGGACCACCTTCTGGTACACCACCATACGAAATATGGGACCCAAGAGCCGTGCGTATGCCAAGGCCAAGGCCAACTCCCATCTCACATGTGGTTCCAGGAGCACATACACCCATTATACCTGCTCAAATAGGAGATTTGGCAGCATTTGCTCAAACTATCGGTCGCTCTATTGCGGAAAACATGCGTAGTGCACCTGATAGAGAGCCTAGGAGCAAGGCAGTTCAAGTAGCTAAGCTCACACAGAAATTCAGTGGAGACGGAGATGCTAGAAAGCATATGGAAGTCTTTGAACATGTGTGCGATTCCTTGGAAGAGCATAATGAGCTACATAAGTGTAAGGCTTTGAGTTTGACCCTAAGCGGAAAGGCTGGAGATTGGTATAGAACCTTAAGAGTAGAAGAGAAAACGATCTACTCTACTCTTAGGAGACTGTTCTTAAAAGAATACATACGAGAGGGAGTACTTTGGGGTGTAGACTCTCAGCTCTAGAAAGCCCAACGAGAAGAAGGTGAATCCGTGAGAGACTTCATTAGTCGCCTAAAGAATTTGAATTCTCGATGCAATCCAAACGAGCGATTCAACAACAACCAATTGCTCGATAGATTCATTAGGGGACTACGACATGAAAGTATTTATAATGGCCTAGTCATTAGAGGTATCACTACTTGGGAAGCAGTCACCATGAATGCAATCCAATTGGAGGATAATTTAATGATTGCAGGAGAAAGAGTGTCTGCCGAGCCGAAGTCTAGTAGCTCGCAAGCATCAGGGCATGAGCCAATGAAGATAAAGCCAATCGTGAAAGAGCAAACGATATCTGAGATGACTTTGGCAGATCTCACCACGGCCATCCAAGAAAGCCTTAGGGGTAATTGTGCTCCACAAAACACTCATATGTATCCAAGAAGGGAGCAGCAACGGTGCTCAATCTGCTTGGGCCCACATACTACGAGTGAATGCCCTACTTTCAGAGTAAAGTTAAACGGGACTTGTAATGTGTGTGGTAGGTATGGCCATCAAGCGAAGGATTGCCTAATGCTTAAACGCACCATGGAAAATAGGCCACCTATAGCTTGGGCAGACTCACCTCGAGTTCCTGCATTGATGCCTACCCCACCCATGGAGCAACAGTTGCCATTACAGCACATGGTCCCTAGAACCCAAAATGTGGTCCAAACCACACCGTTGCCACCTCCAGTGCTAGGACCGCAACCCCCTCATCCAAGAGTTACACCTATGAACCAAATAGGTTGCGAGTCATCTAGTACTTATGTAGATTGCGAAGAGGACATAGACTCTAGTATCACCTATGGAGTTGACATGCTTGAGGAGTGTCCCATGTACTATATGGAAGACCATTGGGGACAAATCAAACCGGTATATCAAGCTACTGCGCTAGCAGCAAGAGGCCAAAACATTAATAGTTTTGCAAGGAGACCACCTCTTCAGTGCTACGAATGTGGTGGACCACATCGAGTAGCTGAGTGCCCCATTATAATGCAAAAGAATGTTGCACTAATGCAAACAAGTCAAGGGAGTGCATTGGCAATGCCAATACTCACTTGTAATCGTTGTGGAATAGATCATTTGATCGCACAGTGTCCTAACAATCCAAACGCACCAAAAATCACACCATTGAACATAATAGAGATTGTTGATGGGACACCACCAACTATAAACATAGCACCAATGAATGCACTCACACGGTCGATGCTCCAAAAGCAAAATTACATCCTCGAAGAGAGAGATGCTGCATCCATTGGCCGAGCGAGAAAGAAGAAAACACGAAGAAAGAAATCCATTAATGCTTCTAGCTCAAAACCTAGTTCAAAGACTAACATAGGGACAAGAGAGGATCCTGTGTATATGAATGACCCTGAGGATGACTCAGATTTGATAGAGACCACGGAGACCAAAACTGTTGCTACAAAGGAAAAAGCCAGTGAGGAGGATCACGAGAGGGAATTACGACGAACACCAAAAGAGTATTCAAAGTTAAACCACCCTGTTGCGAACCCCCAAGATAAGCCACGAGAGACAAAAAATGAGGATTGCAAGAGAAAGATTAGAACCTATCCAAACCTAACAGTGGAAATTGAACGAGTCCAACAACTGAGGGGTTTGGTCGAAGAAACTCAACGAACATTAGAACCTGAACCCAAACATATCCAGATGTCGGACACAGTGTTTCCCACACAAGTTCAACCTCACAAGAACTACAGGCCGTTAGCTATACCCAGTATCATTCGGGAAGAGAGTGAGGGTAGGACATCTGAAAGTGGACACACACCTTTCCTACTAGAGAGAATGTTTGGTGAGGGAATGCCCGACCCCCTTGAGGAAGTGGAGATTCCATCTTCACCATTCTCTTGTCAGGGTCCTACGTCCCACAAGATGCCATTAAATGTTGCCAAATTGATGGATTTCATGTCTTCAGAAGTTAGAACCACCATCATGTCCAAACTATATAAAGACCCCGAGCTAGTCTCAACTCTTCGAGCCTTCCTCAATGGAGAATTACAGGCCGGATTACCACAGTTTGCACATATGAACAAACCTGACTCGGTAATGAATGATAAGGAACATTTAGCACCACCATCTGACCTAGCGGGACATGAATCTGTAATTGAAGTACCCGTTAACAAGTTGGGGCAATATTTTGAAGGTGATGAATCTAATGCTACTCTACCAATCACTACTAAAGGATTAACTGTAAAGGGGTTCCTTGACGGTGGTGCGGGAGTCAGCATGGTGACAAAGAGTTGTTGGGAGTCTATGGGGCGACCTCACCTTGAAGCCACAAGCGTAGTCGTAAAAATGGCTAATGGATCTATTGTTACGCCTATTGGAATGCTCAAGGATCTCAGAATCAAGGTCTTGGGACACAAGGTAAGGCAGACTTTCATTGTTATGGATTTTTCCAAGCATCCTATGTCATTTGAGATGATCTTAGGGCGTCCATTCATGAGGGAAGCAAAAATGGTGCATGACTGGTCCAAAAACCACGTCTACTTACAGTTCCAAGACTCTGTCATTCGAGTTGATCTTTTAAGTGGTCGAACGCATCCTCTAGGAAATAAATTCATCATTGATAATCGATCAGACACAACAATTCACTCAGCTCCATTACAGTATTGTTACACGTGTAACGAAGACACGGATATTGGGGGGAACTCTCCTTATATGGATGTCCTACCCGGAATGGCTGAGTCAGACAATGTCGATTGGGTGCACCTAGCGGCAACTATAGATACATGGGGAGCTAGAGGAACAACCTGGGTAACACCAGATGGGGAAGAGATACCACACATTGCACCAATAAACATGTTAGGTGTAGCGCATGTAACATCCGATGATAAGAAAGAGGCACACCTACCTGAGAGTGAAACCGATGATTCCTCAAAGGCTTCAGGCCAATACACATCAGAAACGGAATCTCAAGGAGAAATGGATTCAGAACCTGAAGAAACATCGAGTGAACCAAGTATAGAAACTGAACACTCAAGGCCTAGTACGACCATCTATGGTAATTTATATGAGAGTGAAGAAGATACAAGCGAAGACCTATCAGGCGAGTCGAGTTCAAACATTTACCAAAATCAAAACCTTAACAAGAAACAAAGTTCATATAAGAGACGACGATATTGAGCAAATGTGAGAGCTAGGATAAACAAGGAAAGATCTACTGCAGAATGGATTAGCTATCTAGGGGCATGTGATGCTCATCGAAAGCTAGTAGACAATTGGGGTGAACATCTCCAGAGTGTCATGTGGTGCAACCCGCGACCCATTGACCTCGCTCAATTGGAGGTTACAGAGCCGAAATTGAGTCGAACTATAAGAAGACGTCAAAACCGAGAGTTAGCACAACAACAAAAGGAGGCAGAACTAAAAGAAAGGTCTCCGTCAGGACAAGAGCCTGCGGACTTACATACGGCTCCTGAACATTTTAAATCTTATACCACGAGGGAGCGAAAGGTTGTGTATGCCAAAGCCCAACGAATACCTACCAATGGAAGCAGTGGAGTCTATGATGGTCCAGCAGTAGTTAAAGAGATAGAATTAGCAGAACCAGGTGAAGAGTCTAAACCAGTCTTTATTGCTCAAGACCTTACCGAAACTGAAGAGGCTGTACTTAAGGAGCTCCTCAAGGAATACAAGGATATCTTTGCTTGGACATATCATGACATGAAGGGCGTTCCACCTTCTGTGGTGCAACATACAATTCCCATGATCAACACTGCTAAACCCGTCCAGCAACGACCCTATCCAATGAATCCTAAGTACGCCAAAATTGTACAAGAGGAGATTGAAAAACTTATCCAATGTGGATTCATATACCCTATTGAGCACTCAGAATGGGTTTCTCCAATAGTCATTGTGCCAAAAAAGAATGGGAAACTAAGAGTGTGCGTGGACCTCAAGAAAGTTAATGCAGCTACTAGGAGAGATCATTATCCCTTGCCATATTCAGAACATGTGCTTGAAAGAGTTGCGGGCAAGGAAGCTTATAGCTTTTTAGATGGGTACTCTGGTTACAATCAAATCACAATTGCATTAGAGGACCAAGCTAAAACTGCTTTTATCACAGAGTTTGGAGTGTTTGCATTTCGTGTTATGGCTTTTGGCTTAACAAATGCCCCTGCTACATTCCAACGATTAATAAACACTGCGTTTAAAGAATTTCTAAGGGAGTTTTGTGAAGCTTTCCTAGACGACCTTTGTGTTTATTCTTCTTGGGAGAAGCATTTGTTATATCTACGAAAAATATTTGAAAGGTACAGATTTTATCGCATCTCATTGAACCCTTTCAAATGCCAATTTTGGGTTAAGCATGGAGTCATTCTAGGGCATATAGTGTCCAAGAACGGGATATCCACAGATGAGAGTAAGATTAAAGCCATTGCCGATTTGCCACCACCTACTAACTATAAAGGAGTTCAAAGATTTATGGGCCATGTTGGTTATTATCGAAGGTTTATTTTAAACTTTGCTGAGATAGCGCGTCCATTGTACAAGCTTCTTATCGAGTTTCATTGGACGGAAGAATGTCATCAATCTTATGAGTTATTAAAGAAGGCCCTAACAAGTGCTCCAATCCTGCGAACACCTGATTGGAATGTACCTTTTCATGTGCATATTGATGCATCAAATTTTGCTATTGGGTGTGTTCTAACTCAACCAGGAGAACATAAATTGGACTACCCTATAAGCTTTGCAAGTCGCCAATTAAATGATGCCGAGATGAACTACACTACTACAGAGCGCGAAGGTCTAGCTATGATTTACGCAGTAAAGAAATTTCGCTATTACCTTCTTGCTACCAAGTTTGTGTTTTATGTTGATCATCAAGCATTGCTATATTTGGTAAACAAGCCGTGTTCCACAGGTCGAATTACACGATGGTTGTTAATTCTTCTTGAGTTGGACTTCACCGGTGTTGTGAGGCCTGGGAGGAAACATGTCATGGCGGATCATTTATCTCGTATCCCTAATGGCGAAGCTCCTACGGGGGTTGATGATGAATTGCCTGATACTCCTTTGTTCATTGTTGAGACAATTCCTGAATGGAGTGAAAAGATTGTTAACTTCTTAGTTAATGGTTTTCCACCCAAAGAGATGCGAAAAGATATAGCTCAAAAATTAATCAAGGAATGCGAACCCTATTGCTTACTGGCTGGAACTCTCTATAAGAAAGGAAAGATGACGTTCTTAGATGCTGTGCCCGCGAGGATGAGTATTTATATATTCTACAAGAGGCACACATGGGCGTAGTTGGTGGTCACTTTTCAGGAAAGTTGACTGCCCGAAAGATCTTACAGTCAGGCTATTGGTGGCCCACTCTGTTTAAGGATGCATCACTTTTTGCAAAGGGATGTGATGAATGCCAACGCTTCAAGAAGCCACAAAGAAGTGATAGGATGCCTCTACATCCCATCAAGGTAACCCAACCATTTGAAAAGTGGGGCTTAGACTTTGTAGGACCGATTAGTCCGGCTGCACGTAACACGCAATCACGATATATCATTGTGGCTACCGACTATGTAACCAAATGGGCTGAAGCAAAAGCAACACGAAAGGTGGATGCAAAAACAACAGCTAAGTTCCTCTTTGAGAACATTATCACACGTTTTGGATGCCCCTTTGAACTTGTGAGTAACAATGGAACTCATTTTATAAATGAAGTAATAAAAGAACTCACATCAAACTTCATGATATCTCACCACAAGTCTACACCCTATTATCCCCAAGCAAATGGCCAAGCTGAGAGTACCAACAAAACTCTCATCTCCATTTTGACAAAGACAGTCGAGGCTCATCGCACTGATGGGATCTAAAGCTTACATCATCTTTATGGGCTTATCATATTGCATATAAAGTTGTTATTAATTGCACACCGTTTAAGATGGTGTATGGCCAAGAAGAAGTTATGCCATGGGAGTTTGTCATTCCTAGTCTTCGAGTAGCTTCTCAAGAAGGTTGGGATGGTAACCCCTTAGTGGAGCGATTATATATCCTGGAAAGGCTAGATGAAGAGAGGCAATTAGCTGTGCGAAATGCTCTAGTGGAGAAGGATAGGAGAAAGAAGTGGTTTGATAGCCATTTAAAGGATAAAGACATCAAGGTTGGTGATAAAGTTCTTATGTACGGGGTACGTAATGAAAAGAAGAAATTGAAATACGCTGGTAAGGGACCATATCGAGTGTGTGAAATTACCCCGCAAGGTACCATTCGTGTGGAGACTCTAGATGGAGTTCAAACCATTGGATTCCTTAATGGGAGTAAATTCAAAAGATATTATGATCCTCTAAGCCAAGAAGAGTTGCAAGCCATCCATCAAAAGAAGGCTGCCAAGGAACAAGCAGAGCTTAAAAAAATCCAAGCAAGAGTTGAGGCTCGAGAACGACAACAACGTCTTAGACGCCAACGAGAGGCTAATCTGGGAATCGCGCAAGCATTTTTCGAGGACACAGATGACGACTCATTCAAATCTGAGCCACCCCTACGATACCCAATTGAGCTAAATAGCCCCTATGGGAAAGTACTATACAATGCCTTATTAGATACGGGAGCTAAACACAATTTGTTATCCTATGGAGTTTGGTGTCAATTAGGGAAACCGACCCTATCCCCAAGTACGATGCAAGTCAAGGGCATTAATAAAAAGAAAACTGCTATTCTTGGAGTCCTTCAGACCCCTGTTGTCTATGACAATGGAAGCATAGTACAGAGGTTTCTAGTCATGCCCGCGGGAGCTATGGAAGGCAACGTAAACCTGGGATGCACGTGGATGTTGGCAACCTAATGCACTATTGATTGGGATATTGGTAGTGTCACTACGCGACCACCGACTCTTACCCCTATCATTCAAGTAAAGTCACCTACGTTGCAAACTCTAACAAAGTTGAAGGATAGCCAACATTCACAAGCCAAGGTGGTTAACTCGTCCTTGCCGGCTACCCATGAACCTAGCACTTCAACACTTGTAGTTGCAGCAAGCAGTAATAGTGCAAGTACTCAACCTTCACGACCTAAGAGTACATATCAATGGGTCCCCAAGGCCTTACTTCCAACTACCTCAACCCTCCCATCCATTCCAAGAAAAAATTTCCTTGGAAAACCAAGAGCGCGCTCTAGGAGGGTCAAGACCAAATCACGATGGATTCCAAAACGACTATTAGAAGCCCAAGGCTACTATGATGAAAATGAGAAAATCTAGGTACCTAAACGTAAAATGTGTCCTTCCCTATCGACAAAAAACCCATATGAGTCAAACAGTGTAACGCTAAAGTCAATGGCAGACCGTGGGAAGGAAAAGATCACAGAATGCTACACACCTAGTCCAGAGCTAGTTTGGGCTCTAAGGCAAAACCAATTTATTCCACCTAGCTCAGGAAGGGGGGAGTTCCATGAAGCTTCTAGCTCCTCATGTAATTCATCCATAGAGGTAAAAGCTTCTACATAGCCTCCATCTATAGTAGTGGACCTCCATGAAGCTACAAAAGAATCCACACCTCTAGTGTTCAAGAATCACCTGATGAACCACTTCAAGTTCGATCTTGGGAGAGTACCTTACCACCCTTGCAACTTGACGAGGCACCTAGGGTAATAGAAAACTACTGGCAAAAATACTCACCTATTACCAACTGGAACAACTGGTTTCAAAGGGTGACGACATCATTTCAAACGATATGATCTACCCAAGGAAGGGGGGAGTGTTTGTGGACATCCATTATTCACTTGCTTCCCTCTCAACCTTTCTCCCTGATCTCTTAATCTCCAATCTTAGGGAATGTATATATAAAGCCTTATACTCACAAAAACAAGATAAAAAAGTAAAAGAGCAAGAGCCATAACACAAATCATAAAAACAAATTATGCACAAGAACACGACCCTTGTAATATTTGCACTCTAACCATCATCTATTTGCGTGTACAGATATGGCTAGTACGCTAGAATCATCCACTCCTGCCTTGGGTGAGAGGTACCCTCGTTACTTTTCACAAATATTTCACATGGTCTTTCCAGTGCTTGCATGTGAATGGGATTTGATAGGTACGCTAGCATGTGAGAGGAATTTTGAGGAGTTAGAATGGCTGATACGTCTTTTGACCACATCTGATCCATACTTAGTAGAGAGCGTTTCTCCCATTGCACAAGCCTACCCTTTTGACCAAGATGACTATAGGCATCTAGTGACCTTCTTAGTAAACATGGGCACCTATGATGAAGAAGAAAATTTACAGGACTACACGGATGGCACATATGGTCTCATGGATGATGAATTTGTTTATCTCGACGACGAGGATAGGGGTTTAGCCTTAGGGTTTCCCCCCAACCTCTACAATATCCTATTCCCTTGACTCTCTAGGGGGAGTGCAAATAATTAGGTTAGGGTTACTTATGTTTTTTGTTGTGTTCAATAAGTTTTGGTACCTTTTCCCACTAATGTGCCTCTTGGAGGTATTCCTTTTGTTTCCTAGTGTGTACAGGAGTGTGTTGCTATTGATAGGATTTGGACCTTCATGGAATCTTTATCTCGACTCACTCTTCAAATCAAGCACGACCATCGACACAAACAGGTGTTTCTTGTCTATTAGCATTGCCCCTTATCTTGTTTGCATCTATGATTGTCTGCTTTAATTGTGATTGGTAGCCTAATATTCACCGCATTTGCTTAGTATCAAACATTTAATTCAATGTAATTTTTTGTCATAATCACTTGTCTAGGTTTAAAAATCAAGCAGTCCGACTAAGCTAGTTTGACCAAGTTAGGTGTTAGAGATCTTCTCTTAATACCATGGCGAATGCCTTCCTAATAATCAATGGTTACTTAGGTTCTTAATCCGATTTAGGCAGCATTGTGTGAAATGTACTAGGGCTTTCTAGTGGGCTTGACCCTATTGACCTTTAGCTTAAGTATTATAAAGGGAGTTTACTAGTGTGATGAGCCTCGGGAGGTGTATCAGTGTTATATGACCCCCCAAAGTTACAAAATTAAAATGCTGAAAATGAACAAACAAAAAATCAAAGCGCCACACTGTAAAATCTTAAGCTGGAAGAGAAATCTCAGCTTGATTTGGTACTTCACTCACATGTATTGCCTATGGTACTAGAGCCCTAGAGGTTCCCAGTGTGGGTGCTTTTCCTTGAAAAGCAAAAAACCCAAGGCATACAAAATAAGCACACACATCAAATTGAATCACTGTGAAAACACTTTGGGGGGTCAAAGAAAAGGTAATCAGTCAGGCGATGATTTCATGAGAAATTCCTTTTATCGTAGCTTAACTACAAGCTCCTCTAGGTATAGCCTCTAGTCAGCCCTCGAACATGAAATACTTGGCTCTCGCGATTAAACAACTTAATTGACCAGAGAAAATTAAGAAGCTTACCCATGGTATTAATAGTCGATCTCTAGTGCGTTTCGACCGTTAAATTAGCGACCCCAGACATGTTTAATATTTTACCTTTACATATGTTTATGCATTTGATTACATTGCAATTTAATGCTTAATGCTGACAAATTATTTAAAATTCTGTTACCAATCAATTGTCTGCCTAAAATTGCATATGCTTTTTAATCGCTTATGAAAATGAAATTACTGTGCAATGTTGTTTGATTTTGCAGTGACTAATGAAGGCTAAGGACATTCATCTCAAATTCTCTTCCACCTCGACCAACGAGCTTCAACTCAATAGCTTCTGAGGACGGAATCTACATCAGGAAGGGGGGCATGTTAACCCTCACGGCTCACGGACACCCTATCACCTACGAGACGGACGTTGTAACCTACGGTGGACATTGTATTATTTATTTGGTAGAGTCAGGTACCGGGCTTTTCGGTCCAATAGAAAAAGGGTAAGAGTGATCGCCGATGAGAGGCGCACTCTAACTGGGACATTCAAGGGATTAGTTGGCTAAGCATGGGCGCCCAAGTCTGAATGGGGTGAGCTCATATAAAAGCCAACTAAACCTAAAATTCACTCATTCTCTCATTTGTGCAATAGAAGAGTGCTCTTGCTCCATCTCCATCTCCATCTTCTTCTTCTTCACCTCCTTGTGTGTGTGTGTGTGTGTGTGTGTATGTGTGTGTGTGTGTGTGTGTGTGTGTGTGTGTGTGTGTGTGTGTGTGTGTGTGTGTGAGAGAGAGAGAGAGAGAGAGAGCGATCGATCATTGCGGCGGCACGACGGCAGTGAAGCGGTTGAGCGCGGTGAAGCGGCGGCTCCTTCATCTTCGCGGCGAGGAATCCTCCACGGCAGGAGCATAGAGCGGTGAGTGACACACCATTGCCCTCTTTTGAGCTTACTAGTTAAGCTAGTTGTGTGCTTGGAGCCGTCTGTGGCTCGCACACAGTGTTAGGCAAGTCCCTTGCTTCGACAGTGCGGCAAGGAGCGCACAAACTCTTTCTGTTTGACCATCTGTTTTTGGATGATCATCCATAATTAGATTAAGTTTAGCTGCCAACTTTTGGAACACAGCTCTCCAAAAGTGATTATCGAACCTTTCGATCTCTGTCACTAACGATACTACCTGGAAGACCGTAGAGTTTATATATATGCTCTACAAATAGCCGTGTTGATTCCGGTGTCTTAACCGTAGTCTTAGGGGGAATGAATCGACCCATCTTTGTGAGACGGTTTACAATTACCCAAATGGCATCATGGCCACGATTTGTAGTAGGTAGTCCTACTACAAAATCCATAGAGATACTCTCCCACTTACCTTGTGGAATCTCTAAAGGATGTAAAAGGCCACCTACCTTGAGGCGCTCTGCCTTATTAACTTGGCACTATTGGCAGTTTAGTACGTACTCTTGAACATCATGATATAAGCGCGGCCAATAAAATTGCCGTCGAGCTAAGGCATACGTCTTATGAATACCTAGATGACTAGCACTTGGACTATCGTGACACTCAAATAAGATTTGGCACCTAGTGTCTGAGTCCTTTGGCACACATACTCTACCTTTGTGGAGTAAGTAGCCATCATCAATGAAAAAATTATTCCATCGCTTAAGCTCTTCCGGAGTAGGGGTGGAGCTTTGTGTGTTGGAGTTTCTATCTGCGCGTGCAGAGACATGTTGATCTGGTTGTTCAGAGACTTGTGAGTGTGAGGGATCCCTTTTTAAAACTGCACTCCACACTTTAGCATATGATTGATCTTGTGCACACTTGTGAGACTTGTGAGTGTGAGGGATCCCTTTTTAAAACTGCACTCCACACTTTAGCATATGATTGATCTTGTGCACACTTGCCACATAATGACTCCAAAAATCCACTCTTTAGTTCCGTGAAAGCAAGTGAATTAATCTGAGGCATCCGCCTTAGTGCATCCGCTACTACATTATATCACCCCTTGCGATATCGTAGCTTACAATCATAATCTTGAAGGATTTTTGCCTATCTAGCTTTACAGCCCTTCAAGTCTGTTTGAGTAGTAAACCATTTGATACTCTCATGGTCAAAAACTACTTCAAACTCGGCACCCTATAAATAGTGTCGCCACTTTCGTAAAGCGTGAATTATGGCATAGATCTCTCTCTCATAAACAGAATAATTCTGTTGAGCTCTATCTAACTTTTTACTTTCAAAGGCTATAGGTCTTCCCTCCTCGAGAAGTACTGCACCAATGGCTTTATCACTAGCATCAGTCTCCACCACAAATGGCTTAAGTGGGTAGACGATTGCTAGGATGGGAGTAGTGGCTATAGCTACCTTGAGCTGTTCGAAACTGCATTTTTTGGCTTCTTCCCAAGAAAAGGTCTTACCTTTTGCTTTAAGTTGATCCGTCATAGGAACAATGATTTTGGCATAATCATGGATATATTGTCGATAAAATCCAGCCATGCCTAAAAATATTTGAAGCTCCTCAACCGTGTTGGGATGTGGCCATCGAAGAATGGCAGAAACCTTGTCTGTGTCCATCTTGATGATAGAATAAGAGATCACATGACTGAGGTAATGTATCTCTGTTTTAAATAAATCGCACTTGCTTTGCTTAGCATATAGCGCATGAGCTCGTAGTTGTTCAAACACTAATCAGAAGTGTTCTATGTGTTCATCTTCAGTCTTACTGTAAATGAGAATGTCATCAAGGAAAAACACAACAAATTTTCCAAGATAGGGATGTAAGGCACTATCCATGAGTGTCATAAATGTAGCTGGAGCATTGGTTAGACCAAAAGGCATAACCAAAAATTCAAAATGCCCGAACCATGTTCTAAAGGCAATTTTGGAGATATCTTGCAGTAGGACACCTGGTGGTATCCTGAACGAAGATCTATCTTTGTATAGTATCTTGCCCCGTGGAGTTGATCAAAAAACTCATCCACTCGAGGCAGAGGATACTTGTTCTTGATGGTTATCGCATTTGATCGGCAATAATCTACGCACATGCCCATAGTACCATCTTTCTTTTTTACCAATAGAATTGGTGATGCCCAAGGCAAAGTGCTAAGTCTAATGAAACCATGAGCAAGGTAGTCAGTCAACTGACTCTCAACCTCTTTGGGTGGTTTACTCCCCGGTTTAGTGTCTGGCAAGACATCTATGCCATGTTGCACATCATGTGTAGGGGGTAATCCCGGTGGTAAATCACTTGAGAACACATCACTATACTCTGTGAGTAAGTGAGTTAGCTTTTGTCGTGCAAAAGGAGAAAGTAAACTAGAGTTATGCTGGGATGGAGAATCTTGTAATTCCTGTAATGTTTGTTTTATAACAGTTGCACGTTGCTCTATAGAATTAAAATTGAGAGCACTTTGCTCGTTAGATTTGTTAACACTTTGTTTATCAGTAGAATTCATTGCACTTTGCATACCATTACTAGAATTCACCACACTTTGCTCTTGAGAATTCACAAGACTTGGAGACAAGCAGTAACACAAAAAGACTTCATCTATTAAATCTGCTTTCTGCAAAATAGAAAGCTCGGTTGTACATATAAGAGGTGCAAATGGTATATTTTTCTCACCAAGCAAAAGCACATGTTTACCATTGTCCATAAAGGATAAGGAGTTGTGTTCATAACTAGTGTGCAATGTGTTTCCTAAACCATGCAGCCACTCCCGTCCTAAAACTACATCATCATGGTCCATGTTCATAACTTGGAAGTCAAGGGTCATCGTATGATCTTCAACAATAAGCTCAACCCCTTCAACTACTGTGTCCCATACTTCTTTATCATTCCCAGACATCTGCTCTACCACATACTTGTGAGAGGAGGGAGTTTGTGTAAGCTTCAATTTCTTGACTAGCTTATAGTTCAAGAAGTTATGAGTTGCACCATCATCCACTAAAATACGAACACATTGTCCGTTAATAGTGCCATGCATGCGAATCAAATCATGGGGACCAAAGGTGGGCTGCCACATTGAAGCAGGCACACAACACTTGTGCTTTTCTTACATATGAAGAACCTCTACATCACAATATTTAGGAGATGAATCTAATGTGAGGTGTTGCACCGTGTGCATGGCCTTTTCTTTGCCTTGCAAAAGAGGACAATCTTTTTTTTTTTGTTATGTTGGTCCGAAAGACATCTAAAACACAAATTGTGTTTCTTTGCACGCTCAAAATCAGAGCAAGCCGATAGGGCGGGGCCCAAAGTCCCCATACCAACAGAAGCCCTCGAGGTGCCACTGTAGCGATGCCGTTGCCACCAGCAAACCGTACGCCCACAAGGATCGCCATGTAGAGCCGACATGAGTAGAAATCCAAAGAAAGCAGTCAGATGAGACAAACCTTTGAAGCAATATCAAAACCAAAAGCCCACTGATCCACCTTCCATAGGCTCTTGAGGGGAGCCAAACCCTTCAATGTAAGACCTTCTGTGCCACAGAAGCTTGGACACCACCACTGTCAAATTAACACCACCATGGCTGTTGTGGAGGGCCATACCCCATTGAAAAAAGCCATCATGACCACCCGTAAAAAACAAGAATGGAGCAGCAATACAACCAGTCCAAAGCAGCACAGTCCTTCGATCCACCACATCCACTCCAAGCCAAACAGCCGAAACAAAACCCCCATAGGCCAGGCAAGCGATTTGACTTCGAAGTAAGGACAGGCAGCCGCCAAGCCATACTGCCAAAAAAAAAAATCTAATGTTGAACCTCCCCGAACCACCAAGGCAAGCAAGAGCAGCCGGAAGCCCCTTCCCTGGAGCTCCCCTGACCCTAATTCGCACAACCCCTACCATGGCAGCATTCGAACCTGCAGCTCATTCAGATCCATGCATGAGAGCCGACATGCACCTCCAGACCACTCACCAAAGGGCCCCCCAACCCGCGTGACGTTGCTGGAGCTGCACATCTTGCTGCCCGTGCAGAGTAGGGGAGGAGCCATAGTGATAGACTATTCGCGAAGGCTTCTTTTAGAAAGCCAAAAAGTGTTTTAACACTCATGTAATTTTATCAACTAGGACTAGTGGTCAAGTAAATGAGTTAACCTAAAGTCACAGTCTCCTAATCTCAAGGCTCATTTATAAGATTAAACTCTAGTTCAATCAACTTAAGCAAATACAAATTTATGCATCTATATTGGCAGATAACAAACATAACTATTTCACTCAAACAAACCATGAAAAACCACAATTAGCAATTATACATATCCACCAGCATGAATCATGGAAAGTAGTACACTTGGAGCTATGGAGTTGCTCATTTTGTTGTGGCAGATGTCCTCAGCCATGTGGATGGAAATCCATATAAGTCCTACATAACAATATCAAACAACAAGGCACTATACCTCTAAGAGGCATGTCAGTGTGAAAAAATTAAAACTCCTAGAAAACAAACTCAAAACACGATCCAGACCCCTAACGTACCTATCTGTCATCCCTTTTAGAATCAAGGAAAGAGGATATTATATAAATCGGGTGGCTTCCCTAAGGCTAGGCCCCTATCCTCATCATCTAGATAAACAAAATAATTTTTTCATGAGGCCATAGTCTTCCTCGGTCTCTATTATTTCTTCTTCATCATCCTCTTGTGCAAGCGTATTAACCAAGAACCTTGTTATGTGTGGATACTCATCTTGTGCAAAAGAATAAGCATGTGCCACTGGAGAAACATTCGCTACTGGTAGGGATCACTAGTTATCCATAGACGTATCAGCCATTATAACTCCTCAAAATTACTCTCACGTGCAAGTCTCTCTACCGAATCCCATTCGCAAGAAAGTACAGGGTAGAAAATGTGAAACACTTGAGAAAAATAAAAAGGGTAGCTTTCATAAAAAATAGAAGCGCATGCTTCTGGTGAACTAGTCGTCTCTAAGAATATAGATAGATTTGGTTAGGTCTTTAAAACATAAGATTTGTTTTCATGTGTTGCTTGATGTGACATAGTGAATTTGGACTTATGTGTAGGATATGATAGGGTGCTCTCTCGTTGCTAGTCGCTCTTGCTCTTTTACTATTTATTTTTTTTGGTGGCTAGAACTGGTATAAGGCTATGTATATACAGTCCCTCAATTGCAGAGTTCAGATGTCAGGGAAGAAAATTTAAGAGTATGGGGATCCAAAATATTGATGTGAGTGAGGACTCCCCCCTTCCTTGGGTAGGTCATACTGTTTGAAATGTGCTCGTCACCCTTTGAAACCAATTGTTCCAGTTGGTAATAAGTGAGGATTTTTTCCAGTAGTTTTCTATTACCTTAGGTGCCTCATCGAGTTGCAAGGGTGGTAAGGTACTCTCCCAGGATCGAACTTGAAGTGATTGTTGAACTCTGGGAGGTGTGGATTCCTTTGTAGCTTCATGAAGGTCCACTATTGTAGGTGGAGGCTGTGGAGAAGCTTTTACCTCTATGGATGCATTACATGAGGAGCTAGAAGCTTCATGGGACTCCCCCCTTCTTGAGCTAGGTGGAATAATTTTGTTTTTCCTTGGAACCCAAACTAGCTCTGGAATAGGTGTGTAGCATTTTGTGATCTTTCCCTTTCCACAGTCTACCATTGGCTTTGGAGTTACACTAATTGACTCACATGGTTTTGTAGGTGATAGGGAAAGGCACATTTTACGTTTAGCTACCCAAATTTGATCATTTCTATCATAGTAGCCTTGGGCTTCTAATAGTCGTTTTGGAATCCATCGTGATTTGGTCTTGACTCTCCTAGAGTGCGCTCTTGGTTTTCCATGAGAAGTTTTTCTTGAAATGGATGGAAGGGTTGAGGTATTTGGAAGTAAAGCCTTGGGGACCCATTGGTATGTATTCTTAGGTCATGCAGGTTGAGTACTTGCAATATTACCGCTTGCTGCAACTACAAGTGTTGAAGTGCTAGGTTCATGGGCAGCCGACAAGGACAAGTTAACCACTTTGGTTTGTGAATCTTGGCTATCCTGCAACTTTGCTAGAGTTTGCAGCATGGGTGACTTTGCTTCAAGGATAGGGGTAAGAGTTGGTGGTCGCGTCATGACACTACTAGTACCCCAATCAATAGTGCATTTGGTTGCCAACATCAACATGTGTCCAAGGTTTATGTCCATAGTTTTAGCAGGCATGACCAAAAAGTCTTGAGCTACAACCCCATTGTCATAACTAACAGAAGTGTGCCAGATACCAGAAATTGTGGATTTTTTCTTGTTGACACCCTTGACTTAGATAATACTCTCAGATAGAGATGGATTTCCTAACTGACAACACACCCCATATGATAGCAGATTATACTTAGCACCCGTGTCCACAATAAGGCGTTATATAGTACTTTTCCATAGGCGCTGTTTAGCTCAATAGGGTATCATAGAGGTGTGTCAGAGTCCAACCAATCTTTCATCGATTTCAATGTGGAATGCACGTGTAACTCCAATGTTAGCCTCTTGTTGGTGTCTTATGCGTTGTTGTCGCTCCTTAGCCTCAACTTGAGATTGTATCTTCTTCAATTCTGTTTGTGCCTTGGTTGTCTTTTTTGTATGGATGGCACGTGGTTCCTCTTGGCTTAAAGGATCATAGTATCTTTTAAATTTCTCCCATTGAGGAATCCAATGGTTTCAACTCCATCAAGCGTCTCCACACAAATGGTCCCTTGTGGGGTGATTTCACATACTCTATATGGTCCTTTTTCCGCATATTTCAACTTTTTTCTTTTTATTACACACTCCATACATAAGGACTTTATCACCAACATTGATATCCTTGTTCTTTAGATGATGGTCAAACCATTTCTTTCTCCTATCTTTCTCCACAAGTACGTTTTGCACAGCCAATTGCCTTTCTTCATCTAACCTTTCAAGGATATATAAGCGCTCAACTAAAGGGTTACTATCCCAACCTTCTTGTGAAGCTTCACACAGACTAGGAATTACAAACTCCCATGGCATAACTGCTTCTTGGCCATATACCAATTTGAATGGTGTACAATTAATACTTCAAATCCCAATCTGTGCGATGAGCTTCCACCGTTTTGGTCAAGATAGAGATTAAGGTCTTGTTGGTGCTCTTAGCTTGGCCATTTGCTTGTGGATAATAAGGTATGGACTTATGGTGAGCTATCATGAAGTTGGTAGTGAGTTCTTTTATCACTTCATTTATAAAATGAGTTCCATTGTCACTCACAATCTCAAAGGGACAACCAAATCTTGTAATAATGTTCTCAAAGATAAACTTGGCAATTGACCTTGCATCAGTCTTATGTGTCGCCTTGGCTTCCGCCCACTTTTTCACATAGTCAGTGGCAGCGATATTTTATCGAGATTGAGTGCTACGAGCTGCTGGACTAATTGGGTCTACAAAGTCCAATCCCCATTTTTCAAATGGTTGAGTCACTTTAACAGGATGTAAGGGTATCTTATCCTTTCCTTGTGTGATCTTGTAACGTTGGCATTCATCACATCCTTTTTCAAAAAGTGATGCATCTTTGAATAAGGTAGGCCACCAATAGCTTGATTGCAACACCTTTCTAACTGTTAGTTCCCCTGAGAAATGTCCTCCGGCTACACCCATGTGGGCTTCTTGCAGTATGTATAAATACTCATCCTCACGGGCACAACGTCTAAGAATATCATCCTTCCCTAACCTGTAGAGAGTTCCTGCAATGAGAGAATAAGGTTCACATTCTTTTAGCAGTTTCTGAGCTATGTTTTTACAAAGTTCTTTGGGTGGAAAACCATTAACTAGAAAGTTCACAATCTTCTCACTCCATTCAAGGATGGTTTCGACTAGGAATAGAGAAGTATCGGAAAATTCATGATCGACTCCAGTAGGGGCTTCACCATTGGGTATGCGAGACAAATGATCCTCCATAACATGTCTTTTACGAGGTCTCACCACAACAGTAAAATGAGAATTAACAACCATCATGTAATTCTTCCCGTGGAACAAGGTTTATTCATAAGCATGATAGATGTTCTTTCCAAGAGGAATAAACACAAAGTTCATCTAAGAAAGCTTCGCAAAACTCCCTCAAATATTCTCTAAAAGTAGTGTTTATTAATCTTTGAAAGGTAGCAGGGGCATTGGTTAAGCCAAAAGCCATAACACAAAATGCAAACACTCCAAATTCGGTTATAAAGGCTGTGTTAGCTTGTTCTTCTAGCGTGATTGTGATTTGATTGTATCTAGAGTACCCATTCTAAAAGCTATAAGCTTCCTTTCCTGCAACCCTTTCAAGCACATGTTCTAAATATGGAAAGGGGTAATGGTCCCTCCTAGTGGCGGCATTGGCCTTCTTGAGATCCACACACACTCTGAGTTTTCCATTCTTTTTTGGTACAATCACTATTGGAAACACCCATTTTGAGTGCTCAATAGGGTATATGAATCCGCCATTCACAAGCTTTTCAATCTCTTCTTAAACGATCTTTGCATATTTAGGATTCCTTGGGTAAGGTCATTGTTGTTGAGCTGGTTTAGCCATGCTATTCATGGGGATTGTGTGCTGCACCACGGAAGGTGGAACACCTTTCATATCATGATATGTCAAGCAAATATATCCCTGAATTCCTTGAGAAGTTCTTTAAGTACACACTCCTCAATCTCTGTCAGATCTTGGGCAATGAAGACAGGTTTGGACTCTTCTCTTGGGTATGCTAACTCTATTTCCTTAACTATCGCGGGACCATCATAAACTCCATTTCTTCCATAGATAGGTTTTCTTTGAGCCTTTGTATACGCAACTTTACGTTCCTCTATGGTGTAGGATTTGACATGTTCAGGTGCAGGGTGTAAGTCTGTGGGGTTCTGTTGTTCTGTGGACTGTAATTTCACTTCCGATTCCTTTTGTTGTTGAGCTAACTCTCAATTTTGTCGTCTCCTTACAGTACTGAAGGAGTGCGAGCGGAAGTGCGACGCGAGAGAGAGTGCGAGAAGAAGAGCACGACGATATGGTGAACTCACTCTACTGTAATGTGTAGAGCATAGTGAGTTCTTATTAGGTTTTTACAAAAGAATATGTGTACATACCTGGCGGCCCGCCCACTTCCCTGGGCGACTACATTGGGATTTATACCCCAACAAACTCCCACTTAAAGTCCAATGTGGTACTTTAAGTGTGAGAGAAGCTACTATACAAGCTAATATACAAGAGATGTAGAGAAGTGATGTACTACCCTACACCTAATTGCTTGCGAAAATGCGCAAAGCTCTCTGAGGGAAGTCCTTTTGTAAGTAGATCAGCAGGATTTTCTGTGGTGTGAACTTTGACAAGCTGAAGTTGCTTATCCTCGAGCATTTCCCTGATGAAATGATACTTCACATCCACATGCTTTGTCTTTGAGTGATAAACTGGATTGCGAGCCAATTGTATAGCACTTTGACTATCACAATATAACACAGGCATCTCTTCTTTGATTCCCAAATCTATTACTAGTCGATTAAGCCAAATTGATTCTTTGCATGCCTCTGATACTGCAACATATTCAGCCTCTGTAGTAGACTGAGTAACACAATCTTGTAATCTAGAACGCCATGATACTACTCCACCAGCCAATGTAAAGACATACCCTGACGTAGACCTTCGGTTGTCTAAGTCACCTGCATAATCTGAGTCTATAAAACCCTTTACACTTAGCTCCTGACTCCCATAGCATATACGCATACTCTTTGTAGCTTTCAGGTATCTCAATATTCCTTTCACTGCCTCCCAATGTTTCTTGCCTGGGTTTGACATGTATCGACTTACTACTCCCACTGCAAATGCAATGTCTGGGCGAGTAGCAATCATTGCATACATCAAACTACCCACTGCAGACGCATATGGAATCTTATCCATTTCAGCCCGTTCTTCCTCAGACACAGGACAATCTTGTTTGCTAAGTTTCACATATGGTGGCAATGGAACAATCAATGCCTTTCCCTTCTCCATATTGAAACGTTGCAAAACCTTGTCAATATACTCTGTTTGAGATAACCAAATCAACTTCTTTGATCTGTCTCTCTCAATGCGCATACCAAGTATATGACTTGCCTCACCCATGTCTTTCATGTCAAACGATTTTGCCATCTTTGACTTCAAAGCTGAAATTTCTTCCAAGTGCTTGCCAGCAATCAACATGTCATCCACATACAAAATAAGGATCAGCCAACTACCATCCTTAGACTTCTTTGTATATAGATAGTGATCGAACTCACTACATTTGTAGCCTTGAGAAAGCATAAACTTGTGGAATTTATGGTACCATGCCCTCGGTGATTGTTTTAAGCCATAAAGACTCTTTAACAACTGGCATACCCAATCTTCCTTGCCTTTCTCAACAAACCCTTCTGGCTGCTGCATGTAAATTTCCACATCTAAATCACCATGCAAGAACGCTATCTTGACATCCATTTGGTGCAACACCAAATCTAATATGGCAACCAATGCAAGAAAGCATCTCAATGTAGTCATCTTGACCACCGGAGGGAAGACTTCATCAAAGTCAATTCCTTGTTCTTGCTTAAAGCCCTTGGCAACAAGCCTTGCTTTGTACTTTGGCTGACTATCATGAGCGGTGATCTTATACCTGTAAACCCATTTACAAGGTAGAGCCTTTTTGCCCCGTGGTAATTTAACTAGCTTCCATGTCTTGTTTTTATGCAGAGCTGTCATCTCTGACTGCATGGCCAATTGCCAATTCCCGGAGTCCTTCATTTTCACTGCTTCCTTGTAACATGAAGGCTCATTGCAATCAGTCAACATGACATAGTTCATAGATGGAACAAACCTATCAGGAGGTCGCGTGATACGTCCAGATCTACGCACAATAGGTGGCTCAGGCTCAGCCACAACTTGTGGTTCCACTCTATCCTGTCCTTGCTCCTCTTGAGCCCTGACATTTTGTCTTGCACGTGCAGGTCCATCTTCTTGGAAGACAACTCTTCTAATCTCCTCAACCCTCTCTGGTTTAGAATGATATTTGGATTCATTAAAGTGAACATCATTGCTGCGGACAACCTTTCTGGATTCGGGATCCCAAAGTCTGTACCCCATCTCACCAGAATTACCATAGCCTAGAAAGATGCACTTTCTACTCTTTGGCTCAAGTTTGTTCCTAAATTCCTTTGGAACGTGAGTATATGCCTCACAACCAAAGACTCTGAGATGCTTGTATGAGGGCATTTTGCCTGAACATACCATCTCTGGCACTGAATCCTTCTGCAAAACCTTGCTAGGAGATCTATTTACAAGATGAACAGCTGTTGATACAGCTTCAGCCCAAAACCCATTTGGCAGTTGTGCATTAGACAACATACTTATGACCTTCTCTTGTATGGTCCTATTCATCCTCTCAGCAACACCATTTTGAGAAGGATTGTAAGGAGCAGTAAGTTCACGTTTTATACCTTTTGACTCACAAAAGTCCTGAAAGGCCTTTGAAACATACTCTCCACCATTGTCAGTGCGTAGGCATTTAAGCTTCTTGCCACTCTGATTCTCCACAAGTGTCACAAACGTTTTGAAAACACTAAACGCTTCATCCTTGTTCTTGAGAAAGTAAACCCATACTTTCCTCGAGTAATCATCTGTAAATGTCATAAAGTAAGAAGCTCCCCCTAGAGATAGGTTAGGCATAGGTCCACACAAATTACTATGAACAAGTGCCAACTGTGTATCTCTTCTACTGCTTCTATGCTTGTTTGGCTGCTGTGTTTGCTTACCATACAGACAATGTTCACAGAATTCAAAATCGTTAAATGAAAAGCCAGACAAATAACCAGAACGAGACAAGATTTCCATTCCCTTCTTGGACATATGTCCTAACCGGCTATGCCACAAAGAAACGTTCGGCTGCTCGGTTACATTGATTACATTTTTAGAGACATTTGATACATAAATCATGTAAAGTCCTCCAGGCTTTACTCCATGTGCTACTGTCATAGAACCCTTGGATATCTTCCACATGTTCTGTCCAAAAGTGGTGACGTAGCCAGCATCATCAAGTAAACCTGTGCTGATCAAGCTCTTTGTAATTGCGGGTACATGTCTCACATTCTTCAGCGTGAAAGAAAAGCCATTCTGAAACTTCAATTGAACATCTCCAACACCTAAGATCTCACATGTCTACCCATTGCCTAGCCGAACATGATCTTTAGTGGTCACATAAGAGGTAAACCACTCCTTGTTTGGAAACACATGAAGTGATGCCCCTGAGTCTATAATCGAGTCACTCAGTGCATTTCCATCAGATGCTGTAAGAAGAGCTGAGTCCATTGTATTATTCAAGAAGTAGATGTCTCCTAACACTAGACTGTCATCCTCTGCAACAGTGTTTGTCACATTTATTTCTTGAATCTTCACTGAGGACTTGTTCTTCTCACCATGGTCTTCAGCTTTCTCTTTTCCTTTTTCTGCTTTCCATTCTCTGCAATCTCTTTTCATGTGACCCTTCTTGCCACAATGGTAGCATTCTATGTCACTCTTGCCTTTAGAACTGCGGGACTTGCTACGAGACTGATTCCTCTTTCCACCTTTGTACTTTTCTTTGGTCCTTCCCCTGACAACTAAGGCTGTTCCTTTGCCTTTGTCCATTGTCTTTCTATTGGTTTCTTCAGTAAGCAGACTTCCTTCTACACCTGCTATGTTCAAACCATCTGGAGGTGCAGAATTACTCAAAGCTGTGCTAAAAGTGTCCCAACTTTCCGGCAATGTGATCAATAGGAACATAGCTCTAATAGGTTCATCAAACTTGACACCTTGAGCTGACAACTGACTGTAGATTGTGTTGAATTCATTCAGATGATTGGACATAGGTGTCCCTTCTTTCATCTTCAAGTCAACAAGCTTCTTAAGCCAGTATACCTGTGAAGCTGCACTCTACTTCTCATAAAGATCACTCAGCTTTAACCATGCTTGATAAGCCGACATCTCGTCTGCTACATTGAAGTAAACGCTTTGTGCCAAAGTCAGCATAATGGTAGAAAGTGCCACTTCATCCATTTCGCTCCATTCATCTTCGTCCATATCTTCTGGTTTTATCCCCTTGAGCTTTATAGGTTTTATCTGCTTCTTTTGTACCAACACGTGCCAAATCTGCTTCTTCCACAATGGGAAATTGGTTCCATCCAGCTTCTTGATATTGTAAAGAGCAGTGTCCTGTGATCCAGCCATAGCTACGCTTCATAGTGGTTTACTTTCCTGAGAAAAATTCGGCAGAGTTTCCCCTGTAAATTGACCTCTGAACCAATATCAACCTGTCAAATGAACCAAGAAAGCTTCAAATTCTGCATAAATTTTGGCAGAGTCTCCTTTGTAAAATGGCTCTGGTGTACTCAAAAAACAGACCAAAAAACAGCTCAACAACACTGTCTCTCTGACACTGTAAGCTGTGGGTAAACCTGTCCTGCACCTGTACTGTCTCTAACTGGCCTGTAAGCATAGACTGCGACAATGCCTCAACGGCAGTAAAGCAAAGATGCAATCCCAACTGTCTAACTCACAGTCAATACATCCTAGCTGCCTATCTAAGGGTGCTCGAGGGATCGCTCCAAGACCTGTATCACCGAAAGGATCTCAACATTCGAGAATCCCCCAGCTCAATAAAACCTCACTCGACCCTCAACAAAGGCTGCAGTAAATCTGACAGTACATAGACTTCCCACAAAGTCATACATCCACAAATTTCCCACTGTATGCTGTAACCGCTTCGGCGGTTGTTTGCTGCGTGACTCACAGCCAGCAAACCCTCAACAGACATACATCATCTCTGACAATACATCCCATGTGGAATTACCTGCAATGTCAGGATGAAATCTGAAATATCAAGCAGCAAACACAAGCTACCTGATGAACTAGTGAATGTCGCCTACAGTCTGTGTGTAGATGCGCCCGTGTCGTATGTGACACGCCTCCAAGAACTGTGAGCCGTCCTTCGATGTGTAGACAGCCACAAATCAACACTCTGGGAGTGTCGATATCCTCAACACCTGCAGTCGTAGGCCAAAAACCCCAAATTTGCAGAGTTGGATCTGCACCCGTCGAGACCACGTAGTCGAAAATGGCCTACGCAGACCTTTGTCAAAGCCGAACGGTGGCCGAGTTGACCTCAGAATGAAATTCTGAGAACACCAAGCCCTTCGGGCTATCCCACAGGATTTTGGGCCGTGTCTTCGCCTGTCGAATTTCACTCCAATCTGAGCTGGTGACTCTAGCCTCCTGCAGTGCTGCCCCGAGCCTCGATCTGAGCTCTGATACCAGTTGAAGGAGTACGAGCGGAAGTGCGACGCGAGAGAGAGTGCGAGAAGAATAGCACGACGATATGGTGAACTCGCTCTACTGTAATGTGTAGAGCATAGTGAGTTCTTATTAGGTTTTTACAAAAGAATATGTGTACATACCTGGCGGCCCGCCCACTTACCTGGGCGACCACATTGGGCTTTATACCCCAACAAGTACAGCTCAACTTTGTCTTCTTTGTAGCCTCTACTTATGTGATGTCAATGGGTTGTGGACTACACCACATAACGCTTTGAAGGTATTCACCCCAGTTATCTACCAACTTCCAATGAGCATCACATGCCCCTATATAATTAACCCATTTTGCGTTTATTCTAGCATGCACACTTGCTCAATATCGTCGCCTCTTATATCTCTTACTCTTCTTGTCTAATTTTCGATTACGATCGATCTCTAGTGAAGAGTCACTAGATGAATCGCTACTTGTGTCTTCTACTCCCTTGGATAGATTGTCATCTAGGGTACAATTGGGCCCTGAATGGTTTGTCCCCACATTTTCACTAAGATTTAACTCAGATTCTTTGTCCTTAGAGTCAATTTCAATTGATGATTTTGACCCCAAATCGTGTTGGCTATAGTCTTGTGAGACGCTACTGGTTCCAACGCCATTCATACCTTCATCTTGTAGGTCATCAGAAGCTATATGCATTGCTTCTAGAATATTTAAGGGTACGAGTGGTGTCATTTCATCCTCCTCAGGTGTTACCCAGGTCGTCCCCCTGTTTCCCCAAGTGTCTATGGTTGCTTCTAGGTGGACCCAATCCACATTGTCCGACTCAATCATCCCAGGTAGTACATCCATATAAGGAGAATCTTCCCCAACATCAGTGTCTGTTTTACACGTGTAACAATACTATAATGGGGCCGAGTGAACTGTGGTGTTAGGTCTATGATCAATTATAAACTTGTTCCTAGAGGATGTGCTCGACGAGTTACAAGATCCACTTGAATGACAGAATCTTGGAACTGCAAGTAAACATGGTTTTTAGACCAGTCATGCACCATTTTTGCTTCCCTCAAGAAAGGACGTCCTAAGATCATCTCAGATGCCATAGTGTGCTTGGAGAAATTCATAACAATGAAGGTAATTCTTATTTTATGTCCAAGGAACTTGATCTTGAGATCTTCTAGCATCCCAATAGGTTTAACAATAGACCCATTGGCCATCTTTACTACTATGGTTGTGGTTCCAAGGTGAGGTCTTCCCATAGTTTCCCAGCAATTTTTAGTCACAATGCTAACCCCGGCACCACCATCAAGGATTTCCTTTGCAGTTAATCCCTTGGTAATGATTGGTATGGTTGCATTGGATTCATCTCGCTCAAAGTATTGTCCCAACTTGTTAACATGTATTTCTACAATAGGGTTCTCATCTAGGTTGGGTTCTGTGGATCTAAGTGTTCCTCCTCTATTGGCATCTCCCTAACTCCATCCATCTGTGAAAATTGTGGTAGCCCGAGCGACCTTCAATTCTCCATTGAGGAAAGCTCAAAGAGCTAAGAATAGCTCAGGGTCTCCATATAGTTTGGACATAATGGTGGTTCTAACCTTTGAAGCCATGAAATCCATCAATTTGGCAATATTTAACGGCACTTTTTGGGCTTCAATCCCTTGACGTGGGGAAGAAGGGATCTCCATTTCTTCGATAGGGTTAGATAGTCCCTCTGTAAACATTCTTTCCAACAAGAAGTGAGTACACCCACTTTCCCATGACTTTAAGTCACTTTCTTCTTGGATGACACTAGGTATGGCTAGGGGTCTATGGACTTTTTGAGGTTGTTGTTGTGTAGGGAACACTGTGTTTGTAATCTGGATTTGCCTAGGTGCTGGCTTTTGGATCTTTTGGTCCTTGTGTCCAAATGTAGCAATCTTTAGCCATTTGCATCAATGGAAACCTTGTGGCTTTAGCAACTTTAAGTATGATTCGTATCTGATGTTGCCGAAGGTGACTGTAGGGATGAAAACCTTGTTTTCGTACGTGAAAAAGCCGGTGTAGAAGGCTTCCTCAAAGCTTGCATATGATAACCTGGCAAGAACATCATCCTTTGATAAAATAGATGTAACACCTTTGCGGATGGTTTTTTTGACAAATCATAAATCATTTTGGTGATAGTGTCCCCCATTGATAGTAGTGTGGATTTCGATTTTGCCTATTTTTTTAATCATTTCACATGTCAATTCAAGAGAGCCAGTGAACACCTTAATGGTTCCCTTTAGGGTTTTCACCATATAAGATACACTTATTCTCTCTCCTTCCCTGGGTGGTAACATTGACGGGTAGTTCAGCCATGTGGGATGCTTCTTCAGAATTCTGGAGTGATTAGATCATGTGTGAATGCGAGGTGTTGGACAATACAGAGTGTCATGTGTGAATCCCCTTCATATACTGGCTATGTGCCTTCTGCCTTAACTCTCTTCTTTATGGTAAGGACTTTATACTTCAAAAGAGGGTAGGTGAGTGATGGTTGCAATCACTCTTCCCTACGCATATTTGTGGCCAGCCCTTGGACTCCAACTGAGTGGATCATCCTCTTTTCCCATTCCAAGGCCGCCTTATGGTCTTCTGTTGTGGCATGTTCAATCAGAGTTTGGAGGCGTGCCTCCTCTTGTGCCATCAATGGTTGTTCTTCCTCTCCTTGCACATGTAAGTGCTACCTTAGGTGCTGTAGATCTCCTGCACCTTTAGGGATCTCCATGGACTCATGTTCTACGTTGATGCCCAGGTCACTAGGTTCTGGATCCATCTCATGTGATTTTGTCTCTTCTACTTTTTGTTGGAGCCTCAACAACTGTTGCTCGGCCAGGCTGTCCTTCCTTGTTCTACTAACAGCTCTTGCAGATTTTCTAGCTAAATTTTGAGTTGCTCATTCTCTTTTTGTAGTTCTTGTTGGTTGGATAACAATATCTCTTCCGCAGCTAGGGTACCTTCTGCCATATGCATTCTCTGTCTTTGTTCCATTCATAATTCCTTTTGTAGTGCAATGACTTGAGCCTCTAAGGCTTGTATAGCCTGGCTATCTGCTGATGTACTTGCTCTTACAGCCCTTGGGATTGCTCTGAGCCTCTGTATTGTCAAATCTTGGAGCTCTAACTTGGCTTTTAGCTCCACTACTTCATCTTTAGCTGCCTCCAGCTCATCCTCCATATTTTTCTTCTCTTCATGCAAACTCTTGACTTTGCCTGAGACCTCTGTCATCTGCAGTGTAAGAGTGTCTCATTCGCTCTCAACATCCTTTAATATTTAGTGTCTAACCATAAATATGCACTTTTCTGGGTTAAGATAGATCCTTTCTTGAATACTTGTTAGAGCTGCTCTATATGTTCACCTCTCAAGAGAGAGTGCACACATAACTCATCCATGTATATCTCCAAGATTATCCTTTAGCATTCCTTAAAGGCATGAGCCTTAAAGCTCTGGAAGGTGGTTGGGGCATTGGTCAGGCCAAAAGGCATTACCCTATATGCATATACACCCTATTTTGTGGAAAGCGATATCTTGTATTGATCTTCAGGAGCAATGGCAAGTTGGTTATATCCTGAGAATCCATCTAAAAAGGAGTATGCTCGTTTACCGGCCATTTGTTCCAAGACAAGGTTAGTAGATAATAAGGGATAATTATCCCTTATCGTGGTGGCATTAACCTTCTTTAGATTCACACACACTCGTAGTTTTTCATTTTTCTTAGGCAGTACCACAATGGGAGATACCTAGTTGGTGTGTTCTATCTCGTAGATAAGCTCATCCTCCTTTAATTCATCGATCTCCTGCTTGATGCACTTAGTGAATGTATCATTGTACGTGTAAGGTCTCTGTCGGCTAGGTTTTGTATCAGGCTTTAATGGGATCATGTGCTGACATATCGTAGGATTTACTCCCTTCAGGTCTTTATATGACCAAGAAAACACATCCTTGTATTCCTTGAGAAGACTTATAAGCTTCTCTTCCTCTTTCAAATTTAGATCCGCGTTGCTATGTAGGCTGGTCGTGGCTCTTCTTCAACTCGTGCCAAGTCTATCTTCTTTGCATACTCGGGCCCTTTGTATGACTCCTCGTCTTTTTGCTCTCGTAGAGGTTGCGTCAACACTACCTTTTGATCTTGGATAGTGAACTTTCTATAGTGGGATGGCACACTAATTTTGTCCTCATTATCGTCTTCTCCCTCCCCACTTCCTACTTCCATTGTCCACCCCTCCCTAAGAGTCTTCTTAAGCTCGCGATACTTCTTCTTTCTCTCCACCTCGGTCCATTTAGATTCTCCAAACTCGTATAATGTTGATTCTTTTGTTTGTTTGGGTTTCGTGTCGGATTTTGACTTTTTGGTTTTCTTTTGCATATCCTTTAAACTCTCTTTTGTTTTGGGATCTTGAGCTTTAGAGAACCTTCTGGATGTCTTGTTCTTAACACAATTTTTTGCTTTTAAAAACATTAAAAATTATGCTTTGCCCCTTATTCTAGGCATAGGGTTCTCTCTTGGATTGTTTTCAGCTCTCTTTTTCTTGTAGCATTCTTGACATCTAGGTTTTTGATTTGAAAAATCATAAAACCTGACATCTGCTATCGTTTCTTCCTGCTCACTTGGGTTGTAGGAGCATTTGTTATCCACATCATCCTCTCATTCAAAATGGTCTGGGATTCATAAAACTCTTCTCCCTCTCCTTTGGCACTTGCCGATAGATCATCTTCGAGTCCTTCTAGGAATAGTGTCTCATCTCTTGCATTTACTATACTGACCATATAGTATGGAACCACATTGTAACTTTCTTTGTCACAAAATTTTGTTGTGGGGCCATGTGAAATAGCACACACATCTAGGGTTGCTATGATATGAGTCCATTCTTATGGCTCAAGAGCTTCTTCTAAGAAAAGTTTCAAGAACAATTTCCTTAGCTTCGAGATACACTCTTCTTGTTTCAAAGTCCCACAATGTGATGCACCGCACATCCATAGCACTTTGGGTTTGCCCAACCAAGTTGGAAGCTCCAATCCTGCTATCGTATAGTTGAAAAAAATTCCTCCACAGGGGTTCGGTCCAGGTTTATGCATGTCGTGGTTTCCATTTCTTTGAGGTATATATGATCATATCCCCAGTCTTGAACCATCTTAAGTTGTCTCATAAATGGCCATCCAAGTATAATGTCGTAATTTTTCTTCTTGTCAAAGTCAACTATGGCAAAGGTGTGCTCATACTCAATGTCGCAAGAAGTAACAATTATTTTCTCTAGAAGTCCCAAGGGTTTCTCCATATACCCATCTGCTCTAGTTGCAATCTCATTCTGGTAGCCCTCGAGGCAGGTTTTCCCCATTTTTTTCAACACTATCAGGAATTTCCATGGTTGTTACACCTTGGAATTCTACTAGAAGCGTAGTATTCTCATCTTCACCCTCACAATACTCACCAACGTTGTTTAATGGTATAGGTCTTGTGTTCAATTGAGGTTTTTCCAGTTCTCGGATCCCTTCTCGAATTTGTGATGTTGGTTCTTTTACCCCAAATTTCTCCAAGCATTTTCCAATACTTGACCATATGTTTGGTCTTATCCGGAGGAGCTCTGCTAGCATAATAGTACAAGTCATAGGCATATACAATATGCCTATCAATCCCTTGGAGTCCATAGCCTTTTTTGACAAGAGCATTTGTGATGGCACTGCCTTCACATCTAATTTGGCTTCATACTCCCCCATGTATGAGGGTAAGGTTTTCAAAGATTGAGGTTGAATCTCTAAAGAGCGTACTAACCCCTTATCTCACCAGTATGAGCGAAGTTCTAGATCAGCTTGAGATCTTGCCTCTAACTCTTCAATAGGTGGAAGAAAAACATCTCTCCCATTACTGGTCTGGTGGACTCTCTGACTCAACTCTTTCGCATCGTTTGCTTCTTGTACGTGTCTCCAAAGATCATCTAGGCCTCATCCTCTCTGTGATCTTTTGTTATCATAGGATGGAGATCCTCAGATGCCTGATCTATGGTATTCGTCACTACTCGGGGCTTTTTGATTTCACGTGTGGATTTTTTGACAGCCCCTTTAGTTTCATGCCTCGGCGAGATTATTGGTGTTGGAGCTGGAACTCTGATCCAACTCTTTAGCTTACTTGCAAGTGGCCCTAGCAAATCTTGGGCAATTTGGATCATTTTCTGATACATCTCCAACCTTTGCTTTTCTAATTTTGCATAAGGGCACGTCATCCATTTTTGTTCTTAGTTTTGTTTAGTCTATGAAGTTGCACTTCGTAGGCTTTCATAAGTGAGTCTAGAGGTTCATTCACTTTTTTTGCTAGTACTGATCCTCCAAAACTTGGGTTTTTTGGGTAGTCACTGATCAAATGGGTAAGCCGCAATCTGGACAATACACATTCACTCTCATGATCTCTATGTGAGGACAATCTTTCATAAGCTGGTCGCCACCACACTTATAGCACGGTACTAAGGGTTGGCGAGGTGCTCTTGAAGCCGCTCTCTATTGATAGGTAGGTCTTGGTTCTGTTAACCCCCTATTGGCTATGAACAGCAATGTATGCTCATCCAAATTGTATCTACCTTCTCCTACAACATGAGTTGTTGTAGGTGGTCCAACATTCTCAATCATGCTCCAAGGTTCATGTACTTTTGGCTCTTTGGGTGGATATAGCCCCATATTCACTTGTATCTTTGTAATACACATGCCCATGCACTAAGGCTTGTTCCTCTGATTCCTCTATAGTGGGTGTATATCTGACACCCACTGGTCACGTTCCTGACAGAGGTGGTTGTTGCCCCAAAATTGGTTGTGTCCGTCCAACCCCTCCTACTCGCAGATTTCCTATCACATACCTAGGCATTGTGGTACCTGGGGAGGTGCTACTTGGGCTGGTGGGGCATATTGTCACTCTCTTACATACCCCTTGTTGTAGTAACACTCATCCGTAGCGTGATTCTTCCATTTTTTCTCAATGACACACCATTTAGGTTGCTTAGCCTGTGGCTTAGCAAACGGTCTTATCCTTTTGAGAACTTCCTCGACAAATTTCTCTTGATTCATTGTTACCTTGCTCTTTTGTGCCGACTTTAAAGACTTAGCTCCACTTTGTTGTGATGATGAGTCACCATCTAAGTCTCTGTAGTCGCCTTCCTTGTAGACAACACAATTGTCTACTAGGTATAGAGCCTCCTAAGTCAACTCATTTAGAGTTGAGCTCTTCTTCATATTCAAATCCTTCTGAAGATCTCCATTTCTCAATCCTTCGATAAATATTAGCACAAGTCGGGACTAAGTGGTAATCCTTGCACAGGGCATAATTTACGTAGCATTTTAACCATAAAGCTGTCTTTCTAACGAATTCTCCCTCTTTTTGCTTGAACTTATGGATTTGTGAGATTGTATTATGGGCTATCCCTCTTTGAGAGAATTCCTTGATAAACTCGTCAAATACCTCCTCCATTGATTCAAAATCTCTACGTTCAATAGAGTCGAACCAGGTGGCGACATCCTCCTTTAGGGTTAAACCAAATCCTACGAACAGTGTGGAAAAGTCCAGTACTTCCTCAACCTTGATGACACGCACAAAGGCTACCACGTGGTCCCTTGGATCTCTATTTCTTGAATATTTCGTGTTAACCCATTTTTGGACTCGATCCTCCGGTGATCAACCATCCTAAACATAGGATCCTATATTCCTCCTCTATAAGCCCTTTCTGGCCTGGGGTATAGTATTCTTCCTTCCGTGCTTGTAAATCCCAATGTTTTCATGAATCATTGCCATTCTTTCCACTCTCTTGTCATGAATGTAGAAGGCTTCAAAAAGAGTGAGTTTAAAAGGTATCTCTTGAGTCTCCATAACCATCTTCCCTTTTTCTACATTGTCTCCATATCAATTTTAATTTTCAAGGTCTTTGACAATGAGATAGTGGTTTCCCTCCTCATCGTGAAGCTTATCACCATCATCAGTTACCATGATTACTGTTAATCCTCTCACTGGACGTTCTTGAATACATATGCATTGACGTCCTTGAACATCAGCATACATCAAGGCTCCATGGTCATTGGTTCCCTTAAGAAAAGTTGTAGTGTATTTTGGCATGTTTAAGGGTTTTTGAGTGGTGCTACCCCCCATGGTCCCTAGCTATAAACCTCCAAGTTGTCGGTTGGCCATCCATTGATATGATCCTTCAGATGACGTGTCAGTATCATTGCCCTCTTCTATGATAGGTGCTAAGGGATTAGTCCTTGCTTGGTTCACACTCTCTTTTGTCGACACTAAGCTAACCTGATATCTTTGAATACACCTTTCGATCTCAAATTCATCAAATTCTTTATACTAACAACTATCAACCCAAACCTCATACCTTAAAAGTCCGCTTGCAGTTGTTCCTTTGTCCTCGTTTGCTTCCAAGTAAATTTTCAAACTGGCAAGTAGTTTGCAATTTCAATAGATTACCAACTTGCAAAATCCTTGGTTCCGACTATCTATACAAAACTTTGATTGTGCAATTCTTTGTCAAATCAATAATTCTCACTTATTACTATATAGAAAGACAAGATCCTTATATGAGCTTTAAATCTTGATTTTGATAAGACAAATGGAATGCTAGGATATCAACAAAGGCGTTTGGAGCAGTAGATTCTTAGTTTGAGCATTAAAACTAAATTGTAGACATCATACGCGTATGATGTCTATTCCCTCATAATTGACTCAAACTTGAACCATGCACTCTCCTTTATGTTTTTGATCCAAAACTAGGCTCACTTTGAAGTTCTAACCCTTGTAGGTAGGTCAATCTCCCCTATATAGGCCTTGGTCACTGCCGGCTTATCCAAAAAGTTAACTAGGTCAAAATTGATCCAAATTGGGTGAAATTTGGTCCTTAGGCTTGCCTTGAGATGTTTAATACCTTGGTAAGCTTGGCAGTTCTAGTCACTAAATATTCCCCTGAGATATCATGCGCGTATGATGTTTATCTGGTCAAAATGGTGTGAATTTCATTCTAGAGGATCTCCACCACAGAAGAAACTCACTAGAATTTAATTTCAACACCTATTGTGCTAGATGTGGTCAAATCAGACAATCAAATTTGTTAAATCGGTCTCTTGGTCTCTATTAGCCTTAAATTGCTTCAAAATCAATGGGACTTGGCCTATTTACTCCCTAGATACTCTTAAAAACAATGATTCACACAAAGGTGCCTTCTAGCCCAAAATCTGGCCTCTCGATGTCATACGCGTATGATGTCTAAGTTATCAAAATGCATTTCTGTTTCCTTTCCTAGGTGCCCCTTGATGTGTACAGCCTGCACAAGTGCTCACAACAAAGTTTGCATATCCAAATTGCACCTTATCACCACTTTTCTCAAGAAATTTCTCGAAAAGAGTAAAACTTCCTCAATTCTCAATTCATATGCCCAAATGAGATGAAACTGGGTGTATGTGCTCTATATAACATGCAGACTATGGGTGTCAAATCAAATGCCCATTTTTGTTGCCATATCTACTCTTGAGACACCATACACGTATGATGTCTGTTGAGGATATTTGATCCAAAACTCAAGCACAGGTTCCCCCAAGTCTTCAGTACTACTTCCAAAGTACTCTTACAAATTTTCAATGCAAAAATGTGCACTAAATTAGAAGTTTCCTATTTTTTTCCGTTTTCACACTCGACTTTTGTCTTTTATCTTTTGGGGACCATACTCCAAGGAGCAACGACAGTGGCGTCGCTCCCTTTCTCCTCTTTCCTTTTTTCAAACTTTCAAAAAAAAAACCCTTTGAAGGAGCGCCTCCATCCGACTTCCTTATTAAATCTATTTTTTTAAATGAAAACATTAACATATTCTTTTGTTTTATTTTTAAATGTGTTTTTATTTTATTTCTTTTAGGTATTTATTCATTTATTTTGTTTTCAAATAATAATTTGTAATGTGCACCTTTCACCTTTGTACTCTCATTGATAAGAACTTTGTGGATAACTTTAGGAGTACCATTATGTTCCTCCTCAATGATCAGTTAGGAGCTTCCCCTATATTATGCAACTTACTAAAGTGAGGCACAAATGTAGAACACGTGTTCTGTGTAGTCATATACGCAAATAGCTTTGATGATTCCATCCTTAATATCGAGGTTGAAAATTAACCTTATGATCGTTCACAACTTCTCATTTCCTCCACTACTCCATTTGCAAATATGGAGGAGCTTGAGCCGATACGATAAGTTTTGCTGATCTTTGACAGGTGACACAAAAGTCCTCTCTCTCTCTCTCATGCTGGGTTGACCATCTTGGTAGCTAGATGGACTAATAGAATCTCTCTCTCTCTCTCTCTCTCTCTCTCTCTCTCTCATGCTGGGTTGACCATCTTGGTAGCTAGATGGACTAATAGAACCTCTCTCTCTCTCTCTCTCTCTCTCTCTCTCTCTCTCTCTCTCTCTCTCTCTCTCTCTCTCTCTCTCTCTCTCTCTCTATCATGTTGTTGGAGAAGCAGTTGTTGAGGTCAAGGGTAGCGTAGTTAGTATAGAGTAGTTAGTCTAGCTAGAAGCATCTTTGTAAGAGGTGGAGAGAATGAACATGCATGAGGCCAGGCCGATGTTGTTGCAAGATCCTTGAATTCATGGCTCCTAAGATAGCAAGATAATTCCCCATCATATCTCTCTCACACTCTCTCTCACCCACACACATACAAAGAGGGCATTGTAGCTTGCAGTAGCTCATGAAGATAACGTCTCTCTCTCTCTCTCTATCTCTCTCTCACTCTCAAACACACACACACACACACACACACACACACTGACACACACTGTGCACATTAGTTGATCTCTCTCTCTCTCTCTCTCTCTCTCTCTCTCTCTCTCTCTCTCTCTCTCTCTCTCTCTCTCTCTCTCCTTCTCCTTCAATAAAAAACGTAGCCATTTTTTGAGCTAGTCGACATCAGTTCACTCTTTTAACCATAACTTCTTCATCCAAAATCTGATTTGGGTGATCTATAGCCTCAATCAAAGAGCACGACACCCTCTATGCATTGATGTAAAGACAAAAAGTTTTAGAGTTATGAAAGGCATTTCTATAGCACCATTCTGAAGTGAAAAGGTTCAAGAAAGTTGACTCCATCTCTTATTTTACATACAATATCTTCCGGCACTCGCAAGGATTCTTCTTATTCAACAAGGTCCACAACCATTGTGGAAAATGATCCAAAATCTCCTAAGTGTGGAGATAGAAACACAACCACCCAACCAACGGACATCAAAAACCATGATCATGGCATACTTGGTATCGTTGCAAGAGATTGTAAACAAACAAGGCGAAGACTTACGAGCACTTGCAATGGACAATGACACACTAAGGGTACTTGTGGTTGAAAATGAGAATCTCAAGAGGACACTTGAGATGCAAACAACATGTGTGATGCAACTTGAAGAGGAAGTTAAGGAAAGTAAATGCTCTCTTGTGGATTTGAATGCTTTGAAGGGTGCATGAGCAAAGTAGAGCATAACCATGTATCGGAAGAGGATAAATTTAACACCATGATCCAGGATGTATGCGACATGAAAAATGTTTGCACAAACAAGTCTTGGGCTAATGTATGTGGTAGCAATATGGTTTCTAATTCCTCACTCATGCAAGCTATGGTTCAAACAAAGAATGTTGAGAATGTGGATGTGGAGGAGTTGAATGAACGGGAGCGACGTTCCAAGAACATTGTTATTCATGGAATTCCCAAAGAGAAGTTAGAGACACCTCCTTCTCTTGCCATTGTTATCGAAGATTTCTTCAAAACCCAGTTTGGCATGTCCGGAGTTATAGTCTTTGGAGCACATAGAGTAGGGAACCAAGGAGTTCCTTACTCGGGAGAACGGCCAATTGTATGTACCATGCCGGATGAGACCAAAAGAAAGATTATACTTGATAATAGTTGGATCTATTTGAGGGATACAAAATTTTTTGTATGTGAAGATTGCACTATTAAGCAACAAAATATGTGTCGCAAGGCATATGAGAAAAAGAATAAGAAAAACAAGGAGATCTCTCCTAAAGAAAATGTGCCCAAGGAGGAAGCAAGTCCCTTGAGAAAATAAGGATGCGTGACCTATGAGACCGAGTTACAATTGAAAATATTCTTTTGGAATTGTAATGGATACCCATGGAATGCGGGGATTGGCATTGATGAACTAACAAGCAAAGCTGATGTTGTACTTCTTGTTGAAACTTGGGAGCATGATACAGAAAGGATTAATGGCTTGGAGGATTACAATGTACATTCATTGATGTGGTCAAAGAATCTCAAGCAACTAAGAGTGCAAGGAGGGGAAGCATGTATGGTTAAGAAAGGATTCGAAGATTTTGTATCAATTGTGAAAGATGACAAGTACAAATGTTATGTATGACTGAAAATTATGACACCAAAAAGAGTACCCATTTTTGTAGCCGGTTTCTACATTCCTCATGATGATTCTCCCTTTTATGCTTGCATGGATAGAGACCATCCATTTTTTGATTTAGAAGAAGCGAAGGTGATATTATTGTATTTGGGGATATCAATGCTCGCACAAAAACATTGCAACATGATACTCAACAATTTGATATGCCATACATTTCAAGGGAGTTGGAGGAAGTTCACTTGTATGATTGTACTTCAATGGATGAGAAAGAGCTAGATCACTATGGAAAGTTACTTTTACACATGTGTAATAGCACGGGTATGGTCATTGCTAATGGTGTATCTTTGTGGAGTGGAACCAATGAATTTACATGTAGGAAACATAATGGGGACAGTGTGATTGACTATATCCTACTCTCCAAAGCCATCATGTATCGCATAAAGAGTTTTATGTTTGGCCAATGGACCCCGACCATTGGACCTTATGTATTGACCTTTCATGTGGAGAAGCAACTAAGCATGATAATCTTAGTCAAAGGGAAGAGAAATTATCACTATGTATGGATTTCAAGTAGGCACCAATGTACATTAAAATGGTTGAGAAAAAGTTATGGATGACAAAGAGTCAATATGACGCACCATTGGAAACTAAATGGGAAGCTTTCAAGAAAGTTATTTGTTCTTGTGCCAAAGAATGCTTTGCCATAAAGCATCTCCATGGTATCAACAAAGATAGATCACACAAAAGGTGGTTTGATAAAGAATGTCAAGATGCTCGAAAGTCCTTGATAAAGCTTGATGCAACTATGGACAAAGACAATTGTCAAAGTCTTTTGCATACATACAAGGCATTGATTCAAAACAAGAGAAGAAGATGTAGAGTAAAGCAACAACTTTTTCAAGTCCAAGAAAAGGCACATGTATGTGGAAGATTTTGGAGAAACTTGAGGGGCAAGCGGGTTGAGAACTTTGGTAACTTGAGTCTTGTGGATATGTACCCACATTGTAGGAAATTATATGAGCAAACAAATGCTGAAAAAATACCATTTTATGGTTCACTCCCATGTATGCCCTCTTTGTTTACTATTGAGGATGTATATGGTGGGCTTGAAAAGTTGGCCACTCACAAAGCGGGAGATATTCAAGGTATCAAGCCGAAGATGATCAAATGGACGGGAGATTTTACCTATGAGTGGATGAGTGATATGTTCAACCTTGCACTTCAACATGATATGCCTTATGATTGGAGTACTAATTGGGTTAAGCCTTTGCATAAAGGAGGGGATGTAAAAATTTAAATAACTACCAGACTATAATGATTGGGTCTCTTATGGCAAACTTGTCTGGGTGCATAATGGAGATGAAATTGAGTGATTGGACTGAAGAGAATGACAAGTGTGCAAAAGGACAAGCAGGTTTTTGTCAATGCCATAACACCATTCATCATCTTGTCACTCTTCGTGTTCTCATGGAGGAGAGTGGTTGAAAAGGCAAGTGATTGTATTGTTGTTTTGTGGACTTTAAGAAATCCTTTGATATGATTCCATGTAATAATTTGTGGAGAAGGATGGAAGAACTCCAAGTCCAAGTGAGTTTATGCTTGCGGTTTCTTGAATCTATGAGAAGGTGATTTGTCAATTGCGCATGGAAAGAGAAATCTCAAAAAAATTTGTAAGCACTATTGGGGTTAAACAAGGTGTCACCAACTCTCTTTGATCTATGCATCGATCAATTGGAACAAATGGTTCCTGACATTATGCAAGAAGAAGGCATTGAAGAGGTGACTATTTGCAATGTTGTAATCATGCTTTTGTTGTATGCGGATGATGTAGTGCTTCTATCACACACTTTAGAAGATGCACAAAAGCTTATGGTTTTCCTTGAGAACTTTTGCTTGTATAGTGGGTTGATTGTGAATGAATCCAAAAAAAAGGTTATGCTTGTGAAAATCAACTGTTGGACGGATACGCCATGACGGACGTCAGCATAGCGAGAACTCACCTAACATATAATGTCAACTGAGGACGAAGCTCGACCCACAGGCGCGTGGAAGCAAGCAAAGGGTGTCAACCTCTACTCGACCGACTAATGACTACTCCTACAGAGATATCAACTCTACATGCCATCGGTTCTGTGAATGTGAGAGTCTCCTATGATGCTATCGCAAGCCAAAAGCCCATTAGACGTTCTCGAAACGTTACGAAACTTGAGGGATATCCTATCAACACCAATAGGCCACTCTCCCTAAGATCCGTGACCAAAAAAACCTACTCAATATCCTCCGTGCAGAAACGCGTAGGATGTCTGGCCAGTTTTTGCAGGTCGACGTTTCCGAAAACTAAAGTGCCTAATGTGTAGCTCTACTCGCTCTGATCGTGTGGATATGCTGAAATGCAAAAACAGACAACAGTTACTCACCGAAACTCCAAAAGTAGCTCGCGGGTGAATTTGCCAAAACACCGACGAACGCGTGTGATGTAAGCATCAACGCGTAGCTCTTCTCGTGGGCAACTCACTGCTGCTCTCCATTTGCGATTCCGACCACCGTAGCTCCTGTAGCACACATACACACTCTCTCACTCTCTCGCAGTCTCCCAACGACACAGAAGATCAGATTTATTAGAAGTCTCTTTACAAAGCTTTAGGTTTTGGCTTATATACTAAGCCTTAGAAAACCTAATGTCCGACCAAAATGACCTTATTTGTCCCTAGGCTTCTATAGAGCTTAATTACAACACCGTGAGCTGGCTTTGCTCATCCAACAAGCATCTGTGGCCTCAATACAATTGTTGACTTAAAATATGAAGTTCCCGTAAACCTTACAAAAGTGGCCGTAATGGCTCAAAATAATAATAACGGGATATTCGATGATGTCCATGAGCTTGTATCTTCACATTATAGCATCCATCTTCGTCTTCATCACTTCATCAGCATCTTTATTTGGAATCTTTAGAGAATCTTTGAGGAATATTTATGGAATCTTTGTGGAAGCGTTGTTGAAAGGTTGACCTTTCAACACTCTCCCCCTCCTAAGTCTTGTCGTCCCCGACAAGACCCTATGTCTGCAGTGGCCTTGACGAGTGCTTCATGTTTTGGTGTTGGTTGAAGCTTTTGTTGTTGCAGTTGCTTCTACCAGATGCTTTGTATGTTGTAGAGGTACCTTTTTCTTGTACATGTAGTATAGTTGAAGCCATAGCTCTCCCCCTCCGATTGGTTGTTGTAGCATGAATAGGTTGAGTGAGGTTTGTTGTTGCATCAAGTCTTTATCTTGGCAGCTCTGTATTGTTTGTTCTTTGGGTGTCATCCTGCATGTGTACCTGTAATCTTGAAGCCTTTTTGAATTGTTTCTGGGCCGCTCCCCTTGGATCCTATAGTTGATGAGCATGTAGTGGTTTGGGGATGTCGTTGGTCTGCTTTTCTGTGTTTTTATAAGAAAAATAAAATAGTAAAAATAAAATGTGGCGTATATTACAAAATGAAGGTCTTGGATACCTGGATAGGACTAAAGGGAAAAACCCAGTGGGAAAAAAATGCCTTTAGTCACCATTAAATGTGAGGCTATATATGTACTTATGTTTGATGTAACCGAGTTTTGTTGAGTTAAAGTACTTATGGCCGTATGGCTACTATTACTGGATATACAGTGGATAAGTGTTAGTAGCTTGAAGTCAGAGTCATTGCTGTTGAGCAAATGCTTATGAAACCTGTTACCACTTCGTCATCAACATTTTGTTGTGTAAGTGCATGGGTGGAACACAAATCGTGTCAAATGCAAATGTCCAATGATGGGACATTATATATGCTTGCACAGATAGATGCATGGGAAACAATATGCGGTGCGAGAGGAGTTTGAATGGGTGCTTCCTGGAGTGAACGTAGCTAGAGAAGCAAAAAGATATTTGACTTCAAGAGCTGCCGTTACTCGCAAGAAGGGTTTTTGTCGACGAGGTTTTTTTCACTCTCCTCACTGTGTTCATATGCGTGAGTGTTTTCTGGACTACTCCGCCACTCCACCATTTAAAATAGTAGACTTTGACTCTTATGCTCACCTCTTCCAGCATGAGTGACATGACTTTATGTATGCTCAACTCTCCAGCTTGAGCTTTAATCTAAATATCTAGACTCATAGACCACACATAATATTAAGACATGAAGCTTGGGTCTAATGCTTGCTCATTTAGTGGCTCAGCTGCCCGACTCTGGACTCTTATGCCATTTCTTTTATGGCGACTTGTCTTACTCTCGGGAGCTTTCGACCAAGAATAGGTTTTGAAATTCAAAACTCCCATCCTCGAAGAGAGGATTTGTAAAGGACCATACTGGCAATATTGGTTTCTTTTGCCATACCTGGGTGACCTTGGTTGTCAAAATTTCTTTTTGTTGTTGTTGGTCCCTTGGTTGAGAAGATTGGCTCGCTCCATTCCCCGTAACACTTTGTCTATCATGTCTTGACATTTCTTGAGAGCTAGAGATGACTTCAATCTTCTTCGGTATGTGTTTTTTTTTTGGCACCCATTTGTATCTGCATCGTATGATTAGCGTGTCTTTGCAGATATCCTTTGCCTTGAGTGTGACATTGTCCTTGATTTTTCCTTTCGTGAAATTGCGATTATTTTCAAGCTGAAGACGTATGCTTGAAGAATGTTTACCTGGCATCTTTGGTAGCCAGATTCTTCGACTTCCTTGATAGTAACCTTGTGCTTGAAGAATTGTAGATGGCACTTCCCATGATGTTTTTGATGTCATATTGAGATGTACAAGAGTGCCATTTTTGGTATTATTTATCGATGAAGTCCTATGTTGGTATGAAGGCCAGTTAGATTTGAAATTTCCTGCATCCCTTTGGCGAGCCTTGTTGGTTGGTCTCCTTTGGCGATATAAATATGATCTTTGTTGCTTTTGGGGACCCTTTTTGAAACCTTTATCCACCACATAAGCCGAGATCTGTGGTTTTGGTAACCAAAGTTTCTTTTGACCCTCATAATAGCCTTTCTCTGCTAAGCTGTAGTGGGAGGCTATCCATCCCATGTGTTTACCTTTCGTCAATCGGCTAGGCTCATTTACCCATATTGGGTCCTTGACCTTGATTTCTTCAGCTTTGATGTAGACCTTTGAAGATTTTTGTTGACGATGATCTCGAAGTGTAGGGTATTTTGGTTGAAAGATTTTCTTTGGAGTCTGTCTTTCATGTGGAAGCATGTGGTCAGTTGATGTCGAAGCTCTGTCTTGAACTTTTCGGGGCTGGATTGAAGACGCTGATTTAAGGGGCTGCTTCTGTTGGTAGGACATTTGTGGGTTCACTTTGGCTTTGCCTTTGTCTATAGCCGATAATCTTGGAGCATTAGTAGGCTGGATTTCTTGAGAGCTAGTCGTGATGACCATTGTTGAAAATCCAGGTGCTTCTGCCAATGTTTTTTTCCAATGCTTGGACAAAATCAAATGTGCACTCATTTTCGATGAATCCACCACTAGGAATTTGTCTTTGATTACCTTTGACCGTAGTTTAAGGGAAGCTTCTGCAATCCCTAAACTTGTGACGACTATTCCATGTGATATAGGAACTTGTACCTGAATTTCATACAGTTTTGGCTTACCTAGAAGTAACCATATCCCATAAGACATGAAATTAATTGTGGCAGTGCAATCTATCTCTGCTGTAAAGTTGAATTTCAGTTTCTCATACACATCCAACGAGAATTTAATCTTCTTGTTGGCTGTCAAGTAACTGATGTCCTCTTTGCTTTTGGTACTTGTCTTGGACTTTTGTGCCTTGGAAGCTTTGTCATCCTCTTGTATGTTGAACTTCTTTGTCATTTGACTGGTTGTAGCATGATGTCCCAAGTGCTTACTATCTTCTGCTGTAGCTGCTTGTTGGTGTTCATTGCTAGTTTCTGACTGTGACGCCTTGATTCTTGATTTCAGAAGCTCTCTGTCACTATTTACTTCTTCTAGCACTTGAAGGTCATTCAATGGTGACTTTTCTTCTTGGAAATGTTTTGAAGCTTGTGTAGCAGGATGTTGAGGTTTACTCTCTTCTTCTGATGCAATGGTCGCCGTGGCCTTTGGTTTCCATTGTTCCATGGGTTTTTGTAGAGTCTCTTCTTGAAAATATTCATTCATATCCTGTATTGCTTGTCCTTGGTAGTCAATCTTGGACTCAGTCATTTCCTGTTCTTATGTGCATTGTATGTCTTTAGTTACATCTTCTTTTAGTTTCTCATACTCTTTGATTTGTTCAATCACCAATGAAGAGTCCACAATAGAAAATTTATTTGGTAGACTTTCAGCTTCATCCATTGAATCTATTTGCATGTCTTCCGCTTGTGATGTGGCACTAAGATTTTTTGTTACCTATGCCACCCCTTCTTGTGTTGGCTCACTATCGTCAGAATCTTGGCTTCTTTTGCTCTCGAACCTTGAACTACGAGCTTCATCTTCATCACCTTGTGGATGCTCTGACTTATCCTCACTGAGGTTCCTTAAACGATCTTGAATCAGCTGATTCAATTGATCTTTTTTGAAAGCCTGATTCTCTATGATAATGTCGTTGACACCCTTAAGTTCAATCAACTGTGTCTTGAGCCTATCTTTTGTGCTCTGCGACAAGATCTGCTTCTTTTTCGGAGATCTTGTTGGGGATTCCTTCTTCCGTTCCCTTGTTGTCATTGTCTGAACTTTGCTTTTGGCTTGTTGCTTCTTCTTTTCCATGTAGAGCTTTGCTGGGCAGTCCTTCACTAAATGACCAATGGCACATTGGTCGCAATATGTTGTTATCTCAACATGTGCACCCTTTGGACAAGGCAGCTTTCCATAATACTGCTGATAATGGTTTCCTGTGGTATCTAGATACAGATATGACCTCTTCTTTGCATGCATGAACCTATATATTACGAATGACTTAGGTGTATCCACTGGCTTTGTCTCTTTATCCTTCATCGTCTTGTCCTTGAGAAGCTGAAAATAGCTTCCATTATTGCTTGCATACAAGATCAAATCACTATCCATGCTTTCTAGCAGTTGTGATGCTAATTCTGTTACCATATACATGTGGTAGTGATGTGTGTGAACACACTAGGACCGCCGGGGCATTTTTTCCCTCTTTAGGAGGTTTTTTCCCCCGTGCATTGTATATACGCCCATCACTCTAGGGCTATCTATCTTTCCATTGCACACTAAGGAATACACTCTCTATTGTCTGCCTTGAGCTTCCTTCGTCTTCTCCAAGCTGTGTGTGTTTCTCTGCAACCCTAATTCCAACAATTGGTATCAGAGCAGGTCACGTCCTCCCGGGCTTAGTCGCCAGCTGCTCCAGCACACGCCTGCTCACTTTCTCCGATTTCAGTGAGCTTTGGCAAGCGTTCGCAGGTCGACAAATATTTTGGGAAAGCTCGAAGAGCTTGGTCTGCTCAGAATTTTGATTTGGGCTCATTTCGGCCTCCGTTTCCACTACGGGCAGTACTGCACAGGCTATTTCGTCATTTTGTGCAGATTTTCTGTCAGTGCCGTTTTCTGCATAACAGGTGCCTTATAGTCTTCTACGGTTTGTGCTATATAGCACAAGTTGTTCCCGCTCCATTTCTCCTATTTTCGGGCAGTTTTCACATCAGGTGCAGCATTTACCATGGCTGACAACAACAACACAGATGTGTTCAAGATGTTTGCTGCTGAGGACAGGTTGGATGGGGACAACTACCCTATGTGGGCTTATATGATGCAACACGTTCTTGTGTCAAAAGGTGTCTGGAACATTGTGCAGGGCATTGATGTACGTCCTGGTTCTGAAGATGTAGGCGATATTGAGGATGTTGCAGGTCTTGCTGCAAGGATTGCAGCTGTTAGAGTTGTTTTGCCTACAGCAGAACAAGCTCGTTGGGATGTTAAGGATGCGCAGGCTGATGCATTGATTGCGTTGTCTGTGAAGCGCACCATTATTCCTCACATCCGTTCAGCAAAATCTGCAAAACAGGCTTGGGATATTCTAGCAGGTCTTTATGCAAGCCGCAATGAGGCTAAAATTGCTTTGCTGCGTAAAGAGCTAGAGTCGAAGATTATGCATGAGGAAGATGATATGGACACTTTCCTTGCTAGTGTCAAGGATATCAATGAGCAACTCATTTCTGCAGGTGAAGTCATTTCTGACAGTTCCCTTGTGCAGACTGTTCTTGATGCCTTACCAGATTCCTACCAGACTTTTGCTAGTACTTGGAGACTGATGACCCAAGGAAATCCTGAAGTTGTCAAGTTTGATGCATTATGCACATTGCTGTTGCAAGAGTCACTTTCTAGAAAAAACAGGACTAGGCAGCGTGCAGTTGAACAGGCTTTTATTGCTTCTCAAAGAAAGGGTGGTAACAGTAATGCAGCCACTTCTTATGGTTCTGCTGCGAGTGGCAAAAATTCTGTTCCTAATGCTTCTGCTGGCAGCACTTCGTCTGGAAATTCTGGTGATAAGGGCAAAAAGAAGATGCGTTGCCATTATTGTAAAGCCAATGATCACTTGATCAAGTCGTGTCCTAAGTTGAAGGCCAAAGAGGCTAAGAAGAAAGAGGGTGGTTCCACTGCAAATGCTGGTTCCACTACAAATGCAGCCATTGTTGAGTCTTCTGTGAAAGGAGATTTTGATGCTGATGTTGATGCAGAATGGGCTTTTAGCGCAGAGTGCACTTACAATCCTGATGTCCATGATGCATGCTTGTCAGTTGCTGCAGATTCACATGTGTGGTATTTCGACAGTGGTGCTACAAAGCACATTACCTCACATCGTGAATTGTTTACCTCTCTCGAGTCTGTCCCTCATGGGAATTCAGTCACTTGTGCCAACAACGCCTCTTATCCAGTTCAGGGAGTTGGAAAGATTGTGCTCACTGCTGCTAATGGCAGTTCCTTCACACTTGTTGATGCACTTTATGTACCTGGGATCAAGAAGAATCTATTGTCTGTATCCGCACTTGCTAGACTTGGACTTGTAGTCAAATTTGTGGATGACAGATGTACAGTTCATGATCTCAGTTTTGGTGATGAAATTGTTGCATCTGGGCTTTTGTGCCGTGGGCTGTATAAGCTCACTTTGTATGACAAGTGTGGACAAAATTTTGCAAATGCTGTTGCAGATTCAAGGGCTATTTCAGATGCAAAACTTTGGCATGCACGTTTTGGTCATCTGAATTTTGCCAGTTTGCTGCGTTTGCAGAAATCTGATATGGTTGCTTCTTTGCCGCCTCTTGAAGCACCTATCAAACATGTTTGTGAAGGCTGTATTCTGGGTAAAATGCAGCGTTCTAAGTTTCCAAAGGATGGTTCAGTTAGGGCCACATGCAGGTTGCAGCTTGTGCATAGTGATGTTTGTGGGCCCATGCAAACTCCGTCCTTGGGCAATTACCTGTACTTCGTGACTTTCATTGATGATTACTCCAGGCATGCATGGGTATTTCCGCTTAAAGCAAAGTCCGAAGTTTTTATGTGCTTCAAAAATTTTTGGCTATGGCTGAAAATGTCTCAAAATGTACTATGGGCACCCTCCGTTCCGATCGAGGGGGGGAGTATATGTCTCATGAATTTAATGCATTTCTGGCTAGTCGTGGGATAAAACACCAATGTACAGTGCCTTATACACCTCAGCAAAATGGTGTTGCTGAGAGGAAAAACAGGTCACTAACGGAAATGGCACGATGTATGGTCAAAAGTCAAGCTTTACCGCATTCTTTTTGGCTTGAGGCCATCATGTGTGCCACTTATGTACTTAACAGGTGTCCTACGAAAGCTTTGCAGTCTATTACTCCATATGAAGCATGGCATGATAGAAAACCTTCTATTGAGCACATGCGTGTTTTTGGCTGTTTGGCATATGCTTTGGTGCTACAAGTGCAGCGCAGAAAATTGGATGATAAGGCTGTCAAATGTATTTTTGTTGGTTATAGTGCTGAAAGCAAAGGTTACAGGTTGTATCACCCGCAAACAAAACGTATTTTGGTTTCACGGGATGTAGTGTTTGTGGAAGATTCTGTTCAACCCTTGTTGTCATGTACTAGAGACAGTAATGTAAGCTCACAGGACATTTATGACACTTTGTTGCCTCTTTTCAGTGGTGGAAATACGAATGTAAGTTCCAATGAGGCAAATGTACAGCCTATGGGGGTTTCTGAAAATGTTTTAGAACAGCCTATTACTGATGCAGATGTACATGATGTACTTGATGAGGAAAGGGCTGAAAATGAGCAGGCTAGAGGTATGCCAAAATGGCTGGTGCACACTTTGCGTGACAGTAAATTGGATGCACCTTTATCTAGTCGTACTCGTTCAAGCTCTCGCCATGCATCTTATGCATCAGATTGTTATGCTTTGGCTGTGTCTAGTTTACATGATGTTGAGGAGCCTCTGTCTTTTGATGAAGCACAGAATTCAGAAAATTGGATTGCTGCCATGAAATCAGAATATGATGCACTTATAGAGAATGACACATGGACTTTATGTGAATTGCCTCCTGGCAAAAAGGCCATTGGTACGAAGTGGGTTTACAAGTTGAAACGCAAGACGGATGGTGAGATCGATCGCCATAAGGCTCGACTTGTTGCAAAGGGTTATGCACAACAAAAAGGCATAGATTATGAAGAGACTTTTGCTCCCACTTGTCGTATGACTACTGTGCGTTTTCTATGTGCATTGGCAGCTCATTTTGGTTGGGATGTACATCAATCAGACATTGTTACTGCTTTCTTGAATGGTGACATATTTGAGGAAGTTTATGTAACGCAGCCTCGCGGTTTTGTCATAAAAGGACAAGAGGACAAAGTGTGCAAATGTAAGAAGGCTTTGTATGGGTTGAAGCAATCTCCTCGTGCTTGGTATGAGAAAGCTGACACTCATTTGGTTAAACGAGGCTTTCGTAACAGTCCAACAGAAAGCACATTGTATGTAAAGCGTGAGGATGATGTATTTCTCATTGTGGTTCTTTATGTTGATGATTTGCTGATCACTGGACCAAATGAGAGACATATTGCTGAATTTAAGGCTGATTTGAATGCTACTTTCAAGATGAAAGATTTGGGGCTGTTGCATCATTACTTGGGTATACAGTTTAAGCAGTGTGATGGTGGTATTGCCTTGTGTCAGAAAAGTTACATAGAGACATTGCTATGTAAGTTTGGACTTGAGGATTGCAAACCTATTGCCACTCCCATGGAAACAGGTTTGAAGTTGAGTCTACATGATGCTGGCGATCCTGCTGATGTCACTCTTTACCAAACTGCTGTTGGCTGCCTCATTTATGTATGCAACACGAGGCCAGATATTCAGTTTGCAGTCTCGCAGGTCAGCAGATTTATGCATAGCCCAGGGTCTAAGCATTGGCAGGCTGTCAAGAGGATTTTCCGCTACCTTAGTGGCACTTTACATCTTGGCTTGTTTTATCCCAAGGGGGGATCATTGCCGCCAGACTTACATGCTTTTTCGGACTCAGATTGGGCTGGTTGTTTTGACACGCGAGTGTCCACAAGTGGTTTTTGTTTCATGCTTGGCAGTTCATGTATATCATGGTTGAGCAAGAAGCAACCTACTGTGGCCACTTCGAGTTGTGAGGCTGAGTACAGGGCAGTCTTCACAGCTACGGTTGAGTGTGTATGGCTCAGACGCCTTATGGCTGACTTGGGTGTTGGACAGGACACTGCCAACACTATCTACACTGACAGTCAGAGCGCATTGGCAGTTGCGAGGAACCCAGTTTTTCATGCTCGCACAAAGCACATTGAGGTGCATTACCACTATGTCAGGGAGAGGCTCTCAGCAGGAGAGATCAGCTTGGCTTATGTGCCAACACAGGACAACCTTGCAGATCTTTTCACAAAGGCATTGTCTCGTGAGAAGCTTGAAGCTTTCCGCAAAGCTTTGGGCTTACTCCCCTTTGTGGACTGATCCTGTCCTCAGGGCATGGCACTTCCCTTTACTCATGTGCCAGCTCTCGTTCACCGCATCACTCCAGGGGGGATTTGTTACCATATACATGTGGTAGTGATGTGTGTGAACACACTAGGACCGCCGGGGCATTTTTTCCCTCTTTAGGAGGTTTTTTCCCCCGTGCATTGTATATACGCCCATCACTCTAGGGCTATCTATCTTTCCATTGCACACTAAGGAATACACTCTCTATTGTCTGCCTTGAGCTTCCTTCGTCTTCTCCAAGCTGTGTGTGTTTCTCTGCAACCCTAATTCCAACAAATTCTTCCATCAGTATATGGTCTTTGACGTGGGGCTTCTGCATAGCCTTAGGGCTATGTTTTCGAGTTGATTTTGGCGAGTTTTGCACCGAGGGTGAAGATTGAACCGAATCTTTGTTTTCCGTTTCCCGTGATGGTGCTTTTGGACGGGGTCCAAGTATGTGACTTACAGGTTGCCCACAATTGCTAAACCCATCCATATTTTTCACATCGGCTATTTCATAGTGCCTATCGTATTTGTCAACCACGATGACATCTTGACCTGACCTTTTACATTGGGCATTGTGAATTTCCATTGGTCTCTCCTCCGGCTCGGCATCTTCCAATGCTTCTTCAAATTCCACTTGGACTCCTGAAAAGGACACTGCTTCTTGTAAAGATGGACTTCTTAATCCCACTCTTGAAGATATAGGGTCTCTTTGTTGAGTTTGAACTCCCCCCATCCAAGAGTGTTCCATATCTGATGTTGGCATCTGTTGAATGCCTGGTGATATGACTTCTTGTGCTTTGTTAAGTAGCTCTTGAGACCAAGCTAGTTCTTTTTGAAGTTGGGCTATCTTCATAGCTGGTACCTCTTGTGCTGGTGTAGTGCACGAGACTTGTGTTGTGTCTTTCCATGTTGTGTCTTGTGTTGTGCCTTGTTGTGTGTCATGTGGTGTGTCACTCATTTGTGTAGTGACAGTCGTAGGTGTCAATTCTTCCAGGTGCGTAGTTAGAGGTAAACCCATGACGAGATGGTATACATTACCCCCTTTAGACATGTAGTCTTCTCCTCTTGAGCCAAACTCTTCTGCTGTAAAGTAATGATTGTTTTCTACAGGAACTTCATGACTTGTGACAGCCCTGTAGTATCGACCGTCTTCATCTCCATAGAGGGTACCAAATTTCTGTTTTCCATCTTGTGCTTTGTACAGAAAAATACTTGGAGGATATGCGTAGAGTTCTGTAAGTTGATCCTTGTACAACATTTCTATCTCATTGTCGATGTATTTTCCGTGCCTCATGTAAATTGATCCCAGACAGTCTTCCATGAAATTTGGATGTGGGTGTAGTACATTCTTCGCTGTTTCAACTTCCACATATTGAGATTTCCGAGTTTCCTCTGTATCTTTCTTTGTCTTGATGTACAAATTCCAATTGACATCCTCATAGCATGGCAGTCCTTTGTAGTATCCAATCAGATAGATCTGAATTTTCTCTCTTGTAATATCTGTGGATGTACTTGAAGGTTCTTCCTGATGGGTCTGATTCCTTTGAGACGCCATTGCTTTCGTCTTGACTCCCTTGTTGTACCTGTTCAGTGATAGCTCTAATTGCTTGCCTCAATGCTAATAAAAACTATTAGCACCCTTGTGTCGGTCTTTTTCGCTTGAGGTCCTCAGCTTTTGTGGATGCCTTAATCTCTGAGTTTTTTTGAATTGGGCTTTGCTTGAACTTCTTAGCTCCCTTGCTTGCCAAGGCTGATACTGTCTTGTCTGGCTCCTTGCTTTTCCTAGAGCTTTTTAGCAGGCCTCGATCTAGTGGAAGCACTGTGATAAGTTATGCAACTTACCATTATACTGCAACGACTGCTCCCTTTGTAGCGATTCTTGAGTCGAGCTGACCTGTGTTCACTTTAGCACACAATCTACAAAATTTTATTTAGGTGGCAAACTTTTTCACAATGAATGCATAAATCCTTGATGTACCTTTAACGGCCACAATTGTTCCTTGAGCACCTTCCAACGGGTGACCAATGGTTTTCCCAAAAGATAATTTTAATATGTTAACTTAGCAGTCTTCAAAACCGTGACCGTTTCCTCACAATTCTTTCGAACTGTCGGTTTTAGACACCCCTGACTTCTGGATGCATTTTGAGGCCTTAAACGACGTTCTGCTCTAAGACTGTAGAGTCGCTCTCAAGCTACGTTTTGATATAAAAACTTTTCCAATCCGATACCGTTTGTGAAAGTTATGGCCAAAACAGTGAAATGCAGTTTAGAATGGAAGAAGATTTGGGATCTTTGTGACACTGTGAACACTTCTGTATGGTCAAAATTTCAGTTGGACCCTAAAACTGGCCTGGAGACATCCTACGCGTAGGATGTCTATATGCTCAGAATTTAACAAAATTTGGTCCAGAGACTCCCCTTAAGTCCAGCAACACAATGGTATGCTCAGAATTTCCTTTGGACCTAAAAATGGCCTTGAGACATCCTACGTGTAGGATGTCTTTTTGCTCAAAATGACTTGAAATTTTCGCCCCAGATTCTCCTTGATGTGCTCATCACAGTGGTGTGCTCATAGGTTTGTTTGGAGTCCTAAATCAAGCTGGAGACATCCTACGCGTAGGATGTCTAACTGCTTAGATTTTTTCCAAACTTGATCCCAAGATTCTCCTAGTGCTCAGCAACACAATGGTATGCTTAGATTTGAATTTGGATGCCAATAGGTCAAGATTTGGCTGCAAGAGCTTCTAGTGCACTCCAAGAGTAGGATGTTTGACAATTCTTGTCTTTGCTTGGTAAATAGGTCAAACAAGGTCTAAATTCACTTTTGAAAAATGTTCTGGAATCCTTGAGACCCTTAGAACCTCCCTATATGGCCAAAGTAGAATTTTGACCCCTTTATGACCCTGGAGACATTCTACGCGTAGGATGTCTTTTTGCTCTGTTTCAGCTCAAACTTGCATTGGAGCTTCCCCTTGATGTCAGCAACCCAGTGATATGCTCAGATTTTGTTTTGGATTTCAAAAGACCCCAATTTTAGCTGTTCTAGTCTTTTTCAGTCAAAAGTGCTAAAGTCTGCTTAGGACCCCCGTTTCTCCCCCAAATGAGATGGAAACTCTCTCAGTCACTCAATATATCATGCAGATCATGCTCCTGCAGCCATCCTATGGTTTTGGTCTTGGAATAATGCCTTGGCACAATTTGGGTAGGATGTCTGGCAATTTCAGTCTATCTGGCCTTATCCTATCAAGATATGGTCAAGTTCCCCCTTCCATGTGAAAATAGGGTAAAACCTACCTTCTGAACACACTGGTCAACTCAGAATTTCAAAATTTCCACCAGATCACCCTGTAGACATCCTACGCGTAGGATATCTTTTTTTCTCAGAATGGACTTCTGTTTCTACCCAAGGTGCTTCTTGATGCATATAACAAGAATATGTGATCACAGCAAATTTTGGACGTCAACATTGCTCAGAATCACCACTTTTGGGAAAATATCTCTCTGAAAGAGTAACATCCCCTTAACTCTCAGTCTATATGTCCAAATGACATGAGCTTTGGTGTGTGTGTCCAACACAACATGCAGAATATGGGTATGATGCCAAAACTTGATTTTTGCTTCCAGAATCACTCTCTAGACATCCTACGCGTAGGATGTCTACTAATGAAATCCTACGCGTAGGATGTCTACTAATGAAATTTGTGGCAGAATTCATCCACAGGCATCCCCAAGTCTTGAGCACTACTTTTCAAGCATTCCTACCAGTTTTTATGCAAAATTGTGCTCAGAATCTTAAGTTTCTTGTTTTCGCGTTTTTGACACTCCGTCTTTGGTCTTTTGGGTGTCAAGAGTTGGTCAAAACTTTAGTTTCAATGTATACTTAGGGTAAACACCCCCTTCTGAACACATTGGTAACCTCAGTTTTCCCAAATTTCCTGCCAAAAGTGCCCTAGAGACATCCTACGCGTAGGATGTCTACTGTCTTAAAATGCAGATTTTTTCTGGCAGGAGTACTCCCTATGCTCTGTAGAGCTCTCAGCAATAATCACAGAAACTTTTGGACTTCAAATCAGCTTCCAAACACAACTTACAGTCTTTCCTACTTAGCGTTTTCCACTTCTCTGATGAGCCTAACAGCAAATAAGACATGCATAAAGTACTCTAGATCAACAATCAAGATATCCTACTTACCCTACTCCTACTCATCAATGTGAGATGGTGATTTTGATGTCTTGGTTGCTTCCTAGCCTCACACGGTGTTAAGTATAGAGCCTGATTTACCCTTGTAATTTTCTGTGGTAAAAGCGCACATTTGTAAGGCCCCCATTATGAGGAGAAGCCATCGTGCGTGAAGGAAAATCACTCACCGGAAACCAAAAATTTCATGGACAAGAATCAGGGGCAACTTTAGAGGCCTCGGGGACGGAGGCCCCCGATACTTTTTTTTTCGCCGGAATATTTCTTTTCGTCAGAATATTATGGCCGGACGGCGGCCGGAAAGTGGTCGGAAAACAACCGGTCAGTTGGCCGGTGGCCGGTAGTCAATGGCCGATGGCCGGTGGTCGGAAGTCAATGGCCGGTGGCCGGTGGCCGAATTCAAAAGCGGACTTGTCTTCTCAAGGGCGGCCACACATGGGCAGATTGGAGGGTCCGATTTGGACTTATTCGCACAAGGGTGGCTACACATGGCTGTCTCTCATAAGAGAGGGCAACCCTTTTGGCCTATAAAAGGAGGCCATTTCTACACACATTTCATAGTGTGAAGTTGATGCAACAAGGTGAGTGTGAGGTGGTGAGAGTGAAGCAAGGCGGGAGCTCCATTAAGGGTATAATCCCTTTGTAAACTACTTCTTGTTTTGAAGTACTAAAGCCATTGAGTGGCTGCTTTTCCGTGGACGTAGCCCACATTGGGTGAACCACGTATACTCTCTCTCTCTCTCTCTCTCTCTCTCTACTCTATAATCTCGTGTATGTAAATCTGTCTCTCTCCATTAAGTAATCTACTTAATTATCTATTTAGCTATGTCTTATTTCCTAACACACGGACTCAGAGCAAGGTTTGCTCGTAGCTAAATTATCTCAAGGAAAGGATTCCTTGAATTGAGTGGGAGTTATGGCAGAGGAAGGAAATCTCAAGATTGAGAAGTTCAACGGCAAAAACTACCAACATTGGAAGATGCAGATTGAAGACTATCTCTACCAGAAGGACCTCTATTTGCCACTAGGCGGTCTTGCGAAGAAGCCCGCAACAATGGCAGATGAAGCATGGATTGTCCTTGATCGAAAGGCACTGGGAAAAATCCGGTTAAGCTTGGCGTCAACGGTGGCCTTCAATGTTTCGGAGATGAAGACCACGGAGGACTTGATGAAGTCACTTGACGACTTCTACGAGAAACCATCGGCATCCAATAAGGTATTTCTTATGAAGCGCTTGTTCAATCTAAAGATAGCAGAGAATGGTTCAGTTGCAGAACACCTAAATGAATTTAACACAAACATAAGTCAACTTCAATCAGTGAAAATCAATTTCGATGATGAAGTGCGAGCTCTCCTTATACTATGATCTCTATCGGATAGTTGGGACAGCCTTGTGATGACTGTAAGTAATTCTATCTCTGGCACAAATACTCTTAAGTTTGATGATGTTGTGGGTGTTCTCCTAAGCGTGGAAATGCGAAGGAGAAGCACAGGAGAATCATCAAGTGCTGCACTATCAGTGGAAACAAGAGGAAGGCCTAAGGAGAGGTTCAAAAACCAAAAGGGTCGTGATCGCTCAAGGCGGAGCAAGTCAGGCACAAAGTCAGTTCTTGAATGTTGGAACTGCGGCAAGAAGGGCCACGTCAAGAAGGATTGCTAGTCCAAGAAGAAGAAGGAGACAGAGTCTAAAGACAACAAGCCAACATCGGAGGCCAATGTGGCAGGTAAAGTAGAGCAAGATGCTCTAATTCTCTCATTAGACAATGTGTCTAATTCCTAGATAGTAGATTCCGGGGCTTCATTCCATGTGACACCACACAAGCAACATTTCCAAGACTACACCAAAGGTAATTTTGGGTATGTATACTTGGGAGATGATGAAGCTTGTGAGATTGTCGGCAAAGGTACAGTTTCTGTCAAAACTGCTAACGGAAATGAATCGAAGCTTAAAGATGTTAGACATGTTCCTTCTCTTCGCAAAAATTTGATCTCTACAGGACAATTGGACGATGAAGGTCACAACATTGCATTCGGAAACAAACGGTGGAAGATCTCAAAGGGATCTTTGGTGGTTGCCAAGGGAGAAAAAGTCGTTACACTTTACTTGTGTACTGTTAGCATGCAACCTTCAGCTTGTGCAACAACTACAGAAGTTGACAGTGCGGTGTGGCACTACCGACTTGGGCATATGAGTGCCAAAGGAATGCAAATCCTTCAAACAAAGAAGCTTCTACCAGGTTTGAAAGAAGTGGACTTAGAGTTCTGTGAAGATTGTGTTTATGGTAAACAAAAGAGGGTAAAATTTCAAAAATAAGGATATGAAAGAAAAAATAAAAAACTTGAGTTGGTTCATTCTGATGTTTGGGGTCTTGCAAGTACACCATCACTTGGTGGCTCATTGTACTATGTAACATTCATAGACGATGCGACTAGAAAAACATGGGTTTATGTCATGAAGAATAAATCCGATGTATTTTCCATATTTCAAAGGTGGAAAGCCTTTGTGGAGAATGAAACAGGTACCAAGGTTAAATGCCTCAGATCCGACAATGGAGGCGAATATTGCAGCCAATCTTTTGAAAGCTTTTGTGCTAGCAATGGCATTCGGAGGCAAAGGACAACCCCAAGGACACCTCAAAAAAATGGGATTTCGGAAAGGATGAACAGGACAATCATGGAACGAGCATGAAGCATGCGGCTACATGCAGGCCTACCACTTGAGCTTTGGGCGGAAGTTGTAAGTACGTCTGTGTACTTAATCAATCGGTCACCCTCAACGACATTGGATGAGGGAGTTCCAGAAGAGGCATGGACAGGTAAACCAATGAATTATGCATTTCTCAAAGTGTTTGGGTGTGAGGCTTTCATGCACATAGATAGAAGCCTAAGATCAAAGCTAGATGAAAAGTCCAAAAAGTGTTTCTTCATTGGCTATGGAGAAGGAGACTTTGGGTATCGCCTATGGAATCCTGAAGATGGTAAAATCTTAAGGAGTAGGGATGTAATTTTTAACGAACAAAATATGTACAAAGATTACTTGGAAAGAAAACAAACAAAAGAAACAGGTGATGAGTACATGGAGCTTGAGGACAGTGAAGACTCAAGGACTGCAAACGGTGACAATGTGCAACAACGTCAACCAAATGAGGAGCCTCAACCTATTCCACGAAGATCTACAAGAGCAAGTATACCTCCAGAAAGGTTTGTTCCTTCCTTCAACCATCTCTTGATCTCAGATTCTGGAGAGCCGGAATCATACGAAGAAGCTATGCAACATGAATCCAAAGAAGAATGGACGAAGAGCATGCAAGTGGAGATGGACTCACTACATCGCAACCAAACATGGGAGTTGGTTGAGTTGCCTAAAGGTAAGCTGGCACTTCAAAACAAATGGGTGTACAAGCTGAAGGAAGAAGAAGGTGGGAAGAAAAAGTACAAGTCTAGGCTTGTAGTAAAAGGTTTTTCTCAAAAGAAAGGTATTGACTTCAATGAAATATTTTCTCCTGTTGTAAAAATGAACTCAATTAGGCTTGTCTTAAGCCTTGTGGCTGCTCATGATCTAAATCTCGAGCAAATGGATGTAAATACGGCATTCCCTCACGGTGACTTAGAGGAGGAAATCTACATGCTTCAACCAAAGGGGTATGAAGTAAAAGGTAAGGAGAAAATGGTTTGCAGATTAAAGAAGAGCTTGTATGGTTTAAAGCAAGCATCAAGACAATGGTACTTGAAGTTTGATCGATGGATGTTGGATCATGGAGTCACAAGATGCAACTCGGATCACTGCGTCTACACGAAGAATTTGGGAGATGGGAAATTCATCATCCTAATGTTGTATGTTGATGACATGTTGATTGCAAGTGCTAACATGCAGGACATCAAAGACCTAAAAGAGGAGCTGTCCAAATCTTTTTCAATGAAAGATTTAGGTGTTGCAAAGAGGATACTTGGTATGAAGATATCAAGGGACAGGACGAAGAAGACAATAAAGCTATCTCAAGAAGATTACATCAAGAAGGTACTAGAAAGGTTTGCAATGCAAAATGCAAAACCAGTTTCTACACCGTTGGCTGGTCATTTTAAACTAACGAAGGATATGTGTCCAAAGACACAAGAGGAGATAGCCTATATGTCTAAAGTTCCATATGCTGCAGCGGTAGGTTCTCTAATGTATGCTATGGTCTGGACAAGGCCAGACATTGCACATGTAGTGGGAGTTGTGAGTAGGTTCATGGACAACCCAGGTAAAGAGCATTGGCAAGCTGTGAAGTGGATACTTAGGTATCTAAAAGGGACAACAACAAATGCTTTGTATTTTGAAGGAACTGATATTTTTCTAGAAGGGTATGCTGATGTAGATATGGCAGGTGACAAAGATACTCGAAGGAGCACTACTGACTATGTGTTCACGGTTGGAGGCACGGCAGTAAGCTGGGCTTCAAAGCTGCAGAAAGAGGTTTCACTTTCTACCACGGAAGCAGAGTATGTAGCAATGACGGAGGCAAGCAAAGAAATTATGTGGCTTCACAGATTCTTAGAAGAGCTTGGATTCAAACAAGACAATTGTGTCTTGTACAGTGATAGCCAAAGCGCTATCCATTTTGCGAAGAACTCAACCTTTCATTCAAGGACAAAGCACATTGAGGTGAGATATCACTTCATACACACTCTTTTGGAAGAGGAACAGCTAAAGCTAGGAAAGGTGCATACAAGTGAAAATCCTGCAGACATGTTTACAAAGGTGGTCAACAAGGAGAAGTTGAGCTTTTGCTCATCTTCAATCGGCATTCAAGGATAAGAAGCCAGAATGGAAAGCAGTCACAGGTTTGGTTTGGAGATCAGTCTCCAAGTGGGAGATTGTTAAGTATGGAGCCTGATTTACCCTTGTAATTTTCTGTGGTAAAAGCGCACATTTGTAAGGCCCCCATTATGAGGAGAAGCCATCGTGCGTGAAGGAAAATCACTCACCGGAAACCAAAATTTTCACGGACAAGAATCAGGGGCAACTTTAGAGGCCTCGGGGGCGGAGGCCCCCCAGACTTTTTTTTTCGCCGGAATATTATGGCCGGACGGCGGCCGGGAAGTGGTCGGAAAACAACCGGTCAGTTGGCCGGTGGCCGGTAGTCAATGGCCGATGGCCGGTGGTCGAAAGTCAATGGCCGGTGGCCGGTGGCCAAATTCAAAAGCGGACTTGTCTTCTCAAGGGCGGCCACACATGGGCAGATTGGAGGGTCCGATTTGGACTTATTCACACAAGGGCGGCTACACATGGTTGTCTCTCATAAAAGAGGGCAGCCCTTTTGGCCTATAAAAGGAGGCCATTTCTACACACATTTCATAGTGTGAAGTTGATGCAACAAGGTGAGTGTGAGGTGGTGAGAGTGAAGCAAGGCGGGAGCTCCATTAAGGGTATAATCCCTTTGTAAACTACTTCTTGTTTTGAAGTACTAAAGCCATTGAGTGGCTGCTTTCCCGTGGACGTAGCCCACATTGGGTGAACCACGTATACTCTCTCTCTCTCTCTCTCTCTCTCTCTCTCTCTCTCTCTCTCTCTCTCTCTCTCTCTCTACTCTATAATCTCGTGTATGTAAATCTGTCTCTCTCCATTAAGTAATCTACTTAATTATCTATTTAGCTACGTCTTATTTCCTAACACACAGACTCTCAAGTCAACCTACCACCACATCTACCACTCCAACTCCTACTCTCTACACCACAACCTACTACTACCTAATACTACCTAAGACGAAAGATCCAGGCCAGACACACGCTCCCTAGACTCCTCCTAAGACCTAGAGAGTCCACCACCCTCTGATCCTATCTAAATGTAAAATAGTACTTTGGCAAGCCCAAGGGACCTCTATCCTCAAGGACTAGTCTCGGTCACCTACTTAGGGCTCTCGTCCCCGGCAACGGCGCCAATGTTGGACGGATACGCCGCGACGGACGTCAGCATAGCGAGAACTCACCTAACATATAATGTCAACTGAGGACGAAGCTCGACCCGCAGGTGCGTGGAAGCAAGCAAAGGGTGTCAACCTCTACTCGACCGACTAATGACTACTTCCTACAGAGATATCAACTCTACATGCCATAGGTTCTATGAATGTGAGAGTCTCCTATGATGCTACCGCAAGCCAAAAGCCCATTAGACGTTCTCGAAACGTTACGAAACTTGAGGGATATCCTATCAACACCAATAGGCCACTCTCCCTAAGATCCGTGACCAAAAAAACCTACTCAATATCCTCCGTGCAGAAACGCGTAGGATGTCTGGCCAGTTTTTGCAGGTCGACGTTTCCGAAAACTAAAGTGCCTAATGTGTAGCTCTACTCGCTCTGATCGCGTGGATATGCTGAAATGGAAAAAAACGGACAACAGTTACTCACCGAAACTCCAAAAGTATCTCGCGGGTGAATTTGCCAAAACACAGACGAACGCGTGTGATGTAAGCATCAACGCGTAGCTCTCCTCGTGGGCAACTCACTGCTGCTCTCCATTTGCGATTCCGAACACCGTAGCTCCTATAGCACACATACACACTCTCTCACTCTCTTGCAGTCTCCCAACGACACAGAAGATCAGATTTATTAGAAGTCTCTTTACAAAGCTTTAGGTTTTGGTTTATATACTAAGCCTTAGAAAACCTAATGTCCGACCAAAATGACCTTATTTGTCCCTAGGCTTCTATAGAGCTTAATTACAACACCGTGAGCTGGCTTTGCTCATCCAACAAGCATCTGTGGCCTCAATAAAATTGTTGAGTTAAAATATGAAGTTCCCGTAAACCTTACAAAAGTGGCCGTAATGGCTCAAAATAATAATAACGGGATATTCGATGATGTCCATGAGCTTGTATCTTCACATTACAGCATCCATCTTCGTCTTCATCACTTCATCAGCATCTTTATTTGGAATTTTTAGAGAATCTTTGAGGAATATTTATGGAATCTTTGTGGAAGCTTTGTTGAAAGGTTGACCTTTCAACATCAACTATAAGGAGAAGCCATGCATTGTGTACAACAATGAGACACTTGAAGTTGTTGAGAGCTTTAAGTACCTTGGCCTTGAGGTTCCGTCCAATCACAAGTGGCATGAATGTGCTATGTGTCATTTGGAAGCGGGAAAGAGAGCATATTATGCATTGGAGAACATGTGTAATGCGGGAAACATCAAGTGTTGGGTTCTCAAGAAGTATCTTTTTGACGCATTGGTGACACTAGTTCTTCTTTATGGAGTTGAAGTGTGGGGTGGGAGCATCTTAAAGTCTACTTGGAAAGAGTTTGAGAATTTCCAAAAGCGTATTCTTACAAACTTTCTCCAACATTAGGAAGGGAATGGAATATAGGAGGGCCTCTTTATTTGGCAGTTTAAGGAAATGCTTAAAGCGTAAGTCAAGTTTGACCAAGCGTAAAGGAGAGGGCAAAAAGGCCCATGCTGAGATTTTTAAAAATACCCTTTGTATATTTTGTATTTTGAAAATAGGCTACTTTAACACAAAAGAGAGATGGGTAACTGAATTTTAAAATGTCTTTCCCCATCTCTCTCCTCTCTCTCTAGCATATAAAACACTCTCTCTCACTTAGTTCTCATTAAAAGAAGCACTTTTCATCCCCCCCGTCCAAAAAGCAGATTTTGCTATTCTCTCTCTAAAATGTGAGCCAACTCTTTCTCTTTTCCCCCCTTTTCTCTCTTGTCACTTCCACCTCCCAACCATGAAGAGGACATTCTATGCTACCTACATCTAACAGAAGCGCAGATCCTCCAAGGCTGCAGATCTACTCTCTCTCTCTCTCACTCTTCCTTTATGTCTTTCTCTCTGTCGCTCTCTCTCTCTCTCCCACTCCCTCCCTCCCTCTCTCTCTGAGGCTCTCTCTCTCTGTCTCTCTCTCTCAAGCTCTCTCTCCTCCCATTCTAGCTTTAGGTGAGAGCAATGGAGAACTCCATTACCTCTGTGTGCAGCTGCATTTCTCTCTCTAAATCCCTCATGATCAATATTTTGAATTCAAAATAGATTGAGCTACACTCCCTCTCTTTCTTCCCTCCACAACATAATCCTTCTCTACTATCTCTGAGTACCTTCCACATTTTCCCTCCATAGCCAGATTTTCCTGCTTGCAGCAGTCACCATTACACATTCTCTTACTATTTTTCTTGATTAGCTAACAAACATGTCATTCAATCTCCCTCCACTGCAAGACATTACTAACATGCCAAAACGATATCAATTAAACACTGATTTGGAGCAGGAGTATGCTACTGTGCGACTTGGCACATCGAATCCCAATGCTGCAGATTAGCTACGAAGCATTGGATGCAAGGCAATCAACTTATGGGTTGATGGCCACATTTATCCAGGTGATCCAACGACTAATGCACCACTACCCTTTCGTAATGTCACTGAGCTTCTGCGTTTTATTGGAGATGGAAGAGGCGGACTGTTTGGCTACTGCTGGAGATTGTATTCAGCTTTTATCAATGAAAGGGAAGCAAGTAAACATCTCTTGGCTGCCTATTCATCACTACAAGAGAATTCTGCGAAAGATCTACAACAAGTTAGAGAGGAAGCCAACAAGAAGATAAAGTAATTGAACGATGAGATGGCGAATCTCAATGAAAAAGTACAACATCAAAAAAAAGAACAGGAGCGTCGAGTAGACAATTATGTTCACCTACAACACACTTCATGCAATATGCATCAACGAATCGATCATCTCACACACATTATCCTCGGCTACCACAATCGTAAGCGCAAGAAACAAGTGATGTCCTTGCTATCCTCAAGTGGTGGAGCTCGAAAGAAACGTGTCCGTCAAACTCGGTAAGAATACTGATGCAAGATTCCGATTTCCTATATGTTCTACAGGTTTGTGTAATGGTAATTCAATATGCAGAACCTTGGCTCGAATGATGATGGGAATTGATCCCGATGCTCAAACAACTGGACGTTCTCTGTTGCAGCATATCATCAAGCCAAAGGAGTTGGTTGAGCTACTAGATGATCCATCCAATGCTGCCACTGCTAATTTTTGCGCCAGAAGTATTTCAGTGAGCTAAAGGACATTGTGTCGCCTCAAGAGATGATGGAGGTGTGTGACAGCACATGAATAAGTTTCAAGGCCTATGAAGCTTTGTATAAAAGTGTCACACTCGGTCATCGGAAAAAAGGTTTGTTTCGGTTTCTGCCAATGCCTTACAGTGTCAGTGTTGCAAAAAAGTGCGCCAATAATGATGTTGCAAGCTTGTTGGGTGGATTTCAGTATGTGAAGGATGGCATGCCATTAGATGACAAAAAAGTATTCTGCTACAACGAGTTCAACAATGTGTACGTTGACTTGTGGAATCTCCAAGAGTCAATGATAAGATTTTATGGGTTGACACAAGAAGAGTGTGATCGGAAAGTAATATTTGTTATGAAACTTGGTGAGTGCCAAGTTGTTAAAGGTCAACGGCTCGAAAGGGTAAGTGTTATGTTGATGAGCAAGGCCTTGGTGGGTGTTGATGTGGAGCTAAATGCCAATGAGAAGGGAAACACTCGTTTAGGTATTCAGTCTCAGAGAAAAATATTTGGTGGCTGGCAGCTTTTCATCTCCTACATGAGACACATAAGACTCTCAAATGGTATTTCAATCACACAGCAATTGTTGATGTCATTCGACAACAACAAGAAGGACAAAAATTGCATGTTTCAGGTCTGGGAACGTTCCATGTTGAGTGGCATTTGGCAGGAGACTTGAAAACACTCAAGTGTATGTTAGGGTACAAGCAAGGTGCAATGACCCTCTTTCCATGCATTTATTGTTGCCACAGTAAAGTCTCAATGGGAATTGATGGCAAGGGTGCAAAGGCCAGCAAGTTGAAAGGTGGTAAGGGTAAGGGAGGCAAAGTTACAGTCAACTCTGCAAAAGGTGTACCCACTACACAAGCAGTGGGTAAAGCACTACAACAATGGTTTCAAGGTATCCTCAGTTGTGACCAGCAAGTACCTCCTAATCGAAACATGGATGATCCAAATTGGGATCCTATTCTTTCAATACCAGTGATAAATGTGCATGTGTGCACCCTTCATGCCCGTCTACGAATTCTTGACAAGTTGCTTATGCTCCATATTAATTACTCTTGGAATATGGAGCCTGCATAAAGAAGAGAAGAGTGTATACAAGAACTAGAATCTATTCTATCGAGCGTTGATCTACATGGGGGTGCAGTTGAGCTATCAAAAGACAAGAAGGCGTCTGGAAGTACACAAGATCGCCATAATAAAGTTTGTATGGGTGGTAGTAAAGCTAGACATTTGCTTTCAAACTATTCAGACTCCCAAAGTCCCAATGAGTTTCAGTTGTGGAAAAAGGTGTGTGACATTACCACCTACAAAGGTAATGAAGCAGTCTAGGAATTAAGCGTGCTCGTGTGTGGCAGTCTACTGATGATATTTTTTGTCTTCTCGAAAAGGCAAAGCTAACCGATGATGAGATATCCACCCTAAAGTTTATAATCAATAATTTTACAGCACAAATGGTGGATGCTTGGGGGGAGACACACATAACACATTACATGGTGTGTTGCACATTTGATATTTTCAATCAAAATACATCTGTATGCAAAAGTAAAGTTTTTTTTTTCAGCACATTCTTTTTGCACATAGTGCTTTTTTCCTCGACACTTATGGTTCATTAGGCATTTGGAGCAACCAAGGGATGGAGCGCTCACACTATCAAGCAAAAGTAGTGTATTTTAAAAATACACGACATGGAGGTGGAAGAAAAAAGAGCAATGCCCTTCACGAGATGTTCAATTGGTTCTATAGAGTTTTAGCAGGGACAGAGAGAAAAATGACAAGAGAACAAAGAAGTTTAAAATGTAGAATAGAAAAAGTGGTTAGTTTGAGGCGATCACAATCATATCATGCTTCGAGTGCAAAAGATCGATTCCGATGTTGGTTGGAGACAAGGGCGTGATGGTAGGCGTTGGGTGGAAATTTAATTTCCTTTTGACACTAACCATTTCTATAAACGTGCATTGTCATGCAAAGTGATTTGTAAAGGCGACAATTATTAGTCCCATGGTTCAAGTTTCATCTATTTTGAAGTCTTTTTTAATTTTTAGTGATTTTATTGAGTTTTTTTAAAAAATTTAAAAGTTTAAGTACTATGTAAGTCTAAACTCATAACTCAAAGTTCATTTCTTGTTTGCACATTTTAGAAGATCCTCTCAAGCCCAAATGTACACGCACTCATATCTTGCACAGCATGGACAATACACAAGAGCACACCACCACGCACAACGATGACACCACTGCCACTAACAACACTGCAAATCTGCAACCTCAACCTTGTACAAAATCCACCGCTTCAAATCCACAACCTCAACCACAAGAACTAGCTCCTAACACCCAACCACTCCCCCAACCTTCAACTACAGAGAATCAAAACACCATGCGACAGATATTTGGTGATCTCCAACCACTACAACATGAAAGTCGCACACCTCTACTGGATTTCGAAGCATTTGCAGCTCATGACAGACCAACACAGGAAACAGGACCTAGAGCTCATGCAATGGCAGCAACTGAAGATCAAGCAACGACAGCAACTGGAGATCAAGCAACAGCAACACCTGAAGCTCAAGCAACCGCAACTACACCACGAAAATTCGCTCCGCGAATCAAACAAAGGGTAATCAAGGTAATACCCGAAGATCCTATTTCAAAAGCACAAGATACCAAGAGGAGGAAGAGAATGAGAGAGTTAGAAAAGAAAGAGGCAGCAGATAGAAAAGCACAAAAAATGCATGAAGAACAAAGAAAGCAGAGAGAGCAGGAAGAATGGCAGAGAGCCGAGGCTGAGAGAGCCCACTTGGCTAATTTACAAGCACGAGTAGAGGCCGAGAAGAGAGCGGAAGAGGACAGGGCTCAGGCCACCCAACAAGAAAAGGCTGGGAGCTCCAAACCAGCAAAAATTCCTCAAAGAGCAAAACAATATGCGACAAAGAAAAAGGACAAGCTCACACCTGAAGAGCATCAAGCCCAAGAAGAGAGGAGAAATAAGTATAAAAATGACCCTCCTCAATGGGCCAAACAAGCGGCCAAACGCAGAGGAAAAGGCGATGGAAGCTTGGAACAGTTGCTCTACGTGAGATCCACAAATATCAAAAGAGCACGCAACCAATAATACCAAAGGCAGCTTTTTCTCGGGTGGTAAGAGAAATAATGGACGAATATTCAGATTCAGTTACACGTATCCAGCGTGCGGCTCTTTTGGCTTTACAAGATGCCGTCAAGGACATTCTGTTGTAATTGTTCCAAGATGGTGTAGCTTGTATGGTGCATGCAAAGCGAGTTACATTAAAAAATACAGATCTAGCTCTAGCTCTCAATCTGAGGAATGAAGGGTGCCTCCATAAGAATTAGTTTTCCCTTGTAATCTCTGTTTATCAGATTTGTAATCTTTTGATATAATATAAATGACTCGATTTTCTCTCATTCGGTGTAACTCTAATAGTTAATTGTGTACTTTCTATTGTTGAAGTATTTGAATTAATCAAGTAGTTAGATTTCAATTCCTCGACCATCCAAGCACCCGTCTGACGTGGGACGCCCACCGGTGAATAATTTGTGAAACGGAGCCGTTTCGGGTGCGTACGGAGGCCGTGGGATGACCAAAAGCCACGGCTATGACCGACGACACGGAACGGGCTGCAAAAAATCCCTGTGTGCCACGGTGCGCAATTTTGACCTGACCGACGACGCGGAGCGGGCTGCAAAAAAGCCTTGTGCGCCACGACGAGCATGGGACAGTTTTGAGGTCAAAACTGCCCCACGCGTGCCATGGCGCATAGGGCTTTTTTGCAGCCCATTGAGCGTCGTCGGCCATAGCCGTGGCTTTTGGTCGTCCCACGGCCTCCGTACGCACCCGAAACGGCTCCGTTTCACAAATTATTCAACGGTGGGCATCCCACGTCAGACGGGTGCTTGGGTGGTCGAAGAGGTGTGAACACGTTGAAGAAAAAGATTTATTGGCCAATATATGCAATAGAAAAACAAAAGTACATGAAGTGACAAACAAAAGATAGAAGACAAAATTATTGTATATTGCTCTAGATATTACATCATGGCTGGTTGGTGTTCTTGTAAATTACACCTTTTGGTATAGGGCGAATGGCCAACTTGACACCAAAAGTTTTGACAATCTCCTCTGGGTTTGTCACCCCTTGACCTAGGCTTAAGGCACAGTGGGAGAGGACTGACCCAGGGTGCTTTCCTGTAAAAGCATACAATGTGGCCTCTCGATCCACCAAGATACACTTGTGAGCATTAAGGGTAAGGGAATCTTCAGCAAGGATGGCACTTAATGCCTTGCACTTGAGCAACTCCACAGAACCATGCTTGGAGAACTCTGTGTGTGCAAATCGAAGAACGGATGGCCCCAGATGGCCAAGGTAGTGCCAGAGGGAGCTATCTCTACCCATAGGATTGCTGCGTGAACCTCCAGTACGCATTGCAAACTTATCAACATGGTATGCGGTCTACAAAACATTATAAACAACTTCAACACTTGCTATAGGAAACAATTTACTATCGATAAAGTTAAAAATTGGATACCTCAGTTTCCTCATCCATCTCTTCAAGAGTTTTCCTTGTAAGGTCGATGCTAGAGCGATCTTCTCCACCCATAATGGTCAGCGGTTTGTGTGGAAGAAAAGCGCTTTCCGGGATGCTTTTATAAAATGAGGCACATGATTTGATTTCCATAACTGTATTATCCACGGCTTGTACCAAATTTTTTTCGTTTTCACTAGGGAGGAATGACAGACTTGGTGGGAGACCTTGGTCTTCAAAGTCAATTTGAAAGTTGACCTTCTCTTGCCTTCCACTGGGATCTTTCATGCCCGCATAGATAGCGAGCACTGAGAGCGACTCATCTTCTCTGAGTCCTAGTGTCTTTGCAATGTCATCAAGGAACAAAGAGTGACGACCACCCACCACCACTGCATGCAAAGTGAGAATTTGGAGGTCAGGAGCTTCTTCCAGCACCTCGTCTCCCTCTATCATCCCACCTTCCTCCTTAGTGGAGCTCGGATCTTGCAAGAGGACAAGTGCCATAGATGCTTCAGCCTGCTCATCAACCTCTTCAACAAATTCATTTGATTCCTCCACAATGGTTACAGGAGGTTTCTTGTCGACCTTTTCCTTTGATTTTCCCTTCTCCATGCCCTCAAGCACAAGCAATACCAGAACCATGTCCCAAGAGATGAATTGGGTGCCTATGCACCCCATGCCCAAGTCTATGAGATCATCCTCATCCTTTGTCCTATAGTCCCGCTCAGTAAGCCCTTTTATAAACCTCAACAAGCGATAGCGAAAGTTTTTGTAAGCCGCATAGAGGTGTTTGAGAGAATCCATTGGCAACCACGCCATGCTAGATCCCTCGAAGACTATTGCATATTCTTCCATGTGCTCCATCATGTAGTCAAGAAAGATTTGGAATCCCTCTACATAAAGGTTAGCAGTGGCATGCATGTCGATTGTCCCCTCAAACGCGCAATCTGCAAGTCATATCTTCTGTAATTGTGTGAGAAGTGCATCAGAAGATGTTGCTATGGGTCTGTTCGCAAAGAAGATGGGAAGAGAGCTGAAAGCTTGTGTTTTGTGAATGTGAGAAATGAAGTTTAAAACCTACAAAGCGACTTTTATACTCAATGTCACTTTTTTAAAGCACTTAAAATTAACATCAAATTAACTTAAAACTATAATATAAACAAAATCACGCGACAAGCATTGAAAGACACCAATATTGAAAGTCTTCACGCTCATAACTAAAAAACTTGCATATTTCAAACTTAATCTTGAACAAATTAAAAATGAGACAAAGATTCAAAACTCCATATGTATTAATGGGAGGGAAATCGTTTTAGTTACAAGCTTTTACATTAATACATCACGGAAAACCAATGTTTTCACACAGAAAGCTCTTCTCTTTTCTGGAACGAACAACAATTTCTACAAAAAACATATTGATTGGGCAAGGTATATCTAAGATTAAGATACTCGTGAAGGTGACTGAGATTCCAGTCGTTATTCATCGAGATGTCATGCACTGCATTATTATGGAGGCATATTTGCAGATCAATTGATTCTCTAGGAGCAACATCAGAGTCTATAGCCTCCCATTCTCCCTTCGTCAGCTTCCATCTTCTGTAGGTAAAGACAATTGACAAGCTCTGCTTCGCAATATGGTATCTGCACACCACATTCTCAGCAACTACAGAGCACTTGATTGTATCTCCCTGGTGGTTGACCACCTTAGTCTGCCATCCAACTGCAAGGAAACTGTTGATCGCACTTTCCCCTTTGCAAGTCCACATTGTTGGTGTCCTATGAACACTTTGCAGTCGAAAGATAAACACGAACACATGAAGGGACATAAACCAAGTTAGGGAAGCTTTATGGGAACCATAGGTCCACTTCATTGCAGAATACACATCCGCCTCAATTCTCCTTTTGGTTGCTGTGATCAAGGCACTATCAAGCTTAGGCCATTCCGTACTCTGCAAGGCTGGTGGATGAACTGGAGAAAGATTACCATACCCAATTTACCTAGGCGTTACATAAGTATGGTTTTAAAAAAAATGTCCCATGAGACAAGCTCCACGGATGGACAACCAGCATAGAGCAGCTTGTCAAGGTCAACGTGGATGGCCTTAAAAGTTCCTGTGAAGGACTCTAATGGCTCCCACTCTAAAAAATCAGATGGGAATACATCTGAAACATGAACAAGCAATGAAAGCCTTATAGACATCAAAGCAATATATACAAACACAAATACAAAATATACAATCTAAAAAATTGACAGAGGAGTGAAATTACAGTTTGCAGGAAACCTCGATGGAGCCATTGTTGTCTCTAGCTTCAGTTGTGAAGCAACACACACATGTTGCACCTTTGCAAGACGCTTGCCATCACGGGTTTTCTTGAACTCCATGATCCTTCCCTTCCAATGGTGTGCTCGAGAAGCCATGTGTCTCCTTGAGACCTTGTGTGCACCTCTTGAGCTGGGATGCATTGTCACCCACATCAATCGTTTGAACTCCATCGTCACCCAACATCCACTGCCGTCTTGTACATTGCTGCATGAAATGGAGTCAATGACACTCCTAGGTCGTCGAGTACCCGATGATGCCATGGAGAATAGTGGCACAACCTGCAGACAAACACTTATGATTAGAGATTGCACATCCATGTTCTCAGTTGTATAGAGCAAGAAAGATTCTTGATGGTACATCAAACGAAGGATGCCACTTACTGCTATTCTGCTCCACCTGCTTGTTGGCTTAATTGGAAAGATAATGTTGCAAAGCTTGAGAGGAAAGTAGATCCTCTCTAGAGAGCCCAATGGAGAAGGAGCAGGAAACCTGTTGAGGAAAGAAAGAGAGATGATCTAGCAGAAGAATATGCAGCAGATCTTCAGCTTTAGGCAGAGGTGTTTAGTGAGGCTCATGGAGAAATGGAGAACTTCAGCTTGAGGAGGGAAAGAAGGTTCAAACTTCTACTGCAGAGCTTTTGGGAGGGAAAACTGAAAATGAAGTAAAGAGAAGTGAGAGATGGTACACTAGAGAGAGAGAGGGAAGGAATGATCAACACATTTTTGGAGGGACCCTTTTGTAGGAGAGAGGAGGGGAGAAACTGACAGCCACTAGAGTGAGCAGTATTGGTTTTTACTCAACTATTTAGAGAAAAGTTCAATTTTTTGAAATTATAAGAGATTTTCTCTTTGTATTTTGTAAAAGAGCACAAGTTTGACCACTTACTTTTAGGACCTGCCATACCCACCATTTCAGTCCACATGGCATCCACCCATTTGGCCCTTCCATAATCTCCTTTTTAATCCCATGGCAAATAAAGAGGCCCCCTTAGACCCCATTCCCTTCCTAATGAGTTAAGACACAAACACCATATATGCTCCTACTTCTTGAGTTGGGATCTCTTCCAATTGAGTTTATGGGCATGGAAAGGGTTGTGGAGTACATGATAAAGATGCGTCAAATCCCCTCACATCGGCTTCCTACAATTGCATGGGAAGCAAGCAAAAAAGTTCAAAAGACACATAAGAGCAAGATCTTGAGCACGAGATGGATGCAAGACATAAAGAAGTGGTTTGGAAGATGGGATGCATTACACTTGCTACATGATGCTTCAATTGACTCCCAAGTGAATGAAGCTTTTCTACAACACCAATGTATTACGGCTTGGGAGAAATTTGGTGGGTCACGCTTTATACATTACACCACCCATATTGCCCCCAACTACAAAACCATGTTCTTCGCTGAAAGAGGAAACCATATTCACACTTACATGCTTGAGCCTATCCCCTTGTCGGTGATACGCACTATCGCATCCATTCGGCTTAGCTCCCATCCCCTTCGATGCGGAACTGGGCGTTGGGGCAATGGAGAAGAGTCAAATCGAATGTGCACATTATGCTCACTGCAAGTTGGAGAGTCTGAGTACCACACACTACTAGAGTACTCAGCTTTTGGTCACATTCGAACTTGCTTCTCTCACGTTTTCAGCCATGACTTAGACCTACACACTTTTCTCTCCCAGCCACAGTGTGGGCTCTCCATTGCGACTCTCATCACCACAATTTTGGAGCATCGAGAGCCACTTATCAGCCATACACATACTACATCACATGTAACTTTGGTCCCATAGGTCATATTTGACCTCCGATGACGATAATAAAATCTCTCTCTCTCTCTCTCTCTCTCTCTCTCTCTCTCTCTCTCTCTCTCTCTCTCTCTCTCTCTCTCTCTCAATCATTTGCCAAGTTCTAAAAGTTGTATCTCTCTCTCACACTCTCTCAGTTCTTGGTTCTAAAAGCTTGGCAAAACGTCTCTCTCTCTCTCTCTCTCTCTCTCTCTCTCTCTCTCTCTCTCTCTCTCTCTCTCTCACTCACTCTCAGCAATTGTTTTTGAAAGCTTGGCAAAACGGCGATAGCTTCACGGGCTACCTGCTACCTACTATTTGAGCAATGGGTGATTGGGAGGAGTCGGCGAAATATAGATTGCGCTCAAATCAGTGCGTACATATTCTTTTTCTCATGTTGAAGAAATTCCCAGCTTGACAACACGTGGAAACGCTTTGTGCTCAAGAATTTGTGCTCGCTCATGCTCTCGGATGCAATTCCTGGTTGCACGCGCTTGTCCAAGCTCTCGGATAGTCTCACTTGTCCACACTCTCGCTCTCCACCACCGTAGATCCTCTACGTGGAGTTGTCGAGGGCCCAAAAGAACTTGTGTAAGAACCATCTCTCTCTCTCTCTCTCTCTCTCTCTCTCTCTCTCTCTCTCTCTCTCTCTCTCACACACACACACACACACACACACACACACACACACACACACACACATACACACACACACACAGAGTAAGGTTTCCAGTTTCTGAAACCTTAGAAATTGTACAAAGCCTGATCAAATTAACTTGGTTGTTAAGAAAACAATGTAAAATGATCCAACTATGGTAAATATTGGTATTTTTGGAATCGTAACCAGAGCTTTACTAGAGTTAGAATTTTTCAGAACCGAATTTCGATAAATCTGGAAAAGTTACGGGCTCTGAAAGATTACACTATGAATTTATTTAGTTAAGTAAAATTGAATGGTTTCAATAATTATTACTGCTAAAGACTTTTTATCCTAAGGTTCTAGAAATTGCAGATTTTTTCAAAATTAATCATTAAAAGTCAACAAACTAGTAGAAAATTGATTATGTGTATCTGGGGGGCTGTGTGGGATAATGATGAACTTTTCCAAACTAGATTTAGCAGCAAGGGGCGTTTTTGGAGCTGTAGGGCTGCTTGGGATGCAAGTTACTGCCATTTTCCAACCTGTGAGTGCCCAGAAACCTATAAATATGACCCTTGCTTCACAATTTCAGACAGACTCGGAGCCTTGGTACATTTTCTCTCATCTAGAGAGACCTCTACGCAGAAATCACTAGAGAGCAAAGCTCTAGTTGGTTAATCAACGGTAATTAGCACTAACCTTTTTTAATTAGTAAAACTAAGATAACCTATTTATAATTTTCTTAATTAATTGAAGATTAAACCTATGTATACTCTAAAATTCTCTCCTAATTCAAAATTCTCTGTTGATTATTGTGATTAAGCTTAAGGATACTAAGCTAATTAATTATTATATCATATTAGGGCTAAAATTACTCATTTTAACCATAAATTAATGATAATTATACTAATTAAATTTAGGTTGAGATGAGATAATTATAAGAGCTGTGTTACACTACCATTATTCTAAGAAATTATCTTGTAATTTTTTGAGTAATTTTTATAATTATCAAAGCAGAATTACACTGTTTTTAAGAGAAAAGTAAAGGGGGAAATGATCAAATTAATCTAAAATACTTTGAGATAATTATCAGAGATAAACCACATCTTATAGAACCCGTGATGATTATCTTAACCTCAGATAATTAGTTTACTTTATTACCTCAACAGAATTATAGTGTTTTCAGGGAAAAATAAAAGGGAGAAAATAGTAAACTAATCCAAAATTCTTTGAGATAATTATCAGATAAAAAACACATCTATTGAAACCTGTGATAATTATCTTAACCTAAGATAATTAGTTTAACTAATTACCTCAGCAAAATTACACTGTCTTTTAGGAAAAATAAAAGGGAGAAAACAAAAAACTAATCCAAAATGCTTTGAGATAATTATCAGAGTAAAAAAATATCTTTTGAAATCCGTGATAATTATCTTAGTAGAATTACATTGTTTTTAGGAAAAAATACAAGGGTAAAAATAGCAAACTAATCCAAAATGCTTTGAGATAATTATCAGAGCAAAACACATCTTTTGAAACATGTGATAATTATTTTAACCTTAGGTAATTAGTTTAACTATTTATCTCAGCAGAATTACATTGTTCTTAGGGGAAAATACAAAGGGGAAAATAGCAAACTAATCCAAAATGCTTTGAAAATTTTATTAGAGGTAAATCATATCTTATGGGACCTGTGATAATTATTTTAATCTCAGATAATTAGTTTAACTAATTATCTCAGCAAAATTACATTGTTTTTAGGAGAAAATAAAATGAGAAAAATAGAAAATTAACCCAAAAAGTTTTGAGATAATTATTAGAGGTAAATAACATCTTATGTAACCCATGATAATTATCTTAACCACAGATAATTAATTTAGCTAATTATTATAGTAGAAAAACACTATTGTTGAGGGTAAATTAAAGTGGAAAATCAGTAAATCATGTGCTATGATCACATGCTATTTATCAGAGTTATATTATACGATAAAGAGGCTGTGATAATTATGTCAAGGTTAGAAAAGTAGTATAGATATTTATCCAAGTCAAATTATACTAGTTCTAGCTGAGAACTAAACGGGGAAATTAGTAAATCATGTGATATGATTACATGCTATTTATTAGAGTTATATTATAGGATAAAAAGGCCATGATAATTATGTCAAGGTTAGAAAAGTAGTGTAGATATTTATCCCAGTCAAATTATACTAATTCTAGCTGAGAACTAAAGGGGGAAATTAGTAAATCATGTGATATGATTACATGCTATTTATCAAAGCTAGATTATATAATAGTAAAGCCGTGATAATTATGTCAAGGTTAGAAAAGTAGTACAGATATTTATCCAAGGCAAATTATACTATTTCTAGCTAAAAACTAAGGAGGGGAAATTAATAAATCATGTTATATGATTACATGCTATTTATCAGAGTTATATTACATGATAAAGAGGTCGTGATAATTATGTCAAGGTTAGAAAAGTACTATAGATATTTATCTAAGTCGAATTATACTAATTTTAGTTAAAAATTAAAGATAGAAATTAGATAATTAAGTTGAAGAATTAAAAGATAATTACCAGAGGTCAAAAGTACCCTTATTTAATTGTGATAATTATACTATAGTTAATTAGTGAGTTTAGGAAATTATAAATTGATCAAAAGTCCTATTTTTAGCAAAAGATTAATTAAAGTAAATAGACTTTGCGATCAAAAGTTTCTAGAAAAATTATAGTAAGTGTAAACCTGTGATATAAAGTTGAGGAAATGAAATCTTTAGGAGAAAATAAATAGAATAAATATTAAGATCAAAATAAGCAGATTCCAAGCTTAAAATTCGATGGAGAAATTAGAAAAAAGATATACAAAATTATAAGAAAATCATACTTAGAGAACCCTTAGGGAAGCTGTGAAAAAAGTTATCATGCCTTTATAGACAAATAAGAAATTACTAGGTCAAGAATTTACCAATTAAGACTACAAATTTAACCTTGGATGGGTTACGGTTGAATACAAAGGTTAAGTTTAGATTTCAAATAATTTAGCTAATGATTAGAAGTTTTTATAAAGATAAGAAGTTATGGCACCTAAAAGGACCCAACCAAATCCTACATCTGATGATGAGGACGTAGCTCCAAAACGAACTAGAGCGTCGCACGACGACGAAGCCGTGCCTAGTAGTAGACCTATGGAGGAGAGTCTTCAGGCGCCAGCACAACAACAGATGGCCGATCAATACCTGGTGGGTTTTCCATTATTCAATTAAGTCTTTAAATAGTTTAAGTTCTTTTATAAGTTAGCATTGCATACGTAAGGAGTGAGAGAATCAGGAAAGAAATAATTTACCAAAAACAGAAGGTAAATTCCAACGTGCATTTGTTTATAATGTAGGAAAGATTTGTTTGGGTTAAACCTGGTTGAATTAGGAAAGATATGATTGATCATCCTTAAGACAGGACACCTCCGACTCCTTGGTATATTTTGATGATAATAATGGCTTTCCAACCACGGATAGGTCGGTTACCCCCATGAACGACGAGTTTCTACTCCGTGTCATGTCTTGATGTTTCTACATAAGTTAGGATACCGCTTTTATCTTGGGCAAGTGGTTTGGTGTATGGGCACCCGGAACCTTGGGTGGGGGTTTATCCACTCTGGATTGTGAATAAGGAATGGGTGCCATTTTTTTCACCCTTAGGTGGTCTTGAGACAAGAAGAGTACTGGTCATGGTTATTATGGACAATGTTTTGATTGACAGTACCCTGTCTAAAGTTAAAGATGTCTGTTTTCTAAAAGAATGCTTTCAATGCTGTCTTGAAGGAATTACTGTGATGGAAAGTTTAAAAAAACCATTATTTTAAATATTAAAACAATGTGATAGTAGTTAGAAAATAAATGAATCATGTGTGAGTGCGGGGTGGTAAGTGGGGATTGACTAAGGTTGTCAATCATGGACGGGTGGACCTGATTAGTCAGGTAACTATCCATCCCCGCGCACTAAAAACGTTTGGAAAACTTCTTCACTTGGAAGACAAGTCCACGAGTGGCTGTGCCCTCACATATGTTAGGGGGAAAAAAGCGTTGGTTAAGGATACCTTAGCCAAATTTGTGGAAGTTATAGGGCCAAAATAGTTTTTTGGACTTTTAATACATTGTCTCGTTTCCGCTGCGAGACAGAACTAGGTCTTCTTCTAAGGATATAGACCTCAGCCATTGTTAATGGTAAAGGTATATTCCTTGGATTTTTCTTCTTTAGAGACTCTGATTTTTATCAAACCTAGAGACTTGTCAAAGATCCCATCCCGATCTTGGTATTGGCGGGTTGAGATCTCTCTCTCTCTCTCTCTCTCTCTCTCTCTCTCTCTCTCTCTCTCACACACACACACACACACACACACACACAAAATCAAGGCCAATTGGATGGCTCTCTCTCTCTTTCAATTACACCAATCCCCCCGCCCCCCCACACACACACACACAGTGGCCCTATCGCATGGGACTCTCTCTCTCTCTCTCTCTCTCTCTCTCTCTCTCTCTCTCTCTCTCTCTCTCACACACACACACACACACACACACACACACACACACACGGCATTATCGCACTATCATGGACCCTTTTGCTACGAGCACATGATTCCTCTTGCCCATTAAGGGTTGCATGCACGCTCACGAGGAAGGGGAGGGATTGTGTGCTGGATGTGTGGCCATGCTGAGAGCTGAAGAAATTTTTAAGCTCCATAAGAAATAGTATATATAGATGTAATTTTATATTAAAACACAAGAAAAATTTCATGTGATTGTAGGCACTCATTTAAACTTTATTTACAGAAGTCTCATTCCCCCCTTAGTTTAACACGTCGCCTTCGTGCCTCTTCACCTTGTTCCTTTCCTCTTAACTTTAAAGCTTTTTCCCCCTTCAAAGTACAGCCACCATTTCCCTTTTGCATTCATAAAATTAAGAACTTGAACATATGATCCCCATGTCGTCGGTGCTTGCATGTGTGGAGACTTGTTGGACACCTGCTCGACCACTCCACATTGGAGCTTTATTTTTCTATCACCGAACTCCAAGAATTCCGTTGCATCCTGACCACCCCAAGGCCTCGAGTGACGAGTCACAAAAGTTGGAAAAAAAAACACGATTTTTCTCTGCCATGATTGTCTCCCAACTTGAACTGGGCGTGTCTTAGTGCCCTTGAGTCCGATCGACAAGCCATAAATTTTGAACAACTCCCCACATCACATGCAGCTTTCGAGAACCTTGGTGAGCTAAAAAAAACTCCTATCGATGTGCCTACTAACGTGCCCCATCGAACATAAAACTGCCTCCTTTGAAAACTTTGTCAGCCCATAACTTTCCCCTTGGAGCTCCGTTTGATGATCCGAGAAGATTGACATGCTCCACAACTCAAGCTCCTCAATTTTATCTGCTGACATCAGCTTTGACTATGCGTCTCCATCTGCCCTATCCGTCGGGGATCTACAAAGGATTCTAACTTTGAACTTCTCTATCTTTTGCCCCGTAGCTGCATTTGATGAACCGTCTAGACGAGCTTCTAAAGAATCTCGGGCATGCCATTCTTGGATGCATTCCCCATATTTCAGACACTTTGACCAACCATCCCAATTAGTCCACCTTGGAGGTCTCCTTGGCCCAAAAAGCCATTTCAAGCTTATATCCTCGATGCCACTTGTCTGTATAGGTCTCCCACATTGGCTTTAGCCCTTTACCATGCACCTGTCAGCATACACAATATTGCATTACAAATTACCCAATATGGACAAACTTTGGTTGCATCAACGTCTTAAAGACAAACTTTATAGATGAAAAGGTTTTCAACTCTTGCTTGCTAGAAGAGTCATGGTCATGAGCCATTTCCTCTTGCTAGAAGAGTCATGGTCATGAACCATTTCCTCTTGACTTATATCATCTTCTTCCTCCTATTGGAGCCCCCCCACTTCTCATCTCCACCAGGTCAACATCTACCTACAAAAGCTTCTTCTAGACTTGAGATCCCTTCAAAAAGTCAGCATCAAACGTTAGCTAGGACACCTCCTGTCTCCCCAAAGAAAAAGGGGGACTAGGCATCAGAAACGTCACATCTTGGGCTAAAAAATTATAGTGAAGCAGATAATCAGAGCTTGAAAAGATTGCTCTTTAGACACCTGAAAGGATTCTCCCTGGAGAAACACAAAGGGTGGAAGGATTTTCCCTAGAGAAACACAAAGGGTGGAAAAAAGTTTCTTGGATTTCCATTTTGCTCAATCCCTATTGTTCAAAGCCAAGGGCTCAAAGCTGATTAGATCTCTGTGAGAAACCTGGAATAGGTTCAAAAGAAACCACAAAATTAAATGGGACTCCCACCATGCACTAGCTGTAAGACAACATGACTCCATTTGGTGGCCTCTTGATCCCCCCCCCCCCCCCCCCCCCCCGCCAGATTCCCTAAGAATTCACAACAAAAGGACTAAGTGCTAGAAGGACCTGTGGAGTACCCAAGAGGAAAGGTGGAAGAATGAAGAGGAACTTCTCCTCCCCATCACCTGCAACCCTGGGAAGTTACAATCATCCAAACGAGAATTTCCTTATTCCCCCCATGGGGAGGCTTGGCATGTTTCCATAAACTAACCAGTTTTCTATCAAGGCCTTTGGATGGGTTGGTGGGTTCACCCTGTCCCACCTTCAACCCCCTCCCATCACTACCCTCCCTTCCCTTTACATGGGACTCAACCATCCAACCAAAGAAGTCTATCCTGCTACGGTTGATCTTACACAAAGCCACACAGTGGATAAGAGAGAGAAGCCTAGCAACACACCTCTCTAACGGATTGTGCACAAGATGTAGAAACTATTCCCCACCTATTTCTAAACTATCTTAGATCTAGACCATCCTAAGCCTCTGACAATTTTCCTAGCCTTTACCCCCTCTTGGAGACAACTCATCCTTGCAGACTCCATTAGAGTCTTATACTCCTGCTAGAATAGAATTAGGGCTGATTTTTTTTGGATTAGCTAGAGAGAGAGAGAGGAATAAAGTGTTGTTTAACAGTTCTTACCATACCCAAAGTCTAGAAAACTTGTTTGTTGGCTTTAAGGTGGTCCACACAAATCATTCTAAAGTCTCCACCTACAATGTGAGGAATCTCATCATCCGAAACATCAAAGCTTTGTAGGAATCACTAGATGAAGCTAAAAAGCAAGCCGCTTATGAGGAGCACAAGAAATTCACCCTGATCGACATGACAACGAAAAACTTGGCCAAGATTAGAGAGGCCAACCAACTTATCATCAAATCCAACAACCTGATGGAAGACATCCAAGATACTGTGGACAATCTTCCCTCAATCCCAACTTAGGAATTTACCATTTTAATCACCTCGCCTTTACCACTACATCCTAGTCTGCTCCCACCTCATCTGATGTAAAAGCCCCATATGATTTAACAGCCTCCATTCTCACATGCCCTCTTTGTAGCTACCTCCCTAGTCATATCAGTATCCATTGTACACCTTTTCGTTCTTTCTAATTAAACTCCCAAAGTTTTGATGGAAAAAAGGAAGCCAATCTATATAATGTTTGTCCATGGTAATTTCTTGCACACTGCCAACCCAGCCAAAGCTACACGTCCTCCTAGATGTGCCCCTATAGGACATAATAATCCTACAACAATTACCAACATATTGAAAGGTTGTATAGTAGGCCGTTGGATGCATGAAAATATATGGTTCAAAGCCATACAAACTTTGAAGACTGTCAATGATGTGTGGTTCAAACTCATCAAAATGTTTAATCAAGATTCCAGAATGCAAACGGTCACCCTTCTTGGACAATTATTTTCCATCAAGTTTCCAACTAGAAATTCCATGCAGTTTTTTCTTATGAAGGCAAAGGTTATTAATGATCAACTATCAGCTAAGAAAAGTGCACTGACCAATACTCAATTGGATGCTTTGGTACTCACGAAATTGCTTGAGGAGTGCACACTTTGACTACAAATTACAAAGGAAAAACTAGAATTCGATGATCTCAGCTCTTTTCTCATTGTGGAGGACTTTGTGTTTATCACTCAAGGCAAAATTCGAGTTTTTGACAAAGGTGGTGAAGCACTTGCTGCTTTGGACTCTGAAATGAAGTCCAACAGCCAGGCAAGCATGATGAGGAAAGCAATGATAATGACTCAGGAAAGGATTTGAAGGAGTCTACTAGCGTGACTAAACTGGCATGGTGCTTCAGTGGGCTCCAACCTTCTAGTGGATGTCGTTGCCGCAACTAGCTTCAGGCAGGCAGAGGCTTGCGATTGGCAGAGAGGGGCAAACAATGCTCCCTACAAATGATTTGGACCCATGTGTTGGAAATCAAGTTATCGGTGTTTTAACTTGTGGGTCAGAGTTCAATGCACATGCACCTAGCAAGGAACCAATTAGACGTATTAAAACACTATGGATGAGTGCACCAATTCATTGTTGTTGGTTGGATTATGGACATATGAGTTTCAAATTTCATTATCTAGGAAATTTTGGACGTGATGTGTACATAGTTCACAAATGGAGATTCTGGGATGTAGTGTGGTCTACTGTTAACTTTTTAAGAGACAACTGGTGCTCAAGATGGCATTCTCCTCAGATGACACGTTGATAATAGCAAATCCAAAGTGCATCTAGCATCACAATTGTTGTTGGGGTATCCATGGTAGCTTGTGCATTGACTTGGTCTCACTATTTGTGTCTACTATGAGTTGCAGAGAGCGTGTTAAAGTTTGCAACATCTCAAGTTAAGAGCCCAATTTGATCCCAACATTTATTTTGGCTTTAGGTATTTATTTTACTTATTTGTCAAATCTTGGGTAGGGAAATTTGCCAAGGTGGCACACCTAGCCCCCATTGTCTTATTATCAGTTTTCATTGCCAAGGTTGGTTGGTTCAGAAGTCTTTCTCTCATGCTTCTCTCCTCGGTTCAAGCGCTTCCGCATCGTCAATTTTGACACATGTATGACAAAAGAGCTTTGCATACATCTGCACACAGGCAAGTCTATGTCTAGAGCGTGCAGAGAGAGAGAGAGAGAGAGAGAGAGAGAGAGAGAGAGAGAGGGGAAACTCATCCACGAATCATTTTTGGATTTGTTCAAAAAATTCAACTTCTTGCATATCGTCACATGTCTTAAAGGTGCAAGCATAGGAAATCACATTTAGAGAGTGACCCTCACCTTGGATCTCATAAAAACAACTTAGAGCTTTCTTTGTCATCCCCATCCAGTACCCATGCTAGACATACCCTGCAAGAAATGGAGTTCAAGAGAGGACATGCGGGGCCAAGCACCTCACATAAAGAGAAACCACCACTTCACCTTGGTTGCACAATGCCACTGCCCACATCCCTTCAAAATTCAAGCATGGGTGATTGCGGGCAGCAGTTTGCACCAGTGAAAATAGCCTAGAGCTTCTTTGCCCAGCCAAAGCTACACGTCCTCCAAAATGTGCCCCTATAGTACATATATTGCACTGTAGTGAGCCCACGACAGTCATATTTCTTGGTCAAAGGGTACGGTTCAAAGCCTCTGTATGTAGTGAGCCCAAGACGATCATTTTTCTTGGTCAGAGTAGACAAATGGGTGGCCAAGCATTCACAAGAAGTTTTGGACAAATTCTCACAATAATTCCCACATTGTGAGTTATCTTAACATCATGAGCTTCTGTGAGGGAGGCACCGCATACCTAACTAGGTATGATTGGGGACAAGGGACCGCCGCACCGCATACCTAGCTAGGTATGCGGTGCCTCTCGAACATAAGCTCATGATGTTATGCATTGTATGAAAAACACTGAAAAAGACTCCGTTTTCCTACATGAGAAAATTTCTAAATCTTCTTGTGATTGTATGGGTGGTTGAGCCCTTAAACTTCAATGAACTCCAGGAGCAAGAAGGTGACAACAGGAGCAGCAGACCAGGCGGCTGCTCTAACAGGAGGTTGCACAGGAGCAGTGGACCGATTGGTTGCAATGGCCGTAGACATTTGATGCGTTTAAGCCAGTAGCATACTCAAAGGGAGACATATCTCCAAGGGCAGGTCCAGTAGCATAAGTGAATCAAGCTTTCTCAATCCCAAATAATATGATCATAGCCTTTGGAGCTTCTGATAAACGCCACAATGGCAGAAAGAAGAGCAAATTCCCTAGTTTATAACAAGGCTTCCAAGAAAGGTTACAGCTGGGCATGTGGTAATTTTGGCAAGATATCTTAAGAGGAAAGGGGTGGCCTCGAAGAGACCGACCTTTGAGACTTCTCCATGTAGGTTGCCCTGCACTAAAAGCATAGGGTGGAGGCCTAAGGGCATAAGAGGAAGGCCTGAAGACTCGAAAAGTAGCACCAAGTGAGCAGTAAATGTCTCCCCATTTCGCAGTGGCGTATGTCCATCCATAGTTGGCCAAATTTGACCAAAACTGCCAATCATATCAGGAATGGACATACAAGGAATGGTCATAGTCCCTGCCCAGTATGCTGGTGCTTCAGAGAGTGCACACCTCACTTCTTTAGAAGCCATGCTTTCATGCACCAAATCCATTGCCACAAATGCCATATCATGGCTTGCCTGTAGACCATCCAGAAAGTGCTTTAGCTCACTTTCTGGTGGATGAGGCGATGACCACGCCAGCGACCTAAAGCGCTCTTTGTTCGCGTCTTTGACAAGTGACGGCTTGCCTTGCAGTGCTAGCTGATCCACTTCTCCTAGAGAATGCTTTACCAGAAACCTCCCTTCCATGCACAGTAAACACCCTCTCAACTCCATCTTTCCATCCGCCAATACTTTGAACCGCAGCGTCTTTTCTAAACCAGCTTTATGAGCAGACTTAAATGGCGTGCCCAAATCAGGCAGCCATGTATGTCTTCGCACTTCGGCTTCGTCTTTGTCCCTGCCAGTGTTGATGGAGAACACAGCCCTCGCCAGCCCTTGTTGGCCTTGCCTCCCAAAGAACTCCACTGTTGAGGCCTCCACATTGGTTTTCTTCGGGGCTACAAAACCTTTCACCTTTGCTAATGTCAAGATGCTATTTATACGATCTCCCTTGTGTTTGCTCTCACGCTCCGAACATAGTCGTAATGCTTTATCTATGGTCGGAAATGAAAAGCATACAGACTTCAGGGTCTCTATTAGATGGCTGATGCATTGACTCCATCGTAGTGCCTTCAATACCACTGGACGGTCTACGCCATCATACTCTGTGATAATCTTTTCAACTTGATGTACAAAGAGTTCACAATGAAGTGGAGCTCATAGAGGATCATGTAAAACCTGTCTTCTTCAATAACCTCAACCCTACCAAATTCATCATTGTACCAAAGAGCTACCATCATTTCAAGTTCCTCTAAACTCTTGCAGGCACTGATTGGGCTACTACCAAGGCGTACACAGGATCGCCTGTGCTTAGACAAGGCTGCTTCTTGAAGTGTCCACACCCTGGTATGCCAGCGGCATGTAATCTCATCATGGATGGTACCATGCCTGATAGGTGCCATGGGTTTTCCTACATAGTGCAAGAAGACAATAGTTTCTCTTGCAATGGAAAAAATCCAGCCAATGTGCTCGATGGTTTCAGTCACTTCAGCCTCATCATGTTGTGCTATGCATACTCCGTCGTGCCAAGCATAATCCACTCCTGCCACTCTCAAGATGTCACACATGTTCAAGATGTCCTGGACAGCTCTGCTCTGTGTAGCATTTGCTTCGTTTGTTGCAGCCGCAGGGTCATGTGGGCAAGGTCCGCAAGCGCAGCGAGGTACCTCCCCGTTGCAAATGCTAGCGCACACACAATCAAAAGCACCGTAGATGTCCTGCCCATAAGTGTGAGATATTGCACTGTATCCCAATTCCTGCACACAGTCAGCCCAATCCCTCAACACCACCTGGTGCTCTTCACATGTGGCTTTACAGTCGATCATGCGCAACACTTGTGGGGGCTCTAGCCCTGCTTCCACCAGGAATTTCGCCCTTAACCGGTCACCCTCTGCTTTTAGAGCTGCCACATCATAGTCCCTTAAGATCTTCGATGTAAGCTCACAGGATTCCCAATACTTCTTGGCATCTTCTATTTCAAGTCTCCTTACTAGTTTTACTGTTTCTTCAGTGATGGCTTCACCACAGCCAACCATGACGCTGGTAAGTAAGCGAGTAGTGACAGCCTTGAACAAGGCCCTACGGATCGAGAGGACAAATTCCTCATCACACATTTCACCCATGCGGCGGGGTAGCACAATGACTGCATCCTGGGTATCTCTTATACCTTCCTTTATACCTTCAATGTGGCTCAATTTCTGTTCTGTCTGAGTTGCACAATCAGTGAGATGCTGGTTGAGGTCTCTCAAAGCTTGGGCCATTGTCATGCTCACTGCTCTCTGACGAGGGGCTGGACCAGATGAGGGCATTTCGAGGAGCATGACATGGGATTCGATGCCCACTTCGGCCAGTGCATGCTCGATTCGCCTGAGCAGGCACAATTCAATGCGCAGATCTATCTCACTGGCTGCCCTATGCATCTGAGACTCCAAGAGCTTCTCAAATTCTGATAAACCATAGTTCCACGCATGCAAAACAGACCAAAAGTTTTGCGGATCGACTTGTTCGAGATATCCAGAGGCAGACGCACTGGGAAACCTCTTAGCGCCTCTTCGCTCAGGATGACGGAATGCCCCTCCTGCATCTTGATACTGCTGCTGCTGGCCCTGTCGGCTATCAGAGGCAGGGGATTGTGTTTGCCCTTTGAGTCAAGCTTTCTTCTGCCACTGAAGAATTTGAAGAGCCAGACTGCAAGAAGAAGAAGCACTCCCAACAACGACCAAGTGAAGTGACCATCATTTCAACATGTGGGATATTCTTCATCAGCACCTGCTGCAGCCTTGGGGTGCAGCATTGAGCAGCAAAGGGCATCAGCACCTGCTGCAGCCTTTGGGTCTTCCAGCATGTCACTCCGATTGAGCCATAAGTTAAGCTGAAACAGGATTAATCTATCTCTGTACGCTTTGTGTGTGCGCGCGCGCGAGAGCGCGCTCAGCAGGTTGTCAATTTCCGCTGCCAAACGCACCGCGTGGACCCCTATGCATGTCAGCGGAGGAGCCACCAGCCACCTCCGCACTATTTGGCACGGGGGTTTTCAAATGGGATCAACGATGAGGGTCATTCGACCCATCGGATGTGCTTTTGTAAATCCGTGGCGAAAAGTAAATTCAGATAAACACGTAAATTCGGCCAGTAGGTAAATTTGGGTTTGCACCTTGAGCTTTGAACTCACAACCTCCTCTGTGCAGTATGTGCTCTAACCACCACGCTCGCATGCGTTCATTGACATATGTGGCATTTCAATATCACATATGTAAATGCGGACCGATTTGTAAATTCGAGACAGTTTTGTAAATTCGGGTAGCGCAATCTTGTAAATTCGGATCAAGTGAATTTGCAATTTCGGGCCGTTCGATCGCACGGCCTACAATGCGCGCATCTCACCATTCTCACCTCCACCCTTGATCCGATTTGAAGGTGTCCGTGTCATATAGTGCTGAGGGAAATCATTTTGTAAATTCGGGCCGCACGGTCCACAATGCACACGTCTCACCATTTTCGCCTCCACCCTTGATCCCACTTGAATATGTCCGTGCCATATGCCAAGGAAGGTCGTGGGTTTGAGACTCAAGGTGCGGACCCGAATTTACCTACTCGCCCGAGTTTACTAGCCGGCCCGAATTCACTTTTTGCCCCAAATTTACGCGGCCGTCCGATTTACAATAATGCATCTAACGGCCCAAATGACCCTCACGTCAATTCCATTTGAAAACGCCCATGCCAAATAGTGCGGAGGAGCCACGGACGGCTTCACAAACGGGCACCGCCCATCCTGACGCTTCATGCCAATGGGCGGCCCAAAAAGTACCCTACTTAACCGATGGGCATTTGAGCATTCACAAACAACAAACAAAGTTGGGATGGCAGCATGGAAAACTATTGGCTCGGTCGTTGGGCTCGAGATCACATAGTCTAGAGAGTGTCGACAAAGAAGACATTAAAGATTGCGAGGATGAGTCTTCCATTGTAAGTTTTCTCAAATTAATTGCACACTCGTTTTCTCTTCGTAAGGACACTTTTTGCTATTTAATCCAAGTTATAATTTATTTCATCATTGACATCTAGCTTTATGCATGTCGAGACCATTACTGTCTTGGTGAGCCATGATCGCTTTGCATGTGAGAGCCATAACTTGAACATGCATGGATCAATTTTTGGATAGGTTTGTTACTGACGTAGATTTTCTCTAAGCATGTAAATCTTTCAAGTGTGTTAAACAAAGCAACCAATGTAAGTATATTCATTTTAATGTAGGTGCCGTAAGGAAGTTTTAACGAAATTACTTGCATGAAAGTAATTTTAGCTATGTCAAAATGTAATCTCAGCAAGGTTGATTACGACAGTGAGGCTACTTTGTGCTTTAACTTTTTTTGTTTGTTGAAAGGTTCTCGATGATGGCTCGATCATATACATTTTTGTGCTTGAGAGATCTCATGGCAGCTGTTGAAAAAACCATGTCTCAGATGGTTGAAAGTGTCATTAAACGGTCTTCAAATGGAATCATCTTAAACATTAGACATTATGGGCTCAAATACTAGAGCAATTTAGAACTTTGAGCATATTACAATTCAACAAATAGATGGCATGGTAAGTTGGGAGAGTAAGAGAATATTTTTCCATGGAATAAAATAGATCAAGCATACCCAACATCAAAGAGGTCTTCCATGCAGCACTCAATTGCGGATGGATGGACGGGCATGTTAGGTTCAAGCCCTTGTCGGTATGCCAGTAGGAAACTCTCCTTATGAAGCATGCAGGCAGGTTCAATTAGAAGTGGAGTATTTTTTGCATGGCTACCTAAAGCCTCTTATATATTGTAAGGTTTACAAAGGAAATAATCAACAAAATCATAGCGTGTCTTTTCTCTTGCAGTATCGACTCTCTCTCTCTCTCTCTCTCTCTCTCTCTCTCTCTCTCTCTCTCTCTCTCTCTCTCTCTCTCTCTCTCTCTCTCTCTCTCTCTCTCTCTCTCTCGTGTCTGCACCTGCACCTCGCCATGGTTGCACGCCATCACCCCCCACAGCCACCCTAGCCAACACCATCAACTGGTTGCAGATCCTCAAGGCTTGTGCTTGATAAGCGTTGCGAAAGCAGCCCCTTGCATCGTAGAGGAGTCGCTTATCGACCTGCAACAATCTCAACAAAACCACCTGCAACGTGTGCGCCTTGGGATGCTGATGAGCCTTCAACACATGATCATCTTCTCTTTCGGCCTCTCGCGCCCGCTGCAAGCAAATCTCGCCATCACGCATTGTGTCGACTGCTACAGAAGCTCGTCTTTTTTATTATTGTGAGTTTCATACTACACACTATTTTCAATTGGCCGTGTTATTTGAGCCTTGGCTAGAGGGTCTTCACACCCCCACCAGTCAAATCTTGAAACACTTACAAGGCAGTGATAGCAAATAGAAGAAGCTTCTCAAATGTTGCAAAGAAGTTAATTGGCAATGGTGCAAACAACTTCTCAGCATATCACCACATCCTCTTTTTGATCCGCATATGTAACTTGAAGACGAAAACAAACTTGTCAATGTGACATTGTGCTTGGTAAAATTGAGCCTTAAAGTTTTGAACCCTTCTCAAAGGGCGGTTTTAACAGATCCATCACCAAGAGATCTACTAAAGGAAACCATATGAGTCCACACCTGGCAAATCAAAGTGAAGGGATATCTGATGTGCAAGAATTTGTGGAGCGTCGTCAAGCCGCTATCAATCGACGAAGTAGGCACATCCGCTGCAGTTACCACAGCGTTATCTGTCGAGCAACAACACAAGGACGACCAAGCATTAGGTATTATTCTGACATCTCTTGAAGATGATTTTATTAATTATCTGGATGACATGCAATCTGTCAATGCTGCCTGGATACAGCTAGAGAAGGTTTTTGGTGCTAAAGCTAAGTATTCAATGATGAGTCTAAAGATGGAGTTGTACTCTCTTGCTATGCGTGTTGATGAAAACATTACATCTTTAGTTAACCGAATGAAGATTATTAAAACTCAACTTGTTTATGTCGAAGCCCCAGTGCCAGAAGAAGATCTCATAGCTGTTTTGTTAAAAAATTTGCCTGACAAATTTCATTGATTGTTATTGTTTTAAAGGAGAAAGATCTGCTGCCTTCCTTGGATGGTATTATCAATTCATTGCAGGAAGAAGAACAAAGGGTATCCCAATACCAATTCTGCTATTATTCCTAGTGCATATACAGTCTCCAATGTAGTATCCCCCATCAGTTCTTTTGATACTTCTAGTGCCTATGTAGTCACTAATTGTGCTTCTACCTCAGCTTCATCTTGACCTTCCATTGGTACGAGATCTTGTGCCATTTGTGGGCGCAACAATCATCAGACAAAATACTCTCTCAAGAAGAATCCTTGTGTTCACTGTGGTAAAACAAATCATCCTTCAAATAGATGCTTTCAAAAGGGTAAAAGTCAAATTCATGTGATTGAGGGAGACACCGAATCTCCAATATATTCTATTGACAATGAAGCTTTTTAATTCAACTCTTTTCATGCCTTTTAGTCAAAATAAATTGTACGGGCTATAGACACTGCCACACATGAGTGGTAAGACCTCCCAAAATAATCAGTTTTTTGTTCAACTCCTATTTTGTTCTACTTCTCATGAGGTTATTGGGTACACCTTAAACCCAAGGTTTGGAAGTGAACCAATGTGCGCGTCTATCGCATGTGTCAATGCAAGGGACATACACTGTGTGCGAGCCACAAATGGCTGCAAGCACACAACCAGACTAATCTAGCAAGCTCAAGAGAGAAAGGGTTTACGCTCGCCTTCGTGGAGAATTCCTTGCCGCGAAGAAGAAGGGGCTACCGCCGTGCCGCGCTCAACCGCCTCACCGCCGCCGCGCCATCGTCGTAATGCTCAATCTCTCTCTCTCTCTCTCTCTCTCTCTCTCTCTCTCTCTCTCTCTCTCTCACGCATACACACACACACACACACCCAAGGAGATGAAGAAGAAGAAGATGGAGATGGAGCAAGAGCACTCTTCAATTGCACAAATGAGAGAATGAATGATTTTTAGGTTTAGGTGACTTTTATATGATCTCACCCCATTCACACTTGGGCACCCATACTTAGCCAACTAACCCTTGAATGTTCCTGTAAGAGTGTGTCTCTCATCGGCGATCACTCTTACCCTTTTCCTATTGGACCGACAAGCCCGGTACCTGACTCTACCAAATAAATATTACAGCGTCTATCGTAGGTGACAGGAATGTGCGTGAGGGTTAACATGGCCCCCTTCTTGATGTAGATTCCGTCCTTGGAAGCTATTGAGTTGAAGCTCATTCGTCGAGGTGGAAGAGCCTTTGAGATGAGTTTCCAGAAAGATTCCATGAAGGTCCAAATCCTAACACAGCAACACGTTCCTGTACACATTATGAAACACAAGAATACCTCTAGGAGGCACATTAGTGGGAAAAAAGAACTTTGCTAATCACTACACTCTAAAACAGAAACACTCCTATTGTACTAATCCTACCTACCCTCCATCACTCAAGTGATGAGGATCAAAGGTGTTTGATGACATAGGTTTTTGTTTTAGTGTACCGGATGTGAATGTGTAGGTCTGGATCAATGTTTTGACTTTTATTGTGCACACTCGTTTGCTAATTGCTCTTGCTCTTTACTATTTTTTGTTTTTTATGAGTATAAGGCTTTATGTATACATTCCCTAAGATCGAAAAGCTCAAGGGTCAGCGAAAGAAGGGTAAGAGGGAAATAAATCAATAGGCTGACGTGAATGAAGACTCCCCCCTTCCTTGGGTAGATCATACTTTAAAAGGATGTCATCACCTTTTGGCACAAGTTATTCCAATTGGTAATAGGTGAGGATTTTTGCCAATAGTTCTCTATTACCTTGGGTACCTCATCGAGTTGCAAGGGTGGTAAGGTACTCTCCCATGAACGAACTTGAAGTAGTGCATCAGGTAATAATTGAACAATAAGAGGTGTCAAATCTTTTGTAACTTGATGGAGGTTGCCTATGGTAGGTGGAGGTTGTGTAGAAGCTTTTACCTCTATGGATGCATTACATGAGGATCTAGAAGCTTTATTTGGTTTTTCTATGGTTGAGTTGAGCAAAACAAGCCTTTTTCACTTGGAAACCCTTACTAGCTCCGGATCCGGTATATAGTGTTCTGTGATTTTTCCTTTTCCACAATCTTTCATCAGCTTTATCGTCGCAAGGTTTGACTCACATGGGTCAGGTGACACGTAAGAACACAATCTACGTTTTGGCACCCAGATTTGATCATTTCCTTGATAATAGCCTTGGGCTTCTAATACTCGTTTAGGAACCCAACGCCATGTTTCCTTACATTTCTTGGAGCGAGTGGGACATTTCGTACAAGGCTTCTGTTTTTTAGCATCAACCATGGTCGCTAAAGAAGATTTAGGGACCCACTTGTATGTTTTCTTTGTTAAATGAGGATGAGTCCTGTCAGAAGCTATATGCATTGCTTCTAGCATATTTAAGGGTATGAGTGGTGGCGTTTCATCCCCCTCAGGTGTTATCGAGGTCGTCCCCCTGTTTCCCCAAGTGTCTATGGTTGCTGCTAGGTGGAGCCAATCCACATTGTCCGACTCAGTCATCCCAGGTAGTACATCCATATAACGAGAATCTTCCCCAACATCAGTGTCCGCTTTACATGTGTAACAATACTGCAATGGGGTCAAGCGAACTGTGATGTCAGATCTATGATCAATTATAAACCTGTTTCTTAGAGGATGTGCTTGACCAGTTACAAGATCCACTCGAATGACAGAATCTTGGAACTGCAAGTAGGCATGGTTTTTAGACCAGTCATGCACCATTTTTGCTTCCCTCATGAAAGGACATCCTAAGATCATCTCAGATGCCATAGTCTGGTTGAGAAATCCATAACAATGAAGGTAATTCTTATTTTATGTCCAAAGACCTTGATCTTGAGATCTTCTAGCATCCCAATAGGTTTAACAATAGACCCATTGGCCATCTTTACCACTATGTTTGTGTTTCCAAGGTGAGGTCTTCCCATAGTTTCCCATCAATTTTTAGTCACAATGCTAACCTCAGCACCCCCATCAAGGATTCCCTTCACAGTTAATCCCTTAGTAGTGATTGGTATGGTCACATTGGATTAATCACCCTCAAAGTATTGTCCCAACTTGTTAACAGGTATTTCTACCACAAGGTTCTCATCTAGGTTGGGTTGTGGATCTAAGTGTTCCTCCTCTATTGGCATCTCCCCAGCTCCATTTATCTGTGAAAATTGTGGTAGCCCAAACTTCACTTCTCCATTGAGGAAGGCTCGAAGAGCTGAGACTAGCTCAGGGTCTTTATATAGTTTGGACATGATGGTGATTCTAGCTTCTGAAGACATGAAATCCATCAATTTGGCAGTGTTTAACGACATCGTTTGGGCTTCAGTCCCTTGACGTGGGGAAGATGGGATCTCCATTTCTTCGATAGGATCAAGTAGTCCCTCTGTAAACATTCTTTCCATGAAGAAGTGAGTACGCCAACTTTCCCATGACTTTAAGTCACTTTCTTCTTGGATAACACTAGGTATGGCTAAGGGTCCATGGACTTGGTGACTTGGTTGTTGGGTAGGGAACACTGTGTGTGTAATCTGGATCTGCCTAGGTGCTGATTCTAGATCCCTTTGGGTATCTTCTACCAAACTCCTTAATTGATTGACTCGCTCAATCTCCACTGGGGGTTTGGATAGATTCCTATCTTCTTCTTGGATCCTGGCCATTGTGGCTCATGAAGATCTTCCTTGTTGGTTTCTATCTTAGTGGTCGTTTTGGTCTCCATGGTTTCTCCTAAATCAGAATCCTCTTCAGCGTCGTTCATATAAACGAGGTCATCACCAGTCCCTATGTTGGTCTTTGAACTGGGGTCTGACTTTGCTGCTTTTTGCGATCTCTTCCTTTGTGTTTTCTTCTTTTTTTGAGATTGGGCAATTGATGCCGTGTCTCTTTCCTCAAGAATATAATTTTGTTTTTGGAGCATCGATTGTGTGAGTACGTTTACTGGTACCACAGGTGTACTTTGTGATGGCTCCTCGATAACCTCAATCAAGTTTAATGGCATGATCTTTGGTGCATTTGGATCATTTGGACATTGGGCAATCAAATGATCTATGCCACATTGATTACACATGAGTATTGGCATTGTAGACGTGCTTGTGTGATTGGTTTGTATTAGTGTGGCGTTATTTTGTAGACTAATAGGACAGTTGGCCACACGATGTGGACCTCCACACTCATAGCATTGAAGAGGTGGTCTCTTGGTAGTGTAATTGATATTTTGGCCTCTTCCAGCAAGAGCAGCTACTTGATAGACAAGTTTGACTTGTCCCCAATAGTTCTCCATGTAGTATTGTGGACTTTCTTCAAGCGCATCCATCCCATAGGCAATATTATGGTCTATATCTTCCTCACAGCCCTCCAAACAAGCAATGGATGACTCACAACCCACTTGATTCACAAAAGTGATTCTCGGATGTGGTGGTTGAGGTCCTAGCACTGGAGGTGGTAAGGGTGTTGTTTGAACAACATTTTGGGCCCTAGGGACCGTGTGTTGTGACGTTTGTTCAAGAGGTGGGGCCGACATCAATGGAGGCACTCGAGGTGTGTCTATCCATGCTAAGGTTGGTCTATTGGCCATTGCGTGCTTAAATACTATGCAATCCTTAGCTTGATGACCATACCCCCCATAGGCATTGCATTCCCATTGAATTTCACTCTAAAAGTAGGGCATTCAATGGTACTATGCGGGCCATAGCATACTGAGCACCATTGTTGCTCCCTTCTTGGATACATATGATTGTTTTGAGGAGCAACACAATTGTCTCTAAGACTCTCTTGAATGGCCTTGGTGAGATCTGCTAAATTCATCTCAGATATCTTTGGCTCCTTAGCAATAGGCTTTAGGGTCATTGGCTAATGCCCCGATGCTTGCGAGCTAATAGATTTAGGCTCAACAGACACTCTTTCTCCTTGAATCATTAAATTATCCTCCAATTGGATTGCATTGGTGGTGACTACTTCCCAAGTGGTGATACCTCTAATGACTAGGCCATTGTAGATATCCTCATGTTGTAATCCCCTAATGAATCTATCAAGCAATTGATTATTATTGAAGCGCTCATTTTCATTACAACGAGAATTCAAATGTTTCAAGTGACTAATAAAGTCTCTCACCGACTCTCCTTCCTCTCGTTGGGCTTTTTGGAGATGAGAGGCTACACCCCAAAGCACTCCCTCTCGTATGTATTCTTTCAAGAACAATCTCCTAAGAGTAGGGTAAATCGTTTTTTCTTCCACCCTTAGGGTTCTATACCAATCCCCTGCCTTCCCACTTAAGGTTAAGCTTAAAGCATTACTCTTATGCAGGTCATTGTGTTCTCCTAGAGAATCGCATATTTGTTCAAACACTTCGATATGCTTTCTCACATCCCCGTCTCCACTAAATTTTTGTGTGAGCTTGGCTATTTGTACTGCCTTACTTCTAGGCTCTCTATCAGGTGTGTTACGCATATTCTCAGCAATAGATCGACCGATAGCTTGAGAAAATGTTGCCAAGTCACCTAAGTGAGCAGGCACCGTGGGTGAAGGCACTCCAGAGACTACATGTGGAGTAGGTATTGGCATTGGGCTTGGCGCATGGGAAGCCCTTGGGTTCCCTGTTTGGTACGGTGTTGTGCCATGTGGCGGCCCAAAGTTCATATGTGTGGCCCTAGGCATAGCAGATGTCGGATGTGACATGCTAATGCTAGCCGGTATGGTCCCATGGAAATAAGAACTTGGATGTCGTGGTTGTGGAGCATAGGTTGGTGAAACAATGGGAGGGGTAGGAACTACATGAGTACGAGGACCCATGGGTGTATACGATTGGTACACACTTGTAGGTACTGTTGCAAGCATTAAGCTACCATGTAGTGGTGCTTTACTAACAAATGAGGTCCATGGCGTGTTTCTTGGCATGCCCATCATTGGGGTAGGCATGTTAGCCGTAGTGTCATCAAGAGAAATATGAGCTAGACTTGGAAAATTAAAGCTATCACTTGTGGGCTCAGATTGCACTGAGACCCCTAGCGAAACAACATATGGAGGATCCATCGGACTTAGTGAGGGAGTCTCCATCTACCATAAGGTTGGTTGTTTGGCCTTCCCTGTATCCAAGAATCTCATGAGACTCGTTGAAGGCATGTGGATCCCCTTGTTTTGTCTCTCTAGCTCAATGACTCTATGGATGACCTCACAAACTCTTTGTTGTTGATCCTCCACGCTAGTAGCACCCGTTGTGGATTGTAGGACATCTAACCAACCCACGTAATAGGTGTGACTTAGGTATAGGTCGGTTAGAGTTTTCGTTTGTAGTTCGTACTCCCAGTTCTCATTTAAGAACGCTCCATCTAGGCTTGAGGTGCTAGGGGTGTCCTTTGAATTAGATGCAATGTGGCTCTCTATGGGTTGACCCTTAGTGGTTGCTAATTCAGGAGCACTCGATTGCTCTCCTAGCAAAGATATTGAGATAGGGGCTTTCGCTTTTAACTCTCTTCGTTGCTCTGCCTTGCGTAAGCTCTCAATTTCCTTTTCCCTAGCCGCGATGATATACCGCTCAACTTCTTGTACTTAGGCAAGGATTCTACCATCAGGTAACATAGCCTCGGAGGAGAATAACTCTAAAGAGTCAGGAGGTGTAGTGAATGGAGTATTCACGTGCACATTCTTTGAGGGCATGGGGTCTATGTTGGTCATGAATGGCAAATTTACTTCCCCACCTCCCTCATTTACATCATTAGCTCCATGTTCGGAGCGAGTGGCTCTACTAAAGGTTTCCTTCAAGCAGCTAAGCATGCTCGGCCCGGACCATGGACCCATGGCATGCATGTCTTGGCTTGAACTATCAGAATTAGGCATTGGGTAACCCTCCATGATGTCGTAGTCAGAGGAAGAGTCACTAGACGCTATATGCGGGTCCTGAGTGGTACTACCTTGGGTTCCCGGTGAGGGCCTAGAGCCTAGGTAGAGGGATAATGTGAACTCGCGTAAGTCAAAATGCTCGCTAGTTGCTCGACCTCTAGCACACGACCAGAGCGCAAATGCATGTGCCTTTGGCACCCTACAAGCGTCGGTGAATACCCTCTAAGGTTAACCGCTTATTTTTTAGGCGTCCGTTTTCACTCGTTTTTTTATGTTTTTTAATGATCGATATTTGGATTAGAGCATGTGATAGCTCAAAACAAGCATATTGCTGAGGGGGTCTTACTGTGCTTTACATCACAGCGTTCAGTTATCCAAAATTCTGTTGGTCCTCAAAAAGGTCGATTTTTACCTACGCGTGAGACTAAAATACGTAATTTTAAAGGTGGACTGAGGCCTGAGCCTGAGTGTGAGCTTGCTCTTGGATCTGGGAGATATTCTCGATCCCGATCCTACCTTTAATTTTTTTTAATTTTTTTTTCTGGATAAGCTCGCGGCGGCTGCGTTGTGCTCGCGAGCACCCACACACCTAACCTACCTACTTACAACTAATACAGCTATTGTTACACACTAACACACTACTACATCAACTCATTAGCTAACAGAACTACTTACTATACTTTACACAGAACTAACATTATGGATCTACTACCTTAATTCTAACACCTTATCACAGAGAAAACACCTTATGAATAGAAAAAACACAGTATCTTTCATTGCCTTATTAACAAAACAATACACAGCATCAAAACAAACTCCTTCTCAACACACACACCTTCCTTCTCTACCTTTCCTACATCTGAAATTG